>NC_140589.1:1333202007-1336141329 GCF_964204655.1 Triturus cristatus | reverse complement strand
AAACGCTGCTCCAGCAGTTCAGCGGCATCGGGACGTCTTTCTCCCCGCTCCGACGGTGAAAAAGAGGCTGGAAATCGAGAAAGAGCTCCGCGACCCCCCCTGTTTTTCACTTCTATACCGTTATGTTGATGTAATACAGCTTCGTAATGTAAGTGCCCCTTCAATTGGAGTATGTATTGTCTGTGGCTTAATCTCACATATTTTTGTGAATTTCATGTTATGCTTGTTATGTGAAATTCCCAAAATTGCGCTTTTACATCACATGTCATAATTATGCTGCAACAGTTTAGTACAGAAGCACAGTACAATGCCGTGAATGTAAATGGCCAGAACACAAATGGACAGAATACGAGTGCCTGTTATTCAGTGGCGCTTTTTTGTCCATTTTTGTGTGCAAAAGGTGTCCTTGCAACCAAAATGGATCATAAGCTGCATCCCACACCAAAATATAGCGCTAAATGCTAAGTTTGCATTCTGCATTATTTTGTATAATTTCACATAATTCTTGTGGAATTTCGCATAATTATGCAAAAGCAAATTACATGTATTTAACGCACCCCTAATTGCAACTTGTATCATGCATTATATGGCCCCCAAACTTCATTTGCATAGTACCAGACATACTCCAAAGACATCTTCATGTTTTGATTACAGTGGTTTGCCAATGAAATAATATTTCTATGAATAATAATTAAATGTATATACTTACATTTGTATTTTAAGTGCAATTGCTCAAAATACTACCTTCTGAAACGCTAAACTTCACTCCTATTTGAAAATTGTTCCTTGGTTATAAATAGACATCCTGCATAATATCTCGTTCGTTCCTAAAATATTTACATGGACAAGTGTGATTGAAATACAATTCAATGAGTGTTTATACAAATTTAAGGTTCAATTAATATTAGCATCTGAAGGAGATCTAGTTTCTATTTGTACAATTGTTGTACACCATCTCTTGACTTTAATTCATATTTGCCAAATTAATCATAACTAATTTAGCACAAAACCAATGTTGGTTACAAAAACAACTACACAGACTCCATCTGTAAAGCACAGAAAAGCGTGCTCCATTTGTGGGCACGGTTTCGCAATAAAACCTTTGAAGTTCCTCTTTAATTTCTGAGTTTCGGATTTAATTTTATAAATTTCATACAGATGTTGCTGAACTAGAAGCATTTTAAGAATACTGCAGAATGAATAGGTAAATATCTGACATTTTGTTTTGAATTTCTACATTATTATGGCAAAAAGTTTAAACCTTGGGGCATATGTACAAGCCCCTATCGCCACCACAACGTCACTTTTACGAACGTTGTGGTGGCAAAAGGGGCTGCTCCTTATGTACGCTGCCTTGTACATAAGGCACCCTTTCACGCTATGGTTAGCGTGAAAGGGGCATGCAGTCGGTGTTGTGGTGGGCGTTCCACCGCAACACCCATTGTATTTGATACTGCCCCCTATGTACAAGGGTGGCGTACATAGGAGGCAGCGCCAAAATTAAGGCCTGGAAAATCCTGGTGTTAAGTTGGCAAAACGAGGAGAAATGCATTATTTCTCCTCGTTTTGCTTTTTCCATGTGTGCTGCCTTGTGCAGCACACATGGAAAAAGCAAAATGACATGGTTTGTTTATGTTCATAAACAAACCTTTTAAAAAAATGCCATCGTTTAACTTTCATGTGTGCTGCAGCACACATGAAAGTTACAAAATGGCATTTTAGGATTGTTTATGTGCAGAAAGGGACCCCTTCCTACACATAACCAATCCTCCCCTGCACACAGACACCCATGCACTCTGGTGCAAGGTTGCCTGTGTTGGCTCTAAGTTGTTAAACTTAGCGCCATCGCGGGGGAAAACGCAAGGCTGCACCACATTCTTGAATATATGGTGCAGTCTTATGTTTCAGAAGTGGAGGAGCATGTTGTTAAGCCAAGAAGGCTAATGACACTCTCCACCACTTTCTAGTACATATTCCCCCTTGTTTTCAAAGCATAGGAACTTAAAAAAAATATCTGTGACATTTTCGGTGGGCAAAATTTACTCTTTCCATTTACTCTGTTGTGTGGCAGATATTTGGGACATTGCATGACTAGCCCTTCTTCGTAAGCTGTGCAAAATAATATTTGCAGAACTGTGTGCTGAATGTTCTAAATGTTTCTGTAGTCACAAACAGTCTGAATTGCTGTTTGTGACTGTAAAAACGTTGTTACCTGTACTAATGTCATTTTAGAAGTCTGAATACTTTTACTGAATTCCAAGTTTGGTATACAACTCCATATTTAGTTGCCATTTCAAAAAGGGCATTCTGGTGGGATCCCTTCGAAATAGTGATTCGGTATAAGATTTGTTAATGTTTTGCACCTAAGATTCAGTCTCCAACATTAAAAAGTTATTGACTCAGTGCTTAATTTGTAAAAATATAGGTGCCAGGGCCATTTCAGCTAGCACCTCCCATTGCCCCTAAAAGCATTGACAATGACAGTACCAACACAGCTACTAACCTCACACTTGTACAAGTGACAATTCAGACTATTCCATGCCAACCAAAGTTAGAATAATGGCTAGGGTGACAGGTATTAGACATTTGTAATCTATATTAGGGCCTGATTATGATGGCAGACGGAAAGACATCGACAGCTCATTGGAGGCTTTCCGCCTGACATCAAAGGCTTCCATCCGACCACCGTAGTAGGATACCGGTGGTCCAAGGGAAGCCCGCGGGGGAAATCCACTCCGCTTCTGACGGGCTCAAGAAGCCCGTCCGAGCTTCAGAAGGACAGTTGATCCCCAAATGGCAGCAGTGCCTGCTCAGGCACCACTGTCGGGATTATGATGTCTGTTTCCCACAGCCTTTCCATGTCAGCCTTTCTGGCCATTCTGCAGCACACACAGAAAAAGCAAATCGCCTTTATTGATTGTTTATGTGCCGGAAGGTGCCCCTTCTTGCACATAAACAATTGCCCTTGCATTGCAGGCTATCTTGCCCCATGGTGGCAGGGTGCCTGATCTGGTGCTAGGCAGCTTTTTTTGCACCAGCGCAAGGGTAAACACAGGGGTGCGCCATTTCTTTCTAAATATGGCGCATCACTGCATTAAAAAAATGGCAGAGTGCTGCGCTGCTTAATTTGGCATAACTCAGCGCTCCGCCATTTTCTTCTACATATGCCTCCTAGTTTGCACCAATGTAGGTGAATTTAAAAGTCATCTGCAGAAATGCACAATTGCAGTCCATTCAAGACATGACCTGAGCTAGTGGATGGGGTGCCTTACATTAGATGCTTACAATGGTTTTCTGAGCCGAGGCCAATGATTTGTTAGCTCTGGTCTGAGAGGACCTACTGATAACTTTGAAGCCCTACACTTTTAATCCCACCCCAGTTTTTCACCAGTTAATGAACAGTTTGTGATCTGCTGTGTCCTATGCTGCATATATGTCAAGAAGGTGAAGTAACATGAACATTTCCGATTGGTCGGCATCAAAGAAACAAAGGTGATGTTCTCTGACTTCTGGAATTTCAATTCCTGTACGCCTGAATCCCGATTTTATGTGATGGAATACATTGATCTGGCACTCTAGTATTCTGCTTAGTCTTAGAAAGGGAAGTTTTAGGATGTGTCTCTGGTTAGGCAAAACCAAACGGTTGGTTGTCGGTTTTTGCAAATGTAAGGTTGCAGTTACTTGCTTTTGTGCATTCGTAACTATCCCCATTGAAAAAGAGGACTTCACAATTCTAGTAGACATTTAAAGTTCAAAGTGAAGCTTACTGCACATGTGTGTATACTTTTTAAAATATATATTTTATTAGTTTTTGAGTGTCTTGTCTCTGGTTAGCCAAAACCAAATGGTTAGTTGTTGTTTTTTGCAAATGTAAGGTTGCATTTACTTGCTTTTGTGCATTCGTAACTATCTCCATTGAAAAAGGGGACTTCACAATTCTAGTAGACATTTAAAGTTCAAAGTGAAGCTTATTGCACATATGTGTATACCTATATACATACACTCTACATGTATCACTAAAATATATTTTTTTAAAACATGAGTTTATCTATAGGACCGCTTGCTAAATAATATATATATAATTTGTGGGAATAATCTGACTATGAAATTGTGTAGTCCAAATTAAAAAGACAAATAAATGCATTCTTGAAGGGATAATCCCACAAATGTTAAGGAGCCCTTTCAGCTTGCTAGTTGCACTCCCTCAGTACAATATAGAACAAGTATTACAACATTTACATTTGTACTATGCATAGCACTCTGAAATGACTGCAAGATCACAGCAAGCAACAACACTTTTTGGACTGAATTTATCCAAACCGCAATAGTATTGTCGTGGGAAGCACACCTGCCTAGCCTCCACCGTGCTCACCAATCTTTTGTGCTGATTAATATTACTGAATTTGACCTTCAACTCGGGCACCTGCTTTATTTAATTCTGAAAGTGCTTCCTGTTGAGGTTTAATGACAGGAGCATGGTGCCAGAATGAATCCTGCCCTGCATATTTCTGTTCCGCTGCGGATCGCGGAGGTTTCGACATTTTCGCGTTCCGCGCGGACCGCGAAAATGGGGGAATTTCACGATTTCCGCGAGCGGAACGGAAATTGTCGCCCACCGTCAGTCGTGGCACCACCTCAGACAGCAATTGTTAATGGAAATACCGCCTGCCATTTTTATATTGCTTTTTTTTGTATTTCTACGTACTCACATCTTCCAGTCTTGATTGTTGAGCATATTTTAGCATATTGTCGTATTCAATTAGCCACACAATGCCTTCGAAAGGGCAGATCATGTTTCTGCATATCAATTTCTTTTGTACTATATGTTGCACTAGCTATTTATTTACAAATGCTGTGTGGCTGAGGCTGACTGCGCCAATTAATTGCATTTGCATACTTCTACACCCTTGACGAATGGCTAACCTTTCCTTCTTGATAAGTCTAGTCAACGTAAAGGGACAATATATCACCATCCTCTAAAGTGCATCACGATATTCGCCCAATCCATCAGGACCCAAATGCTCAGCGCATAATAGGCCTCATTATACGTCTGCCACATGTGTTTCTACAATAACAATTTAGAAGCAAGTCATCTAACAGGGACTTAAATAAATCAGTTTCACACTGAGGATTTAATGCCCATTGCTGGCCGTTCACATCCCCGTCAGTAGGACTCTAACAGGGTATTAAGTGTTTCATTTAGAAACATAAAATGTCAGCATAGCAGCCATGAACCTCATCAGCAGAGCTAGTGACAGAGAGGAGGAAAAAAGGCCAGATAAACAAATTACGGTGCAAATCAGGTTTGAAAAAATGTCTCAAACAATTAAATAAAGAATTCTGATAGCAATATCTCTTTTGAGGGGGATAGATTGTTTTGAAGAGCAATGTGGAAGAGCTGGAAGCTCAAGGACAGACCTTGAACGACTATAATAAAAACCACCCCAGTATACAGCAATATAAATCACAGTGAATTATATAAACAAATTGACATTTCGAAACCTATCCTTAGTGCATGCAACCAGGAATTCAAACTCTATTGCATAAAGCTGTAATCTGGAATGCTCTACCATCCTAGGAGAAATATAAAAGCAAAGGAGTATCCTAAAATTTCATTTAGGGAATATTTGAGGTACTTAGGGGCAGATTTACAAACCCCTTGCGCCACTTTTGCGTCACTTTTCCCATGTTAAAAGTGGCGCAAGGGGCTTGTAAATCTGCCCCTTAATGCTTACTATTTAGCGCACAAGATAACATGGGACGATTCAAACTTTCCTCCTCACATCTTCCTTAATTATTTCTGCTCAATGTTGACAGAATTGTCTCTGTGCTAGTTCTGAGCTGCACCAATTTTAGGCCTGCCAGTGGTTAATTCGTAAAAAAATAAGTGATTAATTTGTAAAAAAAAAAAAAAGTGTTGGGGCTCTCGTCCGGAGGCAGCTTGCACCAGCCCATTTCTCCTGTAATCGGCACCTAAAACAGAACCAGCTACTGACCATGAAAGCGAGGAGAGGATAGGTCATTGTTGCCACAGCTGCCAACTTTGGAGCTGGTGAACCAGGTTTTAGTCTCGGGGTAGGCTCAACATCCCGTGATTCTGGGAAAATCACTTCATCTACCCCAAAATGAATGTGTACTCAACTGGTGCTCATGAAAAGTGCCGGTGTTGATGATTAAGTGCTTGTGGAAACCACTGGCTCAAACTGAAGCACTGGGGCCTGCTCTACAATATGAGGATCTACCCTTCGTCCTTGTTATTATGGGCAGGTGTAGCATGGACACACCCGCGGATACCTCCTCGGTCGTACATGCTGCACAGTATCTCGTAGGGGAGGCCCTTTGCAACCTTGCCATCTCGAGCCATTGCATCACTGGCAGGCTTGTCCATAACTCTGTAATCATTGGTTTCTCTCCCCCCATGCTTACTCTTGCATTCCTAAAGAGTAAGGTACATATTTGATTTTCGAATTGCTGTGGTGAGCATGCACGCCATCTTGCATGTCTTGTAGATTACACTTGCTATCAGGATTTCCTGATGAGACCCTTTCATCCTTCCTGTGGTCAAAATGCTGTCAACAACATTTTGCACAAACAAACGGACTCCTGTTTTGATTTTCTTTATTTTTTTTATTGAGCAGAGCTTAATATACATAAAATCAAAGAATCCAGAAATACATAATCCATTTGATAGCTTCCATTTTCAACAACACAAGAAAGCGAAGTATTCAATAGCAGAAGCAAAATATCATCATCATCCAATATTCATTTTGTGAAAATCATTTAAGATAAAGCACAGTAAACAATACAGTTACAAATTTAAATAGGTTTTGATAAAAAGCAACAGTATAACATGCCAGATATCTCAAAAATACAATACAGATCGGCTAGAACATTGATATAAAAAATAAATGCTGTAGTCCCTCTCTAAAAAAAAAATACAACAGTATAAAGTGCACATAATTCTAAAGTGCAATACACTATAACTAGAACAATAATATAGAAAGTAAGTACTACAGTCCCTCTTTAAACCTTTCTAAAGTGCAATAGCCAGTAAACCTGAATATGTTTCTGGACATATCGATAAAGTGCAATGCTATAAAGTGGAAATCCTTTTACAGTACCATATAATGCAGCTACAGCATAAAAATGAAAAATGAATACTATAATCCCGCCTTCGACTTTTCTAAGCCAATAAAAAAATTCCAGCTTTTTTCAAATTTCCTGAATGCCCCAACCCGTCTGGCATATGCTTTTTCAAATTCTTGGGTCATTTTCATTTTGTTAAACCATTTCAAGTGCGAGGGGATTTCACTAGATTTCCAATTCTGGAGGATTAAAGAGCGAGCCACAGTGCAAGAAATAAATAGAAACGTTTCCTTTGCCTCCGATAAGATTGTTCTATCTCGACAGACTCCGAACAGTGCAGCCTCGGCCTCAAATGAAACATGTTTGCCGATTGATAACTCAATGTCAGCAAACATTACCTCCCAAAAGGGTCTCAGCCGAGGGCACCCGAAAATATATGGTGCCACCCGCCTTCCCCATCCGCCTGGCAGCGAAAACACTTATTCTCGGCTCCCGGAAATCTTTTTTCAAGAGCAGCCGGAGTTAAATAGGAGAGCCATCGCGAGAGGAAGGCCGTCCTTTTAAAATTTGCCACACGCAAAGATATATTTCCTAGTTGACATATAGCCTCCCAGTCATTCATGGAAAGGGTACACCCGGTCTCACAATCTATTTTAGCTAAATGGCTCGCCAACACGGGCATTTGACCCTGTTTAGATATTAACCGGTACCAGTTCCCAACCCCACTTACTCTGGCCCCATATAGAGCTACCATCAATTGATCAGGGATATTCAGGACACCATTCATTTTTTTAAAAAAAAATGAACAATCTGTAAATATTCAAAAAAAGGGGGTTTTCGATGACTTTCTGCCCGGGCCATTACCTCTTGCCATGATATCACCCGATTTTGAATTATAAAATGTCTTAACTCAAGTAGTCCACAACTCTCCCAATTCTTGGTATGTCTGGATCGAAGTTGAAGACCACAAGTGGAAATTTCTCTCAATTTTAAGTATTGGAAACCCGGAGAACCCGTTTTTAAAAAAAATGACTGAAGTCTAAAAGCCAGATCCTTCAAAGTCTTATATCTGGGTTTTTTGGGAAGTTTTGAGGTTTTTAAGAATACTGGAATTTGCGAGTCACTTTCTTGAATAATTTTATCTAAAAAAAAGCTATCTTTAATACATTTAGATCCCATAAGTCCCGAAATTAAATCTATAAAGACTGCCTCATATGTTCTTAAATGAGGCAAGGCTAGACCCCCTTGTGCAGTAGATAATTGAACCACTGTCATTTTGACCCTCGGTGGTTTCTTTCCCCAGACAAATTCTATAAATAGACTTTCTAGCTCTTTAAAAAAGGACATATTGATCCTAATTGGGACATTAGTAAAAAGAAAAATAAGTAACGGAAGTATAGACATTTTAATTAACAACACTCTTCCTACTATCGATAGGGGAAGTAAAAGCCATTGATCCAAGAGTTTCTTGATTTTTTCTTTCATCTTTAAATAATTCAATCTACATAGCTGATGCTATTGGCTGTATACATATATCCCGAGGTATCTAATTGGATCTGATTTGATTGCTTGCCTCCTCAGGCAAGGTGGAAGAGAATTTAAATCTGCATTAAGAGAGAGAACTTCCGTTTTATTAGCGTTGATTTTATAACCACCAATTAACTCAAACCTTTTAAATTCACTTAAAACCAGTTCGAGATTGTCATTATCTGGGGTCAGATATAAAATTATGTCGTCTGCAAAGAGTTTCAGCTTAGCCATGCTGGAAATTGGGGGTTTAATCGCCATATTATTCCGTATTTTAATTGCAAGTGGCTCAATAAAAAAAGTAAAAAGCAAAGGCGAAATCGGGCAGCCCTGTCTAGTCCCACGATTTATTTTTATGGTCCCAGCTTGTTTTAAGTTAATAACTACCTGGACCGTGGCTCCCTGATATATGTTACGAAGCATATTGACCACCTGGACCGGAAAACCAAATCGCTCAAGAGTGAAAAACAAGGTTCTCCAGTTCACGAGGTCAAACGCTTTCTCTGCATCGACCATAACGATACAGGCCGGGGTTAAATTCATATTAAAAAAATCCAGGTCCTGAATTAAAAACTGGGTATTCGCTGTCATTGATCTACCCGCTATAAACCCGGTCTGATCGCTACCAATAGTCTCCTGAGCTGCGAATGAAAAACGCTCGGCCCATACTTTCATAAGTATCTTATAATCTGAATTCAGAAGACTAATGGGCCTATATGAATTAACATCCGCCGGGTTTTTATCTTTTTTGACAAAGGATGCAATAATTGATTCCTTAAAGCTAGTTGGAACTAGTCCGCCTCCTTTTATATAATTGAATAGTTTTTTCAAAGGAGTGATCAGCTCCCCTAAGAAAACCTTATAGAATTCAATAGGGAATCCATCTTGTCCACATGCTTTGGCCCCGGCTGTTGCTTTGATGGCTGCCGAAATCTCATCTGATTCCACGCCTGATCCAATTTAACCACTCCTACCTTCTGATAATTTAGGAATATCAATATTTAAAAAGTACTCCTGGATCTTCTCCTCCTCTACCAGATATTCAGTAGACTAGAGTCGGCGGAAGTGTTCCAGGAATATCTCGGGAATCTCATTAGTATTAACATCCAGACCTGTCAGGGGATCAAGTACTTTTGTTATAATCGCAGCTTCTTGTTTTTTTCTAGTTGAGTTGGCCAGGAATTTACCTATTAATTGGCTTTCCTCGTATACCCTTTGTTGGAACATTTGTGAACTACAAATCTCCTCCAAAACAAAAAATTCCCTCAGTGCTATTCTTGCTGGTTCTAGATGATTAGGAAGCGACTGGAGTTGGAGAGCATATTCCTTTTCCACCTTTGATTGTAGTTCAGCAATTTTGAGCCTCCGAGTTTTTGCTTGAGCAGCCGAAAAAGCAATTATTTGAACACGGGCGGCTGCCTTAAACCCACCCCAGACTGCAAAGGGCTCTGCAGTGTTCTCGTTGATATCGAAGTAATTAGATATCTACTTTCTGAATTCCTTGATCCAACCTGATCCTGTAAGAGGAATCGTTCCAGCTGCCACCTGGGCCGATCACTACGTTCACCCCGTAACCCCATTTTCAGACTTACATACGCATGGTCTGAAAAAGGATTACACCCAATATCTGCCTTAAGAACTTGAAGAGATCTAGATATAAGAAAAAAATCAATCTGTGATGCTGTTCGAAAACGATATGAATAACAAGTAAAGTATTCTTTATCAAGATTCATTTCCCGCCATGGGTCTATCAATTGATACTCTGTCTTAATGGCTTCCACTATCTTTTTAGTATTAGGTTTCAATTGTCTTTTATTTTTATTTGAGGTGTCTTTTCTTAGGTCCTCTACAAAGTTAAAGTCCCCACCAAAAGTAAACTGCCCAGGAGCCCTTAACATAAGTTCTTTTATCTTGACCAATGCTGAGGTATCATCTGGAACAGGACCGTAATAGTTTATAAAATTTTTAATTTTTCCTTGCAACCTTACTACAACCCAAATCCATCTACCAAATATGTCCCTATGTATTTGTAGAAATTCCCAAGGAAGTTGTTTAGAAAAACAAATCGCAACTCCTTTCATAGCAAGACCTGCGGATGCAAAAAAAAAATTGAAAAAAACCCTAGGAACAAATATTTCGGAGAATTAGATTTTAGGCGTGTCTCCTGAAAAAATAGGATTTGAGGATTGAAAGATATCAACCATTTAATCAAAGCACCATACTTCTTTTTGTTCAAAATTCCATTTACATTCACTGATAGGATCTTACATTTTCTGGTTTCCATTATTATATTTTTCTAACAACATTTTCAATTGTATATTCTCAATATCTTCTGCTCTTGCTCTTTTATTTTTTCCCCCACAGCAAACCCTACACCCCCCCAACCTACCACCCTGAAAAAAGCAACCCACCCCTCGAAATGTGGAAAAAAAACCTTTAACCATGCTAACCACATTTCACCCCCCTTTCCCGGTCTTCTGGGTGTCTTGGAATTACACCCCAAGTGATCCCACTTCCCCCCCTTTCCCCGAAATAATACCAAAAATTAAACAATCGGCAGTCCATGGACTCATTGAGGCCCCGAAATTTCCTTGAGGAGATCTTGCGCATCCTCTATATTGGTAAAGATATGGAATTTCCCTTTAACAAGCACACGCAGTTTTGACTGCTGAGCGATTGTCGCCTGTGCGCCTTGTGCTTTAAACAAAAAAAAGCTGCTTAACAAACTCCTTACGTCTCCAGGCCGCAGCTGCTAACATATCAGGGAAAATTCTGCAGTTAGAAGTTTCATTCACAGGAAATTGCCTTTGTTGTATGGCCTTTGCAAGGATCTTTTCTTTTATACGATAGTCTGAAAAATTGACTAAAATTGTGCGAGGGCCACTCATGCTTGGTAAAGGATGAAACGGGACTCTATGGGCCCTGGTAATTGTCAAATCTCCACTGAACTCGGGAAGAACTTTTTCCTTGATGAAGGACTCCATCCATTTGGGTGTCTGAGCACCCTCCACCCTCTCGGGAACTCCCACTATACGCAGGTTGGAACGGCGTGAGTGGTTTTCCAACTCCTCGAGTTTATTTTCTATCGAATTCCTATCCTTGGTTACTTTGCGTACTTTAGATATTATTCCAGTCATCTGGTCCTCCAGCTGAGAAATCCTGGTTTCGGCTTCCTGTATTTTAACTGGAAGACACGCCACTGCATCTTCGATTTTCCCTAAACGAGAATGATTGGAAGCAATTTCATTCTCCTGGGACCTCTTCATATCTCTAATTTCTTCGAAGATTAGATTTAGCAGCGTTTTGATATCCAGCTGTTTATTAGAAGTTATAACTGTTGGATCGTCTAATAGAGTTTTTGAAGGCTCTACGACAGGATCTGCTGCTGACAATTGTAAAGAACCAGTGACCTTCCGAACCTGATTATCAGTTGATTGTAGTGTTGTTGAGATCTTTGACTTCCGAGCCTTTTGCTGTTTTTGCTGTTCCTGAGGCCCTGGAAAAAGTGCTGGGCTATAACCGCTGGTAGGCTGGGTATGTGGCTGTAGTACAGAATCTGCCAAAGGCGGAAGGACAGAATCCGAAAAGTTAGCATTCGATTCTTGTGGCGGAAGAGTTGAGGCTGAAGAGTTCTGGGCAGCTGGAGGTGCCAGGAAAACAGAGGGAGTATCCGGCGCGGATGAAGAACTGAGGTCCAATGGAAGCTGACAGGGGGAGGCAAGATCTGAGATAAGTTCGACTGGGGAGGGATAGGCTGTGTTAGTTTTTTCACAAAGAGAGGAAACTCCTTTATACTCCTCCCCTCCTCTTTGCTACTTTTGGAAGTTCCAGAATTGTCCACTATCAAACTGCCAGTCTCACCAGTCTCCCTTATGGGTGCTATAGGGGAGATTCTACCCCCCTGAAGTATCCCAGAAGGCTCTGCCACTGCTACTGCTACTGCCACTAATTCTTCTTCCGAGCTCTCAAAGCTGGAATCGTGTTCAGGGCGATTTCCCAGAAGTCCTGCCCTTCTTCTCCCTGCAGATGATACTTTGACCTGCGCTTTGGCCAGGCGTGTCTTTGTCTTTAAGCCGGTTGCAGAATCAACTCTAGAGTTCAAATTATTTTGTTTATTATGTCTCCCCATGATGACTCCTCAATAGGGTGCCAACAATCAATAAATATAGTGAGGCCAAAAAAACAGGGCTTCTTCCTACCCTAGTACGTACTGTGGGCACTAATCAGTCTCAGTATATTTCAAATTGCCACCAGATGGACTCCTGGCCACCTCATATTCTCACCACTCCTCACCTCACTCTGTATATCCAATTATCCTTCCAGCCTCTCCAGCCAAGCAGCCTGCACCAAACCAGGTAGCCTCACGTCTCCTCCTCACCTCCGCTTTTCAATCGCCACTAAAAATACGGATCCACTCCTCGAGGCAGAAAGGCACATAAAAGCCAGTCCAGCATCCACCGCAAGTGATTCCCTCTAATTTGCCCAGCGCTCGAAAATCGGCAAACCGCGAAACTGGTAAGCGCGGACCTCAGCGCACAAAAACTATCGAGGTGTGCTGCCAACTTTCACCCCGTGTTGCGCTCGGAATCGGCGGACCGCGACATTCACGAGCGCGGGCAGCAAAACGCCAGCGCTGCCGAGGTGAATCGCCATTACGGTGGTGGGGGGGGGGGTGGTCTCCTACAGCTACCCGGAGGCGTGGTTCTCCGGCATAGCCATCCAAACTCCTGTTTTGATACTTGATGAGAATTTACAGATTGTACTTTAGGGTTGCCTTGCACCAAACAAAAATCTTTGTGTATTTTATTTACCAAATTCTATTGGTTTTGTTGTTTTAACACTGGGGACACATTGCACTTTGTATTTGTTAAATTGGGGTGCAACTGTTTTTGTCTGGCCATCTGGCTGGGTGTGTGTGTTTATATGATTATAGTATAAAATATTATTTACTTTTCCAACCAGTGGCGGTGTTTGTGATTTCAGTCAGTTCCAATGAGTAAGACATATTTAATGACTTTTGTGACTATTCTGTCTTAGTATATTGCTGTTTATATGATACCTATGTGCACCATTGATTCCTATTATACCTTTCAAACAGTGGCATTTACAGAATTACAATTTAAAATCTAAGTAAGTAATCTTTATTGCTTGATTAATAAAAATAGCAAAACAGCTGCAGATAAAAAAACATATAACTTAAAACAGTGCTCGATCCAATAAAATCGCAGTGGTTTCATAAAATACAGAAGTATAAAATTTGCATACAGTACTGAAGATATATGTTAATATGTGTATCATGTTTAAGCACACAAGCACTGCTGGGGGACTGTCCTCCTTAATGTTCACCTAGGTTCAAGTATCTGTGTGATCAAATATAAAATCCTTGCCAGGTTAAGGGTAAGTCTAAAATTGGTCCTTCCCAGTGAGCAGATACTAGATGAGTTAGCAGCAACCTAGGATGCAAGCCAGTTAGTTGGGGGTTGCCAGGTTAAATTTTGTTTTTACAATTTTCATAAAACGTACAAAGCTACAGGCTAACTGGACGTCACCCCCAAAGCAGGCCTTCATCGCCTGTCTGCATGATCGTATTCAATTTTCGCTCGGGCGCGTCTTTAGAAGCTGTCTTCGTTCAAGATCTAAACTCTTACAGAGGCACAATAGATATAGGACGTCCTCTTCGGGGTTATCGCATAGTCTGCAGTTTGGGGTTGGATGTGTGCGTTTTCACGGTGGTAAATGTGGTTTTACTGGTAGAATCCCCAGCCTCATTGCCAGAAGGCTTTCCTTCATACTTCTCGAGTAACTTGTACTTAAATATGGCTGAGGAACGCTTCTCGAGTAAAATCTGGCTTCACCACATTGTGATTCCAGAGACATCCAACATGAACTGGTTATCTGTTCCCATTTGTAAATTACACTTATAACATGTAATTAGATAACTCCAATGGTATCGTAAGGGAGAAATAGGCTTTGCAGTAGTGAAAAACAAATGTTAGTATACTGCACTACCAGGACAAGTACAGCCGAAAAGTACATGTCTAACTTTGTAAATATAATGCACCCTGCCCTCAGGGCTGTCTAGAGCCTCCATTAGGGGTGATTTAAATGTATTAAAAAGAAAGCTTTGGGCCTGGATAAAGGTTTATTTAGCCATATCGAAATGGCAGCTTAAAACTGCACTCACACGCTCTGCAATGGCATGCCTGAGATATGTTTAAAGGGCTAATTAAGTAGGTGGTACGGCAAATGCTGCAGACCCACTAGTAGCATTTATTTTACAGGCCCTGGGCGCATGTAGTGCCACCTTAGTAGGGACTGATAAGTAAATTAAATATGCCAATTGGAGATAAGCCAATATTACCATATTTAGGGAACAGAGTCACAGGCACTTTAGCATTTGTTAACAGTGGTAAAGTGTGCAGAGTCCTACACCAGCAAAATCAAGGTCAGGAAAAATGGAGGAGAAAGGCAAGATGTTGGGAGGAAGACTGCCCTAAGACTGACAGGTCTAACACCCTGATTAAGATAGTTGCTGCAGTACTGCTTGAGCACTCCAAATTAGTGATAGTGGAGGTCCACTCAGAGGGTGGAAGATGATGAAGACCCTTGACCTAGTGCTCTATCTGATAATGACATGGTGAGATGATATGTGACATCATGGACACATTGGAGAAAAACACGACTTTTAGGTTCCTCAATATCAAAGACAAAGACAAAGAACTTTATTTGCATAATAAATTAATACTATTACAAAATACACATTGTGAATACGATTATAATGAATAAAATCTCTTTTTTCCATTTTAAAAGGTAGTTAATACTGGAAATAAATAAATAGTCTTACTATCAGACGATATACTTATATTGACCAGAAATTAAGAAAGGAGTTTCATTACTTCTTTGAAGAATTTGACTCCACGGCAAGCTAAAATAATCGAGGAGCCACTTAGCCAACAAGTGACTGCCTGTCTGCAAGATCGAATATTAAGCACATTTAAAATTTGTTTCAAAAATAGGCGTCTCTGTTTTATCAGGGCCGGGCATATACAGAAAAGATGATCCAAGGTTTCTGTAAAATACCCGCAGAGACGGCATTGTTTCGTCTGGTGCGGCGGTTTCCAAGACGGTAATAGGTCTTTTGAGACATGCATCCCCATCCTATAAGCGATAAATACGTTTTTAAGATGGGCATTAAAATGAGAAGCTAGGTAGGGCAAAGGTTTTGAAGGTCTGAAAGAGTTCATGATTGTCCAGCCATGCCGACGTTTTGCCAATGTCTCTTTGTCTTCCATAAAAGATTTCCTTTTGGCCGCCGCATTAGCTAATTTACTAAACAGTGCCTTTTTTGCACCCTGATTTCCAGACTGAATCCAACTCCAGCATTTCCACACACTGTTTCAAATACTGACCCCAAGTGGTCGGCTTTTCGGATTCTCCACGTTGTTTTATTTCCTCCCAACTCAGCCAATCCAGTGTGTCTGTGTGGGCAGATCGAAGTTTATTACAGAGTTTCACAAAACTGCTCATACTCCGATGTTTCTGGTTTTGCAGTCCGAATTCAAGCCTAACTTGTGCAGCCGAAGCAGATTTTGGCAGGTTGAAGACTGCTTTATAAATTTTGGTCTGTAAGATGTTTAGTAGATCGGCCTCCTTCCCACACCATGTTACCAAACCGTAGGATAAAGTCGGAATTATCTGGGCTGCCATTACTTTTAGTTGGTGGCTGTAGTTGGGGCAATCAATTTTAGCTTTTATGGAGCGATGGGCGAAGATAAGGGCTTGTGCCTTTGTTTTTAATGCTGTTTTGTGATCGTTGTGACTGTCTCCTTTTGTTATTATTAGGCCCAAATATTTATAGTTCTCTTGTTCTTTTACTGGTAACCCTTGTGCCGTCCATTTATATTTTAGTTTCTTCGGGTCAACCAGCCTGACAACTTTTGTCTTTTCTTTATTTAATTCCAGACTTTCCTTTTCATAATGTCATCAATGCGATCCATTACACAGTTACCACCCGCATGGTGGCGATTTTTCTTAGATTTAGTCTTCCTCATTTTGGGCTTGACAGGTAATGAGCTAGTAAGATCAGACTCGCCCTCCGGGTGTTTCCTTTTGCCCATAGCTCAGAGATTTATTCAACAATACACAAAGTACCTTAGATTTCCGTGGTAGCGATGTCAGAGGGTATGCCGACCCGACCCTGGTCGACCCCGGACGGCCACAGACGGCCCGCCCTCTGCCGGGCTCAGCCCGGCGCCGCCCGCGTGCGTCCCGCGAGGCGGTAGGGCTGGCTGCCTTTTAAACGCCTCCTGGCGCGCCCTCACTAATTGGCTCCTGCCCCAAGGCACCTGGGAGCTGTAGTCCTCGCTGCTCCGCCGGGATGGAGAAAGGCAGCGGCAGCGGGGAACTTACAGACACGGCTCGCGGGTCAACGGGCTGCAGGAAACAAGTGCAGGAATCAGGTACAGTTTGCCAGTTGGCGAGAATGCTCTCCCATTCATCAGCAGGGCTGGCTGCCTTTTAAACGCCTCCTGGCGCGCCCTCACTAATTGGCTCCTGCCCCAAGGCACCTGGGAGCTGTAGTCCTCGCTGCTCCGCCGGGATGGAGAAAGGCAGCGGCAGCGGGGAACTTACAGACACGGCTCGCGGGTCAACGGGCTGCAGGAAACAAGTGCAGGAATCAGGTACAGTTGGCCAGTTGGCCAGAATGCTCTCTCCATTATCCTTTTTCAGAGACCAGCCAAAATCAAATCAATAATAGTCCTGTTCCTATAGGATCAGTCCAGTCCAATCTGCAAGATTACATTCTCTTCAAATGAGAACACAATCAACCACAGGTCCTTCTTAGGGCAAAGCTTTTCTCCAATGGCACAGTGAGTAAGGAAAAATATCTGGGCATACCCCTTGCACTTAGGGCATCTCTCTTAGAGATAAAAGTGATGGCAGTTAGGCTTCAATTAATCTCACCTACTGATAATTATTCAGGGCTGCATTCCAGTTCATTGTGTTTATCGCATTATGACACTAGGGAGATTCCTTTGGTTTTTGCTTTGTTCGCCATAAGTTGGCAGGGTATGCTCAGACGTGAGTCCCTTGCTCACTTTGCCACTGGATTCAAGCAAGCCTGGCTGAAGACGGCTGAAATGCCAGAAACCGGTCCTAGGAAGCTTGTTTCCGGTCCAGGGAAGACATGGCTTGGCAGTGCGGGCTGGACTGTTCCCATGAGGCACAAGGTCAGACTGATTTGCATATGGCCATGTCTGAACTGGGGTGGCAGAGTGGGCTAAAGAACGGTGATGGATTAAACCCAGATCAGTTGACTGGGGGTGAGTGCTTGCAATGTTCAAGACTCCGTCCATAATTTCCTTTGGTTTTTACTAGGGAGATTCCTGCCATATGCGAATCAGGCTTGGTCCTATTCCAATAGGTACATTTACAACTAAAATTGCTAGATCAGGTTCCCCACAGATCGGATCACAACCAATCCAAAACCAGGTTCTGCCTTTTGAACCTTGCTAATAGGGTGCAACTTGAGTCTAACGCCATAGTGAGCATTGGACTCTTGTCCAAGAATGCACCTCACACTTATTGTGTCTCTCTTTAGAAAAAAAGGTGATCTGTGGATTTTTTTTTGCCACTGCTAAATATTCTGGTATATCTTTTGCTCACTCTGCCACTTCAGACAGTGACCAGCAGTTTGCAGGATTCCAAACAGCTAGTCTATTGCTAGGGAGATTGTAAAAATCCTGTGCTAATTGTTGGGAGTGCCCAACAATCATTTCATGAAGACTTGGAACCCCCAAGCCAATTCAGAAGAAGGCAGTCTCTAAAACTGGTCAATGAGTGCATTTTACCTGGAAAACATTGTTTTAGAGGACATTGGCCTGATTCTAAAGGAGTTCCAGACGACCTGCTTGAAGTCATTTGTACGGCCGAGCTGTGATCTCATCTGATAGCTATTGGATAGTCAGACACTGCCTTTGGTTTCATCCTGCTGGACTTCTTAAAAGCCTCAAAAAGTTACTTTGGAATTTTTATAGCTGGATGGTAAGAATACTTCTGCCTACATTTGACAGACAGAACCGTCCCAATCACTTATTGCATCTTCTATCTCATTTAACGGATAGATTGTTGTTTTTTTTTTCTGATGGCAGAACCATCATCAGCCCGGCTGTCAGGACAACTTCTCTGGATGTCTAATTTAGAACAGAACCTTTTAACGCTATGCCCGTCTGCTGTACAGGGCAGCCATGTGCAACATGACAGACAGCAAAATGGATATGGTAAGCCCCCAATCTGAGGGGGGGTGTCCTTAGAAAAATGTAAACAATGCCAACCAGTCCAGCATGCCACTATAGCATGACGGGCTGACCGTCACCACTATCTTCACTCTAGCGGTTCCAGACATGGAGCTGAGAGATGCTACATTAAAAATGGATTTATTTGCAGGCATGATATATTTTAATTAATGAAACCACAAAAATGTGGGACCATTCTTTTTGGTCCCCTTGTCACTATCAGAGGTGCTCGCCAAAGACGAGAGTTCAGTGAGAGCATGTGAATCCGTTATCAAACCACCTTGTGCACTAACCAGATATAAATTCCTAGTTGACCCATTCACTATGCTCTAGATTTCCCTTTTGAAAGTACTTGGACATGTTTGCCTATTTTTCATCTTTTTTCTTAACTATCAAAGAAAAGGGTTTTGTATACGTTTTCAACAGGATATATTCGTGTTTGCTTAGCTGTTGAACCCAATTTCTACGTTTTACTTTGTTTTGTTTCACATTTCTTAGGGATTATTTTTACTTATCTCTGACGCTTAGCATGGATCAAAATTTTCACCCCAAAATGAGCCAAGGTTGTTATTACTAAAACGTATGTTATCTTCTATTTGGGCATTACGGGAGCTCAGCCAAATCTCAGAAGCAGACTCATGTCCTGATTAGATCTTATATACATATTCCTGTGTAGTACTGCACCAATGCCCATGAGCTCCTAGCACTCTGCCTGCAATATCCCTAATGAATAAACTTACCACCACTGGAGAAAGAAATTGTGTTAGAGGAAAACTAAATGAATTTCAGTTTTCCACATTCCATAAGTGCTCGAGACTTAGTGGAAGGAAGGTACTATTTAACTTCAATGGAGAATCCCTGGTAGCCTTGCCTGGGCTGTTGGCAGAGTGGGCCTGGCTCTAAGCTTCTGGGTGTTCTTGTAGTGGGCCATAGTTTTGTAAGTCCCAGTAGGGTCGGAATCAAGTAAAGAGTACAATAGTGAAGCCAGCAGCATGTAACAATCTTCCAGTTTCAATCCAATACTACTTGGGCACAGTGCTTAATTTGAGCCAGTGGTTTCCGGTGCTAGGCACTGCCCTTTATAGGCAGACCCTGCACTTATGACAGCTGCCACATGGTGGCACTGTTTGTGTAATTTAAAGATAGCAGACAAACAGTTGTTTGTTAATTAAATATACATTAAAACCAACTAATATCTGCCACCCAAGCCATTCCTAAATTTTTCCTGGCCTCGGACAGTAATAATTGTCACACTTGTAGCAGTGTGATGGTTAGTAGTTGTGTAAGTACAGTGGCAATGCAAGGTGCCCCACACTCAGAGACGTTTTAAGACATGGGCAAAGTGGGCTCTGGCCCAGGGCCCCAGCCTTTTAAGGAGGGCCTCTGATACAGCCAGCTCTGTTCTGCAGAGAGTTTTGCCCTGAAGACCGTGAATTATTTTTAAAGAGATTTTTGTAAATAGCGTTTTTCTATCATTTATATTTAATGTGAGAGTCTATCAAAGATATTTAAGACAAAAAATGTGTTTATGTTTCATGCAACATCCATATACAAAGTTTCTTTTAGATCAATACAATACATATGAGAAATGGAAGGGAGTCACAGAAAGTATTTGAAGTAATATTAGCGAGCTGCAGCTGTGTTACAATACTGAAAACACACATCCCTAGCCCTGAACATCAGACGTACACACATTTAGAATTTTACTGAAGAGGGCTTGAAAGAGCTGAATCTGTATCATAAAATCAAAGCTGTTCCGAACAGGGGCCCCTAAAATACATTTGGCCCAAGGCCCCCAAAATCCTTAAAACGTCCCTGCCCGCACTTAATTTCTTTTACAAATTAAGCACTGTCTGGACACCACAAACATCCACTGAAAACTAATATCCAGACATCTGCCAAGTAGGGAGGTTCTACAGCACTGATCCACAGCACCTCTGTGTCTCTCTCTGGGGTCTGTAGAAAAGATAATATCAATTGCTTCCGAGTGACAGACTAGCTGAGAAGAAATGGCAGTGTTTAGACTGAAGATCTGGAGAGAACTCACTCAAAAGTCACAGAAACTATTTGGAAACTGATGCAGAATTCGCAGAAATTAAAAGACAGAGGAGAACTGAGAACAGAAAATAACTGTGGTATATCAACAGCAGATACATAAAAAGAACGTTGTAAAATACCCTTGCATGGCGGCAGTATCTTGATTTGTATTGTAGAAATGATGCAAGAACATATCTGGCTTGTAAAAACATCCTCACAGTGTCTGTCGAAATGCAAACAAAATATATGATAAGAATCATGTCCCTACCAGGCAGTTCTAAATGATTTGCATTTGGAATGATGACTCATTTCAGAAAATGTCTCAAACCATACTAAGTAGGATTGTCCAGGGATTTATACAAAGCTGTAACAAAGTATTTTATTTGAGGCTGGAATAATATGAAGAGGTAATGCATGTGAAATAGTGATTCTGTGTGTTTCTGGAAAGCTGTGAAGTTACAGAATTCTCGAGCAGTACAACATTGTGTATGTCTAACAGGACCCAATATCTCTGTGGTGGTTCAGGCACAGACTTTGAGGCATGGTGGAAAGGGATGGCAAGTACTGCTATCCATGCAGCGACACAGGCTACGAGAGATGCTTAGCACCTTCATATGATTGCCTCAAAGGGACATGTAATTTCCTAAATACTAATCAACTATACTGGGAAACATTTACAGAAACCCAGGACATATCTATTATTAATGTGCTGATCAGAATGGGGACAGAAATATGCGCAAATGCTTTAAATTCTGCAGAAGGTGACATGGCTGTTTGAATCTGCCAATCGGCCTTTCACAGACGGTGGCAACACAGCCTTAGTGTCAAAGGGGAGCAGATATCCTTCTACAGGTGAGTGCAGTGAATGATTGCAACTGTCTGTAGGGGGGTGAATGGGGTGTAACCTGGCACCCTGAGCTCCCCTCCTAAGGGTGCCCTCGAGGGCACAAGGACAGTGGCGTCGCTAGTCGCAGGGTGCTGGCGATTCCTATGATGGCTGCAGGTAAGAGCCCACAAAACTTGTGTCCCCCGGGGGAACTGCCCCTCCCACCGACCACCCTTGCTATACCACTGCACAAAGACTGCACACCACCTCTTTGTGACATATTTGTGATGTGGGGTGAATGCAAAAGTAAAGGACCAATTGCCCACTTTAAGCTTTAAGGTGAGTTAGTAAGAGCAAGCTGAGTGAAATCTCTGTGGATGTGACAATTTTTTCTTCATGCATAAAGAAGAAATTTACAACTGTGCTACTGACAAATGATAGAAATGCTGCTGTGCTAACTCCACTGGGTCTGTTCTTGTAATAGCCAATAAGCAGCTGTAAATTCACAGAACAAAAGTTAAGGGAAACCTGTACAATCTGGAGTAAAACGTCTGAGGCTACGTGAAAACACCTCTTGCTTCCTGCATTTAGTCTCCTGAGCTGCAGGACTATCCCTCTCTGGTGAACATATTGAGGAACAAATTGGCACAAATTGCTAATCTCGGGAAAAAATCCGAATAATCGGGATTTTTGGGGCATCATAAATGATCTTAATCAAGGGTCTAAACTCCAGCAGGAAGCGGGGGTTGGAGCAGACATATGGTCTAGACATGTACTGTCACTATACAGCAATACGGAGGCGGGTCACGACAACAGCCCTGGGGTAGTGAAATCAAAAAGAGTCAATAAAACCAGAAAAGGGGAGTTCAAGCAGGAATACCTGGAGAACGGGATAACAGAATTAGATGCTTTAACCTGTAAAAATAATCTAAGGTTGATAATCTCAAGACTAAGGACAGAGGGGGCAGCTGGACCTAACGGGTTACCAAACGCAATTTTTAAGCACGACCCGGACCTGTGGTCAGAGATACTAACACCAATGTTTAATCAAATATTTAAACATGCAGAGTTACCGAACTCCTGGAAAGGGAGTATCATCAATCCCATTTTTAAGAAAGGTGATCACCGAAACCCCTCGAACTATAGACTGATATCTTTAATAGACGTCGAAGCCAAATTATACGCCTCTTGCATTTTAGCACAACTACAAGTTTGGATCTCGGAAAAAAAGATCATGCCAAAATTCCAAACTGGATTCAGGCAAGGAATGGGAACAATAACAAACTTAACCTGCCTATCAATTCTTATAGATCAAGCAGCAGAAAAAGGTAAGCGGCTATATGCTTGCTTTATTGATATCAAGTCCGCCTTCGACCGAGTAAATAGAGAGCGCTTATGGAGTAAATTGGAGAATTGGGGGCTGCCTCTCCAGCTTTTAATAGCTATTCAAGCGTTACATGAAAATACTTGGACAAAGGTGAAATTGGGAAATGGCGGTTGTACAACAGGATACATCTCCACGCACGAAGGTCTAAAACAAGGCTGTGTTTTAGCACCTACCCTTTTCAACCTCTTCCTGGCTGACCTCCCTAGGGCAATCGAGTCAGCTGACTGTCATCCCCCACACCTGGCTAACAACCCAATCCACTTTCTTCAATATGCTGACGATTGAATGCGGGGAGTTGCTCAATGTCCCCCCAACGCCTGCTGTAGGTGGGAGGAGGGAGGTTACTAGAGGTTCTGTTACGGTCCCTGACATGTTTCTTTTGAAAAAGGGTGGAGAGGAACAGACAAATGGGGTGAGGGGCAAAATGTTCGTTTTTAGTGCTCCTGTTGTATTATCGGATGAGGGGCAAGCTTTTCCTCATAAGACTCTACCTGTCTCCAATCTATCACCTGACATTGTCTGCAGTAATAGGTTTTCTCATTTGGGTGAAATTGATACTGATACTTGTAGTTCTGCCCTCCCTTCCTCTGTACCTTTGGACTCCATTTCGGGTACCTCTCTACTTGAAGGTAGTTCTACCACTAATCTTTCCGAGGGTCTTACTGCTGTTGAATCAAGTAATCCTGATATGAAATCTCTATTGGTGGTAGTGAAAAATCTTTGCTCCTTGATTGAGTCTATGCAAACCAAGATCGAAATCCTAACGGTTACTGTCAGGAAACTCGAAGAATCTTAGCTGGGTTCTGGCACCTATTCTAAAACCGACTCCCCTACGCCTAGGGGGGGTTTCGACCAAGGCCCCTTTAAATGTGGCAGTTAGGCACACCGCGCTTTCCAATATTTGTGGAAAGACTCCACCACAAGACTCTTATCCCCCGAGTAATCAATCTAGTTTCTTAGTCTCATCAAGGGTTGATCAATCCTCTCATTGTACCCCGACCACTGTTGGACGTTCTATTAGAGCCCCACCTGGTATTTGTCAGGCTATTAAGCGCGCTGGAGGTCCTCTTTCTGTAAACGAGAGATCTACTATTAACCCTAGAGGTAGCCCTTATCACCGAGTCCAAACCTATGGATCACACACTCGCACTCCTCACTCACAAAAAATTTATATGGTGAATGTCCCTAGTTTGCCTTTTGGGTCCGACCATGAAAGCAGTGAATCCTTGATTAACAAGGTTATTCACTGGATTAGACACGTGAGGGGCTGCCGATCAGTAATTAGAGCTGATATAGCTGGAGCATGCAGGATTTCTCAGGCTGGTAGTGCGGTGGATTATATAGAGGTTATTTTTATTGACCCTACCATTGCAGGGAACTTAATTAATCTCGAGTTCAGAAGCTGTTCCCCGGATTGTTCTGCAATCCAAATGAGGTCCACTCCTACTCGGTTATCTCGCCCAGATGATCTTTCCAGCCCGTCTGTGGGAGAATCATGTCTAGAACAAAATGACTGACTGTCTAAAGAACCCACTTTACCTGTTCCCCCAGCTTGTTCTTCATTATTTAACAAAACCCAAAATACTGAGTTGGGTACTTCGGCCAGTGCAGAAATTCATGGTCTTACAGGAGATTTGGCAAGGATAAACCAACTGAGTAGCATCTCTGAGGCCCATCAGGTAGATAGTGTAACCTATCCAGAGTTTGGGACGCTCTTGTCCTGGAACATTGCAGGTTTAAAATCTAAGCTGAAGGATCCATACTGGGCATTGTTTATTAATTCTTATGACGTCTGCTTATTCCAGGAGACCTGGCTACTTGAGGCCCAGTTTCTTCCAGGATTTTTAAACTTCAATGTTCTGGCAGTTAAGGGCAAAAAAGGGCGCCCTTCTGGGGGTCTTACTATTTGGATCAGACAGGACCTTGGCATTGTTGTTAAAGAGCTTCCTACTTCGCATCTAGACATCCAGCTCCTCAACCTCAAGTTTAAAAATGGAAAATCACTGGACATCTATAATGTTTATGCTAGAAGTACCGGTGGAAAAAAGTCTGACACAATAGCTCGCCTGGATGAACTTATGCTTCTTTATTCCCAGCACTCCCATGTAATTTTAGGTGGAGATCTTAATACTACCTTTGAACCCCTACTTGGTGTTGATTGGAGCATTTCGGAGGTTGAGGATAGTCTATGGGGTGTTCCAAAACTAGATCTCGAACCTGTCACTCGTTGGTCTGAACTGGCAATCCAGATCAACGCCCTCTGTTTGAATAAAGGGCTTCGTGCAACAAATGGCAGGTCTGAGCAAGATAAATTAGGGTCCAATACTTTTAAGAGTGGCTCACGTGCTAGCAGAATTGATTATATCCTGCTATCACTAGATCTATGGGATGTCCTGAGGGGTATGGTGGTTATAGATAGATTGGAGAGTGATCATAATCCTCTCTCTCTGTCTACCTTGTTTTGGGTGAACCCCTTTGCCCCTAATGATCTCTCTCCTCAGTATCACCAAGATGTAGTTGTCGCAAATGATATGCGCCACATGAAATGGGCCAAGGTAGCTCAAAGTCAAGAATGTCTTACCCGCATTTTTAATAGTTTAAAGCTTGCCACTGAGGATTTAGGGGTCTTGTACAACCAATGTCCATTGGAACCATCCTGCATACCTGGAATATCGATCCATGACTCCTTCTTTTTAGAACTTAAAGATATCTTTGTAAGGCCCTGCAAACCATCTACGCCTAAGTCTGGCGATAGTATAAAAGTTCGCTCTGCTAGACATGCTTATAAGCAAGCAATCTTAAAATCTAAGCAAGCGTGGGACTACCAAAGATGGCAGGATCTCAGGGAAGCAGGTGCCCAAAAGGACATGAGACGTTTCTGGTCCGTCCTAAAGTGGGGGAATGGGGGTAACCCTGATAAACCCCAAAATTGGGTTTCGCAAGACACATGGGTCAAGCACTTTGAGTCACTCTATGCTGTTGGAGAGGATTTGTCCACTTCCCCCAAGTATCAATTTACCTTTTATAAGGAAGATCCTTTCACCTTGGGTGACGTTGCTAACGCCCTCAAACTTTTGGTTCCAGGAATGGATGGATGGATGGAGTCCCCGCAGATATTTTTCTGTGTAACAGCGTATTTTGGGGAAACTATATCCTAATCTTAGCTAATCTGATTGCCAGAGGTGCCCCGATTCCCACTTCCTGGAAAGGCGCCAAAATTATTCCGGTGTTCAAGAAAGGGGATAAGTCCCTCCCTGCAAATTATCGACCAATCAGCCTGATTGATACCATGCAAAAAATCCTAGGCAGGCTGATCTTGAACAAAGTGCTGGATTGGGCTTCTGAAAATGCAATTCACTCCCATTTACAAGCAGGTTTTAGAGCCAGAATAAGCACCATTGATCAGGTGTTGCATTTTGCTACACTGTACTGGAAGGTGGTTTACTTGGGGGGAGGCAGTCTATATGCTGCCTTTCTTGATCTTAGGGCAGCCTTCGATCTTGTCCCCCGGGCATCTCTATGGGCTGTCTTAGATAAGATGGGTATGCCACCTGTGCTAATTTCCCTTATCGCTAGACTTCATGTAGATAATTTTGCACAGATTAGGTGGGGTGGTGTAGGTCAAGTGACTAGCCAGTTCCCTATCCAGAAGGGGGTTAGGCAAGGCTGTGTTCTTGCTCCTACCTTATTCTCCTTGTATATTAATGACGTGGCCAAATTACCAATTGATGCAAACGTAGACGCCCCTACATTGGCAGGTGCTAAAATCCCTATTTTAATGTTTGCCGACGATTGTCTCATTATTGCCAAAACCCCGAGTGGTCTACAGAACTCCTTAGGTATTTTCGAGGACTTCTGTTTAGCCCGCGGGCTTGAAATAAATGTTTTAAAATCAAAATTTATGACCTTCAACCAGTCCAAATCTTTCAAAGGCAAAATATTTATGAACAATCTGCCATTGGACCAGGTTCAAGATTTTATTTACCTAGGTATTTGTATCCAACATGATTTGGGATGGAAAAAGCAAGTAGATTTTGCAACTCTTAAACACTCACAACTCTCTGGTGCACTGAGTAAAGAACACATCCAATCCTTGACCAAACCTATTGATCCTGCACTTCGTGTGTATGATGGCAAAGTGGTTGGTGCTGTGCTCTACGGAGTTGAGTTATGGGGATTTGATAATTTACACAAACTGTCTACCTCTGAAAATAGATTTCTACGAAACCTTACTAAACTACCTCAGAGTACTCCCCTGTGCCCTCTGTTTTATGTCCTAGGAATGAGACCAATAGCTTTAATTGCCTCGTTTCACCCCATATTGTATTGGCGGCGCTTATGGGTCACTCCAGAACTTAGGCTCTTTGCTCTTGGTCTTATGGATATTATTAGATTGGACACCTTCCATAAGGTTAAGTGGCTCCATAAGATATATGAGTCGCTTAAGGACCTGGGCCTAACAACCTTGTGGGAGGATCCACTTAATGCTAGCTTTCCGCCTAAGCTAGTTTTGAAGGCTTTGTATTGGGAAATGGTGGCTACTCGAGTTTACAGAAGTACAGCCCCGCTCTCTTTGACTGGTGTATTCTTTGATTTCAAGGATACGACCTCATTGGCATTTGGGATGACATTACAAATCCTCTGGATAGGAAGCTTTATTTTCAATTCAGAGTAGGCAGTTTTCCAGTAAGAGAGTTTTCATCTAGATGGGCCTTGTCTAATGTGCTCAATTGTCCTGGCTGTACTGCATCTGTTGAATCTGTCAACCACTTCTTGTTTCAATGTCCATCCTATGCAATTACGCGCCGGACCTGGTTAAAATCAATGTGCCTGCAGTTGGGCACGAGAAATGCCAAAGTGGCAGTGCGAATTATGCGTTCTGCTGCAATCCCACTTGTTTATATTTCTGTCGCTAAGTTCCTTGGAAGGGCCTGGGTGATTAGGAGTAAAATGTTGGTTGGGTAAATCATTCTAGACCCTGAAATGTTAATCTTTCTGCAAATACCTTTATTTATTGTTTTAAACCATTTTAATATGTTCTGACTATTTTGTACATATATAAATTTTTGTACGCTTTTATGACAATTGTCGAATAAAGCTTTCTTGACTTGACTTGATAATGGACATATAAGTGGTGGATTTGAATGCAGCCTGAGTAATTGCCAGTGTCTGTGAGTAATTCAAGCATTTCACCCAGTACTTTTTTTGTTTTTCTAAGTTAAACTTCTTAAAACCAACAGGTAGGCCCAGATGTGAGACCTGTGTTTACTGGGATATTGGATGTCAGAAAGAAGGGCTAGAGACACAGCTTACTTAGAATGGGTCAAGCATGAGATAGTGATACTCCAAAGCAGCTTGTGCTAAGCTTTTTGCGTGTTGGAGCTGTCTTAACTGATGAGGCCCATGCTTGGCAAACACTCTACACAGCAGCATTCCTATGATGAATTACAGTTCTCAGAAGGCCAAGAACTCTTGAGTGCTCTGAAGAGACTAGGCACATGTTGGATATCTGGGTATAACTTCCCCCATGGCCCAACGCGTCTTTGTGAGCCATTTGTGAAGCGGCCAGGAGTTCAATACTTGGATTTCCTTGATAAGACCTATTGCTTCATTTGTGTATGGTTTGATGAACATGGGGATTACAGAGAAATACCAAGAAACCTTTGTTGTTGATGAAAATGAACTTTATACATTTTCTTGTACATTTATATGAACTATTCAAAGTCTGGGAGTAGCTACATTTAACTAAGTGTATCCTGTGATGTAGCAGGAACATTTTTGGGCTGAAATATGTTACTCACATGCATGTGACTGTCACAGATAAGGTATTAGAAATTTAGTATTTTGGCCTTTGTCGAAATGGCATATTGACCAAATACAAAATTTGGACTAAATTCCTAGAACCATCTTTCATGAGTTATTATGGAATCCTCAGATCTGTGGGAATTAACGCTTTTAGCGTGCAGGATTATTACTCTGAGCAGATGTTAAATTAGAGTGAGGTCAGTGTGTGGCGATGGTAAGGAGAGTAAAGAGAGAATGGTGTGAAGGGTGGCTGAAGGAAGTGAGATGTGGCCTGGTAGTGGGAAGCATTTCGTGAATCAGGAGTGCTTTAGAAGAGGGTTGGATGGGGGCTGGGGATAGTGTACACAATACACTTCAGCGCAATACCAAAGTGATTTTACCTGCGGGATTTTCCAGCAGTAAAATCAGGTTCAGTCTTTCTGCACCTGGGTGCCCAAACACTGGGCGAAATACAATTGACATTTGTGGTATCCCCCTGGGGATGCTTCTCCTCACAAGGTTATATGTATATGTCTTTGGCTTAGTCCAATAGTGACTGTGTCAATGCTCTGGACCAATGACACATGTCATTGGAATATGGCAGTTTAATTTTGTTTGGTCACTTCTAGCATATCAGAAGTGTCAGAGTATTGAGATGTTGTACTTACAATCTCCATATCTGACTTGTAGTAACCCCCTACAAGTCTTTTTAATATCATATCTGGTCTTCAGTCGTCTACATTTTCTACATTTTATGTTAATATTTATGAAAGTCAGACCCTCTTGCTGATTGATATGGGAGGGGGAATTGGTGCCACTCTAATCAAATTACAAGACATCATCGCACGAGTTTAGTCTTATTTTTGTACATCTAGCGCTGGGAGGACCTCAGATAGCCACGCACTTTATAAATGCATTTTTCATTTCATTTACTGGCTATTTGCTAGCTTCTTAAGATGAGTGTGATGGTGGTTGATGAAAGCATAGAAGCTTGGGACCCTCCTTCAGCAGAGTTCAGCAGCTTTTCTACAGCAATGAGGCAGGTAAAGTAACTCAGGTTAAAGCTGATTGCAAGTTGGTTCTCGATTGTTTATCATTTGAGTGCTTTTGCCATCCACCCATCTGTGAAACACTTTAAAGTTTTTCACTCAATCCTATTCCTCAGACCAGGAGTTTGTCCTCACCTATAAGAGCACATAAGAAAGTAAGACAAGGCTGTGTATTAGCTCAGGGCCGGATTGGGATGAAAAATCGGCCCGGGCACCCCAACAAAAAGTGGCATACAATTGCAGTTTGCAACCATTCATGCCAAAAAGGTCATTTCTTCCTATCTGTTTCTAGTCAGATTTTTTTCTTTTTTAATTGCAAAATTATTCAAAACGTTTACTTTTCTTGTTTTTTTTCTCTAATTCCATTGCAAAGTATTTGAATGAAACTCCTAACCTCAATATGATCAAACTGGCAGCAGGCACTTGATGCTTGTCTGTTGTGTCGTTGTGACCTGATGTGGGGGACAATAGCTTCCTCCATGCACCGACAACTTGTCAATTGCACTGGTCAAAAGACACCTCTCTCAAAGGCTCACTGACACCTTCTGGGGCCCGGAATGGAAGAAGGTACACCAGATGATGGCATCCTCCTGACACCCTATTGTCATTCTGCAAATAACAATTAAAGGACCTAATATGTGGCCTGGTCAGAGTACCTCTCACCTGAAGTTGGAGCTCTATTGGAAAACCAGCCCAGGTATTTGGAGTTTCTTGATCCACAGTCTAAAAAAATCAGCCCAGAAGCTGGCCTCTGCCCCTGGCCCCACAGGCACGGGGCATATTGCACGCTCTGCCAATCTGACCCTGTATTAGCTCCACTCTAATTTACAATATATCTCAATTACCTTGGCCCAACCTTATGTACAGCATGTAAAGATATCCCCTGGACAGGGACTCAGTTAATCCCTGAAACTCTCATACGTGGACAATGCTGTGTTGATAGCAAGAGCGGCAGTGGGGCTTCAGCAACTCCTTTTATAGGTTTTATTAATTCTTTAGACCTGAACACCAATTACGCAAAATATCACACAGTGGTCATGGGTTCCAAAAATAAATGTCAGAGCAAAAGGTTTGAGGAAGGCATAGAAATAATCAGGATATCTGCCATCTCCTATTTAAGGGCCCTTTTTTTTTTAAAGGTGTTCTTAGGATTCACAAAGGAAGGCTGAAAGGAACATAATGTCAAGAGCCCTAGCAGCAGTATTTGATTTTACAAATAGATTGGGAGCTAAATCTGTACAGGCAATTGTGGAAGTTTACCAAGCTATTTGTATTTCTATTACCAGCCATGGGAGTGACATTTGGGGATTTAAGGATGCTATTTAATGTTCCATACAAAGATATAAAACCAATGATTGGTTTTATATCTTTGTATGGAACATTTAATTAGATATTAAAAAGAATGTTTAATGATCTAAATGTATGGATCTGTTTCCTGTGAGTTGGTATACTTGATATATTGTCATAACTGAATGAGAATTTATGATGACTAGAAGATATTTGTAGAGTGCCGAGGTATACAGGTTCATATAGGCTTTACACGAAAGTTCCTAGGAATTGTTTGTGTCGTGATATCTTTGGTAGTGAGGTGTCGATAATTTAATACCTTGAGTGGCACCATTAACATGAAAGTGTTACAAAAAAAATTCCAAGACTGATGTGCTTTCCTTTAATACCATCACTACCTTTCTCTCTGTAGAGGATTTAGAATCACCCTGAACTGGAGCTGAACAATTATGAAAGATTGTCTGTCTCTGGAGAAGGCCAAGAGTATCCCATGGCTTGGTTACATCAAGTCCATAGAGCAGAAGCTGGGCCTGTCGGAGCTATATGGGTCTCAAGAAAGGATCACAAGGAGAGATCTGAACTGGGTTAAGAAACCCTTCTTCTCTGTTGTGTATTCTGAGAGAGAAGCTGGAGAGCTCTGTAAACACTCAGTACGGACATATACATTATTTAAATCCTGCCTGTCAACAAGGTCATGTTTAGTTGCGGTTGCAATACCTCACCATTGTTTTTGGCCCCCTGTACCTGTGGCAAGTTTTTCATCGTAAGATACCATGCATTTTGTGATTTTCTGTGATCCTTATTTTTTGTTAAGGCAATGATATATATTGCCTTTGTTAAAAGAGAAATGTTTCTTCCAATTATGACCGTCCCAAATTTACCTTCAGATGTTGCCAAGTCCCCTAGTTTGTTTTAATGTAGCCAGCTTCGTAGTGGGAGCCTTTAGAATTAGAAAGAGAAGATTTATTCAAGTGCCGGGCTGATGTTAAGTGACTATGATTTGGTTTTACTATAGGAGATAATATTTTTAATGTAATTTAACTGATACACTAGAAGTAGCTTGTAATAATTCTTGATGCATTTTTAACAATCTGTGTGGTTTTATGGTTTTGATTAACCAAATAAAGTATGTTTGACTGACTGACTGTTCCACTACTGCAGTTTCAGCATTAGTTGGATCACTTTGTTCCATGGATATTCCCTTCACTTGGTAATTTCCTAGTGCCTGCTGTTAGCTAGTCCAGATTGCTTCCTCCCTTTTAATTAGGTGCAATTGGAAGATTGCCTCAGATGCCCATTTGCCAAATTCTGCACATTGGTCACCATTCAAAGTCCACATTCTTTTAAATCATGTGCTCTGCAGGTTTGTCTTTTTCCTCTGAGCTTCTTTTAAAGATTCCTCATCTTTAGAGGGTTGTGTGCAGAAGAGTGTCCATGTGTGGATTTAGCTCCCACTAACTGAAACAGGATGCCCATAAATCAATTGTTTTGGGCTGACTCATCTAATAATTCAATACAAACTGACTTTGTCCTAAGTATTAAACTTTCTTGTACTCATTTATTAGTTCTGTTTAACAGAGTGGTGTATGTTGCGCTGTATATAAGTATTGCCTACCTTCCCAATGCAGTTTGAAAATGAAAATGTATTTTTTAAAAGCAGCATTGGAACAGGGGCTGTATCATGTATGCAAATGTAAACACAGTGTTGGTGGTCTGTTGTTTCCTGTGGCTTCAATACCTGTGTTTGTAACTTATCACAGGTGCCCTGAAGAGTGACCTGTCTATTTAATATTGATTAGGCAGATCATTCTGCAACCCCCTGAGACTGAAGATTTTGCAATGGCACCTATTAGTACACAGGATGCATCACAAAATCAGCGACAGGTCACAAAAAGTTGGTGAGCAATTTGTGACCACTTTTGATGCTTGGTTTAGTATTCTATTAAATTGATTTACTGCTGAAAAAGTAGTATGTAGATGCAGAAAATGCAGAAGACTGTGCAGCCAGTCCTCTGATGTCAGGGCCGGACTGGCCGTAGCGGGCACTGGGCATTTCCCCAGTGGGCCGCCAGGGTGGTTTCCAGTATGGGGTTCCTGGGGGAGTGTTTTTGTTACTGGGGTCCAGCAATATCGGCCCCCTGTAACAACATCTGCTAAAACGGGCCCTATCACACAGCTCAGCTGCCCTCCCCACCCTCCCCTCTGGGGGCCCAGCCGAGCAGGTTGCCAGGGCTGGTTTTGGTTCCCAGTCCGGCCTTGTCTGATGTAATAACTCTGTGAGTGTTCTTAAGCCAGACGCATTCTTTAGGGCTGGCCAGAGCCCATTTCAGACTTGCTGCAAATGGATTTTTGCCTTTTCATAACTTTTGCAGTTTAATCAAAAACGCATTTACTGATGAACTGTAAAGGAGTGCCACTGTATTTGTGTTGTAACTTCCCCTTTAATGTTAGATTCTCTGAAGGCAATGTTAAGTGCATCAGCAGAACGTTGATGGAGATCCCTGACCAGAGTGTCATTTATGTTGGGACTGCTGCTGGTGTAGACTGATCTGGTGGGTGTGAATAAACCTATTCTTCAAGACTGACTTTCATTTCACTACTGGCGACGACTGACACACCAACTGAAGAACTTGACGTGCGTTATTTATTGGAAATTATTTGAACATTGCCCCCAGAGGTCAGTTTTCCATTAAATGTTTGACTGGGCAATACGTGTCCTCTATTTTTGATTTTTGACTTTCCATGTGGCTTTTATCAGTGCTGTGGTTGCGGAGTACCAAAGAGAATACAATTTGACCTAGAATCGGCTTTGTCAAGCAACGTATAATTTGTATTGCCATTGAGCGCACGAGATCAGCACGAGATCATCAAAATTAAAAGTAAACTCACGGCGAGGAAGCGTGTTTCCACTGTGTGACGCATGAGTTGAGCCTGACTGAAGCTCGAGAATATTGTTGAAGTCTTCGCATGAAGCACTATGTGTCGTACGATTTGACATAACTACTCGAAAGCTTTGTATGATGTACAGTGTGTAAAATATGAAAATGGCAATAAAAAAATGTTACAAAAAAAAAAAAGGAAGCACTATGTGTCGCAGATGCTTTTGCCTTGTCGGAGCTTGTGAGCATTGTTGAAGTTCCCAGACGCGCAGCAGAGTGTGTGTTACTGACGAGAGCTTGAGACCATTCGTCAACTTCTGGAAAACTATTAAATAGTTAAGGAAATGACTCTTGTATACACTGACGTACAGACGTGCAAAAAATAAAGTAGACCACTCGTTTTTGTCTACAGCTTTTGTGAAGGGTTCTTTCCAGCTGATTTAATCAAAACAAGTACTGAACTTACAAAGATTACGAAGATTCTTTTCTTCAGCTATTATTATAAATTTGTTTAGTTAGTTTTACTTAATTTACCAAGTATTTTGACAACACCAGCAGTAAATAGAATTTGTCTATTTTCAGTTAATCTTCTATTAAAAATGGATTTTAAGATCAACTAACTCTAAGTATAAGCGTTTTGTTTAATTTATTGTTTTTACCTTATATTAAATTGTTATTTTGGTTCATTGTGTTGACTTATTTTGTTAGTTTGTTTAGTTACCTTACTTTACAGGATGTCAACATTCAGTGGAATGAGCCAGCCACCACAGTTTTTGTGTTAACGTGGAGAACCTATTCTTCCATGGACAAAATGAAAACCTTTGTTTGATTCCTATTTGATAGCCATGGGAAACAGGCAGTTTTGCTTCATAATCTTGGCATTGAAGCAAGGAATATTTATGATAGTTTGGATCCTATACCAATTGGCAGAGGGACTGGAGAACCTAGCGATGTTTATAAAATAAGTGTGTTACCACTACAAACTCATTTTGGACCACGTTTGAACGTTGTCATGGAAAGACATAAGTTTTTCATGCGTGTACAAGCCAAGGGGGAGAGAGTTGGTAACTATGTAGCAGAACTCAAATCTTTAGCTCAGACTTGTGACTTTGAGCAATTGATAGATTTATATGTGATCAACTGGTGGGATACAATAATGACCCTAAGATTCAGGAGAAATTCTTGTCAAAAAATCCTGATCTTAAAGAAGAGATCACTATTGTGGAGAGCATCGAACACACTTCACATTGGGTTAAAAAATGCGAAACACCACTGTTCCGAATTAAGCTCTTGCCAACCTCAATCAATCAATCAAGAAAGCTTTATTCGATTTTGAGATTTAAAATCATAAAAGCGTACATCAATAGTATTCATGCATATATATACAGATAAAAAGTTTATAAATAATTTGTTTATACATAATACAAGTCAATCAGTATAGTCCCCTGTTAAAAAAGTTTATCAAGTTGCAAAGGATACATATTAAAATTGATACATTGAGCTCCAAAACTTGACAGCCAGCTTTAAAAAACTCGTTAATGCAATAATAGTACAATCATTGTCCAGCTGTAATAACCTAATCATAGCCAGTCTACAAGTGCGAATTCCCCAGGACTTTAAAAGTGGTTTCAGAAATGACCTCCTGGGCAGCTGGTAAAATTTACAAAAAAGAACACAATGAATATTGGATTGGGCAGAGGTATCATCACAAGGGCAAAGTGGGAGTTCATTCGACCAAGAGTTGCAGAGAGGGAAAGCAATCATACGATAAAAATTCCCAAATCTAAGGCGAGTGAGAAGCATTCGGGCATAACAAGAAGGCTGAGTTAATAAGTAGTTTTGGAGGCCTTCTTGCATGGTTATTTTTTGGTAGTTGAGAACTGTATTTTTTGTTTTTTCCAAATTCCATCTTTTAGTTATAAGATGGTTTAAGGCCAGCTCTCTTAGGGTCTTCCTAGAAACCATTTCCATGGTAGAAGGCCTCGTGAAAAACTCAGGGTGGCCAAGGTCAATCATCATGTTTTTTACATATGTGAGCCATTTTATGTTGGTTAATCCGTCGAGGTTGAGACAGTCGGTGATCAAGTCTCTGTTAAGTTTGGTCTCCGGAGTAACCCAAATCTTGTGCCACAAGAGTATGGGCGCAATTTTAATAATATCTAAGATGTACAGCAAACCCAATTCAATATGTATAAAATAGGTCGATGTAGATTTTGAAACTCCTAATAAATAGCACAAAAATAGATTTTCTGTTTTTTGTAATATTTGTGCATTTTCAATACCCCAAAGACCAGCTCCATAGGTGGCAGTAGAAATGCATTTAGCCTTGTAAAGAACAATCAGCTCTTTCACTGGTCTGCCACCTATTTTAGCTGAGAACTGTTTAAGGGCGCCAATAGCTCGGGTGAGGGCCAAATTTCTGGCATTTACCGCTGTATGCCAATTTCCCTTCCTATCAAAATGTATTCCTAGGTAGGAGAAATTGTCCGTGGTCTCGATCCTGCTGCTATCTAAAAAGATGGAGCAAGGCACTTTCTTTGTTCCCGGACCACAAGCCATCGTGTATGTTTTTGCAATATTAATTTTTAACCCTCGTTCATTCATGTAAGTTGCAAACTTCAAGACAGCCCTCTGAAGGCCTATCTTGTTCCGGGACATAATGGCGGCATCATCAGCATAAAGGAGTATTGGGGTCGGAGCTCCTAGAATTTTTGGGTAATCATGCTGTGATACTATTAAATGTTGGCCAATAGAATTAATGTATAGGGTAAAAAGAAGGGGGGCTAAAATGCACCCCTGTCGTACCCCTCTCTTGATAGGGAATTTATCAGAACACTCGCCTTTGTTTCCGTAACGGACTCTAGCACCTGCATCACAATACAGAGTTCTTATAAATGCTAGAATGTTAGAATCTAAGCCCATTTCAGATAATATGGACCATAGTATCTCATGGTTCACGCAATCAAATGCGGAACTCAGGTCCACGAATGTAACGAAAAGATTTCCCTTTTTAGCCTGCGTATATTTTGATAAGACTAAGGCCAAGTTTAAACTCTGTTCTATGGTCCCTTTTCCTGGACTAAAACCATACTGTAAGTGGGATAATACGTTATTTTCCTCTGCCCAAAGTTGAATTCTATTTAAAATTGCCCTTGCTGCTACCTTCATTAGAGCATCCAAGAGTGAAATTGGGCGGTAGCAGGTTGGGACATTTCTGTCTCCCTTTTTAAAAATAGGGACGACTATAGCTTCAGACCAAGATGGTGGGAGCCCATGTCGATTAAAATTATTTAAAACATTCGTTAACAGGGGAGCCCAAAGATCGATTTCTGCCTTGTAGACATCAATCGGGACGCCGTCAGGGCCGGGGGCTTTACCTGAAGGACTGTCTTTAATTGCTTTAATAATCTCCGTACAGTTGAAGGATATGCCTATTGGGAATATGCACGGTAAAATTGTAAATGGTTGAATGATCACCCCATCAGTCAGGGGGTTACCGTAGTTGGGGTTTTCTAATTTATCATATAAATTTTTAAAGTGGTTTACCCAAGTTTCCCCGTTAATGGCCATATCTATAACATCTGTCTGGTTTTGCTGTAAATAGGGAGCATTGACCGCTTTCCAGAAAGCTGTATTGTCCCTGGATTTAGAGGCTTCAATTAAGGCCGACCAAGCCTCTTTCTTTAGAGTCTGTTTCCTAGTTTTTATGGCCAAATTGTACAGTTTTCTGGCTTTGCTGATCTCAGCAGGTGATTTGACGGTTTTATGCAAGGCCCTTTTTAGGGCTTGAAGAGCTTTAGTGCAATTTTTATCAAACCAACCATGGCCAATTTTAGTGTTGGATTGATGCTCTCTAGTTAGTAGTTTTTTAAGTTCAGATTGAATTTTTAAGAAGGGAGTCAAAAGTACTGATGACTCCTCTGTTTCTGTCAGACAGGCAAGTATATCGGGAAGGCTGGATCCCATTAAAGTATGTAGAAAAACGGCGGGATTAACCCTATCCCATTTTAAAGAGTAGCCATTTTTTGTGGCTAAATTTATATTGGGATGGTATTTGGGCGTATCTACAGGGATCTCCTGAGTCTTTCTAATTTTAACATTGAAAGCAATTGGGTAATGATCACTAAAGAAAACGTTGAGTGTTTCCCAGGCGATGACTAATCCTTCATTGGGTGGAGATATAAGGGTAAAATCAATGGTCGAATTGCATCCCCGCCCATGAAAAGTTGGTTTAAAGGGAATATTTGGGATGCAGAGTTTGTTAATAAAAGACAAGTTAAAATGGAAAAGCATGTAATTAAGAGTATCGCCCAGTTTTGAATGAACAAAATGAGTGGGGTTGTCGTCCTTATGTTTACCAAGGCCGCAAATGCCATTGGAAACATGTGGGCAAATAGTGCAATTGAAGTCGCCCAACCAGATCAACACCGACTCATCTCTTTTCTGGGTCTTGATAGCATTGACACTCGACATAAGATTATCGATCTGGCTTTCTAGATTGCTACTGGGGATATTATTATAAAAGTTTATGAGGGTTAGAGATCTTTCCCGCCCCCAACTAACATTTAAAATCTGATAATACTCAGTGAATGTATGTCTCAGAACCTTTATGCCCCGCGTTATTAGAACATATGTGGTCAAACCTCCTTTATTTCTCCCCTGAGAGGTTATTTGTGCAGGAGCGTGGAAGGTCTGGTATCCTGGGATATGGAGTTCGTCTGTAGCCCACGTTTCCTGGAGACAGATAAAGCTATAACATGTTACTATATCTAGCCAAGGTTGGTGTGATATTTTATTAGAAAGGCCTGCAACGTTCCATGAAATGATGTTATCAGCCTCCCCTATTTCCCTCATAAAAGGAGCATTTTTATTTTTGGCTCTAATTTTTAAAGTTTGGGGGAGAGGGGGACTGAAAAGAGTTGGACAGTCGCAATTAGAAATAGTCGCAGGGTGTAATTTATCGCCACTGGCTTGTGGCTGATCAATAAGTGCCACACAATTTGGGATACCCATATTACAAGTATTAACAGTATCCGTTCCAGGGTAAGAGGTGGCAGCATGGATATTAACAGTCGAAGTGGGAGCTCCACGTAGGTCAAATTCCAAACTGGGTTCCATCTGTCAATCAGGGTCTTCTAAATCTGTGAGTGCCTCAAAGCGGTTTGTGACTGGTACGGGCCAGGTTGGGTACTGAGGTAGGCTATGCATGTGCTGATGTTGATAAAGGAAAGGCCTGTCTGGAAAGGGTGAAAGAGAAGGAGAAACATTCCAGCGACTAGGATTTCTAGGGTGTTGAATCAAAGGGACAGAATTAATAGATCTTGGATATTGGGGCGCTGGAACTGTTCTTGTATATCTAGGCGGCCTACGGGTGGAACTGTTACCTTGAAGAGTGAGAAGGGATTGAGGATAGAAATAACTCAAAACACGAGTAGATATTCCTTCCACTCCTCTTTCTAGAAACCAATCCGCTATATAGGTGACTACTTTCTGATCTTTAAAGTTTATAGTCACAATATCACCCTCTATATCTTTAGGCCTGCAACCAAGCCAGGTCAGCCTTCGCACAAATAGAATCTCACCATTAAGATCTGAGGGTAGAGGTCTGTTCTTGCTTAACCAATATATTACTTTGTTTTTGAGTTCCACGAACCCCTCCTTCTTTCCTGGACTTAATTTTGGCACACCCGTAAGTATAATAACATAGGGGGCAGACTCGGGTGGTAAGTCAATATATTCGTGCATTCTATCAGAAGACTGTCGTGAATTTGGAGCCCTGGAGGTTCTGGTGTTTTTCCCTTCTAATGTATTTTGCGGGACTACTTTTTCCCTCTCTTCTAAGGGAATAGGCACAGTTTCAGAGACAGCAAAAGTGACTGGGGGCTGAATGTTTGTTTCATTAGGCAATGATACATCTCTTCCAAGTGTCATAACTGGTTGTTTCCTCTGGTCAACAGTTGTTTGAAAAATAACCAGATCTTTCAATAAAGAACCATTTGAGGCAGTTATAGCTGTTAGGGTGTCTAGTTGCTCAGCTAGCCTTTTTATTCTCTCAGTGAGAGGTAGAAGAAGTGACTTCACAAGTTGTTCGAGTCTCTGGGATAGACAGTCATTGGGGTCAGGCACAGAAGGTAGCGCAGTGTCTTTGCGTTTTGAAGGACTGGGGAGTAACCTCGGTGCTTTAGAGCAACTACCTGTTGTTCCTGCACCGCCCCTCTTTCTTTTCAGAGCTGCCACAGGTCTGGTTTTTTTTGAGGAATTCATTTTCCTAATGGGCTTTGGTTTTATTTTAGAAGGCGTATTCGGTAGAACCCCTTCCGTGTCGAGGTGTGGGGGAGCCTTCGCACCTGCAATCATTAAATCCCTCTGAGAATCTGCTGTCGGCGGCAGATCCTGAAGGAGTAGCGGAATACCCGGGTCACTAGTTGAAGCAGAAATATTTATCAAATTGTGTGTTACAGGTGTAGGAGACAGAATCAATTGAATGGTACCCAGAGAGGAACGTTTATCAAGGGGTAGACCATGGGACAGACGACGTTCCGTGTCCGCTATTTCGTTGTCCAACTTAGAAACAGCTTTGGCCAGAAAATGATCAAGGGTCCCTTTCCGTGGGCCTCCCACTAGTGTTGTCTTGCCTTTAAGTGGTTGTATAGGCGGTGTTTCAGGCATACTTTAAATATAGGCACAGACAGTAGGGGGGCACAAATAAACTCGTACTATGAACACAGGGATTACAGGGTTCGAAATGTAGTGTTTACCGCACAATGCGTGACAAGTCTTATGGTGTATCTTACTTGCAAAATCCAAAGGGGGTGGCCCAGCCCGGCCTCTTCTGGCCCCTGACGGCCACAGACGGCCCGCCCTCTGCCCGGGCTCAGCCCGCGCGTGGTCCCGCGACGCAGGGAGAGTGTCCGAAATTTAAACGCCTCCGGGCGCGGGAGATGGGATCGCGGTGCTTCTGGGGTGGTTACAAGCAGGGAGCCTGGGTAATGTAGTCTCTTCCTCCCTCCACACTGCGGCCACAGGACTGCAAACGCGGCGGCGGGAGGGAGGAGGCGGCAGGCCCAACAAACACGGCACACACAAAGGAGCAAGAACTCGAGCCTGGACCCAGCAAGGGCAAGCAGGAAACTGTGCTGGAGTGACACCCGCTCCACCGGGAGAGTGTCCGAAATTTAAACGCCTCCGGGCGCGGGAGATGGGATCGCGGTGCTTCCGGGGTGGTTACAAGCAGGGAGCCTGGGTAATGTAGTCTCTTCCTCCCTACACACTGCGGCCACAGGACTGCAAACGCGGCGGCGGGAGGGAGGAGGCGGCAGGCCCAACAAACACGGCACACACAAAGGAGCAAGAACTCGAGCCTGGACCCAGCAAGGGCAACCAGGAAACTGTGCTGGAGTGACACCCGCTCCACCGGGAGAGTGTCCGAAATTTAAACGCCTCCGGGCGCGGGAGATGGGATCGCGGTGCTTCCGGGGTGGTTACAAGCAGGGAGCCTGGGTAATGTAGTCTCTTCCTCCCTCCACACTGCGGCCACAGGACTGCAAACGCGGCTGCGGGAGGGAGGAGGCGGCAGGCCCAACAAACACGGCACACACAAAGGAGCAAGAACTCGAGCCTGGACCCAGCAAGGGCAAGCAGGAAACTGTGCTGGAGTGACACCCCAAAAAGGATTAATTAGATGGTGTTTCCCATGACACTTCAGTGACTTCCGTGTGCAAAGTAAATAGTAAACAGGAGAAAGGTTTGCAAAAGTTTGATAAGCAAAGGTTTAACAACAGCTCTAGTAGGGATATCAAATTAAGGTGCCCTAGGTGTGGAAGTCAAAATCATGGACCCAATTTTACTAATTGTTTTGCCAGAAGTAGGAATTGTGGGGAAAAGGGCATTATGCCTGTATGTGCAGGAACACCAAGGTAAACTTAGTAGATGATGAGGAAGTGTCTTCTCAACAAGCCATTCACTGTGTTACTGAGTATAGTCCTAACGCTGTACAAAATGTTAAAGATGTGGATACAGGTATTGCAGTTATGCCAAAATGAGATGTATACATAGGTGATAAAGTAGTTCCAACTCTAGCTGATTCAGGTTCACCGTATACTTTATTGAGTGATATATTTTGGGACTCCACGTTTGCGATCAACAATGTGAAACGTTTGCCACCTGACATCAATCCACTAGGCTATGGGGGGCAGCTCATTGATCTGCTAGGGTATTTTGTCCAGTCTATCATATTTAAGGGAAGAGAGACTGTAGGTAAGGTATATGTTGCCAAACGTGGTGATAATCTTTTAGGGTGGCGACACCAAAAGAACCTTGGTATCATTTTAAACCCTAATGCACCTGATCAGATAATGTTGGTCACACATCAAAGTGGTAACCAAGACATTGTGGGGAGGTACCCTGAAGTTTTTAGTAACAAACTCGGTCTCCTTATTGGTTTTTATCATAACAATTTTCTAAAAGCAAAGGCTAAACCTGTGGTACACAAGGTGAGGAAGGTGCCTAACCTCATGATGAAAGCCCTTCAGGATGAAATCCATAGATTACTTGAGATGGGAGTCATTGAGGAAATAGAGTCATCCGAATGGTTGGCTCCGATCGTTTTAGGCCCCAAGGACAAAGGTAACAAGATTAGGATGTGTGTCGACTTGAGAAGTCTGAATAACTGTATCTGGGTCGACAGACAACCATTACCAAATATTAATGAAGCTCTGGCCAAACTGGGGGGTGCATGTATCTTCAGTGTGATGGATTTATATTGTCAGCTTATCAGCAGGTCATGCTACATGAGGAGTCAAGGGCACTAAGATCTTTTGTCACTCCCACAGGTGCCTACATGTTCAATGCCATTTTAGTTGGCAATTGCTGCTGCTTGTTTCAGAGATTTATGAAAATGTGTTAGCTGGTATCGATTCAGTTTTGTTTTTCCAGGATGACATACTGGTTTATGTGAAAGACAAAGTCAACCATGATGAAGTGTTATTCAAAGATTTGTCCAGGGCAAGAACGTGGACTCACTTTGAAAAGTGAAAAATTTAAATTCAGAGTTGGGTCTGTTTCCTATCTTGGACATTCTATTTCCAGTGAAGGCATTAGCCCCAAAGTTGACCTTGCAGAAGCGATATTACAGGCACCAGCTCCATTGAACAAAGATCAGGTGAACACTCATTTCTTGGATTATCTGAGTATTATTCGAAATATGTGTACAATTTTGCGAGCGTTGTTCAACCTTTACAATTACTTTTAAAAAAAGGTATGGAGTTCAAATGGTCTGAGGAGTGTCTAAGTGCTTTCAACGAAGTCAACAATGAAATTGCTCGTATGCCAACTTTAGGCCATTTTGATGTATTAAAAAAAACAATCCTTACCACTGATGTCAGTGTGCGGGGTTTGTGCGCTGTCTTATCTCAAATAGTTGATGGCAATGAAAGGGTTATAGGTTTTGCCTTGCGTTCATTGAAAGTTGCTGAAGAACGATACTCAGTAATTGAGCGTGAGGCGTTAGCCTTTTCCTGAGCAATCAACCATTTCAGATTCTACCTATGGAGTTTACCGTTTCTGGTGAGGACTGATCACATGCCGCTTGTCCACATATTTGCTTGCAGGAATGTTGAAAGAACCACTCACAGAATAAAAAGATGGGTTGAAGCACTGTGGGTGTATAATTTCAAAGTTGAGTATTTGCCTGGTCTCAAGAATATACCAGCTGATTTTCTTTCAAGAATGCCTTCATACAAAGTTATTTCAACCAATTCTGATTGTTCTGTATCCTGGGTGAAGGAATCAGCACTCAATAGAGCTGAATGGGAAGATAGCTCTGTGAGCGATGAATCAAGGAAACTTGTGATGGAGTTTGTAGTCAATGAATGGCCTGCAATCAATGAGGTTCCTCTTTGTGCAAAAGGGTTTTTAGAATGTACGTGAGGAATTGAACATTGTGGATGGCGATTTTTTTCGTAGCTAAAGACTAGCTCCTCCTTGTTTGATGAGAGAAAAAATTATCAATTTGGCACATGAGAGCCATATCGGATGCAGTTTAACATAAAACAGGGTTAGAGAATCTTATTGGTGGCCTGAAGATGATCGTCAAGTTGAAGATGTTGTAAGAGATTGTCCCATTTGTGCTGGGAATGATAAATCGAGGAAAGCGAATGCTGCACCACTTTCTCCTGTTACTCTACCTGAACGTCCTTTGTCCAAATTGGCTGTCGATATAGTTGGACCCTTTGACACTCTGTCTCCCACTGAGAACTTTGCGGTTGTCCTAGATGATTATACCTCCAAGTGGGTTTAGCTTGTTGCATGAGCTCTGTGGTTAAGACGAATATCATTGAGTTCCTTAAAGATGCTTTCACTTGTGAGGGTGTACCCGATATCTTGGTTTCAGATAATGAGGCGCAGTTCACTTCCGAGGAGATGGTGGATTTTTAAAAGATCTCTCTATTACCCATCACCGCACTGCTCTTTATGCACCACAAACAAATGGTTTAGTAGAGAGCATGATTGGAAACAACCTTTACAACGCAGTAATTACATCGCACTACCTTTACAACGCAGTCATTACAACGCAATATCCTTTACATCTCATGCCATTACAATGCAGCCATTATATCGCATGTTACTATAATGCATTTCATTACAACGCATGTCACTACAACGCGTGCCATTACAACACAATTTAAGGTAAGTCATGGGGAATAGTAATTTTTACCCCTCCCCTATCTAACACTTACCCTACTGTTGCACTCACTGGAGTGGGAATAGTAATTTTTATCCCTACAGTATCCAACACTTACCCTACTGTTGCACTCACTGGAGTGGGAATAGTAATTTTTATCCCTACACTATCCAACACTTACCCTACTGTTGCACTCACTGGAGTGGGAATAGTAATGTTTACCCCTACACTATCCAACACTTACCCTACTGTTGCACTCACCGGAGTGGGAATAGTGATTTTTACCCCTACACTATCCAACACTTACCCTACTGTTGCCCTAAAAGTAATATGCGTTGTAATGGTATGCGTTGTAATGGTATGCATTGTAATGGAATGCGTTGTAAATGTAGTTTCTAAAAATGAGTTGTAATGGATGTTGTGATGTAAAAACTTTGTTGTAAAGGCATGCGTTGTAAATGTTTGCGTTGTATCGTCATACATCCAGCATGAATAGACTTGTAAGGGCTGCTGTTCAAACTGCCAGTGAAACTAGATCTCCTTTAAAGTGCATTCTGAGAGAATAATTGTGGGCGCATAGGTATACCCCCAACAGTGTGACTGGTTGCTCAGCGTTTAGAAAACTCAAGGGGGGGGGGGGGGCCAAGATGGGAGTACGTAAGTGTGTTTGGAAGGTGGGTGATCTTGTTTCTTGTTATAAAAGCTGTCTGTTCTCCCAAAGGTGTGTCTAAATTCTTTGGTCACAAGCGCATCATCAAGGTTATGAGAAATGTTGTCATGCTCAGTGTTGGTGATGTTTGGAGTATGTCACGTTTGTCAAAGTGTGGAAGGGAGGATGGTAATGTGGGGCCTCAGTCTCCAACTAACCATTTCCTGTGTGCTGACAGGAAGGTCCAAGTTGATCCGTCTTCTCGTGATAAGAGGGTAAGGGGGTCACCATCTCATCTTCATGATTACATTTTAAAGTAATGGCATCATTTTCTTTCTTGCTTGTGCTCAATTCTGTTTTCTGCTCCCATGTTTAGCTTATGTCATTTTTTGTATATACGTTGTGACTTATTGCATTTGTTTTTTCTTTTTTTCATCTTCCTCTTTTTCTTCTTCTTCTTTTCATTAATATTGTAAAGGAAAGATGTGTTGTAACTTCCCCTTTAATGTCAGATTATCTGTAGGGAATGTTAAGTGCATCAGTAGAACGTTGATGGAGATCCCTGACCAGTGTGTCAGTTATGTTGGGACTGCTGCTGGTGTGTACTGATCTGGTGGGTGTGACTAAACCTACTCTTCAAGACTGACTGTAAGTCTTTCGTTTCACTAATTTGCATCCTCAATATTTAGATCAAGATGCATATTGCATTTCCCCCATCACATCTAACACTGTTATATTTAAAATCCCTCTTATAGGGTTGGCCATCTCAAACTGTCTCAACAGCCTACATGTGATATATCGTTAAGAAAATGGTTTAGCTTGAAAATGCATAACATGGTTACACTGACGCCGCTTAAAAACTCTTATGTGGCATCATCCATTTTTGTTTAGGATATTGTTACCAAATATCGAAAAACCATTTGTCTGTTAAATCTGCTGATGACCACCTGTATATTATTAATCTAGTAAGGTCTGTTCTTGCTTGTCTTCTATTTCTGCCATTCCCAAACCATATTTCCATTTAAATAGTAAACGTGTGCCGGTCCAGCGTTTTCCACTCAAGCTCCCATCAGAGAAAGGGTTATGAACAGAAACATGCTTGTGGGTGAATTGATTCAGTGCACAGGGTCGGACTGGCCTATAGGGCAATTAGGCAGTGTCCCATGGGCTGGTCTGACAGCACATTGTGGGAATCATTTTGTAGCAGTTTAGAAGCCTGGTTTATCTTCTTGTGGGCCAGTTTTTACAGTTGATTTCCCTGATTTTACCACAAGCATTGTTTGCAGCAAACACAAATTCACGCAGTCTCCCATACCTTGCAAAACACCTATACAGCGCAACTGTACTAGTTACAAACTAGCCCTGCTTGCTGATGTTTGCCACTGTATTTGGATAATTGACTAGCTATTCGGGCCATTTTTATTTTGGTGCCTGGGCCCAGTCCAGTCCCATCAGTGCAACTGACAATATTCATTGGCTCTTTTTCTATGGGGAGTGTTGGATGTAAGAAGTGGTTAATTTGTAAAAACATATTTACCAGGGCTCTCGTCAGGAGGCAGCTTGCACTAGTCCAATCTCCTGTTAGTGCCGCCTAAAAAAGAATCAACTACTAACCATGAAAGTGGGAAGAGGATGTGGCATAATGGCTAGAGCTGCTGTTTTCAGAGCTGGGGAACCAGGTTTGAGTCTTGGTGCTCATAAAAAGCGCTGATGATGATCAAGTGCCGGTGCACCGGCAACCACCGGCTCAAATTAAGCACTGGCTATAAGGGTATTGCTGCAGGAAAATGATGCACATATGATGGACATTTATTCTCTGGAACATTAAAGAACTACTTGGATCGTGGAGGTAATCTAGTGATGTCTCACGGATATCTCTGCAAGAGTTAAATACGCAATTCATTTTACCAAATTTATCACATTGTTTTTGTTTTATAATATCCATGACCTTCACAGAAGTATTGTGTTTCATTTGGCTCTTGCTCAGTAGTACCAGTTTTGAAGTAAAAAATACTGCTAGCTTGAATGTCTTTGATTTCTACATGGTGGGGGATGGGGCTGGGGAAGCTGCTTTGTTGCCTATTTTCTGAAAATGTTTCATTTGTAGAAGAGGTTTCAATCAGCCATTTTGAGTATTAGATTCCAGTGAAGCTTTTGCCTTCTGAAATACAGTTCTGTCTGTACTCTATCCAATGGTTTTCAAGAGTTAAGCCGTAACCCCAGATTTTGAATTTTACTCAGTTGTCTAGGATAACCCCTCGAAAAGGGCCAGGTTCAACTCAACTTTAGCGCCGGATCCTACAGTCATTCAATTATGATATTGTCAATGTAATCTTGGATCAGCCTGCATTATGTTTTCAATCTCACACTTTTTCTATAGTTTTTTTTGGACAGTTTGAGTGTTTTCCTATATTGGAAAGCATGAGGGAATATTTTGTTTAAGAAATCAACTGTGTAGGACCTCGTACCACTGGGAAAGAACACCATCAAAAGCATACACAAATTATTATGTCAGAAAATAAAGTTGTGCTTCTGTTCTGCAGGACACATGTTTCAGATTATTTTTGCCCATGCTTGCTCCAGGCACACAATCAAGCATTTATAAAGCTATAGATTTGCACACCACGTATAACGATACGCGGTGTGCATGCCCCGCCACCAACCAATGTCCCAAAAGAAAGTTGTGTCCTTGTAAGTCCATGGAAGTCCGATTCCCAAATAGAAATTATCCATAAAAATTCAAATGTCCCATTCCCACATTCTCACCCTCTCCCCTCAACAAGACCCACCCACCAAAAAAAGGATTACAACAGGGTCTGAAGAGGGAACTAATGCCAATGGCTTTCTAGGAGTACGAGCTTCTTGAGGTGCCCCTCTATTCATTACTGCCTGGTTTCCATGTGTACCAGCTTCTGCAGGGCGCAGCGCTGAAATATGCGGTTTGAGTAGGGAGCAGCAGTGATGGAAGTACGGCGGGGGCAGTGCAGGTGGACTGGAGGCATTAGGGCCTGGCTGGGGCCCTGGGCATGTAGCTGCTGCCACCTCCTCCTCCTCCAGGGCCAACAGCTGTTGATACTCAGCCCTGATCTTTATTATTTTATTTTACGGAGTTTTATATGGCGCAACCTTGACCCGAAAGTATAGGGTATCAGAGCGCATTACATAGCACCAATTGCGTTACACGAGGACACATTCATTCATTTGTTTTTCTTTGTTAGGCACAGGGAGATTGAGTGATTTGCCCAGAATCAAAGGATGTTCAGCGTCATTGTGAAGACTCGAACCCAGTTCCCAAGATTGGAGGTCAACTGCCCTAGCCGTTAGGCCAACTCCTCTCCCCGATGGCTTCCAGTTTCCTCTGTCGGAACCGGGCTGCTCTCTCTTGTCTGGTTGGAACAGCAGGAGTACCTATAACAAGAAAGAAAAAAGACAAATTCTAAACAATGCTCTTAGCAGAACACATAAGTGGCAGAGTAGCAGTGCATTTGTTGGTATCCTTGGGCCATTCGATTTTGATGTGATTAGAGTTTCAGACATTATGCACCATGGAGTACACAAGTATTCTCACTTTTGTTGTGCTAAATTAATGGAGGCATGGGAGCTCAGCTGGCACCCTAGTCATACTTGCGTTACTTTGCTACTTTCTGCAGGTGGGGCAGCTGACATATTTATATTTATTGCGTTATGCAATTTATAAAGCGCACAAATACCCTTGGGTGTCTTGGCGCTGCGGATGGCAAGAATAAAACCTGGAGCTGATAACTATTGGTTAAAAAGCCATGTTTTTACCAATTTCCTGAAGGCAAGCAAGGTCGGGCTGGTCTTGATATGTAGGGGAAGAGTGTTCCACAGTTTGGCGGTGGCGACTGTAAATCGTCTATCACCCCATGAGACTTTCTTAGTTCATGGGACCCTCAAAAGGTTGGCTGATGATGAGCGCAGGGGTCTATTGGGCGTGTAGGCATAAAGAACTTTCTTTAAGAACTTAGGTCCAGTGTTGCGCATGGCCTTGAAAGCGATGCAGAGCACTTTAAATTTGATTCAGCTTCTTATAGGTAGCCAGTGGAATTGTCGCAACACCTTTGAGATCAATTTGTACTTGGGGGTGCCTGATAGAATCCTGGCAGCTGAATTCTGCACCAGCTGTAGTTTGTTGAGGACCTTATTTTGTGCATTCATACGGAGACCGTTGCAGTAGTCAATTTTTGACATTACTAGAGTACTAATGAGGGTTTTTCCAGCACTGAGTGGAAGGAATGGTAAAAGTTTTTTTATCACCCTTAGAGTGTAAAAGGATGATGAGACAAAAGTATTGGCATGGAATGCGAAGGACAGCTTGTCGTCAGACATGACGCCTAAATTTCTGACCTTTGAGACAGGGGATGGGGTGGTCCCAATTTGGCTGGCCACCAGGTGGGGGACCAACCCGGGGAGAGCTTGCCAAAAATCATCACCTCAGTTTTATCCAAGTTTAATTTTAGGCAGTTATTAGCCATCCACATGCTGATGGCCACCATTCAATCCTGAAAATTAGCCGCAACTGCTCCTCCATCATTATGTACTGCAAGCACCAATTGTGTATCATCAGCGTAAGATGTAAGACCCATCCTGTGTGCTTTGATGACTCTGGCCAAGTCCGACACATGGATGTTAAATAATGTCGGGCTCAGAGATGATCCTTGTGGCACACCACATGGAGGGGCAAATGATGGAGAATTGAAAGCGCCAAAACTCACTAGTTGGGTGCGGTTAGAAAGAAAGGAGGCTAAGAGGGCTTTAGCCCTGTGTCTGATACCGATGGTTGAGACACGGTCGATCAAAGTAGCGTGATCGACCGTGTCAAATGCTGCTGATAAATCCAGCAGCACCAGGACAGCAGCACCACCTTGATCTAGTATCATCCTGATTTCATCTGATGCTTTAATGAGGGCTGTCTTGGTACCGTGGCCTTTCCTAAAGCCAAATTGTGTGTCATCCAGTAAGTTATTGTCTTCAATATATTGAGCCAACTGGGAGTTCATGATTTTTTCAAAACTTTTTGCTGGGAATGGAAGGCTTGTGATAGGTCTATAGTTTTTTGTGTCTGCAGGGTCGAGATTGTGCTTTTTCAGCAGCAGCTTGATAATGACCTTTTTCCATATGGACGGATAGTTGCCTGTACTAAACATTGCATTGCAGATATTTGATAGGTTGGAGGCTATTAGATCAGGGATAAGTTTCAAAACTGAAGGTGGACAAGGGTCAGTGGAGGTTCCTGATTTGATGAGGGAAATTAGATCCTTGATATGTTGTGGTGAGACTTAACTAAATTCTGAGAAAAAGGGGGAGCTTTCTTCCTTGTCATGAGCCGTGATCTGGTGGTCTGCCTTAGGTTGGGCTGCGAAGTTGACATAAATTTGACAGATTTTTTGCTGAAAGAAACTGGCTAGTGAGTTACAGAGGGTTTGCGAGGGGGCTTTAGGGAGATTTGTCACCAGCCCTGATAGCTTGGCTACTACCTGATACAGCTGTTTAGTAGAATCTTGAGCGGATTCTATCTGTCTAAGGTAGTACTTACTTTTCTCCCGGATAATGAGGTGTTTATACTTAGTTATCTCTTCCTTGTAACAAGTTTTTTCATTGTTGTTATAGTCTCAACGCCAGTGCCTCTCCAGGTTTCTACATCATTGTTTTTCAAGTCTTAGAGCCTCTGACAACCAAGGGGCAGAAGGGGCATGTATGTTTTTTGAGTCTTTTTTGAGTGGTACTAAAGAGTTGAAGGCATTATGGAGCCATTCTGAATAGTTAGATGAGGCAAGTTCAGGGTCTGGTGTAGATTCGTATTGAGTGGAGAGCAAATGTGTTTTAAGAAGATGTTGATCAATGCTACTCCAAGCTTTGAACGATGTAGATGGAAATAACCTATTATGCGGAGTGTTTTTCCTCTTTATTTGAATTTCAAACAAAACTGCACAGTGGTCAGTCCAGACTAGGGGCAAGACACTCTTTAGGGAGATTTGCTGGTTGCTAGAGAACAGACCGTCTAGCGTATGGCCAGCTGAATGTGTGGGGCTTGTCACCAACTGGGTAAGGCCCACTGCCTCTAATTCTGCGAGGAGGAAGATGTATCCTTATCATCGTGGGTCTCTAAATGGAAATTAAAGTCTCCCAAGATGGTGAGGTTGGATTCTCCTGCTAAGGATTCAAGAAGACTGCCCAAGGCAGAAAGAAATTCAGCCCGCGAGCCCGGGGGGCGATAGAGAAGAATACCTTTGGAGGGTTGTGAATGGGTGAGCATGATCGAGAAAGTAAAAGCTTCACAGACCAAGGAGGGGATTGTCTCCATCCTGACTAAGTATTTATCACGGTAAATGATCGCCAGTCCTCCTCCTTTTTTAATAGGTCTATCGTGTCTATAAGCATAGTAACCATCAGGGGTTGCGGTGCAAAAATCGCGTCCAGACGATGGGTCCTCCCAGGTTTCTGTTATAAATAGGATGTCAAGATCATGGTCCTTTAAGAAGTCGGATATTTCATATTTATGTTTGGAGAGGGAATGTGAATTTATAAGGGCTAAGTGAATATATTCCTGATTTGTTTGGGGAGGATGCAGCTGAGAAGGAGCTGAGTTAGTGTGGAATTCCAATTTAAACGAACAATTGGAGCAACTGAGAGAGGAGTGAGTGGTTTGCGATTCTGTGTCTAGGTGGGGACAGGTGTATGTGTTAGTAGTGAAGCAGATATCTTTCAGTTGTTTACTGGAGTATTTTAACATCTTACCAGGCAATGCTGATGAGGGAGAGCCAGGGAGCGTGGCCCATAGGTAATTATCTTATTCCTATGGCCAAGCTCTGACCAAAATGCCTTTAAATTTTACCCTGATTATAATAAGGCTTATGAATACTATCGATGATATACGTCATGTGATGTACTATAATATCAATCATGCAGACATCCTCCTGTCTGCCGTAAGTAGACGGTGGGAAAAGCGTGCACTACAGTACAGGGAAAGGATTAAGCAACAGGATATTGTATTCATCGTGTTTGTCACAAACTATCCAATCCGCAAAAGTCAGGGCACTTACTCTTAGTTCTACTTTACACCCTGGCCTCACCCTCAGTCACCACACTTTGAAATTCCTTTTTTTCAACAAAATACATTTTCTTGGCAGTAAGGAAAGGAATTAATAACTTACTCTACTGCAGGGAAAGTTAAAGGGATTAGGCGGGTAGGAAGACCAGATGTTTACTGATCTTCATCATGTGCCTAAGCTTTGACTAGTACTGAGTCACTGTGGTTGGCAAATGTTGAAAGGGAAACATTTAAACTGGCGTAATCTGTTATGGAAGCCATAAAATATCCCTTGGACAGAAAAATATGGAGCATGCAAATAATGTTTTTTTCAAAAATTTTAGAAGCCTAGGACAGAACTCAGAAACAAATAACGGAGTTATGTACTAGGAAGTAAATAAGTGGGCACTGGGAGGTAAGGGAAGCACTCCTTGTTTTTGCATTGCCATGGGCTTTGTAAATTATTTATTAACTGAAGTAGACGCACATTGCACAGCCAACAATGCAGTGCTGAATAATTAAACCATGCAGCCATTAGGTCACAATTGGTGTCACTAACGAAATGCCATGAGGAGGGAGGGAGGGATGAATTGATGATGATTGCGCAGGATACATAATTTATGCCTCGCTTGAAAACTACTGTGAGTCAAGGGAGTAGTCAGAAATACCACTGTAACCCATTAAATCAAAGCTTTGATAAAATCACTCCAAGCAAGTAAAGTAGGCGAGAAGAACGCCCCTCCAGACAAGCTCCCTAGACTCTTGTTTCTTCTTCGTTCCAAGCATTTATCCATTCATCATTGCTTTGTTCTTCTAGTAGTTCTATTCTTCACCCTTGGCTTTGCTACTCACCATTTAAGTTTTACATTCTCTCATCCGGTCTTCACCATTAAAAACCATCTATCCATAAATCTATCTATCCAAACATGGATCTCAGTCTCAACAAGCCTTTCGCCAACATACATTTACCCACCCATGCATCCTATTCCTTTCACTCATTCACCCATCCAACCCACCGAGGATTTCTTTCATTCACCCAGGCAGGCATGCTTTCACCCATACCCTACCCATCCAGGCAGGCATCCTTTTACACGCATACCCCTTCATCCATCCAACACCCACCCATGCATCCCTCTTATCAGCCATTTATATGCATCCTTTCGGCCAGCCATCCTTCTCTTTCACTCATATTACATTTCACCCATCCTTTCTCCTTCCATCCTTCTTTCCCTTTTCTATCAACCCATCATAGTTAAAGTTCATTATGAATATTTGTCAGCTAAGTTGCAGACAGAAGAGGCCATTAAGTACTTAGCTCTCACTGTATCTGTAAAAGTGGGGTTTTCACAAGTCAACAGAGTACACCCTTGCAGTGAGTATACTAATTTTCAATAGCAAGCAAGATGACTGACCTCTGCCGCGTCTGCTTGGCTGGCACCGGCACTGGTGGTTGCTGTGGCTAGAAATAACATTACACATTTTTTAGATGCCAGATACGCCCCCCGTTAATTTTTTTTAAAGCAAAATACATCCACAATACATCACTACAATTGCTTACAGTGTCTTCTATCAAAACTATTGGGCTGGGGATTTTGTTGGTGACAATTATGAAATCCCAGGTCATGAAGGCAAACAGTAGCTTTTTGTAATTTTGTTACTGACAAAGCAGAAGAAAGGAAGCTACAGACATACTACAGACAGTTTGAAGTTAGGAACAGAAACTAGAAATATAGTAATAAGAAAATAGGATAATGCAGGAATAATGACAAGAATTTAGGAAACGGGAAGATTGAAAAGTTAGGGAAATAAATATTAATGTTAACAACAGGAGGACTTACTGGAGCCAGCAGATCCATCAGTGGCGGAACTATGGGAGGCACCTCCAGCTCCCTCACCCGCCTCATCAGCCCCTGGATGCTGATGTAAGACATAAAGAAAAGAAAGGAAAAAAAGATTGGTGATAAACAATCTCTGAAAAATGTTTTGGCCTGGAAAAGGCAATTGCAACAACATTGAACTTTTCAAAATCAGATTGACTAGTAGTGTCACAGACCGTCCTTTTCCAAATTTCCTAAACCTACCGAACCCTGTTCCAAATTTCCTAAACTACATTTTGGAATTAGTAATACATTGCAATGAATGAGATTTGTTTCTCATCTCATTCACAATCTCTCAAATCCTTTTGATGGGCCAATTCACTAAGTCTGCATTTGTCAATGCATAGATGAATGCATGCATACACATCATTGGAAAATTGATTGACACTGTACGAGGCTCAAAGAAGTAAGAGAATGGTTTAACTCACTAATACTAACTACCACTATCTTAATGACAGGACACAGGAGCCTCTGAATTACTTCTTAAATAATCATCCAAGCAAGTGCCAACAAGTACGATTTGGTAGCACCAAGCACCTGTCTAGAATAACGATCACATAAAATATGTAAACTTAACTTACCTGTGTGTCAGCATTCATGCTTGCTATTTGGGAAAAAATATTACCATAGAACACGTTCTAATAATTCCTAACTGAGCCCAGTGACCTCAACACCAGCAGGTCCAGCAGATCCTTTTCTTGGTCTAGGACGTCGGACCACGGATGCATCAGCTGAAACAGGAAAAAGGAGGAAGGAAGGGGAAAATAAGGAAGTAAAGAAAAGTCCACAACTCTTGCAAAAACACAAAAAAAACAGAGAATACAAATACACAAAGACAAACGGTGAGATCATAAATAAAAATGAGGGGAAAAAAGTTTTATAAGGGAAAGATTAAACAGATTAAAAACGGATGAAAAAGTAATAATATAAATTATTTTTATTTGGATGTGATCACAACCATAAAAGATACATTAATTTAAAAAGCAAGCAATAAAACACTTCATGATAACAGTTAAAATTCATTCAGGGTAATGTGCAAAAAACGCAAAGGCCAATCAGCCATCAAACACATCTAGAAATTCTAAATCTGAGTGCTTCTCTTAGAAAATTTGTGACTGCAAAGAGCATGTAGTCATTAGGCAAAAGCTGCAGATACATTTAGGTGACATGGGCTTGACTAAATCTCAAAACTTTTAAAAGGGGCTTAAGATACAACCTCCTGGGATGAGTAAAATATTTAAATAAGAGGACAAAATGTAGGGTATCCTTTGGAGACCTATCATCGCAGCCACAGGGACCTCTCACCTCGTCCTGTAAAACAAACCCAGCTAGGGAAGCTAAAAGGTAAGGGAGTTAAAGCACTCGTTGAAATGGAAGGATAATTCTCCATACCTTGTACTGACTTTAGAAGAACATGCCCTCTCACCGATGGTTTGATAAGCTCAATATTTTCACAGGAATCCATAGCATGTTTAAAAAATAACTCCTTAACTATAATCAGATCCCGAGGCTTCACTGAGTCATGTTTAAGAAAAAAATCCTCCCTACCTAAAGACGTAAAAGACTCTAACATAGTGTAACCAAGGGATTTTCAGTGCGTGGTCTAATGATGGACAATCTGAAATAATCAAACGATTGAGTCCTAACTCATTTTTAGACCAGATCTTTACCCAGCACATCAAAGGCTTTACTGCCACCAGGTCAGCTATATAGTTAACTCCTAGTTCTTCGTGTATGGAGAACGAGTGAGTGCCCTGGGGAACCTTCAGGATTCATTTCAGGAACTTATTTTGGGCAGTCTGTAGTTTATTAACCGCAGTATAACCCCATACCTCGCTTCCGTACAAGACCTTAGAAATGCAAAAAGATTGATTTAGGTTTAAAATCACACCCTGCGACCAAGTGCCTAATCTTTGGGGATAATTAGCAATGGCTTCCATAGATTTGCTCATGACACATACTTTTGCCTTCAATACATATTTCCAGTTCAGTTTTGCATCAAACAAAATTCCTAGATAAGTGAATGCAGGGACCTTGGCTAGAGTCTGCACACCTGCCTTAAATGTCTTAGAGCGGGTCTCTCAAGGGCCATCTTCCAAAATGAACGACTTTGTGAATTTGGCCGATAAGTCCAACCCATTCATAAAGAAAACAAATCCATTAATCAGGACCTGTAGGCCCATTGGTGTTCGTGCCAACAGCACCACGTTGTCGGCATATAAAAGAACTGGAATTGCTTTCCTGCCCACTCAAGGACAGTCGATATGTAAAGATGTCAGGGCAGTCTCTAAGCCATTAATATATAACATGAATAAAAAAGGGGCTAAAATGCATCCTTGAGTAACCCCCCTAATACAATGAAAATAGTTGGTAAACCCCGTCCGTGTTGATGCGGATCTGCAGCTGTAGTATGACCGTGGAGGGTCATTAATAGGCTTACGATGTCGGGCTCAACCCCAAAGAATCAAGTAGGGCCCGGTTCATCTTATCGAAAGGGGCGGTGAGGTCCATAAAACCCCAAAAAGGGCACCAGGTATGGCAACCATGTATTTAGAAACTAAGAGATAGAGGTTTAGGCACTGTGCTGTGGTTGATTTTCCTGATCGGAAACCATACTGCACCTCAGAAATAGTTTTATTTGAATCTGCCGAATCCGAGAGCCTATTTAATAAGAATAGGCTCAAAACCTTAATTGTAGAGTCAATGAGGCAATTGGGGAGGTAATAATGGGGATTATCCTTATCCCTCTTCTTAAAAATCGATACAATCGTGGCGATTGACCATGAGGGAGGGATGCCACTCGTTGCTGCTGTTTTAACACCCTCATCAAAACCGGAGCCAATACATCAATGTTATCCTGGGAAAGGTCCGGGGGGACCCCATCGGGTCCTGAAGCCTTATTCCGGGACAATGCCTTAATGCCCAGCAACACTTCGTCCAAAGAAAAAATGAAAGAAGTATCGGTCTAGCAAGGGACTGTCTCATTAATGGATCCCTCACTTTGTCCAAAGTTATAAACTCCAAAGTGGGCGATACATTCTTCCGGAGTTATATAATGAAAGAGAGCGGGTCTTAAAGGTTCTGAGAAACAAGGTCTATGTATGACTTGCCAAAAAAGAGTACTTACTATCCCTCTGCTCCCTAGCTTGAACTAACTCGTCACATGCCTGCCTTTGTAGCATTCGCCTCTGTGCCTTAAGTGCCCCCTTGTAGTTGCTAAGACATTTAGACACCCTTACTCTATCTCGGGGAGTTTATTTTAAAGCCCTCTTCAGAAGGCGGAGGGCCAGAGAGCCCTTAACATTAAACCATTTCAGGTGATCAGAGGTGGAGTGAACTACGGGGACTGTTAGCAAACTAGCAGTTGACTAGACGATGAAAATAAATGACTCAATAAACTCCTCATCGGATACTGAAAGGTCTAGACAGGTTTGGATATCCTGTTCTCAACTTTTAAAGAGAGAGTAGTTAAATGAAAAGTAGGCCGCAGCAAGTGAAAAACAAGGTGGCCATGACCATGCAAACCGCTTTGTGAAGTTTGCGCAAGATTTTGAACGAGAACCCACTTCACGTTGATGTATAACGTAAATGTTACACGAATGGGTGTAACAAGGGCACTCCACCTGATTGCGGAACTCCATGTAGCAGGGCAGAGTTTTTTCCCACTTTGCGGAGTTCCGCATAGCACGACTACGCGATCTCTGCCCGGGCCTACTCAAGAGTTGATGCATAAGAAATCAGAAAATAACATACACCAAGGGCTTAATGATAGATCAAAATTGTTACCTTTGGGTCTGTAAAGGGCCACATAAACTTTCACCCATTGCTCTGACTAAATCGGAGCTGAGCCCATGCGTGTTCACCTAAAATGCAGCTCTCCAATCATTTTCAGGGTTCCTTGAGTCTGGTCTACCTCCTAGCAGGATACTGGGCTGGGAACAGAGAGTTAAATGAAATCTGATGCTCTTATGTACGTTCTATCCACACTGCTACTGTTCACCCACCCATGTTGCCTACGCAACTAGACATCCATTTCAGACCTTCCAAGGTCCGAGTACTTGGTGCAGCACAGTTTAACCCCTTCGCCGTGGCGGAAATTCCGCCGCGGCGCTGGGGGGGGGTTTGGGGGCACAGCGGTGGCGCGGTGCTCATGACGGAACCGCGCCGTCATGAGCCACGGGCGAGCTGTGCTCATGACGGCGTGGTTCCGTCATGACTCCGCCCACTCTCTAATTCGCCCGCACAGGCGGGGAATTCGAGCCGCGTGGGAGGAGCGGCCGCCAACGGCCGCTCCATGACGGAACCACGCCGTCATGAGTACACGGCGCCCGTGTCTCATGACGGCGTGGTTCCGTCAAGGGCACAGAAGGGGTTAAAGTGATGTCTAGGACCCAGAATGTTCAAAAAACAACAAGAGAGAGAGGGAAAGAAACCCACTCTTAGTCCCCCTGGGCAAAATATCATTAAACAACAAAAGAGTGTGTAGTACAAAGAAACCTAATCTAACATGTGTAAGCGTGTATGCACATGACAAATCACTCTATTTTGATAAAAGAAACCTCACTCCCCAACCTGGTTGGTGACATGCTTCATCATAGGGTTCCACCAGGGGTGCCTACTGCCACCCTGGTGTGCTTCAACGCTAGATTTAGAGCGGAGCTTTGATACTGATTATGTGCTTATCAACAAAATAAATCTTAGCGTGATAAGTGAAAAAATGTGAGAGTTAAAAAGTGCAAAGGTTTTAACCCAAAAACTTTAATGGCAGGAAAAACCCAGCACTAGTAAAAACAGGTGCCATGGATGTTTTCTCCTGGTTTAAATTGGCCAGATACATCCTACTTGATACAAATTAGTCAACATGTTTTAGCTTCTATCCGTATTACACGCTTTTTTCTTTTAGAAAGGCAAGAAGCTTAAAGGATTCCTTGCTACACACCAGACCTAAGTGTACTAACAGCAGTGAGGATGTATCTGTACTGAATGCTTGGGGTTTACCACCTATCATTGGACACTTTCCATGTGGCACATGTAGTGTTTGTCATCTCACTTCAGCTACCAAGACACTACTTCTAGAGGAAGGTAAGGTATGGACCCAACGAGCCCATACAAACTGTAACACGATGAATGTAGAATACCTGGTTACTTGCCCTTGCTCATTAAAGTATGTGGGTATGACTACCCGCAAGGTGAAACAACGTATCTGTGAACATCAGAGTAATATCTGCTGCAAGAGAAATACAACCAAGTTGATCAATCATTTCCTGCGTTGTGATCATACTCCTGATGATTTACGGTGGACCATCATTGAGCACATAAAATTTGGTTCAAAATCGCCGAATTTACTGTTCGAAAAAGAACAACGATGGATTTATCGTCTATCCTCGCATCTAACTGGATTGAACGATAATATTCCTTGGGGAACAGTAATGAGGCGTAGTACCTAATAACAATATTGATAGGTACAACTCAGATTTAATCTGGTTCGGTCTGCACGGTTTGTTGATCATGGTGTGCATCTATTTCTTGGTCGTCTGAATCATGGGGCGTTTTAATCTCAGCCCTATTGGTCCGATTACAAATTGAGAGGATGGGTTGGATCTTCATGTCCCTAATAGAACTTAGCCATGACACATTATTCTGTTTCGCTATCTCTAGAACAATCCATTGTCTAATTTGACTTCTTAGACATAAGGCGGATTTTATTGTTCAATATTTTCTTACTTTCCTCGAAACTATGCCCGATTTCATCATTTTCGTGGTTTTGATTTCGTGGTTTCATTTTTGTGGCTAAATTGTTACTTTAACTTGACATCCTTTGACATTACCGACGTTCAGTGTTTACATAAATCAGTGATTTTGATTAATGTCTGCGCTGTTGCAATGGTCGTTCTAATAAAGTTTTGTTATTAATAATCAGGATAACAAAGTTAGCAGTCTAGATTTTTTGACTGCTTTGACCGTGTTCCGTTTGCTTTGTATCTCACGTGACCAAGAAGGGTCACATGATGCGGGGATGCTTACGAGTACCGGAACTCTCTCCCGCCATACGTATGGTTTTCCAGTATATATACGCCGGCGGGAGTTGTACCTTGATCTCCGGGACTGCTGGGATGCTGCAGGTATTCGGCCGGCGGTAGAATCATGCTGAGTAAGTGTTGACTAAAACCCTGTCTTTCGATAGTCAACTTAAATGGATCGGGCTCTCGAATCTTTTTTGACCTATTTTGTTTCGATTGCCTTTCATTATAGATTTTGCTCCCTTAATTCCCGCCACCCAGTAGTACCCAAGGAGCCGTATGATTACCATTTACATGTAAGCCTTTTGTTTTTCTCCTTATATTTGTAATGTGTTTATGCGCATTGTATTTTGCCACTGTAGCCAATAATTCTTAGTGCTGGGTTTTTCCTGCCATTAAAGTTTTTTGGTTAAAACCTGCACCCGTCTGCGCCAGGATCGTGCCCAGCACCATACCCCTGGCCCCCGCGAACGCCATGACACCCAACGCCGCTACGATGCCAGCACCCTCCACGCACTCAACATCGAACGATCACACTCCTGCTTCCTGGCCGCCCTGAAGCGCACCCAAGGACCCTTCTCCTGCCAGAACTGCAGCTTCACCAGCATCCGGCCCGTCAACCCACCTACCAAAGAACCCAACGACCTCAGATGCATTCTTCTCAACACCCGCTCCGCACGGAAAGACGCCGTTGAACTCTGGGACCTACTTGACTCAACCTCCCCAGACATCGCCTTCCTGACGGAGACCTGGCTGAACCCCTCCTCGGCACCCGACATCGCCATAGCCATCCCGGAAGGCTACAAGATCACCCGCAAGGGTCGCACCAACGGAGTAGGAGGAGAAATCGCCCTCGTCCACAGGAACACTCTCAAAGTCTCGACAAACACCGACGACACCCTCAGCACCGCAAAAAACCTGCACTTCCAGATCCACACCGACCCCAACACCACCCTCAGAGGAACCCTCGTCTACAGACGCCCTGGACCCTGGCCACAGTTCAGCGACTCCATTGCCGACTTCGTCAGCACACACGCCCTCGCCTCCATGGACTACATCCTCCTCGGGGACCTGAACTTCCACATTGAGAAGAACAACGACTCCAACTCTTCCACCCTGATCGCCAACCTTGCCAACCTCGGACTCAGACAACTCGTCACTACACCCACCCACTCCGCTGGCCACACACTCGACCCCATCTTCTCCGCAAGCCCTCACGTCTCCTTCAACCACACCACCGAACTCCACTGGACCGACCAACGATGCATCCACTTCACCTTCAGGAATCCCATCACGCACCACCACACCCAACAGTTGCCTCGCCGTTGCTGGAGCAAAGTCACCAAAGACCAGCTACCCACCAGCCTCGCCCGAAGCCCATCCGCAGACCCAACCGACCCCGGCGGTGCCGCCCGTAACCTCAGACAGTGGATCGACGACTGCGCCAACACCCTCACCCTGCTCAAGAAACCCTCCAACAGCCACACCAGCAAGAAAGCCAGCTGGTTTACTGAAGACCTCCAGGCCTCCAAGCAAACCTGTCGAAGGCTACAGAAGAACTGGCTCCGTGACCGAACACCGGGAAGCTACACGGCCCACAAGAACGCCACCCGCAGACACCATCACCTGATCAGATCCGCCAAAAGGGCCTTCTTCAAAGACCGCCTAGACAGCAAAGCACACAATAGCAAAGAGCTCTTCAACATCGTGAAGGATCTCTCCAACCCCAGGGCCAACACCAACGACATCCCACCTTTACAAGACCTGTGCGACTCGCTGGCCACCTTCTTCCACTGCAAGATTGCAGACATCCACAACAGCTTCAACAACACAACCGCCCCCGCAACCACTGAGACCCCCACCCCCACGAACACCACCCACACCAACTGCCTGACCTCCTGGACCAACATCAACGACGATGACACCATCAAGATCATGATATCCGCCCACTCCGGATCCCCGTCAGACCCATGCCCGCACCACATCTTCAACAAAGCCAGCACCACCATCGCACCCCATCTCCGGAAAGCCATCAACATCTCCTTCAAGACAGCAACCTTCCCGGAGAGCTGGAAGCATGCCGAGAACAACGCCCTACTAAAGAAACCCAAGGCGGACCCCTAGGACCTCAAGAGCTTCCGACTCATCTCCCTGCTCTCGTTCCCAGTGAAGGTCACCGAGAAGGCCGTCAACAAACAACTGACCAAATTCCTCGAGGAAAACAGCATCCTGGACCCATCCCAGTCCGGGTTCCGCAGCAACTATAGCACCAAAACTGCCCTCATCGCCGCCACCGATGACATTAGGACCCTGCTAGACAACGGAGAAACCGCGGCTCTCATCCTCCTGGACCTGTCAGCTGTCTTCCACATGGTCTGCCACCACACACTACGAACATGCCTCCACGACGCCGGGTTCCAAGAAAAGGCCCTGGACTGGACCACCTCCTTCCTCTCCGGCAGAACACAGAGCGTCTGCCTCCCCCCCTTCCGCTCCAAAGCCACTGAGATCATCTCCGGCGTACCCCAGGGCTCATTCCTCAGCCCAACGCTGCTCAACATCTACATGGCACCGCTCGCCCACGTCGCCCGACTGCACGACCTCAACATCATCTCTTATGCTGATGACACCCAGCTGATCCTCTCCCTCACCAAAGGACCCCACACCACCAAAACTAACCTCCACGAGGGAATGAAGGCCGTCACCGACTGGATGAGAAACAGCCGACTGAAGCTGAACTCGGACAAGACGGAGGTCCTCATCCTCGGATCCACCCCCTCAGCCTGGGATGACTCCTGGTGGCCGACCGCACTTGGAACAGCTCAAATGCCCACCGACCACGCACGCAACCTGGGTGTCATCCTCGCCTCCACCCTCTCCATGACGAAACAGGTCAACGCCGTCTCTTCCTCCTGCTTCAACACCATCCGCATGATCTGCAGGATCTACAAGTGGATCCCCACCGAAACGAGAAGGACGGTCACCCAGGCCCTCGTCAGCAGCAGACTGGACTACGGAAATGCCCTATACGCAGGAACCTCGGCAAAACTCCTGAAACGGTTCCAACGCATCCAGAACGCCTCCGCACGCCTGATCCTCGACATCCCTCGCCACATCACACCCCACCTGAGAGTCCTGCAGTGGCTCCTCGTCAACAAGAGGATAACCTTCAAGCTTCTCACCCACGCACACAAAGAACTCCACAACACCGGACTCAGCTTCTACACCCCCACCCGCCAGCTCCGCTCTGCCGACCATGCCCTCGCCACTGTCCCCCGTATCCAAGGAGTGACCACCGGTGGCAGATCATTCTCCCACCTCTCCGCCAATACATGGAACACCCTCCTCATTCACCTACAGCAGACCCAAGACCTACTGACCTTCAAAAGACTCCTCAAGACCTGGCTCTTCGAACAGTAGCAGCATTCCCCCATCCCTCAGCGCCTTGAGACCCTCACGGGTACGTAGTGCACTTTACAGATGCTTGATTGATTGATTGATTGATTGTTTGATTGCCTGTAATCTCAGAGTGAGATGAGTTATATGATAGGAGGAGGGAATGGATACATTCATCAGATAGTGGATATGCTTGCCTAATGGGCCCCGAGGTCCCTCCATATCAAGTGTGGGAACTTCGAAGAAGGTGAGATCAGGTTGGTAGGGAGTTGTGTTGGAGGTAAGGTGCAGTGGTTGGTGAGTTGGTCTTCAATATAAATTGTCATTCTTGGACTCCTAATTGGCCACCGATTAATAGTAGAGTTTTTTGTGATGTGGATATGACTTTGTAAGTATGCCTTGAGTTGTTGTAAGTTATGAGTAATCTCATCCAATCTGGATGCTAGCGAGGTGTGGTAACAGGTTGTCGGGGCTTGGAGCAAGGGAATGGAGGCACGGTGTTGATACTGGTGGTAATGAAGTACTGTAGGCCAGAGGGGTCTAGTGGAGGAGAAGTTGAATTGGAGGTAGAAGAATGCTCGGAGATGGGTGGAGGAGGTCTTGAGAGTAGGGTAAGAGGAAGTGCTATGGACCTGTTACTGAGTGATACAGCGGTTCAGATATTGGGATTCTCATTGTTTGAAGCATGGAAGGGGTCAGAGGCATAGTCGAGGTGAAGTAATGATTTCCATGGCTATGTGACTCAGAAGTAACTGCCCTGGGATGTGGGATGTGGATGTAATTTGGTATGGTAATTGATAGTAGTTCGTGTTGCACACAGGGTTAGGAAGGACTTGAGTGGAAGTGGATACCGTACTGGAAACAGCTTTTTTAATGGGAGGGAACATGTCCTCAAATATTCCAAGGTTATGATCTGATGATTGGATGAGGATAGTCCCATTGCTGTAAATACAGATGATAGTTTCTGCTCTCTAACCCGAGGAGGGGGCTACTCCGAGTCTTAAACCATGAGGTGTTTTTCTGGATGAAGAGATCGAGAGCAACGAGAACAAAGCTTTCCTCCACTGTCCTCATCTTTTAATAAAAAGGATGAGGTTATTTATAATAACTCCATTATTCATGCAGAAGTAGGCGTCAGAAATAAGAGTCTCTGGATGAGCTTTGAAGAGTCTATGTTTTAAGTTCTTGGAAGCCTTTTGCTAGATTCAGAGGTAACTTAATTTTATACACATATCTGCCCGATGGGTCCATATTGATATCAGTTATTTTTAGTGGCTATTGTAATGCCCCTGTGAACAAGTCCCTATGGCATGCCATAGTACCCTATATACATATGTGGCCATTCCAGATTGAAAATGGTTGAGAGCATTTTGCTACAGCTGCACAGCTAGAAGATCATGGTATATAGCAACTTACTGGTAGCCCCACCAACTTCTATCCCCAGTTGATCTAGGAGATCCTGCTCCCAGCTGCTGATATCTGCCCACTGGTGCTTGTATTTGTTGGATGGTTTGCTTGACTCCAAATACTCGGCTCACCTGGAACCACACCTTTTCCCAAAGGTGCCACCTCTCTCGGGTTAGATAGCCTTGGCTAACCCTACCTCCACTTCTGATCATGTTGGGCACGTACTTCACCAACAGCATCAGCAGGCCACCCAAACTCCTCTTCTGTCAGGTTCTTGGCCCTTCCTTTGCCCAACACCTCCCTACCCCCAATAGCCACCCTAACCCAACAACAACAACAACACTATTCCCTCACCCCCTACCTCTAGGACTATTAGCCTCAATTTGGACAAACACCCCACAGCACACTACAACAAACAACACAAAATACAATTACATGACACATTTGACAGTTTTGGGACATGACAGGGACAGCACAGACACCATCAAGACCACAAAAGAGCACCGAATTCACCAGCAAACAACCAACACCTCCACCAGCCAACACAAACAAAAAGACAGTAAGTGAAAGTTAAAGGAACTTCATGCTTCCTGGTTTGCAGCATAGCTGAGCCACTGCATCATTTCTTGTGTGGATGCATCTGGATTTCGATGTATGCATCACGTTTCCTACTAAAGCGTACATTTTTCTGACACTTCGCTAGAGAAATTGCCAAGTCAAGAGTTACACACTGCCCAGTGTTTTGGATGCTCTGGCATTGATGCGTAGCTTTCGCCAAACGCTCTTCCCACTAAAGCGTCACGTTTTGTGGTAAAGTATCACTTTTCCTACAAAAGCATCACATTTACTAGTAAAAAGTCACCTTTCCTAGAAAAATTTTACCTTTCCTACTAGAGTATCAGCTTTCCAACTCGTGTCACGTTTTGTGCTAAAGGGTCACTTTTCCTACAAAAGCATCATGTTTATTACTAAAAAGTCACCTTTCCCAGAAAAATGTCAGCTTTCCTATTAGAGTGTTACCTTTCTTAATCAAGCGTCACATCCTGTGGTAATGCGTCACTTTTCCTAAAAAAGCACCATGTTTATTTCTACAAAAGTCACATTTCCTGGAAAAGTGTCACCTTTCCTACTCAAGCATGGTTTTTTACTGACACATCGCTAGGGAAATGGGCAAGGCACAAGTTCCTCACAACAGATAACAATGCACAGTGCATTGTTTCTGATGCTTTGACATTGATGCCTGCCTTCTGACCTGAATATAAACTTTTGAGGGCTAGTTTTAGTTGATGAGATGTGTGTAAGTTGATGTTTTCTGGGACTGTGACATAAATGCAAAGACAACTAATGGTTTAAAAATTTATTGTCATGTTGAAACTTTATAACTTGTTGGTTAATGGTCCATTTCCCATCATGTGTAAACAAATGATGCACTATGTGTATGTGTTTGAAAATGATTTTTTAGAACTCATTACTTGCTTTGCTAAAGGTGTTTACGTTGATCAACATCCATACCACATTCTCCTACTATGGGTTCCAGGAGTTTCTCTCTAGAATTAAACCATGCTCTCTTATGCATCTGCATTTCCTTTGAATGTTTGGGAATATTGGGTGGAAAACACTTGTGAGTGTCCTGAGTGCCTTCACAGAGAGTTGTAAATGAAGGCTGGTGTCCCTATTGTTCACATTATGCCCTGTTTGATATTAGCAAACTTTTTCAAAATTAAAAACATTTTGACAGGGACAGTGGACATACTCAGTTTGCCTCATATTTCAAAGCTGTAAAGATTCTTACCTAGCCAAGAAGAGGCACACAATGTAGGAAAGACTGCAATACTATAACAAATGATGATCAAATAGTCAACTGTTTCTTAGTTACATATGCACAAAGAATTACTATTCAAAATCACATTTCATTGGCGACTGAAAAAGGATTTAGAGGACTCCTTAAAACTTTCCAACCAATTGTCTCATTTGCACCAAATTTGGTACACTCCTCTCGAAAATATTTCTGACCAATTTTGAAGTAAATTGGTTGGAGCACAGTTATTAAGCATACAAAAAATATACTTTGTTTCCCTTGAGTTGTCACCCTTACCTACTGAGGTGTGATTGGGACTGTTTATTATGAATATGGCTGTTCTGTGAACAAACAGCTCGATAAGGGTCTTAGGCCCAGATGTATCAACTTTAGCAATTGTGATATCCAAATTGCTATTCCCACCGAATCGCAATTTGGCAGCCGCAATTCCTAATGTATGACAGCTTAATTTATAAATTGGCAATTCCTAGTGGGTCGCAAATTGACCTACTCATGAATATTGATGAGGTAGGTTGCAATTTGTAACCCACTATGAATCACAACCATCACACGGATCACACAAACCACCATTCTGTGATTGCTTTTTAATAAATCAATATCTTTTTTAATGCGGCACAATTTTCTTAATGGAAAACTGTGCTTTTCAAGAAACAAATGAAATGTTTTTCCTTTGCGTTTTAGAAGTAGGTTGGTGGTTTGTGGGACCTCTGCCTGCTCTTGAAATGTTGGGCCAGATTCACAAAAGTGATATGAGACAAAATCCTAACTTTAGGACTTTTGGTATTCACAAAAGGCATTTAGTGGTAGTAAAGTTAGGAATCCTAACTTTAATACTACTAAATGCCTTTTGTGAATACCAAAAGTCCTAAAGTTAGGATTTTGTCTCAGATTACTTTTGTCAATCGGACCTGTTTTGTTTAAGATTCTGACAGGGGAAAGGGTCCCCTATGGACTTCTCCCCATTTGCGAATGGGCTACCACCAATTTTGAATTGGAAGTACATTTTGCTGTTTTTTTTCTCAAAGATCTTTTCATTCAACATGATTTTCAGAGGACATTACAATGTGTGAAAACATTAAGGACTTCATATAAGCAATACAATCTAATGAGGATACAGCTTCTCACTTTAGGCAGTCCCAATGCCCCCCTCCCTGTGCCTAAGTCATGTCAGCTTTAACCATATTTTTAGGACTTTATTGAGCATATATCTTTTATAAACTTGCCCCAACTATCCTATCTCTCCCCCCTCCATTCCCTTCCCTGGTGGTGGTGGACTCTTCTTGGTCTAACTACTGGACAATCAGAAATGTGTCAGGTAGTAGGGAGATGCCCCAGTGCAGCCGGCCTGCTCTTTGTTCCTCATGGGTAGACCTTGTGTGTGTAATGGCATAGTCAGACCTGGTCCCTAACTGAGTTAAAACTGGAATAAGTGCATGGCTCTTAATGTGGGTTGGCATACGGCTAGGTGGAGCCCCTTAGTGAGGAAGGAAACAAGCAGCCCCCATTTGTATTCAAAGTTCTTGTATTCATCTCTGAAAATATCCGCTAGTCTTTCCATGGTAAGTATGCACCACAGATGTGAGTGTCACAACGATAAAACTGGAGCTTCTTTTTCCAAGCTGCCGCTATTGCCATTTGGCTGCCCCATCTGCTCTCATCTGATGCTCTAGGTCTGGGTCGCTGATGCCCAAAAGTACTCCCTCTATAGATGTCGGTATGGGGTATCTCAGGATGTCTTTAATGTGTGTTAGTCTCTCATCCCAGAATGTTCTGATTGTAGGTCAGTCCCACCAGATGTGGCAGAAGTCGCCGCGTATGCCACTTCTCCGCCAGCAGAGATTGGAAGTCTCCGGCAATATAAGTTTAGTGGGATATAGGTACCAATCAAAGAGGGTTTTGTAATGCGCCTCTCTTAAGACCATTGAGTAATTATTCTTGGCTATATTGGACCATAAGTGTTTCCATTCCTCTTCTGAAATTTCTCTTCCGACCACTTGCTCCCAGAAGGTCATGTAACTTGCCTTGGGTGAGTGTAATGTTGAAAGTAAAAGACCGTAGAGAAAGAAGATCGCCCCTGTTATGTTGCTTGCCCTCTGTACAAACTGCTCTATCGGAGTTGATTCTCTAGTGCCTGCTTCCCTGATCCGTGGTTGGGATAAACAGTGTTTGAGTTGGGGATATTGGAAGTGGTCGCTGCTTGGAACATGGAACTCTCTTTGGCAACTCTCAAATGTACGCAGATCAAATGTGTGAAAAAGGTCTGAGAGCATCAAGCAGACCCCCTCCCTCCACGCGTCTAATGGGCCCTCTCGCAGTGCTGGGGTGAAGTCTGGATTGAAGTGGATAGGAGGGTAGGGCAAAGGGAAGGATATCGATCTCCTGTCCCTCATAATGTGGTCCCATACTTTGAGGATGGTTCGTGTCATGGTACTGATGTAATCATTTACTGGCCTGCCTTTCTTATGTTTCCACAGCACATCCCAAATCGATCTGCCCACTATCGCCCTGTCCACATGGAGCCAATGTTTGTCGGACTCCCTCATGGATCACTCCACCACAACCCTCAGTTGGACTGCTTTGTAGTATAAGTTAAAATCTGGTAAAGCCGCTCCCCCCTCCCTCTTCGCGCAACGTAGTGCGTGGAATGGGAGAGGTGCTCTCCCATTCTGACATATAAACTTAGTGATCAGAGAGTGAATTTTGGGCAGGAGATCCCGATCCAGATTGACTGCCAGTGCCTGGAATGGATAAAGTAGCTTTGGCAGCATTGTCATTTTTATGGTGTTTATCCACCCGAGCCAAGAAATATGAAGAGGTTTCCAGCGCCTGAGGTCTTGTTGGAGTTGGGACATCAAGGGGGGATAGTTGGCCTCGTAGAGGTCCTCTATCCATGGGGTAAGCTGCATACCCAGGTATTGAAGGAAACGGTTGGCCCACTGGAAAGGTGTTTGTCCCCAGAGCTGCTGTGCCTCTCCTTCTGGGATCGTAAGATTTAAAATAAAAGATTTTGAAAGGTTCACTTTGAAGCCCACTACCTCTTCAAATTTTCAAAGTTGTGCCTGTAACAAGGAGCCTGGTCTGTAAGCGTCATCAAGATGTCGTCCGCAAATAGTGATGCCTTATGATCTATTCCCCCAAAACGTATCCTCTTAATCTCCAGGTTAGCCCTGAACTGAATTGCCAAATGGTCGATACTCAATGCAAATAATAGAGGCGAAAGCGGGCAACCCTGTCTCGTTGCTCTACTCAATGAAAATGGGTGTGACGTTGACCTGCACCCTTGAGTGTGGATGCCTGTAGTTAGTTCTGACCATGTTAATAAACCTTTCCCCAAAGCCGAAGCGTTCCATGGTGAGAAAGAGTAATGACCAATCCACCCTGTCAAAGGCCTTCTCGGCCTCTAGGCCAATTTGGAGACTTTTACGATCAGGTGTATAGTCCTCCGAATGTTGTCATGCATCTGTCTCCCCTTTATGAAGCCAGATTGATCAGGGTGGATTAGTGCAGGCATCAGGTTCTCTATTCTTGTGGCCAGAATGGCTGAGAACAGCTTAGCATCTAAATTTAATAGCGCAATTGGCCTGTAGGAGGCGCAGCTCTGTGGGTTTTTCCCTGTCTTGGGAATTACGGTGATTACTGCCTCACCCATGAAGTTCGACACTATGGTATCCTGCGCTATTGCATTAAACAGAGAGGTGAGGAGTAAGCTCCAACGCTTGTGTTGTATAAAAGTGCGCAGTCAAACCATCAGCCCCAGGGGATTTGTGTGGTTTGGGTTTCAAAATTGTCTTTAATACTTCCTCTGGAGTTATCGGGTCCTTTAGTTGATCGTTTTCCGAGGGCGGAACTTGGGGCAGGTCTAGGGAATCTAAATATTGTTGTTGCAGTTCTTTATACGGGGGTGTGCCTGTGTAAAGATCTTTATAAAAGCTCCTCGATTTTTTTAAGTGCGTTTCCTGCAATGCTACCACCTCAAACTGGTCGTCTGTCAGGTATTTCCATATTTTTTGCCATTTAAGGGGTGAGTTCAGTCCTTTTACATTCCATGAGGCTATTGATACCATCTCGTAGTCACACATTCCCTCCTCCTCTCCGGCACCCCTTTCAGAGCCAGCAATGCCCCCCAAACCTCCCCTGACTTGATCAAAAACTATCCAAGCATGTATCGGAGTGACTACCTGTAGCACCATCACGCCTGGTTTGCCCGATTGTCCCTTGTGTCCACCACCCATTCCGCTCCACCCCCTAAAACAAAGAGAACAAATAACCAAAGAAAACTTATGCTGAGTATCCACTGGGTCCCCAGCGGGTCCCTTCTTGGCAGTTGAGATCATAGTAACGGGCAATACGGTCAGTGCCCGCAGCCTCGACTGTCGGTTGCCTTATGTATAGATAACGAAATAAGAATCTGTTTTAGACTGTGGTCCATTGTGGTAATCCCATTGTGGATGTCGTGTAGACTAGGTTCCACTGTTGTTCCACCCTTGTGTCCACATGTCCTGTGACTGCTGATTCCCCACGGGATGTGCTCTATCAATCTTAATCTTCATCTGGCGGGGCCCCAATATCTCAACAAAAAGTCCCTCAATTACGGCTTTCAGGTCCTGCCCCTCTGCTCCTTTTTTGAGGTCCCTTATTCTAATACTCTCCCTCCGGGACCTGTTTTCTAAATCTTCTGCCTTCAAGAGCACCTGTTGTATTTGTTTCTGAAGTTCTTGTTGACTTTCTTGTAACACCAGTGTGCCAGTGTCCAACTCTTGTGTCTGACTCTCTATCTCCAGGACTCTAGTGACTTGGGAATCCACATCTTGCTGGAGAGCAGTTATGCGTTCAGTGAGGTCGGCTTTTAGCTGGTCCAAGGATGCCTGTATATCTTGCTTGATCTCTGTGCAGGGCTCAGATTTTAATTCCCTGAGTGAGGCGACCAGATCCTCCCTGGTGAGTGCCATCGTGCTGGATTGTCCCCCTTCATCATGGGCTTGCCTCCTCTTCGTAGGTGTAAAAAAGTTGGAGACCTTGTTCACCGTCTTTTTCGGTGTCATATGGGCAGAGTTGTAGGCCTTCTCCTCGTGGGAGGTCAGCCCCCCATCCAAGCCTCGGCCCCTTTTGTTGGCTACTGCTGCTCTGTGGCCTTCTATCAGTGAGCTGTACGTTCAGCAATGATTCTCTCTCAGGTCAATTTTTGGTGGCCATCTTAGGGTCATGCGTGCAATGTGTCCCTGGAGGCACTGGAGGGCTGCTCAGCTGCTTTTAACAAGTTGTGCGCGCCTGCATGTATGCCATATCTCCTACCCACAGCATTTGCACATTTTGGCTCCTTGTCAAGCTTCCAGTGCACTCCCGGTCCGGGCGCTATCTTAGGCTCAGGCAAGTCCCTCAGGCTTCACCCCTGCTCAGAGACTGTTTAATCCAGATACGGTGCGGTTGATCTCTTGGGTGGCCCCTCGCACCGGTATTCACAATCGCATCACTCAGCTGCCGCCCCGCGGCCCCGCTCACCTCCCCAGAAGGCTGAGTAAGTCTCTGCTGTGTCACGGGCTTGCGCCCCAGGGCCACTCTCCATTCACGCCGTGGAGGCTCTTCACTGTCTCGGTTAGACTGCCGCTGGCCCCCCGCAGTTGGTACGCTTCTTTGGGGGTACCTGTCCTCTGGGCAGGGGTCATGGCCGCCAGACCTCACCTTCTCTGCCTTGCCGAAATGGACAAGGCCGTCGGCGCCATTTTGCCCGCTCACTCTGCTCCCTCGCACTTCAGGCTTCCCTAAACATCTGTACCTTGTGAAGGTCGGATATAGTGTCTCGGGCTTCCGGCGCGGTCACTACATTTACCGGACCATTCCAGTCAAAGGCTGGCTATCTTGCTGTCCGGTAGCTGTTGCCAAGAGATACGGGGTTCCGGAGCTGGTGTGGATCACGTCCACCCAGCCAAACCTGCCTGGCCACGCCCCCAATTTTGCTGGTTTTTTTTTACCAGGATTTAGTCTCAAAACATTAATACCTATCACTGCTGTTTGGTATTTGGAAGGGAAGCCCTAAACATGCACCTTCCAAATGTTGAATCGGTATTGGGTGGCAAATGCAAATTGTGATTCTGTAACATGTTACTGAATTGCACTTCGCCTTTTATATATTGAAAAATGCTTTTTTACAGTTGCAAATGCCAAATTCTGAAAATCGGTTTGTGACCTCAAAAAAAGCTTAGTGCATTTGACCCTTAGTGATCAAATGCTCTTTGGCTGTCGCTCTGCTCCTGCATGACATTAAAGAGTTGATGTAATGAATGTACTGTGTATTCCTATAGCCAATATCATCAATATTATATTTTTAATCTTGTCTTTTTCACATAAAAACCCATCACATATTGACTGTTAAAATATTATGCCTTTGTCAGGCATAAAAGTTGAAATGTTGAAACAGAGGTATGTACTTTAGAATAATAAAACAAGTTGGTTTTGAAGAAGTAGAATTTTAATTAAATGTACATTTATTTTTCTATCTCTTGAACGCCTACGTATTTGTAATAACTTGAAAGAATGGAATACTGGTTAATCATGTCCATGTGTTTTATGGAGATGAGAACTGCGACCCACTGTATAATATTCCTCAATCCAATTAGACTAATTATCAGAATTGGATTAATATTGTTTGTAGTTGCTCCATGCTGAGAATGTAATGTTAATTGTGCAACCCTGGGATATAACTAATGCTGCAGTAAATGTGTTTTCTCTATCGTTCTTGTGAACCAAAATGATTTAGTGTTTATTTGATGATTTTAAGGATGCATATGGTGGAGCTCTGTTGAAACTGTGCTGCATATATTTGCTCGAAGAAATCGCATCTCTGGCTACTGAATAATTCATACTAAGACGATCTTCTTGAAAAAAAGGACCTTTAGAGCAGACCATTCTGGGTCCTATCATTAAACAACAAAAGAGTTGGCCTAAGGCAAGCCCGCGGCCTCCATAAGAGGGGAGGTGGGAGGGAGGAGCAGCTGGGAGGTGGGAGCGGGACGGCAAATGGGCGAACAGGGGGGCGTGGCCGCAGGGACGCAGCGGCAGGAAAAACGGGTGAGGGATGGCAGGGGGAATGGAGGGCAGAAACGGGGCACAGAAAAGAAGCAGGAGGGGGGGAAAGGAATTAAGGCAATGCACAGCAGATGGGTACAATCAAAGCAATACAGTCAGCAGAGCAGAAAACAAAATAATTACGACCAGGAGCAGTACAGCAGCGTGGGGAGCGACCTCCCTGAGAGCAGGGTCGAAGGTCGCTCCTTTCACCGCTGCGCGGCCTCCATAAGAGGGGAGGTGGGAGGGAGGTGCAGCTGGGAGGCGGGAGCGGGTGGCAAATGGATGAACAGGGGGTCGTGGCCGCAGGGACGCAGCGGCGGGGAAAACGGGTGAGGGATGGCTGGGGAACGGAGGGCAGAAACGGAGCACAGAAAAGAAGCAGGAGGGGGAAAAAGGAATTAAGGCAATGCACAGCAGATGGGTACAATCAAAGCAATACAGTCAGCAGAGCAGAAAACAAAATAATTACGACCAGGAGCAGTACAGCAGCGTGGGGAGCGACCTGCCTGAGAGCAGGGTCGAAGGTCCAAAAATCAGGTTCAAATCCAACCCATTCTTGTGAACACACAAAGAGAATCAAAGCCCAACTACAGAAACGTAAACAAGCACAACCTTAGGCAAATCACTCTTACTCAGACTTCCCCATCTATCACCAAATCCCATCTGAAATGTATGCTACACAACTGCAGATCGGCTGCAAGTCATGCAGTGGTCCTTGCTGACCTTATCCTTGAACATGACCTTGACCTCCTCGTCTTCACCTAAACTTGGCTAAATGCTTCCTATGCACCTATCCTTGACATAATAGTCCCTCCTAGATCTGGCATCACTAGATTAGATTGATCCATGCGACCAGGTGGAGGCATTGCCTGCATTCACCTTAACAGACTTTCAGTCAAGCAGACACAATCCCCTGCTCTAGCCACATGCAAATACCTATGCATCGATATTGCATGCAATAACACACTATTATGCAAACTGCACACGTTCTACTACCCGTCCTGGAGATAATCTTTCTTTCATAAAACAACTTATGGAAATCATCACAACAAACACAGGTCAAGACAGTACTCGAATATTCCTTGGAGATTTCAGCCTCCATTGGAATGATTTGAATTACCCTGTAGGTAATATCCTTAAAACCTTTTATGCTGACCTCAACATGACACAAATATGTGAGACCCCCACACACAAGGCAGCAACCTTAGATCTTATCACAGTGAAGGCTCACTCTATCTGGCTGGAATCAATCCTCCCCTGTGAGTGGTGCGACCACAACGACATCAGATTTTTCATCTCTGAACCCATTAGAACAAATACTGCTCAAGTAATAAAATCCAAAGTATGGAAAAGGAGTATGCGAAATATTAACTTTACTGAGCTGACATCCCTCAGTATTAACAGCCTACCTCCTGCTGGAGACATGTCAGATGTTCAAGATCTTACTACCACTACACAAGTTCCATGAAGTATATCCTAGACACGCTTGCTCCACTACGGCTAAACACCAAAGACTCTAAACCATGGTACAATGGTAGCCTTAACAATGAAAGACATAACTTGAGACTAGCTGAACGAAGGTGGAGATCCTCACCTTCCCTTGAACACCTCAAACATATGAGATATCTCAGGAATACATATTACAAGATCATCAAAATTTCGAAACCAAATTTCTTCAGAAACCAACTAGAGTACGCTAGAAACCAACCCAAAAAACTATTTGAACTCGTTAAACTTCAAAAGGCTTACCTAACTCTTCCCCAGCTGGAAACAGTTCACTATCAAACTGCAACGAATTTACCCCCTTCTTCATTATGAAGACAGAAAACATGAGAACTGACATGCAAATGACATTGGAGCAACGCTCTCTCTTTCCTCACCCCAGCCTTTCCCCTTCCAGGACTAATATGCCCTAATGTCTACTGGGGCACGGCCTCAAAAACAAAGCCTCATGAAACTCTATAAAAGTCTTGGAGGAAAATGGCATTCTTAAAATTCTAGCAAATTTGAAACACTAAACCCCTTCAAACCCCTTCAATGACCAACTACCTCACCCTCTTCAATGAGATCAAAACGTTGATACTTCCACTTTGGACCAAGATCGTTAATGCCTCGCTACTCCAAGGCACAATCCCTGATTGCCTAAAGTTGGGGCAGGTTACCCCATCCCAAAAAAGAACAATGGCAGATCACATTGACCTAAATAACTTCCGCCCCATCTCAAACATTCCAACTCTCCTTTAAAAATGTGTACAGGTTCAACTCTGTAACCACATTGAACAATCCATCTTCTTGACTGATTCTAATCTGGCTGCCACCCGGGGCATAGCACCAAATTAGTCCTCACACATATAGTGGACGAAGCGCTAAAATTATTGGATCAGGAAGAATCTTGCCTTCTAATCCTCCCAGACCTATCTTTAGCATTCGATACAATTAAGCATGACTACCTACTAGACTTATTGGAACATACAATGGGACTTTCAGGATCTGTCCTAAACTGGTTCACATCATTTCTCCAAAACAGATGTCAAAAAGTCAAGGTTAATCAGTCTTTGTCTATGACAGCCCCTGCCACTTTAGGGGTCCCACAGTAGTCCTCCCTCTGACCCACTCTCTTTAACTTGTCTATGCAGCCTCTAATGGAAATTCTGAGTTCTTCCAACATCCACTATCACATGCATACCAATGATGTCTGATTATACCTGAAAGTCTCATCCCCTGAAGACATCCAAGCCCTCAACGTAACTGTGCAAAAACTCCATAATTGGCTGTCATGCAAGCACCTCAAACTTAACACTCTCAAAACTGAATTCCTCATAAGTAACCCTTCCAAACAGTCCCCCATCATTAATAAATAGATGAATCATCTTGCACCCTTTAACTGCCTACCACACGTTATTGATTCAGCAAGATCATTGGGATTAACGCTCAACAAGAATATCAACATGCAGAAGAACATTAGTGTTGCCACTAAAGGAGCAAACCTCCAAATGAACATGTGAAGAAAACTAAAACACTTCCTCCTCCACAAGGACTTCAAGTCTGCTGTCCAAGCCCTGGTGATTCCCAGGTTAGACTATGGAAGTGCTACCCTCTGCAGTTTGCCCGAATCCAAAACCACCTCATTAAGTGCCTCCCTTAACTCTGCTGCAAGACCCATAGCGGATTAGGAAGAAATAACCACATCACCCCTGATTTGAAATCACTCAATTGACTACTCTACAAAGCAAGATTTCAACTGAAAATTGCATGCATGACCCACAAAGCTCTACCCTTCTACACCCCTAGCTACCTCACTCAGAAGCTTGAACTTTCAGGTGGCTCCATATCCTCTACGAGCTCCTTTACCTTACTGCTTAAATCACAGAGATTCTTCAAACAGAAAACCCAATAGAGCCTTTTCTGGCATTGGTCTAAACATTTGGAACTTCTTCCCCATTGAAATCAGACTGAATCCTTCAAGTACATCTTTCCAGAAAGAAGTCAAACTACTTGCTTGTCATTCTATTGTCTTTTTTTGATCTATCTGTTTTATCATTTAGGTGACACCACCCTCATCTGGGTAATTGCCTTATCATGTGCTGTTCTTAATCATGACATTATTGGTTCTATATGTTTCTGCTCCTTGAGCATTTGTAAAGTGCTCTGAAACCTGAAGGCTCATGTTCGCGCTATATAAAACTTGCGAAATAAAATACATTTGGCCACAGTTTGGGCAGGGTGTATGTTTCCACGCAAATGGTCACACATACGTCTCTGTGTCAAAGAAAGTCATCAAACCTTTATGAGCCTGTATAGGCCTTGATTGGTCATTGTTCATTTACAGTGCACTGGTCACATGTAAGGAGCTTAGTGAAGGAGTCAAATGAGCATGGATACTGTCTGATGTGTGTAGCATGGTAAAGTGTACGTATTAACTTGAGAAGGCCTCAGCATTGTAATACTATGTAGAGTGTGGTTAATCAAATTAGACTGTTCACATAGGCACCAAAGCCTGGCACCCTTGCACCATGTTGCAAGCCAGGCTGATCTTTTAACTTGCTTGCATTCTGTTCACCTCATACGTGACGTGCCTGCCATCATCTGAATATACTGCAACATGGCATACATATGTCCAACATGAGGGTATTCCAACCTCGCCTTGTGCTACAAGTCCAACATACAGACAATATCGGCATTTGCAAACGCAAATGTACTGTGCTTCATATGTAAACAGTGCACATGTTCAGCATCCACAGAGCTATGTACCATGTGTTTTGTCTTGTAGGTGGACAAAACCCATGCACCATTAGTTAGGTGGCGACACTTCGAGGTCCCAATGCTGCCAGTGAGTGTCACCTTATTGTTTCTGTGATCTGTACGGACTGTGTCTATTTGCTTAAATAATTTGCAGGGTGATGTGGAAGAGATATTATCACTCTGTGGAAACACGCTACACCTTACATGTGGATTTACAACAGAAGTAGGACAATGTTGCTTGCGCGAATGACAGGGTCAAATTTCCATGTGGAATCATTAGCAATTTATGCAGGCCCATATGATGGATGCCTCTTAATATGCTGTGCTAGTGTTGTTGCAGCAATTGTGTGGATACTTGTGGCACATGTACCATCACCTGCCCCAAAACCAATGGATAGCATTAGATCGAATGTCTCTCACCCATACTATGGACCAAAATTGCCAGAAATGTTACCCAAAATATGTAACAAAAATTTTGCATGGGATAGTCTGTGAATATCCTGACACAGTGTGTTTGGCAAAGTCCAAATTTGAGCAGGACCCAGGCGTGGTTGGGGTGTAACACATATCCCAGACCAAACTTCCAATAGTCAACAGCACAAATAATGCTGACATGCGCACAATGGAAATGTTACCAATATATGTGTCCTCCTATTGCGGGTTTACATCATACCAATCACATGCCTGCAGATTACAGTCCTTTACCCTACCACCATTGGTACAGTCTAAAGGATTGATGGCATGTCAGGCATTCATGCCACATAAACAGCATATTGTTTGGTGTTCCATACGTGTACCTGTAGTACAGCATATAGACAAAGTTTGGACACCAATGGACCTGGGTGACCATGTAAGCAGGCTCATCATACCAAAAATGATTTCATCCTAGTATAGATGCTGCATAGATCTATTTTTGAGGTAGCATGGTTAAACTGTTTCATTCATGATAGCACAAACAGTGGGCAAGCCACATATCCCCATTTGTTGCAGTGAGTGCATAAGTCCATTGTCCATGCCAATTACTTACTTGGGTTCACCCCTAAGCCCAAATTGATCATGATATGTGGCAAATGTCATGCCGCATCATGGGTACCAGTGCATCCCTCAGAGTACTGCATATCATTGACATGTGAGATGGGGTGCCATCGGAGAGAGTGGCAAAATGGCATGGTGGCAAAAAGGAAGTTGTGATTAAACTCAATGTGAACATGGAATCGGAGGGATGAACATATATCTGCCTGTCTTCTGCACATTGCTACTGTAGGCTAACACATAGGAATTTATGGAGCTTTTTGTGTGACAGATTCACACAGGCTGTGATGAATCCTACATCAGTGCAGACTGAATAGGTATGAGTGGATGTGGGACATGTCACCAGTCCACACATAGCATTGCTGTTATTTGCCTGACTCCTGTCCCATACATCCAATGGCCAGTAATAGACATGGTTCCATTCCTTTGGAGTGTTTTGTGAGACATGAGGCCAATGTGTTAAGTACCACATGCATGTATGCACTGTGTTGTCAGCATACAGGCCATTCCAGATTCAACAAAATTCTGTTGTCACCCATACTGTATCCCCAGGGTTCTCTTCATTGAATAATTTCTGGTCAATTGCCTGTAAGATACAGCTCAATTCACCCCAAGATCTATCTACAGCATGCATGTACCCACTTATCACATGAAGTAAGTATGAGTTGATGTACTGCTAGGTAACAATCAATGCAGGAAGATTGGGTCAGACTATTGGATTATGTCAAGAAGCACATGCTCTTGTCTGATTTCCATTAGGTACTCTATGTTATAGTGTCCCAGTAATGTCCAAGTGTCATTCTAACAGGTCTGTTGAATCAAAGGTAGATAGCCACAATCTGCCTATGTTTCAACTACCTGGCACTGAGTCAATCTATGCTCCTATGTGTGTGGCCTTTTGTATATGCCATAATAGTGAAGCATTGCTGAGCCACAATATGTATACTTGCTCCACATCACTCGTTTGTAATAAATGACTGGCCAAAGATTTTACCCTCTTGCATGTTGCATGACATTCCCTAGGGAGCACCTAGATGGACCATGTGTACCATCCATATATAAACAATAGCATAGCTCCAAATATGTCTTCATATGCACATGGGTACATGGTAATGAGATCAGACACTGCCATTTCCTATAATTAAAAGGCCCAAAACTGGGTTATCCATAATTGTTATGTTAAGAGAAGTACATGATTGTCATGAGGGTTGGTCATGATGAGTTTCATAGATGAAATTTTTGTTGACAGGCCATGCCATGCCACTTGTGCTGCAAACAGAAATTAATACATGTAAATGTTGACAATTGCGGCAGGCCATGCTACTTGTGCTACTAACAGTAATTAATGCATTTAAATGTTGACAATTAAGCTTGGTCAGATTCATGTGCTTTTACTCTGCAACAGGCAACATGACCCCAGAGCAGGAAAAAGCATATTGTATCTACCTAGATAGATACAGGCACATACACCACATCGCCAAGGCTGTCAGGTGCATGGGGAGATGTTTGAAAGTGTAAGGGCCACAGGGATCTGGAAGTTGCCACCTCAGGGACAGGAAGCTACTGATAGGACAAACAGCAGGCATCAAGTGGAGGATTCCCATTATGGGGATCTAGGGCCAGTTCCAGGACCCTAAAGAGCCCCACCAGCAGTGGCACCAAAGCTGGTTGCCTCCACCTCATAGCAGTTAACTTAGATAGAGAGGCAGTTGCTGAGGGACCAGCAAGACAATAATTTAAGCTTGGCAGAACCTCATTTGCAGGTGACAACCCTTATGCAAATGGTGCAGATATTACAGCGGAATGTGGACCATATTGAATATAAAATGCAGGCCCTCCCTCCAACTTTCTTGCCCTCCTCATTTGTTCCTAATTGTTTTTTATAGTATAGACTTTTAGCATAGCTAATGATAGTAGTAGGTTAGGGTAGTTTCAGTGTTTTCATAGATTTTACTATGTATCTGTCTTTAGGTGGGGATTCGGTGGGTACATTATTAAGTGGGTGGGGGTAATGTTTAGTATGTGAATAAAAAGAAAAAACACAAAACAATTTTAAAAGTATAAAAATATGTATATGTTTAGGTTTTAATGTTTAGGTAGTATGTGTATAGCAGTTGTTATGTTAGTCTCATGTGCAAATGTGTGGTAAGGGGGTGTAGGGGTTGATGTTTAACCTCACTGTTATATGTGTAGAGTAGGATAAGTTAAGGTTAGGTAGATTAGGTTAGTTTTAAGATAGGATAGTGTGGGTAAATTAGATTAGGTTAGTTTAGGCATAGTTTAGGTAGGTATAATTTGTATAGGTTTTCGTTTTTAATGTTAAGATTAGTAGTGTGTGTTAAATAAATTCTGTTTTGCACTTTCACAACTGCTTACTTATTTCCTGTTTGCCAGTTGTGACAACTGCTTATGTTGGGTGAAGCACATGATGTAGGAGTTCCTACCAATATTAGTATATGTATGTTACTACTAGGTGGAGCACTTAACGAGTCGATCATTTCAAGTTAGCAACAAAGTCACTTAAGGGGTTTTCAAACGTGATTGGTCACTGTAAGTAGCACTCTTGCTGTGAATGGACATACCGACCAAATCAGGTATTCACCTAATGTAGCACTGTGTGTGTACGTGGTGCTGCATGTTTTTATGCATGATAGAGTCAAACCATTGTGTCTAATTTAGGATGTGTTTGGTGCCACTCTGATGGCAGCCACTTACACACTCTCCCTAGCACCATTTTGAAGTTGCAACACTGTTGTTTGTTGGCTAATATGCATGGCAGTATAAGCCACCTGGGCAGAAACAGCGTTCAGTCTTACTATTGACTGACAATTGTTGCACTTCATACATGTGACCTTGGGTAACGGCTTGCTAGTTTAGTAGCAGATAGGGATCACTTAAAAGATTTAGCATGCGCTGTGCATATTTATCCCTGGGTCACTGAAACACATTTTCCTTTAGATGTTAGGTTGTATCTTAAGAGTCAGCTCATCCACCATGGTTTACTTACTCCAATCATGAGCAGAAATACAAAATGTTGAGCTAGGAAAGTAGTTGTAATGACGTGAACCAAGGAGCAAGGAGCAAGTGACAGTCCTTGGGGCAACAACCCCAACCTTGGGTCTGATTCACAAAGGTAAAATTAGACGTTTGGTCTAAGCATATGACTATGGGAATTCACAAAGGGCATTTACGAGTACTATCTTTATGTCTGCACTCGGGGCATGTGAGAAGGTGGCCTGGTATATGCTATCCCCTAATTAAAGTTGGCACCTTGTACCGGTCCAAACAACCCTTATGGTGATTTAAGAGGTCAAATATGACCTTAGAAAGCTATCCAAGTAGTAGCTGTGGAGAGCAGCCTTCAGGCTTAGTCTTGAAGCAATGTTAAGTAGCCTGTTTTACCAGAATGGAACCTGACAGTATTGGTTAAATGAAAGGAGAACCACACAGTAGTTATAAAAATATGTATTTATTGATATAACTCTCTCTAGTATGACACAGTATCTTCTACATGAAGATAATTACAAAGCACACAATATTGTAGCACAGAAACAATGTAAATAGCTCTAGTTCACAGTGGGCTCCAGGGGGAGACCATTCCATGTACTAAAATAGTGGTAGAAGAACCACGACTCGAGTCAAGACAGTGTCTAGAGGATGTAGAAACACTGGGACCCCAAGGAACCACCCAAGGTGAGTAAGTAGGTACCCCATCGAGGCCGGGTGCAGTGTGGGAACACGACCGCGTGCTCCGTACAATTCTATGGGTGAGTTGCAGTTGGAGTTTGGAAGTTTAAGGACCCTTCCCAGTGAAACCCCTTGGAATTTAGGAGGTCGAAAAGACACCCCATCCGTGGATACCGAAGTACCAGAGTTACCTATCCCAGGGAAGCTGGGTGCACAGTTTTGAATTGGCATCGGAAACCGCCCTCAAATCCAATAGAGGACTTCGAGGAAGAGCCACTGCTGGAAGGAAGAAAAGTGTCCCATAGAATCCAAATGTGAATTCTTGTTGAAGAGTACCTGAAAGTAGAGGAGACACAGTCTGTGTCACTCAGGAGTGACCAGGGGCTCGGTAGACGAATACCCACCGATGTCGGGTGCTTCAGGTGCTTTGAGGGGGTTCTTTACTCTGCAGCCACCGAAACCAGGAGATGTAGACGACAACCAGGAGCTGGATACAAGCTGTCCCACAAAGGATGTCAAGTACTGAGGGGTTGGCATCTGGCTGGAGCACCAACAAGCCTTGGTAACGGCAACCCACACAGAAGATCAAAGAAGGTTACGGTTCATACCAGCAAAGTCCAGGAGACTCACCAAACACAGGGGAGTCAGGGCAGGCCTGGAACAACCAAAGGAGCCCAAGAAAAGTTGACCCTCAAACAGACCCACTGACTGGAGGTACAGGAGTTGTGAGAGGACCTTAAGCGATTTCACTGAACAGCAGCCCACGGAGCACTCGGTGCAAGTAGGCCAGAGTTCTTTGAAGGAAATAGTGGCATAGGTTTGGGCTTCTCAGGGCCCAATGCACTTGCTCCGAAAATGCTGACAAGCATATGCACTGGCAAATGATTGTGGTGCACAGTTCTACGGGTAGTGCAGTCCCCATGAGGGATTCTGTCCTCAAACTTGGTAAGAGAGCAGCTCCGACCTCAAGGGATGTAGAAAACCACCTCCTGTGTTGCAGGAACCTTAAGAGTCCATAGGAGCTCAGGATCAGCAGACCAGTCAGTCATGATGTGGTGCCTGCAGTTGCAGGGAAGTGACTCCTTCACTCCAAAGGAGATATCTTCAGTTGTCCTTGATGCTCCACAGGTCCTGAATGGAGCCTGTATGGTGCAGGGCAGAGACGATGCTTCAGACTGGGACGGAGACGAAGTCAGGCCCAAACAAAGTCCAGCAAAGTCCAAGGTGTCCAGACAGTCGAAGTTCAGTGGTTTCTGGTTCATAATCTTGTCCACATCTAATCCAGGGTATCTCAGCCAGGTAAGCCCTTTTGTATCTACGGGAGAGGGTTGGACAGGTTCAAGGTAACCTCCCATGGGAGGCTCTGGACAGTGAGTAGGTTGCTTCCATGTCCTTTGTCCAGTTTCATGCCAGAGCCAACGGCTACCAGGACTGCTTTGAACTGGACTATACACAGGGACACCAAATGTGCCCTTCATGCAGACTTTCAGTCGCTGGCAAGCGCACCCATCCAGCCCAAATACACTAAATCCTGTCTGAGAGGTGGTCACACCTACCTGTGAAAGGATGCCTATTGTTCTGCCTTCCCCTGCTCGAGCTTGGCTCAGCAGCGGGAGGGCAGAAATGTGTCTCTGGTCGGCAGCAACCATTTTCTGCTGCCTGGGACTAAAAGGCTGGCACCAGGAATACCGGGGACCCAAAGAAGCTTGTTTCTTAGGGGTGGAATCATACCTCCCACACCGGTTACCGGTGTGGGGGTATGATTCCACAATGTTTGACACCAAACATGATAGGGTTACTTTCAGCCATTTTAGAGTTGGTCATCATCACACAGGCGCATAATGCTACTGTATATGTTGTAAATTGCTGATGTACTGACTCCCTGGGAGAATGGTCTCCGTAATCTGCAGTGGTGTCCTGCTCATGCAGTGGCACCCTCGCACTTAGAACCAAGCACCCTGCCTTCAAGATTTTTAAGGCCTGCCATGGGGGTGACTCATAGATTTTAAGTGCAGTGACCCTTAGATATAGAATTGTGGATGTAGGCCTGGAGATCTGTAGATGAGTGTTACTCTGAGGGTTTGCAGGGGGTTTGTGCCAAACCGGATTTGTGACCCTGAGTACCTACTTGGGAATAGATATCAATTCATCCTCCGGGATTGTTAGTGCCGTCCCTGCAGGTGCTCTTGTATCTGTCTGAGATGGCAATGAAGAAGGAAGAAGTTCTGTGCTGAGGATGCTTTCATCCAGGTCACTGTCATGAAGGTGATGTGTGGGCCTGTTGTGTTGAGGAGGTAACAGAGTCCAATGGCGTGCTGGTGGACGGAGCCGGTGTGGAAGAGGAGGGACATGACCTGGTTGGTGTGACAGGGCCTGGAAGGCGGGGCAGCGCTGTGTAGGCAGTTGGAGTTGCACACTCAGCATGCGAAGGTGTGGTGTGTGCTTAGGGTATGCCTGAGAGCAGGCGGTTGATTTTCGCTTGGACATTGCTTGGAGGGTGGCTGCAACATGAGACTGTTGTGTGATGTGGGTCATGCAAGGACATGAGGGTGCAAGTTGCATGTGCTGACGGTCCTGCCTTTGGCACCGCGTGGCTGCAACAGTGGCACAGACAAGCTGATGACAGCCTAATGAATGGGTGCACGGAGGAAGGGAGGAGCATCTTGGAGGCGTGTGGGTTGCAGAATCTGGGAACTTGGTGGGCCCTTGCCACAGGGCCCGCAGCAGCAGGCGGCATGTACTGGAAACTAGGCCGAAAATAGCACACAAAGACAAGGATGTCAGAAAGGACAACTGCAACAGGCATATGTAAAGGAAGGAGTGTCAGGTTACTCATGGCTCACCCAGAGAAAATGGATGAACAATCACCAAAGATGACTGACACAGGATCAGGAAACAGAAGGCCGAGCTGCGCACAGGAAACACACCCTCAACAGGCGTTGACGGCCCGTTGGTGGGAGAAACCTGCCCAAATACATACACAACCATGGACTTCATGCACAATAGAGATTATTAGCCATGAAGAACTGCATGCATGTTGCCAAACTACACATACACTCATATGCACAATCTTTGACAACTATGCCAGAGATGACGCATGCAAAGTGGCAAGAGACCTGCATTGACAGAGATGAGGCACTTCGGAGGGTGAGGAACCCTTTATTACTCAAGCTCACACTAAGGGAAATGCATCAATATGAACAGACTCACAGGTCATTTGACTGAACATGTGGGACCTACGCTGGACACCCCCTTCACAACACGGATGTTGTAAATCCAAATGAACTGGCACACAAGTTAAGGGGATGAGCCAAACACCTCCTGCTGCACACAGAGAGGCTGCAATTCCCCTTTGAGCCTGTCATGGGGATGTCCCACACTATGTCCACCCGTAGCATCCCGTATGTTTCAGAGGGAAGTTTTACACACATTGATGCCTTCATCAGAATCCAAAAACCATTACAGATGACTGTCACGAAGGGTGACTGTCAATTCATGGGAGTCATGCTACATGTTATGTGCCCCATGGTGAGTCGACATGTATGCATGGTAACACAACATGCACAGAAGCAGTCCCCACACATTCCAAACACGTACCACCTCCAAAATGCCTTGCTGCAATCCTTACCCAAAATGACATTTCCCCATGTCCGTGCATGGAACTCTGATTCAGCACACATTGCAATACTCGTGAGGAAAAGCAGGAGGACAATGATGACACAAGCAGACAACATGCGCAAGAACCTGGGAATGACAGACACACAAGAAGTCAGCTAAAAGATTTTTCTCCGCATACATGGTCATATACTAAACATGAACAATGTTGTCCCCATGCTAATTTAAAAGAAAGTGTCTCAGCTAAAATGTGTGGAATGACATCATCACTCGAGTGACACATCAGAACACACATCTAAGTCACTTAGCATACAGTCAGCTGGACACACACATTGCAACACATGCCACCCAAGGCTGCAAGCGTGCACACCCAGACCCAGTTACTCACCATTATGAGAAGAAGTTGCGTATGAGCTGACTCCGGATGTCCTCCTCCTCCTTCTCACTTGCCTCTTGACCAAGCCCTTCATCCTCCACGGGTGGATGTTCCTGCTCATCCTGCTCCAGGATGAGTGACACTGCCTTCTCCACTGCCATGTTGTGCAGCATGCAGCACACGAGGAAGATTTTGCAGACCTTCGCCGGTGCATATGGGAGGGACCCGCCTGTCTTGTGAAGGCACCGGAATCGGCTCTTCAGGAGGCCAAACGTCCTCTCAATCACTCGCCTGGTCTGCCCGTGTGCATTGTTGTACCGGTGATCTGCAGCTGATCTTGGGTTGCGGAGAGGCGTCATCAGCCATGGCATGTTGGGATAGCCAGAGTCCCCTTCATGGAAACATCATGTAAATAAGTGGGTCAGGAGATACCGTAAGAGCCAAAGATACCGCAACACACAGGACAAACAGAGTATACTCACCAACAAGACATGCTCGTTCGTTGTGCAGCCGCAGAATCATTTGTGGCACCCTGCTACGCCTCATGATGTAGGCATTGTGTGCTGACCCTGGAAAACGTGCACAGACATTGGAAATCAGCATGTTAGCAAGACACACCACAAGGGCATTTATAGAGTGGTAATGTTTACGGTTGCGATAGGCTACCTCCTGTGCCTGTGGTGGTACCAAAGCCACATGTGTCCCATCAATGGACCCAATGACATGGGGCATCCCTCCCAGGGCATAGAAATCACCCTTGACACCTGTCAAATCCTCAGGAGTCGGAAAATGGATGAATTCATCATGGTGCTCCAACATGGCTGCCAAAACATCACGCAGGACATGGCTGAAGATTGTCTGTGACATGCCACCAACATCAGCTATGGTGAATTGAAACGTACCTGTGGCAAAAAAATGTAGGGCTGCCATCACCTCCATTTTGGGGTCAGCGCAGTTGGATACCTGTGTCGCGGTTGGAGGTGTGGTGCCACCTTGGCGGTCAAGTCCTCAATCAACTGTTGAGTGCATCTGTAACGTCGGATGCAGGCACGTCCCCTCATGGCACCCAAGTCTGGCATTGGTCGGGGGACAGGCGGTGCCCTGCAGAAAATTGTGATGAATGACGAAGATTGAGAGCATAACAACATCAATGTCAATGAACAGAGCACATGCTCAACTGCTACTACACATCTGCTAAATACAGAGTCTGGTGTGTGCAATACATCCAGGACACGTATGCTAGCTTGGTGATACTCCTACGAAAAGCCAGATACACCCGTTGATTGGCAAGTCTACATGACATGCCCTGAAACGAGCTGGGGGCCAGTCTGAGTGAACAGCCAGAGACATCACAGGAGTGACATACATCCACCTAGCTGCATTTAAAGGATGTCATCTCATACAGACAGCTGACGGCAAGCTAGAAGCACAGGTCACATGGAATGTCAAATGTACAGATCCAACACATTGCGATGAAGGGGTACACGTGAAAACAGAAAACACAGACATTGAGACGACGCAGATATGTCCTCATGTGAAAATATCATGTCCGATGCATACAGACCCTGCTTACGTGGGAATCCACATGTGGCATGGTGTGCGTAGATATGTAATAACAAAAAGGGAAGGGTCCGAGGGAAAATTTAAAGACCAAGACAGACTCAATCCCCCATCCAATATACTAATCCCACAAGGAATCTGTCAGTCTGAGAAACAAGGGCACAGTCGCTAGGAAGGTTTAGAATAAGCGAAGAGTTTGAAAAGGGAGCCTCAGAGTGCTGTAGGATTCATTAGGATTACCATCAAAAACCAGTGATTGGTGTATATCATCATCTGGATATCCACTCCTTCCCACCACTGTGATTCACTCCATCTTGGAGTTTCATTCGTGGTTAGTTAGTAACCGGAGCACATTTTTATGAGGCCCATGGAAAGGGAAGGAGAGAAGGACAGCCAAGCCACTAGTAAGGGCAAGATATGAAATATATACCAAAAAATGATATATAAGTGGTGCAGTGCAGTAAGGTGAAATGTTAAAAAAGGATAAGGAGGAAAAAAGAAAGTTTATTGAGAAATATTCCTGCCAATCCTTATCTAAAAATGGTGCAGAAACAGCTTCTAACAAATAGGCTGTTTGACAATAGGGTCGACATGTTTCAGCCTGCTTGCCTGGAGGGTCAATTGGCTTTCGTCAGGACCTTCATTTTATTATCGCTACTGCAGCAAAAGTGAGTGAGAAAATTATAAATTGTGAGACAGTGTTAAAAAATACAACCTTATTATGGTGTACAACTTCTTCGTATTGTCAGTGTGTTTATGAACATCTGATCAGCACGAGAAGTGAGCCTCACCTCACCCGGTAAAGACTCAGGTTAGAAGGAGGCCCCGCCCTCTCCGTCGGTACCTCGATGTGAAGTCTGAGCCGTTTCACATCGAGGTACCGACGGAGAGGGCGGGGCCTCCTTCTAACCTGAGTCTTTACCGGGTGAGGTGAGGCTCACTTCTCGTGCTGATCAGATGTTCATAAACACACTGACAATACGAAGAAGTTGTACACCATAATAAGGTTGTATTTTTTAACACTGTCTCACAATTTATAATTTTCTCACTCACTTTTGCTGCAGTAGCGATAATAAAATGAAGGTCCTGACGAAAGCCAATTGACCCTCCAGGCAAGCAGGCTGAAACATGTCGACCCTATTGTCAAACAGCCTATTTGTTAGAAGCTGTTTCTGCACCATTTTTAGATAAGGATTGGCAGGAATATTTCTCAATAAACTTTCTTTTTTCCTCCTTATCCTTTTTTAACATTTCACCTTACTGCACTGCACCACTTATATATCATTTTTTGGTATATATTTCATATCTTGCCCTTACTAGTGGCTTGGCTGTCCTTCTCTCCTTCCCTTTCCATGGGCCTCATAAAAATGTGCTCCGGTTACTAACTAACCACGAATGAAACTCCAAGATGGAGTGAATCACAGTGGTGGGAAGGAGTGGATATCCAGATGATGATATACACCAATCACTGGTTTTTGATGGTAATCCTAATGAATCCTACAGCACTCTGAGGCTCCCTTTTCAAACTCTTCGCTTATTCTAAACCTTCCTAGCGACTGTGCCCTTGTTTCTCAGACTGACAGATTCCTTGTGGGATTAGTGCGTAGATATGTGCCATGCCCATCTCCACACAGACACATGTTGGATGCAGCAACAGCAGATGTAGTTGATGGAACAGTAACAGCAAGCTCATGAAAACACATGACACACACATGACATAGTCACATCGGGCACGCTGATTGTGAAATGTCAGTTGTTAGTGTCCCTGTCCCTGGCATCAGGGGACAGTTGCGGGTGGTGGTGACTGTGCCATACCAGTGATGCTGTGCTTGACACGTATGTACTACAGGCACACATGTGCAAAGTGTGAAGGGGAAGTGTGCCACATAGTGCCCCATCACACATGACATGTGTACACAGGTCATCACACATCAATTGTGCAACTACATGAGGATACATGTGCAATATCACTGCCTGACACACCTAGGCCCTGCACGTGAAAGTCTACAATGACAATGACTTGATGTACAGCCTTGTGCGAGTTGGAGACCTCCAATCCTTTCGTGTGCACCTCCTATCACCAGTGTAAGCATGTGAAACGCATCGTACACACTCTCTTAGAGCATGTGTACGGTCCGTATCACTATTGTAGTGGTGCCGTAGGAGTACGCGTGTTACGGACTGTACACACGTTGTGTGTACGGTCCATATCACTATAGTAGTGGTGCCGTAGGAGTACGCGTGTGTGTATGGTCCATACCACGTGTACTCCTACGGCACCACTACTATAGTGATATGGACCGTACACACGCTGAGAGCGTGTGTACAGCCCGTACCACGCATACTCGTACGGCACCACTACTATAGTGATACGGACTGTACACACGCTCTGAGAGCGTTTGTACGGTCCGTACCATGCGTACTCCTACGGCACCACTACTATAGTGATACGGACCGTACACACGATGTGTGTACACTCCGTAACATGCGTACTCCTACGGCACCACTACAATAGTGATACGGACCGTACACAGGCTCTGAGAGCGTGTGTACGGTCCGTATCACTATAGTAGTGGTGCCGTAGGAGTACGCGTGGTACGGACCGTACACACGCTCTCAGAGCATGTGTACGGTCCGTATCACTATAGTAGTGGTGCCGTAGGAGTACGCATGGTACGGGCCGTACACACGTCGTGTGTACGGTCCGTATCACTAAAGTAGTGGTGCCGTAGGAGTACGCGTGGTACGGGCCGCACACACGTCGTGTGTACGGTCCGTATCACTATAGTAGTGGTGCCGTAGGAGTACGTGTGGTACGGACCGTACACACGCTCTCAGAGCGTGTGTACGGTCCGTATCACTATATTAGTGGTGCCGTAGGAGTACGCGTGATACGGACCGAACACACACGCGTACTCCTACGGCACCACTACTATAGTGATACGGACCGTACACAGGCTCTCAGAGCGTGTGTACGGTCCGTATCACTATTGTAGTGGTGCCGTACGAGTACGGGTACGTGTGAAACACACCATACATGTTTTTTTAATCAAAAATTACATAGGGGACAAGTATTAGGCCCAAAATGCATGCTGGTTGTCATGGATACAGAGATTTCAGTTGCAATGTGGCCATCATGTGGGCTTGAAAAGTCAGTTGGGCCAAAAATTACAATGTTGCAAAGTGGTGTTTGCCTTGCTATGATGCTCAAAATTTGAACCAATGCAAATTCGTGTCATTGGTGTATGTTTAAAGGGATTGGAGGAAACGTAGGATGCAAATGAGTCTGACCAATCACTCTGTACTCATGTAAATGAAAGCCCCCAGCAAGACAGATATAAGTCAGCCAGAACCCATGAGAGGGCACTTGCCTGCACAACTTTCCTGTCGACCACACTGCTGCTGTCTGTGCTTCCTCTGGCACCATGTCGCGGACTGTGGAGAGGGCCCGGCCATTCACACTTGAGGAGAATGAGGCCTTGCTGAATGTCCTCCTCCCACAGTACCCCAGCCTGTATGGGAGACCAGGGGAGCAGGTGAATGCTGACCCCACTACCTTTGACTGTGCACCTTTTTTGTGACGGTCACTTCTGGCATTGTGTCCAGGTGTGACAGACATGCAATGTGGTTTAGAGTGGGTCCCAGGGGGGGGGAAGGCTTATGTCTGTCATGCAGTAGTTCCTGTGTGCACTCCTCACTTGCATTGTGCTTACTGTGACATTCACTGCATAGTGCACGACACATTCAGCCTGGCAAATCCTTGGTGGCATTTTTTGGATATTGTCCTGAGGTGATTCAGTGGTCCCCCCGGTGTGACAGGTGACTGTACCCACAGATGTGTATGAGTTGAGTGGAGCTGTGGTGAGAGTGTCCAAGTGATGTGTACACTCTCCTGGACATTGATGTGTGTGAAGGTTCCTTGTCATGTGGGTGAGTGTCTATGTGAAGTGTTGCACCACAGCTGCATGGAGGAGGCAACAGCTCTACCCATCTGATGTGAGAAGTAAGCCGTCCTGTGTGTCTGACTTGCTGAGCTAGCCCAACACCTGTGACACCCCACAGGCAAGTGGCACATGTGCAGAGTGAGGTATGTATCTGCTGTTGCCAATGGCAGGTTATTGATCTGTGCCTTTGTGTGTCTGTGTACTCTGCTGAGGTTGCGTCAGTGGGCTGGGGCATGTTACTGCTTTGAGGTGCTGTCCATCAGCCTGGTGTTGCATGTGATGCACAGTGTGTGCCATGATCAGGGAGTGTGTCGCACCCCTCCTGCCACCTGTGTAGTTTCAATGCCATGTAGTGCATTGGGGCTTCCACAGAGGCCAATTTCTATATGAGTAAGATGCTATTCCTTGGCAGCATCCTATGCCCTGTTCAACATATCATCGATGTTCAAATGTGTGTCTCTGTGACATGGAGCAGGTGTAGTGATGTTGTCTCACTTTGTCATCCTCACAGGTAACTGCCTACGAGAAGGGGGGGATCTGGAAGCAGATCGTCAGGGCCGTGAGAGTGGTGGGGGGTCGCAGTCGGCGCCTAGCCCAAGTCAGAAAGCGATGGCAGGACATCCGGTGCTGGACCCGGCGGATCGCCCGGGTCCAGCTGGGGCTCTCACCTCCACGCCCCCATGGCGGGTGCCGACACTTGACCACCCACATGATGCGTGTCCTGGCGGTGGTCTTCCCTGACCTGGATAGGCAGTTACAGGAGGGACAGCAGCAAGGAGGGGGTAGGTACATGTCTGTTTGTTGTGTTGTGTGTCCCCAGCTTTTGGAAGTGCTCTGTAGCCTGGATACACTGCCAGGGTTTCTATGTGCAGTGCATATTCTGTTCCCCAAAGTCAACCGGTGCTCTTATTTGTCCCTTCCCCTGCTTGACATGTGTCCCCTGGTCTGTGTGTAATCACAATTGCACATGGTCATCTAGCCTGCCAGTTGATACAAGTGCACATTGCGTTCTGCATCATGTGGGAGGGTGGTCTGTGACATGTGTTGTTACCTTGCCTGTGCCCTGTCCTGTTCACTCTGTTGGGGGTCCATATTTGTTGGCACTGATGATGAGTCTCAACATGGGAGTGTGAGATTTCAAATGAACACACTTGCAGCATGCATGACCAATGTTGTGGCCTCAGACATGATGTGCATGAGTGGGAGATATGCATAGTGCCAGGACGGTTGCTCATGTTACATTCAGATCATTCCAGGAACAAGGAGCAGTGTGCCCACTACAGTCCCCTGAGACACCCTTGCCTCGTAATCATGTGTGTCATCCAACACTGTGTCCATTCTCAGTGTGTTCAGCATAAGTTTGCCTCTGTGGCATTGTTCCCTGGACTCACTTGTATTTATCCGAAGTGTGCTACATGTGTCGACTGGACAGGGAGACCCCATTTGGCTTGTGCATACTCACACTGGGCAGTGCCTGTGTGTCTATTCACAACTATCTGTCGATGGTTGTTTGTCACAAATATGTGTTGGCAGCCTCACGAGGTGATGTGGAGTACATTTGGGAATTCTTGCTGCACATTTTTGTAAAGCCTGATTGAGAGGTGTCACTTCTTGATCTGTCTCAATCACATTGTCTCAGGTATGGGGGATTTGTGTGGGCGAGGCCTACATGGCCAGACCTTATGTCTCCTTGCCAGGTGTGACCTGTGTGTGATAATTGGCTGGACAGAGACTCAACGTGCAGTGACCCAGTGATGTTGTGCAGGGTTTAATGTTTGTGCTTTGCAGCATGTGTCAATTGTTCAATACATGATTCCTGCTCATTCATTTTTTGCACCAGTGTGTGGTCAAGATGCTACATTGTTAGGTCTTTGTGTGCTGACATCTGTGTGGACATTCTGGCTTGCGATGGGGGTGTCTCCTCAGTACAGATATGCCTTTTTACAACACAATAGCAGGCCCATTAGCTCATGCATTGTCCTGGGTTTGGACATGTGTGCCACTCCACATGACAGGCAGTGGGTCAGATGTGTTGGCAACTGTGTCATCAGGTAACGGATGGCCATGTGACAACTGACATAATTCAAGTTGTTAGTCACAAGGTATTGTACCTTGGCACTCACAACACTTGTCAACAGCTCTTCATGTTTTCTATGCGTTAGTTGGATGTTTTGTTGTTAAGAACAATAATGTGCCTGCATGACAGATGTCTCCCAATGAAGTGCACAACAAACCACCTTTACACTTTCAGGGAACACGCTGGCACAATTTTAAAGAAGGCACTGTTCTAATGAGACTGTTTTTCAGATTATACATATACATGTTCCCCCAGTGTTGTGGAAATTGGGTAAGTCCTTGGTTGTAGGTGATACCAACTTACGAGTGTCAAGTCATTAAGCCCTCCGTGGGCCCATGTATATGTACTTTCTGCAACAACATTTCTTTCTAACAGTGGCTTCTTTAAAGAAGGCTGACAGCTTCTTCAATGACTGAGTAAATGTAGTTTTGTGTGCACCTCCTTGGGAGCCATCTGTTATGAAGGCACTTGTGTGTTCTGTTCACAAAATGGCACATTCCCACATTCTGACCATGTCGATTGTGTCAAGTATTGTCATTCCCAAGGGACCAACTTATTTTCGTTTTGTGTTCCAAAGTACTTACAGATCTCTGAGTGTGGGGACACATTTGGTATTGAGGTGTGTTACTTTGCCTTGGGTGCACCACTACTGTTTCTTTCAGGGTAAACAAGAGGTGGCATGACTTCATTGTATTGCTGTGCTCACCTGTTCCCAGACACTAGCTCCTCAGTGTTTTCTCATTCAAGTTTTGGGCTATTGGGCCCTATTGTTCCTTGTGTCCAAGTAGCATGGTGGGTCTACCAACTGGGGAGTACAGGGCTTACATATGTGCGGAGTAATCTAGCTGTTACTCATGATGCATTGCCTGATATGCACTGTGACCTATTGTTTTTGTACTCATGTGTCAGATGTATACAGGTGACTGATGTTTTTCTGTATCTTCACCTTGCCCACAGCATCATCATTGGAAACCGAGGGAGACACCTGCGCATACCTTGATGAGGGACCCGGCACCAGTGCCACCAGTGCTGGCGAGTCTGCGGGAGCCAGTGGCACGAAGGGCGAGGGGAGTCAGTCAGAGGACCTGTCTGGTGGCGATTCCAACTATGACGCAGACGGGTCCGAGGCTGACCTCATCGAGGGGGCGGAGGCTGCTACAACCCCTGGCAGCAGCCCAACATCTGTCCCCGCCTCCTCCATTCCCATCACCGCCCTCCCAGTTGCTCCGGTCCCTTCTGTCCGTGCAGGGCACCACCATGTCTCCTTCGGGACAGGCACCACACCCCCTGCCCCTGTCACCCCTGCTGCTGCCCTCAGTGCAGAGCCTGTGGACATACTGCGGCAGTTGCAGGTTGGGCAGGCATCGGTGCTGACTGTCCTCCATGGCCAAACCACACTGCTGACACAGATGGTGTCGTTCATGGAGGGCATGTCAGCATCGATGTCTGAACAACGCAAGTTTCTGCAGTCCATGGACTCTTCACTGACGGCAGCAGTGAGTCTCCTGCAGCGCTTCGTCCCCCCTACCCCAGCCCCATCCACACTTCCCTCTCCCATACCTGTCCCATGCACACCCAGACATTCCCAAGCACGCACCCCACCAGACACAGGCAGCACACCACCAAGTAAGGGCAAGCGCACACCTCCTGTCACGCACACTCAGGGGGATGTAGGCACACCCACTGGGTCTGGGGCAAAAAGACATACACGCAGCCACAGTCTGAGTCCGCAGGCCTCACAACCCAGTCCCTCCAGAAGCACTCCCTTTGGCTCCCCTGCCAAACTGACACCCAAAGAGCTGCTCATCACCCCCACTGTGACACCACCCCGCAAGCGGGCGAGGAAGTCCCCGGGCAGGGTAGTCAAGTCCCACCCCCTGTCCACCCCCTCCCCCACGAGCACTGCACCCCATCCCTCGGCCCCCCCCTCTGTTGACCCTGGGGTTTCTTCCGGTGCAGGGCTTACCCTGGACGCCCTGGCAGCAGTGTGCAGCGACGTGCTCACATCCACCTTTGCCACTGCCCCACCCCCTGCACCCACCACACCTGCCCTTCCCCCTCCTGTCCCTGCGGTGCCTGGTCCTTCCCCACATGATGCCCCCCCCCCCCGGTCGACAAACCTGAGGGTTTCAATGTGCAGGCAAGCTAGGGGAGACGCGTGCCCATGAGTCCCCCCAAGGACTTCTATTATGGACTGGCCATTGGCCTTTGTATTTAGTGTCATTTCATTATTTGTTTTTTATGCTGAATAAAGCATTTTATTTTTACTTTGCACACTATTGCATTTCAGGTATTGATGTTGGTGCTGAGGCTCCTGGAGTTGGTGTTGTGGTAATGTGTTATGGTTCTGAGAAATTTTTTACGCTGATGGTCATGAGGTGGACCATGGTATCTGCGTGCCATCACAAGGTCTCTGCAAAGAATCATTGGTAGTGTGTGTTATTTTGGTTTTGAGACATTGTCCCAAAGAGTGTTCCTTCCTCTGTGGCACCTGACATCTTCCCTGCAAAGAGTTGCACAATTGTTGTGCTGACCTGTGTCTACATTTCCTTTGTTGGTTACGGATCCCTTCAACTATGGCCATGCCTGCTCAGCAATGTCTCCGGCTGCATCGTCTGTGCCATCCTTGCTAGTCACTGTACTTGTGTATTGAGTATGTCGAAATGCCTTCATGGTGAAATTCTCCCTTTTCAGCACTATGCTTGTGTGTACTCCCGGCCTAGCACACATATGGTACTTTTTCTGCCGGGTATTTGGCCACCTGACTCACAATTGTGGGCATTGTATCTGTGGGAGCTCCACCGTAGTCCTTCCATGAGAGACAACATCTTGGTGGCTGGCCCAGCACCTGAACATTCCTATCAGTCCTGGGATGTGTGTGACAGTGTGTGTTCCCTTTGGCTCTCTTAGTTTAGTAGGCAGTGACATGACTATACAGTCTTGTGGCATGATCTCAGTGTGTGTATTGTGCTGCATCCGCCAGGGGTGGGTATGCATGTGTTATTTGTCCTCACACCCACATGTGGTGTGTCATGCAGTGGGGGAGTGACATCCATCCTCCTGGGAGTGGGACACTGCTGTCAGTGATGTGTTGTTATGGCACTATCATTATTGTCCAAAGTTAGGGATGCGTACATACCCCCATGGAGTTGTGGTCATGTGATAATGATATACACCCCCCCATGTCTCTGTCCACTGCTGGGAGTCCTCTGCACCCACCCCTCACTTGTATGTCCACTGCTGGGAGGGATATGCACCCACCCCTCATATTGCAGGCCACTGCTGGGAATCCTCTGCACCCACCCCTCACATGTCTGTCCACTGCTGGGAGTGATATGCACCCACCCCTCATATTGCAGGCCACTTCTGGGAGTCTTCTGCACCCACCCCTCACATGTCTGTCCACTGCTGGGAGTGATATGCACCCACCCCATGTCTCTGTCCACTGCTGGGAGTCCTGTGCACCCACCCCCATGTCTCTGTCCACTGCTGGGAGTCCTGTGCACCCACCCCCATGTCTCTGTCCACTGCTAGGAGTCCTCTGCACCCACCCCTCACATGTCTGTCCACTGCTGGGAGTGATATGCACCCACCCCTCATATTGCAGGCCACTGCTGGGAGTCCTGTGCACCCACCCCCTTGTCTCTGTCCACTGCTGGGAGTCCTCTGCACCCACCCCTCACATGTCTGTCCACTGCTGGGAATCCTATTCAGCCACCCACCCACCCCCTTGGTGCAGTACACTGCTGTCCTGGGCCTACACACACACCAATATAGAGGTAACATGCTGCACCAGGCCGTAGGCCAACATTCGTGGCGTGTGTACGCCTTGTATCCCAAATGTACTGGTGCCATAGGGGTACATGTGATACGGACCGTACCCCCGCATTCATGGGATGTGTACGGTCCGTACCACGCGTACCCCTACGGCCCAAATACAATGGTGATACGGGCCGTACCCACGCTATGTATGTGTGGGTGCTGTCCGTATCACTATAGTAGTGGTGCCGTAGGAGTACGCGTGGTACGGCCCGTACACACGCCCTAAGAGCGTGTGTACGGTCCGTTCCACGCGTACCCCTACGGCACCACTACAATGGTGATACGGACCGTACACATGCTCTGAGGGCGTGTGTACGGGCCGTACCACGCGTACCCCTATGGCACCACTACTATAGTGATACGGACCGTACACACGCTCTGAGGGCGTGTGTACGGTCCGTACCACGCGTACCCCTATGGCACCACTACAATGGTGTTACGGACCGTACACACGCTCTGAGGGCGTGTGTACGGTCCGTACCCCGTGTACCCCTACGGCACCACTACAATGGTGATACGGACCATACCCATGCTATGTATGTGTGAGTACGGTGCGTATCACTATTGTAGTGTTGCCGTAGGGGTACGCGTACACGTCCACTTCCGTTGTTACATGACGCAGGGATTGGTGGACACGCCCCCCGGAGTGACCAGACCATTGAGGTAATCTATGTCCTCAATATTGTAGGATTTAATTTGGGTAGGGGGTATGTTTACTGCTCCTCACCCCCCCTTGGCCCCTGGGTGTTGTTCTCACCTTCTGCGGTGTGGGCGTCGGGTTCGGTGCACCAGGTCATAGGCTAAGAGAGCCGGGGGTCCATGGCTGTCCATCGCGTACCAGAGCTCCGTTTTCGCGTCGGACTCAGTTTTCCGGCATTTTTTGGCTGCCGTAAAAAAATAGCTGTGCGGAGTGACGTAGGGACGAATCGTACTTGCTGGTCCGTAAAACGCTGTCTGACTCCGTACGGACGTCACGTACGCGCTGTCCAGGATCAGACTCGTAGGTATTTTTTAGCCGTACGGTGTTTTGTACGATTCGTACGGAAATGGTATTTCTGTACGAATCGTACTTGCTGGATTGTACGGTGGGTTTCCCGGGTACGAATCGTATGGAGAATACGCTCTGTACGACAAATCGTACCGGGGTTTTACAGGATTGGAATCGGCACCTATATGTGTAAACATTTTTGTAGTTATTAATTTCTTTTTATTTTAATTTTGCGTTTTCAGTACCATAGCGGGTTGCAGGTTTTTAGGGGAATAGGGTGGGAAGTAATTTATTTATATTAAATTAATTGATTATTTTTAGCAGTTATTCATTTTTTTATTTGAATTTTGCGTTTTTAGTACCGTAGCGGGTTGTGGGTTTATAGAGGAAGAGGGTGGGAAGTCATTTAATTATTTTAAATGTATTGAATATTTTTTAATGTATTAATTGTTTAATTGAGTTATTATAGTGTTAAATGTGGAAAGTAATTTTTTATGAATTCATTAATAATTTGTTGTTAATAATTTTTAATTAATTGATTGGCAATTAATTACGGTAATTGTGTAATTAATTTTAGGTGTGTGTTATGTTATGTATAGGTGTAAATGGTGGGAAGGGTTGGAAGTAATTTATTTTTAATTGATGATTTAATAATTAGTTGGTAAATAATTTTAAATAATGTATTAGTAATTAATTATCTTCATTTAGAAAATACGTTTAGCTGTGTCTTTCAGTGTGGGAAGGGTAGGAAGTAATGTATTTTTATTTAATACATTAATATTTAGTTAAATATTTCGAAATAATTAATTAGAAATTAAATATGTTAATTGTGTGATTAGTTTGAATGTTTATTATTTTTTAATAATAATATTTTTAATTGATTAATAATTATGTTAATTATGGAAATAAATGTAAATAAAACTTTGGTTAAGTGTTTTTTTATTTGTAGCTTTTTGTTATATGTATTTTATATTATAATATGTGTTTATTTTATATGTTCAATATATTTAAATGTATACTTGTTTCTATTGTGTAAATGTTATTAGTAATTTTTGTTTCTCTGCAATCCAGCACTTTCCCTGCTGTTGCACTCACTGGAGTTGGAATAGTAATTTTTACACTTCCACTATCCAGCACTTTCCCTACTGTTGCACTCACTGGAGTGGGAATAGTAATTTTTACCCCTCCGTTATTCAGCACTTTCCCTACTGTTTCTTTTACTGGAGTGGGATTCGTAATTTTTACCCCTCCGCTTTCCAGCACTTTCCCTACTGCTGTACTCACAGGAGTGGGAATAGTAACTTTTACTCCTCCGCTATCCAGCATTTTCCCTACAATTAAACTTATTGGAGTGAGGCTAGTAATTTTTTCCTCTCCGCAATGAAACACTTTCCCTACTGTTTCTTTTACTGGAGTGGGAATAGTAATTGTTACCCCTCCGCTTTCCAGCACGTTCCCTACTGTTAAACTCATTGGAGTGGGAATAGTAATTTTCACCCCTCTGCTATCCATCACTTACCCTACTAGTGTACTCACTGGAGTAGGAATAGTAATTTTTACCCCTTCGTATCCAACATTTTCCCTACTGTTGCATTTATTGTATGCTTTAATTTTTTTAAATAATTTAAAGTTTTAAATTATTAGAGAATTTTTTTAATGTAAAAATATTGATATATATATTTTTAATTTTTATATAATTTTAAAGTTTACAAATTAAATAAAGATAATATTTAAATATATATGTATCAATTCAATTCAAATCAATTCAACTTTATTCGGTTTCAGAAATATAAAACCATAAAAGTTATCATCACATATTAGTTACATAAAAGTCACCTCTCTCTTCCTGTCACAAATAAAACACATTCCACAACATTCCTGAAAAATCAGCGAATGAGACTAAAACTACAGAATTCATATATCATTGAGCATGAACAGTAAGTTAATTAACTAACAACATACTTGTACCATCCCATACCTATACCTGTATTTAAGAGCAACCTCGAACACTGACAACAGTTAATATTCAATCAAGACAGGCCCTGGATTTTACCACAGATTTCAGGTACCCAAGAACAAAAGGGATACACTCATCCTTCAATATTTGTAAAAACAGGAGAGCTGGGCGAGCCTGTTTAAAATCCATCCTTTTCAAAATCGGCACAATAAAAAACTTCCGAGGGACCACGTAAAAACTACAAAATAAAACAAAGTGTAGCAGATCCTGTGGAGACTCTCCGTCACAGCCACAGGGTGCTAACACTTGCCCTCTACTACTCCTCCTAGGTACGGCGAACAGGAGGTGAAAAAGGTCCAGTCGGAACCTTGACAATAAAAAACGTTCATAAGGTCCCAGGAGGTAAGGCTTGATTGTTAATGTGGTCTTTAACATTATAAATTTACGTATGCTGGTTTACACAGTTCCAGCTCTTCCCTTTCTAGTCTCCTGAAATTGCCAAAGGACTCCCTTATTATCCCCACATCCTGTTTGGTTATTGAGTCAGGGTTAGTGTACAGTTCACCTCGGCCCACCTTTCAAAGCTGTCTTTAATGTATTTGAACCATGGGATGCCAAGCGCACGGTCAAGGGTCATACACTCCTTTAAAATCATATGACTCAGGGTTAGGTCCTTATTCAACCACGTTATTAACCAAAACATTAAGGGATGGAGGGCCAATGTATCATTTAAGAAAGGCACCCCAAGTTCCTCGTGTACCACCATATTAGTTGTGCCACGAGGAACACCCAATAGATGTTTCAGGAAACTATTCTCGACAACCTGGATGTCATCTAAGGGGACATACCCCCAAATTTTGCTTCCATAGGAGGCTGTTGCAACACTCTTTGCCTGATAAATCTTCAACAAGGCTGCAATAGGTCTCTTTCCTAGCTTGGATGCAAAGTTGAAAATAGCCACGTTCAACCACATCAGATCCCTCTTCTTTCTTTGTTTAAGTGGGCCCCACTTTCCACTCGTATCCAGAAAGACCCCCAAATATGAGAAGACGTCTGTTTGCGGCACCTTTGCCAGGCCAATCCTGAATTGAAACAAGTTTTTGGGGCGAGTCCCCACTTGCATGACATAGGATTTTGAATCATTAATAGATAAATCCCGATCCACCATAAAGGTGGAAAAAACATCAAGTAGGGTTTGTAGCCCTCTCGCATTCCTAGAGATAAGGACTGCGTCATCTGCATAAAGTAATACAGGGAGGCCTTGTCTGCGTACGGGTAATCCACCCCTGTAGACAAGAGAACTTTGTCTAGATCGTTGATATATAAATTAAACAGAAAGGGGGCCATAATGCACCCTTGACGAACGCCTCTTTTGATATCATAAGACACGCGCAAAACTTTCAAAAACCTGACGTTAGCCTTGGTTGCACGATGGAGATCTTCTAGAAAGTGAACAATATTACCATCTACCCCTATATCTTTCATGGACTGCCACAGTTTGGTCCTATTCACGCGATATATATATGTATAAAATATTATGAGGCCCATTAGGATGTAGGGCGGATCACCTCCGCCCGCATGGCGGAGGCGATCCGCCCTACATCCTTCCCCGCCTACCACCCATTTACCCCCCGCCACATTAGTATGGCGGGGGTACCGCGGCGGACGGGAAGACCGTCCGCCGCTTTTCCGCCCGGTCGAGAAGCCGACCAGGCGGAAAAGGGTTTAATATGGTGGCGGTGTCTGCTTGACACTGCCATCCATATTAGCATTGGTGCGGAAACATGCCTGCCACGGAAAGGCATGCGGAATTCTCTTCCGGGGGCCCGTTGCGGGCCCCCAGTTTATTGGGGGGTGGGGGGTGCACCTGCATTGTCATGGACATGGTGGCAGGCACCTCGCGGTGCCTGTCACCTTGTGCATGACAATGCACACAGTGCATTCCCAGCATTGTGGCGGGCGGTGCTCACAGCACCACCCGCCACGATGATGGGAATGGAGGATGCCACCGCCACGGTGGCGGTGGCATCCTAATTGTGGGAGCGGGACCGCTGCACCACTGACGGCCGGTCCCAGCACCGTAATGGGCCTCTAAGTTTCTGTGTTTATATTTTTTTAATTTCAGTTTATTTGTAATATTTACTTAAAATGTTTATTAATTTTAATTTAGTTTGTTAAAAATAATGATATTATTTAATATATTTTATTTTATATATATTTTTAATTCAATATTTTTTACATCTATATTTTTTACTTCGATATTTATGAATAAATATTTTGTACTTACCTGTTTAAGTGTAGGGAGTCGATAGTTTTGCATTCTGTATTTTTTCTTCAATATTTAGAACATCGATGTTTGTTACATCGATATTCTATCAGTGAACCGAACACCTCATCTTTCAGATCCGGACCAACCCCAATCCCATCCTCTGCGGCACCCTCATCTGCAGGCCCCCCGGGCCATGAACCTCCATTCTCCGATACCATTGTAGACCTCATTGCACCCCAGGCTCTCCCATCCACCGACGACATCCTACTCTGTAAACTCAAGTTCCACCTGGACAACCCCAGTGACCAGAACTCCACCCCCTCCTGGGGAAGCTCCCCAACATCAGACTCAAGCAGCTAGACACCGAAGCAAGCCACATAGCAGGACACACAGTCGAGCAGGTCTCCTCCGTCAGTGGTAACTTCAACTACAGCCACACCACCGGACTCTCCTGGACTGACCATCATTGTATACATTACGTCTTCACCATTCCCACCGTACATCACTGCCATCATCGCCCCCCTCGAAGCTGGATCAAGGCCACCGAAGAACGTCTCGTCAACTCGCTCAGCACCACCACTCCGCCAGCGCTTACAAACAATGACACTGCAGCGCGCAACCGCCACCGATGGATCTCCAAGCGTCTTTCCCAAGAGCAGCGCTTACCTCTGCTCTACTACAGAACCGTTACAAAATTCCGACGTCCTACATCCTAGAAGCCGTGCAGACAACATAGAACTCGACGTGACTCAACATACTGGCACATGCATCAACGTAGGCTTTTGCGATTCCTTAATTGCGATTATTAAGGAATCGCAATTAAGGAATTAGAAAAAGCCTATGCATGTAGGAATCGCTATAAAAATAGCGATTCCTACACATTCCTTAATTGCGACTCGCAAATTGCGAGTCGCAATTAAGGAAAGCCGTCCCATTCATTCCTATAGGACTCCTGGCCCATAGGCATGAATTGGAGATTGCATGAGCAATTTGCGAGTACCAGTAGGTACTCGCAAATTGCTCATGCAATTTCAAGGGTGCAAGGGTGTCAAAATGACACCCTATTGCACCCCTGAAATAGATCTGTGCACATATGTTGCACACACACATGCCCTAAGGGCATGTGTGTGCGCAACATGAAACTTTGAAAAATGCACTTTTGTGCATTTTTCTAAGTTTTAGCAAATTACCATGAAGTTCAACTTCATGGTAATTTGCTCCCCCTATTAGCGAAATCGCTAATTTTTTTAATTTAATGCATTGCATTTAAGGAATCTCAATTTGGAATTCCTTAAATGCAATCGCAATTTAAGTAATCGCAATTTAAAGAATCCTTAAATTGCGATTTTTGCATTTGGGATGATGCATCCCAAATGCAAAAATACCGGTCGCAAAGGGGCAGATTCTGAGAATCTGCCCGTTTGCGACCGTTTTTTCCTTTGATGCATGTGCCTGATAGAGTGTTAATTCATAACCAATAATCAATAAGCAATTTACAAGCTATAATCACCAAACCAAAACAATAACAACCGTCATCTTGCTACTGGAAAAACTGATGCAGCGTGGAATTTTAAATCCTCCCTTCGTCACAGATCAAATATCATACTAACGCATTCACTCAATACATTCATTGGTGGGGCCCATAACACCAATACTCACACTTCATTGATCGTTCACACGGGAGAGATAAATTATCCAAATGCTGACATGAAAGGAATATCTTTCAATTGTAGAACCCAATTTACCTGAACATACATTAAGTACCTTTATTAAACGCAGAACCTCGAGATATTCCCCTCATTTAATCGACAGATCAGTTAGTTGATTTTGGATATTTGGTGACTCAATTCTTTAATCTACATTTAAACTGATTCTAGTCTCTTCAAATAAATCACCGAACATGTTTGTTTGTTAGAATAGTAATTTTGTTTATCTAATCAATTGCAGATTTAATAAATCATACACCAAGTCACGGAAACATCCTATTTACCTAATCTGGCTATTTGTCGTCCTCTAAGTCAATCAAGTCGTGAAAAATCTTTAATTCATCAAAGGCAGGCATCAATTTAGTCTTTCAAAGATTCAGGATAACAGCTGTCCAGCAGTGTCACCGTCCTCTCCGTCAGCATAACGTCAGGAAAAAGGAAAAGGAACTGGAACTCGAACTCTATTTAACTCCCTAGTCCACCTTCTTTTATAATGAAATTAATGTCAAAATGTAGCAAAAATCAGTTTTAGAAAATCCTGATTGGCTGGTTTGGGGTCATTCGGTAAGGTTCTCACATAGTCCATTAGGTTAAGTCATCACACTTGCTGGTTCCGGTTTTAAAGACAGTCCTTTGTTTCGTGATTTTGGCGAAGCTCCCAGGGTGTCCCTGATGGGTACATCTTGTCTGTGGTCAGGACGAGGCCACTGTTGCTGGCAGTGGCGCAGGCACACTTCACCCAAAACCTCGTGAAACGGTAGCAGTCATGTCGTGTGTCTCAGTCAGCCATCTTTTCTTAGGCCCAAATGGTCAACTTAAGTAAAACAAACACAAAACGTAATTAAAACATTGAAATGGCTAATAAAATGTAAAACCCTCACTAATTCCCCTATGTGTAAGTAATTATCTAGCATGATAGCAACATTTAAAGCGTTCATATTCACCCAGTGATGTCATCTGGTGCAACTTACAATTACGTCACAAAAGCAACATATAGCATGCAATATTCTCATTTTCTACCATTAATATGTGTACATATATTAGTATACAATTAGTTTAGCCATGCAAAATGCAAATCCCACGTATAATTCTTTTGTTAATATAATTGGTGAGTTATCACTTCAAACGGATTAATAATATTACAATTAATAGATTATTCCGATTAAAATAAACATGCAGAATGGGGGGGTATACAACATTTTGTACTACCCGCTCCAGCATACGCAACTGAATAAAACACAGGCACTTCTTCTAACCAGAATGTGTCCCATTTTCACAAACTAATAACCAGCACACCACCCTAGAAAAGATCACGAGAGAAGCATATTTTCGCTCAAAGTAAGTGCATTGAATTTTTTGAGGAGATAAGCATTTCGACATGTGAAACTGGCTCATAATTTACTTCAACTTTTAAAATCATCTCATAATTCAAATTGTGTCTAAAGCACAGAACATTTAATGCATGGGCAAAGTAGGCCCTGGCCCAGGGCCCCAGCCTCTTAGGGGCCCCCTCTGACAGAACCAGCTCTATTCTTGCCCTAATGACTTTGAATAATTATTTTAAATACCGTTTTCTATTAATTTAGTTTTAATGTTGGTGGTGTAGTAGTCTATTACAGACATTTTGCTGAGAAATGTTTGTTTTTCAACACCATGCAATTTACAAAGATGTTTCTTTTAGATTAAAACAGAACCTGACATATGAGAAATGGAAGGGGGCCACACATATGATTTAAAATAATAATAGTGAGCTACTGCTGAATGCACATGTCACTATCCTTAAATATTAGATGTAAATACATTTAGGATTTGTACCAGAATGCCTAGGCACTTTCAGTGACCTGGCCAAAGAAGGCATGAAAGAGCTGAAATTGGATCATAAATTCAAAGCTGGTTCAAACAGGAGCCCCAAAAATATGTTTGGCCCAGATCTCCCTAAATCCTTCAGATGTCCCTGGTCTAAGGCCCTGTTTAAGAGTGTGTCGGAGAAGAAGGTTCTGTTCATCGCGCTCAATAAAATACAACTCTCCATGCTAAAGAATGTAACCCTGGGCGTAGTTCGCGAAGTAGCACTTCGCGAAGCTACGCAAAGTGCAGTTCGCACTACGCGAGCTACGCGTAGCACTTCGCGAACTGCGTAGTACCTTGTTCGCACTGTGCCAGATGTCGTTTTCAATGATTGCACAGTGCGGACAAGCAACCGGCACTGTGCAATCATTGAAAATGGCATCTTGCACAGTGTGAGCTGTAGTTTTCTGCTGCTCAAGTAGATTTTTACTCGAGCGGCAGCTTTCTCAATGCGAACTGGTAGTTTCTCATCGTGAGCGGTCGCGAGCATACGCGACCACTCGCAATGAGAAACCTGACCTCCTCGCGTTGGGAATCTCGCCGGGAGGTTTAATTTCCATGCTCGCGATCACCAACTTGAGGTTGCTGATCGCGAACAAGGAAAGAGTCTCACCGGAATGTCATTTTGCTTGCTCGCGGTCGCCAACTTGACGTTGAGGACCGCGAGCAAGCAAAAAATTACCGCAGCACTATGCAACACTACGCTATGCGTGTTCGCACTGTGCTACGTGCAATTCGCGTAGTGCGAAGTAGCGCGAACTTCGCAAACTACGCGAGCGTAGGGTAGTGCTTTGCCCAGGTTTAGAATTTATCAGGTGCAAAACATAACGCATAATGTGACGTTTTTGGGAATCAAGTGTGGATTTTGATGTTTACTGTGCGAAAATCCATGTTATGGTGAATACTTTACTGTTTTCCCCACTAAAATTACCCGTTGACATTTTACACAGGATGCAGTATTAAACACTGCGGTAATAACTGGTGGTGGTAAATAACACACAAATCAGAATTCCGACCCTTTCACAAACAACGGTGTGCACAGGGGTCAGGAAACACCCAGGTAAATGTGTATAATGATATGAAGGCGTTGAGGAGGCCGCTGGGAATGCCCACACCTGGAGCTTTCTTCATAAGATACCTTTGTCCATCAGATCGAAAGCAGATGAATAGTCCACGAAGCATGCATAGAGAGCTGATGTCTTCTGGTTTTTTTGCCTGGTGGACAAGATAGGATAAGGTGATGCGCACATTCACTGGCTGGGACAGCTTGAGTTCTCATCTGTGCATATTATCAGCTCCATGTTCCCCTTCAAGGTGTAGGCTGCACACGTGTCGCAAATCTCACATGTCCAGGAATCGGCCACGAAAAGGCTTTTCAATAGTGGCTCTGAATTTTTCCAAGCAATGCCAATATCTTAAAGAGCTTCTATAGGTTTTATTTTTTTAATGATTGTTGCAGCACAGTCACTAAACTGCTTTCTGAAATTCAGCACCTGTTTCACCTGAGAGCCACGAGGGGGACGACGAAGCTCCTTTCCACCAGCTATCCAAGCTCACGCCGTGAGGGAAACGGCCAACGCGAGTCTAGGTCAACGGGCCACGCCGTGAGGGAAACGGCTGTTGCACAAACTACACTTCCCAGGAGGCTCTGGGAGGCGCCAGAAGATCGCGTCAGCCCAGCGCCAGAGGGCATATAGAGCGCCCATTCTTCCCGCAGCGCGGGACGCGCACCTGTTTTCCCTGAGAGCCACAAGGGGGACAACGAAGCTCCTTTTCACCAGCTATCCAAGCCCACGCCGTGAGGGAAACGGCCAACGCGAGTCTAGGTCAACGGGCTACGCCGTGAGGGAAACGGCTGTTGCACAAACTACACTTCCCAGGAGGCTCTGGGAGGCGCCAGAAGATCGCGTCAGCCCAGCGCCAGGGGGCATATAGAGCGCCCATTCTTCCCGCAGCGCGGGATGCACGCGGGCAGCGCCCGGGCCAAGGGCGGGCCCGTTTGTGCCCGTTGGAGACCGGCAGGAGGACGGGACGGGGCACCCCTCTGTGGAGTGCCGAAAAAGGTCAGTACCTTACTGTTGGTGCGTAAGGCCATAGTCGCGCACCGGGCCATTCCCGTATTCTTATTGTCATTTGTACATTACGGCACCCACCATATTGCTTGCGTGCACACTAGACTATGGCCAAACATAGGAAACCTACTGGAGGCTCTGTGTTGGGCAACTTAGACCAGTTTATTACACGTGCATCGTCGGCATTGGAGAGAGAAATAATCATGACGGAAAAGAGACTCTCTATGGACCCCACATTTGATAGAAGGTCTTCTTTGGGTTATCTAGCGCAGGCAAAGTCCCCCCATGATACCCCTGTTGTTCCTTTGAACATAGAGGACGATGCTACCCCAGGACACGCTAGTATAGCATTTGTGTCTAGTTTATCCAATTCGGAAGGGTGCACTAAGAGGGTTTCGACAACTAATCTTGTGGATAGCAGCATTCTGTCTGAGCCTACGCGGAGATGCACGCATACCCGTAGTATAAAACCCGTCCCTATTAAAAATAGCCTAACAACGGACATAAAGAGGAAACGGACAGATGCGCAACAAAAGGGAAGGAAGACGAAGGCGAAGAAGCCCAACCCGGAAATGGACGATAATGGTCCCCCAGCGATAATAATCCCCGAAGCTGCCCCCTTAGAGGCGAGATCGACCGCTCAAACATTAAGTTCCAGGGAGGAGACATCATTCAGCTGGGGAGAGGACATGTGGGCCAAAATGGAAAACCTGTTTATTAAATCCTGTGCTCCCATATATGACAGGCTGGATAAAATAGATATTAGATTGAGTATCCTTGAGGCAGAAGTAGCAAGTGTCCAGGGAAGAGGGCCCGCTACTCTGGGAGCAAAGGGGTTGGAGAAGGAGATAGGAAAGCAGGGGAGAGGAATGACAGAACCCGTAGCTGGGATGATCCCAGTTTCCCCTGGTGAAGAAGGATTGTCTGGTAATAGTCATTCCCAGGCATCCCATTTAGATCTTCAAGGGCAGGATAGTGGCCCTGTGTTAACTAGAAGAGTCTTAGCATCCCAACAATGCCTAAGGGGCAAGGGTCGTGGCACCACTACCGTAATTGCGAACCCTCCCGAGATAAACATCACACCCCCCAGTGACCGACAGCGGCAAATCCTATCACGTATTAACCTCCCCCTGGCATGTGTACCATACGTGGTAATACTAGTGGGGGTACCAGTTTTACGACCGGGTCAATGGGAGGATTATCCAGCTTTAAAAAGAAAGTGCATTCAGTGGTTGAATGCTAATTGCCCGCTGCCCCCTACGGCAGTGGCGGAGATCCTCTTTGCCCGGAGGGTTGAATGGGTAGGGGGTAGGGAAAAGTCGGTGAGGGGTGATTGTATAGTAATCAATTTCAAGGATACCAGAGCCGTAGAACATATATGTGGGTGGGTGCAGGAAAGGCCTAGGCCCCAAATAAATGCTGTTCCCCTTGATTACTTTTATTCAATGGGGAATATACCCATAGCGCATGATCGCCCACGAGTAGGAGGGGGGGCCACAGGAAATTTATGGGGTTTAGAAACTAGGAACATGTACGATGCTCTTTCAGGGCCAGAGGACTGTGATTGACTCCACTTGCCCCAGGCACAGGCTGGAAATATGGATGGCTGAAGTATATTTGCAATGGAGGGCTTAGGGATAGATAGGGGTTGTCAAAAAGGACTTTCAACTGGCTCTTGTGACCAATCTTTAGGGGGAAAACTGGTATTCTATGCTCGGTTAGATCCTGAGGTTGGGAATGCTAACCCATCGCTTAACACCATGGTGGCTGAGCTGGATTCCCTAACAGTACCAGGGATAAACAAGAGTATAGCCCGGTCCCATACTATGGACCGTGTGGATACTACAGAAAACCCTCCTTTTCTAATGCTCCCACTTTGAGTAATTTGTCCTTGCTGTCCTGGAATATAGCTGGCTTAAGCTCCAAGATATCACAGGATGAGTGGGCTGATTTTATTGAGGGTCATGATATCTGTTTGTTCCAGGAGACGTGGGCAGTGCATCACGTTTTTTGCCAGGGTTACCTGAACTTCTATATCCCCGTAGAAAAGAAAGATAGGGGACGGCCAGTGGGTGGTTTAGTAATTTGGGTTAGGCAGGCATTGGCCTGTACCGTATCCCAGTTACCCACAGCAAGTAGTGATATCTTAGCTTTAAGAGTGAAGATGGGGTCAGGGATACGAGTAGATATATATAACATCTATGCACGTGGTCTTCCTGGAGGGTGTCGTTCTGAGGTGGTGGTAGCACTAGAACTGTTGTTAGAATCATCGCCTAGTGAAGTCTGGCCATTAATCGGGGGAGATTTTAATACTACGTTTGAACCAATGGAACTCGAGGATGGAAGTCTAACGGAAGAGAAGGACCGCAAATGGGGAATACCTACTCTTGAAATCCCACCGATAAAAAGATGGACAGAGGCGGCTATCCATTTACAGGGTCTTTGTATGGGCCTGCAGTTGAGAGGCGGCCAATGGCCGAACCCGTTCTGATAGGTCCGGGGTTGTAACTTTTGATAATGGGTCATCGTCAAGTCGCATAGACTATTGGTTGGTTAGTCTATATCTGTGGCAGTACCTCATCGACATGGCTGTAGTTAACCGAGTCAAAAGTGACCATAATCCACTTATAATGACTCTGGCAGGGGTGTTTTGTAAGGCAATCCCTATTAGGGATACCATGGCAAACCACGATGTCGTGGTTAGTAATGATATGCGCCACCTTAAGTGGATTTACATAGTCGCTCACCCAGAGATAACGGCCAAAATGGAACAGGAGTTAAGCATAACCATGGGTATACTGGGTATCAAAGATGATAGCCAGGAATGGAAGACGATGGTGATGGAGGAGCATATAGCCCTCTTTAATCGCCTGAAGTCTTATTTTCTCAAATGTGGTAGGTCTGGGAAACCAAATATAAGATAATCCCATAGGTGGTACAACGAAGACTGTCGCCAGGCTAGGGTTGAGTTGAGTACTGCACTACGATATAGAGATGGGGCCAGAGTACGTCTGGCAAGGAACAAATATAGAAAAGCCGTTGGTGCTGCTAAAAAACAGTGGGAACAGGATAACTGGGGTGATTTACTAGAAGCATGCAAGGATAAAAACCAGAAAGCATTCTGGGATAAACTTAAATGGGCAAAGGGTGAATGCCCAGATCCCCCTCAGAATAATGTTGCCCAGGAACAGTGGGTGGAGTACTTCAAACCCCAGTACGCATTACCACCAGATGAACTAGATAGTAGACCCTTTAATGACAAACCCTTTAATAAGTGGGAATTTACTCTGGGTGACGTGAATAGGGCATTAGACACAGTGACACCTGGTAAAGCCGCGGGGTCTGATTGTGTACTTGCTGACGTGTTTTTGAATAATAAATCGCTGTGGTGTAGTTATATACAAATTATTGCGAACACAGTCGCATGTGGTGCTCCAATCCCGCCCTCATGAAAGGGAGCGGAAATAATACCTGTCTACAAAAAGGGCGACAAATCGGTGGCAGGTAATTACAGGCCGATCAGCCTTATAGATTCCATGCAAAAGGTCGTAGGGCGGTTGATTCTGCAGAAAGTCCAGCTATGGATAGATGAACACCATATACTTACCCCTTTGCAGGCAGGGTTCCGCCCCCTCACAAGTACAATAGATCAGATATTCCGTTTTGTGACAATTTACTGGAAGACTGTCTTATTGGGTAGGGGAGCATTATATGCAGTATTCGTAGACCTGAAGGCAGCTTTCGATGCTGTACCACACTGTAAGTTGTGGCAGGTACTGGGCGATTTGGGTATGCCATTGGAGTTGTTGTCCTTAATCGTCCGCTTACATGAGGACAACTATGCTTGGTTGCGGTGGGGAGCAAGGGGCGAGGTCACGGAGACCTTTCCCATTGCTAGGGGAGTGAGACAGGGTTGTGTGTTGGCACCCACCCTGTTCTCGCTCTTCGTCAACGGGGTGGCCGATTTCCTGGCCCAGGTCCCCTCCGATGCCCCAGTATTATCAGGAGGTTACATTCCTGTCCTCATGTTTGCGGACGATACTCTATTAATCTCAAAGACACCCAGTGGTCTACAGAAAATTCTAGTGAGGTTTGAAGAGTTCTGTAGAATCCGTGGCCTAGAAATAAATATGGGGAAGACCAAATTCATGTCATTCAACGAACACAGATCATTTTCAGGGGCAAAATCAGCATGAACAATGTTTTGCTTGAGCAAGTAAATGCTTTTACATATTTGGGCGTGTCCTTACAGAAGGATATGGGCTGGAAATATCAACTCAGTTTGACTACTCTTAAATTTAAACAACAGGTGGGGGCGCTTCTGGGGAAATTTAAAAACTCTAGCTCGAAGCCTGTTGCCCCGGTGTTAGAAATCTACGGGCTAAAGGTTCTGAGCTCTGTTCTTTATGGAGCAGAGCTATGGGGATTCGCAAATTTGAACCAACTGACTGTGGTAGAGAATTAATTTCTACGTAAAGTGGTTGGAGTCCCAGTGAGTACCCCAATGCACCCTCTTCGGTTAGATTTGGGTAGGAAGGCTGTAAGCGACTTTGCAAAACTACGACCACTATTATATTGGCGAAGACTATGGTGCACAGAAGAGCTAGAACAATACACCAATGGTCTCAAGGATGTAATGGTGGCCGATACCTTCCACAAAATCCCTTGGTTAAAAGAGATTAGATCGCTTCTTGTGAAGATGGGTCTGAGCGAATTGGGGAATGATCCTCAAAATTCAGTTTTCCCATCAAAAAAAATCCTGAAGAATATGTATTGGGATTGGGTAATGGCAGAGGCTTGCACGAGTAGATCCACAAGGTACCTAACAGGCCAATTTTTAGAATTTAAGCAAAGACCGGCTTTAGAAAAATACTGGGATGTGATCACGAAACCCCCCAATAGGAAACTATATTTCCAGTTGAGGGCTGGCACCCTCCCTTTAAGGTCGTTTACAAGTAGCTGGGTCGGATCCCCAAAAGAAGAATGCCCATGGTGTCCAGACATCAAGGAATCTTTAAGTCATCTCCTGTTCTTCTGTCCCATCTATATTGGACCTCGAAGGGTATGGGTTATCCCTATATGTAGATCACTGGGTTTCAGAAAGCACGAGGAAGCACTTAGAGTTCTCCGAACAGACCCGTCCCCCCACATTACTATAGCTTTGGCTAAGTTTTTAGGTTGGGCATGGTCCATTCGAGCCAAGGCTCTAAAGCAACATCTATCCATATCCTAAGAGATAGCTGTTTTCAGTTGAGAATTTTGGGGACGCGGAGGTATTTCATAGTATGTATTGTATTTTATATAACAGTGTTGGTCTGAGGGTTTGCACCCAGACCTTTTTAAGTATCATTCGGCAAAAGTCTTCCATTTAATATCTTTTTACAAGTTTTATTATTATGTAAATAATTGTATTTATTGTCTCATTTTTATCATATCCGTTTGTAAAATTGGTGCTAGGTGTTTTTTACAAGCTTTTATGACAGAACTGTCGAATAAAGTCGAATTGATTGATTGATAAGGTGATTATGTTATCCAGTGTGGAGGAATTGGGACTAAAGCCAGTTGGGCAGAATGGAATTATTGCATTTGTTGTTGCCCAAGCCTCTAGATCTTTTAAGAGTGCGGCTGCGTAGGTCTTAGCCTCGATATCCAATAAGGCTTTCAGTCGATATTTGCAGGGATTCTGTCTGTCGCACATTTTAAAAATTGGGTGCAATATTGAACCTCTCCAGCTGTCGGGCACTTGATGGAGTTTAGTGCAGGTTGTAAACAATGAGGAAAGTATTGCGGACCATAACGACAAGTCTTCTTTGAACAGTTGGGACGGGTGGCCATTTGGACCAGGTGCGCTTGAAGATCTTGTTTTGTTTAGTACTTTTTGAATACTGTTAGTCGTAAGTATGGAGGCACAATCGTCTAAGTCATCAGAAAGATCTGAGTGTTCAAGCTGAGAGACTTCTGGTTGATCGACTACATAAAGGTTATTTACATGCAAAGACCACATGGCTTCGGTGATGGAGTTGCTCCTTATGAGTTCTTGGCTTGTTTTGTTTTTGTTGTATCTCCATAGGTCTGCCTGATTATGCTTGCTCATGATTGAGTGGACGTATTGCCAATCCTTTTTCCTCTGCTGATTTTGTTTCCTGCCATATCAGTTGCCTATACTGTTTTCTTGCACCTTGGAGTTCCAATGACTGGTCGGCTTTGACTTGTTCGTTCCCAAGTTTTCTTACGTGCCGTCGTCAGCTTGCGAATGTGCTGTGAGCTAGCCAAGATAGTTTGATTTTTATTAATGGGTTTTAACTGATGTCGCCTGGGGCCTGCTTGGGGATTAAGTAATTCATGGATGCCCCTAGTGATGGGAGTCCAGTGAGTTAATAGGTATTCACCACTTTAGGCTTGCAGGGACTGTCCTGTAGCAGCTTTCCAAGATGCTAGGTTCTGTAGGTTGACTTGGCCCCATTTTATTCTTCGAGTTAGATGTAGTCTTTCGTCATTGCATGAAGTGCCCAGAACCTTGTTGCTTTTGCGTTTCGGGAGATTAATGTTAAAGGTTGTGCAAAGTGGAAGGTGGTCACTGTCATTTGAGAAATGTACTTTAAAGCTCACAAGGTGATTTGTAAGTTTCGCCGAGGCAAAAACGTAGTCGATGGTACTTATTCCCCTAAGGCCTTCGAAAGTTGACATGATGGTTCTTGAGTGTTAGCTAAAATCTGTACAGATTGTAGGCCATGTTTACTTAAAATATTATTTATTTGGGTGCTTAGGGGATTTAGAGGTGAGCAGGTGATGTTAAATGATCCTAATTGTCGCAGGTTAAAGTCGCCACAGATTATTATATCATGATTAACGTGATCGCAAAGGATTTGATCCAAATTGTCGCACAGCTGGTGGAGTTGTCTTGCTCATGCTGAGCCAAAGCAGTTAAAGTAGATGTTAAACAGGAGGATTTTAAGGCGGGACGGCGAAGACTTGGTGCTCTCCAGTACGAGAGATTGAAGCATCTCATCTTGAATTGAAATTGAGTGTGTTGTTATTTTCATATTCAAGTTGAGGTATATGGACAGGCCTCCGGAGGGCCTCCCAAAGATGTTTTTTTTTCTTAGCTGTATGATGGATCCCTTGGAAGCCAACAATTGTTAAAGGGGTTAGTGACCATGTTTCTTGGAAGCAGAGAACATCAGATGCCAGTAGCAGTGATTTTGCTGTGTTTGAGCTTAGAAGCCTTGAGAGCCCAGCTATATTCCACAACAGAAAAGTTATCAGTTGTTGTGGCTCTAATGCGCCCTTCTTACTGCTAGGAATTGGCCAAGGCTACGCTCGACAAAATGTGGGGAACTCATTTCCGGTCGGGTTGGTGTTCACCCCCTGTTTGTCCTGTTCGGAGAGCATTAAATTCCTTTCACTTATACAATAGTGTAAACAAGATGAAAGTAAATGAAGCGAAAACAAAGGTGCTATCCTTTGGAAGGATGCTACAAAAAATAAGTACTAACTGGTCCCTGGGTCCCTTAAAAATCTCTGGAGCCACATCTTATAACTATCTGGGCACATGGTTTTCTGCAAACGGTGCATCAACATCACACTAGCACCACTTAAAGGACAAGGCAGCATTAATAACTACTAGACTCTGTCAATTATATACAGCCCTTGAAAGCCCCTCCTCAGCGCCAATCAGAAAGGTGCTCAGGGTAGTATTACCATCTGCAATTACCTATGGCAGCGAGGCCTTTCCAGGTCAACTCACCAAAACCATCGAAAAACTCCACCTAAAACTATATAAAAGAGTGTTTAAATTGCCCTATTACACCAGGGGACCCTTAGTGAGACTTGAATTCAGCCTGGAGGGCATCGCATGGTCTAGTATGGGGCCTTTTATAAAGTACAACCATAGATGCATTACGGCAATGCCGGGTACCCTGAAATTTATTTTGCAAGACATTTTCAAATATAAAATCAACCCGTGGTCCACTTACTTAAGGACAGCAGTAGTACCTTGACCACTGTAAACACTTCTTCACTTACGTCTACTGCAATAAAAAGCATAATGAAAAAACACACTAAACTACTTTCCAAGACCACGGACTTGCAAAAAACTTAATTCTACACCGCCATTAAGGGCCTTGGCAGCATCATACAATAATGACAGCCAAGTTGTACTTAGGGCACAACCTTACCTTAACTGCACAATAGGAAAGGCTTGCCTGACCAAAATCTTGGCAGTAAGAATGCTGGCATTACAATTCAAATATTTTAATCCTAACTGGCCGCTGCTTTCTAAAGTAGTTACGTGTAGACTCTGCGGCTACAAATCGGAAACTCTTTTACATCTACTCTGCAACTGTACGATATTGCTCGACTCCAGCCGATCCTTATTAAAGCCACTCTTCTTAATTCATGGTATAAGAACATGCAATCATGTAATGAACATGCAATCATGTAATGAACTGGATTTTTAGCACTATGGTCCCCCTCGAATTGGCAAGAATAGGCACATTTTTCAAAGCAGCGCAGGACTTCCTTAAAAACTCACAACAAAGCACTGAGGTGATCATGAACCGTTAACTTTTAGCTCTTGGATCACAGACATTAATGCATTGTAGAGTTTGACCATGCTGCAATTGAGTTTTTTCTTAGTTGAAACATTTAATCCATTTTGTGGTGGATTTTTAACTCATTTTTATTCATTATTTCCATAAAAGATAAGGGAAAGGGAAGAAGGTAGAGAGAAAGCCTGTATACCAAGAGTTTTCTTTTTTCGGGCATAACATGCCATCTACACTATATGGTCTTGTAAGGAACCATTAGTCTCTTCTGCCTTTGTATAACATGTTTCTTCTTTGTAAATGTTTTTTATTGTCATGGTTTTAAGTAATCTACACAATAAACTTTGTATTGACTGTGTCGGAAAACACAACATGCTCATCATGAGCATCAATAATAATAAATATTTGAAATGTATTATTTCCTTTTTTGCCTCCTCTTTCTTTTCTTCTGTTTGAAAGCTTTATTAAACAGATTACCTTATTTAAACTGCTTCATATCAAACAAATCATAACAAGTTAGTTCAAAACCATTCCCTCCACTTTAATGTGACCCTAAAATTGCCATTTACTCAAATGCATTTTCATGGTATTTTCGTGTTGATCCACTTTTTACTATCAGTGTGATGTCATACAGAAAGAGGATCAATAGTGGTACTTAGCAGAGAGGAGAGAGTCAGTCGCAACTGTAGCGGAGTGCCCTCTCTGCCAAACTGAGGGGCTTATTTACAAGCCCATTACACCACGGGTGCGTCACTTTTATTGACGCACCTGCAGCACAATGGGCTTCCCCATATTCACAAGGCCATGTAAAGTCACCCTGCGTGACTTATCATGGCCTTGTAAATATATTTCCCTTTCATGCATAACTCTGCATGAAAGGGTCATTTCCTGGGTGTTGCTGTGGTTGTTCCCACGCAACATCTATGGAACGGGGCACATTCCCAGATTTACAACATTTAGTAAACCTGGGAACGCGTCAGAATCCTACGACTCCCCAGGGGAGTCGTAAGGAGGTGCAACGAGGAGAAATACTTTTATTTCTCCTCGTTTTATCCTCTATCTATGCGTGCTGCGTGTCCCTTGCTGCCCAAAAGCCATCATCCCCTCAGTGCAGGCACTCTTGCAAAATGACGCAAGGGAGTCTGCGCTGGCGCACAGCTGCTGTTTGTGCACCAGCCCAGGGGAGAAGGACAGGAATGTTCTGTATCTTTTTAGGGGTAAAACCTGGCAGTAAAGGACAATGAAAACTCTAAATAACCTCCAAGCCATGGGAGAAAATTCTCATGGTGAGGGGGCCATTGCCCTTTTCACTTTCAAAAAGAAAATCCCGTTTTGGGATTTTCATTTTGAAAATTTTAAAAATAACATTGAAAGCTTGCCGCATAGCTCCATCATGTTAACAGAGATTTTACAAGAATCGCCTTGAAAATGGTTACTGTAAATGCAAGAGATTTCCACTGGGCATATCAAAATTTGGCAGGCAGGTACTCCCTCTGGGCGACGGAGTACTTTACTCAGTCACCCTGATGGAGTAAATAGCCCTCCGCTAAACTCTAAACTAGGACCTTAGTTGTCAAAAGTTATAGTACACTTTTTCTTCATATACGCTTACATCTATATTGTAACATGAAGTTAACACAACTTACAAAAAATATTGAGAGCGCAGCAAAAATGTACAGTGTCTAATTTACAGTAGCAAATTTATCGTGGATGAGTGCACTCAAGAGCAGCTATTGATCTGGGGAGGTGAACGGCCTGAGGGAAACTGTACGCCCTGATCAATAGTGATAATACTCCTTAAGATTGTTTTTTCTTTTGTTGAAGCATATCTAATTTGGCAGACGCAAGTCTGCGTGTACTATTTTCTATTATTATTTTGACTCTTGATATATGTTTGCCTTTGATCATAGATCTTTGTGTCAGATTTATTTGTTCAAATAAGAAATCTCCATCTTGTAAGCAGCAGAAATGTCTCCATTCTTGTAAGAGGTGGCGCCACAAGGTAAGCTTCATCGCTGGTTGAAGCTAGCTGAAAATAGTGATGAACAGTAAAACTCTGATCTTTTTAGCCTCATCTGTCTCCTAATGGGCATAACTCAGAAGAAGGAAAGTCATTAATCAAACATGAAAGGGCGAGTCTTACAGGAATAAATATTTAACGGTTCAAGGAAGCATATTCTTAGAAAAGAATATGTAAAAGTAGTTGCTAGATGTTAACTTGCCCTAGGTTAAAGGAGCTGGGTGCTTTGATGTGATTCTGAGGAGCTGCAGCCGCTAAATTCAATCCAAGATTGCTCTGCAGTTTATGCAAATGTTTCTTGACATGACTGGTACTAAGAGGAGGGGAGAATGGGAAGAACTAAAGACCTTGTTATTGCATCTAAAGTAGTCTACCGAAGCATGAGAAGTTAAAGCACTTGCATTTACCTTCTCCAAGTTTATATGTTTATACATCTCATATGTTTACTTTTCCACACATCAGCCACCTCCCTCCTTTGGCAGACATGAAGAATGTCCGTCAGGCTGAGTAAAGGTCAGCCTGGCAGACATCCTTTATTTTCTGGTAAGGCAGCCAGGTGCTATTCATGCTCTAAATGTGCAGGCACCAGGCTGCCTGAGCTGAACTTTGCCGGGTGAAGATGTCACAGCCCTCTGGGCATGACCTCTTCAACATGGAAATGCACCTCAAGGGCCTCCCCCTTATGATGAGGGTTAGTGTCGCTTTTACCCACAGACCTGGGCACCTCAGTTTTAAGCCTTGAAATGCCCAAGGCTGTGAAGCTGTGGCCTGTGGAGGTAAGAGTGGTGGGCCGGTTGGGCGGGGATTTTGACGGACAATGATGAGGCCCACACTGCCTCTCCGCACTTACCTGCATGGGCCGCAGCTGAGGCTGTGTCTAATACTAATAAAGGTGATAGCCGAGGAACACAAAGGTATTTTTATTGAACTGTATCCCAACCCTGTCCTGAAAGTTTTATGAACTCCCTCCTACCGCCTAGTCTTCGTGGAGGTTGAGTCTTCTCTGGAAGCAAAATCTTAGTAGGGTGGGGATAGGATGCCTATGATGAAGCATGACCGATAACATGTGTGAGGCATCCTCTTCCATTAAGGATGTCCTCCCTGTTTTGAAGGGTCCTACGAGACCTTTAGTTGGTAGCTTCTGAACCTAAGGCTGGGCTCTAACTTGCTGTTTTTTGTTAGGCAGCCCACTTCTTTTGTAGTTAACTTTCCCATGCAAACACCCACGGCTTTTGATGCAAATCTATATTTACAAAGAATTGTAGCCAGGGATTTGTGCCAAAATCCTGCACCTCCTCAAGGCAGGTGTAATGAGGATACATCTTTACATTTCTCCACGTTTCCCTCATTGCATGTGTGCTGCATTCTACACCACACATACAAAATGAGAAATGCCCTAAATAATAAATGTTGTTCTAGAAGGGAGCCCTTTCGGTACAACTACAATGCTTCCCACAATGCAGACACACTTCCACTATGGCATAAGGGTGTCTGCGTTGGTGCGTAACAACCAAAAGTGCAACAGCACAGGGGGAGAGCAGAGCAGCATCACATCTCAGTTCATATAGCACTGTTCAGCTCTCTCTATTCATGCAAGACAGCACATCAACGTTCCTATCTGTTCTGAGTTGGACAAGTTCTACCTTAATTTGGGCGTAGGTTAATTGCTGCGGTCATGAAGGATTCCTAGTCAGGTAACCTTCTTAACTCTCCCTGTAACACTTGACTGTCCATGCTCTCCTGGTAACAGAGTTTACCTGAGATGTCTTCTCCTGTTTGCAAGGCCTAGTCAAGTCCCCTGTGCATTTTATGAGAGCTCTTAGTGGTTAATCAAAAGTTCGACAGAGTAAGGCAGGACAAACTTGGAGAGGCAATTCACAAACAAGCTGCCTGCAAGTATGGGTAAATTATGGCAGGCACTTTCTTGATGACAGCCTCCTTCATTTTTTTTTCTGCAGAGGAGGCCAGAGAACTTGCTGCTGGTGCTCTCAATTTCAACAGATAAGGGACCACTGGAGAGAAAACACAGAAGTACATTTTCTGAACTACTTTATTGAGCATAGAAAATACAGTTTTGCAGCATTATTATGATTATGATATTTCTTGTTGCATCTGACTGGCAATTTCAGTGACTCATTTACGTAAATATGTCAAGGAATTGTCCTGATGAATTTATGGAAAAATATATGGCAAATTAGGGATCAATTTATGAAGCATCTGTTGCACAACCGAAAGATACAAAATGCACAGACATCGCTGATTGACCAATCAACAGCCAAAGAGTGAACTACATTCAAAGTCAATTGCTCTTTTGCCCTTGTTCTAAAAAAAATGTTTGATCTTCTACCACATAAGCGTTCTATATATGTTCATCACAACAACAGCTACAGACTTGACAGTTCCTTATTATTTTGTCCTGCCAGTCTCGCAAATATTGATCTAGACAGTGTTGATGCATGCCTCTTTGATTTAATTGAGCCTTCTCTTTTCAATAGTTTTTTTTTTTAACAGAGTTTTATATAGCACGAACTTGACCTGAAGGTATCGGGTATCAGAGCGCTTTACATAGCACCAGTTGCGTTGCATGAGGACACAATAGTGGAAATGCACTGTTATGGTTAAATTGTATTGTATTGTATTGCAGCATTTATATTCAGTTTACTATCCCTCTGTGGGACAGTGAAGTCCTTACCTTCATTTGTGGCAAGCTACCCCATGTTGGGTGTGTGGTTGGAAGGGCGCTGTCTTTGTTTTGTGATCCTATGTGACAAATGTTTCCATGTCATTCGTGATGACCACCGAGGTAGTGCATAGCAGTGTGGTGGATGATGAAGTGTGAGAGACAGACACCAACATTTATGGTTTTCAGTGTGCTGACAGCCTTGACTAGCTCAACTACCCTGTACTCCTGCATCCACTTCAGACCTCTGTTGACATATGTTAATGTTCTTACTGTTTGAAGATGGTTTATCTGCAACTTTGGACTCCTCTCTTTTACACATTACAAAAATACAGGCTACTTAGGAACTCAACAACATTGCATAGTATTGAAATCTATCGCATATTTTCTCATCTTTTGTTTCAACTTCCTTCGGGTACTCCTTAACTGCACAGAGTAGGTTTTTCTTACTCTTCCTTGCTCACTTTGCCACTGGATTCAAGCAAGCCTGGCTGAAGACGGCTGAAATGCCAGAAACCGGTCCTAGGAAGCTTGTTTCCGGTCCAGGGAAGACATGGCTTGGCAGTTCGGGCTGGACTGTTCCCATGAGGCACAGGGTCAGACTGATTTGCATATGGCCATGCCTGAACTGGGGTGGCAGAGTGGGCTAAAGAACGGTGATGGATTAAACCCAGATCGGTTGACTGGGGGTGAGTGTTTGCAATGTTCAACACTCCGCCCATCATTTCCTTTGGTTTTTTGCTAGGTTTTTCTTACTAAAGCTTCTGATGTGATTGCTATTTTCTGGTCCCCTCTCTCAAAGTCTCTTCACATAAATCCACAACTACGTTTATAATGACTAAGATATACATATACACTTCCGTTTATATTTTCACATTTCTAAACAGCAGAAACATTTAATGCATTTGCCCGTGAACTGTAAAGAACTTGCCTCCGGCTATGCAGCAATGAATAATTACATAAGCTCAGAGACACGTTCCACAAGCTTTGACAAATATCTTTTTCCTCGTGTTTTGATCATTTATAATGCGAAATACCCATTAGTTTCAAAGCCATGGCCTCGTGTCACAGTCTAGGAATGTAGCATGTCAGTTTCATAACGAAGATATATTTAGGTATGGGCTAAATTGTTTTGCTTCTATAGGAAATACCATAAGGAATTTCTCATCTGCTTTTGACGACATTGCAGAATATATGTGTGTAGTACAAAGCAGGCATGTGTTCTTCACAACCCAACAACTAATCCCATTTAGGGGAAGGAATTGAAACATTTTCAATACTTATGAGTTGGTCATGCAATGATTGATAGCATGTATCTCCGGGTGGCCCCTCAGCACCCTCAACTGTTTCCCCTGCTTTAGCAGATAGTGTTTTATTGAACAAGATTGATACAGAGGAGGGGTTTAGCTTAAGGAACTCATCAAAACATACCAATAAAATGTAGTCTCGTCCTGATTGTTAATATGGTGGATGCAACACATTTTGCCAGGGTCTTTGGGCACGCCATGTAAGGTAATCTTAATTTCAAGTTGCCACAGAATGTATTCAATTAAGAATCTCTACCCCTCAGTCTGCTCTTCATCTAGAGCTTGGTTGAGTGTTTGTATCCTGAAGGGACACTCTGGCACCAGTGTTATATAATCACTGTATTAGGATTGGCCCAACTGATATATCAGCACCTTTGATTGGGGCAGTGCTGGAAACCAATGCCAGGGACTGAGAATTGCTCTTAATAAATACCTAGAATATTTCAATTCACTTAAACCCTGGCATCTATAGTATTTTTCTAAAACCCAGTTTGAAAGATATTGAAAGGATATTTGCTAATTTTTTCAGGGAAGATATTCAGAAGTTGCATTTTTGGGCTCCCATTCCTAAAAAGCTAAGGAACTGTGAACATCCATTGATTCCTCTTTATGTGAAATATGTCTGAGATATGTGAACACAGGAATGTGCTTATGTCAGCTTCATTCAATGAATTTGCTTCAACAGTTAACACCAGTCTTTTGTGAAGCTCACAGCTGCCATTAACAGAAACCCTCCAGCCAAGTGTGGTCAGCCCAAGAAAGGTTGGCAGTTGTCCTACCTTGAGATCCATATAGAACCATGCCAGAGGGCAAGTAGGAATACTAGAACACATAGAACACCAGGGAGGGATTGAGCTATTTAGCTGTGGACCCATCTTTCTCCTTCAAAAGTTCTACGCAGATCTTACAGCTCACCATTAGATAAAGAGAAGTGACACTCCCCACACAGGTTCAGCTGAAATTCAGTCACAAAAGTTAACATCCTGATGCAAGTTAGAGTGGAGCATTGCTTTTTTTCTCATAGGGCCTGATTTAGAGTCTGAAGGATGGGTTTCTTCGTCACACATGTGACAGGTATCTCGTTCGCCATATGTTCAATATACCCAATGGCAGTGGTGGCTGGCACAGGCAAGCACGGTGGAGCAGAGGGGCAGGGTAGGGCACGGTAAGGGGGAATCTGACAGATGACAGATTAGGTATTATTTATTTATTTAATCATACCTATTCCATCGTCTGTCGACTTGCCCCGCTCCCACCCCAACCCCCCTCCCACAGCCTCACCGCCTCACCGCGTTTACCTGTGCCGGCCACTGCTGTCTAATGGGACTTGCAATACGGCATACGGGATATCAATTACATTTGGATGAAGTAACCCATCCTCCAAACTCCAACTCAGGCCCATGGTATCAGTAGGCGTCTGATGTTCCACTGAATGGGGAAGGGCAATAGCTAATTAAAATAACATCAGCCAAAACACGGATTATTTGAGCATGCAGACGTTTTCTACATCAATGCAAATGGTAGAACTCAAACTAACATGTTCCATAGCTAAAATCCATACATCATAAATGACAGTTACAATAAACAAATGGCTGATGAATGTGGGCTCATCAACATGTGATTGATTCTTACAACAACCAGTGCCTGAGGAGGGCTGAACTTGCCCCCCTTTCTTCATTGATTGTATTAGCTATGCGTTCCAACAGAGCTAAAAATAAAATGAGAAAAAAAGCATCGGAAAAGGCAATCACATGCCTAATTTCGGTAAATATTTCGGAACACCACTTGTAAAAGGATATCTAAAAAAAATGTTCCATATTCAATCAAACACATGTAGCCAATGTGGTTATTTGAAATACAAGAAAGGACCTACATTTTAACGGGGCTAGATTTGGATACACTGGGATCCGACCATTCACTATCTGAAAGAGTTGTTGATCTCTAGCAATAATTGCCGACTTTTATTTGGTGTATGTTTCTTTCGCTTTCCTGACAGCATATTATAGCTTACTGTATAATATAGCGTGAAGAAAATAAATCCGTACTACTGAAACAGATTTATGAGCCTTCTTTGGAGGCAAATTAAGGTAGTTTCATTTTTTACATGGAGGATAGCATGATGAGTTTGCTGATTTATTTAAACAGTTTGAAGACTACGATTTCTTTTGGGAGTTTTCGTGAATTACTTACTATGGTATATAAGCCATAATTATGTTGTTTAACACATGTTTAAACAAGTTATATTCTCTGTTTTTGCCTTGCCACCAAAGTATTTCTGAGATATTCATATAAAACAATGGGGCATCTCAGCAACAACCGGCGATAATTATCGCTAAGCACACTTAGCGCTAGGATAATTATCGCTGGCTAGCGGGGATTTCAATCGCTGAGATAGCGTGCTATTAGCAACGCTTATCTCAAAAGCGATAAAAATCCTCACGCTAACTGCCTAACGTGAGATTATCGCTGTAAACCCAGCGATAATCTCACGCAGTGTAGCGTTAGTTTGATGATCGGGCCCCACAAATTTAGCCATGATATCCACCTTCCATAGAATATCATGGCTAAGTCAGTCCTGAAGCAGGCGTAAGGAAAGTAGCAATAACAGGGGTTGTCGCTACTTTTCTTGCCGCTATGCTTCATAGCATGGGGCTTGATCATAGCAGAAATGTCGCTAAACATGTCAGGTCAGGAACGCCCACTTTGCATCTCATTAGAGATGCAAAGCTGGGCGTTAGGAATTCCTACGCTAACGCAAGTTTTTACGCGTTAGCGTGAGCTTGCTAATTAGGCTATAAAATTATCGCCGCTTTTCAGCTGAAAACGGCCGCCAAAGCGGCGATAATTCTATCGCGTCGCCTTGCTGATATGCCCCAATGTGGCATGTATTTTTATAAAGCAATGTGACATGATGCGTGGCATGTCTTGCTTTAAGCACACTGATGAGTCTGTGTGGTTCACGTTTGTTGAGGCAATTTCCATTTCAGTCTGCATTGAATTGCAATTATGCCCTATTACTTTATTCCACCTTGGAGAATATGTTTGTAAAAGGTAGCATAGTGACACCGGGTGATGAAAGGGTACCACACTTGTAGCGGCACTTTTGAATATTAAGTCTTGTGAGCATGTAGAAAGAGCTTTTGTACATTGACAATATAGGTTTCATGTCCTGTTACACATGGCAAATTCACCAGGGGTCGTGTTAGGTTAAGTTATGTCATGCCATGTTATGTGCATTTGTATGGAATTTGGGAGACCCTCAGCATCCAGCTAAACCCTTCATCTATTTAACAGCACAGGATAATTAATTTAAGGAGAACCTGGTGTGAAGGTCTAGTAAAAAAAAGCTATATATTCTGAAATGTACAGTATTTCAATGCAAGATATAGCTACCAGATCCACAACACTGAAAGCAAACTTTATATGACAAAGGGGGCATTTTTACAAGCACCTATCACCACCACAACGTCACTTTTAGTGACGTTGTGGTGGCGGTAGGGGCTTCGCCTTATTTACAAGGCAGGGTTATACCACTTAATGTGGCTTAAAGCTGTCTTGTAAAAAAGGCACCCTTTCACACTGTACTTAGCATGAAAGGGGAGGGCAATGGGTGTTGGGGTGGGCATTCCACTGCAACACCCATTGATTTTGACGCTGCCCCCGATTTACAAGGGTGGCGTAAATAGGATGCAGCAAAAAAAAAATACCAGGCAAAACCTGCTCTTTAACAGGCGAAACGAGGAGAAATGCTTTATTTCTCCTCGTTTTTGCTATTTACATGTGTGCTGCCTTGTGCAGCGCACATAGAAACAGCAAATTGCCATTCATTGTTAATGTGCAGGAAGGTGAACTTTCCTGCACATAAAGTCGTCGCTAGAGAGAGTCACAGTTCCTTAGATTGAAGTAAGAAAGAGAGAGGAAGTGTAGTTCTTATAAAGGAGTCAGTGCGACCTTTGCTTGATGCCCTCACACACCCCGAAGGATGTCATGCTTTACCATGGGGCGGTTCTCCTCATCGGGCCACTGCTGAAATGCCCTACGGGGTCACTTTGTCGGAGATCTTTTTAGTGATTTAGCCATTAGGGGTGTGTGGGGCAGAGTGCAAAGCTGTATGAAGTGTGAATGTTAAAAGGTGACTAGAGGGAAGGATCCCTCTGTCATCATTAAAAGATCAAAAGGTTGTGTGCTGCTCGAGGGTTATTATGACCCTCAGTAGCTAGACGAGTGCAGAGTTTGTTCAAAATGGGGAAAAGGTCAACGTTTCTCGCTGTGGTGTGGTCTCAGGAGGAGGTCCTTTGTGCTTCTTCAGGACCAAGGGGAAGTGAACTAAGTGGTGGGATTGTGCAGTTGCCTAGTTGAGTGTAGTAGTACCATTCAGTGGACCTGTGTAGTTGTCCTATCTAGAACGACAAATAAAAGAGAAAGAGAAGTACATATAGTTAATATGAATAATCTCATCGAGTAGCACTGTCTCAAGTATAGGTCCCCCTTTGGTCGGCCATCACAAACAAACCCACCAATTACCCAATTATTCTTATTGGTAGGTGAATAGCGTGAGTTGAAGGATATATAAGTAAATGTACGACAAGCAAACAGTCTAGTTAGATTAAAATATTGAAAAAAAATCATACAAGCATGCCAAACTTTAGTGGTGAGAATTTCAGTGTAGCTCTCACAATGAATTTAATGGTACGGGAGGAACACGCTATGGTTCATAGATCATTGTTCAAATGGTCATTCGTAGAGTGACATTGAGAGTATTAAAGGTGATGTTAATCCAGGAGTTGTGACCCATTGTTAGAAATGGGATCTCTGGTTGGCTATGGCTTGTGCCAAAGCCAGGCAGAGACCACCACTCTAGGCAGGGCAAGGGAGTTACACGCCAAAGATAACCCCTGCTCACCCCCTTGGTAGCTTGGCACTAGCAGTCAGGCTTATCTCGGAGGCAATGTGTAAAGCGTTTGCACGCGCACACAGCAACACCACCCCAGGCACACCACAAAAGGAACTCCACACAAGGTTATATATAGCCTTTGTATTATGAAAAACACATTAGATCATAATCACACAATGTACACGGTGCCAACTGGCACTGGGCAATATTTACAGGGGATTATATACACATGACAGGGCCACAGGGACCACTGTCAGAATAGAAATAGTAAAAGTAAGATTTATCATAGAGCACAACCAGTAACTACTGGCAAGATACTGTACTCAGTATTCTATTCTGCAACATAAGACCTATTAGGCAATCAGAATCACCTTAGGCGCAAGCCGCATTATGCATAAAACCACATTAGGCCCAAACATCCTAAGCATAAACACAGTATACAGTCACTGGGGGCATGAACACATTATGCCCTCACTGTAGGCATAAACACGTTAGGCAGGAAATCATAGCATTTGCATAGAATAGTCTATTATGCATACATTAGAATCAACAGCACTGTACCCTAATTAACACTGCACACCAGGACACGAAGCATAACATGTGATGCCTTAACCTCACCAACAGTGGTGCGCATCCTAACTTCACCTAGGACCGCCTATAAGGCAAAACTTGTCCAGTATAATGGGCTAGGTGTCCCATCAGCAACTGTTCACCATAACACACCTGCCACGCGGTTCCTGTCCCCCACGTCGGTGTCTCTACGCGGGGGCCCTATACTGGGCTCGACCTGCGATGCCAACAGAGAACCAGGCTGTTCCTGGCTCTGAACTTGAATGCCCCTGATCAGATATGCAAGCAGCTGCCTGCGACTCTATGGTGCAGCTGCGCAAATGCCGGGAATACTGTGTGGACACCCCTGTCCTTAGGGCAACCTCATGGGGGGGTCGGGCATCAACAATGTGCCCCGTCGCACCCCCAACCCAAAAGTTAAACACCGAGCCCCACTCACCGGGCTCTCTGGACTCCTTCCATGGGGAGGCTTCGTCCGGTCCAGGCGGTAGGTGGCAGGCAACAAGGGAGCTCCCACTGCTCGGGGGACTCCTCTGACCTTCTCTTCACCCGGGCCCCTTCCTGGGACCCGGGACTTCACAACACGCGGGGCTTCCCCTTCACCACAGGAGACCCCGCCTGGAATACTGCTCCGGTATCACTCTTTGCCATGCGGGGCTCTCCTCTGCACACAAGAGCTCCCTGCTCGGCCGCCTCACTTCCACAGGTCACCATGCGCCACGAGGGGCTCTCCCTCTCCTCACGGGAGCCCCGCTCCAGCCGGTGCTGACTTCCGTGAACAACTCAGGCCCCACCCACAGTCAGGCAGCTTCCGGCCCGCGGCGGTTACTCCAAACGGCTTTCTCTTTCGGCGGCAGGACTGCGGGGTGGGCACCCGCTTGCTTAAAGGTGCATAAAAGTGGGGTGGGCACCCGCTCACCGACACCCGCAATCAAAGGCTGCCGCAACGCGGGATGGGCACCAGCTAGGTAGAAAAATAAACCATGAAGGCGACAATAACGCGGGGTGGGCTCCCGCTCCACCTCAGGCACGGGGGAACCTCTCACGCCGGAGTTCCCTTCAGAAAACTTCTCGCAGCCCAGCGCTGCAGGGAAAACAGGCTCCTCTCTCCTGGGACCACACGAAAAGCGCTCACGAGGCACCAGGAGCTATAGCTACAGCAGTGTCTCCAAAGAGGCCAAAATAAAGGATCCTTGGTGCTGGGGATTCCCAGCAAAGCGCAGCCAGGCAGGCCAGCACGCAGGTACCCTCAGGAAGCAGCAGCTGGGTCCCGCTGCGGTTCCTCCTGGCAGCATGTCCCCCCTAAAGTCAGCACCAGCACAACAGAACACCCATTCCTGGGGTAACAGCCCCTTCTTTTATAGCACATTTTCCTTTGTGACACAGCACAGGGCTGGGGGAAAAACCAGATGCAACTGGTTTAGGGGGGATTTGGAGCACTCTGTTTACCCAGCTTCTCTTGCCCTTTCGCAGGGCAGAGACATCAGACGCGCCACAGGAGGTGGAGCCAGCATTGTGAATGGAAGGCACCGCCCTATTCAGGTCCCAGGTGCAACTCCACCCTCCCATATAGATGCAGATCTCTCTATTCACCACTGGCCTGACTCACCCTGGCTCCTGGAATTTCCCATACTATCCAGCACCTGTCAATCACAAGCCAGACATGCACTCCACATCAGGCAGGCAGACACACAGCACACAGAAATGCCAACTTCTAAAAGTGGCACTTCTTCACCAGTTACAATAAATCTGCGCACACCATTGCACAGCATTTATTCTCACGAGTTCGCACAGACTAAACTCGACCCTGCACTCCTCTCACACCAGGAATTACCATGGACACACATATCCCCCATGCATTCCTATGGAATGGCAGGCCAATCTCACCACACGCACTTTATACTGGACCACCAATACCAGGTCACAGGAAAGGCAAAAAGTTTAGGGGTGAACCTGCCAAAAGGGCCAAGTCCAACACCCATTGATTGGAAAATCCTCTTAAATGCCACTGTGCTGTCTATGGTGAGTAGGGGGTAACCACTTACCTATTCAGTTTGGGCAAAGTGTCTCATAGGTCATGGCAGAGGTATTGACTGTCGCTAGCCATGTGAAAAGGTCATTATTACTCATTGCATCTTTAACAAGTATGTAGCAAGAGCATGAGGGGCGCATCAGTTGTTCATTCTTACAGTTGCGTCTTTTAAAAAAGGTTCTTGAACCTACGTGACCTCTCGCCAGCTTGGAGGGTGTTCTGTGTGAATACTCTGGTATTTGTGCTCTCCGAATGGTAAGGAAGAGGGGTTGTGGCTGTGCGGCATCGGTCATGATAGGTTGGTCATGTGTGCGTAGACCACTAAGAAGGCGGGTAGAGCCATAAATGAAGAGGCCATCTTCGAGTGATGTCGAAATACGTATACAGCAGTGTAAAAGCAGCTAAGATGTAATTATTAGCCGTCGATGGCTAGAGTGCGGTAGTAGATAATGTTGCTATGTATCGAATAGTGGGTGCTGATGGTTGTCCTAATTGAGAGTGGCACCTATTTGTGAACTGTTTTTGGCGTGTGAACCTTTCATAATAATAACATGTTTAGTGCAAGATCGGGGCCAGAGTTGTTGATAGACTTCAAGACAGGTAGCTATTACTTGGTAGCTATGTTTGGTAATAGGTGGCTGGTACTTGGTGAGGGGTCTCAAACATAATATATATTGTTTCATACATCGGATGATTTTTAAATTGATCACTCTTAATTAGGTGTGTGTGGTCGTGCTGTCACTGACCAGGGACCAGTGAAAGCCGGTCATGACATATAGTAGAAAGACAAAGGTAAATGTAGATAGGTAAAGCCTATAAGATAGACAATGTCGTTGAATCAACTCTGTAATTCTATCCAAGGTATCTCATCATTTAACCCATTGGTGTTTGAACATAGTCGGAACACCCAACGTTGTTCTTTACAGAACAAAGTGGTGTTGCTCCAAGAGGCATTACCCTCTAGGATAGTGCATGTTAGCTGGTTTATGGTGTGGTATTTCTCAATGTAATGATTACTCATTTTTTAAGTGCTGCAGCCGCAGCGGATACTGTACTGTACTATGTGGGAAGGACCATTAGACCAGTGAAAATCCGAATCAGTGAACACAAAAGCAATATCCGCTGCGGCCGCAGCACTACACCAGGGTGTCGATGTTGTTGAGCAGAGAGTTTGCCCCTACGTCTGTCTCTACCTCTGTACTCCTGCCTGGGGAATGAAATGTGTTGATGTACATCTGAGGATTCATCTCCCCAAGATCTTTTGAAGTGGTTATGTTAGGAAAACAAAATTAGAACAATGTCAAGGGAATCTGGCAGCGAACAAAATGAGAAGGAACCACCACGTGAGCACACAGGTTTATTGTTTAGATTTTATGTCATAGCATCAAACCAGACTTAAAATAACAGATGTACACATAATTTATAAGATACAATCATAACATAAGACAATTGAAATAATATAATTAAAATATGATGGCTAAAATACACAGCAGAAAACACTGATTACAAACTTCTATGCTTAAATTCATCACTATTCTCTCTTAATCTCAATCCCAAAAGTAAAAAATAATTTTAAGCTTAATGATGGCAAGGCTATACACTAATTACAATCGCTCTACTCAAGTACATAACTGCCTAGCATTTCCTTATATTTGCAATGAGTTTTTCCTTATTAGCTATGTTTTAAAATGAGCATTTTTAGAATTTTTTTTAAATCGGGTTTAGGGTTGGCAAGGGTATGCACCTAATCCAGGCAGAACCCTCAACTCTAGTCAGGATAAGGGAGTTACACACCCAAGATAACCCCTGCTCACCCCCTTTGTAGCTTGGCAGAGTAGTCATGCTTATTCCATAAGCAATGTGTAAAGCATTTGAGCAACACACACAACAGTGACGCACTAAATGCAACAAAAAAGAGATTCCACATCAGTTATATAAAATATCTCTTGTATTGTATGAAAAACACATAGACCACAATCACTTAAATCACAATTAAAATTTGCCAACTAGCCAATTTTCATATTTATCACAGTTAGAGCAGTATGGTAAATATTTATAGGTTGTACATGTCATAAACAACTCCAAATTACACTTGTTACTTGGTCTCCCCTAGTATTAGAACAATAGTGATCCTAATATCAGGAAATTAGATATAGTGGTGGGAAGACACAAGAATTACCACTTTCATCTGACCATAACCCCCCAGTGAAACTAGGGCACAGCACTCCTATGTTCCTACTGCAGGGTATATTCCCGGGTACTCACTGTTCACTCACCCGTAGGCGATCGGGCCAATTGCCCACCTACTAAAGTGAGTCCTGCAGAGTGCGGGAAAGGGGCTGAGTGAGACCTATGTTGAGGAATCCTGCCCTCAATTCTCCATGGGGGGGTAGAAGAACTCCTGCGGTCCTCTCTCGAGTCATGGTGACCCAATAACTGACTCCCGGGGCACTCTCCCATGCTTCCATAGGTAGGAGGCATGGGGGCACATTGGTATGGGGTGGGGCGGTGTGAGCAAAGGTGAGGCTCCTACTCCTGGCCCATGTGAAGCATCCTCACTCCGTCTTGCACCTGGGTCTCTTCTCAGTGGTGTTTAGTTACTCATGAGGCGGGGTCGCGACTGACACCGCATATTCGTCCCAAGTGCTGCAGGACTTCTGCGGCTTCTGGGGGTGTTGCTGGGCAACGCCAGGAACTCTGAGCCACTGTGTTGGTTGCCTGACAATGCCGGATTCTTGATTGGAAATGCCGGACACTCTTTCACATTGGATCTGCTGACGAGCCGCTGGGTGGCTGATTAGATATCTTCCTCGGGCCTCACGACATGGCACGGGATGGTTGAGCTTTGGGCTCTGCACACAGCAGGAAGAACAGCCCAGCAATATGCCACAAAAGGCTTTTTAGCAAGGAAAGCACATGGAAGCTGCCAAGAAGTGAAGCAGCAGGAAGTTTCCACAAAGTGAAGCACCTGGAAATTTCCAATAAGTAAAGCACCTGGAAATTTCCAATGCGAAAAGCACCAGGAAGACATTGATGTTCCTGAGTCTTCCAAAAACAGGAGGCAAGCACATACAAGCCCTTGGAGATTCTTCAAAAGCAGGATATCACAGCAGGGCAAAAAGAGTCAGTCCTTTTCCTCTGCCACAGACAGAAGCAGCAACTGCAGGCCGATCTACCCCTCACACATAAAAGAGGCACTTCTCACAGAGCTCTTCAGCTCTTCTTCTTGGCAGGGTCCTCTTGGTCCTAGAAGTAATCTAACGTGCTGGGGTTTAAGATTTTAAACTTATACCCCATTTTATCATTGCTCTCTTTGCTTCAAAATCTCTGAGCTCAGTACAAACCAGTTCTATCCTCCTTGGTCTAGCTTGACCACAGGGGGTCGAGACAGCATTGTGCAATGGAGACACAGCCTATTCAGGTGCTAGCGAAACTCCTACCATCACTCTAAATGCAGACCATGTCTATTCAGCCTAGTGATGAGCAACCCAGGCAAGGAAGGACACATCTCAACCTCCCTTGTGACTGACTAGAGGGAATGCAAATCCCCAGGTCCTTTCACTCCAAAACCAGACGGTGAATAATCAAACAGGCAGAGGCACACAGAATGGTAAATCAAGAAAATGCCCACTTTCTAAGAATGGCATTTTCCAACACACAATTTAAAAGCTAAAAGGTGTGTTATTAAATTCTAAATTCAGAGAGCCTAAACTCCATTTCTCTATCTTGTCCCAATGGAAAGTTACGCTTGTAAAATGTTACAAGGCAGCTCAATATTAACCTATGGGATAGACAGCCTTTCAATAGTGAAAAACGAAATACACAGTATTTCACTATCAGGACAAGTAACACAGTCTACTACATGTCCTACCTTTCACATACACTGGACCCTGCCCACAGGGCTACGTTGGGCCTACCTGAGGGTTGTCTTATATGTAAGAAAAGGATAGGTTTGGGCCTGGCAAGTGGCTGCACTTACCAGGTCAACATGGCAGTTAAAGACTGCACATGTAGACACTGCATTGGCAGGTCTGAGATACATTGCCAGGGCTACTCATGTGGGAGGCACAACAAGTGCTGCAAGCCCAATAGTAGCATTTGATTTACAGGCCCTGGCACACTAGGGACTTACCAGTAAATCAAATATTCCAATCATGGAAAACCAATGATAATCACAATTTACACAAAAACCACATGCACTTTGGCACCGATCAGCAGTGGTAAAGGTCCCAGAGTCCTATTGCCAGCAAAAACAGGGTCAGAAAAATAGGAGCCAAAAGGTTTGGGTCTAAACCTGCAAAAAGGGCCAGGTCTAACAGAGATCAATTCTGTAGCAGATACCTGATGTCAATACATGGCATGGTTTGAAAAAATGTTAAAAAGAGGTATGAAAAACCCCTTGCACCACCAGTGTATCAATTTGTATGACGCTACGGCTGCACAGAGTGCAGACCCATATCTATTAGGCACTCAAAGCCGCTTTGCATGGCTTTTCATGTCCTTGTAAATATGGTGTAAGGCAACGCAGCACCAGTCACTACGTTGCCTTACACTATGTCAGGGAGGCATTCCCTGGGAGTAGCAGTGAGTGTTCCCATGTAAGAACCCATGGGAAGGCCTAATGAAGAGAAACATGTTTATTCTCTCTTTTTCCTCTTTCTATGTGTGTTGCATTGTACAGCACACTTAAAAAGAGGAAAATGCCTCTATGGATTGTTTTTGTGCAGGTAGGTGTCCCTTCCTGCACAAAAACTATCCTGCCAACAATGCAGACACCCTTGCACCATGGTGCAAGGGTTCCTACATTGACACTAGGCACCATATTGTCCGCCGGCTGAAATGACATGAATGCACCGTATCTAGTAAATATGGTGCATTCCTGCCCATTTGATTTGGTGTAGGTAGGCAAGCAAAAACATTTGCGGTGCTGCCCTATGCCAAATAATTGTAAATTAGAACAATTGTAAACAATTTGGTAGGTGTATAGTACATTTGTTGCAAATATTTAAAATGTATAATACGTAGGTTTTAGTTAGATGTGAGCATACCTGTCAGTGTACAACCTAAGCTCCAATCCACCAGACTTGACAGGGGATCAAGTAAGGTATTCCACTTATCTAAGAGTGTGTTCTGGACTGCAATTATATCTCTCTGTGATGCATTATATAATTTATTGATAAGAGGCCACAGGTACGTAGCTTTTTCTTGGTCGCAAATGCCCCGATTCACAGAATCAGGCCATTTGCTACTGGTAAAAAGCCATTTTCTATGTACCAAATCCTAGTTTACTCTTCAGTAACCTATTACTGAATAGCAAAATAAGGTAGTGATGTGGTATTAGGAAGGGGAGTGTTAAGGGTGTCCATTCCTAAAAGCAGTGGAATGTATGAATGTTTTCCAACCAAAATGCGGTCGCAAAACATTCACATTTTGCCACCAAATTCAATTTGGTGGTAGCGCGGTCACAAACAGGAAGTGGTCCCCAAGGGACCCCCTCTCCCTTTGTGAATGTATGCGAAAAAAACACTTTTTAAGAGCAACCAGTGATCCCACGGACCACTGCCTACTCTTAAAAAATTAAAAGAAAACGTTTCATTTTTCTTTTTGAAACATATCCTGTTTTCCTTTAAGGATAAGGGGAGCATTTTAGTTTTTTTTAAAACACAGCTTTATTTAAAAGCAAACACAGACATGGTGGTCTGCTGTCCCCAGCAGGCCACTATCCCTGTACTTTTAGCGATTCCTAATGGGTTACCAATTGCAACCTACCTCATGAATATTAATGAGGCAGTTCAATTGCGACCCAGTGGGAATCGCAAACAGTGTAAAACACACTATTGTACAGAGCTGTTTGTGATTTCCTAACAGCGAATTGCAAAATTTCACTATTATGAAATTGCAAACAGAAATGTTAGTACATGTGGCCCAAGGTTTCTATGGTCTGAAGTGCCCCTAAGGCACGACGTTCAGCAGGAAACTGGCGATAGAGTTCTTGCAGGGCAGCCTGAAGGCAGTAGTATGTGAAGGTCACAAGCGTGGTCTGGTGTTGGGTTTGTAGCACATTGGTCAAAGCTATGAAATTCCACCCAAGGCAAAACATCTCCCATCATCTTCAACACTGCCTCCTTGAGCATAGCTATCACCCCAAACTAGTGCGTGACCGAAATGGCTGGGTGATACAGCAGTGGGAATGCTGGTGCATATAACGGAGTCTTGAACGCATGTCATTAGCATTTGATAGCTTTATTTCGGTCGAAAGACCATAAAAGTGTACATACATACATCCTCAATTACATAGACACAATAAAACAATAAATAACATTTAAAGTTAAAAATTCTTTTTTAAAAAAGGGATTAAACTTTAAGTCATCAATATGAGAATAGTTAAGTTAAGAACGTTTGTCTCCTTCGCCACATACTGTAGAGATAGCGGGATACAGCAAAAACAATATTTGGGTCAGTATCATAGACTAGAGTCCTGCAAGCCCGCTTTAGGTGGCGAAAACCCAGATTCCTACAGATGGGGATCAGCCAACTTTTCCTAATTAAGTGGTAGGCAGGATAAAAAAACAGAGCATGTACAACAGACTCTGTTTTGTAGTTACAAGCAGGACAGCTTTCCAAATTTTGTGCCCGCCACTTGGAAGAAAAAGACCTAACCGGAAAAGTACCATACCTTAGCTGAATGTACAATTTGCGAGCAAGTGGGGGTTCTATTTGATCCATGAATTCCTCAAGTTTAGGATCTTGTTTAACCATGAGGAATTCTAAGGTCAGCCTACCCGTAATTGAAGAACTCAAGTGTAAAGGAGAGTTCTTCAAGGACACCAAAGAAAGGATTTCCTTCCTTGGTATCGCGAGGCAACTTGCCTCCGGGTTTGCCCACATTTCCGAAAGTCCTAGTAGAGTACAAACTTTATTAATGTGCAGAAGCCAAGGGATCTTTTTAGATTTGAGTGCAGGCCAAATCTCAGCAAATTCTAATCTAAACGAGGACAGTTCAGGCACTGACCATAGCCTTTTCCAGTACAAAATAGGTCTTGCACTGATGATCTCCTCTATTGGGACCAACCCAAGATCAAACCTAAGGGGGATCAAAGGTGTACTGGAGGGAAGTCCTAAAAGAGATCTTAAAAAGGATTGCTCAGCCCTTGAAAGAGACACTGACTGGTTATGTCCCCAGAGTTTGGCCCCATAAATTGCAGCCACTCTAGCCTGTCTACAGTAGATTTCAAGGGCGGGAGAGACTGGTTTAAAACCTGATCTTTTAAAAACTTTATTCAAACCCCCTGCCAATTGAACAAGCTTGAGCGTTGACTTAGCAATCTGGGAGTTCCAGCAAAAATTCTCTGTTAAAGTCACACCCAAATAAACAAAGGTTTTAACTCTCTCGAGGGGAATATCAAATAATACTGGGTTGGGACGCACCCGCTTCGGGGGGTTAAAAATCATATATTTAGTTTTTCCCAGATTTATTTCAAGTCCTCTTGACTCACAGAACTTTGCAAAACCATTCAACGTATTTTGTATGCCCGTAGACGTTCTAGATAATAGCAAGGTATCGTCTGCGAACATCAATGTGGGCACACGTCCTGACGCTAGTCTAGGGGCGTCATTATTTACTATACAGTTCAAATGGTCAATGAGACCGTTAAGATAAAGGCTGAACAATGTGGGGGCCAGGACACACCCTTGGCGAACTCCTTTTTGAACGGGAAAGCGATCAGTAAGTTCACCATATTTGCCACATCTTACTTGGGCATAATTATTGGCATGAAGCCTAAATAAGACATCCAATAAATAGGATGGAAGGCCCAGGTCTGCCAGAACTTGCCATAGTTTGGTGCGGGGGACTAGATCAAAAGCTGCCCACAGGTCCACAAACACCAGGTAGAGGCTGCCACCCTCAACCAAGGCAGTTTTCCAATACAGGACCTGCAGGCGAAAGATCTGATCTCGAGTGGAAGTACCAGCCCTAAAGCCTCCCTGAAAAGTGGTCAGGATCCCGTTCTCCTCAATCCAGTCAAGAACCCTGTCCAAAAGGACTCTCCCCATTAATTTTTGTGAAGTGTCTATTAGAATAATAGGTCTATAGTTGGAGGGAGTCAGTGGGCAGCCCTTTTTGAAGACAGGTACTATTTCAGCCCCGAGCCAGGTATAGGGTACATCACCCCCCTGTAAAATGCTATTAAATAAAACAACCAGGTAGGGTGCCCAAATCTTTGGTTGGGCCCTAAATAGATCTCCAGGCAGTTTATCCAAACCTGGTGCTTTATTTGAGAGCATTTTCCCAATTGCTTATTCCACCTCAATCAGAGTAAAGGGTTCAGTAGGGGCATGATCCACTGGGGCTAGAGAAAAGTCAAAGATATCGACGGAGAATCTATCAGGGTCATGCGTGCCATACAAGTCACAGAAGTGTCTTTCCCAAGTTAAGGCTGCGATATTTGGGGCAGGTACAGAAGAATACCCACTAACTCCAGTTGCAACAATAGACCAGAATAGTTTAGTGTCCTTGCAACAAAGTGCATGGCCCAACTGTTCCCACAGTTCAACCTCCCCTTCTTTCTTAGCATCACCAATTGCTTTTTTATATAGAGAACGATTTATTCTAATTGCTTCTCTATCCTTGGTTTTTATTACAGATAGCAGGGCCTTTTTAGCTAAACGGCACGTTTTATTGAACCATTGAGCTGTTACAGGCCTTAGCTGTGTGGCCCTTTTTACTGGATACAAGATATCCCGTAGTGCACTAACCAGTTTTCCGTGGATATCGGTAGGGCTAACCAAAGGTCCAGCTTCCCCCATCTCTTCAATAAATGGAATTATTGTTCCATACAGTTCCGCCAACTTACTGTTGGACATTTGGAGTACTGGCCACTTTACTCTCCTTCGACAGTTTCTAATAATCAATGGTTCGGGCGCAAGGTTTTCACCCGGGACCGGATTTTTAAGTCCAAAGCTTCCTGGTTTAAGGGTCAGGACTAAAGCGTTGTGGTCACTATCCAACCTCTCCATGACCACGAAATCATGAAGCCTATCCCAATGTTTAGCTTCAATAAAGATATAATCAATTATTGAAGCATAGTTTGCTCTATTGGACGTTGCTTTCCCGGGTCTATCTGGCATTACCCTGCCATTGCATGCTCGCAGTGATGCGGCTAAAGAAAGAGACTGCATTTGCAAGACAAGGGGAGTCCATGCTTTTACTAAAGGGGTAAGTGGATCAGGGATGTTCCATAATAGATCCACGTCATCACGGTCTCCTGTATTTGAATCCAGTAGGGGCTCAAAATGGCAGTTAAAATCCCCGCCCAAAATTATCACAGTAGAGGAGCCAAGTGACTGTAGTAGATTAGACAGTGCGGTAATGGCCTCTGATTCAAGGCCCCTCTTAGTGGGTCTTGAATAGACATTTATCAGAGCAATGCCCGGGCCTTCTCTACTTTCAGTAAAACAAGTTGTACATCCCGTGAGTCAGTTGTAATGTCCTTTGCCTTTACACCCAGATGGGAGCCAACCCATAGGGACAACCCTCCCGAGGGCCTTCCCCTACTACTCTTGCATGCCAAAATATCAAATGTTGCAAAGCCCGGAGCCACACTCTTTTTAAGCATCCAGGTCTCTTGGAGCATGCAAATGTCAAATGAAGTGATAAATGAGCTCCACTCCGGATTAGAAAGTTTGTTTTTGAGGCCGGCCACATTCCATGAGATAATTTTAATACCTTCAACATTAAGGGATTGCTTAGACGTTTGGAAGTCTGTTAAGCCAGCACAGCTACTCAATAAGGGAGACCCAGCTACCACCTCCTGGTTGGATACACAATTAAGAAGAGTGCGTAAAGTAGGGGAGGGGACGATTTGTTCTGGACTCAGAGTCCCCTTCATAGGACTTTGTCGTTTCATTGGATCAGAATTATCATTATATAGTGACCCGGGATTCATTAATGGGCATTATGTCTATCAAATGCCTTCCATGGCCTGTTAGTTCAATTAATGGTAATGATCCCGTCACACACCATATCGACAAGAGTGTGTTGCAAAATAGATTTAGGTATGATGAGATACCTGTCATCACTTTCTATCGCTAAATGTGGTGTGTATGCTGGGGGGCAGTACCCGTAGTGAGCAAACTGCGCCTGAGTGCCCAGGTAGTACAGGTATATGAGAGTGTAAGCGTGTCCAGCTGATTCTAGGTGATTTCCCTCCTCACACTAGAGTTATTATGTGGGATCTGAGTGTTTTGAAAAAGGCTTGTGACAGACTAGTTGGTATATTGATACATATGTAAAGAAATTCAGGTAGCACTATCATTTTCATGACTCCTACTCTGTCTGCCAGTGAAAGGGGTAGTTCAAACCACCAATTCACCTGGTCTTCAAGTTTCAAAGCTGCCCTGCCATAGTTATATCGAACAACCAGATCCGGTTGTCTATGCACCTGAATTCCTAAATACGTGCTAGGATCTGTGCTCCACTCCAGAGGGAATTCCAGCGAATGTGTCAAGGTGTTCGGGGTCAGAGGGAAAACCGTTGACTGCAACCAATAAATGCTTAATCCTGAATAGCATTCATATTGTATGTATTCACGAATGACTGGTGCAAAATGTGTGGACCGGTCATGGACATAGAGCACCATATCATCTGTGTACAGCGAAGTGGCCAGCTGCCGCTGGCGAACTCATAGGCGGCAAGTTGTTGGTGAAAAACACATGCCAATGAAAATAAAATCGGTGACAGGGGGCATCCCTGCCATGTGCCCCTGAATATATGTTGTATATCAGATGTTTTACCATCCATCCACACCCGCTCCGACGTGTACAGTAAGCATATCCAGCATATACATTAAAGGAAGAGCTCGGGGATTCCCTGGCGATGTAGGATTGTGAACATGTATGTCCACTCAATGGAATTAAAGGCTTCAGTGGCATGCAAAAGGACTGCCGCCACCTGTATGGAGAGATACAGTTGGTGTGCAAGTGCAGAGTGCGCACATTTTGTGCTGTAAAGCTGGTGGGAACAAAGCCCGACTGGCGCGGGAGAAACATCTTGGTGAGCAGTGGTTGGAGCCTGGTGGCCAATACCTTAGCCAGTATTTTGGCATCTGTATTATTTAAGGATAACAGTCTATAAGATTCGAACCCCTCGACCTGTTTATCCAGCTTCAGCAATGCTATAATAAGGGTTTCCCTCAGAGAGGGTGGTAGTATCTGTTTAGCATATACCTCCTCAAACACTGCATGAAGGAGCAGAGGCATTATTACGCAATTATTTACAAAATGTGCCCGTTAGGCCATCCATGCTTGGGGCTTTGCCATTAGGAAGCGTGTGTATTGCTTCCCTGATCTGGTCTACTTTAACGGGCTATGCTACGTAGTCCAGTTGAGCCAAGGAAAGCCATGCCAAAGCCATATCATCAAAATATTCTGAAATCTCGATCTCCGAATCTCAGGGTCATACAAATGTGTGGCAGACGTATCATAACAGTTCGCACCAGTCGAATTAGTGATGCTGACGATATGTGAATTTGCCTTAGATTCCCTTAAATTGGTGGCCAAACTGTGGCCCGCTCTACCTCCCTCCCCATATGCCCTTGTGACGTATTGGTGTGAGAGGTGGCACACTCCCTGTGCCGCCTTGTCATTATATGTAGTGTAGTGATCTCTAATGGCGGCCAGGGTGCTGGGGCTGGGATTGGACTCATTGCCGCATTCCATAGTCGCTTTCGCTCGCAACTCTACTTGCATCAGCGCAGTGTGGGTGCAGGTCTTCTCCATAGGTAGGACCCTGGAGCCGGTCAGCCCCGTGCTGCAGCAGATCTTGCAGCCACCATCTTTCCACATTAGGCCTCCCATGGGTCTGATTGCTGTTACATCACAGCGCCAGCTGCTATTTTTAGGGTCCACAATTCTCGCACATCTTCCTGCATATCAGGTCCACTTTTTCAAGAAGGAATGAAGCCTATGTGAATGATAAATTGATGTATAGAGTCTCCTGGCAGGCAGAGCTGCACAAGGGTGCGGCCATCTTCCCATTGGCTCTCTAGCGCCCCCCAGTCCCGCCTCTTAATGATTCATATACCTAGGTAATCCACATTGCTGACACATTCAAGAAATTCGCAATTGACTACAGGTTGATGCTCAAATTAAATGCAGGTTTTATTATCATGGTCTTAGTTTTAGCAACATTAATCTTCAGGTCTTTTTCTTTGCTACATTGTGCAACATTCTCAATCAGGCAGTGCATGGACTTTTCAGTCAGGAACTGCATAACAGCATCATCAACACGGAGAAGGATCTAAACCTTCCTTTGACATAGGTTTAGAAGAACGTCCAGTGCATACTTTCTGAAATAATCTTCAACACCATTTATGAACAGGCTGATTACAGAGTGGAGCTAGGAAACAGCCTTTCCAAACACTGGTGAAAATTTGAAAGCAATTACTTTAACGCGTAGGCCAAAACAGATGTGTGTGCTTGTTATGTTATGTTATGTTATGTTATAGAATTTGTAAAGCGCAACTGTTACCCGCAGGTATCCTTGTTGTTGTGTGCAGTCTATTTACTTTGTCCAATCCCAATCCAGTTAGAAATCGCTATAATTTAAATCTATTGACCAAGCCCAAATGTAGATCTCAAGTCCTTAAAGGTTAAGTGGAGTGAAACTTTCTTTTCATTTTAATGTACTCTATGCATGTCATGAATAACCGGATTGCCTAATCCACTGACCCCATTGGACCAAAGACCTTACCCACTCTGTCTGAGAGGGAAATTGGCCTATATTAGGCAGGTCTTTTTGACTTCATTTTTATATAAAAGCACCATGATTGCAGATTGCTAATTCATCGCTGCCAAGATCATGTTAAAGATGTTCATGCGAACTGCTCACCATAGTCTGAAATCTGCACAAAACATGTCAGCAGGGACAACGTCAGATCCAGTGGCATGTATTGCTCTACCTCCCCCAAGGCAAAGGTTTACTAGGGGCAGTAGATAATTTCTCATCCTTCCAAGATGGAACGCTGCTCACTGAAATTGCCTTGTTGATATTGTTGGCGTAGAGCTTCTAACAGTGTGCTAGCCAGACTTCAGCAACAAAGAGGCACTCCTACCTATCTGTGCTATCACCATAGCCCTTCGAAACAAGGTCCCAGTACCTTTTTGCATTTTTCTTCTTAGCGGTTGACTTTAGCTCAGTCCACTGTAGTCCTTGATCATTGTGTCAATGTGTTGCAAGTCTTCCTGAGTTCCCTGAAACGGTTACTCTATAAAATGGGATAGGGTAAACCCTGTGGTTTTTCTACATAGTCTAATGGGAACTTCCCAACCTGATATATTTGCCTGTCTGACAGAAACAGAGGAGTCATCAGAACTCATGACTCCCTTCTTAAAAATCCAATCTGAACTCAAAAAACTACTAACTAGAGAGCACCAACCTAATTCTAAAATTGGCTACGGTTGGTTTGATAAAAATTGTACTAAAGCCCTTCAAGCTCTCAAAAGGGTATTGCACGAAACTATCAAATCTCCAGTTGAGATTAGTAAAGCCAGAAAATTGTACAATTTGGCTATAAAAACAAGGAAACAGACCTTAAGGAAAGAGGCTTGGTTAGCCCTACTTGAAGCCTCCAAATCCAAGGATAATATAGCCTTCTGGAAAGTGGTAAATGCCCCCTACCTACAGAAAAATCAGACAGACACTATAGATATGGCCATAAATGGGGAAACTTGGGTAAACCACTTCAAACATTTATATGACAAAGCTGAAAACCTCGACTACGGTAACTCCTTGATCGATGGGGTAGTCATCCAACAACCTACAACTCTGTTGAATACATTCCCGCTAGGCATAACTTTCAACTGCTCGGAGATTATAAAAGCAATCAAAAACAGTCCTTCAGGCAAAGCGCCTGGCCCCGATGGAGTCCCGATAGATGTCTAAAAAGCTGAGATTGATCTTTGGGCTCCCCTGTTAACAAATGTTTTAAACAATTCTAATCGGCATGGGTTCTTACCATCTTGGTCTGAAGCCATAGTCGTTCCAATTTTTAAAAAAGGAGACAGAAATGACCCCACCTGCTACCGGCCAATATCACTTTTAGATGCATTAATGAAGGTAGCAGCCCGGGCAATTTTAAATAGAATACAACTTTGGGCAGAAGAACATAAGGTATTATCACATTTGCAGTATGGATTTAGCTCAGGCAAAGGGACTATAGAACAGAGTTTAAACCTGGCCTTAGTCTTATCAAAATACACCCAGGCAAAAAAGGGAAATCTTTTTGTTACCTTTGTGGACCTGAGTTCCGCTTTTGATTGTGTGAACCATGAGATATTATGGTCCATACTATCTGAAATGGGTATAGATTTTAACATTCTTCGATTCATAAAAACATTGTATAGAGACGCAGGCGCCAGGGTACGCTTTGGAAACAAGGGCGAGTGTTCCGATAAATTCCCTATCAAGAGAGGGGTGCGTCAGGGGTGTATTTTAGCACCCCTCCTTTTCACCCTTTATATAAACTCCATTGGCCAACACCTAATGGAATCACAGCATGATTACCCAAAGATTTTGGGAGCTTCGGCCCCAATATTTCTTTATGCTGATGATGCTGCCATCATGTCTCGAAATAAGATCGGTCTCCAGAGGGCTGTCCTGAAATTTGCATTTTACATGAAAGAACGAGGGCTAAAAATCAATATCTCAAAAACATTCACAATGGCCTGTGGTCCTGGAACAAAGAAAGTGCCTTGTTCAATCTTTTTAGATAACAAGAGGATCGAGACCACAGACCAATTTTCCTACCTTGGAATACATTTTGATAGGAAGGGAAATTGGCATGCAGCCATTAATGCCAGAAACTTAGCCTTCACCCGAGCAATTGGCGCCCTCAAACAGTTTTCAGCTAAATTAGGTGGCAGACCAGTGAAAGAGTTGATTGTACTTTATAAAGCTAAATGTATTTCTACTGCCACCTACGGAGCTGGTCTCTGGGGCATTGAAAATTTACAACTGATACAAAAAACAGAAAATCAGTTTTTGCGTTATTTATTAGGAGTTTCCAAATCAACATCGATTTACTTTATACATATTGAATTGGGTATGCTGTACATTTCAGATATTATCAAAATTGCGCCTATACTGTTGTGGCATAAGATTTGGGTTACTCCTGAGACTCAACTAAATAGAGACTTAATCACTGATTGTCTCAAACTCGATGGATTAACCAATATTAAATGGCTTACTTACGTAAAAAACATGTTGACTGATCTTGGCCACCCTGAGTTTTTTACGAGGCCTTCTAGCATGGAAACGGTATCCAGGAAGACGCTAAGAGAGTTGGCCCTAAACCATTTAATAACTAACAGATGGAACCTGGAAAAAACAAAAAATACAGTTACTGACTTTCAAAAAATAACCATGCATGAAGGGCTCCAAAACTATTTGTTAATTCAGCCTACCTGTTATGCCCGAATGCTTCTGACTCGTCTCAGATTTGGTAACTTTTTTCGTATGATTACTTTCCCTGTCTGTAATACTTGGTCAAATGAACTCCCACTATGCCCTTGTGATGACACTTCTACCCAATCAAATATCCACTGTGTTCTATTTTGTAAATTTTATCAGTTGCCCAGGGGGGCTTTTTTGAAACCAATTTTAAAGACTTGGGGAATTCGCACTTGTAGACAGGCCATGTTTAGGTTACTACAGTTGGAAAATGAATGTATTATTTCTGCAGTAACGAGTTTTTTAAAGTTAGTTGTCAAGTTTCGGAACTCCATGCAATCATCCTAATATGCACTTTATGTTATTGACAATGTTATAACTGGAGGATTGCCTAGACTGACTCTGATTATATAAATACAAAATCTTTTTACTTGTTTTTATCTCTATTATATGTGTATGTACTTTTTAATGTATGCTTTTATGATTTTACTCTGAAAATCGAATAAGGCTTTCTTGATTTGATTTGATTTGATTTTCCTGGTGTATTGATTAGTATCACACAACTAATGCATTGGAAAGTTATCGGTTTTTCAACTCCATTCTTGGTCAAACCATATATGTTTCATGTTGGTCACATTACTGAATGGATTTGGGGTTGACCAGAATAAGTATCCAGGAGCTAATGATTTAGAATGTGAGTATCACAAGTTTTTCAAATTTTAGATCAAAATTAAGTTTAGGCAAAATTTCGATTGCGCTGTAGTAATTGGAGTTGTTCAGTAATTCTGCATTAATCCTTGATGTAGAATTAGCGATAATATTGCAATTATGACCGTTCATGTAATTAAGAGTATTTTGGGGGGAAAAGTCTACCTCTAGAGCGCATTTTGTTCATGACAATGGCTGCTTGCACTGCGGTTTATGTTCTGTTGCATGCAGCATTATTTTCTTAGTACAAAGTTCATCCTCATGTCCATTTTGGGCGTAAGAGGGCATTTTTTAGTCAGAAACTATGGCTCAATGCCGGGAGTTAGTAGGGGGAAAACCCTACCCCAAGTGCACATTTAACTAGAAGCTGCTCACACTGCTATTCATGTTTGGTTGCATTTGGTGCGATTTAATAGTGCAAATTGCATCATCACGTCCATTTTGGACATAAGAGGGCATTTTTGTGCTAAGAAACTAGCACTATATGTAGACTTACTCTTCTTGCATAACTCAAAGCAACCTCACAGAATTCGGCAATTCCACATGATTACGCTACACAAAATGATGTGAGTTGCGCCCACCCCCTAATGCAAATATACCTTCAACACAGAGAGACTTTCTCCAAACCACAACCTGTAAACCAGGTCACTTTGCTTTCCTTCCATCAGTTAACTCATCAAATAGTTCAGTATCAATTTCTGTATATCTATTTTGCTTCTCTTATGGTGGATTGAAGTTTTTGGCAGACTGTCAAAACAACATTCTGATTCTATTTTCAGATCAAATATTTTCTTCACTTTTATTTCACTTTGGTGGAGCATTAAAATGTGACACAATCATCACTTAATTACTGTTTTTATGCCACAATGCATTTAAAATTGCCTTAAAAATAAATGTTTCCCAATATTGAATGCCAAGGTTAGATATCCTTCCGCTCCACAATGAAAGTCACATTTCCAATTTCCTTTCATCTTCTCTTGCAGCCTCCTCTAATCACAAAATGGCTTACCATTAGTCATAAACTCACTCTGGAAACTCCCTCGCTTTTCTGGATTAGACTGCAGCCATAGCTGTTGCACTTCCTGAAGAACTGCATTAACTAGCAGCTATCTTTAGAGCATGGCTTGCTTACAAACCATGACCTGCCCTTGTTTACTTAAGTCTTGTTTGGTTTCCATACTCCAACATGATCCAAAATGGCTACTGTTAGTAATGTATTTTGTGATTCAGGGCGTGTAAACCCTTCTCAAACAACAATCACAGTCCTTGTCAGGATGAGCCACAAAAGTCACTGAATTAACCTGTGCTTAACGCTCTGGTAGCTTTGCACAAAAGTAGGCAGGGTTAAATTAGAGGTACTGTGTTAAGTATTTACACAGCACACAAAAAGTAAGAGTGAAAACACAATACAAAAAACATCCCACACCAATTTTGAAAAATAGGGAAAACGTTAATAAATAAAATGACACCAACACAAATGAAATCCAATTAGTAGAACTAGAGTTATGAATTTTGAAAATGTTAAGTGTAAAAGATTACCTAAAAGATCAAAGCGTCAACAGTAGCTGTCTTGACATGGGAGACTGAGGCAAAGTAAAAAGTTAAGGCCGACCGCAAGGGAGCACGAGTCAGCTGCACAAGATGGATTAGGTCCAGCCTCGGTTTATCTTCAGACTTCGTAGAATTTTATAAGAAAAGTTCCAGAGATGATAAGGTTTGACAGTGCAATGTAGCCTGTCCAAGGAAGAGATGTCATCATGGAGCCACTGGGTGGAGTCTCTGTGAAGATTTCTACCTTGCAACCTTGGGCCTGATTATGATCCCTGTTGGACTCTCCTCCGACCGGCACCATAGTGGAAGCAGGACTGCTCGACTAGAAGTCGGCGGTCCAGCTGCCCTGATTATGAAAGTGTGTATTTTCTATCGTAGCATGAGCTGCGGGTTGCAGCCCACGTCCCAATAGAAAATGAACACATTAAAACATCCCTGCACTATCTGGCAGGCACCATGCGGTGCCTGCCACATGGTGCAGGGATGTTTAGGGGGGCACCATAGGAGAGGGCCAGTGGGTAAGGGGGGCTGCTAGGGGCTCCCAAACTCACTTTCCGCCTGCTGTTACATGGTGGGTGTACCGCCATGAAAAGGCAGTCAGAAAGGGACATTGTAATCCCTACGGCGGTGCCTGAGCAGGCACTGCTCTCATTGTAGGGATTATAGACCGTTCGATGCACCGACAGGCTCCTTGAGCCCGTCTAAGATCAGCGGACAGTCCCTCCTCCAGATGCCTCCGTGGTGGGAAAGGAAGATGGCGACGGCGTAGAGTACCCCGGCAGAGCTTCCACCCCGACCTCCGGAAAACACCCATTGGAGTACATTGTTGGCTAGCTTACCTGCAGGACATTAATGAGGACAAGTGGGGCTCCCTGGGGCACATCAGAGCCCCTCTCGCTCGCCTTCCATTACAGTGTTAAGAGGAGACGTCTGTCAGCCTACTAGAACACGAAGCATCAGGGGCGCGCTGCTCAGTGTCAGCGGTGGGCTTGAGGTGGAGTAACTTCAGTGTGATTAGCGTCTTGGCTACGGGACTAATCTGATTATTGCACTGCAGTCTGCTTTCGTGGGCGGGTTTGGTTACGGCTGTCAGTGCTGAACTTTCCCGGTGGCCACACGCCGCTGTTTCCAACAGGATCAACAACAGGAGAATGCCTCCAAAAACAGTGAGGCAGACAAAAGAGACTTTGGCACGGAACTCAACCCAGCCACAGGGGGGGAAAACAGGAGCTTTCACCGGCGAACCCAGAGACAAACGCAGGTAATCCCAATGAGGCTCGCATTACAAAGAAACAGCAGGAAAGTATGGGGGCTGGAAAGCTTTGAAATCTTATGGAAAAAGGGCAGGTCAGGGGTAAGAAAACAAGTGCACCTAAGTCTACTGAAGAAGTAAGGGCAGTCTTGGATGGGGGCAATACAAGCATTATTTCAGTTCCACCCCAACCTGCCATCACAGATTTTTCAAGACTAGGGATGGTCTAGGGAATCAGAACCAGATTCATTCTGATCTCCCAGATGAAGCAGGAATTAAGACTGCTGAAATAAACCCCTGTAAAGGCACTGGGGGCAATTCTATGGATCTTAAGGAGGACCGGGAGGAAAATGAAACGTCACACAAAGTGGCTGATAATGCTATATCTTTGTTTAATGCACAAAGTATGGCGCCAATAGCAATAATGGGCTAACAGGAGGCTTCAGCTAGCACAGAATGTGATTTAGGAGAGATGACTCATGAGAACATCAGGACTGAACGCGGGTCATTATTAGACATCCAACCCAATGCTGAAGTTCCATCTGGGGGGCACCCCACGGTATTAAATTAGATGGGTTATTACCGGCTGACATCATATCCGATGGGACGGATACATTCTTCTCCCTTACTGAGGAATCACACTCAGGAGCCTCCGACTCTGATTCAGGGCATAGTGAAACAGATCACTGCACATCTGCCTCAGGTTCTAGTACATTGGATGCACCAGAAACCGCCCTTAAGCAACCAACATTTTTTAGGTACTCTAAAGGGTCTAAGGGCCACGTGGCATCATGAAAGAAGAAGGGAAGAGGTATCTCTGGCTCCGGGTTGAAATGGGACTATTTGCACATGAGGATCATTGGTCCTCCGGATTTAACACCCACCCAGGTTGGCAATTCTATAACTGAACAGCACAGTGAGACAGCAACCAATATTGATCCAGCTCTGAGCCTGATCCTGGAGTCAATTAAGGAACATCGGGCAGAGACCAGGGCTGATGAAAAGAAAGCTAGACAGGCCACAAAGAAATTTGAAGGGGCAGTGCGGAAAGTCGGGCAAACCTGTGTGGAAATCAGTTAACAACTGGATACGATAGAAGTGAGAACATTGGTTCTGGAAAAGGATTTGGTTGCTGTGAGAGAGCAAACAAAATCATATGAAACTCAACTGACAGATGTGATGTGGAAACTGGATGACTTCGAAAACCGCCAGAGAAGAAATAATCTCCGTTTTCTTGGGATTAAAGAAGGCCTGGAAGGGTATGACATTTGCTCCTTCATGCTGGACCTTCTTAAAGAAGTTTTTCCAGTGCTTGCAGGGTGGGATTGGGAACGGGAAATACAGCGGGCTCACAGGTTTCCATTTGCCTGCCATAAAATGTTGAGATGTGACCTAGATCAGCCGAAGGCCGTCTTGGTCTCTTTTGGTAATTTCTTGCTGAGGCAGGCTATTTTCGAGAAAGCTCATCCTGAGGCTAGAAGGCAGTATAAGGGGGCCTCTTTTTTTCGTTCATCCAGATTTCTGCCATATAACTGTGGAGTGCAGATGGCGACTACAGCAGTTAATTAAACCGTATCAGCATGCTGGCTTTGAGGCATTCTTGCCGGCCCCGGCTAGGTTAAAAACTATTGTGAGAGGGTCCATAAAATTCTTTACCTCCGAAATACAGGCCAGAGAGCTTCTGGAACAAGCTCAGGGGGAGAAGAGAAGAATATGATTAGCTGGCTAAATGTTCCGCTAATTTGCGGGAACAACATTTTAAAACCCTGTTTGATCTGTATATAACGCCCGCTTAAATTGTAAAGTGGGATGGGGCAGAAGGGACTCGGGGGCCGATTCCGATGGCGGTCGCAAAATATTCTGACTGACATGGTCCGTGAATGGAGACCGGCCGACACGGCCGGCGCCGTGCGACCCGCGCAGTACGATGCAATGTGTGTGAATTACAACCCACCCGTACGGAACACAAACTGCACGACCGAACCATACGGAAATCATTGATTCGCCCGTAAACTGACCGGGAATCGTACCAACCGACACGTATCAGAAATGGACTCGACCGAAATGTACCCACGATGCATGACCCACTTAGTACGATGCAATACGTGTGAAATTAGACCGACTCACACGGAGCACAATCAGGGAGCATGAGACGTACAGAAAACTGTGACTAGCAAACAATAGACCCCTTAGCGTCCGAAGCGTACGCCAACGTAGAAACACAGCAGAATGTCAGTGTGACAGACTCGGGTTACCCCGCGCAAGCCACTGGCAGCATCGGACCCGGTCAAACGAACGTCTCCATCATGCCAAACAAAACTAAAGGAAATAATACAAAAAAAGGACCAAAAAAGCCATGACAACGCCAATAAATAAAGAGAAAAAAAAGGAACAAAGACACACCCACAACTCTACCTACATAAAGGCCTGAAATCCCTACCATGATCCTTTGCAAACTACAAACATAGGACAGAATACGACACCACCACACTGCAGAGACACACCACAACTCACACACCACACAACAACTACACCATTTTCACCACCCAAAAGCTAAATCACATATTCACTGACAAACTCACACCCACCACACTCACTTACACCCTCACACACACATCAATCCCCACAACCACCCAGAACCATGCCCCCCAAGAAGAATCCAAAGTTCACAGATAGTGAGTTGGAAGTCATGATTGACGAAATACTCAGAGTAGAGCCACAGTTGTTTGACACATTGGTCCAACAGACCCCCATGTCACAGAAAAACAAAATGTGGGAGAGGATTGTCGACAAGGTTAACGCACAAGCACCTTGTTTGCGCACAAAGGACAATATACAGAACAGGTACTATGATGTGCACAGGAGGGTCAAGAAGCTCATCGACAGGGAGCATACCTTGAGCAAGCAGACTGGTGGCGTCCCTCCTGCAAAACCAACACACTTCATGTCCTGGGAGGAGAAGGTGCGGGCCATCCATGGATTAACAGGAATACCAGAGCCTGGTGAGTACACAACCAATATACCCAATATCATGCGGCAAAACACATATATCACTGTCAAGGGGACTGTGAAACCAAGTACTGGCAGCAAAGCCATAGCAACAGAAAGGCAAGTAACCTGTGACGTGTATGCCAGTTACACAAGCACAATCCCTGCCATCCCACAGTAATATGTAACTACGTCATAACATGTACAAACCTAACAACAAATAATGCAATATATTACCATAAATCACCAACAAACACTGTCATACATTTTGCCACCACTGTCACACCACCTCACAGGAAAGCTGAGTCAAAATTAAGTAAGGTTGGGTTGCTGGGAATGTGCATGTAGCAGAAAGCATGATGGGAGTTGCAGTCACAGCCAACTGCCCCTCTCACACATGGTCCCACAAGCCCACAGTGAACCATGCTCACCTCACAGGGAGTGCTAAAGTACTGACAAGATGGCTGACACTAGGCCCTGCTGTGGGGAGCACAAGGCCCTGCTGGGACCTGTGCTCAAACAAACAACAGGACACCAATGCCTGACAGCCTGAAAGGTAAATTGCACTCCATGCAATGGAAGCATGCCTCATGGTGGGATATCTGGCCTAGTACTGCCAGCTCTGACTACATATACCAGCAGCCCCTGTCACACACACCCCTCCCACCAACACCAAAATACACACCTGGGATCATGCCCCACAAGAGAGTGGGTGAAAAGACACTTCCAAGATATCTGACAATGGGCTCTGCTGTGGGAAGCATAAGGCCCTGCTGGGAAGTGTGCCCAAACAAACAAGAGGACACCACTGTCAGTTATTTTGCCATTGCTGTCTCACTCACTCACAGGGAAGCAGAGTCAAAAGCAATGAAGGTTAGGTATTGTGGGAAGGGGGTGTAGCCAAAAGCATGATGGGAGTTGCAGTCACAGCCCTCAGTCCCCCACCTACATGGTCCATCAATCCCACACTGAACCATGCTCACCTCACAGAGAGTGCCAACATACTGACAAAATGCCTGACACTAGGCCCTCCTGTGGTGAGCACAAGACCCTGCTGGGACCTGTGCTCAAACAAACAACAGGGCACCAATGCCTGACAGACTGAAAGGTAACTTGCACTCCCTGCAATGGAAGCATGCCTCATGGTGGGATATATTACCTAGTGGGAAGGAGTACTGCCAGCTCTGACAACATCTACCAGCAGCCCCTGTCACACACACCCCTCCCACCAACATCAAAATACACACCTGGGATCATGCTCCACAAGAGAGTGAATGAAAAGCCACTTCCAAGATCTCTGACAATGGGCTCTGCTGTGGGGAGCATAAGGCCCTGCTGGGAATTGTGCCCAAACAAACAATAGGACACCACTGTCAGTTATTTTACCATTGCTGTCTCACTCACTCACAGGGAAGCAGAGTCAAAAGGAAGGAAGGGTAGTGTTAGAAATGGGATTTCTGGTTGGCTAAGGCTTGCGCCAAAGCCAGGCAGAAACCACCACTCTAATCATGGCAAGGGAGTTACACGCCAAAGATAACCCCTGCTCACCCCCTTGGTAGCTTGGCACGAGCAGTCAGGCTTATCCCAGAGGCCATGTGTAAAGCATTTGCGCACGCACACATCAGCAACAACATCCCAGGCACACCACAAAAGGAACTCCACACAAGGTTACATCAAAAATAGCCTTTGTATTCTCATAACATCTTAGAATAGTAATCACACAATATACACTGTGCCAACTGGCACTGGACAATATTTACAAGGGATTATGTACACATGACAGGGCCACATGGACCCCTGTCAGAACCATCACAAAGCGAACTTAGTAAAAGTAAAGCAGATCATAAACGTACAACCTGCAACCACTGGTAATCACTGTACTTAGCATCAGCCTGTAACATAAACTACATTATGCACAACATCACACCAGGCGCAAATTACATTCTGAGCCAACCTCACCAGCATAAACACATTATGCAATTATCTCAAAAGTCTTAACGCATTAGACCCTAACCTCCTAAGTATAACTACATTAGGGGCATAACTCACACAGTGGAACATAATCACACTAGCATAAACCATGATATGCAAAACAACCTCATAATCATAAAAGACCACATTTAGAGGTATAACACAGGGTGCGTAAAACATACTACATGAATTACATTTCCTAGCACCAAAATCACATTAGGACCTGGCGCCCTACAATCCCAACAGCCCCCCTGGCCAACCGGCCATCTCAAAAAGGGGGCTCAAATGCCCTGTGTCCCGAAAGTCAGGGCGCACTGCCTAAGCAGCAAAAGTCAAGGGTGCACAATCTGCGCAGACCTAAACGTAGCAGCTGGCACTAAGTGCTGCGCAGCTGTGAAGGTCAGGGGCAAAGGAGTGCACCTCACTCCTAACTCAGACATGCACCCAAAAGTCAAGAGAGACCTAAACGGTGCAGCTGCCCACTACTTGCTGGGCAGCTGTAAAAGCCAAAATGCGGCATGGGCTTTCACTGGCTCTTGAAATCACTGTGCCCAACGTTGCAGCTGCCCGGGCTGGTGCGGCGCAGCTGGGGAGATAAGAATGGGTACTGGAACCACTGTGCGGTATGACCCCCTCTGGGTCCCTACTGGACCTCCTAATACAAACGGGGCAACGTTGCAGCTGCCCACTGTCAGGCGGGGCAGCTAGGGTGGCCATAACTACTAGCACAGGCACAGGAGGCTCTCTAGCCCCGCACACAAATACGTGCCCTCTCGAGGGAGCCACGCGGGCTCTGGGGGAAGAATATGCCCCCCGTTGGCACACACAGGCTCTCCTAAACAAATGTGCCCCAATGGAGCGCACTGGCGCATAAGATAAACATGCCCACCGTTGGAGCCACCAAGGCTCGGGAAAACAAACACGCGCCTGCCTCGTTGGAGCAGCCCGCTGCTATCTGGGGCCGCTCTGACTCTGGACTTACCGGGACAGGCGATCTCCAGGGCCGTCCGGTCACGCTGCAGCTGCCGCGGGGCTCTCCTCACCAACATGGGAGCCTCGCCTTCCTCTGGCAGCCTTCTCTCGTCCCGCTCGATCTCCTCGGGACTTGCAGTAGGGGCAGGCACCGACAATGTGCCTTGCGCCCCCTCCACCTCCTTTACAGCAGCACTTCACCCGGTCCCTCTCCTGGTACCGGGACTTTTTCGTCGAGCCCGCGAGGCTCCTCTGCTTCCTTCTCGGCTGCGCTGCCATTGGACAGCCGGCCACGAGGCTCCACCCACAACCAGGCAGGGACGCCGGACTTCCGGGTCGCGCTCGCAGCGGCCCGGCAACTTCTGTTCGAACTTGGGCTGCGGCGGTGATTCCATGGCCATAAGAACGCGGGGTGGGCTCCCGCCGACACCGTGGCAATGCGGGGTGAGCACCCGCGATTTAAGAAATAAAGATGAAGCAGACAATGAGGGATAGGCTCCCTCTCAAAATTAAAAATATAGAGCGGGGTGGGCTCCCGCCATAATAATGAAACCATGAGCAGGGTGGGCACCCGTGAACACGACCAATCAGCGGGGTGGGCTCCCGCTCGGCAGCCATTACGGGGGAATCCCTTTGGAGGGGGATTCCCTCTACAGGACCGGGCAGCGCCGCACAGCCCACGCTCCTCTTCCCAGGGGAAAGTTAAAGTAAAGCATAGCGCTCTCGAGGTGCTACAAGCAGAAAGTTCCTGAAGAGATTTAATGGCTATGCGGGGCCCAGGGAGGCAAGCCCCCATGGCAGCCCCCCCTGAGCCCCAGCAGCGGCACTCCCGGCAGGACCAGCACACTGAACTCCCCCTTTTCATGGGGTCACAGCCCCCATATTTATACTACATTTTCCCTTCGTGACACAGCACAGGCAAGGGGAGAACCAGATACAACTGGTTCAGGAGCACTTTGTTTTGCTCAGCTCCTCTCTTCTATTCACAGGACAGGCCAGGGACATCAGACGCACCACAGGGGGTGGAGCCAGCATTGTGTAGGGAAGGCACAGCCCTATTCAGGTCCCAGGTGCATCTCCTCCCTCCCATCTACATGCAGATCTCTCCATTCACCACCGGGCAGACTCACCCTGGCTCCTGGAATTCCCCAGCCCTCTCCGCTCCTGTCAATCACAAGTCAGACATGCACTCCACATCAGGCAGGCAGACACACAGTACACAGAAAGGCCAACTTCTAGAAGTGGCACTTCTCCACCAGTCACCATAAATCTGCGCACACCATTGCGCAGCATTTATTCTCACGAGTTTGCACATATCAAACTCGACCCTGCACTCCTCTCATACCAGGAACTACCAGGGACACACATATCCCACATGCATTCCTATGGAAGGGCAGGCCCATCTCACCACACGTACACAGAGAGCGCACGCACTTTACACTGGACCCCAGTGTTAAAGTGCTCAGAGGCCTAAAATCACCAACACCAGGTTACAGAAAAAGGCTAGGAGAACGCAAAAAGTTTCGGGGTGAACCTGCCAAAAGGGCCAAGTCCAACAGGAAGGTATTGTGGGAAGGGGGTGTAGCCAAAAGCATGATGGGAGTTGCAGTCACAGCCCTCAGTCCCCCACCCACATGGTCCATCATGCCCATGATGCAGCGCGAGCGAGAATCGGGGAGAAAAAAGAGAGCAAATTTACAACTATCCTTCCCCCGTCGCAGACCCGACGTCACACTAGCTCATTCACACACGCATTCATTGGTGGGGCCCATAACACCAACACTCATACGTTTCCTCTCACGAGTCTGCACACAGAAGGGATGATGATTACGCACTGGACATGTGGGGGAGTACCTTATTACCTAAAGGGAAGAAAAGTTATTTTACAGAATATACATTAGCATTCACCACCTATAGATTCCTAATCCTAAACATCAAGGCACTCCACCACTTGGTCGACGGACCAATTAGTTGGATTGGTTGATGGTGATTTAGAACCAGCTAAAACACATTTAAGATTCAGAATCTTCTACTCTTTTCATTGAAAAACCACAAACTCGTAATTTTTTATTAATCATATTTGTTTATCTAAATATTATTTGCAATTAATATTTACACTTATGGTCAATCAAAGTTTAGAATTTTATTCAATTAATACAAATCGCATGACATTTTATATTTACCTATTCTTGCTATCTGGATTTTTCTCTAATTCATTTGGCTCTGCATAACTGAATTTAGCCGTTAAATTGTCCAAATAAAGCAGGCCAAAGCTCAAAGTCCGAAAGTTCTTTTCTCAGCATGTTACAGTCCCAAAGATCTCCAAAGGACCAGAAATCGTGCAAGCATCTGTCATCGTCTGTGGGGTCGATAGGGGTGTGCAGTCATCAAAAACCGCAGAATGCCAGCTTTTTCCTCTCTATTCTACTACCCTTTTTATAATAAAATTCAGGATAACATGAAACATTCTTAGGCAAAGAGGGCCAATGATTGGCTGATTGGAAACGTCCGATTTTACATCAGTAGATGTTCTCATGGATTTTGCTGGTTTACTTCCTCCGTTCCTGTTGCCCTTATGCAACAATGTTAAAGGTTTGCTTGTATGTCCTAATTGTTCATTTAGACCAGATTTTACTGACGGAAGTTTGGCAGTCCTCCATGTTCCTATCCTTGACCAGGAAAACTGTGACTCGGGGTTGCCTGGAGGTTCACGGAGCCATCCGAGTCTGCGCAGTAGGCATCGAGCTCACAAGACAGTGGCCACTTCCGAACTCCATTTTGGACGCCATATTTTGGTAGGCCCGAAAGCCAACTTAAGCGAAACAAACACAAAAGAATAATTAATACAAAGAAATTAAGATTCTAATGTTAAACCCTCACTAATCCCTTTATGTAATAGTATTTTCCTAGCATATAAGGACATTTAAAGCAATAATACTGACCCTTACGGTCCAAAACGGGAACACAAACATCACAAAAGCAACATAAATCATGCGATATCCTATTACCACATGTACTGCTATTAATATGCGTAAATTTTTTAGTAATTGGTGTTATTTTGCCATGCAAATAGCAATAAGTCCCACGTGTAATTGGTGTATGCAAATGGTTGGTTTAGTTTAACACAGCAAACCGTTAGTAAAATTATAATAAGTAGGTTATATAATTAGTAATTTCATGCAAATAGAGGAGGTATACAAAATTTTGCTTTACCTGCTCCATCAATACCCCCTTTGGTGATTTTTAACATCACCACACTACCTTAAGTTTTTATAAAATTGGTAAGTAGAAATGAATTCAGTTCTCTCAATATTTTGTTAAATCACATGACTGTTTCCCCTGTCTCTTCTTCTCTTGTCTTTTTATACATATTCTCTTCCCGCTCTTCTAATTCTCCCTCTTCAAATTCTCTTTCTTTTCTTTCTTTCTCTCTTTTCTTTATAGTTTCTCTTTTTATGTTATTTCGTATTTTCCTTCTTTTCCTACATAGACATCCTAATCTCAGAATTAATACTAGAATAATCACACATGTTACTGGAAATAATATCTTACCAATAAAGGTACTACCTAGTTTTAGTAAAAAGTCTTTAATTGTAGAAAACCTTTTTCCAATCTTTTCCCAAATACCTTCAACCTCCAGTGGAACAATCCCCTCTTGCAAATCAGTTATATTCTTTATGTATGTCTTTAAATCTTGACTTTCGTCAGGAATATAAGTACAACAATGTTGAACTTTCAGCATTCCATAGACTCCACCCTCTTTTGCCAAAATTATATCAAGGGCAAGTCAATTTTGCATCACCATAGCTCGCATGGCAACCATTTCGGTATTTACCAATAAAAATCCTCCAGCAGTGCTTGTTGACAAGCGATCCACTACTGTTGATAATTTTCTAATTTTGTGTGCATTCAGAGATATTCCAACTGCTGGTATCAGTGCTCCAAAAATGTCTCCTACAATATCTGACCAAGATTCCCTTCTCCTACGTGCTAGTTGTTTACCTATCTCATGTGCACCATCTTTTCCTCTTCCCACATGAAATATCTTTGGGAAAACCAGGCCAAGATAACATGTGCCATACCAATGGTCAGGAAATTGATAATAAGCTTTGTTCCCGCAGATAAAATATAATCCAGGAAATACCGGATAATTTCCTCCTTTAAATCCCCATCCACCCATGATTCTATAAGTATCATGGCAATCTCTTGTACCTACAAAATAGTTATCATATGCAGTTTGATTTCTTCTAATATACAACTTCCCTTTCTGAGGCCAATCTAGAGCCATTGTTGGACTAGCTTCTCCTTTCAAATGTTTTTCTCTTTCGACACCCCAGACTGTCTTTTCTTCTTTTCCCTTGGGTACCCTCTTTTGCATTTTTAGTCTCCTTTCTTCTACCATATCTAAGAAAGTCTTCTCCTCACTTTTCAGACTACACTTTAGCAGGTTTTACTTTATACAGTTTATTGACTACAGGTATTTGTGAAAATATATTATCTACATCTGAAAAATAAGTTTCCCTATTTTGTAAAACAAACTTGCTAATACACTACATGTTATTCCATATGTCACTGGGAGGTGATGGTATGTCACTCCCTCCGACACTGAGGCAGGCAACTGCATGCAGACATAACAGTCCCTCACATCCATTGTTTTCACGTATTCATACAATAATTTTGAGAAAACATTGTTAGAAAAATCAGTTATGGACCTATCTTTATGTAAATAATGTCTATCTATTTTAGTTGGATAAATCTTCTGAATCTTTTGTACATCAGTCTTATTCTCACTATGACCTTCTATTGTTTCTAATGTAACCTTAAATGAGACCATTAAAGCTAATGCACTGCACAAAAGCATTAGTAATCCTGTACAACAACAACATATTTTGCAGCATCTTCGAAGGAACACACATGTTGATTTTCTACTTTCTGTGTTTGGCATTTTGTAAAAAGATCTGTGTCTTTTGACTTAGCCTCATCTGCTTCACAACCAGTTTTGTCTAAACCCAAGGCTCTAAGCACCTACTTTGTTCTTTTTCTGTTATTTCTTTTATTTACTCATTTTCAAGTTTCTCCTTCTAGAGCACTTTTGTCCTCTTCAGTTTGGCATTTGATCGTCTTTCACTTTTCTTTCACAATCTTGATTCAGAATATCCTGAACATCCGTCTCTTCCCCGATGTCGGACAAGATAACTCTCAGGATTTCCGATTCTTCGTCGTCCTCAACCACTTCTGGTATAGTCACCTTTAGATCTCCTTGGCTGTCTGCCTCTTCTCGTGCTTCAGGAAGTGCCACATACGACCATTCTGGTGACTTATACTTCTGGTTAGGTTTTCTCGTTCGTTTGCTTTCTTCTGATGGTGTCTGTTCAACGTCATTTGTTTTCTCTTGGCTAGACACCTCATTCACTTGTTCAGCTCTAGATTAATTTACTCGTGTAAATCTATACCTCAATCTCTTAATCTTGTTCGGCCAAATTTCATCCTTTGCTGGCCTTTTTTGCTTACTTCCCTTTTCATTTCTCTCAGTTCTCCATGCTCTTTTCCTCAGGACTCGACCTTCTGGTACTTCTTTGTCACTGTCCTCCGATTCGGTTCCAACTTGACTCTTACTTTCAGTAGTCCTTCTTTCCACCACTTTCTTTTTATTATCTACTTCTGTCCCTCCTCGTGGTTCTTCCACACTATCTTCCTGCTGACTAACTGTCCCTTCTTCTACCTGGATGTATGGTTTCCCTACATCTCCTCGGGGGTCTTCCGCAACAATCTTTCCCTCACTCTCTGTATCTGGTACCTTACCATCTATTTCTGTTATTTCAGGTGGAATTTCTCTCGATCAAGAATTTCTTTGACAGTCTCTTCTCTATTTTTATTTTCACTCTTATGTGCTTGTACTGGTTCATTGTCTGATTCTGAGCTGATGTCAGAAATCTACAATTTTCTTCTTAATGGTAGATTTTCTGGTGCTATTGCTGGACTTGGTTCTGACTCCCCCCTTTCAGGAGTTTGTCTTGCTCTTATTTCTTCTGTATCTGATTCGGAACTTGTATCAGATTCTTCAAAGTATTCTCCTTCTTTGTTATCCACTGGATTTGGAATTCGCAAGGTGTGACTAGCATGAATCCAGTTCTTCACTCCTGCACATTTTACAGCTGTCGTCGTGGTTAGGATCACCTGACTTGGTTTACCCCACCTTGGGACCAAACAATTTCTTCTTCTATGCACCTTTATTCTCACCCAGTCACCTGGGCTCAGATCATGAGCTGGCTTCTTTTCAAGAGTGGTTGCATCCGATCTAACCTGATGAAACACAGAATGAACGGAATCAGCCAACCCCTTGCAATAATCCATCACCAAGCCATCAGATATAGGTAATAGCTTGTTGACGGGTATGAAAACATGTCTCATTGCTCTCCCCATCACAATTTCATGAGGACTCAAGCCTGTATTCCTATCTGGAATAGATCTTACAGTCATGAGTACCAGAGGCAAGACATCAGGCCATTTTAATCCTGTGGCTAAACACATTTTTCCTAATCTGTTTTTAATGGTGCCATTTACTTGTTCCACCACACCAGAAGCCTCTGGGCGATAGGCACAAAATGGTGTTTCTGTTGCACATTCAATGCTTCACAAATTAATTTCACGATTTCATTATGGAAATGTTTTCCTCTATATGACTCGATCATGACTGGAAAATCAAATCTAGGAATGAACTCTCTCAATAGTAGCTTGGCTACTGTAATTCCATCACTCCTTCTAGTTGGGTATGCTTCCACCCATCGAGAGAACAGACAAACCATCACTAGAACATACCTCAACCTGTTGCAGAAGGGCATTTCAATGAAGTCAATGTGCATTCTTGTGAAAGGCCCTCCTTCTCTTCCTATCATTCCCAGACTTACCACTGTTTTTCTTCCAGGATTGAATTGCTGACATATAAGACATCTTTGACAAAGGCTTTCAGCTACAAGTCTAAATTTTGCATTATACCATGTCTGTTTGAAAAGTCTGATCATAGCATCTCTTCCTACATGTGCTTGTCCATGATGCATCCGTGCCATGGTAGAAACCATGCTATCAGGCATGACTGGTCTTCCATCTCTATAAACCCACACATGATCTGTTTCCTGTGGTGCACATTCTGCTTTTACCCACCGTCTCATTTCCTCATCTCCTGCTTCTTCCTGCAACTGCCTCACTTCTTTCCATGTGTTCACAGTGTTAGTAAACAACAAGGGACATGAATTCATTTCTTTTTCTCTCCCACGATTTACAGAGTTCTGATTACGTGCACAATACTGAGCCATTTCGTTGGCAAACTGGTTGCCCGCTGACATATAATCAGCAAATTTGGAATGCGCAGCACATTTCACCACTGCTAACTGCTTAGGCAGCTGTATCGTCTCAAGCAATTTTCCAACCACTTCCGAATTCCTTATAGGAGTTCCACTCGATGTCAAAAATCCTCTTTGGGACCAGATCTGCCCAAAGTCATGCACTACACCGAAGCCGTATTGACTATCGGTTATCACAGTCACTCTCACATTCTTCCCCAACTTGCATGCTTTTGTTAATGCAAAAAGTTCAGCAACTTGGGCTGATTTTACTCCTTTCAGACAAGATGCTTCCAATACAGCTGCTACCGTACATACTGCATACGCTGCACTCAGAATTCCCTCATCTGTTCTCAAGCATGATCCATCCACGAACATCACATAGTCACTTTCTGTTAAAGGTACATCTTTTATATCAGGACGTGGTTTGGTACAAAAATCAAGTACTTCCAAACAGTCATGATCCACATCATCTCTGACTTCCACATTCTCAGCATCAGGTAACAATGTTGAAGGATTCACATTCAGACATCTCACAAGGCTCACATTCGTTGCACCTAAGATGACTTTCTCATATTTAGTCAGACGACTATGCGTCATGAACTGAGTGTGGCTCCTTGTTAAAAGGATTGTCACATCATAAGGTACAAACACTTTCACAGGATATCCCATCACAATTCTTTCACTCTGTTCCAGACTCTTACAAGTAGCTGCTACAGCTTTCAAACAACCAGGCAATGCTACAGCTAAAGGGTCTAACATAGCTGAAAAATATGCAATTGGTTGCCTCAATTTTCCGTGTTTCTGTATTAACACAGAAAGTGCACATCCATTTCTTTTGCTGCAATATAGCTCAAATTCTTTCTCATAGTCAGGCATACCAAGAGCTGGTGCTTCACACAACCCATCTCTCAATTGTTTAAAAGCCTTCAACTCTTCTTTATTTAATTCAATGGGATCTTTTACATCACTCCTTATCAAGCGTACCAAAGTTTTTGCAATCAAGGAAAAATTACTAATCCACTGACGACAATATCCAACCATTCCAAGAAACATTCTCACTTCTCTTTGAGACATTGGGGCTCTCATTCCTTTTATGATCCTGATTCTATCTGCAGTTACTTTTCTTAGTCCTTTTTCAATTTTGTGGCCTAAATATTGCACTTCTTTCTGACAGAATTGCAATTTCGATGGGGATACTTTAAGTCCTCCATCTGCCAAATGATTCAACAATGCAATGGTATCCACTACACAAGCTTCTCGAGTTCTCGATGCCACAAGTAGATCATCGATATATTAGACCAATACCGAACTTTCGGGCATTTTTAAATCTTCTAGGGACCTTTTCAGAATCTGATTAAATATCGAGGGACTTTCTGTATACCCCTGTGGGATTCGGCACCATGCCAAAATACGTTCGCCAAACCGGAACGCAAAAATCTGTTGGCTGTCAGGGTGCAACGGAATGGAAAAGAAAGCATGACACAAATCAATCACTGTATACCATTCTGCATCGTGAGGAATCTGATCCAAAATCACAGATGGATTTGGTACAATGGGACAACATGATACAACAATTATATTTATTTTTCTCAGGTCTTGCACTATTCTAAAAGTTCTGTTAGCCTTTTTCAGACCCATAATTGGTGAATTACATGGACTGCTCATTATTTCTCTCAAAATACCTTGCTCAATCTTTTTGTCTATTATAGGAGTAACTCCTGCAATTATTTCGGGTGTCAATTTGTACTCTGGAATATTTGGGTAACTTACTCCTTCCTTTACTGACATTTTTACGGGATCTACATTTTTCATTAATCCCACATCTTCTCCAGTGAAATCCCATACCTCCGTTTTTACTGTTTTCTTCAATTCTTGAGGCAATCCCTCGGGGTCAAATACAGCAAATACCTCAGTGATTTCAGGCTCCATATTAGCTATAGTCCTCTTGTACAGTACATCCTCATCAGGAGTCTCAAAAGTTATACCATCAGGAGTACAGAATATTGTGCAGTTCATTTTGCACAGCAAGTCTCTCCCTAACAAATTTTCAAGGCTTGAATCGCACACAACAAAACGGTGCATTTCAGAAAATTTCCCTATGTTAACTTTAACTGGTTCAGTGAGATAAGTTTTTATCTGTCTGTTGGATACTCCAACTACTTGGATCGTTTCATCCGAGAGAGGAAGATTTTTGACATCAGCTGACCTAACAGTTGAACGAGTAGCACCAGTATCTACTAGGAAAGTTATGTTTTCATCATTTACCTTTCCATCCACAAAAGGGCCTGTCTGGTCTACTTCTAGAGTTGCGCCAAGTACGCACTCTTCTTCCTCCCCTCGGCACCGTCAATAACTTTCTTCTGACTCACTCTCATCACGTTGCAGCCAATACTGCGAAACAGCACTAGCGCGCGGCAGCTTAGTTACCTGTTCTTCGTTGTAGAATCCTGTCTCATTACTGTATTTCTGAGTATTTACGCTCTGTGGAAAAGGTGGTTTTGGCACCTGACTCTGTTGGGCAACAACCTGCTGCTGTCGCTGCGGTTGACAACTCACCTCATTCTGCACCTGTGGATTCAATGATGCATTATCGCCATTAGCACTTGGGGGAAATTTACACTCAGTTCTCCAATGTCCTATTCTTCCGCAATTATGACATGGCCAATTCTTTTTGGCTTCATCTATACTAATCTGTCCTTTCCCTTTCCCAATGTTGGGTTTTTGTCTCATGCTCGTACCATTTGCTTGTTCAATCAATTGAGCTTCCTGTCGCTCTGCCACTTTTACTTGAGCCCACATGGCCTTTTCTTTCAATTTACGTTGCTTTGCTTCAATCTCATCACTAAAATATTTTGCATGTCTCAGTACTACATCTATCTTTTTATTTTGCCAATCCACTGTATGCTGTTTAATCATTTCACTTACTTCAGGACGCAACCCATACACAAATCGATATACTAAATGACTCAGGTCCTTCTCACTCAAATTTTCATCACAACTGCATTGTTTAAAAGCTAATAACAACCTCTCATAGTAGGCGTGTACAGATTCTTTTACTTCTTGATGAGTTGTATCAATTTTTACCCAATCAGTTTCTTTAGGAGGCACTTTGTTTTTCAGGAAGGTAACTACCTGTTCTTATTTTCTCATTACTTCTGGATCTGGAGCACCTGTTTTTGGATCTCTAGGATACTCTTGAGTAGGCCAACCTATTGTAATTTTACATTCTGCCCATGAGTCTGCTGGTACAAGTATGTCAAATAAACTATTCAAATCAATCCATAATACTTTTGATAATTTTACAAACCTGTCTACCTGCCTGTACCACTCAACCGGCTTCTCGCGCAAGCAAGGAAAGTCATTGGTGAATGATAAAATATCTTGTCTGGTCCAGGGGACATGCACATAGCCTCCACCTGGAATCTCCCTCATGGGACATTCAGTTACCACCTTTTCTTTTTCTCTTACTGGATAAGCTGCAAACGTTTTGTCTATTGCATCGTCTCGTTTTTGAAACCATCTACTTTTCCATTTGTCTACATCGCCCCATTTTCTCAGTAAAATAATTAAGTCTTTAATCTGAGTTGTTCGTCCTGCAGTATTCAACATTTTCAATATCTTTTTCAGAAAAGTCTACTCTTTATGGTTTTTGTAATGACCTCACCTTTTCAAAGTCGATACCCATTTCACTTGCTACTTCTTCCAATCTTTCATGTAAATTTCTTGCTCTCCACGTTATACTTGTGCATAGAAACATTAATTCTTCATCCTGATAGGCTTTTAACTTTTCTGTGGGAATAGTTCCTACTATTAATTCTCTAAAACTATTTTTAATTTGGACACATCTAAAGGTCGAGGCTCAGCATCTTTTTGCTGTAAACTCCTTAACCATTCACTTAATTCATCAGAAGTAGGACCTACAGGAACCATTTCATTTCGGGCTTGTTCCAAACTTTTTGGTGACCCTGGTACTGATTCTGTCGTCATTATTGCACTATTCGCTAGACTCTGATTTACTGTCAAATTTTTAGGAGTACTTTGTTCAGAAATTCCTACCGCTTGTCCCCATGGATGTTCTCTTGAACCTCTTCTTTGCATTTCATTTTGTTTATTACTGTTATAAGGAATCGTCATACATATGCTCACTATCCTTTTGTTTATCAAAAATAGGCATTACAGGTCCTATTGTTCCAGGAACAGTTACAGCTTCCATGTTTTTAGTCAATTCCCTAATCTTTTCTGTTAACTCTAAAGTAGTTCTGGCTAATTCAGCTGAATTTTCATTTGCCATTTTACCAGGTTGTGTATTTTCTGTTTCTCTAAAGGGATTATTTCTTCCTACCTCATGTGGTATTGATTCAAATTTTATATTCTGTGGTGATTCTTTTACTGGGGCACTTGGTGTCATCAATGTGGAATTTAGTTGAAACGGGGGTGGATTTTTATAAAACATGTCCTGAAGAACATCATCCTCACACCATACTTATAACCTTCTGATCCTGTATTATTTCTCTTCTCTGTACATTTTCTACTACTAGTCTCTTCAGCACTTCTCATAGGGAACATACCATCAGCAATATTTGCACTTCGCCATCTCCTCATTCAGTCATCATGATTCTCCTGTCGCTCTCTGTCATACATCTCATCTTCCCATTCTGTCAATGCTTCAAACTGAGTAGGTCTAGATCTCGGTTCTAATCTCATCATTTTTTCTCTTAAATTTCTCAATACCGCTACATTGAATGAACCATGTTCTGGAAATGCTAAAACTCCATCATCTTATGTATACTTTGCCCAATTGTCTAACCAAATACATGTATGATATCCATATTTCGCAACCATAAAGGATGCGGGTGATTTCGGTGGAGAAAGCAACTGTCCCTCTCTAGTCGCAATCGGTTTGTCCTTTTTAAATAAACTCTTGATCTTTCCGAACCAGGACTTTTTATCTTTTTCTGGTGTATCGTAATACATCATTTTCTCTTCTTAGTATTGCTAGGTTTCTCGTACGATTATTCTGTTCTCTTATCCAATCGTAGCGCGACTCACACTAACGCACCAATCCGGAGCGTCCATGTCACTTTTGCAATTCTCCAATCCCAGCGCGACTCACACTAACGCACCAATCAGAAGCATCTACGTCACCCTGTAATTCTCCACTCCTAGCACGGCGTACACTAACGCACCAATCCGGAGCGTCTACTTCTCTTACTGACTGGCCAATCCCAGGGTGGTCTTTTCTGATGTCAGCTTTTCTCGCTACTCCTGCTTCTGCTGACCCCTCCTTTACACAATTTATTGGCAAACTTCCTTCACACTCTCTTATACTCAAAATCTGTTAGTAATGACATAAAAAACACCACCATTATCTGTTTCGCTAACAAAAGAGATAGTCTTGACCTTTCTCACAAGACTTCTGTCTTTACCGAGAGCAGCGCTTACCTCTGCCCTACTACGGAATCATTACATCCACCAATAAAGTAGCACTTCCCTCTACCTTACCCTTCTTGAAAGCATTAACTAACCGTTTCTCTGGAAATAAGACACCTGTTGGAGACGCACTGCTCCTGAGGAATAAGACCAGAGTTTCACAATTAAGTCGAATGCTATTTCATTTACACACATTCATACGGAAAATGTAGTTCATTCACACAGAATCCTGTCTTTCTCGAAAGCAGCGCTTACCTCTGCCCTACTACAGAATTATTAGACTCGTTAATAAAGTAGCATCTACTTTACCCTTCTATCAAGCTTAGGGAACACCTATTACCTTTCCAGTGATAAGCGTAATCAGAGTTCACAGTGACTCCTGTTACTTAAGACCAAAATTTCACAGGTGCCCTTCGCTACCCATACACCTCTTTCATTCAGAAATGTCCCTAACGATAACACACGGCGATGTTACCAAATCAAACCCAGACAATGCGTTGTGCAACTTCAATCGTCACACGTTTTCCCCGTGTATCTACAGGGCAACAAACAATTCACCATGTGACTTCTCTTGCCACAAGGCATCCGACTTCCTACATCCCAGAAGTCTTCAAAAACAACAGAGAACGCAATGCGACTCAACATAAAATGTTAGTACATAAATCAACACTCATTCAAACATCCGCAATCAATAATCGATATTCAAAAAATCGGAAATAAGCAATAATCAAATCAATAAGCAATAATCACCAAACCAATGCAATAAAACCATCATTCTGCTACCAGAAAAACTGATCCAGCGTGAGCGAGAATTGGGGAGAAAAAAGAGAGCAAATTTACAACTATCCTTCCCGCGTCGCAGACCCGACGTCACACTAGCTCATTCACACACGCATTCATTGGTGGGGCCCATAACACCAACACTCATATGTTTCCTCTCACGAGTCTGCACACAGGAGGGATGATGATTATGCTCTGGACATGTGGGGGAGTACCTTATTACCTATAGGGAAGAAAAGTTATTTTACAGAATATACATTAGCATTCACCACCTATAGATTCCTAATCCTAAACATCAAGGCACTCTACCACTTGGTCGACGGACCAATTAGTTGGATTGGTTGATGGTGATTTAGAACCAGCTAAAACACATTTAAGACTAAGAATCCTCTACTCTTTTCATTGAAATACCACAAACTCTTAATTTCTGTTAATCATATTTGTTTATATAAATATTATTTGCAATTAATATTAACACTTATGGTCAATCAAAGTTTAGAATTGTATTCAATTAATACAAATCGCATGACATTTTATATTTACCTGTTCTTGCTATCTGGATTTTTCTCTAATTCATTTGGCTCTGCATAACCGAATTTACCCGTTAAATTGTCCAAATAAAGCAGGCCAAAGCTCAAAGTCCGAAAGTTCTTTGCTCAGCACGTTACAGTCTCAAAGATCTCCAAAGGACCAGAAAACCTGCAAGCATAAGTCATCGTCTGTGGGGTCGATAGGGGTGTGCAGTCATCGAAAACCGCAGAATGCCAGCTTTTTCCTCCCTATTCTACTATCCTTTCTATAATAAAATTCGGGATAACATGAAACATTCTTAGGCAAAGAGGGCCAATGATTGGCTGATTGGAAACGTCCAATTTTACATCAGTAGATGTTCTCATGGATTTTGCTGGTTTACTTCCTCCGTTCATGTTGCCCTTTATCAACAATGTTGAAGGTTTGCTTGTATCTCCCAATTGTTCATTTAGACCAGATTTTACTGACGGAAGTTTGGCAGTCCTCCATGTTCCTATCCTTGACCGGGAGGACTGTGACTTGGAGTCGCCCGGAGGTTCACGGAGCCATCCGAGTCTGCGCAGTAGGCATCGCGCTCACAAGACGGTGGCCACTTCCGGACTCCATTTTGGACGCCATATTTTGGTAGGCCCAAATGCCAACGTAAGCAAAACAAACACAAAAGAATAATTAATACAAAGAAATGAAGATTCTAATGTTAAACCCTCACTAATCCCTTTATGTATTAGTGTTTTACTAGCATATAGCGATATTTAAAGCAATAATACTCACCCTTACGGTCCAAAACGGGAACGCAAACATCACAAAAGCAACATAAATCATGCGATATCCTATTACCACATGTACTACTATTAATATGTGTACATTTTTTAGTAATTAGTGTTATTTTGCCATGCAAATAGCAATAAGTCCCACGTGTAATTGGTGTATGCAAATGGTTGGTTTAGTTTAACACAACAAACCGTTAGTAAAATTATAATAAGTAGGTTATATAATTAGTATTTTCATGCAAATAGAGGTGGTATACAAAATGTTGCTTTACCTGCTCCATCACCCAAACTGAACCATGCTCACCTCACAGAGAGTGCCAAAGTACTAACAAGATGGCTGACACTAGGCTCTGCTGTGGTGAGCACAAGGCCCTGCTGGGACCTGTGCTCAAACAAACAACAGGACACCAATGCCTGACAGACTGAAAGGTAACTTGCACTCCCTGGAATGGAAGCATGTCTCATTGTGGGATATCTGGCCTAGTGGGAAGGAGTACTGCCAGCCCTGACTACATCCACCAGCAAGTTCTTGCACACACACTCCTTAACACAAACTCCACACAACTCACCTGGGATAATGCATTCCCTCAGACTCAATTAAAATATCTCACAAAGATTTACCACACTGGGATCTGCTGTGTGAGGCACATGGGCCAGTTGGGACTTGTGTTCAAACAAATACCAGGACACCACTGTCTGTCATCTTGTCAGCACAGGCACACCACCACACAGGGAAAATGAATCACAGGAAGGAAGGTTAGGTATTGTGGGAAGGTGGGTGTAGCCAAAAGCATGATGGGAGTTGCAGTCACAGCCCTCAGTCCCCCACCCACATGGTCCATCAAGCCCACACTGAACCATGCTCACATCACAGGGAGTGCCTCAAAGTACTTATAAGATGGCTGACACTAGGCTCTGCTGTGGTGAGCACAAGGCCCTGCTGGGACCTGTGCTCAAATAAACAACAGGACACCAATGCCTGACATCCTGAACTTTAACTGCGACTCCCTGCAATGGAATCATGCCACATGGGGGACTATCTGGCCTCTGTGGGTGAAGGAGGTCCTGCAATGACTCCAAATGCTATCAAGGCCGGCTCAAAACACACCTTCTCAGCCAGAAAAAATAGCACCCTTGGGACCAGTCACTCCGAAAGTAAATGCCTTGGCAAGATGGCTGACTCATGGTCCTGATGTATCAATTGGCTGCAAGTCACACCTATGCACTGGCCAACTCAAACACATTTACACTCACAGCCATTGGAACTGTAGGTATCCTCTCACTGTCTGGCGATGCAGTGGCCCAGGGGTGTCCCCTGACCTGGCTGTGACGGTGCATCTCGTAGATGACAATTGGGGAGAGGTAGACATAGTACATAGCACCAAGCACACACAATGTCACATATACATTATTGACAGGGGACACCTGACAGTGACTAGAATGGACACACCCATATAGCTGACACTGTAGCATGGTGTCATTCCCAAAAGGTGCAGTTGTCAATTGCATTTCAATCCCACATTGTACTGCGTTGCATGCATCATTCACACAACACATCACTCACTGTCATAGACACTCCAAACACATCGACTAACCAGGACTGCATTGGAGGAGGCATGCAACTCACAGCAGCAGAACTGCAACACACACACCTCTGGCCATCACTGTCATGAGCATGGAAAAGCAAGAGAGCTGCTGTGCTCAATCCCTCTCACCATGGAGGAAATTGACAAGATAAATGATGTCAGCACTGACCAAACCTCAGGACCAACATAATTTGCTACCGTTACACCATGACTTGCATGAAATGAGATGTGAGCTAGGAACACAGACAACCAAATAGTATCTCCCATTAGATCTCAGGCATACCGGACTGTGACCATGTTTTCCAGTCACACCAATGTGACTCACAAAGTCAAGCAAAAACTGCCACCCCACATGCCCCAAGCTTGCAACATACCCTAAGTGTAATTGTACATATGTCATTGTCAAATAACAAATGATACAGCTGTGTCAGGTATGTGATGGAACTTGAGTAGCAATGGCCATGTACAGACAATTGATCAATACATGAGCTGGTCATGCACACAGCTTGACGGAAACATTGAAATGATTCAGGTTTACATAACAAAGTGCTTCAACAATATCAACCTCTGTCTGTCACAACTTAGGACAATGCAATGTACAGACTCTCATATTGATGTCAAGTGGCAACTGTCATGTGTGTGAAACGTTGATGTTGGTAGGACCATAACATACATTGTGTGTCCCCACCAACCACAGGGTATGCTGAGGACACAGCAGGACATGAAGAGGAGTCCCAGTCCCAGACTCTGGCAGACCATGAGCTCCCCGGTGTGGAACAGTCTCTGTCCTCTTCGGACGACGACCACGAACAACCTGGCACCTCCTGTGTGAGTCATCGTGCAGCCCCAGCAAAAGGAACATCAGCACCCCCTGCAACCACTCCTGCCACATCTGACAACAGATAGAGTACCCCTGCCGACACGGACAGACCGAGGCCACAGACCAACAACGTAACAGGTACACAGGGCACCCTGGAAGCAACGGACAACACCACCAGCTCCAACACTCAAGGGGGCCCAGTGTCGCCTGTGCCGGCCACGGCAGGTCCTGCCCATGTGGGTAGGGGCGGTGGGAGGGGGTCAGGCAGAGGACACGACCTGCAGAGGGGGCTGGACTGCATGATAGATGCGCACCAGGAAGGCACCGGAGGGTTTGGACAGGTAGTGAGGATCCGCAAGGACCTCAAAAAACAGCATGCTGCCCATCATGCCCGCTTGGACTCCCACATGTCTCGGGTGGAGACACACATGTCCCGCATGGAGTCCAAGTGGGACAAATTGTATGATGTAACAATGGTGCATAGGGACATACTGACATGCCTCCACCAGATCAGCGCCAACCTGACCACACCTCCCTGTGCGCCCACGACATCTGTTGCCACAACATCCGCAACTGCCACAGGGAAGGAGGAGGACTCTGGCAGAGAGTCCTCGGCACCGCAGCAGCCTGCACATGAGGGTCCCCCCCGAAAGAAGAGGGCTCATCCGAAGAAGGGCAAGTGAGACGCTGATGGCCATGCATATCCCCCAGGAACTACACACGTGTTCTTGACATCGGCCTTTGTGTGTAAACCATTTAACCTTGTCAACTGACATCTGAAACACCCACTTGACATGGAGGGTCAAAGTTGTGACAATGGTTCAAATTGCAGTGGATTCTACTCTGAACATGTCATCTAGCAACACTATCCAATTCACCTGTGAACTTTGGATTACCATCACACTGTACAGCACTTTCACTTCCGTTCACCATCCTTACACATGTCTGTAAATAAAATCACAATCACACAATACTTGCCTCTGTCGTGATTCATACTTGGTTTGTGTCATGGCGATGATGATCTGCAAGGGACACTAGGGGAAAACAACACATACTCACCATGCCCATCTAAATCATCGCCTACACTGATGTGGACAGGAAATACAGTGGAATGCACATACACCACACCCATCCTGTGTCAGAGGCAAACAGCTCACAGGTACAGGATGCTAATGACTGTCGGATGTGTGGATACAGACGGAGCACATCCCAAAGGGAAGCACAGGTTTATTAAAGATTCACAACGTGAGAATCCAACAACTGATGAAAGGTAACCTCACGTGACAGTGATCCAAAATTAACTAAGTGGGAATCAATGAAAGTCCAGGGGTGTGTGGCACATCATTGGTTGGGACAATGACTGCTTGCACTCTGGAACAGGGATCTGGGTGTTGGGGTTCCGACCTCACCATACAGCAGCCAAAGTACCCTGTGTAGGACAGACAGAAAACACAATCAAAAACACAGTTTTACAGCATACAACTAAAATATACATGCCCAAAGCAAAAATAAAACTACGTGCACACAACCTATCAATCAGGTAAACACTGTTTGGGAGTACAGACTACCTGGAAGGACACATCACAGCCAGCATCCTGACAAGTAGCACACAGCCACACTCAAGCTGCACCAGTGCACCACCAACAGATATCAGGCAAACACAATACTCTGACAACACATCACTGTATACTTACATTCATGTGAAGAAGTTGTGGATCAGCTGGCTCTGAACATCACCATCACCATCATCATCACTGGCCTCATGCCCCAAGGCAGGATCCTCCACGGCTGGCGGAGGTTGGCCATCATCATCTTGGATGAGAGGCAACTTCTTCCTCACTGCCAGGTTGTGTAGCATGTAGCACACTATGATGATTCTGCACAGCTTCGCAGGTGCATGTGGGAGGGCCCCTCCTGTCTTGTCCAGGCAGCGGAATCTGCTTTTAAGGAGTCCAAATGTCTGCTTGATCGCTCTCCTGGTCTGACCATGTGCCTCATTGTAGCGCATCTCCGCCGGTGTCACAGGGTTCCTGAGGGGTGTCAGCAACCACGGCATGTTGGGGTATCTACATAAACACAATTGCACATTAGATGAATCTGACAAGAGGGTGCTAATCAACTTTAGCAAACACACACAATGGTAAACAATGGTAAACAGTCAGTACACACCGACAAGCCAGGAATGCTAGTACTGCATCTGTGACATCATCGTTGGGATGCGACTACTCCTCATTATGTAAGCATCGTGCGCTGAACCCGGGAAATGTGCACACATGTGAAATGGTCATGTCCACCAAACATACCAGCAGAGCATGTATTGAGTGGAAATGTTTCCTGTTCCGGTATGTCTGCTTATGTGCCTGTGGTGGTACCAAAGTCACATGTGTCCCATCAATGGAGTCAATGACATGTGGCATCCTTCCCAGGGCATAGTCACCCTTGAGGTTAGCGAGTCGTTGTGGTGTTGGGAAATGGATGTACTGGTTGAGGAAATGCAACATTGCTTCCAACACATCTTGAAGCACACTGCTGAGCATGGTCTGTGACATCCCACCAGCAGTAGCGACAGTGTGTTGGAAAGTACAGGTGGCAAAAAAGTGTAGGGTTGCCATCACCTTCACCTTGGGGGTTAGCGCTGTAGGGTTTGTCTGGCCAGGTTGCAAGTGTGGGGCCAACTGCTCCGCCATTTCTTCAATCAGTGGCCTAGTGAAGCGATACCGTTGCAAGCAGTCACGTTCAACCATGGTTGCAAGGTCAGGGAACGGTCTGTGGACAGCTGGTCTCCTGCAGTACATAGATGAGCAAAGACAGTTTGTCAGTTCCCCTATCTATGTGCCAATGTACATGCCAAATAGCACATTAAACAACATGACAGGACATGATGTGTGTGCTGTTGGGTAGGGGCACACATGTCAGAGACATGCCCATCATCAGACATCTCAGCTCTACAGGTCCAGACAACAAGGTCCATGTTGTGTTGTGACCAACTATGGGCTCTGCCACAGTACATCAGTACGAGTGTCACATACCAGACACACACCACAGGGACTAGTGAGTACAGATGTGTACCCCACATCACAGGCTTTTGACAGACACACACAGGGACCTTGTGTCGCCACAAGGACACCATCATGATTCAGCGTCTCATGTACACACCACAACGCACACATGACACACACATGAAGTGCCACCTACATTTTCTGCAGCTCATACGTGGATGTCTGTGACACACAGACGCAACATCAACTCACATAGACAAAACACATGGATGTGGTGACCGTTTGACATTGAGCACATGAAATCAGAGCCATCTCCGTAGCAAAATGCACACATACTGTGGATGAACATTACATTTGTGGCACTGGGACACCCTGTGACACACATACCATGCCACCTAAGAGTCAGGGTGTATGTCACATGTCATACACAATGTAGGCCGGGAACTGTGTACTTGCCTCATGCTCTGAACTGTACAATTGTCAATCACAGTGGTTATGTGTACAACACACAAATGCATCAGTCCCCATGACACCTTGCCCTGCCTGGGATTGGGTGCCACTAAGTGCCACATACCAAATCACATGTTGACCCACATACACACACAGGTAATGCAGACTAACATGCCCTTTGATATACTGTTGTTGGTGGGCCCATGGGTCCCTGGCAAGCTATGGTGGCTGGCATCCTTTGCACATTGACTGCAATGGGGACTGATGCGGGTGACCAATTCAAAAGACTTGTCGCACCCCTAGGGAACGAGGCGAGCGCACTCCTTGCACACACGCCTTGTACATTGACTGCAATGGGGACTGATGCGGGTGACCAATTCAAAAGACACGTTGTAAATCTAGGGAACGAGGCGAGCGCACGCCTTGCACACACGCCTTGCACATTGACTACAATGGGGACTGACGCGGGTGACCAATTCAAAAGACGCGTCGTACACCTAGGGAACGAGGCGCGCCCACGCCTTGCACACATGCCTTGCACATTGACTACAATGGGGACTGACGCAGGTGACCAATTCAAAAGACGCGTCGTACACCTAGGGAGCGAGGCGAGCGCACGCCTTGCACACACGCCTTGCACATTGACTACAATGGCGACTGACGCAGATTTGACCCTTCTACGATTCGTGCTGAAAAATCCATTGTCTCAGTACAACAATGTATCAAACACGTTGCTGTCATGTTTTGAATTTTTCGAACGATTTGGATGGCGTGTACGAGGTGTGCAATGCGATTGATTGGCCAGATTCATAGGATGCAAACGTGTCAGACCTATCGCTTTGGACGCATGGGATAGAATCTGCCGCTGCAGCACAGATATAAGGTTGTCTGTTCACCTGAGGGCTCACTTGCCTGCAACACATGCCCCAGATTGCATTCACTGCTACCACTGCTGCTGTCTCTGCAGCCTCTGGCTCCAAGAATTGCATATACTGTGCAGAGGGTCCCAGCCTTCACAGAGGAGGAAAACAAGGCCCTGCTGGACAGCCTCCTTCCACAGTACAGCAAGCTGTATGGGAAACCAGGGGAGCAGGTGAGTGTGCAGTCCACATCCTTTTTCATTGTGCATGTTGTCTGACTGGCACTAATGGTATTGTGTACACCAGGGGCTGGCATGTCACCCCCAAAGTGTGTAGGTACCTGTAGAGGACAGGTACTGTGCAGGAAAAGTGCATTTTAACACGGATTTGATACTCAGGCAATGTTACCATGCTGTACATGAAGGATAACTGTCAATCACCATAGTCGCACTACCTGTGTACATCATATGCCCTTGTGTTAACAACATGGATAACCAACTGTGTGATGCACAAACATGTTGTATGTGTGGTAATGGACTTTTATCCTTGTCATCCTCACAGGTTGATGCCCATCAGAAACAGGATATCTTGCTGACCATTGCCCCGGCTGTTAGATCTGTGGGGGTCTACAGACGCCGCATCCGAAACTGCCAGAAGAGGTGGCTGGACCTTCGTGGCTGGACCAGGAGGATCGCAAGAGTCCAGCTGAAGCTGTTGCCTCCTCGCAGAAGGGGCGGACGATGGACACCTACCCCCCACATGCTCCGGATTCTGGCGGTGGTCTTCCCAGACCTGGATGGGCAGTTAAAGGCCAGACAGCAGCAAGGAGTGGGTAAGTGCATGCCTTTTCTGTGAACTATGTCTCACATGCTCTTTGCACTCCTTCATCCTGGTTACACTCCCATAGATCTCCTGTCTGCTTGAACATGAGTCATGTGCCTAAATTAGGTCCTGGCACATCCTCACCTAATACACAGGTGTGGCCCTTTCAGTCTGTGACTTGTGTCACTTGGGTTGTGTGTCCCTGCTGTTGTCCAAGCTAAAGGTTGTAATCAGCATCTGCTACCGGTGCATTGTTTTGTCTACATGAGTGTGGTAATTGATTGCCATGTGGCTGCACCTTGCCAGAAATCAGACATGTACTCTGTGTGGGCAATTGATGTGTGTTCCAATTGATGCTTTGTGTCACCATATGTGTATGGGGTATTTACCACACAGCCATGCAGCAGGTGTGTCAATGTTGGGGCTTCAGAAGTATGTACATCATGTGTGTCACACATGCATGAACACATGCCTAGTGTTCAGGGTAATCCCATGTTGCACATGGACCTTGACACGTATGTCTACTCCGGACATGTAGTACACTCTGTTCTTCTACTCCTGTGTGTCAGCCTACATTTAGTATATTGTGAAATATGCAATATGGTGTCTGCCTCGGCGCCATTGTGTAGTGGCCTAGCTTTTTAGACTCCTGGGGTGTTGAGCATTTGGGGTTGGGCAGCTAGCTGAGATGTGGCTGTTGGATCATCACAATGGGGTAAAACATGGGTGTGTAATCACTTGACGGTGCCTCATTTTTACATTAATGTGCAGGTAGCCTCAATCAGTTCGCATAACACTGTGATGTGATCATGTTTGCCGATTGGTGCGTGCAGTCACTCAACTGTCGCATTTGTATTACGTTGTATCATCAGATGCCTTAAGATGTGTGTAGCAGTGGGGGAACATGTGCACTTGACAGCTGCTGGGCTTACATTACACAAAATGAAAATGATTGTGACACAGGTCAGACTGTTTGTTTTGGGATGCACTGCCCCTGTGACTGAAGCCAGTGATGACTGATTATCCATCCTGGCCTGTAGCATGGTATACCACTTGCTAATGTGTTTCCTGCAGTAATGTCAGTTGCCCAGCATACACTCAATTGTGGCATTGACCATCAATACATGGGCACATCATAGTGTCTGGTAAAAGAATCATATCCATTTTACTGACAATGAGTTTGGCCATCCCTTATCGTGACACTTGTACTGAGTCAGTGGCAGGAGATGGGATATGTGTGTACTGACACATTTCAATCACAATTTCTGCAGTTCTGAGATTTGTCTATGTGGTGCATGTGTGCACATATAAGTAGTGGCATACTACATGCTCCAGACAGATGGGTCCATGGAGGGGAAGGATATGAGGGGCATGGTTGACTGGCAGACTGACAGGTGTCTTTTTCAAAATGTGTCAGCACTTTTTGCAATGTTTTGCTAATGATGCAAAGGCGTGCTCTGTAAGGTGCTATACTGACTGTGATGTGTCAGGTGAAACAGGTGACTGATGTGGATCTGTTTATCCTGATTGCAGATACATCTACGGCTACTGGAGGAGGCAGCTCCACAGACCAAGAGGAGCCGCAGAGCCAGACTGGGTCCGCTGCAGAGGAGTTGGAGGGATCCAGTGGCACAGAGGGTGAGGGGAGCCACACTGAGTAGACCACAGCTATGACCATCTCAACTGAGGAGCACAGCATCTCGAGTGAGGACTCCCTTGTGGAGGTGGGTGTCAGCAAACCCCAGACAACACCTAGCGAGTCTGTCCCCGCCACCACCACCATCTCCACCCTCCCATCTGCTCCCATCCCAGAGGTCCGTTGAGCATGCCGTGTAAGGGAGCATGTCTCCTTTTGTCCAGGCACTGCACTCCCTGCCCCTGTCTCCCCTGCTGCCCTGACTGTGGAGTCTGTGGACTTTCTGAAGCAGCTCCATGTAGGACAGACATCGATGCTAAGTGTCCTCCATTCCCACACCACTCTGATGACACAACTGGTGTCCTTCATGGAGGGCATCTCATCAAACATGTCTGCCCTACATCGGACCATTCAGTCCATGGCCTCCACACAGACATCAGCAGTGTCCCTCCTCCAACAGTTCCTCACCCCTCCTACCTCTGCCACATGCACAATCCCTACTACCCTACCTGTCCAACGCACACACACACTGGCACCGGCACGCACAACAACAGACACAAGCAGCACATAGCCACGCAATACAAAATCCAGAGCCACATGCACGTACACTCCAGGGACTGATGGCGCACACACACAGGGGATAAGTCACAGACGCACAAACAGACATCCACTAACACTCCGCAGTCCTCTGATGCCTCTCCCTCCAAAACCCATTACGTTGCCTCAGCTGCAACCCCCCTTCCCAGAAGCTCTTTCTCGGTGACCTTGGCCTTTTCCCCACTGATCTATCTGCTCCAACTCACAAGGGGAAGTGGAAATCACCACGCACAGGGGGAGTTCCCCTGCCACATGGACACCCTCCCCCAGGCGCACGGACACTGAGACCCCCATCCGCAATGCACCCCGGACCAGGAGAAGCAAGACCCCACCACAATCCCGCAGCTCCACCACAAGGTCTTCATCCTGCAGCACCCAGGCCACCACTCCACAGGTCTCCTGCCACACCCTGCCCCTGTTTTCCCCACACACCGATACCGCATCCCCAAAATGCTTAGGCCCTCCCCCTGCCACATGCACTTCTACTCCCACCTCACATGCTCAGCCTGTTCCTGCCACTGGTGTGGAGACCATGTCCCCCCCTCTGTCATGCCCACCTCACCTGAACCCCATGACACTCCTTTTGAGGTTGGCACTGCAGTGGAGAGAACATCCACCCTGTCAGACTTGGGCACTGCAGTGGAGACCCCGTCCACACCTACTGACCTGCCCACTGCAGTGGTGCCGGCAACCACCCCATTTGACTTGAGCCCTGCAATGGTGACGGCACCCACCACATCTGACTTGATCCCTGCAGTGGTGACAGCGCCCACTGTGTCAGAGACCTCCACTGCAGTTGCCAGTGACACTCCTGCACCCACCACCTCTCCCCTGCCCAATTATGCTGTGGCCTGATCCTGTCCCTGTGGTGCCTGGCCTGGCCCTATGTATGCCCCTCCAAGGGGAGGTGTCCCCTGGCCATAGCAGTGCAGGCAAACAATGGGTGACAACTTGTCACATGTCACCCTGATTGAATGTTAAAAAGGACTGGCCATTGGCCTTTTGACATTGTGGACTTAGATTGCCAGTTCCATGGATTTATGTGTTTAATAAAGCCACTTGTTGTCATCCTGTGTTGTTGCATCTAGTGTACATGATGTTGATGATGATTGCCACGGACCTGCTGTTGTACTGGTGTTTTAAAGGTACAACAGAATGATTTATTAATGTGATGGACTCCATGTTGTCCATGTGATATGTGCACGTTTCTGCTTTGTATCCATGACATCCTTTGCAGCAATTTCATGGTGTAATGATTGCAAAATGTTGTGATGGTGAGTTTCATTTTGGGTTTGCTACTTCACATCTTTGGCATACACTGTTGCACATATGTTGTGCTTACATTTGGGCACATAGTAAGATTCCCTGACTGGGTCCATCTCCACTGGACAGGCAGGTTTGTGCATCCATGGTACACAAGTCATCTGTGGCATCAGTGCAACTAGCTCTACATGTGTATTGCGTATGTGCAGATAAATGAAGGGACACTCACGAACACAGGCTGATGTGAACAGAGCTTTCATAGTGTTGCAATTGTTGGCTCATTGTGCAAGTGTTGTGCTGACATGACAGAACCCTGCACAGACAATGTTTTGCACAGCTGACCTTCCCAAGGAGTGGAGACCCCTCATCGCATTGTGTCATTCCGTGACATTGCCTGGGCACATGGTGTGTGTTGTGTGGGCATGACTGTGTGTGTTCCCTTCCATTTTTTCAACACAGCCTGTGTTCCATACACATGTTCCTGTTTGGTGCGTTTGCAGAGTTGTCCTGTGTTCATCAAACATCTTTGCCCTGGGTTTTCTGGGATGTAGGTGCATGGCAAACTACTGGTCATTAGGTGTCATCCCTGGCTGTCTTAGTTGTGGCTTCCGGGGATGTTGTCAAACGCAAATGGGACACAGTCTGGATTCCCATTGGCACTTATGTGTTGCCAACATCATGTTGTTTTCCCTATGTGGGATCTGTCAGTGAGTGGCCCACTTGTATGTGTGTGTGGCTACTCCCACACATCAGGGTCATTGCTGCTATGTTGGAAGGTGTCGACATGTGTTCTTTGTGGCTCTCCTTTGGTTCCTCATTGGTGTGGGTGTGTGGCAGGGTTCCCAATGGATCTGGTATTTTTCACGTAATGCTCATATTCCGCGTACTGTGCAGTGTGGCAGACATTCACAGGGGTTGTTGACAGGCCATGTGTGAGGATTTGTGGGTACCTTAGATCCCCCTACCACCCCTGGGTTTGTCATGCGTGAATGTGCAATGTCACCAGTCCATGTGGTCCTAGCTGATGCAAATTGATGCAGATCAAGGTGTGTGGTGTTGAGGGTGGCCAAATGGTTTTTTTAATGTCTAGGCCCCTGCCTACATTTTGCCCATTGATTGTAGGTCATGGCCAGTGATTTGTGTTTATAGAGGTGTGATGGGAGTTTGTTGTTGAGGACACATGACCCAGTACGCACAGCTGACTGTGCTCCACAGTATGGTCAAAACCGACCTTTGTCATCACAGTGGGATTGGCGTACAGGCTACTGTCACCCCAAATTATGGTCCTAGTGGGTACTGCTGTGTTGGGTCTGTCCCTTGCTGTGTTGGTTGCTGTTCCACCCAGCTTGTGTCACATGAATCCGTTGGGATCCCACTCTTCTGGCAATGCCTGCTTGCCAACAAAGGGGTGCACAGTTCATGAGTTACTATTGTATAGCACTGAGTACACAACTGTGTGATTGGTGTTCAGCTCACCGTCATGTTTTGTGTACTAGCCTGGGGACACTGAGACACACCCATGTGTTGTGTATGATATACAGTGTGGGGCTGCCTGTCTGTGTTTGTGCATCTGCACCTTTGCATTGGTATGGCTTTTGCATTCCATTGGGTGGATGTTGTTTGTTGCTTTTTCCCTACTGCCCATGTGTCTTGTAGCTCCTCCTCCTGCACATTGATCATGTTTGGTATGTTCCATTGCTGCCATGATATGGCACTTGGTCACCTTACAGCAACAGTCTCCACAGGATTCCTCAGTTTGTGCGTCTGTTCGAAAAGATATGTGTGCATGCTCACTTTTCACATAGTCTAATTTGACACTGGAGGCATTGTTAGGGATCATGGCCAATGCTTGTCTGCACATGGCAGAGGGAGTTCTTGTGAAACACGGCAATCTTGACCTCCCAAAACTATGTTTGTTTGTGACAAAACCACCACATTGCCACTACATTGCTTGTGGTGTTGGGACCAGGACTCACAAATGCTGGTCTGGTGGTGCTGCTATTATTATGTCCACATAAACGTTTTGGTCACTGTAGTGATGGGGCGTTTAGACCCCATTCCCACAATGATCCGGAATTGCTGGGTTTTAGGACACCACAATCACCTTTTGGGCACACATGTGATGGGAGTCACATTGTATGTTTACTGTCAGAATTAGTGTTGTGGGCATTTTGCACACACAAACATACAATATTGCCAAGATGGTAGGGGGGTTTGCTTAGTCACCCTATGTGTGTGAATGCTGGTGGTGCTGGGCATCCAGCCCCCTATAAGTGGGGGTACCGGTAGTGCTGGGCATCCAGCCCCTATGAGTGGGGATGGTAGTAGTGCTGGGCATCCAGCCCCCTATGAGTGGGGATGGTAGTAGTGATGGGCATCCAGCACCCTATAAGTGGTGATGGTAGTAGTGCTGGGCATCCAGAACCCCTATAAGTGGGGGTACTGGTAGTGATGGGCATCCAGCCCCCTATGAGTGGGGATGGTAGTAGTGATGAACATCTATCCCCCTATAGGTGGGGGTACTGGTGGTGCTGGCCATCCAGCCCCCTCTGAGTGGGGATGGTAGTAGTGCTGGGCATCCAGCACCCTATGAGTGGGGATGGCAGTAGTGATGAACATCTATCCCCCTATAAGTGGGGATGGTAGTAGTGCTGGGCATCCAGCCCCCTATAAGTGGGGGTACTGGTAGTGATGGGCATCCAGCCCCCTATGAGTGGGGATGGTAGTAGTGCTGGGCATCCAGCCCCCTATGAGTGTGGATGGTAGTAGTGATGGGCATCCAGCTCCTTTAAGTGGGGGTACTGGTAGTGCTGGGCATCCAGCCCCCTATGAGTGGGGATGGTAGTAGTGCTGGGCATCCAGCCCCCTATGAGTGTGGATGGTAGTACTGCTGGGCATCCAGCCCCCTATGAGTGGGGATGGTAGTAGTGCTGGGCATCCAACCCCCTATGAGTGGGGATGGTAGTAGTGCTGGGCATCCAGCCCCCTATAAATGTGGGTACTGGTAGTGCTGGGCTTCCGGCTCCCTATAAGTGGGGGTACTGGTTGTGATGGGCATCCAGCCCCCTTGTGAGTGAGGATGGTAGGGTGCTGGGCATCCAGCCCCCTATGAGTGGGGATGGTAGTAGTGATGGACATCCAGCCCCCTATAAGTGGGGGTACTGGTTGTGATGGGCATCCAGACCCCTATGAGTGGGGTTAGTAGTGGTGAGGGGCACCCCCCTAGGTGTGGGGACTGCTGGTAGTGAGGACCATCCTACCCCTGTGGTTTTGCTGTTGCTGGTGGAAGGGATGTCCCCCCCTATGTGTGTGTAGCATTTTGCATGTTTGTGACATTTGTTTGTGTGGGTGGCTGACTTACCATCTGCATTGTACGCGTCTGTTCCTGATCCGGTCATAGATGTACAGTACTGGGATGACCTGCGCGATGGGATTCATCGTTGGTTCATCTCGGACTAGCTGATTGTTGCTCCGTCTCGTACACGTTGGGAGTTGGTCCGTCTTCTAGCCGTGGATCGTGTTGTGGCGCGAATCGGACCTGATATGCAGATCTACCGGATGCTGTGACGTGCTGCTAGTGGCGACCCGTTCAGCACGAAGGGAGTGTGCATCGTACTTGTCCGGCCGGAAACTGCTGTGGAAACTGCTTCCGGGTCGACTTGAATAGGCATTTAGAGACCCGGCTCGTACGGGAAATGCTGCTGGAATCGCAGCCTACGTGTCGGTTGGGATTGTGACACTTTTGCGCATCGTACTTCGTCGGCCGGACGGACCAACTCCCGGTACGAGTCAGTTGCAAGGTAATGCTACGGACAGCTCTCTGAGGGCTGTCCGAGCGGGATCGGAATCAACCCCTCAGTGTTTTAGGTGCCAGACGTATAGTGTGGACCTAGGTCATATCTTCTCTACATGCCCTAGTTTAGAACCAATTGGCCGAGAAATATCTGGCTTTCAGCGGCATGTTTTGAAGGAGGATGTATCACTTTCACCTCAGCTCATGTTACTAGGTATAATGGAAAAAGAGGGGAAATTTGGAGAAGAGCTTATATTTATAGCAATGTCAGTTCTCAGATTATGTGTTGCCTCAGCGTGGTTAGATTCTTCTCCCCCGACCTTACAGCAGTGGAAAGGCTGATTTCTGCACATATTTAATTTGGAAAAAGCACTTTATGATAGAAGAGGTAAAAAGTGGAGAATAAAGGGAAGAGGATATGGGGCCTTTAATTGCTTGGACCAATATGCTTGCGCAGGATGAATTAATTTGAAGGCTGTGATTAATAATGCTTTTGTATCTGTATTGTAATTTAAACAATATTGCTCTCTGTTCTTGATTTGGTTAACATCACGTTTTTTTTAAATTGGATTTGCTAGTCGTCTCTGATTTATGAATTTCATCAGTTTTATATTATGGAAATATTGGTTCCCTGAAATGTACTTATGCTGCACTTGTATTTTTTTCCTTCTGATTATGAATTTTACAAAAATAACAAACATGATTAAAAAAATCTGTGTTAGTTTATATATTAGTTGTATGTGTTATTTTCATTATTGTTTGTATAATTGTTAATAATATTTTGAAAAATAGTTTTAATTTTAAGTGATTTATACGTGTTTAATAGTAATTTATAGTGTCCTAGTGAGTTGCTGGGTTTGTAGGGGTGTAGGGTGGGAAGTTAATTAAGTGTCATTCATTAATAATTAATTGTTAAATAATTATTTAATTGATGAATTAATATGGAAACAGTGTAATGATATATTTTTAATTATATATTAGGTGTGGGCTGGCAATTAAGTAATAATTAATCAACAATTAATGAATGTATTAATCTTAAATATTGAAATGAATATTAAATATGTATGTTCTGCAGTGATTGTATTTTTTAAGTTATGTATTAGGTGTGGGCTGCTGGGTTTATGGGTATAGGGTGGGGGGGTAATTAAGTAATACACGGTTAACAATTAATTAACGGTTTAATATTAATTATTTAATTGATTAACAAATATGTAAATCATTATTCCCACCCCCGTACGCGCCTTACATACGGGGGTGGGGGTACGGGCCGTACATATGGGCGGTGGGGGGTAAGGGTCGTACATATGCCATGTTGGGGTACGCACCTTACATGATGACACGTACGATGTGAGTGATGGTGTGTACGTCGCGTAGCAGGCCCCCTTTTCCTTGTGCCTCGTAGCGTACTTAGCTTTTCCGGCACTTTTTGGCTCCCGTAAAAATATAGCCGTGCGGAGTGCTGTAGGTACGAATCGTACTTGCTGGTCCGTAAAACGCTGCCTGTCTCCGTGTGGACGTCGCGTACGCGCTGTCCAGGATCGGAATTGTATGTATTTTTTAGCCGTACGGTGTTTTTTATGATTCGTACAGAAATGGTATTTCTGTACGAATCGTACTTGCTGGTTTGTACGGTGGAATTCCCGGGTACGAGTCGTACAGAGAAAATGCTCCGTACGACCATTTGTACCCGGGTTTTACAGGATCGGAATCGGCACCTATGTGTGAGCTTTTGGGTTTGTAGGGGTATAGGGTGGGAAGTTAATTATTATTTATTTAATGATTAGTAAATTATTAATAATTATTAGTTGATTATTAATTATATTAATTGTGCTGCTTCTATTTAATGTAGTTATAAATTAAGTGTGGGCTGGTAGGTTTGTGAGGGTATAGTGTGGTAAGTTAACTAATTTATAAATTACAATTTTGTAATTGACAATTAAGTTCATATTAAGAGTTTTATATATGTTATAATTGACTAGGGCTATGTTTCATATATATTATGTGTCTGAAGTGAAGTACTTTCCCTACTGATGCACGCACTAGCGTGGGAATAGTAAATGTTACCCCTCTGGAGTCTAACACTTTCCCTGCAGTTACACAGACTGGAGTGGAAATAGTATATTTACCTCTCTGAAGTCCAACACTTTGCCTACTGTTGCACAGACTGGAATGGGCATATTAAACGATTAGCTCACTGTAGTCCAACTCTTTCCCGACTGTTGCACAGACTTGAGTTGGAATAGTGTCTCTTTTATTCCCAGGCTTTAATACTTTTAACAATATTGTTTAAAGATGTGCAATATTATTGATTAATTTTATATTTTTAACAGAATTGCTGAGGCACACATCAACTATAATAAACCAGAGAAGCTGGTATCCACAATATGTTTGAGCGTGTCAGAAATTAAAGTCCATCAGTAGCTTTGGAATTTCGCTTGCACGTTTCTTTAATATATCTTCTTACAAAATCCAGATATGTGCACAAAACAGCCGACACGTGTTTCGTCCAAAAAGGACTTTTTCAAGGCTGTAAACAATACATAAAAAGAACAATCACAAACATAAAACAGTCACCCATCCTATATTTTCTCATTATCACAGTTATAATCATATGGGTACGCTGTTAGTGCATTTACAATGTTATGCCCATTTACTTTTTAAGAGAATAAATAAGTCATGTTTCATATTACATACAATCCAACATATATTATACATCCCGAGTAGTATTGTGACAGACAAAGTATTACTTACTCACCCTAATAAAGTGACCAAGACCAAAGGAAAAAGTGTCTGTCACCACTGTCGAAAACCGAAAGAGGACAAATATCAAAATAAATCTAAACAGGTCAAACATAACATCAGCAAGGACGAAAGGGAAGCTTTGCAAAGAATTTCCAAGAATCAAACTCTAGTGATAAAAGAGGCTGATAAGGGGGGGAATATAGTCATCATGAATAGAGTGGACTATATTGCAGAGATAGATAGACAACTAAGGGATTGCTCATCATATGAGTCTGTTAAGTGCAATCCTATGAGTAATGTAACTAGTCTCATAGAAAAGAAATTGGATTTTTGGAAAACTAGAGGACTTATTACGGTTACAGAATGCAGATACCTTTTTAACCCCGCACCTACAGCAGCTTGCATCTACACCCTACCAAAAGTCCACAAGGGCAACACATTTCCACCTGGTAGGCCCATTATTTCTGGGATTGGTTCCCCGTCAGAAAAATTGTCTGAATACATTGATGTTTTTTTGCAACCCTTGGTACAGAATCTTCCTTCGTATCTTAGAGATACGAAAGATCTACTTCAACTATCGTAGCCTATTAACATCTAAGCCCTGAGTATTCTCCTGCCAGCTACCTGTGGAATATCAGGGGAAGCTGGGAATGGCTGTTACTGTTCTGCTTTAGAGCAGACATGATTAAATACTTGCTCTGCTTTCCATTTGGTTATCAGCGTAACCTTAATTTTAGACTGTGTCCATGTAATGTAATGGTCAGTCAATGTTACATTTGACCTTTTTTTGTGTTTTTTATAAAAGAGATACCAACATGTTTTAGTCCCTTTTAACAAGTCTAGAAACTTTCAGTACTGTACCCAAGCCTACCATCATCTTCAGCAGCTATCTGATGATGAGACCTGTTTTATGTAAGCTCTTTCCTTTGAACAGCAGTGCAATATTGGGGCACAATCATTTTAACAAAATTAGCTTTTATGTGTTTGTGTTTTTTAATATTTCAGCATTATGTATCTACTTACATATCCACTCAGACACTTATACATCCAGTCACATACCCACTCAGATACTCATGCACCCACTCACATACTCATTCAGGTATATATGCACCCACTTACAGACTCACTCAGAGAGTGACACACCCATGTACCGACCCACTCAGAGACTCATGCACCTACTTAGGGACTCGGTCATTGACTCATGCATACAGTCCCATACCTAATTAGAGACTCTTACAGCCACTCACTGACTCACCTGGGCACTCATGCAACCACTGACAGATGCACTCAGATACTGATGCACCCACTTACAAGCCCACTAACACACTCACCTATGTATTCCTCACAGACCCACTGAGACACTCATACACTCACTCACAGATCCACCAGAACACTCATACACTCATACAACCACTCACACACCCATACAGTCACTCCCACACTCAGTCACAGACCCTCGCAGAGACTTTATACACCCAGTCAGTCACTCATATGCTCAGCAATTCACACACTTACTGACAAACTCACCCAGATATACATGTACCCACTCACTCACCAAGTCAAGGCTCATGCATCCACTCACAGACACACCCAGACACTCACCCTCCCAGTCACAGACCCACTCACACACTCATGCATGCACCCATTAACTCACCCACTCAGAGACTTCTACTTCTACTTCCAGACTCATTGAGACACTCACACCTACTCACAGATCAACTCAGACACCCATACATCCACTCACATACCCATTCAGACAAACACTCCCATACAGTCACTCACTCAGCCACTCAGAGACTTATGCACCCAGTCAGTTATGCATTTAGAGACTCATGTACCCACTCACATATGCACTTGGAGACCCATGCACCCACTGACAGAACCACTCAGACACTCATGCTGCCAGTCAAAGACCCACTGAGAGCTCATGCACTCACTCACAGATCCACTCAGATACTCATGCACTCACTCACTTACTCACTCACCCACAAGCACCCACTGTATCTACTCACAGATACAGTCAGACAGTCATATACTAGCTTAAAAAATGCACAAAGGCACTTATGCACCTACTCACCAATTGAGTCAGAGACTTACACAACCAATCACAGACCAATTGTGATACTGATGCACCACTCATAGATGTACTGTGGCAGTCACGCATTTTGTTACAGAAGTATTGATAGACGAATGCGCCATCTCACAGATACTTATACCTTGAATGAGAGACTTAGTGATACTGTGAGCATGCAGTCATAGATTACACTGAGAGCGTTAAGCACAGTGTTATAGAGATATTAAGGGAGTGGTACATGCTAATATCCGTTAACACACAAAAAAGAGAGCCTGGGGAGGTTTATAGACCTGGAGGGGCCAGCTCCCCAAATAACAATGTCACAAAATACAGCAAGGCCACCTGGGTCTACAAGGAGAGATAAGAGATTAAAGAATATGGGATATCCCTTTTACAGGACAGTTCCCCTCACCCACCTGTGGGTGGCATGCTTCATCATCAGGAAATCTCCACACATCGCAACCTAGTTGCAGTGTGGGCTACAACCCCTCTCTGAGAGGGAGGAGCTCAGCGATGTTTTCAATGTGTTTACAAGAGGTTACCTAAAACCAATGATGTAGGCAGAGTGTGTTGAGGAAAAACAAAAAGGTGTGTGAGATTAAACTGACTCTAGGGTATGCCAAAGAGTTTTATTGGGGCTTCCATATGTCAGGAATAAAAACTAAATTCTATGAGAGGAGGGGGGAATTCAACCTGTAATAGGTATGTGTTGGTCAAAATGTTTCTGCCAAGTGCCCTCCGTCTTCACGAGGTGCAGCGGCTTTCGTCAGGACAAAAAGGTAAAAATAGTGAGTAACGTGAGCTAAAACACAAGGGAAAATAGCTATGCGAATGTTGCACCACAATTCTCATCCTGTAAACATGAAATACTCCACCGGTAGTTGAAGTGCATCTTCGCCTTGACAGGGGTCCACTGGTGGTTGTGTTTCACCTGCTTAGTCAGGTCATCAATAACGACTCTACCTTGGCACGAACTAAAGGGAGCCTATGTATCCTCATTCAGGAAGCTGCCTCGGGCCAAGGTAGAGTTGTTAAGCACATTGAGAAAGGCCATCATGGCCGAAACATGTTTGTCAGCACTGGTGATTAAATAAATCAATTAAAAGATTGACTCCTGTGTGCGCCACTAACTTTTCACCGGCAGTGGAATTGTTGCTTGAAAGTATGCGGTTTTGCCACCGAGAGTGAGCGGCACCTGCCCAGAAGAGAGCAGCGGTATGAGCGAATAACTGGAAACTGATATATACACACATCAATCAGATCCAGGGATCTAGGGCTGTACTTTTCAGGAGCCCTGGGTCAGCTCTGGCTGCCCTAAACATACACCAACAATCTCCACAGTATAGAGATTATTATTTATTCATGCAATGTTGCCTGATACCGATGCGTTTCGGCTTTCACCTTGTTCACGGTGGAGTGTGAGAGCCGACATTATCTTTTACATAAACATGATGATTATAATCGACTTAGGAGTAAAAATGTGCTCCGTGTCAGGAGAACAAAGAACATTTGCTGGCATCTTGGCATGTATATAATATAAGTTGTCGCTAGTGAAACTTGATAATATACCAGACAAAGGAACGTTCAGAAACATATTATCACTATCATGTTTTGACTTTCCGTGGACCCATATTTACATACAGTTGTATGATGTGATTCGCATGCACCTAAATGCCTTTGACATTCAGTTGGGAATTCCCAAACCTACACATATCATTGTGGACAAACTATTGGCCCATGTGTGCTTCTATCTGATAAAACTGATATATATATAATACGCGATGCTTCTTAATTTTCGACGTTGTTTGTCCTGAAACAATTATTTTGAATAAGTGTTTTGCCCTTGTGGGCTTTGTGTAAAAACAAATACATCTGCATGAAATACCTCCAGCATTGCTACAAATTCTTTAATAGGTCAGGTTGTAGTTCTTAAAGGGTCATATAAACCGACTGTCCTTCACATATTAGAGAAATTAAGTCTTCCTACCAGTAAAGCTGCAGAATTTCTGTGCCCACCAGCCGCAAACTATAAAGGTGTTATGTACAAACTAGGATTGATCTATTCTATTTTCTCAGGAAAATAAAACTCAAAAAGTGGTTCCATACATAACAACCCAAACCTGGCATACAGGGTAAAATGGGAGGGTCAAACCAATAAACAGAAATTAAGTCTCTCCGGAGGATCTTACCTGAGGTGGCTGTATTGGCGAAGCACCAGGCTGTTAATGTGCTATACAAGTGCTTTTGTTAATCTGAACTTTCTACATGGCTAAACTGAGCTGCTATCTTACATAGTCTGAAATTCTGTCATGGTATTGTTGTTAATGAAAGAGGCTGCTGTCTCCTTGATTGATTGCTGTTTATGGGTTACACATCTGAGTTAGTGCAAGTTAGTGCATAAGAAATGTATAATGGGTTTCCTGCATGAGCACTGACAGAGCAGTGCTGTGAGGCTGCTACTTTTCTATGCATGCCAAAACCATGAACACAAACCAAGAATGGTGAGGATACCAGATGATGCATCCACACAAAGCCAACCTGCAGATGTCAGTCAGGCCCAGCAGGAATAGCTCAGTGTTGCCAACTCTCTAGTAGGTTATGTTGTTCTCACTGGCTAGACGTGGCTTATACATCAATTTGCCCTGAAACAGATCCAACACTTGCAAGAGACGATATCCAGAGGGTCTTGACAGAAGCAGGAACTCTCAGCATTTCTCTTTTGCAAGAGCATAGTGTCATGATGACCCACATCTGGTTGTGGCAATGACCTTTGAATGTTACTAAGAGTGATTTAGTAGGTGTTGGAGGTTTTTTTTCGAAGAGAGGAAGGTTTGAGGCAATGCTGTATTTCAGCAACATGAGCATTGTGATTGGCAAACACAGTAACCCCAACTCCTGGAAAGGTTAATGCTTACAGCATTCGGGACCAATCCTGAGTGTTAAAGCCGGGCTTCATATCATGCTGTAGCACTTTCGCAGTATTCATCTCATTTGTCGACTAAGCCATCCGTATCACAAATAGGGGTGACCCTATTAACTGTCCTTCTTTGGGAACTGTCTTCATCTTCAACAAAATAAACATTAAGCACTGGTAAATACCTCTTAACACACATGGCCTTCAATCATACAATTGTTAATTCGTTCACATCCTTAACTGATAACAAACATTAAGTATTTCACAGACACCCCCCACCCCCAAAATTGTAGTTGATCCTGATGAAACGTGGAATACTATAAGAAGCCATCATCACTGCTGTTATTCTCAACCAATGGAGAAATCACTAGGTAAACTTGTGCCCGACCATATTATCAAATTACAGAACTATGCCAGTGACACACAGCTACATATGAAAATCCTAACTACAGTGACAAATAGTGACATTGTAGAAAGGTGCACTGCCCTTCCTTATTCCAGCTTAGATGTTGTGTGCCAGTCTGATACTGAAACTTAACTAAAATATTTCAACTGTATTGATAACAGCAAAACATCTAGGAGCATTATGCAGAGCAAATTTTTTAAAAAAGCAGCTTCACACCAAATCCTTCGTAATATAAAGGTTCATCTTTGTCAGAAAACATATCTGCATGAAATGCATTGCTAGGAACACCCAGACACCTGATACCCCATAGACATCTGAAATATTATTCAAGCCTTGACTGTGTCACTATAACATTTTGGCAACAGCTTGCTGATGTCCCAGTCTTGCCCTAACTTTAGGGAAGGACTTCTTTTTTGTACTGAACAGCAGTATATAATTCCGATAATGAAAGCATAATCAAATCTCGGAGATAAATAATTAATGATTTTTAATAGATAGAATTTCTGCTGACCAATGCAACAGGCAGCCTTATATCTTAAGAATGAAGAAGAGTTACAAAACAGTGAGGACCAGAATGCAAGCCCTCTCAAGCTATGACCATTGCGTCTGGAAATAATGTGGCTGTACTGCTCATTTACAGATTCAATTTAACCCACCACTCCTCCAATTCCGAAAGTACCCAAATAAAAAAACACCTGAGAAATGTATTATTAAAAAAACCAACTTAATTCTCCACCACAAACACCCGTTTAGGAGAATATTTCCTTGCTGCTAACCTTGTCTTGTCTGATTAACAGGGCAAGCTCGCGATAGATTTTTTCTCTTCAGTTAGTAGAAAGGAAATATAGGTGACACTCTTTGTAGTAAATCAATCCAAATTTATTGCTGAATCATTATTGGAAACGTTCCTTTTTTCAGGGGCACTTCCATTCTTTTTGCCTTTCTCCTCCCCTTTTTAGCTGAATTCATTTTTGTTGGCTTTAAAACTCAGTATACTTTACCACTGCTAAACAGTGCTAACGTGCATGTGCTCGCTTCCTAAACTGTGGTAACATTGGCTTATCAACAATTGGCATATTTAATTTACTTATCAGTCCCTAGTAAAGTGCACTTTATGTGCCCGGGGCCTGTAAATTAAATCTACTAGTGGGCCTGCAGCACTGCTTAGCGCGATTTTCAATATCGCCGGCTATCGCTGGATTACATCGCCAAGTTAGCATGTCATCATCATCGCTTAACTCCAAAGCGATAAAAAATCCAGCAATAGCGGCGAAAGGCCTGAATATCGCTGGAAATCTAGCGATAAAAAAGCAGCAATAGGGAAATCGTTGATAATAAGCCATGGTGGACTTATCCTGACAATCCACCTCCCATTGACCAGATGGCTAAGTAGGTTCCAATCAGGCGTTCAAAAACCAGTGATATTCGCGGTTAGCACTACTTTTATTATCGCTATGCCGGTCCGGGGCAGGATTGATAATAGAGGGCAGTTGTGTTAGCGACAGTTTTCATGTTATTTTAGTGAGGAACGCCTACTTTGCATATCATTAGCGATAAATATCGCTGACATGCAAAGCGGCAGGATAAACGGCAGCTATCGCAAGGATACTAGCGCTAACGCATGTTAGCGAGTCCTTGGTGATAGTGCGATAGGAAAATCGCCACTTTCCCGGCGATATGTGCCGGAAAAGCAGCAAAACTTTCCTTGATAAAATGCCCCAAGGAGCTTTTTAAACATGCCTCAGGCTTGCTATTGCAGGGCCAGTGTGTGCAGTTTTAAACTGCCATGTCGACCTGGCAAGTGAACCCTATTGCCAGGCCCAACCTGTCCTTTCTAATACATATGTCACCCCTAAAGTAGGCCCTAGGAAGCCACAAGGGCAAGTTGCAGTGTGTTTAAAAAGTTGGACATGTAATTTTAAGTTTTTGCATGCCCAGGTTGAGAAAAACTCTGAAATTCGTGTTTCACTAATGCCAGCCCTACCTATCCCACAGGTTAACATTGGGATTACCTTATTACATTTTATAAGTGTAATTTCCAATTGGGAAAAGATGGCAATTTTGAGTTTGGTGTCTCTAGACTCACAATTTAAAATCACACCTATGGTATGGTTGGATTTTAGATGCCACTTTTAGAAAGTTTACATTTTCTTACTTTAACCATTCTATGCCTTCTGCCTGTCTCTCAATACACATCTGGAGTGAGGGACAGCTGGGGCTTGTGTCTTCTCTTTAGACAGCCACATGCAATGGAAGCTTAGGTGTGACTTGATGGGCCCTAATGGGCCATTAACTGGCTTGATGGGGGGGAGCTAAGCACAGCACCCAAATGCACCTGAAAAGGTTGTGCCCTGTCTCCACATAATAAAACTAACAACCCTGTATTGTCACTCTAGTCAGCTTCCATCCAGGGCCAGGAAAGAAGGGGATTCCCTGCACTTCAGAGCCACTGTCTAGAGGCTTGTCTCGACTCCAGAACCAGGGCCCCAAAGTATACAGACTAGACCTCAAATACCACCACTTACAGTACATTGCTGGACCTGTGGATAATCCGCCAGGCAGAAGGACTGCTGTGCTGATGAAACTTTGTTGGACTGCTATTTTATGGGACTCTTGCTTTGCCAGTCTGAACTGTGCCTGCTGCCCTCTTGCCTGGGAGTGAGAAGAACATCTCTACAACCCAGAGTGACTCCAAGGGCCAGCTGGCTGACCTCCTGTTTTCTGAAATCTCAGGGACCCAAAAGACTTCCAACCAGCCTGCTCCTGCAACAGGACTCTGCCATCTGAGTCTGCTCTGCCAGGCGTTATGACCCCAGTCCTGGACCCTTGGTTGTGAGCCTATGGTGCTCTGCCTTTTACGTTCCTCATTCGAACCGTCACAAAGCAACGCCGCACAGACCTCGCACCAGCATTTAAGGCACTGTGTTCAGTGGGACCAAGTGGGTACCTGTAGCCAGCCTGTGCTCTATCATGGTCGGACTGAACTTGTGACTTTGTACCGGTCTGGTGCAACCAGATAACCACAGTTGGTGCTTTACTCATTTATTCTCTATTTTCGCCTAATTCTTTAAAATTGTGCATCTCAGGATATACTTATTGGATTTTTGTCATTTTAGTTGTGTTTTTTCAATAAATTAAGCTATATTCTTCCAAACAGGTGTGGATTTTTTTGTCTGGTGTTTTCACTGCTTTACTGTATTAAGTGTTGCACTTTACATATTGCCTCTTAGGTTAAGCCTGCCTGCTCAGTTCCAAGTAACCAGAGGGTCAGCACAGGTTAATTTACGGTGTGTGTCTGACTTACCCTTACTAGGATTGTGGTTACTACTTGGACAGGGTGCATACCTCTGCCAACTAGAGATCCAATTTCTAACACTCATGATGTTCAGAAAATGACCAATGTGTTTTGCCCTTACGGTTTTCTTGATCATGGTTGATATATGCTGAAAACTTTCAGGGGAACTGCTCCAGCTCTGCGTTTTGCTCCTTGTTGTTAGCATTAAGAAACAACTACCACTCAATTTTGATTTAATTTCAAGAACTCTTTTGGGCGAATAATAACTGCCATAAAAGTACATACGATTAAAAAGCAATTGATGCTATATGCTACATGGAACAATAAAATCCTTTAAGATGTCATTACATAACAATCATAGACCCTCAACATAATCTATCACAATACTTTTCCTTAGATGAATATCATTTAAATAAAAAGGGCAACACTAAAACACACACATTGATCGTTTAGTGCAAGCAGAAATGTCAGTGCATCATTATAGTTTCTTGTATTCTACATAATAAAAAGGGGTTTCAAATCTAGACATCACATCTCCTTATAAATATATCCAAAATAAAATAAAGTGCCATGTGCTTTGCTTACTCATTTCATCACAGGGACAAGTTCATCTTCGGAAATGCAACTGATTGGTGCACCATACCACTTCTAAATCTAATTAGGAGGTACCGGTGTTGACTGTTTTTAACACACATCAAATACTATTGACACCCCTCCCTTTCCTCCAAGGACATACATAGCAATCATAATTTTCTTTGACTCTACACAAAGTCTAGCATCAGAACTATACAGACTGAAAGTAGCTTTAATGTGACTCTTAGTTAAATGTAAATTGATAATTGTATAGCGCACTACTCACCCGCAAGTGTCTCAAGGCGCTTGTACGAATACCGCTGTGGAACCCATCCTGGCTTTCCCTGTGAGGTGTCCACTCCTGGGCACCCCCAAGGTGGAGGCCAGGCATCCTTAGCATTGTGGGGGCCGTTGTGGAGATTAAGCAAGCTATTGCCCAGAGTTTCAGAGTGGGACTCCATGATTGGAATATGCACCGAGGCGAGAAATATCAGGTCCGTGGAATTTTGAGCCCAAGACCCGCCGAGGCGGGGAATTGAACCCTGGTCCCAGGCCAGACCTCTGCATCAGGGTCTGCCGCTCTAACCATTGAGCCACACTTCTCCACTTAGTTAATGCTACTACCTGTGCTGGCTCCTCACCCACTGTCAAATGGAACACAGACTTGAACGTGGAAACTACATAGGCCAGCCACGGAATGCGAAAGGCGTGATCCAATTTTAAACAATCGAGTATAATCAGTTTGACAAATCTTGTTTCTTCTTTCATCCAGATGGAGAACCAGAGCAATAATGGTTTCATTAAAAGAGAATTCCCCAGATAAAACAACCCCACCTCTTTAAGCTCAATTAGGGATGGGGCTGAGGCAGGCAAACAAAGCAGCTGTTAAAAAAAAGTGTTTTCTTCAACTTGAAGAGATTGGCAAGTAGTGTGACCCCACAGTCCTGCCCCAAATGTAGCAGCAGGTAGTACTTTAGCCTTGTAAATCGTGATCATTTCTTTAATGGGGTGCTGATCAAGTTTGGATGAAAATTTAAATATCCCCTCACAATTCCTGCTCATTTTAAGTTCAGAATTTGGAATCTGTTGCACCCATATGCCATTACTTGTAAACTGGACCCCCAGATCGCAAAATCTATTCACTCTGTTGATGAGGGAGAATCAATAAAGAAGGGCCTACATTTATTTGGTTAATTCCTGCATATAATTGTAAAAGTCTTTGATTTGTTGATTATCATTTTCTAGATGCTTTATGCTCCCCGAAGGCTGCCATCAACTTCTCCAGTCCATTGTGGGTCCTAGATATTATTACGGCATCATCGGCGTATAACAACACCGGAATAGGGTGCTCTGTAATGAGGGGTACACCTGCCTGAAGTACCTGCAAGGCTTCATCCTCTCCATTAATACAGAGGGAAAACAATAAAGGGGCTAATACGCATCCCTGTCTAATACCCTTTCCTACATTAAAATCAGGTATGCCTTTGTCTCTCGTACCATAACAGACTTTGCTTGATAGATTCTAATAAAGGCAAGCCAAGAAAAAATGATCACCATGGGAGCCCCTAGGCTAGTCAGGCTTGACCATAAAATAGAATGATTAACTAGGTCAAACACTCTGCTAAGATCTATGAAGCAGAGGTACAGAGACCCCAGCTTAGCCCAGGTATATTTCCCTATTAACAGGTCTAAATTGATTCATTGTTCCGTTGTTCCCAGGCCCCTCGTGAAACAATATTGGGCTGGAGAAAGAATAGAATTTTCCCAGGCCCATTCCTCCAGCCTCTGTAACAAAACCCTGCTCATCAATTTTACAGAAGAGTACAGGAGGAAATTGGATGGTAGCATTTAGAATCTGATTTGTCACCTTTTTTAAAAATGGAGATGATTATTGACACAAACCAGGACTTGGGAATTATGCTTACGGCAGCTGCATTGAAAACCCTAGTTAAAATTGGTCCCCATAGTTCTTTGAATGCCTTAAAAACATCTACCAGTACCCCATTTGGTCCTGGGGCCCTTCCACTAGCACTAGAAATTATAGCACAAATAACTTCATCAATAGAGATTTTAAGTGGGATTCAATGCCAACTGCAGTTGCGATCAGTCCCCATTTCTCTACCCACGTTTATAGTATCATTAAAATGTTGGAAAATGCTCCATACATGCATCGCAGGTTACAAAGGAGTTCAATTCTGTGATCTTATAAGATTTCAAAAAGGGGCATTAATCGTATTCCAAAACAGCTGACTGTCCCTTGTCCTGGAACCTTGTCTCAAATGGACCGTGTCTCTACTTTTAAAGATCGTTTCCCCCTCGGCAATTGCCTGCTTATAATTATTTTGGAGAGTCTTGATTAGCAAGGTATCTCTAGGTGGGCATCCAAAGGTTAGAATTAAGATAAAATACTGTGACAGGGGTTTATTCAATCTGTCACAGGTGAATCAGCGCCTGATTCATCGGTGTCGCGAGGACCAAGATGCCACCTCAAGTTTTATGGCCAGGTCAAGGAGTAATTTATTACCTATAATTGCGGGTAAACACACTGACCAGTGGACCCAAAACTTTGAAGTGACAAATCCCTCCATCCACTGGTTTTGTATCTTCAGTATCTTGTTGCGTTTGGGGAGAACTTACTCCACTTTCCTATTTTGTCTGTCCTGAAGAAACCTGCTACACCTCTACAGAGGATATAAGGCTGAAACATGTCGACCTGCACTGTCCTGCAACAGGTTGAATAAACCCCTGTTGCAGTATTCTATCTTATTTCTAAACTTTGGACGCCCCATAAAACATTTTTGGGTGTTCTTCAGCATTAATTTTAGCTCACACACATTTCCTCTTCTTGCTCCCTACATCACACCTTGCTCCTCTGCAGGTTTTAGTATACCTCTTTTCTCACAAAACATCCCTGAGCTCCTCCCTCTCAGAGACCAGGTTCATAATGCGAAGAGGTATCCCTATGATGAAGCATGCCACCTTCGGGTGGGTGAGGGAAACTGTCCTGTAAAAGGGACACTCCAGCACTCTCTCCAATATCAGACCCAGAGGTCTATTTTGTGCTTTAATTTTATGGTAGAGGGTAGTTGTCCCCTGCAGGTCTTTAGACCTCCTCAGAAACTCTTTTTGTGTTATTTTATGAATGTTTTTTTGCCAGTGCTACTCGTTATGTATTGCTCCAAGGACTGAGTGTGCTGATAGTGCTCACCTTCTTAACTCCAACCTTACTCTTTTGCCTATGCTTAGTGATGAATCCAACCGCTTTATCTTAGGGGGTGTCTTGAAATAGGCATTTAAGTATGGATATGGGCACCACACATTCCGATACCAATATTTATCAATCAGATCCAGCAATCCTGAGTTCTGAGAAGTCTGCTGATGACTCAGGGTTTGGTTATTGATGAGACTTATAGGACAGCCATCAGCATTTACATCTTGGCTACTGCCCTGCGATGTTCTATTAAAATGATGTGCAGCAACAAATTATTTTTAAATTAAAAAATACTATTGCAATCATATGACTGAAACGGTTAGATGGCAGCATGTTTTCTTTTATTTTCTTCTTTTATATTTTTGTGACATATGCTTGCAATAAAAAAGAAAATTAAACAATTTACCAGCTTGCCATGGCCAGATTTATTTCATTTGTCTGGCTTAGCTTATATTATATCTATTTGCCATGAGTATTTTCACATGTGTCACAAGTCTCCCTCACACGATGTGACTAGGTAGATGAACCAGTTGCCTAGAGGATGCTAAAAGATAAATCTCTGAATTCAGGCCTTCCAGCATAATGATATGTAGGATTGTACATAACTTGGCATAGATATTCAAAAATAACTCATTGTAACATGTATAGGTATTAGACCAATTGGTTCAGGATTTGTGATTAAATGATTAGGGAATATCCCAGGACACCGCCGGCTTAAAAAATTGATGAACATCTTTGGGGACTATATGGTTTCTAGGAAAATGAAAATCAACAAGGCAAAGACTTCTTCAATGGTATGTGGGAAAGTGCAGCAACGTAAGACCTTTTATATTGAGTGAGCCCTATTTGTTAATGTTAACTCCTTCTCTTGGGGTCTTATTCACGAGCAGTGGATCCTGGTCCCAGCATGTTTCAAGCACACAGATGAAATTGAGCAGAGTTTGCGAGGGAGTGTTCATGTTTTCCCATAAGATTGGCAGTCACCCAATTAAGACAATGCTTGAAATTTATAAGGCAAGGGGCATCACAACCGCATTTTATGTGGGAGGCCTGTGGGGCTATGCTCCCAGTCAAATATTACAGGTGGAAAAGTCCCTCATCCTCAAACATTTGTTTGTCTGTTGTGCCCACCCATCTTTTATATTACATGATGAGGCTGGGTTACATTTCTTGGAGGCCACACTAGCTTTAAAACCCTTTTACTTGGGCACTCTATATGATCGAAAACAGAAAAAACTTAAGTCAATTAAATCCGACTGTTTAGCTCTAGACCACGTGTTGAAAATACCCTGGCTGTCCTATATAAATGGGCTCTATACATCATTATCCCAAATTGCAAGGCTTTTGTAGATTCAATTCTGAGCCAGTCCCTCCTGATTGGGGACTGAAAGACTGCTCTGAGGAAAATGGTTACCAAAATCATATGTTTAGCTCTGCTGTTTGACTTACTCATTCTGACCAACCCAGCTATTGGTTCCTCATTGGAAAAAAATGGTATTAAGAGCACCTTCCTGAATTACAGTAGGGAGTGTAGAACGCTTGAAGAATACAAGAAACATACTGTAGCTTTATATGGAACAAATGAGCTGTTGGAGGGATGTCAGCATTATCTGACTTGAGGGACTAACACCCAACATCGTTTTGTGTTAACCAGATTACAATAGGGCATTGTCCACCATTTGGTCGCCTTTTCTGAAATGAAAAAGTATCCATCAGTCACTAACTACACCTTGTCCTTGCGATGGTGGTTCAGCCCAACGCATACAGCACTTTATGCTACTTTATCGTCTTTAAGAAGATATTATCTAAAAGCACTTCCCCTTGAAAGTAATATCAGGGATTGCAGGTGGGCTTGAAATTCTTTTAACCCTTTGGTCTGTACTAGAATTGGACTTTATATTTGGGCTGCCATACATCTCAGGAAAAGTATAGTATCATAACATATATAATGTGGGGTTTTCAAGCTGGTTTTTATCTTATTTTAATATATTACTATGTATTTATGAGCTTTTATGATTATGCTTTTTTCTATGTACTTTTATGGCCTTTTGTTTCTGAGCCAAATAAAGTTTTAAATCGAATCGATTAAGGTATTTTTTGCGTTCATCCTCTATTCATTTTGTTCGCTGCGTTACTAATAATGAGGGTAATAATTCTAATCACATGAGTGAGAATAACTTGTAATAAATATGACTCTGCCATAAATATTGATAATTGTGTGAATATTGATTTCGGGGTTCGGGGCGGGGCTCCACACTTTTGGCTGCACATCTCATTTGTCTGTTTCTGCGAAACATTTGCAGTTTCCTTTTTTAGGGGCTGAGGAAATTTATCCATGTTTGGCTAATAATGCCCTCGGATAAAACAAAACACAAAAGACAGAACGTTACAGAGAAATTGCACTGTAGCCTGAGGCCAAGACCTATGCTGTTCAGTATATAACTTATAGAGTGGTGCTACACAAGTAGGTCTATACCATGGGGTTGGTATGTTAGGACTGGCATAACCCTTATCAGGCATTAATGCTCCTCCACTGAGGGCAAAATGTTCTGATTAAACATGGAGAGGTAAAAATGTAAAACTGAAGAACTGGGGCAATTGATACAAACCAGGCATTGTATATCCACTCAATTATCTTCCACCGAGCTGCCAACGTTTCTGAGTTCTAGTATACATCTAAAGTAACCCTGGGCGTAGTTTGCGTAGTAGTGCTACGTGTAGCTACGCGAAGTGCACTTCGCACTAGTTGAGCTACGTGAAGCTACACGAACTGTGTAGTGCACTGTGCAAAATGCAGTTCGCACTGATTGCACAGTGCCGGATGCTTGTCGGCACTGTGCAATCAGTGCAAACCGCATCATGCACAGTGCAAGCGGTCATTTTCTGCTGCTCGAGTATATTTCTACTCGAGCGGCAGCTTTCTCAACGCGGACTGGTAGTTTCTCATCACGAGCAGTCGTGAGCATACGCAACCACTCGCAATGAGAAACCTGACCTCCCCGCATTGAGAATCTCGCCGGGAGGTTTAATTTCCACGCTCGCGATCGGCAACTTGATGTTGCTGATTGCGAACGAGGAAAAAGTCTCTCCAGGATGCCATTTTTCCCACTCGCGGTCGCCAACTTGACGTTGAGGACCGCGAGCAAGCAAAAAATGACCGCTACGCGTGTTTGCACTGTGCTAAGTGCAATTTGCGTAGTGCGAAGTAGCGCAAATTTCGCAAACTATGCGAGCGTAGCGTAGTACTTTGCCCAGGGTTACTCTAAAGCCCTGTTCCCAAAGAGAGAGTGGAACAACATGTTTGGCATTAGCCAAGCCAAGTCCCCCACGTGCTTATCCATATGGATGTTGAGTCGGTTATTCCCATGTTTTTATGAATGAGCAATGCATTATTGTAATCGTGTGTGTGTGTGTGTGCGCGCTTTTGTGTGCACATGCGGGCGTGTGTGTGTTTCTCAAGCATAGCAATAACCTGTAAGCACGCGCTAGGAAGTAAAATAAACAGTGGGAGCACATAAAAACTCTCCATAGGGCTGGTTTTATGAATTAATTAACTATGCAAATGGGGTGACAAAGCTGCCACATCCAATGACTCTCTGAATGCCATAATCCAAACTTTCTCTGAAAAGGTCATGAATCATCCTTAATGGATGCAGTAACTGACATATTCATGGCTTCAGAATCAGATATTATCGACGCCCCTTTCCAAGTTCGCAGCACTAAGGTTATCTGGAGGACTTCGGAAGAATTGTTTTGATGGGGATGAGCATCTCTGCAAGTTGATCTGCATCTGAGGAATAAATAAACAGCAGTATAACATTTAGTGCACGTGCAACGGAAAAGTATATGTATTCGATCGCAGGAAGAGTTTCAAAAGAGACTCCTTGAAAATAATATGGGCCTTCTGTCCTGCAAGCCGGAAATCGCAGTCTCTGTGAACAAACCAAAAAGGTAATGTCTGCATTTTTAGCTAGATGCTTTCCATTGACTTCAAATGACATTGGCCTTCTGCAGTTCAAGTGTCAATCTTTGTTTTATGTGAAAATACTGTCTCAGCAGGTTACAGGAATCAAGCTTCCTTTTCAATTGCTTGAGGCATTACAGAGAGGTGAATATGTTTTCAAGAAACTCTCTTGTAAGGAGGAATTACTAAATAATATTCTGAGCAGAATATTGATAAATGTATTTTTTAGTTTTTATTCGTGCAGATGAGGAGTGTGAAATGGACGACTGCACGAAAACTGTCTGCCTGTATGAAACCCTAAAATGTATTTTTTTGTTTTTGTTTACCTTGATATGACCTCCCCTGAAAGCTAAAGAGTATGGGTCTCTCTTAGAGCCTCATTTTTAGGAAGGTGGACACTGGGTGCAGATTTAATCATTGGGTTACGTTGCACCTTGTGAAGTTAAGATGTCTTGCATATCTCTACAAGGAAGCCTTATGAATACCACTGAGCGCCATTTCAAGTGCTGTGCGCGGGAAAAAAAGTTTTGTCTACTGTTTGTGATTGAGCATTTGTCTTCCAGCTCCTGCATTAGTGGAACTTACTCCAATTACTTCCACGTAGTTAAAAATCCGCCAAGGCCTAGATTCCAATACTTTTTGCACTCAGCCATTTTATTTCCACTTTTTGTAGATGACTAAAGTTCCTCATGAGTTTATCATGCAAACTATTGGACGGGGATCTACAGCTCAGTCACTGGGTGACTACAATGGAACAACTTCTATTTATTGGCAGAAATTCAGTATATATGCATATTATGCGTTTTAAAGCAGCTTTTTCTGGGCTTCCTTCTTCTCTTTTCTCATCTTTTTTTTGTTTATTGCATATTTAAATAGCACGAACTCGACCCAAACGTATTGGAGCGCTTTACACGAGCACCGTATTTACATTACACATTCATGCACGGGGAGATTAAGTGATTTACCCAGAATCGCATGATGTGGACGTGACCCCGAGGCTCGAACCCTGGTTTCCAGTACAAAAGTCGTCAGTCTAGCAGAGGAACCACATCCCCTCCCCATATCCTCATCCATTACAGACTGAGGGTATCATTTATGAAAAGTGTTGCATTGCTGCGTGAAAGAAGTAATGCAACACTTTTCGCAAGGAATGACAGATACGTCAGGAATCCTGACGCATCTGTTGGCGCAAAACCCACACATTGCTGGAGTTGAGTCCTAAGCATGATGCAACTCCAACACTGCATGGGGAAGCTTATTCCCATTGCACTGCATCACCCTTATACCTGCTGTGAGGCAGGCGTAAGGTTTGACACAGCAGCGTAGTAGAAGTGGCGCTGTGAAATCTGATAGATTTCACTGCACCACTTCTGCGAGGCTTTTTCACATGGGAACGCCCACCCTGCTTACAATATACCAGACCATTATACCAGATGTATACTGTAGCACAGGCATTTACAAACTGATGCATTTGCTTAGATACGTCACTTCGTAAATACGGCGCAACTTGGCGCATTATTTACGCCACTGCTGTGTCACAAAAAGTAACGCAGCAGCGGCATAAAAGTGTTGCAAGCTTTATAAATAAGGCCCTGCGGACCCAATTCACAAAGGGCCTCCGCATCTGTAGCGGAGGCCCCACTACTGTGGCGGGAGCCCCGAACTTGTGTCGGGACCTCCATACTGCAATTGCCCATTGCGGCGGTCCCACCACTAGTGTGGGGCGTCTGCCTCGAGAGATGAGACCCTTTGTGAGTTGTCCTCTGAATGTTTGTGGCCTGAAGGATTCTTTATTTGGTTTTACCTTATAACTGCTGTTCAGTGACATCATCAAGGGTGAGTATTATCTGAATGTTTTCTTTGAAATGACTAATGCAAGGCAATCAGCTAGTCTAACTGCCTTTGAAAATTAACTGTAGTTGCCTTGAAATGGAATGAAGAAACCATCCAGCTGCATTGCAGCTGTCTGGTAAAAAAGATTCCTGTTGCAACAAGCTTCCTTTGTTCTTGGACTCCTCTCTAGGATAAAGAATTTAGAGGCACGTGACTTGACCACACCGAGATTTCCATCACACCAGTTCTTTCTGAGTGAGGTATTGTACAATTTTGTGTGTACTCTGGCCCCTTAAGATTCTAACACCTACTCTGGTGTTTTGTTGACCTCCTTTTAAATTGTGGCATGTCGGAAAACAGGTTTCATTGTGACCACATTGTAATTCAAGTTGCTGTGCAGAAATATGACATGTGTTCACAAAAGATATGTGTTTTAGTTTCTGAAAATTGTGCAAACTGAGTATTGGTTAATACAGCAACTCCATTCAGCCTTCCTAAAAATGTAGTACGATAATTGTATCAACCGAAGTGCTATAAACATTTGGATACTACCCCATGTGCAATCCTTTTCTTGGTCATTAGAATTCACCTCTGCACCATCTCATAGGTATGAAGACTCTATCACTCCCTATAATATTAAGGTCTTTGCTAACTAGTTCTTTTAGTGAACTGAGGATATATTTTACAAATGGCCCTCTTTGCAGGGTTATCCCACAACCTTTTGCTTCTTCCTCCTATTTTATACTGACCTGTGTTTGTTGGCTATAGGACTCTGGGCACTTTACCACTGGTGATCAGTGCTAAAGTGCATATGCTCTCTGTGTAAATTGTTATTGTGATTGGTTCTACCTGGCTGACATATTTGTTTTACCAGTAGGTCCCTAGTAAAGTGCACTGAGTGCGCCAGGGCTTGTAGATCAAATGCTACCAGTGGGTTTGCAACACTGATTGTGCCACCCACATGAGTAGCCCTGAAAAGATTTCTCCGGCCTGCCACCGCGGTGCCTCCGCGCAGTTTGTAAACTGCCATGTCAACCCACTTGCCAGACCCAACCTTCCCTTTTCTCACTTACAGGGCACCCCTATGGTTTGCCCAAGGTACCCCCCTGGGCAGGGTGCAGTGTATGTGAAAGGTAGGACATGTACTGGTGTGTGTAACATGTCCTGATAGGGAAATACTGCCAATTTTGCTTTTCACTATTGAAAGGCTATCTTGCCCCATAAGCAGAATGGGAAATGCTCTGTAACATTTTACAAGCATATCTTCCCATAGGGATAAGATGAAAAAATTGAGTTTGGTATCCCTGAACTCAGAATTTGATGACACATCTTTTAGTAAAGATGTTTTTTAAATTCTGTGTTTCAAAAAACCACTTTTAGAAAGTGGTTATTTTCTTGTTCAACCATCCCGTGTGCCTCTGCCTGCTTGTGGATTGACTCTCTGGTTTCAGTGTGATAGAGACAGAGGATGTGCATTCCCTGTAGACAGCCTCTGGGGCGGTTGAGGTATGCCTGGCCCTTCCAGAATGACTCAGCCCTAAGCAGAATAGACCCTGACTGCAAATAGAGTGGTGGGAGGAGATTTACCTTGCACCTGAATGGAGACTGTCTCCCTTGCACAATGATGTCTCCACTTCCTGTGGTCATGCTGCACCAGTGAAGGCAGACCTGGTTTGAACTGGGCTTAGAGCCCCCTGCACAAAGAGAGCAAAGACATTTTGGGGTATAAGTATCAGACCCAAAACCCCAGACTTTAGATCATCCCTGGAATTCAAGAGGACCCTTTGCCAAGGAGGAGAGCTGGAGAGACTGAGAAGAAGCACTGCCCCATTGCTGTGTGCTGTGTGGAGTTGGCCTGCAGTTGCTTTGTCTGCCAAGAAAAGGAGAAGGACTTTGCTGAGTGCTGTGTCCCCTGCTTGAAGGAGATGTCCATGGGCTTGTGTGTGCTTGCCTCCTATTAAGAAATCTCAGGGACACAAAAGCCTTCCTAAAAATATGATGGTGCTGCTGGACTCTGCCATCCGTGAGTCCTACCCTTTCCTGAGGTGTCTCCTTCCAGGTACAGGGCTTCAGAGGTGGGTTTTGCAGCTAATCTCTGCCAGAACCAGCGCAAAGCATCGCAAAGCCGTGTAAAGTCTCATGGAACTGACCCTGGACAACGCAACGCCTTGCCGAGTCTCGCCGGGCGACTTGAAGTCCCGCCCCGCAGCTCCCAGCACCGACGCCGGACGGCGCGATGCCTCACAGAGCGACACATCACTTCCGGTGTGTCACGCATCCTACCTGTGTTTTTCCACACATCACCCGCAGACCAGAATCATCTTGGATTTCAACGCCTCACTTCCCCCTACTGACCAAACACAACGCATCACTTCTACTGGGTGAAGCAGAACTGTTGCATTGCCTCCCCAAGGTCTCAGAAACTGAGGCATCGCTGTGTTTTCCAATGCTTCATTTCTCTCCTGCTGTTTGGCCTTGTGAATTTTGACGCATCTTCAGGTACTTTCTGTAAAGGTCACCCATCCATAGTTTTTTATGGTACAAGTTCTTGAAATCTTTTGAAAGTCATATATTTTTAACTGTGTATGTTGGATTTTTGTTGTTTTCGTCTTGTTTAATTTAAATAAAGATATTTTATTTTTCTAAACTGGTGTGGTGTCCATTTGTGGTGTTTTCACTGTGTTACTGTGAGTGTTGGTACAAATACTTTACACATTGCCTTTGGGGTAAGACTGTCTGCTCGTGCCAAGCTACCAAGGGGTGAGATGGGGTTATCTAAAGTGTGTATCCCCCTTACCCTGACTAGAAGCAAGGGTCCCTATTTGGACAAAGGTACCTACCTCTGCCAACTAGAGACCCCCATTTCTAACATATATTTACCAAGATTTTGTGCCATGTTTGCATCACAGAAGTGATGCAAATCGATGCAAAATCTTTTTTCTCAATTTATTTTCTAGCACAAAACTTGTTTTGCACTGGAAATTCACGTGAAAGTAAAGCATAGTTAGCGTCAAGGTAGGCATTACAAGCGTGGAGCATGGCAACCATCAATGGTTCTTGACTCAAAACCCTATCTAATGAAAAAGTATACAGAGTTTGTGTAAAAAAAAATAACGCCCTTTTCAAATAGGTGCCATCAACGAGAAATGCTTTTATTAATTCTTTCTTTTCCAACTTTGCATGTGTGCTGCACTGTGGGGCACAAATACAAGGTGGGAAAAGTTTTAAAGTTAGTCTATCAGTATGTTGTACTCAAAAGGAATCCTTCCAGTTCAAAATCCATGCTAGACTCACGCAGACACCGTTGCACTATAGTGCAAAGGTTTGTGTTTGGCTCTCAGCTGCCTGATCGTGCGCCTACACCAAGGAGAGGGGAGGAGAGTGCCCCATCTCTGTAGATTGATAGCGTGCTCTCCTACTCTCTCTTATTTGTGCAGGGCAGCATTTCTGGCCACTGCGCTGCATGATAATTTGGTTAATAGACCCCTGGGTGTACAATAATGGCTGAAAGTAAGACACCTACACAGACTCATGAAAACTGTGACTGTACCATTTGAGAAATGTACGACTGGATTGCAATACGTTTAGGCTGGTGCTATTTTATGTCATTGGTATATAAGGCAGAGATTGGTGCTAATATCTTTACCTATGTATGATGAAAGTGGATTTCAGGGGGTTATTGTGTGACATGAATGTTTGAGCATGTTTGTTATGTGCCATTTTGTTGTGATGATGATGTGCTTTGTTTTCTTGTGCTGGTGTAATTTTGTAATGCATGATGGTAATGTGATTTTCTGCTTTACTTTAGTAGTTTTGTTGACGTTTTGAATGTTTTGTTGTATTGTCCTCTGGTATGTTTCGTGTTAATATTCTGGTTTATGTAAGTTACTGCCTTATGTGCTGTTGTTTATTTTAAAGATATCAGCAAAGGATAATACATTTCCCGCTAAATGTACAACATGCAATTAATGCTCTATTATAAACTATCATTTACCATTTTTTATAGTACCAAATAGCGCTGTTCCAGATATTCAATTACTGAAGAATGTGACTGACGTCTGTCTTAAATTATCACTTCCATGACTGGATCGCAAATCATTTTTGTCTGGCAATATTTCATGTGCTTGGTGGTAAGTTAAGGCAGTCCTTGGGCAAACAGCTTTCACCACTGTATTATGAAAGAGGTTTTCTAGAGGTGGTCATGTAAGACTGGGATGCTTGTGCATATTTGTTGTTGTGACAGTGTTGTGTTCTGTTGTTTATTATGCTGTTTTGTTTATTTGCCACATTATTGCAATTTGATGATGTTTTTATTACAGCTTTTGTATTCAATTGTGTTTTGACTGTTTTGTTGTGATGCACCTTCTTATCTTTTAATTTTGTTAGTTATGTGGATTTGTGTAAGATATTGTATTAAGTTCTGTTGTTTACTTTAGATATGTTTACAAATGCTCCTACAGTACCACCAAAAAGCAGCATATGCTGCTAAATTTCATCTGACAACAACCATTTGCCACTGGCTAAAGTGATAAAATAGGGCATTACCAGCTCTTCAACTATTTATGATACCAGTAAATCCAAATGTGTGGCAAAGACCGTGGCATAATTTGCCCACTTTATCTAATATGACCCCAGTGCACACTTTATGTGAGGCAGCCCGTTTTAGCACAAAATCCTCTCCTCTGCATAGTTAGACGATCTGATTTTTTTATTTTGCGTATTCTCTCATCTTCAGATTTTCTTTTTGTGTGGTGCAGTGATGCAGGTATAGAGTTGCGCCCAACAACCCCTTACAACAATGAACAAGGCTTTGAAATGTCACACATCAGAAAACTGAAAACCTGGCAGCTCTGATCACATGATCAGCCAGTACTGATTGCAAAATCCAGGATTGATCTCCCTGCCATTTCTTTAGCTCTGAAGAAGGGATTGATCATTGCTTTTGTAAATGCTTGTTGAAGATATTGCTGGTTCAGTGTCTGAGATCTCACTGTATCTTCGAGATGCATTTAATTTTTCAATTAATTCTTGCACTTGATCTTCACATATGAGTTTGAGGTGTTTTGTTGAAGTGTGCAAAATGAGTGATTCTGATGAGGGAGAAGAGAGGGGAAAAGGCTAAGATAACTCTTAAAAGTGATTGCATATCTCCACCCTCTTCTGCTACATTCTGCTCTCAGGCGTGACTAAAGCCTGCTGTATTAACTAGTTCTGGACAACATGCCCTATAATAAGCCCACCAAGACTTCCAATTTGGGGGTAAGGAACCTTTAAGAATTAAGGTCAAGAAAGAATGAGAGCAATGTGTAATGGCAAATAACCATAGAGGTTCAGAAGCAGATATCTTTTGTGAGATGCTTTGCCTAATCATATTAACAGCTAATGAATATTGCACATGTAAAGCACATTACTTAATGAGATCCAGTTTTACATATTTGCCACAATTACAAAAAAAACTGTTCACACTTAACAGTTTTTTTTAATTATCACAGACACTGTGGATGGTAAAAAGGTAAAATTATTGTTAGACCTGACACCCTTGGGTGGTAGCCCGCCAAACCTTTTGCCTTCACTACTCCGACTTTGCTGAATTAGTTTTAAATGGCTTTAGGACTCTGCATACTTTACCCTTGCTAAATTGTGTTGAAGCGCTTCTGCTCTCCCCCTAAAACCTCATACAATTGGCCTATACATAACTGGCACATTTAATTTACTTGGAAGTCCTTGGCAAATGGTACTACATGGATGCAGTGCCTGTAAGGTAACTGCTACTAGTGTGGCTGCAGCACTCATTGTGCCACCCACTGAGGCACACGTCGAAAACATGTCTCATACCTGCCACTGTAACCTGTACTGCTGTTTTAAACTTCCATTTTGGCCTGGCAAAAATAAGCTTTTATCTGGCCTATACCTTGCTTTCTAATAAATATAAGTAACCCCTAAGGTAAGCACTAAAGGCTCACATAGCAGGGTGCATTGTATTCAAAAGGTAGGACCCTCAAGTTTAATTTTTACATTACCTGGTAGTGAAAAACTGCTAACGTTGTTCTTCATTCTAGCAAGGCCTATCCCTTCCATAGGATATCATAGGGTTGCCTTCTTACACTTAGCAAGTGATAACGCAAGTTTGGGAACAGATAGAAAAATTATATTTGCACTCAAATGATTTGTAATTTCAAATCCTCTTTAATGGTAAAGTCGGATTTTAAGTCACAATCCTCAAAATGACATTTTTAGAAAGTTGCCATTTTTTTCCCAATCATTTGGTGCCCTTCTGCCTGTTCCTTGGTCACATGACTGAATAGTTTGGCAGTTGGCCTTAATGTATTTCTCCCAGACAGTGAGACAAAGGGGGACTAGGTGTTGACAGAATGAGTCATCCTGCCCGGGTGGTTGAGGCAGAGCTTTTACCTGTCCCACTTACATTTCAAAGGGCTGCCTCCAGCACACACACTAGGGAACCTGACATCAGTCTTTTGTAACCCCTTGTTAGGGGAATAGAAGAATGTTCTAGAACCAGATGTGGGGGTGATGTAGGAAGGCCCAACCACTTCAAAGGCTGGCACCAGATATAAATATTGGTCCTCCTGAGCCACTCATCAGATCACGTCTGGACCTGTAGAAGATTCAGAAAGAGAACTACACTGCTGCCCTGCTTTTGGAAGGACAGCCCTGCTGCCTGAGGAACAAAGCATGGACTTGCTCCTTGAACCCAGGACCATCAGAGTATCTCCAGGGACATAACAAGCTCCAGAGATATGTCCTGCATCTGCCCAGCTGACCAGAACTGCCAGTGAACCTGCCTGAACCTTGCTGGCCTGTGCTAGAGTGAGTCCCTGATCCTTAAAAGGTACCGCTCAGCTCCTGGACTCTTGGCTGACATCAGAGTGAACTGCTCTCTAAAGAAGGGTCAAATTCTGAAATGTTGGACACTTTGAAACTGCAAACTGCACTGTTCATGCTTACACTCGGCTGTCCACACAGCCCAAAGACGCGAAGCTCCAGAGAACCCAACTCTTCACAATATAGTGACCACCAGCGAACTTCGTCATCGCGAAATCTGCACTTTGCACTACAGCAGCAACAGCCCACAGTAACCACCAACAAGAAGCTGCTGCAGCGAGCAAACGTGGCAGACGACCGGACCTTCGTACTACATCGATAACTGTCTATGATGCCAGGTCCGCTCCTCATGTGGCCTCCTCCACCGTGAACTGGACTCTTTACCCCAGACTTTGAGAAGATAATTCTTTAAGCAATACTAACCTACTCTCTCTATCAGGCCCATGCTCCATCGTGGTCAGCCTAAACTTATGACTTTCCAACAGTCTAGCATGACCATATGACCACAAATGGCATTTTGTGCTTTTAGGTGCTATACTTACAGTGAGAAGTTCTGTTGTTGGTTGACTGGTGTGTGAGCCCTTTTCAAGCAACAGCCACTTCCCCTTGCAGGGTGAACCACAAAAAGTCACAAAATTAATCTGTGCCCAATCATGGGTAGCTTGACAGAAAAAGCAGTCAGGCTTAACTTAGAGTCAATGTGTAAATGTTGGACTTGGCCCTGTTTGCAGGGTTATCTCCAAACTTTTTGCTTCTTCCTCCTATTTTTTCCTGACCTGTGTTTGTTGGTTTTAGGACTCTGGGCACTTTACCACTGCTAATCAGTGCTAAAGTGCATATGCTCCTTGTGTAAATTGTTATAATGATTGGTTCTTCCTGATTGGCATATTTGATTTACTAGTCCGTCCCTAGTAAAGTGCATTGAGTGTGCCAAGGCTGGTAAATCAAATACTACTAGTGGGCCTGCAGCACTGATTGTGCCACCCACATGAGTAGTTCTGAAATGGTAACTCAGACCTACCACTGCCGTGTCTGTGTGCAGGTTTTAACTGCCATGTCGACTTGGCAAGTGCACCCACTTGCCAGGCCCTAACCTTCCCTTTTCTTACATGTCAGTCACCCCTAAGGTAGGCCAAGGTACCCCTGAGGTCAGGGTGCAGTGTATGTGAAAGGTAGGATATGTACTGGTGTGTGTGACGTGTCCTGATAGGGAAATACAGCCAATTTAGTTTTTCACTATTGAAAGGCTATTTTGCCGCATAGGACAGAATGGGGAATGCTTTGTAGCATCTTAAAAGCATATTTTCCCATGGGGATAAGATGGAAAAATAAAGTTTAGGCTCTCTGAACTCAGAATTTAATAACACATCATTTACTAAAGATGGTTTTTAAATTGAGTATTTGAAAATGTCACTTTTAGAAAGTAGGCTTTTTCTTGTTTAACCATTCTGTGTGCCTCTGCCTGTCTGTGTATTGACTGTCTGGTTTTGGAGTGACAGGGGCTGGGGAGGTGCATTCTCTCAGACAGCCACCAAGAGGTTGATGTGTGTCCTGCCTTTCCTGAATGAGTCAGGGCTGGGCTGAATAGACCTGGGCTGCATTTAGAGTAGGGGGAGAATTTCTCACTAGCACCTGAATAGCCCCGGTCTGCATTTAGAGTGGTGGGAGGAGATTTTCCTTGCACCTGAGTAGGGTATGTCTGCCTTACTCAATGCTATTTCCACCTCCTGCCAGGCAGCTGCACCTGAGAGGACCGAACTGGTTTGGACTGGGCTCAGAGACCCTTATACAAAGAGAACAAAGACATTTTGGGGTATAAGTATTAGACCTAAAACCCCTGAACTTTAGACTACTTCTGGAATCAAGAGGAACCTTTGCTGAGGAGAAGAGCTGAAAAAACTCTGTGCTGTGTGCCTGGGGTTGGCCTGCAGTTACTGTTTCTGCCAAAGAAAGGAGAAGGACTTTGCTGTGTGTTGTGTCCTCTGCTTGAGGAAAGTCTCCAAGGGCTTGAGTAGAGCTTGTCTCTGGTTTTGAAGTCTCAGGAACACAAAGACTTCACCCCCAGCTCCTCTGAAGTTCCTTGCTGGGAGTCCTGACCTGCCAGGAGTGCTGGTGACTGTGTGAGGCCTCTGGAGGTTGGTTCTGCTGCTGGGAGCTGGAAAGCAACTCATCACCAAGGAAATCGACACATCGCTCTTCTTGCAATAGTTTTTCAGACGCAATGGCGTGGTGCAAGAAGAATCTCCCCACACCCTTGCGCCGCTGCTGAGACTGACGCAGCACCTGTTGCCACTGCAAGAATCGACGCATCGAGGGATCACGGCGGAAATGGTGGATGCAGTGCCGCTCGCCGCCGCTGCTTCCTTCACCGACGCAACCCGGATTTCCACGCATCATCCCTGTCTGGGAAGTTTTCCCTGATGCATCACCCGCGGATCGACGCATCGCTTCCCCCTACAGACTGTACTCAACGCACCACACCCCTGTGTCCAGCGGCACTGTCGCATCGCATCCAATAAGGTCTCAGGAATCAACGCATCACTTGTTTTTTGATGCTTGCCATCGCTGCAGCTGTTTGTCGCAACAACAGATACTTTGCAAGAAATCACGCATCTATAGTTTTCTATGGACTCAGTTGCTAAAACCTTTTGTAAGTCATTTTCCTTAATACTTGTATGTTGGAATTTTGTAGTTTTGGTCTTGTTAAGTTTAGAAAAAGATACTGTATTTTTCTAAACCGGTGCGGTGTCCATTTGTGGCATTATCACTGTGTTACTGTGAGTTTTGGTACAAATACTTTACACAGTGTCTTTGGGATAAGCCTGTCTGCTCATGCCAAGCTACCAAGGGGGTGAGCAGGGGTTATCTAGAATGTGTTTCCCCTTACCCTGACTAGAAGCAAGGGTCCCTATTTGGACAAAGGTACCTACTTCTGCCAACTAGAGACCGCCATTTCTAACAGTAAAGTGTTCATACTGCACACAAACAGTAACAGACTGAAATCACAATGCAATAAAACTCAAACCAATTTAGTAAAATTGAGTACATTTTAATAAAGTATTTGACACCAAAACAACAAAAATGCAATCAGTAGAACCAGTCATGAATTTTTTTAATTTATTAGAGAACACTAGTGCCTAAAAGGTCGAAGCACAAACCACGGATATCTGGTCATGTGTAACTGGGTCAAAGTCAAAAAAGGTGGTTGACGGGAGCACGCTTCGGTGCACAAATTGGATTGGGCCCGGTCAGCGATTACCTTCAGACTTAGAAGAAATTTACAGAAAAAAGCATTCAGAGAAGGCATTGTTCAGCAGGGCAAGGCTGCAGGAAGTGTCCAAAGAGGAAAGGTCATCGTCGGATGGCCTTGGGTTGGAACTGCAGTGAAGATTTCTATGTTTGGACTTAGTCTCTGAAATGGAAGTCAAAAATCCCCAGCGAGACGAGGCAGAGGGCTGTAGCCAAAGACAGTTTTACAATACCCCTTTGGCAAAGGACCGCTGAAACAGATTTGTTGCTGTGGAGACAAACGTAGCGGGAGAAGTCACAAAGTCAATCCGACTGGTGATGCAACTCGGGCGAATAGACAAGCAGATTGGTCCTGGTCTCCTCCTGGTTCTCAGAAATATTTTGAGCCTAAGTCCCCACTTTTTAATTTTGGATATCTGGCCACCTTCAGCACCACTTCTAAGGATCCACAACGTGTGAGTTATCACTTGGAGGATCTGGACTCACTCAGGCTGGGTCAAGGTGAAGGGAGATTTTGTGTCCTTAAGGATCAGATAAGCAGGACAGCAAACTAGCCCTTTGGAGTCACTTTGGTGGTCCTGGGCTCCATCTTCAAGTCCAATGCTTCTTACCCAGGCAGGAGGGAAGCAGGGCAGAAATGCAGCAATCCTGCAAGGCAGCATAAGGTAAGCAGTTCAGCAGAGTGGCAGTCCTTTCAGCAGCACAGCAGTCCTTGCTCCTTGTAGAGTATCCATAGGTCCAGAAGTGTACCGAAGAGTTGATGTCTGAGGTCTCCCTTCTGTACCCTGTTGACCTCCTTCTGGAAGGTGGGAGATGCTTCTAGACAGTGGTTTTGAAGTGCTTGGAATTTCATGTCTCCTCTGCTACGGCTCTAATCTGGCTACAATGACAATGGGAAGGTGCTAGGTCCCTTGTGTGAGGGCAGAGCAAAAGGGCTGTGCTCTGCCCCATCAGTCTGCCAGTGGATGGTCCATCAAGGCACACCGAATTCCTCTGTTCTGTGACTGCTGGGATGAATCCACAAATTCAAACTGATGGTTAGACAGAGTCATGTGTCAATAGACAAGCTATAGGCATAAAAGGGCTCAAAGTAAAAATTTGACTTTACCAATCAATAGGGCTTTTCAATATAGTCCCAAAGACACAAAACATGATATAGCTACCTGCTCCCAATTTGAAATTACAGCTTATTAATTAAAATAAGGAATCCCCAATATTATCCTATAGAAGTGGTAGGCGTCACAGTAATGGAAAATTAATTAAGGAGTTTTTCACTACCCGTACAAGTAAAACTTAAAAGGACACTTCTAAACATGTATTTACACAGCACCGTGCCCTATGGGCTAAAGAGTGCCTACCTTAGGGATGACTTATATGATATGAAAGGGCAGTTTAAGGCTTGGTAAGGGGATTTTAATGGTGGGTAGACATGGCAGTTTAAATCAGCGTTCTGGCTGCAGTGGCAAGCCTGAAATATGTTTCAAAGTGCAACTAAAGCGGGTGGGGAAATAAGTGCTGTACGCCCCTTGATAGCATTTAATTTACAGGCCCTGGGTATACAGTGCACCACTCTACAAGGGAATTATAAGTAAACTGGGTTTAAACCAACGTAACCATGTTGGACAAACAGAGCACAAGCAGTTTAGCACTGATTAGCAGTGGTAAAGTGCACAAAGTCCTAAGGCCAACAAAAATGAGCAAAAAGTGGAGGGCAAAAGCCAAAATGTTTGGAGGTGACTAATCAATACTTTGATGGACTTCCCTGCTTAGGCAATAGAATGTGGACAATGGCCCTGTACTACAAAGGCATGTGTCAGTTCAACACCCTTCTGAATTTAGTTGGATCCCTCTTTCTACACTTCGCTGAGCCACTGAACTGACCCGTGTGGAACACGTCTGCTCACCTGTGGACCCCATCTGTGCAGCACCTAACTTGGTCACGGATGCATTCCAGTAGGCAGGCAATACCACCATGATCAGCAAAGTAATGTGGCCCATTCCACCCCTTGGATCAGACTTCTGCCCCCAACCCAAGAAAAACTCTGCACATAAGGTCAGCAACCAAGAAAGGTCACTGACAGCTGTCAGTGTTCAAAGCCATGTCCCAGTCCTCCCCGGGGATCTCTAAGGTTTCTCAGAGTGGGTGGGGGTGCAATTCCCAGGTGTTATGCACCCTTCCTCCACTCTCCTCCCCACCTGTCATGGGGTGGTGGACTGAGACTGGTCGGCCAGCGCAGTATCTGTACTCTGAGGCTGAACAGGAGTCAGGAGTGAGTCCTTCCTCCCCTTTTCCACTCCACCTGGGCCTCTTAACCCTCTGTTTGGGAGTGGCATGCCCAGATGTCTGAGGTTTCAGGTCACAGTGTGCTGCCAACCCTCCTAACTCCTCTCTCACAGGTGGCAACTCATTTCCCAGAAAAAAGTCAATGGGCATCTGGGAACTAACTCTGACCCTTCTCTGGGTCACCTCCCCCCAGCCAGGCATACCAGAGCCATGGGGCAGACAAGGATCTGACCGTGGGCCTGAGTTATCCTACACACCTGACTGGTGTACTGCTTCGGGGAAACCACCCTTTCCACTACCATGGTCGACTGGCCCCTGTATCACTCAGAGCAGTGACAGGGACCTCATTCACATTGCCCAGGTGGTAGTGATGACTCCCACCCGCAGTGATCACAAATCTATTCTCTGAGTTCACCCACAACTAAGGGAGATTAGGGCATGATCTACACCCTTCCCCTGAGGACTACCTACCCCTAAGGCCATATTGGACATCCCTACAGAGGTCCCACCAGTGGGTGGTTATTTAGGACAGAGAAGGCCCAACTGCTTCTGTTCCACCTGGGAACAATCAGAGTAGCGGGGTTAGAAATAGGGTGCCCTAGGCCACCAGAACCTTCCACCTTCTAAGAAGGGGCATGGGAACCCTTTCCTCCCCCTTTAACCTGAGACTTGTCTGTGTCTAACTTGACCTCCCCCTCACCCTCCTGGAGGGAACAAGAACCCCCCTTCTTGTGGTCACTCCCAGGTTTCTTATTCTATACTCTGGTCCTGATCCAGAGGTCCACCTCCTCAGCAAGCTTCCTGTGATCAGCAAGCTTTCAATCTACCAGATGTTTGGACAGCTCAGTAAAGCAGGTATTGAGCATGTGCTTCCTCAGAATACGGCTGCACAGCCCAAAAAAGTAATTGGCTTTGCTGCCCCTCACGCAGCTCTTCAGTGCCTTGCTCATGTAATTTACGGAGTCCTCCCAGGACTAGCTTGAGAGCCTGTCACTGTCCCTGAATGTCAGACAGTACTTCTCAGGGGTCAGCCCAAATATGGCAAAAAGAATTGCATTCTTGGGGACACACCTGGTCTGATGCTCTGCTTCTAGTATAGGAAGAGTGTCCCTCCTCACTGTGGAAATGATTTTCCACAGGCTGCCCCCAGTACTCCTCTGGGACTTTGTGTACCCTGAACATAACTTCATACCTAGCAAATCATTTGTCTATATCATCTCACACCACACAGATAGGCAGCACATCTTGTGACTTGCAGATTCTGACCTCTCAAGCAGACACTGTTGGTACCCTGCCACCATCACTATTGGGTCCTAAAGGTTGCCTTGCTATTAGCTCCAGCTCCCTCATGCTCCTTTCATGCAGTTTGAGTTACCTCTTCTACCTCCTGTCTTCCAACTCCACTTGTGGCAGTGCCCTGGAGGATATACTGCTCCTGGTTCCTTCTGGGGGCAGTTGAGCTCTCCCAGCAGTCCATAGTTCTGCTTATCATCCTCATTTAACTCAAAGTCCCTCTCATTTTCATCACCATCCTCTTCTCCTGAAACAAACTCCCACCTCCTCAAAGAATCTGAGAGTTATTTGGATATCCAGTTTGGTAGCCTCTTATCTGCTTTCAGCCCCCACTGTTTGAGGAGTTTCAGCAGCTCAGCCCTGCTGAGGGTGTTGAAATTGCACAGCTCCATCGCCATGGTGCATGAAGGCATGTTTTGGAAAAAAAGTGTTCTGGGAAGGTAAAGTTCAGTGTGGCAATGCTGCAGAAGGTGTCTGGTAACCTTGGGTCGGAGCTGTGGTGATGATTTCTTCATTTGGACTTAGGTGCCGATCACGATCCGGCAAAAACCGGGTACGAACCGTCGGACGGAGCATAATCTCCGTCCGACGCGTACCCGGTCGTCAATTTTTGCAAACAAGGAATTACGATTCGCACGGGTACACCAGTACCGTACGAATCGTAAAAAAGCCCGACCGACCAAAAAAAACCTACCAATGTGATCCGGAAAAGCGCCGACCTGACGTCGGGACGCTCGCAGCCAGCCATTCACGACCCAGGAATCACGATTCGCACCGACGTCACCCCGCACGGTGAATATTTTGCGGCAGCCAAAAACTGCCGGGAAATCAGGACGACGCGAACAAGGACCACCAGTACGCGACGGACAGACGACGACGCGAACAAGGAGGACCAGTACGCGACGGACACACAGGACCACGTGACCAAGGAGGACCCGTACGCGACAGGACGACGCGATCAAGGAGGACCCGTACGCGACAGGACGACGCGATCAAGGAGTACCAGTACGCGACGGACAGACATGGACCCGAACCTACGAGTCATCCCTGCCCTCATAGCAGTCCACCTCCTCTCCAGGTTACGACGCAGACGCCGCAGAAGGTCAGAATAACTAAGGGAGGGGGGAAAGTGGGGTGGGGTGGGGGTGGCAGGACCAGGGCAGGCCACAAAACAACCACATAAGTCACACACCACACATGGCCTGGACATACCTGACTCCCATGCCCTGGTCACCACGAGGGGGTGGGGGCGTGTCCTGATAAGCCAGCGACCGCCACAACGGAAGTCCGTCACCACGCGAACCGGCAACACAACCAGACAGGTACGTCCCGTACCCACGCCTGAAGAGCGTGGGTACGAGTCGGACCACGCCCACACACGTCACCCCATTAATGGCGGGACGGATCGCACCCACGTGGCACAGGCCTGGGTACGGGACGCACAAGCATCACATAGCGTGGGGACGGATATGTACGGACCCTACCCCCACCCCGTATGCAAGGAGCGCACCCCCCACCCCAACAGTGAAAGTACGACCTGTACCCCCACCCACGTATGCATGGAGCGTACCCCCACCCCAACAGTGTAAGTACGACCCGTACCCTCACCCGCGTATGCATGGAGCGTACCCCCCACCCCAACAGTGTAAGTACGACCCGTACCCTCACCCGCGTATGCAAGGAGCGTACCCCCCACCCCAACAGTGTAAGTATGACCCGTACCCCCACCCGCGTATGCATGGAGCGTACCCCCCAGCCCAACAGTGTAAGTACAACCCGTACCCCCACCCGCGTATGCATGGAGCGTACCCCCCACCCCAACAGTGTAAGTACGACCCGTACCCCCACCCGCGTATGCATGGAGCGTACCCCCCAGCCCAACAGTGTAAGTATGACCCGTACCCTCACCCGCGTATGCAAGGAGCGTACCCCCCAGCCCAACAGTGTAAGTACGACCCGTACCCCCACCCGCGTATGCATGGAGCGTACCCCCCAGCCCAACAGTGTAAGTACGACCCGTACCCCCACCCGCGTATGCATGGAGCGTACCCCCCAGCCCAACAGTGTAAGTACGACCCATACCCCCACCCGCGTATGCATGGAGCGTACCCCCCATGCCAACAGTGTAAGTACGACTCGAACCCTCACCTGCGTATGCATGGAGCGTACCCTCCATGCCAACAGTGTAAGTACGACTCGAACCCTCACCCGCGGATGTACGGACCGTACCCCCACCCCCACCAGTGTAAGTACGACTCCTACCCCCACCCGCGGACTCACGGACCATACCCCCACCCCAACAGTGTAAGTACGACCCGTACCCCCACCCGCGTATGCAAGGAGCGTACCCCCCAGCCCAACAGTGTAAGTACGACCCGTACCCTCACCCGCGTATGCAAGGAGCGTACCCCACACCCCAACAGTGTAAGTACGACCCGTACCCTCACCCGCGTATGCATGGAGCGTACCCCCACCACACCAGTGTAAGTAGACTCGTACCCTCACCTCGAATGCATTGAGCGTACCCCCACCGTGTATGTTCCAAGCGTACATATCCTGAAATCGGAGGTGTGTGTGCAGAGTCCACCCAGCAGTGCCCTGAGACAGGAGGGGTGGGTGCCTATCACTAACAGCAGTGCCCTGAGACAGGAGGGGTGGGTGCCTATCACTCCCAGCAGTGCCCTGAGACAGGAGGGGTGGGTGTGGAGTCCTCCCAGCAGTGCCCTGAGACAGGAGGGGTGTGTGCAGAGTCCTCCCAGCAGTGCCCTGAGACAGGAGGGGTGGGTGCCTATCACTAACAGCAGTGCCCTGAGCCAGGAGGGGTGTGTGCAGAGTCCTCCCAGCAGTGCCCTGAGACAGGAGGGGTGGGTGCCTATCACTCCCAGCAGTGCCCTGAGACAGGAGGGGTGGGTGTGGAGTCCTCCCAGCAGTGCCCTGAGACAGGAGGGGTGTGTGCAGAGTCCTCCCAGCAGTGCCCTGAGACAGGAGGGGTGGGTGCCTATCACTCCCAGCAGTGCCCTGAGACAGGAGGGGTGGGTGTGGAGTCCTCCCATCAGTGCCCTGAGACAGGAGGGGTGGGTGTGGAGTCCTCCCAGCAGTGCCCTGAGACAGGAGGGGTGTGTGCAGAGTCCTCCCAGCAGTGCCCTGAGACAGGAGGGGTGGGTGCCTATCACTAACAGCAGTGCCCTGAGCCAGGAGGGGTGTGTGCAGAGTCCTCCCAGCAGTGCCCTGAGACAGGAGGGGTGGGTGCCTATCACTAACAGCAGTGCCCTGAGCCAGGAGGGGTGTGTGCAGAGTCCTCCCAGCAGTGCCCTGAGACAGGAGGGGTGGGTGCCTATCACTAACAGCAGTGCCCTGAGACAGGAGGGGTGGGTGCCTATCACTCCCAGCAGTGCCCTGAGACAGGAGGGGTGGGTGCCTATCACTAACAGCAGTGCCCTGAGACAGGAGGGGTGGGTGCCTATCACTCCCAGCAGTGCCCTGAGACAGGAGGGGTGGGTGTGGAGTCCTCCCAGCAGTGCCCTGAGACAGGAGGGGTGGGTGTGGAGTCCTCCCAGCAGTGCCCTGAGACAGGAGGGGTGTGTGCAGAGTCCTCCCAGCAGTGCCCTGAGACAGGAGGGGTGGGTGCCTATCACTCCCAGCAGTGCCCTGAGACAGGAGGGGTGTAACACATGTGTGTGAGGCCAGAATTATCCACATGCATACTGGCTACAAGGGAACATGTCCCCATGAACTCATGTCAACAGACTCCACACACAAGTACAGTGATCACCAAGGATGCCACGATTGTTGCAGGTGGAGACATGGCCCTGCATGCATGGCCAAAGTAGAAGGGCTCCGTCACACACACAGCTCATGTAGACACAGCTCTGCGCTAAACATTGGGAACACCCTGCAGGGAAGAAAGCTGGGTACACAGAGGAAGGAATACACCCTGGGACAAGTGCACCATGCAGTAACTGCTTACATGAACAAAGAAAGTTAGCCAACACCTTGTGATGGCACACAGATCCCAGGGTCCCACCAATGAGCAGTACACTACTACATATCCCACACACCCAAACCCTTACACACCACCCAAAACCATGTAGCAGCCCCACCAACACCAAAACCAGCATAGCAGTAGTGTGATAATGAAAACAAAATTAAGCTTTATTCAGCATGAGCACAATGTCCGTGGATCGCAGGCAGTTCAATCTTCACAAAGCCCATAGGGCAGTCAATGATTCTCAGCTGGATGGGGGACACAGTGGGATGCGTGTCCCCTACCTTGCCTGCACAGTCAAATGGCATCGTCTTCCACACTGGTGAGGGCATCAGGGGGGGGGGGAAGCAACAGGCACCGCAGGGACATCAGGGCAAAGGGGCGGCGTTGTGGGTGCAGGGATGGAGGACTCCACCACAGGGGGTGGGTCAGTGCCAAAGGCAGAGGCCAGGATGGCACTACACACCTTTGCAAGGTCCTCCAGGGAGTCCCCTGCACCCGAAGGGACCTCAGGCCCCAAGGAGGGGGGGGGTCAGAGGGATGGGTCGCAGCGCCACCGGGGGAGGGTGGAGACAGGGGGGGAGACTCAACCACCCTGACCGGGGACCTCCTTGACCGCTTGCGTGGTGGTGTAACTGTGGGGCTCAGGGACAGAGCGGCCATGAAGGAGTCCTTGGGGGAGATGTGGCCAGGAGAGCTGAGGGGAGGGGATTTGGAGGGAGTGGACTGGGTGGAATGCGGACTCCCACTATGGCTGCGTGTCACACGTTTGCCCCCCAACCCAGTGGGTGTGCCTACCTCACCCTGTGTGTGTGTGTCAGGAGGAGTGCGGTGGACCTTCCCTGCTGGTGTGGTGCCCGTGTCCGTTGATGTGGGTGCATGCCGACGTCTGGGTATACGTGGGACAGGCATGGGAGTGGGAAGTGTGGATGGGGCAGGGGTAGGTGGGGGGAGGTCGCGCTGCAGGAGACCCACTGCTGCAGTCAGTGTGGAGTCTATGGACCTCAGCAAGTTGTGTTGGTCAGCCTGCGATGAATGAATGCCCTCCAAGAAAGCCTCGATGTTGGTGAGGGTTTTGCCGTGGGCATGGAGGACATTAAGGATCGCAGCCTGACCAACCTGCAGTTGCCGCTGGATGTCCACAGACTCTGCATTGGCGGCAGCAGTGGAGACAGGGGCAGGGGGTGCGGTGCCTGGCAGGAAGGAGACATGCTGTGACCGGGCACGCTGGGAAGGGACACGAGCAAGTGGGAGGCGGCTGGTGGGAACTGAGGGGGCGGTGCGAGGTGTTGTTCCGCTGTCAGCTGCTGGTGCAGCCACCGCCCACTCGGAGACATCCTCCTCGGACCTGTCAGCTTCATATTCTGACGTGCCAGTCGACAGGTCCTCGGCCTCACTATCCTCCACCTCTGTCCCACTCGATGTGCCAGCCCCGATGTCACGGCTGGCACTGGTGCTCGGTCCCTCCGCCTTGCCTGTGTCCATGTCTCCCTCTGTGTCCCCCGACGATGCTGTGGGCAGGGTGGAGAGACAGAAATTAATCAGACAGCTGTACACATCAGTCACATGAGTCCAATCGACATAGGTAACACTGCATAGCCTGAAAAGGAAGATCCCTAACATCTACTAAACAAGGTACCGATGTAGGGCATGAAACACACAGTTGGTTGAGCCACCATGCCACTGAAATACCATGGAGAGCATGAGACAATAGCTAAACACAGGAAACGGAGTCTGACATAGCACCCAGGCCCTGGGGACAATCCAGCACTGCATCTGCACCACACAGCGTTGGCGAAAATACCGATGACCAGGGACCATATCCATGAACTTGAGACACATGCTGCATAGGTAATGCTGAAAACATGCCCAACATGACTCGGTCACTGCACATTGCGTGTGTGTCCAGACACATCACACACTGCCCAGACCCAGCAAGTAGAAATCAGGATTTGACACATAGGCATTGCCCGCCCCAACAAGACCCTACACGAGGCAAATTGTTGAGACACAGGTGGCACCAACATCTCATAGTCTGGGTGATACACACAGGGGCAGGCAAAAAGCAAGATTGGACGCCAAACAGCCAAGGTGCGCCTGTACAAATAATGAGGTACCAGTGCCCATCCTCAGATGAGTATAACAAGACACACAGGCACTGCCAACTGTGAGTATGAAGAAGGACAATCAGGTCAGGCTGCACAGTGGACACCTGTACAAAATAGCACGTCTATATACATGGTGACAGGGGACAATGGCACAGAGCACAACCTACGCTGTAGACACTGAGATTGTCCACGTTTATGATGACACATACACCACTGAGGAAAAGGTGCCCCAGGGGACAGTAGTGGGCACGCAACTACATGCTACTGAATGGTAATGACTGCAACACACGTCACCATCCCTGCACTATGTGTATCGCACACTCATGCACATCATGTCACAGGCCACTACATAGGACATGCGCGCTGTAAGGCATGACACATGAGAGACCAACTCCCATGTCTGGAGTCAGCATCAGTGCCAACTGACATGGAACCCACATGCAGTGAACTTGACAGTGCACAGGCAAGGTCCCACAACCTGTTACACACCACCCCCACACATGATGCTACAGTCATTGTTCTCGTGGACAAAGCGCCAGCCTACATTACCTTGTGAAGGAGTGACTACACACAGACCAGGGAACACATTGCAAGGAGGGGAAGGGTGGCAGGGGCGCAGCGCTATACTGGGGCAAACAGGATCTGCACAGCACCTTTAAACCCTGCCAGTGAATTCATGCTACTGTGCCCTTACAAATGCCGGTGACACACAACAAACACACATGTACCTACCCCCTTCCGGCTGCTGCATCGCCTGTAAGCGCCTCTCCAGGTCTGGAAAGACCACCGGCAGCACACGCCTGTGGAGGTGGCTCAGACGGCGGCGGCCGCGGTTCTTGTGGCTCTCAGGTGAGTCCCCCAGCAGGAGCCGTGCAATCCTCCGCGTCCAGCACCGGATATCCTGCCAGCGTTTCCTCACCTGGGGCAGGCTCCACCTCCGACCATCCACACCCCTCACGGCACTGACGGCGGTCAGCCAGATCTGCTCCTTGGCAGTGGCGCCTACCTGTGAGGAGGAACAAGTGACACCACATCAATACACCAGCCACATGTCACAGAGAGACATATGGGTACAAATTAGCTGGTTACAACAAGGCATGTCATGCAGCCAACGCATTGCACCTTTGTCATAGGGACATCATCCCCTGGTGAGGGAAAAAGCAGTACGTGCCACAGTGGGTACACAGGTGGAATGATGGCAATGTCACAATCAATGATCAAGGCTCACACTGTGCATCACACCCACCCCTCCTGTCTCAGGGCACTGCTGTGAGTGATAGGCCCCCACCCCTCCTGTCTCAGGGCACTGCTGTTAGTGATAGGCCCCCACCCCTCCTGTCTCAGGGCACTGCTGTGAGTGATAGGCCCCCACCCCTCCTGTCTCAGGGCACTGCTGGGAGGACTCTGCACACACCCCTCCTGGCTCAGGGCACTGCTGTGAGTGATAGGCCCCCACCCCTCCTGTCTCAGGGCACTGCTGGGAGACATCAGGCACCCCCCCCTGGGACCCCCCCGACAGTACATGGCATGTGTGTTACACCTGGACACAATGGCAGAAGTCACAGTCACAACATAGGGACAGTCTGTGGCAGTGGCCTATGCACTCACCTGATACCCTGGTCGCCCATACAGCATGGAGTACTGTGGGAGGATCACATCCAGCAGAGCCATGTTCTCCTCCAGGGTGAATGGCTGTGTCCTCTCCACAGCCCTTGACATGGTTCCAGGGAATCAGTAGCAGCAGCTGGGTCGACGAATGCAAAGATGTGCAGGCAAGTACTCCCTCATGGGACCTGGCTGCCTTATATGTGCCCTTCTGCCCAGTCTCATGCACAGGAGTACAGAGTGATTGGTCACTCACATTTGCATCCTATGTTTCCACCAATCCCTTCAAACCTAGCAGTCTGTGGGTTCTCTATCGGTTTCATTCTCCTGCATGATGTCAGCCCCACAAACACATTGCAACAAAGTAGAATAATTCCAACTGACTTCTGCTGTGCACCTTCCAGGACAATTTCGAAATTTGAACTTGGTCTCCATAACAACCAGCATGCATGTAGGCCTTAATACTTGTCCCCTATGTAATTTGGAGCATCACACACAGGTACGGTGCGTTTCGGGGCCCTAGGGCACCCCAAATGCATGGCAACGGCCCGTACATGCATGCCTACGTTCACTATCACTATGGGTCTGCACGCGTATGCGTACTCGTAGTGGTACGGGCCGTACACTCGCATGTACGCTCACTATCACTACGAGTACGCACACGCGTGCAGACCCATAGTGATAGTGAGCGTAGATGCGTGTGTACGGTCCGTACCACTACGGGTACGCATACGCGTGCAGACCCATAGTGATAGGGCCGTACACACGCATCTACGCTCACTATCACTGTGGGTCTGCACGCGTATGCGTACTCGTAGTGGTACGGACCGTACACACGCATCTACGCTCACTATCACTATGGGTCTGCACGCGTATGCGTACTCATAGTGGTACGGACCGTACACACGCATCTACGCTCACTATCACTATGGGTCTGCACGCGTATGCGTACTCGTAGTGGTACGGACCGTACACACGCATCTACGCTCACTATCACTATGGGTCTGTACGCGTATGCGTACTCGTAGTGGTACGGACCGTACACACGCATCTACGCTCACTATCACTATGGGTCTGCACGCGTATGCGTACTCGTAGTGGTACGGACCGTACACACGCATCTACGCTCACTATCACTATGGGTCTGTACGCGTATGCGTACCCGTAGTGGTACGGACCGTACAAATGCCTGTACGCTCGCCATCACGATGGGTACACATACGGCAGCACTCCCACAGTGATTTGGGAACATACACAGGCCCTCTTAGCAGCAGTACGGCGTTTTTTACACATCACAGTGGTGATAGGCGACACACAGGTAGGAATAGGGCGGACATACTTGTCCATGGATGGACATACTTGTCCAGGAATGGACATCAAGGCATCGTCTGTGCATTACTACATGTGTGGGGCACAGGTGTGACAGGCTGTGATGTGGAACATGCCTCCTGAGTGGAGAAGGCACCAGATGTATGATGAGATGTGCATAGGTGTACTGTGTGACGGTGCAATGTGTGCCAGGCATGCCCTTGACTCCTTTGACATGTGTGCATGTCGTACTGCGCACTTGGGGTGAGCGTCACTGGCATGGCACGGACACCAACACACGGAAGTGTCCCATGATGCCCGGTACAGGGGTCATGACACATGACTTGTCACTACCCACAGTGCACAATGTGACTATGTCATTTATGTGTCCGGGATTTTCATCAGGTTGATGTTGTAGCACCCTCAAAAGCTGCAGCCGTTGCAGCAACCAACATGTGTCTGTGTGTAGATTGTCATTGCACACTGTTCCGCACACCATGCCACATGTGGTATCGGATGTGAGGTGCACATGTATGCATGGGACACAGAGTAGCGTGACAAGGCCATGTCAGCATCCTCACAAGGAATGTGTGGTGAGTCATGACATGTGCACCTTCATGGCAAGGTGTGTGGGCAGGCCTAGTGTAATGTCATGTGACCTGTGGCTCCGGTGTTCCGCAACCAGTCTCTGCAATCGGCATCCCACTTATGCTGATGTGTGGGTGTATGTCACTCCTGTCTTGCGTCGGGCTGTTCACTTGCACTGGGACACAGCTATTCCCATGGCGTGGCATGGGGAGGTTCTCAATCTCCGTGTGTAGCTGGGTCTTGGAAGGAGTGTCACCTTGCATCCATACGTGTCCTGGGCATGTAGCACATACCTGACTCCCTATGTAGCATGTGTGTATTGCCAGATTTACATGTGCTCAGTAGACATGAGTTGTTGTCGTAGTGCACTCACTCTCCTTGTCACTTCCAAATTACTGCAGAGCGCCGCCTCTTGCCCGAAGAATTCCAGACTTGGCTGCCATGCAGGAGAATGACAGGATCCGGCTCTACCGCTTCACCCAACCGTTGATCCTGGAGCTGACGGCGAGACTGGCACCACACCTGCAACCGCAGCACAGGTATCCTACGGCACTGACACCCCAGCTGAAGGTAATGGCTGCCCTACATTTTCTTGCCACGGGTACCTTCCAAAATACCATAGCTCATGTTGGTGGCATGTCCCAGAGCATGTTCAGCGGTGTGCTGCATGATTTCTTGGAGGCCATGTTGATTCACCTGGATGACTTCATCAAGTTCCCAACCCCTGAACAGATGACTGAGGTCAAGCGTGGATTCTATGCCCTGGGAGGGATGCCCCATGTCATTGGGTCCATAGATGGGACACATGTAGGTTTGGTACCACCACACGCACGGGAGGTGGCGTACCGCAATCGGAAGCACTACCACTCCATCAATGCCCTTGTGGTGTGTCTGTCCAATATGGTGATTTCACATGTCTGTGCTCGTTTCCCAGGATCAGCACACGATGCCTACATCATGAGGCGTAGCGGGATGCCTGATATGATGATGCAGCTGCGCAACGAACGGGCATGTGTTGTTGGTGGGTACAGTCTGTCTGTCCTGTATTCTGTATAGCCGACCAGCACGACCGCTTCACCAGTTCTAACGATGTCCATGTGCTTCCCATGTAGGGGACACTGGCTATCCCAACATGCCTTGGCTGCTGACACCTCTCCGCAACCCCATCACGCCGGCCCAGCTCTGCTATAACACCGCCCATGGCCGGACAAGGCGAGTGATAGAGAGGACGTTTGGCATGCTGAAGAGCCGATTCCGGTGCCTCCACAAGACCGGCGGTGCACTCCCTTATGCCCCGGCGAAGGTCTGCAAGATCTTCATGGTCTGCTGCATGCTGCACAACATGGCAGTTGAAAGAGCTGTGCCACTCATCCTGAATCAACATGACGAGGACCATCCACCCGTGGAGGACGAAGGGCTTGGCAATGGGGCTAGTGATGTGGAGGATGTGGAGCCGCAAGAGGACATCCGGACTCGGCTCATACGCGACTTCTTTGCTTAGTGGTGAGTACCAGTGTCTGAGTGTGCACGCATTGGTCCCCGTGTGGCATGCGTTGTGATGTGTGTCTCCACCTGCATGTATGGCACGTGGGTCAGAGGTGTGTGTGGGTGTGTCACTGGGGTGATGGTGGCAGTGATGGTAGTATTTCCCCAGTCATAATTGTGACCTAGCATGTTGTCATCCATACATGTGTCGAGTAAATGCACATGCAAGTGGCTGTGCTTTTTGTGGCTGACTTCTTGTGTGTCTCTCTTCCCCAGGTACCTGCGCATGCCGTTTGCTGGTTGCATTGTTGTGGCACTGCTATTCCTCATGGACAGGACATCGTGGGCTGACTCAGCGTTACAGGCACGGACACATTTGGAAGTCTCCATGGGGTAAGGGATGCATCTGGGGTGTATTGGGTGTGGCAGTTGTTCACGATGTGTGCACACTGCCCCTGTCGGGGTTTGGTTCCTCTGCAGCCATGTCGCATCCCCATGGGACACGACATGCAGCTGTGTACACCTGAATAGATGGTCTGCCTGGTTGACAGTCATCAGTGATGGGATAGTGGATTGTGATGATGGCATCAATGTGTGTGACACTGCCCTCGGACACATACGGTTAGCATTGGCTTGACATGGTGTGGGACTTCCACATCAGCGGAACTATGGTGTATGGCAGGCTCTCCGTGTGCAGCTGTGGGTATTTAGCTGTTAGCCGACGCTTGTGTGCCAGTACCATGGCTATCACGCATTTGTGCTGCAGAAGGGGGGTGCCAGTGTTGGACCCACATGTCACTCCACATGATGTGTTCATGTGTACTTCGAGTTGCCTCTGCAAACCCGAATACATGACTAATAAAGGTGTCCCTATGCCTCCAAGGTGCCTCTTCTCAGTCAATGCTGGTGTGTTGGCACGGTGCATCCTGCATGTCTGGCATGGTATTCCCTGATTGTGGCTATGTGTCAATGTGTCGATTCGCAAGATGCAAGCTGTGTGTGTGGGCTGTGACTGTGTATTGGGCATGATGTCCATGACTGCGTGGGTATTGTGACATGTGCCATCCCCATGCATCCAACGTTGTCCAGGCCCCCATTCTCTGCATCCACCGGACTCAAGCTTGCAGGACATGGTTCTGCCACCTGTCTACACATACCTGGGTGCCACCCAGGACACTGGACTGGATCCCTGACCTCTGCGCATGACTGTTGGTGTACTCAATGTGTGTGTCAGCACGGTTGTTCGGCCACCCCCTCAGCTGGTTGTGCCCATCACGGGTGTGTATGGTGCTCCATGTCTGTCTTGCCTAATAAACTGTGACCCATGTGTCCTGTGCCAGACTCAGGCCCCAGGGTGTGGATGGTTGAAGAGAAAAGATGACTCAGGCATGTTTAGACTTTACAAGACACATGTTAGGTAATAATGCTACCAGCAGGCATATACTCTTCATAGTGTGATTTATTATTGGGGGGGGGGGGACAAAGTGAGGGGCTTTCCGGGATTAGGGAATCCAAAGTTCAGTAGGGGAGTTGGTGTCCTTGCCATGGGAAATCCTCAGAGTCCATGCCACAGTCTTTGTCAACATTGGTCAGCCAGTGACCAGCAGGGCCATGTGGCAGAGAATGTCTCTTGATGCTGTGATGCTGTTGCTCCAGTGGGCCAGGTGCCAGGCCAGGTGTCCTGGGAGATGGTGATGTAGCAGCCACCCTCACGGTCCTTTCTGTGGACGACCCGGCCTCCTGCGGGGAAGCTCACCAGCAGGCCGTGACGACGTCTGGGATGCTCCGTCGGATGTTTCCTCCTCCTCCTCCTGATCCCTCCCTGTGGGTGGTGATGTTCTCCGCCTTCTGGCACAGGGAGGGTCGGCCATGGTGTCGGCCATCCGACGGAGTGTAGCGTGAATCCCCTGGAATGCCGTCACTTGCTCAGCCTGTCTGTCCTCCATCCTCCGTTGGTGTACCAGTAGACAGGCAATTAGCTCCGCATGTTGCTGGGCCTGCTGGGCCTTGATCCCCTCGAGGACGGACACAACCTGGGCCATGCCCGTGGTGTCCTGCCGGTATGAGTCCAGGATGTTACGGACATGGGAAAATACCGGATCCCCAGCCAACTGGTCAGGCTCGCGCCTCTGCCGTCCTCCACTCCCACCACCCCTGCCCACTTGCGCCTGGCCTGCACTTGTGGGCACATGGGGTCTCCGGGACCCCTGAGGGGTGGCATTGGCGTTGTCGCCTGCCTCCTCCTGGGTGCCCGGGACACCGTGTCCCTCCTGGCGAGCCTGGCTGCATTGTGGTGTTGGGGCAGGGATCCTGGGTGTCTCCTGGGATGTGGCAGGAGTGGGGGTGGTGGTTGGCACAGTTGTACCTGACGCAGGTGCTGCAGGTGGTTGGACACCAGAGGGGCCAGGTCGGTCGGGGTCGTCCGCAGAGTGGTGAGAGTGGTCGCTGCCGGTGGGATCGGGCTCCTGCAGATCCGGGTCCTGTGAGTGTTCCCCCCCAGTGTTGGGGGGTGCACCACAACGTTGACCTGTGTGTGAGAGAGACAATGTTAATTTTGGTCCATGCAACATCCATGTTTCATCCGTTTCAAAGTTGGCACATTTCCTCTTGGAATTAGGATCTGTCTTGCATTCCACTCACAGTGCACTTGTGCATGGGTGTGTCCCTTGGCCACCACTTTGGCCCCTTTAACTATGTGTGGCACAGTCTTACTTGCTGCGTCAAGTGTGACTGCAGTCAGCAGTGGAGTGGGCAGGTGTGGCGAGCCATGCATTGGCGCCTTCCGTGTAGCACTGTACATGCGCACATGGAGTGGATCCACACACTTATATGATCCAGGTAGCTTTCCTTGTGCTCGTGTACAGGTTGTGACATGGCCCTGTGTTTTGCCATGGTGAAGAGGGGGGGTTCTGGCACTGGCCACCTTTGTCTACATGCACGCAGTCTACCTGCTGACGAGCAGACATTCACACACGCAACACGGCTGATTAGCTCTCCCTGTGTCTCGCTCCCTCTGTGTCCCCCTCTCCCTCCCTCCGTGTGTCAGCCTCCTCCCTCTGTCCGTCTCCCTCCCTCTCTGTCCCCCTCCCTCTGTCCCCCTCTCCCTCCCTCTCTGTCCCCCTCTCCCTCCCTCCGTGTGTCACCCTCTGTCACCTCGGCCCAGCTTCCTGGGCACACACTGTTAGCAGATCTTTGAGTGGCCCTTGGCTTGTTGATGTGAGTTTGTTTCTGATCTCCAGGCACCCATTGGGTGTGATGTGTGTCTGTGCGCTGCTGCTGTGGTGGTGTGTGCTGCCACTCTTTCACACTGTTGGCTGTTCATTAGCTGCTGTCATGTGCTAAACAGTGCCTTCACCCCCATGTGTTGATGCAAGGCGTCCGCCATTTGCTGGCAAGTCATTCCTGTGTTGGGACACACTGTTTGTCTGGCTGTGACCTAGGCCATATGGGTAGAGTGAATTGTTGTCTGCTTCTGAGTTGCACTATGTGCTTTTTTGGGCCCAGCCTCCCGCCATCCGGGTTATCGTGTCATGTGTTGTTGTCTTCTGTGGCCTGTGACTTGACATTGTCCAGCTGGGTGCATGGGGCATGGTGGCAGCAGTGGCATGTGCGTGCTCATGGAGGGTGGTTGAGTCATGCGATGGCTTGTGGTGGTTGCGTGCCTGTTAGTGATGTTGGTTGTGGATGCCGTTCCCCCCATGTGAGGTGCGTTGTTTGTGTACTCACCCGGGTCTCGGAGTCCTTCTAATCCTTCTACTGCCTCCACCGGCAGTATGGCCATCACCCTCTCCTCCCAGGGATGGTAGTGTACGGGTCTGCGGGAGGGCCCTCCTCCGGTGGCGTTGGCCTGGTCGTGTTCATCCTGCCTCTTGGCTCGGACCCTCCTCCGCAGATCGTACCACCTGTTCTGGCATTCCTGCCTGGTCCGTCTGGTGTCCGCAACAGCATTCACAGCATCGACGATGGTCTGCCACATGGCTGTTTTTGCTGCCTGGCTGGTGTTTCTGACCAATGTTCCAAAGATCTGTGGCTCGACTCTGAGGATTTGATCAACAAGAACCTCCAACTCTCGGTTACTGAACTTTGGATTCTTGGTAGTGGGCATGATGAGGGGTGTGGATGGTGGGGGGGGGTGTGGATGGTGGGGGTGGTGTGTGGATGGTGGTGGGTGTGTGGGTGTGGTTGTGCAGGTGCGTGTGTGTGTGAATGTGATGAGGGTGTGTTTGTGAAGGTGGTTGTGTGAAGGTGTGCAAGTGTAAGGTGTAGTAAAGGTTGAGGTCTGGTGCTGTGGGTTGTCTGTGGGGTCTGGCAGCAGTGGGCCTGTTGCAAAGGCTCATGGTTTGTGTGTGTGGGCCCTTTTTATTGGTCCATTGGTGGGTGTGGCTGTGTTTGAATTGTGGGTGGGTTGATTATAAGGAGTGGTGGTGTATTGGGCCTCTGTTTGTTTTTGGCAGTTGCAGGTCAGTGAAGGTGTTGTTTTGGTGTTTTTTGGCCATGTTTAGTGGCTTTGTGCCATTCGAATGGTGTATTGTTGTGTTGTTTTGTTTTGTCCTGGTTGTGTCCGTGCGTTTTGAGTGTGTGTACGGTGTGTACATGGGCCATTTGGTTGTACGGTGCTGTCCTTGTGTGTGGCTTGGTACGACTCGTACATGCGGTTGTGATGTTGGGGCCTGGGGTGCGCTCCGTAGTTAGGAGGTTGTGTTGGGGGTAGGACTCGAACGTACTGGGATGTACATACACGGTGGTTCGACACGTACAGGGGTGGGGGTAGGACTCGAACGTACTGGGTACACGGTGGTACGACACTTACTGGGGTGGGGGTACGACTGGAACGTACTGGGGTGTAGGTTCACGGTGGTACGACACGTACTGGGGTGGGGGTACGACTGGAACGTACTGGGGTGTAGGTACACGGGGGTATGACACGTACTGGGGTGGGGGTGGGGCTCGAACGTACTGGGATGTACATACACGGTGGTTCGACACGTACAGGGGTGGGGGTAGGACTCGAACGTACTGGGTACACGGTGGTACGACACGTACTGGGGTGGGGGTACGACTGGAACGTACTGGGGTGTAGGTTCACGGTGGTACGACACGTACTTGGGTGGGGGTACGACTGGAACGTACTGGGGTGTAGGTACACGGGGGTATGACACGTACTGGGGTGGGGGTGGGGCTCGAACGTACTGGGATGTACATACACGGTGGTTCGACACGTACAGGGGTGGGGGTAGGACTCGAACGTACTGGGTACACGGTGGTACGACACGTACTGGGGTGGGGGTACGACTGGAACGTACTGGGGTGTAGGTACATAGGGGGTATGACACGTACTGGGGTGGGGGTGGGGCTCGAACGTACTGGGGTGTAGGTTCACGGTGGTACGACACGTACTGGGGTGGGGGTACGACTGGAACATACTGGGGTGTAGGTTCACGGTGGTACGACACGTACTGGGGTGGGGGTACGACTGGAACGTACTGGGGTGTAGGTACACGGGGGGTATAACACGTACTGGGGTGGGGGTGGGGCTCGAACGTACTGGGGTGTAGGTTCACGGTGGTACGACACGTACTGGGGTGGGGGTACGACTGGAACGTACTGGGGTGTAGGTTCACGGTGGTACGACACGTACTGGGGTGGGGGTACGACTGGAACGTACTGGGGTGTAGGTTCACGGTGGTACGACACGTACTGGGGTGGGGGTACGACTGGAACGTACTGGGGTGTAGGTTCACGGTGGTATGACACGTACTGGGGTGGGGGTGGGGCTCGAACGTACTGGGGTGTAGGTTCACGGTGGTACGACACGTACTGGGGTGGGGGTACGACTGGAACGTACTGGGGTGTAGGTTCACGGTGGTACGACATGTACTGGGGTGGGGGTACGACTGGAACGTACTGGGGTGTAGGTACACGGGGGTATGACACGTACTGGGGTGGGGGTGGGGCTCGAACGTACTGGGATGTACATACACGGTGGTTCGACACGTACAGGGGTGGGGGTAGGACTCGAACGTACTGGGTACACGGTGGTACGACACGTACTGGGGTGGGGGTACAACTGGAACGTACTGGGGTGTAGGTTCACGGTGGTACGACACGTACTGGGGTGGGGGTACGACTGGAACGTACTGGGGTGTAGGTACACGGGGGTATGACACGTACTGGGGTGGGGGTGGGGCTCGAACGTACTGGGATGTACATACACGGTGGTTCGACACGTACAGGGGTGGGGGTAGGACTTGAACGTACTGGGTACACGGTGGTATGACACGTACTGGGGTGGGGGTACGACTGGAACGTACTGGGGTGTAGGTACACGGGGGGTATGACACGTACTGGGGTGGGGGTGGGGCTCGAACGTACTGGGGTGTAGGTTCACGGTGGTACGACACGTACTGGGGTGGGGGTACGACTGGAACGTACTGGGGTGTAGGTTCACGGTGGTACGACACGTACTGGGGTGGGGGTACGACTGGAATGTACTGGGGTGTAGGTACACGGGGGGTATGACACGTACTGGGGTGGGGGTGGGGCTCGAACGTACTGGGGTGTAGGTTCACGGTGGTACGACACGTACTGGGGTGGGGGTACGACTGGAACGTACTGGGGTGTAGGTTCACGGTGGTACGACACGTACTGGGGTGGGGGTACGACTGGAACGTACTGGGGTGTAGGTTCACGGTGGTACGGCACGTACTGGGGTGGGGGTACGACTGGAACGTACTGGTGTGTAGGTTCACGGTGGTATGACACGTACTGGGGTGGGGGTGGGGCTCGAACGTACTGGGGTGTAGGTTCACGGTGGTACGACACGTACTGGGGTGGGGGTACGACTGGAACGTACTGGGGTGTGGGTTCACGGTGGTACGACACGTACTGGGGTGGGGGTACGACTGGAACGTACTGGAGTGAAGGTTCACGGTGGTACGACACGTACTGGGGTGGGGGTACGACTGGAACGTACTGGGGTGTAGGTACACGGGGGGTATGACACGTACTGGGGTGGGGGTGGGGCTCGAACGTACTGGGGTGTAGGTACACGGGGGGTATGACACGTACTGGGGTGGGGGTGGGGCTCGAACGTACTGGGGTGTAGGTTCACGGTGGTACGACACGTACTGGGGTGGGGGTACGACTGGAACGTACTGGGGTGTAGGTTCACGGTGGTACGACACGTACTGGGGTGGGGGTACGACTGGAACGTACTGGGGTGTACATGGACGGTGGTTTGACACGTACTGGGGGGGGGTACGACTGGAACGTACTGGGGTGTAGGTACACGGGGGGTATGACACGTACTGGGGTGGGGGTGGAGCTCGAACGTACTGGGGTGTACATAGACGGTGGTACGACACGTACTGGGGTGGGGGTACGACTTGAACGTACTGGGGTGTACCTAGACGGGTGGGGGTATACATACACGGGGGGTACGTGTCGGACGTACGGGGGCTGGGGGGAATGTTGGGCGCGTATGCGGGCACATGTCTCCATGGTTGCTATAGGAGTTCGGTGCGGACGGTGTTTTTTCCATACGGTTGTACGCTCGGACGCACGGGATGGATCGTGATTCCTCGGTCGGACTTGGCTTTTCACGTTTGTAAGGTAAATCGTCCGAGGACGTGTCGGACACATTTTCCGACCCGAGGACGTGTGGGGAATGATTCCCAGTGCGGTTCGTATGGACTTTTTACCATGCGAATCGTGATTGCCAGTTCGTACGGCACTTGTACGATTCGTACGGTAAAAAGACCCGATACGAGTCGCACGGGGACATTTTTTACCGGATCGTGATCGGCACCTTAGTCTGGAATGGTAGCTGAAAATCTTCAGCGACTACACTTACCTAAAACTTTAAAATTAAATATCTCCTGTTCTTCTAATTGGATTTTTGTTTTTCTGGTATAATTTTATTTATTAAAATGTACTCTGTATGTCTAAATTTGTTTGGTATTTTCTTTGTTGCGTTTTCACTTTATTACTGTTTATGTGCTGCATAAATACTTGCTGACTGTTTTGTGCCAAGTTACCAGAGGGTTAAGCATAGCTTAATATAGTGACTTTAGTAGTTCGTCCTGACAAAGATCATGGTTGTTGCTTGAGTAGGGCTATCGTCCCTTCTAAATAAGAACCCACTTTCTTACAATAATGACTTTAAAATAATGTTATTGGGGGGAGCGTGTGGCGGCGGCACCAAGATGGCCGCGCCCTAAAGAGCTCCAGAGCGCCGAGTGACGTCTTTTTAACGAAGGGACCTTCAAACCGCTTTGCCGACATCTACGAGGCGGTATGTGAACGTCGGAAGTGGCCAGGAGTGTGCAGGGCAACTTCCGACGTGTATTATGCCAGAATAGACACACATATTTCATTTTCTTATACCGCCTCAGCATTCAACATTGCGGCCGCCATTTTCTGAGCTTCAAATGCGCAAAGCATAAATCGGAATGTATGCTCCTTAACACACGGTGCTCTGGTCTTAAATACGCTTCATTATTCGGCCAGCTTCTACACCCTGGAATATTCTGTGCTAATATACGATTTTTAATGCTTGGTGTGTCACATATGAAGCCTCTCCCTTTCAAAATGGCTCCATCACCCTCATTTTGTTCCTCATGTTTTCCTGCTGGAATTTTTAACAACATGCTGGGTTTGCTCTCATTGGATATGCCTGCTGTGTTCTGCTTTACTCTTTATTGAACTACTCTGACTTGCCCATTCGGGGTTCTCTGTGCATCTGTAGTCTGCCTTCATTTTTGTTGCCTATCGCGCAGTAGCGGATACTGTTGTGGTTCTCACGCATATTAATGCTGTTTGGGCTGATTCATTTTTTTTGCGTTCTTTCCGACTTTGCACCTTGCTGATCATTTCTATTGGTGGTTGGGGCCCATTTCTTGTCCTCACAAGTGATTAATCGTGACTGTTGTATCCTCTTTTTCATCATGGATCACTCGCAGTCTAACAAACAGCATGGGGCCATGGGAACTTCTAAAGAAGGTCGCAAGGATTCTGCAGCAAATAACAGTAAGCGGCTCAAGACAGATTCCTCCCCTTCTAAATCGCCTCTTCCCCTCATGTTAGAGGACGTCATGGAGGAATTGCGCCTTCTTCGCCCCTTTATGTCTGACACCTCAGCTACGCTCCAAAGAATTGAAGAAAAATGGTCAGGCCTGGACTCGAGACTCTCTGATGTTGAACAAAAGATAAGTGATGCTCAGGATGTTATCGCCCAGGTCGACAATCTCACAAAAGAAGTTGTCCAACTCAAGAAAACTACAGATGACTTAGAAAATCGTAATAGGTGCAATAACTTACGCATTTACGATATCCCGGAGGGCTCCGAGGGGTCTGATGTGATCTCCTTTTTGAAGACTCAAGTCTTGCAGATCGTTGGCCTTCCAAAATCAATGGATTTTAATATTCAACGAGCACATCGTCTTGAGCCTCAAAGCGCTTCTTCCATTACCAAACCAAGAGGTATCATTGCCTATTTCTTGTTGTATTCTGATCTTATGGCCATCCTTAATGCTGCCAAACAATCTAAACAGTTGTTCTGGTCTGGTCATCGGATCTTCTTCAGTTAAGACGTATTGAAACCAACAGCCAGCAGACACAAGGAATTTCTCGATCTTAGACCAGCTTTGAAATCCATGAACGCTCGATATGGTCTTATACATCCCTGTTTCTTCAAGGTAACTTACAAATAGAGAACATTTTCCTTTGAAGATCCTGCCGACCTTCGGAAGTTCATACACACACATCGAGGAGAACTTATGGAACTTAGTAAACACTGATTGTCTGCTTTGTTATGAGTTAACCCTATTATTTTTTAGGATGTAATTTGTTTTGTTATGTATTCTAAGTGTATTATGCCTGTACCTTATTCCTTTCGTATAGATTTGCCCCGTGCTGTAGTCGAAGACCCCGTTTATATCATCTGTCTGATCATAATGTCTGACCCATCTCGTTGTTATTTCCTCTGGTGTTTGGTAAGTTCCCTTCCTTTTTGTCATATTTAGTTATTATTTTTTCAATGAGGGTCTGTTCTCTTCTCCCTTCCCTTTCAATAGTTATGTAAAGTTGTATGTTATCTCTCGGTGCCCCTCTTTGTGCGATGGTTGTCTTGACTTTTGCTGTGCCCCCTCCCACATTAATGTTTTTTGTTTTTTTGTTTGCTATGACTGAAGCCCTGCTGCTTTTTGTCATCTCTTCTTTCCTACCTTCTTTTTCTGGACGTCTGTGTTCCTCTTCTTCTCTGCTACTCTCCCTTCCTCTATTGTTCCTTCTTCCCTCCCTTTTCCCTTCTCTCTTTACTCTTGTGTTGTATTCTTCCTTTCTTCTTCACTCTACTCATCTTACCATGTTCCTGTGGTGGTCATTCGGTTTAATTTCTTCTCCCTATACTGCCCTTAGCTATCTTCATCTTTCCATTCTCTTTTTACTCTTATTCTCTATTCTCCTCCCCTTTTTTAACTTCTCTTCACTTTTTAGCCTACTCATTTTCAAATTCCAGAGATGAATGGTCTTCGCGTTATCTCTGGAATGTTAACGGTATTCGCAACCCTGTGAAAAAACAACTTATTTTATCCCATTTAGCGAGATTAAAATGTTAAGTTGCAGTGTTGCAAGAAACGCACCTTAATTCGAAAGACCTGTCTTCACTGCGCAAACAATGGAATGGAGAAGCTTTCTGCTCTCCGGCAGTGAACAACAAAAATTGTGTTATTATTTTGTTTCATAAGTCGTTAAGTGTTCAGTTACACAATTAATTTTATGATAATAACGGTAGTTGGTTGTTTTTAAATACTATTGTTAATACCTCACAACTCTCATTTTGTAATGTCTATGGCCCTAATGGCATTGATTTAACCTTTTGGAATGAATTTTCCACACTACTTTCTTCACATTCGACTGATGATTTAATTGTAGGTGGTGATTGTAACCAACTCATTGATCCCTTTTTAGACCGGAAATCACAATCTAGATATGTTCCCAATAATATCAGAAGTCCTTTTATAGGGCTATTTCTTCCAGAGGCTTGATAGATTCCTCGAGAATATCTCACCCTGACACATTAGAATTCTCCTTCTTTTCTCATTCTCGTATTGACTATATTTTTCTCACTCAGAACGCTTTCCAATTCATGACTAATTCTGAAATAGGGTCCATTCTTATTTCTGATCATGCCCCTATTATTCTGGATAAGGACTACCCCTCACCTTCTCCTCCCTCTCGGCACTGGTGCTTTAATAATTCTCTCCTCCTAGATTCCCAGTTTATTGAGCAATTCACGTCTTTCATGGAGGAATTTTTCCATAATAACCTGCACTCTACTTCACACTTTCACTTTATTTGGGATGCCTTCAAGGCTGCTGCCAGGGGCTTTATTATTGACTTCGTATCTCGGAAACAGAAAAAAGCTCTTTCACATGCATCTCTCATTCTTAAACAAAGAGCTTGAACATCTATATTTCACCACAAACTCTGCGGATTCACTATCCTCACTATACCTCATCAAAGCGAAAATACAATATAACAAGCACTCCTGGGAATTTGCATGTAACAATCTTCTCAAATTCAATGCAAAAATTTATGGAGGGGGAAACAAAGCGGGCAAATCCCTTGCAAATTATCTTAAAATCAAAAAGCAAAAATCCAAAATTATTGCTATTACTGATGCCCATGGAGTTCGTCAGACCATTGATGATAAGATCCTTGACTGTTTTGTTCAATATTACTCTTCTCTTTATACTCCAGAATCCACTACTTCTTCCGCACAAATTGACTCTTTCTTTCACTCTATCCCTAAATCTCCCGATAATCTTACAGATCTTTCATCCCTAGACCTTCCTATCTCAGAAAAGGAAATATTCCATGCCATTACTCTCCTACCCAAAGACAAAACTCCCAGTTCGGACGGCTTCACTGTTAGATTTTATCTCCACTTCAAGATCTTTTTAATACCACATTTACTTTCATTGATCAACTATTTTCTTACCACAGGGGAATCTAGGGGATCTTTCACACAAGCAATGTTATGCCTAATCCCTAAAAAAGACAAAGACCCTTCCCTTGCGAAAATTACAGGCCCATTTCCTTAATCAATACAGACTGTAAAATGTATGCCAAACTTCTAGCCATTCGTATTAACATAGTCGTTCCTGATCTCATTAATATTTATCAATCTGGTTTTGTAAAAGGTAGATCTATAACCGATAACTCGAGAACTCTCCTTAATATCATTCATCTTGCCTCAAAAATGGGTTCCCCAGTTGCAGCTATCACATTAGATGCTGAAAAATCATTTGATAGGGTAAGCTGGGACTTTATGTTCGGAGCACTAACATGGCACGGCTTTAGCCCCCACATTATTCAATATATCCAATTGTTGTACTCTTCCCCCTCTACTTCCATTTGGGTTAATGGCTCTCAATCTAACTATTTTTCTCTTCATAGAGGCACCAGGCAAGGATGTCCCCTTTCCCCTCTTCTCTTTATTCTCGCTTTAGAACCTTTTTTAGAAAAAATTTGGCGTTCAACATCTTATTGTGGCTTCACATTTCAGAACATTGATATTAAATTTACTGCTTATTCGGATGATATCCTCCTCTACATTTCCAATCCGTCCACTTCTTTACCTTCGCTTTTCTCTTTATTACAAGAATATTCCTTAGTCTCTGGATACAAATTGAACATAGATAAATCTGAAGTTTTAACTCTAAACAAATTTTGCCTTTCCCATTTGTTTCATGGCTCTGGCTTTGAATGGAATTCCAGGAATATTAAATGCCTAGGCATTCTTATGCGAACACTGGTAGAGAAACTATCAAAATTAACCACATTGACATACTTAAAAAGATTTCTGCACTCATTGATGGCTGGTCCCCTCTTTCCCTAACCTGGTGGGGAAGGCTTTCAACTATTAAAATTATGCTTCTTCCTATAGTCAACTTTTATCTCTCTATGCTCTTCATTTCTCTTCCACTCTATTTCTTTAAAACCATAAACCACCTCCTAACAAAATTCTTATAGAATAATCGCAAAGCTCGGACTTCTCTCTCCCGTCTCCAACAACCCAAAGTTTTAGGTGAAGTCAACTTTCCCAACCTCACCCGTTTTCATTCAGCTTTTACTTTACAAATCTGGCCTTTTTTAACAGATTTATCTAGTACTCCCTTAACTGCTTGGAGTTCAATCGAGCTTGCGCAACTCTCTCCTTTTTCATTCCTTACAGCTACTCGTTCATCTCAACCTCTGAAGCGGTTTCTCACCTCCATATTTAAACACTCCAAAGCACGTGCTCTTTCACTGTCTCGTTCTTTTCTCTCATATGCTGACTCTCACTCCCTAACTCCGATTTGGTATAAAAAATTCTTAAAGATTAACAATAGAGTGCTATTCTGGAAGGATTGGATAGACAAAGGCATTATCATTTATGACCATATACTTAGACAACTCCCCGAGAACCTTCTCAGACATACGTGACTCATTTGGCATATCTAACACACACTCTTCTCAGTACCCCTTGCTTATGAATGCCCTAGCCTCTATTACTCCTCTAAATAGTTCCCTGACTACTACTGCTTCGATCCTTTCCCCTCCCCCAGACTTTTCTATTCCTCTTAAAGCTGCTGCTATTTATAAAATGCTTTCCCATCCCAACGCTGATAGGTTCAAGTCCAAACTTGAACTCTTATGGGAAAAGGATCTAGCTCAGGAATTTTCCTTCCAGGTTTGGGATTCTATATGGTCCAAAATACAATCGTTTCCCGCTCTGCTAGCACCACCCAGACTCTATATTTTTTTTATAACAGACTTTTTTTCACCCCTACTGATTTACACAAATTTAAACTACTTGATTCCAAAAAATGTTGGTCCTGCCCATGTGTTGAAAGTGATTTCTTTCATATGTTTTTTCTTTGCCCGTTGGTCAAATCCCTTTGGTCCTGCATCTGGTCTAAACTAAATGACATTTTGGCCACAGACTTCCCTTTTGAGAGTGTGCATATTTTTCTGGGCGTTTCTTCACCGCTATGGAATGTTCAATGTGATGTACGTAAGTTTATCTATCTATATATAGCCATTTCCTTTCAGATAATCACAACCAATTGGAAAGATACTTCAAAAATGTCATACAATGCATGGTGGAACCTGTTATGTCATCATCATAGACTTGATCGTGCCTTTGCCACCACAGTGCCTCTATTGATTTTCTCTCTAGACATGTTCCTTGAAGTTCACCCCTTCTCCCTATTCTTTTTTATAAATTATTATTATTAATTGCATTTCGCTTTCACCTTGTTATGAACCTTTTGACATTGCATTTGTATTATATATTGCCCTTTTTTTCCTTTCTCCTCTTTCCCCTTCTCTCTCTTTTTTTCTCTGTACCTCTCTCCCGCAAAACAAAATACCTTTAAAAAGCTCTTTTTCTTGGTATAGTTTCTATATCCCTTTTTGGGATTGATTTGCAAATATGGTAATTTTCAATATTCTTGCACCTTCTTATTATTGCCACTGTTTCTGTACTGATGTTTTACTATGCCTATTATATTCAATAAAGCTTTATAAACTTAAAAAAAAAAATGTTATTAAAATGAATGAACAATGACAAATACGGAGGTATGCATGCAGTTATAAAGAGACAACAAAATAAGTGTTTGTTCAGTTGAAGGAAGCTGCTTCCAATACATTTCAGAAGAGAAAATTACATGTCCACCACAAGCACACAGCAAAAAATGTTTGTGACATAATATTTCTTCATAAATAACTTCTTCAGGCTCATGCTATAAAGAGCAGCATTTAGGGTAAGCAGGTATAATCATGCATCATCTGGTGGTGATCAGACCAGCCCACTTTATGACAAATGTTTTGTATGCATGCTAGTACATACCCTACACGTGGATTTATATGTGTATGTTACATCCTTTGTTATAATCATGTTTGAAATATTTTTTCTACTGTTTACTTTTGCATCCTTCCCGTTTATTGCCAAGAAAGCTGTTCAGCACTTTGAGTTAGTCCACGCTATATGTGCCACGTCTCAACAGTTTTCCTCTCCCAATATGTTTAAGGGATAAGCCCTTTTTTCCGATTAGTGAAATGTGCACTGTTCTTGTGAAAAGGCATTCGTTCATTGCACTTGGGTCACCACCCCTGAAAGAAGTCAATTAGGGCTGAATTTTATCAAACTTCATGAATGTTGACACTGCTGAGCGAAGGCAGAACAGAGCGTGATGCCTGCAAAAGGCTCTACTCAGCCTCAAAAAAGAAGAGGTAAACAAATATAAGCATGGGGAAGGGAGAAATCAAGTCCTTCACAACTCAGTCAGGATCAATACTTAGGACTTCAGAAGCAACTATGACCAACAAATGCAAAAACCCATGTCGCAGAATGCACCCTCAGCCAACCATAGGAGCCTGCAGCAGTACACTCTTGTCTGCATGTTTTTCCTTGGTATAATTTATCTGATTAATAAGCTAATTCGTAGGTGCTGGAAATGTCCACGAGCGTTAAATGGTTTGGTTAGGATGGTCTGCTTGGACACACACATTCGCCTACAGTGGAGCAAGGAATCCACGGCCAAACAAAACATTAACAAAAGAAGTTGTAGTAAAAATCCATGGGCCAGATGTAAAGTTTTTGCAACAAATGGATTTATTCCGATGCAAAAAAAGGGAAACCCACTTCTAAAAATTAAATCTTGATTCAAGGTATCAGGATTTCCTAGGGGACAAAATTGAAGAGTTTACCTGTTGGTCAGATGTTTCTGTGTGAGTGAGTGCAGAAAAATAGAGGCGGGAGGAAAGGAGTGACATTCAGATCTCTGCCAAATGCCATGCATCAGGGTCTAAACTAACACAATTTAGTTTAATCCCCCACATCGTCCCAGGGTAACATATTTATCATGCATGTCAGCTGATGTAAAGTGATAGCATGTTCAGTAACAATTGCATTCTTCACTGCTGTCTTCGAGCAGCTACACCACTCTTGCAGAGTTTGCCTGCCACAACTGGATTAGCTGCAAGTAAACATTCTAGGCAAAGTGGAGGTCGCTTGATGTTTTTCATTTACAGAGTTCTTCTGACGCCCTCTAACGTGCTCAGCATTAATAAATTGTGCCTTGAGATAGTCTTAGGACACTTGTCTCAAGTACACCAGTAAAACTATTTATTCTATGTTCCAGCCACCTCTCAAAGCAGGTAATGAGCTCTGTTGCACCCCAGCTCACCATGCTTTCTCCCTACAGCCCCGAACACTGAGCCGGTTGTGCAAACCTTTTTAACAGAATTGGGCCGTTTGCAACCTGAAAAAGGCATTTTTAAATGTACAAAGCCCTATTTGTGATTGGGCGTGCCAAGGCGCCCCTTTCTAATAGTGAGTCGCACTGGTATGTAGGAATGTTTTACGACTGTGAATGCCATCGCAAAACATTTGCAGTTACCGCCGACTTCAAGTTGCTGGTATCCTATTCACAAATGGGAAGGGGTCCCCAAGGAACCCCTTCCCCTCTGTCAATGTGGGCGACAACATTTTCTAAGAGTAGGCAGTGGTCCGTGGTAAACCTACTGCCTGCTCTTAAAAAATGAAAAGGAAACTTTGTATTTTTCTTTTTAAATGCATCCAGTTTTTCTATAGGGAAAACTGGCTGCATTTCAAAATAAACAACTGCTTTATTTAAAAAGCAGTCACAGACATGTTGGTCTGCTGACCGCAGCAGGCCACCATCCCTGTGTTTGCCGGCCATTCCAAATAGGATGCAAATTGCGACCTCCTCATGAATATTAACGAGGCAGGTCCGTTGCGATCCATTGGGAATTGCAAACAGTGTAAAACACACTGTTGTACATAGCTGTTTGCGATTTCCTAATAGCAAATCGCAATAATTCGCTATTACTAATTCGCAATAATTCACTATTACTAAATCGCAAATGGAAGTCTATGTACATCTGGCCCACTGCCTCGTGCCTGACGCTGGACTGCAACACGGTCCTAAGGTGTTAGGAACAGCTGGAGTCTCCGAGTAGATTACTTTCCATGACTACTATATTAGCTGAAGGGAGGGACAAAAGCTGTGGAGTACAGAACTGAGCCAAAGCTGCTATCACATGTTAGATAAGACAGTTTAAAAACATATAATATTTTGAATGACAGGCCTGTGTCGAAAGAGTAAGTGTCAGACAATACTCGTGAAGGTAGACAGAAGAGATGATGGAATAAGCGTAATTTACATGATCCTGTCCTAATGGTCATCTACAAAGTTCCTGTTGTTTTTTTATACCCGTAAAGTGTCAAAAGCTTGGCTGCGGCACAACAATGATGATTTGGGCCCAGAGGTAAGAGTGTGTGCAATGATGTTCTGCAATTGGGAGGAAGTGCACTTAAGCAGAACTCAGCAGCCAGAACAGTGTGTGTGTGTGCCATGAGCCTCAAGCATAGCTGCCAGCTTACTAATAAGGCTACATTTGAGCAAATTCTGTTTTAGTCAATGGCTCTAGGCAGTCTGGGATTTGTAGTTTTCCTTTTTCAGTCTCAGTATGCTTAGTGATACTTGCTAACAATATTGCTAAAGAAGATTTACCTTATATAATGGGGTCAGTTGACAGCTATAATGAGTTTAAGTTTAAGTTTAAGTTTAAAGAAGAATTACTTAGTCACTTAAAACCATTGCAAAAAAATTGGCAGAGTAAAATGCATGGCGCATTATATTGATAAAAGGCAGTTTAAACCGCGATGCTCTGGGCGTCTTTAAAAACTGTATTACAAAATAAGCCTTCAACAGCCATGATGTGAAAATTGGTGTTTAAATGTGTATCAAAAATAACAGTTTGTTAATAAGACTTTTAAAATGTCATGACCGCTTATGTCTCGATGTCACCTGATTAGAAGGCCGCTCTGTTTTCTAATAAAGTAAAAATACAAATACAGAATGTGCAGCCTGAATTATATCAGATTGTTTTTGTGAGGGAAAGTGGATCGTCCTTAGTCCCTAAGTGGCAGGTTGATTCAGGAAGCCTGAAGGGGTTGTGCTGTGAAGCAGCCTTTTCTCAGCCTTCAGCAAGAATTTGACAAAGCAACAGTTCAGCTCCATGTCACCAGGGTCAAAACAGGTCAGGACCACCTGCCTTCTCGCACAAATTCCCCTTTGCTTGAAAGCCCTTGTGAATAGCTGGCTCCTTTCACCCCCTAGAGCTTTACAGGAGTGTGGTGGTTACTTGCGCTCGGTACGGCATGATGTGAAGGGTCATGCATCGTGCGCTATGCGCGAGATGCATCCTTCACAGGATGCGGTCCTCGCGCGTGTTGTTTGTTATGGGTTGTTCAATTGTATGTATTTGAAGATGTCTGTTGATCTGTGACTCGAGCAATACGAGTCAGTTACAGTTAGGGTCTCAACTGGAAGGGATGCTCCGTGCTATGGGTGGAGTACATGAATAAAGCTTCATACTTCAATTCACCATTTCAAGGAGCTAAGTGTAGCAGATGGTCTTTTACAGGTAAACTGCAACTCAATAGTGGCCGGGTACCCAGTGGTAAAATATTTTTGAAGAGAAAACGTTTTGTGATTGTTAATCATCATCCACCCATGTGCTCTGTTTGATAGCGTGGCCGTGTCCTCAGTAACAGAGACAGGCATAATGAGGGCAGAGAGAGGGAAAGTCTGTCCGACTATTGGTGTAAAGGATGCAGCAGGCACCCTTTGGGAGTGAGCACATCGTCATCCCAAAGGAAGTGAAATGTAAGTGTGGATTGAACAGTGAGGGAGCATGGAAGAAGGGAGTGCTTCGGGAGCCTGAAGGGAGAGAATGCTGCAGCATGCTGGATGGAGAAAAGGAAGGGGTCCTACAGTGGTGGGAATTTTCGGAGGGAGAAATGCTGCAGGGGCTTGTTGGAACTAGGGAACGTTTTTGCGGTCAGAGCCTGAAGGGAGGGAACTCTGCGGTATCATGAATAGATGAGCGAATCAGTCAGTGTAGTAAGTGGATTGTTATGTATTTTAGAGTATTGGCATGTTGTAACTTTAAGGAATGTACTGATGTAAGCAATGTAAGAAACACAGTCTGATTCTAGAATGGTGGTAGACATTCAGATGAAGACTGGGTTTCTGATGTGGCAAGTCGTGGGTCACCTATATCAGAATAAACCTTTATTTATATCACCTCAAGTCAGCGTTCCTGTAACTTGTTTGGCTCTGAATATCAAGAGGGCTTACTACAGTCAGCAAACCAGAAGATGACATATACCTTCCTTATTCTGAGCTCTTAGAAACTCTATTTTAGAGAAAAGCAGCGTAAACTGAAAATAATGTTCCTTCTGTCATCTGACTCCTGAATTTGGGAACTCCAAATAGCCTAAGGATGCTTGAGAAGAAGTGCACCACATCCCCTGTTTGCCAGTATCGACAGCTAGGGCCCATCCTTCACGGTGGGTGATCCCATTCCCGTCGCCAATGTAAAGACGGGTCTCAGACGATCGTGTGAACAAGATGTTTATTGATAAATAAACATATAAATAAACCCACCAGTGCGGATGACAGAGACCCTCCAGCACCGGTCAGCACAGAACTCAAAGTGCCCCACCACATTCTCATCAGTAACCAAGTAACACAGAATGCACCTACATCAGAGTGCTGACAAAAAAAGATTCCAACAAGCATAATACTAATAAAAGGACACTACACAACACTTATATTATTTTAAAATATGTCAAATGTGTCCTTGCCAGCATATTTGTTTGCTACAAATATATGCGTGAGATGCTTCGATAACTGATTTATAATTCTTCATCCAGCAAACATTATTATTTGGTTAAAACTTCATGTGTAAGTATGTCCAAAGAACTGAAATATCTATGTTGTGTCCTACTTTAGTGTCGTGTGTCTCGTGGTTTGGATGTACCTTTAAGGTGAGTGTGTGCGTGCATGGAATGTCACTGAGTCATTGACATTCGGGTTCTGGGAGTTGCAGTTAGTCTGGGTTAGGAGGTGGAGGTGTATCCTGGCGCTCACCTGTTTTCATGTATTATTCTTGAAAAAAGAACTTGTGAATTACTGCAAGCACTCCGACCATCACTTCAATTGGCGACGATTGGGATTTGGAGCAGCGGCGTGCGAAGAATTTTTTTTTTTTTTTTAAACTGAGGAAGTGGATATTTTTGGGTTTTTTTTGTTTGTGGTTATCCTTTCTCGAGTGTTACGCTATTTGGACGGGTGACGGTGGACGAAGAACAAGAAAAGAACAAGAAAAGGAACTGTTTCACATACTTGTCCGTCCAGGAGAGTCTCGGACGGTTGGCGCTGTTTGCGAGATACAAATCGCGGTGGAGATCCCGGAACTGTACGTGCGAGGCGCTCCTGACGTAAGAGGAGCATCTGGACACGTCAGGAGCATGCGCAGTGCTTAGGAATACTTCAACGCAGCCACGCAAGGTCACGTTGCGTGACCCAGCGTGGCGGCCATTTTTTTTTTTTCATTAGTGAATTTCAGCGTTGGTAACCAAGCAACATGTTCGTACGGCGCTGAAGGGGAACTCAAAAAAAAAAAAAAAAAAACAAAGAAACAAATAAAGTGAACCACAAGGTGTTCGGAGCAGCGGAGTGCAGCAAGAACAGGTGAGACTGCCGGGGGAATACCCCAAACAAGGAATATTGAACCAGAAGTTAAATTTTTGTTATTAAAAATTGGAATATGAGTGAAGGATATAACGAAGGAAATCCCACAAATGTGGAGATGGCACATCAGAATTATTCAATAAGTAACCCACACACCTTTTGGGCAACAGGAGCAGAACCAGGTATCAAATGGTTAGAATGGAAAGAGTACTTTATTAACTATATCTCGGCTGTTGATGAAGCGGGGAAAATGAAACCAGAACAGAAAAAGAGAATACTCCTACATTCTTTAGGACCTATGGGGCTAAAAACTTATTCAAGAATGTCCAAAGTGTCAGATGCAAATTTAAATACTTTTGAGAATGCGATAAAAGATATGGACAAATATTTAGCCCCGAAGGTTTGCATAGGTGTAATTAGGCACAGATTTTGTCAGAGGAAGCAAGCCAAAAATGAGACTGTTGATGACTGGTTAGATGATTTGAAGAAATTGGCGATAGATTGCAAGTTTGGTGATCTACACGATGACTTAATTAGAGATCATTTGGTCATGCACAATAACAATTCGCCTCTACAAGACCGCTTATGGGTGAATGGTGACGCACCACTGGAGGACGTGCTGGCCATAATGAGGAAGTCAGAAATGTCTGGGAGATGTGCGACGGTGGTCAAGGCAGCAGAGAAGGATCCAGAAAAGGCGACAGAGGGAGTATTTAAAATACAAAGTAAGGCTAAACCCAATTTCCAACGTACGCAAGGGAAATGGACAAATCAACCCACGAGGAACCTAGTGAGAGATTTTAAGACTGAGGAGAGAAGATGCTATCGTTGCGACAGCAAAGAACATTTAGCTTTTAGCAAAATGTGCCCGGCTTTGAAGAAAAAGTGTGGTATTTGTGGGTTGTTAGGGCATTTTAGCAAAATGTGTCATAGGCGCAGCAATGTAAAGTACATATGGGATGATGAGGAGGAAGATGGTGATGGTGAGGAAGAATGTGTGAAGAGCGTGAGGGGAAACTTCATGTTGAACATAGAGGATAATTCTATGGATGGGAAACCTATTTGTGAGTTATCCTTAGGTGGAGTTAAGGTAATGGTGTATGCGGATTCAGGATCACCGTACACAATTATAAATGAAGAAATTTGGAAAGAAAAATTTGTAGGAAAAATTGGGAACCATTTAAACAAATCAGATGTAAATCCCGTGAGTTATACTGGAGAAAAAATTGATATGTTAGGTTTCAGATGGTTGACATTCCTATTTAAAGGGAGATCCACAAGAGGAAAATTGTATATAGCTAAGAGGGGACCGTCAGTGTTGGGATGGTTCGATCAAAAGGATCTGCATATAATTCTAGATCCTAATAGTGTGGAAAAGGTGCTGATAATGGATGAGTGCAGTAAGATGGGTGAAAGGTTGAGCAGAAAATTTCCTAAGGTGTTCGGGAAAGACTTAGGGGAGCTCAGAGGGTTTGAGCACAAAATAGTACTGAGAAAGGATGCACAACCTAAAGTTCACAGAGCAAGACCCATTCCGATATTAATTAGGGATGAGGTAAAAAGTGAAATACAGAATTTGTTGAGCAAGGGGGTTATAGAAGAGGTGGAGACATCAGCATGGATTTCTCCGGTTGTAGTTGCCCGCAAGCCTAACGGAAAAATCCGGCTATGCATAGACTTGCGCCATTTAAACAATAACATTGTGATAGAAAAGTTTCCTTCACCCAAAATCAATGAGATAGTTTCATCATTGAGAGGGGCTACGTGGTTTTCTGGTGAGCAGCCAAAATATCGAAACTAAAATATCTACCTACACTAATATCGAGTTTTAAATATCGAAGGGACAGAATATCGATGTCAATAATATCTATGGACAGAATATCGATCCAAAGGTAAGTATTTTAATATCGATGTTAGTAATATCGAAGTTAGTAATATCGACATCAAATATATCGATTTTACTAATATTGATGTTACTAATATCGATATTTATATTATTGTTATGTATTTTATTATGTATTTAATATGTATGTGTTATATGTTTTTAGTTAAGTGTTCTACTGGTTTTAACATATATGTATACAATTTTTATATGTTAACAATGGTTTTTTAAGTCAATTTTGTGTTTTAGTACCGTAGCGGGTTGTGGGTTTATAGGGGAATAGGGTGGGAAGTAATTTAATTATATGGAATTAATTATACATTTTTAGGAATTATAAATTAATTTTAATTAATTTTTGCGTTTAAGTTCTGTAGCGGGTTGTGGGTTTATAGGGGAATGTGGGAAGTAATTTAATTATATGGAATTAATTATACATTTTTAGGAATTATAAATTGATTTTAATACATTTTTGTGTTTAAGTTCTGTAGCGGGTTGTGGGTTTATAGGGGAATAGGGTGGGAAGTAATTTAATTGTAATTAATTAATAATTTATTTTCATTTATTGGTATTGATAATTATATTATTGTTAATTAAGTATTAATTGGTAATTAATTGTTATTAATTGGCAATTAGTTTTAATTAGTTGATTAATTGATAATTATGTTAAGTGTATTATTTTATTAGTGGAGTGTGTCGTGCGTTTATAGGGGAATAGTGTTGGAAGTAATTGAAATCTAATTAAGTAATTATTAAATTAGTTGTTGGGTATTGATAATTAATTAATTGGACAATAATTATTAATTGGCAAATATTTTAAATTATAATATTTTGGTTATGAAAAATAATTAATTGTTGATTAATCATTAATTGTGAATTAAATATAATTAAACATTATGCATTGATATTTCTAATTAATATATTAATAAGTAATTATTAATTGGTAATTAATGTGTAATTTTTATTATTTTGGCGTATGAAAAATATTTAATAGTTCAATATTTTTTAATTGGTAATTAATGTTTCACAATTATTATTTTGCGGTATATATTTTTTTAAATGGTTAAATATATTTTAATTGGTATTTACTTTTTAATAATTCATATGTTTTTGGTTATGAAAAATATGTTATCGTTTAATATTTGTTATTTGGTAATAAATATTAATTAATTATTATTTATTGGTATTTATTATTAATGTATTGTTAATTAATTATTCTTTGGTAGTTATGTTTGTAATAATTATTTATTGGTATTTGTAAATAATTTCGAGTTATTTAATAATTAAATCACTAATTATTTTAAATAATTATTTTATTTATAACTATGTTATTTTTAACTTCTGCGCTATCCAACACTTTCCCTACTGTTGCACCCTCTGGAGTTGGAATAGTAAATTTTATCCCTACGCTATCCAACACTTTCCGTACTGTTGCATTCTCTGGAGTTGGAATAGTAACTTTTACCCCTACGCTATCCAACACTTTCCCTACTGTTGCACTCTCTGGAGTGGGAATAGTAATTTTTACCCCTATGCTATCCAACACTTTCCCTTCTGTGCACTCTTTGGAGTTGGAATAGTAATTTTTACCCCTTCGCTATCCAACACTTTCCCTATTGTTGCACTCTGTGGAGTTGGAATAGTAATTTTTACCCCTACGCTATCCAACACTTTCCCTACTGTTGCACTCTCTGGAGTGGGAATAGTAATTTTTACCCCTACGCTATCCAACACTTTCCCTACTGTTGCACTCTCTGGAGTTGGAATAGTAATTTTTACCCTTACGCTATCCAACACTTTCCCTACTGTTGCACTCTCTGGAGTTGGAATAGTAATTTGTACCCCTACGCTATCCAACACTTTCTCTACTGTTGCACTCTCTGGAGTTGGAATAGTAATTTGTACCCCTACGCTATCCAACACTTTCCCTACTGTTGCACTCTCTGGAGTGGGAATAGTAATTTTTTCACCTTCGCTATCCAACATTTTCCCTACTGTTGCACTCTCTGGAGTTGGAATAGTAATTTTTACCCCTACGCTATCCAACACTTTCCCTACTGTTGCACTCTCTGGAGTGGGAATAGTAATTTTTACCCCTACGCTATCCAACACTTTCCCTACTGTTGCACTCTGTGGAGTTGGAATAGTGATTTTTACCCCTACGCTATCCAACACTTTCCCTACTGTTGCACTCTCTGGAGTGGGAATAGTAATTTTTACCCCTACGCTATCCAATACTTTCCCTACTGTTGCACTCTCTGGAGTGGGAATAGTAATTTTTACCCCTACGCTATCCAACACTTTCCCTACTGTTGCACTCTGTGGAGTTGGAATAGTAATTTTTACCCCTACGCTATCCAACACTTTCCCTACTGTTGCACTCTCTGGAGTGGGAATAGTAATTTTTACCCCTACGCTATCCAATACTTTCCCTACTGTTGCACTCTCTGGAGTGGGAATAGTAATTTTTACCCCTACGCTATCCAACACTTTCCCTACTGTTGCACTCTGTGGAGTTGGAATAGTAATTTTTACCCCTACGCTATCCAACACTTTCCCTACTGTTGCACTCTCTGGAGTGGGAATAGTAATTTTTACCCCTACGCTATCCAACACTTTCCCTATTGTTACACTCCCTGGAGTGGAAATAGTAATTTTTAGCTCTACGCTTTCCAACATTTTCTTTACTGTTTTTTTTTGGAGCTGGAGTAGTAGTTTTATTGTCGGTGCTATTTAATATTTTTTGTATTATTATAGCTAATGTAATATATAACTAATTTTAACAATATTCAAATTAAATGTAATTTTTTAAATGTGTTATATATAATTATTTAATTTTTATTCATGTTATTGTTTTATGTGTATGATGTATTTGTAATTTATAATAATTTTTAACAAGTTATACGTTATTAAAACAATTATTAAAATGTATTATTAGGTAAGTATATATATTATATATTATATGTATATGTTTAATTAATGTTTTATTACATTATATATATTAATTATTAATTTTAAACATTATAACATATATTTAATTATGTTTATTTTATTTATAAGTATTATTTGGTTTATTTTACATATTTTTTTTAACTAAAAAATACTTTATATTTTTAATAACGATATTTTTGACATTCTATATTTTATTTTCGATATTTTTGTACTTACCATGTTGTAGATAGGATCTCGATATTCTTGTCATCGATATTTTTGTGTCGATATTTTTGTAGGTCGATTTTCTGTCCGTCGATATTCTGTCAGACATTCTGGTTTTCTACCATCGACCTATCTGCGGCCTACCATCAGGTTGTTTTGGAAGCAGATTCGAGGAGCCTCACAGATTTTATTACGCCATTTGGGTGCTTTCAATTCACACGAATGCCTTTTGGGCTTGCATCCGCTGCAGCGGTTTTTCAGAGACTAATGCACAGATTGTTTGGTGATGTGGATGGTGTGCGTTTTTTCCAAGATGACATTTTGGTAGCAGGGAAAGATAAAGTGGAACATGATAACAAATTAATTCAGGTTTTAGAAACTTAACAGTCAGTGGGGCTAACAGTTGAGCTGACTAAATGTAAGTTCGGTCAGAGGAGTGTCTCGTATCTGGGGCACATTATAAATGAGGAAGGGGTAAGACCAAAACCAACATTGGTTGAAAACATTATTAGGTCACCAGCTCCTGTGTCTAAGGAAGAGATAAGATCATTTTTGGGTATGGCAGAGTATTGTGCGAAGTTCATAAAGAACTTTGCATCGAAAGTTTACAATATTCGTTTACTTTTAAAGAAAAATGCAAAATTTGATTGGAATAAGGAGTGTGAAAGAGAATTTAGGGAAGTCAAGGTGGACCTTCAAGCAGTGAATGCTCTTGCTAGTTTTGATCCGAATTTAGACTGTTTGTTGACCACGGATGCTAGCGACAAGGGGCTTGGTGCTGTGTTGTCACAAAAAGGGAAAGATGGAAAAGAGGAGATTATCTTATTTGCTTCTAGAGCATTGTCACCAGTGGAAAGTAAATATCTGATCATAGAGAGAGAGGCATTGGCGTGTGCATGGGCACTTGAACATTTTCGTGCTTTTGTGTGGGGGAAACCTGTGGTGATTCGTACGGATCACCGACCTTTGGTTCGCATTTTATCTAGTGAGGGTACAGCAGTTGCTTCGGCTAGATTGGCCAGAATTTCAATGAGGATGAAGGAGTTCATTTATAAGATGGTGCATGTTCCGGGCAAGGAAAACGTAGTGGCGGATTGCCTATCAAGATTGGCCACTCCGTTGGAGGAGTGAGTGGATGATCCTTGGGGGAATTGTAGTATAGCCTTAGTACATGATTCTGGTGCAGCTGCTATCAGTAAAGGTGAATGGCTGGAGGAACAGTCTAAGGACAAGGTGTTGGAGAGAGTTGTGGAGTACGTTTCTAAGGGGTGGCCGAGGAAGGCAAGTATCATGGGAGGTTTGCAATCCTATTGGGAGGTACGGATGGAATTGGTTCTAGACAGGGATCTATTGTTGAGAGGTGATAGAATAATTCCTCCAAAAACGTTGCGTGGAAGGATTTTACAATTATGCCATGAGGGGCATTTTGGAATTGTCAGAACGAAGTTGGTTGTGAAGGGGATGTTCTGGTGGCCAGGAATTGACAAGGAGATTGAAAGTTTTGTGAAGAGTTGTGCAGTTTGTTGCTCGGCGGACAAATCTCTGAAAACTTTAAGACCCACAATGAGTGAAGGTTTGATTCCGGGTTTGCCATGGGATACTATTGCGGTGGACATTTTTGGACCGGTTGGTGAATTGAAAGAGTATGGGTTGGTGGCTATAGATTTGTTTAGCAAGTGGCCAGTTGTAGAATTTGTAGAGAAGGCAGATACTCAGTCCGTTTTAAGATTTTTGGATAATATCTTTGTGATGGAAGGCTTACAGGGTTGCATTCTTACGGACAATGGGGTGCAATTTCTTTCAAATATGGCTAAAGAGTATTTTAAAAGGTGTGGGATTAAACACAAAACCACTGCGCTGTACAATCCAAGTGGGAATGGTACGGTGGAACGTTTTAATAGGGTGATTAAAGGAGTCATTCAAGCGTCAATGAACAAAAATCTGGATTGGAGGATACAAGTACAAAAAGCTGTGTGGTCATACAGAATTACTTCTCAAGTTCAAACTGGTTTGCCTCCTTTTGTCATGATGAGGGGTAGAATGCCAAGGAGTAAGTACAATCCAAAGTGGTTAGTACAAAGTGGTGTACATCATTGGTCTCCTAGTGATGTACGAGGAAGATTGGAAGAAGTACATTCAAAGACAAAGGTTTATTATGATAGGGTCCATGGTGCCAAGGAGGCGAATATTGAGGTTGGTGATTGGGTATGGGTCAAGAAACCGTTCAAAGTTTTTAAAGGAGAGAGTAAATTTGAGGCACCTCAGCAAGTTATGGAAGTTTTGAGGAATTCGGTTAGATTAAGTGATGGGAAGGTGTGGAATTTTAAAGACATAGCTGTGATTGGTAGTCAACATGGAGGTAATCATGTGGAGGATCAAAGGGAAGATTTTGACTGGGTGGAGGATTATTTTGAGAATAGTAATCTACAGTCACAGCTAGCTGTAGAACGTGTACGGGACTGTGAGGGGGCTCAGGAGGATGAGTTCTGTCATGGGGGTGCCAAGGATACTTCTTCTGTTACAGAGGGGGAAGGGTCTATGTCGTGTCAGCCAACCATGGTACCTCCACAGGGAAGTGTCATGATACCTCTACAGGGGGATGTTATTTCTGGCGATGGTTGCATGGGGCCAGGCAAAAGGAAAAAGATTTTGCCTAGTTGGCTCAAGGAGTATATTGTGTAGTACGGTTGTTTTGTGCTTTGTGTTCTTTTTGTGTATGTGGGGGAAAGCTGTGTTTGTTTGTTTTTGTTTTGTATTTTGGTTTAGTTAGCTGTCTGTTTGTTGTATTAAGGGGGGGGATGTGTTGTGTCCTACTTTAGTGTCGTGTGTCTCGTGGTTTGGATGTACCTTTAAGGTGAGTGTGTGCGTGCATGGAATGTCACTGAGTCAGTGACATTCGGGTTCTGGGAGTTGCAGTTAGTCTGGGTTAGGAGGTGGAGGTGTATCCTGGCGCTCACCTGTTTTCATGTATTATTCTTGAATAAAGAACTTGTGAATTACTGCAAGCGCTCCGACCATCACTTCAATCTATACCTCTGGTTATTGGATATATATGGAATTGAAGCATCTAATATAGATACGTCTGATTGCTCTCAGAAAAGTTTCTGATTCAGATGATTGACAATATCCCCGTTGTATGGTTTACCTTTCATTTTGACGTGACCACTGCCCACATATTACTAGACTACTTTAACTGAAATGTTGTCTCTAACATTGGATTATTAAAAAAAAGATTGCGTTTTTTAATTCAGCCAGCTGTGTTTTGTTGGATATATAATAGCATAGTCAACAGTGTGCTTGTGTTTTCAGGAATTACATTCCTCTAATAGATAATTACACCCGAACTTGTGTTTATAGTGGGCCTTTGAGGCCAAACATGGGTTTATTTATTGTTTTAGTAGTTATTAGAGTTGGCCTTTTAATGTGTTGTGCTTCCATCAGGGAAAACTTCCCTAACATAATATTGCTTGCTTTCCCATACAAGGACAGACCCGTGTGCTGTGATCTTTATAAATCTGTACCGCGTTCATTGAGGAATTTAGCGTGACCATTTATGTAGCAAACACCATTAACTATGATCGTCTCTGCAATTTACGCTACCGATTTCACTACTGTCTTACTCTTCCTCATCAATCCTATACTATTAGGGGGCAAGTCCCATAAAAAGCTTATCACGCAAGTCTGTTAAATTTAACAGCCCTCAATTGACCCCTTGGAAATAAATCCCTGACTTCTCAGTGGAAGTTGTGTTTGTATGTTTTTCTCACTCACAGTGCTTTTTTGGATACTGCTATGTGTATGGATAACTTCGCTTCATTCCTTTTTGTATTTTCGTTAAATCCTGGTGAAGGAATGGTGGTGTTTTCTGTGCTCCCTGTGCCTTTATCATTTCTTTAAGTGGTAAACAGGAAATGACACACGTGCCACCTGAACAGGCTGAAGGCCTGAAGTAGTTACTTTGGCTACCAGACGTGGCTACAGTGTTAAGTAACCATAGCCATGCAAACCTGGCAATTTGATGCAAGAGTTTGTCTTGCTTTCATCCATCCTGTATTTTGTGGCTTCATTTGCCATTACGTGCTGCACCGGTTCTTTTTGTTTCTAGTCTCCATTAAACCTCTTTGAGTTTCAGAACCCACGGCCATATTTATGGTCAAGTCTCGCAGCGCAGCGCCTCCTTGCTGCGCTGCACTGCATGACAGGGAAAGGGCATGAATGTCACGTATTTAAGGCAATACAGCTCATTCCTCACATTACCCTTGCACTGGCACCCTTTTGGCTGTCTAGTGCCAATGCAGACATCCTTGCTCCATGTGTTGTAAGGTGAATTGTTTTTGTGGAGGAAGGGGCATCATTCTTCACAAAAACAATCCCCTGAGGCACTTTCTTTTTTCTATGTGTGCTGAAGAAGAGGAAAAAACGAGGACAAATAAACATATTACTCCTCATTGCACCTAACCTGGTAAGGCTTACATTTTTGGGTCTTTCCAAGGTCTACCATTTCTGATAAATCTGTGAATGCGTCTAAATTGATGGATGTTGAGTGAGAACACCCACGCAATGCCCATGGGAACGCCTCCCTTGTGCAGAGTAACGCAATGCAGGGATTTGTGCTGAGTTGCATTACTCCAGATTTAGGAAGCCACTCAGGGTCACACAAGGTGACCTTGCGGGGCTTCATACATCTCATTTTTAATTTGTGTCGCTCCTTGCATGGTGCAAGAGTGACACAAAGGGGCTCTGAAAATATGCTCCCCAGTGGCATAAGACAAGGGTGCCGATTACGATCCGTTAAAAACCGCGTACGAACCGTCGGTCGGAGCGAATTCCCCGTCCGACTCGTACCCGGTTGTAAAACTTTACAAACATGGAATTACGATTCGCACGGAAACACCATTTCCGTACGAATCGTAAAAAACACCGACCGACGAAAATATACATACGAATGTGATCCGGGAATGCTGCGACGTGACGTCGGGACGCTTTCAGGCAGCGTTTCACGAACCAGGAATTACGATTCGAACCGACAGCAGTCCGGACGGCAATATTTTCACGGCACCCAAAAAGTGCCGCAAAAGCGAAGTACGGCGCGAATCGACCACAGTAGGTGGCCCGGTACGCGCCAACCCCCCCCCAGCCCCCGTAGGTACGCGCCGACCCCCCCCAGCCCCCGTAGGTACGCGCCGACCCCCCCCCAGCCCCCGTAGGTACGCGCCGACCCCCCCCAGCCCCCGTAGGTACGCGCCGACCCCCCCCCAGCCCCCGTAGGTACGCACCGACCCCCCCCCCAGCCCCCGTAGGTACGCGCCGACCCCCCCCCAGCCCCCGTAGGTATGCGCCGACCCCCCCCCAGCCCCCGTAGGTACGCGCCGACCCCCCCCCAGCCCCCGTAGGTACGCGCCGACCCCCCCGTGTGTACACCCGTGTACGGTGCGTACCCCCCGTGTACGCTCGAGTCGTACCCCCACCCGTGTATGTACGGTGCGTACCCCCCCGTGTACGCTCGAGTCATACCCCCACCCGTGTACGCTCGAGTCGAACCCCCCCGTGTACGCTCGAGTCGAACCCCCCCGTGTACGCTCGAGTCGGACCCCCCCGTGTACGCTCGAGTCGTAGCGCTGGGGGTACGCACTGTACATACACGGGTGGGGGTACGACTCGAGCGTACACGGGGGGGTACGACTCGAGCGTACACGGGGGGTCCGACTCGAGCGTACACGGGGGGGTTCGACTCGAGCGTACACGGGGGGGTTCGACTCGAGCGTACACGGGGGGGTTCGACTCAAGCGTACACGGGGGGGTACGCACCGTACATACACGGGTGGGGGTACGACTCGAGCGTACACGGGGGGTACGCACCGTACACGGGTGTACACACAGGGGGGGTCGGCGCGTACCTACGGGGTCTGGGGGGGGTCGGCGCGTACCTACGGGGGCTGGGGGGGGTCGGCGCGTACCTACGGGGGCTGGGGGGGGTTGGCGCGTACCTACGGGGGCTGGGGGGGGCGGGTCGGCGCGTACCTACGGGGGCTGGGGGGGGGGTCGGCGCGTACCTACGGGGGCTGTGGGGGGGGGTCGGCGCGTACCTACGGGGGCTGTGGGGGGGTCGGCGCGTACCTATGGGGGCTGTGGGGGGGGTCGGCGTGTACCTACGGGGGCTGGGGGGGGGTCGGCGCGTACCTACGGGGGCTGGGGGGGGTCGGCGCGTACCTACGGGGGCTGTGGGGGGGGTCGGCGCGTACCTACGGGGGCTGGGGGGGGTCGGCGCGTACCTACGGGGGCTGGGGGGGGTCGGCGCGTACCTACGGGGGCTGGGGGGGGGGTCGGCGCGTACCTACGGGGGCTGTGGGGGGGGTCGGCGCGTACCTACGGGGGCTGGGGGGGGGTCGGCGCGTACCTACGGGGGCTGGGGGGGGTCGGCGCGTACCTACGAGGGCTGGGGGGGGTCGGCGCGTACCTACAGGGGCTGGGGGGCGGGTCGGCGCGTACCTACGGGGGCTGGGGGGGGTCGGCACGTACCGGGCACCTGTTTGGACGTCTCCATGGTTGTTATGGGAGTTCGGTGCGGACGGTCTTTTCACCATACGGTTGTACATTCGGACGCCCGGGATGGATCGTGATTCCCCGGTCGGAGTTCACCTTTCACGTTTGTACGGTGAATCGTACGAGGACGTGTCGGACACATTTTCCGACCCGAGGACGTGTGGGGAAATATTCCCAGTGTGGTTTGTATGGACTTTTTACCATGCGAATCGTGATTGCCAGTTTGTACGGCACTTGTACGATTCGTACGGTAAAAAGACCCGATACGAGTCGTACGGGGACATTTTTTACCGGATCGTGATCGCCACCAAGGTCTGGTTGTTGCTAGTGTCCCTTTCTTTTCCTCAACCTACTTAAGGACTGAAATAAGAAAGTGAAGACAGCATTTTCCCAAAAGGGTTGGATGGGGCTTTCATGCTTTGAGGTCCCTTCACATGGGGGGGTTTAGTCTTTGGGGTGTAAAGCTTTGTTTTTTCTTTCCCTTGTTGGGGGTCCCAGAGAGACTTTCAAAAAGTTCATTAATTTGACTAATTTGGACAGATGAGTACCGTGCTGATTGCATGGGAGGTGGCATGTTTGCAGTTTTTGATACGCACAGACGTGTGAGAGTTTGGAACCTTGCTATTTCTGTATGGCCTGAATTTTGCCTGTCTACCGCTTATCCATATCTTTATCTCATTTTATATGTTCCAATGTGAGTATATGCACACCTTAGTGGTTCCTCTTCCTCCACTGGCATCCTGATCACTCGGTTCTTCGGAGAAGCTGAATTCTCTGTGCTGATCTTAGCACTGGGCCACTTCCATCTTTCCACAAAATGGGATGCTTTTCAGACATTACTTTTTTGCTTGGTCTTTAAAATGTATGGTGTGCTGTTGTGGAAGGAAAGTTACCTTTTTCCAAGTCTGACATAAAGTTTTTGATTTTGCTCTTTCTGATGTGTAGGGTTCTTGTTAGCTAATTGTTAACAAAGCTTTTTACCTGGTGCATGATGTTGTAGGGTTCTTGTTAGCTAATTGTTAACAAAGCTTTTTACCTGGTGCATGATGTTGTAGGCATGTCTTTTGTATAGTTTTACTGGAGCATTGCTTCCGTGGTCATAGTATGGATTTTTCTTCCAGCATTTGCTCTTTTCTTAAAAATTGCTTGGACCTGGTGGTTTCAATTGAATGAAAGTGCTGCATGACTTCTGGACATCTACTTTTGGATGTCAGTCAAAGGCAAGTCATACTCCCGGGCATCTACTACTGAGGGGAGGATGTGGCCTAACTGTTTGAGCGGTCGACCTTGAAGTTGGAGAACCAAGTTTGGCAGGACGCTCAACATCCTTTGATTCTGGGAAAATCACTTAATCTCCCTGTGCCTCACAAAATGAATGTGACTGTAATGCAACTGGTGCTCATGAAAAGGGGTCCGATACCTTAGGGTCGAGTTTGCACTATATAAAACTCCAGAAAAAAAGGACAAGTCATGGAAGGGTATGTCCTCATGGTGTAATTACTGCAGTGAGGAAGTGGCATGAATTGGTAAAACCATGATTACTTATAAGTGATGTTCCCAATTGAAGATCTTACTCATTCTCATGACAGACCTTGATTCCACTACTACACCCATCATCTGCGATCTGTATCTCGGGTATTTACTTCATTCGGTACTGCAAATGGGGGTCCTGAGTCTAAGGTAAAATCCGCCTCTCCTCAGACCAAGGGGTGGCCCAAATCTGTTACGGTTGCCAGTTTACTCTCAAGGTGTTAGGGTGTTACTACAAAGAATAGGGCCCAGTGTAACAAAGTACTCGTAAATAATCAGAGCACCTTTAGTATATTAATCAATAGGCTGTGTCAGCAATTTTCTTGTTTTGAATGCCTTTATAGCAGATTTTTAGCTTAGGTACACAACTGAGTGAGGGTTCTATTTACTAGATTCGAAATTTCATGAGTATTGTAATATTCATTTTCACATCAATGTTCATATGGTTAGAGAAAAGGATTTTGTTACTCTTTTGTATTTTTTAACTAAAATGACTGCTTTTGTGTAGTACTGAATCTTGTATGAGAATGAATCAACAGTTTAACAACGACTTGTATGTGAGTGTTATTAAATTAACTAGTTTTTTTGCCTTTAAAAAAACAGGTACTATAAATACCACCAATTCATCAATTGTCCAACTATCCCTTACAGCACCATTCTACCAAGTATATACATTTGTAATTCCAGATTTGTAAAGTGTGACTTATCACCCCTAAGGGCATCCAGGCACTTGGGGCCATCAGGAGATTATGTGAGCTATTACTCAGTGTCACATGATGCTGAGCTAATGCCAGTGATCGAACCATGAGCCCCGCGCTCCGGAGTCAGCCGCTCTGGCTGCTGCGCTACACCGTTCCCCTTACAACACACTAACACATCCAAACACACCCCTCCAGTCAATTAAACTCAACATGTAACACACAGATATGTTCACATTAGTTAATCAGTACAAGTGGCTTGGAAAGTTCCGACACCCAAGCAAGCCAAGGTTTGCACAGTTGTCAGAAATATACGTTTGTTGGATTTTACGAGCAGTTGGATGTTTCACTCAGTAAATTCGTAGCGGGTGAAAAAGATCTGGTAAATAGTAAATACTGAGACATGCAGATTTTGGTGCCGTAACTACCAAATTGAGAATTTTACGATCCATTTTCACAGAGCAACTTATCATTGCTGCTGTTCATCACATTTGCTAAATAATGATTAGCCATGACAAATAACAATGCAATTAAGCAAGACTCGTTATAAGGACCTAGGCGTCTCATCATACTGCAATAAGACTCTGCTACACTAAATTACATGTCTACTTACAAATGCACAATCTTTACCTAAACACAGCACTTGCAAAATTTCCAGGCGTATTGTTTACAAATAGAAATGTGGCTGACAAAGAAGCATCAACTAAACATATGTAAACTCATTGTCTTTCAAGATGGTTTCTTCTACTGCGCTACAGGATGGACCCTTCTTATTCAAGTCACCTCTCCAATTGTTAGTAAAAGAACACAGAGGAAGGGATCCATGCCTACATTAAATATAATGTTTTCAGGCTATAGTTGGCTGTATTTTATCTAAAAACACCTCTGGACTATAGGTATCTTTGATCCCAATGAATCTATCTGTCAAGGTACCCAGAGTCATACTCTTCAACAAGGAAAAGAGCTTGTGCTCCTTAAAGCACTTCACAAGGTCCTTCCTGGACATTAAAGGACAGTCTACTCTCTGATCACACCATAGACCCACTTTACCATAGCTAGTTGGGGTATCCCTAATGTAAGAGAGTCATGGTAGGCTTTTAGCCCCGGTTAGCCCTAGTATCTCCTTGTATGCAAGTCTATAAGATGTAAACTCTGGAGTACTCAGATGCTTCTCCAGAAGAGGAGACATCTAAGACCAATTCTCTTCGGAGATGGGTCTGACTCCTCCATCTAGACAAAGCGGGACTAATGGAGTACTATGGGGAAGACTGGCTAGCTGCCTGGTGAAGTTGTTCTCAATCAGCACAGTGTCTTTCACAGGATTTTACCTCCATAGCTCACCCTATAGGTAATGGTCCCTAAAGCTTGGGTTTTGTGAATCTCAATAGAGGGACTAATGGGCTTGATAAAAGACCCCCTATAAAATATTAGTATTGAAGAAACATAATCTAACAGTGTCTCAAATATTACCATATACACCTTACCATATTAACATTTGGCATCTCAAATTTATCATCCAGGGGGGTGTGGCCAAGATGGCGGTGGAGTAACAACATTTCTACGGATCTCCGCTCGCCAAGGCCGATCACTAGCATCTATGAGCCATCCTGGGATCACACCACACTGTGACAAGTGCCCTGTGAGCCGCAGACCAGGCGACAGAAGCTGTGAGCGATTTCCTGACCCCCTTGGCCCTACGACTGTAGCAGAGATGCTTTGTGAGCCGACCCCGCGGGAGGCCGGTGGGTGATGGGGCTGCTGTGCCTCGTGGTCTCCAGGTCCTACTTGAGAAAGAGCAAGCATCTGTCGGAGACAAGGCGGAGCACAGGGCGAGAGGACAAAGATACCCTCCAGTAGGAAAGGCTGGCTCTCCGATGGCTGGATCGAACCTCCGACCCGCCGACCAGGTGGCAGAGTCAGCATGCAATCCTGGGACCCCTGTGAGCTGTAGAGGAGATGCCTTGGGAGCCGACCCCGCTGGGAGCCGGCGAGGGTCAGGTGGCTATGCCTCGTTGTCTCTGGGCCTCCTCCTGAGGAAAATAAGCGCCTGCTGGAGACAAAGCGGAGCACAGTGTGGGAGGACAGGAATATCCCTGGGTATGAAAGTGTGGCTCCCTGACGACCGGCTCGAGCCACGGAGCGGGCGGACAAGGTGACTGGAGCCGCAAGGGAGCAGCAGGGAGCCGCAGCCCCTGGGTAATAATTTGTAGACCCAATGAGCGGCTACTGGAGGTGCCCCTGCTGGTCATCCCGTGGTGCTGCAGTGGACATAGGCCGTGAGCAGCCCAAATCAGGTGAGTGCCGCTGGGCTTGCCAGGCTGCCGCACTGTGAACTGTCCAGGAGACGGGATTGTAGGCCGAGCTTTAAGCACTGGACGCAGCTCTGAGGGCGCTCTTGGGTGGCCCCCATGAACCCTTTCCCTGGCTGGCACAATCATACATATCAAGCCCCACCACTGATGCTTCATGGCCATGTGAGTAAGAGGGGTGGCCCCGCACCTGGAGTCCGAGTCTGGGGCTGGAATTGACCCCCCTTCCAAAGTGCTCTCCAGTTCTTTCCATTGGGATCCTCCTGAAGGGGCTAGTGGTTAAGCCCCAGGCCACTGTGTAGAACTCCTAGGTGGAACCAGGTGCTGGAGGCGGGCTGAACGGGACCTGCGGCCATTTCGAAAGCAACCAGTTACTGCTCCAAGACGCTGAGGCCTTAGCCCTCCTGGCAAACGCTCAAGTGACTCTTAGAGAAGATATTGGCCTGGTGGTGCGGAGACCACATTTCCCTGATTCCGTGCAACCCAACCCAGATGAGAGGAAGATCCTGGGCAGGCTGTCCACACAGGAGGGGGAGGCTGAGTACCTTATGGGGCCCCCCACTGACCCGAGAGAATTAATTGAACTCTGATGACTGATAGAGACCCCCAGACCCCCATGGAGGCACCCTTTAGAGATGACTACGCACAGGGCAAGAAAGGACCCCACAATTAAAGGCCTCCTGCAAAAGCCAGGCACTAAAAAAGCGGAGGCTCGCAGTCAAGAACAAGTAGCCTATTCCCAAGAGAGGGATGTGAAACCCCCGGGGGAACATTCAGAGGAACCGATCACCCGCAGCTTTCTGGAAAAGCTGTCTGGAACTCTCAGGGAAGACATTGTCGGCCTGCGACAAGATGTTACCTCCGATATCAAACAAATCGGAACGGAGATGCAGGAAATCGGAGAATGTGTTGATTTCTTAAAAAGAAATGGTGACTGAAGAGAGGAAGAGATCACTGAACAGACCCGGGAATTGCTGGAACTCAGTGATTGCAATGAAGTGCTCTACCTCTGCCTAGAAGATATCGAAAACTGCGTTAGGTGGTCCAATATTCACATCAAAAGTGTTCCTCTACAGGCGGATGGGGGGAACCTGGAGGAGTGGGTCATACGCTTCTTTCAACATGCTGCACCTGGGCTCGGAGACCAAGACACTATTCTAGATCACACGCACCGCGCTGGAGGGCCAGTCACCAGCCCAGGGCAGCCACAAGATATCCTTACCTGTCTCCACTCATACCAACAGAAAGAGATCCTAATGAGCACAACCCAGGACAAAGCAACCATTGCATTTGAGGGACTCCAGATGGGAGTCTACCAAGATGTATCACCACTTACCCTTCAAAGACAGAAAGCCCTGAAGTTGGTCACCACTTACGTGCGGGAAAAAGGAATCCGGTATCGCTGAGGTCACCCATTCAGTTTTTCCTCCGTTTGGAACAAGGAGCTCCATGCGGTCCGATCACTAAAAGAAGCACAGGAGGTCCTGGGGCTCGACTTGGAGAAAGAATATGCCGCTGGGTCACAAAATGATGATGCTGCACCTCGTGGGACATCAAAGCCAGGCCGGAGGCATGGAGGTGGACGGAGAAGACCCACCAAATCCTCTGTGACAGAGAGCCAGAAGGAGAGAGAAGCTTTATTCCACCAGCTACAGAATCAAAAAGGGGCTGGAGATTCCCAGAATGTCTGATCACACAGGTCCCAGTAGTCCTCCACTCAAAGGCTGGTTAGTAGACATAATATCAAAAATTAAATATCGACATGTAATAATATCGAGTTGTTGCTAACGAAAGTAGGAAATATCGATGTTAAATATATCTTAGTAAAAAATATCGATTTAGTGTGTTGTAAAAAATATCGTTGTCATAAATATCGTTTGTTAAAATATCGTTATGCATAAATATTTTTTTAGTATTATTTATTTTTTGCTATATGTTTGTTAATGTTATACCAAAATTTAATTAATGTTATAAAAGTTGTGAATTGTAATGTAATTTTTAGGAGCGGGATGTTGGGTTTATAGGGGATAAGGGTGGGGAGTGTTTTAAAAACTTTGATACAAAATGTAATTTTTTTTAAATTTGTAAAATTTATTTGAAATTTTTATTTAGGAGCGGGATGTTGGGTTTATAGGGGATAAGGGTGGGGAGTGTTTTAAAAATTTTGACACCATTTTATTTTAAAATATTCCCACACCAATTAATATTAAATCAGGGATGGTGCTGGTCAGTAAACATATATAATTGACTATTCCCACTCCAAACTATAGTTATGCCATCCTTCAACAGCATTGTTAGTTTTAGCTTCTTGGTTTAGGGTACTGTTATACATTCCACCATGGAATGTGAATTTTAGGTTGTCTTCTGTGTCCAGATCTGTGTAGCCTTACCACCCAGGTATCCTAAAAATAGTCAAGTATGGGACTTAGGGGCTCATTATGATGGTGGGCAGACATCAGTCCGCCCGCCATCAAAAGTGGATGGGACCAACCGCCAGACGTGCGGACCGGCCCAATTAGGATGCGCCCGCCATACTGGCAGGTGCATCCTATCCTTTTACCATTGCGGATGGTGCTGCTGGCTGTAGCACCGTCCGCAATGGTGAAAGTTTATGCACAGCATTTCCATGCACCACGTGGCAGGCACCACACAGTGCCTGCCACTTGGTGCAGGGAACTGCAGGGGGGTACCAAGGGTACCCCCCTGCAGTTCCCTGCACCAAGTGGCAGGCACGAGCTCCACCAGGCCAGCAATTGTAACAATTGCTGGCTGGCGGAAATGCAGTGGACGGACTTGGCGGACGTTACGATGGCGCAATGGTCGGCGGTGGCGATCGTTACGCCATCGTAATGAGCTCCTTAGGTTTTGCTCATTTTGTTGGTAGTATGCACTTTCAAGTAGTAAATTGTAGTGTTTGGCTACATCAGTAAATTAGACGTATGTCAGTGCTATAAGTTTTTCAATTTGATATGCAAAGGAGCTATTTGTAGCATATTCAATACTTAGGGGCCGATTACGATGGCGGAAGGACCGTTACCGCCAGACCTGCAGTGGCGGTATTTTCCACATCGGACCGTGATTTTACCACCGCCAGATTACAATGGCGGTGGGATCCAGATTGCGACCACGGCAGACGCAAAGATCGTCCGCCACGGAAGCGCCACAGGGAATCGTTCCGATTGCCTGGCGGATCGGTTTGCATCCACAAAATGGTGGCGGTGACTAGCAGGCACTGTGCTCCAAATTATGATGCGGTCTTGCGCCAGCCTTTCCTTGGCGGGTAAACTGCCATTAAAAGGCTGGTGGAGATTAATTTCGGGGGCCCGTTGCGGGCCCCCAATGTTTTAGGGGGGGTGTTTGCACACTGGGGCGTACCCATGGTACCCCCCCTACATTTCACTGCACCAAATGGCAGGCACCATGTGGTGCCTGCCACGTAGTGCAGTGAAATGCACGACATGTATTTTTAACATCGCGGCAGTGCTTGTCAGCAGCACCCGCTGCAATGTTAAAAGTGCAAGGTGCGACCGCCATGGTGGCGGTTGCATCCTAATTCGGTGTGCGGAACCACCGCATGTATTGGGGACGGTCCTGGTCACCACCACCATGGCGGACGGACTCCAGTCCCTCCGCCATCGTAATCGGCCCCATAGTGTGAATTTTTGGAGGTGTCTCCCAATACATTGATTAAAATGATAATAGCAACCCTGAATTGCTGTGTGGGGTAGGTTTTTAGTATTGTTTGTATTGTTGACTGTTCAAAATCAATGATTATTTTTTGGGGAAAATAATTATTGGTTTCTATTTTAATTTTTGTTAATAGTTCAATATAGGTAGAGTTTTGCTTATTTGGTAATAAAGCATATACAAAAGGGATGTTGTTTTGATAAAGTGCATGTATAGTATATAACTAATAAAATGGTTTGGGATATATTTTAAAAGTCCGGTCCATCATCCAAGTGTCACAGGTTTGGAGTTGTTGTAAATTAGAAGCAGTTGCAAATAATATTATTCTTTTGTCTGTTGATTTGTTATCGTAAAAATGAAGTTGTTCTTCATTATGGGTAATTTGGAGCTCTGGGGGAATTTCTACTTCTGCAAATGTTTTGGGGACAGGTGCGGTGGTGGCAGTAGCTTTTTTAGTTCTAGCTATTGTTCTTTTTAGGGACGAAATGCAGGGCAATTGGCCAGTTGCATGTTGTGGGACTTTGGGAAGCATTTCTTTCAGTATTTCTGTTGTAGACTTTTCAGATCTAGTGCTAGCTTCTTTTATATTGTCTAAAGCATTTCTAACATCAATTTCAGCAATGTTAGGGGGTGGTTATGCTCTCTAACATTTAAGGGGTCATTAGGATGGTGGGCGGACTTGAGTCTGCCTGCCATCCTAGCGGTAAAAGGACCTCCCACCAGTAAGGCGGCGGTCCCGCACTACAATTCAGGATGCGACCACCACGGTGGTGGCCGCATCCAGCATTTTAACATTGCGGATGGTGCTGCTGGCTGCAGCACCGCCGCGGTTTTGAAAAACGCATGTTGTGCATTTCCATGCACAACGTGGCAGGCACCACTCGATGCCTGCCACCTTCTGCATGGCAATGTAGGGGGGTACCATGGGTACCCCCTAGAGCAGCGACAACCCCCCCAACAAGGGGGCCCGCAATTGAGCCCCCAAACCCAATTCCTGCCAGTCTTTCAATGGCGGCATCGCCACCATGGAAAGGCGCCTTGCCACACACATCCTAATATGGCGTACGGTGCCTGCGAGGCACCGCCACCATATTAATGGCTCTGCTCAGCCTGCCAGGCAATCTGCGCGATTGCCACTGGCGGAAAAGCGGCAGACGAACTTTGCGTCTGCCACGATACCCACCGCCATCCTAATGTGGCGGTGGGTAAATCCCAATGTGATGGCGGAACGATCGCCACGATCGTTCCGCCATCGTAATGAGCCCCATAGTACAGTTGTTTTCTTTGTGTTAGTCCTACCATAACATTTATTAGAATAGTATTTAATACATTTCCAGGTCACTTTGTCTCCTGTTTGCTTTTCTTGGGTGTACACATACCCCATATAACATAGTAAAAATGTTCCTTTTTGTGAAGTTATGAATTGGGTGCCTTCGGTCATTGTGATGGTTCAAATGTTAAAAAAAAGTTATAGAAAAATTACTAAAAATATTTCTGTACTGTTTTATTTTCTGAAATATATACATCGTCAGTTTTATACTTACAACGTTGAATTTCAAGTCGTTTTCAATGCTGATGGCTTTTCTGTACTGTTTGCCTATGCTTTTGTTGCTGAGATTTCTGTTGGTACAAAATAAGTAATTTTAATAATTTTGTTTAACTGTGTATTAAATGGGGGTTTGTTGTTAACTTGGAGTTATGTTCGGTATTTTTCCAAATTGTTTTGCTTTTTTCGGTTTCATACTTTATTTGCAACTTGATTTTTCACAGTGGTCTGTAGGTGTTTGAATGTTTTCTGAATTATCTGTAGGAGATGTAAATTTAAAAAGCTTATAATAATTATTTTGTATCTAAATATAGTGCTTTTAGAAGATTAGCAGTACTATTAATTTCTAAATGATATTTTACTCACTTTGTGGTGCAGGAAACAGAGTTTTCTATGATGTAGTCTAGTGTTCTGGCAGCAATCCGGCAGAGTTTCTCCCTATTCTTTTTTATTTATTTGAAGTGTAAAATAATGCTTAATTTTCGTGTGTTTATATAGTGTTTAATTAATTGTTGTTTTAATCTCATTGGTTTATTTTAATAGTGTGTGTATTTCATTGGTTGAAATTTATTGTTTTAATTGATTTGGCGGTTGCTTTTCATATAGGGAAAACTCGAATTAAGTGTCAGTTATTGCTTTGTTTATTTTAAAGTGGCTTACTATATTATATGTGAATTATATTGTTTTCAATGATAAATAGTATGTGCTTTTTATTTAGGTATGATATTTTAAATAGTAAATAATTGTGTGTGTTTAATATATTTTATGGTAATATTTGTAAATGTCTTAATTTTTTTTTAATTGATTTCTTTTGTATGCTGTGTGTGTTTATTATTAATTATATATTAGTTGGGGTAAGTTTTGTATGTTTAATGATGTATTTAACATGTCGATATTATTTTTCTAACGATATTATTGGTGTTTATATTGTGGTTATCGATATTATTGACCCCTTGTACATTTTTTAAACATGTTCGATATTTCTTATAACGATATTTTTGTGTTCGATGATACTGATATCGATGCCAGTGTATGATGATATTTGGTGTCAATATTTGTGTATTTTTTTAAATAAGTATAGTCTGTCGAGATTAGAGGAATCAATATTTTTGTCCCGATATTATGGTAAGTCGATATAATGTCTGTCGATGTTATGTCAGTGATCCTCACAGGCAGTAGCAATTGGCAGAAATGTCCCGGGTAGAACACATTTGGTCTTGGTGGGCAGAGCCATCTCCCTCGATGAGATGATCGACTACCAGACACATAGACCCATGTACGATAGTGCGATTCACATCAGATTACAGGTGACTTCTTGTTCCTCTTACTCTTTCTGCTCTTTTTTCCTCTTATCTTCTTCCCACCACCGTCGTTCACTATGGGAGTCTAAATCCAACCTTACCTGGGCTGGTGAGGGCTGCCGACCGGGGGGTCTGGGGGCACATGGAGGCACGGGGAGGTTGGAACTCAGACAAGGGGAGTGAGCTGTGATGGGAGGGTGGATGCCTCTTTTCTAAGTGGTCTGGGGCTCACAGCTACTAGCAACTAGACATGGCAAAACTTGCACAGCTGGAGCCCGGGTGGGTAACTGACATCTGGGCCACTGTAGCTCCCTTTCGAGGGATGGCTGAGGGGAGGGGGAGAGGGCGCCCATGCTGCTATACCACAATACCATACTGGGCCCCGGATCGTCCTGCACCTCATGTCAACACTTACAGGCACATGCATCAAAGCAATTTGCGATTGCAAACAGAGCGAATCGCAAAAAATGCCCGTTTGCGATCACAAAATTAGGTTTTGCGATGCATGAAACAACTTGCCACTCGCAATTTAAAAAATCGCAATTATTTGCAATTTCGTAAATTGCGATCGCATTTAAGGAATTGCAAATTGCGATTTCGCTAATATGGGGCACAAATTACCATGAAGTTGAACTTGATGGTAATTTGCAAAAACTTTGAAAAATGCACTTTAGGATATGTGTGTTTTATGCAACATGGGTGCACATCACTATTTCAGGGGTGCAACAGGGTGTCATTTTGACACCCTTGAAATTGCATCCACAATTTGCGAGTACCTATTGGTACTCGCAAATTGCGCATGCAATCTCCCATTCATTCCTACGGGCCTGTGGGCCCATAGGAATGAATGGGAAGGCATTCCTTAATTGTGACCCGCAATTTGAGAGTCGCAATTAAGGAATGTTTGGGAATCGCTAATTTTATAGCGATTCCTACATGCATAGGCTTTTGCAATTCCTTAATTGCGATTCCTTAAGAATCGCAATTAAGGAATCGCAAAAGCTACATTGATGCATGTGCCTGTTAAGATCTAAATCCTGAGCTTTAATGTCCAGGGCCTGAATTCACTAATGAAATGGCGCATTCTCCTTGAGCTGCTCAGAGACACTAAATGTGACTTCTGCAGGAGACCCACTTGATACCCTCCGATTGTAAACACCTCCGTTCCCAATAGTTAGAAAGACAATATTTTTCCTCAGTAATGGGGAAAAAGGCAGGAGTGGCCATCCTCTTGGCTACCCACTTCCTGGGAATAGTGTGGGGAGTCCACGCAGAAACACCAGGCAGAATGTTGGCACTGTGGATATCACTAGGAGCCAGCACAGATGCCATAGCCTCCATCTATAGTCCAAATGACCACCGAGAAACTTTCCTCCGAGACACGCTAAACTCCATTCTTGAATCCCCGGATGAGGATCTAATATTGGGGGGGACTTTAATATAGTTCCAGATCCGCAAATAGACAGGTCAGTGCTGCGGGTAGGCCATTCAGGGTCATTTTTGGACCCTATGAGTCAGAGGCTGGGGGAGGTAGGCCTGACGGATGCTTGGTGGCAACGCTATCCTACGGAGGGAGAGTACACATTCGTCTCTGCGGCGCACCAAACGTATGCACATATAGATTTATTCTGGACATCTTTGCAGGTCACAGGATACATAGACGGTGTTACGATTGGGACGGATGCATTTTCAGATCACTCAGATATCCCTGGTGCTGCACTTGCCCGGAGATTCCCCCCGCCAGAGATCATGGCGACTAAATCATAAATTACTCACATACTCACATACAAACCCAATGTTGTTGAGGTATGGACAGCCATACATTCTTATCTGGCAACCAGTACCGTGGTATGGCACTCACTAACAGCTGTCATTAGAGGACGGTTCCTGGCTATTGCGGCGGGACTGAATAAGGACAGGAGGGACAAACAGGAACAGCTAGAGATGCAAGTCAGGGAGTTGGAGGGGGTCCACTGCCGCACAGGCGCAGTCCAGGCAAGACGACAACTTTACGCCTCCCGTAAGCAGCTGAAGACTTTGGACTGCGACAGAGCAGAATATGCCCTCCTGCGCACTAAGCAGCATTACTGCAAGGGAGGAAACAAAGTGGGAAACACCTGGCACACCTATTAAGAACCGAGGCAAATTCACGTTGCATCGCTGGGATAAAGAACCCCCAAGGAAAGATCGTCATGTCCGATTTTGACGTTGCGTTAGATTTCAAAATTTTCTACACGGAGCTTTACACAGTGGAGAGCTTAAATCCAGCCGAAGATTAGATCTTCATCAGCCGGGCACCAGTGGCATTTCTTCCCTCTTTGGCTGCTGCCAAATTAGATGCAGATATCTGCCCGGAGGAGGTTTTACAGGCTATTCAAGGAAAGCCCCAAGCGGGAATGGTTTTTCCACAGACTTCTATAAGGTCTTTGGCCCTGAACTTGTCCCTCTCCTCTTGCGCCTTTTCAATGCATTTAGCGGGATGGGAGCCTTAACCCCCTCAACGACTATGGCTGAAGTCGTAGTGATACCGAAACCTGGAAAGGACCCAGTGGAATGCGCCTCCTATTGTCCAATCTCCTTTTTAAATGTTGTTTTAAAAATCTTCACCAGCATTTTGACTGCCTGCCTCATCCCATACATGCAGGGTCTGGTGGACCCAGATCAGTCTGGCTTTTTACCAGAACGCAACTGCAACGACGGATCCAGACAACTGTGCCACCTCCGAGATACAACCAAATGCCTCCAACAACCCACGGTCCTATTGTCGGTCGATGCCGAGAAAGCATTTGACCAGGTACACTGGCCATACTTACAGCAAGTCCTTCGAAGATTTGGTATGGGCGACCCCTATTTGTGCTGGGTGAACTGCATATATACAACGGCCATGAGGCTCACATTAGGGTGAACTGTATAGCGTCCCGGCCTGTAAAAATTGTGAGAGGAACTCGCCAGGGGTTTCCTCTCTCACCCCTTCTCTTCGCGCTTTATATGGAGCCGTTCGCTGAAAGAATCCAAAACATCCCCACTGTCACCGGGATTAAGATGGGGAACAGAGAGCACAAAATCTCCCTTTACGCGGATGACTTGGTGGTTTTCCTCATGCAGCTGTCCGGCTCCCTACCCCCTCTCTTGGAAGAAATTGAGGCATTCTGCAGACACTGGCTCTCAGCCTGACCCTCCCCAAGGCCGAGCAACTAGAATTGGTGACCCGGTTCCCGTTTGCATGGGCTCAGAATGGCATCCCTTACCTGGGCTTGCAGATATTCCCTACGACTGGGAAAACGGCTCAGGCGAACTATTCAGCACTCTTGGCTGAGACCCAATGAGAGCTACTTAATTGAAAGAAACATGCAATGTCATGGCATGGTAGGATCAGCTGCCAGCCAAATGACCCTTCTGCCCCGCATCTTATATGAGATGCAGACGCTCCCGTTATGTCCTCCGCCCTGTCTGTTAGCCCAACTGCAGCAACTTATTGGGGGCTTTATATGGGGCGGAAGGAGAGCTCTTATGGCTCGACACCTGATGTACCTAAGACAGGCTGATAGGGGCCTTGGGGTCCCACACCTGGAGAAATACTTCCAAGCAGTGCAATTGCGCTATATGACAGAATCTTACATATTAGAGTCGGAGAAACATTGGTGCTTTATAGATTGCGCAATCGCAGGTATGCACATCTGGAAGGTACCCTGGCTCCCAAAGCGATGTTGGCCGATGGGCGTGTATATTACTCCGGTGATGAGGACTACACTGAGGGTGTGAGAAAGGGTGCAGGGACCTTGCAGCCGCTCAACTCTTGTGTCACCCCTGACCCCTATCATTGGTAACCCGGACTTCCCCCCAGCAAAGGATGGGAACAGTTAAGTGGCAAGAGGCTAACTGCAAAAGAACTGTCGACCTTTTCGATGAAAAGGGAATTATGGACTTTCCCCAACTCATGTCAGACTTTGGAATCCCCAAAAAGGCTTACAGGCAATACCTAGCAATTTGTCACCGGGTAACCCAAACACAGGTTCAGCCCCACGCCAGTCGCCCCCTCACTAAATTTGAATTGTGGTTCATAACCCGTACTTCAGACAATCGCCTGCTGCCAGATATATATGCTTTCTTGAACAAACAAACCCAAGAACAATAGTAAATGTCCCACGCAGTGAAGATGGACTGGGAGTTCTCCCCCAAAGAATGGCAGGATATCATCCATAGTGCTAGGGCCTCCTCTTGTAGCACAGCAGGAAAATAAATCTTTTTAAAAATAGTGTACTACTCGTACTATAGGCCAGTCAGAACTGCACGTTGGAAACCTGGTGGGATTGACTGCTGTTGGCACAAATGACGACCTCCTGGCTCTCTCACACACATACTCTGGCAGTGCCAGAAAATACAGGCTTACTGGGACACAGTTTTACATGACATTGATACCATCTACAATACATAAATACCCAGAGTCCCCAGCTACACTTTATTGGGACTCCCTAACTCCCTCACTTACCCTCTCAAATATTGTTGCAGAAGGGCAATCCCTTTAGCGATGGGTGCCGCTAAGCAATTGCTGCTGTCTCGCTGGGGTACAGATGATGTCCCAACTAAACTGGACTGGCTCCATAAGATCTGGGAGATAGTGGTATGGGGAAGATCACAGCTAGCCTGTCTCACACCTTGCCCAGATTCGATAAAACATGGGGCCCTACCATCTCCTTCCTCTCCATGGAGTTCATGGAGCTTACATGCCTGAGATACCTCTGGGTGCTTGACTCCCTAATGCAAACCCACACCCCAAATCTGCCCCCATGCAGAACAAACCCCTCCAGTAGACGGCCTTCCGCACCACTGAAACAATGGACACATCCAGACTTCTTAATTTCCATTATCTCCTCTCCTATATCTTCTAATCCTCTTTTCACCTCTATGAAGTTCAATTCTCTATGATTCCCCACCGGCCATTGGATGTAGGTGTTGGCTTTTGTTAAATTCTGCACTCTTAAAAATAATAAAAAGATTTAAACCACAAATTTATCATCCATCAGAGCTTTTACAGATAATTTAGGAATCCCTAATCTAATTCTTCCCATATTAGGTTCAAACTTACTTATACATGCCCCATTTTGAGTTCTATTCACTGAAGAGGTATTCATGTTATTCCAATTTCCTTTCCATCTAAAAGTGGCCATAACAATAAGCCGTCTCCAGACAAGGCCTCCAGACAAGACAAGGCCTTCATAAACTTTTACTTAAGAACTATAGAAACAGAACAGTTGTCTTCATCATTTGATCACAAATGCACTTTACTACATGAGCATTCAAACTTACCTCAACATATGAAAAAATGCTGTGCTCCATTTACAGCTGCCATAAATGAGGCTGTCTCAGCATGTGTCCTTACTTTAAAATTGTTTTCAGCCTCTTTTATCGCACATGTGCTGCTGTGCCTGACTTCAAGATGCCCATTGGCCCTTCCTTGACTCCTATTGGTTCCCATGCCTTACTTTAAGATGGCCGTCGATATCTCACGAGATGTTATTTGTATCAGATCAATGCGGAAAACTCAGGTGGCTATGCTGGGCACATTGTGGTTGTTGTGCTGATCCACAGCAGTGCTCAGAGAGGAGGCACAATGTGATGCTTCTGTGCTCGTATGTGCACAGAGAGGGGCATGATTATAGACATGATCGCAGAGAGGGGCACGATGCATGATGATACTGCAGTACCACATACCGCTTTTTCATTGTTCTTCTTTATGGTTTGCGACCGGGGTAGGCTCCTGACGTCGTTGTGTGCACCGCAGTATCTGACCTCATTCAGCAGTAAAGGCAGATGAAGGTGGGCTCCTGGCTCTGCTCGTCTTCTTCAGGGGGCATGTCGCGCTGTATTGCGGTCTACATTTCCCCACCTTCTTTCACCAATTCACCAGATTTCGTATCCCCTGTGCCCCTGCCCAGGGAAAGACAACACACAGAGGCTGGTCAGGTATGTGGGTACTTTATTCCTCTCATCTTGCAAGGTGAGCGCAGGCACCTCCTTCCTTGTGGATGGCTGTATATGATGCCCCAGTCCCTGCTCCCTGACCATAAGTGGTGTGCGGTGCGCAGTCCACTCCCCATCTGTCCTGTGCAGGGTCCTAGTGCCCACCTGCACATGTCGCTCCGACAATCACCACTCATCTGAACGTCCATCCATCACCCACCATCCCCAACCTAAGCACAAATCATACAACTTCCTAAGTTCCTAAATTGTTCTATACTTCTATGTGCGTTTATGCCCTACATATAGTGCCAAAAAGCAGGAGATGTGAATCCCAAGATGATTTTTGCCTCTTATCCTCATTCAAATATCTGCTTCACATCTCCACTGAAAGAAAGGCATTTTGCTTCCTTCAAAATGCTTCTAATGATTATGGCAAGCAAGCTGACAATGAAGGGCAGGCAAGAGGGGCAGTGTCAGCACAACAGACTGTGGAGAGCAGGAGGGAGGGGCATGCCAATGGACCACAGGCAGCAGGAGGAAGGGATATAGGCATGGGTTCAGACACTATCGGTCAGCGTGAGAGGGGTTGAGACAGTGACAGAGACAACAAGCTGACCATGCAGGGCAAATTCAAAAAGAACAACTGATGGACAGAATGTTGAACAATGACAAACATTCACCCCAGTACAGAGATCTGGGTGTAAATCCATTGTGTTTTTGCTCACCATGTCATTCCAGTATGAATCCAGCCATTTGCAAATCAGTCTTGACCTAGTCACCCATGGGAACAGTTCAACCCAAACTGCCAGGCCAGGTCCTCCGTGGACAGGAAACAAGCATCCTGGGACCGGTTTTGGGATAGCACCTCGCATCAGCCAGGCAAACTTGATTTCAGTGTCATGGGGAGCACAGGACCCAAGTCTGGACAAACCTGTCCCACTCGGTATGACAGATGCAAAAAGGACAATTGATGTACAGAATGTTGAACAATGTCAAACATTCACCCCAGTACAGAGAACTGGGCCTAAATGTATCTTTTTTTTGCTCCCATGCCATTCCAGTTTGAACCCATCCATATGCAAATTAGTCTTGACCCTGTTCCCCATGGGAACAGTCCAACCCGAACTGCCAGGCCAGATCCTCCCTGGACTGGAAACAAGCATCCTGGGACTGGTTTCATCAGCCAGGCTAGCTTGACTCCAGTGGCATGGAGAGCACAGGACCCACGTCTGGGCATAACCATCTTACTCGGGGTGACAAATGCAAATAGAGAAACTGATGGATAGAATGTTGAACAATGTCAAACATTCACCCCAGTACAGAGATCAGGGCCGAAATCCATCATTTAGTTGCTCCCCACGCCATTCCAGTTTGAGCCCAGCCATTCAGGGCAGACAGGAAGGCGAGAGTTAGCCCAATGGGTGTGCAGCGGTGGGCGAATATGTCTGGGCGGCGGGAGTGGATGGGGTGCAGCAGCCTGGGTGCGCAGCGGTATGCAGTCATCTCCAGGCGGTGGGAGTGCATGGGGTGCAGCAGCTTGGGTGCGCAGCGGCTGTCATACACCTCTGGGCAGTGGGAGTGGATGGGGTGCAGCAGCCTGGGTGTTCAGCAGCGAGTAGATACCTCTGGGCAGTGGAAGTGGATGGGGTACACTAGCCTGGATACACAAAGGTGGGACAGCGATTTAGGCATGCACAGTTGTATGTACTCATCCATTACTGATTCCATACTATGTTTCAGATGACTAAGCTTGAGGGCTGCCCTATATCCTGGCATGTGGTTGGAGACACACAAGTGGCAGAAGGGTGAGCTGTGAGGATTTTCTCCACAGTGTCAACACTCCCTCTCCATCTCTTCCTTTCTGTCACTCACACTCTTTTTCTCTTTTTCACTCTCTATCTCTTCCTTCCTTTCTTTCTCTCACTCTCTATCTCTCTTTCTCTGTCTCTTCCTCTCTCTCATTCTTTCTTCCTCTCTCTTCCTCTCTCTCACTCTTTCTCTCTCTCTTCCTCTCTCTCACACTGTTTCTCTCTTTCTCTCTTTCTTGTATCTCACTCTTTCTCTCTTTTTCTCTCTCACTCTTTTTCTCTTTCTCTGTCTTCCTCTCTCTATCACTCTTTCTTTCTCTCTTTCTCTCTCTCTTCCTCTCTCTCACTCTTTCTCTCTTTCTCTCACTCTCTCTCTTTACTGGACGCATGATGCACCATCTTATCTTTCTTTTTGTCTTGCAGGCTGTGATTCACAAATTGTGCACTTGTATGTACTCATCCATTACTGATTCCATACTATGTTTCAGATGACTAAGCTTGAGGGCTGCCCTATATCCAGGCATGTGGTTGGAGACACACCGGTGGCAGAAAGGTGAGCTGTAAGGATTTTCCCCACAGTGTCAACACTCCCTCTCCATCGCTTCCTTTCTGTCACTCACACTCTTTCTCTATCTCTCACTCTCTATCTCTTCCTTTCTCTCTCCCACACTCTTTCTCTCTTTCTCTGTTTCTTACTCTTCCTCTCATTCTTTTGTTCTCTCTCTTCCTCTCTCATGGTTTTTCTCTCCCTCTTCCTCTCTCTCACACTGTTTTTCTCTCTCTTCCTCTCCCTCACACTGTTTTTCTCTTTCTCTCTTCCTTGTATCTCACTCTTTCTCTCTTTCTCTGTCTTCCTCTCTCTCACTCTTTCTCTCTATCTCTTCCTCACCCTCACTCTCATGCTTTCTCTCTCTCTCTCTTCCTTTCTCTCACTCTTTCTCTCTCTTCCTCTCTCTCACTCTTTCTCTCTCTCTTCCTCTCTCACTTTCTCTCTCTCTTTCTTTCTCTCACTCTCTCTCTCTTTGTCTCTCTCACTCTTTCTCTTTTTCTTCCTCTCACTCTTTCTTTTCCTCTCTCTCTTCCACTCACTCTCACTGTTTCTCTCTTTCTCTCTATATTCCTTTCACTCTTTCTTTCTTTTTATCTCTGTCTTCCTCTCACTCTTTCTTTCTTTCTCTCTCCATCTCTCTTTCCCTCTCCTTTGATGGACGCATGACGCACAATCTTATCTTGCTTTTTGGCTTGCAGGCCTGAGATGATGCATGGCCATCCTGCAATCAACACTCAACCTGAATTGTGAGCTCTGCTTTACCACGTGTACACAACGGGTGAGGAGGTTTCTTTGGCACGTGGTGGACCCTCTTTGACACATGCTGGTGGTGTAAGGTGAGCAGAGAGGCTTGTTTGTGCAGCGGCAGGCAGTCACCTCCGGGCAGTGTGAGTCGATGCGGTGCAGAAGCCTGGGTGCGCAGCGGCACGTAGTCACCTCCGGGCAGTGGGAGTGCATGGGATGCAGCAGCCTGGGTACGCAGCGGCTGTCATACACCTCTGGGCAGTGGGAGTGGATGGGATGCAGCAGCCTGGATACACAAAGGCAGGACGGTGATATAGGTATGCACAGTTGTATGTACTCATCCATTACTGATTCCATACTATGTTTCAGATGACGAAGCTTGAGGGCTGCCCTATATCCCGGCACGTGGTTGGAGACACCCCAGTGGCAGAAAGGTGAGCTGTGAGGATTTTCACCACAGTGTCAACACTCACTCTCCCTCTCCATATCTTCCTTTCTGTCACTCACACTCTTTCTCTCTCTCTCTCTCTCACTCTCTAGCTCTCTTTCTCTCTCTCACTCTTCCTCTCTCTCTCACTCTTTCTCTCTCTCTCTTACTCTCTCTCACACTGTTTCTCTCTTGCTTGTATCTCACTCTTTCTCTCACTCTTTTTCTCTTTCTCTGTCTTCCACTCTCTCTCACTATTTTTCCGACTTCCTCTCTCACACTCTTTCTCTCTCTCTCTTCCTCTCTTTCACACTGTTTCTCTCTTTCTCTCTTCCTTGTATCTCACTCTTTCTCTCTCTCACTCTCTTTCTTTCTCTCTTTCTTTGTCTTCCTCTCTCTTTCTTTGTTTCTGCCTTTCTCCCTCACTCTTTCTCTCTTTCTCCTTTGCTGGACGCATGACACACCATCTTATCCTTTTTTTTAGTCTTGCTGGCTGTGATTCACAAATGGTCCAGCAATGGCACGACATGGCTGTACATAGTTTTATTTGTTGTTGTTTTGTTTTAATATTTTTTTTTTATATGTAAATCCATACATGACTAAGATTCTTATTTGTCCAACCTCACAAGCATCTTCATATTAAATTTTTAGAACATTACCCAATTTGTGGGGGGTGGGGGTTAGGGAGGATTGTGGACATGGGGGAGCTGGTGGGGGGTGTCGGAGCAGTGTTGGGTGTCCGGCCTGCATGATCGTTGGCTCCATTGCATCTGTTGTCAGAGACTTGAGAGCCGGCGGGCTGGCTCGTAGATAAAGAGCTGTGAGCCAACTGGCAGGCTCGTAGAGGGAGAGCTGCAGGCCAGCTCGCAGAGGAACAGCTGCGGGCCGACTGGTATAGGGAAAGGTGCGGGCCGTCACCTTGCAAAGGGATAGTTGCGGAACAGTGATGTGGGGAGAGGGAGCGTGAAGAGCGTATTTCGCAGAGAGAGACCTGCGGTATATTTCCAGTCTTGGCTTCACAGATACAACCGAGAACTCGCACCCGAAGAGCTGTGAGCCGACAAGTGGTTCGCAGAGGGAGACTTGCGGGCCCAAGAATGTTGTTCGAGGTATGCTGTTGATGGTGGAAAAGGGTGTGTTACCTGCTGATGTATGGAGACCCAGCGTGAAAGCGGTATCTCGCACAGACAGAGCTCCGGTATATTAAATTGCACCCGGGATCTTTCTTTTATGTTTTCACTCAATGCGAGGCCCAAGTTGGCTGCTAACACTTCCTGGTTTGAAGTGTTAGCAGCCAATCAGAGACAAGCTCATGCTCTGGAGTTAGGCACCGTCCAGATATATATATATATTTTAGTTTTCCTTTAATATCTCAAAAACCCTTCAACTGATTTACACCATTTCAACAAAAGCACGCTTTCCGGACCAAGACCTTTCTCCCTGCCAAATTTGGCATAATTCCATTCAGCAGTTTGACCTGTAGCCTTGTCTAATGTTTCCTATGGAAAATGCATTGCGAAAACACTTTTTCAGACCCCTACACTTTCAAGATATGAGCTGATCAAAAAAGAGAAACTTTAGTAAAGATTCGTCAATTGACGCCAAAGTTATAAGCACATGGAGGGCTCCAGGAGGGGGTATTTCGGTTCAGCAGTTTGGGCTGTAGCTCGTCGCAAAATTTCCTATAGAAATGAACATGAGGAAAATGCGTTTTAGGACCCCCCCTTTTTTCTCAGCCCCCGCTTGACGAATCACCCCCAAACTTTCAGGATAGGAGCTGACCTGGATAGACTTTTTTTGGGAGAATTTCACGAAGATTTGTCAAACAACGGCAAAGTTATTAGCAAATCAAAAAATGCTTTTCCTATGGAAACTAGGTTATAACTATAACTACCTAGGTAATATATATATACATTTGGGTTGGACTATTTGGCACTACCAGTCCCAGAATGCTTTGTTGTAATTAACATGCTGATTGATTTGATTAAAAGGGATTATGCTGGCAGTTGCTTCCGTTGTTGTCACTTCACGGTCTGCCCATGATGAAGGGCGTCCATCGCCCGAAACGCGTTGGCTGAAGTTTTGAGGAGGTGTCTTCCTACCTACCTGTGCAGTGGAGTAATCCTGGGTGTGCCGACCACTTTAGGGGTAACTTGTTTAAACGCATTAGTGACCAGCCCTTGGTCCCGGTAAGGCACCACTGCCTGTGCTTCGGGGGTCCGTGTGTTTTTGGATTGAACTAACACACGGAGTTGGTGATTCCAGTGCGGCGTTTGTTGTGAGGAGTCCCACCGCCAGAGCCATGCGGGTCCACTTGCTGCGTGGATTTGCAGTTTGAGTGGAACAGGAGATACCAGTATATTCACACAGTGAGGTCTGGAGGACATTTTTCCCTACATGATTGTTTGCAATGTAACAGTGATGGCGCCCATTTGGGTTGGACTATTTGGCACTACCAGTCCCAGAATGCTTTGCTGTAATTAACATGCTGATTGATTTGATTAAAAGGGATTATATTGGCAGTTGCTTCCGTTGTCGTCACTTCACGTTCTGCCCATGATGAAGGGCGTCCATCGCCCGAAATGCGTTGGCTGAAGTTTTGAGGAGGTGTCTTCCTTCCTACCTGTGCAGTGGAGTAATCCTGGGTGTGCCTACCACTTTAGGGGTAACTTGTTTAAAAACATATATATATATATACATATATAGCAAGCACAAATCAACACAGGATAATCTGTTTTTTTATATATTCAGGTTTTATAGATTTATATATATTTATAAGTATTTATTCTATGTATTTATACAATGATGGATCTTACTGTGTTTATATGTTGACATGTCGCAGTATTTCTTCTATGTCAATGAGGTTGCAATGACACCTGAAAGCCATTTCCTGTTTACTACTTTAAATACTACTCTTGCCGTTAGCAATGTGTCATGTGATCAAGACAAGAGTGGGGGTCAAAACGCGTTATGACGGACAGGCTGGGCAACTAAATAAAGCACCTTGGTTGGCACAAATCGTTTGGGTCCGTTTCTCTGTTTTTTACTCTCTCTCGTTTGGGTCTCTTTCTCTGTTTCTTACTCTCTCTCTCATTCTTTTGTTCTCTCTCTTCCTCTCTCATGGTTTTTCTCTCCCTCTTCCTCTCTCTCACACTGTTTTTCTCTCTCTTCCTCTCACTCACACTGTTTTTCTCTTTCTCTCTTCCTTGTATCTCACTCTTTCTCTCTTTCTCTGTCTTCCTCTCTCTCACTATTTCTCTCTATCTCTTCCTCACCCTCACTCTCATGCTTTCTCTCTCTCTCTCTTCCTTTCTCTCACTCTTTCTCTCTCTTCCTCTCTCTCACTCTTTCTCTCTCTCTTCCTCTCTCTCACTTTCTCTCTCTCTTTCTTTCTCTCACTCTCTCTCTCTCTCTTTGTCTCTCTCACTCTTTCTCTTTTTCTTCCTCTCACTCTTTCTTTTCCTCTCTCTCTTCCACTCACTCTCACTGTTTCTCTCTTTCTCTCTATATTCCTTTCACTCTTTCTTTCTTTTTATCTCTGTCTTCCTCTCACTCTTTCTTTCTTTCTCTCTCCATCTCTCTTTCCCTCTCCTTTGATGGACGCATGACGCACAATCTTATCTTGCTTTTTGGCTTGCAGGCCTGAGATGATGCATGGCCATCCTGCAATCAACACTCAAGCTGAATTGTGAGCTCTGCTTTACCACGTGTACACAACGGGTGAGGAGGTTTCTTTGGCACGTGGTGGACCCTCTTTGACACATGCTGGTGGTGTAAGGTGAGCAGAGAGGCTTGTTTGTGCAGCGGCAGGCAGTCACCTCCGGGCAGTGGGAGTCGATGCGGTGCAGCAGCCTGGGTGCGCAGCGGCACGTAGTCACCTCCGGGCAGTGGGAGTGCATGGGATGCAGCAGCCTGGGTACGCAGCGGCTGTCATACACCTCTGGGCAGTGGGAGTGGATGGGGTGCAGCAGCCTGGATACACAAAGGCAGGACTTTGATATAGGTATGCACAGTTGTATGTACTCATCCATTACTGATTCCATACTATGTTTCAGATGACGAAGCTTGAGGGCTGCCCTATATCCCGGCACGTGGTTGGAGACACCCCAGTGGCAGAAAGGTGAGCTGTGAGGATTTTCACCACAGTGTCAACACTCACTCTCCCTCTCCATCTCTTCCTTTCTGTCACTCACACTCTTTCTCTCTCTCTCTCTCTCACTCTCTAGCTCTCTTTCTCTCTCTCACTCTTCCTCTCTCTCTCACTCTTTCTCTCTCTCTCTTACTCTCTCTCACACTGTTTCTCTCTTGCTTGTATCTCACTCTTTCTCTCACTCTTTTTCTCTTTCTCTGTCTTCCACTCTCTCTCACTATTTTTCCGACTTCCTCTCTCACACTCTTTCTCTCTCTCTCTTCCTCTCTTTCACACTGTTTCTCTCTTTCTCTCTTCCTTGTATCTCACTCTTTCTCTCTCTCACTCTCTTTCTTTCTCTCTTTCTTTGTCTTCCTCTCTCTTTCTTTGTTTCTGCCTTTCTCCCTCACTCTTTCTCTCTTTCTCCTTTGCTGGACGCATGACACACCATCTTATCTTTTTTTTTAGTCTTGCTGGCTGTGATTCACAAATGGTCCAGCAATGGCACGACATGGCTGTACATAGTTTTATTTGTTGTTGTTTTGTTTTAATATTTTTTTTTTATATGTAAATCCATACATGACTAAGATTCTTATTTGTCCAACCTCACAAGCATCTTCATATTAAAATTTTTAGAACATCACCCAATTTGTGGGGGGTGGGGGTTAGGGAGGATTGTGGACATGGGGGAGCTGGTGGGGGGTGTCGGAGCAGTGTTGGGTGTCCGACCTGCATGATCGTTGGCTCCATTGCATCTGTTGTCAGAGACTTGAGAGCCGGCGGGCTGGCTCGTAGATGAAGAGCTGTGAGCCAACTGGCAGGCTCGTAGAGGGAGAGCTGCAGGCCAGCTCGCAGAGGAACAGCTGCGGGCCGACTGGTATAGGGAAAGGTGCGGGCCGTCACCTTGCAAAGGGATAGTTGCGGAACAGTGATGTGGGGAGAGGGAGCGTGAAGAGCGTATTTCGCAGAGAGAGACCTGCGGTATATTTCCAGTCTTGGCTTCACAGATACAACCGAGAACTCGCACCCGAAGAGCTGTGAGCCGACAAGTGGTTCGCAGAGGGAGACTTGCGGGCCCAAGAATGTTGTTGGAGGTATGCTGTTGATGGTGGAAAAGGGTGTGTTACCTGCTGATGTACGGAGACCCAGCGTGAAAGCGGTATCTCGCACAGACAGAGCTCCGGTATATTAAATTGCACCCGGGATCTTTCTTTTATGTTTTCACTCAATGCGAGGCCCAAGTTGGCTGCTAACACTTCCTGGTTTGAAGTGTTAGCAGCCAATCAGAGACAAGCTCATGCTCTGGAGTTAGGCACCGTCCAGATATATATATATATTTTATTTTTCCTTTAATATCTCAAAAACCCTTCAACTGATTTACACCATTTCAACAAAAGCACGCTTTCCGGACCAAGACCTTTCTCCCTGCCAAATTTGGCATAATTCCATTCAGCAGTTTGACCTGTAGCCTTGTCTAATGTTTCCTATGGAAAATGTATTGCGAAAACACTTTTTCAGACCCCTACACTTTCAAGATATGAGCTGATCAAAAAAGAGAAACTTTAGTAAAGATTCGTCAATTGACGCCAAAGTTATAAGCACATGGAGGGCTCCAGGAGGGGGTATTTCGGTTCAGCAGTTTGGGCTGTAGCTCGTCGCAAAATTTCCTATAGAAATGAACATGAAGAAAACGCATTTTAGGACCCCCCCTTTTTTCTCAGCCCCCGCTTGACGAATCACCCCCAAACTTTCAGGATAGGAGCTGACCTGGATAGACTTTTTTGGGGAGAATTTCACGAAGATTTGTCAAACAACGGCAAAGTTATTAGCAAATCAAAAAATGCTTTTCCTATGGAAACTAGGTTATAACTATAACTACCTAGGTAATATATATATACATTTGGGTTGGACTATTTGGCACTACCAGTCCCAGAATGCTTTGTTGTAATTAACATGCTGATTGATTTGATTAAAAGGGATTATGCTGGCAGTTGCTTCCGTTGTCGTCACTTCACGGTCTGCCCATGATGAAGGGCGTCCATCGCCCGAAACGCGTTGGCTGAAGTTTTGAGGAGGTGTCTTCCTACCTACCTGTGCAGTGGAGTAATCCTGGGTGTGCCGACCACTTTAGGGGTAACTTGTTTAAACGCATTAGTGACCAGCCCTTGGTCACGGTAAGGCACCACTGCCTGTGCTTCGGGGGTCCGTGTGTTTTTGGATTGAACTAACACACGGAGTTGGTGATTCCAGTGCGGCGTTTGTTGTGAGGAGTCCCACCGCCGGAGCCATGCGGGTCCACTTGCTGCGTGGATTTGCAGTTTGAGCGGAACAGGAGATACCAGTATATTCACACAGTGAGGTCTGGAGGACATTTTTCCCTACATGATTGTTTGCAATGTGACAGTGATGGCGCCCATTTGGGTTGGACTATTTGGCACTACCAGTCCCAGAATGCTTTGCTGTAATTAACATGCTGATTGATTTGATTAAAAGGGATTATATTGGCAGTTGCTTCCGTTGTCGTCACTTCACGTTCTGCCCATGATGAAGGGCGTCCATCGCCCGAAATGCGTTGGCTGAAGTTTTGAGGAGGTGTCTTCCTTCCTACCTGTGCAGTGGAGTAATCCTGGGTGTGCCTACCACTTTAGGGGTAACTTGTTTAAAAACATATATATATATATATACATATATAGCAAGCACAAATCAACACAGGATAATCTGTTTTTTTATATATTCAGGTTTTATAGATTTATATATATTTATAAGTATTTATTCTATGTATTTATACAATGATGGATCTTACTGTGTTTATATGTTGACATGTCGTAGTATTTCTTCTATGTCAATGAGGTTGCAATGACACCTGAAAGCCATTTCCTGTTTACTACTTTAAATACTACTCTTGCCGTTAGCAATGTGTCATGTGATCAAGACAAGAGTGGGGGTCAAAACGCGTTATGACGGACAGGCTGGGCAACTAAATAAAGCACCTTGGTTGGCACAAATCGTTTGGGTCCGCTTTTCGTCTCTGTGTTCGAGCGAAGCACTGGCAGTGGCGTTTTGCATTCATATATATATATATATATATATATATATATATATATATATATATTACCTACTGGCGGTCGCCAGTAGGTAGTTATAGTTAGGACCACGTTTCCATAGGAAATCCGCAACATTCTATTTTGAATAACTTTTGCGCCGGTCGACGAATCCTCGCGAATTTTTCAAAATAGGTGGGGCGCTACGCTCCGCTCCTACCCTGAAAGTCTCGGGGGGATTCGTCAAGCGGGGGCTGAGATAAAAGGGGGGTCCCAAAACGCGTTTTTCCCATGCATTTTTCCATAGGACCTTTAGACACAGCTACAGCCCGAACGGCTGAACAGAATTACTTGAAATTTGGCAGAGAGGTAGTCCTCAGGTCAAGGAAGTGCCTTTTGTAGGTTTGGTGTAAATCTGTTCAGTAGATTCTGAGAAAATAGCCTTTAAATCAATATATATATCTGAGCCAGCTTACGGTGCGCTTACGGTGCGCTTACCGTACGCGTACGGTGACGTGCGCGAGCGCGATTCTGATTGGCTCTTAGATCTTAGTAAACATTCGATTCGGCCGAAACCAGGAAGCGGCGGCCGCCATTTTCTCTCTCGCACTCTGAGTGGGGCAGCATAAATGAAGCCCAAAAATGTGTAAAGGGGCAGTTTATTGAGATAATATTCACCCAGCAGTGAAAAATCGCCGATTACGCTTACCGTACGCGTACGGTAAAAATTGGTTTAAAAAAAAAAAATTATCCACACTCTCCCCACCCCAAGTGCAAATGGTGCCCTAAGGGCACCATTTGTGCATGGCATATCAAACAAATGAAAATAATAAACAAAACATTTCACAACGATGCGCATAATATGTCCCCCATGTGCGTACGGTGCGCGAAGCGCGACGTGCGACGTGCGACGTGCGTACATGGCCCATCCCGCATAATGTGGGCACGCGGTGCGCGCAGCGCACCGCGTGACCACCGTGCGTGCATGGCACTAACTGCTTAAAGTGGGCGCGCGGTGCGCGAAGCGCACCGTGCGCGCACGGAACGAACTGCGTTAACTGGGCGCGCACGCCACGAATGGCGTAAAGTAAGTTAGCATTTAAAGAACCGTACAAATTCACTGAAAAAACCATAGGTTTCACACACGTTATAGTTAGGAATTAGCATTTAAAAAACCTTGCAAATTCACTGAAAAAACCATAGGTTTCACACATGTTATAGTTAGCTGTACATTTTACTGATAAAAAACCAATGAAATTCCCCCGTTATAGTTACTGTAGGCAACTATAACTCACGCGACCGTAATCCTCTGCTGATGACATATGTGTCTTTATGAAAAAAAAAATATTTGTAATATATGTATAGCTAAAATTTAATGGAAGAAGACATGGGCAAATAAGTGTCTAAATACAGTATTAGCATCAGCAGAGGATTACGGTCGCGTGAGTTATAGTTGCCTACAGTAACTATAACGGGGGAATTTCATTGGTTTTTTATCAGTAAAATGTACAGCTAACTATAACATGTGTGAAACCTATGTTTTTTTCAGTGAATATATATATATATATATATATACATATATATCCACTTCTTCTGTTTCGCTACGAAGACCAAAGCCACTTGCAGTAGCGGGCCACGGCGGGAAAGCGACTCCCAATATCCAAACGAATCGTTACGCCGTTTTTTTCAAGAAACGATGCAATGGCCACAAAATTTTCTCAGCGTGTATTTATTTAGATGGTTTTTGTCACTCTACGCGTTTCGGAGAACACCTCCTTGATCACGATATATATATATATATATTACACCAAAATCTCTCCACCAGGAACATAACCGGAGCACTCTTGTGGATTCAATGTTCATTTTATTTGCACTGGGCATGACACGTTTCGGCATCAAGCCTTTCTCAAATGCCACTTGTGAAACAATGAATTTATGTGCAGGTGGTTAAATACTCTGATCAGCTCCCCTGCAGTGGAAAGAAAGAAAGGACCACCATTACACAATCGTCCTCACTGATTGTATCGCCGCCCTCATTGCACGTCATTGATCCATGGATATTACAGTCATCGTACCGTTTTTACATCTCAGTGATGGCAGGAAAAAGTTCCTCACTGTTCTTTGATCATGCTATACCCATAGGTATATAACCAGTCCAAGGCTTGCTGCAGAAACTCGTAGGTCTGTTCCCTTCTATTGTATGTGCACGTTTACTGGTTACAACAGAAAAAGTAAAAAAAAAAAACCTAAAGCAAGCCCACTGCCTGCATTTGCGCAGTCTTCCTGTGTTAGCCCGTTTCTACTTTGGAGGAGGGGAGGTTGCCGGACAGTGTCCAAGAAATGTGTATCATATATAGAGGAGTAAGATGGCTTGATAATAAATTAGCAAAAATCCCAAGGAAGTGCTGCATTATTTCTGAAACTTATTGAGAAATATATTTTCAAGGAGAGTCCAGACTTGCCGCATGCACCAGTTGATAAGTGCGCCCTACGTTATATGGACTGTGATGTTGGTTTATATATATATATATATATATATATATATATATATATATATATATATATATATATATATATATATATATATATATATATATCAAAACAACTCGCAATATAACTCCCTTTAGGGAATCACGGGCGCAGACCTCTTGAAGTGCCAAACAATTTTATTTATTTATTTCCCCATCGATGTCAAGACGCGTTTCGGCCGTCCAAGCGGCCTTGATCACCTGACCACGCGCTTGGGTAGACCCATTTTTAAAGTGCAAGTGCTTGTAAATTTTCAATAAACATAGAAGACATACTTAGTGTCAGTAAATACAATGTAAATACATTACGCTAATCCAAAATCCTTTTAGCAAATGCATAGACTGTGTTACATTGTAACTAGAGATTCCAAGCCCAAATGCCAATAGTTATACAGAAAAAATATATTTCGCATACATCTCTTTCCTAGGTGTCAATTGACAGTATGTCGTATGTCATATTATTTTTAAAGTGCTCACCATGCTATGATAAAAAACATCATGTAAATAAATTTCATACTCCCACAGTAGTCCAACTCTAAGTTCAAATAAATACTCTAATAAAGTGCGGTCGCCAGTAGATAGTTATAGTTAGGACCGTGTTTCCATAGGAAATCTCAAAATTCTATTTTGAATAACTTTGGCGCCGGTTGACGAATCCTCACGAAATTTTCAAACCTAATGGGGCGCTCCGCTCAGCTCCTATCCTGAAAGTCTCGGGGTGATTCGTCAAGCGGGGGCCGAGAAAAAAGGGGGGTCCCAAAAAGCGTTTTCCCCATGCATTTTCCCATAGGACCTTTAGTCAAAGGTACAGCCCGAACGGCTGAACAGAATTACTTGAAATTTGGCAAAGAGGTAGTCCTCGGGTCAGGGATGTGCCTTTTGCATATATGGTGTCAATCTGTTCAGTAGTTCCTGAGAAAATTGCAGTTCAAAGCACATACATATCTATAGCCACGCACCGTGCGTGCACCGTGCGCGCACGGTACGCGCACGGTGCCGTGCCCGAGCGTAATTCTGATTGGTGGATTCATGACAGTCAACATTCGAATCGGTCAAAATCAGGAAGTGTCGGCCGCCATTTTGTGTGTTGTGTGTGTGACAGGGAAAAAGAAAGGTGGAGAACGTAAAAAGGGGGCAGGGTAGAGAGTTCCTGACCCCCTGAAGGATCCTGAAGGGTAAAAAAAACATTTTTTTTTTTTTTTTAAATCGCGGGGTGTGCGCATGGTGCGCGCACCCCCCAGCCGCCATTTTGAGTTTTAGAGGCAGAAGAGAGCTAAAAACACAAGTGGAGAACGTGAAAAGGGGTGCGCGCACGGTGAGTGTACGGTGCGTGCACCGCGGCAAAAAAACCATAAAAAATAGAATTAAAAATCAAGTTTAAGTGTTTAGATGTTGGTTGACTCTAAAAAGAGCTGTTGTGTTCATTGAGTGTTTTTTAGTACCTACAAGTAAGTACTGATGCAGAGTCTAAAGTTCAAGTGGAAGACTCTGTTGCCTTCATCTGTGAAATGAACACCGTCTCCTCTATAAATGCCTTGCATGTTGTAACGCAAGTTGTTGTGGTATATAGAACCCATACCATAGTCTCTGAGGAAAGCAGAAACAGACTTATTGACGTGCTTTCTTGCTTTGTCAATCTGCGGACAATATTGGTTGGACCAGTTCCACTTTTGCCTTTGGCATATATTAGAATATACAAAGGTAGTTTGTGGAAAAAGTGACATCAATTGCACAAAGGTGTCCTTAACAAGCATTTCCAGACCTAACCCAGTTAAAGTGCCTAGGTCATTTCCACCACAGTGCACAATTATAAGGTCAGGCTGTGGGAGATGTAGAAAGGATTTCACCAAAGGCATTATTGGTGCCACTTTAACCCTCTCTGACCAATCCATTTAATGTCTACATTTGGCAAAGCAAGGTCTTTCACAATACCTCTTTTTTCTGCATATTTTTCACTCCAGAAGACAGAAGCTATGACCTACAATCCACACTGTGAACATCTTTCAAGGAGATCTGGATGCATTCAGAAGGTGTCTTTCAGTAGAATGGCAATATGAAAAGAAAGATAGTTGTAAAATGGAGGCTTACATACTTTTTTTAAATAAAAAGAACTCATTGGCTGTTTCAGACCATTCAACACTAAAAACTAGGTTGTATGTTTAAATTTTTAAAAGCATGTTTTGCATTGGTTCAGAAAAATATGTTCCCACAGAACATTACTTTGGATTTGCTGTTAGGTTTGAAAAGTCAAGCACTCTTGCTCTTTGGATTTGAAACATTGTGTGCTGAACTTCTGACCTCTCTGCTCACACCAGTGTTCCATGACCTGTTGCTATGGTAGCAGGCAGAAGTCATGTTGGGGGTAGGGATCATTTGGAAAGGGTTGAAATTTGCAAACAATAGAAATGTGTGTTTCCATTTAAAAAAATGTGGGAAGCACTGTGATTTGAAGTTAACATGTATATGTGTGAAAAAAGAGAGGGAAAGATTGCCTTTTACTGGTTCTGCTGAGAGGTGTACAGTTCAGAGATTCTGGCTCTGATAATCTGCTGTGTGAGTGCCACATTTCTTTATCAACTAACTACCTTTAAAGGTGAGTTATGAATTTGATAGGGGGTGTATGTGGTGCATTTTGATATAAAAAATATAAATGTGATTCTTGTTTTAAAGTTGTGTTTTACATTTTATGTTTTGGAAGATATTTAACTGCCTTGAACTTGTGAGATATTATGGAGTATGTCTTCACCATAAGTTAAGGTGTACTGGTATCACCCAGGAATTCTGCCTAGAATCACACCATGAGTCTGTGTGCACAAAGGAATTGTTGTCAGAGATTTAATTTGTGGTGGTCTGGTTCTGTAAGACTTGCATTCGTAGGAAAGGGGCAGCTTGTTTTCTTGAAGTGTGATGGCTAGCATGCAGCACAAATCAATATCTCACAAATGAGAGGCAAATGCTAACACATTTGAAATCAACATGGTAGATTTTCCTTCCACTCCTGCAATGGGTGAGGTAGTTCCTACACGTTACAAACTCCAATTAAAACTTACCACACATGTACTCTTACATACATCTGTGCAGTCTTCATGCAGTTGTGCAAGTGTCCATGCAGATCTCTCTTGCACCTGACAATACACAGTCTCCAGAAGCACGCTCTTAGCACACAGGCAGCTGCTTCTCCTGCACTCCCATGCTAAGTATTCAGCACTGTGTGTTATTTTAGATAGTAGTGTGTAACGCTACCACATTCAACATCACCAAGGCTCATTTCCTTTGTTCCAGTCTAATCACTCACCTAGGTTCCACATGTTCATGGTCTGAAGTAGCTGTTAGGACATGTGCTCTTTTCTGCCTCTCTAAACTATAAGGAAAATGTGTCAGGCTGTTACAGTAATTATCACTTGCAAAACCACAGTAGTAAATGTGCTTTGAAATTGCCAATCAAATATCGTTTTCTGCCTAGAATCACACCATGACTCTGTGTGCACAAAGGAATTGTTGTCAGAGATTTAATTTGTGGTGGTTTGGTTCTGTAAGACTTGCATTCGTAGGAAAGGGGCAGCTTGTTTTCTTGAACTGTGATGGCTAGCATTCAGCACAAATCAATATCTCACAAATGAGAGGCAAATGCTAACACATTTGAAAACAACAGGGTAGATTTTCCTTACACTACTGCAATGGGTGAGGTAGATCCTACATGTTCAAAACTCCAATTAACCCTTACCTCACATGTACTCTTACAAACATCTCTGCAGTCTTCATGCAGTTCTGCAAGCGTCCATGCAGATCTCTCTTGCACCTGACAATACACAGTCTCCAGAAGCACGCTCTTAGCACACAGGCAGCTGCTTCTCCTGCACTCCCATGCTAAGTATTCAGCACTGTGTGGTATTTCAGATAGCAGTGAGTAACGCTAACACAATCAATATCACTAAGGCTCATTTCCTTTGCTCTAGTCTAATCACTCACCCAGGTTACACATGCTCATGCTCTCAAGTAGCTGTTAGGACATGTGCTCTTTTCTGCCTCTCTAAACTATAAGGAAAATGTGTCAGGCTGTTACAGTAATTATCACTTGCAAAACCACAGTAGTAAATGTGCTTTGAAATTGCCAATCAAATATCGTTTTCTGCCTAGAATCACACCATGAGTCTGTGTGCACACAGGAATTGTTGTCAGAGATTTAATTCGTGGTGGTCTGATTCTGTAAGACTTGCATTCGTAGGAAAGGGGCAGCTTGTTTTCTTGAACTGTGATGGCTAGCATTCAGCACAAATCAATATCTCACAAATGAGAGGCAAATGCTAACATATTTGAAATCAACATGGTAGATTTTCCTTCCACTCCTGCCATGGGTGAGGTAGATCCTATATGTTCAAAACTCCAATTAACCCTTACCACACATGTACTCTGACATACATCTGTGCAGTCTTCATGCAGTTGTGCAAGCGTCCATGGGGATCTCTCTTGCACCTGACAATACACAGTCTCCAGAAGTACGCTCTTAGCACACAGCCAGCTGCTTCTCCTGCACTCTCATGCTTACTATTCAGCACTGTGTGGTATTTCAGATAGCAGTGAGTAATGCTAACACAATCAATATCACTAAGGCTCATTTCCTATGCTGTAGTCTAATCACTCACCCAGGTTACACATGCTCATAGTCTCAAGTAGCTGATAGGACATGTGCTCTTTTCTGCCTCTCTAAACTATAAGGAAAATGTGTCAGGCTGTTACAGTAATTATCACTTGCTCTACCACAGTAGTAAATGTGCTTTGAAGTTGCCAATCAAATATCGTTTTCTGCCTAGAATCACACCATGAGTCTGTGTGCACACAGGAATTGTTGTCAGAGATTTAATTTGTGTTGCTGTGGTTCTGTAAGACTAGCACTCGTAGGAAAGGGGCAGCTTGTTTTCTTGAACTGTGATGGTTAGCATACAACACACATCACTATCTCACAGATGAAAGGCAAATGCAAACACATTTGAAAACAACAGGGTAGATTTTCCTTCCACTCCTGCCATGGGTGAGGTAGATCCTATATGTTCAAAACACCAATTAACCCTTACCACACATGTACTCTTACATACATCAGTGCAGTCTTCATGCAGTTGTGCAAGCGTCCATGCAGATCTCTCTTGCACCTCACAATACACAGTCTCCAGAAACACACTCTTAGCACACAGGCAGCTGCTTCTCCTGCACTCCCATGCTTACTATTCAGCACTGTGTGGTATTTTAGATAGTAGTGTGTAACGCTACCACATTCAACATCACCAAGGCTCATTTCCTTTGCTCTAGTCTAATCACTCACCCAGGTTCCACATGCTCATGCTGTCAAGTAGCTGTTAGGGCATGTGCTCTTTTCTGCCTCCCTAAACTATAAGGAAAATGGGTCAGGCTGTTACAGTAATTATCACTTGCAAAACCACAGTAGTAAATGTGCTTTGAAATTGCCAATCAAATATCGTTTTCTGCCTAGAATCACACCATGAGTCTGTGTGCACACAGGAATTGTTGTCAGAGATTTAATTTGTGTAGCTTTTATTGTGTAAGACTTGCAGTCGTAGGAAAGGGACAGCTCATATGATAGGTTTTGAAAAGCTCATAAAAAATATAGTAATATATTTAAATTACATAAAGGTATTTTTTTTTTAGTTTCTTTCAGGTATTGCTGAACAACACTGAAATAAATTAAAGATGCCTATAAAATCAAGAAAGAGAAAAGAACAGCAACAACATCTATATTTGAAGACAACTGGACAACAGAAATTAGTTGAAGAACCTCATGATGGAAAAAAGAAAAAGCCTTCTGGTAAGCAGACTAAGGATTTTATAAAAAATATCCTCAAGCAAAGAAAAAATGTAAAAAATATATCCACTGGAAATAGTGTTTCAAGTAGAAAACAACAAGACAATCGACAGAATATACTAAATGCTAATGTACATTCAGAAGTAAGAAAGAATGACTTAAAAAGAAAAATAGATTTTAAAAACATTCGTAGAAAAATGTTTTAGAGAAGAGTGATGTTCAATTTGCTAAAGGATGTGAAAAAATATATGAAGAAAGCCAAATTTTATAAGAAAAAGAAACATATTGAATCAATTGTTGCAAAGGCTTTGGAATTAAAAAGAAAACTATTCATTTTAATTTTGAACAGGATCCGTACATTAGATAAATTAGTGAATGTAATGAAGTCAAAAAGCAAAAGAAAAAGAGAAGTGAAAAAAAAAAACTTTTGTAAAGTGTTCTTAGGAGAATGGAAGCATAGTTCAAGTACTGAACCATTTTTTAATGAAGAGAGTTATCTTCAAAGTAATAGTTTGCTGCATGCAGTTGACACCAGTGGTCGAGCATATGAAGTTAAAGATGGTTGTGTAATGGAAAAGGAGAAAATGGTTCCAAGAAATGAGGAAGAAGTGTTAGCTGATGAGGTTATGGGGAGACGTCCTAAAGCCCCAGTGTACACTTGGAATTGTAGTAGTATTTATACTGTACGACAGGAATCTATTGATAAATTTCGTGACTTTCTAAGAGAATATAGTAAAAAAAAGTGTTAAACAGAAGATTAAGGTGCTTCAAAGACTAGATCCATGCAGAGTGAGAGAGAATACTGGTTTGCAAGGACATTCTCTGGCTTGTCTTTCTAGGAAAGTTTGTCAAAGTGTTTTTCACCATTTTAGGATGCTGGCAGTTCATCATACTGAAATGAGAACGTTTGTGAGAAGATTGTATTTTGCTAAAAGTCCAGCACTAAAGTTACATGAGTTGAATAGTGCTCTGTTCCGTGGATCTGTATCAGATGTGAAGAAGGTTTGTGAGGATATTGAGTTTTGCTACTTTGGTCCAGAGCAAGAAAGTGCAGGAAATGACACAGTTATTGAAGAAAATGTGGAAGAGAATGTAGAACCCACTGTTAGTAAAACATTTGAAGATCAAAAGACAAAATTTACTATCATCTCTCTAATGAAAGATCAAATATTACTTGTATTTGTTGCCAGAGAAGCCATTATAAAACTCAAACAAGAAATGTTGATCTCTATAAAAAAAGTGAAAAAGAAAATAATTCTAAGTGGAAGGATTTTGCTACATATTTGTTTCTGGAAAATTGTTTTGAATTGGGTGAAGATCAGCGTATTTGTAAATACTGTTATAACAAGTTAGAAGAAAATAAAATGCCAGCTAGAGCTGTACATAATAATTTAGAATTGGTTGATATTCCTGCAGAACTTAGTGATTTAAATACGTATGAGTCTATACTCATTCAATGTGTCCATCCGTTTCAGACTATAGTTCGTATGGAGCCCAAAACAGGTAAATTACCTCCTTCAGATTTACAAAGAGGTTTAAAAGGAAGAGTTGTCTATTTGCCATTAGATTTGAAAAAAAATATTGAAACAATTGATGCAGATAGTTTGGAAACTGAACCATTAGTTATTCTGGTTAATGGTGTACTTACAAAGAATAAGAAAATTTGGCAGGAGCTGGTAGATGTACGAAAAGTACAAAGAGCAAATTTATATTTGAAAAGAAATAATACATGGTATGAATCAATTTATATGGATGAAGATGAAGAAGTTTTACTAGCAGACACAGGAATGCCAACTGGGCAAATTGAAAAAGTGGATAAGTCAAAAGAAGAAGAAATTTATGAACATTTCAGCATACATCCTCTTCATTCTAAAGAAGTTATGGGAAACACTATTGATCTGTTTCAGATGAAAAAAGCAAAAGGAACTCCAGTGAGTGTATGGGAGGAGAGCTTGGAAGCTCGTTGTTTTCCCCAGCTGTTTCCTACAGGAAAAGGAGGACGATATGGTGAACGTCCAGTACAGATTCCTGCTTCTGAGTATCGGACTACAAGATTATATGCAGAAGATCCAAGATTTCGTCAAAGTATTCCTTATTTGTTCCATCTTTTATTTGAAAGTGACTTATCTGCACTATCTTATGCAGTAAATCACATTTTAAAAACTGGAGTACATCTACATAATGTGTCGGCAAAGGATTTTCTGAACAAAGTGCAACAGCGAGATGATCATTTGGAATCTCAATTGATTAATCTGATGGCTTGTCAGCGTGGGACTAATGAATATTGGTACCGACGCCATGGAGAATTGAAATGTATGTTACGGAATTTAGGAACTCCTACATGGTTCCTTACCCTAAGCTGTGCTGAGTACGCTTGGGATGATTTACTGGATTTTCTTCGAGAGGCAAATTCAAATATTGAAAACATCCAATACAAGACAGCAGGAGAATTGTGCTCATTGGATTGGTTAATGTTTGCAGATATTTCAATCATAGATTTGAGGCTATGATGTCCTTCATCTGCAATAAAAAAAATCCACCTCTTGGAGAAGTTGTGGATTTCTTTTGGAGAAAAGTGTACCAAGCAAGAGGTGCTCCTCATATTCATATGCTGTTGTGGATCAAGGATGCCCCAAAATTTGGAACAGATTCTGATGATGCAGTTTTATCTTTCATTGAAGGATATGCAACATGTGCTATACCTAAAAGCACAGAAGAAAAAAACTTAAAAGAGCAAGTTTTACGTTTCCAAAGTCATCGGTGTGGAAAATACTGTCGACGAAAGTACAAGAGTAAAGATAAATTCTACACAAAATGTCGATTTGGATTTCCACGACCTGTTCTTTCAAAAGGAAGAGTAAACAGTTTGATGTCAGCTGTGCAACATACTATTACAAGAAAATCGCCTAAAAATACCTACAACCTAAGAAGGAAGAGTCAAAATATATAAATGACTACAACCCAGTCATTTTATCCATGTGGAATGCTAACATGGATATTCAGTATGTAGCTGACAATTCTATTGCTGTTGCTCGGTATGTCACATCTTACATCACTAAATCTGAGAAAACGTAATTGAAAGAAATGTGGGAAGAGATTTCTCACGAGAAGACTGTCAGTAAAAAGCTATACAGTTTCAGTTTAAAGATGTTATTGCATCGAGAAATTGGGTCATCCGAATGCTCAGATAGGTTATCATCTGCAAGTCTGTACTCCAAATCCAGAAGAATAATTTGGGTAAGTTTAGGCCTTGCAGGAATGTGAAATCGGGTATTGAAATCTATTCGAGAAATTGAATATTTAGCAGAGTACGAACCAGAAAGTACAGACATTTTAAGAACAAACATGTTGGACACATATTACCCAAAGAGAACTCATCATCTTGAGAACATGTGTCTCTATGAAGTGCTGCAGAACTACATTTTTAAACGGAATACCACAGAAGACATCAACAATGGAAAATATAAAGTCATTGGTGAGGAAGGAGGTTTGGTAAAACAAACAAAAGGAAGTTTGATTAATCACAGAAAGCTGAGTTGCGACACTACTGACAAGAAGGAATTTTACCACTTAGCACTTTTACAGTTGTTTAAACCATGGCGTTCAGAGGATGAATTACTTGGACATTTTCAAAGCTATGAAGATTCCTTTAATGCATGCAAAGATACCATAGAATGCAGTACTTTCAGAACTTATGTACAAATGTTAAATGAAGAAATTGAACAAGAAGCAACAATTGCAGCTGAAGTAGCTAGAGACAGTTCTCAAGACAGTCAAAGTTCTGGGACGCTCAGTCAAGATCCTCTAGGACAACCAATCGTAGAAAATGAAGCTGCAATAGCCATGACTGAAGTGGAAACAGCTATGAATCGAGCTCAGGAAGATTTAATAGACTTACCAAATTTGGAACAACAACTGAATGATGAACAACAACAAATTTATGAGGAAGTCACAAAACAAATTGATCATGGATTACTACTTGAAAATAAAGAGTGCTCATGCACATCATTTGAACCAATCAGAATGTATGTGAGGGTCAAGCTGGAACTGGAAAAAGTTCCTTAATTAAAGTAATTAGAAGCTACCTACAGAAAAAAACTGATTCAACTTTGTCTTGTGTTGTTACTGCTCCAACTGGGTTAGCAGCATATAACATAAAAGGAATTACCCTCCATCGTTTGCTAATGTTACCAGTAGAGCATGAGAACAAAATACAATACCACAAGTTAACAGGAGAAGCATGTTTTGAAGTTTCAAGAGTATTGAAAAAAATGAAAGTTCTCATTATTGATGAGGTAAGCATGGTATCAAACATAATGCTTGCCTTTGTGCATTTAAGAATGCAGCAAATTCTAAAGACAAACTATGACGTGCTATTTGGAGGAAAACATGTTATAGTTTTTGGGGATCTACTGCAGCAAACTCCAGTTAAAGGACAACCAGTATTTCATACTCTTACACATGAAGACACGAAAAAGTCGTTAGGAAGTATAGGTAATGTGAATATTTGGACATACTTTGAGTACAAAGAACTCATTACCAATATGCGGCAAGCAAATGATGAAGATTATGCAAGTATTCTCAAAGATATCAGAATTGGACTACTCACAGAACATGGCAGAAAAGCTTTACAGAGTCGATTGCTATGTAATTTGTTTCGAACAGAACAAATAGTTCCAGAGAAAATATACAAGAAAATTGCTGGAAAAAATACTGTAATCTGCTTAATGCCAACACTACATGAATGCTCTATATTCAATCAAGAACTTTTGAAATTGGAAAATGAAGAGATTATAAAACTGGAAGCTGTGGATAAAATACAGCATGAAGGAATAACTATTATATTGACAAGCAAATTGACAACTAAATTGGATTCTCTAGAGAAAAAAATATCAAAAACAGCTGGTTTAGAAAAGAATCTTTATGTATGTATGAACTGTCGAGTAATTTTAAGACGTAATTTGGATGTAGAAAAAGGTTTAGTGAATGGAGCTATGGGTAAAGTTGTGGGTTTTGTTAATTACCAGATGGAATTGAATTTTTAAAAATAAAATTTGATCAGATTGAAGAGGTTAAAGACATTAGTCGTTGTTCAGTTCGTTTCTTGCTTGTGAAAGACTTATATGTACGTAGGAAGCAGTTTCCGTTTTCTCTAGCATATGCTGTAACTATTCACAAATCTCAAGGATTAACTGTAGATAGTGCTTTTGTAAACATTGGATCTAGTGTGTTTAAAGAAGGTATGGCATATGCTGCTTTGTCACGCGTGAAAAAAATATCTGGTTTATTCATGATAGACTTTGATGAGTCAAAAGTTAGTGCTGATGCAAACTGTGTAAAGGAATATAATAGATTAAGAAGAAGCTATGCTCCTCATTTAGGTCAGTATCCTGTGTTTGAAAAACGTGTTGTTTGTCGGAAAAGGAGAATTGAGAATATCTGTAATGAGGATGTACAGAAGAGTAAACAAACAGAGACTGATGTGATTGCAAGCAAAAAGAAAAAGGACAATGCTGAAGAGGTTGTTGGTTGTCATTTTGAAAATAGCTCTGGTGTCAACTGCTACGCTAATGTAGTGCTGAATGTTGTATTTTATCTTGAAAGTTTGCAAGAGCAGATAATACTAAATCATGAAAAAAGATTCTGTTCTCTGCTGAGTTTCCTTTATGAGAAGCTGAGTAATGATAAAACTAAAATAGAAAGTGCTTCTGATGTTAGAAATCTTTTAGATGTATGTTCTGGATGTATATATTTTACAAAAAATGTCCAGCAAGATGCACAGGAATTCTTAATGTATATGCTTATGGTACTGGAAGATGAAGGGGTAGAAATAGAAAATAGGTTTGGTCTCTCTTATAAATGGGAACATTCTTGTGAAAATTGTTTGAACACATGCAGCACTAATGTTGATTCTGAAAGGTTCATATATTTAACATTACCAGAGAGTAAATCAGTGACTTTTAGTAAATTAGTTAAAGATGCAAATCCCAACATGGAATGTTCTCAATGTAAATCAGAAATGTTATCAACGTTATTTTTAAAGAAATATGGACAGTATGTAATTTTAATGATGCAACGTTGTAGAGCTGATGGAACAAAATTGGACACTTTAATAAAGAAGTTTACAGGAAATCAATTATCAATATCAGGAAAAACTTTTGTTGCAGTTGCAATAATTTTCCATGATGGACCTTCTATAACTTCTGGTCATTACACAGTTTATCTAAAATGTGAGAAAGGCTGGACACTGTGTAATGATTCACAATTGATTTTCAAGCAACGTTTGCCTGCAGAATTACCAAATTCCTACTTAATTTTTCTAAAACCAAAATTTTAGATACAAATTGCAGCATCTGAAGAAACCATTATTTCGATTTTATAGGATTACCATTGGATATTTCACCAAAAAAGAATTTAAAAATTACCATTTGGCCTCATGGAAAGGTAACTGTTTCTATTGTGGACTTCTTTGACAGATATTATTTTGGTGTATGAGCTTAAGCAACAAGATTTACTGGCGTTATTTATTGCAAATAGTTATTGTTCTTAGATGATATTTTTAATATAGATGTTACATTTCTTCAAGGTATATTCTACTGAGGAGAGATTCAGGGCTTTTTTTAAACAATCTTTCAGATTGTTAATTTTTTTTCCCGCTGTTAAATGATGAATGCAATTGATTTCACCATTTGCAGTGAAATTCAATATATTCTGAAAACAGCAAAAAAAGGGCAAAAAATTACTTTGTTAAATATGAAAATATGTGTACTGTATTCTAAAATGTATTGTTAAATATTACTACTTTTTTTCTTTTTTTTCAGATCGAGAAAGAAAATTTAGGAAATGTAATCCTTTTTTCTAGCAATTAAAAAAAACCATTTATTTATAATTAAGTTATTTTGTTGGTCAGGTAAGTTTGAAATATCTGTATTTCTCAACCCTTCACTTTCATGCTCCCTTTTCTTCACTTCTCCTCACTCTGCTTTTCTCATTCCCCTTCTCTCTCTCTTCTTCCTTTACTGCTCCTTCGTAACTCCCTCACTCCTTCTATACTACTCCCCTAGGTTTACTGCCTCCATCACTACTTTTTCAACCATGTATCTCTCCCTGTCTCCATGTGTCTCAGTCATTCTAACTGCCTTACTCCTTCTCAGTTCCTTGCTCTCTGTCTCTGTTTCTGTCTCTCTCCCTTTGTCTGTCTTACCCGTAATTTGCTTAACATCTCTGGGGAAGATTAACAAGGCCCCTGCGTCACCACTACGTCACTTTTCATAACGTACTGGTGGCGCAGGGAGCTCCTCCATATTTACAAGGAGAGGAAAAGCCACCCTGCGTGACTTTTCCTCTCCACATAAATACAGCCACGTCACACGCAGCACTGTGCATTGAAGGGGCGTTTCATGGGTGTTGTTGTGGGTGTTCCCACGCAACACACAAAGAACTAGACACATCTCCAGGTTTACGAGAAATCGTAACTCTGGAGATGCATGTGAATGCTACGCCACCCTAGAGGTGGTGTTGCGAGGCACAACGAGGAGAAATGTTTTTATTTCTCCTCGTTTTTTCCTCTTTTAGTGCATGCTCCATTCTACAGCACGCATTGAAAGAGGAAAAAGCCTCTTGTGATTGTTTTTGTGCAGGAAGGTGTCCCTTCCTGCACAATAACAATCTCCCCACCACGCAGGCATCCTTGAACCATGGTGCAAGGGAGCCTGTGCCGGCGCATGGCTGCAGTTTGTACGCCTGCGCAGGGGAAGCATAGAGATGCGACAAAAAAATCGTATAAAAAATAGAAATAAAAATAAAGTTTATGTGTTTGGATGTTGGTTGGCTCTAAAAAGAGCCATTGTGTTAATTGAGTGTTTTTTGGTACCTATAAGTAAGTATCGATGCAGAGTCTAAAGATCAAGAGGAAGACTCTGTTCCCTTCATCTGTGAAATGTACACCGTCTACTCTATAAATGCCTTGCCAATCCCCTCACTATTTCTTCTTATTTCGTGGGACAAAGAGCAGAACAGGTATCAATTTTAGTTGTAAATGGCAGAAGAGCACTCTACTTCAGGGAGTGAGGAGGACATCTGGATGCACTCAGAAGCATTGGTTCATAGTAGTTTCTCTTCCAGAATCTTCATACACCATAGCCACTCCCCTCACTATTTCTTCATATTACCTGGAACAAGGAGCTGAGCAGCAATCAATTTTAATTGACAATGGTAGAACAGCAGTGTATTTCAGGGAGTGAGGAGGAGACCTGGATGCACTCTGAAGGTGTCTTTCAGTAGAATGACAAAATTAAAAGAAAGGTAGTTGTAAAATGGAGGCTTATATACTTTTTTTTAAAAAAAAGAACTCATTGGCTGTTTCAGACCATTTTACAATAAAAACTAGGCTGTATGTTTACATTTTTTAAAGCATGTTTTGTATTGGTCCAGAAAAATGTGTTCCCATAGAACATTACTTTGGATTTGCTGTTAGGTGTGAAAAGTTAAGCAATCTTGCTCTTTGGATTAGAAACATTATGTGCTGAACTTCTGACGTCTCTGCTCACACCAGTGTTCCATGATCTGTTGCTATGCTAGCAGGCAAAAATCATGTTGGGGGTAGAAATCATTTGGAAAGGGTTGAAATATGCAAAAAAAAGAAATGTGTGTTTCCATTTAAAGAAAGGTGGAGAACGTGCAAAGGGGGCAGGGTACAGAGTTCCTGATCCCCTAGCTTTTGTCAGAGGGTCCCTGAAGAACCATGAAGGGTGAAAAAAACATTTTTTTTTTTTTTAAATCGCGGGGTGCGCGTACCGTGCGCTCACCGTGCGTGCACGGCGGGAAAAAAACATTAAAAATTGGATTAAAAAACAAATTTAAGTGTTTAGATGTTAGGTGGCTCTAAAAAGAGCCGTTGTGTTAATTGAGGGACAGAGGAAAAAAAAGACATGGCAAAAATTATAGGGTGCCGCACGTGTGCTGCTGTATCTTGCTCTCTATTAGCGGAATGCTGGTGTCCGCATAGGAGAGAAGAGCATTACACGCATTGCACCATATATGCACCCTCTTAAACAGAGGGTGTATATCCAGAGGAACCGAAGAAGGTGAAGCTGCCGCCACAGATGAAGTGCTCGGCTGAGCTGCCGATGATGTGCTCGGCTGAGCTGCTGTGGATGTGCTCGGCTGAGCTGCTGGAGGGTTTTCTCTAGCAGCTCGAGCATAAGCCACAGGATGTACATCTCTAACGTGCCTGATCATAGTGAAGATACTAAAAGAGTATTTCTTTTTAGGATCTCCTCTTGATAAGACACAATCACAAAGAGTGCAGGTGACTTTGGGAGCATTCACTTTCTTCTGCCCCTGTGGAAATGTAAAAAATTGCCATATAAAAGAGTATTTCTGTTTCCTCTGTCTCTGTCTCACAAGGGTCTCGTGCTCACTCCCAGAAGATGACTGCTGCTCTGCCATTCTGAAGTACTGAAGTACTAGAAAAGCTGCTCAGCTCCTTCTCCAAGGGAATCAGAAGTAATAATGAGGGGAGTGGGTGTGGTGTTGGAAGTTTCAGGAACTGAAACTACTATACACCAATGAAAAGTGTTGTTTCTTAATCACATGACCTGAAACTACTATAAACCAATGAAAAGTGTTGTTTCTTGATCACATGACTTGCCGTGCGCGCACCGAGCGCGTACGGTGTGCGCACGGAGTGACTGTAAGTATGAGTGACTGTACATATGAATGAGTGGAGGTGTATGTAAACCTAAGAGTTAATAAGTGGGTATGTAGTTATTGGTATTGGAGTATCTATGGTTTTGAGAATGGACGTCTGAAATTTTGAGTTTGTGTATCATCGGTTAAATTAGGGTGTGAGAAGATGCAGTAATTTATCACATTGATGATGTCATCAGTGATTTCATCAGTGATGTCATTTGAGATGTCATGAGTGATGTCAGAGGATTGCGGTCGCGTGAGTTATAGTTGCCTGCACTAACTATAACAGGGGAATTTCAATGGTTTTTCACGAGTGAAATGTCCAGCTAACTATAACATGTGTGAAACCTATGGTTTTTTAAGTGAATTTGCAAGGTTTTTTAAATGCTAATTCCTAACTATAACATGTGTGAAACCTATGGTTTTTTCAGTGAATTTGTACGGTTTTTTAAATGCTAAGTTATGTATTTTTTTTTTTAAGGTTTTTCACCGTGCGCGTACCGTACGCGCAAGGTGCGCTTCGCGCACCGCGCGCCCACGTTACGCAGTTCGCGGAATTTTTCCGTTGCTACAGTACGCGCACGCTACGCGCACTCCGCAATTTTTTGAAAAAAAATTAAAAGAAATTTTGGCCCTTGGGGGTCCTTCTGGGACCCCCTGACAAAGGCTAGGGGTCAGGAACTGTCCACCCTGCCCCCTTTTCACATTCTCCACCTTTGTTTTTCACCCCCTCAGACTGCGAGCGACAAAATGGCGGCCGACACTCCCTGGTTTCGACCGATTCGAATGTTTACTAACATCTAACAACCAATCAGAATAGCGCTCGCGCACTGCAGCGTGCGCGTATGCTGGAGCAGGGTTTTCTATTGAAAATTTATTGAAATTTAAACTCCAGTTTATGTTTATATGTCATAATTAAAATTACTGATAATTAATTATTAAATATTAATTTTGTTGAAGTTTCTGATTAATCAACTTTACTAATGAAAGAATTACACGCGGGAATGCATTTATGTTGCCTTATTAATACGTGAACTAAGTTGGTGAGCAAATTAATTAAATATGTGTGGCTAAAGTGCTATTTGTTATGTGTTTGCGCTTTGAAATAACACGCTTTTAATGCTTCTTTGTGTTGCAGATGGCTAGATAATTACATACACATAAGGGTATTAGTGGGAATTAACACTGTATAATCATTATGATGTGGTAACGCTGTTTTGTGTTTCTTTTAATTAAGATGGTCCGTTTTGGCCTAATCAAAGATGGCCGATATTTACAGCCTGCATTTGAGTAGATGAAATACGAAGAGAGGCCTCGCTGAATATGGTTGGAAACCACCTGACCTCGGCCTCTGACTGTATTAAAAGTTTCCGTGAGGACAGCAGCTCTGGGCTTGCTGCCAGTTGCCCTTGGAGAAGAATAAAGCCACAATGAACTCTGATAAAAAGTGGCTTCACTATGATTGCGAGGAAGAGCATTCATGGATGTAACATTTTTTAGTTTGTGCTTCCTTCTTCCGTGTTTTTATTTTTGAGATTTTCGAGAGCGGAGGTTTTCTAAATGTTGCGAGTCAACATCCTTTCCTGCTAGCTCTGCTTAATGGCTCAACGGACGTTTAGAGTTTGTTTGTAACTTTAAATATGTTAGTTTTCCTATTAATATTGTTAGACTAGAGAGGGTCTAAGGCCACTTCTTCCAGAACCTATGCTCGAGAGGATCGACGCTGATTGAGAGGACGGCGACTCGGGAGACTTTACTGAGAGACCTGTCCTGACCCATTTACGACATTTAGCTAGAATAGGTAACTATGAGAATAATGATTTTGCTTTGATTGACTTTCATTTGAACTAATTTAGATAAAATTACCTTTTGTTTGAATCACAGTGTCGGGTGGTTATTTCTTTGTCATTTATTGAATTTCCAAATGTGTACTCAATGTTTAAAATCATGACTCAAGACAGATCTATTAGGTTGCATTGACCTCGGTTTAGATGCAGATTGCTTAGGATTTCTCTCGTATATTCAGTATGGATAGAGTAATAGAATGAATGTTAGTGTGATGGGCCCTAGCGTATGATGAGTGTATGTGCGTATGACTGTGGAATTACTCTGTCCGTGGAAGTAGGGAGAATTTATTTGCTCCAATCTGCAGCAGTTTCCTGGTAGCAGTATGATGGTTATAGATTATTGTCTTGATCTGATAGATTGCTTGTATATAGGCTTTTGGATTCATTGATTTATTGATTGATGTTGATATATGTACTAATACTATATGTTGAAGTCGTCGTGTTAAGTTATATGTAGTGTGTACGGCTTCTGGAATGTAGGGAGCTGGTGACGGTTCCGTAGTAGGGCAGAGGGAAGTAAGTGCTGCTCTCGGGAAAGACGGGATTGTTGGCCCTGTACGTATGCAGGGAAAAACGTTTGACAATTGAAGTTGCGCGTCACATTGTCTGGGTTCGGAATCAGTGACATCGTCGTGTGTTACTATTAGAGACATATTTTCAGTATAAAAGGAGTGCGTATGGTAGCGAAGGTTATCTGTGAAACTCTGGTCTTAAGTCCCAGGGATCCGTAAGGTTTGCCGTTAAAACTTACTGCTGGAGAAGTAATAGGTATTCTCTGAGCTTGTTTAAAGGACTGGGCAGAGGTAAGCGCTTCTTGGTTAACGTGTGTTATAATTTGTAGTGGGATAGACTGTTTGCTGTTATCGGGAAAGGCAGGATTCTGTGTGGATGTGCTACATTTTTCTGGTATGAAAGTGCGTGAATGTATGAGCATTTAGTTGATTGTGAGACTCTTTGGAGCATTCCTGGAGGTAACAGTTAATGGATGCATGTTAGAAGGGCAGAGTAGAGGGATGTGCTACTGTGTCAACGAAAGTAATAATTCCGTAGTAGAGCAGAGGTAAGCGCTGTTCTAAGAGAGAAGCGGGATTCTTGTGAGAAAGACCTTTCTTTACTATTCTATGGTTAGCGAAGCATACAATGGAGATGTTTATATGTTGTAACTAACAGATTTTGTAGAATCTGAAACAAAGTCTACTGAGAAGGTTTTGTAAAGGAGGGGTAGACGAGTGACAGGAGACAAGAGTAGAAGCGACTGCAGCGACTACTGATGTCAGAGACAGACCGCGCTGTGATTGGACAGTGGATTAGAACAGTGCTCGCGCTGGGATTGGTGCGTTGGTGTGAGCCGCGCAGGGATTGGAAGGAGTACAGGGTGACGTAGACGTTCCAGGATTGGTGCGTTAGTGTGAGTTGCGCTGTTATTGGACAAAAGATCGTACAGTTGCGGAAGGGACTAAAAAGGTTGCAGTAAACGTGAAAATGTATTACCAAACGGAGGAAAAGAAAAAGAAATCCTTGTTCGGTAAAATTAAAAGGTGGTTCGACAAGGATAAAGACATAATAACTAGAGAAGGTGAATTGCTACCTCCGACAATAACTCCTGCATCCTTCATGGTTGCGAAATATGGGTATCATACCTGCATATGGTTAGACAACTGGGCTAAGTACACCAAGGAAGATGGTGTTTTAGCGTTCCCGGAACATGGTTCATTTAATCTGGCCGTGTTGAGAAATTTACGGGAAAAGATGATGTGTCTAGAGCCTACACCAAGGCCGACACAGTTTGAGGCGTTGGTGGAATGGGAAGATGAGGTGCATGAGCGAGAAAAGCAGAGGAGTGGAGGCAATTATAGGTATATTTTTGGGAGGAAATATGATCGTGAAACTCATCATGATCGAATGAGGAGATGGCGAGATGCTAGTATGTCAGAGGGATTATATCCTATGAGGACAGTTGAAGAGAAGGAAAGGAGGAAGGGTACGGAAAAGATGCCTGATGCAGAAGTGAGAAGGTATGGGGCTAATGATTATGAGGATGAGGTCTTGGATGACATGATTTACAAGAGACCACCTCCATATAGACCAGAACCAGAAGAAAGAACGCCAGTTGCTACTCCCATAAGAGATACATTACGAATTGTTAAAACTGAGATTGTGACACCTGATTTGAAAAGTGGTAGCTCTTTCACGGAAAGGGAAAGAGAGAGAGAGCGAGAGAGAGAGAATCAAATTGGGGACGAGAAAACAAGAGAATTAGCAAGAACGACATCTGAATTGACAGAGAAAATTAGAGAGCTAACGAAAAATTTGGAAGCTGTTACAGTGCCTGTAACCATAGGTCCGGTTATGCCTATTTTTGATAAGCAAAGAATGGGTGAAAATGGTTTGACAGTTCCCTATGTAGGAAATGGTTTGGTTGGTTCTTGTGCTTTGGAGGAATCAGGAATGAGGATGGGAGAAAATAATTTGAGACAGTTGAGACATGACACATGTAGTGGAGGATCAGATGTACAGCCTAATTCAGGATTGAATACTGGTTGTTTAGGAGGATCGATTTTGGAACCACAGAGGATGGCAGAACAAGTGGGTGCAGTGAAAAGGTCTACAGAAATAACAGCTGAGGATTTGAATGATTGGTTGAAAGTTCTTCAAAAGAAGGATAAAGATTCACAGGCAATTGATGTAGCCAGGTTGCGCATAGAATTGGAGGAGCTTTTTGCGGGAACAATTCCTACAGAAATGTTGAAAAATCATCATGATGGAGAGTTGTTATTCATGTGCAAGAGTATCACCTGGAGGGCTAAGAGTACACATGACAGGTTAAAAGGAATAGCGAGTGAACTAGGAGTTGACATGGATAAGGTGAAAGCTTTGCAGAAGCCTTACAGGGTGGATTTCTCTGACAAAGACATTGAGAATCTAAATGATGTTGGAAGAACAGGGCAGATTAAGGAAATGATTTCCTTATTGCGAAAATGGGGTGATGTGGAAAAGTGGAAGGATAGGTGGTACAAGAAAAGGGAAGATTCAGTGGACAGGACTTACTCAGCTTTTCCTATGAGGGAAAAAGAAAAAACAGTGGATGCTTATCCTATGAGAGAGATTCCTGGAGGAGGAAATATACATGTCCCATGGACTAGACAGGATATTTTGTCATTTACGAATGATTTCCCTCGACTGAGAGAAAAGCCCGTCGAGTGGTATAGGCAGGTAGACAGGTTTGTGAAATTGTCAAAAGTGCTGTGGATTGACTTGAATAGTCTGTTTGATATAATTGTTCCAGCAGACTTGTGGGCAGAGTGTAAAATAGTTGTAGATTGGCCTGCTAAGGAGTACCCAAGAGATCAGAAACAGGAGCTCCAGACCCGGAGGTCATGAAGAAGTACGAGCAGGTTATTGTGTTCCTGAAAAATAAGGTACCCCCGAAAGAGACAGACTGGGTTAAGATAGATCGAACACATCAGGAAGCAAAAGAATCAGTTCATGCTTTTTATGAAAGGCTGATACTGGCTTTTAAACAGTTTAGTGGAGATGAACACCTGGGTGATAAGGATTTGAGTCATTTTGTATACAGGTTTGTATATGGCTTGAGACCTGAAATCAGTGAAAGGATTCGTGAGCACACAGTTGATTGGCAGAGTAAAAAGATTGATGGAATCTTGAGACATGCAAAGTACTTCAGTGATGAGATTGAGGCAAAACAGAGAAAGCTGAAAGAAAAAGCAATGTGGGCACAGGTGAAAGTTGCAGAAAGACAAGAAGCGCAGTTGGTGGAACAAGCAAATAATCCAGGAAATAGGCCCAGATATGGCACAGGAAAAGGAAAGGGGAATCTAGAAGAAGCCAAGAAAAAGTTCCCGTATCACAACTGTGGACAATTGGGGCATTGGAGATCCGAGTGTACGAATCCACCATTAGTGAGTAATGAGAATAAATCATTGAATCAACAGGTGCAGAACGAGGGGTGTAATCATCAGCAACAACAGCAGAAGGTTGTCAGACAGCAGAGTCAAGAGCCAAAACCGCCCTTGCCGCAGAATAGAGGGTCCCAGAAGTATAACCAGGATTCAGGATTCTACAATGATGAGCAGGTAAACAAACAGAGACGTTCAAACCCGGTACAACAGTACTGGCTAAAGAATGAAGGGAGTGAGTCTAAAGGAGACTATTGACGGTGCCGTAGAGAAGAGGAAGAGTGCATACTTGGTGCAACTCTAGAAATAGACCAGGCAGGACCATTTGTAGATGGGAAAATAAATGCGGAAAGTGTTACTTTTTTGGTAGACACAGGAGCGACGAGATCAACTGTCAGGTCAGCAGATATAAGAAATCTTCCTCTCTCGGACGAAGCAATCCAAGTGGTTGATGTAGCTAATACACAGATTAAGACTCGTCTTACTGAACCAGTAAGGGTAAACATAGGGAAATTTTCAGACATGCACAGATTTGTAGTCTGTGACACTAGTCCAGTGAACTTGTTAGGTAGGGACTTATTGTGTAAGATGAATTGCACAATTTTCTGTACTCCGGATGGAATAGCTTTTGAGACACCAGATGAGGATGTTTTGTACAGGATGACTCTAGATAATAGAGAAAGTGAGATTGTTGGAACATATGTTGTGTTTAATCCAGATGATTTACCTCAAGAATTGAGACACACAGTAAAAGCAGTAGTTTGGGATTTTACTGGAGAAGATGTGGGATTGATGAATAATGTAGATCCAGTGAAGATTTCAGTGAAAGAAGGAATCGTTTATCCTAATATCCCACAGTACAGATTGACACCAGAGATAATTGAGGGAATAACCCCTATAATTGACAAGATGATTCAACAGGGTGTTTTGAGAGAGTTACTGAGTAGCCCGTGTAATTCACCGATAATGGGGCTGAAGAAACCCAATGGAAAGTTCAGGATTGTACAAGATTTGAGAAAAGTTAACAAAATTGTGGTAGCATGTTGTCCCATTGTGCCAAATCCGTCAGTGATTTTGTATCAGATTCCTCATGATGCTGAATGGTACACAGTAATTGATTTGTGTCATGCTTTCTTTTCAATTCCATTACATCATGACAGCCAGCCGATTTTTGCATTTCGGTTTGGACAGCGTATTTTGGCATGGTGCCGTATCCCACAGGGGTATACAGAGAGTCCTTCAATATTTAATCAGTTACTGAAGAAATCATTGGAGAGTTTGATCATGCCTGAAAGCTCAGTACTAGTGCAGTATATCGATGACCTACTTGTGGCATCGAAGACACGTGAAGCTTGTGAAGTAGATACCATAGCTTTACTGAATCATTTGGCAGATGGAGGGTTAAAGGTATCTCCCGCCAAATTGCAATTTTGCAAGAAAGAGGTGCATTATCTTGGACATAATATTGAAAAAGGTCTGAGAAAGGTGACCGATGACAGGATCAAAATTATCAGAGGAATGAGAGCCCCAATGACCCAGAGAGAAGTGAGGATGTTTCTGGGGATAGTGGGTTATTGTCGTCAGTGGATAAGTAATTTCTCCCTGATAGCAAAGCCACTGATTAAATTGACTAAAAGTGAGGTGAGAGACCCATTGGAACTGAATGCAGAACAAATGGCAGCGTTTGAAGAATTGAAGAGCAGAATGTGTGAAGCTCCTGCTTTGGGAATGCCAGACTATGAGAAGGAGTTTGAGTTGTACTGTAGTGAGAGAAATGGATGTGCACTTTCAGTGTTAATCCAGAAACGTGGACGACTGAGGAGGCCAATTGCGTACTTCTCATCAACACTTGACCCAGTGGCTGTGGGTTTGCCAGGTTGCCTGAAAGCAGTAGCTGGTACATGCAGAAGCTTGGAACAGAGTGAGGGTATAATAATGGGATATCCTGTAAGGGTGTTCGTACCTCATGATGTGGCAATTCTTTTGACAAGAAGCAGAACTCAATATATGTCACATAGTCGGCTGACTAAATATGAGAAAATCATTCTGGGAGCATCAAATGTGACCCTTGAGAGATGTGTAAATGTAAATCCAGCAACTCTGTTGCCAGATGCTGAAAATGTGAATGTGGGAGATGATGTTGATCATGATTGTTTGAATGTGCTTGACTACTGCACAAAACCTAGACCAGACATAAGAGATCTGCCACTACCTGAGAGTGATCATGTGTTGTTTGTGGATGGATCATGTCTGAGAACTGATGATGGTGTGCTGAGTGCAGCATATGCAGTGTGCAAGGTTTCAGAAGTTATGGAAGTTTCGCCTTTGAAAGGAGTTAGATCTGCTCAAGTGGCTGAATTGGTGGCATTGAGGAAAGCTTGCAAGATTGGGAAGAATTTGAGAGTGACTGTGATGACTGATAGTCAGTATGGATTTGGAGTGGTTCATGATTTTGGCCAACTTTGGCTACAGAGAGGTTTCTTGACGTCGAGTGGAACTCCCATAAAGAATGCTGAAGTGATTGGGAAGTTGCTTGAGGCGATACAGCTGCCTAAAGAACTAGCAGTTGTAAAATGTGCTGCTCATGGACAAGGAGATGATTTTGTTACTCTTGGTAATCGTTTTGCTAATGACATAGCACAGTATTGTGCAAAGAACAATCATTCGATTAACCGGGGAAGAGAAAGGGAAATGTATTTTTGTTCTGTGATGTTTACTAATGTCTTGGAAACATGGGATGAAGTGAAACAGTTGCAGGATGAAGCAGGAGATGAGGAAATGAGAGATTGGATCAAGGCAGGTTGTGCCCCAAGAGAGAAAGATCATGTTTGGATCTATAGAGATGGAAGACCAGTCATGCCTAACTCAATGCTATCAACAATGGCAAGAATGTATCATGGCCAGGGACATCTGGGGAGGGACGCTATGATTAGGTCCTTTAAACAAACCTGGTACAATGCAAAGTTCAGGCTGATTGCAGAGAGCATCTGTCAAAGATGTTTGATTTGTCAGCAGTTTAATACTGGAAAGAAGACAGTGGTGAGCCTAGGAACAATAGGCAGAGAAGGAGGTCCTTTTACCAGAATGCAAATAGATTTCATTGAAATGCCCCAAGTGAATAGATTGAGGTATGTTCTAGTGGTAGTCTGTTTGTTCTCAAGATGGGTGGAGGCCTATCCGACTAGGAGAAATGATGGAATTCCTAGGTACGGGTTCCCAGTGACAATTGAGTCAGACAGAGGTGGACACTTCTATAATGAGCTCATGGGTTTAATTTGTGAAGCATTGAGCATACAGCAGAAGCTACATTGTGCATACAGACCAGAGGCTTCTGGTGTTGTTGAACAGATGAATGGCACAATCAAAAACAGAATTGGTAAGATGTGTTTAGCCACTGGAATGAAATGGCCTGATGTCTTGCCTCTAGTGCTAATGACTATTAGGTCTACTCCAGATAGAACCACAGGGTTGAGTCCACATGAAATATTGATGGGACGAGCAATGAGACATGCTTTCGTGCCTGTCAACAAGTTGATGACAATAACTGATGACATGATTTTGGATTACTGTAAAGGCCTGGCTGACGCAGTTCATTCTGTGTTTCACCAGGTTGGAGGAGACGCCACCACACTTGAAAAGAAGCAAGCCCATGATCTGAGTCCAGGGGACTGGGTGAGGATAAAAGTGCACAGAAGAAGAAATTGTTTGGTTCCAAGGTGGGGATGGCCAAGACAAGTTATTCTGACTACGACAACTGCAGTAAAGTGTGCTGGTGTGAAAAACTGGGTTCATGCGAGTCATACTCTGAGAGTTCCGAATCCAAAGGATGGGACTGGTAAAGAGTATTTTAAAGAGTCAGATTCCAGTGATGATGCAGAGACTGAACCACTGAGAAGAAAAAAGAATCCTGAAAGGGGGGAAGGAGAAAGAGAGTCAGGTGATTCTTTTTTCTTCCCGAGAGAGACTTCAAGAGAAACATTGAGAGCCTCAGAGGAGAGATCGGATTCTGTAAGAGTGCGTGAAGTTCCAACAAGCAGTGGAGAAGAAAGAGGGGAAAAGAGCAATTCCACAGAGACTACACCTGAGTCAGATGAAGAGATTGAAAATCCACTTGAGATTACTCCTGAAGAAGCAGGGTCAGAAGAAGATAGAGAGGGACAGATTGCGGAAGACCCCCGAGGAGGTGTAGGGAACATTCCTGATAAGCTAGGTGAAGGGACAAGTAGACAGCAAGAAGATTGCGTGTCGGAGACCCGAGGAGGGATAGAAATAGGGAAATCTCAATCGGTGGAGAAAAAGACTGTGGAGCAAAAGAAAATTGTTCATGGACCAGAGGCAAATGAAACAGAATCGGATGAAAGTGAGAATGAGAAATCAGAGGGTCGAGTTCTGAGAAAGAGAACTTGGATCGGAGAAAGAAATAATAAAGAAGTGAGACCAAAAAGGAGTGTAAGAGGAGATCTTTGGCCTAACAAGATAAAGAGACTGAGGTACAGACTGACACGAGCGAATTCATCGAAAGCTGAACAGGTGAATGAGGTGTCCAGTCAGAATCAAGCAAAGGGTGATAAACAAAAGGTCTCAAAAGAACCAGAGGAGATCAAGAGAATAAGAAAGCCTAACCAGAAGTATAGGTCACCGGAATGGACGTACGTGGCACTGTCTGAAGAAGAAGAGGCAGAAAGTCAAGGAAATCCAGAGGGGACCGTACGAGAAGTGGTTGAGGAGGAGAAAACTGTTGGAATCCTGAAAGTTATCTTGACTGACATTGGAGAAGAGTCAGATGTTCAGGATATTGAAGATCTGATACAATTTGATGTTGCTGAAGAAGAAGTGAAAAGTGATGAAAATCCAAATTGAGTGAACCGAAGGAGTCACTTGGAGAAGAGTGAAAAGAAGAAAATCTAAAATTAGCTGTTTGAAATAATCTAGAGTTCTAGAAATTCAGTAGTGGAGTAGTAGAGGCTAAGTCAAAAGACACTGCCAGAGTAATAACATGGCTAACACAGAAAATAATCAGAGTAGATGTACCTTTTTGAAAAGATGGTGTAGAATGTGCTGCTGCTGTACAGGATTATTAATGCTACTATGGGGTTTACTTGCTTTACTGGTTACTTTTAGAGTTACAATAGACACTTTTGGAATACATACTGAGAATGTGACTAACATAGAGAAGAGTTCACAGAAAGTAGTTCCAACTAGAATTAGTAACATTTACATACATAAAGATAGGTCAATTAATGATTTTTCTAGCAATGTTTTTTCAAAATTGTTGTACGAATACGTAAAAACAATGGAAGTGAGGGATTGCTACGTCTGTATGCAATTGCCTGCATCCGTTTCAGAAGGAGTTACTTATCACCATCTTCCAGCTACGTATGGGATTTCATGTAGTGTGTTGAGTAGTGTTTTTTATTTGTTGGGGAAAATAGATTATGAGATGTCTAACAAAGATAACATTTTTGGGCAATTGCCTATGAATAGAAAGCTGAATCCAGCTAAAGAAGCTAACATTTTTGGTGAGATTTTTATTGAGACAGAAGAATTAACATTAGATTACATTTTTAGAAACAATTTAACTTGCAGTTTGAAAGAAGAAGAAAAGGCTTTCCTAGACATGGTAGAGAAAAGGAGAGTGAGCATGCATGAAAAGGCAGGGAAATATAAAATGAGTGAGACAATATGGGATATTGAGATGGGAAAGGAGTTGAGGAATGGGGCCAGTCCAACTTTGGCTTTAGATGCACCACAGAAGGGTAAACTATGCATTACCAGGAGGAAATCTCAATATGATAATTATTTGGTTGGGACTAGTGAGTGTCATGATACATACTTTATTGCAACAGGATGGGGATTCAAGGGAGGAGAAGATCCAGTTTTCCCGGGAGTGTATTATATTTGTGGGAATAAGGCTTATTACAGGTTGCCTGACCATTGGTATGGCACGTGTTATGTTGGCCTGGTCTTTCCAAAGATTTTTCATATAGATAAGATAGAAGATGCAGAACAGATTAATCTACTGACACGCTTTAAAACAGAAACTTGGTCAGAAATTGTAGGTGATATTTTTGGAGCTTTAATTCCAGCAGTGGGAATTTCTTTAAATGCATATGGAATTCGGAAACTGTCAACAGTGGTGGATCGCTTATCGACAAGCACCGCTGGAGGGTTTCTTTTGGTAGATACGGAGATGGTTGCCTTACGCGCCATGTCTATGCAAAATCGACTTGCCCTTGATATTCTATTGGCCAAAGAGGGTGGAGTCTGTGGAATGCTGAAAGTTCAACATTGTTGCACTTACATTCCTGACGAAAGCAAAGATCTAAAGGTCTATATAAAAAATATTACTGATTTGCATGAAGAATTAGTACCACTGGAAGCTGAAAGTATCTGGACTAAATTGGCTAATAAGATAGTTGCTGTAAAGAATGTTATTGCTAAGATAGGTAGTACCATAATTGGTAAGATATTATTTCCTTTGACATGTGTAATTGTTGCTTTATTAATACTAAGATTAGGGTGTTTGTGTTGTAAAAACAGGGGAGGGAAAAAGAAAATAATAAGACAGAATACTGAAAAGAAACAAAAGAGGTCAAAGAGTGACACACAAGAAATTGAATTAGAGAAATTTAGGGAGAGTGTGTACCTAGAATCGAGAGAAGAGGATGAAAGAGAGACTGGTGTGTAACATGTTCATGTTGTTCAAAAGACATTTGAATTTCTCCTAAGAAATGGGGACTAAATTTTTTTTTGGGTTGGTTTTTGTGGTGATAATATATCACCAAAGGGGGGATTGCTGGAGCAGGGTTTTCTATTGAAAATGTATTGAAATTTAAACTCCAGTTTATGTTTAGATGTCATAATTAAAATTACTGATAATTAAATATTAATTTTGTTGAAGTTTCTGATTAATCAACTTTACTAATGAAAGAATTACACGCAGGAATGCATTTATGTTGCCTTATTAATACGTGAACTAAGTTGGTGAGCAAATTAATTAAATATGTGTGGCTAAAGTGCTATTTGTTATGTGTTTGCGCTTTGAAATAACACGCTTTTAATGCTTCTTTGTGTTGCAGATGGCTAGATAATTACATACACATAAGGGTATTAGTGGGAATTAACACTGTATAATCATTATGATGTGGTAACGCTGTTTTGTGTTTCTTTTAATTAAGATGGTCCGTTTTGGCCTAATCAAAGATGGCCGATATTTACAGCCTGCATTTGAGTAGATGAAATACGAAGAGAGCCCTCGCTGAATATGGTTGGAAACCACCTGACCTCGGCCTCTGACTGTATTAAAAGTTTCCGTGAGAACAGCAGCTCTGGGCTTGCTGCCAGTTGCCCTTGGAGAAGAATAAAGCCACAATGAACTCTGATAAACTTGCGGTGGCTTCACTATGATTCCGAGGAAGAGCATTCATGGATGTAACATTTTTTAGTTTGTGCTTCCTTCTTCCGTGTTTTTAATTTTGAGATTTTCGAGAGCGGAGGTTTTCTAAATGTCCTTTCCTGCTAGCTCTGCTTAATGGCTCAACGGACGTTTAGAGTTTGTTTGTAACTTTAAATATGTTAGTTTTCCTATAAATATTGTTAGACTAGAGAGGGTCTAAGGCCACTTCTTCCCGAACCTATGCTCGAGAGGATCGACGCTGATTGAGAGGCCGTGACTCGGGAGACTTTACTGAGAGACCTGTCCTGACCCATTTACGACATTTAGCTAGAATAGGTAACTATGAGAATAATGATTTTGCTTTGATTGACTTTCATTTGAACTAATTTAGATAAAATAACCTTTTGTTTGAAACACAGTGTCGGGTGGTTATTTCTTTGTCATTTATTGAATTTCCAAATGTGTACTCAATGTTTAAAATCATGACTCAAGACAGATCTATTAGGTCGCATTGACCTCGGTTTAGATGCAGATTGTTTAGGATTTCTCTCGTATATTCAGTATGGATAGAGTAATAGAATGAATGTTAGTGTGATGGGCCCTAGCGTATGATGAGTGTATGTGCGTATGACTGTGGAATTACTCTGTCCGTGGAAGTAGGGAGAATTTATATGCTCCAATCTGCAGCACGTACGGTACATTTTACCGTACGCGCACGGAGCGCGCCTATAGATATATATATTGATTTAAATGCTATTTTCTCAGGAAATACTGAACAGATTTACACCAGACCTGCAAAAGGCACATCCCTGACCTGAGGACTACCTCTCTGCCAAATTTCAAGTAATTCTGTTCAGCCGTTCGGGCTGTAGCTTGGACTAAAGGTCCTATGGAAAAATGCATGGGGAAAACGCGTTTTGGGACCCCCCTTTTTCTCAGCCCCCGCTTGAGGAACCCCCCCGAGACTTTCAGGGAAGGAGCTGAGCGGAGCGACCCACCTATTTTGAAAATGTCGCGAGGATTCGTCAATCGGCGCCAAATTTATTCATATATATATATATCTATGGGTATGTGTGTGTGTGTGTGTATATATATATAAAGATAGATAGATAGATAGATAGATAGATAGATAGATAGATAGATAGATAGATAGATAGATAGATAGATAGATAGATAGATAGACAGACAGACAGACAGACAGATAGATAGATAGATAGATAGATAGATAGATAGATAGATAGATAGATAGATAGATAGATAGATAGATAGATAGATAGATAGATAGATAGATAGATAGATAGATAGATAGATAGATAGATAGATAGATAGATAGATAGATAGATAGATAGATAGATAGATAGATAGATAGATATTTGCTCAAAAGCAATCCACCATTGCACCAAGGCATAAGGGTGCTTGCATTTGAGCTAGGCAGCAGATTGTGTGCCAGCGCGGGCAGAGAGCACGAATTCACCAAATATGGTATATTGCCCTTTCACTTTTATGCAGCGCAGTGCAGCAAGTTGTTTTGCTGTGTTGCCTTGCATGAAAGATTGATAAATCTGTCCTCAGATCTTTGAATATATCTACTAATGTCGACCTTAGTCCCAGCAAGATAGATGTTACCCATCACCAATCATGAGTTACAACTCCAACACAATATGAAAATTATGCAATGGTTTCTATTTTGTTCTGTGACTTATGTGCATGACACCCTATATGTAGGGTTTCAAATACTACAACATACACATAACATACTTAACAGACCAATTGCTGGTGGCCACCTGTGGCCTAGTGGTGCCGTATGAGGACAAAGAGAAATAAATAATTACCTGAACAAATAGATTAAAATCACGTATACAATACCAATTGGCCTTATCAAGTAAAACAGGCAGTGGATTCATTTTTTACATTTATTATAGAATAAAATTAATGTAATATATGGTCTTCAATAAATGAAGCTATATCTGTCACAATATTTGGTATAGGAATGCAAACATTTGAACAAATAATTGTTGGCAAACATACTTAAGAACTTCCCTTTCCCTGAAACCAATGTTTTAATTTTATATATTGGCTGTCAATTTTATAAACTCAAACTTTGGAGCTGTTGTTGCTAAGAAACCTAAATGAGAATGAGCATGAATTTTTCAGTAAATTAACTGCACTTTGACTGCTTCCTAGTTCTCATAAGATTTCACGATCAGCGTTTTAGGTCCAAAATAACACTCTCAAATGATGTTGCACGGTTTTATTGCAATATTGTGAATCCCAAATGATGAATAGTTTCTATACAAAAAAGTGTTGTTAATAATCTCATATTAGCTGTGTAGCTATGTGTGCTACTACGGGAATATTCTTTAGCGGGGAACCTTGATTTCCAAGATTAAAAATACGGTTTAATGAATGTGTGGGAGTAGAGCATACACTGGGAATTGAATTGTTTATGAAGAAAGTGGAATATTGTTCAGCTGTTCTGTTATCTGTTGTAAACAAACTTATGCTCGTCTTTTTTTTTTAAATGAGATGTAATGTTGTAAAGGGAGTTATTTTTCAGATGAGAAGAATTAAAAGGTCAAGATATAAAATAGCACATTTTACTGTCTACTAGACAGGAAAATCCTCTGCCACTGTTAAACAATACTGCAATGTGACAGTCAATTGTTGTTGGTTCACCAACGTTTGCTATCAGACACAGGTATCAACTTTCCTACAAATACAGTTGCAAAGTGTTTATTGTTTTTCTTAATCTATTTAGGGAGTCGTACTGAAAATATGCAGCATTGTATATGATGTTGTTAGATCTCACTAGAAACTGCTTTGACTGTCTGTTACAAGAGATCTTCTCTCAATAAATCAAAAATAAACATATAAAGAACTATAGGCAGGGAGTGGACTTTGGGTCAGCCATATTCAAATATTAGCTTTAATATGTTTTTCCTACTGTTTCACTGTCTGAATGAGCTGTCCATCAAGGACTTGACATTTTGAAGTGGTCCATTTGTTAAACTGCAGATGGAACTTGACCCATTGTGTGTACTTTGATCTATTGACCTTGCTGGCACAAATTGTAATGGATTTATTGCTTTGGTTCCTTATGTTTGGATGCCTAGGCCTGTCATAAAAAGGGCATAGTGCTATCGACTATTCGCTCTTAGCCATTTATTTGTTTTACTTTGCTGGTATGATATCATGTTGGATCTTTTATTCATTAAATAAGTATGTGCACATACATAAAGATGTAACAAAAATATGGTCCCTTTGACAAAAGTATAACAGTATGTGTTAGTGATCATCAATGCTACTATTTGTAAGCAAGAAGTCCAGATTTTTTTTTAATTCTCCATAAATGTAATTATCATACCTAAATGCTGTTTCTTACCATACCTGAGTTATCTAACTTCCTATACCTACCTACCATACATGATGTATCATACCTACCTTCCATACCTATACTTCCTACCATACCTTTCATACTTGATTTGACCAAATTTAATCTATTACACGTTCTGTGTCTCAATACCATACCTAACCTCTCATACCTAATCTGCCTTCTGTACCTAACCTATCACACTTACTAAACCTATGTACCATATCTATTTACTTACCATTGCTAATTACTGGCTATAAGTAACTTTCATATTTAACATCACATACACACCTACCATAACTACCATGCAAACCTACTGACTTACCATATTGAACCCACTGTACCTACCTACCATTTCTACCATACTTAACCTTCTTTACCTACCATAACTAATGTACCATAGATTGTACCATATATTCCATATCTACTCTATCTGCCTGCCATACCTAACCCATGATACCTAACCTACCGCCCACATCTAATTTACCTTACAAACTTGTCTTGCCTACCTACATATCTAATTGATCATGCTGCCTACTATACATACCTACCATATCAGCAATGTCTACCATACTTTATCTAACCATAACACACCTGCACCCCTTTCATATGTACCAAACATATCTAACCTATCACACTCAATCTATGACCCATACCTAACCAACCATACCTAATTTACCATACCAACCTGCTTTACTTACATATCATACATAATTTGTCACACACCTTAAAAGCATATGTACCAAACCTAAGTACTTTTTTAAACCTACCATGACAAAGTTATCATACCTAACTACCTACCATGCCTAACCTCCCATACCTAACCCACCTAAAAGCATAATTATCTACCACTCCTACCATACCTACCTACCATACAATACTCACTTACTATACCTACCATATGTTTCATAAATACCAAACCTACCTATCATACCTAATAAACATACCTACCTACAGTATTTACCACACCTACCTACCATTTCTGTTTATTTACCGTACCTAATATACAGATTTCCCTAAAAATTACCTATGTACTATAACCACCATGCATAAGTACCTTTCATATTACCCGGCTATACCTAAGTTACCATAACTAAACCTCCCTCCAACTTTACAGTACATATATCTTACACATGCCCAGACTTGGCATTTATATTACAAAGGGGCAAGTGATGTCTATGGAACCTCTAGTAATGGCTTGAGGAACTGCAGCCTGCTACCAAAAGCACTTGTGCCTAACCTGGTAAACAGCCTAAGATAGTGCAACCTGTATCAGGCAAGTTCTGGTTGTAGCTTCTGAATGTCATGAAAATGTGAATGACATTGCTTTTTTAAAAATAGTTACCTATTGGTTTTGTCAATGCCTAGTTTTCCTTAGGTCATGTAATTGGTATGCATATGTGGAGGAATAGCTTTTTCAATTGCATGAACAGATGAAACTTTGATATAAACAAGGGAGCACTGCACAATAGAAAAGAGAGTTACAATGGAGGGCAAGAAAAGTTTGCTTATAGGTATGAAGTGACAGCAAGCAAAACTCACTCACAAAAGGGAGGTGTTAGAAATGGGGGTCTCTGGTTGGCAGGTTGTTACCCTGTCCAAATAGGGACCTTTCTTCATGGCCAGGATAAGGGGGATACACTACTGAAATAACCCTTACTCACCTCCGTAGTAGCTAGGCACAAGCAGGCAGGCTTATATCAGAGGCAGTGTGTAAAGCATTTGCACATAACCAACAGTAATACAGTAAAAACACTACAAAAGGACACCACACCAGTTTTAGAAAAAATATCCACTATTTTATCTGTGCAAAACAAGACCAAATACGATAAAAAAAATCCACCATACAGTTCTTAGAAGTATCAATAAGCAAAAATAGACCAAAATACAGTTCCTTGAAGTTGATATCTCCATATGGGGCTATCATGGCATCATGAACCACAAATCCAAACAGTTCTGGCTTACCGCAGCGTCACGGGCCAGCTACGGTGTTGGGAAGAACCACAAATCAGTACCTTTTGAAATGCAGGGCATCGTGACTTCACAATGAGCTCCGAAGAGCCAGTGTCGGCAGGCACCAGTTCCGGAGGTCGGTGCAGGAATCATCGGGCCCTTGAAGTCACACGCGTTGCAGATCGAACTCCGTGCAGTTAAAGTCAGGAGCACTGGCGTGGATGGGGATCGGGGCTGTGGGTGCATCGATGCGGCGTGCGGTGCCCTCAGTTTGTGGTGCAGGAAGCAGCTTTGTAACAGTCGCCCAGCTGCGTCGGTGAGACCAGGGCTGCAGTGCAAAGGGGTGCATTGCTCATCGTGGTGCTGGCAGGTCACGGTGCAAGCAGCATCATCGTTGTTCCTGAAGCGATGTCATCGGCTGACGAACTGGAGTCAATGTCGCCAGCTTTGGCAGGCCAAGGTAACTTACAAGTGGTGCAGTCAAACCACGGTGCAAGCAAAGTTGTCCATGGTGGCGTGGAGCGGTGTTGTTGGGGATACCAAGGCAGCGGTGTGAAGCGAGGCGGAGCAAAGTGTGATGCCCCCAGATCACGGTGAAAGCAGCGGCTCGGTGGTGGTGGCATTGTTGGTGAGACCAGGATTGCGGTGTAACAGTGCCCTCTGCGGTGCCTCCAGGTCATGGAGCCGGCAGCGGCGTCGTAGCAGCGTTGGGTTTCTTTTTCATCTGGGGGGCAAGCTCTACCTCAAGCCCTTGGAGAAACGCAAACAAAGAAGTTGTAATAAGTTCAGTCCAGTCCTTTTTCCTCCCAAGACAGAAGCAGCATCTGCAGGCCAACACAGCAAAGCACGCAGCAAAGTGGTAGTTCCTTCCCACAGCTTCTCCAGCTCTTCTTCTTGGCTGGTTCCTTGGTCCAAAAAAGTTGTAAAGATCTGGGGTCTGGGCTCCAATATTTATACCACATTTCCCTTTGTTCTCTTGTGGCAGAGAGCCTCTGTGCTTAGTCCATACCAGGTTTGTCCTCACTGGTCCAGCTTCTTGGCAGGAAGTGGAAACAGCATTGTGCAAGGCAGACCAGGCATATTCAGGTGCAAGGAAATCCTCTCCCACTATTCTAAATGCAGCCCAGGTCTATTCATCCCAGCCCTGCCTCATCCAGGAAAAAGAACAATTGAAGGACAGAATGCAGAGCAATGACATACATTCACCCCAGTACCGAGATCTGGGCCTAAATCCATTGTTTTTTGCTCACCATGCCATTCCAGTTTGGACCCAGCCATATGCAAATCAGTCTTGACCCTGTGCCCAATTGGAACAGTCCAGCCCGAACTGCCAGGCCAGGTCCTCCCTGAACTGGAAACAAGCATCCTAGGACCGGTTTCAGGCTTTCAGCCCTCATCAGCCAGGATAGCTTGACCCCAGTGGCATGGAGAGCACGTGACCCATGTTTGGCCATACCCATCCCACTCGGGGTGACAAATGCAAAAAGAACAATTGATGGACAGAAAGTAGAACAATGTCATACATTCACCACAGTACAGAGATCTGGGCCTAAATCAATCGTTTTTTTGCTCACCATGCCATTCCAGCTTGGACCCAGCCATATGCAAATCAGTCTTGACCCTGTGCCCAATGGGAATAGTCCAGCCCGAACTGACAAGCCAGGTAAGGCTAGAGACTGCCATGCCAGGAAAGGCAGGAGACATCTCAATCCCCCAGTGGCTGTCTACAGTGAATGCACATCCCCAGCCCCTATCACTCCAAAGCCCGACAATCAATACACAACCCAGCAGAGGCACACAGGATGGTTAAACAAGCAAATGCCTACTTTCTTAAAGTATAAAAATCACACAAATGCCAAGATTGGCCCTTTTTCAAATGCTACACTTCATTTCACACATTTTAATCAATAACAGTGGTACTAAATTAATAGATTATCCATCATTTTATCGTTTTAATCAACCTTTTTGTCACAAACAGAGAACCATACACAAATTGTCAAACAGTATTTGTTCCTCCCACCAACATTAATACATACATAGCAATAAATACAATGCATAAATTACATCACATTCAAAAATACAGAACAACATACATTAGATACATCAATACATTGATTAATGTTTCAACATTAATTGGATACATCAATACATCAGTTCATATTTCAAACTTAAACCGGAGCAAACTCACAGGGCAAATAATTTATACCCTCAAGTAATTCTAGAACAATCCAAATGCTCTCTAATTATCTGAACTTTGGACCCCTGTCAGAGCAACATTGTACCCTAGGTGCATAGTTCAAACATTCCTCTTTCAACACTCCCTGGGTAATACTGATGCTCTATAATGCATAATAATTTCCAATTGCAACAGTAGGTCCATTGTAAATGGTCGACACGTTTCAAACCCCTATTCCTCCTTAATGGGGTTTCCTCAGGACATAGAACTGAAGTTCACTCTCAGATGACTCGTGGTACAGGCGAAAACCTCGGTATTTCGGATTAAAGTGACTGGAGCACAGAAGCAAGCCCCTCTGGTTCAACTCCTGTTATCTCCAAGTAGCCTCAAATGCAGCACTCAATAAGGACTTTCAACTCAGCCGATTTGTAGCCCGAACTCTCTCCCATCACTGTCGCTGATCAGCCTTCTTTCACTTTCCACAAGCCCAACCCCTTTTGTTTGTTGTAGTTTCTAAAAGTGCCATTTTCAAACACGCAATTTAAAAAAAACATCTTTACTAAAAGATGTATTTATAAATTCTGAGTTTGTGTATCCTAAACTGCATTCCCCTATTTTGTCCCAATGGAAAGTGATGCTTGTGAGATGTTATAAAGCATCTCCTATTCATTCCTAGGGGACAGATAGCCTGTCCATAGTTAAAAAATAAATATACACTGTATTTCACTATCAGGACATGTCACACACACCAGTCCGTGTCCTACCTTTCACATACACAGCACCCTGCCCAAGTGGGTACCGGGGGCCTACCTGAGAGGTGCCTTACATGTAAGGGAAGGGAAGGGTTGAGGCTTGGCAAGTAGGTGCACTTGCCAGGTCAACATGGTAGTCACAAACTGTGTTAAGGCACTCCAGTGCAGGCATGAGTACCCTATGAAGGGCTGATTGTGTGAGTGGCACACCCAGTGCTGCAGGCCCACTAGCAGCCTTTGATTTACAGGCCCGGGCACACACAGTGCACTGTACTAGGGACGTAAAGGCAAATCAAATAAGCCAATCATGGAAACACTAATCCATAAACATAATTTACACAGAGAGAATATGCACTTTAGCACCGATTAGCAGTGGCAAAGTGCTCAAAGTCCTAAATCCAACAAAAACAGGGTCAAACACAGGAGGCCAAAAAGCTAAAGGTCCATTGGAAACCCACCAAAAAAGCCAAGTTTAACACCCATGAAGCTGGAAAATCCTAGAAGGCCTCAGAAAGTTTAGGGTAGAAAAATGCCAACTTTCTAAAAGTGGCAATTTCAAGATTGTAATCTAAAATCTGTATTTACCATTAAAGAACATTTTCAATTGCAATCCATTTGAGTCCAAACAAGACGTTTCTACCTACACCAAGTCAAATGTTAGGACTTATTAAATGTAATAAGGTCAATTGAAGTTATCCTATCGGAGAGGTAAGACTTACAGGAGTGAACAACGACTTTTTCACTGCCAGGACAAATAAAACTTAAAAACACATGACCTACATTTTAAATTCAATGCACCCTGTCCTATGGGTCAAGCTATCCTGGCTGATGACGGCTGATAGCCAGAAACCGGTCCTAGGATGCTTGATTCCGGTCCAGGGAAGACATGGATTGGCAGTTCGGGCTGGACTGTTCTCATGAGGCACAGGGTCAAGACTGATTTGCATATGGCCATGTCTAAACTGGGGTGGCGTAGTGGGCAAAAGAACGATGGATTTAACCCAGATCTCTTGACTGGGGGAGAATGTCTGCATTGTCAGCATTCCGTCCATCATTTGTTTGTTGTAACGCTTTTCGCCCTAAGTGGGATGGGTATTCCCAGACGTGGGACCCGTGCTCACTACGCCACTGGAGTCAAGCTATCCTGGCTGATGACGGCTGATAGCCAGAAACCGGTCCTAGGATGCTTGATTCCGGTCCAGGGAAGACATGGCTTGGCAGTTCGGGCTGGACTGTTCCCATGAGGCACAGGGTCAAGACTGATTTGCATATGGCCATGTCTAAACTGGGGTGGCGTAGTGGGCAAAAGAACGATGGATTTAACCCAGATCTCTTGACTGGGGGAGAATGTCTGCATTGTCAGCATTCCGTCCATCATTTGTTTGTTGTAACGCTTTTCGCCCTAAGTGGGATGGGTATTCCCAGACGTGGGACCCGTGCTCACTACGCCACTGGAGTCAAGCTATCCTGGCTGATGACGGCTGATAGCCAGAAACCAGTCCTGGGATGCTTGATTCCGGTCCAGGGAAGACATGGCTTGGCAGTTCGGGCTGGACTGTTCCCATGAGGCACAGGGTCAAGACTGATTTGCATATGGCCATGTCTAAACTGGGGTGGCGTAGTGGGCAAAAGAACGATGGATTTAACCCAGATCTCTTGACTGAGGGAGAATGTCTGCATTGTCAGCGTTCCGTCCATCATTTGTTTGTTTTAACGCTTTTCGCCCTAAGTGGGATGGGTGTTCCCAGACGTGGGACCCGTGCTCACTACGCCACTGGAGTCAAGCTATCCTGGCTGATGACGGCTGATAGCCAGAAACCGGTCCTGGGATGCTTGATTCCGGTCCAGGGAAGACATGGCTTGGCAGTTCGGGCTGGACTGTTCCCATGAGGCACAGGGTCAAGACTGATTTGCATATGGCCATGTCTAAACTGGGGTGGCGTAGTGGGCAAAAGAATGATGGATTTAACCCAGATCTCTTGACTGGGGGAGAATGTCTGCATTGTCAGCATTCCGTCCATCATTTGTTTGTTGTAACGCTTTCCGCCCTAAGTGGGATGGGTATTCCCAGACATGGGACCCGTGCTCACTACGCCACTGGAGTCAAGCTATCCTGGCTGATGACGGCTGATAGCCAGAAACCGGTCCTAGGATGCTTGATTCCGGTCCAGGGAAGACATGGCTTGGCAGTTCGGGCTGGACTGTTCCCATGAGGCACAGGGTCAAGACTGATTTGCATATGGCCATGTCTAAAATGGGGTGGCGTAGTGGGCAAAAGAACGATGGATTTAACCCAGATCTCTTGACTGGGGGAGAATGTCTGCATTGTCAGCATTCCGTCCATTATTTGTTTGTTGTAACGCTTTTCGCCCTAAGTGGGATGGGTATTCCCAGACGTGGGACCCGTGCTCACTACGCCACTGGAGTCAAGCTATCCTGGCTGATGACGGCTGATAGCCAGAAACCGGTCCTAGGATGCTTGATTGCGGTCCAGGGAAGACATGGCTTGGCAGTTCGGGCTGGACTGTTCCCATGAGGCACAGGGTCAAGACTGATTTGCATATGGCCATGTCTAAACTGGGGTGGCGTAGTGGGCAAAAGAACGATGGATTTAACCCAGATCTCTTGACTGGGGGAGAATGTCTGCATTGTCAGCATTCCGTCCATCATTTGTTTGTTGTAACGCTTTTCGCCCTAAGTGGGATGGGTATTCCCAGACGTGGGACCCGTGCTCACTACGCCACTGGAGTCAAGCTATCCTGGCTGATGACGGCTGATAGCCAGAAACCGGTCCTAGGATGCTTGATTCCGGTCCAGGGAAGACATGGCTTGGCAGTTCGGGCTGGACTGTTCCCATGAGGCACAGGGTCAAGACTGATTTGCATATGGCCATGTCTAAACTGGGGTGGCGTAGTGGGCAAAAGAACGATGGATTTAACCCAGATCTCTTGACTGGGGGAGAATGTCTGCATTGTCAGCATTCCGTCCATCATTTGTTTGTTGTAACGCTTTTCGCCCTAAGTGGGATGGGTATTCCCAGACGTGGGACCCGTGCTCACTACGCCACTGGAGTCAAGCTATCCTGGCTGATGACGGCTGATAGCCAGAAACCGGTCCTAGGATGCTTGATTCCGGTCCAGGGAAGACATGGCTTGGCAGTTCGGGCTGGACTGTTCCCATGAGGCACAGGGTCAAGACTGATTTGCATATGGCCATGTCTAAACTGGGGTGGCGTAGTGGGCAAAAGAACGATGGATTTAACCCAGATCTCTTGACTGGGGGAGAATGTCTGCATTGTCAGCATTCCGTCCATCATTTGTTTGTTGTAACGCTTTTCGCCCTAAGTGGGATGGGTATTCCCAGACGTGGGACCCGTGCTCACTACGCCACTGGAGTCAAGCTATCCTGGCTGATGACGGCTGATAGCCAGAAACCGGTCCTAGGATGCTTGATTCCGGTCCAGGGAAGACATGGCTTGGCAGTTCGGGCTGGACTGTTCCCATGAGGCACAGGGTCAAGACTGATTTGCATATGGCCATGTCTAAACTGGGGTGGCGTAGTGGGCAAAAGAACGATGGATTTAACCCAGATCTCTTGACTGGGGGAGGATGTCTGCATTGTCAGCATTCCGTCCATCATTTGTTTGTTGTAACGCTATGGGTTGTTTAGGGCATACTTTAGAGGTGACCTATATGTATTAAAAAGGAAGGGACTAGCCCTGGCAAAAGGTTTACTTAGCCAGGTCAAATTGGCAGTTTATAACGGCCCTGTAGGCTGCAATGGCATTCCTGAGACTACTTTTAGTCGCTGGCACAATGAGTACACGTGGTACCATATATGATTGACCTATAAGTAAATTAACTGTACTAATCAGATATAAGCTAATTGTTCCATGTTTAAGGGGGAAAGCACAAGTACTTTAGCACTGATTAGCAATGGTAAAGTACACACATTTCTAAAAGCCAGCAAAAATGGATTCAGAAAACAGGGGAAATGAAAGCAAAATCTTTGGGGGTGACCCTGCATAGAAGGCTACGCCAAAAGCCAGGAATATAGGTATTATGTAATGTCATTTCAAGCAGAGTCTCTTGAACAAATCTTTTTAGTCTCGTATTCTCCCCTATGTGATTTCCCTCAAGGGGCGGAGATGAAAATGAGTCAGAGGGCGTGGGGGGACTCTACATGCTTTCGTTTCCTAGTATGCTTTCATACTGTTGGACAAACAAAATAGGATAAGCCAAAATAACCAGTGGTTTTAGATTCGAATGGCACACATGATTCTGCTATACGAACCTACCTGCATTGCCATGTCCCCATTTACTCTCCTTTCTCATCAATTTCAGGAAGAAAACGCAGAATCTCACACGCACAAATCAACAGAACCGTTGTGTGTGCGCACAGAACCGGAAGTCCAGCTACAGTGTATCAGGTCCAATCCCTGTGATCTGCATCCGCACTTCACTAAATCCAAGGTGGAGTGGAGGCAAAAACGTGTAAAGATTAATGCACATAACAATTTGTTTTTAAAAACACTTATTTTATCCACATGAACAGCAAGTAGGAAAAAAACATGCATAAATGCAGGACAAAACATGCATATGGTGAAGTTCTAAAAACCTTTTTGTCTGTGAGACAGAAAAAAGAATAGGAGGAATTCTGAGTAAGAATAGCCTTTATAGGCTACACCCTCAAAGGGTGGTGAAATCATACTAGCATTCCTGTTCTTTTTTCTGTCTCAGGATGTCGACCCCACCTCAAAAGTTAAAAAGTAATGACGGGGACAAAGACAATAGGTCGTTTGGAGTAATGCCTTTTCTCCTTTCTACAAGTGTTTTGTCTGCATCGATGACTACAGGATACCTTGAGAATTCCTCCTTCCACCTCTTCCAGGTAACAGGAAGTTCACCCTTCTCTTGCGAATTGGGATTTGCTGGATCAAATCCAAGATTGGCTCTCTACAGGATAGAAAGGAAAGAGGTACGAATCTAAAGTAAAACAAATTGGATGAAGGTTTGTAGAGCAGACGTATTTTCCAATTCCTGGTAAATGAATCTCTCCACAGATTAAGCTTTTAGATGTATCGAATAGCTGTACAACTGAGTCTTGCTCACTGAAAAACATGCACTATTTAGTTGCACTTCAGAATGTACACCACAGACTTCTGGAACACATATGGCCATTAGTTAACATAGAGATGTAAATGACACCCAAAGTTCACAGCAAGGCTTTAAACACTAAAGTAGTTTGAGTCATTACTACATTCAAAGACACTTAGGGTGTGACTAGGTAACTACTTCAAGTAGAGCCAGCCTGATCCTTTGTTACGCCGATGTCTCCCAAATGCCAGCATTGCTGGTTCATGTGTAACACCAGCAATGCACAACCATACCTCCAAGATAGACGGGCAAGACTCACTGTCCAACAGGAGACAGTTGATGTTCTACACCACAGCTTTGTTCTATAATTGCTGCTTCTCACCTGAAACAGATACTGGCACCCCTTGAGTTGACCTCATCTCCAAATGTAATGAAGAGACAATGGGGTGAAAGGAGTATAACACAATCACTTGCCACTATGGGACATATTTATCAAAGTTTTGTGTTGTCCTTGTGCTCCAGCGTGGAATTTCCTATCCTCCCTTCGTCACAAACCAGATACCATACTAACGCTTTTACTCAATACATTCATTGGTGGGGCCCATAACACCAACACTCACACACTCTCATTTGTTCTGCTCTTACAGGAGAGATAGATGTTCCAAACGCTGGCGTGAAAAGAATATTTTATAATCTAATGAAATTCTATTTACATAAACATACACTAAATATCCTTAATCCAGCACATCTTGATCCTGAATCTCAAGATATTCCTTCCACTTAGTCGATGGATCAATTTAGTTGAATTTGGAAAAGTGATTCTAATCCTTTTCATTTATATTCAGATGATAATAAATAACCCAACACATTTGCTTGGTAATCAATAATATTTTTATCTAATAAATGCAAATTTTTAGTAATAATTTTAATCAATCCACAGAACATCATAGTTACCTAATCTGGCTATGAATCGTCCTCTTAAGTCAATCAATTCATCATGCAGCACGCTACAGTCCCAAAGATTGGTCTGGACCATAAACGTGTCAGCATCAATCAATGCCCATCAGTCTAAGAGTTCTCAGTTCATCAGGAAAATGGGCAGCAATTTAGTCTGTCAAAGATTCAGGGAAACAGCTGTCCTGCAGCGTCACCGTCCTCTCCGTCAGCATAATGTCAGGAAAAAGAAAATCAGCGAAAAAGGAGCGACACAACTCACTATTCTACCATCTTTTTATAATGAAATTAATGACAAAATGTAGCAAAAGTCAGTTTTAGGCACTTCTGATTGGATGGTTAGGATCATCTGTTTCGGTTTCCCATAGTCTATGATGTCACACTGTCAGACATGATCCATCCGGTTTTGTTAAAATTGTCCATTGTTAAAGCTCTTGGCAGTAGTCCAGTCACGACCTTGTTCTGGTACAGTGTGTGTAGGTCATATTGAGGCCACTTGTTCAGGAGCCTGGAGCATGCGCACTTAGTCGGAAACCTCGTGGAATGGTAGCTGTTTTGTCGCGTCCATGAGTCGGCCATTTTGTCATAGGCCAAATTGGTCAATGGAATGGAAAAGAAAGCATGGCATGAATCAATTACTGTATACCATTCTGCTTCATGGGGAATCTGATACAGAATCACAGATGGATTCGGTACAATGGGACAACATGGCACAACAATTTAATTTTTCTCAAATCCTGTACTATCCTGAACTTTCCATTTGGTTTTTTCAGTCCCATAATTGGGGAATTACATGGACTACTCGGTATTTCCCTTAAAATACCTTGTTTTATCATTTTCTCAATTATAGGGGTAACTCCTTCAATTATCTCAGGTGTCAATTTATATTGTGGAATATTCTGATAATTTATTCCCTCTTTTACTGTTATTTTTACTGGGTCTCAATTTCTCATTAGTCCCACATCTTCTCCCGTGAAGTCCCAGACTTCTGCCTTTACAGTTTGTTTCAATTCTTTTGGTAGGTCATCAGGGTTAAATACAGCATAGGCTTCAGTAACCTCAGTTTCTCTGTTTGCCATGGTCATTTAATACAACACATCTTCATCAGGGGTCTCAAATGATATACCATCAGGAGTACAGAATATAGTGCAATTCATTTTGCACAATAAATCCCTTCCTAACAAATTCACAGGACTGGTATCACACACAACAAAACGGTGCATTTCAGAAAATGTCCCTATGCTAACCTTTACAGGTTCTGTCAGATAAGTTTTAATCTGTCTGTTGGATACACCAACTACTTGGATCATTTCATCAGAGAGAGGAAGATTTTTAACATCAGCTGACCTAACAGTTGATCTAGTAGCACCAGTATCTACCAGGAAAGTAACATTTTAATTATTTATCTTTCCATCCACAAATGGGCCTGTCTGGTCTACTTCTAGAGTTGCGCCAAGTACGCACTCTTCTCCCTCACTTCGGCACCGTCAATAACCTTCTTCCGAATCGCTTGCATCGCGTTGTAGCCATTACTGCGAAACAGTGCTAGCGCGCGGCTGCTTAGTTAGCTGTTCTTCGTTGTAGAATCCTGTTTCATTACTATATTTCTGGGACTTTTTGCTCTGTGGAAAAGGCGGTTTTGGCACCTGATTCTGTTGGGTTACAACCTGCTGCTGTCGCTGCGGTTGACCACTCACCTGCACCTGTGGATTCAATTATGTATTTTCATTGTTAGTACAAGGGGGAAATTTACACTCAGATTTCCAATGCCCTATCCTACCGCAATTATGAAATGGGAATTTCTTTTTGGCTTCTTCTATGTTAAAATTTCCCTTACCTTTCCCAGGAATTAACTTTTTGGGACCTATATTATTTGCTTGTTCCACTAACTGGGCTTCCTGTCTCTCTGCCACTTTTACTTGTGCCCACATGGCTTTTTCTTTTAACTTTCGTTGTTTGGCCTCAATCTCATCACTGAAATATTTTGCATGTCTCAATACTTCGTCTATTTTCTTATTTTGCCAATCTACGGTATGTTGTTTGATCATCTCACTAATTTCTGGACGTAGACCATATACAAATCTATATACAAAATGACTCAAGTCCTTTTCGCTCAAATTTTCATCACCACTAAATTGTTTAAAGGCCAAAATCAACCTCTCATGTACCAACTCCTTACTTTCCTGATGAGTTCTGTCAATCTGTTTCTTTAGGAGGTACTTTGTTTTTCAAAAAGACAATGACCTGCTCGTATTTCTTCATTACCTCGGGGTCTGGGGCTCCTGTCTTTGGATCCCTAGGGTATTCTTGTGTGGGCCAATTTATCATAAGTTTGCATTCCGTCCATAAATCTGCTGGTACTATTATGTCAAACAGGCTGTTTAGATCAATCCATAATACTTTGGACAATTTTACAAATCTGTCCACCTACCTATACCACTCGACGGGCTTTTCACGTAGTCGAGGGAAATCATTTGTAAATGACAAAATATCTTGTCTAGTCCATGGGACATGTACATATCCTCCTCCTGGAATTTCTCTCATAGGGCATTCTGTTACTACCTCCTCCTTTTCTCTAACAGGGAAAGCTGCAAAAGTTTTGTCGAAGGCATCATCTCGTTTTCGATACCTGCTTCTCCATTTGTCCACATCTCCCCATTTTCCCAGCAGGATAATTATTTCCTTAATCTGACTCATTCGTCCTGTGGTATTCAAATTTTGAATGTCCTTTTCAGTGAAATCTATTCGATATGGTTTCTGTAGGGCCTTTACCTTTCCAATGTCTATACCCATTTCATTTGCAACGTCTTCTAATCTTTCATGCAGATTTTTTGCTCTCCAAGTTATGCTTTTACACAGAAACAGCAACTTCTCATCCTGGTAGGTTTTTAACTTCTCTGTGGGAATAGTTCCTACTATTAACTCTTCCAGTACCATCCGTAGTTTGGCTACATCTATTGATTGAGATTCTTTGTCTTTTCTCTGCAGACTTCTCAACCATTCGCTCAGTTCCTCTGAAGATGGGCCTACTGATTTTTCTACATTAGTTTGTTCTAAGTCCCTTTGAGTTTCAAATACTGATTCCATCTTCACATTAGGTTTTTCTGCTATATTTGGGCCTGGAAAGGGGTTATTCGAGGCATTTGGCTCGATCGTACCCATTGTGTGTCTCCATTGATTCTCATTTGAGCTCTGCCTTGATTTTTCAATTTTTTTATTACTGTTATAAGGAACCATTAAACAATGTTCACTATCCTTCTGTTTGTCTTGTCAAAAATAGGTATTACAGGGCCTATAGTCACTGGAACAGTTACAGCTTCTAAATTTTTGGTCAATTCTCTTATCTTTTCAGGTAATTCTAAGGTTGTTTTTGCTAACTCAGCTGAATTTTCACTACTCATTTTATCATCTGATTTTCTCTCTATTTCTCCCATCGTTTTACTTTTCCCTAATTCTTGAGGTACTTGTTCTGTCTTAATGACTCGCAAAGTCTCTCTCATTGGGGCACTTGGTGTCAACATTTCAGATTCTGGTTCATACGGAGGTGGATTTTTATAAAACATGTCATCAAGAACATCATCCTCTAGTTCGTTCACTCCGTACCCTCTTGGATCACCATTACGTCTTTTTTCTGTGCATTTTCTACCTCCAATTTCTTCAGCAGTTCTTACGAGAAATAGACCTTCAGTCATACTTGCATTCCGCCACCTTCTCATTCTCTCATCATGAGTGTCATGCCCATATCTACCAAACATATACTTATATCTTCCGCCACTCCTCTGTCTTTCTCTGTCATGCATCTCATCTTCCCATTCGGTCAATGCCTCAAACTGTGTCGGTCTTGGTCTCGGTTCTAGATTCATCATTCTTTCTCTCAGATTTCTCAAAACCGCTAAATAAAATGAACCATGCTCTGGAAATGCTAAAACTCTGTCATTCTTGGTATATTTTACTAGGCCTGGGCGAAGCACTACGCTACGCTCGCGTAGTTTGCGAAGTTCGCGCTACTTTGCACTACGCGAACTGCACGTAGCACAGTGCGAACACGCGTAGCGTAGTGTTGCGTAGTGCTGCGGTCATTTTTTGCTTGCTCGCGGTCCTCAACGTCAAGTTGGCGACCGCGAGCAAGCAAAATGACATCCTGGCGAGACTTTTTCCTTGTTCGCGATCGCGAGCATGGAAAATAAACCTCCCGGCGAGATTCCCAACGCGAGGAGGTCAGGTTTCTCATTGCGAGGGGTCGCGTATGCTCGCGACCGCTCGCGATGAGAAACTACCAGTTCGCGTTGAGAAAGCTGCCGCTCGAGTAAAAATCTACTCGAGCAGCAGAAAACTACAGCTCGCACTGTGCAAGATGCCATTTTCAATGATTGCACAGTGCCGGTTGCTTGTCCGCACTGTGCAATCATTGAAAACAACATCTTGCACAGTGCGAACATGTTACTACGCAGTTCGCGAAGTGCTACGCGTAGCTCGCGTAGTGCGAACTTCACTTTGCGTAGGTTCGCGAAGTGCTACTTCGCGAACTACGCCCACCCTTACCAATTGTCTAACCAAATACAAGTGTGATATCCGTATTTCGCAACCATAAAGGATGCGGGGGTTTTCGGTGGGGGAAGCAACTGTCCTTCCCTTGTCACAATCGGTTTGTCCTTTTTAAACCACTTCTTGATTTGTCTTTGATTTTTCCAAACCAGGACTTTTTCTCCTTTTCAGGTGGATCATAATACATCATTTTGTCTTTCCGTGTATCGCTAGTCTCTCCTTTACGACTATTCTGTTATTTTAGCCAATCGTAGCGCGACTCACACTAACGCATCAATCCGGAGCGTCTACGTTTCTAGCTGACTGGCCAATTCCAGCGCGGTCTTTCTGACATCAGCAGCCGCTGCTCTTACTCCGGCTTCTACTGACCACTCCTTTACAAAATATTGTAGGTAAGTTCTTTTCGCTTTTTCTAACTTACAAATCTGTTAGTAACGACATAAAAACGCCACCATTGTCCGCTTTGCTAACCAAGGATAGTTAATGACCTTTTTCGCAAGAATTCCGTCTTTTCCGAGAGCAGCGCTTACCTCTGCCCTACTACGGAATCGTTACTTCCGTTGATAAAGTAGCACATCCCTCTACCTTACCCTTCTAACGAGTATTAGCTAAACGTTTCTCCAGAATTAAGACACCTAGTTGGAGACCCAGAAACACTTGTTCAGGAGCCTGGAGCATGCGCACTTAGTCGTAAACCTCGTGGAATGGTAGCTGTTTCGTCGCGTCCATGAGTCGGCCATTTTGTCATAGGCCGAATTGGTCAACTTAAGCAAAATAAACACAAAAGTAATTAAAACATGGAAATAACAAATAAAATGTTTAACCCTCACTAATTTCCCTTATGTGTGTGTAATTATCTAGCATATTGGCGACATTTAAAGCATTTTATACTCACCCAATGATGAAATCTGGTGCAACTTACAATTACGTCACAAAAGCAACATATATCATGCAATATTCTATTTTTCTAGTATTAGTATGCATACCTATGTTAATCACAACTTATTTAGCCATGCAAAATGCAAATCCCACGTGTATTTCATACATTAGTAAGATTGATTAGATAGGAAACAAACATATTAAAACGTATTATAATTAATTGATTATTCTAATTAGTGTAAACATGCAGAATGGGGGGGTATACAAAATGTAGTTTTACCCGCTCCATCACTTGCGCCATGCAAGTTAGTGCAAGGGTGAAGCACAGAATGATATTTGCCAAGCCACGCAAGGGCACCTTGCGTGGCTTGGTAATTCTGGAGTAACAAAAGGCAGCGCAAGTTGCTGCCTTGTGTTACTCTGCCCTGGGAAGGCATTCCATGGGTAAAGCATGGGTGTTCCCACGCATCCACCCATGTTTTTGGGCGCATTCCCAGGATTACCAATACTGGTAAACCTGGGAATGCGTAAAAATGCTACGCCTTCTCAGGGGAGTCATAACAAGGAGACATATCTTTTGCAGCACACATACAAAGGGGAAAAAGCCTCAGAGGGTTCTTTGGCACAAGGATCCCTGCATTGGACCTAGGCAGTAGTTTGTGCACCAGTGCCGGCACAGAGCCAGAATGCACTATATCTTGATAGATATGGTGCTGTCCTGATCCCCTTCTTTTATGCAACGCAGCAAGGAGTCTTGCTGTATTGCTTTGGGTGAAATAATGATAAATACGCCCTTTTATTTGTAAGCAGTGATAGAAATATACCACAGAGTGGCATCAACACCGTTGTTTAGTCTCACACAGAATCTTGGATCAGTAGCATTCCAAGCAAGGAGAAAGGGGGGAGCAGGAGGGTACAAGGCAACAGAATATAACAGGGGCCAAATTGTAGTTGAGAAAAGTTACATATCTTTGGTCATTTGGTTATTTAATCACGGTTAATGGTGGCTGTGCCCAAATTGCCTCCAGTGATGAACCTTGTGGACTTCTTAATACCAAATTATGCAGATTAGCTGTCTATGGGCAGGTAATCGTTTTGTGTACTATTAGAGAAAATGGCTGCTGCTTTGATTCCTTTTGTTTAGCTGCTATCCCCCGTTCAACTGCGGCTTTTAATTTATCTACACGGTGGGCTACACTTCGCAAGGCCCAAAGCATTTTCGGGGACCTTTGTATTTCCGCTGGTACTGAGGAGTTAAAAGGGGCACGTACAATATCAATTGGCGGAACATCCCCTAATAAACAAATTATATTGCTTCTCTTAAACGAACACATGGGTCTTCCATTGCATAGTTATGCTTATTTACATATAAACCTGTAATATGCAAGGGCAAGCTTACATTTGTGATGTTTATGTTGTTGTCTTTTACTAAATATTAGGTGCTCATTATAATGCACTTTTTGATGTCGTACAGCCTCTCCCTCGCATTCTAAGTCTGAGGGACGCGTAGCCAGCTTTTTTAAAAGCTGACGGGGAAGAAACAAGTGTTTTTAGTTTCAGTTATTGTTGTTGTGCTTTTGGGTTGAACAGGGGGGCATATAGATTCAAGGATGAAAAGTCTGTTATTATATCTTATATGTCAAGAGGAAAAGTACTGCACTCCTCAGTTAAAGTTACAGTGGCGGCTCCTCTGCTAAGGGCGTCGCCCCACTACTATTTGAGCAGTGCAAAAAGAAAAAGAAAATGATACTAACAATACGCTATTATCATTTTATTTTTCTGTGCCGGACTGGAGCCAAGTTGGGGCGGGGCAAAGCTGAGCGCGCCAAAGCAGAGTGAGGAGTGGTTTGCACACCCTAAGTGCTCACGACTGTTTGGCGGGCCCTCCTGGGCCGGCCAAACAGTTATGCACACTTGGCATGTTCTCCAACTGGCTGTGCTCCTCAGCCCAATGGAGAACATGCCCAGGTTCCCAGGCACTGCCTGAGCAGACAAAATGGCCGCTCAGATCAATCATGATGCTCATGCAGCGTCGGCATTTGTTGGGAGAGTTTGCTTCCGGTGCTGCCAGTGCATACAAAGAGGATGGAGGCGAGGTGCGCAGTGGAGGCAGCGAAGGGAAGGTAAGTTTATTTTGTTTTAATCTATACCCCCAGCCCCACCACCCCCGTCCCAAGACAGCCACCACTGTCAGTCTCTTGACTGGTTCTGAGTTTAAGAATAACTCCAAGTAATTATTAACCATTCAATATTGGATGAAGAAACCATCTTGGCTCTGATGTTAGGAGTGCTCATGTGCTGTGGTGGAGTAGTAACACCCATAACTAAATAATCTAATTCCAGTAATTTATCCCCTATTGAATGAACCAGGTTTAGTAATAATTACAGTACTTCAATTTGTGTTCCCTGGCTCTGTGTTTGCTTTGACAGATCAGAGATTGTACAATATAAATAAAGCTCCAAGGGGCATATGTGCAGTGAAATGTCGGAGCCCGGAGCTGCACCAAATTTGGCAACGCCATGCACTGACATTTCCAAAACAGAGAGATGTACTTTATGTACGACAACATGGTGCACCCCTTTGCTTTCCCAAGTCCTGGCGCTAAAATTAGCTGCCTAGCAAGAATGCAGGCACCCTTGCACCAAAGTGCAAGGTTACCTGCAGTGAATGGGTGCCTACGTTACAGGGAATAATTGCTTATGTGCAGGAAGGGAACCCTTCCTGCTCATAAACAATCCATAATGGCGATTTGTTACTTCTACTTGTGCTGCAGATTGCACATAGAAGTAGCAAATCATCATTATTCAATGATTGTTTCTGTACCAGAGGTGTCCTTTCCTGCAGAAAAAACAATCATTAATGGTGCTTTACTCATTCAGAATGCAAAGCAAAAACAAGGAGAAATTAAAGTATTTCTCCTCGTTTCACCATTCTAACGCCTGCTCTTGCATGTTTTTTGGGGCTGCCTCAGATGTGCAGATCCTTGTAAATCTGGGGCAGCATCAAAAAGCAATGATTGTTGGGGTGGAACACCCACAGCAACACCCATTGCATGCCCCTTTCACGCTAAGCGATATGTGTAAAGGGGCCATATTTACAAGGAGGGGTTAAGCCGAAAAAAGTGGTAAAATGCTGCTTTGAAAATATGGAGAAGGGCATAATGCCACCAGAACATTGCTAAAATTGTTTTTACTAATTATTACAGATAAATATAGACAGAAAACAATATGTTTCATCTCTGTATTAATTTTAAAAGTAGAAAATACTGAAAACTGTGCTTCTTGTCAGTGATTAAATGCTCTCTTTCGTGAATTCCAGGACAACAGATGAGCATTCAAACAACATGGAGAGTTAAAAAAAAGAATGAGATTACCATAAATACAGATAGATATAAAAATATATTTGTAGTATAAAGCTAATATTTACCTATAGATGTAGAGTTTTGCTATATTTAACTGCTTAATTTGCTCAAGTGCAACACGAGTCAAAGTATAAGTGCATGTTTATCAGTTAAATAAATATGGAAACAAATAATTGTAAGACTCTATTTATTCTCAAAACACTAAATAAATATGGATCAGTTCAAATAGGATGGCTTTTCTGTAGAGAGTGCTACTTCTAATCAGTGAAAATCATTGTGAGTTACTGAAGGCTAAATAACTTACTCATTGTAGCGACACACCCCCATGCCCAGCTTCATTGACATTAAGGCTAATGTCTATAGAGCCAGATACTATGGTTTGAAAAAAAATACTTTGACTAGGGGCACTACGACAATGGCTGCCATGTGTGTCAGTGAGAGTGTGGTCTTTGGAGATGTAAGAACATGTGTGTATATGAATGGGATATATGAGTATGATTGACTGAGGCCCTGTGCCATATATACTTGTGGCACAGGGCATACCTTCTCGCCATATGTGGCACAGTTAGATATTTGACACAAATATAGAAACATTTTTTTAAATGAAGAAAAAGGTTCTGCGAAAATGTTCCAAACATGGAACCTTTTTCTGCACCTCAAATTATCCCCCTTTTCAAAAAGTGACTGTATTTTTCAGTTCTATATATGGAACAGTGTCTACTGGCCATTAGCGGCAAAGAAGTCTGCTGTTTGTACATACCACACTTTTCAATGGGAGAACATTAAAACGATAGGTTAACTTAATCATTGAGGTATTATTTACATTTTAATTTTCTACCATTTAAAAGCATTCAAAAACATAATTTTGTTCTCATGCGCCAATATTGAGTTCAGAAGGACTTTTATTTAAGAGTTAAATACCTCCCTGCCCCAACTCCAGCCTGGGTCAAAAGTCTGATTAGCAGGCCCTGTTATCTGCAGCCTGATAATAATAATGTAAAATAAACACAGCCTTCTCTTAACTTTACAGGAAAGTGTGACCCTGTGCTTATTTAAAAATAAACTCAAGGCTACCAGCTACTCTAAAGGTGTCTGGGAGCTGCCGGGAGCTTGCCATTAGTTGTAGACACTTGCTCTAGATCTAAAGCAGTACTCATTTCATACCAGGTAAAAGAGTTACCAGCAAAGTTGCAAGGTGAAGCTGAAGGTGAAACAAACGGTTGACTTAATTGATAGAAAATTCCCATAATGGGTGTGGACAGCATAGCCGCACAATCGGTTTTATCTAGGTCAAGATTAACCTTCTTAGATACTAAAAGGGAATTTTCAGAACGTTGCACATTACATTCAGATGAATGAAGAGCAATGTGAGAAGCATTGACAATCTCATTTCTTAATTGATGTCTTTTCATTGAAGTGGGTAACTTTCAATCAAAGTTAGATTAGGGGGAGGACTTCCGACCAAATGTGGCTCAGAGGGCAATATTAGTAGACCAGATTTCTTATACTTACTTGTTGGTTATTATTGCCATAAACAAGTTGCATCAAAGTCTGTATATGACAGATTTTCTTAGTCTGTCTCAGGGTTCACTGAAAAGCATGGGAAAGGCAACCGTTTTTTCTTATTGATGTCAAGCTGAAATGGTAAATGAGAAAGCAGGCTTGCTGAGAATTTTTCTGAGAAACAGAGTAGTCTGCCCTGTGCTCACCGACCCTACAGCGAGACAGTACATCACCAATACACATTGCATATTTCCCATGCAATGCACTAGTTGCACCGCCCTGGGGGCTTAGTACTTTTGTGTGACAGTTAACGAATTGCAAGGCAGCATGAAGAACAGTGGGCCAGATGTACGCCCATTCTGTTTTGCGCCTCGCTATTTGCGACTAATTGTGATCCTCTCGCAATTTGCGAGCCCATTGGGAATGACAGACCCTCCCAGGGATGGTGGCCTGCTGGGCTCAGCCGACCACCATGCCACCATGCATGGGACTGCTTTGAAATAAAGCAATTTTTTTTAAAATGCAGCAGGATGCATTAAAAACAATAAAATGAAATGTTTTCGTTTAATTTTTTAAGGGTAGGCAGTGGTCCACATGCATTTGCAAAGGGGAAGGGTTCCCCTGGAGACCCCTTCCCTTTTTGCGAATGCATTACCACCTACTTGAATTAGGTGGTAATTGCGAGTGATGCGGTCGCAAAACAGTAGTACATGCTTTTGAGACTCGTTATTTGGAAGGGAACGCCCCTTCCAAATAGCGAGTTGAAAAACCTATTTAGCGAGTCGCAAATAAATCGAGACTCGCTAAATAGGCTTTGTACATGGCCTATGATGTATTTACATGCGCAAAAGGGTTCGCAAATCCATTTGCGCATGGAACAATGGGTCGTACATCCGGTCCAGTGTTCCACCCACCAGAGGGACACAGAAATAGCTGAAACTTCTGCTGTTCAAGCCAGTGGAGTACCTGATCATAAGCAGGTACTTCAAGCTGTTTACAGAGAGCTAAACATCAGGAATAAAATGTAGATCAAATCATGAGACAAACAATTGAGCATTTGGGTGTTGCTTCTTGTTGGTATAAATGTTGTACGGTCATAAACATTGCATTTAGTGTGGGAACGATGGTTTGCAATCGTCCAATTTATTGCAGGTAGTGATTTTGATATCTCTGTAGGTTACTGAGATAATAATCCCACGTTGTGAATTGTGTGCGTCCCACTCAGATGCACCAGCCTTAGCCTGCAGCTAGCTGTTGCAGGGAATGTTTCTTGAAGCTGGGTAGTTGCTCTGTGCACAGCTGGAAATCCTGTGAAACGCATATATGACACATTAAAAAAATATACATATTATGTACATCACAGAACCAATTAGATTCTCTGAAAACTCCATTACTAGCGGCTGCTTATTTTTTTCTAAGGACTGTATCAGTAAAAAGCTTTACATTTCAATGAAAAATGTTTAATTGAAATGACACCGCACAATTTGCTAGTCAATATGGCTATGCTCATGTACTGCTCAAAACCTTGCACAAGATATTGCAGATGACATCATAAATTACATAATAAATGGACTCATTAGCCTACCCCTACAGCGTGGCCATCTTGAGATATGATTTATTTTTCTCTTTACTTTGTAGCCTTTCAGTGCTAGAGCATCCTTCATGTCCAACCCCATAGTATGCATATGTTTTCAGGGGCCTTGTTAGCCCTCTGGTGTTTGTTTTCTTCATCATTGCACTAAATGTTAAGGGCCTGCTCTCTATCTTGCATTTATTAAGTGTAGCACCTGAGCCATTTGAGTATTTTCATCCTCCTTGCTTTGCATCAACCATTTATTTTCGTATTACTAATGAGGTTACTCGCATACTATACATTTGCTCTGAATGAGGACAGCAATGGTTTCATTGCTAAAAGAAGTGAAGGAATTAAGAACAACTTTGTCCAGTCCCTTTGCTGGGTGCAAAGGGTCCTCATTTAGGTTGGAGATCAATATGATCCATTTACCTTTGAAGCTGAGACTTAGGGCCTTATTATGAGTTGGATGGTGCGAGAGCGTGACTGTCCCACTCCCGCACCACCAAAACCATGTTTGAACCCCCCGCCAGATTAGAGGTTTGCTCCTGTCCGGTGGGCGGCTCTTTGGCGTTTCCAGGGCATTGCCTATGAAATAGACACCGCAATGGGAATGTCAAAGGCAATCACTGCGCGGCATGGACTGCTGTGCATGCACACAGGGGGGCACATGTTGTGCCCCCATGTGCATCCACATTGCATGAGGCACAAGGGGGCCCTGTTTCCTCACCACTACACTTTTTATGGTGGTCACACCACTATGAAAATTGTGGAGAAGTGTGGCTCAATGATTAGAGTGGCAGACCCTGATGCAGAGGTCTATCCCGGGACCAGGGTTCAATTCCCCGCCTCGGCAGGTCTTGAGTTAAAAAATCTCACAGAGCTGATAATTCTCGCCTCGGTGCCTATTCCAATCATGGAGTCCCACCCTGCAACTCTGGGCAATAGCTTGCTTAATCTCCACAACGGCCCCCGCAACGCTAAGGATGCCTGGCCTCCACCTTGGGGGTGCCCAGGAGTGGACACCTCACAGGGAAAGCCAGGATGGGTTCCACAGCGGTATTCGTACAAGCGCCTTGAGACCCTTACATGAAACGTATGGCAGCGAGGAAACTTGTAATATGCTTGGCGGGGCAGCAGCAGCCCCGTCAAGCACATTGCGGCCTCAAGACCTCTGCACCACAACCAGGTATCTCTGATACCTGGCGGTTGTCCCAGGTCATAATGGGACGGTCGGACACCACCGACGTGCCCCACGAGTCTGGTGGTCTGCGAACCACCAGTCTAATAATAAAGCCCTTATGCTCTACCTTCACTCAGAAGTTCTTGCAGGACTTCTTGCAGAAGTGCCAGCAGATACCTTCTCGGTTTGTGAGCTAATTTGTCAAAGAAAATAACACTAATGCCATCCTCATCTGGGTTTTTGAGGGCAGGGAAAGAGCTTATGTCATGAGTGATTTCTGCTATTTAGTTTGGGGCAGTACATAGTTCAGTAAAGTTTCTTTACGTACTATTGTGTCTTAGAAGGTCACATGTGTTTACAAGGCAGGGAGGGTGCTGGAGGGTTCAGGTGTCCTCAGACACATCCATTCTGCTGGGTATGCTGTCTGGTCTCTGGGCGTGCTCATCAGGTAAATGCTGTGGGTAATACCTTCTGAACCAGGTATTGAATGAGTCACAAACATGGACTGAATATACTAATGAGTTAATTTATGCAATGAGGTTATCCATGGCCTTGTTTTATTTTTTAAGTTGATGGGTGTTTACATAACATATGTTTCATATTGTATGTATAGTTTTGTATGGTGCTTATGATTTGAATAAACCTTAACAATGATTTACATTATTAAATATACTGCTGTAGTAGGTATATAAAAGAGGTCTCTCTGGAGTGATCACAATTAACGGAATGTGCTATTTGTCACACTCTGTGATCGGGTCTCAACAAGCACTAGACTTCCTTTTCACTGTCGGGAGTATCTCTGTCACCTCTTAAGTGCCTCTAGAATGATTGTGTAAGATACATTTCTTAGGAGCAGAAAATTTCACATTCTATCAAACTTCTGCTTACTTCCATCTCATATTATTTTAAGTGTGCCACTGTTCCCCTTCTTCCTTCTGCCTGTCTCTTCTGTATATATGTTGCTCCTAATCTCATGCCTATCTGTTTAAAGCTATTTTTGGAAACCATAACTATCTTATTAATTTTAAAGAAATTGGTGTGAATGTATGGAATGAGCATGAAAACTAACCCCAATACCTAATGGACTGACCACTAACTTTGGGATCCTAGGTAGCGTGCTAATCGCCGTAAAGTGCTTTAATGCCTCATCAGGGGTAATAAGCACTATATAAATGCAATATAAACAAATGTAAAACATGAATTATGTTTTCATGGTCTATAAACATTTCCAAATTGGTGTCCATGTTTGCTAAACAAATATTATTTTTATTACTATATGCTAGCCCACCTGGGTGCAACCAAAGTTGTTTGCATGACAAATATATTTTGCTGCTAGATCGTGGGCCCATTGTCCTGCCGTAGTAATGTATTATATTAATATATCAAGATTTTACATGTGCAAAGAGGGAAGTTGTATCTTACGGCTATAGGACAGTGTCATCAGTCCTAATATATATTTCAAAATATTTAATTGTCTAGGTAATACTCTGTCTTTGGCTTTTGTTGTCTGTTGGATCTGGCCCTTTTTGCAGGTTTATACGCATCCTTTTTGACTTGTTCCTCCTATTTTTTCTGACCTGTTTTGCTGGTTTTAGGACTCGTGGTACTTTACCACTGCTGATCAGTGCTAAATTGTAAGTGTAATTTCTCACTGGAAGCAGCTAGAGATTTGGAGTTTGGGGTCACTAATTCACAATTTGAAAATACATTTTTTGATGAAGTTGGTTTTTTAAATTCTGTGTTTGAAAATGCCACATTTGGAAAGTGGATATTTTCTTGGTTAACCATTCTATGCTACTACCTGTCTGTAGAATACATGGCTGGTTTGGCTGACAGTTGGGCTCTTGTGCATTCACTCTAGACAGCCACACAAAGGGAGCTGAGATGTCCCGTGCATATCCTGGTGGCCCATCACCAGCCTGATGGGTCTTCCTGAGCTAGAGTGGTAGGAAGAGTTTTCACTGACACCTGAATGGGGCTGTGTCTGTCCTTACACAAAGCTGTCTCCACCCCCTATAGTGTTCCTGGAGCCAGGTCAGGGAAAGGCAGGGTCCTGTGCACTACAAAGACTTTCCATTGAAGTTTACCTAATTCAAAGGCAGAAAGTAGGCCTCTAACACCCCAAAATCAAAACATTTCTGGACTGATGACCTTCTGTCAAGAAGAAGAGCTGGATGCTGTAGGACTGCCACTCTGCCTGTTGTTTTGTTGTGCTGGCCTGCTGCTTGCTGCTTCTGTCCTGAGAGTAAAAAGACTGGACTTTGCTTTCTACATTCTGCTTCCAAGGTTCTCCAAGTGCTTGTGTGTGCTTGCCTCCTGTTAAGAAGTCTCAGGGCCATCAAAGATTTCTCTTAGCTGGGCTCTTCTTCTGAGAATCCTGACTTGCCAATTGCTGCCACATCCAGTTCCTGTACCCTTGGAAGTGTAAATTGGTGATCTTAAGGAGAAAATCCACACATCGACTCCCAGCGCCTGTTTTCTTGATGCATGCCTGCCAAAGATCGATGCATCGCTGCTGCCTGCATTGAAGCGTGGCTCCTGCTGGAAGCATTGACCACAACTTTCACTGCAGGTCCCTCCTCGTTGTTGCAACACGTCGGAAGAATCACTGCAGCATAAGTCCCTACCACCATGTTACTGATGTCTGTGGCATCCGCTCTGACCCCGATGAGGCACTTGCTTCACGGCTGAGAAATATACGCAGGACCTGCTTCACGGCATGAAATCAACACAGTGCCTGCAGGACTGCTGTTACATCAATGCATCTGGATTTTTGAGGCATTGTCCCTTGATGCAGATTCTTCATTGGCATTTTGCCATAGCAAGGAACAGAGGCTGCATGTCTGGAAACGTGCACATCACCTCCTCTGCCAGTAAGGAACCAACGCATCACCTCCCCTACCAATAAGGAACCAATTAATCACCTCCCCTGCCCAACAGTATGGAAACAGCGCATCCCCTCCCCTGCCAGTAAGGAACCGACGCATCATCTTCCCTGTGTAGTAAGGAATCAAAGCATCACCATGCTTTTCAGGCACCTCACGTTCCCTGTACCTTGCACTGTCTTTGATTTTTGACACATCTAAGGTACTTTGTGCTCAAACAAGCGCATCAATTGATTTCTATGGACTTATTTTGCTGAATATTTTAAAAGTGATATTTTGAGTTGTGTATGTTGGATTTTTGTTGTTTACGTCTTGTTTTATTTAGATAAATATTTTCAATGATTCTAAACTGGTGTAAACACCTTTTGTAGTGTTTTCACTGTGTTACTGTGTGTGATGGGGTACAAATGCTTTACACATTGCATCTGAGATAAGCCTGACTGCTCATGCCAAGGTACCAAGAGGTGCGCAGGAGTTATCTTAGCTGTGTGACTCCCTTACCCTGACTAGTTTTAGGGTCCCTATTCGGAAAGGGTGCAAACCACTGCCAACCCAATTTCTAACATTGTCAAAAACAAGGTGTTTGTAAAAGGAGTTTGTGCTTTAGTTGTCCTGTATGGCTGAATTATCTCTTTATTACTGAGTCAATGAGGCTTTGAAGCTTCTCCAACATTGAGGCTAGTATTTTATTTTCAGAGTATTCTAAGGAGTCTATCAACATTCTTTCATAATGTTGTGAGTTGCCTGTGGGACCATATGTGTTCATGATCAAAATAGGTTTCATTGTGGATTGTATGTGCGTGGGGAGATATCAGCCTACTGTATCTGTTTTCCATGCAATGGTTTTCTTGTTAGAATGCCTGGAACGAAGTGCAACCATTGTCCACCAATTGTGATCGGTGATCTGTCAATATATTATCTACATCATCGATGGGGCCTTGCATGTCATGGTCAATACAGATTTGCACCTCATAGCAATACGTGAACACCTATCTAGGCTTCTGTATTACCAATACATGTAAAGGGACTTAACCATTCATTCAAACTTAAAAAATGAATTTTGAGATCACCTGTAAGGTTGTTTTTTTTAACTGAAAAAAACTAAAGTTAACTAGATGAAATGTAAATGAAAACCCCCTACTCCTTTCTCAAACAAGTAAAAAAAGAGTGGGATTAAAACAAACATGGATAATAAATGAATTTGCAAAAGATCCTTAATATGAGGGGCTGACCAAGACAACTATGAAAAAATGAAAACGTTGTATTTCACATTTCAATGCATTTAACAATTCCACTTAAACATTTAAAAAAAGAACCTAATAAACATGCTTTCATTGTATTTTAATCCCTCACACACATTTAGATTTTTTTCTCAGGTTAAAGATGGACTGGCCTGAAAGGAGGATACAATTAATGATAATGTAGCTATCTCCGTCTCTTCCAGACTCTGAATGTAGTTGAGATCAAGGAATCAGTAATTTGTCCCATTTCCTCTAAATCACGACGAATGGGGTCTTTAATTGTTCGCAATCCGTAAAGTCAGGGTCACTGTCGGAACTTCTCTCACCAATGGTATTAAAATCTTTCAATATAATTGTTGTTAACATAACCTTGAGGCATACTAAATTTTTCCTTTTGAAATGGAATACTTCATAGATCTATGAAGCAGAGAGAGTGGTTAAATCACACGAACGAGTCAAAACAAATCTGTTAATTTCAGACTCGAATTACAACTGTATATTCCCATTCATCTAACTGGGGTTTTGTATTATTGAACTAAGCACAAAATAGAAGGCCCATGATGTTTGTTCCACTTTCATGTCATATTTATACCAGGTGGTGGCGTAGTCTCTGCTTTAAGTGGAGTTTTGTCATATTGGCTATGGCATTTCAGCTACTTTAGTTTCACTATATTCCGTGGATGTATGTGATACAGTGCATCGTGGAATCCTGTTGGATATGCTGACTGTGGCTGGTGTAATGGGTCTGATGACTTGGATCTGTTTCTGATCAATGATCTTGGGCATAGTGAGAAGTTTTTCCTGACCTCTCATACCTCAGTGTGCAATGACCCTCCATCTGCCACAAGAGTCTTTCATCCACAAATACAAGTTTCAGTTCTGATATTATGTAGGTGACAACCGGATCCTGTCTCGTTTAAATTGGCAGGTATCTAATGCATCAGCCATCTTTATATTGTTTATATTATGTTTTAATAAATTGTGTGCTTCAGACCACTGGTTGCTATAACTCAGGTCCTACCAATACAAATGTGTCTGTTCAACTCAAAAATACAAATTCATCATATCACAATAGAACATAAAGCATAATTTTTCTGAACATTTTTAGGTGGACAAACTATTTCAACTATTAATAGGCTTTATACCTTAACCTTTAAAGCATTTCCTAATTGTATCAAACATTTAAAGCTGCTGTAAGATTTTCCGAAGCCAGCAGTAATGCACTTGATTTTATTACTGTTGTCAACCTATCTCACAAAGTAGGTCACAAATGTACTTTTCATATAAAAGGAGCATTTAAATAAGAAAGGCTGAGGCTTCAGCTCCACAGGAAAGGGCTTGAACTTATTGATTTCCAATATTTTTGATGCTTTTTAATACAAGACCTAGGGACCCTATCATATAAGATGTAGCACAATTTATAAAAATCATAATACACAACACATATGCAAACAAAAATCTGAAAGTACACTTTGCACACGTTAGTCACAGAAAATCAAACTAGGAGAAGCACAGTAAAAGCGTGCTCTAAAACGTAAGATGAAGAAAACACATATATAAGACAACATTAATACATATAAATGGGTTGCTCTAATGAATTTCTAATGCATATGTTGATTATTGTTTATTATTTATTGATTATAATTTTTGTTTAAATTATTTATTTATTTATTATTTATTTTTTATTATTATTTATTATGTATTTTATTTATATATTTATTTATTTATTTTATTTTTATTTTATTTATTATTTATTGATTATTGTTTATTATTGATTATTACCTATGTGGATGAAATTTAATGTACAAGTGAGTGGCCTAATGTTTTAAATGCTTTCTGCTGAGAGTGCACCAGTTAGAAAAGTTGGTGCAAAAATGTATAGCAGTGAAATTCAAGCTGAAAACTTCACATGGTGATATTAGAGCTTCCATAGTTTATAAAAATACAAAAATTAATTTTCTAAAAATTATTTAGAAAAACATGCACTTATATGAATGTTGAGAACATTTGTTGTAGAAGGCGTATTTCTAATGTTATCCACTTTTATGTAATAATGATTTGTGAAACTTCAATATATTCCTCATTTGAATTGATTACATTTCACTATATTTGATGATGGGTTGAAGCTCATTTCATTTAAACATGTGATGCTAACTTAAAGGCCATTTCAAAGTGCTTTTTCTAATGATGACTTTTCCCCTGACAATACAATGGTTCATTTTTACTAGAGAAATGTTGCTTTTTTTACCTGTGCGTATGTACACGCCAACTATGTTGAATGTTTCTTCAACGTTCACAGTGAAATATTCCTGTGGGAACAGGAATGCAGCTATTACTTCACATTGCAACTTTATATTTCTTCTCCACCAGTGTAAGGTCTACGAGGAGTTGAGAATCTTTGTTTCTCAAGACCAACATAGAAAACCTCTTATTGTTGCGAGTGTCGTAGGTGTCACTCTGTGAATATGGACATGTGATAGTCTTTCAATGGTGTTGCGAAGCCACCTCACTGGTATTATCTTGAAAGCTTTATAAAAGAAGAAACTCCAAAGGAGGGGCAACATCATTCTGATTTTCCCTACTCAAGACCTAGATGCTATGTTGATCGATGTTTAAACTTTCTGTTGTTTTTAGACTGCCTTGGTCATGCTACAGTCGGTAGCTGATGTACTGAACCTTCTTTGTCAAACCATTTTCCACTATTTTTTCCATTCCTTTATTTTCCTTGTTCATGCTTATGGACTCGCCCTCGGTGGACTTTAAATCTGAACACTTTTCTATCTTTGTAGGACCTGCACTGTTAGGCAACATGCTATCCTTCTGCCTTAATGGTGGTAGGACTCTGTAACTCTGTAATTGACTCTGATTATATCCATTCGAGAAAGCCTGCTTAAATGTTTGGCATTGTTATACAAATTGTGATATCCCTAACTGAACCTCAATTAATTATTTTCAGAGTTTTTTATTTGGCGCGAACTAGACCCGAATCCGATCAGGTATCAAAGTGCCTTACATAGCACCAATTACGTTTCATGAGGACACACATTCATTTTTTTTTTTTTCTGTTAGGCACGGGGAGATTAAGTGATTTGCCCAGAATCACAGGATGTTCGGCGTTATCACAGAGACTCAAACCCAGTTCCCCAGGTCCGAGGTCGAGCACCCTAGCCGTTAGGCCAACTCCTTAATACAATAACCAAATAAACCAACTATCTGTTTGAGTTTATTATTGAGTCCTGTTGAGTTTTCCATTCAAACTGTGCTATTTGACTTAATGAGTTGTAGGGAACATCATCAAGTCTGACAGAACATCGGGTGTTACTTCTTTTGTTTTGTGTTTCAGTTGAAGAGCTTTTAATTTATATATTCCTAACTCAACTTAAATTCTTTAGGAGGTTGGGCCTGTCTGTTGCTATTCCTTATTTATACAGCATGGTAATGAGAGTAAAGTACTTAAATTTGATCTCTAATTTGTGACTGATCTGTAAATTAATGGTACTCATTGGACAGGTAACGTGGAGTTTGAACACCCTAATTTGCACCCCTCCTATCGAAGAAGAAAGATTCATCAGAGGATCATTGCCTTTGTGGTAAATGGAAATGCTTCAGAATGTCTAATCGTAAACGGCCCTGCATAGAGTGTTAAGAAGAGTACGTGTATAAGAAATATTTTAGCACGTATTACACTGCAACAAATCTGGTAGCAGAGCTATGGTTTTGCCTAATGAGGTGAGATTTCAGGGTGCCAAAAATAGTCCTAAGCCCAAGTCCAAAGAGTTCACAGTTTTTAAAACAGAAATTTACTGAGTGCCAATGGGTATTGTTCTGGATAGTGCCAACAACTAGCAGCAAAGGAGTTTGAGTATCAATAGGGATGCACATGCTATTGCCTTTGCTTAAGATTCTGTTTTTGTTTAATTGCTGTGTTTTGTTAAGCGAATGACATAGTTAAAAATCCACATGTCTGATTGTGGTGCTTTTGTGCAAAGTTAAAGCTGTAAATGGGTCAGTCGGGATATTTACCTATGGGTTGTCCCAGTGTAGAAGACACTGAGTAAGTTGTCTGCTGGTTTGTGTTGTTGGTCGTAAGATGTCATTGACAACACCTTGGTAAGGGTTCTCTTTGTATTTTAGTGGTAAACAATTTGTATGGTTGATCTCAGGTCCACATGGACTAACTATATCAATTAAGGGTGAAATTCAGCTGGTTGAGGTTTCGTTTGCAGTGAATGAGCATAGAAAGTTTAGCTTCCCTCTGAGAGTGAATATCCTTTAGTGGAGTAGACAGTCTTATTTGTTGTTTGCTTTGTATTGTAATTTATGCCTTGACAAAAATGCACAGAAGAAATTGTGAAGGAGGGTGAGCTGCTGCGAGGAGCGAGATTGATGTCATAGTGTGCCTCACTGTGATTGCTCGGATGGTGTAAAGCCCACTGGGATTGGTTGACCATGACATGAGAGTCACACTGTTATTGGTTGAGGTTGCTGAACAGGTGGATTCTGGAAGAATAACTGTTTCTGGATTTACAGAAATCATTTGTAAATACAGAATTTAACACAAATGACATTTTTAAAGTTATTGTAGAAATTAGTAAAGAAAGATGAGACGGGGGCGTGGCCTAGCGATCCAGCATGATGGACACGCTTTAGGCGAGCTCCGCTTAGCCTGCATTAAATATCCTTCATTTATCCTGTTTCGTCTGACAAATTACCATTGTAGGTCTCCCGCAGCTGTGGTGGACCGGGTGTTGGCGATTGTGACCCATAGGTGTACCAGGACCAGAGAGTTTGAGGCAGCAACGGTGGTGCACGGCCCTGGAGGCCTGACAGGTGAGATTGAAGCCGAGCCTTCTGAGCGGTGGTTGGAGCAGAGAATGCCAGGCGTGGCAGCACCGCCCGAGTGCGGAAAGGCTGGCCGAGGGCTGAACCGGCTCCTGGCAGATGGCTCGGAGTGTGTGAAGCGACAGTGATGATGTCTGTGTGGCTAGGAGGTTCCCCTGAAGTGGCCAGTGAGTGACTTTGTTCTTCCCTCTCCCCCCCCCCCTCCATTAATCCCGGCGGTCAGGTTGGGCCATGTGGAGGAGGTCTGGTGGACTCGCCGAGGACAAGAGTCGAGCACTGCGCCAGCTGGAGTCTGAGCTGCCTGTGAGGAGGCCTTTGGGATTGCGCAGAGCCCTGGCTGGATGTCTGCGGGCAAGCTCACGCTACTATACTCCCTGGCTATGGTGGTGTGTGGGCCTGCGCCGTGAGGGCCGGCGCAGGAGCAGTTGGCCCCCACAGGTCATAGATATCCGCTCAGTGGGGGGACACCGCGGACATTTTGTGCATCACAATATTCAGGCCTGGGCCCTGGGATATATTGCCCTTGACTGCATGGGAGGAGGACCATTGGAGGTGGGGGAGAGCAGAGCCAGACACAGGGCCTCTGGCTGATGTGAGTCCTGGGAGCTGAACAGATTCCTGCTCAGCAGTGAACAGCCCTACACGTACATGTACATTTCCCCTGGTGGTGGCGGACAGTGGGCCTGAGGTGTGAAGGCCGGCTTTGTGACTGCCGGACCCATGTGATACTGACTTCTGCTTGGTGAAGGGCCGGGCCTTGGCCTCATATGCAGCATGGAACCCGGTACGGGATGTGAGATATATTACCCGGGACGGCTGGAGGCAGCACCTGGGAGGAAAGTGGGACACCTGGTAGGGGAGACACTACTTTCTGCAGAAGCAGCCAGGTTAGAATTCGATGCAGCTTGTGGGCAGAAGGTCTCCGCACGAGTCACGATATTTCAAGAGGTCTACAGCAGAGCCAGATATTGAAAGCCGAGATCGCAAAGGGGGAAGATCCACACACCGCTGGATTTATAGGCGTAGTTTGTCCTGGAGGCCCGTCTGGGGGGCTACAGACCCGCCATCTTGAGGGATTAGTGTCCAGACTGTACCATGACAAAAGACAAAACGGCAGAAGGATCTGCTAAACAGAGCACGTTGGACCGCTACATCGGAACAGGGGCCTCGGCAACCAAACAAGGAGGTCCACTTCCGCCGCAACAGATACTTCAGCTGTTTTGAGGTACGGGGGTGGAAGGAAGTTTGGGTACACATGTTGTATGTTAGCCCTGCGTCACCATTGCACACGGCCACTATTCGCACAGTAGATGATACTTGTCCCACATACCGAAGTCCCGAGACCCTTAAATTGCAGTCCCTATAGATAGGGCACGACTCCAGGCGGGGGACCTCCAGATAGTGAGTTGGAACGTAAGGAAGCACTAGATAAAGTTAAAAGAGGGGTTATACTCCAACCTCCTAAACGGTACCATGCAGACATCCTGATGCTTCAGGAGACACATTTAATGGGAACTAAAGCGTTGTGTCTCCTCAGATATGGTTATATTCAAGTGTTCCACTCTGATTTTACCCGTGGGGTTGAGATTCTAATCCATCGTAGGGTCCCATACAAACATATTAAGACAATAACGGACATCCAGGGGAGATACATATTTGTTAGGGGTAACATTAATGAGGAACAGGTGGTACTGGCCTGTGTATTTGCACCCCCGCCGCTGACATGGGCATTAGTCGAGCGCCTCATGACCCTGTGGGTGGATATACCAGAAGGGTTGGCAATAATAGGGGGGGACTGGAATGATGTGATGGACATGGCCATAGATAGATGAGGAGAAGGGGGATATTCCAATGTGCATCAAGTTACCAAACTGAACTCCCTGGTGACGGGGTTGGGCTGGGAGGATCCATGGCGGCGTCTGCATTGTGAGGTAGATGGTAACACTTATTTTTCGATGACGAATGATTGTTACTCCCGCCTTGATTATATATTTGTACCATCAGGTGCTGTCAGTAGGGTGAGAGTGGTTAAGATCCTCCCGAGAGGCTTGCCCGATCACTCCCAGTGGTTCATATTCCACAGTTGGGTCCTGAGGAACAGCCCTTTCGTTGTCGTCTCTCCCCCTTGCATCTGCAGGATGAGAAGTATTGTGAGCATATAGCACAGGCAATGGTAGCTGAGGCGATCTGAGGCCCATATAATGGAACTAGAATGGAGCAGTAGGAGGGAGGGAGGGAATCTCGCGCGCCGCCAGCTGGTGTTGGCAGTCCCATGTCGACACCCTGATGGATGAGGCCCGTCTAACGTGGCTAGCGTTCCGTAGCAGAATTTATCAATGAAGCGACAAGTCCAGTAAATTACTTCATAGACTGTGTCAAGGGGCCTTGCATCCTCAGGTGCTTTCCAGTATACCAGGCCCAGATGGGAGGGCTCTTAGTGACCCCTCCCTCATAGCAGAGAGTTTTGCAAGTTACTTTACAAAGCTGTACACCCCTAAGGAACTACTACAGGAAGGCATGATACACAGTTTTATAGCTGACTTACAGCTCCGTGCCCTCTTGGACATAGCACCAGCAGATCTTGACCTCCGGCTCACCGAGGAGGAGTTTTGCACAGCGCTGGGAGATTTGCATTCTGGAAAGGTGCCAGGTCTGAATGGATTCCCATGCAAATATTTTAAGAAACACTTTTCTAAATTGGGGCCTCATTTTCTCTGAGTTGTAGATGAAGAGAGAGACCGAGGTCATCTTCCATGAGACTGGAGACACACGAAAGTGGTTGTATTTCATAACACAGGCCGGCCCCGGACCAACACGCCTCATACTGCCCCATTTCATTGTTGAATGTCGGGGCCAATATTTTGGCCAAAGCATTGGCCAATCACCTCAAACCTCATATAACCACTTTGATCCATCGAGACCAGGCTGGCTTTATTCCCCAGAGAGCTAAGCGTCACAACATCCGACGAGCACACACTGCCATAGCCACCATCCAGGGAATGGGAGTAGGGGCTGCCCTTTTGCTGGCGGACATGGATAGGGCGTTTGACTCCCTCAGTGGGTGTTCCCACTCTTAGATCGTCTTAACATGGGCCCGCGATTTATGTCATATCTAAAATTGTGATATACAGACATCACAGCGTCAGTGCGTTTTGCTGGATCCACCTCCTTCACATTTCCAATTGGCAGGGGCACCCATCAGGAATGGAGCCCTTGGCGGCGTGGGTGCGGATGGATGTGCAGGTGAGAGGTTTTAAGTGGGCTCATGGGCTCACTGATCGCATTGCATTATATACAGATGTTGTCTTATTCTTTTTAAAGGACATCAACAAGATGGGACCGAGGTTGCTCCGCATCATGCAAATATTTGAGGAGTCCTCTGGCCTATTCATGAAACCTCGTAAATCCATTTTGTGGGTGCTGGGGGGAACCGCTGGACTGGGACCTTGGGCATCGACAGTTCAGGAGACGACGGAGGGAGTGAAATATCTGGGAGTTTTCCTGCCGGATCTGCAGAGTGTGGCATGGGACAGAAATATTGTCCCGCTATGGGCACGGGTTCGTGAGGAGCTGAAAACTTGGTCACACAGGCCCCTCTCGATTTGTGGTAGATCGGCTATTTTTAAAATGGTGTCGCTGCCGTGTCTGCTCTGCCAACTGCAGAACCTTCCATACCCGGTGCTCCCTATGTGGTTCCGCCAGGTTAAGGCAGCGTTGGGAAAATTTCTGTGGGCAGGGGGCTGTCCAGAGTCACGCTGCAGACTTGCTTCCAGTCGACGTATTGCGGGGAGTTGGCTACGTCAGATGTCCAATCGCATTATCTGGAATCGCACCTATTAGTACTAAACGAATGGTGGTATGGAGATAGGAAGGACCCCGCTTATGCAGTGGAACAAAGGTGTATGGGAGAGTCTGCCCTTCATACCATATTGTATTTGGTGCCCCTATGCAAAACTTTACTGCCGGCCACTCGGGTGGTATTCCAGGATTGGAAACAGTCCCTCTGCAGGATGGGGTGGTGGAACAAGCTGACTGGGGAAACCCGACTGTGGCACAATGGCTGATTGCCACAGCTTGCTGCCTTACTCGGATTTCATGGGTGGGATAATATAGGAATCTCTAAATTAGGAAACGTGACGCAAGGCTCTATTCTGAAATCATTCCAAGATCTTCAACAAGAGTATCAGATGCCAAAAACTCAATTCTATAAATACCACCAATTTCGGCATGCCATTTATCCTAGTATCTCGGGATTAGAGGCTCTCCCTGAATTCAGTCCTATTGAAGCTAAGGTGTTCATGGGCGATCTGCAGGATCATAAAATCTCAAAAATGTATCAGTCACTGGTGACCGACAGCTCTACTACTTTAGATAAACTTAGAGAAGCATGGGTGGGTGATCTTGGCCAAATAGACGGAGATGATTGGATGGATGCACTGGCCTTCCCTCGGGGAGCAGCAATAGCAGCGCAGCCACGTCTTAGCCAATTTAAATACTTCCATTGGGTTTCTTATACCAGGCTCAGGTAGTGGAGGGTGGGGCTAGTGTCATCCCCGATGTGCCTGCGGTGTGGTCGGGAGGAGGGATCCCTAATCCATACAATCTGGCATTGTACAGCACTCACAAAATTTTGGCGAGGGGTTCTGGCCTGTCTTGCAGAAGTGTTGGGGTGGGAGTTCCCCTCCTCACCAAGATTATTAATTTTCCATATCATGGAGGGTATAGGAGGCAATATATACAAGAAACACCTGTTACTGTTGGTCTGACATTGGCTAAAAGGGATATAGCAAGGCTGTGGAAGGCATTGGCCCCACATTCTCTCTCAGTATGGAAAAATGGGCTGGACTTTTATATGGGATTGGAGATCCCAATATTCAAGGCCAGGGAATGCCCGCAAAAGCACCCCAAGATCTGGAAAAGATGGGCAGACTACCGGGACCTCGATCTGGACCCAGTGTCCCCAGTGGATGCATCTATGTCTTTGTTGTCATGCGGACCTCTTAGGTAAGGGACCAATTATATGGTGATGGAATTTATTTGTTGGGGTGGGTGACGCTGTGGCAAATGAAATGCAGTAGTGGAATAGTGCAACGGGGCGGTTCAATACATTTATGTTGTATTGTTTTGCATAACCATGATAATGATAATGTATAAACTACATGTCAATGACAATGATCTGCAATGTCTAATATGGCAGATGTTTCCTGGGTTAAGGAGCTCTGCACTGTACTTGACCTTTGACATAATAAAAATGTGTTAAAAAAAAAAGATTAGACTGCATTTGCCAAAGTGAAGGCAGGTGTACCACCTGAGGGTAAGCCAGTAAATATTGTCATGATTGACAAAGGATTTCATCCATGTCTATGGCTCGAGTTTTGTGACACACTTACTGAGAAAGATGAGGACTTACAGTTCCCTAATTTAGGGACATTTAATTTGAGGATTTTAGAAAATATAAGGAAAAGAATACATAAAATGAGAGAAATGAGAGAACCTGTGAGACCTACTATTCTTGATGCTTTAACTACCGGGGAACATGATGCTCAACAGAAAGATAAAGGGAAATACCAAGGAAGGTATAGGAGAACAATGGATCATTGCGCAGAAGTTTTATAGGATGCTCAACAGAAAACATGGAGAGCAGCTGTAATACATGCAAGACAAGTGCCTCCATTGTTATAGATTGAGCAATGAGTTGAGGGCAAGAGGAAGACGAAAAAAAGCATTGAGTGACAGGCAAAATGAAACAAGGAAAGGGGGAGAAGAGAGTGAGATACATGACAAGGTTTTGAATGATTTATATTAAATCGCCCACCACCTTGAAATGAGACGCCGAGTTCTCAATGACTGCCAGTAAATTCCATCCTGTAAGATTCTAACAAGCTCTCATAGGTCACATGCTCATCGTGGTATAGTTTCTCCTCTTTGTAAATCTCGAAGGGCTAAGTGTTCCCTGAACCATTTCTTCAAATTCAGCTTTTAATCAACTCATGTCCATGAACAGTTTATTTATCTGAACTGAATTTTGAACTGAACTTGGACCTGCAACCATGTCTGAAATGTGGACTGAACTAGAAATGGAAGGTTGAGCAGGAACTGAATCCACAGCTGAAACCAGAACTAGAGCTGGAACTACTTCTGAATTCTGATTATTTGGAGTACTGTATCCTTTAAGTCATTCATCAAATTCTTGAGGAGTAAACCTTGATTGCTCTCCTGTATAAATTTGAGCTTCCATTAGTAAAGTTTGTATTAGTTCCAGGTTGCACATTTAGTACAGATGAATCTGGAACTGAACTAAAACACCCCTTGGCACAGTCATGTCAGAAGCGTGATAATTCATTTCAGGAGGTTTACTCGGCTTGGAATAATGAAAAGGTGGAAACCTCTGCACCATTCTTTGAGTCAGATCAGCTTGTCTCCGATCAGGGACAATATTCAAACCGGCAGCATTATTAGTCTGCATCTGAACCATGGGCGTGTCAATCAGTGATTTTACTGTCAGATCTAACGAATTTCCTTGTACTGTATTTACTCCAGTAAGTGCAGTCAAATTTTGAATCATATTTATCTGTAACCCAAATTGTAATGGGGCACAGCAGGTTCAAAAGTAACTTGAACAGTCAAGGCAACTGGAGCATTTGAATCAATCATATTTATTGGGGCTGATACTTCTGTCCTCCCGCTTACAGGAGAAATAATCATAGGTTCTTTTGATACTGCATGAATTAAGAGAGCATTAGGTCCCTCGGGTGTACTCATTTGCATCAGGTAATCAGGTGCCTTGTAATGAGATTATATCAATTTGAAAAAGTCTGCTTAAATGTTTGGCATTGTGATATACCTAACTGAACTTCTGAAAAAAATTATTTGTGCCAATTATTTTTAAATCTTTAATAAAATAACTAAATTAATCAATTATCTGTCTGAGTCTAAAATTGAGCTCTATTGATTTTTCCATTCAAACTGTGTGGTTTGACTTAATGCATTGTAGGGAGAGTCATCAAGCCCTGACAGAACATCAGGTGTTAATTCTATTGTTTTGTGTTGCAGAGCTTTTGGTTTGCATTATCCAAACTCAACTTAACTTCTTGATGAGGTTGGGTCTTCCTGTTGCTATTATTCATTTATACTGCATGGTAATGAGAGTGGTGTACTCAAATATGTTTCTCTAATTTGTGAGTTAGATGTAAATTAATTGTCCTCATTGGACAGCTAACATGCAGTTTGGTCACCCTAATTTCCACTCTTCCTATCGGTGGAGAAAGATTCATCAGAGGATCATTGCCTCTGTGGCAAATTAAAATGCTTCAGATTGTCTAATTATAAAGGGCCCAGTATGGTTAAATTAGTAAGAAGAATGAGTTTGTAATAAATATTTTGCCATGCTTTACACTGCAACATATACAATGAGCAGCTGGAGATCTAAACTATGGCAGTTTCGATCACAGTGGGCTGACTGATGTCTTCATTAATTGAAGCATTAGAGCAGCTGTAGTTTAAAACTTTAGACAGTAGTTACTGGTTGCTTGTCATAGGAAATTTCAAGGCTTTAACTTCTTCTGTTTAGAAATGTATTAAGACATAACACCACCATCAAAACAACACAGGGCATATCACACCAACACAGACAAAACAAAGTGCAATACAACAACCAAAGTACAACACAACAGAATCATATTACAATAATACAATAATGCAGCACAAAACCAAAGCAGCACAAGAAACAACAGAACACATCCACATCTCAATAAAATTCCACACAATCAATGTGCACAATTGCTCTTGCCACGCATAACCACATTCAGAATCCTGTTTTCTGTCATACGTTGGTTTTAAGGTGTCCGCACCAAACACTTCCTTAAGTTACCACGAGGACGTGAAATAGCACCAATAGCAAAAATGTTTTGTGGTCTGAGCACTGTCTGAGTTTGAGTAAGGCATATCAGTGATTGGTGGTATAAGTATATTCTGAATAATCCTTAAAGACTGGTTTTCGCTTAATTTACCATGATTAAATAGTTTATTTATTTTTGTAATGTAATGTAATGAAGCTCCTCTTTGGATGATTTTTCATTCAGTTTCTTTTTTAAAATATTAAAGCACTTGCTGGTCTTCTGGGTGTATATCCCGAATATTTTTGCATTGACTAACCTATTGTTTTTTGCTGAAATCTTTTTTATTGTCATTAGGACTCTGCATACTTTTCTCCTGTTAACCTATGGTAAAGTCTTTGTGCTCCCCCTTCCAAACATGGTAAAGTTAGTACACACCTAATTGGCGCACTTAATTTACGTATAAAGCCCTAGCCCAAGGTACTACATGTACCTCTGGCCTGTAAATTAAATGCAAAAAGTGGGCTGTAGCACTCCTTGCGCCACCCACTAAAGTTGCACTGTCATACATGTCCTAGGCCTGCCACTGCATTTCAATATGGCAAAACAAATACTTTTGCCAAGCCTAACCCTTCCTTTTGAATACATCTAAGTCACCCCTCAGTTAGGCCCTAAATAGCCCGTATGTCAGAGTGCAGTGTTTTTGAAAATTTGGACATAAACTTTTATTTTTCACATGCCCTGGGAGCGAAAAAACTCATACATTTGTTTTTTTACTCCTGCAAGGCCCACCTCTCCCACTGGATCACATTGGGTTACCCTATTACATTTAATAAGTGCTTACGTTCAATTGGGAGCAAATAGGAATGTTGAATTTGGCGTTTAAAGAAATGTAATGTAAAACCCTTCTAAATGGTAAAGCCAGATTTTACGTTGCAATTCTGAAAATATCCCTTTTAGAAAGCTGGCATTTTCTTGTCTTAACCATTTGGTGCCTGAAGCCTGTATCCTTGGTCACATGACTAGGTATAGTTGGCAGTTGGTCTTTGTGTACTGCTCACAGACAGTGAGACAAAGGGGATATAAGTATTAGCAGGATGCACCATCTCTGGCTCTACAGAGAGGAGGAGCTGTCAACTACCACACTTGCACATCCTAAAGCATCTGCCTGAGCACTCCCACAAAGGGTTTGATACTAGTATTTTTTGGTTCCAGACAAGTGGGGCCAGAGCAAGAAGGCCAAAAATTCCGAGCACCTCTGAGAGTGAAAACCTCCAGATCCTTCTTCTAATTCAAAGCTGACACCATGTATAAATATTGGACCCTCAGACTCAACTCTTCAGTACACCTCGGGACATGTGGATGAATAATTAGGACTGGTGTGCTGCTCTGGAAGGACTGATACTCTACTGTCCTCCTGCCTGTTGCCTGAGTGAAAAGGATTCAACCTGAATCTTGAACCAAGGACCAGCATAGTGGCTCCAAGGAATAGCTGACTGGCCTCCTGATCATAACCTCAGGGAAAGAAAATGCTCCAACCACTATAGACGCAGAGCCTGAACTCTGTCTGCTGTGAGTCCTACCCACCAGATGGTGCCACTCCAATCCTGAAACCTTGGAAGTTGGTCTCAAGGTGCTTTGTCAACCCAGTCATGGTCTTTTGAGCATAAACCAATGCAACTTGATGAATCAGCTCACAGCCGCCTCAGAATTGCCATTGTACTATGCATCCCAAACACAGGAACACGCTTCAACGGCATCCATGTCAATGGGATCCTCGATGGCGATGCAGGACTTTGCGTCACAGCCCTACAGCTTCCACTGAACTGCCGCTGCATGATGCATCCTCAACACAGGATCTCGCAATGCTCCGCAACTAGGATTTAGGGTACATTGTTCAGTGAACCTAACTTGGTCCCTGTATCCAGACTCCACTCCATTGTGTTCAGCCTGAACTTGTGACGTTGTCCCGGTCAGGCGAGACCAGATAATTGCAGTGATCTCTTTGTGCTTTTAGGCACTATTTTCACCTAAATCTTTAACACTTCATGGGTCCTGTTCTACTGATATGGATTTTTGTCAATTTGGTCTCAAATAATTTATAACATTTTAAGTGATATTTCCAAATTGGTGTGGGATTTTTCTTGTGTTGTATTTTCACCATATTATGGTTTGAAGTGCTTCACAAATGATTTACTCATTGCCTCTAAGTTGCCTAACTGCTTTGTACCAATCTACCAAAGGATTAAGCATAGGTTAATTTGGGGTTTGCTTTTTGAGTAGGGTTTCACCCCTTCAACCAGTAACCCAAATTCCAACATATAGTTTTAAGAGTATTGCATTATTTCACTAGTGATTGTTTGCAATTTGGTGATGCTTGGCAGGGGTCATAGTTTAACTTGTCACATGCAAATGTGTGGCTTCAGAGGGATTGTGACTGAGGTGAGTGGCCTAGACAGTGAGGTGTGGGGCTTCATGTCAGAAAACAAAATGATAAAATAATCATATCATGGGCGATAACAGTGGTTTCTAATGATTTAATTGGAGATATAGGGGTCTATTAGTATGTCGGGTGGAGGCACTAGCGCGGTGCGGGTGGTGACAGAAAATGCTTTTTTTCTGCATGCCAGAAGCGGTCCTCATGTCCGCCATAGTAGTATGGCCAAACATAGCCCATTTCCCATCGACCACGGTGCGACGCAAACCGCCATCAAAGTGCGCCTGCCACCGCAGTGGTGGGAGCCAATGGAGACACACTGCCATGCGGAATGACGTCCCGTCCGCTGTACAAATTAGGATGCCCCAAAAAAGCCAGTCGCATGGCAGCAGAGAAACCACCCAACCAGAGACGGCGGAAACTCGACAGCGGAGTGCAAAACCAGAGTCCCGGTCCCTTCCACCAGGTCTCGACCGCAATGGATTCAGCTCTACACGTCTTCCCGGTGCTGTACCTGATACATTACCAGCAACTCATGGACCATCGCGGATTCTGCGGCAGGTACGCAATAACACAATCCCGTACACAATCACAAAACAAAAATCATGGGCTGGTATAGGGTCCCTGTCCACACCAGACACCCTGGTGGGGACAGGACCAAATCCACAAGTGTACCCACTCATGTCCTACCTGTCACTAAATCACCCCTCCACATCCAGGTCACCCATCTGCCACGATCATGAAGTAATGTCCCGGTCACGTCTCCTCAGCAGTGAAGATGTGGGAAAAAATGCGCACAATGCAGAAGGCAGGGCCAGTCCCAGGCATGGACAGTACACAAAGACCACAGGGCCACACCTCCACCCTTCACACACTAGCCCCCCCTGAAGGGACATGCCATGTGCCCCTCCTGTGCTCACCCATGTACAACAACAAGCCAGGTAAACCCACACCAAGCACCACACACCAAACAACTAGGGAGACAGCCACAGCAGGAGTGGCTGCAGAGGAACACACAGCACAGAAGCACAGGCCCAGGGCAACCCACACACCACAACAACTACACACACATGGCAAGAAACCTGAGTCCAAGCACAAAATGAACACTCACACAGCTAATGAACAATTACTCCACTGGACACACAGCCTGCCAAGTCACACAGACATACCCCACACTGACACACAGCCACAAACACAGACCACATGCCAGCAGCAATGGAGTACAACATATAGGAAAGCTAAAGTAAGGTGCCCACAGATTGAAGGCCAAGGAGCTAACTACCAAGCATGTGTACATCACATGCAAGACAAGGAACATATAACAACATCCTCAGCCCATCAAATCACACATGGCTGGCACAGTGAGTGAAGTCAAGCAACAGTCACCTCAGTGCAACAACTCAGGGAGAGAGCAAGGCACCCCATGTATAGGCACAGGGATGAAAGGAAGGCCCTGAAGTCAAACAGTGAAAAGCCACACATATGTATACAACTACTTGACAGGAGTATGTCAGCAGCACAACACACATGGCCCATTGACAGACTCCATGACTGTCAGACACAAGTAGGAATCTTCACACATACCCCCCTTACACCTGCAGCACACAACACCAGTGTCAGACACACAGAAGGGTGTCAAAAATATCCATTCATTACACAGACAAACAATCACACTCCCTGGAGGGTATCCACAAACATCACACACACACAGGGATGCCAGAACCAATGTCTGCACCAAAACAACAGACAAACACATAACTCAACAAAAACACACAGAGAACCACAACAAGACCAGACATGACCTGTGCAGCCAAACTGTGGAAAGGCAATGGGAGCACAGATAGAACAGGAGTGCACAACCTCATCAGTCAGGAACAAAGCACAGACAACATACCACAACACAGACAAGAAGTGCCCCATCACAAAACAATCATGGACACAAACTGGGAAAAATGGGCCTTAAATGACACACAGACAGACATACCACACCACCCATCAAGTCAACATGATGTCACAGTGTACTACATGCCTGCACATGCACAAGAATGACAAGAGACAGCTCAAATATGAGGGGGGAAAACACCAAGGACGCACCTAACACAAGCACAGGAACTAGAATCGACCTACGTTCATGTGACAGACACATAAGTAAGGCACACCACACTGGCTACACACATCTGAATAAAACACACCACACCAACAAAACACACACACTGACATGCAAATAGAACACCACACACAGAGCATCTGACAGCTGCAACACAGCCCAAACACTGCACACAGCCACATCAAACACACAACAGATGCACAAGCCAATACGTCACATTGCAAACACAGCAGGACATCAGGGGATATACACCAGGCAAGGACAAGGCAACATACACCCACAGCACTGCATGCACACCAAGCTGTGTGTGCACACCAAACATACCAGCCCCACACAGATATGAGTGACACAACATGAACACCCACAAAAACAATCCAAACAGAACACTGACAACATCACACTCAGGAAGGGAAGCAGTACCTCAGCAAACACACATACACCTAACTCAACACCCACAGATGCACAAGTCTGGGACACCAAAGTGGAAACAACATGACCAGAGGACTGTGCAGCACAAACAGTTGAACTGCATATGAGCAACCATGACTGGTAAACATTACAAGAAAATCACATATAACCAATTGTGAAAATGTCCTGAGTGACACATTGCTCCTTTGCAAACATCTACACCACAAAGAACATTGTCACAAATGAAGTGATGAGGAGGCACACACACAGGCAACCGAAGGGGACAGCTGACATGAAAGTGAAGTGGTGTGTACGTCAGTAGTGGACATGGCAGGAGTGTACCATACACAAATAGATGGAGTGCAGAATCACAATGGATAGGCATCTGAAGCACAGATAGGGGATGGTATGACACCACACACTACATGCCATACTGGAGGCAATAAAGCTCCATGTGATATTAATGCATGAGAAAACACACCCACAATGTCAGTGTGGCTGAGCAGGTATGCACAGTCACCACAAACAGCATCAAGACACATGGATGATCAAGAAAACACTGACTTGCCAGCCACATACTCTGCATACTCACAATTGACAAAAACAACAAGTAGGAGTCAGCCAGAACTGCAAGGACACACCAACACACTGCACAGTGCACAACATACAGCACACACATGTGCACACAATCACAATCATAGGGCTGAAGAATGACACAAATAGGCACTCTACTCCTGGGTGATACATGTGTGTAGTTGACATTGCAGGGGCACACAAACATCAACACTCCCGACAAATTCACCCCCTGTACACTGCACACTTCTTGACTACCAAAGTGCACACATTGAAAGTAACCCATATGACTAGGATGACAGACCATCACAAGATGACGATACACCTACACTGCTGGGCACACATAAAGTAAGATCATACATACATGATGAGCCTAGCCAGGCTGCCTGCAATCCTGTGTATAGAATCCCACTCTGTGCTGGCAGTGTCTCCAGACCTCACATGTGTAAAATATAGTTAACATGAACAAAGAAGGAGAATGACAACAGTATTTCATCTAAAACCACCATCATTGCACCCACAAGCATCAGCGTCAGGAAGAACAGAAGTTCCTGTCACCCCAGTAAAAAATAGAAAAAGTGAGACAAGCCATTGGCAATGTTGAAGTGGCATACAGAGCATGTGGCACAGTAAACCATACACACACAAAAAAAACTTTAATCAGTAAGGACACTGACAAAACAGACAACATGAGTAACTGTCTTTATTCACATATTGCACAGATAGGCACCAATATAAGACAAGAGCAAGGCCAGTGGGCAGCACAAAGTGCAGAGTAGTTACATGAGATCCTGCACATGCAAGGGGCAAACATCAGTGAACAACAAGGCCAGTGGCGAGTCCAATGTGCAGAGTGAGTCCATGAGAAGCTGCACAGGCAAGGGACAAACATCATTGTACAACAAGGCCAGTGACAAGTCCAATGTGCAGAGTGAGTCCATGAGAAGCTGCACAGGCAAGGGACAAACATCAGTGAACAACGAGGCCAGTGGCCAGTCCAATGTGCAGAGTGAGTCCATGAGAAGCTGCACAGGGAATGTGTGTGACTGTACCCTGCCATTGTCAGCAACACAGTCAGGGGGTAACAATGGGCAGTACAGGCACCGCTGTGGGAGAGACAGGTGTGTGAGGGGGACAACCACTCAGACTTGCCTGTCAGTCGGAGTGGGAGCTGGCTGTGTGTTGGGGACACTTGGAGGACTTGACTGGGGAGAGAGAGGCCCAGCTGAGGTAGAGGCATCAGTGGCTTGGGAAGCCGGAGGGCTGCTTGGACCAGGTGGTATAGTGGCACGTGGAGGTGAAGTCATGCTGCCGTGAGACACAGTGTGGGTGGGAGATTGTGGAGGGGTGCTTTTCCACTTCTTGGGGATTCTAAATGGCTTCCCTGTCTTGGGATTAGTGGCAAGTGGTGTGGACACAACAGGCACACTCACCACCAAAGCTGCATTAGGTGCAGCTGGTGGCCCAACCTCTGGGGACATGCTGGATCCAGCTGTTCACTTGGCCGGCCTTGCCTTTGCACCTCCATCCCCTGTTTACCAGGTGTTCCCCCTACAGTGCCCTACTTTCCCTGCTTCACTGGGCTTTGGATGGGAGTCAAGGTTGTGGGTGAATCTGCCTTGAAGCTCTTCTTATGTGTACTCCTAGCAGGCACCACCTTCTCAGTGGGCATGGAAACTGTCTGCTGGTCTTTGTGAGGCGCTTTTGGGACAGGAGAGTCCTTGGCTGGGGATGCCTCTGAGGCATGTGACCCTGAGGCCGGCTTCTTGGCTTTGTGGCCCTTGGTGTTGCCTAACCGGCTTTTGTCTTTGCGCTCTGGTTTGGCTTTAGTTTTCAGTGGGGATGGTGTCTGTGCCCTCGAACGCTTGGGCTGCTGCTGCGTGCTGCGTGTGCTGTATCTTGACCATGAGGTCTGTTGTGCATGGTCACTCTCGTCAGATGTGGCCACTGGCAGGGGGTGGACAAAGGGACTGGAGCTGGACTCCCAGATCGTGCCAGTTGAAGGACTGTCGTCATTGTGGAGAAAAAAAACTGGACAGTCCGGTGTAGCCCACCCACATCTGAATGTATGCCCTCCATGAAACTAACCACCTGTGCCAACTTTTTGTCGTGGTCTATGAAGGCATTGAGGAGAGCTGTCTGGCTCACACACAGCTGACAGAAAAGGTCCACAGACTCAGCACTGATGGCAGCAGGGGGGACAGGGGAAGGGGCAGCAGTGCCTGGGGTGAAGGACACTCTTCCCATCTTACTGGTGTGAACACGGGCAGCACTAGTGCAAGTAGCTGGAAGGCTGGGCACCGTATGCCGTGTGGTGGAAGAGAAGGCAGAGTCCCCATTCCCTGTGCCCGCCAACATGGCTTCGTCACCGCTGGTGTCAGATGACATTAAGCGTTGTGCCTCTGGCTGTGATTCCTCCAGCAGACTCCTGTCCCCCTCCGAGGCACTGGTCACATCTGTGTCACTGTGCCCGTATGCAGCAGTTGTGCTTGATACCTCACCATTGGTGTCCATACCCTGTCCTTCCGTGCCCACGGGAGATGCTGCATTAGAGAGAGAGGTAGGGTCAGTTGATTGGCATCAACAGAACAAGCATATGCAAGCAAAGCATCACTGAAGATGACGAAATCTACATGTTGCCCACCACCCTGTGCAATGACATTGTAAAAACTCATTTTTTAACTCAAACAGTGGGTGTCAACAAGCAAACTAGGCATAAGTGAGCCATGTGATGCCCACACAGCACAATATCCTGCCGGTGGCTCCGTTCAACCAGACACACAAATAGCTCTGAGCACATCTAGGGCCCTTATCGGGGCAAGGATGAACCCCACAACATGTTGCCACTGTCATATCTGGATGGAGCAGAAGGGGACAACACAGATACAGACTGCAACATAGCAGTTCACAATGGCCATGAGCTCATGACATCCACCATGTTGTACTTTGGGTCATACCTACTGTTGCACATTGGCGTCAGATGTCTAAGCCTCACAAATCTGAGGTCAGGCAATGCACGCATTTAAGAAAGCGCACTCAGATTAGGCACACTGCCATACCCTTCCATGTGATTTACCAGACTACCCTAATGCAGACGATACCTGAAGCCCACGACTCAGAATGCAATGTAAATGCCCAGTACTCAAATCACATTAGGAATTACTGGTAGGGCAAATGCTTGACAGCTAAACCCAGCAATGAGCCCACTTACAAGCCACTGCATCACACTACCAACATCACATAGCCCAGCGCTGGCCCAGGCTGTGTACACATGCAGCCACTCACAGTCAAAGTCACCCTTGCCAGAATACTCACCCCTAGCTTGCTGCTGAGGCTCCTTCAAATGTGCATCCATCTCAGGCTGTGTCACTGCCAAGATCTGGGCCATTGGTGGTGTCATGCTGCACCACGCCAACCTGCCAGTCCAAGGGATCAGCCCCAGTGTCATCTCGGCCACGTTCTTGCTCAGCTGGCAGATGTCATCCCACCTCTTGTCTGAACTGGGGTGGTGGAGTGAGCTAAAGAATGATGATGGATTAAACCCAGATCAGTTGACTGGGGGTGTTTGATTTGCTCAAACGCTCCGTCCATCATCCCCTTTGGTATCACTTCATCCCACCTCTTGTGGCAGTGGGTGCGCCACCGGTTTGAGAAACTCAGATCCTCCACCTTGCATGCAATGGCCCTCCACACGGCCTTACGCATGTGTGCTTTGAGCTGCAGGCATGGGAGACAAGATGGGGAAAACATCAATGACACAGTGTTATGTACCAATTTCTCTCAATACAGTAGCATGATACTGACTCACCCCAAATCCACAGATATGTCTAATAGAGACAAGAATGCATCTCACATGGTACATCAGCATGGGAGAACCACACGTAAATGCATGCTGGTGTGAGGGTGGACACAATACCAGCCCATTTCATACACATGCAGGATGCCAGTACATAAAGCCATGTGTAATCTGCCCACATCTACTGTCCATTATTTTGTAGATCAAGATATAAATTACATATCAACTTATGTTTGGGGGTAGACTCACTGTGTCCAACACTGCACAGCCCTCAATGTCCTTGCCCTGTGAATGGCTTACTGTGTCATGGAGGACACATTGAGGGACATGATCTCACAAACCCACACCCTTATCACAAGGCCTGTTGTGTGTAATCTACAAGGCTGAGATGACTCATTGAGGGAGAGTAATGGAAAAAGACCCATACAACACCCTGTAAATTCAGTGATGTGTCCTTGTCAGACTGGGCAGTGACTGTGCAGGCCTGGTGGTCTCACACAGTGAAGGACAACAGGGAACCACACTGCCATTAACAGAAGCAATCATTGTCCTGACTCCTGCACTACCAACTTGATGCATCATTGTATGGCTGACATGACAATACATGTGCCTCAAATCTTGATGTTTAGGCAGGGAAATGTGTGAAATAGGCCACACACCCATTCCCCCTGGAGAAAGCATGCTAGGCAGTGCAAGATAAACCCCCCACTCTCAGGCACATACTGCAGCAGCTCAACTTCATGTGTGCCCCCTGCACTCTCACTCACAGTGTTGAAGACTTACCACAACATTTGGGGCACAGCAGCAGTTGGTGTTGAGGGGGGGCAGGCAGCAGTCCCTGGAGGCAGCAGCAGCAGCAGCAGGCGATGAGTCTCAGGCAGCAGGCTATGTGAGCCGTGGAAATGTTAGGCTCTCTGCCACACAAACATAGCCCCCTGGGGTCGTTTCAGTGGTTCTAGGCTTCTGCAATTGCTGTTCCAGGTCTGCCTTTTTCAAATGCATCCAATGACCGGCTCCACGGTGGTGGAGTACACCTACCGCGATTTTCAAAATTGCATTAGGCTACTGCGATTGCGGTTCCCATTGGCTGTAAGGGTATGGTCCATGGCAGGGACACACCACAGGGGCCAGGCGGGCGCTACCACGGTGGTGCATCTTTCAATTGCATCCAATGACCGGCTCCGCGGTGGTGGAGCACGCCTACTGTGATTTTCAAAATTGCATTAGGCTACCGTGATTGCGGTTCCCATTGGCTGTAAGGGCATGGTCCATGGCGGTGACACACCGCTGGTGCCAGCCAGTAGCCACCGCGATTTGGGTGCATACATTGGTGCCTATGACCATGATTTGGGTGGCGGAGCATGCCAACCGCCATTTGGCAACTCACATATATCTATCACTACCGCGATTGTGTTTTGGGCATTGGCGGTGACACACTGCCGGTGCCAGGCGGTAGCCACCTCGATTTGGATGCCATACATTGACATGGGTGACCGTGATTTGGGTGGCAGAGAACTTTGACAGCACCTATGGACACATCATGCTGTGTCAATGGCGAATCGGCAGTTCTCAACAGTGCACAGTGGCCACGTGAACAATGGCACATCATTGTGCACACAGTACCAATGTCACATTTAACCCACTGCTGACTACATATGCCATGTTTGTGTATGTGATTTAGTACATTGGCATGTACTCCCTCACATGTCACTTGTGATATTGATGGGCATGTACACAGAACAGTGTTGTTATGGACTCTCCAATGTGTACACATGCCAATGTGTGAAAGTGCTGTTACAATCCCAGTGATCTATGTCTCCATCAACAATGTGCATATTTGACTGTCTTCTTTTCTCGTATCATGCGCACACATGTTGTTTACACTCAGACTGTGGTAATTATGCTGTTGATGTGTGCTATGTTCAACTTACGCCTGAAGGTGTGGCAGGTACAGCAGCTAGGTATGAGACAGTAGTGTTATATTTTTACACATATGCAGGATGAAATACTCTCAGGTGTGCCCATGCTAGATGTGGCCATAACCCTATGTGCATTCTCATAGTCCGATGTTGTTTCAGAGGTACTTGCTGTGTGAAAGAGGACAAGTGTACGAGTAGGGTAGCTGAAGGTGTCCCTACATGTAAGCTGCTCTGTAACTCAATTGTGATGACAGTCATTGTTAGCGTTGTGTCAGTCAAAATGTAAGATGTTGTGCACATCTCATGGTGTATTGCATTGACATCTGCCCACTTTCATCTCGCCTAGGAGGAGACCAAATCTGCATCCTCCCTTCACAGTGCTGGCAGACATGGGGAATGAGGAGCTCATCCGGAAATTCCGTCTGGATAGAGCCACTGTACAGAACCTTTGTGCTATGTTGGAGCTCCACCTGCATCCTCGCAGGACATATCCAACAGCTTTCACCCCAATGTCTAAGGTGATGGCGGCCCTGCATTTTTTTGCCACTGGATCATTCCAGCACATGGTGTCCAGCGCAGGTGGTATGTCGCAACCTATGTTCAGCATGGTGCTGCGTGATGTCCTATCCGCTATGATGATCTACAAGGACAGATATATCCATGTCCCTAGGGGGCCTGAATTGACAGCTGTGATGGGAGATTTTTGTGCCCTTGGACACATCCCCCATGTTGTTGGTGCCATTGATTGCACCCCTGTTGGGCTACTTACTCCACACGCATGTGAGCACATCTACAGGAATCGAAAACATTTCCATTCCACTAACGTGCAAGTGGTGTGCCAGGTGGATATGATCATCTCGCACATGTGTACCAAATTTCCTGGCTCAGCCCATGACTCATATATCATGCGTAACAGCATTGTACCACAACTGATGGCTAATCTGCTTCCTGAGCATGCATGGATTGTGGGTGAGTATGCAGAGTCAAATAGCGTGCTGTGTGTGTGACATGTAGTCCTCTGCCACAGTGACATTACAAGGTTTCTCTTTGTTCCTCACACCTAGGTTTCTTTTTCTCTCTCTCTTCCTCTCACTCTCACTGTTTCTCTCTTTCCCTCTGTATTCATCTCACTCTTTCTTTTCCTCACTGTCTTCCTCTCACTCTTTCTTTCTCTCTCTATCTCTCTCCTTTGATGGACGCATGATGCACAATCTTATCTTGCTTTTTGTCTAGCAGGCCTATGATGATGCGTGGCCATCCTGCAATAAACACTCAGCCTGAATTGTGAGCTCGGCTTCGCCGACTGTACACAATGGGTGAGGAGGTTTCTTCGGCACGTGGTGGACCCTCTTCGACACACGCCGGTGGCGGAAGGTGAGCAGAGAGGCTTGTTTGTGAAGCGGCGGGATGTCACCTCCGGGCAGTGGGAGTGGATGGGGTGCAGCAGCCTGGGTGCGCAGAAGCTGTCACACACCTCTGGGCTGTGGGAGTGGATGGGGTGCGGCAGCCACGGTGCGCAGCGGTGGGCAAACACCTATGGACAGTAGGAGTGGATGGGGTGCAGCAGCCTGAGTGTACAGCAGCGGGTAGACACCTCTGGGCAGTGGAAGCTGATGGGGTACACTAGCCTGGATACACAAAGGCGGGACAGCGATTTAGACTTGCGCAGTTGTATGTACTCATCCATTACTGATTCCATACTATGTTTCAGATGACTAAGCTTGAGGACTGCCCTATATCCCAGTATGTGGTTGGAGACACACCGGTGGCAGAAAGGTGAGCTGTGAGGATTTTCTCCACAGTGTCAACACTCACTCTCCCTCTCTATCTCTTCTTTCTATCTCTCACACTCTTTCTCTCTTTCTCTGTCTCTTCCTCTCTCTCACTCTTTCTTTCTCTCTTTTCTTCTCTCTTACACTGTTTCTCTCTCTCTTCCTCTATTACACTGTTTCTCTCTTTCTCTCTTCCTCGTATCTCACTCTTTCTCCCTTTCTTTCTTTCTCTGTCTTCCTCTCTCTCACTCTTTCTCTCTCTCTCTCTTCCTCACTCTCACTCTTTCTCTTCCTTTCCTTTCTCTCACTCTTTCTCTCTCTCTTCCCCTCTCTCACTCTTTCTCTCTCTCTCTCTTCCTCTTTCTCACTCTTTCTCTCTCTCTCTTCCTCTCTCTCACTGTTTCTCTCTCTCCGTCTCTCTCACTCTTTCTCTCACTCTTTCTTATTCTCTCTCTCTTCCTCTCACTCCCAATATTTCTCTCTTGCTCTCTGTCTTCCTCTCACTCTTTCTCTCTGTCTTCCTCTCACTCTTTCTTTATCTCTCTCTCTTTCTCTCTCCTTTGATGGACGCATGATGCAAAATATTATCTTGCTTTTCATTTAACAGGCTGTGATTCACGAATCGACGTCCCCCCCAACACCACCACAGCAAAACGCGAGTAGAACCTGCGATGATGCGTGACCATCCTGGAAATGACTGAGAAAGTTGCTTCGTCACATGGTGCACCCTCTTACACACACGCCGGTGGCAGAAGGTGAGCAGAGAGGCTTCTTTCCGCAGCAGCGGGCAGTCACCTCTGGGCGGTGGGAGTGGATAGTGTGCAGCAGCCTCGGCGCACAAGAGCGCACAGACACCTCCAAGCAGTGGGAGTGGATGAGCTGCAGTAGCCTGAGTGTGCATTGCCGAAACAAAGAATTAGGCGTGTACAGTTGTATGTACTCTACAATTACTAATTCTATACTATCTTTCAGATGACTAAACTGGTGGGTGCACTATGTCCCGGCACATGGTTGGAGATACACCGGTGGCACAAAGGTGAGCTGCGAAGATTTTCTCCAGTGTCAACACACCCTTTCCCTCTCCATCTCTTCCTTTCTCTCTCTCACACTTTCTCTGTCTCTTCCTCTCTCATTCTTTCTTTCTCTCTCTTCCTCTCTCACCTTCTCTCTCTCTCTCTTCCTCACTCTCACACTGTTTCTCTCTCTCTCTTTTCCTTGTATCTTACTATTTCTCTCTTTCTCTTTCTCTCTCTCACTCTTTCTCTCTTTCTCTGTCTTCCTATCTCTCTCACCCTTTCTCTGTCTTCCTCTCTCCCACTCTCTCTCTTCCTCTCTCTCACACTGTTTCTCTCTTTCTCTCTTCCTTGTATCTCACTCTTTCACTCTTTCTCTATTTCTGTCTCTCACTCTTTCTCTCTTTCTTTGTCTTCCTCTCTCCCTCACTCTTTCATTGCTTCTCTCTCTCTCCCTCACATTTTCTCGCTTTCTCTTTCTCCTTTTCTGGACGCATGATGCACCATCTTATCTTTCTTTTTGTCTTGCAGGCTGTGATTCACAAACGTTCCAGCGATGACACAACATGGCTGTACATAGTTTTATTTGTTGTTTTGGTTTAATAAAATGCTTTATATGTAAATCCATACATGACTAAGATTCTTATTTGTCCAACCTCACAAGCATCTCCTTATTCATAATTTTAAAACACGACCATTTTTTTTACGTTCCAGATTCCCTAATGTGACTGTCACATTTGTTTGTAGGCGGTGGGGGTGAGGGGGGATGGCGAACAAAGACCTCCTGCTGGGGCATGTCGGAGCAGTGTTGGGTGTCCGACTTGCATGATCATTGCCTCCATTGCAGCTGTTCTCAGAGACTTACGAGCCGGTGGGCTGGCTCGTAGATGAAGAACTGCGAGCCGACATGCAGGCTCATAGAGGGAGAACCACGGCCCGTCAGTTCGCAGAGGGAGAGCTGCGGGCCAGCTCGCAGAGGAACAGCTGCGGGCCGACTAGCATAGGGAAAGGTGCGGGCCATCGGCTTCCAAAGGGACAGCTGCGGAACAGTGATGTGGGGAGAGGGAGCGTGAAGAGCGTATCTCGCAGAGAGAGACCTGCGGTATATTTCCAGTCTTGGCTTCACAGATACAACTGCGGGCCCGAGAACTCGCACCTGAAGAGCTGTGAACCAACAAGTGGTTCGCAGAGGGAGACTTGCGGGCCAAAGAATGTTGTTGGAGGTATGCTGTTGATGGGGGGAAAGGGTGCGTTACCTGCTGATGTAGGGAGATGCAGCGTGAAAGGAGTATCTTGCGCATACAGAGCTCCGGTATATTAAATTGCCCCCGGGACCTTTCTTTGATATCTTCACTCTATACGAGGCACAAGATGGCTGCTAACACTTCCTGGGTTGAAGTGTTAGCAGCCAATCAGAGGCAAGCTTGTGCTCGGGAGTTAGGCACCGTCCAGATATATATATACCTTTTTTTCCTTTAATATCTCATAAACTACTGAACGGATTTACACCATTTCAACAAAAGCGTACTTTCTGGACCAAGACCTTTCTCCCTGCCAAATTTGGTGTAATTCCGTTCAGCAGTTTGACCTGTAGCCTTGTCTAAGGTTTCCTATGGAAAATGCATTAAGAAAACACTCTTTTGGACCCCCCCTTTTTTTCAGCCCCCCCTTCACCAATCGCCCTGTAATATGTCTTCGCAGCTGGATGGCTCCGGTCTTGGGTGTTAAAATCTCACAATAAACTTGCTTTCAATCAACAGCCAACCTTGTACATCCTCAATACACCCCTAAACTTTCAATATATGAGCTGATCAAAAAATAGAAACTTTCTGGAAAATTTAGAAAAGATTTGTCAAACGATGCCAAAGGAGGGCTCCAGGAGGGGGGCCGCAGAACCCCCTCCTAACATGAGTGAAGCCCCGGGTCTGCAGGGACCCCAGCGGGCCTCCGCAGCCCCAGCGAGCCCCTGCTATTACTTTTTAAGACATGCCCCCTGGACCTAGCCCACCCCGGCTCCGTGCCCTTATGTTATCTTCCAGCTTGTCCTTTTGTAAAATTGTAATGCGGCTGCCTGAGCCGCGGGAACAGGCTGAGCATCATTTCTAACAATTGAAAGGCTAAGAAGGACATCAATTCCTTTTTTCAGCATGCTGTTCGTACGCAAAATTAAAGCCCGCTATTTTAGAAACTCCGTCCTACTATAGGAGAGAGGACAAGCTGGAAGATAACATAAGGGCACGGAGCCTACTAAAGGGAAGCACTGTAACTCACCTGAAGAACTGCAAATTCCAGCATGCAACACGGCATTTTAGTAGCAAAGTCACGCCCACTAATGGCTGTTCCACATCAATGAAGAAGGAACAAGCAGGTGATGCAAATGTTGTTTCTTTATGTTCAATCCATGAGGTAGAGGCGTGATTGCCTCAAAACGCGTGACAGCGAGCTGGCGCGAGGAAGAGAACACCGCAAGGTGCACAACAGCGTTGAGTGCCCGCCTGAGCGCCAGGGCTTTGTAATAAAAAATATATATATATATATATATTTGCTGCAACTCTCCTTCTCACAACCACCATCCAAAAGAGAAAGACAGCACTCGCGGGGGCCGTTTCCAAAATTTATTAAGTGGAAACTTTCACGAAAATAAACAGACGCGTTTCGGTAACAACCTTCTTCTATGTTTCCGAAACGCGTCTGTTTATTTTCGTGAAAGTTTCCACTTAATAAATTTTGGAAACGGCCCCCGCGAGTGCTGTCTTTCTCTTTTGGATGGTGGTTGTGAGAAGGAGAGTTGCAGCAAATATTAATTGCGGGTACACCCCCGCATGAAGAAGCACCCGCCTGAGAGTGCACCGGATTGGTGTTTTGTAGCAGTGATATATATATATATATATATATATACGTAACCTCTCGCTACCTATTACACACAGTTGGTCCTCTGATGAATCTATTACTGTGCTGAAAGTGACTGGATATTCGGAGGATGAACACTTATCTAGTGAGGACCAGGAATAGGATAATTGCATCTTCAACTCAATTACATTACAGTCAGGAATACTCCCCCATTGACTATAAGTAACTCAAATTCAAATGATTTACCCACAAGGAATGATGAGACAGAATCGGCAAAATCAGTTTAAAATCCAAAGTTTAGTTATTCATTTATAGGTAAAGAACATTTGCATTAAAATAAGATAGCATACTACCCTAATATTCAATTAGTAAAGGATTTAATGAAAATATACAAAGCCTCTGTGATCCAGGGAGAATTCTATGGCTGATCAGGGAAATCTTCCTCAGCCTAGGCAGATTTGGACTCATACAGCGTATGTGTCAGTAGGAAATAGGAAACACAGTGATCCTTGTAAGTCTCTCAGGAAGGTTCAGCAAAGTTCTAAGTACCAAGTTCCAGTTCGTCAAGACAACAATCTGTCTCAGTCTGTCACTGTAACAACAAAAGTCACAGCAGCATGATGTGAACCCTCCAGCCACAAGGTTCAATCTGAGTTAGCACACCGGTCTGCAGCAGATCGCAACATGGCGTCAACGAAGTAGCATCAGAGTGTCACAAAGTTGCTTCTGCTCTGCTCCCAGTTCTCCCAAAATGTGAGCAATTATACTCCATAAGTTCAGACCACTCTCTTCCATTGGCCAGTCCAAAGTAAGGTGGAGGTGATGTAGCAGAAAAGAAGATTCAAATCTGGAAAAATTAACTAAATCGATTACGCAGCTTCCTTAGGACATGTAAGCATAGAATGCATCGAACATTAGGACGTTTTGGAAAAAAAACTTTAGAGTTCACTAGTGCCACTGTTCCAAGCAGCTGTCCCAGAATGTAGCAACAATTGTTGCAAACACACTATTCAGTCCAAAAGGTGTAAAAGGAAATAGTTATCATTTCAATTTAACCTGTTAGTTTACTGAATATTCCTATATGCTTCAGAATACTCAGTCTATGACTTCATTGAAAAAGGAGAGTAAAAATGAGGCCGACATGAAATATGACTAACATACAAAAATATTATGTTAAAAATATGAATCGCACACTAAGAGGGAAACTAACATATTAACTTCAAAACACATTAATAAACATTTCAATCTGATCATAATTAATTCATGTAAGTATAGGGTCTTATAAAATGTATTGTAAGTGCCAACGTTACACAAATGAGAAAATGAATATTAATCTTTGTCGTTTGAGTGCTATTCAATAACTACATATATGAAACAAAATGTTTTAAAAAGTTTCAGGAAGGCACTTTTAAGCATACTCATATAGCACCTACTTTTCTTTTGTCTTTTTCAGTGTGCACTTTATAACATGAAATAATAATTTCACACTTTTCACATGCAAATCAATCTACTTCACATTTTTTTTCTTTTTTTTTCTTTATTTCACATTAATTGCATGGATACAAATATATTAGTACATGATAAAAAATCACATCTATTGAAATTTAACACATAGGGCCCTATTCTGCTCCATATGAGTCGCATCCGGAGGGCTTTCTGAGCAAGACATGCTTCGGGAGTCCGAATGAGCGAGTACGATGCTGCTGTATGCTTATGGACTCGGTTCGCTGAGACTCCCATTGAACTCTATGGGAGCCCGTGTACAGACGCGCATAAAGGCTTGCATAGCAGAAAAGGGGTGGGTGGGTGGGTGGGGAAAAGTGTAGACCCTGTGGCTGTGCATGTCTGGATCGGGGGAACCCATGGATACACCCCGTGACAAATTTGGAGGGTCCCGGGTGAAGAGGTGCCTGCTACGGGCCCCGAAGTACGCTTCAGACAGCCGCTTTGTCTCGCTGAGACAAAGGCAAAGCGGCTGTCCGAGTCGTGCATCGTACTCGCTGGTCAGAATTTGGCTCCATAGCGCCCCACGATTCGGCTACAAACGGATTGTACGGACAGATTTGGGTCCCACAAACGTTGTGGTCGGCGCACACGCGATCTTCGCATAATACTTGGTCTTTCGGACATGTGTATGATGTGGTCGTAAACAAGGGCTACGAATCGGATCCAGAAAAGCCGAATCCCATTTGGAGGTCTTACAAACAACATTGTAATCGGGCTCATAATATGTCCTAAACTATCTTTCCATCTGCATGCTTTTACAATGCAGTTTCTGGATCATATTTGTATGTCATTTTCAATTTTGTAGAACTTAACACACATTGGTCATAATTTGTGTAAAAGTTGTCTTAATCATTAGATGACATCTCTGCACTCACTACTTCTTCTATTGATGATCTAATTACACTGGTGTAGATTGATTCATAGTAGGAATTGAACAATTGTAGCATCTCTGAGTCTTTAATTTGAATTGTTCTGCTAGATCTCTGATAGATACATTTTTGAGGTTTTTCTTTCCATCTTTGTGATTTTTAGCAAAGAGTTACAGCTCCTAGGTTTTTGCTTGGGTTATATTGGGCACCAGACTTTCTGTTGGTCAATGAGTAGAGGTAGAATTGCAATCCACTCCATCAATCATATTTTCAAATTTTGTGGTTTCTCTATTTAATTGTAATTTGCGTATTTCTTTCCAGAATTGTGAATCACCACACACTGGGACATTAAAGTTGATTATAGTGTAGATCGTGTCTTGAAGGACTACAGTCGCCTTCACCCTCCTTTTTTTCTGTCCACATAGAGTGGATGGATGCCTGAGATTTTTGTGCAAGTAAATGGTTGTAGCAATTTGTTTTGTTTTTGACTTATGAGAAAAGTATTTTTAAACATATTGCTCAGTTTTATCTTGGTTGAATCATTGTCATGTGGGAGGTACTCTTGCATAGTTTACTACAATGATACAGAGGAACAGATTCACAAAGGTTTTATCATGAGTAGGTGTGCCTAACTTCCAGTTTAGGTGGGATTAAATAAAGTTCATTTTCACATCTCAACCTTAACTAGAGAGGAATAGGTTCCACCTCTCTAATTTGTATGTTTGGGTGTGTGTATGGTGATATGTGGGCATGTGAATGTTCAAGCAAATGTGTAAATCAGTGTGTGTGCATGTGTTTGTGTGTGTGTGCATGTGTGTCCATGAGTATAAATGTGTGTTTAGGGATGTGCAAAATTGTACTTTACTATGAAATGTCACAAAATGACTGAAAGATTTGGTGACATTACACTTTTATGAGGATATTTTGTGTGCAGGCTGACATGTGCCTTCACTTTGCGTAAAAAAGTATCTCAAGATATTGACAGCAGGCTGGTTCATTCAGAAAATGTTTATCAGTAAGACATTTTATCTGTTAACAATCTACCACCATGCAAAAAATGGAGCAAAATTGTGTAATCTAAAATTTTGATACATTTTATGGTAAGCAAAATTTGGAAATGAAGCACATTTTACAGGTAAAATTAAAATGTCACTAGTCATAGTGTGTCTGCGTGTGCGTGTCTGAGTGAGAGAGGGAGAGACTGGCTCAACTCAAAAATGCCTAATCAGTGATACATTTTCTGCTTGAACGAGCCTCCCGTTTGTAAAAAAGTGTCCAAAGTTGCATACTGCAAAATGTCAAAACATTTCGTGTCACACAAAATTCAGAAATCAAACGAAATTTCATAAAATTTCACCAGAGTTTAGAGTGCATGCATATGAATGTGTCTGTGGATGTGTGTGTTTAGAGAGAGACAAAGGGGCATATTTACAAGTAATGGCGAAGTGTGGCGATAAGCAAAAATTGCTAACGCCACAATCCATCATTCTGAAAATGCAGGGATGCGCTGTATTTACAATGGTACAGCACATCCCTGCGTTCTCCCTACCGCTGGCGCTAAACTCAGACGCCCAGTTCCAAAACAGGCACACTTGCACCATAGTGCAAGGGTTACTCTGTTGAGGAAATGATTCTTTATGTGCAGGAATGTGTCCCTTCCTGAACAAAAATAATCACTAATGGTGATTTGTAACTCATATATGTGCTGTGTTTTGCAGCACATATAGAAGTCGCAAATTGTAATTTTTTCAAATTCTTGTTTATGTACAGGAAGGGATACCTTCCTGCTAATAAAGAATCATTCACGGCAAAATGCTGTCTCTATGTGTGCATGCAGAATGCAGCACACATAGAAAGCGCAAATACGATTCAAAATTTCTCCTCGTTTTGCCATGTTAAGACCAGGTTTTCCCTGGTCTTAATTTTGCCGTTGCCCCATATTTACGCCATCCTTGCAAATAGAGGGTAGAGTCAAAATCAAAGGGTGTTGCGGCGGAACGTCCACCGTTAAGTAGCTTAACGCATCATTGTAAATAAGGCGAAGCGATTATGGTCTCATGAACGTCGCAAAAAGTGACATTCGTGTGCCGATAAACCCTTGTAAATATGCTCTATAGTCTGTGCGTGTTTCTTTGCTTGTCAAATCCCATAAGACTAACCACGTCTGATACGTATTTCGTTCCTTTCAAATTTCTTATTTCTACTGTCCTGAAAACAGAGCATTTGCTTCTCTTCTACTTCTGCATGATTTCTAGTTTTGCTGGAGGGTTTGCACAAAGGAGTCATATTTTCTCAGTTGGGGTTAATATGTCATCATTGAATCTAATTATTTCAGTGAAATGATGAAAACAAATGATAAAACAAATTTGCAACAGAAACAGGGCCCATCTATCAACCTCTCCAGTCATAAAACGCCTTTCACTAGACAAGCAGAACAGGTATTGCTTAAGGCATTTGCTGCCATAACACACAATGAGGGTGATATCAAGTTGAAAATGTTTGTTGTTCCAAGTAGGAAATAGCAGATCTTGGATTATACTTTTACATTAGAGATTTCTTATTGAGTAAAGTACTGCTCAACAGTTTCCTGATATACGCGGCAGGCGTATTATCTTTAAAATAATGACTTTAAGTTTATTTTGTATGAAAATAACACAGCTATCCTGTTATCTTTTTCATGTTTTGACTAGGAAAGTACTGTTGAGAGAAAAGCATTGCTGAAAATGTTTAAAGGTAGCTGAGCTTTCAGATTAGGGATATCGTAGACCCATAAAATAAGCCATTTTAGATGTTTACATGGAGACATGCAGCAGGTGAAATATTTGACAAGGTGACTGTAAAATTAAGAACTCTTCGAAACATACTTTGGTTTACCTAGGAAAGGAGCACATATTTGAATCATTGCCTGCAGGAAGACCTCATATATACTAAATGTATATATTTGAACATGGTTTCTGTTTACAAGACTAGAGAGCGTGAGAGGTTAGAGATGATGTCAGTGGAATACAGGGTCGTCTGTCTCTTTCATGCTATATACTTGCACATGAGGTTTATATGCACAAACGGCATATATGCACATATCCAGTGCAAACGCAAAGACCGTGGCCGTAACTAGCTGTAGCGGCAGTTACTGCTCCTTTCCACTGATCTTCCATTGCGTAAACTCCATGATTTGGTAGGTGCTTTATAAATGCTGTTGCTCTGTCAGTCACTCACCCATAAGATCACTAAGAGTTCAGGTGGAAAACAAATGCAGTCCACAGATTTGCACATGGTATCTCCATTTGTATTGTACAGGTGTTTGCCAAAGTGTGATGCAGAATATTCTGCTTGTGTGTGGGCTCACACAACAGACATCCACTGTAACAGATCTAAGACCGGGAAGCACAATTCCAAACATGTCTCAGGCCTGCCATTGCAAATCCTGTATGCGCAGTTTAACTTGCTGTTTCTACCTGGCAAAATAAACCTTTTGCCAGGCCCAAACCTTCCTTTTTAAAATATTTTTTAATACATATAAGTCACCCTGGAGTGCGCCCTCAACAGCCCAGAGGACAGGGCCCAATGTATTTAAAAATGTGGACATGTACTGCATCACTGGCTATGAGTACTAGACCTCAGACACCACCACTTCAGTACACTTCTGGACATGAGGATACTCTGCCAGGAAGAAGGACTGCTGTGTTGCTGAAGCACTGTCACTCTGCCTAATACACTCTGCTGGACTTCTTCTTTGCAGTGCTGATCACCTGCCTCTTACCTGGGTGAGAATGACTGGACCTGCATCTCCTGCTCCCCAGAAATCCAATTGCTCCAAGGGCTAGCTGGCTGGCCTCCTGATCTGAAGCCTCTGGGACATAACAGTATTCTAACCCCTGCCATCTATGAGTCTCCCCTGCCAAGTGGTGCCACCCCAGTCCTGGACTGTTTGAAAAGGGCCTAAGGTGCTTGCCAGTGGAACTGATGCATCTTCTCTGCTGAGCAATTCATCCCTGAGCAGAACCGACACATCTCCTCAGCTGAGCTGTGCATCCCCGAGCAGAACCAATGCATGGATTGGATCCAGTGCAAAAGACATGCAGTGCCACCACAACGCACTTCTTGGAACAGAAGCATGGCATTTAGAACTATTAGTGTGCAACGCTTTACCCAGCTCAGCTCCTCGCATCCCTCGTCAATGGCAGCCTTGACAATGGTGTCAAGACTCTGCACCCCAGCTCCACAAAATCAACGCATCACCTCAGCTGCACATCACATCCCCAACACCGGACTTCGCTTCACAAGCCCCATTGATGGGATCCTTATAGTAGACGCACAGTACCTTGCACCACAGCCTCCCCGCATCTCAGAACCGACGCATCTCTAGTACTCTGTTCAGCAAGACTAACTAGGTCCCTGCATCAGGCCCATGCTCCATCGCTGTCAGCCTGAACTTGTGAATTTGTCCCGGTACGGCGGGACCAGATATCCCCATTAGCCCTTTGTGCTGGATAGCGGAGGGGTAAAAATGACTATTCCCACTCCAGTGAGTGCAACAGTAGGGAAAGTGTTAGATAGCGGAGGGGTAACAATTAGTATTACCACTCCACTGAATACAACAGTAGGATAAGTGTTGGATAGCCGAGGGGTAAAAATTACTATTCCATCTGTAGTGAGTGCAACAGTAGGGAAAGTGTTGGATAGCAAAGGGGTAAAATGTACTATTCCCACTCCAGTGAGAGCAACAGTAGGGAAAGTGTTGGATGGCAGAGGGGCAAAAATTACTATTCACACTCCAAAGAGTGCAACAGTAGAGAAAGTGTTGGTTAGCGGAGGGGTAAAAATTACTATTCCCACTCCACTGAATGCAACTGTAGGATAAATGTTGGATAGCGGAGGGGTAAAAAGTTGTATTCCCTTTACGGTGAGTGCAACCGTAGGGAAAGTGTTGGATAGCGAAGGGGTAAAAATTACTATTCCATCTCTAGTGAGTGCAACAATAGGGTAAGTGTTGGATAGCAAAGGGGTAAAATTTACTATTCCCACTCCAGTGAGAGGAACAGAAGGGAAAGTGTTGGATAGCAGGGGGGGCAAACATTACTATTCCCACTTCAAAGAGTGGAACAGTAGAGAAAGTGTTGGATAGCGGAGAGGTAAAAATTACTATTCCCACTCCACTGAATGCAACAATAGGATAAACATTGGATAGCGGAAAGGTAAAAAGTGTTATTCCCACTCCGGTGAGTGCAACAGTAGGGAAAGTGTTGGATAGCGAAGGAGTAAAAATTACTATTCCAACTCCAGTGAGTACAACAGTAGAGAAAGTGTTCGATAGCAGAGGGGTAAACTTACTATTCCCACTTCGGTGAGTGCAACAGTAGGGAAAGTGCTGGATAGTGGAGGGGTAAAAATGACTATTCCCACTCCAGTGAGTGCAACAGTAGGGAAACTGTTGGATAGCGGAGGGGTAAACATTACTATTCCCACTCCAAAGAGTGCTACAGTAGAAAAAGTGTTGGATAGCGAAGGGGTAAAAATTGCTATTCCAACTCCAGTGAGTGCAACAATAGGGAAAGTGTTGGATAGTGGAGGGGTGAAAATTACTATTCCCACTTCAGTGAGTGCAACAGTAGGGAAAGTGTTGGATAGCAAAGGTGTAAAACTTACTATTCCCACTCCAGTGAGTGTAACAGTAGGGAAAGTGTTGGATAGTGGAGGGGTAAAAATTACTATTCCAACTGCAGTGAGTGCAACAGTAGGGAAAGTGTTGGATAGCAAAGGTGTAAAATTTACTATTCCCACTCCAGTGAGTGTAACAGTAGGGAAAGTGTTGGATAGTGGAGGGGTAAAAATTACTTTTCCAACTCCAGTAAGTGCAACATTAGGGAAAGTGTTGGATAGCGGAGGGGTAAATATTATTATTCCCACTCCAAAGAGTGCAACAGTAGGGAAAGTGTTGGATAGCGGAGGGGTAAAAATTACTATACCCATTCCAGTGAGTGCAACGATAGGATAAGTGTTGGATAGCAGAGGGGTAAAAATTACTATTCCCACTCCAGTCAGTGCAACAGTAGGGAAAGTGCTGGATAGCGAAGGGGAACAAATTACTATTGCCGCTCCAGTGAGTGCAACAGTAGGGAAAGTGTTGGAAAGCGGAGGGGTAAAAATTACTATTCCACTCCAGTGAATGCAAGAATAGGGAAAGTGTTGCTGAGAAAAGGGGTAAAATGTATTATTCCTACTGCAGTAAGAGCAACAGTAGAGAAAGTGTTGGAAAGCGGAGGGGCAAAAATTACTATTCCCACCCCAAAGAGTGCAAAAATAGACAAAGTGTTGGATAGCGGAGGGGTAACAATTACTATTCCCACTCCATTGAATGCAACAGTAGGATAAAAGTTAGATAGTGGAGGGGTAAAAAATGTTATTCCCATTCCGGTGAGTGCAACAGTATGGAAAGTGTTGGATAGTGGAGGGGTAAAAATTATTATTCCCACTCCAGCGAGTGCAACAGTAGAGAAAGTATTGGATAGCGGAGGGGTAAAAATTCCAATTCCAACTCCAGTGAGAGCAACAGTAGGAAAAGTGTTGGATAGCGGAGAGTTGAAAATTACTATTCCCATTCCAGTTAGTGCAATAGCGGAGAGACAAAAATTACTATTCACACTCAAACAGTTAAAAAATATATATAACAAAAATAAATAAACAATATTTTAAAAATGAAAAATCAAATATGTTAAATATATAAAAAGAAAACATATTATAATATTAATTAAATATAACTAAAACCTATAAATAATATATAAAATAAAATATTTAATCCATTTATGAACAATTATTCTTTCAAACTAGTACATATTTACAAACAAAATAATGTATTAATACAGAAATGTATCTATTCTATTCCCTACCCTATAACACCAATAACAACACACTTCAACCTTTTTCATTACATTTACTTCCATAATTAACATAATTAAAATTCAATTATAGGAATATTATTGATTAAAAAAATGAATAATTAACTACACACACTGTAACACTATAATATCCACACCTAAACTAAACTATAAATAATAAAACCCAACTAAAACTTATTTTTCAAATAAAAACGATTAACATCTAATAATAAAGTAATTAAAGTGTATTTAATACCCACCCTTTACCCCTTCAAATTAAAAGCAACACACACAAAAATAAACCATTACCCAAAATAAATACCAAATAAGTAACATTAATTAACAACTATATATTAATTATTTTAAAAAAAGGTAATTCCCACCCTTTACTCCTACAAACACCACAGCACACACCTAAAATGTATTACACAATTACCATTATCTATTACCAATTAATTAATTAAAATTACCATCCAGTTATTAATTTATCAATTACAAATAAATTAATTCCCACCCTTTACACCTATAAACACAACACACACCTACAATTAATTACACAATTACCATAATTAATTACCATTTATTCATTAAAATCAATTAACTACCAATTATTGATTCATAAATAAAAATAAATTACTTCCTATCCTATACACCTATAAAGTCCAAAACACACACCTAAAGTTAATTACAAAATTACTGTAATTAATTACCAATTAATTAATTACAATTAATTAACAACAAATGATTAATTGATTAATAATAAATTACTTTACACATTAAACAAATAATAATAAATAAAAAATAATCATAAATGTAATGCAAATTCAAATTTCAAAGCTTTATTCGATTATTAAAAAACAATCATAAAAGCATACATTGTTAAAATACAGAATAAAATACAGAACATACATCAGATATTACAGTAAACGAAGCAGCTTAAATGGCATCAAGTATGTCGGCCAGACAATCTAATGTTTATAGAAAAACAACGGTTAGAACACCAGGCTTTGCCTATGGGAGACAGCTTTTAATATAAAGGTAGCGGTAAAAAAACAAATGTCCACCATATCAAGTCCAAATAACAATGTCATCGCTTGGGCAGTAGTGAACACAAAGTATTTCTTAAAAACAGGTTTGAGATAGTAAAGACGAAGATGCAGATAAAAAGGGCAAATAAGCATAAAGTGCAATGTGCTTTGCTTAGTTGAGCCGTCACAAGGGCAAGGTGTTGGGCTATAAATTTTCATCTGTGGAAAGGCCACCAGGTTATGGGCAATGCCTAATCTCAACCTAGTGAGAACAAACTGGTGAGATTGTTTGGTAATGGCTTTTAAATACATAGGCAAGCCCGAGACAACTGATATGTTAGAGTGGTAAAAAACATGGGTTGACGAGAGGCTACATTGAACACTACGCAGGTTAGATTTGGTCCCTAGAAAAACGTTTTTAAGCTCCTTTTTAGGTATAGTGACAGCGCTCAGGGGCTCATCAAAAATGTCAAGATTAAAAATTTCACTGTAGGAAGATGAAACATAATTTAACCAGGGGATCTTACGGACATTATCCAACCGAAGACAGTCTAAAATGATTTGCCTGGTAAATCCTGTCTCATCCTTGGCCCAAATTGACCTCCAAGCCATAAGAGGTCTCAATCCCGTTAGATCTGTAAGATAATCAAGGCCCACCTCTCTATGACTTAGTTCAGTAGATGCCGAGGAGGGAAGGCAAAGGAGTCTTTTAAGGAACTGGTTCTCTGTAACTTGTAGATCTCTGTGTTTACAGTAGCCCCATATACCTGAACCGTATAAGGCAACAGATACACATCTATGCCTATAGATGTTTAACATGTCAGGGATGCGACGACTGCCTAATTTGAATGCAAAGCGGAATACTTGAGAGGAGCTTTTGCCCATCTTGGCATTCCCATTTAAAATCTCGGGTGCCCAAGTTCCTCTATTATTAAAAGTTATGCCAAGATAACAGAATGTGTCCACTACCTCAATTCTATGATTATTAAAATGAAATGGTTTAGAACGTTTCATCCATTTCCATCAGGCCATAATGAAGGTCTTAGAGTTATTTATTTTTAGTTTTCTCCCCTTGATAAAGTCGTAAAAATAATTCATAAGGTTTTGGAGTCCATTCGGAGTACGCGAGAGTAGAACCGTGTCATCTGCATATAGCAGGACAGGGACAGGGTGACCACCAACCTGTGGGGAATCTGCATGTACCCTCTTCAATTCGGACTCGATGGAGTTTATAAAAAGGGAGAAAAGCAACGGGGCCAACACACAGCCTTGCCTTATGCCTGATTTGACCCTGATTTTCCTGGTACATTCCCCGGCCTGGCCAAAGCGGATCTGGGCTGATAGCTTATTATAAAGTCTGGCCAGGAAATATATTATTGCTGGGGGGGCTCCCATTCCCAATATAGTCGACCATAACAAAGTATGATCCACTAGGTCAAAGGCACTTGAGAGGTCAGCGAAACAGAGAAATAAAGAGCCCCGTTTCGCTTTAGTGTATTTCCCGATGATAAGATCGAGATTAATACACTGCTCTGTTGTCCCAAGACCCTTACGGAAGCCATATTGAGATTCAGCTAGAATTTTATTTTCCTCCGCCCATTCCTCCAGTCGTACCAGTAGGACCCTGCTCATAATCTTGAGTGAGGAATCCAGAAGGGAGATAGGGCGGTAGTTCTTAGCCTCTCCTCTATCTCCCTTCTTATAGATCGGCAGAATTATGGATTCACTCCAGGTGGAAGGTGAACTATCCCTAACTGATGCGTTGAACACCTGGGTCAGGAGCGGGCTCCAAAGTGCCAGGTTGGATTTATACAGGTCAACCGGGACCCCATCTGGTCCCGGTGCCTTCCCCCCTTTGCTCTGGCTGATGGCCATTTCCACCTCTTGAAGGGTAATACCCAGGGATAGCTTAGGTTCATACAGGGCGGTAGAAAGGCTAGCACAGTCCTCCCTAGCCGAGTCAAAGATTTCTGTAAAATATAATACCCAATTATCTTCGCTAACCTGTGCTGATAATATAGGGAAATCTTCCTTTACAAGAAAAGGGCTATTGACCGTACTCCAAAAGAGCTTACTGTCACGCAATACTGCTGCTTTAGTCAAATCGTCCCAGGCAAGCTCCCTTAGCTCTTGTTTTCTACGTGTTAGGTGCTTTTTGTATAACAGCCTGAGGTATATAATGGCCTCCCTGTCTCTGGGTTGTTTAGAAAGTGCCCGCTTAAGTTCTTGGAGGGATTTGGTACACGCATTATCAAACCAACCGGTAGCTGCCTTCTTCGTTAAGCCTTTGGTGATGGTGAGGGATCTTTTTATGATGGTACCCAATTCCACAAAATCAGCTATAATGCACTGGGGGGAAGCCTCTGAGTCCAAACATTTGAGTATCGCTACAGACCCCATTTCTACAATTTTATGCTGCAGCTTCTCGGAATTATCCACACGCCATTTGATACGAATACCATTCTGCCTACAGGGGGTTAAGTCTTCTACTATCATACGCTGGAAGTTAACCGGGAACCCCCAAATAGAAATCAACATGGTGATGGCATTATGTTCGCTACTTCCAAAATCTACAACAATAGGAACCATACAAAATGGAACAATATGAACAGAAACTAATAAATGGTCAATAACAGAAGCCAAGTTCATTCCTACAAAAGTCGGTACAGGGTTACCCTCAAGGTCTGCAGCCGGGGAATGTATCAATAGATCCAGTTTAAGCATAAAGGAGTTGAGGGAGTCACCATATGGTGAGTGTATAAAATGTGCCCGGTTTTCCCCATTATCCCCGTCGTACCCGCAAACTTTGGTGAAAGAGTGGGGGCAAGTACGAATATTAAAATCCCCTCCCCAGATGATATCAAGAGGTTTATGGATGCCTTTGCAGATGTTTCTCACTGCTACATCCAACTCATCCAAAACTGAGGTATTTGTAGCATCAAACAAATTGTTAAAGTGGTTAATCAGCAGGGTTACATGGCCCCTTTTGTTTTCCATGCTTAAAATTTGCGAGTGAAAACCCACAGTCTGGTGCGATTTCACACGAACAGGGAGGTTCACAGAAAGTAGAGTTACTAGCCCCCCTTTAGCCCTGCCCATATTGGACCTTTGTGCCGGGTTGTTATATGACACAAATCCATCAAGGGTGATATCAGTTGTTACCCAGGTCTCTTGTAAACATAAGACATCAAACTGGGAAAGAATTTCGCTCCAGCCCAAGGACGACTTTTGCCGGCTCCAGCCAGCAATATTCCAGCTAGCAAATTTGAAGCCGGGGGTACATGGAGCTAGTTCAATAACCTCCGGTATACTAGTAAATCCCAGTGATGGCCTGATAACAACAGGGGAGACCGTAGATACAAGAAGGTGGGGTGGGGCAGAGGGGTCAACTCCCTGGGATAGTAAATGTGCAGGGGTAGGGGTGAGGGGCATTACGGGGGCTGGATCGATAGATATACTTTTACCCATAACTGCTATTAAATTATTACCAGTAGCAGGGGGGATGCAAAATGGGGAATATAATGTGGATAGTCAGTCTACTCCATCTAAACCGTTAAGACAATTAAATCGGTTAAAATCACAGAAAGGAGTCTCCGGAGACAACAGGGCCGGTCTTGCTTCATACCCACTGAATCTACCCCTCCGCTCAACCCTCGTCCAATTATCTCGGCCTTGATCATGGTGCAAGTGGATAGGGGTAAAGAAAAAAGACACTGGCAGCGTCTGGATGGTGGAATCGAAGGATTTACTAAACCCGGCACATATGTGCGAGACTGTTCTGGGGTCTCTAAAACTCACCATGATACAGTCCCCGATTATAGTCTTTCTAGTTTTACCCAGCCAAGGTACCCTTCTAACCAAGATGATTTCATTATGAAGGTGGGCCGGGAGGGGTCTATTCCAGTTCAGCCATTTAATGACTTTATTTTTAAGAGATTGAAAATTCTCGGCTTCTCCAACTTCTAAGGGAGGAACACCGGCCAGGACTACCATGAAGCGGTTAGCTTCAGGGGGCAGATCAGGCCTACATGGTCTAGGGACAATCTTATCAGGGGGTGGGGAAGCTATGTGGCCATTAGTTGTGGCCCCGTTAGTAGTGGTCATAGATTGAACTGGACCTGCAGGTAGCAAAGGGGGAATGTTAGAGTTGCTATTTTGAATCGGGGCTAGATTGCCCGTTGGGGGACGCAAAGGGGGAGCGGCATCATTCACTAAGGAGGGGCCTAGATTACCTAGGTTAGTAAGAGTGATTTGGGGGTTTGAAGAAGTATTGGACTTGGGGGATCTAGTAGCTAATATAGCAGCAGAAGTTTTCTCAGTGTTGGTAAGACGGAGTTCTATGCGTTCCAATTTAGACTGTAGGGGAAATAAGAGGGATTTGAAGAGGGCTCCCAAAGTTTCTAAAGAGAGGTCCAGACTAGGTATGTGTTGAGAAAGGCCTGATGTGGGGTTGGGGGTATCATGTTTATGTTTGGCTGGTTTAGATTTGCCACCAGGTTTCGAGTTATACGGCCTTTTACATTTAGTTGCGACCCCTTCAATAACTCCATTTAGTATAGTATCACAAGTGACAACGGAGTCTGAGGGAGTGGGCACATTAGTATCAAGGACCATATCAATTTCTGGGAGAATTTCGTTAACCAAAATATCCAGATCAAGTGACGCCAAGTTGGTCACAGTAGATGTTGAAAAAGGGCCCATCGCAGCATTGTTAGTAGACTCAGTAGGTCGTTCGGGGGTTTTAGCATTAGCCAAAGTACCAAGGGAAGATCTTTTGAAGGCCGAAAATTCCTTCGATAAACGCTTCTCAAGAACGTTTATTTCAGTGTCAATGAGGGTATTAGCTCTAATCAAAAATGTCTCCATACCTCCAGAAATGGCCGCTCCAGCTAGGGATGACTTGCTCCTGGTTTCACGACAAGACATCTCCCCACGCTAGAGTTAGCAGAATGTAGCAGCAGAAGCAAGAGGGGGGGCCCGGACCGGACAAGATCGGTCATGAACGGGCCCGCCCTTGGCCCGGGCTTCGCCCGGAAACGCTCCCGCGCAGCGGGATGCTGTATCCAATAAGTAGGGAGTATTATGGGCTGTGGGCGGAGCAACAGGGAGAGCGGACCAGGTGATGTCTCTAGGTCAGGCAGGGGCTCCTGGGAGATGGAGTCCCTGCAACGCTCGCAGCCCTGATGCAAGCTTCCTGTAGGAGCCCACGGAACTCGGCTCCTTCTAGCCGTCCAAAGTGCCTCTGCCCCAGATCACGAAGCAGCACCCGCGGAGCGGGTGCTGCGAGGTCGGCAGGAAAGGTGCAGAGAAGTACAGCCATGGCCTCACAGGACCAAGTCTTCAAGGAAACACCCACGCAGGGAGTGCAGGCAGGCGGTAGAAAACCCCTCAGGTGGGCTGTGGGCGGAGCAACAGGGAGAGCGGACCAGGTGATGTCTCTAGGTCAGGCAGGGGCTCCTGGGAGATGGAGTCCCTGCAACGCTCGCAGCCCTGATGCAAGCTTCCTGTAGGAGCCCACGGAACTCGGCTCCTTCTAGCCGTCCAAAGTGCCTCTGCCCCAGATCACGAAGCAGCACCCGCGGAGCGGGTGCTGCGAGGTCGGCAGGAAAGATGCAGAGAAGTACAGCCACAGCCTCACAGGACCAAGTCTTCATTGTGTAATGCCATTAAATGACTTCCCACCCTAATCCCCTATAAACCCACAACCTGCTACAAAACTATAAACGCAAAATTCTATTTTTTTTAAAACTACCTAGAATTTAACACATATTAAAAATACTAACAATTCTTATACAAAAAACATACATCACATACATATAAAATAGATACTAAAATACATAACATTAATAAAAAACGATATTCCTAACAACTATATTTTTTGAAACAATATTAAACACTTTGATATTTTTTAAATCGATATTACTTACTTTAGGTCGATATTCATGACCACGATGTTCTTGCTGTTGATATTTCTGAACCACGATATTAATGACTTTTTGTGCAACTCGATATTTTTTACTCGATATTCTGTCTCTGCACCGATGACAGGTCTAAAAGTTGTAGACCTGACTTTCGAGAAATACACCATTCATGTTGTCTTAGGCACATAGTGAAGTATTCTGTTTCTTGGGGTCTGGGCTTGCTGGTGTGCAAACTGTTAGAGGCGCCACCAGCACAGTGGCCCATTATATATTTAGGGATTACCAGATCTGTGAGATTTTTATGTAGTGTGTAAACCCGTATTGGTCATGAGGCTCTTTACGGGTAGCCACCATATCCATTTCCCACCTGTCATCCTGTATATATTTTTTAGTTTGTGCATAGTGTTTACTAGTGTGAGTCATAAAGCACTTTTCCTTTTTGAAAGAAAAGGCATTGGCAGGATTTCAATACTTGGTACCCAATTGGGGGTCTGCAGTACGGGATCCCAAGGATACCAGTACCGAAAGACCCCCATTATTTTTTGGGGTCCTGGTACTCCTTCACAGTGCTGATCGACTCACCTCAGCTCAAATATAGGATGAAGGGACCAAGGACATAGAATAAGAGCATTCTACCAAATGACTAATTGCCCCACTGAATCCGGTGCCCCTGAGAAATCAGAAACAATTAATAATTCCCTCATGGCCAGCCAGACCCAGCACCACTCCACCCCTTCTAGGTGTATTGGGTCAGATGTGCATAGCAGTGTTCTCAAAACATTGTGCCAGTATTTTTGCAACCTGTGTGATAATTTGTGAACAGATTTATATGCTAATACTTCCTAGTAGGTGGCAGTTTGACCTACATCATGAATATTAATGCAGTAGGTCACAAATTGCATTGCACTAGGAATTGCAGTCATCACAGGGATGTTCCTTCGAGGAGGTGATAAAAGGTTAATGTTTACTACCGGAATTCGGTCTCAAATCAATATATACTAATGAAAAACGTTATATGGAAGGGACAGATTAAACACACTGGGCCTTATTTCTGAATACCTTGCGACAGTTTTGCGCTTCCGTTGTGTCATTTTTCGTGACGCATCGGCGGCGTAAAACACCTCCTGTTGTGCCCTATTTACAAAGTGATGCATCTAAGCAGATGCGTCACTGTGCAAACCCCTGCGCTACATTATACCTGCGTCAGTTATAATGTATGCAGGGTGGGCGTTCCCACGTAAGTAAGACTCGTAGAAGTGACGCAGTGAAATCTACGAGATCACAGCAGGCGTAAGACTGATGCAGGCCCTTTCACATGGGGCTTGCCCCATGTGAAAGGACACATTACTGGAGTTGCGTCACTTTTGTGAAACACTCCTGCAATGTGTTACTTTTGCCCCTACAGATACGTCAGAAATACTGACTTATCTGTAACTCCTTAGCAACATGATGCGTCATACAGTAAATATGACGCATCCCTTATGTCACAAGGAGGGCGCACTGAGAAGTGACGCATCGCTGCTTTCACGCAGTGATGCGTCACTGCTCATAAATGAGGCCCACTATTTCTAAATACTAATTGGGACAATTCGGTAATATGTTACAGAATCGCAGGATGTGATTTGTACATAGAGAAGAGCATTTTTGTGGTGGTAACTAAATCAATAGAGCAATTTCTTCATAGGTCGCAAACATTTAGGGTCTTATTTATGAGGCTCCTTGCCTCGCCGGAACAACACTTTTTGTGACGTTCCGTGGGGCAGGAACCTGCTCCATATTTATGAGGCAGGACTAATCCACTTTTTTTGGCTTAATCCTGCCTGGTAAATATTGTTTCCTTTAATGGAGTTTTATACATTAAAGGGGTGTGCAATGGGTGTTGCTGGGGGCATTCCCAGCAACATCAATGGATTTTTAACACTGCCCCAGACTTATGAAAAATTGTTACTCCGAGGCACCAAAAACCTACGCCTCCTGAAGGCATAAGGGAGGACCAACGAGTAGACAAATATCTTTATTTATAATCATCCCTGCAATGCAGGCAACCTTGCACATTGATGCAAAAGTTCCGGCATTGGCTCATGGCAGCCCATTGGGCACCGGCGCAGCTGAAAAGGACTGGAATGCGCCTTATCTGGTAGATACAGTGCATTCCTGCCGTTTTCTTTTGCTGTAGGGCAGCTAAGGAAGGCCTCCGAAACTGCCCTATGTCAAAATCTCATAAATGAGGCCCTAATTATTTATTTTTTGATGGAGCTACGAATGGCATAGAATGAACTGGGTTTGTGATGAAACACTGAAAAGAAAAGTAAATATTTTATATTGCTCACAAATGCTGAATGGTGTCATAACCAGCATAGGAAGTTTCTGTTATTCAGCTCTCATAACTGAGGTTGCTGCTAAAAAACTTGTGTCTGATAAAAGTCGGTAGTAAACGAGCTGAGTTCAGTTTGCCTCATGCTTTCTAGGGCCCTTCATCAGGTTGTCTTCTAGGGGAACCCTACCCTTATGACATTCTCCATAGATGCCTGACTACAGAATGACTGTCCTGACACCAGTATTTGGGTCAGGTGAATCAGTGGCAGGAAGCTAGGGATGCTGTTGGCGCTTTTAATTTGTAAATGAAAGAGTGCCAAAGCTCTTCTGAGAAGTCAGTGGCTGGTGCAATTAAATATCGGCTTCTTTAACTCACTACCAGACACTCCATGTACCGTTTTCTGACTTTTACACATTCCTGCTTTCTCCCTTTGTGACAGTTTTTCTGTCTTCGTCTGCTTCTGATTTTCTGAATTGTGGGGCATATTTACTAACATTTCACAAAACGCAGCACAGCAAGGGAACTTGCTGCACTTCTTTCCATGAAAGGGAGACATCAGAAATGTGCCACATTTACGAAGATATGGTGCATTTCTGCTGCCACCTTGCTCTGCTGTACTGTGTGCTACGTGGCTCCAATTCAGGCATGTTGCATCATCATGCAAGGTTGCCTGTGTTACGAGAAGGATTATTTTTGTGCAGGAAGGGGCACCATCCTCCACAAAAACAATCCTTAAACCTTAAAGGCATTTTCCTTTTTCTATGTGTGATGCAGCTTACCAAATTAACAGGTTGAGCAGATCCAGAACTCAGCCAAGGGGCCGGCTTGGCTCTCATAGGGCCTCATGTAGGTAGCATACCAGTTACCACTTCTAAAATACCGAACGATACCGAATCGGTATTTTAGAAGTGGTAACTCGTATGTAGGTAATGAGTCGGTATTTTTTACCGATTCGTTACAATTCGGTAATTACCGAATCGGTATTTACCGATTCGGTAATGAGGCATACCTTCCCATTGATGGGAAGGTATGCCTCATTACCGAATCGGTAAATACCGATTCGGTAATGTGGTGAACACATGCAAGGGTGGCAGGGTGTCACATTGACACCCTGTTGCACCCCTGATTCGGCCATGTGTACACATGTGGCACACATACATGCCCTAAGGGCATGTATGTATGCCACATTGCACACTGCTACGCGCGTTAAAATGCATAAACACATACATTGATTATTTACCACCAACTATAAGTTGGTGGTAAATACCGACTCTTAAACACACCCACACACTCCCCCTACATCTCGATTTTGGTTTCGGAATTTACCGAATCGGTAAAATTACCGATTCGGAAAAGTTACCGATTCGGTAACATTACCGATTCGGTATTATTACCGAATCGGTAATTTTACCGATTCGGTAAATTCCGAAACCAATAATTGTCCCCCTACATACCAATAGCCAAAATACCGGTCGGTAACGGTATAATTACCGAAAATCGGCCGTTACCGACCGGTATTTGGCTACCTACATGAGGCCCATAGTCTCATGTGCATGAACAGAATCCTGAAAATGTCAGTCACATTAATAATACAACAAACTTCACATGAAATATGATGAAGCACCTTCAAAATGTAAAATAGTGTGGAACATATTTATTAAAGGACTAAAAGATTGACCGGTGGTGGGGTAATGATTGCGCAATTTGATGTACCTGAGTGTATTACCACAGACAATTCAATTCATTCATATATGAGAATGTTCACAGGGGCATTGAATAACGACCACCCAGCGTTGTTAAATGAGTGCAGACAATGTCTACACACATAAGACATGCAAAACCTTTGAAATAGTTGTGCACTTTGGTTGTGGTTTTTGATCTCTTCTTTCTTGACTCATTTTTTTGTTTAATTGTAATTACACTGACTTTACTACTGTGTTTCACTTTGATGTGGTCCTACTTTCCTTCTTCGTTTTTCTTTCTTAGAAGTCACTATCTTGGGTGATAGTGGTTTGTGATAAGTGTATACTTTGCTTCGTTGAAGTATAATGAGGCCTTTGTCTTTGTTCATTATAGCCCTGAGGATGAAACACGGTGTTGGTTTCTGTGGCTATCTGTTGTTGAGAAAAAAATATTATGAGAACTAAAGTACTCATCTGACAAGATCTGGTATAATAAATCAAGAAGAACATTGGAGAAGACTGCTGTGTGGATTTATTGTTGGCATTACTACATGAGTTTTGTTCGGGACATTGATTTTGTTATTTATTAAAGGGTTGCATCACTTTTTCACCACGCAATGGGGTGCATGCTTGACGCAACATGTAAGTGAAATTTATCAAGCCATGCAGGCACAAATTTCGTGGCCCTGAGTGACTTGATAAATCTGGAGTAATGCAACGTAGCGCAAATCGCTGCGTTGAGTACCTCAGCACCAGGGAGGTGTTCCAAGGGTGGTGCGGTTGTGTTCCTATGCAACACCTATGGATGTTTGTGCATTCCTGATTTTCTGTGAGTTGTAGACCTGAGAAATGCGTCAAAATTGCTACGCATCCCCAGGGAAGATACAACAAGGAGAAATTTCTTTATTTCTCCTCATTCTATCCTCTTTCTATGTGTGCTGCATTCTGCAGCACACATAGAAAGAGGATATTGCCTCAGTGGATTATTTTAGTGCAGGAAGGTGAACCTTCCAGCACAAATAAAATCCTGCTTACTTAGTCAGAGAGGAGAAGGCAATGGGTTTTGTGGTGGGCGTTCCATCGCAACACCCATTGATTTTGATGCTGCCCCATATTTGCGAGGGTGGAGTAAATATGCGGCAGCGCCAAAATTAACACCACGGAAAACCTGGTCTTACCCTGGCGCAATGAGGACAATGTTTAATTTCTCCTCGTTTTTGCTATTTCTATTTGTGCTGCATTGTGCAGCAAAAATAGAAAGAGCAAAACACCATTGTTTAAGTGCAGGAAGGTGTCCCTTCCTGCACACAATCATTAAAAAAATGACGTTTTGCAACTTCTATGCCAGGGGCAGATCCTAAGATTCTGAACAACTACCGGCCCATTTCCTTTCTCCCCTACCTGGCCAAGGTACTAGAATCTCATGTGGCCAAATGCCTTTGTGCCTTCATAGAGCTGTCTGACTACCTTGACCCCAACCAAGCAGGGTTTCGCCCAGCCAACTTTACCGAGGCAGTAATACTGTCTGTACTTGACACACTTTGAAAGGAAGCCGACAAGGGCTCCCTCCAGGCCCTGGTGCTACTGGACCTGTCCGCGGCATTTGACACAGTCGACCATGGCATCTTGATCAACCGTGTCAGGGATGCTGGCCTCAAGAGAGCAGCCTCCAGATGGATTAAGTAATTCCTGGAGGATTGTACCCAGTCAGTTCGCCTTTCTCAGTTCTCTGCACTTAAAATGGAAACTACATGTGGAGTACCTCAGGGCTCCTCACAATCCCCTCACTTGCTCAACCAATATCTTCTTCCGTTACTTCGGTCACTGAAGACAGGAAGGTGTACACATACCACAATGCAGACGATCTGCAACTAATGTTCACTATCAATAACACACCTGACCCGTTGTCTGATTTCCAAGCAACCATGCTGCACATCCGTGACTGGATGAACACCAACCACTTAAAACTTAATTCAGAAAAGACCAAATTTATTTTGATTGGGGGTGCTTGGAACACACATTTTTGGCCAAGCAAGCTGGGCTCTGCCCCCACTCCTTCCTCCTCTGCCAAGAGTCTTGGAGTGACTATTAATAGCGACCTCACAATGAAATCCCAAATCGGTCAGTAATTTCCACCTGTTTCCTGAAAGATCAGGAAGATCAGTAGACTACTCACTCGGGAGGCACTGGTCCAGATGGTCCTAGCCATGGTGGTATCACACTTAAACAATGCCAATTCCTTATCTTTTGGCATCCCTCTATATCTCACCAAAAGACAGCAACTAGAGCAGAACCAGGCAGCCTGGCAGATTTTTCAGCAACCCAGATGGAAACATGTCTCCCCTCTTATGGAAAAACTACATTGGCTCCCTATTTCACAAAGATGCGCATATAAAGTTGGCTGCCTTATTTTTAAGTCCCACCATGGCGCAAGTCCAAAATTCATCTTCAGCCTTGTTCAAAAGTACACACCCTCCGGAAGCCTGCGATCGGCACACAAGAACCTCTTAACCATTCCTTCCTACAAACGGAAACAACTAGGTGGTTACAGGTTTGCAGTACTGGCGCCCAGATTCTGGACCACTGTTCCATTGGACATCAGAATCTGTACTGATTTCCAGAGATTCAGAAGGCTTCTCAAGACCTGGCTATTTATCCAAGCATACACCTAAATACTAAGCTAATGACCAAACACATAGGGCTCCGGAAAAATCCTAGGACAGCGCCAAGAAACCAATCGGTGTACATGCGCTTTACAAGAAATCTTTAACATAACATAACATAAGTGTGCTGTATTGCGCAGCATACATAGAAGTTTCAAAATGCCATTTCAAATTGTTTATGTGCAGGAAGGGACACCTTCCTGCACATGAACCATCATTCCCCTCAATTCAGACACCCTTGCACTAAGGTGCAAGGGTGCCTGCTTTGATGCTAGGTAGCTAAATTAGCGCCAGCACAGGGGGAAACACAAGGCTGCTCCGTATTCTTATAAATACGGTGCAGCCCTGCATTTCAGAAGTGGCAGAGCGTGGCGTTAACCCAAGGAGGCTAACGCCGCACTACACCACTTCCTTGTACATATGCCCCATCATCCGCTAAATGTGTATCTATTTATCTCTCCTTTTGCATCAAATGTTAATGTTTTGGGGTCTATTGGCGAGCTAGTTTGTGTCGCTCTTACACCACTCAATGTGGTGTAAGTACAAAGCAAAGTTTAACCCCGGATTTATGAAGCCATGCAAGGCTACTTTGTGTGGCCCTAAGAAGCTCCATAAATCTGGAGTAAGGAAATACAGTGTAAATTGCCTTACTCTGCCCTTGGAAGGCATTTAATGGGCTTTGTGCGGGTGTTCCTATGCAACTCCCAGGATTTTGACTTATTCTTAAATTTACCAGAACTGGTAAACCTGGCAATGCGCTAAAAAGATATGCCTTACTGGGTGAGGCATACTGAGGGGGAATATGCCTGTCATGGTTATTTTTGCGCTGGAAGGTGTCTCTTTCTGAACAAAAACATGCAGTGCAGACACCCTTTCACCATGGTGCAAGGGTGCCTATATTAGCGTTAGGCTACCAAAGGGGCGTCAGCGCAAATGATAAGGCAGGAATTCACTATGTTGCCTTAAATACAGCGCATTCCTGCCCTTTCCCTGTAACGCAGTACAGCGCAGTACAGTGACTTGCTGCACGGCACTACATGACTTTTTCATAAGTAGGCTGCTTTGTTTTTATCACTTTTTGCAAGTGGGTAAAGAAATGGTGGCAGGCGGAAGTCACATGAAAACTTGGCATTATGTAATCTACTCAGTATATTTAAGAGATAAGAGGGAAGTCCCCACTCACTTAAAACCCTCCATAGTGCATCTCTGGGTACCAAATCAAAAGCACTCTTCAGATCAACAAAGACCAGAAACAGGCTACCCCCTTCTAGTTCGACTGTTTTCCAATAGAGAAGTTGGAGCCTGAATATCTGGTCTATTGTTGACGTTTTCTCCCTGAAACCAGCCTGCAGGGGGGTCAGAATCTTTTGATCTTTGAGCCAGGATTGCAACCGGTTCAAGAGGATCCTGGCAAAGATTTTCTGCGAGACATCGATCAGGCTGATCGGTCTATAATTTGCCGGTGACAAGGGTGATCCCTTCTTATACACTGGAATGATCCTGGCACCAAGCAACGTTGCAGGTAGCACCATTCCCTGCAAGATGGCATTAAAGATCACCCAGAAGTATGGGCCCCAGATCTTGGGTTCGGCCCGATATAGATCCCCTGGGATCTTATCCAGTCCGGCTGCCTTACCAGGTATAATTTTGTTTAGAGCTTTATAGACCTCTGTCAAGGTTATCTCGGGAGTATCTGTCCCAGGCCCCAGTGGCATCAGGGTGTCTAAGGTCTGGCCTCCCTCTGCATCATCTAGTGAGGCATAAAGGGCTAGGAAGTGCTCTCTCCAACCATCAGCCGGAATATTTGGCTCGAGTGCCGCGTAGCCTGTGTTACTACCTGTAGTCACATTGCGCCAAAAAGATTTCATATCTTTAGAATCCAGGGCGGATTTCAGACTGTCCCACTGATCAGTTTCCCATGAAAGTTTAGCAGCTGCAATGGTGGTTTTATAGTCATATCTAGCTGCTTTCACTGTAATGTTGCTCTGTGCTTTTATGGCCTCTATTAATGCCCTTTTGGCCGCCCAACAGTCTTCGTTAAACCAAGAACGCCTAGGCGTCCTCCCACGGGCCTTGGTGCACGATGACCAAAATATCTCCTGGAGCTTTGTGATTGTAGATTCGTTAATTATTTTGAGTTCATCCAGAGACGCGGCAAGGTCTCCAGACTTCACTAGCTCTGATAGGGCCTCAATATTGGGAATAATGGTAGTAAATAAAAGAGCCAATTTACTATGTGATTTTTCCACCCAGTTCCACCTGACTTTCCGTCTATTATTTGAGAGGGTCAGCCTATGGTCAGCATCAGATGGTTTTACAGAATTGTACCCACTGGGAGGCAAATTTAATGTAAGTTGTAAGGCGTTATGGTCGCTGTCGTGCCGTGAGCAAACAATAAAATCTCTGGCCAAAGGCCAGAGGTTGGTTTCTAAACGAATATAGTCTAAAATAGAGGAGTGGCCAACTCTATTAAAGGTATAGCCCTAATGCCTAACACAGAGTTACCGGATGATCTCTCAGCCTGGCTAACTTCTGAATGGGACTAGTAAAATGGGTCCTTCAAGGTATCAAAGTAATCTTGGCATTAAATCCGTCTTGATGCGCAAGTCACATTTTATTCAATTTTTAAGGAAAGGCTACTTTTAGAAAGTTGCAATTCTCTTTCCCAATTTGTCAAGTGGCCTTGCACAGTCAACAGTCAGCCTTCTGCCCTACTGGAGATGAGTGTGAATGACTCCCGGCCTCAGGAACAATAGAAGCCTGTTAAAGGAGGAGGTGTTATCTCACAGGAAGCCACTGCCTATCTCAATTAAAGCGCCGCTTCCGGTCTCGTGGTCCGACCATTATTTTATTGGTTTTTCATGGTCAGTGTCCTCGCCTAGCAATAGACCCAGCTTCAGCTCTAAACCAGCGTTTAAGAAAGTTGACCCTATCCTTCTTGCCAGGGCGCTGGAGGACAACAGGCCAGTCCTGCCTCAAGACCTCGATCAGTGTCTGGTTGCTTTCTCCAACTGGATTCTGTGTTCTGTGGTGGCAATTGCCATACCAACCTCTGCTAGACAGTCACGGGAATCACCTTCTAAACCGTGGTTCTCGGAGGATCTGCGACATCTTAAACAGGGTTGCAAGAAACTAGAGCGCTCTTGGCGCCTCAGCAACTATTGCCCGGCTGCTAAGGCGCAGCTCAGGCAGGCTCAGAAGAGGTATTATAAAGCTATCTCCTCTGCTAAAAGAGCGTTCTTTACCACCCGGATTGATCTGGCTCAGAACAATGCCAAGGAGATCTTCGCTATTGTTCAAAGTTTTATGTCCCCGGTTGCGCAGAGTAGCATCCTGCCGGCCTCTGTGGATTGGTGCGAGACGCTCTCTGCATTTTTTCGGGACAAGATTCTTAAGATACAAAGCTGCTTCCCCTGCCCGGTCGGTGCTGACGGGCCCTCTGTTTCTTTGGACTCATCGGCTATTGGTCCGGTAGCTTTGTCCCCTATTCACTCCCTGTCCAAGTTCTCACCGGTGGATTTGTCCTGCTCCTTGAGAATCCTTCAAGGTCTTAAATCCGGCTCTCCGGACGATCCGTACCCAGCAAGACTTTTGGCCGCGGTGGCTGAGACGGTGAATGTGGAGGTTAATTACATTATTAACCTGTCTTTGCAGGAAGCCAGGGTTCCCAGCCGTTGGAAGCAGGCTAAAATTCTTCCTTTATTGAAGAAACCTTCCCTCGACCCCTCCACCCCAGGCAACTACAGACCTATTTCTCTCCTTCCTGGCTTGTCTAAGGTTTGTGAGAAAATAGTGAATAAACAGCTGTCGGAGTTTGTCGAGAGTAGAGGACTTCTTCATCCCGCCCAATCTGGCTTCCGTCCCTCCTTTAGCACGGAAGGTGCTCTTGTGGAGGTCTCTGAATCTATCCGAGAGTGTCTGGACGCCGGCGGGAAGGCAGCCTTAGTGCTGCTTGACCTGTCGGCAGCCTTTGACACTGTCCCCCATTCTCTGTTGCTTGATAGATTGACGGAGATTGGGGTATCTGGCCTCGCCTGGGGCTGGATTAAATCCTTTTTGGATGGCCGTCTTCAGCAAGTTTGGATACCACCGGTGGCCTCCTCACCTAGACAGGTTGGCACGGGGGTCCCCCAGGGTTCCTCCCTTAGCCCCCTCCTGTTTAATATCTACCTCACGCCTCTGGTTTACCTAGCGGAGGGGTTGGGGGCTAAGGTTATTGCTTATGCCGATGACACTCAACTTCTGTTCACTTGGGATAAGCAGGGATCCTCGGTGGCCCTTGTGCAGAGTTGTCTCTCCTCGGTTTTTGCTTGGATGGCTTCTGCTCATTTAAAATGCAACGAGGATAAATCGGAGGTTTTGATGTTTGGTAATTTCCCCTCAGGGTTTAGAGAGTTAATTTGGCCTCCCGAGTTCCCACCTCCGGCTTCTAGCAGCCAGACCGTGAAGAATCTGGGAGTTTATTTCGACTGTAATCTCTCCTTCTCTAGTCAGGTCAAACGCTTGTCAGGTTGCTGTTTTGGCCTACTCAGAGTGTTGAGAAGATTTTTGCCGCTGCTTCCGCAAGCGGCCAGGGAATCGGTGGTTCGGGCACTTATTCTGTCCCGTTTAGACTACGCTAATGCCCTCTATGCTGGGATTCCAGCCTATGCCCTTAACAAGCTGCAAGTGACCCAGAATGCGGCTGTTCGCTTGCTGGGTGGGCTGGGTCCTAGGCAGAACGTTCATGGCTATCGTCGTTCCCTCCATTGGCTTCCAGTGAAAGCTCGTGTTGCCTTTAAAACCCTCACCATAGCCCATCGTGCGCTGCATGGACAAGGTCCTGGTTACCTACAGAAATGCTTCTCGTTCTACGTGCCGGGTCGCTCTTTGAGGTCCTCGGCACTTAGGCTAATGAAGATTCCTGTCTTTCAGCGGCACCGGTTAGGCGGCGCCTCTCTGGTCGTGGCTGCTGGCCGCGCTTGGAACACGCTCCCCCTATCACTACGTTCTATTGAAGATCTGGTGGTCTTTAAAAAACGGTTAAAAACGTATCTCTTCTCTTAATTCCCTCTTTTCTTTTGGTTCTTCCTTGACCGCGCCGGGACACTCTTTGAGTATCTGTGCGCGTAATAAATGTACATAACTCAGGGTGTTGACCCATAAGTCGAGCTTCAAAGGCGAAGAAGCCTTTGGTGGGCAAATGGCAATCACATTCCTGAAGGGTTGCCCCTTTGTTCAGTTAGACAGGCTGGTGATGGGAACAGAGAGGGAAAACCAGTGCCCAAACTAGTTTTCCCATGGGCGTGTAGCCCATACCACTATGGTAGGCTACCAAGTTCCTAACATCCAGGGAATGGTTCAGACATCTTGGGAGTGGGCAGAATAGTGCACTCTGGGACTGCTAGATGCCATACATAGCTGGAAGTCATCACAGGGCTGAAGGGGTCCTGATAGCCCAGTGACTAGTGATTGCATTATCCCCCCAAGGCACTTCCTGGGCACAAACATGGCACGTGTTTCAACAAAAAAGTACTGGCACAATGTAGCAAAGAACTTTCTTGTTACTCTGGACTAGGTGGGAGGAAGTGTACGTTATCACAGACCTCAAATGCTCGTTTATAAAGTCCGGAGACAACCCATCCAGAATGCTACAAACTTAACTATTAAAATAGATAGAAAAGTAAGAAAAGGAGAATGTGTAGTCAGTCCACAAACAGATACACTCTACAGAAACCCTCAAATGGTGACGAGGTGAGAAAATATGTAGAGAGAGAGAGAGAGTACCTCACGTGCGCACCACCAGAGGAGCTACTGGTTGGTTCTCACCAGCTTGCCCACGTTTATTTCATCATCGGTCACTCTCTCTCGTGAAAAAGGTGTGCAGTGTCCCATGGAAAACACAAAACACAAGACAGTGTAATGTGAAACACACAACAAACAAATAAATTGTGCAGACAACGACAAATATAAAAATAGTGAAAGTGTATAGACTCACAAATGATTGTTTTATTCTGGTTAGGAGTCTATCACTCTGTTAAAAACCACAGCATGTTGCATACCTTAACAATGACGGCCAACATGTTTCATTGCCAATAGAGTTTGTGGCAAATTCATCAGGGCAAGAAGGGGTCAAAAAATCACCTTCTCAGGACACACACCTTTAAAAAGACTGACAAACACAAACAAACAAACATACAGCATAGTCAGTGCGGGGAGGGATGAGTATAACAACCAACCAACGGCTGGTGATGGTAACACCATTTGGTTCATTACCTAGTTGTGGCTATGGGCCCACGTACCAGCCACCAACCAGTTGCAGGGGCGTACTAAATTTTAGACTATCGCCATCCTGCTCAGCAAAGCACGACCGGCGTTGGTGCCTGCACCTGTGGAAACAAGTATAGATCATCTATACATGACTCAATCTAAAAGACACACTGTGTATTCGCTCTTCCTCAATATTCCAATGAACGAACACCTCGCTTATTTGAAAGTTCTTACAGCACCAGGACCCTTTGAAATATACTGTATCACATCAGCACACCCCAATGCCGATATCGTATTCACAGCACAACTGCCTTCAGCAATCACCAGCGTCTAGTTTAATGATGTGTAAAAAGAAAGAAAGCAAAGCCCTGAGCTCTTCGTACCGCAACCATCACATACCAACTAGAAACGAAAACGGCGTTTGTTCAAAATCTCGTCCGTCCCCGGGCTTACCCTGTCTCTTGTACGACCAGGCGTCACCTCAGCACTGGAACAACTCAACGCGCGGCTGCATTCAATTTCAATGAGTAGCTGTGGCAACATCTCGCGAGACTACGCGAGTCGTGAGGGTGTATCAATTACAATGGGGAAATGCCGCGGCCATTTTAGAGTGGTCATAGCTCTGACTTGCAACCAAGAAGACCAAAGCTACAAACTAGATCCTCTGACTCTAAATTCAAGGGTAATAATGCAAAACTTGTTTAAAAAAAAAAAAAAAAACAACATAAGCCCACCAGAGATAGGGCGAGGCCCAATAGGTGGCATGTGTGAGGCAATCCCAGCCAGTATGTAAACAAATTTTTGCAGTCACAAGACCCATATGGCAATTATCATTATCAAAGGGCGAATGTATATCGGAGAACAGGGGAGTAAGTCCGCAATTACAGACGATAGGGATAGTTATTAACCATGGCACCCCTGGTACCCTGAACCTGGACGAAACTGGAGCAAGGACTGAAGAAGGTCTGCCCTGCTGACCCCTGGACCTGACAAGAGACGCTGCACCCTTTGCTGGACTTCACCTGCCACAACTTGGGCTAGCAAAAAGAAGACTGTGCCTATGCCCGTGGCTCCTGGCTTGTACAAAAGTCATTTACAAGTCCCAGACCATAGAAGTGACTACAATAAGCTGACCACCTGGAACCAGAACTAATGCCATCAAAGCTGAAGAAGTCCACAGCAGCAAATCAGTAGCCATATTCTGCTGATCTCTGCTGAACGCCGCTGGGCTAAGCAAGAGACCAATCGTAGATGGCCACAAATTGCACCTGAGTCTGCTCAACACAGAGTGTCATCTAAGTTTAGATTGGTCATCAAAGGGAGACACAAGCCTTCACCAAGAGATAACGCGGGGCTTACTGTTTATGGAGACCAGTAGCTCAGCCACAGCTGGCCTTCTACTGACTCAAAGAGGACTTTGAGGGACATCAAACCCTGTGGCCAAAGTTGACCCACCTTACCCGTGGACAGAGGAATAACTGCAAGGATGCCCCTGTTGAGTGCAAAGCACCCAGAGCATCTTTCAGCCTCCATTATCCCCAGGATCAGGACCACTCCATTGAAGTCTAGGGTGGTCTTGACGTAAAGTGTGAAACTGGACTTGAGATTGCTTTGGTGACCAGGTAACTGTCTTTAGTAGCCTGCCTGACCTTCTCTCTGATGGATGTGGTTCCCCACTTAGGCCGGAGTAGCCGAACACAACTCTTTCAAGCATTTCAAAAGTTTCTCAACCTTACAATTACCATTGCTTGTTTGCACTTTAGACAAAAAAGCTGGAACTTATGTTGCACTTGAACATCTATATCTCCAGAACCCTGAGGTGGATTTTGCTCATCTTGATGTTTAAAAACTTATAAAAATATCATCTATTTTGACAAATTGGTGTTCGATTTTTTTGTGCTGTGTGACTTTCTTATTTTGCTGTTAGGTGCTTCTGAAAGCATTACTCTGGTTCCTTTATTTAAACCTTGCTGTTTAAAGCTACAAATAACCAGGGTTGAGCTCAAGGTTTTACAAATGAATCTGACTGGGCCCAAGATAATTATGCAAGTGTATTACACGGTAAGGTTGCACAACAACACCATATAATACACCACAATCCTCTCAGTTATGTATGGAATTAAGAACTTAGCAGACATTAAAAAAACAATGAAAACAAAAGTTAAAGTGACCTTATAGTTAGGCACACAAAACATAATGTTTAAAAAACAAACAACACTGAAATTCACCAATTATAGTTCAATGAGCTAACTATAACTTGCTCCTCTGCAATGCACTGCTTACTACCTCACATATTACATCAAATTCAACTTGAAATCACAACCAGTCTGTAACATTCTGGTGAGGCTTAATTTACCTCCTGTGAACAGCAACAAGGTAAAGGGTAAAAAGTCCAGACATGGGTCCTGTCCTCATTTGCCATCGTAATCTAGCTACACCTGACTAATGATGCCCAGATGGGCCAAAACTGGATTGGCATATTTGTTTCCCATTCAATGGAGATCTGTCCTTGCACTTCAGCTTGGACTGCTCCTCTTAAAGCAGGACCAAGTGCGATTTCCATGGGTTTGGGCCGCCCATCATGTGTTTGCTTTCTTAACTGTAACACACCATGCACAACAGGTATTCCTAGGAGTTGGTCCAGTACTCATGTTATTAAAGGGATCAAGTGTCACCTCACTGATGATCCCAAAGCAGACCCAAATCGGTCTGGGATTACTTGTTTCGTTTTCAGAGGTAAATGTAAATGTGCACATATTTATATAGCGCAAATCACCAACCAGTCTCTAAGCACTTGCTTAGGGAACCCGTCCTGGTATTCCCCTGTGAGATATCACAAGGTGAAAGCTGTGAGATATCACAAGGTGAAAGCCAGGCATCCCGCCGCGAGGGTCCATTGTGGAGATTAAGCAAGCTATTGCCCAGAGTCGCAGAGTGTGAACCCATGAATCAAGTATGCACTGGAGCGAGAATTATCGAGTCCATGGACAATTTATGGACTCAAGACCCAGCCGAGCCGGGAATTGAACCCTGGTCCCGGGCTGACCTCTGCTTCCAGGTCTGCCTACTCTAACCAGTGAGCCACACTTCTCCTGGCCTGGCATGGCAATTTGCAACCAATTGTTTCAATAGGAGCAGACCAAGCCTGATGTGTGCAAGGGTGATGGTTACCTTGTGTGGCATAGTGGGCAAAATCATTGTCGATTGGAATGCAACCAGAGTAATTACCAATGGTTGAGCGTCATTCACTCATTCCACTGAACACCTTCCTGTTATCCTTATATTGCCTAAAGTTGAAAATGCCATATGATCAGGCATTTTTTGTAAATTCATCTGGGATAGATGGCTTGATTTGATGGCATTGTCATCATGTTGTTCATATCAAAATGACGGTGTAACCATGGCATCGCCATTTGGGTCTGAGGTCTGCCAGTTTTATTGCTTAAAGACAACATTTGTTAAATGGCATGTATTAGTCCTTTTACTATCGAGCAATGTTGTCATGACTCTACTAATGTTAGCATTTGAGAAATGATGTTTAATGAGCACTGTGTATGGATTGATAGGATTTGCTCTGCCAATTAAAATATTTAGAATTCTGGCTATAACTTCCTGTGCTTGCCTGCACTCCAAGTTAAGCGAGACTGTGATGAAGGAAGACAGAGCAGAAATGGCCTGTTTGACAGTTGTGACGGCGTTGGGTGGAATTTAGGGGAAGGGTGCCAAGAGTATTAATGCAAATGTGATGTCAGGGGTTAATATCTGGTAGGTGCACTTCCTCCAATTATGCCCCCTGACCTTCAGCTCATAATACAAGAGGGGCATCAATAGCAGTTAATGACTTCTATAGAGTTAACTGTTGTTAATGCTCTGCGCAGTTGTAAATAAGGCTTACTCGAAAATGGTCCATATACACTATGCTATATGGTACTGTTGAATAAAGCTATAATTTGATATTTCCTTCGTCACTGATGAGTAATCAACTCATCATTTGAGAGAGAATGCTGATATCATGATGGAGTATTTTATTTTATATGAATGCACCTTGTTTTACCTCGAGACACAGATAAAGGAGTGTAAAGTCATAAACTAATTTTGCTAAATTCGTTACTCCTTGAGTAATGGTTTATAATTATTATATCTTTGAATAAATCATGTATTTATAGATCCATAAGTGTATTTTATACCATTTTGTGCGCCAGCAATGTCGATGGAGTAGACGAAATTTAATTTAATTGATACATTTTTCAGTTGACAAGAAATAACTTTGTTACGATGCTGTTGTTTCCTTTCGCTTCCTGGGAAATTCTATCATGTAACCCCGCGCATCACAAACAAAATAGGAAAAAACAGTAGCGTCACAAAACAGTATTTTCAATGGTGCCTTCTAATTGGGGAATCCTTTATATAAAACGATTACTAAATGAGTTTACAAACAAACAGTGCAGTGTACAATAGAAGAAAACACAAGAAAGCCAATGCCACACTCCCCACTAACATACTTTCAAAACTGAAAGCTTCGATAATATTTTCCACATGTCAATCTGTCTCAAAACTAGGCACTTTTTGAAGGGTTGAATATTTTTTTAACATTCGTTTTAAACAATTTTTAGTTCACCTCAGATGCTGCCCTGGGGTGAACTGATGCATCTGCATAGATGTGTTAGTTTCCTTGTTCCAGCGCCAAATGTCCTTGCGCCACCATGGATGCGCTGTATTTACAATACAGCGCTCCATGGCACAAGGATTAACTGTTGCGTCAGAAATACTGACGCATCTGTTGGCACAAAATTGACCCATCGCTGGAGTTGCTCATGAAAGCGACGCAACTCCAGCAATGTACCGCAACAGTTAGGTGAGTCCCATACAAAAAGCCCTGCGTCATTCCTTATGCCTGGTCTGAGCAGGCGAAGGGATTTTGACGCAATGAATGTGTAGAGTGACGCAGTGAAATGTAAATTTCACTGCATTAGGTCTACATGGCTTTTTGAGTGGGAACGCCCACCTGCATACATTATACCTGGAACAGGTATAATGTGATGCAGGGCTTTATAACGTTACGCATTTCGGTAGATGTGTCAAGTTGTAAATTGTCCACATTGTTTGCGCCACCGTTGCGTCAAAAAAAGGGACGCAATGGTGGTGAAAGGAGGCTCAAAGGACTTGTAAATCTGCCCCTATGCCTTTTGTAGAAGGGTGCCAACCTGTAGGAATTCACATCAGCTCAATAAAATACCAGGGCTCAGATTTACTAAGTCATTGCGTCACGCAAGGCAAAGCAAGGAAACGCATGGGTATAAGTCAGAATTATCGAGCGATGCAGGACCCTGCCTACGTCATTTTTTGAGACTTGCGTGGTGCAAGTGCTGTGCTGCATCGCCTGCTTGATGCAGGAATTAATGTATACAACGTATGCGTTCCCACGCAAATCCCAACACAACAGTAAAGCAGTGGGATTTGCTGGTGCGTTGTCACGTAGTGTAACACAATGGTAGAAATGCATCAGAATGCTACATATCAACAACACAGGCACACACAATGGCGCAGGGCCATCAGTATAAAAAGATCTCTCCCCTAACACACCCTGGGAAGCTTTTCAAGCCATGGAGGCAGCTATTTTGCAATTGGAAGCTGGTGTGAGGCGAAAACAGCGACAGCAAAGGAGGCAGGAGCAGATATTCAAAGGATCACCCTCATTGATCTCAAGGAGTAGGAGGTGATCAAGCTATACTGACTGAAGAAAAAGAGCATCCTTGAGTTGCTACCTCAAGTCTTCAACCAACAACAGGATAGTCCAGTGCCATCCCACCACATGTGAAACTGATGGCAGTACTACACACATTGGACTCTGGCACTGTTCAGAAGATATCTGCAATGTTGGCTGGAATATGGCAGGTTGCATTTTCTGCCATCTCTGCTGGATGCAATTATCCACAGTACCTGCTGTTTCTTAAAACCAGTCAATAATAATTTAGCACTAAGCAAGGATTTAATGAGATAACAGATTTCCCTCATGTTCTTGAAGCAAATGATTGCAGCCATGTTCAATTGGTGCCACCTGTAGCTACTAGACACAATTACTGTAATCAGATGCATAACTGTCCCATCAATGTGCAGGCAATAGCCACTCATAAAAGATCTTTCACCAATGTTGTAGCCAAATAGCCATGAAGTGCCCATGATTCATACATTTTCAGACATTGTAGCAGAAATGGGCACTTCCAGAGTGGAACATATGAAAATTGACTACTCATTTGGAAAGTCTAAATGTTTGTCGATTAATTTTTATGTGAATGGGAAATGCAATGGCTAATAACCAAATATAGGTTCAGTACAGTGTTCCTTTTAATTAAGCAAATCAGAAAAAAATTGCATGCCATTGGTGGCTATATGTACTATTACCTCACGCAATGAGGGTCACCAAGCAAAGTTATTGCACTGTGTTGTGTGAAAGAAATGCTCCATATGTACAAAGAAAGGGAGCAATTCTACTCAGTAGTTATGCAGGGACATTGTGTGCAGCCTAGCACCATTGCAGGCACCCTTACACTGTAGTGCTATGGTGTCTGTGTTACGAGATTAATTGTTTTTGTTCAAGAAGGGACACGTTCCAGCACCACAAAATCCTTAGAGGCTTATTGCTCTTTCAATGTGAGCCACAATACTCATCTATGCAAAAACAACAGTTGATGGACAGAATGCAGAACAATGTAATACATTGACCCCAGTACAGATATCTGGGCCTAAATCCATCGTTTTTTTGCTCACCATGCCGTTACAGTTTGAACCCAGCCATATGCAAATCAGTCTTGACCCTGTGCCTCATGGGAACAGTCCAGACCGAACTGCCAAGCCAGGTCCTCCCTGGCCTGGAAACAAGCATCCTAGGACCGGTTTCGGGGTTTCACCTCTCTTCAGCCGGGATAGCTTGATTCCAGTGGCATGGAGAGCACGGGGCCCACGTCAGGCCATCCCCTTTCCACTCTGGGTGACCCAATGCGTTTCAGGCAGGCAGCCATTGTCAGGGGTAACTACAATGTAAAGGAAACCCAACAGCCAGTGGCGGCTCGCATAGGGCGTGCAGCGGGGCGGTGCGGCAGGGAAGGGGCAGGGTGGGGGTAGAAAACTCAGACATACGACAGAACGGAGGAAAGTAATTATTACATTCCTCCGTTCCATCGTATGTCCGAGTTTACTACCCCCATCCTGCCCCTCCCCCGCCATGCCACACCGCGTCGCTGCACGCCCTATGCGAGCCGCCACTGCCATCCGCAATCCTTAATAACGTCATGTGCATAACTAAGGAAAAGCAATTCATCTGTGTGTCATACACGTCGGGAAGATGATACCCTCTACCACCACTAAAACATGCTATAAACCAAGAAAGTGCATGCAGTAATTAAAAAAAGCAACATAATTTCTGCTGAAAATCAAAGCAAGTGATCCGTGCTAAATATAACCCCAGTTGCAACAAAATCACATAAAGTGCCCGTGCTTAAAATACACACATAGAAAACAAATATAACCGCACAGTGCACTCACTGTGTGCAGAATGAAAATTGAAATCCTCCGAAGCCACCAATGTGTAAGTGCCGTTATCGGCGGCGTAGCATCCCAAAACACCATCCATAAAACAAACGAGGTTCACCACCTCGACAAAGCCTTCTTGAACTAAACACAGCAAGTGAAATCAACCCATTTGAAATGAGCTGTGGATTCAAAAGTCAAACGTGACTGAGAAATAAACAAATAATAGACATTTTAAAAATATGTAAACCACTATGATGAATTCTAGCATGTGCAGCATACTCCTTGTGAAAATAATGCAGTGACCTCCTTAAACAATGCAAATTAAAATTGTAAAACACATTTTGTGCTTGCTGCTAAATAAAATTATAAGCATAACCCGATGATGAACCCCCGCAGAATTACAATCCAAAACACAAGTCATAAACAGACTTTGGTTGTAGATATCAGTCTCAAATATCAGCTTGAGCGCTGAAAAAAAAGACAAAAAAAGGAATGCTGCATCAGTAGGTTTTTCATTATATCTGATGGTAATAAGATGGCTCCCACTGATACATAGAATACAGGTTGATGATGCAAGAAGGTCTCTGTTGTCTTGTTTATCAATTATTTAAACAGATCTCAGGATGCAACATAACCAAGTGGGACAGAAGTATATTAAGTGGTCGAATGCACACCGAATTTTCAACATAATACTTTTTCAATGCTCATGGGCGGGATCTTGGCATGGAGCACTTGGATTCTGCTCAGTCCCAAGCACAGTTAAAATTTCAAGAACTAGGCACAATACCCGAGAGGCACAGATGTAACACAAGTTGAGTTTAAGCCAAGTAATCCATGTTAATCAAGATTCTTTTCCAATTTCTTCAAAGGTTTGAAAGTTCATCCGGAGACCATGGTTCCAATCTTAAATGCTGAAGAAATGCCCATCCAAGCGTGTCTCTACAGCATGACACAATTCACATTTCATCCTGGGTAACCGTAAAAATCCATTTCAGGCCATTTCTGTGCTTCTTGGGTCTGGTGCGCTCCTTGCGCATCAGCCAGTTCATAGAATTTTAACGGTGCTTGGGACAGATCACAAGTCTAGGGTTGGACGCCAAGATCCTGCACTTGAGCATTTAAAAAGTATTATGTTGAAAATTTGGTGTGCGTTCGATCACTTATTCAGTCAACTGAACCTACTTGCAGGCCCGAACCTTCCTTTTCATTCCATGAAAGTCACCCCTAAAGTAGGCCCTAGGGAGCCCCATGGGGAGGGTGCAGGGCATTTAAAAAGTTGGACATGTACTTCTGAGTTTCTCATGTCCTGATCGTGAAGAACAGCTAAATTAGTTTTTCATGGCTGCATGGCCAATCTCTCCCATAGGTTAACAAAGGGATTGCCTTAAAACTTCTTTTAAGTGTAATTTTCCATTGGGCGCAGATAGAAAATTGGAGTTTGTTGTCTCTGGATGCACAATTGAAAAACACATCTTTTGGCACAGTTGTTTTTAAATTGCAGGTCTGAAAATTCCACTTTTAGAAATTTGCCAATTTCTTACTTCAACCATTCTGTGTCCCTGCCTCTCTCTCAATACACATCTGGGTTAGTGAGATAGCTGGGCTTTGTGCATTCCCTCTAGACAGTCACAAAAATGGAACTGGGGTGTGACATTTGCATCCTGATGGCCCATCACCAGGCTGATGAACCTGCCTAAGGTAGATTGGGAGGGAGGAGCTGACACTTACACCTGAATAGGGTTGTACCTGTCCCCAACCAAAGACTGACTACCCCCCTGTAATGTGTCAGGAGCCGTTGCACAAAACGCAGGGATCTTGTGATCTTCAAAGGTCTCTTTGATGTCTCCTCCACTTCAAAACCATTACAAAACAATGGGGAAACTCAGTAACCTTAGGACCTGCGTAAGTAATTAAATGAAGCACAATTGATCCCAACAGAATTGTTTTCCTTTAGTACCCAAAAATGAATTACACACACTTGAAATTCAAATAACTTCACAATTTTATATTGAATTTGTATATCAAATACATTTGCACAGTACCCTTTCTTATAATAGAGTTGCTCAATAGTGTGTGCAAATGAGGAGGGTGTTTGGGAGAGTGCTCGTGAAAAGATTAGGAAAAGGCGGGAATTTGAGTGCCAATATACAATATATACAAATGAAGGAGACACCTGGCTGGAACCTCTTTGCATAACTATCATCTACAATTATAAGATACACCATGTATTTTCAAGTTGTCTAAACGTGGATAGTATCTCCAGTACAGGTTGAGATGATTGAAGATGTCGACGTTTCAACCCCGAAATGGGCCAATGACAGGCCAATGATTCCTTAATTAGGGGTCTTCTTCGGGACAAATAAGGAGCAACCTATGAAGAAAGGACGGTGGGGGAGAACTCATCAACTCAGTGTGTGCGAAGAGGGTACAAAATAGAAAATGGTGATATGGCCACCTAAAAAATCACTGTTTGATAGATCGGTGGACGACCTTCCACATTGGGCCGCGAGGCTCCTGGTAAACAGAAGACTCAAGAATTTCTCCAATGGTCCTGTGGGATCCAACATATAGATGCCCTGGAAATAATGAATTGATCATTAAAAGGGAATAAATAGGATTAATACGTCAAGAGGACGGTCACAGTGTGTGCATGGCGTACTCACCCAAAGGGCGTCTCAAAGGCCAGAGGTTTGTATCACATAAACCCACAGTTCAACATCAGTAAAGAAGTTTCAGAATTGGGCCATTTTGCTCCTGGAAAAAGGTGAAATCTCCAATGGTTCTGGTCGGATTCAACATGTCAATGTGCTAAAAATGAATTAATGCACATTTGATTCAGTAGAAGAAAACTAATCTGTGACGGAATTGGTCACAATGTGTACTAAACGTACTCACCCATAGGACATCTTAGAGGCTTAAAAAACCATGTTTTAATATCCCTTGGAGCACAAGAATTAAAAGTATTCAAACCGATTAAATCGGGTAACGATTCTGCAATAGAAAAACAGGAGAGACCGGTTTGAAAATCCATTGAAAGATCTCCTCGAAGAAAGTCTAGTCAAAAACATGAGCTGTCAGAGGAACCAGCACTCACCTCTGACTAGGAAGTGTCCCCGGGAGCATCTTGTGTACCTAAGGGCTTCCGGAGATGGGATCAAAAAATAGAAGCCGTGGAGGTCCATGTGCACATGATGGCGTGTATGTCATGGCACAGTCGCCAGTTGCTACCATCTCTGGTGTGAAAAGGCATCAGGAAGCCTGCAAAGAGGGGGCGTAATAAAGTGTCCTCTCCGGAGTACAGAGGAAATGTATGTACACTGTGCCACAATAGTTACAGGGGCCTGTGCGGTTAAACAAATCGAACCTTACATAATAAAGTTATAATTACCATAACTCTGATATATTGATGTCAAAAATGTTTCAGAAAGTGTTCATACGGAAACAATAATCGCATAATGTACACTGACATATGGATTACATTCAAATTGTACTGTACAAAACAGTTTCTTTATAGCATGATAACGAAATGATTTGTACATTACTTACAACATATTTGGGTGTCATAACAGTGCATACATGTGATTGTATCACATGTAATAGTCCAAATACATGATATTAATTGACAGAAGGCTAATACAACTGAACTGGTCCAGGTATCGACAGGGCGTCAGGTATACATAATTCCATATTCATAAAAAAGATGTCTTACCAGTGTAATAACAAAATGAGGTAATGATCTGTATACTTGATACACTGTATTAGGGTGTAATAACCGTGCGTATACATAATTTTGATTATATAGCATGGAAGGGTGTGGATGCATGATGCTAAATAAAGGCCAAAATAACAAATCATGGTAAACAGAAACTAACTAGCCTGGTAAAGACAAGGTGTGGGGTATACTGGTGCATCATATAGTAGACAAGATTGGAAAATAAAATATATACCAATAGAATTTTCCGGTGTGTAGCCAGTGCTCAGCCCGTATTGAGCAGGGATAGTTGTCTAGCAGTTTCCTCATGCTCATTCAATCTCTTATTGACTCTGCCCAACATGTGTATCCATTTGCACTCTCACAGATTAAGAATGTCCACTAGATCACCACCCCTCTGGCCCAGAGTCACCTTCTCAAGGACAAGCCATTTGATGTTTTAGTGTGTGAACGTGCCCCCTGGACTTTGCAGTGTTGGAGTATACAGGTTTTTACCTTCTGTTGTGCCTGTCCAATCAAGACTAACCTGCATGGGCACAGGATGGCATAAATTATGATTTTGCTATTACAATTGGTGTGATCTTTAAGCACCACATTATTTTCCTGATGGCTGAAATATTTTGTCTCTGTTGTTAAATCACACGCTTTGCTGTGACCACATCTAAAATGTCTGATGATTTGGGTTAAGATCCACAAAGAGCACAGAGAAGGCTGGGGAGGAGGGGGTCTCTAAAAAGGAACAAACTATGTGGTCTTGGATACTTTTTCCCTTTTCTAACGGAATGCATTGGTGGCTCCCTCATATCAATATCAGCCTCCAGTAGTTATTAACAATCTGCCTAATGTCATTGCTTCTTGTGCAGAAGGTAGTGACACAGATCATTCTGTCCCTCGTATCATTCACGTGCTTTGGGATCTAAGAGTGTTTCTCTAGGGTTAAACCATGCCCCCTTATGGGACATCTTGAGTAAACCCTTGGGGTAATCTCTCTCTGCTAGTCTTTTGCTTAGATCCTCTGATTCTCAGAAATAATCTGTTTCATATTATGAACTCCTGCACAGTCTCAGGAATTGCCCATAAGGTAAGTTGCCCTTCAAGTTTCGGGGGTTGGGACTGGTATAGCGTGGAAGTGTTTTTCCTTTTGCTACTTTTCCGAAAAGGGTAGTGTAGAGTTGGCCTTCATCCGCTTTAATGGTGATGTCAAGAAAGTTGATGCTGATGGGACTGTATTGGACAGTGAATTTTATGTCTTGGGATCTTTTATTCAACCATGGAAAGCCAGGAGTTCAGTCTCATCACCAGTACTGATTAGCAGGACATCATCTATATAGCGTTTCCAAAGGGCTATATTGTTATGATATGGATTGTTCTCATTAAGGATGAAGCTGCTTTCATATTATTCAGATACAGTATGGGTGAGTCTGGTGCACAGCTTGTGCCCATTGCAACACCTTTGGTTTGTAAAAAGAAATCTACCTGAAAGAAAATGACATTTTTCATCATGGGGATTTCTAGCAAGTTCAAGATGAAATCAGTGGGAACTTAGACTGGTTGGGGTCTATTATTCAAGACAGATCTTATGACTTCCAAGGCTGGTGTCTGAGGTATGCTCGTATAAAGAGAAACAATGTCCATAGTGACCAGTAACTGTTGCATAGGGTTGAAGGAGAATTTGTCAACCAATCTAATGGTTTCCATAATATCGCCAAGGAGAGTCTTAGTAGATTCAGCACAGGGTTTAGGAAAAAGTCAACATATTTACATAATGGATCCAGAATGGAACCACATCCTGAGACAATGGGGCGTCTTGGGAGGTATGTTGGATTCTTGTGAACCTTAGGAAGATTGTAGGTATCCGTGACTGTTTCTTATTTAGAAGATATGTGAGGTAGCCCTCATCGAGACTGTCAGTTATGGATTTGATGAGTCTAATGAGCTCCTTAGTGGGATCAGAGGCTCGTTTGGTATAACTGATTTCATCTGTGAGTTGTGTCTCAATCTCAGTTTTATAATCAGTGGTATTCTGTATAACAATGGCCCCACCTTTATCAACTGATTTAATGACTGTGTCTTTGTTCACTTTCAATGATTTAAGTGCCTCACGCTCTCCCTTTGAAATATTATAATTGACATATTTCTTCTAAGAGACCAAAGTCATAACATCCATTAGTTTTACCACTTCATACGCAATTATCTTGTGAGACATGAGTTGTGTAGGTGATGTAAAGGTAGATGGATATCTCAAGCCAGTATTGGAAGAGGCTGGATGTGTAGGTACTTTATTAAAGTATAGCATTACCGTATTTTTCGGAAGAATTTGTAGAGTTTCATTTTGAGGTTAAAGGAATTAGGCAAAGTAGCGGGAACAAACAACAGTCCCTTACTAAGTAGCTGTTGTTTCTGGTCAGACAGTTCATAGTTGGACAGATTTGTGATAGGATTGGCTTTGTTAAATGCCACCATCTGTGGTGCTGTCTCCTTGTCTGAATGTGTCCATGGCTCTCTTGTTGGAAACGTACCTGTTTCTGGACCCTGTTCCGGCCTCCACCACAACCCCTTTCTCTCTGTTGCCCTGATCCCAGGAGGTCCCCCTTCCTCCGGAAGGTCGATATTCTCCATCCCCTAAAAAAGGGCCCAGGTCCTGTTCCTGATATCTATAACCCTGCTTGAACCGGCCTGAACTCTTACTGGGTTGTTCTGTGTTGCTGCCTGTGCTGCTGGCTCCTGATGAGTCCGAGAATTTGTGAATCTCCTGAAGCCCCCAAAGGGTTGGCATCTTTAATCATATACACCTGTACTGGAGATACTATGTACATTTAGACAATTTAAAAATAGACAGTGTATCTTATATTTTTGGATGATAGTTATGCAAAGAAGTTTCAGCCAGGTGTCTCCTTAATTATTTGCATATATTGTATATTGGCACTCAAATTCCCGCCTTTTCCTCATCTTTTCACAAGCACTCTCCCAAACACCTTCCTCTTTTGCACCCACTATTGAACTGCTCTGTTATAAGAAAGAGCACTGTATCACTGTATTTAATATCCAAATTCAATATAAAATCATTAATTTATTTGCATTTCAAGTACGTGTTAATATTTTTTGGGTACTAAAGAAAAATATTTCCGTTGGGATCAATTGTGCTTTGTATCACCCCCCACTTCAAAGTCACATTTGGGTATAAGTACTGGACCCATGACACCACCAAATCAGAACTCTACTGGAACCAAGGATGTTCTGACTGGAAGAAGAGATGCTGTGCTGCAGGTGGGACTTCCACTTTGCGACTGGCTCTGCTGTGTTGGCCTGCTGATTGCTGTGCCACAGGATGGACTACCTCTTTGCCACTTGCCTGTTGCCTGAAGCTTCTAGCCTGAGAGAGAGGTAAGTGTGCACAAATACCTTACGCATTGCCTTTTAAGTTACGCTTGATTACTCTGTGCCAAGCTACCAGAGGGTGAGAACAAGTTAATTTAGGTTGTGTATTTTACTTACCCTGACTAGATTGGTGGTCCCTACTTGGACAGGGTGAATACCTAAGCCAACTAGAAACCCCATTTCTAACATGTGTGTAATGAGGATGTGAGAAATAATAGTGTCAAATGAATAAAGAGGATGATACTGAGGGCCAGATTTACAAAAATGTTATGCTAGGTTTACAACACAAAATTGATGTAAAATCCAAGCAAAAAGAATTTTGTTGAATTTACTTTCCAGCACAAAAACTAATTTTGCGCTGGAAAGTTGCCTAAAAGTAATGGAAAGCAGAACAAAGCGCTCCTTTGCTTTACTCTGCAATATAGGGTTACATGGGTGGTAAATTGGCTTTCCTGTACAACCACCCTTGCTTTTCGATACAAATTCCAATCTGCTAACAATAGTAGATAGAGTTTTGCACCAAAAAAGAATGCCACTATTTCTCTTTTTTTTCCAACTTAGCATGTGTGCTGCACTGTACAGCACACATACAAAGTAGAAAAACATGTTTAGGCATGGTATTTCGCACTGGAAGGGTAAAAACCTATGCTAGACTCACTCGGACACCCTTGCAATATGGTGCAGATGTGTGTACATGGCACTTGGCAGCATGATTGTGCTCTGGCGCTAAGGAGTGGGGCGGAGAGTGTTATATCTCTGTAGATCTGGTGCTTTTCTTCTTCCTCCTGGTCACACAATGCAGCGCCGCAACTTTGGGAGCTGATCTGCATTGCATGAGAGGTTCATAAATCTGGCCTTGAGAGTTTTCAAGATGCTATCATTACTAGGTAAGATCAGTAAGTGAAGGAAAAGGAGGAATATGATTTATAAGAGAATTCTGCCTGGGAATACCCTGGAGGATTATACCCTGTGGACCCCCCACTCAATGTCAGACCTCAGAAGGCTGGGACCTCTTTCCTCCCCCCTACTGGTGGTATCACTATCCAGTATAGCTATGAACCTCCCAGTTACCTGAGAGCGCTCTACCGCACAGGTTGGAGTGTAGGCTCCCTGCGCTGTTGGGGCTTGGTGGGTTGTATACGGTGGATGGGGGGGTCAATCTTTGGGGATCCTGGCACGGAAATTGTCAGGTTTTGCCAATCTGGCATCTTCCTTGTCCTAGATCTAGTGGTTTGGTGCCTAGTGGGGGGGGTGCTTTGGTCCCCTCAGCTGGTGGATTGATGTAGCCTAGAGCAGTAACAGCAGAGATCGCAGGCATTAAAGAAAGTACCTCTGTGCCTGTGCATGGTTGGGAAATGTGGATGCCTTGCTTGTGGGTTTTATGGGGCAGAATGGTAGGTCAGGCCAACTTGAAGATGGCTCAAATTTCTAACAGTGAATCTCTTTCAGTCTTTCTCTGTCCTATGTATTTGGTCTGAGCCTGCGCCCTGGTATCTTCTATTATGTTGGTTCCCCCCTCTGGCCAGGGGAATGCATGTGTCTTAGTGTATGTGTACCATTCACGGTAGAATTTATCTAACTTTTTTGCCTGCGTGTGGAATCTAACATGCATGTGGTTGAAAGGTGACTCCATGATGAGTTGGGAACTTTGTAAGGATTAGTACACTTCTAATGTAACAAGTCTTTTAAACAAACTTAAATACTACTTCAATTGTGCGGGAAATAAGTGCAAGGGATTCTGCCAGCAATAATTACTTTTATCATGAGCTCAGCTTAGGACAAAGATGCATCAAATAAACTTAGTACATAAAACATGGAAAATAACAACCTGTAAGAAAGTGCTTTGGTTAACTCAAAACCGTTATGAACTGTACTTTTAGCATCAGAATAACAAAATGTAAACAAATGATGACTTTTTCATACACACATAGAACCGTTAACTGGACATAACATTTAACATAAAACACAGTTGCAATAATGTTATCAGTACCACAACATTAAGAAACAATGCATTAATTGAAAACCATAATGAAAATATAAGAGGAAAAAGTGAGAGAGGAAAAAATGATGACTTTGTCCAAAAACCTTAGCCTGCTCCTAGAGCATGTTGCTCAATGACGAGGAGAAGCTCTGCACAGTACACAGAACTAAGTGACCCGAATGTCTGTCAGTATCGGCTCGGGAACAAAGATAGCAACAATTTACTCACAGAAGAAGGAGCAACTCGACAACTGCAGGCCCTCCTTGGCCAAGCACAAACGTTACCGTGCTCTTCAAGGTCCAAAGTTTTCCCCAACATCCAAATGATACCATATATCAAACTCAGGGGTCATGCATGAAGTGAATAGCACCTCTCACATCTTTCAGATACTACCAGTATTAAGAAACCAAAAGCACTAAAAAAGCTCTTTCAGAATTAAAAATAAGATTGAGCTGCTGGCTCTATATCACATCCAGAGCCTATGAATACCTCCTATGTCAAGCCCAGTGGTCCAAACGATGAAGCCCCACCACTATATCACACCCAGGGATCAAGCATACCCTCTGTGTCTCACCCAGCAGTTCAAGCGGTCCCTGTACCACACCTAGAGACAAGTGTACCCTCTGTGTCACGCACAGTGGTCCAAGCGACAAACAACCCTCACCTTTCCTAGTTTCCATATGCCAAATGCTGGGACTAAGGATCAGATGTAGTCTCTTACCCACTGATGGCAGCTTCAGACTGGAGCTCTGCCTCCTAGATTCTTCAGAACATACAATAATTTGTGGCATCTGCTCACCGTTCTTGGTGCACAGATGTGAATATGTACAGGAGGGGTCCTTTACCATTGGCTGCAGTCAGGCTCGAAGAACCAATCTCTCCTATCTGGCTCACCAAAATGTTGCTCGAATATAAATTTACCTTGGAAAAATTAAAGACAAGAGACATTTGGCAAAAAAACAGGAACAACTGGTTTCATTAAACACAGCGTCCGGGAGAAAAGGCAACCGAGTCTGAAGACTGTCTCAAAGCAATTGGTTTTGGTGCCATTTCAAACATAGCAAAAACCAAAGGAAATGATGGACGGAGTGTTGAACATTGCAAGCACTCACCCCCAGTCAACTGATCTGGGTTTAATCCATCACCGTTCTTTAGCCCACTCTGCCACCCCAGCTCAGACATGGCCATATGCAAATCAGTCTGACCCTGTGCCTCATGGGAACAGTCCAGCCCGAACTGCCAAGCCATGTCTTCCCTGGACCGGAAACAAGCATCCTGGGGCCGGTTTCTGGCTAATCAGCTGACATCAGCCAGGCTAGCTTAATTCCAGTGGCAAAGTGAGCAAGGGACCCACGTCTGGGCATACCCTGCCAACTTAGGGCGAACAGATCAGTTGACTGGGGGTGAGTGCTTGCAATGTTCAACACTCCGTCCATCATTTCCTTTGGTTTTTGCTTTGTTCGCCATAAGTTGGCAGGGTATGCTCAGACGTGAGTCCCTTGCTCACTTTGCCACTGGATTCAAGCAAGCCTGGCTGAAGACGGCTGAAATGCCAGAAACCGGTCCTAGGAAGCTTGTTTCCGGTCCAGGGAAGATATGGCTTGGCAGTTCGGGCTGGACTGTTCCCATGAGGCACAGGGTCAGACTGATTTGCATATGGCCATGTCTGAACTGGGGTGGCAGAGTGGGCTAAAGAACGGTGATAGATTAAACCCCGATCAGTTGACTGGGGGTGAGTGCTTGCAATGTTCAACACTCCGTCCATCATTTCCTTTGGTTTTTGCTTTGTTCGCCATAAGTTGGCAGGGTATGCTCAGACGTGAGTCCCTTGCTCACTTTGCCACTGGATTCAAGCAAGCCTGGCTGAAGACGGCTGAAATGCCAGAAACCGGTCCTAGGAAGCTTGTTTCCGGTCCAGGGAAGATATGGCTTGGCAGTTCGGGCTGGACTGTTCCCATGAGGCACAGGGTCAGACTGATTTGCATATGGCCATGTCTGAACTGGGGTGGCAGAGTGGGCTAAAGAACGGTGATGGATTAAACCCAGATCAGTTGACTGGGGGTGAGTGCTTGCAATGTTCAACACTCCGTCCATCATTTCCTTTGGTTTTTGCCATTTCAAACATTAAATGAGGTGTCATAAAACAGTTACGCATTCCTTTGGAGACAGAAACCAGGCCTAGTCACAGGGCCATAAATCTGGTCTTTTTATAAGAAGCACAGGTGTTCTGATTGGCTGTGTGTTCCTAATTTAGTGTGGCATCTGACTTTATGGTGTTTTTGGGAACATCTGCTCCTCCAGCCAAATGTGTTTTATTGGGGCCAATCTCCTGAGACCATTGTGGCGTTATTGTGGAATAGATATGGGTTTTTCTGTTCACACATTTGCCTAAAGGTTTTGTATCCCCCACCTGTGATCTGTCAATCAGTTGCTTCAGGCCTAGGTCGCAGGGCCTGCCTGACTACGTATTTCTGACTTGGGATTTAGGGGGAAGTCATATCGGGTGGATTAAACAAAGGAGATGCAAGTTCGTTATTTTACGTACACATATCATGGTGTACCTTGACATTGTATTTATCAGTATTAACTCTGTCAGGGTGGTTGGGTGTTAGCATAGTTTTTATTGCAAGTGAGCCTAGTTCATTTAGGAATAAAAATAAAAATAAAAACTCAGAAAAAATCCCTATAAGAAATTGGGCTATTGATTGAGGGGTGTGAAACCCGTCAGTGTGAAACACAAAAGTCACCAAATTAATCTTCACTTAACCGTTGGGTAGCTTGGCACAAAAGCAGTGAGGCTTAACTTAGTGGCAATGTGTAAAGTATTTATGCAGACCACAAACAGTAATATAGTGAAAAATAAAATTAAATAAAATATTAGACACCAAAATGAAAAAAATCCAAGTAGGTATAGCATGTAAAAGTACAAAGAGGCAGTCACGGTCATTTGGTTGTGCTAGACAGAAGAAAAGTCATAAGTTCAGGCTGACTGCGCTGGAGCACAGGTCGGTTATAGGGACCAGGTTAGCCTCGCTCATACATTGCATTCCTAAAGTCCAGCATGAAGAGTCCAGTTCACGTGGAGGAGGCCGCCAGGAGCGGGGAGAGTATCACAGATGGTTGTCGCTGTCACATGAAGAGCAAGTCTGGTGTTGCAGATGTCTGTTTCTGTAGCCTGAAGGAAGTGGCCCTTAGGGGCCACCTGGGTTACTTACAACCACCTGCTATGCCTTCCCAAGTAATGAAGAGTCGGTCAGACAGTAGAGAATACAAACATACATTCATCATCAATACTCTGCAGAGGAGTCCAATCTGACCTGCACCCTCATATGTCTGCAGAGGGACTGACCCCCCAACAGTCTGCAACACGTGATGATGATTCTTCCCGAGAGCCTCCAACTATGCCCACAGTGGAAAGTTACCGGCCTGGTCCGAACATGAACAAAGGAGGCACGGAAGGATAAGCTACCACCTGCCAGATGGGTACATGCTATCTGCAACCCAAGGTTACCACGCTGAGTCTCAGCGTCTCCTAACGTGGGAGCAGAACGACACACTCGGATAGGTATGCGAGGGCAGAATGGCCTTTTCATTAGTAAGTCGGGAAGCAGCGATGAACAGAAAATAAAATAATAACGAAATACAGTGTTCTGCTGAGACAACCAATACTGAATAATGGTAATGGTAAAAAGTATTTCTATAGCGCTAGCATTCATCCCGAAGGATATCATGGCGCTAAGATTGAACAATGTACAGCGAGTTTATAGGGGTCAATACTAGTTTAATGAGTATTGGGGAACAACATGGTTTTAAGTTTCTTTCTGAAGATGAGGTAATCATTGGTCAGTCTTAAGTCAATTGGTAGTTTGTTTCACATGTTTGCAGCCAAATGTGAGAAGGCACGGCCACCCGCCCTAACCTTCTTTATACGGGTGGCTGCCGCTCTTGCGGTGAATTGAGATCTAAGATTTCTGTTTGGTGCATAAAAATTGACTCTATTTTTCAGGATGGTCGGGCCGGTATCGTGTAATACTCTATGAGTGATGCACAGAATTTTAAAAGAGGCCCTTTCTCTCATAGGCAGCCAGTGCAAAGTTTTTAGGCAGCTTGTAGCGGAGTCGTATTTCTTTTTGTTGCATACGGCTTTTGCTGCCGCGTTCTGAACAATCTGAAGCTTTGAGAATAGATAATCTGCCATGCCAACGAACAGGGAATTCCCATAATCAAGTCTACTGATTAATAGTGACTGGACTAGGATCTTTCTGCATTCCAGGGGAATCCAGGGAAATACTCTTCGTAGCATTTTCAGAATCGCGAAGCCTTTACCACAGGTGATTGTTACGTGGTCTTTCATTGACAATACATTGTCGATGTGGACTCCCAGATTCTTTGCCATCAGAGTTGGTTTGGGGGGTATGCCAAGGCTGTTGGGCCACCAGGTGTCATCCCAGAGCTGTTGGGAACCACCGAACAGTGGAATCTCCGATTTATCGGCATTTAGTTTCAGGCAATGATTGTGCATCCAACTAGATAGTTCGGAAAGGCAATTGAGCAGTCTGTTTTTAGAGCCATCTTCACCATCTAATGCAATCATTAGTTGCGTATCATCTGCATATGAACAGATGTTAACGCGACAAGTTCACAGGACCTTCGCATTAGTGGTCTGCGTGGGTAGCAAGATCTTGGCATAAACTGACCCATTTGCGGGCACAATGAACCCAAAACTTTAGGATTTTCTTAGGAATTAGGAACTCACTTTAGCAGTGGCAGGCAGGGCTCAGTGAGGTCCAGTTGCAGGTCCAGGCAGGTCTGGTTGCAGCAGGTCATCAAGGCAGGGAGGCCTCTGGAGCTTGTGGTGTCCCTGTAAGTCAGAGCAAGAGGCTATCTAACTAGCCCTGGGAGTCACTTAGGTAGCCTGGGATAAAGGGAGCAGGCCTAGCCTTCCTTCTTAAACAGCAGGAAAGGCCTCAAATAGCAGGTACTCCTCTGGCAGTAGGGCAGTCCTTCTTCTGTTATATTCACAGATCAAGGAGTGTACTGAAGAGATGTTCTGAAGGTCCACTATCTATACCAGGTGCCAACTTTGAAGTGAAGTAAACTTCTGTACTTCCCCCCCCCCCACATTTTTTTCTGGAATTTCCTTCCTCCCTGCCTTGGCCCCAGGATGCCTGGAGTCCGAAAAAGTGAGAATGAGGATCTTTGTCTGAATTGAGGCAGCTGTTTTGAATTATAAGCGTGGTAGGTCAGGATGGCCCATGTTGCTGACAACCAGTCCCCCTTGATACTGTCTGGGAGGAATACACAAAGGTCAACTGCCAAGTACACCTAGTGATGTGACACAGGATACAGTCTGCAGGCACCAAATGGTTAGGACAAGAAAATAGCAAACACAAGGAAATAATGGACAGAAAGCTGAAATGTTTCAGACACTCACCCCAGTCACAGATCTGGGTTGAATCCATCATCATTCTTTAGCTCAATTCGTCCCCCCTGTTCAGACCCAGCCATATACAAATCAGTCTTGACCCTGTGCCTCATGGGAACAGTCCAGCCCGAACTGCCAAGCCAAGTCTTCCCTGGACTGGAAACAAGCATCCTGGGACCGGTTTTGGGGTAACACCATTCATCAGCCAAGCTCACTTGAATCCAGTGGCAAAGTGAGCAAGGGATCCATGTCTGGGCATACGTTGCCAACTTATGGCGAACAAAGCAAACACAAGGAGATAATGGACGGAGAGCTGAAACTTTTCAGAGACTCACCCCTAGTCACAGATCTGGGTTGAATCCATCATCGTTCTTTAGCTCACTTCGCCACCCCAGTTCAGACCTAGCCATATGCAAATCAGTGTTGACTCTGTGCCTCGTGGGAACAGTCCAGCCAAACTGCTAAGCCAAGTCTTCCCTGGACCAGAAGCAAGCATTCTGTGACTGGTTTCGGGGTAACACCCCTCATCAGCCAGGCTCGCTTGAATTCAGTGGCAAAGTCAGCAAGGGACCCAAGTCTGGGCATACCCTGCCAACTTAGGGCAAACAAAGCAAACACAAGGAGATAATGGACGGTGAGCTGAAACTTTTCAGACACTCACCCTCAGACTGGGTTGAATGCATCATTGTTCTTTAGCTCACTTCACCACCCCAGTTCAGATCCAGCCATATGCAAATCAGTCTTGACCGTCCCTCATGGGAATAGTCCAGTCTGAACTGCCAAGCCAAGTCGTTCCTGGACCTGAAACAAGCATCCTAGGACCTGTGTTTGCTTTTTTCACTCTAAGCTGGCAGGGTATGCCCAGACATTGGTCCCTTGCTCACTTTGGACAAGAGAATGACAACTTACTAAAAGTGGCATCTTCAGAATTGTGACTTAAAATTCAACATTCCCTTAAAAGAATGCTTTAAATTATAATTAATTGAGACCAAATAGGACATTTCTACTTGCTCTGAATCAAAAGTTATCACTTATTAAATGTAAGAAGGTAACCTAATGTTACACTTTGGGAGGGGTAGGCCTCGCCGTAGTGAAAACAAATGTAAGGGTTTTCACTCTCAGGACATGTAACCCTTTATGTTATGTTATGTTATGTTATGTTATGTTATGTTATGTTATGTTATGTTATGTTATCTCATCTTCTATAGCGCACAGCTGCCCCAGCAAAGGGGCGTCCCGGCGCTTTGACTGTCAGAAGGAATATACATACAAAACAGAGGAAAAACCAGAAAGATGTAGCAACGGGGCAGTGTATTAAGGTCCATGCAGTATATTAAGGTCCAGGGGGGAAAAGATAGGTTTTAATAGCCCTCTGAACGTAAGCAAATCATCTAGGGCGCGAATGTGAGCTGGTAATGAGTTCCAAAGCCTAGCCGCTGGATAGCGGAAGGAACGCCCTCCCGCTCTGCAGCGTTTGAACCGTGGAACTGTAGCCCGATTTTGACCCAATGACCTCAAAGAACGAGAGGGGACATAGGGGGTGAGAAGATGCTCTAGGATCAGGGGAGAGGACAGTTTAAGAATCTTGTAGAAAAGACAGAGAGTCTTAAATGCAATCCTTTGAGCCATGGGCAGCCAATGGAGTTTCCGGATGATTTCCTTCGCAGAGCAGAACCTAGGTAGGCCCACCAGGGCTCTGGCCGCCGCATTCTGTACGCGCTGCATCCGGATAACTTCCGCCTGATTGGCCCCCAACAGGAGCGAGCTCGCATAATCAAGCCGCGAGAGTATGGTGGCCTGAATTATCAACTGTCTAGTGGGGGCGTCAAAAAATTTCAGGATTGGCCTGAGCCCACGCAAAATACCAAAACAAGTAGCAGCCACTTTTTTAGTGTGTCCGCAGAAACTGAGGGCGGGGTCTAACCAGACACCCAAGTTTTTAACCTTGGGTACCGGGATGGGAGCTGAACCCAGCTCTGAAGGCCACCACTGAGCACCCCAGAGGTTGCTATGCTTACCAACAATAAGGACCTCCGTTTTCTTGGCATTGAGCTGTAAGCAGTTAGCAGTCATCCAGCCAGCCACTGCTGTCAAACCCTCCCTAAACCTAGGGGCCTCAGAGTCGGAGTCCCCACTGAGTGCAACCGCCAGCTGCGTATCGTCAGCATAAGAAACCATAGTCAGGCCCCACTGCTTGGCGACCGCAGCCAGCGGCTGCACATACAGATTGAACAACGTGGGGCTAAGTGCCGACCCCTGAGGCACTCCTTGCTCGATGAAATAGGGTTTAGACTCAAATGGAGGTGTAGCGACCCGAAATGAGGGACCTGCTAGAAATGACCAAAACGATTCAAGTGCTAAATCAGAGACACCTGCTTCTCCCAGACGCTGCAGCAGTATCGCGTGTGAGACCGTGTCAAACGCGGCACTGAGGTTGAGTAACACCAGCGCCGCAGTTTGACCGGAGTCGAGCACGGAGCGCAGATGTTCCGTCATAGCAAGGAGAGCAGTCTCTGTGCTATGACCTGCCCGACATCCATTCTGGGAGGAATCCAGGATATTGGCAGTCTGAAGGTGTTTAGTCAGGATTCCATTGGCATGAGCCTCCGCAACCTTCGCGGCCCATGGGAGAAGAGAAATCGGACGATAATTCTCCAGTTTGAGAGGGTCCAAGGCGGGTTTCTTCAAGATAGGAGTGACATAGGCTTGTTTCCACTTAGTTGGTACTGTCCCTGAAGAGAACGAAAGATTGATGAGTTGGCGCACTGGGGGAAGACATAGAGCAGCCGACTCTCTGAGCTGCGCGGGTCTGAGCGGGTCGGCCCGCCTATCGAACTCTACCTCTGAAATTCCAGGAAATGTGGATAAAACCACATTAGTAGTAGAATTAGGCCTCTGGTCCTCACTCTGAGGGATGATACTAGGAAAGGAGCGTTAGATAGTATGCACCTTTTCCAGAAAAAAGGTAGCGAGCTCTTCACAGTGGGACACTGAGCATATCTCAGCTGCTGGGGCTCTTTTAGTAGTCAGGTCTTTGAGAACTTTAAAGATCAGCTTCGTAGGATTAGGACTGCGTTTGAACTCCTGGGAATAGTAGGCCGCACGAGCCCTACATATGGCTCTATGGTAAATTTTGGTTTTAGCTAGGTACTGCGTTTTTTTCTCGGCATCATAGGTTTTACGCCAGTCTCTTTCCGCTTGTTTGCATGATTTTTTCAGGAGCAATAAGGCGCTATCATACCATGGACTGGGTTCTAAAGAACAACACTTACTCCATGTAGCAGGGATCAGAGAGTCAAGTGCCCGGGAGACCCATTCACAAAAGAGATCATAGCCAGACTCAACGTCGCTAAAAGGGCCAAGCGGGTGTTCGCTGAGCACCCGATGAAAATCCTCAAGCTTTAATTTCTTCCACAGGCGTTGAAGAACGAATCTGTCTATGTTTTTAAAAGGAGGGTTTCTGATCGCGAGGTGCAATTCCACTAAAAAATGGTCTGACCAAGCTACCGGAGTCGGTGGCAAGGCAGTTGCCACTGTCAAGTTAGTAAAAATGGGGTCCAGGATGTGTCCACCCACATGCGTGGGGTGGGTAACCACCTGACTTAACTGCAGCGCCTCTAAATCTGCAAGTGTACTACTAATAGCTGGGGTGTGACAAAGGTCAAAATGGAGGTTGAGATCACCAAGGACACTAAAGTTAGCCGGTCCTATCGCAAGAGAGCTCACTGTTTCTGGAAGAGCCTTTCTAAAAGCGGTGTCGTTACCAGGGGGTCTATAAATCAGAAGCCCAGAGAAGGTAAGGTGATGATTAACCGTAATCCAGAAATGCGCACTCTCGCATCCATCCATAGCTAGTTTCTTCCAAATACAAGGGTAGAATGATTTAACTACCACTGCAATACCCTCACCCCTAGAGTTACGATTATGAGTGTAAATGGAGTATTCTGGAGGGAGTGCTAAGTTCAGTTCAGCCACGGCCTCATCATGAAGCCAAGTTTCAGTCATGAAGAAAATATCAGGGGCCTCCTCAAGATAAGGTCGTGGATTGCGGAATGGTGTTTAACCAGCGACCTAACATTGATATTCCAAATTTTAAGATCCCGGGGAGCCGAAGGCTCGATGGGCGGGGATACCGTGGGAGGGGGCTCAATAAAAGCTCTAATAGGGGTTGGGGGATTAAGTAAAAAATTACCACATGGACACCGAAAAGGGCCACACAACGGATCAAGAGAGGAGTGCTCACAGAGTAGGGACAACTGCCGGATACTGAGTAACTCCTCCCTCATGTACAAACCTCCAACGGGTTTGTGAGGCACAGTATCCCTGGCGCATGGCGCCTCCTTAGCGCTGACGGGCGCAGACGAGCAGGACTCTGGCACGACTCCGGCACAGATCCGGCACGTCCGCTGCGCGGAGACATGACCGTCCCCTTTTATGCGCTGCTAGAGCACGCCCCAGCAATAGCCCACACCCAATATGGCCGCCGTCTATCACTCGCCTACCCGGGACCGGACTCTCAGTGTCGGTACTCGGCTGAGAGTGGCCAGGCAGCGAGGGGGGGGGGAAGGTCTCTACGAAGTCTCAGCAGATGTCACCAGTTAAAAGGCTTAGTAAATCACGCAATAGTCAAAATAACACGCACAATTTTTAAAATACAAGAAAAAGTGAAAGAGAGACCTCCCGGCATCCGCCTCAGGAGGGTGAAAAGAACGTACTGCCTAGTCCTTTAAAGTACATGTCCAGCTATTTAAATACATTGCACTCTGCCATATGGGCTGTTTAGGGCCTACCATACGACACCTTATGTCTATTAAAAAAAGAAGGGTCCAGCCCTGGCAAATGGATTATTTAAATATGCAAAAGATGATGGGAGGAATCCTTGCAATTAGTCTAACCACTGATAATGGCTCAGGATAGCATCCCAACCCATCGTTTTTCAGTTCACCATTCCACCTCAGTTATGACCCAGCCATATGTAAATCATTCTTAACCCTGCTCCTCATGGAAACAGTTTAGCGCAAACTGGCAGTCCTAGTCCTTTCTTAACCAGAACACAAGCACCCCAGGATTGGTTTCGCCCATGCTAACTGTTTCACTGAAACCAAGCTGTACCCTACTGATGAGCGCATAACTAGGGCGAAACCAGTCCTGGGTTGCTTGTATTCACAGATACACATCACCCCTAACAAGGCACAGGGAGTTGCTATCCTTTTTAACAAGGACTAGCATTAAAGTTGAAGGTGATGAAATGGAATAAGAAAGGAGACTCCTAGGGTTCTAAAGATATCTAGCAGCTAGGCAGATAACACTATCCTCTATATACATCACAATGATAATAAGGAACAGTTCACAGCAACATTTTCCTAGTGATTTTGCGGTTTGCAATGGGGACCATATTACTAGGAAAAGACTTCAATGTTGAACAGAATCCTACTAAGCAGATCATCAGAAGGACATATTGAATGTATAACAATAAACTCTGTAGGGGAAGATTTTGAAGACAAGAATTTACTAGACATATGGAGAGCCGAACATGTATGAGATGAAGGCCTTACATTTTATTCCGATCTCAGTGCGTACTGGGTTCTCTGACTGACACCAAAGTATTGTCATACTGATCACCAATCACAATAGTATCAGAAATGCCATCTCCAGTTGCCTTGAGATGAGCCCACTGGCAGTCACAAAAAATACTTTTTTGGCATCCAATTGTTAAATCATTAGTAAGAGAAGCCTGGAAAAATTACTTCAATAAAAATGCAAAATATTAGGTGCCATGGAGAACAATCTGGGATTCAGGAAAAGTGGTAAACAGAGAAAACCTCCTATTACATGGCAACACAACTGCAATTAAAAAGGCAAAGGAAACCACAATCTCTAAATTAGAAAATCATCAAAAAACTAGACTACTTATGGAAATTATGCAGACTCCTCATGGAGGCCCCAATCAAGCTAGAATACCCAATTATCGGTGAGACAGCACATAAAATGTTATTTATGAAACATAATAGTATTAAAGTGAATATAAAACTGACCTATTAATGGCACATAAGCATAGAAAAGTACAGACGCACAATTTCATTAAAGATATTTGCATATACATTGTTCTTCACACACCACAGAAAAGATATCAGTAAACTATTTCACAATTATTCCAAATCTATATGCACTTCCCAAGAATTTGATGCTATTAGCACTCAAACTTATCTAGAAATCGTTGGCATTCCTCAACTAGATAAAGACATGAAGATGCCCTGGACTCTATTAGATGAGTCTGAAGTCAGAGTAGAAATAAAAAATGTAAACATAATAAAGTCCCAGGTCATGTTGGATTTACAGACACATTCTATAAAACATATCAAGATCTCCTGGTTGAACCTCTGAAAACATATACAATTCTTTTCTACAACTGTTTACTAATTGGAACAATAATGACTTCAATAGTGACACTAATCATGAAGCAGTTGAAGGCTTCTCAGAACAAAGGCCTTATAACTCTATATTATTATTAAATAATAATATAAAGATATAACAAGAATTATATTATCTCACCTCACCCTACCTGCTCTTCCCTGATACCCCTATATCCATCAGGATACAGTATACATGTATATACTAGCAAACTTTGCAAAATCTTAATTGAGAATTAAATAAATTGGGGTATAAAAATACATATACAATTGACCAGGGGAACTAGACAGTGGTACCCACATTCGTCTCTCCTTTTTGTGCTAACACCTGAACCTATAGCGTAATTTATTTTTACCAACTAGAACATACACAGAAAAAAACAATTAGTAAACACCATAAACTTGCAAGCTTCGTCAATAATATTATATTATTTGTTAATGAAATCCAGATATCTCATGCCCCCATTTATTAATAGAAATGAAAAGATACTCTGAAACATGCCTTCAAGATTAATTTGTATAAATTAGTCTACAATGGAAACATCCTTTACACCACAGTCAGAGCAATAACCTGCTTTTACATTGCAGTCACTACCCTGACTGCGATGTTACCATGCATTCCTTTACCCCGCAAGTTGTTTCTACGACTTGCTGTACGGGGTGCGTTGTTGGACTGGTGTTGGCTTTTAAGTCCAACACCTTCCCTACTGTTGCGTAGACTGGAGGTGGAATAGTAATTTATACTATTCCAAAGTCCAGCACCCCCCTAAGGCAAGCCATTGTAGCGACTTGCTTGGTAAGGTAATGTGTGGTAATGTTGCAGTGGGGGTAGTGACTGCGTTGTAGAGGCATGCGGGGTAAATGCATGCAGTGTTCTATCATACAACCAGTGTACAATTATAGAAGAATGACGGAAGCTTCACTTGCAAATAAAGGCCTACTCAGATGGCCCCATAAAATAAGTTGGTATATACCATCCCAATACAATATGTTTTCTCTTTGCTGCAAACATCATCCATATGTTATACACACTATTCAAAGACCTATACAGATGAAGTTAGATAGAAATGTCTGTATTAAGATTAATTTTATGCCTCAGCTTTTGTATATCCCTAAAACACTACCCTTATTCATACCACAAGTGACAATTTATCACAACAGATGCTCCTAGCCTATGTCTGGAAGGGCAGATCACAAAGAGTTCTCAAAAACATCCTATAGAAATCAAAACTTGAAGTAACCCCTTGGAAACATTATTTACACTACAACAAGCAGAGAAAGGATTATCTCAAATAAATACCATTCTCCAAAGCCAATTCACACATTATAAACATAAATACTTGCTTAAAAAGAAAACGGAGTTAAACAAAGAAATATTGAGAGACATTTAGACACTAATATGGAAAAGGGCCACATAAATCTCAGTCTGTTCTCAACATAAAGACAATTAATACAACATTTTACTACAATGGTATGTCACTTCAATTAACTTGGGCATATGTTTGGAATCTCAAAATCATGTTGGAGAGGTTGCTAAGATGAAGGGACAATGGCTCATATCTGATGGCAGTTTCCCTTATCCAAACATATTGGAAAAGGATCATAGCAGTGATTAAAAGTGGAAAAGGTGTCTCCCTACCTCTTGATTCCTTGAGTCTTCTATTGGCTAAGGGAAATTGGAGTCCTTTCCACCTTACCATATTCATGTATAAACTCCTGACACACATGATTTTAGCTGCAAGATTATCTATTGACACAATAGTCGAAATCTCATACTAAACTACACAACCAACAAGCATGTGGAGGGTTAAACAAAGAAATACTTACATAATGGAAAAATTCTCTGGCGGTCTGTGCAGGTAAGCATGGGGGGGAGGTGGGGCCGGGCGAGTTCGAGCTGTGGGTGGAGGGGTGAAAGTGACAAATGACGGGATAGGGAATGCAAAATAAATAAATAAATAACATCACTTACGATGCGCGAGGGCAAGGTAAGTGGTTTTATTTATTTATTTTACATTCCCTATCCTACCGTTTGTCACTTTCACCCCCCCCCCCACCCCTGCCTCATCCTCGCTCGCCCCACCACGCTTACCTGCATTGACTGCCACTGGTTCTAAACTGTCCCCTCTTATAATACTTATAGGTCTGGATTACAACGATGTATCACACACCTCATCAGTTTTCTCTGTAAAATAAACAAATTAATTTGTCATTCCTTGTTGACAAGTTTAATATTAATATGTCTGCCAATGTCTTCTTTGAAAATGTGAATACCAAGAGTTGGACAACATAGAACATGCCAGGAAACTAACAAAGTTCTCAACAAACTGTAGATTATGTCACTGCATTGGCATCTTTCCATGAAAAGAGGATCCTGTTGTGTTTTTTCTGTTACCATCTGCCAATGCTTCACTAAGAAGTGGGTTCGCTGGCTATGTCCCTAAGACAAACGTTTTTGAATGCTCTGTCACTGTACTCTGTAGACGATATATATAGTTCTGCTACTACCCTGGCTAACCATTATTGGCTTTCTTCTTTTTGGTAAGTTCCTTTTCTCGAAATACCCAGAAAAAGGATTAAATTATGACTTTCTGTTATAGCCGATTCCATCAAAGATATCATTCTTGTACACAAACAGCATATGAGTGTTTATTTTTCATTGGCTGTGTGGGGACAGAAAACCCTATGTTTCAAGACTCAGGTCTAACGCTGTGTTGAGGTTGGAATGTTAGTCAGTGCTGTGGCAGCTGCACCCTGCTGTGAGCCCTCCTTGAATTGATTTATTGTACTCAGTAAATAACTTTGGAAATTCACATCAAGGAGGATGGGATCCAAACCCATGTTGTTCCTGTATCATTTGGATTTTCCTGTTGGACATAGATGATCTCCGGAATTTATGTTTGAAGTTTTCTCTGAAAGTTCCCTGACTTTAAAGCAGAAGCTTCGCACAGTGACAGCAGCTCTTCAGAAAAAAGGACTTTACTGCACAATTTATTGTCGGACTGTAATTTTGACTGCGGAAAAGAAAGTTTGTGATGCTCAGACCAAATCTGTATTCCTCAACATTGACATTGTCAGAGCAATTCCACAATATTCGTGTACGAATATGACTCAGTACATCGCATAGCAATACCACGCATGTCATTACAACGCGGGTATTACTGCGCGATGTCAATTACATCGACCTACCATAACAACGCAAAATTTTACCACCACTATGCCTTTACCACGATGGCCATTACAACGCAAAGGCATGCGTGGTAAAGGTATACTCATGGTAAACGTTTGCAAGGTAAGTGACTGTACACTACCCTACCCTAAACCCTAATGTAGTACCCTGCACAACCCTCCCCCGACCCCCATTCCTCTCCCTACAATAACACTACACTACCCTGCACGACCCCCGACACTACCCTAAATCCTAAAACACTACCCTACACTACACAAACACCACAACACTACCCTAAACCGTAAAACACTACCCCCAGCATGACCCTCCCCTACCCCCAGTCTGGTCCCTACACTCAAACACTACTCTGCACGACCCCCCGACACTACCCTAAAACCTAAAACACTACCCTACACAAACACCACAACACTACCCTAAACCCTAAAACACTATCCCCAGCATGACCCTCACCCTCCCCCAGTCCGGTCCCTACACTCTAACACTACCACTACCCTGTATGACCCCCCGACACTACCCTAAATCCTAAAACACTACCCTACACTACACAAACACCACAACACTACCCTAAAACACTACCCCCAGCACGACCCACCCCCTACCCCCAGTCCAGTCCCTACACTCAAACACTACTCTGCTCGACCCCAACACTACCCTAAAACCTAAAACACTACCCTACACTACACAAACAACACTACCCTAAACCCTAAAACACTACCCCCAGCATGACCCTCCCCCTTCCCCCAGTCAGGTCCCTACACTCAAACACTACCCTGCATGACCCCCGAAACTACGCTAAAACCTAAAACACTATCCTACACTACACAAACACCACAACACTACTCTAAACCCTAAAACACTACCCCAGCACAACCCTCCTCCTACCCCCAATCCGGTCCCCACACTCCAACACTATTCTGGACGACCCCCCAACACTACCCTAAAACCTACAACTCTGCCCTACACTACACAAACACCCCAACACTACCCTAAACCCATGACGACCCTCCCCTTCCCCCAATCTCCCTTACCCCTCTCTTCTCGTGGTTCCTCTCTCCTGGTTCCAGCATCGACTGAGGGGCGGTGCACATCGTTGTGAGGAAACGGAAGAGCCTCAGTTTCCTCACAATAATGTGGACAGCCATTACATCGCATGCGTTGTAAAAGCGCATGCGATGTAATGGTATGCCTAGTAATGGTCTGCGTTGTTACATCGCATGCGTTTCAACGCATGCGATGTAACAACTTGCAGGGTAACAGCCACGTTGTAATGGCTGTTTACCTTCGTGTACATTTGTGTGGGATATTCATTGCTTCATTATAGTATTCAGGGAGCAACATTGAATAAATCCAGAGTTCGGGTGTGCTTCTGGTTCAGTAAACTCTACTATGAGGATCAAAATAGAATAACAATGCAAAATAATGTGTAAACTTCACTAGCAGTCTTTTCCAATTCAACCCACCCAGATGTGGATTGGGTTCAAAGGAAGGAAATATTATTTGGATGCCATGGAAGTTACACATCTTTCTGGCATTATCTTGGCCCTCAATATAGGAAGGCGCTTTAACACTTTCTAAGGGAGCCCATTGTGTGAAAGGGTGATGTTATTGATGGCATTGCTTCTACCATGAAAATGCTTGGCACTCGTTTTAAACTGTGTGTGAATGCCATAATGGAAAATCAGCTACCTGGTTAACCTGTAGATAGAGCTGCTGCTGCACACAGTTTTGGCGTCATTTTAGGAATATAAGGACTTTGAGATGGCATTTATCAAATGGTGCAAAAGACTGAGGGGCATATTCTCAATAAGCTATCGCCGAGTTATCGGCACATTTTCGCAGCCAAAGTCGTGGTAAAAATGCCACCCCATTCACAAGCTGGCGCTAACAGCCGTTACCACCATTTTTCCGGCGATAGCATCCTCAAAAAACATCTCCACGGATTACCCCGGCAACTATCGCTAATGAGATGCAGAGTAGGCGTTCGCGAGCAAAAAGCTGCAGCAACACCACACCTCAACATTCTCAACGACCAGCCAGATTGGTGATAAGATCTCAAAACATGCGATAAGGTGCGTTAGCAGCAGGAAACTAACACCTGCTCTGACCAGGTGCAAAGTCGGACGACAACCGGCACCAGACAAGGGAGCCCAGACCACAGCCACACCTGAAGAACAACAGATGCCATGGATCCACTGATCATGCAGCTCGGACCCCAGCACTCCCTGGGCCCACCCGCCCCCCTCCCGGACAAACACTGAGGCAGCTCAGACAAAGACAGCGACCTCATGAAAATGCACCAACCTCACAGACCCAACACCAGGGAATGTCATTGCCCACCACAGGCTCAAAGGGACAACCATCCCACACATCCAGACCACCATTGCCCACAGGCTGACGATACCAACACATCGGACAACCCACATCCCACCTCAGACCAAGATGCTGGCTGTTATGCATCTGTTGGCCTCTGGTACCTTCCAAACAACAACTGCCAGAGCCAGAGAAGTCTCACAGCCAGCACAATCCAAGTTCCCCAAAACTGTCTTGGATGCCATCATCAGCTTGGTACCACACTACCTATCCTTCACCCACACTGCGCAGGAACAGCTGGAGACCAAGCAAATTGTCTACGCCATAGCTGGATTCCCACACCTGTCAGGGGGCACACATGTCCTACTTGTGCCCCCTGGCAACACTGGACACAATACCCACTACCGAAAGTACAAGTATTCCATCAATGTGCAGGCAATAGCGGACCACCGGGGAATCTACACCAACCTCGACGCCAACCACCCAGGTAGACTGCATGAGTCCTACATCTTCCGACAGTCCATCATCAACCAGCGCTTCCAGGCTGGCACCTACGGAAATGCGCTGCTCGTTGGCAAGTACCAAATTAACACACCACACACCTCAACTCCACAATCATGCAACTCACAACACAAGGAATGCATACGTCACAAACTCACATACAACATGCCAAACAACCTGCCCACCCACCAGACATGACAGCACAACTTACTGTGGCAACCTGGACTAGCCATGCACATAAGCCATCAACGGCATGGCACCTCAGCCACTCAATAGCAGATTGTGGGAAGAGGTGGGGACCAGGCATGTGCAAAAGAGGCAAGTGACCGATGAATGAGAATGTACACAATGCCAAGTGTGGTGTGGATGCGATGGTCAGACTGCAGTATGCATACCACACACATATCCATGTCGACATACACCGCTGGGGTTTGGAGTGTAGTGGACAGTGGGCACAACCATGCCACCCCAGACAGTGGGGAAGATCCCGGAAATGTAGCCTGTTATCTCCCCCCCTGCAAGCATGAGTGGAGTGGGCTGGCACTCACCCCACCACGAGGCAGACGCCTTCGCCGTGAGCGGTATTGCCTGCGATCCTGTGCGCCTGCTGCACCCCGGACGCAGGCCCCTTACCAGTCCTGCCAGGCCCTGCGCACCCAGGTCTCAATGCACACCCGCCGACACCGGCGTGTGTCGAAAAGGGCCAACCACGTGCCGGTGCTAGCTCCAAGCCCGAGTGCCTCGAACCGGGTAGCCTCCTCAGACCATCACGGCCTCCGCAACACAGGCCCACAGTACTCCCTTTTCGTTCACATACTCCACCGGCATGCACAGCGGACAAGAAGGTCACACATTTGGAACTGAGTCTTGATTACACTGTGGCAGAGAACATCAATTATGACTGATTTTATCTCACTATACTCCCTTCGATGTAGTGACACCTAGTCTGTGCATAGCATTCCATCCACACGTGCCCGTGGGCCCACACGGACTACTGCCCTCGGGCCACGCTGCGCTCGAGTCTGTCTCACATGTGGGACTGACACACGGACTACTGCCCTCGGGCCACGCTGCGCTCGAGTCTGTCTCACATGTGGGACTGAGTCTTGATTTGTCAATGGCAGAGTACATATCATTGCACGCAAGGAGAGGTGTAAGAGGAAGACGCGTGTCAGTCAGGAGGAAAAAGGATCATCGTTACGGAGGTGATCAAACACTACCGACAACTGCCCTGGTGTCACTAACTCTGTGCATCACAAGACAACGACACGTGACTGTGGGCCCTTGCTGACTGCTGCCTCCGGCCTACCCTGCGGGCAAGTAGGTCACACATTTGGGACTGAGTCTTGATCATACATTGTTCGAGTACACACATTAATGCAGGGTTTACATCCTTTGATGAGGTGACACCAAGGCTGTGCCTGGCATCCCAACCACACGTGTCTGTGGGCCCTTGATGACTACGCCGTCGGCCTACACTGCCGTCCAGCAGGCCTCACGCCAATCCAATCCAGTCCGTACCAGGCAGGACACGTCATCGTCGCTGACTGAACACCCGCTCAGCTCGTGTGTTGGAGTTCCAGGAGGAGCTCGCTGAACCACGTTTGGCCTGCGCTGAACACTGCCTCGGGCCTACACTGTGGTCGAGTAGGTCACACATTTCGAACTCAGTCTTGATTTATTTATGGCTGACTTGATGTTATTGTACAGGCCTCATCGCAGACTGCCTCCCATTTCAGCTCCGGTGCCACTAACTCTGTGCCCCGAGGTCCATGGACACCTTCTCATTGAACCTTGGTGGCGACTGAGTCCATGGACTGGGAGTTGTTGTCACTGTTATGTCGCTGATACTGACTTTGTGGCAAAAACCAGGGAGTAGCATTCCACTCCTCCATTTGCTGCTTCCGGATGGCTTCCACCCTCTGCATCATGCCCTGGAGGACACATTCCACTGTCCCCCGCAACCCTCTGCCACATTCACCTCGGACATCGATGAGGACCCACTTGGCTCACGTGGCCCATCTTACTGCACCGCAAGTCAACGTCCCGTGGCGGTGTGCCTGTGCCGGCCGCAGTGCATATGGGGCCACTAACTCTGTGCAGCTCAAGTCAGGGACCCTGACTCCTATAGGTATTGGATGGCCTCTGAGACGATGGCCTTGGGGTCATTGACACCATGTCTATGTGGCCCTGCACTGTCCGCTGCCCCCGGCCTCAACTGCGTTACACCAGGGCTCACACATCAAATCGAGTCCCGACCAGCCCGGACAAGGCATCACCGCAGGAGGCACATGCCACCACTGCCAGGTCCACCTCCAAATGGCAACTGCAAGAGTCGAAACAGTCGTACGGGCAGACTAAGTTGCTCACAACTGTGGTGGATGTCATCATCTGCCTGATACCCTGCTCGGCACTCCAGGTGCCCCAACCCCAGTACACTGCAACTCACGGACACTTCTGTTTGCATTTTGGGGGACCTCTGTACTAGCTCAGGCTACCTTCATGATGCTCCGCAGTTGTCTCTGTTATGCTGGTGTTATCTGTTTCAGTTTTACTGCTGTTCACTGTTAAAGATTTTGCCAGCACCAACCACTCCCTGAGGGCTGGCTTACACTCACCACCCACACATCTAGCACAGGCATCACTGTACATGTGGCCCTGCCAATAAAGGGGCCGGGCACACATGCCCGTGGCCAGTTCCACAAACTATCTGCGTGTGTCCTTGTGGTCATTATGTATGGATGAGGGCCCCGGGCCCGACAACATTACTTTGTGTTGTGTTCAGCGGATGCCAGAATGTCACCGCAGGCAGCGTGTTAGACCTTGAACATGTAGCTTTATCGTCACCCACTCAATATGTTAGAGGAGTGTACTGGGCCGTCGTACGCAGGTCCAGCGTAGGTGTGTGAATGATAATTGCGTGCCTCTGAGCAGGTTCAGTACTGGAAATGTGCATATGAATGTGTCTCTGTCACAGTGTGGGTCACCTTTGTGTGGTGTAGGTGGTCCCTGAGGGAAATTAGATACCCACACATGTGATCCAGTTCGCATTCCATGGCTTTGGACCCCACCCGCACCTGTTCGGCCACCTCCGTTTGGCATCCTGACACCTGGCATTGGAATGCCATGTGTAGCTCGGTGAGGTGTTGGGAGCCAGCCATGCTGGCGGGTGCTTCCTGCTGTGTGGTCTGTGCAGGGGCTGGATTCTCCTCTATGTAGCTTGGCTGCCCTGGTCCTGGTGGTGGGTTGCCTGGGATGTCCAGGAGCTGTTGTGGGATGGCGGTGTCGAAGGTGTGGTCGTCCTCTCCAGCATCACTGGTGAGTTGTCTGGTCTGCTCTGCTGGAGGTGTTGTTTGTCCCTCTGCAATGTGAAGGGGAGATGCTTGTTGACATTGTGTTGACATGTATGTTGGCGCATTGTTCTTGTTTACAGGCAGACTGTATGACTATGTACATTGTGACTGTTTGGGCGGTGCTGGATTTTGATGTGGGACAGTGGACATTTGGACTACATGACGTATGTGATGTGAGGTTCTACTCGTACATTTCCTTCTCACAGTTTCCTGCTCTGTTGGATGTGGTTGGCCAGTTTCAGTGCATGAGCGCAGTCAGTTGTGTCCTCTGTTCTGCAGTGTGGGTGTTGCACTTTGTGCCACATTGTCGTCAATGTGGATGTACTGCTATTGCTATGTGTGTGTGCTGCAGTGTGCCACAGGGATGAGGGACATGATCCAGGGTCATTGTGGGTGTGCAGTGTGCTACACATCTTTGTGCATGTGTGCCATCGTGACCATCTCCCCCCATCCCCCCAGTCCCTGGTTGTTAATCACCCTGTTGATGTTGTGTCAGGTCCTCTCGAGCTGTGTCCTGACTCCCACCTCCTTGCAACACCTCCACACTCTGGCCCCCATTTCCTCCTGCTCCTTCTGTGGCGCAGGACTCCCACCTCCTGTCGACGTTGCTGCCTTCCTGTTGGTAGCGGGTTTGTGCTTGGTTTGGCTTTTCACATCATGTCAGTGCCTCGTGGCCTCCTCAATTACCCTCCTCGATACTCCGACTGCATTCACGTTGGTCTAATTGTGTGTCAGTTGATGGTAGTGTTCTGTCACCTCCGTGACGCTGATCTTCTTTTCCTGCCGACTGCACCCCGTCTTCCTCTCTCTCTTCTCCTTGGCCTTCACCAACCCCGTTGTTCCTTGCTGGTGGTCTGTGGGGGTTGTAGGGTTCGTGTTGGCCTCTGCACTGGTCTGGGTGCATCCATGGTGTTCCGCACTTGCTTTTTTTCTCCCTTTTTTCCCGTTGCTTTTATAGTGCATTTTCCCGCATGACGCATGGGATTTGCAGGCCTGTGGCTGGTTTTTGCTGGTTTTTGTATCGCGATTGGCCTCATCGCAACTTTTTTTGCATTCGTGTTTCGCATTTTTGCGGCATCGCGATGTCTGTATCGCGGACATTTAATGCATAATCGTAGGCCCATTGCATGGTACTGCCGGCTTGGGAATACCACGTTACATTGGTGTTATTTTCCCACGATAGACTGCGATGTGAAGAGTTGTGATAAGCAACTTTTACGGTAGTTATCACACGTTCTTGAGAATATCCCCCTAAGATTAGAAAGATTCAAGAGACTGGCAACTATACCAAAATTGACTTTGGATCAAATAATTGAAATTGCTTTGGGGGTTGGAAAGTATTGCCTTACATGGAACCCAGCCGTAAAAGGTCAATACTTTGCCATCTAATGAGACAGTTGAAGAAAGGAAGGCTGACAATTTTTTATATCAGTAAGTCCAAATGATTAGAACGTTATAGCAACAATTTAGGTTCTGCATCAAAATGTCGTTAAGTTAACACTGTAGGTAATAAGTGCAAGAACAAACATCATTTTGGCCGAATTGCAACTGTGGCTAAACACATTGCTAGACAGGTTAATGCACTGAATGTTTGTGGCAAGACTTCAAGTCAAGAGAGTCTAATTCCAGTGAAGAACATGTGGTGTTATGCACTGTGTCTGCAATTGCTGGTGCAAGCGTTGATGTGATGAGGTGCGCATACATATTAGTGGGAATGTCAGTAACAGGGCCTTTTTTCACTATGTTTTGGGGTGTGAAGTTCACAATGATGGCTAATTCTGGATCACCATTCATCTTAATTGAGGTAGATGAATGGACTATTTTCTCAGTGGTGTGACCTTAAAGCAGTCAAATGTTTAGGCCGGTGGCATATAAGAGAAAGCCTGTTAACATGTTAGGAGAGTTTGAAACACTTGTGTCCTTCAAAGAAAATGCCACCCCTGGCATTATATGTGGCTAAAGATAGATCATGCTTGTGGTGTTTTTGAAGGCCAATTTTAACAATTTAATGTTTTTTACCATGATGCGGGTAAATACCGATGTGCAGCCTGTTGTTGATAAACTGCATAGAGGGCCATTTTCTGAGGGTGCAGAGTTGAAGAACAAACTGAATAAACTGTGCAAGCAAGGTATCATTGAGCCCACTGATGGCTCTAAGTTGTTTTTGCCTGTAAACCATACAGGTCTTTATTGAGGAGGGTTGGCCTTCATGATTTGAATGCCTACATTTGGTTGGATAGACATTCTCTTTCTAACATCACAGAAATGTTAACTCCATTGAAAGATGCAACATTTTTATCCCTCGGGACATCGTATCATCCTATGATCTGGTGGTTCTTTGTCCTGCCATTTAACCTTATTCATTACCTGGAGGTTTGTTTTTTTCATTTCAAACAGATGCCTTTCGGCTTAGCATCTGATTTGGTTATTTTTCAACAGGTGTTTGCAGCATTATTTTGAGACATGCAAGGCTTACCGGTTTTCAAGAGGATGTGTTGATTTATGCTTAGAGCAGGAAAAACATGATAAGAGATTAACATGAGCTATGTGCATTCTGGTGGATAAAGGAATCAAGATAAAAGCATCCTAATGTAAGTATGGTGCAGCCAGTGTGGAGTATTTAGATCACCATCTTTCTTCTTAGAGAAGTGAACCAAATTGCATGTGGTTTGTACAATAACAGCGATGTCTGTTCCGAACAGCAAAGTTAAATTCAAGTAATTATTATGTTTATTGAACTCTATTCCAACTTCATTCCAAATTGGTCTGAGCTGTCTCCTTCTCTTCAAAACTGCTCAAAACAGATGAAAGTTTGGTTTGTGATGAAGGGTGTTGTGGTAAATAACTCAGAGACACGTTCTGCGCACTCCTCTGTTAAGCTTTATTCATAAGAGACAGCCATCACCCAACTGTCACGGCTAGGCACAAATACAATCCTGTCAACTGCTGAACCATGGAATGTTCAATATGTCATACAGAACTATAACTATGTCATAGCCGTCTGAGACTGGCTGAGACTGCCTAATAATATTATAACAAAAGAAATAACAATGAAATACAAACTAATTCAAACTGAAAATGAAGAACAAAACCTCCAATGGGTAAGATAACCAAGGGGCACCAACACGAGAAAACACCACACATCCGGTAAATAGGCAGGGTAAATGGGAAAGATACACAAGGAAAAGCATAATAAAGAACAGCCATAATGACATTCCACACCCCTGTACAATGCTCTTTTAACATGTAAACGAGGATGCACAAATGAATGTACAATTCTACTCATTCCGATGAGCATCAATCTCCTAGAAAAGTTACACACACATCTAATGTTTCAAATAGCTAGGAGTCCTTTCTAGTTTCCCATCCCTTTATTTATGCACATAAACCCTTGCTTTATGCTCCCCTTTCCTTGAAGACATAGTGGCATTGTCACAACTTTTCATGAATTCATCATCACTCATGAATAACAAAGGGGACTCAAACTCCTCCACTTCCCTTGAAGACTCCATACACTTCCTTTGTTTCTGATAGAGCGCCACCCTCCTAAGATTCCACGTTTGACCATTGTGCGATTTTACCCAATTCCCACCTACACTTTCAACCTTATAGGGACCTCGAAACTTGGATAATCCATAACTCACTCCTCCTGGTTTGACTTTCACTCAATCACCCTCCTGGATAATTTGGGCACCGCCTCCCAAAACTCTAGTAACATCTTTTCTATGCTTGTTCAGCAACCACAACGGGACCAATTTAGTACCCGGTTGTCTGCCACGCATTAATGCAAAAGGACATTGCTTCATGCCATCATGAACTGTTGTGTGATATTCCCACAACTTCTGTTTAGTAGCTTTTTGTGCCGGTATGCTTGCAGCAACTGCTAACTGCATTGTCCCCTTAACCATTTTGTTTTACCCTTTCCCAGAACCAATTTCCTTGTGGAATGTAGTGTTAGGTACACTCATGCCTTAAACCTACTTTTCCAAACTATTGTTCCATCTCCTTCAAGGTAAGTTGTGTTCCATTTTCAGTAAGGACTACCAAAGGAATTCCTTCTGTTCAGAACACTTCACTTAAAAACATTAATCATTGACTCAGTGGTAATGGATTTCATGAAAACTACTTCCACTCACCTTGATCCAGCATCCACCAACACTGCTGCAAATCTTTCATGCTCCTGCAAAATATTGAAAGGACCAAAAAAGCCTAAATAAAACTTCTCCCATGTCCCATTAGCCCCAACAATATGCTGCACACAATCCACTTTCCCCAAACCAACCCGTAATCTTTTTTTCTGATTTCCTACAACAATCACATTTCTCAACCCATTCCTTTATATGTCTGTCCATACAAGGCCACCAGAACCTTTCCTTCACTCTCCTACCAGTTAATGTCTGCCCCATGTGCCCCTCATGTGTTAATCCAATCCACCGGCTCCCGATGAACTCTGGTGTAACAAACCGCTCGCCTCTCAAAACCACCCACTCATCTTGTGTGGACAACTCACTTTGTATTTTATAAAAAAGTCTAAGTCCTTCAGGTGTAGTACTTTCTTTTGATACCCCTTCCTTTATCATCATTCTGCAAGTTTATGACCCATTCTGCTCTAGTGATGCAATCACCCAAGCCCTCACTGATGTAATCAAGATTGGCTACAATTTCCTCAGCTAGTAACTCCTCACACACTGCCTTGGTGTCCGGTAATCTCCAGAGGTAGTCTGCCACTTTGTTTCTCCACCCAGGCACATGTTCTGTACAACATGAAAAATCCAGCAAGCTCACAGCCAAATGTGCTATTTTCTCTGAGCAATTTTTGTCCCATCTGGACCCAAAAACTTAAGGAGAGGCTTATGGTCTGTTCTTAGCGTAAAAACTGCAACCCACAGAAATACCCTAAAATATCTAGCAGCCCATGCAGCTGCTAGTGCCTCACGGTTTATCATTGGATAATTCCTCTCAGCATCGGTCGATGAACAAGAGGCAAAAGACACAGTTTTCTCTTGCCTCCCATGGTCTTGTGTCAAAACCGCACCAATCCCCATCCGCACTGACATCAACAGTAAGTAAGGTGTGTAACTCTGTTCTAAATGGTAGCAAAATCCCAGCCCGTTCAATATTCTCTTTGACCATAGTAAAAGGATTCTGCTGCTTCTCACCCCATGTGAACTTCCTACCTTTTCTCAACTGTTCTATTAATGGTCCATTCCTGAACAAATTTGGAGTAGTACTCCACCATTACCATGAAAAATCTTAACTTATCCCTATCATCAGGCACTTTTACAATCACTATGGCACTAACCATAACTTGTTTGGGTCGTATTCCTTCCCTTCTAATGCGGTACCCCAAATAGTATACCTCCTCTACAGCAAACACACATTTTTCCTTCCGCAAAGTTAACCCTGCCCTGCCGAAGCGGGATAATACCTCTCCAGGTGTTCTGTTGTGGTCCTATTCAACAATTCCGTAAATTAAGTTATCATCTTGGAAAAAAATGACTTTGTTGATACCCTGTAAAACCTCAGGGATAATTTGTTGAAAAGCACAAGCAGCCGAACACAACCCAAATGGAAGCCTGTTGAATTATGAAAAGGTGTAAGGGGACGTAACTATAAAGAAGATAAAATTCCTCACCCACTCCTAAAATATCCTTTATTAGTGGAGTGGGAGGGAAGATTAAAAACACTATTGTCGGGTATATTAGGATGTGATGGGCCTATGACCCTAACTAGACATCAACATGTTTCAGCCCTCCCTAGTGGCCTGAATAAGTCCTGGGCTTTCATCAGGGTGGGATGTAAAGAGGTTACTTCCCCCAGAGAAGTGACTGCATTAATAATACACAATTAGCATAAGGCACATATAGAGTGATTCTGTAGGAACAAGTCTAATACTTGCCGCTGATTTCGTATGGAGGTTTTCCCCCACGTAAATAGTGCGTCAGGTCTCAAGGGAGCACAGGGGGGAGGCCTTGTAGTCAAACATTCGTCAAAGGTTCATTCCCGCCAAAACCTACACCTATAGTGAGTATTAGATAGGGAGGATGTGTCCCTTCTTAACTCGTGGTTGAGGAACTCTCTACTCTTCTTTGGCCCTCCTGGGCCCATAATTGTTTGATACAGATACTACAATGTATTCAAAACAATAATAACACACCCAAACCCCAAAGTGAAAGACCCTTAATCACTTGACAGTGTGCAAATCACTGAAGGAAAAGATTGGCAAATTCCTGTCAGTACTTGCAGATGCTTAGAAAGAGATGTGTGCCAATCACTGAATATGGGGAACAAACAACACTGAGAGGTGAGATAATTTGAGTGGAATCTCTCTACAATCTCAATTTCCTATATGCTTTAATGGTGTGCGTGTCACCGCTGCATCAAGCACACTGTACTTGTAGCAAGGACACCTTTCCCAATGCTTTAATGGTCTGCATATCACCGCTCCTACAAACACACTGTTTCTTTAAAATGCAGGATGTGTAGCAAGGACACCTTTCCCAATGCTTTAATGGTGTGCATGTTACCGATCCTACAAGCACACTGTCTCTTTAGAATGCAGGCTGTGTAGCAAGGACGTCTTTCCCAATGCTTTAATGGTGTGCGTGTCACAGCTCCTACAAGCACACTGTCTCTTGAAAATGCAGACTCTCACTCAATCATGATAACAGCCTTGGTGATGTGCCCCAGCTCTGATGAGTATCTGCACACTTTCCTGTTGCGCTTTATAAATCATAAAGTCATGTACATTCCAGACCAAAGATTCAAACTGCCAATACCTCACAGGGAGGTCCCTCCCTGAACACCATGTAAATCGTATACCAACTGCTGCTTTTAGCAGTTGGGATGGTTACTTCTCGATGGCTTGCCACTGCAGGTTCGTCAGGGTGATCCACTGCCTCGTACCAGCACCTGGCTCAAATGGTCACCAAAAATGTTGTAAATAACTTGAAGACACATTCTTCGCACTCCTCTTTTAAGATTTATTCATAAGAGACAGCCATCACCCAACTGTCAAGGCCAGGTAGAAATACAATCCTGTCAACTGCTGAACCATGGAATGCTTAATATATCATACAGAATTATAACTATGTCATTGCAGTTTCAGCCTGGCTGAGACTGCCTAATAATATTATAGAAAGTATACTAGGGAATTTTCACATATTTCAGGTGTTACAATGCTCACACCTTTTGATACAAGAGATACCAGTTTGGTGATCACTGATTCTAGTCAGCATGGTCATGGTGCTGTTAATCTGCAAATTCAGAATGGTAGGGAAGAAGTTGCTGCACATGCATTGCGGAGTCTGAGAGCTTCCACATATTCCACGGTGGAGCGTGACGTGGTAGCTTATTGGTGGGGTACTATTCACTTCCAGCATTGTTTGTGGCTGACTGAATTTAAGATCTCTGTAGAACCCAGGCCATTGGTGGATTTGTTCACCCACAAGGAGGCTGGCAATGCCATGCCCAGGATTGCCAAGTGGCAGTACAGACTATAGGAGTTTTGTTATCAGACTGAGCACATCCGGAGCTTTCAGAATATCACCATTGTTTGTTTGGACTGCTGTTGCAAGTTTCTGAAAATGCAGTGAACAGCTTCAGGTGGATGATGAGATGTGGTGGTCTAATGTTTGTCGAATGTCTCTTGTTGATCCAGTTCTGAAATGGAATGGTTGTAGGCTTTGGAGGGTGAGGAAGTCCTCAACAAGGTGTCAGAACTGATTATGACAAGTTGGGTATGGATCATCATATTGCACCAAAACTTTGACTTGTTAATTGATGAATCAGATGACAGGATTAGTTGGTTGTGCCAGTTAATTTGTGTTGCAAAATTGCAGAGTTGACTCACATGTGGCACGTAGGCATGAGGGCCATGTAGTGTATAGTCAGAGATTGTTTTTGGTAGCCCCGCCTGAACAGGCATGTGTAGTAGTATATAAAACAATATGTGTTCTGTTAGTAACAAGTGCCTATTCCAGTGGATGTGTTGCCTGACTGACAAATCTTGGCCAAGCTTGTTCTAGATATCATTAGTCCACTAAACATGCTGAAAGATGTTGTCTGGTTTGGAATTGTGGCTGGTATTTATTATTAAAAATGGTTATTGAAATTTATCATAATATGATATGTATTTTTTATTGATAGGTATCTTTTAAAACAAGAAATAAAATGTATGTATATTTTGAAAAAGTCAAACTAAACTAATTTATTTAAGCATCATTTGCTGTGGGGTTCTATTTTACATCCCTGTCTCTAGTTTAGGTCTCGCCTACGCAGCGCGCATGCGCTGATAGGAGGAGACCTTTAGTATTCAATTCAGTTTTTGGCCCAAAAGCGTGCACGCGTTGCATTGCTTTCAATGGCAACGCGTGCACGATTCCCTTGCGGGAGCGAGCTTTGAAACCATCTGTTTGTAATTAACAGATGGTTCCTGCTCGCTCCCGCAAGGGAAACAGGCGCAAGCCCTCTCCTCTCTCCCCTCCCCCTGCTGCCTCCTCCTCTTTCAGCGCGAGGCGTGCGCGCTTGTTTTATTTTACCTAATTGGCCCGTCTGTATTTGTTTAACCAATTCGTGGTAACAACTGTTTCACGGCTACCGAAGCTTCTCTGTGCCAAGATGCCTCTCCCTCACCCTTTCGGGGTTGAACGAGCTCAGCTGCTTGGTAACATCACCGCTGCCAGCGTGGAAACGGGAGACAGCAGGCGGAAGTGTGGCTGTTAGGCTGGCTCCCTTTTCCCAGTTTCTTAAGCAGCATGTCTCCGGCTTACCTCTGTAGTTGGTGAGCAGTCTCTTTCTTGCCTGTGTGGCTGGGAAGCTGTCTGTCCCTTTCTTCTGCAGTAGGTGAGCAGACTGTCTCTTACCTACCTCTGTAGATGTTGAGCAGTCCTATTCAAGAGCCTCCTGTTTGCAGCCGGGACTCGGAGCTTTCCCTTTCACTCTCTCCACCAGGGATATTTTTGCCTGTTGCGGTGCAGAGGTCAAATGTTGTTTTATTCGTACACAGACATAGCTGCCGATCCGACCCATGTCGTGACAGCCTTGCCCTGTCCTGGTTAGCTGCCACCCTCTCGTGTGTGCAGGGTCCTGACCTGTCCCGTTTCCTATGTAAGTTTCAGCCTTTATGTCCCTGCGTTCAAGTGCGGGTCAAACTCCAGGACTGTCTGAAGGTGTCACAAGTGCACCGCGGACACACACTTCTTGGCCCCGATGAGAGTGCCTGGGTTCTGCCAGTTCACAATAGACTCTTGGTTCCCTTTTAAAGTTACCACCTGACCCCCATGTCCACAAGCACATAATGATCCAGTCCTGGCTTTCCCTATACACACAATTGTTTTCAGGTGTGCCATTTCAACAGGGTCAGTGACCCAGGACTTCAACTCCCAGAATGCCTTAGGCACTGAATTGAAAATCCTGGATTAGAATCCTGCATCCTCGGTGATTGTAGTAATTTGTTAACATTAACCACTTTACCCTTTTCCTTCCTTTAAGAGCTTAGAAGTGTAACCTGTGTTCTCAGCACTAGACAGACACACCGTGATCAGTTCACCACTTAGCTGTGCACAGTGTGCTGTGCTGTAAGAGTTGTTCATGAACAACGCTGCTGCTCTTTCACTTGGGAGGACCAGAAAGTGCAGAGAGAACCAACCTCCTGTTTAGCTTTCTTGTTTGCTCGTCACGCCGCCCTCTCCTTGCCACACAGGTGCTGCTGACAAGATCATGTCTGCTGTCTTAATGGATGGCTCAGAATTTAATAAGCTGAGAGCGAATATAACCGCCAGAAAGCAGCCAGTCCGAGGATAGCCTGCTGATGCCGTTGCCAGGTGCTGTCGGCAAAGGGTCTTCCTCTTCCGGGTCTTCCTCATCCTGTTACGTATTTTTACATCTATCTATCCTCAGTTTTACAGTGCGTTTGAATGAATGCCAATAACATGCCAGTGATTGATACAATGGCACATGGGCCCGCATTGTTCCAGAAATGGGTACAGATCATGCAATGTATGACAGAGCCAGTGACACACCAGTGGTGAGCATCATCTTCCTAACAGTAATCACAATGAGCAAAGGTTTTCGTCTATTGTGCCTGGAAGAGACATCATCTTGTCTAAAGTATGATAGGAATTATCACAGTAATGCCAATTCTAGATATTATGCTATTGGTGGAGGATGACCGCTAGTGGATGGCAAAGAGCGTTGGTCAGTGAAGGACCTTCATTCACCCTCCCATGCAATTGACCTGCCACCCCCATACCCGGAGAATAAACATCACAAAATAAGCAATTCTGACCCGACAAAAAAAAAACTCAATCTTTTAAAAAAAAAACTCCTTACAGGCACCCTCAAACTGCAAAAACGTTTTAGCCTGGCACCAAAACATGTTATGTGCAAGTACACACAAACCTAAAAGGAAGCATTGCAACCATAGTGTTAAGAAATGGCTCAGTCAGCAGCACATTTATAAATAAAGTGCACAACCTTTCAGTGTCTGTTCTCAGGCTATTACCACCAGCAGCAACGTGCTGCCCAGAGAGACATCTTTTTAAAACAGGATTGCCTGATGCAGTGAAATGCACACAATTGCATTGTACAGTACAAACGGCTACCAGTATTAAACAAGCATTGGCATAGCCAATAGGTCTCGCCTTTGGGACCTTATAAGTGTTTAGCCATGCAACAGTTGATGTTGTTGCACCAAGGATATTGTGCTGGATAACTAAACACTTATAAGGTCCCAAAGGCGAGACCTATTGGCTATGCAGATGCTTGTTTTTCTATGGAAGGGTGTTGGCCATGTGTGGTCCTGGACTTTATAATCCTCCTTTTTGGCTGTAGTAACTTTAAACTCGTAAATTACCTCCCCTCGATACAAGGTTTGGAGACATGTAAGTCTATTCTTCTGAGTAACTTTACACTCAAAATTACCCCCTTGATACAAGGTACGGAGACATGTAAGTCTATGCTTGTGAGAAACTTACACTTGGAAATGATGAATAGCCCAAAGTTAGAGTTACACAAAGTCTAAGAGTAAACTTCACGTGTGGATTTACTCATGTATAAGTTTAGCCTTCTGAATATGCCCCTAAGTGTAAATAAATGTTGAACTAGTCACCTGAGTTCCACTGGGCACCTTGTTTTGTTGTGTGTAACTTAAAGCCACATTGTTGAATTCTTTGTGGCAATGTTAGGTTTTGGAGATGGTGTGATTATGTGTGTTTGTGTGTCCCAGTGCTGTGCTTTGTTGGTGTCCTGGCTAATATAATTTGTTGTTCATGGGGGAGTAAAACGTTTGGTGTTTTGTAGAAAGGAGAAGTTTTATTGGGGTTCTTTTTCTTGGCTGTCTCGAGACAGAGCATCATCTGTCTCAGGACTTGGTCTTGAATGAAATGTTGTCATTAGAATGTTGGTGATTGCTGCCGCAATTCCTCCATGCCATTGGCCCCGCTGGTCTTGATCTACTGTACTCAATAAATCATCTTGGAAAATCACATCATGATTGTCATCCTTTCAATGATGAACCAGGAACACTCATATAAAAAGGTTACAGCTTTAATTGCAACTAATGTGTGTGCTGCAGCAAGTGTTCCCAGGAAACTAACCTGGGGGATAGTTGTAACTACTTGAAATGTAATTTCCAAACATTTCCCCTGTGTTCAACTACAAAGTATTTGCTCTGTGTTCATAAAGCTAAATTGGCCAGCTAGATCTGAAAAAGATACATCACAAGGGGTACTACGAGCTCCGAACTGTTACCAGGCATTCCTCATGATTTACATATACATCACGCTTTTCTTTTTGTAAAAAACACTGGATCCTGTTTTTTCCCTTTGTCCCCTAATGGAGTCAGCAAACTCCTGAATTAGGTGGCCAAATGATCACTTCTGGTGACCTCATAGATATGCAGGTGACATCTTTAATGGCATCACATATATATTGAATGGACTTACAGAGATTCTATAGCCTCTCCCAGTTTTGTCCAAGGATTAAGCTGGTAGGTGGGGTTACTTGGTAGCTAAGTACAACAAATACCACTCTATCTCGTCCCTAGAAATGGCCAACAGCTGAAGAGAGTGAGGTGGGAGGGAGATGGGAGTGATGGTAAGCCAAGCCTATATCCTCCCAAATGTCCTCCCACCACCCCTTCCCACCCACCCGCAGAAGATTTGAATTAGGAGTTGGGGAGTGGAAAAGGAAAAGGAAGGAAGGAATAGGATGTTTCCTAGTTCCTCCCCTTCCAGTCTCCATTTCCTGATTACATTTCACACAGCTCCTTTTTAAAAAAAATGCTTCTCTGTCCATGAGAAGCATTGTGAAATGAAGAATGTTAGAAATGGGGGTCTCTAGTTGGCAGAGGTCAGTACCTTTGACCAAATAGAGACCCTTGCTTCTAAGTCAGGGAAAGGGGATTACACTACTGGATAACCCCTGCTCACCCCCTTGGTAGCTTGGCACAAGCAGACAGGCTTATCTCAGAGGCAATGTGTTAAGCATTTGTGAACACATACAGTAATACAGTGAAAACACTACAGATGGACACCACACAGAATGTATAAAAATAAGCATTCTTTATATAGACTTAACACAAGACCACAAATGACAAAAATTCACAATACTGTATTCAAAATTGACTTAAAGATGGTAGAATTAGCTTAGTTCAAGTTGTTGGTAAATGCGACACTGTTCTCACAAAAGTACCTGGATGCGTAACGCAAAATAAACAAAAAGCGTTGGAGATGCGTCGGTTCCTTGCTTCGGGTGAGATGATGTGTCGCGCCTCAATGCTTGCACAGAAGGGGATGCGTCTTGATCCTTACGGGAGAGCAGGTGATGCTGCAGCCCGTTTGCGATGCGGCAAGATGGCGCCTCGATGCGATGCGACAATCCGGTGCAATAAGATGGCGCCCTTGATGCGATGATGTTGAGTCGATGCGGGCACGCCCTGGCAGCCTTGTGGCGACTCTGTACTTTGAAGCCGCGACAGGCACTGCGACACGCTTCTCCGGTGATGCGAAGGCGACCCTCACGGTTGTGACGCGCTTCTCCGGTGATGCAACAGCAGACAGCTGCGACGAAGACACGCTTCTGGAGATGCGGCGTGGCACGCTTCTCCGGCGATGCGATGACTACAGCTGCGGCGACACACTTCTTATCATTGTGTCGCGCTTCCAGCTCCCAGCAACACGCTGGCTTCTGCAGATAGAATTCCCAGCAAGGAAATTCAGAGGGGAGCTGGTGGTGAAGTCTGTTGTCCCTGACACTTCAGCAGGAGACAAGCACAAGTTCAAGCCCTTGGAGAAATAGTCTGCAAGATGATGAAGTACACACAAAAGTTCCTTCGCCTTTCCTTGGCACTGAAGAAATCACTGTAGGCCAACCCAGGAACACAGCACACTGACAGGGGGGCAATCTACTCCTACAGCTTCCTTGGCAGAGGTTTCTTCTTGTTGTTAGAGAAGTGATCTAAAGTCTTGGGGTCTGGGTCCCCATATTTATACAACTTTTCTCTTTGTTCTCTGAAGGCTAGTATAAACCAGTTCTGGTCAGTCCTGGAGCACTTTGTTTACCTGACTCCTTCTTTCCTTTCAGAGTGCAGGGCAGATACATCAGACACACCACAGGAGGTGGAGCCAGCATTGTGGAGGGAAGGCACAGCCCTATTCAGGTCCCAGGTGCAACTCCTCCCACCCATCTGCATGCAGATGTTCCTATTCAGCCCTGTACTGACTCACCCTCTCACCTGGAATCCCCAGCCCCTGTCACTCACAGAACTAGACACACAATACACAACCTAGTAGAGGCAGGCTTGGATAGTTGAGCAAGAAAATACCTACTTTCTAAACGTGGTATTTTCAAACACAGAATGTTAAAACCAACTTTACTAAACTATGTATTTTATCATTCTGAGTTCAGGCATACTAAATTCGAATTTCTACCATGTTCCTTGAGTCATTTAGGATGTAATAATCAAACTGCCCATTCTGGCCTATGGGGAACAGGTAGCCTTGCAATAGTGAAAAACGAAAATGGCTGTATTTTACTATTAGGACATGCCACACACACCAGGGCGTGACCTACCTTATACTTACAATGCAGCCTGCCCTTGGGCCTACCATAGGGGGGTCTGATATGAAGATAAGGGAAGGTTTAGGGACTGGAAAGTGGGTGCACTTGGTCAGTCAGCATGGCAGTCAGAGACTGCACACAGGCTCCGCAATGGCAGACCTGAGACACACTTTACAAGCTGCTTCTGTGGGTGGCACAACCAGTGCTGCAAGCCCACCAGCAGCATTTGATTTACAAGCCCTGGGCACACATGGTGCACTATACAAGTAAATCAAATAACCCAATCATGGAGTCACTAATGAATACATCAATTTAACATAGGGAGCACTTGCACTGTGACACTGAATGGCAGTGGCACAGTGCCCAAAGCATCTAAACCAGCAAAACATATCAAAAACAGAAGAGGCAATCAGAAAAAATGGAAGAGAGACTCAGCCAATGGTACCAGGTCTAACAAAGAAGCTATGTGTCTGTGACCCAGCAATGAACCAGACACTGTTCAATTTTTTTAACCAAAAACATTCCAATCTATGACTTTTTTATTGGGCACGGACATGCAGTTCTGTGTCACAGCAGTTAGCCAGATTCTGTTTGGATGTATCTTATCCTAAGACAAAATCCACATCATATCTGACTCCTTTATGGGGCACAGAGACACATTTATGTGCTCCTGCCAGATGTTGTTTGAATTTTTCTTACCCTTGAAAAAAAAAAAAATCTGCCTCCTTTCTGGGGCACAGAAACACATGCAGTGGTAGGAGGGAATTACTGTGTTTTGGAAAACAAATTGTTAAAAATCTGACAGCTGTCAGCGAGGAAAGTCTGGTTTGGACCAATTAATTCTTTGAGTCATACAGACTTAGAAAAATCATTTTGCTGTTGCAATTTCGTCATAGTGTTAAGTTTGAAATTGTGAAATAATTTTTGTACCGTCTTGAAGTATTATCGTAGCCTTTGCACTGTTGCACGTTAACACTCATTATAAATGAACTGCCATCTTGTATTCCGATGTGGTACATTGCACATTTAGCCTGACTGCTCGAGTATGTATAGTCTCAATTCGAGGTTGAAATAAACAATCGAGAACTGCAGATTTAGAGATGCTGGTATTCTAACATATCCCAATGTATAAAAACTTGAAGGTGTTCTGACATTCATCCATCAAGAAGAGCTAGGCATCTGCTTGTTAGCTGCTACCTGAAGTTTCATTTAAGATCACGTGTTCTATCCTTCACTTTCCCATTTTAGAAAATGTATAAATTAAAGTTAAAACCAAAGTGAATTTAGCATAGTATGCTTCAATGGCTCAGACAGCAGAGTGCTGGTCCACTGAAACTACAAACTTGCACTTAAAATATTTTTGCTGCTTGCTTGGTTTTGTCATTAATCATGTATTAGACTTCAGAGGGCCTCTCAAAATGTTGTTTTTCTTCCACAATATCTGTCAGCAAGTGATCCATGCACCATAAACATTGATTCTGCCACAATTTACTTTTTGGTGCTAACATTACCCATTAGATTGTTTCAGGCTGCATTCCCGAAGAAAACGCACATACATCTGGTACTGCCAGACTCCAGACATTCATGGCAACATTTCCTTGATTAGTGCTATGGGTTTTATATTTGTCTATATGCAAAATGCAATACAATATTGCACAGCATTGTTAAAAATAACATGAAAATATCCCACATTGTGTATTATATTTTTAGGTAGAAATTAGATGTTATTGCATGGTTGCACCAATTCATAGCGCTGAGTGTGGCAAAAAAGACATACGGTTGATATAGAGTTTGGCAGAGAGGGTATTTCCTTACCAAGGGGGTGATGGAGAACCCTGCCCAATCCAACCTATTGGTTGCCCCATCTCATTTAGAGGCAGCCAGACCATGCTCCACTGGTGTAAACTTCCTCTGATAACCATTTGAAGTAAAGTCCAACAGAGGAAGAGTATTAGATCACCCACTCTGTTTCAGGGATACAGGAATGGTGGAATGTCCTTTTTTCTGTTCCTCATCACCAAGTAAAAACTGGCAGTGAGAGACAGAAGAAAACAAGTAATGAAAACTCCCAGGGTATGGGGTTTATTAGTTTATTTTTCAGAAACAAAGTCCTGCTTTGGGAATTTGTTTCTAAAAATCAGAAAAAGTTTAAATGTTTGGTGAAAAGCCATCATAACTGATGGTGGCTTCCCATCAATATTTTTGTACCTTGAAGGGAAACATGTGAGGGCAAATTCTCTCAAGATAAGGAGATGACCACTGGTCAGCGGTCATCTCTAAGTTTGGCAGACAGTAGTCCATCAGGTAATGTCCTCCACTAGCCGGACCGACAAAGTACCATCCACCGAATCCTTCATCAGGATAATATTTTGTACAGTTGTACAAAGATGCCAAAGTGGTGCATGTGCCAGAACAGCCTAATGCTGTTTAAAAACAAAAAGCTGCAGCACAGAGGTTAAAGGTTAGATGACATTCCATTTTCAGCAATGCTTGACCTATGTGCTTTACAAACGTTTGTCATCCAGTTTCCCAAAAACTCCTTGGGCAAAATATTACAAACCACCTGCAAATGTTGTTTGTGATTTAATATATGTACAGCCAAACAATACTGTCCCAATGTGCTTGAAAAGGTAACTGGAAAAATTGCCCTCTCTGAAGGGTTACCTCAAACCTTTTGCCTTCCTCCGTCCCTTTTTTTGACCTTGTTTTTCTTGGCTTTATTACTCTAGGCACTTTACTACTGCTGGCCAGTGCTAAAGTGACTGTGCTTTCTGCTCTACCTATGTTAAAAATTTGTTTACACCTGTTTGCCATATTTGAGTTACTTGTAAGTCCCTTGTAAAGTTGTGTTCTGTATCTCCATGGCCTTTAAATTAAATGCTACTAGTAGTCGTGCAGCACTGTGCCACCCACAGAAGTAGCCTCTCAAACATGTCTCAGGCCTGCACTGCAGGGCCTGTGTGTGCAGTTTACTGCTGCTTCGACTTGGAATTTAAAACTACCTGCCAAGTCCTAAACTCCTTTTTTGTTACATATAATTCAACCCTAAGGTAGGCCCTAGGTCGCCCGAAAGGCAGGGTGCTAAGTATGTAAAAGGTAGGACACCTACTTTTATATTTTGCATGTCCTGGTAGTGACTAACCGCCTATTTTCTTTTTCACTACTGCGAGGCCTGCTCATCTCATGGATTAGCATGGGGAATTCCTTAATACACTTATAAGTTGTAATTTTTCATGCTTCATATGTCTGAAATGGTAATGATAAATCCTCCTTAGTGGTGAAGTTGGATTTATTATCAATGTTTTAGAAATGTTACTTTTGATAAGCCTGACTGCTCCGTGCCAAACTACCAGAGTGTGAGCACAGGTTATCTTTTAGCGTGTATCTAGCGTACCCTGACTAGAGTGGTGGTTCATGCCTGGCCTGGGTGCATACTTTAGCCACCCAGGAATCGCATTTCTAACAGTAACTTTTGTTAATAATTTACCAGGTGATCTAAAACAACCTTGAGTATTTTCTTTCACATTTGTACTAATGTTACTGGTTCAGAGTGCTTTCAAATTTACCATTTGGCACTAATATTCACAAAATGTCCTTGGAGTGATACCAAAAACCTGAAAAGCGCCAAAAAAGTATTGGCAAAGCTGATAGGTCTGCTCTTTGCAAGTTGGTTTAATAGTTATATTTTATCGTTTTTGCAAGCATATGCCATAAAAATAAACAGAAGAAAAAATAGAAAACATGATACTACCTAAAAGTGGTGGCCACATACTTTCAAATGCATGTAACTAAAATTAACTGTCGCAAATAAGTTTAGTATACCTGTATGAGGGATTAATAGAAAATAGGTGTAATTAGTTACAGAAATGTGTTGATTTTAGCATGATTACTATTGGTGCATTCAAAAGGCGCGATGGACTTTGAGTTGCTGTAACACGAAGACACAATTTAAACAAAGGCAAGACAAAATCAAAAGTTTAAAAGAGACTTGGCGAATCAGAGTATTGGCCTTCTAGCCTGGCGCTGTTTGTATCTTTTTTAAGTGGATGTGCACGTGCTGAGGCAAAATGCCATCGCTCAATGTGCAAGAAGCCAATGGCTGACGTGGGCTGGCTAGTTGCCCCATGCTGTATGCTGATGTGATGGAAACAAAATATGAATGGCAGTTGAACGGACCAATTGATGATAAGGGCTTAACCAAAGCCCCGCTATATGTGTAGGAATGGTGTCAGAATATTATAGGCAGAATATCGCCTGACATACATATCTAGATCAAATATTGTTTGATTAAATATCACCCTCATTACAGTTAATAAAATAAAATTGAATAATATTCTTTGTATAACATATACTGACATATCACCATGTATGTATATATGTATGTTTAATTGTAAGATTTTTATTACATACAGTTAGACATTTATTACAAATAACTGAGCCCCTCTCTAGGCCAGGCTGAAGAATACGTAAAAATCGCACCCTATTTTACGATTTTGTTCCACATTACGGCGGCGATACCTATCCCTGCCAATTCTTTTTTGTATTGTCATTAATGGTTCATTTGCCCCCAAAACATGCCCTTCTTGCTCCCGGCCTTCTTTAATCGAGGAGCCTAATAGTATGGTGGCCTTGAACAGACATCACTACCTCACTTGCTTCTTCGGAGGAAAGTTCCCTGGCAAGCTACAGGTGTTTTACATTATTATGTATTAAAATGGGTGAAGTCATATCCGCCGGAAGGATTTATTCTCTAAATCCAGTTTACTGAAGCCCTTTGTTTACTCGGCTTGTTGATAAATGGAGTCTGCTGATAGGTGTGTGCTGAAGTTACAAAGGCCCATTAATTGGGTGTAAGACACTAATCTTGATGAATAAATCCCTTTGTTAGCAATTGCAGGACCACCATGTTATGACAGCTCTTTTACAACTTCTAAGAATTATGAATCCGTGTTCCTATTACTCATATGCTCTGTGACGCTGCATCAGCATTACACTAGATAAGGTACGCAAATAGTACAATATACTTAAATATGCTTTTATGTGAAAAAATACATATATAGATAGATATTGAAACGTGTATGAAAATATTAACAGAAACACCATGTTTGGGCTTATGCGGGAATTTTTTTCTTGGCTTGCAGAACAGGAAGTCTCACACATTATCAGTGTAGTACTTACTGTGCCAGTGACAGAGAATGACCATTTATTTCTGAAGTGCAAAGGCAATGTTATCAGTAACAGGAACAAACAAATCGTATATAGTTATAAGCTTCTGGCTCACAAGCTTTGTGAAACAAACACTGCTTCATCCAGCCTTTTTAACCTAACATTATTTCACCTCTACCTGCATTAGCAAATTCAGAAAAATCTCAAGCAATACAGGATTTTCACTGAACCTGAACATTTATTTTGATTATGACTGTAGTACACCATCTCTACATGTGTGGAAATATGATTGTCGGCTCTTGTGAGCTACACATACACAACTACCCCTAATGCAGTTCTCATGATTTCACACATGACGTCACAGATCCCATTAAAATGATATTATTGATGGCACATTTGGTGGCATCACAGAATATCATTGCTAAAAATATCCTGTGGACAGAATAATGTGTCAAAAATATTGATGACCACCATATCGAGACGTTAAGTGCAAATTGGTAAGTAGAGATATACTATTCGTAATTCCACATCTGCTTACCTTGAAGATAAGTATATTGTCAAGGTACCATATATGTTGAGTTAAGTATAGTAAAATTTTGCTTACCCATAGAAACATACCGTCACTATATTTTTGTCCTCAAAATTCTTGACTCAATATTTTGTCCACAGGATATTTTTTGTACAAAAGGTTGTCCAAATATGCATATCATATCACCTTTGAGGTTAGTAGTGACAACACTGGAAAGGGCAGTGTTTACTGGGCTTAACCTTCGGTACTGAATAGTTTTTAGTAAAAACTAGCACCTAAAAAATCAGAGCGCCAACCGTGGTCATCTAGTTGCGTGAGACCGGATCAAAGTCAAAAATATTTCTGATCGTGATGGAGGGCAGTTCGTATGCAAGAGATGGATTGGCCCAGTCAGCGCTTACCTTCAGACTTGAAAGAATTTAAAGAAAAATTTTCTAAGAAGGTAATGTTCAGCGAGGCAAGGCTGCAAGCAGTGTCCGAGGAGGGAGCATAGTAATTGGGGAGCCTTGGGTCAAAACCGCAGTGAAGGTTTCTACGTTCAGACTAAGACTCTTTTTTTGGAAGTTGGAAATCTGGACAGGGTAGGAGGCTGTAGTAGACAGTTCCAAAAGCTCAGACACCCCTTTGGCAAAGGACTGCTGAATAGGATTTGAAGAACGTAGCGAGAGCAGACACAAAGTCAGTCCAACTGGCGATGCACCTTGGGCAGTTAGACGAGCAGGTTGGCCCCGGTCTTCCCTTGGTTCTCAGAGCAGTTTTAAGCCAAACATATTCTAAGTCCAAAGTCTGGGCACTTTTAGCACCACAACCAAGGGTCCAGGACTGGTGGGACAAATCTGGGATTTTAGAGCTCACTTAGGCTGGTCCACGTGCAGGCTCAAAATGGTGGGAGCCTTTTTTGCCTCTGGGGGTCTGAACAGGAGGCCAGTAAACTAGTTCTTGAAGTCACTCTGGTAGTCTTGTATTCAGGTGAAGATTCACGGCTCAAACAGCAGGCCTGGCATCTGAGGTTTCAATGTAGGCTCCAGGCAGCAAAGCAGTCCTCCAGGTATTTAAAGCAGCCTCGCAGAGTAGAGTGCACAGTAGGTCACAGCAGTAGGCAGTCATCTGAGAGTCCTTCCATAGGTCTAGGAGTGTCTTATAGACTCGATCTGAGGGACCTATTTTTATACCTACTGCATTCTTTGAAGTTGAGAGAAGTTTCTAGAGGTTTCTCTTTGAAGTACTTGGAATTTTCTGATTCCTCTGCCCTGTCTTTAATCTAGCTACAGTGGCAACATGGAGGTGATAAGTTGTTTGTGTGAAGGCAGAACATAACCTATTCAGTTGCAAGTGGGGCTGTGCCCTCCATGCCCCCTGTCTAGCAACCAGATGACCCATTCAGGCACACCTAATCCCTCTATTGTGCGACTGACTGGGAGCAATTCACAAAATATAACTGTCAGTTACACCGAGTCATGTGACCTAAAACAGGCTGCTGGCAACAAAAGGCTAAGGACAGGAAAATGCTGGCTTTCTAAAAGTGACATGTTAGAAATTGGGTCGCTAGTTGGTTGAAATATCCACCCTGTCCAAGTAGGGACCACAATCGTAGTCAGGGTAAGATAGGTACAAACTAAGAGATAACCTAAGCTCACCCTCTGGTAGCTTGGCACAGAGCAGTCAGGCTTATCTAAAGAGGCAATGTGTAAAGTATTTGTGCAACACACACACACACAGTAACACAATAAAAACACCACAAAAATATTCCAAACAGGTTTAGAAAAATAGATAATAATTGTATGAGCAACTGAGACCAAAACAACAAAAATCCAAAGGTCAGACCAACCATGATGGAGGGCAGGCCCGCAACAGAATTTACACAGGTCCTGCTGAAAAAGTACCTTGGATGGAGCAAGCGTCGATGTTGAAAGTGAGGAGGCACCATTTCGGCATAGATCGCCGAGATGGGGGTGAAGCATCGGCACCAATCCACGCAGTCGATAAAGTCTTTGTTGACGAACCCCGTTGCGATATAGGTGCTGATTCGGCGTCGAGCCTCGCTGTCCATCGGCGTCGAGCCGTGCAGTCTGTTAAGGCAAAGTCATCCATTGGGTCGTGAGTCAACGGCAGTAGCGGTCCGTGGAGGGAGTTCGGTGGGGCAGAGAGGCGGGGCGGAGGAGGGGCAGGGTGGGGAAATGTAAACACCGGAATATGGATGAACGGATGTAAGTACACATTTAAATAAATATAACAAATTCCTGTGCGCTGCATCGCATTTTGCGATGCAGCGCGCGCAAAGGAATTTGTTTTATTTATTTAAACGTGTACTTACCTCCGTTCATCCATATTCCGGTGTTTACATTTCCCCCCCTGCCCCCCCCCCACCCCGCCTCTCTGCCCCACCAAACTCCCTCCACGGACCGTTACTGGTCAAAGGGCAATGCTTCGGTTACGATCTGCGCAAAGTCGTTACTCTATTGATTTTGAAGGTTCTGGACTGCAGAAATCACCTCTCAATGTCCCATGACTGGACTGGCAACACTTGGCAGGGCAGGACTCACAGATATCAGAATCCAGGTGCTGTTGCACGGTTGAAGGAAGTCTTTGATGGCCCTGAGACTTCCAAACAGGGGGAAGCAAGCAAGCCCTTGGAGTCACTCTGGGCATAAGTGAGATGAGACCAGTCCTTGTCCTCAAGACAGAGATCAGCAGACAGCAGGGCAGCTCAGCAAAGCAGAAAGCAGTTCTTTTAGAGCAGCAGTCAGGCAGAGTGGTAATCCTTGTAGCACAACAGTTTTTACTCCTGGCAGATTTCTTCACAGGTACAGTAGTTTACTGTCTTGGTAGGGTCAGAGCCCCAGTATGTATACCCAGTTGTGCCTTTAAAGGCCTTTAAAGTGCATAGGTCTCCTTTCATCCCAGGCCCGTCTGCCAGGCTATCTGTGGGGGGTAATTAGCCTTTTGTGTGGGAAAAGGACTCTGACTATTCAGGTATAATTGTCAGCTCCTCCTCCCTTTTCCTGCATAGGAAGAGCAATCAGAATATAGATGAAAGCAGATGAGTTCTCTGTCACACTTACCTTTCCTGTGTCTGTGGCTGTCTAGAGGGAATGCACAAAGAGGAGCTGTCACCCACCTCTGCTGTGTATTTGAGACAGGATGCAAGGCACACAGAGGAGTAAGAGCAATGAAATATCCACTTTCTAAAAGTGGCATTTCTAAAACAGTAATGTTAGATCCAGCTTTACCAGTAAAGAGGATTTATAATTACCATTTCAAAGATATGAAACATGATGTAGCTACTCCTTTCTAATCAGGCTAAATCACCCTAAAAGGGTTTTAGGGAATTCCCAGTGCTAGCCTTGGAAAGGAGTAGACCTCACAGTAGTGAAAACGCAATGGGGCAGATTTATGTTTGACTTGCGCCTCATTTACGCTGCCGTTGCGTCACTTTTGTGACGCAGCAGCGGCGCAAATCCTGCGCCATGGTGCGGGGTATTTACAACGTGACGCATCTGGGAGATGCGTCACGTTATAAAGCCCTGCGCCACATGTAGGAGTTCCAGGGCAGGTGGGGGCGTTCCGGCGTAGCAACGCCTCCTAAAAGTGGCTGAGTGAAATCTACAAGATTTCACTCAGTCACTTTTGAGCCCATGCTGCGTCAAAACCCTGCGCCTGCTTGAAGCAGTCGTAAGGATTGACGCAGCATTGTGCAGATAGGGCCCCCCAGAGCATTGCTGGAGCTGCGTCGTGCTTGCGACGCAACTCCAGCAATGCGCCACTCTTACGGCACAGATGCGTGACGCATCTGTGCCATTTTTGCCCCATGGTGCGCCGCATTATAAATGCGGCGCATCCATGGTGGCGGAGCTGGGGCGCAAAATAACTGGCGCATCCCTGCTGATATGCAGGGATGCGTCAGTTATTATAAATATGCCCCAATGTATCTATATGTCACTACCAGCACATGTCAAAATTAACATAATATATCCTACCTGTCACTTACACAGCACCCTGCCCTTAGGGCTACCTGGCTCCTACCTTATGGGTGACTTATGTGTTATAAAGGGGGAGTTTAAGGCATAGCAAAGGGTTTAAAATGACAAGTAGAAGTTGCAGTGAACTGCAGACACAGGTTCTGCAGTAGCAGGCCTGAGACAAGCTTGAAAAGGTACTGTGTGGGAAGCACAATCAGTGATGCATGCCCACTAGTAGCATTTAATTTACAGGCCTTGGGAATCACCTCGAATGAGAATGAGCAAGCCCCCTCCTGATCACGCCTACCCCTCGTGCTTTTATCTGGGTCTGTTTTAAATTAATGTCGGCGCCAGGGTACCCACCGGCATCATACTTCAAAACTGATGAAGAGGTATACTCATCGGACATCATGGTCTTCTGATGAATTCCCCAAAATTCCAAAATGACCCGGGCTCTGCCCGCCTCTTAATCCTACTAATCTTACTGTCCATGTCCCAAAAATACCTCAATGAGTTCCACCATTCCCGCCACGCGGGGGTAAGTTTTGGCACCACACTTTACATATCTCCCTCCTAGCCAGGAGGATCAGAAAAAATATCAACTAACTTTGAGACTACGAGAAGCCCCCAGAGTGAGATCCTTGCTGTACCATACCAAACATATTAAAGTGGGTCTTACCTCTACTTCCATTCCCAGGGTGTCAGAGATTGTCTTATCCACTTTCCTCCAGAAACTTTCCAGAGCGGGGCAGCTGACAAACATATGAATATTATCCACTTGTCTTCCTCCACACCGTTTACACTTGGACTCACTAACTCCTCTTATCTTAGCCAGCTTCGCCGGGGTCCAATAAACTCTGTGTAGGGTGAAGAAGTAGTTTCTCCTTAATGCAGCAGATTTAATTAAAGAGTAAAGCATGCTAATAGATACTTGTCATCACTCTTCCAACTCAGCACTTGGCAAGCATCCTTCCTAAACCAGATTAGGGGGTCCCATGTTTCTTTCTGCAGCTGCTACCATATGTCGATACCAGCATGATACCTCTTTCTTTCTTGGTTCCAGATCCTGGAGATCCTTCTCCAGGGATTTTACTTCAGCACCCAGCCACACCTGATTTCTCAGCCAAGCAGATATCTAAAAGAACGTAAACCTGGAGAGCATTCCTTTAGTTAGTTCAGTCCAAGTATCCTAAGAAAGGCCCTTGTCCCCTTCCAGCCAACTGCCCTCAACACATTATTCCAGAGTCTCTCATGGGCTTTGTCCGATAAACATTCCGGAGTTCCAGGTGAGTCCCACACTGACAACCAATTACTGTGAAATGTTATCCAGGGACCAAAACCCATACCGCATTTTGCTGCAGCCCTCAAGCACTTCAGCCGCACTTTCTTGAAAAATTTGGGATCCCCAAATGTATACATAAAGCCATCCTCTGACCTATTATCCAACATAGCATGGTACATACGAACCAACAGTGAGGTGTGAGGGCAAAACATAAGCCTTCTACTATTCTTCAATCGGTATGCCCAACAGTACAATTGACTATCCGGAAGCCCTTATCCTCTACTTCCTACCCTTTTTCTCAGCTTCTTCCAAGAAAGTCTTACACCCGTATTATAGCCCAAATAAAAGATGTAATTCGGCCCTGTATTCTCATGGGAGATTTTTTTGTTAAATTCCAGTGGTATATTGTCAAACAAACAGATATGGAAATATAGGTGAAAAGAACACCTTGACCAGATTTACTCAGCCATGAAGGATGAGGGAAGGATTCTGCCATTTCTTTAAGAGCATGTCTACCTCTTTAGGGACTTTCTCCAAATTCACAGTGGAGACTTTCTCCAAATCTTACAGTTTTGTTATCCCCAGTTATCTTGGTTCTTTTGATGTCTTAATACCTTGACAGTCCTGATTCCATATCTTTATATCTGTTTTGCTCTCATTTATTTCATAGCCAGATAGCTTCCCAAAAGAATTCACTTCTGCCATCAATCATGGTAAAGCGTGTTCTGTGTTTGAGGTATACAACATCAGGTCATCAGCATATAAGGCTATCTTTCTAGTGAAGGATCCCGCCAGAAATGGTGTTATTCTGCTGTTATCCTCAGACTTTTTTTTATTTTTTATTTGTTTTTATTGGTTTTCAGACATAAAAGATAATACAATACAGTCAATGACATATAACCTCAGACAAATTAGGATGAGAGAGAAGCAATGTCAACTTCGCACAGAGAGGGATACAGTTTGCAATATGCCTAAATGGTAGGCAGAACCAGTACACTGTTCTTGCGTGCTGACTACTAGTCTCATATCAAGGCAGGTCGTACAGTACAAAGAGGCGTCACAATACACTTGGTTTAACTACAGAGTTATCAGAGAAAATCATCATCAAAATAGGGCCTGACAGCGCCAGCACGGTACCAATGTAAGACATAATGCAACATATCATTAGGCTTATTACAGTAAGGAGGTTATATGTAGTGATCAGTTCAGCATAGTTCTCCAACATATTACACTTTTTTTATACTATAAAGAAATTCATGGTGCCATCTCTTCCGAAGTGTCAGTCGGGGGCTCTGGCATTTGTGCTAGAAGGTAACTCTGGAGAGGATTCCATATATCTCTAGACCTCGAGGCCAGGGGTAGTGTTTCGGCATATAGAGTCAATTGTTCTTGGCAATATATTAAGTCATTAAGCCATTCCTTGAACTTTAGCGCCCATCCCTTGCCCCATCTATACGCCACCCTGCGTTTAGCCAACAACAGGGCAATGGTGAGGTATTTATTTATTTATTGAATTTATATGGCGAACAGCTACCCGGAGGTTTCCCGGTGCCTACGGACAATGCAGGACAAGATGCAGGGCCAGAGGTAAGGCTTGATGGATTCTACTGATTGAAAAGCCAGGTTTTCAAATTTTTGCGAAATTTGAGTTACTGCTTTTCAAGGCGTAAGTGGATAGGAAGAGAGTTCCACATGGAGGGAGCCAGAAAGGCAAAGGAGCGTCCTCCCATTCTGGCTCGTTTGATTCTGGGCACCTGAAATTTTAATTGATTCGAGGATCGTAGTAAGCGTGAAGGGCGATAGAGTTGCACCAAAGCACTTAGTGGGGAGCTGAGCCCATGTTAATTCTGTGCATATAGCAGAGAGCTTTGAATTTGGCGCGATTGTCAATTCTCAGCCAGTGAAGCTCACAAAGTACGTCAGAAGTGGGAGCTGTTCTAGGTAGTTGACAGAGCAGCCTTGCTGCTGAGTTCTGCACTACCTGAAGCTTGCGGAGCACTTCCTTGCCAGCACCCAGATGGAGCACATTACCGTAGTCCAGTCTGGATACTACTAAAGCCTGGATGACAGTTTTTTTGCGTGGTGAAAGGAAGCATCCAGAGGATTTTCCTAACCCACTTTAAAATAGCAAAACAAGTGGAAGCAACCGTAATCACTTGCTGCTTCATCGACAGTTGGTCATCAATAATAACGCCTAGGTTGTGATGGTAGGTGAAGATCACCCATCTGTGGAGGCCAATGTTGGGGGCCCCAGAGAGTTTTATTGTTACCGAAGATGAGGAATTCCGTTTTCCCCCCATTTAACATTAGTTTATTTGCGTGCATCCAGTCGGCTGTCTTCATTAACACTGTTTGGAGAAGGTATGTTTTTGAAGTTTCTTTGGAAGAGAGCGAGAAGATAAGCTGGGTGTCATCAGCATAGGAGTAAATTGTTAAACCAGCTCTGCTTGCTCTGCTATCGTGACCAGTGGACTGACGTAAATGTTGAATTAGCAGTGGACTGAGAATGGAGCCCTGAGGAGCTCCAAGTGGGGACACCTGAGTCAGGGAATGAGCAGTAGGGGAGAAGACCTGAAAGGTCCTATTAGATAGAAAGCTGGACAACCACTTGAGTGCCTTACCGCCGATGCCCTTAGATTGAAGAATTTTTAGAAGCAAGGTGTGGGAAACAGTATTGAATGCTGCCCTTAAATCCAATAAAATAAGTGCCACCGTCTCTCCTTTGTCGACTAGTTGATGAATATTCTCAGTAACTCCCAGCAGTGTCGATTCTGTGGAGAAACCGGCTCTAAAGCCCGATTGAGACGGATGTAAGATGTTTTGTGCCTCAACAAACTTCGTCAACTGGAGGTTAATGTGCTTTTCCAAGAACTTAGAGAGAATAGGGAGCAGGGAGATGGGGCGGAAGTTAGAAAGGACTTCAGGGTCAGAGTTGTCTTTTTTAAGCAGGGGGAGGACCATCGCATGTTTCCAGGCTGCAGGAACCCGAGCTTCATAGAGTGATGTGTTAAGGAGCTCCATGATAGTGGTGAGTATAGGGAGGTCTAGTTTTTGAAGCACAGCAGGGGGGACCGGATCCTTTGGGGAGCAAGACTTAAAGCTTGTAAGAATATTACGAAAGGAGAGTATGGCCAGGGGAATCCATTTGTCTAGTAGACTATTGCTACTGACTCGAGCTATTTCCTGTGAGGGGCAAGGTGTTGTAGAAAAACTGGGTTGCAGATTTATTATTGTGGTTGTGTGTTTGTAAAATTCGGAATAGATTTTGTCAATTTTATCCACAAAAAATATCGCCAGATCATTACACTGTTTGAAGTTAAGGCCCAGAGGCTCGGGTTGACAAGTGGCACCAGAGAGTTCCTTTACTACTTTAAACAACACTTTAGGGCAATTTTGTGAATGTAGAATAATGAGAGTGGTGTGCTCAGCCCGAGCAGCGTTGCACATTGAATGATAGTTGTTCAAAGCTAATTTATACAAGGATTTTTTTGCCGGCTCGTAGTTTTTACGCCAGCGTCTTTCTAAATTTCTACATTTAGTTTTTTCTATTTTTAGTTTTTCTGAGAACCACAGAGCTGGAGACGATGGTAAATCAATTTTTTGTTGGACAATGGGAGGCATGCATCAATGGCAGAAGTTAGCAAATTATGGATGACCTCGTCGTCACCTGAGTTTTCTGTCGGAGTTACCGGCATGGTGTTGTTCAGAAGAAGGTTCAGACTGGTAATATCAAGATTTTTCCAATGTCTACAGTTTCTTGTACCAGAGAGAGAATCTAACTTCTTCAGGCACCGTTCATGTTTAATCTTGAATTCTGCAAGAAAATGGTCAGACCAAAGGATTGGAATAGCTTGCTTGCAAAAGATAGTGGTAAGGTTGGAAAAGATTGGATCCAATAAATGTCCAGCCTAATGAGTGGGGCCAGAGTTACGGTGAGCGGCATTCAAAGCGGTAAAGTCTGCTATGAGAGTAGAGCTGGTAATGCAGGAATCTTCATTAAAGTGTAGATTCAAGTCACCTAAAATCAAGAAATTAGTGGTTTCTAGTAGTAGGGGGGCAATGAGGTCTGGGAGTGCAGCGGCCCAAGGTCAAGCAGGTCCAGGTGGGCGGTAAATTAAGGTCCCCGAAAGAGTGAAGTTAGGGGAGAGCAAAAGTTTAAACAGACCGGCTTCACAGTCCTTAAAATCCAAGTCTTCCCATTTGCACGTATAGGATGTTTTAAAAATTATTGCTATGCCTCCTCCATTCCTGACTGCGCGACTCTTACCAAGATATGCGTTGTATTCATGACAAGTAGATTTCAAGTGGGAGTGCGGTGGGAAGGTGTATCCACAGCAGGGGCAGTATGGAGGAACAGTATCAGGGAAGAAAGGTGAGCACTGCGGGTCGAGGACAGGCCAGAAGCCTAGAAGGGTCTTGCAGGCATAAGTTATGTGGCTGTTATGGTTTCGGGTAGGGCTACTGGCCCCAGGCACTGTCCGGCCACGGACGGGCACAGACAGGCTTGCCTTTGGCGTGCCTTTGGTGCGCCAGCTGCGTGCCCGCTGCGCGTAGCGAGAGGCATCTTCTTTTAAGGAGGGTGAGTAATCAGCTGAAGATCAGCTGATAGGTGGCCTAAACCTGAAGTCGTAATCACTTCCTGTAGCACGTTCCAGTCCCTACACACAATTCGAAAAGTCTGCCGTGGACCAGGGACACAGTGCAAGTAAATGCGGTGCAATGTTTTTTTGTTTTAAAAAGCAAGTAAAACGTTCTCAGATAAAAACAAGTGCAAAATACAAGGTTTCATTGGTAGTTAAAAGTAGTACTAAAGATTTGAGAATACAGCAAGACGGGAGCCCTTTCCCAGGCGCTCCTCTCGCCAGCAATATCAGCATCTGCCTCTCGTCAAGCGCGTTGAGGTATCTACAACATGACCTGAGGATGAGTTTGGTGTATCCCAATAAAGCTGTCAGAGGCGTACATTCTAAGGAGATGGATGTCATCTGTTCCATAGCATCAAAAACCTGTGCCCAGTACTCATTCACTCGTGGGCAATCCCAGAACAGGTGTAGAAATCCAGCCCCTGGACTACCACATCTGTTGCAGCTATCTGTGTCTCTTAATTTAAAGCAGAACATTTTAACTGGGGTGTAATATAGGAGCTGCAGGAATTTATAGTGCATGATGCGTAATCTGCCACGGGCAGATATTTGTTCTGTTGTAGACAGCAATATGTCCACTGGTCATCCGTCATTTCACACCCCAATTACAAATACCTCTGTGCGCGGGAAGAGCTGGGAAGTTCCGTCTGTTGGGTAAGTATATTAAGATAAAGCATGGAAACCAAGTGTCCAGACGATGCAGTACGGAGCATCATATGTAAGGGAGCTAGACTGGGGGGGTTCTTGAGGGAACTCCGGTGTAATAGAGCGTATGCCTTGTGGGAACCGGACATAAAGAAATATGCCCAAAGAGGATAGTTGCATCTCATGAAAGATGAGGTCGGAGGAACGTAATTTCCCATTGTGATAGAGATCTCCCCATGTGGTAATTTTGGTGCGCTCGCAAAGTCTGCGGAACCTCATTTCTTGAAGCAATGGCATGCAGGGAGGGTAGGAAAGTGGAAGCAGTGGTGAGTACAGCATAGGGCCTTGAAGGAGGGTCGGGAAATGATTCCAGGCGTCAACTGTGCATGTAATCGTGGTGGGTGCTGTGTCACGTGTGTGAGGGGTTGCGCATAATACGCCATCCAAGGGGATAGGGCCAGCTAACTAGTGCTCCACTGCGATTTGTGGCATATATCTAGGGGTATGGAACCAGTACAAAGCATAATGAGCTTGTGCACATGTATAATACAACTCAAAGTCTGGAACATCAAAGCCTCCCTGTGCATAAGGTTGCGTGAGCACCCTTCATTGTAGGCGTGGCTGTTTGCCTCCCAATATCAGCCTGATCATTTCGGATTGAAGTGTCTTAAAAAAATGTCGGCCGGGGTTATATGGTATATTTAAAAAAGATATAGAAATTGTGGAAGCAGCACCATCTTAACCAGCGTGGCTCGCCCTGCTAGAGAAAGCGGCAGTGAGATCCAGCGAGTGACATATCCAGCAATACGGTCCACGGCAGTACCATAGTTGAGGCGGATGTATGACGTTACAACGCACACTTTTACAACGCATGCACTTACAACGCATTTTTTACAACGCATAATCCATTACAACGCATGACATTACAACGCATGACACTACAACGCATTTTTAAAAAATACCTTTACAACGCACTACCATTACAACGCATACTACCTTTACAACGCATACCATTACAACGCATAATATTAAATTACATTTAAGGTAAGTATTAGATAGTATAGGGGTAAAAATTACTATTCTAACTCCAGGGGGTGCAACAGTAGGGTAAGTGTTGGATAGTATAGGGGTAAAAATTACTATTCTAACTCCAGGGGGTGCAACAGTAGGGTAAGTGTTGGATAGTATAGGGGTAAAAATTACTATTCTAACTCCAGGGGGTGCAACAGTAGGGTAAGTGTTGGATAGTATAGGGGTAAAAATTACTATTCTAACTCCAGGGGGTGCAACAGTAGGGTAAGTGTTGGATAGTATAGGGGTAAAAATTACTATTCTAACTCCAGGGGGTGCAACAGTAGGGTAAGTGTTGGATAGTATAGGGGTAAAAATTACTATTCTAACTCCAGGGGGTGCAACAGTAGGGTAAGTGTTGGATAGTATAGGGGTAAAAATTACTATTCTAACTCCAGGGGGTGCAACAGTAGGGTAAGTGTTGGATAGTATAGGGGTAAAAATTACTATTCTAACTCCAGGGGGTGCATCAGTAGGGTAAGTGTTGGATAGTATAGGGGTAAAAATTACTATTCTAACTCCAGGGGGTGCATCAGTAGGGTAAGTGTTGGATAGTATAGGGGTAAAAATTACTATTCTAACTCCAGGGGGTGCATCAGTAGGGTAAGTGTTGGATAGTATAGGGGTAACAATTACTATTCTAACTCCAGGGGGTGCATCAGTAGGGTAAGTGTTGGATAGTATAGTGTAATATTATGCGTTGTAATGGTATGCGTTGTAATGGTAGTATGCGTTGTAATGGAATGCGTTGTAAAGGTAGTTTTTAAAAATGCGTTGTAGTGTCATGCGTTGTAATGTCATGCGTTGTAATGGATTATGCGTTGTAAAAAATGCGTTGTAATGGTAGTGCGTTGTAAAAGTTGCGTTGTAAAGGTTGTTCCCCAGTTGAGGCACATCAGCTCCTCCCTATCCCCTGAAATACGAATCCCCAGATAGCATAGATCGGTGTCACACCATTCCAATGGGAAGTCCGGGGGAAACCGAGAGGCCGCAGGCGTGAGGGGAAAGATTTGTGACTTCCCCCAGTTTATATGTACCCCGGACTGTTTCCCAAAGACAATAAATTCCCGCAGGAGCAGGTTAAGATTATATTGCGGATCTCTTTCATAAAGGGTAATGTCATCCGCATATAGAGATATGAGGATCTGCTGTAGGCTGCAGCGCAGTGCTTTATCCTGGTGGTGCTGCCGCAGCTTAGATGCCAAGGGTTCAATTGTGAGGGCAAAGAGCAGGAGGTGAAAGTGGACACCCCTGTCGTGTACCTCTGGATATGGGGAATGCGCCAGACAAATGGCCATTAATTAAGACTTTTGCCGTTGAAAGCTGATATAGTAGCCGTATCCAGGACAGAAATAGAGGAGGAAAGCCCATTGGCTGTAGCACCCCAAGCAGATAATCCCATTCTACAGAATCAAATGCTTTAGTGGCGTCCAAGAAAACTGCCGCCAGCGGCAGTTCAGGATCTACGTTCTGCAGATTGGAAAAGAGGATGTGAAGAATATGTGTGGTAGTTATACCTGGAACAAAGCCCGGCCTGGTCAGGGAGGGCAAGTTTTTCCATGAGCAGGGCTTGTCGGTTTGCTACGACCTTAGCCAAAATGTTTGTATCAAAGTTAATGAGGGATAATGGTCTGTATGAATCGCAATGTAGTGGTGACTTTTCAGGAGCAGGGAGGTAATAAGTGCCTCTCTCATAGAGGGGGGGAGTGTTCCAGTCTCTAGTGAATCTTCATAGATCTCTTTTAGTATCGGGCCATTAGATCTATATAAGTTTTATAGAATTCAGCAGGTAGGCTGTCCAAGCCAGGGGCCTTTCCGGACTTCATCTGCATGATAGCTTCCCAAATCTCATCAAGTTTGAAGTGGGCGCAAAGGAATTCCCTTTGTGAGTCACCCAGCCGGCCAAGCGCCACCTCTCCCAGGAAACTATCCAGCTCAAAATGGTCCCTCCGCTGCAAGGTGTATAGTGTGGAATAGTGCTTGGTAAATGTGGCAAGGATGTCTACAGTGTCACGTTGTACCACCTCTCCGAGTCCAGAAATCTCCAGTACATAGTTAGAGAAACACGGTCACCGTATTGTTTCAGCTAAGGCCTTCCCAAGTCTCTCACCTTCTCCATACCTGCGGGCCAACCAGTATTTCCCCCTAAATTTTGTCTCTCAAGCTGCAGTTGTGGTGTATTCTGATAGCTTTTCAGGGAATGCATGCTGAGTGCCATTGTCACCCCCTGCTGCTAGTTCCATTTCCAGAGTATTAAGCTCCGCTTCCAATCTTCGTAGTGTACCCTGTACATCTCGGAGTACCCCTGAGCTTTTTGAGATACAATATCCCTAAATCGTTTCCTTAAATGCCTCCCAAATTGTTTCCACACTTTCAACAGAGCCTCTATTTCTTTCAAATAAATCTTGAATTTCTTCTCCCAGTTCACTATGAAATACCGTGTCTAACAGTGTTAAGGGTTGTAACCTCCAGCTACTGCGAGGCATATTGTACCTGGGAGGGGCAATTGTGAGTTTGACAGGGGAGTGGTCAGAGTATGTTCTAGCCAAGTGTGCGACGTCTTTTATCGATGGTACCAGCCCACAGGATAGTAGGCAATAGTCTAAATGCACCCAGGATGCGGCTTGCGTTGTGAAATGTGTACCCTCCAGTGCAAGGGGATGAAGGTGACGCCAAGCGTCGATTAGGCCGTTATCCGTCCTGATTCCCTGTAGGACGTCATGTGATCTGGGATAATGATGTGGTGCAGGGTTGGACCTGTCTACCGCTGAATTAAGGGCAACGTTAAAGTCTCCTCCCCATAATAGGTGTGTAGAGCCTATTTCTACAATCTTCCACCATAGCACGGTAAAAAATTCAGGAGAGTCAACATTAGGACCATAACAGCATACTAAAGTGACTGAATCAGAACCTAGGCGCCCCCATGCAAGGGAGTATCTCCCATTGTGATCTATTGATGAACCAGCTAGGGCAAACGGAGTACGTTTTTTAATGAGTATGGCTGTGCCTCTTGCGTAGAGGAGTATGATGTAAATATCCTGTGATCTGCCCACTTATTAGCGAAAGCGGTGTGGTAATGTGGATTAATGTGCGTTTCTTGGAGTAGGGCAATATGAATCTGATGTTGGTCTAAGTACGCCAGTATCTGGCGGCATTTCCGTGGGTCTCCCAACCCCCGGATATTCCAAGTGATTATTTGTAAGTTCTGGTGAGCTGTCAAGTCAGCCATTGTCTCTATTAGTGTGCAGAAGATAACAGTGTAGTCCTGTACCAAGTGCGAAGTAAACAGTATAGCATCCATATTTCTGTCTGTCTCGCTGTAACATACATTAGGCAATGAACATTAAAACAAAACCCCTACCTCCCCCCTCTTACTGAAGCATCCCAATCATGCCAGACATCTCCACCCCACCCCCCACCCCTACTCCCAAATAACCCGTAAACAAGCAGCACATAACAGTGTAGTTTGATTCAACAGGTGAACGCACTCAGGGGGAAACTCCTAGGGTCATGCACGTACCCACCTCACCCTCAAAGAGTCAGCAGGATGGTGACATCGACCTCTAAGAGGGTGAGGATACTCGGCTGAAGTTGTCTTATTTACCCAGAATATAATTCATCTGGTCTGCCGCAGCAGGCACATAGTTCAATAGTCATGAGGCAGCATATTATCTCTGTGTCACAGGCCTCTCAGGGATCGTATCAGGGGCATAACACAGGCCCCCACGGTACGGGGGGCCCCAAGCTCCAGGGGGCCCTCTCGGCACTGCACTCTGGCCGGAGAGCTCCTGATTGAGCCCAGAGGGGGTCCCTCTACGTCCCGTGCAGGGGGGCCTCCTCAATTTTCATTAGTGGGTCGTATTTCTTCCGCTATGTCTGATGTGTCACTCTGTAATCGGTGAGGCTGATCTGGATGAGGCATCTAGGTCGGTGGATGTTATGGTCTGACATTTGCGGCGTTTCAAGAATTCTTCAACCTGCTGTGGTTTAGAGTAGAACGTCTGCTCGCCTTGGTGCGTGATTCTCAGGCGAGCTGCATATAGTAACGCGTAGTCGATTTGGGCTTGTCGCAGCTTTTGTTTGACAGGGAGAAACTTGCGTCGGTCTTCCTGCACAGTCGCAATGACATCAGGATATATGGTGAATGAGTTACCCTCAAAACTGAGCTGCCGCTTTTCCCGTGCGACCTTCAGGCCAACATCTCAGTCCCTATAATTCAGGAGCCTCGCGATGATGGGTATGGGCGTGCTTCCTGGTGGAGGATTGCGACCTAACGAGCGGTGTGCCCATTCAAAAATGAAATGGGAAGAGAGGGCTTCAGCTCCGATCGTAGCCAATAACAGTTTCTCCACATAGTCTTCCATTTTGGCAGTATTTGTACTTTCCGGGATGCCAAGGACGCGTATATTATTTCGCCTGCTTCTCGCTTCGATATCTTCATTTTTTGAGGCAATAATTTTGAGCAATTTGTCCATTTGTGTCACATTTGTTTGGATATGAGGCGTCTGAGATATGGCGTTCTGTCTCCTTGATGCGTTCGTCGCGGCAATCCAATTTGTGGACTATAGCATCCATGCGCGTAGTCATGGCGTCAATTTTGTCCGCTATCGTAGTGAACCCCTGTCTGACCTCCAGCAGTATAGCTTTCATGTCTTCATCTGAAGAAATGGTGGACTGTTGAGCTAAGCTTCCAGTGTTTCCCTCAAATTCTTCCTGGTGTAATCGGGTGCTTTTTTTGGCGTCAAATGTTAGCCTTGTTTGCTTTGTGTCAGGCTTCCCCATGATTTGTACGTTTCAGTAGCGCGTTACACGCATGATGGTGGATTCAAGTCCCCAGAGTCTTCCACCCAGGGAGCAAAGAGGAACCGGTGCCGTAGTATTTTCACGAGCAATGAGGGCGACAGTTGTTGGCGGGTTTTCTATAACTTGTGTGCTATTTCTTCTTCCGAGGTCACCCCAGTCATTCAGCTGCAACCACACACCTGGCCACCACGAGAGCTGCAGCAGTTCGGCACCACATGTAATAATTATCAGCCAAGTGAGGGGGTCTCTTTACTCAGATATATATGGGAAGCAGCACCGTGATCTGACAGCCGACGGAGCGGTACGGAAACTTCACTGCCAGATATTGCGACGAAGTTGCAACTCACACCTACCACCAGGTACTGCGACAATGACTTTTGCTTGAAGGAGGGTGTTTCTTTTCAAAAGATGATGTTTATATATTGTGTACAGCCTCACATTCGCGCCGAGCCATAGAAGGGAGACCTGAAGTGTTATATGGGTGAATTGCAGAGAACAAGGTTTCGACGCTTCTCCGCAGCTCTGCAGCAGAAACCTGTTATAGGGGCTTATGGACAGTGACCACAGTATTACAGCCCACAATATAGTTAGAGTGGTCGTGAAAATCTATTGTATGCCAGCAGTCATGTCTGTTGTGTCTTGTTTGTCTGGGTATGGGACTTATCTGTGTTGCATTCAGCAGGAGATTGTCTCCACCCGTTTTTGTGGCCAGTCCGCCATCCGGGCAGTCGAAGAGACATGGCGCGTCCTGCCTCCGGATCCTATGCAGGGCTGAATACGCGGTGAGAAGATCTATTTTGCCGCTTCTTTTAGTCTCTTCTGCAGAGCAGGCGATTGCAGTAACTAGGTCGCCTTATGGGAGAAGAGCTCGCACTCACCGCTCATCCCCAGGCACCGGTGACAGTAATGCTGCAAGTCAGGCCAAATCGCCTCATTCTCACTACAGCGCTTGCGTAGTGCGTCTCGCCCCTAGGCAGCTCAGGGCAATGCGAGGCCTCTCACCGGTGTGGACAGGATCTGCCGGCAACCGCGCAGCACAGTGCGGTAGAGGCGCCGCTTTCACAGCATCGGTTCTCGGACCTTTAATCACCGCAGTGCCACACTCCTTTCGCCGTAATTTTCATCTGGGCAGGATAATTTGTAGGATAAATGCGCCGAGTGGCAAGAGCCTCACTCCAGTGCGGCCATCTTGCTTGTGCGCCACCTAGCGCCCCCGTTTATTCTCAGACTTTGTGCCAGTGGTTCAATATATAAATCGAAATGGATAGAGGACAGGGGACAACCCTGTCTAGTCCCTCTACCTATTTTGACCATAGAGGTAGGGCTACCATTAACTAATATCTGGTCATGTGGACCACTATAGATCTTACTCAACACGTTCTGAAATTCATCCCCAACTCCAAACCCCTTCAGTGTGCCTATAAGATAGTTCCAGTTGAGACGCTTGAAGGCTTTGGCCACATCGAGAATTACAACTGACAGGGGGACTCCCTGAGTTGTAGCCAGATCTACTGAGCCTAGTAGGATATGTGTAAGATATCCCATCTGCCTCCATGGTAAGAAACACTTCTAACCTTCACTAAATATAGGCCCCACTATCTTGCACAATTGAGATGCCAGGATACATGCAAAGATTTTATAACCAAATTTGAACAGTAACATCAGCCTGTACGACTGACATTGCATGGGATTCTTACCTGGTTTTAAGATAAGTGAAATGACTGCCTCATTCCAAGAATCTAGTATGGAGGAGCCCTTCGATAGCACAGCATTAAATAATTCAAGCTAGACCAGGATTACTACCTCTGGCAACAGAATGTAAAGCTCATTTGAAATTCTATCTGGTCCGGCTGCTTTCCCACTTTTTAGTTTTTTAACTGCTGTCAAAATGTAATTCCCCGTTATTTCCCTGCTCAGAAATTGCTGTTGCTCAGAGATAAGTCTTGACAACTGCTTATCTAATAGCCATTTACATAGATCCTCCTCATCCACCTCAAGATTTTTCAGAATATAAGTCCTGAAAGAAGTTATGGAATGCCAGTTCTATCCTCCAGTCCTCCACCAACCTACCTTGCTCATCCAAATTTTCCTTATAGAGTTTCGAGTTCCATCCAGCCTGGTCTTCTATGCCAGTAACTTCTCACAGCTCTCTCCTTGTTCATATCCCCTTAACTCACTCGCCTCCCACTGCTGATTCAGTTTCTCCTTCAGTTTCAATCTAAACTTCAATTGCAAATCCACTACCTTATCTTCCAAACTCTTTCTACTCTCTCCCTGGACATGAGATGATTTCAGTTCAGTTTCTTCTGTAGCTATTTCCCTCTTCAATCAATTATGCCTGCCTCCTTTCTTCCCTAATACAGGTCACTGAGGAACTCTTAAGAACCCCCCTTAACCAAGCCTTCATTGTATCCTACACCAAGTGAATGGGGGCAGAAGCTATATTTCATCTAAATAAATATGACCACACGGCCTTATTACACAAGCTTAGATTGCCAGCAAGACCCATGATAAGAAGGTGGACTATATGCAGGAGATTGTTTCTCCAACTAGGAATTATACAAATCAATGTTATCCCATGAGATGGTGGGCCTCACAGTAGTGAAAAACAAGTTTTCACCAAACTTAAAACTACATGCCCAACCTTTTAATTATAATGCAGCCCACCCAATGGGCTACCTCGGGCCTAGCTTAGGGGTGACTTATATGCAATAAAAGGGGATTTTAAGGCTTGACAAGGGAGTTCTATTGCCAAGTTGAAGTGGCATTCAGGTTGCAATGGTAGGCCTGGTACATGCTTTATGGTGCTACTTCAGTGGGTGGCACACTAAGTGCTGCAGGCCCACTAGTAGCATTTAACGTACAGGCCATGGATATATGGTATACCACAACTCTACAAGGGACTTATAAGTAAATTAATTATGCCAGTAAGGTGCTAGCCTATTAAACCATGTTTAGGTGTGTGAGCACAGCCACTTTAGCACTGCTCAGCAGTGGTAAAGTGCACAGAGACCTAAGGACAACGAAAACAAGATCAGCAAAAAAAGTGGAGCAAAACCCCTTCATCAATAAGCTGGGGCTTGTGAAAGTCTAGGAGTATTAGAGGGCACACGGTCACTAAACACCTTGTTAATCTCTGTGCCAAATAAAGCCAAAGCAACATAGAAAATGCCTTTCTGCAGCTGCACTCAAGCTCATTATGTACCCTCTTCACATGGTACTGGCCACTAGGTTTGACCTTATGTGCAGTAAATTCAGGTTAGGATTAGGTTTAGGGATAGCGTCTAGGTTAGAGTTAAATTTGTTTGATAGTTTGATCTGAAAGAAATGTACTGCATATTGTACAGTGAACTGTTTGCAAACTATGTCGACAAATATAGCCATTTTTGCTATGAAATAATCAAAATTAGTGCATACATTTCTGACAGTAGTCTAAACCAATCATACCCCTTGTAACCAGCCAGACTTTGTTTTTAAACAATTTTGCAACCGGTTTAAAGCTACCACATCAAAGCACAGAATATAAGGCTCAGTATAATGATCAGTTCTGAGCATTGAACCAGGATGTATGTCTTTTTGGGTGTTTTTTCAACAAACCCTGCCAAAGACACCGTAATCATAAATATAAGGACACTATCAGTGAGTCTGTAATATTGCTTCTAGGCAATTTACCCCTTTGAGTGATACCCTCTGATTGTTTCCTTTGAGGACACTAGAGTATGTGCCATATTTGGCACTGGGAAACTACTGATCAGCCCCAGGACATGTGCTTTAACACTTTAAACATGGATAGGCCTTTCCTATATTTTCATGTGCAGAGTTCTGTGCCCGACTGTCTAGTCTCCTCTGTCATAAATGTACTATTAACTCTTTGTGAATAGCAAACAAATTGTAAACTTACTCAAAAGTGTACGTTTACCTTTGTGAATCAGGCTATAAATGTTTAATTTATTGGGATTCAGATTGATGAATTGTTGCCAATACACTTTCAAACAATTAATTGCATAAATTGGGTTGAATCCTCTGTTCTTTATAGTAGTTCTGTCTAACCAAGGGCAAAACATCAGGATTGGGTCAAGTCAAGAAGTCAATGCACCTGCTACCTTGTGGAGTTCCCCAATGATCACATCTCTCTTGCCTTTGATTTAGAGCTAAGTTTGGCTGTGACTCAGCTACTCAATCAATACCAGACGAACTTCCAAATGTATGTGGGTGGCATGCAAATTCACTAATGCCTATAAACCAATCAGAAAGCGGAACCTATAGTACCTTGTGCTTACACCACTTACATTGGGGCATATCAGCAACAGCCGGTGATAATTATCGCTAAGCGCGCTTAGCGTGAGGATATGTATCGCCAGCTATCGCTGGTTTATATCGCCGAGATAGCATGCTATCAGCAACGCTTATCTCAGATGCGATATATAAACCAGCGATAGTTGCAAAAAGGTGCGATTATTGCTGGAAATACAGCGATAAACGCACAGCGACAGGCGATACCTTCTTGATAGGGCTGGGAGGTCTCAGCCCTATGATCCACCACCCATAGGCTAATATGGTTTAGTCAAAGTAAAGCAGGCGTAAAGAAACCTGCGATAAGCGCGGTTAGCGCTCCTTTTATCATCGCTGCACAGGTTAGCGTGCAGATTGATAATAGGAGTGTTGTCGCTTAGCGACATTTTCCTGGTAATTTCTGTGAGTTACGCCCACTTTGCATCTCATTAGCGATGCAAAGATGGGCGTTGATGTAACGGGCGCTAAGTCGGCAAAACACGCGATAGCGTGTCTTTGCTGATAAGGTGATAAAATTATCGCCACTTTTCGCCTGAAAACGGGCGCTAATGCGGCGATAATTTTATCGCCTCTCCTTGATGATATGACGTATTGTTGGGTAACGGTGAGCTTTGCACTGCATAAACTGAGACAACCCTTAATTTTGTGTAATAGGAGAAACTAAGTCCCTCTCTCCCTTTTGGCTTGCACCAGGTTCTAGAACCCCCTCCTTCAATGGCTTAAAAACTAAAGAACCAGGAAAAACTTTAATTCTGAACTTTCATTCTCAGTCCGCATCAACATGATGGTCAAATATATAAATTTCAGGCTCTCTATACTTTGGAAAATCCTTGAACTCTATAAATTGATCACTAAATTAAGTCAGCAAGATTGGTCCAAAGAATTAAAATTTTCAAACTACAAATACTACAGAACTAAGTGGTCAGCATGTGCCTAAACAGTATAAATCCCATTCTGAAAGATCTTGACTATCTTCCAAGAGAAGACAGGTTAAAATGTGTCATATTCTCCACAATCTGCAAGGTATAAGGTTTCAAAGATCTATAATACTTATAGTAGTGGGCCCCACACTACACCCTAATCATAAACCTCCAATGAGTGTCTGTTCAGTAGATCAATCAAGGATCATTCAAGAAAACAAAGCAAAAAGGCAGATCCCTTGGCCATGATCTTAGAAACCTTTCACCCATTCATTGAGATTGGAATCCAACCTTACATTTATGAAGATAACACTATTCAGACTTGCTCTCTTCTTGGTGAACTCATCACACATCAACATTTTCAGTCAAAGAACATTGAATGCTGGTTCCACCCTTCTAATTGGACTACACCCTCCCCTGTCTCCTCAACTATCTGAACATTGTTCTCCAGCACGCTGAAGTAAACAACGTTAATGCTATACAACAACGATAATTAAATAATACATCTACATTGTACTTTAGCTGTAATGCAGCATCAACACTATTCATATCGCAGTAAAAATGTGGACAGGTCGGGTAAGTTAAAGGTAAATGGTTGATTCATTATCAGGCACCACAATTAGTAACTGATGAGAAAGTGAAGAGTAGTGGGGAAGACATGAGCAGGAAGAGAGGAGTGCATGGATAACAACCTAAAATCACAACAATATCAGGACCTACTTTTAAAAATTAGAACCAAGAGAATTTGTTTGGTGTTATGTTTGTTGGCCAACAGCAATCAGCAAATCAGCTTATGGACTCTTCTATGAAAGAAATATGACTTTAGATATGCAACACACGTATTGGTCAGACAGAGTAGCAGAATATAAGTAGGAAGAGGTACGACAGGTACACATGCAAAGGTGTGCATAGCAAACTATGGTGCCGACCAGACATTAAAGGCCAGCCGTGCTTCAACAGTTACATGTTCAGAGAGCACTACAGGAGGCTCCACATAGGTCTGAGGTAGAGTAGGTCTTCCCTGAGCTGAAAAGCAGCTTCTCCTTTCATTTATGTTTGATTGTAAACATCTTTTTAGTTTAAAAATATGAGTTTAAAATGGAGGATTGCTCCTTACTAAGGGGAAACATTAAGGACATTCATTCACATGTAATCCTTAATCTTTGCTTCCTTTGGCATCAGGCCTAGCCTGAGTGAATACACACTGAAGATTGTTATCTGCCAGTGGCCTTGTAGGCACCCACACACATCAACACAACATGGCATTCGGGGAGGAGGGTAAGACATGCCCTTCCAGAAGCCTCTTAATTGAGGAAAATCTTTGTCACAATTTAGTCCATTGGAAATACAAACTTGGGAATGGACTGGCATCGCCCAGGCAGTACTAGTCTAAAACCATGACACAAACAGTTGGAAAATAACAGTTATAAGGGTAATGATGTAGGGATATGTGAAGATAAACACTATAACAACATAATAGCATTAGCCCTGCTGATCTGAGTATCACATGCTGGATTCTTGAAAAAATCCAGTTTGCATTTTTCCTTTTAAGATGAATATTGAATATCTGTAAACAGGGTGCTACATGTTGTTGAAATACCTCAAAAAGCCAATCTACCCCCCATAAAAATGTATATTCCTAATGTGTGATTCAGTGAAATTATCAATCTAGCTTAAAGCCCCATCTCCCTTTAGGAAAAGGTTACCAAAACTGATACCCCAAACAAATGCATGCGGAGGTATATTTATTCAGATTCAATAGGAAAATGACTGCACCAATGTTCAGATTCGATTATTTTTTAGAAGTATTACTTTACTAGGAGTATCATTCTTTATATTTTACAGCGTTGCTTGACTTTATCCCTGCTTCTAGTTGCTAAACGATATGCATGACTTCTTAATGGGGCAGTGCTTACCTAAAGGCTAAGTGGCATAATGATAGCTCCTGCAGCCTCCTCTGGCACTGAGCAGGGGCGGCAGGCACCTGGCCTGAGAGGTTCTGATTGGGTCTTAAGCTTGGGAAGAGAGGGGGACAGCCTTTACAACGAGGTTTTTACCACATTGTGCCTTTACCACGCATTTTTAACCACATGTATGTTTTTACAACTCATGCCTTTACCACACATTTCGGGTAAGTTGGGGGGTGTGAGGGGTCTCCCCCCACAAATACATTGTTTTTATTTATATAAACAATGCATGGTAATGGCATACATTGTAAAAGCATACTCGTAGTAAAAAAGTGCAGGGTAAAAAATGTGTGGTTAAGGCATGAGATGTATTTCTCTGCATTGTTCTGTCGTACAACTGATGGGGGGGCACTCACGTTTCTTATCACCACTGTAAAGGCTCATGGTCGATAACTGCGTAATGAGAGACTTTTTGCACTTCACAGAATTTCTTTGCAATGTGTGGTAGTACGAGGTGATGGTACGAAGAGAGAATGAGTCCAATGCTAACTTTCCTATTACAGGACGTTAAAGTGTGTCTTAAGTGGCAAAATCAGTTGAAGTTAAAACAACTTTATTGTGATTTACAACTGCTGTAAATCGCCCCAGACTGTTCCAGGCAGAGCTCAACTCTAAATTGCCCAACACCCAACATTCTTCAGAACACTGTGGACACTCCATTCGAAAGTAGAACATTGCGCACCACAGAGCAACCCCATAAATGTTTTAAAATGTATAAATAAAATAAAGAACAAGCATTGGCATAGCCAATAGGTCTCGCCTTTGGGACCTTATAAGTGTTTAGCCATGCAACAGTAGCATAATTAAACACTTATAAGGTCCCAAAAGCGAGACCTATTGGCTATGCCAATGCTTGTTTTAACTGCTGCAATCTATTGAAGCCTCACGGAGAACATCAAAGCGGCTGCGCGGCCGCGAAAGTGAAAGTAATCGCGGTAAAGCGCGACGCGCGCGCCCGCGCACATGCACTGTAGCTCTAGGCTGGCCTGGTACCACTTTTTGGAGCCCTCACAAAATATCTCGCCAGACCAGCGCATGTGCTGTGTCAGGCGAGACCTAAAAAGCATGTTGTTTAATGACTGCTACAAGGACGTTGAAGACAACCTTAACACGTCTTCAATACTTTGGTAATTGTTCATTGTCCTCCTGTATTCGAGCATGATAAAAGACACAAATTAAACGCCTATGCTAGCCTTTTTTCAACTATTTTGACGTTATTTGTTTTTAAACAAACATCTTTTATCTAATTAACTTTAGAGTTCGGTGTGCACCCTGAATATCGTGCAGAATATCGGTAGGGCACAATATCAAAGACAAAATAAGGAAAAAGATACTGACAGGTAAGAAAATCTAGATTTTCCATGCCTAACGCCACACCCACGTGGTACAGATATCTTCAAGTTATCTAGATGTGGAATTTGGAATAGTAAATCTATAGTTCCCTACATGCACTTACCTTTAGATATACAGTCCTCAATATTCTTGTACCACACTATACTGGGAATTGACATTCAATAGTGCAATCCTCCAGCCCTCAAGCTTTATATTTGGAAACCTTTGTTTGAATATCATCTCCATGTGTTTCACTTCCGTCTGCCAAATGTGAGATGCAAACTATGCACAATGTTTGATTTGCATACATAATGCAATTATCTTGTCTTTATTGTGTTCCTTCTCTGTCAAATATTTTATATTCTTCTTTGCACAGTCAGTGCAGAAACAAAAGCTAATCTACAGTTATGTTTGATCAATTCACCTTAAGAAACAAATAATGAAAGACTGATTTTTCATCATTGCCAGCTCAGTTGATGCATATCAAAGAGAATAGGCACTATTTATAATGTTTCCATGAAAAGACATTCACACAATTCACTGGCTGGATGAGCTCACAAGCTACGTAAACATGTTTATAATCTCAAAATCATTCTCTTTCATCGGGTAATTATATTGTACTTGCCCTTGCTTTGCTTCAATAGCTCTTATTATGTGTGATAGACCTGAAAGGAAACAATTAACACTGAAATCTTTATATGCTTTGTAGCTGGAAAGTACCTTCGCACGTTTCTGATTGAAAGAGCTCATCGACTTAGCATATACAATCTTCATCCTTTGATCCAGAATGAAATCCACACCCTCAAAAACACAAATCATAATGCACAATAAATATATCTAAAATATCTCTTTTAAAATTGGATTATTGAACATTGCAAAGTCGGTGGCTTTACAGCAGTATTGAACCGATGAGCAAAGACAGTTTGTGGTCGCAAAGGTTGGGACTTGTAGTGTCCTGCAGGGACAAGGAACACGGACACACTGTGTGTTATGGAGCTTCTTTATTTGCGACCCACGCAGTACCCCGGACATCGGCTAACTGCCGTTCCTGGTCCCCGGCTCCTCCCTTTTCCCCCGCCCTCGATCTCCCTCGGCAGGGTCCTAGTGCCCCTTACATCATTACATCTCCCCCCCTTGTAAACAAACAAAATAGAAAAAACAAAAGAAAGTATTTTCAACTTTACAGTTCTTCAATCAGGCGAGACGATTTCTTAATCGTCCGCTGGGGGCGTGATTGATGATCAGTACTGCCTCGCTCATGTTCGCCAGTCATTTCCATCAGTGCCTGACTGCAGCGGGGTGGTGTCTCTGGTTCTCTTCTCTCAACTCGCAGTTCAGTTAGTAGTTCCTTGACATTCGGGCTGCACTTTTTGAAGTATGTCACATTCCTGGTGACTCGTCTTCCGTCAGTTTCCGCAGTGATCATAGTCCCTTTCTGTTGCACCACTTTCAGTGGAGTTTCGTGATATCTGCAGTCAGTCTCTCGGTGTTGCTCTTGTCGCGCTAACACCCAATCTCCTTCTCTGATCTCAGCGGGAGAGGCATGTCGCCGTTCATCCGCGTAGTCCTTCATTTTCTCTTTCTTCAGCCTGTCTGTGGCTGCAATATCTTCATGGTCAGAGTCGCGGTATTGTTTACTCGCGGGGGCACCTATCATTGGTAGTCTAGTGCGCGTGGGCCATCCTAGCATGAGGGTGGCCGGACACTTGCCCGTGGTGGAGTGGGGTGTGTTTCGATAGGCTCTTAGTACCTTGTTCAGTGCTGTCTGGATGCTCTTTCGAGTGAGTTCCGCCTCTTGTATTGCTTTCTTGATCGTGGACATGAAGCGTTCAATCATTCCGTTCGCCTGCGCCCATAGTGGTGTGATCTTCCGGTGTTTAAATTTGAGGTGTTGGGCAAAATCGGAAAAGTCGTGGCTGTTGAATGGGGGCCCGTTGTCGGATTTCACCACTTGAGGAATGCCCCACGCAGCAAAAACTTCCTCTAGTATTGATATGGCGCTGGATGCTTTTGTGGATGTGCATAGTTGTGCAATGGGGAATCTGGAATATTCGTCCATGATGACCAACACAAATTGGCCTGACTTGAATGGCCCAAAGAAATCAATGGCAACGTGTTGCCAGACGCCCTCCGGTAGTGGAGACATTTGTAGCGGTGCCGGGGGATCTGGACGGCTCACCAGTTGACATTGTGGGCAGTCCTTCAGTGTTGTTTCCACCATTTGGTCCAGTGTTGGAAACCAGACTCTTTCGCGGAGTGCTCTTTTCGTTGCTACTATGCCCCGGTGTCCTTCATGTGCTAAGTTTATGACCTCTTGTCTTAGTTGTCGTGGGATCACAATTTGCGTGTCCCTTAAGATGAGACCGTTGGTCGCTATGGACAGTTCTTCATGGACGTGCTTGAACGCTGCCATCTCTTGGTCATTTTGTTCCTTTGTGTGCGCCTGTCGCCAGCTGATCGTTTGTATCCTGCTCTTTACTTCTTGTAGTGTGACGTCAGATTGTGTCGCTTCGCAGATGGCTTCCAGCGGGACGGCAGGGGGTCTAGCCTGATCTACCATGAAATGAATGTATTTGTCCGCAATCAATTGCTTGCATCGGCTCGTCTTGGTCGGGTGTCTGGACATATAGTCGGCAGGGTTTTCAGCTTTTCCGGGCTTGTGTATGATGGTGTACGTGTATTTTTGTAGCCTGAGGCCCCATCTCTCTATCCATGGCGGCATTTTTGCTCGAGGGTTTCCAAATATTGTAATCAGAGCCTGATGGTCAGTGACCAGGGTGAAGTGTTTTCCGAAGATAAATATGTGGAAATGTTCACACGCCCATACGACAGCCAAGCTTTCCTTTTCTGGCTGGGAATATGCTCTCTCTGTGTCTGTTAGACTCCTGCTGGCATATGCTACAATGTGCCGTCGGTCCTCCTCTCTGTCATATTGCACTAAGATGGCTCCTAGGCCCACTGGGCTGGCATCCACTGTAATCTCTGTCTTTTTTTTTGGATTGAAGTAGGCCAAGTTGTTAGCCGACTCTACCGCTTTCTTGATCTCTCTGAATGCCCCTTCACAGTGAGTGGACCACAGGAACGGCTGCCCTTGTTTGGTGAGTGTTCTCAGGGGGTGACTTATTGTGGCGTAGTCTGGTCTATATCTGGAGCAGTAGCTGGTCATGCCTAGGAACAAACGTACGTCGCCAACGTCCTCTGGGCTCGGTGTGTCATTTAGCGGTGCTACTTTTTCAGGATCTGGCTTCATGCCATTTCCGGAGCATATGTGTCCAAAAAATGTCAGCGTTGGTTTGTGGAATTCACACTTGTCCATGTTGAGTGTGAGGTTTGCCTCCGTCAGTGCATGACAAACCCGATCTAGCGCTCTGTCATGTTCTTCAGTTGTTGCTCCGTATACCAGGATGTCATCGCTATAATTTAGTACATGGGGCACATGATGAATAGTTCTTCTTATTGCTTCTTGAAATATTTCTGCTGCTGAGGACACCCCAAAACTGAGTCTTTTGTATTGGAATAGCCCTAGGTGCGTTGAGAACGTCGTGATGTATCTGGACCGCTCGTGCAGCTCTAATTGGTGATATCCTTTGTTGAGGTCTAGTTTTGAAAATATTTTTGCTCCGTTGAGTGACGTGATCATGTCGCTGATGTGGGGGCCTGGGTGTCTCTCTCTCTCTATCGCTGTGTTAGGTGCTCTCATGTCCACACACAGGCGGACTTGTCTTGTCTCTCCTTTCTTTGGGACTACTACGACCGGGGAGACCCATGGTGTGGGCCCATCAGTTCTCTCTATAATGTCAGCCTCTAGTAAATCCTGTAACTCCTACTCTACTGCTTCTTGCAGATGGAATGGGATCGTCCTGTGGTGTTGGGCAACTGGTGTGATTTGTTCATTGATGTGCAGTCTGACTTGGCAGTTTTTTCATTTTTCCGAGACCTTGGAAAAGTTTGGGGAACTTTTGAATGACATCTAGTTTGTCATCCACTTTGTATAGTATGTCTATCAGCTTTAGTCTTTCTGCAGTGGGCAGACTTAGCAAACTGTCTGCCTCCGGCCCTTCAATAACGTGAATGTAGGCTTGTATTGTGCGATCGTGATAAGATAGATCCGTTACGAACTTCCCAAGACATGGCAGTGGTTTCTTTGACATCCACGTGTACACCTGCACATGGGCGTCGACTAGTTTGGGAGGCGGCCGCATTATTTGATATTCCGCTACTGGTAGGTAGTTTAGTGACGCCCCACTGTCCAGTACGAACTTGGTGCGATGAGAGCCAACTCTGAGGTCTAGCCGTGGGTATTCTTTTAGCCGGTCAGGATCAGCCACGAAGTGGATATATTCGTTTCGGTCTTGGGCGATGGGTGAGAGGGAGCTGGATTCTCTCGATGAGGACCGTCGAGATTGCCAGGTCCGGCAGGAGTGACAGCTGGATTGTGACGACCCTGTGGATGAGTCTCGTCTATCCTGAACTGCTCTGACGTGATGACGACTGCCCGAGGGATGGTGTTGCCGGGGCTGTCTTTGTTGGTCATCCTTGTGTGATGTGCTGCACATGCTTTCAAAGTGGTTGCTCCTGCCACATTTCCGACATTGTTGTCCTAGTGCCGGACAAGCGTCTGCATGCGGGAAGTCGTGGCCGCACCTGTAGCATTTCAATTGTCTTTCTGATCGTTTCTGAATGTTGTTCGCGCTTTGGCGTGAGTTGCTTGACGAGTGGTATTGCTTCTTGGATCTGGAGGAGCGCACTTGAGGTGAGGACTGTCCATGTGCTTGTCGAGACTGCATTCTGAATGCCTGTTCATGTTTTTCACATCTCCCGGCTTCCATCTTCTTTGCGTGTTCATCTGCTTGATCCTCGACTCTTGTCATTTCTTCAATTTCTTCTAGCGGGTAGCATTTCTTTAGCAGTTTGCGCCTCAGCGGTTCTGATAGGCAGCCTTCTATTATCCTTAGTCGGAGAGCATCTTCGGTGGAAAAATTATCAAACTCACAGTATCTTGCCAGACGTCTCAGACGTGTGAAAAACACACCCATTTGTTCACCTCTTTCCTGTGAAGCTAGGTTGAAAGTGTATCGCTCATAGTCGACATTTGTTTTGTGTAGGAACTTGCGGTTAAGTGCGTCACAGACTTTGTCATATGAGCTAACGGACTCAAGAGGCAGTTCTTTTATGATCTGTCCAACTTCTTTGCCAACCAGATTCTTGAGGGCAATCATATTCTGTTCCAGGTCCGTGACATGAGACCCTTTCATGAAGTCTGTGAAGTCTTCTAGCCATTCTTGCCACCGCAGGCCCATGCCCCCGCCCGATTCAAGAGTGAGGGGCTCTGGAGGGCGTAGGAACGAAACTCCCAGCACACCCATGGGAGCCGCAGCGGCATCCATTATCTCGTTGTTTGTTGCGCTTGTCGGTGTTTGTTTATACTGTTTGTTGCACTCGCCAGTGCTTGTTTGCTGTGTTCATTGCACTCGCCAGTGCTTGTTTGCTATGTTCGTTGCACTCACCAGTGCTTGTTTATATTGTTTGTTGCACTCGCCAGTGCTTGTTTATAAAGTTTGTTGCACCAGCCAGTGCTTGTTTGCTATTTCAGGTTCTCTGCCTGACTTCAAAATGGCCGCCGAATATCCCTGACAGGGGATTGGATAATACTGCCTGACTTCAAAATGGCCGCCACCAGAGTCTCGTGTGCAACGAGATTTGGCCGTTTCTTCACCGGGGAACTATATTATTTATTCACGCTCTCTCTCCCTCACCACTTGTCAGTTTCGATCGGCACTTTCTCCGGCCAGGCACCAGGTGAGGCAGCTCTTTCTTCGGCTCTCCTTTTTTTTTTTTTCCAATGAAGTCACCGCCGGGGCGGGCTCCCGGCAAGTAGGCAGGCAGCAGGCTCTAACCCTAAGTGTGTGCCACACGCACACGCGGTGTGGCGGGGCGAGCTCCGGGCAGTTCGACACATTCCCGGATGGCTGAGGTGGGCTCCCAGCACACGAGGACGATCACGCTTTTCTTTATTTGCCACGTTGTTTCCTGTTCCACCACGCAGCTAGGTGCTTCCCTTTCCCAGGGGCCACACCAGGTTAGCCTTCTTTCGCGTGTTGCGTCTCCCAACGTTCATCGCCAGATGTAGTGTCCTGCAGGGACAAGGAACACGGACACACTGTGTGTTATGGAGCTTCTTTATTTGCGACCCACGCAGTACCCCGGACATCGGCTAACTGCCGTTCCTGGTCCCCGGCTCCTCCCTTTTCCCCCGCCCTCGTTCTCCCTCGGCAGGGTCCTAGTGCCCCTTACATCAATACAGGACTCACAAAATCAGTTACTTCAAAACACATTTTTATATTTATTTCTTTATTTAATTATTTATTTGGAAGTTTATAGCACAGCTACCCCCGACGGGGGTATCCCGGCACTATGACAGACAGCAGAAGTGTAAACCAGGAGGGATTTAGGTGCTGGAAAACAACCAGGTCTTTAGGATACGGTGAAAATGGTTTCTGACTCAGTAGTGCGAAGGGAGAGAGGCAGGTTGTTCCAAAGTTTGGCAGTGATCACTGGAAAAGCTCTGCCACCCATTCTAGAACGACGAAAGTGGAGGGTCAGCAGGAGGCGAAGGTAGTTAGATCTAAGGGTACGACTTACTGTTGTGAGTGCTTGAGTCGAGCTCTAAGGTAGGCAGTGCCATGTCCTTGGAGGCCCTAAAAGCCTTCTTCCTTTCCAGGTTTTATGAGTATCTTAGCTATTGTATCTTGTGATATCTGTATTGTCTTTTTTACATCTAGAAATCTGAGGAGTTAACATTTCATAGTAAATTATTGTGTGGCCATAATTTTGTTTGTTTATACTCCTTTTTTGATGTATTGTTTATAAACTGACATGTACTTCTCAATAAAAATATTTAAAAAAAATTTAAAAAAGGAAGGCCATAAAAGCCATCCAAGGACTGTTTACAAAAACTATTTTGTGAGTAAAAGACTTTCCAGTTAGTAGAGTACTTTTGTTACCCATACAGAATTGAAAGAGGAGTGTCCACATCCTTTTTTGTGACTTGGAATGATTGTATCCAATGGTTGTGACTGCATTTCTGGTCACAAGCCATTAGTAACAAGCATTACTCGTGGTAGTAACTGTGATACAGCTTCTGCTTTGAGACATGTGGTCAGCCTTAATAGGAGAAAACAGTGTACCAGCGGACCAAGGCATGCTCCCCATAGATGTCTTTCTTGGATGTCAACATTTATTTTTAAAGCAGCATCTATCTCTTTGAAGGACTAAAGATGCTTTAAGAAACAAACATTGGCATAGTCAATAGGTCTCACCTTTGGGTCCTTATAAGTGTTTAGCCATGCAGCAGATTATCCTGGGTGCTGTGCCGCCAGGGATTGAAGAGCTGACCAATTACTACACACTGGGTCATGCAGTGTGCTGCAGGAATACATGCTTGTCTCAGGAAGCATTTATGCACACATTCCAAGGCCTGTTCAAGTGGAGACAGAAAGACAAGGTGCCCCGATGCAAGTCAACAGCATTATAACATTCTGTGTGTGACTGCATCCCTAGAGTATTGAACATCCTATGAAAAAAAGCATTGAAGTACTTTCAATCAATCAATCAATCAATCAATCATGAAATTTGTATTGCGCACTACTCACCCGGAAGGGTCTCAAGGCGCATGAGGGAGGGGGTCTGCTACTGCTCGAACAGCCAGGTCTTGAGCTGTCTCCTGAAGGCGAGGTGGTCCGGGGTCAGTCGCAGGTGGACGGGCAGGGAGTTCCATGTCTTAGCCGCCAGGTAGGAGAAGGATCTTCCTCCGGCGGTGGTTCTCTGGATGCGAGGGACGACGGCGAGGGCGAGGTTTGCGGATCGTAGCTGGCGGGTGGGCGTGTAGAAGGTCAGGCGGTCGTTGAGGTATCTTGGGCCAAGGTCGTGGAGGGATTTGTGTGCGTGGGTGAGGAGTCTGAACGTGATCCTCTTGTTGACGGGGAGCCAGTGCAGGTCTCTCAGATGGCTCGAGATGTGGCTGCGTCGGGGGACGTCCAGGATGAGTCGGGCGGAGGCGTTCTGGATACGTTGAAGTCTTTTCTGAAGCTTGGCTGTTGTACCGGCGTAGAGGGTGTTTCCGTAGTCTAGTCTGCTGGTGACGAGGGCCTGGGTGACCGTCTTCCTGGTCTTGGTCGGGATCCAGCGGAAGATCTTACGGAGCATGCGAAGGTTGTGGAAGCAGGCTGAGGATACGGCGTTGACTTGTCTGGTCATAGATAGGGAGGAGTCCAGGATGACGCCCAAGTTGCGTGCGTGGTCCGTAGGCTTGGGTGCGGTGCCTAGGGCCACCAGGAGTCGTCCCATGCGGAGGGCGACGGTCCCAGGATGAGGACTTCTGTCTTGTCCGTGTTCAATTTCAGGCGGCTGATGTCCATCCATTTGGCGACGTCTTTCATCCCTTCGTGTAGGCTGGTTTTGGCGGTGTCGGGGTCTCTGGTGAGGGAGAGAATCAGCTGGGTGTCATCGGCGTAGGAGATGATGTTGAGGTTGTGTTGGCATGCAATGGCAGCGAGGGGTTTCATGTAGATGTTGAAGAGAGTGGGGCTGAGCGATGATCCTTGCGGGACGCCGCAGATGACTCCGGTGGCCTCAGAGAGGAAAGGAGGGAGGCGTACTCTCTGTGTTCTGCCGGAGAGGTATGAGATGATCCATTCCAGGGCCGTCCCTTGGATGCCGGTGTCGTTGAGGCGTTGGACTAGGGTGCGGTGGCAGACAGTGTCAAATGCTGCGGAGAGGTCTAGGAGGATGAGTGCCGCTGTTTCACCGTTGTCGAGCAGGGCTCGGATGTCGTCGGTGGCTGCGATGAGGGCGGTCTCGGTGCTGTGGTTGGCTCTGAATCCGGACTGTGATGGGTCGAGGGATCCGTTCGTCTCGAGGAAGGCGGCCAGTTGCTTGTTGACGATCTTCTCGATGACTTTGGCAGGGAAGGGAAGGAGCGAGATGGGGCGGAAGTTCTTGAGGTCGGTCGGGTCCGCTGTTGGTTTCTTCAGCAGTGCGCTGAGCTCGGCGTGCTTCCAGCTTTCCGGGAAGGTGGCTGTGTCGAAGGAGGTGTTGATGATGTCTCGGAGGTGGGGTGCGATGGTAGGGGCGGCCTTGTTGAAGACATGGTGGGGGCACGGGTCTGTCGGCGATCCGGAGTGGATGGTGTTCATCATGCGTGTTGTGTCTTCGGGGGTCACCTTGGTCCATGTCTGGAGGATGGCGGCGGGGTGCGTAGGTTCGACCGATGGGTGCGGGGGTGAAACGCCGAAGCTGTTGTGGATGTTGGCGATCTTGCTGTGGAAGTACGAGGCGAGGGAGTCGCAGAGGTCCTGTGAGGGAGTGATGTCATTGTTGCCGGTGCTGGGGTTAGAGAACTCCTTGACGATGTTGAAGAGCTCCTTGCTGTCATGGGCGTTCTTGTCCAGTCGTTCCTTCAGAGATTTCTTCTTGGTGGTGCGGATGAGCTGGTGGTGTCTGCGGGCAGCGAGTATGAGGGCGGTCATGTTGTCGGCGGTCTTGTCGAGGAGCCAGGCCTTCTCGAGGGTGCGGCAGGCCTTCTTGGAGTTCTTGAGTTCGTTGGTGAACCAGGGGGCCTTCTTGCTTCTGTGCCTGGTGAGTGGGTTCTTCAGTGGGGCGAGGTCGTCGGCACAGGAGGCCAGCCACTGAGTGAGGTTGTGGGCTGCTGTGTTGGGGTCCGTTGTCCTGACAGGTGGGTTCTGGCTGAGGGAGGTGGCGAGCTGGTCGACGGTGATCTTGCTCCAGTTCCTGTGGGGAACCTGCTTCGGGTGGTGGTGGACCGTGTTCTTTTTGAAGCTGAAGTGGACGCAGCTGTGGTCAGTCCAGTGAAGTCCGGTGGAATGGCTGAAGGTGACGTGCTTGCTGGATGAGAAGACGGGGTCGAGCGTGTGGCCGGCATAGTGGGTGGGGGTGTTGACCAGTTGCTTCAGCCCGAGGTTGGCCAGGTTGTCCAGCAGGGTGGTGGTGTTGCGGTCGTTGTTGTTCTCCAGGTGGAAGTTGAGGTCCCCTAGGAGGATGTAGTCAGCGGAGGGGAGGGCGTGAGGGCTGATGAAGTCTGTGATGTCTTCGCAGAACTGTGCGTGTGGTCCCGGGGGTCTGTAGATGAGGGTGCCTCTGAGGGTAGTCTTGGGGTCGGTGTGGATCTGGAAGTGCAGGTATTCGGCGGCGTTGAATGCGTTGATTGAGTCAGTCGAGATGCGAATGGTGCTTTTGTGGACGATGGCGATGCCTCCTCCGGTCTGGTTGACGCGATCTTTCCTGATGATCTTGTAGCCGTCCGGGATGGCTATGGCGATGTCGGGGGCTGAGGAGGCGTTCATCCAGGTTTCCGTGAGGAAGGCGACATCTGGAGAAGCGGTGTCGAGGAGGTTCCAGAGTTCCACGGCGTGTCTGTGGACGGAGCAGGTGTTGAGCAGGATGCACTTGAGGTGGTTGCTGTTGTCCGTCTTGGTGGGTGCGGTGCCGGTACGGAGGCAGGAGAAATTACAGGATCGGCAGGCGAAGGGTCCATGGGTGTGTCGCGGGGATGCTTGGTAGCACCCGGGGGTTCGGGCGGTGTTGAGTGCGATGAGTGTGGCGGCATCGTAGGTCCTGCGGGGGGGGTGGCGGACGCGGGGGCCAGGGGGTCTGGCGCTGGGCGCGGGCCAGGCGCGGACGGGCGCAGACGGGCTTACCTTTGGCGCACCTTCGGTGCTCACTCGGCGCTCCCGCTGCGCGCGTCCGCTGCGCGGTCGCTGAGGGGGCGTCATAAGTAGTGAGCCGGGAGGGAGGGTCAGCTGGGAGGCGGGAGGCTGGGTGGCCAATGGGAAGGAAGGGGAGGCGGGACTGCGGGGTCAGCGGCGGGAAGCCGGAACTGGGACGCGGGAAAGGAAGGCGAGTGACCGGGGCAGCGGCGGTGGTGAGCTGGCGCGAGAATGGGCAGCAGAGCAGGCAGCGAGCGGAGGGCAGTACCTGCAAGTGGCAGGGCAGAGGTCGGCGGCGGCGGATGAGGTAAGTGGCGGCAGGGGTGACAGCAGGCAGGCAGGCAGGCAGGCGTCAGGTAGCAGCAGTGGAACGGGAGCGACCGCCTGTGAGGTACAGGGGGTCACAGTGACCAGCGCGGAGTGAACCCCTTAAGTAGTGAGCCGGGAGGGAGGGTCAGCTGGGAGGCGGGAGGCTGGGTGGCCAATGGGAAGGAAGGGGAGGCGGGACTGCGGGGTCAGCGGCGGGAAACCGGAACTGGGACGCGGGAAAGGAAGGCGAGTGACCGGGGCAGCGGCGGTGGTGAGCTGGCGCGAGAATGGGCAGCAGAGCAGGCAGCGAGCGGAGGGCAGTACCTGCAAGTGGCAGGGCAGAGGTCGGCGGCGGCGGATGAGGTAAGTGGCGTCAGGGGTGACAGCAGGCAGGCAGGCGTCAGGTAGCAGCAGTGGAACGGGAGCAACCGCCTGTGAGGTACAGGGGGTCACAGTGACCAGCGCGGAGTGGACTCCTTAAGTAGTGAGCCGGGAGGGAGGGTCAGCTGGGAGGCGGGAGGCTGGGTGGCCAATGGGAAGGAAGGGGAGGCGGGACTGCGGGGTCAGCGGCGGGAAACCGGAACTGGGACGCGGGAAAGGAAGGCGAGTGACCGGGGCAGCGGCGGTGGTGAGCTGGCGCGAGAATGGGCAGCAGAGCAGGCAGCGAGCGGAGGGCAGTACCTGCAAGTGGCAGGGCAGAGGTCGGCGGCGGCAGATGAGGTAAGTGGCGTCAGGGGTGACAGCAGGCAGGCAGGCAGGCGTCAGGTAGCAGCAGTGGAACGGGAGCGACCGCCTGTGAGGTACAGGGGGTCACAGTGACCAGCTCGGAGTGGACCCCTTAAGTAGTGAGCTGGGAGGGAGGGTCAGCTGGGAGGCGGGAGGCTGGGTGGCCAATGGGAAGGAAGGGGAGGCGGGACTGCGGGGTCAGCGGCGGGAAGCCGGAACTGGGACGCGGGAAAGGAAGGCGAGTGACCGGGGCAGCGGCGGTGGTGAGCTGGCGCGAGACTGGGCAGCAGAGCAGGCAGCGAGCGGAGGGCAGTACCTGCAAGTGGCAGGGCAGAGGTCGGCGGCGGCGGATGAGGTAAGTGGCGTCAGGGGTGACAGCAGGCAGGCAGGCAGGCGCAGGCAGGCAGGTCTCCTCCAATGGAGGAGACATTACATCCCTCTTCCCAGGCCTCTATTCACTAGGCACCGTTCTCCAGAGTTGTCCATTCAAAACACTGCTCACACTATCTGTTTACCAGCAAGCCCCCAGCCCCACCCTCTGTATCAACTCCTTGGGTAAAGGAGCACTGGACATAGCAATAACACCAAAATGCTCCCAATTGTCAAGTATAGGGCAAATAAAGAATAAATAGGCACGGCGTCGGCATCACTAAGAGCCTGATTACGAGTTCAGCGTTTTTTTCTCCATCCCGCTGCGATGGCGGCATCGAGCACTCCGCTGAGCAGCCGGCCTCCCCGCTTTCTGTATTAGGAGATTTCCATGGGGCTGGTGGGTGAACGGCGGCGGGATAATGATGGCGGTACCATTTGAGCAGGAAATGAACTGGAGGATGTTTATGTGGCACACAATGTCAACTGTTGGACACACCCGGAGCGTGATCCCAGCCAGTCAGGCGTAGGTGTGCTTTTTGATTCCTCCTGCATTTCGGCATTGTGTGATCCGACATAAAGGTACTGTGGGCAGTGGTCGAAGTGGGCCGGATCGTCAGGGCACGGTGCGCCCCTACTTCTTAAATTTGATAGATTCCGTTCCCCTACTTTATTATTTTAAACACACGTCCAGGGACGGACGGTGCGGGCAGAGAAGGAACGGCAACGTCTGTTCCTTCCTTCTCAGGGAAGACAAGGACAGTGTCCACTTCTCCTTCTCTGCCTCTGGCAGCTGCCTCAAACCCCCCGTGTCCCCCCTCCTCTTTCTCACTCATCCTCCCTCCCTCTCTTTTTGTCTTGCTTCTCCTCACTTACTGGAAACCGTGACTTCAAGAAACGGTCTCTCACCCTCTCGTTCCTCCTTTCGTTTATTTGTTCCTCCGTGAAATGGATCCAAAAAAGAAAAACACTTTTGCTGGAAATGTCTTATTCGGATATTTTTCTATTCCAAAAGTGCAGCCTTGGGACATAGAAAAATAAATGGTTCAAAATGTGAAAAAATAACTAAATACATATTGCTTTATCTCACAGACGCTTCAAAGAGATCTAAGAGACTGAGAGGCAGATTTTCACAACTTTTGAGCTGGTTTAGGGTCACAAAAGTGACGCTAACCAGCGCAAATTGGTGTTTTGCTATTTTCTTTCAAAGTACCCTGTAAGTAGCGCAAAGCTGCACCAAGCACTGCTTTGCGTTACTTTGCGCCGAGGAGATGTGACATAGGTGATACATGGGTGTTCCCATGCAAACACCCATGCCTTTTGTCGCAAAACCATATTTGCAAAGATTTGTAAACATGGTTTTGCACCAAAAGTTAACGCCCCTTCAAAGGAGACACTAGCAGGAGAAATGCTGTCATTTCTCCGTGCTTTTCCGACTTTCCATGCGTGCTGCACTCTGCAGCACGTATGCAAAGTGGTAACAGCTTTGCATCACACCTTGCATAGTGTTTTGTACAGGAAGTGTACCCTTCCTGTACAATACCTATGCTACACTCTTGCACACATCCTAGCGCTGCGGCGCTACGGTGTGTGCATTGTGCACGGCAGCGGAAATCAGCGCCGGCGCAAGGGAAAGGAGAGGGGAGAGCCATATCTCTGAAGATATAGTGCTCTCCTGCTCCTTCCCTGTCGTGCAACGCGGTGCAACCTCGCGGGGGGCTGAGTTGCGTTACGCAACTTTTTTTGAAAATCTCCCCATAAGAGCACCAAAATGTAAAACAAAGCACTGGCCAGAAAGCTAGATTTGGAGCCTGGGAAACATATCCCACTTTCTGACTGTCAATAACTCATATTATACCTTAAATAGACGTGTATCCATTGGTTGATTTAAATAGCTTAAAAAAGCTTAATAAGCTGTAACTGGGTAGTGAAATGCCAAACTAATACTAAAAATAAGAATGATTAGCTCTTTCTGGCCACACCTCTGACTCCGCCCACTGACCCAATCCTTGGGTTATTCCCACCCTCTAATTCTCCGCCCACAGTTCCCCTACTTTTTTCCCCCCACTTCGACCACTGACTGTAGGGCATTCCATTTGCACCACTGACATTTCACATGGGCATAATTATACTCCACTCAATATTTGGCTACTTGAACTGCCTTTCCTCAGACTCTTGCACGGCGGTGTCCCTGCCATAAACAAATCAGCAGAAAGGTAGTCTGTGATTACCCTGGCAGGAACAATGCTTGAACCGCCTCTATGAGCTGTCTCTGACTCTGCTGCCACCTCTGCGGTAGCACACATGTTGACTGTGGTTGCGGTCTTGAGGCAGTCTCCCCACCCTGCTCGCAATCCGGCGGTTGGACCGCCCAGGAAGCGGCCGGTCCGACTGCCAAAAAGCGACAGTGGTTCCCTTAACGTCAAACTCGTACTCTGCCCTGTCAGACCTGGCATCATTGGCCTGGGTATCCCCTTTATTCTTGCCTTTGGCTCCTGTGCTTTTACTGTGTGTTGGACTTTGTTTTAGTTGGCCTAGATGCTTTGGGCACTTTGCCACTGATGCTCAGTGCCAAAGTGCAAGTGCTCCCTCTGTAAATTATTGTCATGGATTAGGGTTTCCATACTTCGCTTATTTGGTTTACTGTTAAGTCCCTAGTACAGTGCACTGTGTGTGTCCAGGGCCTATAAGCCAAATGCTGCTAGTGGGCTTGCAGCACTGATTGTGCCACCCACACAAGCAGCCTTGCAAAAGGGCCTCAGGCCTGCCATTGCAGTGTCTGTGTGCAGTCTAGTACTGCTATGTCGACCTGGCAAGTGCACCCACTTACCAGGCCCTAACCTTCCCTTTTCTTACATGTGAGTCACCCCTAAGGTAGGCCCAAGATACCCCTGTGGGCAGGGTGCAGTGTTTCTGAAAGGTAGGACATGCCCTGATGTGTGTGGCATTTCCTGATAGTGAATTACTCCCAATTTTGTGCTTCACTATTGAAAGGCTATTTCTCCTATAGGATAGAATGGGAGTTCATTTATAGCATCTTATAAATATACCTTCCCATTGGGACAAGAAAGGAAGGTAAAGTTAGAATGCCTGAACTCAGAATATAAAGATGCATCTTTTAGTGAGGATGATTTTTACATTCTGTGTTTGAAAATACCACTTTTAGAAATTAGGTATTTTCTTGCTTAGCCATCCAGTGTGCCTCTGTTAGTTTTGTATACTGACTGTCTGGTTTTTTGGTGACAGGAGATGGGGATGTGCATTCAGTTCAGACAGCCACTTGGGGGGGGGGGGTGAGGTGTGTCCTGCCCTTCCAAGGTGAGTCAGGGCTGGTCTGAATAGACCTGGGATGCATTCGAAGTAGGGGTTGGAGATTTCTTTCACACCTTAATGGGCCTGGTCTGCCTTGGACAATGCTCTCTCCATCTCCTTCCAGGAAGCTGCACCAGAGAGGACAGAACTGGTTTTGGCTGGGAAGGCGCTTCTCTACCACCAGAGAACAAAGGAATTTGTGCTATAAAGAGTGAGGCCCAGACCCCTGAATTTTAGATTACTTCTGGGATTCAAGAGGAACCTTTTCCTAGGGGAAGAGCTGGAGAAACTGAGGAGAAGTACTGCCCCTTTCCTGTGTGCTATCTGGGGTTGGCCTGCTGTGGCTGTTTCTGCTAGGGAAAGGACAAGGATTTTGCTTTGTGCTGTGCCCCCTGCTTGAGGAAGTAGAGTTTGCCTCTTCTTTTGAAGACGCAGGGGCACAAAGAATTCACCCCAGTCTCCCCTGAACTCCTTTGCTTGGAGTTCTGACCTGCCAAGAGGTGCCTGTCAGTGTTCTGGGCCTCATGAGTTTGTTCCTGGGGCTAGGAACTGCAAAAGACTAAAGAACTGTGAAAATCGATGCATCGCCAGGTTCCGACGCATCGCAGCGGTACGAGTAGAACTTTTGATGCATTGCCGTCGCCAAAGTATCAACGTAGCACCTGCCCATGGCTGAAGTGTCTGCTGTGCTACGAGTCCTGTGCACCAATCTCCGACGTCCAAGATCACTGCACCGACTCAGGCTGATGCAGGCCCTGATGTGTAAGTACCGACGCATCGAGGGGGAGCGGCAAGAATCATCACAGCACATCTTCACGCAAAGCTTCGTCCTGGATCGTCAAGCATCGAGGCACCAGGTCTGTCGCATCATTGGAGGACGCAGTAAGAAACCAACTCATCACTTCCCTATGCAGTAAGAAACCAACGCATCACCTCCTCTTAAGTAAGGAACCAACGCATCACCTCCCCTGCGTAGCAGTAAGGAACCGACGCTTCACCTCCCCCGGAGGAAGGGACCAACGCATCACCTTTCCAATGTTTAAGGAACCGATGTATCACCTTCCCTGCGACCCTTTTTGCTTGTATTTTTTAAGCATCCAAGGTACTTTGGGCCATATTCACAAGGACTTATCTCTGATTTATCACCACCTTAACGCAACAAAAGTGGAGATAAATTTAACACCCCATTCACAAGCAGGTGCAAACCGCAGACAACACCAGTATTCCTGAGATAACTGACACAAAATCCAACACCATGGCGGACACCACCAACTAATGCTAATGAGATGCAGAGTAGGCGTTCCGTGCAAAAACACACGAAAAAACAACAACACCACTTTCACAACGAACTGACAGAACTGCGAAGCGAACCAAAAACTGGCGATAAGCTGCGTTGTTCGCAGGTTTTTAACACCTGCCTCAAGCAGGTGTAAAGACGGAGGCCTACCTGCAGTAGGAAACGGAGCCCCGCACAAAGCCATACCCGAAGACCAAACGATGCATGGAGCTACTCTACATGCAGCTCGGGGCCCCAACAGGGCCACAACACCCACGGCCACAACACCCACGGCCACAACCCCCTGGGCTGCCACCACCCCCAGGACCCAGACCACCCCCCCCCCCCGGGACCACCACAGAGGCAGCACAGAGTGAGCCAGCGGACCTACCAAAAACGCACCACTCTCACAGACCTAACGCCCGCGGAAGTCATTGCCCACTACATGCTCAAAAGGTCAACCATCCACTGCATCATGACCCACATCGCCCACAGGCTGACAGTCCCAACACAGCGGAGAACCAACATCCCATCTCAGACAAAGCTGCTGGTTGTGCCTCACCTGTTGGCCTCTGGGACATTCCAACCAACAACTGCCAGAGTCGGAGGGGTCTCACAGCCAGCCCTATCAAAGTTCATCACACCTTTCCTGGATGCCATCCTCAGCTTCATACCTCAGTTCCTTCACTTCTCCAACACAGCGTAGGAACAGCTGGAGACAAAGCAAGGCTTCTATGCCATAGCCAGATTCCCGGCTGTGTTGGGTGCAATTGACTGCACACATTTCCCACTTGTGCCCCCTGCGGATACTGCACAGCACTACCGCAACAGAATGCACACACATTCCATCAATGTACAGGCAATAGTCGACCACCAGGGACACTTCACCAATGTTGTCGCCAACTACCCAAGCAGTGTGCACGATTCCTTCATCTTCCGACAGTCCATCAACCAGCGCTTCCAGGATGGTACATATGGAATGGGACTGCTCGTTGGTAATTACCAAATCAACACACCACACATCCCACAGCCACCAACGCACAAAGCACATCAGTGGGGATGCACACGTGTCCAAGACACATTCGACATGTCAGACTACATGACCACCTACAAGACACACCTACACCACTCCATGGTAATCCAGGGCTACACCCTGAGGGCTGGCTTATGCTCACCCCACACACAGCCAGCACAGGCGTCACTGAATTTGTGGGCCTGCCATCACATCCTGACGAATAAAGTATTGACTCTTTTCTCCCTGCCCTGTCACAGGTGATCAAGGATATGCACTCTGCCCTTGGATGATGACACCCCTCCGAGACCCAAACACACCCGCCCAGAGGCAGTACAAGGCAGCCCACATATGCACCAGGGGCATTGTGGAACGCACATTTGGCGTGTTGAAGTCACGTTTCAGGTGCTTGGATGGCACAGGTGGCAAGCTCCTGTACAGCCCGGACATCGTGGGCAAGATGATCGTTGCATGTTGTGTGTTGCACAACATCTGTGTTCGCACCAGGGCCCCATGGATCCCAGTTCCAGAGGTACCAAACGATGATGATGGTGAGGGGGCAGGTGGGCCACATCCCACTGCAGCTGCTGCTGGAATGGCCCGTAGGAACTCCATCATTGACACCTACTTCTCATAAGCACGTCACATTGTGTCGGGCCGTGGCAATCATGGGACTGTAATAGCTGTCCAATTGCACTGCATGTGTGGATTAAACATTTTTGCAGGTTAATGTTTGGAATTGTGCATTGTCATGTTACATATCCCTGGGGTGAAAGATGTGATTTGCCTGGTTGTGCACATTTTGTGGTCCAGGTGTGTCCGGTGTTCAGTTGTGGAGGGGCTGCTGTTTGTACCGGGATGTTGTTAGTCGAGGTGCACTCCTGCTTATGTGCGTATGCTGCACGGTAAGTGTGTCGCTCCAGCGGGTCAGATTTGCCTGCCACTGGTCTCTTTCATGCGTTGTGCCTGTCGGTTCTGTCCTTCCACGGTGCTTGGATGTTGTGGTGTGCATGTTGTCCTCTGTAATTGGCCAGGGTGCATCCGTGGTACTCCACTGTTGCTGTATTTTGTTTAGTGGCATTTTCAGTATGATGTTCTTGTGCTTGTTCATGCATTGCCCGTGAGTATTGCTGCCCTCGCACTGCTTATCCCCGCTTTCCTCATCGCAGAAGGATTCTTAGCAGGTTTTCTAGTGTTGTGGTTTGTGTTTTTATCTCCATCAGGGTGGTCGTATCACGGACATTTTCCACGTTATCTGGTGCCTATCGCATGGTACCGCCTTGTTTTGAATTCCACGTTGACACGTGGTTATTTTCCCACGATAGGCTGTGATATTGAAAGTTGCGTTACGCTACTCTTGCGGTAATTATCACACGTTCTTGTGAATATGGCCCTCTGTTTTGAAAGTGTCTCATCCACCATTTTCTATGAACAGAACTATTTGTATCTTTTAAAAGTCAAATTTTGATTACTGTATTGTGGATTTTTGTCGTTTTGGCCTTGTTTGGTTTAGATAAAGAATACTTATTTTTCTAAACTAGTGTGGTGTTCATTTGTAGTGTTATCACTGTATTTACTGTATGGGTGCACAAATGCTTTTCACACTGTCTCTGAGATAAGCCTGTCTGCTCGTGCCAAGCTACCCCCTTACCCAGACTAGGAAGAAGGGTCCCTACTTGGACAAAGGTACCTACCTCTGCCAACTAGAGACCCCTATTTATAGCATGCACCTCAATCTCCATGCACCAAAAAACAAAAAAACTAACCTGACCTTGTGTAATGTAAGTGGTGTTTTTGTGAAGTGCTCCAATACCTTCAAGTCAGTCAAGTTTACGCTTTATAAAAATGCCCCCAAAAAGTAATCTGACATTGTATGATGTAACTAGCCCTCATGTAAAGTGCTCCAACACCTACGGGTCACTCAAGTTCACCTTATATAAACAAGCATCAAGAAAAAATGCAACAAGAGTTGCCCGAGCCTTGCCCTTAACTGTACTGCAAGGTTGGGCTGCTAAAGATCTGGTGACCGAGGCTCTTTTAAGTAACAAACAGTGAAGCAGGGGGGGTTTGGGGGACAGCCTTGTACTTTGAAGTCAGAGAAAATTAAAGAGGCGATTTCGAAAACAGTGTCTGACATTTCATCTCGTTATTTGAACGGGACAGTGAGATTAAGTGAGATTAAGTGACGGGCGCCGACGCTGAAGCACCGAAGTCAGGCAAACAGTGGCACAAGCAGGAATCAAAGAAAAAAATAGTCCCCCAAATGAACACATAAACACAGAAGCGTAATGTTAACAGTAACTGGGTGGTGCTCTGTAGGAAAAAACCAAACACAAAAAGGAGGGACAATGAGGAAGGATTAATCACTGGCAAGCAAGCATTTTGGAATGACAATTGAAGGGATGAATAAAAATGCAATGGGCTGACTGTATGCCCACAGAGTGAATACCACGTCTCGAAGAGAAAGCGCATGTGCTGCCTAAGCTCAACCTAAAAACTGCTCTCATCCATGAACTGAGAAAAAAGAATGAACATTTTCTGTCTCTCACAGGCCTCTGTCACAGCCATTCATAGGAGGTGACAAATTGTCTTCTGCCTGATTAGCATTAATGAGGCAGAAAAGTTTGCCACATTCTGAAAATAAATATTTTGTGCCATGATCGATTAGTAAATCGGACAATTGTAAAATGAATCCCTATTTGCAAACCTGTAGGTGTGCATTTTGCACATACTTCTTTGTGAATAGAGTTAAGTATATCTGGTCCTGTCATTTGAAGTTCTGCTACTTTCACAAATATTAAATATTACTTGAATGCCACTCGTATGCCATTTTCTGGGCCTGATCCAAGCTGTAAAAAGTAAATCCACCAGTAAATAAATAAAACTGTTTATTTTATATGAGTCTCACAGGCCTAATGTTCACTGAGCACTATGTACTAGAAACAACAGCACTAACTCAGTGCATTATAAAGACATATATATTTTAGATTATATTTGAAGTATGTACTGAGAGGTTTGGATTGATCTCAATACAATAAATTGTGCTCATTAAAAACTGAAGTATATCTTTCCTTGCAGGGCCCACATATCCAAAAAATGTATTGTTAACATGTATGTTTCATGTTTTATGAAAGATGTGCCTAGCTAACTTTCACCAGTCATGTATATGTAAACAAACCAGTCCTCCTCTTTCTGAAATTTTAGAATAGGAATATGCGGCAGTGAGGAACACGTGAAGAAAAGAATTGTAAAAGTCAATAGATTTGTCCTCGACTGTGTCTTTTAAATGGCCATATTGAATCATTAGAAAAATTAACAGGAGAATGAAAATGTGTGTATGTTTTTATATTTCACGTGTAGTGGAGCTTGTGTCAGTTATAGGTTTGTTGTATAATGGTGCTTGCACCATTTTGCAAACATGTATTCATTACATACTCCATACATATAGAAAGGGGCTTTAGGACAGCCATCTTCCACTATTGGCTTGAGACATTGCAAAATACATCTATGACCACCTCACAGTAGCATTTTATTCTCACCTTCTATTATCATCTTAGATGTGGCCTTTTTCTTTTTGTGGAATGCATGAGGAACTATAGGAAGGGGTGTGTTAAGGGCGTCCCTTCTTAGTAGCAACTTGCAGTGGTATGTCTGAATGTTTTGCGACCGAAACGCGGTTGCAAAACATTCGCATTTTACCGCCTACTTCAAGTAGGCCGTACACCATTTGCAAATAGGAAGGGGTCTCCAATGGACCTCTTCCCCTTTGTGAAATGTTGTAATAACATTTTCAAGAGCAGGCAGTGGTCCCAGAGAGCACTGCCTACTCTTAAAAAATGAAAATAATACTTTTCATTTTTCTTTTTGAAGCGCATCCCATTTACATTTAAGGAAAATGGGCTGCATTAAAAATAAAAAAAAACATTGCTTTATTTGAAAGCAATCACAGACCTAATAGTGAATCGCAAACATTTGCTTTTAGGTGATCGCAAGCACAAAGCTATGGACATCTGGCCCTTATTATTTATATTTTTCACTGCAGCAGCAATTTTGTATCTGCTTTTATCATTGGCGGACTAGGAGATATATTTCTCCACCCAACCAAAAGCTGTGAAAGAGCGGTCCTCATTTTGAACCACAGCACCATGAGTTTACTGTTGGCAATCAACTAGGACTAGGAAACATACAGTTTTACTATACAGACGGCGTATCTCTTCAGAGAAGTATACAATAGCTTGAACCATGAAGTTGCACTATATGGTCGAAATATGTACTCACAGAAGAATATATTGGAGAAGGAAGTCTGCAGTTGTCCTGTACTACCGGCAGGTATTCTATTATGGAAGATGGCGGACTGCAGTTGTTCTATAAGGATCAGATATGCTCAAATAACATTTTAATGCAGGGTGGGTGAGAGAACTGCAGGTGAGCTAACCAGTCTCCTAGAAAAAGATTAATGCCAAAAGAGGCAGGAGAGGGCATACAATTCAAAGGCTGGCAGCGCTTTCGGATTGTCACAAGTCTTCACACAGGGCTCACAGTACCAGACCAAAAGGAAAATAAATGTGGCCTTCTTGCAATATTCATGCGTATTCTTTGAATGAGATATGCAATCTCTGTATTAATTCTGTGTAAATGTGAAACCATACTTGCACCATACAAAACAAAGGCATGAGTGTGCACTGACAAAGTTGATATCCTCAGAAAATGCATACAGCACTGCCTTGCATCTATGTCCAAGTTTTCCACAGCCTCAGAAAAGTGCTGGAAAGCTGAAGTGTCACTAAGCATCCTACAGATGTCATCATAGGAGACGAGAATGGAGATTGAAAGCTTTTTGCACTGTACTGCAAACAGTTACCCTCAGAGGAGAATACAAGTGCACTTGAAAGCTGAGGCTGTACTGTAGTACTAACATAGGTCCTAACAGAAGAGCGCGATGGAGATGGAAAGCTGCCGTTGTACTATGCTACCAACAGAGGTTCTCACAGAAGAGTATACATTTGTTGCACTCTACTACCCATAGAGATCCTCACAGAACACCACATTGGAAATGGAAAGCTGCAGTTGTGTTATACTACCAACAAAGATTCTCACAGAAGAGTGCATTATAGATTAAAAAGTTACTGCACTATAATATCAATAGACGTCCTCACATAAGAGTACAATGGAGATGTACATGGAAACTGCGGTTGCTCTGTACTTACAACACAGGACCTCACAGAATAGTGCAATGAAGATGGAAACTTGTTGAACTCCACTACCAACAGAGGTCCTCACAGAAAAGTACAATGCAGATAAAGATGGAAAGTGTCAGTTATGCTGTACTATCAAAAGAGGTCCTCAAGGAAGAGTGCAATGGTGATGGAACGTTTGTTGCATTATACTACCAGCAGAGGTCCTCACAGAAGAGTACAGTGACATCATAGCACTTCCTGGGTGTATATTTGCACTGTAGAAGAGCAAGTTGTGCAAAAGAAGGTTGACATCCTGACAAAATACATACAACACTGCTTTGCACCTAGACCCAAGTTTACTCAAACTAGCACAATAAACAAACATATTAACTTCAGCAAGATCACATTTGCCCTGGACTGCCTTTCTTCGTTAATATTTTCCCTTGTATTTGAGAATTAGGACATACACCCCAATGGAGAATGGTGTCGTACTTTGCAATTTGGGACCGCGTAGGAGGCAGGGCCCTACCCCTGTCTATCCCGGTATTAGTGAACCGCGGATGGTCAATGCGGTATGTACAAGTGCTTTGTGTAACGTTTTAGCTATGAATGCACTGTGTATACTTATTATACATTGACTCCGTGGGTTCCATCTTAGAGCGGTGGCCATCTTATGGTTGCCCTCACATAGGCTACATATCATGAAGCAAATACGGGCCTTTTAGAGCACATGTGCCTTCCTTTGACTTCTCTGTGACCTGGGCAGCTTGGCTCCGCTGCCCCAGGTCAGTCCGGTCTCACGAGCTCCCCGTCCTCTGGCCACCTGTGATTAGCATCAGGGCTTGACACACCATAAAGCCTTTTCATCCTACACGAGCCTCCAGCTAATCTCTTTCACACCTGACTGTTCCTGATTTATGGCTTGTTTTCCAAACAGGAGATGGCTCATGTTTATTGGGGCCTATCGATATCTGATGTGGGATCTGAGCCTTGCTGGGTAAATAATTGTGGGCTGGCTTAACTGGAATGTGGGATGGTCATCATGACTCTGCCTTTTCGTTTGAAATGTATACATATTAATGACCATGCCATAAAGCAAGGAATGTATGCCTGAAGCAGGATATTTAGTATTTAAGGAGAAGCCCGTTTCTGTAACTTTTAGCAGTCTCCTGAGAACATACACGCTGTTGTACTTCTAGGATACCTGTGATTGGTCTGCAGCCAATAAACTGATCTCTGACTTCACCCAGAAGACTCTGTGTTTCTGTAGGTCTGAAACAGGAAGAACCCGAAGTCATAGGGTGTGTTCCCCTGCACCGCTGGGCTTAAAATTCCCAGTACTTCAATGGCAACTGCACAACTCTACCCAAAGACTCTAACATCCCGAAATGTTTACACATAATTAATACATGTACCTGCAACATCAGTGTACTGGGAAAAAGTACAAGGGCTCAAAAGCTGCTGCTGTTCCTCAGGTTGTTAATTACAAAGTTAAGGGGATCTGGCCCGAAATTTACATGTAGACCATTGCTACTCTAATATCTTATGCGAAAAGATGCATGAATATTACAAAGCTAATTGATAGTGATAAGTAAATATTGCAACTTACAATAAATGGCTTGAGTGTTATGGAAATAGATGATGGCACCCTACTATACATAGGGACCAATAGTCACTGGTAAGTATATGTGTCTAAACATTACATTTTTGGGGAACTATTTTGTAGGTTTATGTATACATGTGTGCAAGAGAAAATGCAGACACTCAAAGTGAAGACATCCAATGGCTGTAGTGGGCTGGTCCATTGACTTATACATAATGTGGTAGTGAGAAGGAGCAAAGTGTTTATGATATGTGTACTGACAAATGGCAAAAGAATGTTGATTCAGAGCCTTTCGATATGTATATATTTGTGTAAATCCTGAAATTCTAGATAGCCATTTGTTAGATCTGGGGGTCTCTAGTTGGCAGAGGTAAGTACCTTTGTCCAAATAGGGACCCTTGCTTCTAGTCAGGGTAAGCGGGATACACACTGTTGATAACCCCTGCTCACCCCCTGGAGCTTGGCACGAGCAGACAGGCTTATCCCCAAGGCAATGTGTAAAGTATTTGTACCAACACTCACAGTAATATAGTGAAACACCACAAATGGACACTACACCAGTTGTTTTATACAAATATAAATCACTTTTTATAGATTAGGCAGATCAAAATGACATAAAAATCACATACACTATCAATCTTGTCTTAGCAGTGTTCTCTTATGGCAAAAGTTAACTTTGCTAATGTTCTCTTATGGCAAAAGTTCACTTGTAGGCATAATACTGTGCCTCTCAACGATGACGCTCCCAGCGTAGGGAGTATCACTGCACAGATGCCGCCCTTGGCGCTAAAATGCCCCAGCTGTAGCGGGTGCTGTACTTATGTGCTCAAAAAGTATTCACTCCTTTCCCAATGCGCGATCGCACCAGTCAACTACTTCCCACAGCGCGTGCTCCGGTCCTTAATCGGAGCCGGGTACCTGAGAGAGAGGGCTTGGCAGTCCGCATTATCCCTTCAGTGAAGCAGCTTTCTTTTGGCGGCACTCTCCTGCCCTGGGCGTACTCTGATCTTCTTTGCAGAGGGTAGGGAAGCCCCGGTCACTAGGAGACACCGGGTGCTTCCTCGGGTCTTAACGCAACTCCGTCAGGATAAGCCTTCCTGTTGCCTAGCATCCCGCAACGCTGGGGCCAATCCCAGCGCGGCATGGCCGTGATGTAAGCGGGTGAAGGGAAACAATGCTGACGAGGCTCCCGGGCCGGCGACGGTGATTTTTCCTCGCACAGCGCTTCGCTTCTTCTCTGTACCGGGCCGGTGACCTCGGCCCCTTTGGTGACGGCCTCGGGTAGTCCATGGGCACGCACTCTTGAGCGCCAAGTCAGTTGCTCAGGAGGCACGACAGACCTCACACAAAGCCCCGCTGTGTGCCAATAGCACACCGAGTTGATTACATGCAGGCAGGCAGGGCAGAGTTCACGAGGCCCCAGGTAGTGCGCAGCAACACACTCTCAGCGCCAGCAGGATGATTTCTTCTGCAAATGTTTGTGGCCCTGAGTTTGATAACAGGAGGCCAGCTCTTCCCAGGCTCTTGGAGATAGGTGGACTTAAGAGGGGGCAAAACACACAGCACAGCTCCTCTTCAAGCAAGGGGGACACAGCACACAGCAGAGAGTCCCTTAGTCCTTCTCCTCAGTAGTAACAGCAACTGTAGGTCAGCTTCCAGACACTCAGCAATGGCAGCACTTTTCCTCAGTCTTCCTGGCTGTTCTTCTTTGGCAGGGATTCCTTCTTGATCATGAAGTTTACTAATCTAATTTTACAGGGGACTCAGCTCTACTTTTATAACCCAAAAGCCTTTTTTCTTCCTGTGTGAGGGGTCCTGGACCAGTCCAAACCAGTTCTGGGTGCACTCTGCCAGGGCACATCTTCTTCGTTTGTGAGTGTGGGCCAGGCCCATCAGACACACCACAGGAGGTGGAGCCAGCATTGTGGAAGGCAGGCACAGCCCTATTCGGACCCAGGTGCTACTCCTCCCCACCACTCTACATGCAGATGGGTCTATTCAGCCTAGTGCTGACTCACCCAGTCTGTTGGAGCCACACCCAACCTGTGTCACTCACAAACCAGACAGTCAATCCACAAACAGGCAGAGGCACACAGAAAGGGTTAACAAGAAAATAGCCACTTTCTAAAAGTGCTATTTCCAAACTTAGAATTTAAAAACCATCTTCACTAAAAGATGGGTTATTAAATTCTGAGTTCAGGGATCCAGATTCCATATGTCTATCTTGCAGTTATGGGAAAATATGCAGGTAAACATGTTACACAGCATTCCCAATGTTATCCTATGGGCAAGATAGCCTTTCAATAGTGAAAAGCGAGATTGGCAGTATTTCACTATCAGGACATGTTACCTACACTAGTACATGCCCTACCTTTCACATACACTGCACCCTGCCCAGGGGGGTACCTTGGACATACCATAGGGGTGTTCAATGTGTAAGAAAAGGGAAGGGTCAGGACTGGCAAGTGTGTACACTGGCCAGGACAACATGGCAGTTCACAGACTGCGCACAGGCACTGCAGTGGCAGGCCTGAGAGTTTCAGGGCTACTCATGTGGGTGGCACAATCAGTGCTGCAGGCCCACTAGTGGCATTTGAATCACCCGCCCTGGCACACTCAGTGCACTGTACTAGGGACCTACTGGTAAAACAAATATGCCAATCATGGATAACCTATCACAGTAATAATTTAATCAGGGAGCACTTGCACTTTGGCACTGATCAGCAGTGGCAAAGTGCCCAGAGCATCTAAACCAGCACAATAAAATCCATCACAGTGTCAAAAACGTAGGAGGTAGAGGCAAAAAGTCAGGGGAAACCCCTCAATGGAGGCCAGGTCTGACACCATTTCACTCTCTTCGGTATCATTCTGTCTTGGCTGTCTTTACAGTGTTATGTCTGTAAAAAATATATGTGTACTCTACTCTACCTGCTTAAGAAGATTCATGAAATCCAGCTTGTACAATGTACAGTTTAGATAATCCAGGCAAAACTTTACTAAGACTGGTGCAGCACAGGGCGGAGCACAAATTTGCTGTGCATATTGCATAAACTATAGCGTTGTACCAAATTTACAACATGTCATATGCTAAAGATGGTACTTTCTGTGTGAATTTGAAAAAAATTGTATATTGGGCTGTTTTTGACACTCTACATTCAAATTGTGTTACATGAATGGCGTAAAGTGTAATTTTACAAAGGAAAACAGGATCATGGTGTTCTTTGAGCTGCACCATGACTGGTGAGAAGAACACCAAGTTGGAGAACATCCCTGGATGACAGGAGCTATGTGCAGGAAATACAGTATGAAGTTTACTGAGGAGGAGGTGGAACTATTGACCTCTGGGGATTATGTGACTACAGGATCAGATTTTTGTGGCTTCCAAGCTCACACCCGCTAAGAAGGCAGTACTGTAGTCAGGTATCTTTGATAAAGTAAATGGAGTTGCACCACCACCAGAAGTTCTGAGGAGATCACAAAAAGGTGACTCAATACCAAAGGAGAACCATGGAAAAGCTACCACAGAACAGCCAGACTTAAGAATTTAAAGGAGGAATGTTCCTTAAACTCAAGCAGAGCTCAATGTCATGGGTCATCAAATCTCTCAACTACTAAGAAAGCTACCTTCTGGTTAGGAGTCCTTGACAAGATGAATGAAGTTGCACCAACAAACATGACTGTTAAGAAGGTCAATAAAGGTGATAACACCTCAAGAGGAGGACCAAAGAAAAGATGGAAGAGAACCGCAGGGTTCCATGGTGAGAGAGGTGGAACTTAAATTCACACAGAGCACAAGTCATGTGTCATCAAAAGTCCCTCCTCCTACAAAGGCTACTGTGTGGTCAGGTATCTTTGACAGTGCTGTGAATCAGCAGGTAGGACTATTGAGTTCATAAATGATCCTAAAAGATGGTAAGATCTAATGAGAAGGACCAATAAAAAGCTGCCACAGTACCACCGTGTTCCAGGGTGAAGGGGTGGCCCTATGACTCACATAGAGTGCAATGTCATTGAGGATCAAGTGGTGGCATCCATCGAAATTGATGGTTATTGGATGATCAGCCCTTGACACAGATGCCTCAGGGAAACCAATCTAACATACCTCAATGTGAGATACATTCCCAAAGAACACACTGTGGCCCAGATTTTTAAAAGCCCTTGCATTGCCACTGTGTCACTTAAGACGATGCAAAGGCTTCAGTGAAATTTGCTAAGCCATGCAAAGCCACCTTGCGTGGCTCGGCATGACTCAGTAAATCTGAAATTATGCTTTGCAGCACAAGTCCCTTCCTTGTGCTACTCTGTCCTGGAAAGATGTTCCATGGGTGGAGCGTGGATGCTCCCATGCATCCACCCATAGTTTTGATCACATTCCCAGATTTACAAAAATAAACTAGTAAACTTGGAAATCTGTCAAAATGCTACACCTTCACAGGTGGGGTGTAACAAGGAGAAATATGTTTATTTATTTATACTTGTTGTTTCCTCTTTCTATGTGTGCTGCAGAATGCAGCACACATAGAAAGAGGAAAACGCCTTGGAGGAATGTTTTTGGTGCTGGAAGGTGCCCCTTCCTGCTCAAACAAATTCTGCCTGTAATGCAGGCACCTTTACACCATGACTCAAGGGTGCCTGTGTTAGCTCTAGGCTGCACTCAGTGCACCAGCAGAGGGAGGGAGAAGGAATGCATCATATCTTAGTAGATATGGCACATTCTGCTCTCTCCATGTCAGGCAATGCAGCACAGCAAGTTGTCTGACTGCTTTGCATTTGGTGAATTGTTAATAAATCTGCCACCATGTTTGCAACCCAGTTGGTACCAATTGTTCACTGATGGTTTATCAACAGGACTACTTTAAGTCATCGCTCTGATCTATGTGTAAATTGTTGACCAAATAGCATGGGGATGAAAAAAGCCCCTGACTAATTGTAATGAAAGTTGCAGCTGGCACTTAAAAACCACATGTGATTTACTGTGAAGGGGCATCTAGGTATGTAAGCAACAGCAGGCCTAAATCTATGCTTTTTGGTTCCATGGGTGTAGAGCTACTTCAGTATAATTAGTCTCTTTCCATAATGGGACTGAGCCCACTTCTCAACAGTTAATGTCACATCAATCAAACGCAGAGGTTGAACTTGCATCGAGGCCCCATTCCATTATCAGCTCCCTCCACAGTTGCCTGCCAAAATTATCAATGTTAAAGCTGTCCTGTGGTATATCTCTGTCAATCAATGGACACTAAAAATTGGGTGCAATAACTGAACTAACATATGTGAATACAAACATAGTTACACAACCTTGAAACCTTAAATACCAAAATGCATAATTAATAGGAAACTAACTTTTAAGCCCACTCCCATGTTTGATATCCAGTTGCTTTACAAAGACCTTTAATGATTTTAACATACCTTTCTAATTTTAAAATGCTATTTCAACATTGTCCCGTGTATTGCTCCACCTGCAAAGTTTCTAACCAAGGTAATTTAAGGCTGTGTGACTGCTAAATTACCCCAACATCATGAAAAAACACTTTTGCAAACTTAGGCATCTACCATAACAATCAGTCATGTATATTACACTGTAGAAAAGTGGAAATGTTTGTGGTGTGAAAGGGTGGCCTTTCCATGTAATATTATCACAATACCCCAAAGATGTTCCTTGCATCGACACTAATAAATCCTAAACTCAGTTCTGGTAGAGTGGCAAAGAGCAGTCAGGCTTTACAAGAGGAACATGTGATAAGCATTTCAGAGTACCAACATGGACGATAAGTAATTGACACGACTCAAGAGAAATCCAACAGCAATTTATAAAAACAAAGTGTTTTTTAAATCTTATTCAAGACACCCAAGTGAACTGGATATCATCCATATAACCGGAGGTATAGATTTTAGAAGCAATATTAAATCAGTGCAATAAAATGCATAGACGAACTAACATTGCGGTCAATGGCAAAATCAACTAGTGACAATCGTGCACTTGCAGGTCGAGTTACTTGAAACCCTTATAGGGGTACGGTCGTGTGGGCCTCTAGACCAGGCTAGCTACAACAGTCAGATCAATTTTACCTGGCCCAACAAATTCAGGTGCAGTGTTGTTCTGGCTATCCTTGGTGCTGAACGGGAGCTGCTGGTTTTGCTGTTTTTACTGCTTATCTGGTGCTGCAAGAAACAAAATTCAAAAACACAACAGGTACACAGCTGCTGAAGTTGCATGAAGGTTGCATGTAGCTGCAGCATCGAGTGTGGGAGTCGATTACCGGACTGGAGACCAACAAGCCTTGCCAGGGGTAAGCACAACGAAAAGCTTTGGGAACTTCACCAGGTATGGGGGAGTAACATAACAGCCTGAGACTTCGGTGAAGGCAAGACTACAACTCCCTCAATGCACTGGACCACCTGGATTTGGGCGATCCCGCGGAGGGCCCAATGGCAAGTGATTCTTTAGATCTGGTGAGCGTTTTTTATCTGAAGTTTGCAGGCAACTAGTGCCACTGGTCCAGGGGAGACGGAGGGTGCATCTGGTTTCTATAACAGCCCCTCTCTTTGGGAGTGTCGAGTTTTAGCCAATGATGAGGGTCGTTCACTCAGTTCCAAGTCTGTTGCCTCAGGGACAAAGTATCCCTCTTTTGCTTTGTGCAGGTGGGCAAAGTCCTGTTGTCAGCGACACGGGTTTCCTCTTGGTCCTTCCTTGAAGTAAGTTGTGCAGATCCGAGGTTCTAGTTTCAGGGGGGTCTCTTAAATCCTAGATTTAGGTGAGTTGGAGGGGAGCTAGTAGCCAATGAGCAGCTAGTGCACCCCTAAGATGACCATATACGGTAGCGTAGGTCACTTTTTCTACCCAGAGCCGACTATATCTGCCCTGCTAAACATGGCAGAATTAAATTTTAGGTGTACAGATGAGGCTGCCCCACCCTAGTGGTGTGACCTACCTACCTGGGGTGTATACCTCCTACATAGCTTTCCCACCTTGCCCAGGTGCAAGCATGCCTGTGGCAACGGGAGGGATATTTCTTCCTCAGTAGGAAAGCCCAGATGCATATCAGAGGCGGTGTAGCCTTTGAAGCTCATCGCTCTGATGTGCCAATTCACTAGCCATCTGGGGAGGAGGGAAGTGTGACCTCTTTCCTGACCAGACTTTGTCTCTGACTCCTGGGAGTGATCACACTTCCAGGCAGAAGGGTAGAATCTTGGCTTGGCAGCTGCAGCTCAGGAAAGCATTGCAATTACTGCATAGCATGATCTAATCCAAACCAATTTTCTCAAATGCAATGAACACAATCTAAATTACTGCAACACATTTCTCCCTATTACTACTCACACGTTCTTCAGCAACCGCCTTTTCGTATCGCCTGCTAATACAGCTTTGCCAGTCTTCAAGTTCTGGGCATTGGAATCAGGAATCAGGACTTTATGGGATGTGGGCAATTATTTTTTAGCTCCATTCAAGGCATTAACCTAAACTCTGCTCCTTTTGGTCAAGGTTAAGGTGTAAAACCTTACCTCTGCTACCAAGCGGAAATCTCACTGTAATCTTTCTTTGGAAAACTTTGTAAATGTGGCACAATTAACCTTTAATTACCATTACCCTTTTTCCATGCCATTATCTATTCAAAAGGTGATGAATCTTTGCCACCATATTTTGACCAAAAGAGCTCTTTCATTAACACAGGCAAGTAATCAAATGCAAATAAATATTTTAGTCAATCACAAGAGTTGTGAGTAGTTTTAAAGGGATTTATTTTCTAATTGAGATTCTCTGACTCTTCATTCTTTAGTCAGGTATCAATAAGGTTACAGGATTGATAATAGAATTGATTATAGAAAGTTAGTGCAGAGCATATTATAATTTGCTTACAGCGTGTTGCATAAAGGAAAGAATCCCAATTCTAAGAAAATATGGCACACATTATGACAGCCAGTACTCATGAGGAATTCAAATAAAACAAGAGTGAGATTAGCATTATTAATCAATAATTAATAATTGCAGAATCTCCCATGAAGAGAAATAAAGCATAGAGCAAATAAGCCTTGACAAAGCCAGTTAGTCAAAGCATAAAGCTTGTTTTTTTAGTAAAGTCAGAATGGAAAAAAACCTGCATCTAATCTGCCTTTATCTACAGCTGTTCTGCTCTCCATCAAAGTCTGTCCTCTCCTCCTCTGCATGTCTCTAAATCTGTTTCTGAAAACGTCTGCAAAGGTCTCCATCCCTAGATCTGTCTGAGTCTGCAACTCCTAAACTAGGAACGTGTTTATATCAAAAATATATGTTGCAACGCATGTGGCATGATCTTTGTTCTTCATCCAATTGGAATACAGCATTCTCCAAAAGCACATCTCCATCTCTCTGCTGTCTGCACACGTCATTCATCAGGCAGGCGAAATCCTTCCTTTGACACATTCTGAATCTTCATTAATATAGCTTCATCTCCTTACCTTCTTTTAAAGAAGCATTTTATTTCAACTAAACACATAATACTAGCTGCAACAAGAACTTAGTAATTAACCAATAATTATTAAAGCATAACTAGGTAACGCATTCAAATTGCGTGTGATTTTCTAGTCTCTCTAAAGCAAAGAAATAAGACTTATTTTAAACATTTTTCAACAATTAAATATGATAACATGCTGTAATTTATGCGAGGTGTCCTTTCACATGAAGTGAAGTGTTTCTACATTCTAAAATGTTGTGATAATTCAATACAACTATATGAAGTTATAACCACATTCTACAGTGAGGAAACTATCTAAACTAGCCACATTAAAATCAATCTATGAATTCATTGTTCATGATTTACATGATTTATTAGGTGGAAAGCGTCGACTAAAGGCCTCATGCTTCCATTTTCCAGCACCAAATGTCTGCGTGTCACGTTTTAAAATGCATTTTTATTTCGGAAGCCCAAAGCAGGTTTGTCATTAGTAATGCTTAATGCTATTGAAAATGTTTACGCTCCTTCACACATATAGTTGTTTCCAATGAGGAATGCCACTATAGGGGCACATAAGCTTGCACTTACAAGTCCACACCTTAAATAAAACTCACCCTGCCTTCTGAGCTGAGGAGGCCTTTCTTAGTGGGTACTTACATACATTAAAGGCAGTGTATGTGACTGTGCCACACATGGTGAGGGCACAGTGGGATTCAAGCAGTTTGCACTGCTCCCGCTGTCTGCAATGGCAGGCCAGCTATCTGTAGGTTGAATGGGTGACCAAGCATGGCACAAACTCATGCTGGAGCCCTGGGGACCACTTTACCACCATTGCGCTGGGTACCCCTAGTACCATATACTAGGGACTTATAATGGGGTAAAATGTTTGCCAATTTGGGATTACCAAGTCAAACAAAACAGGGGTGACCATACAGAAAGGGGCACTCTCCTACAAACATGTTTTGGATACACATTTTCATTCCCATATTCAAGATCAGTACAACACTGTGAAGGGATGTGTGTGTAGGAGATATGTCATACATCCTACATATAGTTCATATAGGTGTGTGATGTCACATATACTTGACTAAAGTCTGCCAAACGTTCCACCACTGGGCCTCCAGGTCAAAACAGCACTCACCAGCCCTATTTAGAGCCGAGTGATGGCCACTAATTTATCCTGCTCAGTTCCTGTACGTCATAATGATGGTCACTGGTAAGGAAAATACACAATGGCCCAATGTATTGGCAGAAAACCTGCATTAGAAGTTTGTTTTTTTAGGAAATAAAAAACTTTGTTTGGCGGCATCTCAAACATTGTACCCAGTTAGCAATGTTCAGCCCTTTCGATGGTGCTGGAACAGACGCGAGCCTACTAAAGACACAGAGATCCTTGCCTGCCTCTCTAAATTCGGCCATTGGACTACTGCCAGGAGAGCAGAAGTAAAAAAACATGCTGATGTGTAGGGCAGTGGGGCAGCAACCAGGCTCTAAATAAGCCTTAGTCCTTTTTCTTTTCGCCAGCTACTTTCTAGTTGTCCTCTGTCACAATCAGTATATCTTGTTCTTCCTCTTCCAAAATGCAGAGGAATGACATACTTTCATTAGGCAAGTTGAGAAGTTAATGTAAATTGCAACCCTGCTTAGAAAGAAACTCCTATAGTTGACCATTTCAGCCAAATGTTCATTGATGATAGGTTTGAATGGTTTCCTTTTTACTAGGCTGGCAGAAGCACAGATTTTTTAAAGTTGCTGCCTATAAAGTGTATATGAAGGCGTATTGCCTTGCGATCTGTCTTCTCCGAAAAGCCTTTAATTGTATTTGGAAGTCTGCTGGGATATCACCTCTTCCTGTCCTTATTTTACATCTAATTGTGCTTTTGGACAGACGTTTCCACTCCCATGACCTTAATGTTTACATGTATGCTGACAACAAGCTCATTAGTTGGCTTGGCAGAGAGGTTTTGTTGATAAAATCGTTCAAATTTGCATGCTGAAGAACTGGGATTGGCTGGTGGCCATTGGGTCAAAATTAACTCAGATAAAACTGAGGTTCAGTTGGTCAGGGACAGGCTGGGCTCCTGCCCTGGCTCCTGCTAGCCACAAGAAATGGGGCCTTGCTAGGAAAGTTAAACGTGAGATTTGCACATTGTCTCAGAATTTTGCCATGTGACACTTGTTTTGACCGACCTCTCATTAAACAGAGAAGTCCTTTTAAGATGCTATGTACTGCGTGTAGATCCATCTTTGGAAGCGCCCATGTTTTTATGTGGCTCTGGATTCATCCCTGTGTACATTTGTGTGATCCTTTTCCTAATATTTCTTGAGAATGCCTAAGCACATAAAAGTTTGCTTAGATGGAAGTGTTATTTTGGTTTCATCAACCTCCCTATGCAACTCTCTCACTCTAAGGGGCATATTTACAACGAAATTGCGGAGCATGGAGTTAGCCTCTTTGGCTTAACAGCACGCCCCGCCACTTCTGAAACGCAGGGCTGTACCATATTACAACAGTGTGATTCAGCCCAGCGTTTCCCCTTGTGCTGGCACTAAATTTACCAGCCTAGCATGAACGCAGGCACCCTTGGGTGCCGTAAAAAAGAGGCAGCGCCAAAATTAAGACCAGGGAAAACATGGTCTTTAAACAGGTGAAACAAGGAGAAATGCTTTTGCTGTTTCAATGTGTGCTGCGTTGTGCAGCACACATAGAAACAGGAAATTGCCATTGATTGTTTATTTGCAGGAAGGTGACCCCTCCTGCACATCAACAACCAAAAAATAGACTTTTTGCAACTTCTATGTGTACTGCATTAAGCAGCACACATAAAAGTTATAAAACACCATTTAAAGATTGTTTATGTGCAGGAAGGGACACCTTCCTGCATATAAACAATCTTCCCCTCAATGCAGACACCTTTGCACTGGTGCAAGGGCGCCTGTGTTGGGGCTAGGCTGCTAAGTTTAGCGCCAGCGCAGGGGGATATGCAGGGCTACACCATATTGTTGTAAATATGCAGCAGCCCTGCGTTTCTGAAGTGATGGAGTGTGGCATTAAGACAGGCAAGCTAACGTGGCACTCCGTCACTTCGGTGTAAATATGCCCCTAAGGGGCTTAACGCTGCATTGTGAATAAGGCGAAGCACATATCGCCTCAGTAACGGAACTAAAAGTGATGTTCTTGTGGCGATAGGGGGTTCTAAATATGCCCTTGTAAATATGGTGGAGCCTTGCATTTCTAAAGTGGCAGAGCGTGTCAAGTAAGCTAACGCCATGCTCCACCATGTCATTGTAAATATGCTCCTAAGTGTGCAAACTATTTCCAATCTTCAAATTTTCTCAGAGTATTAAAATGTGTCTCTGTTGTTTAATCGGCTTTTCAATAATACCATGTTTTCTGTCACCCTGGCGCTATGAAGTATTTAGAGGTGTTTCGTAGTTGTAAAATATGTACAATATACAATGTACAACAATGTACAATATAACATATTTTCATTTATATGACTCTTGGCATTTCGGGCAGGCCTGCAAGTTTGTCTGTGTACACATGCTTTTTGATCTCTGTAGAAAATATGACTCTTCCTTTAGGATCCCCTAGAAATCACCACCAACTATTGATTTTTCTCTAAGATTTCTGTCAAAAACTTCCTCATTGACCCATTCTTTAAATCTTCACATTTACCAAGCAGCAGTTTAGTATGAATCGTGATTGTGTATGGTAAGTGTGGTGGCCCACTCTGTTGTGAACACGGTCTATATTAAATTGTTCAGCTGCTGTAGACGTGTCATTCTTAAGGTCGAAAATATGTCTTCTGATGTCTTTGAATAGCTGTCATGCATCTATCAAAGCCCTCTATCAACTCATATTAACAGAACATGAGGTCTCCCTTGGCTAGCCCTAGCACTAAAGGAGTTGCCATTTTTTCATTTTTTCTGAACCTGTTGACTGTGCTCCAAGATTGTGGAAGGGAGTGAAGCTTAGTCTGTTACCCAGTCTTAGCACTTGAAGGCATTGATGTATTTCTGAAGAGTAAGACCTCTATTCTGAATAATTTCTCTATGACGTACCCTCTCTCTAAGGAAGGGAATTGTGCTAAAGGTCTCAGGAAGAACAATGTTTCCAGCCCATAGTTAGCCAGATCTAATATTTAGTCATGTGTATTATGAGGTTCGTTCATGCAGTACTCGATGCCTTCAAGGGAAACTGTACACATGTTGGTCTAGAATGCTAACTGTTGCAAGTCCTTAGGTACCTCACAAAACCTTTTAAACATGCTGTCCAAAGTACCCATCTTATTTCCATGTTCAGAGTTTTACAAATTTCAATGCAGCAAGCATTCATTTTATGCCTGCAAGGTTGTGAGAGTGTTTCTGGACCAATTATGAAGCATTAGACTATCAATCTCTGCCTCCCATAGGTTCCTCATCTACCCTCTTCGTGCCTCCCTCTAGACAGACATCTCCCGTAATGCTCTTACTCTTGTTGCTCGGATATGAATTTACCTTAACAAATGGAAAGACAAGAAGCGTTTGGAAAAAAAGGCACATGGGGTTGATGGAGAGGTCACCTTGGGTGAATCCGAAAGCAATGATGTGAGTTCATCGGAACTCCTAAAAATAATATGGCAACCATTGGTGTCATTTTCATTGACATTGTCATCATGGGGCATACAGTTGTCATCTTGTGCATTGATATTTTTTGTACTGGTTTTGACAAGGTTATGTTTGCTCTGATCAGAATGTACATTGACATTGTCCTTCTTTGCAACAATATTATTAGTGTACAAGCAAGGATTATAATGTACATTGGTATCGTTACTGCTGATGTCAACACTGCTGTGCTGGCCTAAGTTACAGTATACATTGACATAGCATTGACGGGCATTGTGCTGATACAAGCTGTGGCATATGCTCACATTGCATTTACTGATATTACCGTTGTCGGGTCTGCATACATCATGACATTCATTGACAACATATTCACCCATTCTGAGACTCTCTTTCAAATTTTATCCCATTATACTTCTATCCCCTCCGCAATAAAATCCACTGCATTGTAAGTCGTTGTGCTGGGAATCCTTTTCCTTACTACTACCAGGATGCACACTTCACAAGTTTGTTTCTGCTGTACCACTCTCCTGTAGATCCACTTGCGGGTCAGCTCACTTTGTTCATTTACTGTCTTGTGCCCATGGGAACCTGCTGCAGCTCCTCATTAGATAACTGTGACTCCAAAGTCTCATGTTTCTCTGCTTCACCATCCTCTGTTCATGCACAACAGGGATCTTCCTGGCGACTGCATCTCTTTTCATCAGACTTGTTCTACCTCCACCGTTTTGCATACTTAGAAGCCAATCTTCTCCACTACAGGCTACATATACACTGCACAGGCTTTTACTGTTGTGCTGCTCACCAAAAAGGCTAAGGATTCCAACATCTTTGTGACCTCCTGCAGGAATGGTACCTTTTGACAATAGGGAACATTTCATTGTTAGATATTGCAGGCTCAGTGGAGCTTCATCTCAGACATCCTTTCTGTTTGCCATCTTGACTCAGGGCCCACACGTCAACAAAATTGTGCCTGCTTTTGGATGTCCACACATGCTTGTCTCCTGAGATAATTACAATCTTCTCACCATAATGTTGCAATTACTGTTGACTCACACAGTCAGAAATTATTTTTAGCTCTTTAAAAATCCTGCTAGATAGAAGCCACAAGGGCAGCCCCACCTAAAGCAGTCGGCGGATTCCTGTACATTAATCAAGTCCAGAACCCGACCGCTGCCTCTACAAGCATCCAGTCAACTTGTATGGAACTGTGACCTGCATGCTGAGAGCACAGTGGCAAATCATGCCATCAATAGCCATCCTGTTGTGTGATGGATAATAGAAAGGGCATCAAACCTGGTTGGTAAGAAAAACAACAAGCATCATCTTACCAAAATACGTGTCTGAAAGAACACTAGGAGGAAGAGAAATAAAAGTGAAAAGTGTGTACAACTTATTTTCTAGAGAGGTGCAAAATTTGCTTGGGATCTTTTGCTCTAATACCCAGTCTTGATTAACTTGAATGGGCAATTTGTCAATGTGCAGAAAAGACATCCAGTATAAAGACGGGGTTGATAGCAAGAACATTAAACGTTAATAAGAAAATAAGGATGCAAATTCATAGCTCTTTTGATTGACAACTGGAGCAAATGAAAACTTGAGCCTTCCTCCTGAATGGAGACCAAGGGGAGAACTTTGGATTGGAACACCTTATAATTAGAGTAGGAGATTGTTTTATGAACAAGAACTTAAATTTCCTCTTAAATAATTTTTGCAGGCAGAGGTGCAACTTGCCCTTAATCAACCCTCAATGCCTTACAAGTATAAATTCATATTTGGTATTAAAATGAACTTGAATATACACTTGCAATGTGATTTACTTACCTTTAAGCTGCTCGCAGAGGAGAGTAGTGGCGTATCGAGGGCTGAGAAGCCTTGGAAACATATGAGTTTGTGGTCATTCACAAGTTGCTGCAAGGCACATAGGTGAAGGGGGTTCACCAGAGGAATAACACTTTCTCCACTCTAAGAAATTGAGGTATTGGTTGACTAAGGTGAGAGGACTGGTCAAGCAGCAAAAACAAACCTTGGCAGGGTAAAGCACAAGCAAACCCCAAATTAACCTGTGCTCAATCCCTCGGTAGCTTGGCACAGTGCAGTAATGCTTAACTTAGAGGCAATATGTAAAGTATTTGTGCAGCCCTTCAAATGCTTAAACAGTGAAAACACTACACAAAAGGATCCCACACCAAGTTTGAAACCTAGAGCAGCATGTCATAAATAAAACAAGACCAAAATGGCAACTATACAATCAGTAGAACAGGAGTTGTGCATTTCTTATAGAAAGTGCAAAATAGTGCCTAAAAGCACAAAGTGTCAACTGCGGCCATTTGGTCACACTGCACAGGGTCAAAGTCAAAAGTTCAGACCAACCAGGATGGGCCACAGGTCGGATACAGTCCCAGATTAGTCCCACTTAAGTTTTACTACCTCAAGTTATGTGTCAAGAGCCCCGTTTTTGGAGAGAGTTGCAAGGAGCAAGGAGAACTTCACAGGAGGCTGTCAGTGTGGCATGAAGAGCTGACAAGTATTGCAGAGAGTGGAGCTTTGCATTGGCAATCACCCATGGGCGGTTGATGCTCTGGTGCAAAGAGACAGGCTGGTGGCGGCTCTTGCTGATTTTTGGTGCAAGTGGCATTGTCTTGGTGCAAATGGGAATGGTTACGAAGAGCCCAAAAGCTTGATTTCCACACTTGTGACCCACACCAAGGGTCCAGGAACTAAGAGGCACCACTTGGGGGCAAAGAACCCACTGCAGCTGGGTCCGGGAGCTCATTGGGGAGCCTTTTCTGTCCCTGAGGCTCAGATCAAGAAGGCAGCAGACTAGCCCTTGGAGTCACACTGGGGTCCTTGGTTCAAGATGAAGTTGCAGGTCCAGTTCTTCTTCCCAGGCAGGAGGGCAGCAAGCAGGATGTTAGTAGAGCAGTGCAGCAGTTTCTTTAGAGCAGCAGTCCAGCAGAGTTGCAGTCCTTGTATCAGAACAGCAGTCCTTACTGGCAGAGTATTCAATGGTCCAGAAGTGTACTGAAGTGGTGGTGTCTTAGGTCCAGTATGTATACCGAGTTTTGTCTTTGAAGTGGGGGAAAAGCTTCTAGGGGTTTCCTTTTGAATTCCCCCAGGCATCCTGCCTTCCCTGCCCTGGCTCCAGTGTGGTGGCTGGGTAGCTGTCTCAGAGTTATAACGCTGTGCATGTCATCTCCAATCTGAGCATAGAACCGCCTATGTCAAATCAGCTGATGGAATGTTAGAGGGTGACGGTTGCCCAGAGGAAGCTGTGAGGTGGATGGATGAGATCTTCCTTTATTAGTAAAGAATCCTACTTAATCTACACGTTCATGCCTAATGGTGGAATTTTTGGAAGTGCTACACTGGCATACTCGGCATGATGAGGAGATCTCAACACACCGGGAAGAGTCTTTCTAAATATTAGATGGATAAGATGTGGCAGTTTAGCCACGGAGACCTTAAGACTTTACTTGTGTTTTGGTGAGATTACTGATTTTTGTTTGGTGGGCAGTGGCAGCTTATGTTATTCTGAGACAGGCGTGTCAGGTCATATGCAGGGGAGGCAACAGCTTTCACTGTGCTCGTTTACATGTGTGAGTGCCCATGTGTTACCTCAGAGAGACTCATGAGCGAGCCAAGGGGCAACAGCATACATCGTGGGTATCACACACAGGCACAAGTGCATGCGTGTCACCCTGAGAGGCTCTTGTGAGTGCAAGGGGCAACAGCCTGAGTGACTATTGAGGGCATAAGGGGCCAATGGTTTACAACACGTGCATTGTTTATATGTACAAGGTCATGCTGGTTGCTGCTGCAAATAAAATCACAGTATGCAGTTAATCGTTTACAGTATAATTATATTTACATCATTGGTGCGTGTTGCTGTCAACTTTCTTTTGGTAGTTCTAGCGAGGACTAAAGCACAAAATGTGTGCGCTATATCACCCAGAAACATATGGCATGGTGGAGAGGATTAATAGGGTACTTAAGGAAACCGTCATGTTAGCAAAATCAAATTCATTAAATTGGTAGGAGGAAGTGAAAAAGAGAATTGAAATGTACAGGTTTGTGCCTCACATCACAACAGGGAAAACTCTGTCTGAACTGTTAAGAGGAAGGTATCCCAACACCTCAGTAGAACCCTTTGGGATAACAATTATGAGCTAGGATTGAGCACAGCCAGTAGTGAGAGTGAGTGGCATGACAGGGAAGCAGAGAAAACCTTTAACAGGAAGCAGATTTTGATGTAAGGAAAGTTGTGGTGGGGGACTTTGTTGTGATTAAATGTCCCGTAAGGAGTGGTGAATCTTCCAAATTGTACAAGCTTATAAGCAGAGCAGCAGATTCTTTAGAGCAGTTGTCCAGCAGAGTGGCAGTCCTGGTAGCAGTACAGCAGTCCTTCTTCTTGGCAGATTATCCACCCATCCAGAAGTGTACTCAAGTGGTGTTGTCTTAGGTGCAGTATTTATACCCAATTTTGTCTTTGAAGTGGGGAGAAGCTACTAGAGGTTTCCTCTGAAGTCCCCAGGCATCCTGCCTTCCCTGTCCTGGCTCCACACTAATTACAGTGGTTATGCAGCTGTTTATGTGGAGGCAGGACACATGTTATTCAGGTGTTAATAGGGCTGTGCCCAGCTCCTTCCTCCTATCCTGGCAGTGATGGCCCAACCAGGCGCACCAATGCTCCATGTTGCTGGTGGCTGTCTAGGAGGAATACACAAAGCTCAGCTGTCAACTACACCTGGTCATGTGACGAGAGTCAGGCTAAAGGCACTAAATGGCTAAGGCAAGAAAATGCCAGTTTCCTAAAAGTGGCACTTTCAGAATTGAAATTTAAAATCTGACTTTACCTTAAGTATGGCTTTTAAGTTATGATTCAGGAGTCATCAAACATGAACTGGGTACATTTTCCAATTTGGAAATTACACTTATAAATTGTAATAAGGCAATTCCAATGTTATCCTATGGGAGAGGTAGGCCTTGCAGTAGTGAAAAACGAATGTAAGAGTTTTTCAGTACCAGGACAAGTAAGGGTTAAAAGTACATGTCCTAATTTATAAATACATTGCATCCTGCCCTCTTAGCTGTCCCGGGCCTACCCTAGGAGTGACCTTTATGTTTTATATAGGAAGGTTTGGGCCTGGCAAAAGGTTTATTTTGTCAGGTCAAAATGGCAGTTTAAAACTGCACACACACAGGCTGTAATGACAGGAATGTGACATGTTTAAAGTGCTACTTATGTGGGTAGCACAATCAGTGCTGCAAGCCCACTAGTAGCAGTTAACGTACAAGCCCTGGGCACATGTAGCTCAGTTTACTTGGGACTTATAAATGAATTAAATACACCAATTGGGTTTAAGAAAATGTTATCATGTTTTGAGGAGAGAGTACAAGCACCTTAGCACTAGTTAGCAGTGGTAAAGTGCACAGAGTCCTAGAGCCAACAGAAACGGGTTCAGAAGACAGGATGGTGAAAGCAAAATGTTTGAGGTTGACCCTAAAGAAAGGGCCAAGTCCAACATCCAGAAAGAGATTTTTGTTTTAAAATTGTAAAGTTAAATTGCATCACTGAAAAATAATCACACATGCACAAATATGCACCTCTTTTATGTGTAAATGTCTTTGCAATGGAAGGAGCTTAGATAAAAATGACTTCTGTAACTACATTTGGGAAACTGCAACGATGTCATTTTCCTGGCAGTACTCCTGTAACCCCTGTAAATTCTGCAATAAATTGTAATTTTCTTATTGAATTTTAATAAATAGACAAAACAGTGTAAAGGGTCACAGGGTGCGCGTCACTTTAAGTGCCCATCAAGATCAGCATTTCTGTGCTTGTGTAAGTAGTCCTGCAGGGGATCCCATATATCTTTCAATCCACTCTTTGGGGGGACCAGTAGATAATAAGTGTTCAATTGTTCCTGGCAATATGTTAGGTCCTAAAAGTCATGTTTTTACTTCAGGTTGGTCCTTGTTCCCCAATGGTATGTCACCGTCTTTTCGCCATCAACAGGGCAATGGATACCTATTGACGGTCCTCTTGTTGTATGGTAAGAGTACAGCCTAGCAATGCTCATTTGGGCGATAGCACCAAGAGCCAGCAGACCATTTCAGAAAGAGTTTGGAAAATCGTGGCCCAGTATCCAGCCATAGGTGGGCACAGCCAGGCACAGTGGATGAAGTCTGCCACAGTTGTTGTACATCTGACATACCTAGAGTCTGGTTGCAGGCCTGAGATGACTTTTTTGGGCCAAGACTCCAGTCTGTGTGTAGTCCGGCCCAGGACCAGGGCCAGACTGGGAGCCCAAAGCAGCCGTGGCAAATTTTGTCAGACCAGTCTGCATACGTGCATAGCGAATGCAGCAAGCGAGCTTGGCCACTACAAAGGGGGGCTGCAGGGTGGTGTCTCCACCTAAAATCATTTGGGGGAAATTGTACATTCTACAACACATTTGTCATAATATATTCAATTGTATAAGTTTTTTAAATATAATAAATTATTAACTTAATGTGCACCAGGATACAACAATCTTTGCTGGGGCCCCTCATTGAGTCCCTCACTATTCCCCTCCAACAGTGCCTCTCATCTCTGTATTGCCACTCTCCCACATGTATTTCATTTGTTTTATAGCACCTCTCATACCTGTGTAGGGTGTCAGAGCACTTGACATCACACACACATACAGAGTCAATGAATCTTACATGTGTAAATTAGTATATAGAAAATGTTACATAAGGCAAAGGGGACTATAAGGTTTAGGATCACATTGTTGTGTAGTTCCTACTAATCTGTTCGATCTGCACATTGTTTGGACAACATAAACTTGGGGCTTGGTGCCAAGACTGATTCCAGACACCCCGCAGGATATGTTGGCCTATAGAACAGCTAGCTCACAGTGCCACCATAAGTCCCCCTAATCTACCAGGGAGTGAATTGCTTCTGGCAACCACTGAACATGACAACCATGACCCATCAGGGATCATGGAAACAGCACCGATCCTTTCACTCAGCCACTCGTGATCACTTATTCTCATAGAAATATACAGAAAATGCACAATGGGACACTTTAAATGTATTTATTGAACCAACGTTATTCTTGCACAAAATTTGTGTGCTGCAACGATTAATAGACAGAATCAGATAAATGTGATTACAAGCACCAAAAGCGTAAATATTAGATATAGTTTGACCGTGGTGCTAAAGCAATGTATGTATGCAGGCATATAAAACAAGGCAGTAATCGAGCATACTCCTACGATGCGAACCCTACAACAAGTGTGCCTACAGTGTGTGTATAATGTAAAGCTAAGAAGCCACCCCCAAGGGATGATCCAACACCATTACCTGATGGAAGAGAAGAAAGGACCCCAGCTTGGTCACAAACTGGACAACCCTCAAGAGATGTCAGGCCACTGCATGGTGAATTCTCAGCATGCCAAGACCCTCGGTGTCAGCTGAAGTGCCTCCTCTACCAATCTATTGGGATGCTCATTATTTATAATAGAAAGCAGCATTTGTGATGTACGCGTTAGATTAGCGATGTTATGGATATGTAGATAGCCCTGTCGCCTGGTGGATGAAGATAGAACACATTTTGTACATAGTGCATAAAGAGGCCTAGTACATGATCTTCAAGGCATCATAATAATGTTGTGCAAAGATAGATGTGTAAGCAAAGTCATTTCAGAGAACCAAATGCAACATTTTCATGCATGCAAATGTGTGCAAATGTTCACAGCTGAAATGTTATTTTCTAGGACAATATAAGAAATAAGCTGCTTCACTACATGGGCCTAACCTGGAATATAACAACCTGTCATCCATACTGGTAGACATTTTTCAAGAGTGCTTGGTATGGAAAAGCACAAACGCAGGATTCAGAGCATAACACAATGGTTAGGGTTGACTTTAACCCCTTCCCCGCTCATGACGGAGCCGCTCCGTCATGAGCCACGGTGGCCGTGTGCTCATGACGGAACGGTTCCGTCATGTCACGGCCGTTGGCGGCCGCTCCGCCTACGCGGCGCTGTTTCCCCGCCTGTGCGGGGGGACAACGCAAATGGGCAGAGTCATGACGGAACCGTTCCGTCATGAGCACAGCTCAACCGTGGCTCCAGACGGAGCGGCTCCGTCATGAGCACAGCGCCACCGCGCTGCCCCCCCCGCACCCCCCAGCGCTGCGGCGGAATTCCCGCCGCAGCGAAAGGGTTAATAAGAAGAATTAATTTCTACACAAACAAAAATGTTAGTAACATCAGGATTGTTGTGTCTTGCGAGTTAGCAATAATGGAACCCTTTAGGCTCCTGATGGGCTCCACAGAGCTATGATGTACGTGTTTGAGTGGAATGCAATGAAGGCTGATTTAGAATGTTGAGTTCGCACTTACACGCAAATGAATAAAGACGTATAACACTAAGTTACATGTGGTGTAGTCAGTGGTGAGTACCCAGGCTGGGGAAGATGCTACTATTGGTGAGGAGATAGGGGATGCGTAACCTGAAGATCAACAGTGCTCTTCCAGAGAGTTTGCTCTGGTTCAAGCAAACTGTGTGTGCGTGCCACATGTGCCGTCGTTGAAGTATGAAAATCTACGCTTAATGCATGTGGAGTCAAATCACAGCTCCAGCCTCTGTGAAGTAGCTGAAGATAACGAAAGCATTGCAGAGAATCTGCACATCGTTGGCCAAGAACCTGCTGGTCAGGCCATACATAAAGGTACCGAGCTGCCACACAAGATTAAGTTATACATTATACGGAGCGTTACTGTCAAAACGGATGCGTACAGATAGAGAAAAGAAGTGCTAAAGACTGCAGTAGTCAAATATGAATAAAATACATAAAGAGCTGGTTAACCAGAAAGCATACTGTCATTTCACTTACCAGAGCCTCAATAAGCAGAGCTCTACGGCCTCAACACTGGAAAAGGAGACCCAAGAAGAAGCACAAGGGTTATGTTGACTAAGCTGTCCAATACCTGACGTGGCACACCAACAAAGCTGCCAGATGGTGACTCAGAACAACTCCAGAGGTCTCCAGAAAGTGAAGGGCTCAGATAGGGAGGTCACAGTTCCACAGACTATTCAGGACAATAAGGAGGTCGATCAATTGGCGGGCCTCAAAGACAGTGCAAATGGCCCATGTCGTAGGGGGCAGCCGCCATTTTCTGGAAAAGCTCCACCCTCAATGTCAGCCACTCCCATAAATGGTTACAATGTTACAGCCTTCCTGTAATCACCACCACCTTTTGATACAACCAAAAAGAAAAATATTGGCGATAGATGGATTGCTTGGATAGAGACATTCGATGATTTCATTGATGCACTTGAAGAGACTGATAACAAAAAGATTATTAAAAATATCTCAAACGTATTGCTGAGGATGATGTAAAAGAAGTCATAAGGAAAATATCCCGAACTGACAAAGAAGTCACATACCGTCAGATTAAAGAAGCTTTGAATGTCGAGTTTAATCCAATGCCCAATGCCCAATGTTGATTATGAAATATACATTTACAGTCAAGAATGACAGCAAGTTGGTAAAACTATTGACGAATTTGTGATGAGACTCAACACACTCATCAAACACTGTAAGTTCCATTAATTTAATGAAGAAGAAACTATATGTCTTATTGATGGATGCCTGTGTAGGAATCTGTCTCTCTATATAGTATACTAAAAGGAATTACACGGTACAGAGAGTCCATAGAATCCCCAAATGGTACACAGAGGTAAAAGCAAATAATTCTAATGCTCTTTTTGTGGTAGAGTCGGTGAGCAGTTAGGCTTATCAGAGGGTAGTGCTAAGCATTTGCTTTATTCACAGAGGCAATAAATGAGACCTACTCTCAAGAATAAATCAGAGACCAATTTATAAAAAATAGAGTCTATTTGCATGTGTTTTTTAAGACCAATAACACAGTTCTAAGGTAAATACTTTGGGAGTTATGATTGATCAAAGTTCAGAAAATACATCACTTTTGTGCGCAGTTACGCACCATGGGAAACAATGGGGGGAAAGGGCATATAAAATCAGGCAATGCTTTCACGAAGTTCACCTTCTCATTTTAATTCGATGTTGGGACCAGGTCTAAAGTACCAGCAGGAGAACGTCTGGAGCATATGAAAGTCTTGGAAACTGATGCGCAAAGGCAAAAGGAGTCACTTGAAAATGCACTGCACAGGTAGACTTACAGGTAGGTCTGGTGGGTTTCCTTAGAGGGAGGAGGTTGCAAGGGCCTGGGTAACATGGGAGCAGACCTGGTAAGTCAGTCCTCGGGCCGGTGGGGCCAGGTGCAGAGCAAAAAGGTCCTCCAGCTATTGTGCATCTTTAGGGTCCTCGCGGTCAGGAGCAGGCAACTTGGAGAGGCGATCTCAGGTGTCTCAATGTCCCTCAATGGGTGATTGCTTCTGATGCTTTGGGAGTCCAGAGTGGACACTTCTTCTTGAATTTTACTATTGGGGATCCGGTACCGCGGGTATTGGTACACTGGGGCTCCAGTAGGTCCTGGTGCCTCCAAGCTTGGTGGAGAGTCAGATCTGACCCTCTGAGGCTGTTGTACCTCTTTTTGGTTCAGTGCTGCATCAAGGTCATCGGGGAGCAGCAAGTCGACAAACCAGACTTCACAGGATCGGTGAGTGTGGGTGCAGGGGAGTGATATCTCCACTCTAAGGGAGCTTCTCAGTGATATCCTGAAGGTTGTAGGTGCTCCGGGTTCTTGTAGTCCTTGCAGGTTCAGGATGACATAGCAGGCAGTGATTGTTGAGTGATTGTACACTCACATCACAAATAAACCCGCTCCGCTGTAGTCAGGCGTCGTAGCACACCAGGGAGGCACTCGCCCTCTCTGGTGGGTACCCAATGATGAAGCATGTCACCAACCAGGTTGGTGAGTGAGGGTTCTTTTAAAAAACAAGAGTGACTTCTCTTGCAGGCTCTTCTTTTGTTGGCTGCACTCTTTTGTTGTTTATTTGATTTTATGAAGAAAGACTTAAACATGAAGTGAAGCTCCTGAAACGAGATATAAAACTCAAGGGTTATGGTGGAGAGCCAATAAAATTGGCTGGTTATTTTTGGGGCTTGATTGAGTTTAAAGATCCAATAATGTCAGGGAAAATTTATGTCTCTGTGAAAGAGGACTCGCTGATAAGTTGCTTACACCAACGTGATCTATATGTTTTCGTAGATCCAAATGCCAATGCTGTGGTTTGCTTGAAGGATTAACCTACTTTCAGCACAATTGGATAAACTGGTTGCATATGGTATTATTGAAGAAGTGGAAGCCTCACAATGGGTTGCCCCAATTGTAATGGCTCTCAAGGCCAATGGTGAAGCTCGCTTATGTGTGGACTTGAGGGAGCTTTACAAGGCTGTAGTGGTGGATCACTACCCTCTGCCCAACATTAGTGAGATGCTTAGCATGTTGAATGGTGCAAAATGTTTCTCATCCTTAGACCCTATCACCAAATAAAACTCACTGAAAAATCTCAAGAGTTGACTACCTTTACCACGCCCTTTGGTACATTGAAATTCCTAAGAATGCCGTTGGGGCTCATATCAGCTGCCTCTGTGTTTCAGAGGGCAATGGAGAAAATAGTAAAGGGTGTGGTAAGAGTGAAAATATATCAAGAAGGAATATTGGTGGCGGGGTCGACTGTTCAAGAGCACAACAAGAGGTTATGTGAAGTATTGGAGTAACTGTTAAAATGTGGACTGACCCTCAAATGTGGAAAATGCAAGTTCGGTGTCCATGAAATAGAATTCTTAGGGCATCTAATCACAGGGTCTGGAGTCAGGCCCAAAAAGCGTTAGTTGATACGATAAACAATCTGGCATCTCCAAAGTGCAAAGATGAACTAGTCAAGATTTTGGGCATGGCTGAGTTCTATAATAAGTTTGTCCCCAGGTTTGCAGAAAGAACCGTGAACTTAAGATCTCTGTTGAAGAAGAATATAGAATCTATATGGTCTGACGTATGTGAAGCTGAATTTAGGGATGTAAAGTCTGGCTTGGAGAGGGAAACAGCCGTTACAATGAGGTTTTTACCTCGTTAAGCCTTTACAACGCATTTTTTAGCGCGGATATTTTTACCACGAATATGCATTTAAAAGGCATGCCAATACAATGCATTTAAGGTAAGTTGGGGGAGTGGGGCGTCTCCCCCCACAAATACATTGTTTTTAAATATAAAAACACTGTGTGTTATTGGCATGCGTTTTAAATGGATGTATGTCGTTACAACGCACACTTTTACAACGCATGCACTTACAACGCATTTTTTACAACACAACATCCACTACAACGCATTCCATTACATAGCATGACACTACAACGCATGTTTAAAAACTACCTTTACAACGCATTCCATTACATCGCATACTACCTTTACAACGCATACCATTACAACGCATAGTATAGGGGTAAAAATGACTATTCTAACTCCAGGGGGTGCAACAGTAGGGTAAGTGTTGGATTGCGTTGTAATGGTATGCGTTGTAAAGGTAGTATGCGATGTAATGGAATGCGTTGTAAAGGTAGTTTTTAAACATGCGTTGTAGTGTCATGCTATGTAATGGAATGCGTTGTAGTGGATTTTGCGTTGTAAAAATTTTGTTGTAAGTGTAGTGCGTTGTAACAGTTGCGTTGTAAAGGTTGTTCACCGTTTTAAATGCATTTTCGTGTTAAAAACATGCGGGCTAAAAAATGCGTTTAAAAGGCATGCAAAGTAATTGCATGCGATGTACTGTCGTACATCCGCTTGGAGAAAGCTTCAAACCTTGAGAGTTTTGTTGTAGGAGATGACGTTATTGTCATGACGGAGGCAAGCTCAAAATGTTTGGGGGTAATATTGCTGCAGAGATCTGGGAATGTGTATAGAACAATTGCTTTCATCTCACGTGGTCTGAGAGGTGATGAGATTAATTACTCAGTCATTGAGAAGGACTCTGGGGTCTATTGGGCCGTGAGAACGCTGAGAAAATCCCTCTGGGGGAGAAATTTTGAAATAAAAACTGACCATAAAGCTCTTAAGGAGATCTTTGCAAAGAAATGCATTGATCAGATTTCTAGTCGTATTTGCAGATGAGTGATTGCACTTCAAGAGTTTGAATTTGAACTAACGTATGTACCAGGTGCAAGTAACCTGCAGGCAGATTGTCTTTCAAGGTTGTATGATGAGTCAGAGGATGACAAACTGCTATTAGAGGAGAGCTTTGCTGTTGAAGACTATGATGAAAATATAAACATCTATGTAGTGACTGAAGGTATCATACAAGAAGGGAAATGGAAGAGGATGCTGGAGAACAATGTGTGCTTGCGAAGCATTCTAAAAATGGTATTAGGAGGTTGTTGGTCAAAGGCAAGTGTGGCAAAGATGTACAAGGATTCTGGGAAGTTCACAATGAATTTTCTGTGGTTGATGGTGTACTTCTAAGAGGAAACAAACTTGTCCCTGTGGATTTAAGAGGTGTTTTGGTAAAAAATGCCCATACTAATCACATGGGTATATCAAAAACCAAGGAAAGGGTCAGAGAATGCTATTGATGGCCCACAATCGACTTGATGATAGAAAGGGAAGTTAGAGATTGTTTGGAATGTGCAAGGAGTAACAAGGTATTAATGTGCAGGACGCAGCTGATGGTTGTTAGAGAACTAGCTGTTGTACCATCAGTGGATATTGCCTTAGATATACTTGGACCGGTGAAAGTTAACTCACACAATAAGTATGTAATGGTATGTTTGGATATGTTTTCGTGGAGACTGGAGATAAAAGAGGTCAGTTCCATTGAATCTAGAGATGCCATCAGTTTCTTAGAGGAACTTTTTGAGACAGAGGGTTTTTCCTCCAGTGTTCTCACTGATAACGGGGTTCAGTTTACTTCAGCTGTGGTGGAAGAATTTCTAAGAAAAAGGGGTGTGAAACAAGAAAGCTGCACTTTATCACCCAGAATCTAATGGTGTGGTAGAATGCTTTGTTAAAGTGTGTTGAAAGAGAGTTTATAGTTGTCACTCATGTGCAAAACCAGCTGGGTTGAATGTTTGAGGAAGAAAGTAAGGGAATACAGGCTGATGCCACATTCTACGACAGGTGTGTCACCATTTCGCTTGTTCAAAGGGAAAATACCCAGTTGTGAAATCAGCCCTGCTTGGGTCAATGAAAAAAGGGAGAAAGTGGATGATCGTGTTGGTGTATTAATAGATTGGGAAGCAAGAGAAGAGGAAAAGAAAATGAAGTCCAAAGTGTTGTATGACAAGAGGAAGGCTGTTAAAGAAAAAAGAGTGCAAGTGGGTGATTAGATCAAAATTATATCCCCAAGGAAAGTGGGAACAGTTCGAAATTTAGTAAGCCTTGTAGAGTGAGGAAACTGTTCAAGAATGCGGTGGGAACCAATGACAATAAGATTTGGAATCTCAATTGGGTATCCAAATGCAGCTCTGAATTGGGTTCGGATGATACCTCTTTAGAGAAGAGGTTGCCTGAGGAGTTTAATGTCTGACCTCAACAGTTAAAGAAAAGACCTGTTCGCTTTCATGACTATGTATAAATATAATACTTCTGTCGCTTGTTTTGTTTGCATACCCCTTACCCTTTAGTTTCTTAGGTTTATGGGGTGACATGTTCAATTTGTTTTTATCAATTTGTATTAGTTATTATAAATGGGGAGGTGATGTGGTATCCTAGGTTATAGAACCACCTAGATCTGTAACTGTAGGGTGGTAACCAAGTTCGAGGTGTGGAGAGAAACGGAAGGCTTGGCCAGAAGCAGTTGCTTGTACTTGTGCTCCGTCTGTGGAAGGGGTCTCTGTAACTTATATATCTTAATAAAGATATTCAACATTAATTAGATGGGCGAATTCTCATTTTCACTTCCTGCAATAGAGGTGACTTACCAATATATTATGCAGTGGACAGAGGCATGGCAAGCAGGACTGTGTGCCATGTTGACTCTTCAGATTTTCCTTCACCAAGACATGCAACCTGCAATGCCAAAGTGTATAGCCTTGGTGAGGGAGCCCTGGGGTGGCCCCAGAGGACCCTCGTCAGTACACATGCCCTAGTTACCAGGGGTACCCTTTACTTGGGACATACAGGGGTAGCTGAAGTTGTGCTAATCGTGGTACAGTGCTTTGGGGAAAGAGATTATGGCACTGGAAACCTGGGGGCAGATTTACAAGGAAGTGCTGCAGTGTGGCAACGCAAGCCCTTTGGCTGCGACATGCTGCGACACTTCCAAAGCACAGGAATGCAACATATTTACAATAATATGTTGCATTCCTGTGCCCTCCCCTGCGCTGGCGCACAAACTGCTGCCATGCGCCGGTGCAGGCACCCTTGCACCATGGTGCAAGGATGCCTGCGTCATGGGGAGATTGTTTTTGTGCAGGAAGGGGCACCTTCCTTCACAAAAACAATCACTATAGGCATTTTCCTCTTTCAATGTGTGCTGTAGAATGCAGCACGCATTGAAAGAGGAAAAAACGAGGAGAAATGAAAGCATTTCTCCTTGTTGCTTCTCGCTGTGCCACCCCTGGGATGGCGTAGCATTCAGACGCATTTCTAGATTTACAATTCCTTGTAAATCTGGAAACGTGTCTTGTTCCATGGGTGTTGCGTGGGAACACCCACAGCAACACCCATGGAACGCCCCTTTCACGCAAAGTGCTGCGTGTTACGGGGTAATATTTACAAGGACAGGAAAAGCCACGCAGGGTGGCTTTTCCTGTCCTTGTAAATTTGGAGCAGTTACATGCGCCACCAGTACGTCACAGAAAGTGATGTACTGTTGGCACAGGAGGCTTGTAATCTGCTCCCTGGTTATCAAGGACCCAGTGCATTTACAATTCGAAATCACATTAGGCATCAGGAAAAAAAGTGTCTTTCAGACTACGAATGCTGAGAGAATCTCTTAGTCTGGAGCGAGTGTTAATGGCTGCCAGAGCTGAAAAGCGTGTCAATAGACAAGCAGCTGACATGGAGGCAGGAGGTGCCAAGAATGAATCAGTCATGAGTGTTAAAAGTAAGCAAAAGCAAAAGACTGAAGGACACAAAGTGAAGTCTACAATGAAAAAGAAGTTTGGTTTCAGATGCTAATAAAAACTTGATAAAGTGCAACAAATCGTACCCAGAGTTATATCTTGTCTATGAGCCAGCACTTACTAGTGATTAGAGACTAAAACAGCCATGTTTTCAACATTATCCTGGACATTGTGAAATAAACACAGCATTGAAGGTGGAGAGGCAGTTTTTATCCAAGAGGTAAGGGCTGTAAATGAGAATACTTTCCCCCCTTATATCCCACCATACGGGCAATTTTACCATCAGAACTCCTTGCCACTAGACATTAAAGTATGGGAAGGCCGATAATGACGTCATTTGGTCTTTATATAAAGAGGGGTATTGCCCATTAAGGCTGTGTGGGTGAGACAGAATGTCTTGAAGGGGATACCTTTTCGGACAGCTAGCCAGCGATGTGGATTTTCTTTTCCACATGAAGGTAAATGTCCAGTCATTGGACAGATATCTAAAGGCTATGGGAAGGAGAACATTTTTGTGAGGGTTTGCAAAGCAAAGGAAAAAACAAGTGCATCATTGTGCAAAGACAAAATGGCCATTGGAATGTTCCAGAAGCAGCCTTCGATGCGCACCCACCAGGTCACGTGGCAAAATTAGTTAAGACAAATCAACACTGAATGAAGTTGATTGTCATCTAAATAATTTTTTAACAGTTCTTCTATATCAGTTTCAAGTGAAAGTGAAGAAGATGGCTGTGCCATGTTGATATTTACCCCAGAAAAGTGTGCTCATATTTGGACTGGCCGCATGTGAAGAAAAATGTCCGTCAAAGAAGAGTCAACATGCCAAGGCACCAAAGTCATTCAAACATTGTCAGAATATTACACTGTAAGTAAATGGTTGTTTGATACCTTTCATCATCAACATCAGTGCCACCGGATCTGCTGCTGCACCTGTAGTGACTACACCAAATTGGTTGAGTATCACGGATCACCGCCGGAGACTCATGATGTTTGTCCTTTGTATTTAGGAAGTACAAACCGAGAGGAAAACCTCCTCTTACATATACAGCACCTTAGCGAGTGCTTCACATAAGGTGCTCACTACATGTTAGCCCCTTGTTTCACCCCTCTAAACATAGGTCCTGAAGAAAGCCATGTTTTACCCCGTGGCCTGGCTGAAACTAGTTGACCACACAGGACGTGGGAGACCATAAGTCTCTCCAAACACGCCCAAAAGCCTTGTTTTTAATTCTGCCTGGGGCCCATTAAATAAATTAATGGACTGGGACCTCCAGGACAGCTTATTTTAACCCCACACAAATCACTTCACTGCACACTCACTTAACAAAACCTGCTCCGCTGTAATCAGGCGTCATAGAACTCCTGAGGCACACTCGGTGCCTCAGGTGGGGCCCGATGATGAAGCATGCCACCAACTAGGTTGGTGGGTGAGGGCCTTCCTAAAAATTAAAACGTTTTTTCCTAAAAAACAATTGTTTTTTTTTTTTGAACTACAAGACACATAACCTTTCCAGGTAGCTAGCGCTTGTTGTTTAAATATACCGTGAAATGTACAACATTTCACATCGTCACTCTACGACTTCACAGCATCAAAATCCTTACGCATGCTCAGACCAGGCATAAGGATTGACGCAGGACTTTTACTATTGCTGCGTTGCTGGAGTTGAGTCTGTTTTACGACCAACTCCAGCAATGCGTCACTTCTGCCCCAACAGATGCATCAGAATTTCTGACGCATCTATTAGTCCTTGTGCCATGGAGCCTTGTATTATAAATAAGGCGCATACATTTGTCACAAAGGTATTTCACGCAGGCACAAGCAAACTGACTCATCGATGTTGATGCATCCGTTTCTGTGTCTGTGTCAAGTTTTGGTGTGTTATCAGCTGCAGAACTTTTTCAATACGTCATTCGATATATCATACTGCCTGTTATGGATGCATTCAATTATAGTGATGACATATTGGTTTTCGGACCTACACAAAAAGAGCCTCATGCAAGTATGTTGTTTACTTGCTGATGCAGGTTTGACTTTGAATGCAGATAAATATGAGTTCCACAAGACAAAGCTAAAGCTCTTTGGCCATATCTTTTTTGATGGGGTTATGACACCCAATCCTGCTAAAGTACAAGCACTGTAAAATGTGGATCCCACACAAGATGTTTCTGTGATGCATTCAGTTCTTGGAATGGACAGCTACTGTTCCAGATATATACGAGAATTTGCCACTGTAAGTTCTCCATTAAAAGATTTGATGAAAACAAGTGTTTCATTTCACTTGTCACATTAATATGAGAACAGTTTTAAGAAAATCAAGAAAGCCATTGAGAATGCTACTGAAATGGCGTATTTCAATCCAAAGCTTCATACAGAGCTTGTTGATGACACTAGCTCAGTTGGGTTAGGTTCTATACTTGCACAGCACAGTGGACACCCAAATGCTCGAAGGCATATTGTGACAAATGCATGTTAGAGTTTATCACAAACAGAACATATTTATTCACAACCTAAAAATGGAAGTTTAGCGGAGGTATGGGCTTGTGAACATTTCCATGCATTGTTGTACGGATAGTCTTTGATGCTGACAACTAATCATCAAGCTTTACTATCTATATTTGACAATCCAAATGCCAAGATGCCTCCTCGCATTGAATGAAGGGGACTACGATTATAAGAGAATTATAACACTGTGCATCGTCCAGCGAAGGATCAGAACTCAGCTCATTACTTTTTCCATTGAAGGACATCGTTGAATCATTGCCAGAAAACACCCTCTCCAATACCGAGTCTGGTTTCCGTATCTCAATGAGCTGGTTGAAAAAGAATTAAAGGCCTCTCATCTATGCAACTTCCTTTCTATAAAAGTTACTCAACACACACTTTAAACATTTCATCACTCCTGAAGCAGCCTGGGAGAGAATAGCCATTGACTTTTTTAGTCCACTTGACAATGGACATCACCTAATTGTGATTGTGGACGAATACTCGTGACTTTCATTAATTGAGGATCTATCATCAATCACTGAAGACCAAGTCATTGACATCTCTGTTAACTTTTACCACATTTGAACCAACCATTGTATGCCTTGTTATGTGACTTATGTGTATAAAAGTTATACTGCAACTCTGTTTTATCCTGTAAAGCGCTCTGATACTCTTGGGTCCAGCCAGCGCTATATAAAACCTTTTAAATAAATAAATATATAAATAAATGTCATTGAGAGACTGGAAGGCATCTTTACGACATGGGGTGTTCCAGCCATACTGAAATCTGACAATGGCCTGACTTTTAATTGTTGAGAGTTCAAAGATTTCTTAGATAATCTGAATATAAAGCATCAAAAGAGCACACCTTTGTGGCCTTAGGCCAACCGACTTGTTAAGCGCTCTGTGATTACGCTCAGGAAGGAAGAGCAGCTTGCTACTCTTGAGAAGCTCGATCTAAAAACTGTGTTAAATTCTACCCTAAGAGCATATTGTTCAATACCTCACTCGACCATAGGTGAAAGTACTGCAACACTGATGTTCAGGAGAGCAATGACAACCAAGGTACCTCATTGGAACTATCAGAGAGAGACAGACAAGAATGCAACTCATGAGAAGGACTTGGTTCATAAACAAAAGATGAAAGCGTATGCGGACAAAAGACAACATGCGAACGAAGAACATCGTCTTTAAAAAGGAGATCGAGTTTTCGTACGCCTGATGCGGAAAAAAAAATCTGATGCTCCTTTTGATGCAGAACCTTTTCACGTGGTGTCTACCAAAGGACATATGGTGACTCTCCAGCACCCTGGGAAGTCTATTACCAATGACTCTTCTCACTATTGGCATTTGGCAGTGGTAAGGGTTTGATTGTTTTAGAGGAAGCTTGGCGCTCGTGCGTGTGCGAAATCGTATCACAAAGAACATATGTGTCCGGTGCTACCAGGTCAGGGGGGACAAACCCAAGGAAATTACCCCTGCAAATGAGTAGGTCATGGCCCACATCAATAAAATGAAAATGAAATCCTGTGAACACGTATGGATAAGTTAGTAGAAGCTGATTATGTCCATCACAATCAAGAGAGTAATTGAAAATTCTTTTTATGAAAACACACAGGTCGACATCAGGTGCGTTTGTGAACAAAATTTATTTATAATAATATTTTCAGACCAATACATATAAGAAAGTAATCAGCCGACACGTGTTTCGTGTAGCTGTTGTGACTCATCAGGGCTGTTACGAGGAAATGAAAAAATTCTGAAGAAAAACGTGGCCGGAACTCCGACGTGAGGAGTATGAAAGCTCCTCTCTGGAGGGTGAATGGCGGGAGCTCAGATCGGACGATTGATTCCAAGGTGCGGCACCTTGGAAGCAATGCAGATCCCGTATCCGAGATCGCTCTACTACCGATCCAGTTATTTTTGCCATTACCCGTCCGATCTGAGCTCCCAACATAAGTTGGTTTCGTACATTTTATCACTGTTTTGTTTTTACTTTTGGATCACATTATTGGTACAGCAGTAGCAAAAGTTCATTCTGGTCCTGACGAAAGCCTGATTGTCATTAAATCTAGAGGCTGAAACATGTAGACCTATCTTTTTGGACTTAAGCAGTTATTTTGAAAAACTGATTCTACATCTGTTTTTAATCTCATCACCTGGTCAGTTTTTAATAAAATGTTTGTTTTGGCCTGGTAGATGATCTTAATATTTGCACTCACGGTTCACTTGCACTGCTTCCATCACCACTACCTAAACACATGCTAGTTACATCATAAGGATTCTCAGTATGATATTAATACTAGAGTGAAACGTATCTATACAAAAAAGGTATGGTTGCTCATACAAGATGCAGCCCTCACATTTTGGAGGTTTTTGCATGATTCAATGAATCCCAAATGATGATGTTTGTTACTTTTGTGGCTGATGGGATTTATCAAAAATGATAATGTTCACTTGCTTTCTTACTTTTTGAGTATTTTACTGAATTTCGTAGTGCTCATTGTTTTTGACAGCACAGAATCAGCCATTTTTCACATCATGGATGACACCCATAGGATGCTAGACCACAATGATTCCTTTCTACCCATCCTCCTAGACCTCTCGTCAGCGTTTGATACAGTCAATCGCAACAACCTACTAGAATAGCTAGAAAACAGAATGGGGGTGTCAGGGAATGTGCTCTCCTGGTTCTCATCCTTCTTGCAGAACTGTTCAAAACAAATCAAATTTGGCAACTCACTCTCAAATGCCTCACTGGTGGGATGTGGAGTTAACAAGAGTGCACTACTTCCCCCACACACTTTAACCTCTATATGGATCCAATAACAAAAATCCTCAAACAATCGAACCTTGCATTCCATATATACGCAGATGACGCACATTTATACTTAAAGATATCATAGAGGATGTCATCCAAATAAATAACACTCAAGTCAAAACTCAAACCTGGCTATCTCAAAACAACCTCAAACTAAACTCTCTGAAAACAGAATTCCTACTTTTCTCCCCACATAACAGCTCCACACATATCCAAGATTTGCTCAATCACCAAGATGCCCTCAACTGCAAACCCCCCATTGTTGGATCCACTAAATCCCTTGGAATAACACTGACAAGAATCTGAACATGTTATGTTATCACATATCAGTGCAACCAAATGCAGTCATCATTCAAACTCAAACGACCTCAGAAAGGGAAACCATTTCTGCCTCCTCCAGATTTCAAACTAGCAGTATAATCACTAGTGGTCTCCAGACTAGAATAATTCCAACCCTTTCAGGTATTTCCAAGTAGAGAACCACTTCACTCACAGTGACCCTCAATGCAGCTGCAAGACTGGTCACAGGTACAAGACACTTTGACCACATTACCCCATCACTTAGGTCTCTCAACTGGCTCCCTCTTGAGGCCAGAACTCATTTGAAAATCGCTTGCTCACTCATAAAACCTTACATTATAATGAACCTAGATACAAGGCAGAAAAGATTTGCATCTCAGGAGGCAACCGCTCCCTCAGAAGTGCAAACTCTCTCAGGCTAGAACTACTCAGATTCAGCAAACAAAAAACATACAGGCGCTCCTTTTCAGGATCGTCTCCAAGGATATGGAATTCCCTACCACCCGAGATTCGGTCAAACCCATTGACTCACATTTTCAAAAAAGAGGTGAAAAGGATCCTAATGAACAGATTCCTCACATAAAGTCTTGGTTAGCCTGTCCCCATGGGTGCCCCAATGACATGAATACTAATGCAGAGCAGAAGCACTTCTATCCCAGTAGAAGTCCACACAAACACAGTTCCTGTACCTGGAACAGAACTCATTCAGACCAGGCCAAGAAAGCCATCTTGGAGAATCTGTCCCAGTGCTTCATAAATGAATGGTGGATGTTTAATAATAGATCTGAATGGTGGATGTTTAATAATGTCTCTGATACAACGTACCATATCTTGCTCTAATGTTAGTTTTTGTTCTATGTTGTATGTTAGGTGCTCATTTAAAAAAAATATTTCAGGTCTTTGATTCTGTTTCCAATCATATGTACAGCGCTCTGATACTCTTGGGTCATTTTTGCGCTTTATAAAGCACTTTAAATAAATAAATAACATTAATAGTTTTCAATAATTATGGTCTCTTTATATCGGCTTACCCGAATGCCAAGGTATTTAAGGGAGGTAGTGCACCATGGGAAGGGATAGTCAAGTTGCTGCTGCTTTGTAGCAGGGGTAAGCAGAAGCACAGCGGAAATGTTCAAGTTTATCGCTATTTCGGATAAGATTCAATATATGGTAAATTCCTGTATATTAGGCGTGATGTTGTGTCTGGGATCGCAGAGATAGAGGGTAATGCCAGCTACATAAAGAGATATGGTTAAATTGATTGATGAGAAAGTAATTCCCCTATGTCCATGCCACTGTCTAAAGGCACAGGCCAAAGGCTCAGGTGCTAAGGTGAATAATAGGGGGGACAGGGGGCATCCTGGATGCCCAGACTGATCTCAAACTGATCAGATGTCAAGTCATTTACTCGTACTCGGGCTGTAGGGGTAGTGAATATCAGCCATATTAAGCGGAGGAATCATGCCTGAAAGCCCTTGTGGCTCAAAACAGCAAAGAGATATCCCCACTTAACAGAATCAAATGCTTTAGTGGCACTCAACATCACTGCTACTGCATTCTGCTGTGGGTCAATCTGGTGCAATAGTGCAAAAAGTGTGTGCAGGGTGTGTGATGTAGATCTTCTAGGTATGAATTCTGCCTGGTCTGGGAGGACCAGGTTTGGTAGCAGGAGTAGTATTCTGTTAGCAATGATTTTGGCAAAAATTGATACGCGATAATGGGCGGTAGGAGTCTTGGAACTGTGGCTTCCTCCCAGGTTTTAATAACATAATTAGGATAACCTATTACAAGTAAGAGGGGACAGAGCCGGCCCTCCTGGCATCCTCGAATACCTGCTGGAGTCAGGTGCCATAATAGCAGCGTATGCTTTGTAGAATCCGTCGCCTCCTGGCTAGTTGGAGGTCAGATATGGCCTCATTGATTTCGTCTAGTGTAATGGGTTGATCTAGCAAGAGGCATTGAGGCCCCTGTAGCCAAGCTTGGGTGATCCACTTAAAGTAAGCGGTGAAGTCTGCTTTGGTGCCCTAATGCCTTGCCGCATATAATTTAGAATAGTACCCCACAAATTCTTGTAGAATGGCCTCTGATTTCTGACAAATTGTTCCATCATCACTTTGCAGGTGTGTTATTATAGGGGACCCCCTATTGTGTCTTTTAAGTCAGGCAAGAGTTCTACCTGAACAGTCAGTATCCCCGTACATCTGGGCAGTGGCAAAGCGAGACAAATGTTTCACCTCTCTATCTGCTTTGTCACGAATTTCATCGAGTGTTGCCTGGATGTTTGTTAATGTATCTGTAGAGGAGTTCTCATTATACTCTATGTTCTAGGACATTCAGTACCTTCTCTAGAGTATTTAACAGATGATGGATAGCTGACTGCAGTCCTTGTTGTTTGACGATGCAGATCCCCCGTATATAGGCCTTAAAAGCCTCCACAAAAGTCCAGGCAAAGCAATAGAACCCTCATTAAGTGAGAAATGTGTTAATATCTCTGTTCATAAGTCCTCCAGAAATACTGTGTCAGTTAGCACGAGTAGGGGAAGGTGTCACGTAAAAGCACAGCATTTGATGTCTGGATTCATTGTGGTGAATTTGGCAGGTGAGTGGTTTACATTTTTGCACTGTAGATATTCTACACATGTGACCCATCCCCTGGTGTCCCGTGTGTCCAACCAATTATAGAGTCTAGTCCATTTGCAGTGTGTGTAGAAATGTGTGTCTTTTTGGCCTGGGTGCATTTCAACCCATAGGTCCACTAGGTTGTGAGCATCCATAATATCCCTAAGGGCCTGGGCTGCAGCGTGATGGGTAGGAGTGAGTGGGTAAGAGCTATCTAGGTGTTTGTCTCGTATCAGATTAAAATCACCCCATAACACCTCCCTGGAGGACAGCATCTCACAGTGTTCCCACACCTGTTGGACACACCCAGGGTTGTCCATGTTGGGCCCATATGTATTGATTATTGTTATATGTTGTGTGGCTATACGCGCCTGAATAATATTATACCATTCTTGTGGATCATTCTCCTCTGCAATAACGTTGAAGGGTACCCGACGGCATCAATAAGGCTGTCCCTCACATGTTTGAGGAATAACAGGAGAAGGACCTGCTGCTGTTCCACAGTGCTGCAAACGTACTAGCTGTCTGTGTCCCAAAGTGTGCCTCCTGAAGGAGGACTATGTCTTTTTTATGGCAGTCTAAATATGCTAAGAGTTGTCTGGTCTTGCGGTGGTTTCCAACACCCCTTATTTTCCTTTTTTGTAGGTTAATAGAAGCTTCTGAGTTATACATTGGAGCCATCAGCCTGATGATGGTCTATCATGCTCACGCAACGTGTTGTAGAGTTTCTCCCACTGACCACTCACCTGGGTAGGAATTGAATCGAAATCAACACATTATAGTGTGCAACCACATTTGTCCACCTCTCCCCCACCAACACTAGGCACCCCAACCTACCAGTGAAACATTCTCTCTCTTCACAACAATTAGTCAATGTAACACAGCATGTCAATGAGTGTTCATGGTGTGAAGGTAACACAGGGGTTCCCTATGGGTGAGTACCAGATGGTGGCACCTCCTTGCAACAGAGGGTGCTCGCCGGGCATATAGTTGAGCAGCACATACATAAGACTTAATGGGGGAAACTTAGTGTCATAAGTAAGTAGTGAGAAAAAGGAGTCGTAAAGGAACATAAGAGACTTTCACAACTCAGCTTTTGGTAGTTGAGGATGCAGTTCCCACAGGGAGTCCCTCCGCATAAGCGCCAACAGGGCGTCCCCGCCTTACAGGCAGGCGTCTGTAAGTCCATGTGAAGATCCAGAGCAGGCGCAATGGGGACAGCAGCACTCAGAGCGGCTAGCGCCCTCTGCACCAGGAGATTCACAGCAGCCAAATTCATTCCACATCATTCAGTTCCGTGGCATCTGGGCCAACCGATCACTGGAGTGACTGAGCTGTCCACCTCTAAGGTTACCCAGGAAGATAGAAGCAGCCTTGGGATCTCAAAAGATATAGGACTTGTTGTCATGTGTGACCTTGAGGCGTGCCGGATATAGCATTACATATTGGATGCCTTCCTGTTGTAATTTTTGCTTAATCGCAGACTCACCTGGCCTCTTGTATTTTTGGGTGAAGCTCAGATACATGGAAATAATATTGTCTCATGGATGAGGGGCAGAAGCTCTTAGGCCAGCCGCAGAACCATATCCCAATCCCAATAATTGAAATGGTGGGCTATGATAGACTAGGGGGAGCACTAGGAGGCTGCCGGGGACCCCGCGAGCATTAAGAACGCTCCACATTAAAGAGCGAAGAGAAAACTTAATCTCCAAATAGGCGCTTGAGGAGATCTTCCACGAAGTTGGCCATGTTGCTAGTATTCGTGAATTCAGGAAACCCCACCAGCTGTGGGTTGTTTTGCCTGGAGCGAGCCTTGAGGTCTTCATTTTTTGCTTAGATTACATCTAGGACCTTTTGCATATCTAGTAGATTACCAATGGCGTCATTTGCGGAGTCCTCTATAGTTGAGTTGGGCTATATCCACAACAGTAATGCGTTTATCAGGTTTCGCCAGGGCGGAGGCCATATTGCGGACTCTTTGTGTTAGGATGTTGATTGATGTCAAGCTCTGTTGCCTTTGGAGCACAATGGATTTAATATCTGGCTTAGTTAGAGGTGATTCCGCCCTTTTGGCAGATATTTTCCTTGCAGCCTTGTTGGCTGTAAAGGTCAGTTTGCTTGTCGATGTTCTGACTGCCAGGGGGCCTTTATCATAGGTCCAGTCTTCTTTTTCCAAGCAGACTATCCAAGCACCCTGTAGCCTCCAGTAGGCCTCCTAATATCCAACCAGGAACTGCAACCAGGCATGTGTAGTGCCACTGTGGTCAACAGTGACAGACAATCGCCCACAATATAGTGCCATACAAAAGTTAGGAACTACGGTGGTGCGGGAGTCTTGTCTCCGGCCTCCTTGCATGCCTCCTAGACTCGCTGTACACTCTCTACACTGAAGGCTGTCCTTCCAGTTTGCATCATCGGGAACAGTGTCTATCCCATGAGGGTATGGGTCTATCAGTCGGGGGTCTCTATTGCAATCTCATGAGGTATTCAGTGCAGGGCAGCTCCAGTGCCAGAATGGCACAAGCAGGCCACATCCCTCACCAAGGATGAAGCTTATCTGTAGTGCCAGTCAACCACAGCCCCACCCCCAGGCCAGAGCTTGGTGTCGGAGAACACGAGCAGAACTCAGCTGCAATCCCAATCCGGGCTCTCCTGCTACACAACTAAAGCCTGCAGGTACCGTTTGGGGTCTGCGCTCCCCACAGCACCACTCACAGGGGCTGTCCTGGCATCGCACCACACCAGGCCAGATGCAGCCCACCTCTTCTTGCGACTGGGCAGGCCCCAGCATTGACAGCCTAAGCCATCCATGCCGTTGTTGTGGAGTTTTTGTCTCCCATAGCTATTATATGCTATTGGCACAATGAAGATTTTTTAAGATTTAATTTAATTTATGGTCTGGATGCTTGTTGTAGAATGAGGAATATGCCGGATAGTATTGCCCGGTGCAAGGAGCCTCACATAAGTGGAGCCATCTTGGAGACAGGCACACTAGCGCATGATAAGTTGAAAATGTAATACAAATATAGAAGAAAACTGGAGTGTGTAAAGTTAATTTTTTTGTGAAACAGATCCATAGTCAGGAATGTGATGACAAAGAGGGGTAACATTGTAATGTTTGGATCCAGCTGGGAATGTTGGGTCAGATTTACTAAAGTCTTTGGCTCCCTTTGGACACGTGACGCAAGGAGATGCAAAGGAACGCATGCCCTAAACTGGGATTTATTAAGCCACATTGTATGGCTTTGAGTGGTTCAGTAAATCCAAGGTAGGGCATCTCACTGCCTTGTGTTACTTTGTGACAGTGAGGTGTTCCATGGGTGGAGGGTGGGCCCTTTCATGCATCCAGCAGTGGATTTTGTTGCATTCTTAGATTTACAAACAGTTTAAACCTGAGACTGTGTTGAAATGGTGCGCCGTCCAGGCATAACGAGGAGAAACATCTTTATCTCTCCACGTTATTTCCTTTTTCTATCTGTGATGCATTCTGCATAACACAGAAAAAGGAAAATGCCTTTAAGGATTGCTTTTTTGCAGGAAGGTGTCCCTTTCTGCATAAAAACAATTCTGCTTTAACGCAGGCACCCTTGCACCATTATGCAAGGATGCCTGCGTTGACTCTCAGCAGCACATAGTGGGACAGCGCTAGGAGACAGTAGAAATGTGCCATATCTTTATAAATGACGCATTTCTGATGTCTCCCTTTCACAGAACGAAGTGCAGCAATTTGCTTTGCTGTGCTGCGTTGCTTTGCTTTGCTGTGCTGCGTTGCTTTGCTGCGCTGCGTTGCGTTGCGTGATATGTTAGTAAATCTACCTCATTATGCCTAGTACATACACAGCAGAATTCACTTGCGAGTTTTATTTCCATTATAATGCTTTAATGTGGTTGAAAGCCTGCTCTGAATTCATTATTGTTGCTTAAGTGTACAGCCTTGCAAACCGACCAGGTTCACGTTCAGCCAACCTGTTTTTCTAATAAATTGAAAAGGAAGCAGCGTGATGCCAAGAACAACTGTTGGAACTCGCTAACATTGTTTGTAAACACAGTAGCTATTGTCAGGCTGGATGATTTAATTATTCTTGATTTTGAAATACTATATAATTAAGAAACAATGCACTGTTGTACTTCATAAGGGAGTCACTGACTTTAAAAAACTTACACAATTATGGGAAAACTCTTCACTCTTTTAAAAAAACATATTTACTATAAGTCTCCGTTTGGGTTTGTTTTGCAATTTTCTCCTTGGCTTTCACAATAGGAATGCTCTTCTCGTTGTGGCACCCGATCTCAATTCGTGTTCTCCTGCCTGCGGAACCTTTTTCTCTGTCAAGTACACACGCAGGGTAGGTAGAACACAGTCACAAGATCCCTCCAGGAGGACATCTTTGGACTTTGTGTGAGGCGTGATTTGTCTCTGGGTAGATGGCACCAATATATTGCTATTTTCAAAGAAAAGCTAATTTTCGTAATTGTTCCCTGTAATTGAAAGACTTTGCTCTATCAACCTTGCCCTTCACTATTATTAATCAATTATTTATTTCTGTAATTCCTTGGTCCATCACTTTTTAACTTCCACCAGTCACTCACAAGTCAGAATAGTACAACTTAAAACCTTTAGCTGCTTGGAGTTTCAGGTGCTGAATGTAAACTTGAGATAGAGTAGCATTGTTCACACCATGCAAAATATTCAGGGTCCACTCAAAGCCTCAAGCAAATTACGTAAAACGAGGCAATGCGGTCAAGCAAAGAATAACTTGAAAATCGTATACCAATGCACTGATATCCTGTGTTAATCTGCAGCTTTCCCCATATCTCATTCAGAAGAAAAAGGTTAGCAAAACACCCAGGGGCAGAGTTACAAGAACTGGCGTATCCCTGCATATTAGCAGGGATGCGCCAGTAAATTTGCGTGATATAAAGAAAGCCTTGCGCCACATGGATGTGCCGCATTTACAATGTGGCGCTTCGTGGCGCAAGGATAGACAGATGCGTGGCGCATCTTGTCGGCATTAGGGCAGTGCATTGCTGGAGTTGTGTCGCAAGTATGACCCAACTCCAGCAATGGTTAGGAATGCCTATTCCTAACATGCTGCGTCACTCCTTATGCCGGCTTCAAGGAGGCGCAAGGTTTTGACGCAGTGGCTTGTAAAAGTGTAGATTTCACTGCGTCACTTTTATGAAGCTTCCTTGCAATGGAACGCCTACCCTGCATACATTATACCTGACGCAGGTATAATCTAGCGCAGGGCTTTACAATGTGACGCATCTCCCTAGTTGCGTCACGTTGTAAATATGTTGCATCATGGCGCATTGTTTACGACACCACTGCGCAACAGCGGTGTAAAGTCGGCGCAAGGGGGTTGTAAATCTGCCTCCCAGTTCTTCATAAACAATACCAAAATTATTAGGCTATGGAGAAATGTAAGTTGCGCATTATTTCAGGAATGTCACCTTACGATTGTTTTGCGAAATTCCTGGAATTTTGCTATTACAACACGTCACGCAATTACACTGACCTTTGTGGCAAAATTGTAGCCCAGGAACGTAGGAAGAATGCAAACAACCAGAATGCAAGACGCTGTTGTTCGCAGCAACTGTTTTCTCTGCACTATTTTTATTGGAAAGTACATCCTCTTATCAACAAATTGACATAAGGACACATTTCGCATCTTCATGCAGCGTTAAATTACAGATTTAGAAATCACTTAATTACATAAAAGGTTGCCAAAATTTCAGGTAATAATGCAAAAGCAAATCATGCGCACTTCGCACATCCCTAAAATTATCAGTTATAATAATGATGCAACAGATACATTGGGTTTGTATACATTTGTCACTCAATGTATTTCTTCTTAGTCTTCATTTGAAGAATTGGAGCTTGACATGTTTATCAGACTGCAGCCATCACCTAGTCCATTTCCATATGTAGGCGGCGTGTTTCCAACATAAATGGTTACACAGTCCAATGTTCTTGCTTCTTCAGTGTGTTTTTTATCACATGGAATCTGCCCCTCTGATTTAGAAAGTAATCAACATCTTACATTTATTAATCACAAAAGTAGACAGTGTTTACTTACTGCATTTGTTTTTTCCCTTCATAAAATTAACCTTCATTAGTCAACTGATTGTAAATGATGTAGCATTGCCCTTACAAAAGAACATTGACAAACCCAGCCTATGTGTCCTTATCGGCGTGACTTTCATGTTGAGCTACACCAATGTCACCCTTAATGTTCTCCTTAGGCGGGATGGTGGAGGTGATTGCTGGTTATTTTTTATATATCTTCTCCAGCATTTAGTATAATTGACCACAGGGAGCCCATGTACACAGGGGTCACTTGCATGAACTGAGAGGAAGGTAGCATGCAATTGAGACGCGCTTTTCCTTGTTTTTGTGCAGTAGATAAAGTCTGAACAAATGATGATCCCTCCATACCAATGTCATCTGGTAAACCTTAGGGGCCGATCCTTTGCCCATTGGTGTCTGATTATTCACAGGGTAGCAGAAGCATTCAGTTGCCCAAAGAGACAATATTGTCCACCAGTACACAAATGTATAGCATGTTATGCCTCAACGAGGTTGATGCAAGGAATAGTATTTCCTACTTAAAACCAAGGTCAACCATCTTTCAACTTTGTCTATTTCAATCAGGTTATCTGATGCTAATTATTAAGTCTTAGCTATTGAAAGTTAAAACTGGAAGGATTTTTTCCCATTATTATCTCTTCTGCAAATTTACTGGGATGCCTTCAATCAACAGTCTATAAAACTGCACAGAATCATTCCAGTAACCCATACAAATCCAAAATCTTTTCATTTTTTTAATTTCATTTATTGAATTTTGCAAATAAGAAGACAAAACAAACCATACAAAAAGGAATTGAAATTAAAGCAGTCACAGTGTACATACGTATAGGTCGGGAGACATAATAAATATCTGAACACAAGTTCACAGGGGTGTACATTCAAGGGAGCAATGCATCCTCATGCAATTCCTATACAACAGTATCTTGGGTTCCATTTAATCAAATTGGGGAATTGCCTATAGAAATAGTACAGAAAAAATTCCACTGGAACAGTTTGCAGACGTGTTTTACATAGCTAGAACCTGGTGTAGAAACCCAATAGGAAAGCCTGTAGCTGCGTAGCACTGCTTGCAGCATACCCCCCACAGGCGGGAAGGAGCCGGGATTCCAGATAACTTTTCACTCTTAACCGGCTAGATAGCTCTGGTACAGGCTCCAGAAGTTCTTGGGGCGACTCTGAAGAGGAAGTAGATCGCTATATAATTCGGAGAGCGTGTTGCAAAACAACATGTTTTTTGACCATTGCATCATAGTAGGAGGTGGCCCTCTAGCCCAGCACATAGCTACTCCCCTCTTTGCTATCAGTAATCCCTTATCTACCAAGCATCTTTTATCTTTCCGTACATCCTTAGAGTAACCTAGCAGAGCCAGCAAGGGGTCTGGTGTCAGAGTCTCTCCTGTAATATCTCTTAGTTTTGGGAATATTGCTATCCAGTACTTGGCTATGTTGGGACACAGCCAGGACAGGTGTATGAAACCCGCTGGGTCTGCACCACATCTCTCACATCTCGCTGTGTCACCGAGGCCATATCTGTGTAATCAGAGTGGAGTATAATATACCCTATTGATAAATTTTAAATGAATGAGTCAGTGAATTCAGTTCAGGGAGACATGTTGTGTAGCCTCACAACAATATCGCCATATATCATCATCTAATGTGACCCCCAAATCAGTTTGCCACTCCCAACTGGCTTTAATTAAATAATTCTTCTGGTAGTCTTGGGCTGGACTGTAAATATTAGAGACTAACTTATGGAGGGACTCTGCTCGTAGCATTAAAGGAAAAAGGAGTAACTTCCGGCGGGTCCAACATTTCTTTACCAAGGCTGTCACAGGGTGTGTTTCTAACCCTATAGAAATGGAACATCGTCAATGGGGTAACACCTTGTCTTTCTGAGACGATCTCATCCCATCCCCGTCCCATTCCATCCTTGAAGAGATCACCTATTTTGGAGATATCGAGAAGCGTCAGGGCACATATTACTTCCGGCTCAATGATCACCGGTAGCCATAGACACCATTCAACTGGCGTGAGTGGGGAATAAAAGATAGAGGCTGCCTGTCGTTTCATTAAATTCTGCCATGCATGCGTGGTGGCGTTTATAGAATCTAGAGCACCTGCGTGCCTAGACGGTGCCCGAAACAGGAATGCAGCCAAGGGAGAGGGCGCAGCAGCGACCCTCTCTATATGTAGATGCGGGGAACGGGATTATTGATGCAGCCAGTAAAAGGCACGCAAGTATTGTACCACACGATAGTAAAGTTCCAGATCTGGAGCACCCAGTCCACCCATTGACTAGGGGAGTGTAAGAATATCCCATTTGACACAAGGCTGTTTACCAGCCCAAGTCAATCGAACCAATAGGGATTGGATACATTTAAAGAAATGAGCTGGGAGGATCATAGGTATATTTAAAAATAAGAACCGAAACCTAGGTAATACCACCATTTCATTAGGGAGACACGGCCAAGAAGAGATAAAGGGAGGCACATCCATCTATTAACATCATCTGCTAGCTTGGCGACCACCCTGCCGTAGTTCTCATTGAATACCGTTTCTGAGTTTGTGCGCACCTGAATGCCCAAATAGCGCATAGACTCAGTGGACCAGTTCAAAGGAAATTCCAGTTCAATCGTAACCATGTCCGTGGTAAGGGGGAAAATGTTGGATTTGGTCCAGTTAATTCTAAGGCTGGAGAATTCGCCATATCGTACCACTGCTCACAAAACTGAGGAAAGGTTGATCTCTGGATCTCTTATTAAGTCCTCCTTGACCTGCTCAGTCTCCAGGGTCTCCCGTTCAAGAGCAGCCAATTTCTTTTCTAGTACTTCCAAATGGCTTCTAATTGAACGGAGCACCCCTGAGTGTTTAGTGATAGCAATCCCTCTAATGTAGACCTTCAAGGTCTCCGATATCGCAGAAAACTGAGTTACTGAACCAATATTTGTATCAAAGCAGGTCTCATTGGCTTCTGACATCTCAGTCTTGAATACGTTATCTAGAAGTGCATAAGGCGGGAACCTCCAAGTGAATGGGGCTGGCCGTTTCAGTGGGCTCTCAAAGTCTAATTGTATGGGAGAGGGGTATGAATATGATCGTGGGTGCACCTCGCAGGGCCAAGGGAGCCAGAAATGAACCCATAATCAATCCTGGTATACAGGTCGTGTGGGACAGAATAGTGTGTGAATCCCCCAGCCCCCCCACCGAGATCTGGAGCGCCAAATATCTACCAAGTTCAGCTCAGCAGTTGCATCCTCTTTGGCCTTAGCTACTAATGATTGACGCCATGCAGGGTGCCCAGAGCCTTCTAGAGCTGGATTAAGGGTACCGTTAAAATCACCACCCCATACCAGTGGGAGTTATACCAAACACCGCATGCGCTCAAGGAGTTCTCGGTAAAATTGCAGATGGTCGAAATTAGGGTCATATACATTAACAATAAAGAACTCCATAACTTTCCCTTTACACTTGGGAATGGCATGCCTGCCCTCTTCGTCCATCTCGATAGCCTCGAGAGAGATACCACTTTTGGGGTTAATCCAAGTGAGCACCTTTCGAACATAAGTAGAATAGCCTGCGGAATGGAATACTCCGTGCAATCATCTACGAGTTAGCATCTGAGAGTCCATGGGTAAATGTGTCTCCTGCAAGAGGGCAACATCTATACTATGACTATTGAGATAAGCGATCACTTTTCCTGTTTTCCTGAAATAGTTTATGCCCCTGATATTCCAGGTTAGAAGCTTCAGCCTACCCCCCAGGATTCATCGTTGGAGGTAACATCCTTAGCGATGCCTCTCCTATATATTCGGACAAGTAAACACCTCAGGTCTCTACCCTGCCTCGGGGCAATCCTGCTGGAGTTATAAAGCACGTTGCGCACACTGTGACCGAAAAGACACAATACAATAACAGAACCTTCACAAAAATACCCCCCCACGCCATGCAGTCCCCAACTTAGCATAGTCGAAAACCCCCACCCCCTCCCTACCACACATAGATCATAAGACCAGATGCAGTACGGTGAGTAACACACTGGGCGGATGGTACCTCACCACCGCAAAGTGTAACACTAAAACATAAATATAGTATGGCCATCAGAACACGTCTGGTACATCCATGCACAACAGTAAATAAGCTTCACTTACACCCGGGGTGCATCAGCACCCAACTTCCATATTTGCATAGTGTCATTCCTGCAAACTAGGCATCAGGTTTACACATTCAATATAGCTCTCCCTCCCAGCATATCAAGTAAACTTAACAATGCTTGCAATACTCAGACTTCATTAATCCGTTAGTCTCAGTTTCAAAGAGTCTGGCTGTAGTCAGTAACCTGGTGTGGGGGGGAACATAATTACCTCCAATGACTCTGTTAAACCTAGATTTACCCAGCAGCATTTGTAGGTCGGTGGCCTCTCTAGTCCTGTTCCCCCACATCGCCACCAGCCGCCTCATCTAGTCTCTCCGACTCTCTGATCCGCTCCGCCACCGTAGTAAATTCCTTTAGGGCTTTCTGAAAGGATTTTGGATCCAGGAAGATGTTAGATTTGCCATTCATATTAACCCTTAGTCTGGCCGGGTAAAGCATGGCGTAGTCCAGGATCTGTTCCTGCAGTCGCCGCTTCAGTGGAGCAAACTGTCATCTGGCCATTCTGCACCTTCATGGTGAAGTCCGGATATATTGATATTGTGGATCCCTCATATTGAAGGTCTCTTTTTTCTCTAGCTTGTTTCAAGGCTGCACCTCTGTCTCTGTAATTTAACAGTTTTGCGATTTCTGGTCGCGGCGGGTCCCCGGAAGGGGCCTAGGGCCAAGCGAGCGGTGCACACGTTCCACCACAAATATTTCCAAGAAGGTTTCACGGCTCAGTAGTGTGACTAGGAGTTTCTCAATGAACACTTCCATGTTTCTCACCGCTGTGCATTCCGGCAGGCCCGTAACGCGTATGTTGCTCCTTCTGGACCTAGCCTCAAAGTCCTCCGCCTTATCTAGCAATGCGGTGAGGGTTTTCGCCAGCTGTTTTTGGGCAGTGTCAGCCTCCGATTGCTCTTCCTCTACCTCCGACACACGTCTCTTGGTCATGTCGATTCGTTCAGTGTGCTTGTCGAGGCGCTCTGACATTCTATCCATGTGGTATGCCAGGGTATCTATTTTCCCATCAATAGTAGATAGGCTTTTCTGCATCGCTGCCAGGATCTGCCTGATATCGCCAGTCACTTCTTCAGACATGTCTGCCTGCACCTCGGGAGGTCGAGTCCCCTCCATATCTCTACTCCTCGATTTTCGTTGCTCAAACTGTAGCTTAGGTTGCGTTTTGTCCACCTTGCCCATGCTAATGTGAAGGGAGAGGGGGGGAGGTGTGGGCCCCTCACACCTCCCAGTCCTGTTTGCCCCAAGCACTGTACATAAGGTCAGGGGTGCAAGCAGTACCCGAGCAGTATAAACTCAAGCCCAGCGCTGGCACACAGGATTCAGTGATAGGTTCTACTGAGCATATGTTGGAGTGGGAAGACGTCCCCAGTGCACAGGCGGGAAGTCAAACCACCGCAACCCCCACCTGGTCTCAATGGGAATATTTATTTATTTATTTATTTGCAAAGTTTTATATAGTGCTGGCTAGACCCAGAGGTATCAGAGCGCTTTACATGAGGATCAGCGAGTTACAGGTTACAAAATTACATCAATTACAGGAGCCAAGTATATACATAGGAGAAAAACATGAGATTACACAATAATGAGAGTTATTAGCACGTAGCATAGCCAAGACACATGTCTTGTGGGTAGTGAAAGGTAGGGGGGAAAGGTAAACAGGGGTAAGGAATGCAGATAGGAAACACAACGGGGAGACGAGGAAAACAATGTCTGATGTCCGGCTGGGTAGGTGACGGCCAAGGGGTGAACCAGAGCCAAACTCCTGTAGCTGCATAGGACAGCTCCACAGGGCATCGGCCAGTGTTGCTTGGCACCGTGGTAAGTACAGACAGTTTTGGTTTCCACCTAGGGGGCATTGTCATAGATCCATCGAAATCACCGGTCACGGTGTTATTGGGATTCTCTACTGTGGAACGCACTTAATGCGAGATAGGCCAGGAGGTTCCCACCTATGCGCAGACAAGGCCCCGTGAAGCAGCAGCGCCGATCAGAGCATATATATATTCCCCGCCGCGATCTCAGGCTCCCTGGACTCCACTAAATACTGTTAGCCGCCCTCAAGTTCCGCACCAACAGCTCCCCGGCCCCTACTGGGTCGCTCCGAGGAGATCCCAGGTCCCCACGCTCTGCGGCCATTCTCAACAAATGGGCCTTATATGGTCCCCAGTTGGAGGACGTATCTTGTAGGGTGGGGCGTCGTAGGTCAAGTCTCAGGACGGTAGTATCTAAAGGTGATCCAGACACCAGGCCAAATCGGAAACTTCAAGCGATGGCTGTGGGAAATGTCTGTGCGGCAGCAATGCAGATAGCTGGCCTGACGTGCTCCTTCCAGGCACCTCGGAGCCACGTGTCTCTACTTCTAACCCTGGGGCGAGGTGGCGCAGTTCAGTTTCTTGCCCCGAATGTGTGGTACTGCCCTTAATCGATGTGTCGCACTCGCGTGTAGGGCGCTGAATTCCAGCAATGGGTTCTACGGAGTCCCACCTCCGCTAAGCACAGCGGTCACGTAGCAGCTAGGCGCATACCTCCAGTGCAGCTGGTCCGGTGTATGCCTTTCACTTCCTCGCACTCTTCACTGGTCCGATGATGGGGAGCAGTTGTCACCCCTGCGGCCGCGCCTGGGCTGCGTAATCACTTATAGGCCAGACGAACTCCAAGGCTGGCTTCCCGCAGGTGGACCCCAGCGGCAGTGTCGATCACTTTAGGTCGGTGCGGGAGCCGTGAGATTAGGCCGCATTTGCTTCTGGTCCTTAACGCTCCCAGCCTCCGGCAAGAAACAAACCAAACTGTAGCGTGGCACCGGTACTTTACATGCCGCTGGTCTAGGCTTGCAGAGAGCACATGAATGTCAGGATAATGTGCGGATTGCGATGGCTCAGAGAGCTCTCTCAGAGCGCGGCCATTTTGAGCCTGGCAAGCTACGCCCCCCAAAAATCAAACTTTTGAGCCCTATAAATGGACTGAGAACAGTAAATTAGGCAATATCCCTGTACCAGATTAATGAAGAAAATGAGGGTGCTTCTTTGTGTTTCATGTTTTACCAACATCAGCTCTACTGAGGTTTGTGCCAAGTAAAAGTCTTCCTGCGGGCTCGTGAGTTCTGGGATCGCCATCGGCTTAAATCCCTGGAAAACCCAGCCCATCGAGCCAAACAAACCAAGCTACTTGTTAAAATAGTAAATTAGATTATTCTTTACCTGCATCCTGGATTCAACGGACTCACAACATGGAGAAGGTTGATCTACGACTCCTTTCACCGGTCACACTGCAGCGTTCCCGGACCTCTCAACTTCCGAATGTGGGCTGGCAGACTGCCTCTGCACCAGGAATCCCCCGAGGCTGCTCTCCCTTCGGCAGGCATGGAGTGACGTCTTTGACGACAATAGAACCAGGAAGCTGACCGGCCACCAGGGAGGCCTTTTATCACCCGCCACCCTCTGCCATCGGACCAGAGGCTTGACTGGGTCTGGCGTAGATCGTGGTGTCTTGCGCCGTCGTCATGCCTGGGTCCACCTTACTGAGGTCATTTTGCAGGGCTCCGCCGGCTGGGGCAGCTGCTGTTTCCTGGAGGTGACAAGCCTCGAGAGGCCCCTAGTGCTTAGGGGGCCCATAGTTTCTCTAGTCCGGGATTGCAGCCTCCCTTGACTGCAAGCCCAAAGAGAGTGGATCGGGCCCCGGATCGATGCCTTACATGACTGTAGGATGCGGGGAGTGGATCGGGCCCAGGCGAGACCTCCCTGCACAGAAGGCCCAAAGGGAGTGATTCGGGCCCTGGAGATGCCTTCCTTCCTGTTTGGGGGCAGTCGCAGTCTCTTGGTGGTGACAGGCCTCAAGGAGACCTTCTAGCTGCAGGGGCCCATTGTTTCTTTGCGTGCCGGATTGCTGCCTCCCACAACTACAGGCCGCTGGGATTAAATCGGGCCCCAGAATGGCCCTCCTTGATGGACGCATTTCGGAAGCGGTCCATGGCTCTTTCTGTTGGGCTTGCTCCGCTTTCACTCCGCTAGAGATCCATGCCGACATCCTGAGTCTGCCACATTTCGGAGGGGAGATTCATTGTTGAGTCTCAATTAAGTCGTTTGGCAACCGGAGGTGCTCGATCCACTGTGAGAGCGACCCCTTCTATGTCCAGCCGCTGCTTCACTAACGCGGCAAACCATCTTGTGACAGGCCCGGAACCTCTTTTCCTCTTCCCTCAGAGGGGGAAGGCCTCTTCACCACGCCAGCAGCATCCTGAGGCAGCAAACCATCACGCGAATTTGTCAAGAAACCTCTCTTTCCTCCACCCCTCCCGATCGGTCTCTGACTCCGGCTCAGAGGGGGGAGGCCTCTTCTCACCACTCCAGCAGCAACCGGTCCGGCCCGCCCCTAGCTCCTGAAGTCCCAGGTCCAACGGAGCTCCCTCGAGACTTCTCGGAGGGGCCTGACTGCAGGCTACAGACCGGCCTCTGAAAATAAATAGGTAAGGGTTGTGCCCTCGCCCCTCCTGATCCATCCTGACTAGAATAGACTCCTCGTGGGCCCAACTCCTCAAATCTGCCACGCCACCCTAAAGACAAAATCTGACTTCACTTCCCCACAGACTATTGATCTTGGCTCTAATCATTTTTTGATGACTGAGGTTTAACAACACTGAAACCCCATTTTGAGCTCCATTGGGGTCCATCGTCTGAGCCCCTCTTCAAAATGGCAGTTTAAAACCACATACATGGAAACAGAGGAAGGACCAACACACCTGACACAGATACATGGAAAGAGACAGAGGACTACGCATTCACTTCATTCTACAAACAGGAATGAATAGGACCTAGCACCCCACTCTGCCTATTGAAAGGGACATAGGACTACCTCCCAAAGAGTAAAAATACAGGGAAAGAGTTATAGGATCAACCTCTGACCTGAGTCATCTTCTCTGAGTAATCATCATATTTATTGTGTTTGTTTACCTATTTAATTTGCTCCATATTAGCGATGTAATCTGTTTTGCTATCTAATCTGCTCCTGATTATAATTCCTCGCTTGTTTACCCTACTTCCTTATCTAGCCCCTATTTTTCTACCCCCCACTCTCCCAGTGCCCCCCCCTTTTGGTTCCCAATCCTCCTCTACCCCCATCTCCTTAACTTCCCTCTCTTCACTCTGTCTTCCTCCCACGTCCACCCAACATGCCCCCTCACAGCACTGACCATCACCCCCAGGACCCTACTCTCTCCAAACATGGCCCCAACTCTTGGACCATTCTCTACCTCCCAAATCACTACTAACATGCAAGGAAAAACTTCCAACATAAACTCCTTATCCATAACCCTGAAACACTCATTGTTGATAACTACCTCAGCCTAACCTCCCCCATTATTACCAACTACATCTTTTACTCCAAACGTCCTTCCAAATGGAAGAGCATCTTCCTTCAACACCTCTCTATCTCTAAATCAACCAAAATACCATATGGATTCAAAATATCCACCGCTCCCTCCCCAGCCTTTCATGGTGATATTGATATCTCCATGTTCAAAACAGGTAACATCCTCATACAAGCCACGGCATCCCACCTTTCCATCTTCGAAAACCACTTCAGCACTATGTCTCTCCTCCTTGACCACTCGGCGCCTAACACTCCACCTCCCCAAACGAATAGCGCTCCTCAAACCTCTTCCTCCCCCTCCCCCCGCTCTACCTCCACTCTCAACCAAGCAGCTAACACCATCCTCCAACAATGGACCTCACCACCTCCCTCCCTGGACCTCTCTACTGCTAACGATATCCCCCATCCCCAATTACCTACTTCTCACCCCCTCTAATTTCCCTCTCTCCCCCTAACCCCCTGAACTCTCACTTCTCAGACCGCTCCTTGAATAACGGTAGCCCCCAATCCCTGTCACCCACTTATCATTCCCCTCCCATGACCCCCATCCCCCTGACCCCCAACCTCCCTCCCCTGACCCAACTACTCACATACTCCACTGTTCTTTCCCTTCAATCACCTAACACAACTCCTCACCCCCCTACTCCTACCCATCCCGTACACCCTCTTCTCCTCCCCATTCTTCCTATCCTCACCCTTCAGGCCCTACCTACTCCATCTCCCAACCCCTCACCCCAACCCCCGATAAACACACATCCCCTCACTCCAATATATCCGTTGCTCACTCGCTTTATGCCCTTTTAATCTCTCTGGCCACATCACCTGAAGATCCGAATCCCCTGTATAACCTAACCCCACCACTCACTCCACACCAACCACCCTATCTACCCCCTCACACAGCAGGCCACCATCCGCAACTAATCCAGACCACTCTCTGTCCCCAGATCATATTCCTCCCTCCTCCTACGCCCCTTCAGTCCCTCCCTGTACCTGGATTGCCCCGAGCCTACACAACATCAAACTCGACCTATCTAATTTGATTACCGAAGCCCTCACTCCTCCCAGCCCCGTCCCCCCTCACCCCACACCATCTACCCCATCTCCCCCCTCACACATTAGTCCACCCTCCGCAAATAACACAGACCGCGCCCTCTCGGTACCTCCCCTCACCTTAATTGCCCAGATCCTACACAACATTGAACGTGACCTATCTAATTTAACTACTGAACTTGCCTGACTCAGGAAAGATTTTTTCTTCCTCTGCTCTAGAACCCTCCCTCACCATAAAATCCACACCCACCCTCCCTCAAAAATCCCTAACACCAAACACAACCTTTGGAGATCGCTCCCTCTCCGCTGCAGTTCTCATAGACCTCACCGTACCTCGAACCATCTCTCCCCGTCCGACCTCGCCGACCTATGCAACTCCTACCTTCCTAATGTACCAACCACTAACCCTCCACTCCCCTACGCCCACATCCCTGTTATCATAGGGACAAATAGAACCCCCTCCTCCCCCGCTTTCCCCAGACCACCGTCCCAACTCACGTTGATCCACTCTTGCCCACCCTCCATATACAACCCCACACCACTGAAGTGCATGCTCGTCAACTGTCGCTCCGCTATCCTACATGCCACGGAAATTTCGGAAACTGTCCTGAGTGAATCCATTGATATTGCATTCCTCACAGAAACCTGGCTCAATGACCACTCAACGAGCATACTTGACCTACTCTCCCCCCCGGGATACTCCATTCTTAGAAAAGATAGACCTGACAGAGTTGGGGTGGGCTAGCCATTATCTTTCAAAATGAACTTCAGATATCCCTTGTCACTAACCCTGGCTACTCCTCCTGTGAATACCTGGAAGCTGAACTGTCAACTCAAAACTCTCTCCCAATTCGTCTACACAACATCTATAGCCCCCCGGGACCACCCCAGCCCTTCATTGAGGACTTATCTGAATTCCTGACGCAATCCGCATTATCCAACTCAAAAAATCTCTTTCTTGGGGATCTTAACCTCCATTGGAACGATACCAATGATCCCACTATCTCCCTCCTCACTACTCTTCTTGAGATCAATGAACTCAAACAACTATGCCTATCCCCAACACACACTTAAGGAGCCATACTTGATGTCATTCTGTCCAACGAAGATCTGACCTCCGTGACCAATATCATCCCCATTGACTGGTCTGACCATCACTTTATACTGTTCACCATTGCTACCTCAGCAAACCTCCCCGCCTCTAAAATTAACGGACCTAAGAAATTGACCAGAAACCTAAAATGTATCCCCCCAGGTGTTCTCGAATCTAAACTCCAAGCTCAACTTCTTCTCTCTCATTCCCCCCTCACAAAATGCGAATGAGTTCACTGAACTCTTTAACAATACTGTCACCGGTATTCTTGACCAACTGGCCCCGCCTAAACTCAAAAACCAAAGAAAGGTAAATAATGAAAGACGGGCACTCAGACTGTCGGAAAGAACCTGGAGACACCATCCCTCACCCTCCCATCTTGCTAGATCCACGTACAAAAAACACATCCTCAAGGAAAAGGCATCCTTCCGCGCTCAACTTGATCGTGCCAAAAACAGACCCAGGGAACTCTTCAAAATCATTTGAAACCAAACTTCCCCTGCACCTCCAAATATGACAGCCTCCTCAGCCAGATGTGAAGAAATTGCCCACTTCTTCTCGGAAAAAATAGCCAAAATTGATCAATCCTTCCTTCCCACACAACTACCCTCCAACTCCCAATGCAACTTGTCCTCACCTCTAATGCCTACTCCACATCCCCCTTCCAGCTGACCCCTTCTCTCCTCTGCCCACTATCCTACTGCTCACTAGCGACCCTCCTCGCCCACCCATTTCCCTACCCCCCAACCACTCCACTGACCTCTCACCTACCACATCTCCGGTAACCAACTCCCCTAACTCACAACTAAAGAACAATGCCTCCTTGCTCAACTTCCTCCCTGTCACTGAGCTAGAAGTCCTTAAAAAATGTGGCAATCTTAAACCGTCCTCCCACACAAAAGACCCCGTACCCTCTAACCTTGTCCCTGCCCTTAAGCACATTATCACCCCATTCTGGACCACAATCATCAACACCTCTCTCTCCACGGGCTGTGTCCCCACCTCCCTTCAACTTGGACAAATCTCGCCCATAATCAAAAACCCCAATGCTAACCCCAATGACCTAAATAATCTCTGCCCCATCACTAACCTCCCCCTTCTCTCAAAGGTCCTTGAAAAATGTTTCCTACTACAACTAGACAAACACATCGGAAACTTCAACCTACTCGACCCCTTTCAATCTGGCTTCAGGAAAGGCTGCAGCACCGAAACGGCAATGCTCAATGTCACAGATGACATCCACCAATCACTTGATAATGACGAGACCTGCCTTCTTCTCCTTCTTGATCTCTCCGCAGCGTTCGATACAGTCAACCATTCACCCCTACTTAATGTGCTTAGGATCCGTTTCGGCCTTAATGGTACCGCCTACAAATGGTTCATCGCTTACCTACAACACCGAACTCAGCACATCAAAATTCAAAATTGTCTCTCTAAGCCCACTCCCATCTCCCTTGGAGTCCCCCGAGGATCTATTCTCTCTCCCTCCCTCTTTAACGTCTTTATGGAACCCCTCACCCTCATTCTTAAACAAGCAGGCATCAATTACCACCTCTACGCCGATGACACCCAAATCTAATACAAGATTAAAACTCATGTTGAGATCTTACACCTGAACAACACCCTTACCAAGATCCAAACCTGGATCCATTCCAATCATCTCAAACTTAACCCTAATAAAACCGAAATCATTCTCTTCTCCCCTAAAAATAACCCTCTCCCCGTTCAATCATGGATTTCTGACCTTAATGCACTCAACTGCTCACTCACCCTGTTCAACTCCGTCAAATCTCTTGGCATTTCTATCGACAACACCCTAACCCATAACGTTCCCATCAAAAACTCTGCCAAAGGAGCCCTCTTCACTCTCTGTCACCTCAAGAAAATCAAACCATTCATACCCACCGATGATTTTAAACTTGTAGTTCAGTCACTTGTTCTTTCACGTATTGGATATGGTAACGCCATCCTCAATGGAATCCCCAAGGTCCACCTCGCTCCAATCAAAGCTGTGCTCAACCTTTCTGCCAGGCTCATCACCAACTGCAAACGCGTCGATCATATATCCCCAGCTCTCAAATCTCTTAAATGGCTCCCTATCTAAGGCAGATCTGCCTTAAAAACTGCCTGCATTACTCATAAAGTCCTCCACCAAAACACTCCGCAGTACCTCTCAAAGAAACGCCTCATTGCGGGCACCACTCGACCTCTGAGAAGAACCAACACCCTCCTCCTAATCCCACCTCTGCATAAAAAGAAAGCCACACAATCTCGCTCCTTCTCTGGCAATGCCCCTATTATCTGGAATGTCCTCCCAAAAAACACAGCGCTGTAATCCCTCCTATTCCAGTTTCAAAAAAGACCTCAAAACCCACCTGCTCAATTATTATTGGGGATCCTAACCTGTGTCCAACACATGATCTCTTATCACCATACTATATTTGTTCAGTAATATATGTCCTTTTTCCTGTACACCATCTACCTAATTACTTGAAATGTATAGCTCCAGCCCCTGTTTATCTATTTTGATTTGTATACTGTTCATGTTGATTTTACTTTGTATATTTCACATTTTTGTTTCATTACCTTTTATATGCTTTTATGCCATGTTTTCCTTATACTATCCTAATCATGTAAAGCGCTCTGATACCTCTGGGTCTAGCCAGCACTATATAAAACTTTTAAAATAAATAAAGGTTTATCACAATATAATTAATTAAATAACTGTCTGGCAAATATATGACAGTTAAAAATGGCAGAGCATTCCTTGAATCAAAGAAAATAGAACGGTCTAAACCTCTAAAAGTCAAGGGTTAAGTACTCCAAACATACAGGGGAAAGCCTCTGAAGGGATCTGCAAGGTTTCTGGAGACAATCTAAAAAGCATTTGCCAAGAATCCGAATCTTCAATGGTGTGTACACTGTGTTACAGCACACAAGAGTCTTTTTGGGCAACATCCCTTTGCATGCATCATCAGGGGTCTATTGTGTTTCTCTGCTTCTTATGTTGTAGACTGCAACAATTTTCAAATATCTCACACTAAACATGGGAACGGCATTGTCTTCTTGCACACAAGCCAGGTTGAAACATTGCTGAATAGACCTTTCAGTTAACGCTCTGGCCCTCCCTATTTTTTTGTCGCCGTCCTCTTCTCAGGCTCTTTCTCGATCTCTAGTACAGTAAAGTATTCATTATTCAACTAGCAATGCGTTCGAATACCTGCAAGAAATGTCACGTTAGCAGAAAATGAAAACCAGCATTTATGCAGCATGAAGAATTATAGGCCTAAATCGTGAACCTAAAATATTAGCAAGAGTGCACACTTAATATACTTGTGCGCATTTAAACACACATTAATATGAAGGGAAACAGCCTTTTCAACGCAACCGTTACAACGCATGCAATTACATCACATGCCGTTGCAACGCAAAAGGTGTGCAGCAGTGGGTAGAAGGTGTTGCATTTAACTCCAACACCTTCCCTACTGTTGCACCCACTGGAGTTGGAATAGAAAATTAATCTATTCCCACTTTCAGCGCTCCCCCGGCAGGAAGTCGGGGTAAAGTTTTGCGTTGCAACGGCATGCGATGTAATGGCATGCTTTGTAACGTAACATATTCAAATATGAATAATCATTGCATTAGGGTCACGTTACATAAAGCATACAGTAAATCCTTTAGGTAATCATGCATAAGTATGGCTAAGAACTACATTAAAATGTCATATATGAAACACAAATGCACACATTACAAACACTCTTGTTAAGAGTAATCACATTCTACATTTATGAAAATGGTTCTTATCCAGTTGTCTAACAGTGAGTGCTATGCAATGTATTGATACACACATTATGAAAGTTTAATTTCATCTTGATAGTGAGTACATATCTATTGAGTAAGGATGATTTATTAATATCTTATTTAATACAGTTTAAGACATAGCTTGAGTACATTCACTAGTCCTACAGTAAATGCACTTTAGTAATAAGGTCAAATGCACCACTTATTTGAATATCGTTAGACCATAGAAGAGTCAAGTGCTAAATGCACATTCATGTAATGTATCTGTTATGAAGTTGTGACTTTTTGTGACGTGCAAGGGGTTGGTAAAGTTACGCTGCACCATTGGCGTAACGCAAAATGGTGGAGTCCTCCTGCAGCAGAATGTGAAGAAGGGCCCCTGAGTTTCCCATATTTCACAGATAGTCATCGGCCTTCGGCTCAATGGGGCGGATTGCCCAAACAACGCCCCCTACCCCAGGTGCTGCCTGTGTTACGCCCCTGTAACCTTGTAATGGCCAGAAGATGGACAAAAAGGCAACGCTATTCGTCACTGAAAAGGCTATCGAATGGTCCTCATCAGAAAAAAAGTGAATATCTCTACATTGTTGCAAACTCGTTTATAGACACTTTCCTGCGAATATGCTCCGGTGTTTTGAAGTTTTATAATGGTGCATTAAACTGCTGCCTTTCAGAGCATCACTAAAGCGGAAATCTCCCTCAGGGATCTAGTGCGTGGTACAGTCTGCCAAATCTGCTATCAATGTATTTAATCCTGAATTCAGACTTCTACCACTGAAAAAATGTGCTACTATTGTCTGGGGAATCTGGCATTTCCAGGCCCATCTGGAGCGCACACTTCAGAGCAGCGGAGTTAAGCGCGGCTGCTCTCCCTACGTCGCGCGCTCACAGCAGCAGGCCTTACGTGATACGCAGGCCTTCACGGCTCATTGCGCGCGCTTTTCTACGCCTCGTTGAATTTATTATTGCAATGTTCAGGTTCATAGTCTTTCTGCTTTCATCCCTTCAAAGGACTCCGAAAATTGTTCTGTGATGTGGCTCAATTGCTGGCGTTAGATTTGCTGACAGCCGTCTGCACTCACTGATTGACCCGCGCCTTTGTACAGTGGGACATGACAATTGAGCGAATAATCGGCGATACTCCCAAATCCGCTCCCTGGGCGCGCGCCGGACCTTTAAAGTGTGAATTCCCTGTGGTTTCCGATCCAGCTTCCTCTCTCCAGTTTCATTAAATAAATCCTTTAAGCTTCCCAGCGCGAGTAATAAAGACCCCTCGTCGCAAACACATAATCGAATAGGCCTCTTAATGGAACACTATCATGTTTTCTGAACACGCATTAGCAAAATTCATCGTTTACCTTCACTTATCAATCAATCTCTTGCTAAATAGGCTTTCAAAACCAAAATAAACACGCGAACAGATATAATCTCGGGTCACAGTGAAGGAATTAAATGGAATCTGCTATAGAATAAATATGTAAAAGGAAAAGCGACGCTAGAATAAATTCCATCAGGCAACTGTCTTGCATTCCTTTGTTTCAGTTCTGTCCGTAGGGTGTTAGAATTTAAGTGCTTGCCACACTTTATGACCCGCCCCTTGCATGGTCAGGGATCCCAAAGCATAATTAAATTCGCCATTAAAATATGTGCCAAGCATATCTTTGTCGTGTGTTTCCTTCCCTAGCGATATGAAATAGAAAGATATGTCCCAGATTAAGAATATTTCAAATTTGCCACCCAGCAGGAGTCGAGGCGCTGCATTATGGATTTGCCGGCGGAGGCACGCAGACGACAAGCTTCACAGTCACATTGAGAGGGAATTTCAAATGCTGAACCACCATTTTGAGATTTCATAGAAAAAGTTTTACACTAATCATTTAAGTGAAGCCAAAAATCATAGGGGTGTCTCTAAAGTGTGAATTCCCATTTTATTTCCCGTGGGAAAATTTGCTTTCTGGTATAGAAAAAAAGACTGAACGGATGTGCACCACATTTTGCACAAAGATAGAACTTTACTCAGAAAGAATGCTTCTTGTGATTTGGTGCAAATCCGTTCAGCTGTTTACGAGAGATTATCATTAAAAGAGGGCCTTGGGTTGGGCATGAATGGGTTTACCTTCCGATATTGACAGAAGAGATTCTTAAATTTGGTTCTCTTCTTCCAGTTTGGCAGACGTACCAAAACTGCCACTGAAGATGCATAGATAAAAAGTTGGATTCTCCCTTAGTGAGTCTGATTCTGAGGTGTATGCAGGTAATACAGTGCAATCCATTTCACATGATTTCCAGGCCCTTATAGTGACCAAGGATGAAGAAGATTGTAGGCTAGTGTTAAATGGTAGCGGCAGTTCAGTCGATAACCTTTCAAGTATTGCCCGGCGGTAATCGCCTCTCATACCACTCGATAATTTACCAATGAAAGAGGCAGGCGCCGGAGACTGGAAGGCAGGAAACAAAGTTTTATTCCGTCGGAGCAGAACACATCAGATCAGACAGCAAGGTATCCTCACGAGGTGCTCTAACTGCATCTCTGAGGCCTGGCCTCTTATACACACGTTTATGATTTTATTGCAGGATTATTGTACATGGCACATTCTTGAGATCCCCTTGATGCATGGGGGAACATCCCCTGAAGCCCCGGCTCAGATCCGATCCCACACATAGCTACAGTAGAAGTTCCCACCTCACCCGCAGTAGGAGATGGCTATCACGCAGCAGGGTATTCCGCCAATTCCCGGGGATGTGTGCAACCAGCCGGGTCTCAGGGGGTAGGGGCTTTGATCTACTGTAATCCCTTTGATGTGGGGTGTTTCCCTTACAGTAGGGGCAATAAACTGCATCCGCAGGGCTAGGTGATGGCCTGGGACCAGTTCGGACAATGGGGCGCAGAGGAAGGGGGTTATCAAATGAGAGGCATGACCATGTATGGGATGTCGGTCGGATGTGGTTCCGTAGCAGGGTCGCGCAGAAGGAGAGGGTTTATGGCCTGTATGAGAGAGCGGGGGTGGCCGGCGCGCGGGGGATGCTTGCAGTGTCAGGGGAACGCGCTGGCGATTGACAATGAGCGGGGGAGAGAGTGGGGTGCCCAAAATGGCTACCGTGTGCTCGCTGTGCGTAGCGCTGGGGAGAGGCAAGATGGCGCAGATAATGTTTAGTTTGCGAGCTAAATTTCCACAGTCCTCCCTTTTAACATATCTCGCCAGCTTGCCTGGCCGACATTCACCTTCGTTAGCCCTTCAGCTATAATATCGTTAATGTTTGTCATACATTCCTTAAAGATACAGAGTTCTTAGGCAGGCAGGAGTAACCTGACACATTTGTACATTGTTTCATACAGTTTGATAAAGTAGGCGAGGAGGAAGTACATTCAAAATTACATTAGCTGCGCTGCATGTCAGGCCCAGGGATAGGAGGAGGTGAGCTTGTTTGAGCATGAATAGGATACTGTCTCAGTGTATAGTCGGAAGTGATTGATGCAACATCATGAAAACTCGATAGGAAGATAGTTAATAAAAAGGTGGTTGGGAGAGGATTTTCAACTTAACATAGGTTCTTCTTTCCAGTGTCCTATTATAAAGAGCCATCACTGGTAAGCTCTTGTTGTTGTTCTTCTTTCGTTGGCACTGTTGAGCACCGGCGGTGGAGCTAAGGTCCAGCTCAAATCCGATTTCTCACGTGGCAGGGTGTGACCACTCACTGTTCTCTTATCACAGTCCTGTTCCTTAACACAGTTCACCATAGGTACTTTGAGACAGGGTACCTGCTTTTTGTTCTTCTGTAGTTAAGTCAGCATAATCCATATAAAAGAGGGAGAGAGAGAGAAGGGTGTGACGTGCTTCGGTACGCCGAGGGAAGAGGGTGTGGAGTGGGATCGGATCAAAAATGCAGACCAAGGAGAGCAGGATCTTCCAGCACTGGGCCCATCAATCGGGCCCGACGGGTTGGGACTTCAGGCACGCTGGTATAATGGTGCCTTGTCTCACGCCCTTATTGCTTCGATGCTTCCCCCTTGGTCGATGCCATAGATGTTCCATGGTCCGCAGCCAGGCTGTGCGTCACGTCCGACCCCTCTCTTCCGATGGCCGTAGGTTATCTTTGAATGGGTACAAGAAACAAAAATCTTAGAGAGTTTGGCAGGGAAGATATTCACATATTTCATCTTCTCTCCCAACCACCGAGTAGTTGCGGAAAGGTTTTTATCGGTTGCTGTATGATTGGTGTCCATTAATTCTGATGTTAGTGTGCGTGTTACTAATCTATTAATTATTGCTGTGGTGCAGGTTTCTGTGGGTATCCCTGTCCATCGTCTGGCCTTCTAGGTGTCGATTCCTGCGCCCTATAATCGTTGCAGGAAGCCTGACATCTGTCAACCTTCTGGTCTATTAAAAATTCAAACTGGCTTCTCCGGTAGAGACTCGTTCATCTCAACACAAGTTTTGGTAATACACATTTTCCTCCGAAGACTACTAAGTTTATAAAAAAAGTAAGTGCGAGGTGCTACTGTCATGCGTTCACGAGTATCCTTTTCGGGGAGGAACATAAGCTAAGCATTATTTTTGCTGGGGACAATAGGTAACCCTTTATCAGTTTAGGCTGTGTATTATTAGAAAATAGGGTCATCAGCTGTTTCGTTCAAAATACTCTGAGACGGCTAGTATAGGGCTGGGGTTATCTTTGGGAGAACAGGGTGCTTTAGACATTCTATTTCGGGGTGATTGGTCAGGGGTAATTCTGGGTGGTGGAGATGGTGTCTTCTAAAAACAAAAACCACTGACATATAGTCCCCGTGTTGAGGGCCAGATTGGGAGACATCAGTCGTCTTACCTGTCCTTTCTTTCTCAGCCGATTAAGCTCAACATTTGCAAAAAGGAGAGGTAGTAACGTGGTAAAGTATGGTCGTTTTGTTTCTGTCAATTTGTTCGAACACCACCGTGTTTCAGGCCAATTATACACTTACCGAAGAGGTATGTGTCGTTAATTTATTCAAGAAGAAAGAGGGCAAGAAAGAGCTTTTTGTGAGGGAGGGGGAGAGAGAGAGAGAGAGAGAGAGAGAGAGAGAGAGAGAGAGAGAGAGAGAGAGAGAGAGAGAGAGAGAGAGAGAGAGAGAGAGAGACGTGTGCATCAAGTAGGCTATTTGGCATACATACGACACAAAACGAGAGAGACATGGGTAAGATAATAGGCCACTTGGTGCACACACAACATGGAGTAGCATGGGTCTGTTCCATGTAAGAAAACACAAGCGGGGAAAAGACATAAATTCGGTGATCACGTACACACAAATGCCGGATAGGGTGTGACAGTACATGCATCAAGCGCAGAAACTTAAGACGGAGACTCAGGCCTACGTTGAGTATGGGGATCTCTCCTTTCCTGTCCTCTTTTCCTATGCATGCTGCGTACTTTCAGTATTTTGTAGTTTATCTTAGGGGGTGTCGGACCCTTTATTCTCCTCCCTTTGATCGGTGGACGAGCACTTCAAGCATACAGTGACGCTCTCTTCAAGTGACCCAAACATGAAATGCATACACATTCATGCCGTATAATCGTAGCACACACGCACAATCATATCATACAGTTTTTCATGTTCCCAATGGTGGTCTGTACTTTACGCACTATCTCACAACGTTTGTCTATGTTTTCCCTGATATTGAACTCGGTGCGGTTCATGTCCACTCCACTCTTCAGTCGGAACTTCGTCGTGACCTATAGAGGGGAAAAAGAGGGGAGGGGATGTGCAGTATTCAAAGTACCCTAGCGCGCGCAGACACGAAAAAGTTCTACTTACCACGTACTAGTCTAGCCGCAGGGGTGGGCAATACCATAGGCCTATTATTCTTTTTGTCCGAGGCAAAGATGCCCTTGTTCATTCATCTCTTAAATTCGGGTTCCTTGGTCGTACATGTATTTCTCAATAGGTCGTGTACTGTGGTTACTAAACATGGCGGCGGCTGATTAGGCTGCTGCGGCACCCTGAGGCGAGCTCCCGTCGGAGTTGAACCCACCTCGGCATTCGATGAAGCTATAACCGAAACCGAGTTGTAGGGTCTGCGATGGAGATTGTCGGGGCTTTTATCATTTCATTAGAGTCAGGAAACACGCATTTCGGATCAGGTTGGTTTTCATCAGGCGGTTGTCCCTTTAACGAACGCCGAACGCCGAAGAAGCAATACTGTGTTTCTCCAATAGACGCCCCGCGTTACGTTGCCTGCCTGTGTTCCGCTTTCAGCTTTCGCCTGCGTGGCTCCTCTCTGGATGGTGCTTGCCGAGTTTTTTCTCCCCATACTGGCTCCGTGTGTATTTTTTCGACTGTGGCGAGAGTGCTTCAGAGCTCCTTGAAGAACGCCCCCCAGGAGCTAATTACCGGCCAAAATTCTTTTTCTTCATCACTGCAAGAGCCCCCGGGGAAGCCGAGGCTGCGTCTGTGGTCAGCCGCGCTGGAGCTAAGGCGTGGGAGAAAGGTGCGGAGCCTGGTTCAGTCACGTCGAGGTACTGCCAATGGGGCTGAATCCAAAGCGGTAGTCACTAAGGACACGTCAGGTGGGTTGAAGAAGTCTGTGATATCGCCTCCTCCTCGGGGAGAAGCCGAGGGAGGAAGGTTGGCGAAAAGTTTCTATCTCTGTGGTGAGAGTTTAAAGAGTGTTAATACGCTGGCTGAACTGCGGCCTGGGCCTGAGGTTTCTTGTGGGGAGTTTGTTGACTGTTTATTTACCGCTGATGGGGAGCAGGTTACTCAAGAGTCAAGTGAGGTAGTTTCACAAGCTCTAGGTACTGTTCAGCGTTCTCAGTTTCTGGACAGAGGGAAATCTTCTTCCTATCTAAATACAGAAGTCAAGGCTAGAGGGAGCAAATATAAATCTAAATCCAAAGTAAAGGGTCCTAAGGGTCCTAAGGTAGTACAATCTTCAGGATCCAAGATTACTCCATCACTTAGATCTTATTTTAAAGCGGTCCCCCAGATTCTCAATCTCGTGGAAGATCATAGTATGGCAGGGGTTTTGATTGTCCCAGACACTCTCCCCTCTCCATCTGAAAATGGGTCATCATTATCATTATCCTCCCACATACCAGCTAGGGACGAAGCCACAGAAGAGGGATCGGCTACACCGCTACAATGTACCCCACAAGAGAAAGGCCTAGAAGAAGCCGGGATAGATCAAGAGGTGGTGCTGGGAGCTCAGGCATCGGGGGGTTTGTCTATCATCGAACAGTGTCCTCCCTTGAGTCCCTCTCTAAACCTGACAAGGTCGGCAAGATCTAATTCCGATGTACAGGCGGTAGCGTCCTCTGTGGTGGAAGGGGCAGCTGGTGGAGAGTGTCCGGATGAAGTCAACATCAAGGCTCTGCATCAGAATGCTTCTGCTGGTGTTATTACGGCCAACCTTGAGGCGGAATCTTCCATCTCTGTCGCCTCGTTGTTGGGGATGTTCTCTGCACTCACGATGGAGATCAGGAAGGGGTTTTCTGAGTCTTCTGCAAATCAGTTAGAGATAAGGAAACACTGTGAAGCTCTGGACAATAAGATTGAGGGGTTGAATGTCAGAACAGGAGCTTTGGAAGAGACCTCTGCAGCACTCTCTACTAATATGAAGCAAGTTAAGGATGATATAAAAAAGCTTACTAGAGAGGAGCAAAGTCTAAACGAGAGATTGGAGTCATTAGAAAATAATGCCAGGCGGGGGAATATACGGATTCTCAATATTCCGGAAGGTTCTGAGGGCTCTGATATAAAGCATTTTATTTCTGTTTTGTTAAAGGAGTCCCTGGGCTTAGAGCACTCAGTAGAGGAGTTAGCCATGGACATACAACGAGTCCACAGAGATCCCTTTCGGCGGAATCCTCAGAGATCGAAGCCCCGTAAGATTCTGGTCAACTTCCATACGTATGTGCTGAAGGAGCAGATCCTAAATTTGGCATTAAAGCAAAAATCTCTTGCGGGGAGTGGGTTTACTTTCTTAGTTAGGTCTGACCTCTCTAGAATTACATTGGAGAAGCAATGGGAGTTTGGGAGGAGACTGGACGCTTTTAGGAAAGCAGGAGCAACAGCTCAGCTCATGTTTCCGGCATCTATTAAAGTTATGCATAATAATAATCGGATGTATAACATCAGGTCGGTTCAGGAAGCTGATGAGCTTTTGTTGATTCTAGGCAAGGAGCATAACTAGTCTAAGTATGCATCGTCATAACCTTGGTGTCTCTCTCCTGATAAGCCTTATAGACCGCGTTCTTCTTTAACATATAGGTCTGTATTGGTTTAGCCTCCTTACTTTATGTCATTTTTTTTTTTTTTTAACACAAAAAATTTCCTTTTTTCTTCTGATCTCCATGCAGCTAAATTGGCCAAAGTTATGTTTTGGTTACTTACATCATCGACGTATATTTTTCATATCTTATTTTCCATCGCTGGTAGGGAGGGGGGTTCTCTTTGACGGGAGCCTTGTCAAGGGGTGCTTCTACCGGTTCTTTCCGGCTAGATAACACAAGGGTTTTCCAAGGGGGGTGGGGTTGCTGGGAGATGTCTCACGGGGGTAGGAGGGGGGTGGGGATGGGGGGGGTGGCAAAAATATAAAATGGTCCTCATAGCTCGAAGCAGTTCTATTAAAGATGGAAGTAGGCATATATTGATTCAGGGACCAATGCAACAAACGGTAATATTGGCTTTTTTTTACAGTCTTTTCCCTTTAAGTATGGGTAGTGTAAAATATATCTCCTGGAATGTTAATGGCCTCCGCACCAAGCCCAGAGCTAATAGAATCATGCAATATTTGCGGGATTTGGATGTGCAGGTCTTGGTGCTCCAGGAGACACACCTAACTCACACGGAAATGCTTACCCTTATTAAGAAAAACAATTGGATAGACTTCGCAGTTTCGACTACCCAAACATCTAATACAAGAGGGGTCTCAATTGTATTTAAAAAAGGAGCTAAAGCTAGGCTGATATCACAGGCAGTTGACCCAGGTGGCAGATGGGCCATAGTGTCAGTTGTTATATCTGGTAAACAAAGTACAATCTTAGGATATTATGGCCCGAATCAGGATGATCCCTCCATTTTGGAATCTATATTCTCACATTTGATTACTTTCCCTGAACCCATTATTTTGGCAGGCGATTTTAATATCATACTGGATCCTCTGTTGGACAAATCACCCAATAATCGATCCTCTGTCTTTTCTAAGACGAGGGCCCTGCTCCAAAGTGCCATGAAGCAATATGGGTATGTTGATATCTGGAGAGCGAGGTCGGGGCAACAACAAGGGGTCTCTTTCAGGAACTATAAATATCACCACCAGTCCAGAATAGATTTCATCTTAATAAGTCTGAGGCTGGTGGATTCCGTAAAGAGTATTAGTTACCTCCCATCACATCTGTCGGACCACGCAGCGGTAGTAATGGAGATTGCCAGTTTGATTAAAAAGAGTTCCACCTCATGGTCTTTTGACAGGTCTCTTCTCTCATCAGTAGAGGATATTACTTTTCTTAAATCAGAAACCCATAATTTTTTGATTTCCAACAGTGGCTCAGCTACGTCTAGGATAATCTGGGACTCGTTTAAAGCTTTCTTGAGAGGGGTTATCATTGGAAAGGTTTCATACCGTAAGAAGTTGCATAGAGAGGAAGTCACTTCCATTGAAGATCAGATATCTCAAATACAACAAGATATAGATTCCAACTGTATGGATCCCGGTTTAGATCTGCCCACTCTCTATAACCAATTAGTGACTCTGAAGGGTAGCCTGAGTTCTTTATTAAATCTTCGACTTCAACAAAGATGGGAAGCCAGTAAGTTGGCCCATTTTGAATACACTGAAGGTGCCGGGAAATTACTGGCCTGGAAAACCAAAACGGATCTGGTGCGGAATAACATCGCTGCAATAATGGTAGATAACATCATCTTCTCTTCAGATGAGGACATCAGGGCAGCCTTCAGAGATTACTTTCAAGTAATCTATGAGGAGGATAAGCAGATCTTGCCAGAGTCTGTTGAGGGTTGGTTAAGGGACATCAATTTACCTTCACTATCTGCCGAGCAATCTCAATCTTTAGATAAAGCCATCACTGAGGATGAGGTGAGATCTGCCATTAAAAGAAGTAAGAAGGGGAAGGCGGCTGGACCTGACGGTCTGCCGGCAGAAATCTATAGAGCCCTTGAAATAGAATTAGTTCCATTCCTCACCGTTCTTTTTAATCAAATCTTACTGGAAGGTCAGCTTCCGCCAGATTCCTGGGATAATGCCTCAATCACTCTTATTCTGAAGCCAGGGAAACCAAAGACGGCTTGTGGTTCTTATAGGCCAATTTCAATCCTGAATGTGGATTACAAGATCTTCACCACAATCTTGGCATCTAGGTTGGCTGTGATTGCGCCTCTGGTCTCCATCCGGACCAAAAGGGTTTCGTTAAGGGGCGACAATTATTTGAGCTAACCTATGATTTAATAGGTGCCATTGATATAGCATCGGCTCGGACCCTGCCTTTGGCCGCCCTCACGTTGGATGCAGCCAAGGCCTTCGATAGAGTTAACTGGGTGTACCTGTCGGTGGCCTTGGCTAAGTTTGGCGTGGGGGATGGGATACGTAGGGCAATTGGCTTGTTATATCATAATCCTGTAGCACGCCTCTTGGTCAATGGAGATCTGTCTGACCCTGTTACCATCACTAGGGGGACACGGCAGGGCTGCCCACTTTCCCCCCTTTTGTTTGATTTTTATATCGAACCCTTTGCGCAACAACTGAGGGAGGAGACTTCTATTAAGCCATTCTCGTATAAAGGGTGGGTGAGGAAAGTAGCCCTATATGCCGACGACGTGCTTATTCTTACCTCAGATGTTGGCTCTGCACTCCCTATAATTTTAAGGATTGCTCGTTCATTTGGTCAAGTCTCCGGTTACGAAATTAATGATACTAAAACAGAGATGCTTGTTTGGAATCATGAAGGGCAAGCTATAGACTTACAAACGGGCTCCTCGATGAGATATTTGGGTTTACAGATAGGGAAGGACATAGAAAAAATAGCTCAAGTTAATTTAACATCGGTAGCTAAAGAATGCCGTAGGTTATTACACTCATGGTCTCATATCCCACTATCTTTAATTGGGAGGGTCAACTTAATCAAGATGTCGATCCTTCCTAAAATTTCGTTTTTGTTTTGTACCATTCCCTTGCACTTTGATTATTCTTGTTTAGTTAAATTGCAGTCAGACATAACATCTTTTATCTGGAACAACAAACAGGCAAGGATTTCTTGGAAAAAGCTTAGAAGGCGAAGGGACAAAGGAGGCTTGGCAGCCCCGGACTTGAAATTATATGCTTGGGCCTTCCAGTTAACTCATTCCCGCATGTTGTTAAAAATACCTACAGACTACGGGGTGGGTTTAATGTTTTCAGCCATGTTAGAAGGGGAAGGAGCTAGTCAATCAGCCTTTCTTTTTAAATTCGGCAACCCCAAGTACTTCAAAAAGATTAAACTGAAGGTACTACAAGGCTTGGCAAAATTATGGGCCGAAGTTACAAGATCGATAAAAGTAAGCTACTTTTGTGAAAGGACGCCGCTATGGGGTCTCCCTGAAAACCCTGTTTGGCTTGAAGACATTCTAGCGTCTCCAATAAGAGACGCAGGCTTAGAGGTCTGGGGAGACCTTTTTTTTGACGGGGAGCTGCTTTCATGGGAACATCTTTTGGCTAAGATCGGCCCTAATCTGTCAAGACTTAAATACCTTCAAGTACATAGTTGGACTCAGGCCTACAAATCTCAAGCCTTAGAAAGAAATAAGTTTCCACTTGGAGGATATAGCCTGCTCATAAACAACTTGATGGACAATCCCGTGGGAAAAAAGGAGACCTCACAGTGGTATAATCTTCTGTTGGAGGAAACGGATGGAGTCTTTGATCTGCCTGATTCACTTTGGAGCCCTTCAATCTCTGGCCCAAACCTACAAAATCTTTGGACAGACTCATTCGGCCTTTTGTGCAGCATAGTTAAGCCTTCTTGGTTACGGAGGAACCACTTGCTAACACTACATAGGGCATATTATTCTCCTCTTAGACTATCTAAATTTTCCGAGGGTAACTCAATTGCTTGTTCCAGATGTGGGCTTCTGGCGGCTCCAGACACCCATATGTTTTTTGACTGCCCCAGTTTAGGGTCATACTGGGCAGCTATCAGTAACCTTCTAACTACTTCAGTGGGTGTTAAAGTTAACATTGACTTACCTCTTGTGATCTTCGGGATTTTGGAAGGAGCTCAAGGTGCAGCTAAAAATTTAGTGTTCTATACGATTTTGTTGGCAAGAAGGGAGATCTGCAAGAAATGGAAGGACGTGTCCCCTCCTTCCTTCAGCGAATGGCAGGCCTCCGTCATATATACATCACGTATGGACCTGGCTAGGGCTGGTAATCAGAGCAAAAGAGCATTTTGGTATTTGTTGCCATGGGTACACTGAAATACCCGGGGTTTTTTTTTTTTTTTTTTTTTTTTTTTTTTTTTTTTTTTTCCCCGGGTCCGATGATTACCCTATTATGGTGTTCTAGCCATTTGTACCATACCTGGTCCTAGCCCGGGCTGACTTGGTTGCCACTTACACCAAGGTGGTTTACAAGAAGGGAAATGCCTGGTTCTTCGCCTTCCAAGATTGAAACTGCAATTGCTGAGGGATATTTTCTACTTACTTCCTTGGTCATATATCCCTGCCAGTTCTTTTGAACTGAGACAGCTGACTGTAGGGTAATCTGGTATGGCACTGAAACCATGGTAGCAATGAGGACAAAAAAAAAAAAAAAAAAAAAAAAAAAAAAAAAAAAAAAACGTTTGTCTATGTTTTCCCTGATATTGAACTCGGTGCGGTTCATGTCCACTCCACTCTTCAGTCGGAACTTCGTCGTGACCTATAGAGGGGAAAAAGAGGGGAGGGGATGTGCAGTATTCAAAGTACCCTAGCGCGCGCAGACACGAAAAAGTTCTACTTACCACGTACTAGTCTAGCCGCAGGGGTGGGCAATACCATAGGCCTATTATTCTTTTTGTCCGAGGCAAAGATGCCCTTGTTCATTCATCTCTTAAATTCGGGTTCCTTGGTCGTACATGTATTTCTCAATAGGTCGTGTACTGTGGTGCAAGATACCATACCTTGCGTTCGGCATATACCTTAAGTTATAGTTGATCATCGATTTGACAATTCTTGGAAAAGGACAGGTGTGATGGGTACAAATTCCGTTAAAAAAGATTTTAGGCAAATGGAGTCTGTAATATCTGTATTCTTTCGTTTGGGAGTAACAATCATTTATTCAAAAAGAAAAACCTTTAACAACCTAGATGATTTGCCATGACAGTGATTCAGTAATTCCTTTTAAGAAGCCCTTTATTTAAAACAATGTCAGTATAGAAATACGGGCCTACAGCCGCTATAGGCCGGCCACGGCGTGAGAGGCGTCGAGCATCATGAGCAACACTACTTTGGCATAAAATCGGTTCCTTCCCCGCCCCTCCCCTCCCGACCATCATGTGTGGAAGCATCGCATATCTATATATATATATCTCTTTTTAACACAAATGTCACGTGACTGGAACGCCACAAGTGTTTGTAGGCCTCTCCTACATCGGCGCCATCTTGGGGCGAGGTCGGGCCAGTGTACAGTCTAAGTCTTTCCATGAATTAGCCGTTGGACCAGAATTCCTTTTGGTAGTTCGAGAACTTTCGTTAGCGTCAACTTTGCGTCAGCATGGCGTCACTGCGACCTCGTAGCAATGCCATGGTTCGTTCTTGGGGCGGGGCAGCAGGCGGGTTCTTCCGCCGACGCTTTGAACCAGTCTTTCTCACTGCACCAAGCGGAGGCAAGGTGGCTGTCGCCCGGGGCAAAGAGCAATGGCGGCGGTTTGTCCTTACCGGAAGTCCGCGGGAGTCGAGTGTCAAATGACTCCAGCTGATTCTGTAAGGCTGATGGGAGCATTTTGTCAAGGGTGGGGCCCATGCCCAAGCAGACAAGCTTTCGAGTCCAGAATTGTCTCACGGTGGGCTTAGGCCTGGATCCGGAGGAGCCGACCGCCGGAGTCCAAGGGCAGCAGTAGCAGCAGCTCTTCGGTACAGCCACCGGAGAGGAGCCAACAGCAGTAACAACGGCAGTTCGGATGGTACTGCCACCGGGGTGATTCCAGTAGCAGCGACAACAGCAGTTTGGATGGTATCGCCACCGGGGTGGGTCCCCGATTACTTGGCTGCGGGGGCCCACTCCTCGCATCGGGTGCTAGTGGCGATCCTGGTGAACCCGTGCTTGGGCGGTGGTCCGGTGGTCGCGTGCAGCGGCAGGGTGCAGCTCAGCTGGCCGGCGAATTAAAGACGTTTTGGGTGCCCTCATCTGCTGGCGAGCCTCCACCTGGGGAGGTGGGGGAGGCCCGTCCGCGTCGCCTCCCCCCGCCAGGGCACCCTCCGTTATTGAAGGAAGAAGAGAATGGGAAGATCCGCACAGCGTGCCAGGGTGCAATTCAGCAGACCGATGAAAAAGATGGCTGGGGTGCCCTCATCTGCTGGCGAGCCTCCACCTGGGGAGGTGGGGGAGGCCCGTCCGCGTCGCCTCCCCCCGCCAGGGCACCAGCCGTTATTGAAGAAAGAAGAAGAAAACGGGAAGGTCCGCACAGCGTGGCGGACTCTGCCTTGGCGCTGCCAGAACTTTGGCGCTTCGTGTAGCCTCCGGCCTATTCGCACAGTCGCCCGCCACTGATGTCAATGGATTTTTGCATGGCTTTTATAGCCCAAAGTCAACTAAAAGGACCGCCCAAAAACAGGCCAATGTTGCAACTTCGAGGAAGGAGAGGCGAGGACGGTGTCACGTGGACGTAAATGCTTTGGGATGCAGGTCGCAGCAGACTGTCATGTAAATAGTTATTTAAAACATGTTTTAACCTGTTCATCTTGTCGGAATGTTGTTATACCTATAAGTTATTAAAAATGTTTAACCATACTATTTTGTTGGGGTGTTGTACATATCAGCAATCTAGTTAGTGTATTCGGAAAAATGGCATTGTTCGATTTGCACGTGATCCTAATCAAGTTTGGTGACGTTGGTGGTGGGTATCAACAAACTTCCGGTTGTGTCTACTGGGGTCCCTATTTTTGTTCAATTCCAGAAGGACCGGGCACTGGGGTTTCCAGTGTCCGAACCCTCTACAGAACGCACATTGATTCCCATCTAAGTTTCTCCGTCCGTTTGTAGGGTGCAGGTGTATGGTCTCTAGGGGGTAGCTTTCTAGGGGCGGTTGGTTGGTAATTCCCCTTTGGGGGTTCCCTTCCTATGGTCACCCCCTGCAACTGTGCTATCATTACCCTCTCCTTCAGTTCCTTTTTCTTCCTCTCTGATGCCCTATCGTTCTCGTTTTTGGTTTTCGTAGTATTGGGCCATCTGGAGAATTGCTGCGGGTTTGGAGGCGGCACAACTACTCTCGCTGGTCTGTAGCTTCTGGGAAACTTCTTGTGACAGACCCTTCACATAATTCTGGACAAAGAGGTGATGTCCGGTTGCGGTGGTCATGTCTTGGCCACTGTAATCGGAAAACACAGTCTCGAATCGGGAGAAGTATTCAGACACATCCTCCTGGGGTTTCTGGCGACAAGCCGTCACTATCGACCAGTCTACCTTTCTTTCTGGGATTAGAGTCTTCAGCTTCTGTACAATCTTGTCTGGGAGCTCTAATATGGCTTTCGGGGGTTTCTGTCCTGGTGGTCTGTCTGTGTTCTTTAAGGTGTCGGTAGACCTCGAGTGTACGAGGGAAGAGGTTCGTCACATCGCCCTCTCTTTCTTCCCCAATGTCTACCTTCCTATATAGGGTCGCTAAGCCTTCGGGACCTTTATCGCGGTACCTATCCTCATATGCATTTAGGGCATGATAACAAAGTCGTACGACAAAGGGTCGTCTGCGGCTGTCTGCATACGAGTTATATACGTCTGTTATATACTCCTCACTTTCCTTACGCTCCACTAGTGTCTTTACTATTTTGTCGATTCCTGCTCGTTCGTCCTTCGTTAGTCGATTCATTCTGGTGGACTCTTTCTTTCTCATGTCAGGGTCATCTAACGTTATAGCCGACGTTGGATTCAGTACAAGAGGCTCGGCCGGCGCGGAGGCCGTGAGGACCGAGGCCCCTGTACTGCTTTCGCTCGTGTTTGGGGGTTGTGGGTGTTGCACTACTGATTGGGAGGGTGCGTATGGAGGGGGCATGTAAATGATCGGGGGACCTAATAGTAATTCATCATTCGTTCGCTGCTTGGAGGACAACTCAGGATAGAGCAAAGAAGGGGTCCTAACAGCGTACTGGCCTGATTTTTCGGGCTCCTGTCTTAGTTTGGTTTCCCTTCTCTCCTTTATTTCTTCTTCTAATCTTCTAGCGGCAAGGTGAGCTGCCTTTCGTAATTCCTTTTCTGCTTTTACTTCTTCCCTCTTTTTCCGTTGCGTTGCTTCTTTGCGCCACATGCCGATACTGTCAAGCATAGTAGGCGTCGTCTTATTGCTACGCAGAGCTATTTCTAGCACTTCTATCTTATGGTCGTCGAAGGATCCCATCAGTGGCCACTGACTCTCGGGGTCCTTCTTGGTATATTTATGCCACAGCTTGCTATAAGCTAAGGCGACTAGTCCATATTTAGTGAACATGTCCTTATTAGGGGTGCCCTCCAGTGGAGCCGGATGGTTCACCTCTAATAAGCGGTCCGGGCAGAACCAACTACCAATCAGTGGGGAGAAGATAGGCATGACGGGTTTCAACGGGGACAAAAGTCAGCACTACCTATCTTTTCACTGCTTGCAAAGACTAGACAGAATATCTCTATTCCTCGTTATTTGTAAGCAGAGAATACCTCCAAAGAACCAATATCGAACAACTAGTGTTCGGACAATCAATCAATCAATCAATGGGGAGATAAAGATAGGCACGACGGGTTTCAACGGGGACAAAAGTCTGCGTTACCTACCCTTCACTATTTGCAAAGACTAGACAGAATATTTCTATTCTACGTTATTTGCAAACAGAGAATATCTCAAAGAGCACTATTCTTCAAAACAATCAATGTTCGGACAATCAATCAGTGGGGAGATAAAGATAGGCACGACGGGTTACAACGGGGACAAAAGTCTGCGTTACCTACCCTTCACTATCTGCAAAGGGAGAGAGAGAGAGTATTTCTACTCCTCCCCGTTTGTAGACAGCGAATATCTCAAAGAGAACAATCAATGAGCAATACTAGTATTTCCAAAACTTCAAACAATCTATCAATTATTTCGCAATTTTTCGTGTATCACGACCTTACCCGGACCGCGTGGACAGTTTCTCGTCTTCCGCCTCCAGCGCCCGATCGTCCTCTACTCTCCGTATTTGCCGCGGCACTCCTGATGGTTCCCAGTCAGGACCGTAGATCACTCGAGAGAGGTCTGCTCGGAACCAGTGAAGTTCGGATGATCGGCTGCCAGACGAGGGTCTATTGGGCTGGAGCTCTCCCGATCGTTGCAGTCGTTCACTCTGTCGTCGGGACCTCTCCCACTGGATCCACGTGTCGCTGATGGGCCCCACGTTGGGCGCCAATTGTTAAATGGTAGCGGCAGTTCAGTCGATAACCTTTCAAGTATTGCCCGGCGGTAATCGCCTCTCATACCACTCGATAATTTACCAATGAAAGAGGCAGGCGCCGGAGACTGGAAGGCAGGAAACAAAGTTTTATTCCGTCGGAGCAGAACACATCAGATCAGACAGCAAGGTATCGTCACGAGGTGCTCTAACTGCATCTCTGAGGCCTAGCCTCTTATACACACGTTTATGATTTTATTGCAGGATTATTGTACATGGCACATTCTTGAGATCCCCTTGATGCATGGGGGAACATCCCCTAAAGCCCCGGCTCAGATCCGATCCCACACATAGCTACAGTAGAAGTTCCCACCTCACCCGCAGTAGGAGATGGCTATCACGCAGCAGGGTATTCCGCCAATTCCCGGGGATGTGTGCAACCGGCCGGGTCTCAGGGGGTAGGGGCTTTGATCTACTGTAATCCCTTTGATGTGGGGTGTTTCCCTTACAGTAGGGGCAATAAACTGCATCCGCAGGGCTAGGTGATGGCCTGGGACCAGTTCGGACAATGGGGCGCAGAGGAAGGGGGTTATCAAAGGAGAGGCATGACCATGTATGGGATGTCGGTCGGATGTGGTTCCGTAGCAGGGTCGCGCAGAAGGAGAGGGTTTATGGCCTGTATGAGAGAGCGGGGGTGGCCGGCGCGCGGGGGATGCTTGCAGTGTCAGGGGAACGCGCTGGCGATTGACAATGAGCGGGGGAGAGAGTGGGGTGTCCAAAATGGCTACCGTGTGCTCGCTGTGCGTAGCGCTGGGGAGAGGCAAGATGGCGCAGATAATGTTCAGTTTGCGAGCTAAATTTCCACACTAGTGCTTAGGGATACAGAAAAGCAATTGCAATGGGCTTCAGACGTTGCTTTAAGTGACCTCAGACGAGCTACATTGGCCGGAGTTGCTGCTGTTGCAACAGGGTGCCAGTAATTGATGCTTGCTTTGATAGGGGATGCATCCCTTGGACTTTCCCTGTTGAGTCTTCCTGTCCTGGGGTAGACGTTTCTTGGCCAGAAGACTGGGACAGCAGGAGACAGCAGAAGAGATAAATATACTGTTGCCTTTTTGCCACAATGCTCCTCTTGCTTCCAAGAGGTGGTCTACTCAGTGGGGTTCTCATTCTCCAAAGGTGACCCAGAGATCTCATTTGCCCCTTTGGCCCCTCATCATCAGTGCTTCAGGCACTTTACAGAACCCTCAAGCAGTAGCAATCCCTAATTCAACCCTTTGAGTTGAAGTCAGCACCGGGAGCATTTACAAAGGTGTTGTCATGCCTGTGTGCCCTACAAGGCCCGTAGCATAGAAAACATTGGGCTGGACCTCATCTACAACATATAAAAGCTGTGCCCAACAAGCTGCTGTTGCCATTTTTCAAGATATTTGAAGAAAGAGGATAGCACACCTGCAAAACTGCTTACATGTGTTTCTAGTTTTCCACCACAGATGCACAGGCTTGTATACCAAATGCTACTAGTGGGACTGCAGCACTGCTTGTGCTACCCACTTAAGTAGCCCCTAAACCATATCTCAGGCCTGTCACTGCAGAGCCTGTGTGCGCAGTTTTAAACTGCCATGTCTACCTGGCAAGTTAATCGTCTTCCCAGGTCTAAACCTTCCTTTTTAATACATATAAGTCACCCCTAAGTTAGGCCATGGACAACCCAAGGGCAGGGTGCAGTATATTGAAAAAGTAGGGCATATAAGTTAAGTTTTACAATTCTTAACTTGTAAAATATTAAGTGCCGGGGCTCTGGCCAGGAGGCCACTGCAGATTGCACCACCCATCGCCCTTGTCATTGCTGCCAAAACAACTGCTAACCATCTCATCTCTCTCGCATGTAAATGCAACAGTTCAGATTATTCCAGGTCCCCAAAGCTAAAGGAATGGCTGGGGAGGCAGCTTCTAGCAATTTTAATGTATATTGTATCCCTAAACAACCAGTGTTCTGCTCAACTCTAAATTAGATGAGCAGCGCCACCATGTGGTAGACTGTTCTAACTCTGGTGTTGACAATTAGGTGCCGGTGCCGAGCACTGGAAACCAATTAAGTGCTCATGCTGAGCACTGGAAAGCATCGCCTGAAATTAAGCTGGTAGTGAAAAACTCCTAAATGTTCTGTACATAAGGGGGTCACCTTTGTGCATTGTGGTCTTAAACTCATTTTAATCTTGCCTCCCTTATTGATCAAATAATTTTGTATTGCTGGGTTGCATTTTAATTCTTGTATTTGCAGCACTTTAATGGCAGACGTTTAATATTTGCATCACTTGAATTCGGTGCCTGTACTATGTTTGCTTCTTGATTTGACCTTTGTGGGCACTGCTTTTGTTTGCCATGTTTTACCTCATAATGTATTGCTTTTGTATTTTCATTTTGTGGTCTATTTTAATACGACCGGATAAAGTTGATTTAACTTGACTTGAACTCTTAAATTCGTTTTCACTACTGCAAGGCCTATGTATCCCATAGGATAACATTGGGATTACCTTATTACTTTTTATAAGTGTAATTCTCAATTGGGAAGAGATCAGACCTCCAAGTCTGGTGTCTCTGGAATCGCAATTTAAAATCACAACTCGTGGTGAAGTCGGAATTTAAATTGCAATTCTGAAAATAACACTTTTAGAAAGTTATCATTTTCTTACTTTGCCCATTTGGTGACTGATGCCTGTCTCTGTTCAATCTGAGTTGGGTGACAGCTGGACTTTGTGTATTCCCTCTAGACAGCCACATACAAAAGGAGCTTAGGTGTGACTTGATGGGCCATTGTGGGAGATGTGAGGGGGTGCTAGGCACAGCCTCACACTTGCACATGAATAGGCTGTGTCCGGTCCACACACACAGGGCCACATACCCCCCTGTAGTGAGTCTGGATCAAGGACAGGAAGGGAGGACATTCATGCATATCAAGCCATCTTTGAAGTCTCCCTCACTTCAAAGGCTCAACCTGTTTGGTGTAACCCGATATACCATTGGAGCCTTACTGCTTCTAAGTGCTATTTTACAGTTTATTCTTTAAAAAATATTATATCTCACGTTCTACTTATTGGATGTTTGTCATTTTGGATTTGTTTGTGTGGTGTTTTCACTGATTTACTGTTTGAAGTGTTGCACAAATACCTTACACATTGCCTCTAAAGTGAAGCCTGACTGCTCTGTGCCAAGCTACGATGAGCACTAGTTAATTTAGGGTGGGTTTGAGACTTACCCTGACTGGAATTGTGATTGCTGTTGGACTAAGGTTTACACCCCTGTCAACCGGTAACCCAATTTCTAGCTTTACTACTTACATTAGTGTTCTTCTCATCCATATTCTAGAAAGAACCTTTGCGTGTTGTTGGAAGAATTTCATGTGAACAGTAATTCTAGTGGAATCAGATAGAACTCTTCAGCAGTGACATTTTTAATATATTTATATTCAGCTGTAGAGATAATAACATTGAGCCTCATTTATGAAAAGTGTTGCATTGCTTAATGAAAACAGCTATGCAACACTTTTCAGTGCACCCTCCTTGTGACATCATGGATGCGCCATATTTACTGTACAGCACTCCATGTCGCAAGGATTTACAGATCCATCAGAAATTCTTGACTTATCTGTAGGCGCAACTCCAGCCATGTGTCCTTTCACATGGGGCAAGCCCCATGTGAAAAGGTTGAGTCACTGTTATGCCTGCTGTGAGTCAGGCGTAAGAATTTGACACAGTCGCGTCCTAGCAGTGCAGCAGTGAAACCTCATGGATTTCACTGTGCCACGACTACAAGCCTTTTTTTGCGGGAGAACACCCACCCTGCATGCATTATACATGACGCAAGTATAATGTAGCGCAGGTGTTTACAAAGTGACGCATCTGCTTAGATGGGTCACTTTGTAAATATGCCGCAGTGTGGCGCATATTTTATGCCACCGGTGCGTCACAAAAAGTGATGTACCGGTGGTGCAAGGGGCTAATAAATAAGCACCATTCTCTTTAACTCAACATTTCAAAGAAAGTTTTGGACTTAAATATAACATAATTATTTTCCCTTGTGATGTCAAGAACTTTCATGAGAGAGAATCGAGAACGGGAATGAGTTATAAGGTGAATGAAACCAATAAAAAGGTGATACAAGAAAGATAAATCATCATGGCAAAAGAGGGGTGATCACAAAGTCTCAGTACTCAATAATAGTGTGACATGTTTTTATGTTTTCAATAATTAATATATGTTTATGTGGTCTTGTTGGACTTTGCCCTTTTTGGCTAAAGTTCCCTAAACTTTTTGCCTTTCCCCTAGACCTTTTTTCTGACATGGTGTTGACAACTTAGATGCTTTAGACACTTTGCCACTGCTGATCAGTGTCAAACTGCAGGTGCTCCCTGTATAAAGTGTTATGGTAATTGATTGTCCATAATTGGTATGTTTGCCTTACTAGTAAAGTCCCTAGTAAAGTGCACTTTGTGTGCCTGGGCTGGGAATACCAATGCTACTAGTGGGCCTGCAGCACTAATTGTGCCACCCACACAAGTAGCCCTAAAGAGAGAACTCAGGCCTGCCACTCGAGTGCCTGCGCGCAGTTTGCTAACTGCCAGGTTGTCCTGACAAGTGCACCCACTTGCCAGGCCTTACCTTCTCTTTTTATGCACATCAGACACCCCTATGGTAGGCCCAAGGTACCCCCCTGGGCAGGGTGCAGTGTATGTGAAAGGTAGGACATGAACTAGGGTGTGTACCATGTCCTGACAGTGAAATACTCTCCATTTCGTTTTTCACTGTTGCAAGGCCATCTTGTCCAGAGGACAGAATGGGGGAAGCTGTGTAATATGTTTCCAGCCTATCTCCCCATAAGCTTAAGATGGAGAGGTGAAGTTTAGTGTGCCTGAACTCACAAATTAATTTTTGTGAAGGTGTTTTTTGAATTGTGTGTTTAGAAACCACGCTTTTAGAAGTGGCTGGTTTTTTGTTCTAACAATTCTGTGTGTCTCTCCCTGGTTGTGGTTTGACTGTCTGGGTTTGAAAGTGATAGGATCTGGGGAATGTCTTGACCCAGGGGAGGAGTAGGTGAGAGCCACAAGCTGACCTGCATCTGGAGCGTAGGGGGGAGGAGTAGTCCCTGGAGGTGAAGAGGCCTGGGCTGCTGCCATAAGCCAATGGCTCCATCTCCTGCTGAGTGATAGAGGACCCAGACCCCCAGTATCAAAGGAAGAAGCTGTCACTGGCAAGGAGACATCCAGAACTGGTTAGGACAGGGGTCAGTACCCCCTGAACACCAAGACTTCAAAGACATTGAGGGGTATAACTATGAGAGTGAAACCCCTGGACTTTGGACTGATCAAGACTGAAAAGGATTGAAACTACTTCGCAGCCAAGAGGAACCTCTGCCAAGGAAGAACAGCTGAAGAGACTGAAAAGAAGGACTGGCCCTTGCTATGTGTTCTGGGGCTGCCTGCATTTTGCTGATTTAACCAAGGAGAGGCTAAGGGACTTTGCTGTGTGCTGTGTCCCCCTGCTTGAAAGGACTTTGCTGTGTGCTGTGTCCCGAAGTAATGTGTCTCCAAGGACCCGAGGAGAGCTGGCTCCCTGTTGTGGAAACTCAGGAACATAAAAGTTTCCAAGTGTGTCTCAGCGACGCTGTGTGCGTGTTCTTCGTGCAGCCTGAGACCTTTGTAAGGATTGCCCTGTGATCGTGTGCACCCGGAGTCCAAGTGAGTCTCAGGGACACTGTCTGCGTGTGCTTCGTGCAGCCTGAGACCTTTGTTAGGATTGCCCTGTGATCATGGGCACCCGGAGTCAAAGTGAGTCTCAGCGATGCTGTGTGCGTGTGCTTCGTGCAGCCTGACACCTTCGGGAGGATTGCCCTGTGATCGTCTACACCCGGAGCTCAAGTGAGTCTCAGCGACGCTGTGTGTGTGTGTGCCCTGTTGCAGCCTGAGACCTTCGTGAGGATTGCCCCATCACTGTGTGTCCCGGAGCAGTCGTGTTCTCTGCTTCGATCGGCAGTGTGACCAGAAGTGCTGCGATCGTCATTGCCATCAGCCCAGACCGGCATCTCCAGAGGAGCTGTGAGATGTCACCGCCGCCAGCCCGAGCCTGCCTTTGCCAAAGACAGACCTCGAGCGAGAAGAGGAGAGTGAGAACGCACCCCCAGGTAACGCTTAGCGAGTGTGCATTTGTCTCTGCCTGGGGCGGGGGGCGGGCAACAAGAGAAATGCTCTCGGCCTTTCCCATCTTTGCAGCGCGAGCTTCCGCCCAAGTCCGTATCACGGCCCGTACGTGCCGAGGCGTGGCAGTACCGGGCCGGAGTGTGGAACCACCACCTTGTTTTCCATCATAACAGTGTTGGGGGCATGATTTGGCAGTAGCTGACTGCAAGTCAGTAAGAGTGGCAAAGAGACCGACCAGAGCACCGCAAACGGTGCCGAATTACATTATTTTTGCATTAGGAACTGCCTGATTGTTGCATTACAAAGTGCCTTATTTTTGCATTACGAACTGCCTGAGTGTAGCATTACGAAGTGCATTATTTTGCATTACAAACTGCCTGATTGTTGAATTACGAATTGCATTATTTTTGCATTACGGACTGCCTGATTATTACATTGTGAATTGCATTATTTTTGCATTATGAATTGCCTGATTCTTGCATTACGAACTGCATAGCATTGCATTAGGACAGCATTTGATCATCGCAAATGGGTCATTAGTACTGCAAGAACCTACCAGTGTTTGTTGGCCTAATAACCAGTCAGGTGAAATATTACAAATAAGCATATGTTGGAATTTTATCGTGTGGTCTCATCATATCTTTTTTTATATAAATATATAATTGTTTTTTAGGAAACTCGTGTGGTGTCCATTTGTGGTGTTATCACTGTGTTACTGTGAGCGTGGATGCAAATACTTTACACATTTGGCTTGGAGATAAGCCTGGCTGCTCGTGCCAAGCTACCGACGGGGTCAGCAGGGGCTATCTGAGAAGGTATCCTTCCTTTCCCTGACTTAGAAGCAAGGGTCCCTATTTGGACTAAGGTAACTACCTCAGCCAACTAGAGACCCCCAGGTCTAACAGGTCTGGAAACCAGTGTCAAGTGGTAGCTGTTACAGTCAGGATTTTTTGAAGGGTGGTTTTAATTTTAGCCAGTCTACTTCCTCCTTACATGCCCATTTGGCTGACATTTGAGTATTTTGATAGCCCTGTGGTCGTTTAGCTGCAGTACGCAGTTATGCCTCACATGTCTGTAAGGTTTTTGCTCTGACCTGCATTCAATTTGTATCAGAGCTTCCTGCCTGGGATCTGCCTCTCACACTCAGGAGATTGTTCTCTCTCCCCTTTGAACCTCTTGAATTAGTTCATTTACAAGGTTTAGTCTTTAGGTGGCCTTTTTGGTTGCTGTTACTTTGGCAGGGTTGCTGGTGGAGATGTTGGAAGCCGTATCTTAGGCTTTTGCCCCCAGTACTCAGTTTACCTCCCTGTACCTCCCTTACACCAAATAAGTTTCCCCACTTCTGTGATCCTCTGATTGTGGTGTTGCTCACTCTTCTCTAGGATACTTCTGATTCAGATGAGTTTGAATTTCATTTCTTTGATCTATTTGACCTGTACGAAAAGGTTTGTCAAGCTGATTATCTGTTTCGATAGGTCATGTGAATCTAGGTATTAAGCCTGCCATTTCCACCCCTCCCTCCGCTGCCTCTTCCTGTACTTAAAGAAGCTTTGCAATACAAAAGAAACTAAGTTATTCAGTACTGACAGGGTGGGATGGTTATTAGGGAATCTGCATGAAGGAGAGGGATTAGGACTAGAAGTAATGCAATTATCGGTAAGTAATTGAGGCATTACCTCCACATCCCTCCGTCACCTTATTTCAGTACATATGAGACATAGAAAGCAAGGAAAGAAAGAGGACAAGTGAGTTGCAAATACAAAAGTAATCCAATGTATTAAAAAATGCAAAGGCTGCTCTATTACTTCATAGCGATGGAGCAAGGACTCGTATATTTGAAGTTTTGTGTAAACTAAAATACACCACATTCCATATTTTAGCTAGAATGACGCTTGCTTATGTGTTTTACTAACAAGTAATCTGAGTGAAACTTAAAATGGCTGCTAAGGCGGGAAATTGTACTGCGCATTCGTCAACTGCATCTACGCAGTATGACCGGCTGTCGCTTGGAGGGAAATTTCTGCACCTGCGCAATCGCATTTGAAACAGCCGCTTGAAAGCTCACATGCTAAGCATCTGCTTTGCTGAAACTAAAACATGCTATTTACTAAATGCTAATGCGGGGAGAGCTATTATAAGTAAATGAGATTAGAGTAAAGATAGGTGGTATACAGTGAAATCATTTTATTTTGCATTTAATATGTTTCTTTTTGACCTCTCTACTAGTTTGTATTTGGGCTTCCGAGCAATGCTAAAATTCGTACAGCACGTGACTCCTCACGCAGGTGCAGTAATAACAAGTCAGAGGCCATGATGTTGTATTTGAATTCCGTCCTAGGTTATTCTCGCTACATGTTCTGGGAACCTGCTGGACATCCTGCAAAGTGAACAAACAACTGTTATATGTTTACATTGTTCTTGATAAAGATGTGAATACGGGTGGGAAATAAAGCTTGGGAAAATAAATTAATGGGTGGGAACGTCAAACAAAGAACCAAAGAAAATTATTAAAACTCAGCATGGTGTGATAATCATCCCCCCTTGCCTGTCCAGTCAGAACTAGGAGTCTCATAAAGTTGATACATTAAGGGGTGGTACATGCCATTAGAAAGGTATAATTGAGGTAGTTTAGTTAGTTGAAGTATATCAGCAAAACCAGAATGCAGAGAGACCGGGATGCTGTCCGGGAGCTGAACGAATGCTGAAGAAGAATCGAATTGCAGAATTAGAATTTAAGCCAATTAATTAGAAGAAGATCACGGAAGAATCGAGGAGGGAAATAAGGCAAACACTTAGAAGAAGTTCGCAGAAGAATAGAGGAGGAAGATAGTGTCAGAGAGGGGTGCGACGCATGCGTCGGATATACAAGAGGTCATCTATTCTATCCTGAATCCTGTTTTGAGACCTGTTCTGAAGCCTTTGTCACCTGTTCTTTCCCAGGGGACCCTTCCAGCTCCTTGGCCAAGGGATTGGTTTCCACACCATCCTAGGTAAATATACTTCTGTGTAGTATGTCATTGTACTGCTCTCTATCCTCTTCTTTTCTGAGTACTGTCATTGTAAAATCTCGTTATAATATAATTGACTGATTATTGGATTAAGTGACTTTCTTTCCTTGGAGAAACGGAGTTTATACTGTATTTGATCTGGCTCACATGAATTGACTAGATAAACATTTAAAACTTTTCCCGAGTCTGTGATTATTTCAAATCAGAAAGGTAATTCGATTTATGTCATTTCACCATCAACTAGTTCCAACTAATAGGTCCATTGACCAGAGGAAAACATTTTATGATCAATGAAAGATTGGTTAAATGACAGGTAACTAATCTCATAAAAGCACACTACAAAAATTGAACCCCAGCGTTATTTACTGGTCTATGTGAACTTGTGTGTTTATGGGCCCAGGTGAGTATATGGTGTTTGAGTACCTGAGGCTGGTAACTGGCTGGATCAATAGATGGCAGTACTTTATGACCACAATCACATCTAACTCTGCAATCTTATAATATTGCACAAAGGTCGAGGAAGCAGCCCACATAGCAGCCCTACAAATTTCCAAAGTGACGTGCCATGTAATTCAGCCCTTGTAGTAAACATGCTCACTGTGGACCATCCCTGAACACAAGGATGGGAACCTCACCCACAGTCTCCTATGCCATGGACATTAAAGAACAAGTCCATCTACTTAAGTTAGTAGTAGTTGGCTTTTCCCCTTTCTTCACAGGTCAATAATTCACAAATAGAGACTTGACCATGCAGAACGGTATTACTCTCTCAAGGTAAACTAAAAGGGCCCTCATCAGAAACAGGAGAGGGACACACCTCTGGTAGTACCACCTCCTGCTGATAATAAAAACTTAAATTAACCTCAGGAGTGAACGAAAGGACAGGTACAAGAACCACACTGTCCTGACAAACTTTGCGAAAGGGATGAATAAAAGACAACACCCCGAGCTCCTCTAGGTACATAGCGGAAGTAATTGTTAGCAAAACACATGTTTAAACGATATGAATCTTAAAATCTACCGGCTCCAAAGGCTCAAACTGAGACCCAAATACGGCACCCAGCACCATAGGTAGTTCCAAACCTGAAACTACCAAGAAGGACTAGGAAAGAGATTGAACAACTTTTGAAAAAAATCTAGGCATCAACCCATCCTCATCTTTTAAGTTTTTCCAGGAATGCCTGAAGATTCTGAAGGCTTCCCATTACACCATCAATGTAACGTCAAACCCAAACAAGACCCTTCCTGTAAAAATTCCATTACCAAACAAAGATTGACTGAAGTAGGATCAACCTCCTTCTACACAAAACAAAGTGAAAATGATGTTCAATACCTAGAGTAAGAGCAAAAAGTAGAAGAATGTAGAAAAGCCTGAAGTGTAATATCCGCCCCTCAGGGACCCCCAATCCAGACTCCTCTCCACTCAACTTCCAAGCCGTCAACTGCAACTTTGCCAATGCCCCTCGAGACAGAACCGGGAAATCATGGGGAGAAGGAACTATGGGCAACCCCCATTCCTGACCCATCTTCATGACCTCCGCCAGGGGAAATCAATTTGCCCGGGGCCAATGGGGAACAACTAACACCACCTCTGCTCCGTGTCTCCTGAACCTCACCAGAAATAACCTGACCATTGGAAAGGGAGAAAAGGCATAAATCAGATTCTGCGGCCAAGGACACGTGAGCCCATTTATTACCCATGCCCGAGGACACCTCCAGTCAAACAAAATCTATGAAGCTTGGAATTCCCAAGAAAGGCAAAGAGATCTAACACTAGGTAACCCCAACGGAGAATAGTAAGGCTGAACAGGGCACAGTGAAGGTAAAAACTCCAGAGAGGAGGAAATTCCCCTGCTCGGAAAATCTGCCCACATGTTTTCCTCCCCCTGGATGTAAACAGCGGTACTGGACACCAAAGCATTTGAGCCCAATCAAAAATGTTCTTGCTGATCATGCACAAAGATATGGTTCTGGTCCCCCTCTTTGTTTATGTAGACCTATGTCACCATATTGTCTGTGCAGACTACAACCGCTTTCCCTGAGAGTTGAGGCCTGAAGTTCAGAAGGGCTAAATACACTGCCTTCAGTTCCCTCCAATTGCATGAATGTTGAGCCTTTTTGAGAGACTAAAACCCCTTAACATGATGAGTGCCAAACCAGGCACCCCGACCGGAAAGACTGGCATCTTTCATCACTACCACTGGAGCAGGAGGAGTTAGTAGAATGCTCTTCAACAGATGCTTCTGAACTAATGACCAGTACAGATCTGCCCAAACCTGCTCTGTCACCCTGGACCAAAAGGACAGATTGGGAAGTCAGGGATTAATTGTAAAGAAGCCAATATAGAAGCTTGTGCAGGTGATATCTGGCTGAAGGAACCACAAAAATGATTGATCCCAAATCATCATGAACTTGCAACCATTTTGAGGCCTTTGGCCAAAAATTAGAGAGCAGACTTCGCAACTGCCCCTGAAGAGCACAAAACCTCTTTTCTGGCAAAACCAGCAAGCCTAACTGAGTGTGGAAACAAGTTCTGATGAACATGTCATCCTGCAATGGAACCAGGCAAGATTTCTCCCAATTGATGATGAGTCCATGATGCTGGCAAGAATGTCAAGACTCGCTTCAAATTATGCTGCAACTGGACTTTTTCTGAAGATTGTAAAAGCAAGTCATAGAGGTAAGGGTTAATGGAAAGTGAAGCTTGGTGATTAAAACAGCCAGAATGTATGTAAGGGTTCTTGGGGAGGATTTTAGTCCAAAGGGAAGAATGTAGAACTGGAAATGCTTGTCCCCCATTGTGAACCAAAGAAACCTCTGATGAAATGGTCAGATAGGAACGTGATGATATGCGTCTTGAAGATCCGCAGATACCAAGACACCTCCTGAACAAATCATATGAATGACGGACTGCAGAGTGACCATTCGAAAATAAGCTGATTAGATTCAAGAGTTCACCGACTTCAAATCTAGCACTCTGCAAATGGCACTTTTCAAGAGCAGATCATGGATTCCAACTATTAATGCTTCATGCTTTGGGCTGATGGAAGGCACCTGAGTACGAATGATTCCTGTCTCTGGCAGCCAATCCAGAAAATTGACAGCTTAACCTCTGTTGATTATGTTCAAGGCCCAGTGATCCGTGACATCATCCCTTCCAGGCCTGGTAGAAGTGCCAAATCCTGCCCCCCATTGGAACCTGGGTTGTGTGACCAATAATTGTCAGGATCTCTTCTTTGTTGATCCCTTCTCTTTAGAAATATTATTTTTTGAGAAGAAAGATGTAGGTTGGAATTCCTTTCTTTTTTTAAAGAAAAGAGCGGGAGTCACGCTTTGTTGTCGACCATGACCCCAAACCTTTCCACCAGAAGCAACTCCTTTTGAGGGCATAGTGTTTTGTGCTCCCTAAAAGCCTTTGATATCATTGCATTCAATTGGTCACCATAAATAAACTACCTTTCAAAAATATCTTAAGAAGGGAAGACTTCTCTGCAGGATTTTCCCTCCATTGCTTAATCCAAAGACTCCTCCTGGCCACAATCAATAGGTACCTCGACATAGCAGATGATCTAATAATGTCCAAAGAAATGTCCACCAATAGTCTGACTTGCTGCTCCATTGCAGCCAAAACATTGACACATTAAAGCCCATCCCGAACAGCCAAAGCTAACGTGTCAAAGTCCTGAACAAAAGATTGGGCAGAATCCACTGCAAAAACATTGGCCTTCACAGCACGAGTCTCAACTGAAAAAAACAGTTCTGTGGCTTGAATTCACCTTTTTATCAGTGGCATCAGCTAGAGTGCAATCCTCAGCATTGATCGTCCTCTTTCCAATCAATGTGGCTGTTGGACATAGCCCTTTTTGCAGGGTCACCCCCAAACCTTATGCCTTCCTCTTCCACTTTTTGCTGCTTACGTTTTTGTTGGCTTTAGGACTCTGGGCACTTTACTACTGCAAACCAGTGCTAAAGTGCATGTGCTTTCTTCATTAAACAAGGTAATATTGGCTTATCCACAATTGGCATATTTAATTTACTTAGAAGTTCCTAGTAAAATGCACTACATGTGCATAGGGCCTGTAAATAAAATGCTGCAACTGGGCCTGCACACTGATAGTGCCACCCACTTAAGTAGCCCTTTAAACATCTCAGACCTGTCACTGCATAGCCTGTGTGTGCAGTTTAAACTGCCATGTCAATTTGGCAAGTTAACCCACTTGCCAGACCCAAACCTTCCTTTTTAATAGAAAAAAGTCACCCCTATGGTAGGCCCTGAAAAGCCTAAGGGTGCGATGTATTTAAAAAGTAGGACATGTACTTTTAAGTTTTACATGTCCTAAGAGTGAAAACTTGTGCATTCATTTTTCAATACCGCAAGGACTATCTCTCCCAGAGGATAACATTGAGATGACCTTATTATATTTTATAAGTGTAATTTCCAATTGGGAAGAAATTGGACCCCCAAATCTCTGGAATCACAATTTAAAATCCTAACTTATGATGGCGTTTGGTTTTAAATTGTAATTCTGAAAATACCAGTTTTAGAAAGTTGACATTTTCTTGCTTTAACTAATTGGTGCCTTTTCCCTGTCTCTGAATACACTACTGGGGTGGGTGACAGCTGGGGTTTGTGTACTCCTTCTGGATAGCTACACACAAAAGAAGCTTAGATGTGACTGATGGGTCATCTACAACAATAATGGGCCATCCTGGGCAGGATGGGAGGGAGGAGCTGAGACTTACTCCTGAATAGGCTGTGTCCTGTCCCCACACAAAGGACTTCATACCCTCCTGTAGTGAGTCTGGAGCCTGAGCAGAAAGCGCAGAGACTCTGTGCACTTCAAAGGCCTCTCTTTGAAGTCTCCCCCACTTCAAAGGCACCACTGGGTCTAAGTACTAGAACTCTGACACCACAAACTCAGTACCTTTCTGGACCAGTTCCCAATGCACTCCAGCTTTCGCTACTCGACCATGATGCACCGCCTACATCTTGGGGTTCAACAATGATGCATCTACGACTTGCATGGTTTGGAACCGACAAATGCCTACATCTGAAGGGATCGACGACGACCTATTGCCTCCTCTGCTCCACGCATCAACTCTTCATCGATGATGCAACTAGGTACTTTCCAGCGGGACAAGTTGGGCCCTGTATCTGACCTGCGAACCATCGCGGTTGACCTGAACATTTGGTTTTGACTTGGTCTAGCGCGACAAGATTTCCCCGGTTGCTGCTTTACGCTTTTGACCACTACATTACAGTTTAATCTTTAAAAATTAATAACTCTGTTTATACTTATTGCATTTCTTTTGGTCTTGTTTTGTCAATAAATTAAGCTCTATTTGTCAAACTAGGTGTGGTATATTTTTGTGTGGTGTTTTCACTGTTTTACTGTTCGAAGTATTGCACAAATACTTTGCACATTGCCTCTTAAGTTAAACCTGACTGCTCTGTACCAAGCTTCCAGACGGCGAGCACAGGTTAATTTAGGGTGTGTATCCAACTTGCCATGATTAGGATTGGAGTTCCTGCTTGGGCAGGAGCATACCTCTGCCAACCAGAAACTCAATTTCTAATAGTGGCCAAAATCATATCCAGCCTCACCAACTGAGGAAGAAAATCCATGCCTTCCACCAAATAGAATTTCTGCAAAAAGTGAGGAACCTGAATCTTTTTAACCTCCTTCCATTCTCCCATCTCCATGTCTCTGATGGAAAGGCACTCCCAACCTGGACGGCTTAACATACTGAGGGAAAGTGCTCTGCCATGTCCCTCCTATAGGAATGAAGAAACCCCAGGATTTTTTGAATGTGGGAGAGAATTTCCGACAGCTCCTCTCTTCTCAAATATTTGTCAGAAGACATTGAAGGAGCATCCTTCTCAGAAGCTGAAACTTATCATCAAGTACCCCAGCTACAGACTAAGAAGAGTTTGAGTCCATAGTTATAGACACAGTAGCCACAATGATGTCCTGAATCTCCTCCCTAGACATGAGAGGCAGAATCCCTTTTAAACAACCCTTGCTCTTTTAAGGTTTCTTGGCAGGAATAGAACACTCATCATCAGAAGAAGTAGTGGATCACATATGCTTTCACTTAATAGTTCTCTTGCCCACTATTGCTGCAACTCGACAAGGAACCCAAGGAAGCCTTGCTTGAAATCAAGGTAACCAGGCTCAACACCCCATCAATCAACATAGTTCTCATGATGGAAAAATTGCCACTGAGGAAATAGTAAGAAAATCCTGAAAAATGGCCTAGTTATGTCCCAAACACTGCCACTTACCACCTAGGAGGCGCCTGGGACAAAGGCTGCTCTTCGTGAGCCAACTGCCAACTTCTCAATAGCCCCACCTGGAAGAACAGTCCCAATCACTGAAGACCACTAAACACCGTCATAGTGTATTCCGATGGCTTCCCTTCCACTGCCGTGCAGCAGAACCAGAAAGCAATGACCTCGACTGGCATAGACTGCAAAGGAGGTGCACTCTAGCTGCGCGTCCAACAATACCGCAACACTATGGTCCCTCTGAATCCGCAAAGAGGGACAGCAGGTATCTTAACACAGACAAAAAAAATAGGAGGATGCAGCAGAGGGAGTGTTTTTTTTATAAAGGGTGGCGCTGGTGATTGGTGTCTGACAGAGGCAGGGAAGCCTCATATATACATAATTAAAGCAAGGGAGATATAAGGAGTTAAAGAAGGTTACTGTAAAGTAATTCAGGCAGGCTCATAAATACGTACATCAATACAGACAACTAATGAAATCAAGCATAAGAAGTACTTGAGCACAACCAACTGAGTCAAAATAAAATACACCTGCATCCAACTCATGCCCAAAGCAAACATGGCTACTTCGGTCCCACAGCATCAGCAGCGAAAATGATTTTAACAACAAAACCTGGAATGAACAAAGGTACACAAACTCTAAAACACATAACAGTCAGAAAGCGATTACAATAACTGCAAAGGTCAAAGCAGGGCTGGGTTGGTTAGTGTAGTAGCTAGGCAAACGCCCAGATTGCTGCGAGTACAAGAGTTGTTTTGGGTCTAGCACGAACCTACCCTACTGCTTATGCTTCCATTGGGGTAATTAAAACTTGCACTGTGGAAGCCTAAGAAAGGACTCCTAAAAAGTCCAAAATGTGTGCTTTGAACACAGGTGTAAGTCATCGCCGTGCAAACCCATGCATGGAGGGCTCAGGAGTCCTGGTCCTAGTGGAGTGAGAGAGAGAGAGGGGCAGCTAAATATAATCTTAGTTCTGTAACTGCTGCATTTATTTTGAAAGACCATCTGGCATCCGTTCACATTGTTTAATGAAGTACATTGCAGTGCTCCCTCAAGTTTTGTTATGCCAATTGCTTTGAGTTTATCGTTACATGCATGGTTGGAAGCCGTCTTCTGGAATGTGAAGTGCACCAGGTACTAAAAAGACCTAAGCTTCATACGAAGAGCTGGGGGTAGAGACAGAAGACACATTTGGTGTAGCAGTGGTGCTCCTGCACAGGCATGGGCGTCCGCAAGGAGGGGTGCTTGCCCCCCCTGGACGCCCCTCCTTCCCCCCCCTGCAGACACCCTTGGAAATGGGTAGATTGGCAGGCCGGGGTTAAAAAATTAATGTCGACATGTGTGACTCTGGGGTCAGGTGGCCAATGTAGAGGTGCACGAGAGAATCATGGCACTTGCTCCTTTCTGTGTGTTTGGAGAGTGAACTGTATGTTCTAGTGGAGCTTAAAGAGCTGCTTTTCTTAGTCATGCACTGCCCTCGCCATGGCAATGCCTCATTGTTATTAGTGCCTCACAGTTTGCTACTAAATTAACGTGTGCGCGTTAAATGCCCATATGGAAACAAAGCAGCGTTTTACTGCCCTATAAGAGAGAGTTCGTACCAAGGGAGTAACCTCCCCCTACTGTGAGCCAAAGCTGGCACCAAGCAAGTCATTAAGGCCCTCAAGCAAGTCATTACGGCCCTCCCCAGAGGAACTTGCTTAACTTTTCCATCCAATCCAAGCACCAGTCCATATCGCCACGCGGCGTCTTCAATCCCTCGTTCACCCCCTCTTTGAAACCTCACGCCAACTCTAAGAAGGGGTGAAAACACAACAAAGCCACATTAACAAGTAAATGGTCTTTTAAAGACCTGTGAAGTACTCGGGTGCGGCTGTGTGTGTGCCCAGGAAGCTGTCTCAGCCGGGCTTCTAGCTGCCTTGTCATGGGATGGGAGTAGGAAGATGTGCACAGCTGGGGGAAAGGGATGGTCAGTGCAGTTGACGCTCTTCTTTTGTATAGGAATTTCTGCTGGCGTCATAGCCCAGGGTTTGCTGACCGTGCACTTGTATAGATGTGTATTCCATACAAGTGCACAGACAGCAAACCCTGGGCTATGACGCCAGCAGGAATTACTTTACAAAGGAAAAGCGTCACCTGCACTGCCATCCCTTCCCCCTGCTGTCTGTGCACTTGTATGGAATACACATCCACGGCGCTGCTCACCAGATAAATGGTGAACAGTGCCATGGATCTGTCTCTTTTTGCATCCAAGGGCACCGACGAAGAAGCAGAGGAGGCCCAGGCAAGGAGAAGCCAGGAGACATTTGACCCACATCTATCTACACAGTGAGACCTTCAGGAGGGGCTGGATGCCAGGACGACAGTGCTGCTGATCAGCCCGACTCCACTGAATAGTATCAGAAGAGCAGGCAGCTGTTTTAAGTAAGTTCCAGTAACTTTAATGCATTCTACAGCATCACCAGCATTACCTACTGGCTGCATATCTAGGTTACTGTAAGTGAACGGTGTTTTAGACTTACACGCATGGAAATGTCAAGGAGGACAGTCCCCTCCGAATATGCAAATGTAGTTTAAGCTTGTAGAGGCAGATTTACAAGCCCCTTGGGCTACTTTTGCATCACTTTTCCCATGTTAAAAGGGACGCAAAAGTGGCGCAAGGGGCTTGTAAATCTGCCCCGTAGTGTTCAGCTTATGGGGTGCCAGGTGGGTAATTTTAGGGTTCAGGGTGGGTATGGGTTTTGGGATGCCAGGGCTAATTTTAGGGTTCAGGGTGGGTATGGGTTTTGGGGTGCCAGGGGTAATTTTATGGTTTAGGGTGGGTATGGGTTTTGGGGTGCCAGGGGCTAATTTTAGTTTTCAGGGTGGGTATGGGTTTTGGGGTGCCAGGGGGTAATTTTAGGGTTCAGGGTGGATCTGGGTTTTGGGGGGCCAGGGGGGCTATTTTAGGATTCAGGGAATGTATTGTTTTTAAGGGGCCAGGGGGGTCATTTTAGGGTTCAAGACAGGTATGGGTTTTGGATTGCCAGGGGGTAATTTTAGGTTTCAGGGCGGGTATGTGTTTTTGGGAAGGGCAGGTGTTATTTTAGGGTTCAGGGTGGGTTTGGGCTTTGGAGTGCTAGGGGGTAATTTTAGGGTTCAGGGTGGGTATGGGTTTTGGGGGGCCAGGGGGGTTATTTTAGTTTTCAGGGAATGTATGGGTTTTAAGTGGCCACAGGGGTAATTTTAGGGTTCAGGGCGGGTATGGGTTTTGGGTTGCCAGGGGGTAATTTTAGGATTCAGGGTGGGTATGGGTTTTGGGGTGCCAGGGAGTTATTTTAGGGTTCAGGGAATGTATGGGTTTTGAGGGGTCAGGGGGCAATTTTAGGGTTCAGGGCAGGTATGGGTTTTGGGTTGCCAGGGGGTAATTTTAGGTTTCAGGGAGGGTATGAGTTTGGGGGGGCAGGGGTAATTTTAGGATTCAGGGTGGGTATGGGTTTTGGGGTGCTAGGGGGTAATTTTAGGGTTCAGGGTGGGTATGGGTTTTGGGGGGCCAGGGGGGTTATTTGAGGGTTCAGGGAATGTCTGGGTTTTAAGGGGCCAGGGGGGTAATTTTAGGGTTCAAGGTGGGTATGGGTTTTGGGTTGCCAGGAGTTAATTTTAGGGTTCAGGGTGGGTATGGGTTTTGGGGTGCCAGGGGGTACTTTCAGGGTTCAGGGATGGTATGGGTTTTGGGGTGCCAGGGGGTAATTTTAGGGTTCAGGACGGGTATGAGTTTTGGGTGGGGCAGGAGTAATTTTAGGGTTCAGGGTGGGTATGGGTTTTGGGGTGCTAGGGGGTAATTTAAGGGTTCAGGGCGGGTATGGGTTTTGGGTTGCCATGGGGTAATTTTAGGTTTCAGGGCGGCTATGAGTTTTGGGGGGGCAGGGGTAATTTTAAAGTTCAGGGTGGGTATGGGTTTTGGGGTGCTAGGGGGTACTTTTAGGGTTGAAACAACACAATATGCATCCTGCTTCCTGTCCCCTATGGCTGCTCCTGCGCCCCAGTGTTTCTTGTGCCCCACCTGGTACTCATCCTGTCGGAGGATGGTGATGACGTTAACATTTTGCCCCCCTCCCTGGAAAATTTTCTGCGGATGCCCATGCGCACAGGGTCATCTTACCCACAGCATTAGTGAGAGAATTAAGGGCCTGATGTGTCCCAAAGTTAATTAACAGCTAAGAGCTCAAAATAGAGCATGGTGAACAGAAGTCGGTACTGTGAAATTGTGCTGGTGAATTCTAATTCACATACTAAACTGTGTGGAGACAGCTCCTTAGAGTCTTGATTCTATGAACATTGGGACCCTTGTGGTTCTGAGAAGACTTCAGACAGGAGTTATGTAAGCTGCTGGGAGGTGTTATGGTATGGCTTTTAAAATCATGATGTAATGCGTACCGTAATGTGTGATCGTATACTGAAGAATAAAGACATCTGTTACAGAGCTCCGTGTGTGGAGTGTTTCATTTTTGTGCTCCCTGGCTAGGTAGGATGCGACAACTGGCGACAAGTAGGGGACACGTGCCCCAAAGGAACAGGACTGCTCTCATTAATGTGAAGCAGTCTAAGATCAGCTTGTTTAGAGTCAACGTGCTAGCCCAGCCTATACACTGCCCTTGGAGAACTTGAAGACCTGACAGAATCCACTGGTAAGGCCAAAGGAAGAGGTAATATGCTGTGCCAGAACACAGCCATCATCCATGCAAAACAAACGCTCAAGGCAGTGACAACCAGGTACGAAAGCAGAAATCTACTTACCGGCACAAGTGAGTGAAGTGGCATACGTCCTCCATCGGGTACAGGGAAGGCTGCCTGAATAGCGTATGCTGTCAATGCTAGAATAGGAGAGCGTGAAACACAATGCAGCTGTGTTCTTGAAACCACCACCATCATTCGGCACAGTAAAGAAACAGAACATTGGTGCCAGGTGGGCTGCATGGATCGAAACACTTGATGACTTCATAGATGCGCTCAAAGAAGATGATAAGAAAATCATCAAATACTTAAAAAACCTTGTTGGTGATAGAGTGAAGAAAGCATAAAAGAAAATAACAAACTGAAGCACAATCATACCAAAAGGCATTGGAAGCTCAATTCAACTCAATGCTGAACATTAACTGTTAAACCTGGCATCTTTTGTAATTTTTTCCCTGTTTTTTTGCTTTCTGACCTCCTGGTTTTGACTCTGTTTTTGCTGGTTTAGTCTCTCGGCACAATTTCTCACTGCTTTCCTGTGTTAAAGTGCAAGTGCTGCTATTGTAAATTCGATTATGGTTTGGTGTTTCCATGATTGGCATATTTGATTTACTGGTAAGTCCCTAGTAAAGTGCACTGAGAGTGCCATGGCCTGTAAATCAAATGCTGCTAGTGGGCTTGAGGTTATGAAATTGGGGGAGGATTCAATATGGTGAGACAGAGCCTGGAATCCGAACTATCTTTTTACATAATACATTTTACCTCTGACACCATTGATCACAACATTTGTTTTATCAACTAGTCTGTTTAATGACTGTGATTTGATACACGTTTTTTTCACTTACTTATCAATTCTTAAATGAATGAACACTACTCCTTAGTGATACACTTCTTCTATACATGAAACGGTGACATATATTTACATATATACAGTGACTTCATAACGTGTCAAAATAACACTGCAGTAAATTGAAAAGCACTCAAAAAGCCGGTTTTGGCGTGACAATAAACATGTGTCCGATACTGTTTTATTTACAGAACTTGAGCCGGTGAGCTCCTATAGTTCTAGCTGCTATTGCGGTCCTGGGCAGAGTCGGATACCTATGACTGTAAAGAGTTCAACCAAATGTATAGATTACATTCCTTCTATTTGTTTGCTTTAGGGGACGAGCTGGTTTCTAAATACGTCTCCCACATAGGTGTTCACGATCACAGCATGTTCGCCAACGCGTTTCGACCAGTGTGAATGAGGACCTGTGGGGTGTTTATGAGGTCGTCGTCAGGGCTGATATAGAGTTGTAATCGGACTTTCATTCGCTCCTTCTAAGACAAGGCGGCTTGTCTTCTTTGTCTTGCCGTGTTGTATAAGGTGCCAGCTCGCAGGGAATGGCTTGTCTCTTGTGCGACTTGCTCGTTTCTTTCTTTTTAATCCTCGGTGCTCTCGGTGTCTGGTACGCTACTCCTCGTTCTTCCTGCTCTTTCTCGGCTCTGGTCACTCTTCTGGCGTTTTCAAAGTGCCGGGCTGTAAAAAAAAAGCTAGTGGGCTTGAAGCACTGATTGTGCCACCGACATGAGAAGCCTTTCAAAGGGTTCTCAGACCTGCCACTGCAGTGTCTGCATTCAGTTTTTACTGCCATGTCAACGTGGCAAGTACACCCACTTGCCAAGCCCTAACCTTCCATTTTATTACATGTGAGTTATCCCTAAGGTAGGCCTAAGGTACACCTATGGGCAGGGTACAGTGTATGTGAAAGGTATGGCATGTCCTGGTGTGTGTGACATGTCCTGATGATGAACTACAGTGTAATTCGTTTTTCACTGTTGGAAGGCTGTCTGTCCCATAGGATAGAACGGGGAATACTTGGTAACATATTGCGAGTATCTTCCCACTGGGACAAGATAGAGAAATAGAGTTTAGTGTGCCTGAACTCAGAATGCCACATTTTGCACCGCAACCCTGGTCTCACCGACGATGGCGGCAGACGGCGCCACCGAGCCACTGCTTGCACCACAACCTGTGGGCACCACACTCCGCATCGCCTCGCTTCACTCCGCCACTCTGGTCTTACCAATGACATTGCTGCCCGCTGACTGCGACACCCGTGACCGCACTGTGCGTTGGGGGCACCACTCGTAAGTCTCACGATGCACCACCCTGTCCTACACCACAGTCTGGGCCGACCGACGCCAGTTCCCATTAACCGGCACTCTTGCTTGCATCATAACGAGCACCGCCTCACTCTGCACCGCAACCCTGGTCTTGCCGATTGTTAGAAATGGGATCTCTGGTTGGCTAAGGCTTGCGCCAAAGCCAGGCAGGGACCACCACTCTAGTCAGGGCAAGGGAGTTACACGCCAAAGATAATCCCTGCTCACCCCCTTGGTAGCTTGGCACGAGCAGTCAGGCTTATCCCGAAGGCCATGTGTAAAGCATTTGCAGACGCACACAGCAATAACATCCCAGGCACACTACAAAAGGAACTCCACACAAGGTTATATCAAATATAGCCTTTGTATTCTCATAACACATTAGAATAGTAATCACACAATATACACTGTGCCAACTGGCACTGGGAAATATTTACAAGGGATTATATACACATGACAGGGCCACATGGACCACTGTCAGAACCATCATAAAGTGAACTTAGTAAAAGTAAAACAGGTCATAAACGTACAACCAGTAACCACTGGTAATCACTGTACCTAGCATCAGCCTGTAACATAAACTACATTATGCACAGTATTGCATCAGGCGCGGATTACATTCTGCGCCAACCTCACCAGCATAAACACATTATGCAATCATCTCACAAGTCTAAACACATTAGACCCTAACCTCCTAAGTATAACTCACATTAGGGGCGTAAATCACACAGTGAAACATAATCTTACTAGCATAAATCATAGTATGCTAAACAACCTCATAATCATAAACCACAGTTAGAGGTATAACACAGGGTGCGTAATCATACTACATACATTACATTTCCTAGCACCACATCACATTAGGGCCTGGCGCTCTATAATCCTAACAGTCCCCCTGGCCAACTGGCCATCTCAAAAAGAGGCTCAAAATGCCCTATGTCCCACGAGTCAGGGCACGCTGCCAATGCAGCGAAAGTCAAGGGTGCGCAATCTGCGCAGGCCTAAACGTTGCAGCTTGCACTAAGTGCTGCGCAGCTGTAAAGGGATGGGGCAAAGGAGTGCATTTCACTCCCAACTTCAGAAAGACATGCCCCCAAAGAATTGTGCGCCTAAACGTAGCAGCTGGCCACTACTTGCTGGGCAGCTGTAAATATCAGCTGAGGCCTGGCACCACCGTGCCCTCTTATGCCAATGTGCCCCGAACATGGCTGCTGCCCTCTATCAGGCGGGGCAGTGAGGAAAAGGCGGCTATGGGGCCAAGGCACCTCGTTGCCCTCACGTTGGAGCCACCCAGGCTCTGGAAATAAACATGCCCCCATGGAGCGCCCTGGCTCCTGAAATAATCATGGCCAACGTTGCAGTTGCCCACTGTCACGCGGGGCAATTGTTAAAATATGGCCAGAACAGGAGGGCATGGGCCCCTTTGGGCCCTCTCTCAATGACTGTGCCCATCGTTGGGGCGGCCCACTCTCTCTCGGGACCGCCCAGACCACAAAAGACTGACCCTCCTCAACCCCACCCACCGGGCTGCTTTCGGCCGGCTCCTCTGTTCTCCTCTGGCGTCGGCCACCTCTGCGGTCTCAGCTCCAGCGTCGGGACTCCTTGCCAGCTGGGAGATGGCACGCGGGGCTCTCCTCACCTCACGGGAGCCGCCAGCAGTGCAGTGCAGCCGGTCCCTCTTCGCTGGGACCGGGACCTTACCGGGCAACCCGCGAGGCGCTGCATGGTTTCCCCCAGGAAGGGGGAAGCAGAAGCGGAGCACACCAGGCCCCGCTCACAGTCAGGTGGCGTGGGCCTGACTTCCAGGTTTTGCCACTTGCAGCGGCGTATTTTTCTCCTGGGGAAGTGCGGGGTGGGCAACCGCCTTCCATCACGGTGCCAGCATGCGGGGTGGGCACCTACCACCCGAGGTAAAATAAACAGCGGCACCGACAGGGCGGGGTGGGCTTCTGCCCTGCCGCTGAAGTACCCACAATGCGGGCAGGTCCCCACTGCACAAACCGGCCCGGGGTAGGATCTCGTGAAGAAACCGGACACACCAAGCGGGGTGGGCACCCACTCCTGGCAGCATCACGGGGGAATCCCTTCAGTGGGGATTCCCTCAGGCAACATGCAGCGGCATGCTGCAGAGCCCCAGCGCTCCTTCAGGAGCCCAACTCCAGCGCTCCCAGGGCGCAAAGGCAAGAGAGGTAACAAAGCGCTCACCAGGCACTAGAAGTAAAGCTCACCGTCCTTAGGGGTAAAGAAAAAGCAGAAGGTCCCCCAAAAAGTCCTTGAAGCATCCAGGGGCAATGCAGGGCCCAGGGAGGCAAGCCCTCATGGCAGCCCCCCTGGGCCCCAGCAGCAGCATACCCCAGCAGGCATAGCAACCAAGCACTGAGAATTTTCATGGGGTCACAGCCCCTATATTTATACATTTTCCCTTTGTGACACAGCACAGGGCTGGGGGAAAAACCAGACGCAACTGGTTTGGGGGAGATTTGGAGCACTTTGTTGTGCTCAGCTCCTCTCTCCTTTGTCAGGTGGGGGCTAGGTACTCAGACACACCACAGGGGGCGGAGCCGGCATTGTGGAGGGAAGGCACAGCCCTATTCAGGTCCCAAGTGCAACTCCTCCCTCCCATCTACATGCAGATCTCTCCATTCACCACTGGGCAGACTCACCCTGGCTCCTGGAATTCCCCAGCCCTCTCAGCTCCTGTCAATCACAAGCCAGACATTCACTCCACATCAGGCAGGCAGACACACAGTGCACAGAAGGGCCAACTTCTAGAAGTGGCACTTCTCCACTAGTCACCATAAATCTGCGCACACCATTGCACAGCATTTATTCTCACGAGTTTGCAGATACTAAATTCGACCCTGCACTCCTCTCACATCAGGGCAGGCCCATCTCACCACACATACACAGAGAGCGCACGCACTTTACACTGGACCCCAGTGCTAAAGTGCTCAGAGGCCTAAAATCACCAACACCAGGTTACAGAAAAAGGCTAGGAGAACGCAAAATATTTCAGGGTGAACCTGCCTAAAGGGTCAAGTCCAACACCGATGCTGCTGGATGACCATCCCTGAGCCACTGCCTGCACCGCAACTTGAAGGCACCACATGCTGCACCGCTACACTTCACATCGCAACCGTAACAGTTGCAATGACCGGCCCGCATTGATGCGGTCAGCTAGAACCAAACGTACTGTTTACGAGTCTGCTGACAATAATGCCGACCCGCACCAACGTGGCCAGAACAGTTGGAGTCTGTTGCTTTCAGCACCACGCTAGCCCCGGACAGAGCTACCGACTTCAACGGACTGCATTTTTTAGTTATACTTGCAAAGTGCTATTTTTGATTACTGTATGTTGGTCTTTTATTGCTTTGGTCTCGTTTGCACAGAAAAATATTGGTTACTTTTCTAATTGTGGTGTGGTGTTCTTTTGTAGTGTTTTCACTGTATTACTGTTGGTTATGTGGAAGTGCTTTACAGACTGCTTCTGAGGTAAGCCTCACTGCTCGTGCCAAGCTACTAAGGGCTTGAGCAGGGGTTATTTTAGGAGTGTATCCCCCTTATCCTGACTAGAAAGAAGGGCCACTATTTAGAAAAAGGTACAAACCATTGCCAACTAGAGACCCCAATTTCTATCATTAACTATGAAAGATATATCTTCAGTCAAGCATGACAACGGGTTGATGAAACAATGGATGAGTTTGGGGCACGGACCGATGCTGAGTCAGTCCGACATAACTACAAATGCCGTCAGAAGCTGAGGGCATGGGGGCTCCTGATTTTAGGGCTAACTGTATAGCAAACCAGATACAATGTCTCTCTTACTGGCTGGTGGGATGTAATTTTCAAGAGATAGTGTATACTCCTAGTATGATAATACGGTAAATGCTTCATACACTGCTGTGCCCCGGGGTGCACACCCCAGCTACAACCCCACTATATTTAAGAGTGGCACTTGCATATTGGAGACTGGCTGTAAAATGTATGGCACAGACTACACCATACACCCCTAACATTCCACACCTGGGTATTCCCACCCCTACCGGGATACTAACACACCACAAACTATCTAGGTGGGAACAGGCAGGGGTAACTACAATAGGCATACTATTCAGGGATGGGTCCCTAATTAACCACGCAAATTTTATATATGAACAGGGGCTCACAGAAACGTTTGTCGTACATGCTAGCCTAATACGTAATGTTAAACAACATTGGGCTCCTGCTGGTACCGAACCGCCAACATACAAACTAGTACACTGTTGCTGAAACAATGGATGAGTTTGGGACACGGGGCTACGCTGAGTCAGTTAGACAAAACTACAAATGCCGTTAGAGGCTGGGGGCATGTGGGCTCCGGATTTCAGGACTTACTGTATGGCAAGCTAGCTACAATGGCTCTCTTACTGGCTGGCGGGCCGTAATTTTCAAGAGATAGCATATCCTCCTGGTATGATAACACGGGGAATGCAACATATACTGCTGTGCCCCAGAGTGTGCATCTCATGCCACATCGATTACACATGCTCCCCATAGTAGTAGCCACTTCCCCAAGATGTCCCTAACAGGACGCTGATCTACTGCACATGATATGGTCTTGTCCTGCCCTAACCACATACTGGACACAGATTGCGGCAATATTACGGAGACAGTTGCGGGGTGTACTTGGCACACAGTGGAGAGCTGTCTCTTGGCTCTGTACCGTCACCCTAAGGGTTACAATGTGCAGGTGAAATTTGCAGACTTAGTTCTCATACTTGTGAAACGCATTATAACTAGATGATGGAACTCAGCGGTTCTGCCAACCTTGCTAGCCTGGAAAGAGGAGATGGAGAGGTAGGGGCAGGCGGAAAGTGGAGCCTTGCGTATGAGGGAACAAGGCTCCACTTTCCGCGTATGAGGGAACATCGCAGAATGAGGAAAAAAACATTGGCATTGAAAATACTGGAAGTTGTGTGTGTGTAAAGGGGGTTCGCTACCCCACCACAGGCTCACCGTCATGAAGATGCGGGGAAACCAGCGATAAGGAGGTGAAGCATATATATGTCGACATGCACCTTCATAAGCATTTATGCAAGTGTAAATACATACATACTTATAAAAATATGTATGCATGCACATATATATTATATATATATATATATATATATATATATATATATATATATTATCTACTGGCGGTCGCCAGTAGATAGTTATAGTTAGGACCGAGTTTCCATAGGAAATCTGAAAATTCTATTTTGAATAACTTTTGCGCCGGTTGACGAATCCTCGCGAAATTTTCAAAACTAATGGGGCGCTCTGCTCAGCTCCTGCCCTGAAAGTCTCGGGGTGATTTGTCCAGCGGGGGCTGAGAAAAAAGGGGGGTCCCAAAACGCGTTTTCCCCATGCATTTTCCCATAGGACCTTTAGTCAAAGGTACAGCCCAAACGGCTGAACAGAATTACTTGAAATTTGGCAAAGAGGTAGTCCTCAGGTCAGGGATGTGCCTTTTGCATATATGGTGTCAATCTGTTCAGTAGTTCCTGAGAAAATTGCAGTAACAAGTACATAAAGATCTATAAGCGCGCACCGTGTGCGCACCCTAATGTGCGCGAGCGTAATTGTGATTGGTGGTTACATGTCAGTCAACATTCGAATCGGTCGAAATCAGGATGTGTCGGCCGCCATTTTGTGTGTGACAGTGAAAAAGAAAGGTGGAGAACGTGAAAAGGGGGCAGGGTACAGAGTTCCTGACCCCCTAGCTTTTGTCAGGGGGTCCCAGAAGGACCCCGAAGGGTGGATTTTTTAAAAAATTATTTTTCAAAAAATCGCGAGGTGCACGCACCGTGCGCGCACCGTCGAGAGGTGCGCGCATGGCGGAAAAATATCATTAAAAAAATAGAATTAAAAATCAAATTTAAGTGTTTAGATGTTAGGTGGCTCTAAAAAGAGCCGTTGTGTTAATTGAGGAACAGAGGAACAAAAAAATGAAAAAAATTATGGGGTGCCGCATGTGTGCTGCTGTATCTTGCTCTCTATTAGGGGAATGCTGGTGTCACCATAAGAGAGAAGAGCATTGCACGCATTGCACCGTATATGCACCCTCTGGAACAGAGGGTGCATATCCAGAGGAACAGAAGCAGGTGAAGCTGCCACCGCAGATGAAGTGCTCGGCTGAGCTGCCGATGATGTGCTCGGCTGAGCTGCTGCGGATGTGCTCGGCTGAGGTTGTCTCTAGCAGCTCGAGCATAAGCCACAGGATGTACTCCTTTAACGAGCCTGATCATAGTGAAAATACTAAAAGAGTATTTCTTTTTAGGATCTCCTCTTGATAAGACAACACCACAATTAGTGCAGGTGACTTTCGGAGCATTCACCTTCTTCTGCCCCTCTGGAAATGTAAAAAATTGCCATATAAAAGAGTCTTTCTGTTTCCTCTGTCTCTGTGGCACAAGGGTCTCCTGCTCACTCCCAGAAGATGACTGCTGCTCTGCCATTCTCAAGTACTGGAGTACTGGAAAGGCTGCTCAGCTCCTTCTCCCAGGGAATCAGAAGAAATGATGAGGGGAGTGGGTGTGGTGTTGGAAGTTTCTGGAAATGAAACTACTATAAACCAATGAAAAGTGTTGTTGCTTAATCACATGACCTGAAACTACTATAAACCAATGAAAAGTGTTGTTTCTTAATCACATGACTTGCTGTGCGCGCACGGAGCATGCGCGCATGTGCGTACGGAGCACGCGCGTACGGAGCATGCGCGCACGGAGCATGCGCGCACGGAGCATGCACGACGTACGCATGCGCACGTGGAGCACGTACGCATGCGCACACAGAGCACGTACGCATGCGCGCACCAAAATCCCTTAAAAAAAATAAAAAAATTAAAGTGTTTATAAGTTTATAGAAGATATTAACTATGCTGTTCAACTTTATCAAAATAAAAAATAAAAGAGCTGAGCCATTCCATATTACAGGATACAGTCAATCTATAACTATATACATAGGTAGCTTATTGTAAAATAAATATTTAAAAAATATAATAATACATTCATAAATTAGCATTTAAAAAACCTTGCAAATTCACTTAAAAAACCATAGGTTTCACACACGTTATAGTTAGGAATTAGCATTTAAAAAACCTTGAAAATTCACTGAAAAAACCATAGGTTTCACACACGTTATAGTTAGGAATTAGCATTTAAAAAACCTTGCAAATTCACTGAAAAAACCATAGGTTTCACACATGTTATAGTTAGCTGGACATTTCACTCGTACAAAACCATTGAAATTCCCCCGTTATAGTTCAGCTAACTATAACTCGCGCGCCCGCAATCCACTGCTAATGACGTCACATATTACATCACTCATGACATGGTCAGTGACATCACTCATGACATCACTGATGACATCTCAAATGACATCACTGATGACATCACAGATGACATCATCCTTGTGTAAGAGTGGCAGACCTCCTCTTATCCGAATATAAACTTTGATACACACATTGAAAAATACAAACTAAGGTTTTGAAAACTATAGAAATACCAATACCAGTTAGAACAACCTATTCAGTAATTCCAAAATCTACATACGCATCCACTCATTCATCAACACTTCTATATAGTCACTCATACATGTACTCAGTCATCATATGTACTCATACACCTATACATCCTGTTACACACCTACACTCATACATAGAGTTACTCACACACATACTCACACATGCAAATAAACATCCATTTACTTGCATGTACACACACCAGTACACTTACTTCTACAGAAACGTACACATACTTACTCTCTAAAACAATCACTTATAGAAACACATACTTATTTATACAGGAACTCTTCCAATCTCTCACTCTCATATATCCTCACTTATATACATCAATACTCACATATACTAGTTCAAAACATATGGACTTACTCATAAAGACACTATTGAGACAGTCATTCACTCTCTTACACACATTCATCCACCCATACTGTCCTGCTCACATACTGTCTTCAAGATACATACAAACAGTGAGTCACTCATTCATGCATCCATACGCAAAGTAACATCCCCCACTGAACCATACAGACACTCATACTGGTACTCTAAAAATGAACTAATAACCCATATACACACTCATGTAGCTACTCACCAACCCATGCAGCGACTTATACACAAAGCGAGATGCTGATACAGATATTTAAATATTTAAACATTACTCACTAATACTTGTATTCACTAAGATACTGTTAATAAGTCAGTTATAAAATTAATTTTCCAAAAAAACCATCCATTTAGACACTTATTTACCCATTTTTTCTTCCATTAACCTTTAGATATACATATATAAAAAATATTTCTTTTTCAGAAAGACACACATTCACTGGATGATGTCATCAGTGATGTCATCAGTGATGTCATTTGAGATGTCATCAGTGATGTCATGAGTGATGTCACTGACCATGTCATGAGTGATGTAATATGTGATGTCATCAGCAGTGGATTGCGGGCGCGCGAGTTATAGTTAGCTGAACTAACTATAACGGGGGAATTTCAATGGTTTTGTACGAGTGAAATGTCCAGCTAACTATAACATGTGTGAAACCTATGGTTTTTTCAGTGAATTTGCAAGGTTTTTTAAATGCTAATTCCTAACTATAACGTGTGTGAAACCTATGGTTTTTTCAGTGAATATATATATATATATATATTCACTTAAAAAACCATAGGTTTCACACATGTTATAGTTAGCTGGACATTTCACTCGTGAAAAACCATTGAAATTCCCCCGTTATAGTTAGTGCAGGCAACTATAACTCACGCTGCCGCAATCCTCTGCTGATGACGTCAGAGATGGTTCAGTAGTTGCTGAGAAAATCAAAAGTAAAATCATAGATATATCTGGGCGGAGGCTAACCACACATCTCATCGTCAGATCTGATTGTATGTCAGCACTTCATCCTAGAATTGTTGGCAGCCATCTTGGGACCAATATACATGATAGCACCTCATTAAAAAGCATTGCAGTTAATAGAAGGTTTTAAGACTTTAGTTACATTATAAATCATTTGTTGATGGTACCATACTCATTTTAGGAATTGTGGTGTGTTCTAAGGTGATTTTACCATGTGAAAAAGCCTTCTGCTGGGATATCATGAATCATGTTTGAGAGAAAACTATTTTCTCATGCTTTTCCCACAGAGGTTTGGAAGGCGATCTATAAGCTAAACTGAGAGCATATTTTCTGTAAATTCACATTTTCTTTCTCAGTCATGTGAGAATGAAGTCTGACATTCTCAGTAAAACATGTACATCCAACAAGGGCAGAGACTGTTAGTTGATTCCTTTGTGTTCTACTGCAGCTTCCCAGAGTGTTCTAAAGATCAGCTAGAGCGCTAACAGTCCTACTTATGACAATCGTATGGCACACCTGAAGATATCTTGATTGGAATAAAGTAGTAACACTTAAAACATTTCATTTTAAAAGGAACAAAATGAGGGGGTTCATTCTGCCATAGAAATTATGATTAGTGCTGCAGAAAGAGAAATGAGGGCACATTTTGAGTGACTTCTCAAATCCTCTTCTATTTCATGAAAAATTCTGACATGCAGACTGAAACATGCACTTTCAATACCAGCAGCAGACTTCCCTGGTGAACAGTAGCTTTACTACAGTGATCTAATGAGCAACTAGAGTGCTAACATTCTGAATTTATGGCAAATGTGTGACACATCTGAATGGCTTCTTGATGGAATAAAATTAAAAAACTGAAAGTATTTCCTACTGAGGAGACTGTAGTAAATGAGGAAATGAGAAACTTCCTAGTTATTACGAAGGAAAGTTTCGATTCTAATAAGGAGGCGGAGGCGAGGATTATGCATTTCTTTCCTCACATTTTATTAAACAGCACGTTCAAAGAATCAAAAAACATGCTAAAGACCACAACTCCCTTGAACCTCGGGAGTAACCATGGCCACCAACAGTCCAATCATAAGAGGTAGTGAAGTCCATATAGAGTTGCTGCAACCGTAGTCCTTCCTCTTTCTCTGCTGCAGGAAGTTAAGCCCTGTGGGTCCTATTCCACCTTGGAGTCAGAACCTAGGAGGATATTGAGAAGATATTGAGGACTGCTTATGAAACCTCAACACAGACCAACACCAGACCAGAATGCTTATGGTAACAATACAATTCTATAATCCTTTAAAAACAATAAGCTGCAAAGCATACAATTTCGCGATAATGCAATAACATGATATAGAAACCAAGCTTAGACAAATATATACACAACCAAGCATTGAACATCACTGAGATCCAATGATAAAAGAAGGCTAAGAAGTTACTTCCCTGGTACGATCAACTCTGAACCCAATCCATTCTTAGAGATACTACGAAAGCTTCCCAAGGGTGGGAGGCATATGTGTAACTTGCCTGGGGGAGATAATCCTCGCCTCCGCCTCCTTATTAGAATTGAAACTTTCCTTCATGCTAACTAGGAAATTTCTCATTCTACTGCAGGAGCGGAGGCGAGGATTATGCATTTTTAAAGCTTACTTGCCACCAATGCGGCTGCCTCATGGATTGGTTTAAAGTAGAACTTTTTAAAAGTTGAATCTGAAGACCAATCCACCGCATTCATAATGTCCTCCAATCTACCCCCTACCTGAATGGCATTGGAAGCCATTGCCCCCCTGGTAGAGTGTGCACCAAATTCGCTAGTGTCAATACCAGCCTCAGTCATAATCCATCTGACCCATCTTGCAATGGTCGGTGAAGATACCGCCTTGAACGGTTTCTTAATGGCAATCAGGAGTTGGCGCTCACCCGGAGGCCGTACCTCCAATGTCATATCCTCATAGACCTTCAGGCATCTGAAGACGCACAACTTCGGGGAATCAGGAAAAGCAGGATAAGTTACTGACCTTGTACTCGTTTTGGTTCTCCTCAATATGTTGAAGGTAACCACATCCGGGGTAAAAATTTGTGCGGTAAGATCAAGAGCTCTTGCAACCGACTCCCTCTTACACGAATTGAGGCATAACAGCATTGCCAGTTTCGCCGAGATTTCCTTCCTGGACAGATACTGATTGACCTGCCAGGATACCTGTAAACGTAGGACCAGATTGACATCCCAGAGGCCCGCATAACAAGGCTCAGGAGGTCGAGAAATCCTAATGCCCTTCAGGAGCTTACTCACTCAGGGGTGTTCCCCCACCGGGGCGTTGTCAACCGGAACATGGCCTGCCGAAATGGCTGATCTGAAGGAGTTAATGGTGCAATAAGGCAGTCCTTTTCGAAAAAACTCCGTTCAGAAGTTGATTACATGCGAAACATTGGAGCCCACAGGATCCAAGTGTTTCTCCATACACCAACATACCCATCGCCTCTAGGCTGATTTGTATCTCTTGATGGTCCCCGGGGCCATGCCTGCTGGATGAGGAATTCAGCATCCTGCGAAAGAGATCCGTCCGACCAACGCCACCTGAAATCCTCCATGCCATAAGATGAAGATGGCCCAATAGGACTCCGTCGAAGAACGGCAGACGGATCGGAAAGTCCCAAGTCAGCTCTAGGAGAGAAGGGAACCACGCGTGAGAACGCCAAATCGGGGTTATCAGGATTAAGGAGGCCTTTTGCCAACGAACCTATGCCACCACCCGCTGAATGAACAAGAATGGAGGGAAGGCGTAAGCCAGCATCTACGACCAGTCCTGGAGAAAAGCATCCACCGTCTCCAGCTGAAGTATCTGGGAAGCTGGGCGTTCCATCTGGAAGCGAAGAGATCCATTTGGCAGGGGCCCTAAGTGGCCATCAGTGATCGGAAGACTGCTGCATCCAGCCTCCAATCGCTGGCATCCCGGAAGTGCCTGGAGTTCCAGTCCGCAACCGAGTTCTGAGCTCCAGGGAGGTATTTGGCCGTCACCGAAATCTGACGTTGAAGGCAGTAATGCCAGAAGTCCTTGGCTAGTTCCGCCAGAGCCCTGGACCGCGTTCCGCCCAAGCGGTTGATGTATTGCACCGCCGTCGTGTTGTCCATCCGGAGGAGCACACAGCAAGACACCTTGTCCCTCGTGAAGGATCGAATAGCAAAGGAAACCGCCAGAAGTTCCAGACACTGGGGGGAAGTTCCTCCTCCATCCACCTGCCCCCCACGGAGGTCGAGCCGCATCGGGCCCCCCAACCGAGATGACTGGCGTCCGACTCTATCACCAGATCCGGCTGCGACCCAAAGATCGCTCTGCCATTCCACGCCTCCATGTGCTCGATCCACCACTCTAGCTCCACCCTGGATGCCTGAGTCAGAGAGACTAACTGAGAGTAGGTAAGACCCTCCGCAGATGGGACGCTTTCAGCCTCTTAAGTGCACGGTAGTGCAGGGGTCCCGGAAAGAGGGCCTGAATCGAGGAAGATAACAAGCCAACTATCCTGGCCAACTGCTGTAAGGAGATCCTGTCCCTCCTGAGGACCTTCCTCAACTCTTTCTTGATTTTGAGAATCTTCTGCTCTGGGAGATTCAGGGTCGCCACCCTGGAATCGATCCTGAAGCCCAAAAAGGTCATGCTCTGCTGTGGGACTAAGTCCGACTTCTGTCGGTTGATGGTAAACCCCAAGTTTTGAAGGAGGGAAATTGTGATCTCTAAGTGGTAGAGCAGTTGCATTCTGGACTGATCCATTAGCAGAATGTCGTCCAAGTGAATGATCAACCGAATGCCCATAGTCCGGAGGTGCTCCACCACCAGCTTGAGGAGCTTCGTAAAGCACCACGGGGCCGAGGACAGGCCAAATGACAGAGTCCGAAACTCGAAAACCTGTGCTCTCCACTGAAACTGGAGGAACCTGCAGTGTGGGGGAAAAATGGGAACCGAGAGGTAGGTGTCTTTGAGATCCAGACGCGCCAACCAATCGTCCTGCAAAAGAAGGTCTCTGAGAAGATGGATCCCCTCCATTTTGAAGTGGCGATAGACTAGCCACTCGTTGAAGGTCCTAAGGTTGATAACCGGTTGGTAGCCCTTATCCTTCTTTTCCACTCAGAAGATGTTGCTTAAGAAACCCCATGGGATGAAGGTCTGAAAGGCATATTGCCCCTATGGACAAAAGATCATGAACCTCTTGGTCTATAAGACACTCGTCCTGCGAAGAAAACAACATCGGCCGGGGTCTGACACTTTGTACTGGTGTTCCGTAGAACTCTATGTGAAACCCTCTGACCGTTTCCAGCACCCAAGGGTCTGAGGTAATCTCTGCCCACTTGTGAGAGAACAGGGAGATTCTCCCCCCCCAACCGAACCGGGGCTAACAAAGCAATGCTTACTGCTGTATCCACCGGAGTTGTTGTGGACGCCTCCCCGGCCTCGGCTGTTCTTCCCTCTGCCACCTCGGGAGGGGTAGAAGGTCCCTTGTCGACCGTCCTGGCTTCCGTTGTTCCGCTTAGCTTGGGCTCTATTAGGGCCTTGACTCGATTGACAGCCGGAGGAGCGACCCCTGCCTCTTCCGGCCCCACCGAAAACCTTCCCCGGAAAAATCTTCTTCATAGAAGCCTGCACCTTGTCCAGGGCTGAAAACGTAGCCACAAACTTCCCTAACTCCTCGACGAGCGGATTGCCAAAGAGGGAGCCTTGAGCTATCGGACCCGCTTCCGAGGAAGAGAGCTCCCCCAGCTTGGGGTCAATCTTCAACAACAGGGAACGGCGGCGCTCGGCCGAAAGGGCGCAATTCGCGTTGCCAAGAAGGCACATAGCACGCTGCGCCCATCCCGCCACCTCGTCCGCGGGTAGGGGCTCACCAGAATCTCGGGACCTCTCAGCTAACTTGATAAGTAGAGAGGGAGTAGTAGAGAGAGAGTAGTAGAGTGAGAGTAGTAGAGTGAGTAGTAGAGTAGTAGAGAGTGAGTGGTAGAGAGTAGTAGAGAGTGAGTACTAGAGAGAGTAGTAGGTAGAAGTAGAGAGTGAGAAGTAGAGTGAGTAGTAAAGAGTAGTAGAGAGTGAGTAGTCGAGAGTGAGTAGTAGAGAGTAGTAGTAGAGAGTAGTAGAGAGCGAGTAGTAGAGAGTGAGTAGTAGAGAGTAGTAGAGAGTGAGTAGTAGAGAGAGAGTAGGAGAGAGTGAGTAGTAGAGAGAAGTAGAGTGAGTAGTAGAGAGTGAGTAGTAGAGAGAGACTAGCAGGGAGTAGTAGAGAGTGAGTAGTAGAGAGTGAGTGATAGAGAGTAGTAGAGAGTAGTGGAGTAGTAGAGAGTGAGTAGTAGAGAGTGAGTTGTAGAGAGAGTAGTAGAGAGTAGTAGAGTAGTAGAGAGTGAGTAGTAGAGAGTGAGTAGAGAGCGAGTAGTAGAGAGTGAGTAGTGGAGAGTGAATAGTAGAGAGCAGTAGAGAGTGAGTAGAAGAGAGTGAGTAGTAGATAGAGAGTGAGTATTAGAGAGTGAGTAGTAGAGAGTGAATAGTAGAGAGCGAGTAGTAGAGAGTGAGTAGTAGAGCGTGAGTAGTAGAGAGTAGTAGAGTGAGTAGTAGAGAGGGAGTAGTAGAGAGACAGTAGTAGAGTGAGAGTAATAGAGAGTGATTAGTAGTGTAGTAGAGAATGAGTGGTAGAGAGTAGTAGAGAGTAGTAGCGAGTGAGTAGTAGAGAGTGAGAAGTTTAATTTAAAAGGAACACAATGAGAGGGTTCATTTTGCCGTAGAAATTATGATTAGTGCTGAAAAAAGAAAAATTAGGGTGCATTTTGAGTGACTTCACAAATCCTCTTCTATTTCAATAAAAGATTCTGACATGCAGACTGAAACATGTGCTTTCAATACCTGCAGCAGACTTCCCTGGTGAGCTGTAGCTTTACTACAGTGATCTAATGAGCAACTAGAGTGCTAACATTCAGAATTTATGGCGATTGTGTGCCACATCTGAATGCCTCCTTGATGGAACCAAAGTAAACAAGCATTGAAAATGCAATAGGTCTCGCCCTCGTTTAAGTTAAAGCAATTCTGTTTGTAATTAGGTGGCTTTTTAGCTTTGCTTTTATTAATGTTTTTCAAACTTTCATGTACATAACATGCATATGTATGCATATATGTATATGTATATGTATTCATGCATTTATATATGTATTTATATAGATATGCAGATTATATATATGTTTATATATGTATGTATATGTATATATATACACATACATATATAAATAGTAGAGTGAGTAGTAGAGAGTAGTAGAGAGTGAGTAGTAGAGAGAGTAGTAGAGAGTAGTAGAGTAGTAGAGAGTGAGTAGTAGGGAGTGCGTAGTAGAGAGAGTAGTAGAGAGCAGTAGAGTAGTAGAGAGTGAGCAGTAGAGTGAGTAGTAGAGAGTGAGTAGTAGAGAGAGAGTAGTAGAGAGTGAGTAGTAGAGAGTGAGTAGGAGAGAGAGTAGTAGAGAGTGAGTAGTAGAGTGTAGTAGAGAGTAGTAGAGAGTGAGTAGTAGAGTCGTAGAGAGTGAGTAGTTGAGAGTGAGTAGTACAGAGAGAGTAGTAGAGAGTAGTAGAGTAGTAGAGAGTGAGTAGTAGAGACTAGTGGAGTAGTAGAGAGTGAGTAGTAGAGAGTAGTAGAGAGTGAGTAGTAGAGTGATTAGTAGAGAGTGAGTAGTAGAGTGAGTAGTAGAAAGTAATAGAGAGTGAGTAAAAGAGAGAAAGTAGTAGAGAGTGTGTAGTAGAGAGTGAGTAGTAGAGAGTAGTAGGGAGTGAGTAGTAGAGAGAGTAGTAGAGAGTGAGAAATAGAGAGTAGTAGAGAGTAGTAGAGTAGGTGAGAGTGAGTAGTTGAGTGAGTAGTAGAGTGTAGTTGAGCACGAGTACTAGAGAGTGAGTAGTGGAGAGTGAGTACTAGAGAGTGAGTAGTAGAGTAGTAGAGAGAGAGTAGTAGAGAGTAGTAGAGTAAGTAGTAGAGAGTGAGTAGTAGAGAGAAAGTAGTAGAGAGTAGTAGAGTAGTAGAGAGTGAGTGGAAGAGAAAAGTAGAGAGTAGTAGAGTGAGTAGTAGAGAGTAGTAGAGAGTGAGTAGTAGAGAGAGTAGTAGAGAGTAGTAGAGTAGTAGAGAGTGAGTAGTAGAGAGTGAGTAGTAGAGAGAGTAGTAGAGAGCAGTAGAGTAGTAGAGCATGAGTAGTTGAGAGTGAGTATTAGAGAGCAAGTAGTAGAGAGTGAGTAGCGGAGAGTGAGTAGTAGAGAGTAGTAGAAAGCGAGCAGTAGAGAGTGAGTAGAGAGTGAGTAGTAGAGAGTGAGTAGTAGAGAGTGAGTAGCAGAGAGAGTAGTAGAGAGTGAGTAGTAGAGTGAGTAGTAGAGAGTAGTAGAGAGAGTAGTAGAGAGTAGTAGAGAGTGAGTAGTAGAGAGTGAGTAGAGAGTGAGTAGTAGAGAGAGAGTAGTAGAGAGTGAGTAGTAGAGAGTGAGTAGCAGAGAGAGAGTAGTAGAGAGTGAGTAGTAGAGTGTAGAGAGTGAGTAGTTGAGAGTGAGTAATACAGAGAGAGTAGTAGAGTAGTAGAGAGTGAGTAGTAGAGACTAGTGGAGTAGTAGCGAGTGAGTAGTAGAGAGTAGTAGAGAGTGAGTAGTAGAGAGTGAGTAGCAGAGAGTGAGTAGTAGAGAGTGAGTAGTAGAGAGAGAGTAGTAGAGAGAGAGAGTAGTAGAGAGTAGTAGAGAGTGAGTAGTAGAGAGTAGTAGCGAGTGAGTAGTAGAGAGTAAGTCGTAGAGAGAGTAGTAGAGAGTAGTAGAGAGTGAGTAGTAGAGAGTGAATAGTAGAGAGTAGTAGAGAGTGAGTAGTAGAGAATAGTAGAGAGTGAGTAGTAGAGAGTAGTAGAGAGTGAGTAGTAGAGAGTAGAGAGTAGTAGAGAGTGAGTAGTAGACTCGTAGAGAGTGAGTAGTTGAGAGTGAGTAGTACAGAGAGAGTAGTAGAGAGTAGTAGAGTAGTAGAGAGTGAGTAGTAGAGACTAGTGGAGTAGTAGAGAGTGAGTAGTAGAGAGTAGTAGAGAGTGAGTAGTAGAGTGAGTAGTAGAGAGTGAGTAGTAGAGTGAGTAGTAGAAAGTAATAGAGAGTGAGTAAAACAGAGAAAGTAGCAGAGAGTGTGTAGTAGAGAGTGAGTAGTAGAGAGTAGTAGGGAGTGAATAGTAGAGAGAGTAGTAGAGAGTGAGAAGTAGAGAGTAGTAGAGAGTAGTAGAGTAGTAGAGAGTGAGTAGTTGAGTGAGTAGTAGAGAGTAGTTGAGCGCGAGTACTAGAGAGTGAGTAGTGGAGAGTGAGTACTAGAGAGTGAGTAGTAGAGTAGTAGAGAGAGAGTAGTAGAGGGTAGTAGAGTAAGTAGTAGAGATTGAGTAGTAGAGAGAAAGTAGTAGAGAGTAGTAGAGTAGTAGAGAGTGAGTGGTAGAGAAAAGTAGAGAGTAGTAGAGTGAGTAGTAGAGAGTAGTAGAGAGTGAGTAGTAGAGAGAGTAGTAGAGAGTGAGTAGTAGAGAGAGTAGTAGAGAGTAGTAGAGTAGTAGAGAGTGAGTAGTAGAGACTAGTGGAGTAGTAGAGAGTGAGTAGTAGAGAGTAGTAGAGAGTGAGTAGTAGAGTGAGTAGTAGAGAGTAGTAGAGAGTGAGTAGTAGAGAGAGTAGTAGAGAGTAGTAGAGAGTGAGTAGTAGAGAGAGAATAGTAGAGAGTAGTAGAGAGTGAGTAGTAGAGAATAGTAGAGAGTGAGTAGTAGAGAGTAGTAGAGAGTGAGTAGTAGAGAGTGAGTAGTAGAGAGAAGTAGAGTAGTAGAGAGTGAGTAGTAGAGAGTAGTAGAGAGTGAGTAGTAGAGAGTGAGTAGTAGAGAGAGAGTAGTAGAGAGTAGTAGAGAGTGAGTAGTAGAGTAATAGAGAGTAGTCAGTCAGTGTCAGTCAGTGTCAGTCAGTGTCAGTCAGTCAGTGTCAGTCAATCAGTGTCAGTCAGTCAGTCAGTCAATCAGTGTCAGTCAGCGTCAGTCAATCAGTGTCAGTCAGTGTCAGTTAGTCAGTGTCAGTCAATCAGTGTCAGTCAGCGTCAGTCAGTCAGTGTCAGTCAATCAGTGTCAGTCAGTGTCAGTGTCAGTCAGTGTCAGTGTCAGTCAATCAGTGTCAGTCAGTGTCAATCAGTCAGTGTCAGTCAGTCAGTGTCAGTCAGTCGGTATCAGCTAGAGCAGCTCTGCTGACCTGGTTCTCTGGCTTTAAAGCAGCTCTGCTGACCAGGATCTCTGGCTCTATAGCAGCTCTGCTGACCTGATTCTCTCCCTCTAAAGCAGCGCTGCTGACCTGGTTTCTCTGGCTCTACAGCAGGTCTGCTGACTTGGTTCTCTGGCTCTAGAGCTGCTCTGCTGACCTAGTTCTTAGGCTACAGAGCAGCTCTGTTGATCTGGTTCTCAGGCTCTACAACAGCTCTGCTGACCTGGTTCTCTGGCTCTAAAGCAGCTCTGCTGACCCGGTTCTATGGCTCTAAAGCAGTTCTGCTGACATGGTTCTCTGGCTCTAGAGAAGCTCTGCTGACCTGGTTCTCTCCCTCTAGAGCAGCTCTGCTGACCTGGTTCTCTTCCTCTTAAGCAGCTCCACTGACCTGGTTTCACTGGCTCTACAGCAGCTCTGCTGACCTGGTTCTCTGGCTCTAGAGCAGCTCTGCTGGCCTGGTTCTCTGGCTCTAAAGCAGCTCTGCTGACCTGGTTCTCTCCCTCTAAAGCAACTCTACTGACCTGGTTTCTCTGGCTCTACAGCAGCTCTGCTGACCTGATTCTCTGGCTCTAGAGCAGCTCTGCTGACCTGGTTCTTAGGCTCTAGAGCAGCTCTGCTGACCTGGTTCTCTGGCTCTAAAGCAGCTCTGCTGACCTGGTTCTATGGCCCTAAAGCAGCTCTGCTTCCCTAGTTCTCTGGCTCTAGAGCGGCTCTGCTGACCTGGTTCTCTGGCTCTAAAGCAGCTCTGCTGACCTGGTTCTATGGCCCTAAAGCAGCTCTGCTTCCCTAGTTCTCTGCCTCTAGAGCAGCTCTGCTGACCTGGTTCTATGGCTCTAAAGCAGCTATGCTGACCTGGTTCTCTTGCTCTAGAGCAGCTCTGCTGACCTGGGTCTCTGGTTCTAGAGCAGCTCTGCTGACCTGCTTCTTATGCTCTAGAGCAGCTTTGCTGAGCTGGTTCTCTGGCTCTACAATGGCTCTGCTGACCTGGTTTCTCTGGCTCTACAGCAGCTCTGCTGACCTGGTTCTCTGCGCTCACGGTGTACGCACCCGATTTAGCAGAAATATATTTAAAAATAATATAAGTTTATTATAAGTACAAATATATTACTTTTATGAATATCTTAGATAATCTCTTGCTCGAATATGTATATTAAAGACATATACATATAATTTTGGAACATAACACATTTTTGCGGGAGTCACGCTCCCAGCGCGCCCCAGCATGTATATGACGTCACGCGGGACCCGCCACCGTGCAAGCATCTCGTATCGTAATGCGCATGTGTCGTGAATGCGCGGAAGCAGGAGTGGCCGACTGGTCGCATACCAATCGCGCACATCACGTAATATTAAATGTATATGATGTAACTGACAACTTCTCTAAAATGGCTACTAGAATCCGCGCACCCACCGTAATGTGTACGCTTTGAGTGCGCGACTCCGAAAAAAAATTGGAAAACATTTTTTTAAAGAAAATAATATAAATATATTAAAATAAAAATGAAAACAAAAAAAATAATCAATATTTCAGTTTGAATGATTAAAAAAATAATTTTTGCAATTTTCAGAAAAATATATGTTATTTAATGAATAAAATATTTATAAATAAACAGTTAAAAAACTGTAGAAAATCAGTACAAAAAATAGGTATAACTACTATCACACTTAAAAATTAGCATTTAAAAAATGTTTGAAATTCACTGAAAAAAACACATATTTCTGCTGACATGGTTCTCTGGCTCTAGAGCAGCTCTGCTGACCTGGTTCTCTCCCTCTAAAGCAGCTCTACTGACCTGGTTTTCTGGCTCTACAGCAGCTCTGCTGACCTGGTTCTTAGGCTCTAGAGCAGCTCTGCTGACCTGGTTCTCTGGCTCTAAAGCAGCTCTGCTGACCTGGTTCTATGGCTCTAAAGCAGTTCTGCTGACATGGTTCTCTGGCTCTAGAGCAGCTCTGCTGACCTGGTTCTCTCCCTCTAGAGCAGCTCTGCTGACCTGGTTCTCTCCCTCTTAAGCAGCTCTACTGACCTGGTTTCTCTGGCTCTACAGCAGCTCTGCTGACCTGGTTCTCTGGCTCTAGAGCAGCTCTGCTGGCCTGGTTCTCTGGCTCTAAAGCAGCTCTGCTGACCTGGTTCTCTCCCTCTAAAGCAACTCTACTGACCTGGTTTCTCTGGCTCTACAGCAGCTCTGCTGACCTGATTCTCTGGCTCTAGAGCAGCTCTGCTGGCCTGGTTCTTAGGCTCTAGAGCAGCTCTGCTGACCTGGTTCTCTGGCTCTAAAGCAGCTCTGCTGACCCGGTTCTATGGCTCTAAAGCAGCTCTGCTGACCTGTTTCTCTACCTCTATATCAGCTCTGCTGACCTGGTTCTCTGCCTCTAAAGCAGCTCTGCTGACCTGGTTCTATGGCTCTAAAGCAGCTCTGTTGACCTGGTTCTCTGGCTCTAGAGCAGCTCTACTGACCTGGGTCTCTGGTTCTAGAGCAGCTCTGCTAACCTGCTTCTTATGCTCTAGAGCAGATTTGCTGACCTGGTTCTCTGGCTCTACAATGACTCTGCTGACCTGGTTTCTCTGGCTCTACAGCAGCTCTGCTGACCTGGTTCTCTGCTCTCACGATGCACGCACCCGATTTAGCAGAAATATATTTAAAAATAATATAAGTTTATTATAAGTACAAATATATTACTTTTATGAATATCTTAGATAATCTCTTGCCCTAAAATGTATAGTAAAGACATATACATATCATTTTGGAACATAACACATTTTTGCGGGAGTCACGCTCCCAGCACGCCCCAGCATGTATATGATGTCACGCGGGACCCGCCACCGTGCAAGCATCTCGTATCGTAATGCGCATGTGTCGTGAATGTGCGGAAGCAGGAGTGGCCGACTGATCGCATACCAATCGCGCACATCACGTAATATTAAATGTATATGATGTAACTGAAAAACACGCGGCTGTCGCACACCGTACGCTGATCCTTGACAACTTTTCTAAAATGGCGGCTAGAATCCGCGCACCCACCGTAATGTGTACGCTTTGAGTGCGCGACTCCGAAAAAAAATTGGAAAACATTTTTTTAAAGAAAATAATATAAATATATTAAAATAAAAAATGAAAACAAAAAAAATAATCAATATTTCAGTTTGAATGATTTAAAAAATAATTTTTGCAATTTTCAGAAAAATATATGTTATTTAATGAATAAAACATTTATAAATAATCAATTAAAAAACTGTAGAAAATCAGTACAAAAAATAGGTATAACTACTATCACACTTAAAAATTAGCATTTAAAAAATGTTTGAAATTCACTGAAAAAAAACATTGTTCTGCTGACATGGTTCTCTGGCTCTAGAGCAGCTCTGCTGACCTGGTTCTCTCCCTCTAAAGCAACTCTACTGACCTGGTTTCTCTGGCTCTACAGCAGCTCTGCTGACCTGATTCTCTGACTCTAGAGCAGCTCTGCTGACCTGGTTCTTAGGCTCTAGAGCAGCTCTGCTGACCTGGTTCTCTGGCTCTAAAGCAGCTCTGCTGACCTAGTTCTATGGCTCTAAAGCAGTTCTGCTGACATGGTTCTCTGGCTCTAGAGCAGCTCTGCTGACCTGGTTCTCTCCCTCTTAAGCAGCTCTACTGTCCTGGTTCTCTGGCTCTAAAGCAGCTCTGCTGACCTGTTTCTCTCCCTCTATATCAGCTCTGCTGACCTGGTTCTCTGGCTCTAGAGCGGCTCTGCTGACCTTTTTCTCTCCCTCTATATCAGCTCTGCTGACCTGGTTCTCTGCCTCTAGAGCAGCTCTGCTGACTTGGTTCTATGGCTCTAAAGCAGCTCTGCTGACCTGGTTCTCTGGCTCTAGAGCAGCTCTGCTGACCTGGGTCTCTGGTTCTAGAGCAGCTCTGCTGACCTGCTTCTTATGCTCTAGAGCAGCTTTACATATCATTTTGGAACATAACATATTATTGCGGGAGTCGCGCACCCAGCGCGACCCAGCATGTATATGATGTCACGCGGCACCCGCCACCGCGCAAGCATCTCGTATCATAATGCGCATGTGTCGTGAATGCGCGGAAGCAGGAGTGGCCGACTGGTCGCATACCAATCGCGCACATCACGTAATATTAACTGAAAAACACGCAGCTGTTGCACACCGTACGCGGATCCTTGACAACTTTTCTAAAATGGCGGCTAGAATCTGCGCACCCACCGTGATGTGCATGCTTTGAGTGCGCGACTCCGGAAAAAAATTGGAAAACATTTTTTTAAAGAAAATAATATAAATATATTAAAATAAAAAATGAAAACAAAAAAAATAATCAATATTTCAGTTTGAATGATTTAAAAACATAATTTTTGCAATTTTCAGAAAAATATATAATGTTATTTAATGAATAAAATATTTATAAATGAACAGTTAAAAAACTGTAGAAAAACAGTACAAAAAATAGGTATAACTACTATCACACTTAAAAATTTGCATTTAAAAAATGTTTGAAATTCACTGAAAAAAACCATAGTTCTGCTGACATGGTTCTCTAGCACTAGAGCAGCTCTGCTGACCTGGTTCTCTCCCTCTAGAGCAGCTCTGCTGACCTGGTTCTCTCCCTCTAAAGCAGCTCTACTGACCTGGTTTCTCTGGCTCTGCAGCAGCTCTGCTGACCTGGTTCTTAGGCTCTGAGCAGCTCTGCTGACCTGGTTCTCTGGCTCTAAAGCAGCTCTGCTGACCTGGTTCTATGGCTCTAAAGCAGCTCTGCTGACCTGGTTCTCTGGCTCTAGAGCGGCTCTGCTGACCTGGTTCTCTGGCTCTAAAGCAGCTCTGCTGACCTGTTTCTCTCCCTCTATATCAGCTCTGCTGACCTGGTTCTCTGCCTCTAGAGCAGCTCTGCTGACCTGGTTCTATGGCTCTAAAGCAGCTCTGCTGACCTGGTTCTCTGGCTCTAGAGCAGCTCTGCTGACCTGGTTCTCTGGCTCTAAAGCAGCTCTGCTGATCTGGTTCTCTCCCTCTAAAGCAGCTCTGCTGACCTGGTTTCTCTGGCTCTAGAGCAGCTCTGCTGACCTGGTTCTCTGGCTCTAAAGCAGCTCTGCTGACCTGGTTCTCTCCCTCTAAAGCAGTTCTGCTGACCTGTTTCTCTGCCTCTAGAGCATCTCTGCTGACCTGGTTCCCTGGCTCTATAGCAGCTCTGCTGACCTGGTTCTCTGGCTCTAAAGCAGTTCTGCTGACCTGGTTCTCTGCCTCTAGAGCAGCTCTGCTGACCTGGATCTATGGCTCTAAAGCAGTTCTGCTGACCTGGTTCTCTGCCTCTAGAGCAGCTCTGCTGACCTGGATCTATGACTCTAAAGCAGCTCTGCTGACCTGGTTCTCTGGCTCAGGCAGCTCTGCTGACCTGGTTTCTCTGGCTCTACAGCTGCTCTGCTGACCTGGGTTTCTGGCTCTAGAGCAGCTCTGCTGACCTGGGTCTCTGGTTCTAGAGCAGCCCTGCTGACCTGCTTCTTAGGCTCTAGAGCAGCTTTGCTGACCTGGTTCTGTGGCTCTACAACGGTTCTGCTGACCTGGTTTCTCTGGCTCTACAGCAGCACTTCTGACCTGGTTCTCTGCGCACACGATGCAGCACCCGATTTAGCAAAAATATATTTAAAAATAATATAAGTTTATTATAAGTACAAATATATTATTTTTATGAATATCTTAGATAATCTCTTGCCCTAATATATATATACATATCATTTTGGAACATAACATTTTTTTGCCGGAGTCGCGCACCCAGCGCGCCCCAGCATGTATATGACGTCACGCGGGACCCGCCACTGCACAAGCATCTCGTATCGTAATGCGCATGTGTCGTGAATGCACAGGAGCAGGAGTCGCCGACTAGAAAATCAGTGCAAAAAATAGGTATAACTACTATCACACTTAAAAATTTGCATTTAAAAAATGTTTGAAATTCACTGAAAAAAACATAGGTTTCAGAGACGTTTCAGTTAGTAATTTGCATTTAAAAAACCTTAGAAATTCACAGAAAAAAACATAGGTTTCAGGGGTTTTATAGTTAGCTGGCCATTTCACTCGTACAAAACCATAGAAATTCCTCTGTTATAGTTAGTTCTGCTAACTATAACTCGCACACCCTCAATGCACTGCTGATGATGTCACATATTGGATCATTCATAACATGCTCAGTGACATCACTGATGACATCACTGATGACATCTAATTTTTTCAGTGAATTTCTACGTTTTTTCAAATGCTAATTTCTAACTATAACATGCCTGAAACCTATGTTTTTTTCAGTGAATTTCAATGGTTTTTTAAATGCTAATTTCTAACTATGCCTACAAAGTTAGGACATGTGAAGAAAGAGGAAGAAAAGCTCAGCAAGAAGCAAAACAATGCAGAAAGAGACAGCAGAAGTCCAAAAAAACGAAGAAAAGTGCAGGAAGAAGCAAGAGATGTGCAGAAAGAACCAACAGAGGAGCAGAAAGTCCTACTGTGCCCCCAACTTTTTAGTGACGGGTACTGGTGGCAACTGACTCTGAATAACCAGGACCGGAGCCAGTGCTATGCTAAATGACACTTAGAATACAGTAAAAACATCTACATACACTAGGGAACACTATGCATTGGGGTACCCCTGTAATGAGCATGCCCTCCTCTGTATTTGCCATGAGTTAGTGCCTGGGTCATTGCATGAGTACATGGGTAGTGACTGGATGATTAGAGTGCTGCAAGGACAGTGAATGGTGATTTTATAACTGCTTGGGTTTTAGCGGAGTGATTGGATAAGTACATGATGCTGGATGGGTAGTGGAGAAGTGCATGGGTAGTGACAGAGGGATTTCTGGAGTGCATGGGTACAACCTGGGTAATTGGAGGAGTGAATCAGTACTGTGTAGGTGGTTAGAGGTCTGCATGGGTAGTGCACAGGGAATTGTAGCAGTGCATGTGTTAGTGCCTGGGACACTGCATGAGTACATGGGTACTGACTGGAAGATTAGAGTACTGCAAGAAGAGTGCACAATGAATTTCTAAGTGCCTGGGTTTTGGCGGCGTGATTGGATAAGTACATGATGCTGGATGGGTAGTGGATGAGAGCATGGGTAGTGACAGAGGGATTTATGGAGTGCATGGGTACAACCTGAGTAATTGGAGGAGTGAATCAGTACTGTGTAGGTGGTTAGAGGACTGCATGGGTAGTGCACAGGAGATTGTAGCAGTGCATGTGTTAGTGCCTGGGTCACTCCATGAGTACATGGGTACTGACTGGAAGATTAGAGTACTACAAGGAGAGTGCATGGTGAATTTATAAGTGCCTGGGTTTTGGCGGAGTGATTGGATAAGTACATGATGCTCGCTGGGTGATTGGAGGAGGGCATGGGTAGTGACAGGGCAATGGCTGGACTGCATGGGTACTGCTCAGGGTATTGTAGCAGTGCATGAGTTACTGCATGGGTCATTGCATGAGTGAATGGGTAGTGACTGGATGATTAGAGTGCTAAAAAGAGAGTGCATGGTGAATTTATAAGTGCTTGGGTTTTGGTGGAGTGATTGCATAAGTACACACATGTCCCATCAGGCCCTCCCCTCCCTTCACTACTGTGCAAATGCGCCCCTGGTGGGTTTTAATTTGGGGGATTAATTCCCCTTGCATCCTGAGTGTCCCTGGGGGCCAACTAGCCCACCATGTACCTCCAGTAAGAGCCACAGAAATGTGTTGCAGAGAGGTGTCCGAGGCCACGCCTCTTTTTATACCTCTCTGCAACGCAACTCTGTGGAGCTTACTGGACATACCTAGTGGGCTAGTTGGCCCCCAGGGACCCTCAGGATTCAAGGGGACTTAATTCCCCAACTTAAAACGTGCCACAGGGTGCGTTTGCACACTTGTCACATCAGGCCACGCCCCCTCCCTGCACCAATGTGCAAACGCACCCCCTGGTGCGTTGCAAATTGGGGAATTAAGTCCCCTTGAGTCCTGAGGTTCTCTGGGGGCCAACTAGCCCAACAGCTACCTCCAGTAAGCTCCACAGAGCTGTGTTGCAGAGTGGTGTAAAGAGGGTGTGTGGCCTTGGACCACCGCTCTGCAAGGGAGCTCCCTGGGGCTTACTAGAGGTACCTGGTGGGCTAGTTGGCCCCTAGGGACCCTCAGGATTCAAGGGGACTTAATCCCTCAACTTAAAACGGGCCACGGGGCGCGTTTGCACAGTGGTGCAGGGAGGGGGCGGGGCCTGATGTGACAAGTGTGCAAATGCGACCTGTGGCGCATTTTAATTTAGGGGATTAAGTCCCCTTGAATCCTGAGGGTCCCTGAGGGACAACTAGCCCACCAGGTACCTCCAGTATGCGCCAGGGAGCTGCGTTGCAGAGAGGTGTTCAGAGGCCACACCCCTTTTTACACCTCTCTGCAACGCAGCTCTTTGGCACTTACTGGAGATACCTGGTGGGCTAGTTTGCCCCCAGGGACCCTCATGATTGAAGGGGACTTAATCCCCCAATTTACAATGTGCCAGGGGGTGCATTTGTACACTTGGTATGTCAGGCCCTGCCCCCTCCGTGCACCACTGTGCAAATGCGCCCCCTGGCATGTTGTAAATTGGGGGATTAATTCCCCTTGAGTCCTGAGGGTTCCTGGGGGCCAACTAGCCCATCAGGTAACTCCAGTAAGCGCCACAGAGATGCGTTGCAGAGAGGTGTAAAAAGGGGTGTGGCCTCTGAACACCTCTCTGCAACGCAGCTCCCTGGCACATACTGGCGGTACCTGGTGGGCTAGTTGGCCCCCAGGGACCCTCAGTATTCAAGGGAAATTAATTCCCCCACCTATAACGCAGCAGGGGGTGCGTTTGCTGAGTACAGCTATTAGGGGGCGTGGCCTCCACCGCGATGCTGGCTTTTTTATGTATTTAGTTTTTTAATCAAGGGGGGCTGTGTGGCCCACCCTCCTTTTAAAATATTTGGGGCCCTCGGCACCCTATTCTCCAGGGCCTGCCTTTAAAAAAAAAAACAACAAAAAAAACCAGGAAGGGGACCTTTGGACTCAAGTGGTCCGGAGACCCCATCCCCCGGGGCTGCATCACATTTAAAAATTTTTTTTTTTAAACATTGATACAGGGGACCTGCGTGGTCCCTCGCCTAGGCCACTGACGCTCCCGGGGACACCCTTCCCTGGGGCCTGGCCTCTTCATTGGGGACCGTGGGGGGAGCCCTAATTCCCCCACGGTCCCGCCAGCTCCCTGCCTCCTGCGGGAGCTGGCATTGCTTTTCCACACGGGGAGCTGCTAACATTCAGCTCTCCTTGTGGAAAAGGAATGTGGTTTGGATTTTGTAAGCGCGAGCAGGAATCCTGCTCTCGCTTACAAAAATTCAAACCACAGTTTGCTATGACAGGGCTGGAACCGCCTGGCTCCCGCCCTGCCATAGCAAACAGCAGTGCCCCCGGGAGTGGGCACCCCGGGACACTGCAGCAGCCGGCCCTGGGGGGTGGCGGTCCCAGGGCCATGAAGGGATCCAAGAGGGGGGCCGTGCGGTCCGCCTCCCACCTAGTACACAGCCCTAGTACACATTTGCATCTTAGTGCCCCGGGGAGGTGGCGGTCTCCGGGGCAGTGGGGGCCGAGTGACCCCCACAAATAATCAATAAAAGACCCAGGGGTGGCAGTCCCCGGGGCTTGGGGGCCTTCGAGGCCCCTCACACATTTAAAAATTAGACCCCCGCAACTCATAAATCAAGTCCCGGGGAGGTAGCGGTCCCTGGGGCAGTGTAGGGGGGATTGGGCCCCCCCACACAGTTTTTCCAGTGCCCCTGGGACCTCGCCCACCGGGGGTCTTCAATACAACAAAGCGCAGGAGCCTGCGCTTCTTTTTTTTAAATTTTCTCTGCCTGATTCGCGCACCCAGCGCGAATTCGGACGATTAAAAAAAAAATGCTTTTTTTGGCCCCGGGGGTCCTTGTGGGACCCCCTGAGCAAGCATAGGGGTCAGTGTGATTCTACCCTGCCCCCTTTTCGCGTTTGGTTCACTGTGTTCTTGTGACTCGGTTCTACCGAGTCACAAGATGGCTGCCAACACTTCCTGGTTTGGAGTGTTGACAGCCAATTAGAATAAAGCTCGTGGTTGGGAGGGTCGCCGGATCCACGTGCCTCTAGATATCAATATTTTTATTTTTTGAATTTCTCAACATCTAGTGAACGGATTTACACCATCTAAAAAAAAGGTCGCTTTCTGAACCAAGCGCTACCTTTTTGCGAAATTTGGTGTCAGTCCGTTCAGCAGTTCGGACTATAGCCTTGCCTAAAGTTTCCTATGGAAATTAACATGGAGAAAACACTTTTTGTGACCCCCCCTTTTTTCTCAGCTCCCGCTTGACGAATCACCCCCAAACTATCAGTATAGGAGCTGACCTGCATAGACTTTTTCTTGGGAGAATTTCGCGAAAATTCTTCAAACGACACCAAAGTTATTAGCAAATCAAAAAATGCTTTTCCTATGGAAACTAGGTTCTAACTATAACTACCTACTGGCGACTGCCAGTAGGTTTATTTTTATATATATAAATATATATATATATATATATATATATATATATATATATATATCCAGCTCAGGCTTGCACCAACAGTTTGAGAGGCACTCGAGCACGGACACGGGCCTCAAGCGGCAGCCCAATCATCCATCAGGAACCCCGGACTACTGATACCATTAGCAGCCCAACCACCACTGCCTGACGCGTTTCACAAATCTTCATCAGAGGCTGTTCGTGGGGAGGAACACGCACAGTCCGGAACTACAGGTAAGAAACTTCTTTAATCGTGCGCCCCCTATAGGCTGGTCTATGAGTCTGCGCATTCGACTTATGGTACTTGTAGTCCCAGAGGAACTGGTTGATTGGGCTGCCGCTTGAGGCCGGTGTCCGTGCTCGAGTGCCTCTCAAACTGTTGGTGCAAGCCTGAGCTGGATATATATATATATATATATATATATATATATATATATATTCAGTGAAAAAACCATAGGTTTCACACATGTTATAGTTAGCTGGACATTTTACTGATAAAAAACCATTGAAATTCCCCCGTTATAGTTAGTGCAGGCAACTATAACTCACGCGACCGCAATCCTCTGCTGATGCTAATACTGTATTTAGACACTTATTTGCCCATGTCTTCTTCCATTAAATTTTAGCTATACATATATTACAAATATTTTTTTTTCATAAAGACACATATGTCATCAGCAGAGGATTGCGGTCGCGTGAGTTATAGTTGCCTGCACTAACTATAACGGGGGAATTTCAATGGTTTTTTATCATTAAAATGTCCAGCTAACTATAACATGTGTGAAACCTATGGTTTTTTCACTGAATTTGCAAGGTTTTTTAAATGCTAATTCCTAACTATAACGTGTGTGAAACCTATGGTTTTTTCAGTGAATTTGTACGGTTTTTTAAATGCTAAGTTACTTTACGCCATTCATGGCGTGCGCGCCCACTTAACGCAGTTCGTTCCGTGCGCGCACGGTGCGCTTCGCGCACCGTGCGCGCACAGTGAGCACGCGGTGCGCTTCGCGCACCGCGCGCCCACTTTACGCAGTTAGTGCCGTGCACGCACGGTGGGCACGCGTGCCCACGTTACGCTAGATGGGCCATGTACGCACGATGCGCTTCGCGCACCGTGTGCACATGGAGGACATATTATGCGCTTCGTTGTGCAAGGTAATCTTTAAATTTTTCTCTTAAAGTTATTGTTCAATGCACAAATGGGGCCCTTCGGGCACCCTTTGCACACGGGGTGGGGAGAGTATGGATAATTTTTTTTTTTTATTATTTTTACCGTACGCGTACGGTAAGCGTAATCGGCGAAATTTTCAAAAAAATTAAAATTGCCTTTTCGGCCTTGGGGGATCTTTGGGGACTCCTTCATCATGGCTATGTGCTTAGGAGCTGTCTAAACAGCCCCTTTACATGTTTTTGGCCTTTGTTTTTCAACCCCCCCTCAGAGTGCGAGAGAGAAAATGGCGGCCGCCGCTTCCTGGTTTCGACCGATTCGAATGTTTACTAAGATCTAACAGCCAATCCGATTTGCGCTCGCGGACGGCACCGTACGCGTACGGTAAGCTTACCGTAAGCGCACCGTAAGTGCACCGTAAGCTGCCACAGATATATATATTGATTTAAATGCTATTTTCTCAGGAACTACTGAACAGATTTACACCAGACCTACAAAAGGCACTTCCTTGACCTGAGGACTACCTCTCTGCCAAATTTCAAGTAACTCTGTTCAGCCGTTCGGGCTGTAGCTGTGTCTAAAGGTCCTATGGAAAAATGCATGGGAAAAACGCGTTTTGGGACCCCCCTTTTTTCTCAGCCCCCGCTTGACGAATCCCCCCGAGACTTTCAGGGTAGGAGCGGAGCGTAGCGCCCCACCTATTTTGAAAATTTTGCGAGGATTCGTCGACCGGCGCCAAAGTTATTCCAAATAGAATGTTACGGAAACAGGGTCCTAACTATAACTACCTACTGGCGACCGCCAGTAGGTAATATATATATATATATATATATATATATATATATATATATATATATATATAGCGTTTATACTTACCTGTAAAATACTTATAAGTTGCTTGTAAACCCTTTACCACATATATGGCTTTTACCATTCATGCTCTTACAATGATATTCATTGTAAAGGCATGTGTGGTAAAGGCATATGTGTTGTAAAGGCATGCATGGTAAAGGTTATGTGTGGTAGTGACATTTGCCTTGGAACGGCCGCTTTGTAATGGCATGCGTTGCAGTGGAATGTGTGGTTCGTCAAACATCCTTAGAGGAGAGCATGTCTCTTTGCATCCCTTCTTTGGCCCGCTATTTCCATCACTGGCTCCTCCTTTTCCTATTCCCCTTCCAACTCCCCTGCCAGGGTCCCCTTTTGCCCTGGGTCCTACTGCCCTAACGCTAGCGTGCATGGTAAAGGTTATGCGTGGTAGTGGCATTTGCCTTGGAATGGCTGCTTTGTAATGGCATGCGTTGCAGTGGAATGTGTGGTAAGTCAAACATCCCTCGAGGAGAGCATGTCTCTTTGCATCCCTTCTTTGGCCCGCTATTTCCATCACTGGCTTCCTTTTCCTATTCCCCTTTCAACTCCCCTGCCAGGGTCCCCTTTTGCCCTGGGTCCTACTGCCCTAACGCTAGCGTCCAGTCACAGCATTACAGTAAGCTAAAGAACCTGGGGGCATATTTACAATCTGGCGATAAAAAATTATCACCGCTTTTGCGGCCGTTTTAGGCCGAAAAACGGCGATAATTTTATCGCCTAATTAGCAAGGCCACGCTAACGCGTGAAACCTTGCTTTAGCGTGGGAATTCCTAACGCCCAGCTTAGCATCTCTAATGAGATGCAAAGTGGGCGTTCCTGACCTAACATGTCAGGAGAAATGTCGCTAAGCGACATTTCTCCTACCATCAAGCCCCACGCTATGAAGCATAGTGGCAAGAAAAGTAGCGATAACCCCTGTTATCGCTACTTTCCTTACGTCTGCTTCAGGACTGACTTAGCCATGATATCCTATGGAAGGTGGATATCATGGCTAAGTTTGTGAGTCCCTATCAGCAAGCTAACGCCACACTACGTGAGATTATCGCTGGGTTTCCAGCGATAATCTCACGTTAGGCAGTTAGCGTGAGGATTTCTATCGCTGAGGAGATAAGCGTTGCTAATAGCATGCTATCTCAGCGATAAAAATCCACGTTATCCGGCGATAATTATCCTCACGCTAAGAGCGCTGAGCGATAATTATCACCGGGTGTTGCTGATATGCCCCTAAAACGTCTGTCATGGAGCTGCATGTGCAGCCTATTTCAATTATGTGCTCTGAGGCTGGGGAGGACGTGACAAGCTCTATGTTCAGACATGCTGAAAGTTATAACTAAATCAAGCATAGGGGTTAGGGCCTGCTTTTTCGGTGGAGTGCAACCTAAAAGTCACAGGATCAAATCCCATTGAGTCTAGTCAGCTTCATTTTGGGTGAACAGGCGATTGTACCCATTGTGATAGGCAGTATTTTCAATCAATCATGTCAAAAAGCCAGTCCTGGCATTAACTATAGAGAGAGGCAGTCCCTCCCTTCAGCAATGGAGATAGTCCAGCCTCGTCTGTGAGTCATGGGAAGAGGCCATTGGTGCTCTGACCTTACAGTAAGAGGCTAATCCTGCATCCATGGTGAGAGGCCAGTCCTGCTCTTAATAATCGTTGAGCGGCCAGTCCCGATCTTGATGTCTGGTCATAGACCAGGTGCGACCTTTAGCTACTGGGGCAGAATAAGCCAGAATTGTCACACGAGCTGGGAAGAGAGAGTAGCCGTGATCTTCAATTAATCCAGGCTTAAGTTAACCCGTGGAGAGACACGTGCCCAGCTTTAGGCTCTGAGTGATCTTTGATCCACAGTAGTTTGGCAGACTTACCCTATAGTTATGACATGAGATCCGTTCTGCCTGTATTCCATTCTTATTACACACAGAAACCACCAGAAGCTTCGATTTGAGAGAGCCGAATTACAGTTCTCTCGCCTGAGGAGGAACCCGCAGGCACCTGTGTCAGACTCGAGACTCCCACCGCACGACGACCCTCCTCCACCTTGAGAGGTCTTTCGCGCCCTTCATCCTGGGTAAGAGGATAACCCCCTTCCGTGACGCACTAGGCGCTATCCTTGTAAACTCTCCTTTGCTGATTGTATTGTAGGGGATATTATTAACGCACAGTTCGATGTGGTTCTCTGTAAAGCTCTCCTGTTTCAACCTTTTTGTCCCTGCTTCACACCGTGTCCTCGTGCGCCCTGCGGGGATTCACATCGGGATCTTCCCACACATTATATATAGCGCGGCGTGCCAGCTGACGGGTGGCATGACCAGGGAGGGATGAGTGGGCTGCATTGTTATGCTGCTTTTAGTGTTGGGGTTTTACGTATTCAGCATTATTATCGCTGTCACCGTGCGTGGCCAGACCGGGGAACAAAAAGCAGCCATGGAAACAATACTCAAACCAGCCATGCTGCACTCGCCTCCTCGCCCTATCTCTCTCTTTACATCCAGCCCGTCACTTTCATTTCCTCTCCTCTCTTCTCCCTATCTGCTCGCTTTCTCTCTACCTTCCGCCTTCCCGCCCTCCCTCTCTCCCTCCCTTTCTCTTAAAGCCTCTCTGTGTCGGCTGCACTTTCTACAGGTCATCAGGGAGGCGGGAGCTGGGGAAAGTGACAGGGGCACCAGGGGCATCCCTGGACTTTCAAAACCAGCCCACCGGGGAAATGGCCGGTGGAATAAAAGGCCTGCCCGGCCCCGGCCCTGATGTTTTGCGTTTGAACCATCCTGGTGCTTGTCAGTAGGAAGCAGCGGCGTTATGCGAGATTGCAAAAACAAAGGGATGAAGTATGGGATAGTACGGGATGGAAGGCAGATCAGATTCATCTTGTAATAACCCCAGTAATGCATTACTATCTTATGTTCGGCAATAGCAGATGAGGTAGAGGCAGTGTGTTTATGTGCTATGGTCACGCTACATGAACCGGTGACTTGAAGAAATGTTTCATTATCTTATGGTTTAGGAAAGCACAAACTACACAAATTAAGCAAAAAGTATTACTGGCGAGATTGCACTACAGGATTATGTCTGCACCACATGTGCAGGGACATGCCAGATGTATCAATCTGGCATAGCATAAAGCTTGTGACGAGGATTCACAGAAAACGTGCCTCACATCAATATTCTTGGAAGAAGATTCCCTCTGTGAATCCTTCCCACCAACTGTGAATGTAAAGATGGAGGCCCAACCTGGACAGATGACCTCCATCTCTGCGTGGCTATCCGTATAGTGCTGGTTTTACAACTCCTCCACCGTTAGAGATAGGAGGCCTATTTATTAAGGCTTTTGCATCACCCTTGCGCCAAGTAAAGGGGCACAAGGTGTCGCAAGTCACCTATAATGAGATTAACCAAGCCACGCCTTGCATGGACCTGTGTGGCTTGGTAAATCTGGAGTAATGCCTTATGTTAGGGAGGCGTTCTGTGGGTGGGGCGTGGGTGTTCTCATGCTTTCACCAATGGATTCTGAAGCATTCCTAGATTTACCAATACTAGTAGGCTTGGAAATGCAGCAGAATGTTACGCCTTTCCAGTGGAAGCGTAACGAGGAGAAGTATCTTTATTGCGCCCCGTTTTTTCCTCTTCCCACATGTACAGCGTTCTGCAGGTCACCAAGAAAGAAAAAAAAGCCTGAGAGCACAAAAACAATCCTGTCTGTAGCGCAGACACCCTTGCATTATTGCGCTGGGGTGCCTGCGTTGGAGCTAGGCAGCAGGTTTAGTGCCAGTGCAGACAGAGAGCAGAAATGAGCCATATCTTGATAGATATGGTGCATTCCTGCCCTCTCCCTTTCACGCAGCGCAGCAAGGTGTCTTGCTACATTGCGTGAAATAATTATAAATATGGTCCAGATTTTGCAAAGTGGCAGACTGGAAAAGTGACATCAGGAATGGAATGCAGACATCCATGCAATCATTTTCTGCGCCCCCTATTGCCAACCATTGCATTAAAAAAAAAAATAGAAGCAATGCCTCCTGGGCCCGTATTGTGTATTGGCATTGTTTGCACCCAGCGCATGCGCCCCATTATAGTGAATGCGCTGTCCTGGGGGCAGCCGCGAATTCACGCTGCCCCCAGGGCAGCACATTCATGTGAAAACACGAAGCAGTCGCTCCTTGTTTTCACAGTGGAGGCGCCACCCGCCTGCACTTTCTAAGGAGATTAGAGATCCCCTTGACTGCACCCGCCTGCAAGGGGATGTCTGGGGGATCCATGGGATTCCCTTTACCCCCTGCAGAGGGCTGCTTTCAGGGGGCACACTGACAGTGCACCTCTGGAGAGTTTCCACTGTGCGCATGGTTGCCAACATATGCCTTCATTAGCAGTGGCCTGTTAAAATCCCAGTTATCTCATAATGGGGAAACAGTAATTCCAGAGGTGAGGAAATAACAAAGATGGCACGTTTTGAGGGAATAAAGTGTTTCAGCCAGTAGCGTAATAAGGATGTCATGTGCCCTGGTGCACGCATTGAAAATGCCCCTTTTAACTTCTGCTGGAATAGTTAAATACCCCATGTGGGAGACATCCGTTACAACGTTGTCTTTACACCGCGATGCGTTTACAATGTGGCCATTACAATGCAAGTTGTTACAATGACTAGCGCTGGATGGGGCCATACACTAAGGAATAGTTAGATTTACTATTCCAACACCTTCCCTACTGTACGTAGACTGGAGTTGGAATAGTAAATCATACTATTCCTAAGTCCAGCGTCCTCCAGCGCAAGTCGTTGTAACGACTTGCGTTGTAATGACTGCTTTGTAAACGTATTGCGGTGTGAAGACCGCAATGTAACATCATACATTCACCGCATGGCTTTGGGTACCTGTACAACTGCACCTGATGCACCAATGGTAGCTAACCCACTGGTTTCAGCATCAATTCCTGCATGTCTTCCCCCAGAATCTCATTTGGAGTTTTGAGTTGCTTTTTAACAGCAGAAATTGCGTTGTGAAAATCCCCAAACTTTTTTTGAGCCCATGAAAATTTACAGGCCAGTCGTAATAAGGGCCTAACTAGAAAGTCGATAACCTTTCAGTGCTTTTCTTCTTTATGAGCTGTCATAATATACATTTCTCTACAAGCGACATTTCTGTGGGGAATTACTATTTTTCTGCCTCCTCCTTTCTAGCTTTTCAGGAAATCACATCTTTGACACTTTGAGTCACAATGACATTTCCAAAACACAATGTAATTTCAGTGCTTTTCATTTTTAGGTCTTTTTCACGAATTGCAGGGCAGGCTTTTCGATGGAGAAACACTGTCATACTTAGAGCCCAAAGTTGGATACAACAGAGCTCTGTACCAGTCACATGTTCATGTGTTGGACACAAATGGCTTGAAAATGGTGTCCATTTTTGATGAAAGTCTGCAAACTGGCATAACAATATTGCCTTACAAATGTATAAAATTCTACATGCTATGTGACATTTGTGTTTTATGCACTGGAGCACTGCGTACTCTGTGCAGATGATGATGCCTTACATGCGTGTGCAATGTGGCTTCTGACATGGCAATGGTGCTTCACATACTTGCACTCGAAAGCCATTATTTATGAGGGCTTGCGCCTCCTTTGCGTCACATTTTTGAGACGCTGCCATGGCGTAAACAATGCGCCACACTGTGCCCTAATTACAAAGTGATGCATCTCGGTAGATGCGTCACATTGTAAAGCACTGCTCTACATTATACCTGCTTCATGTATAATGTATGTAGGGTGGGTGTTCCTACATAAAAAAAGCCTTGTTGAAGTCTATGAGATTTCACTGCACCACTCCTACTGCTTGACTCTGTCACAATCCTTATGCTTGCTTCAAGCAGGCTTGAGGGGTGACGCAGGGCCTTTTACATGGGAATCGCCCGTGTAATGACACCATTGCTGGAGTTGCATCAGTTTCCCAACACACTCAAGCAATGCGTCATTACTGCACCACCAGATACATCAGGATTCCTGATGTCAGGATTCCTGAAGTATCTGTACAATCCTTGCGGCATGGAGTGCCGTAGTGTAAATATGGTGCATCCATGGTGTCGCAAGGATGGCACAATGAAAAGCGTTGCAGCGCTGTTTTTCCCCAGCGATGCAGCACTTTTTATAAATGAGGCTCCAAGTAGCAGCCTAGGCCCGCAGAGGAGACCAGGCCTACTTGTACATCAATGATTGCTGTCGTTGAGCTGCCATAGTGAGCAATATTATAATATATTGCATGCTTGCTTATTGAGCATCATATTATTAGCTCATTTGATTATTCCTGCCTTAGGCAGCATGGTTGGTAAAAAAAATCGATGGACTAAATGTGAGTCCAAAGTAATTACCAGTGGCTGAGATTAATTCAAGCAATTGGTATGCTCGCGGATTGAGCATCACATTATTAGCTGATTTGCATATGTCTGGTTCCTGTTTGAGGTGTGATGATGGGCAAAAATTGAGGAACTGGATTTGAGCCTAGAGTAATTACCCGTAGATGGCATTAAATCAAGCAACCCACCCATTACTTTTTGTTTTCATCATGTTATTAGCAGCACAGACATTGTGATGGACAGTTAGTTGACGCAGGGAAAGTGATGGGGATATTGTCTTGGCACAGAGTTTGAAACTGTTTTATTTCTCCTGGCATCAGTCTTCAAAGCGGATTTATCAAATATACATTTTTCCTTCCTTAGTATAAATATCTGTCTACTGTGCATCTAGCTCTCGGAATATCATGGGGCAGATTTACGTTCCCTGGCGCATCCCTGCAAATCAGCAGGGATGCGCCAGGGAAGATGAGTCACGCAAGTTTGCCCTTGTGCCACCGCAGATGCGCCGTATTTACAATGCGGTGCATCGTGGCGCAAGGACAAGCAGATGCGTGACGCATCTGCCGGCGTAAGGTTGGCGCAGTGCTGAAGTTGTGTCGCAGAAGTAGTGCCAGTGCTGCACTGAATTCAGAAAACAATTTTAACCATGAACTGAAAAAAACAGTTTCACTCTCAACCACTTTTTCCGTTGGTTTTAATCAAAATTAATTTCAGTACTAGATTAACTCATTAGTTTGCTCGGTTTCATTAAGACAATTGTGACATTTCAAAAAGTAGAAAAAAACAGTACACCATTGATATTTACATTACATTCACATATAGAAACGACACAACTACTACCATACTCAAGTCAATCACACAACAAAACAGACATCCTTCTCAATCATACATAATGGACATTTTTTTGTGACAATCAATAACAGTGGATATCTATATGTTTTATTAGCTCATTGTAAAGGGTCCTTTAAGACATGATAATTTTTGCCAATATGTTCAGAGCATTGCAGTATGAAATGTGCGACCTGAACCCCTTTTTCCCAAACGTTTCTGTGACAGATATCCTTGGAACTTTGTAAAAATGCTGACTCTAATCATTCAACTTGAGGCGTTTGTTTCCAGTATTTTTCATTTTAAATATAAAGCAACATAAAAGTCATAAATAAACAGAAATATAAAGCAACGTCAAAGACCCCTATATTCATAGTGTAAAGGTCATATATCAGATTTTAATAAATAAAGATGAAAATATCTCACAGGCAGCCGTGTCACAATGTTTTGCTCACAAGAGGCCTGGCTTCAGAATCAAATACATTAGCCTGTTCACCCATCCACCACAATCTAAGCAGCAGTGGACACAAGGGAAACTACACATTTTGAGGTCTTACTTGTGGAGCAGTATGATATGATTATCATGCACCATGGAAGAAAATATACTCACAAAACAAGAGAACACTGTATAAGGACCCAACACAAAACTACTAGCGCTGGTCGCGACTAGACTGAAAACAAATCTGGAGAAAGAAGCCCTGAAGTCTATGGGTCTGATTTAGTGCTTAGTGGGCAGCACAAAAGGTCAGCAGAGACGAATGGGCATATTCACGACAGAATGGCAGAGCGCAGTGTTACCCAAAATTGGTAACAGCGCTCCGACATTCTGAAAACGCAGGGATGCACCATATTTACAATAATACAGTGCACCCCTGTGTTTCCTTTAGAGGTGGCACTAAATTCAGCTGCCTAGCGCCAACGCAGGCACCCTTACACCATAGTGAAAGGGTGCATGTGTTGCAGGGAATGATTGTTCACGTGCAGGAAGGCATCCCTTCCTGCACATGAACAATCACTAATGGCAAATTGTAACTTCAATGTGTTCTGCAGCACATGTAGAAGTTGCAATTTGTCATTATCTAATGATTGTTCATGTGCAGGAAGGGACACCTTTCTACACATGAACAAGCACTAATAGCGATTTGCTCTTTCCATGTATGCTGTAGAATGCAGCACACATAGAAACAGCAAAAAAACGATGCAATATTAATCATTGCTCCTCAGTGCGACAGTTTAAGACCAGGATTTCCCTGATCCTATTTTTGGCGCTGCCTTATATTTATGCCGGCCTTGTAATAGGCGGCAGCATCAAAAGGCAATGGGTGTTGCTGTGGAATGCTCACTGCAACACCCATTGCCCGCCCCTTTCACGCTAAGTGTTGCGTGATTAGAAATTAAATGAAAAAAACACTTATATAGGGCGATAGCTACCCTGAGGCATCCCAGCGCTGTAGACTGACGTGGACAGGAGAGAGGACTCAGCGATTTTAGGGACAAATGTTAAAAAGTAGAGTTTTTAAACGTTTGTGAAAGGGTAGGAGATTGGGCTCTGTCCACATGCGTAGGGGAAGAGCATTCCAAAGCTTGGCGGAGTTGTAGGAGAAAGAGCGTCCGACGCATCTAGCTCTCTTTATCCTAGGTAGTAGGGCGAAGGAGGAGGATTCTGAGCGGAGGTGCCTGTTGGGCTGGTAGGGAGTGATCATGGACCGGCTGATTATAGGGCCCTTCTTCCAGAAAGCCTTGTGCGCAATGAACATGGCTTTAAATTAGATTCTCTCCCTGACCGGTAGCCAGTGGAGGCTCCTTAGAGCGGGAGCTGCGGACTGTCGTTGGGGGGTCTGGAGGAGCGTACGAGCTGCGCAGTTTTGGATTATCTGGAGCTTACGTATGGTGGATTGTGGGGCCCCTAGATACAGGGCATTCCCATAATCCACGCGGGAAAGAATAAGACCTTGGACCAGGATTTTTTTTGCTTGAAATGGTAGCAGGGGGAGTATTTTACATAACATTCTGCCTATACTATTCTGCCTATGTGCCTATACTAGGATGTCTTATTAATGCACGCTCCCTGTGTAAACATGCATCTGAATTTGCTCTATTTATTGAGGTGCATGGTATTGATGTAGCATTCATTACAGAGACTTGGGGAGACGTCTCATCTGACCCAGATTTAGCAATGGCGATTCCTCCTGGGTATTTACTACACAGGCAGGACCGAGTGGGCAAAAGAGGAGGAGGTCTGGCAGTTCTGTTTCCCTGTACCTGGAAAGGAGTTTTTATCTCCCAACATAATGATCCCCATCTGGAGTCCTTACTTTTTAAACTGTTGATTGATAGTCGTCATACTTTTAATGGCCTGTTGTGTTACCGGCCTCCAGGCACACGGGCTAGCTGTTTAAAGGATATTGGCATTTCTCTAGATACCCTGGCTCAATCACGAGACTTCACTCTTTTGGGTGATTTTAATGTCCACATGGAGGACCCCCTAGACTGGGATGCAGTAAAGTCTTTAGACATTGCAAACAGTATGGGGCTCACCCAGCGGGTATCTGTGGACACACATCTGGCAGGGCACCTGCTGGATGGTATTTTCCACCTATACCAATTGTTTGGTCGGATCATAAAGCTGTCATGTTCTCTTTCCCAGTTCAAAATTCTCATTCTAAGAATAGAATAAATAGACAGCGGAGATTGGTCCGCTCTTGGAATAAATTAAATGTGGATGGGCTTCAAACTGTTTTAGCTAAAAATTATCCCACCACCTTTAGATGACCCTAACAAAGCCATAGCAGCATTTGAGGAAGGGTTAAGGAAGTCAATTGATCTAAGTCTGCCGGCTAAATGTATCTCGAGCCATAGGTCTAGGCCTACTGAACCGTGGTACACCGAACAGCTCAGGATTCAAATACAAAAATGTTGTCGCTTTGAAAGGAGGTGGAGATTATCTCTTAGTATGGAAAATAAAGCTGACTATAAAGCAGCGTTACTGGAGTATAACGCTCTTATTAGTAAAGAAAAAACGAGGTTTTATACTACGGCTATACTGACAGCTAAAAATTCATCTAAAAAGCTTTTCTCAACAGTCAAAAGATTAGCCAAATGTGTTGTGGCCACTGACTCTCCAAAAACCCAGTTATTCTGCGATAGAGTGGCCATACTCTTTCAAGAGAAAGTTAAGAAGGTCTATGATAGCCTTGCTGAAGGTACAGCGCATGAATTAACGACATTGTCAGTGGACTCAGTAAAAACTGAGATTGCCTGCATTGAGTCAGGCACCTGTGCTGTGGGCAGCTATAGCAACAATATCCCTGAGCTATCTATTTTCGGTCCGTTGACATTGGAAGCAACAATAAAACTGATAGAATTGATTAAATCAGGCTCTCCTTTGGACCCCTGCCCTCAGAAAAATTTTCACCTTCTGCCGGAAACATTTGCATCTTATTTGAAGCCTATTTTTAACAAAATGTTCTCTTCTGGCATTTTCCCTACCTGTTGGAAGTTGGCTTCTGTGCTCCCCCTTCTGAAAAAACAAAACTTAGACGTTACCGATCCTAAGAACTATCGTTCAATTTCTAGGCTGCCACTACCGGCTAAAATAGCAGAGAAAGTAATGAATAACAGCTTATCAGAATAAATTGGAAAAAATAACTTCCTTGATGACACTCAATTCGGATTTCGTAAACACCATAGCACCAAAACGGGCCTTATCACAGCCTCCGAAATGATCAGGCAAACTGTCGACCTCGGGGGCAATGCAGCACTTGTGCTGCTTGACCTCTAGGTGGCTTTTGACACCGTAAGCCATCAGAAACTCTTGGAAGTTTTGAGGGGGATCGATGTCAAAGGGAAGGCTCTTATGTTATTTGAGTCATTCCTGTCTGGTAGAGAGCAGTTTGTGGCCTTAGATAATTTTAGGTCACCAAATTTTACGCTACCCTCCGGGGTTCCGCAGGGATCATCCCTGAGCCCCACACTTTTTAATGTTTATGTTGCACCCCTGGCGAAACTCATTAGATCCCTGGGTCTCTGCTGTCTCCTATGCGGATGACACGCAGATCATTGTTTCAGTGTCCGGATCCCCCACTGACACTGTGAAGCGATTCCATTCTTGCCTACATCAGGTAGGGAAATGGATGGCTACTAATTATCTAAAGTTGAACTCTAGTAAGAGTGAGGTGCTACTTTTTGGGGCTCATGCTAATTTTTGGTCACCAGATCTCTGGCCCCTAGAACTGGGTCCACTTCCTAAACCAGTGACCAAGGTTAAGAATTTGGGAGTCATTTTTGACACCAAACTGTCATTTGAGTATCATGTTAATCAGGTTATTTCTTCCTCTTTTCATACATTACAAATCCTGCGAAAAGTCCTCTCTTTTATTCCAGCCGAGCTTCGTAAGTTGGTGGTTTCAACACTCGTTCTTTCGAGAGCCGATTATTGCAATGGGATCTTTATTAATCTTCGTATAAAATGTTTAGCCAAACTTCAAGTTGTTCAAAATGCCGCGGCCAGGCTTCTATTGAACATCCCGAGGTATAAATAAGTTTCTTCGGCATTGAAGGACCTCCACTGGTTGCCAATAAAAAAACTTATAGAGTTTAAGGCCCTCTGTATTGTTCTAAATCCATTAATGATATAGGACCAGGTTTCCTAAAACAGAATCTGAGACACTATATCCCAGCACGAAATCTTCGCTCATCCTTGTCCAACGATCTGGTTGTCCCCAAGGTAAAAAGATGTTCCTGGGGAGGGAGAAGTTTTCTGTTAGGTGCTACTAGGCTGTGGAATTCACTCCCGTTATATTTAAAACATGAGAACAATCTGTTAGTGTTTTGGAAGGCATTAAGACCTGGCTGTTTAATCATTAAGATCTGTCTGTTCCCAGCATAAATGAGTAAGTGCCTTGCCACCTTCGGGTGATTGTTTCGCGCTCTACAAATCGCCTTTTCATTTCATATATTTGATTCTCAGTAGGCCATTGCAGGCAGCCGAGAGTTTTGCCGCTTGGTAGTTGAAACTCAAGCCATATGCCAAGGCTTTTGATCTGGTCTTTGGGGACTGGAGCGGAGCCAATGCATTTTGGCCAGAGTTGCTCCGAGTTAAAAGAGGGAGGGTTCCCTAGAAGCATAAGCTTGGTTTTGTCCCCATTAAGCTTTAGGCAAGAGAGTTCCATCCATTTGGCAACCTCCTCAAGACAGCTTCCTAGGTTGCTTGGTGACTTTTCAGGTTGGTTTAGTGCCACCACGAGCTGAGTGTCATCAGTGTAGGTGATGATTTTTATGCAAAATGGACGGACGATCTCTGCCAAGGGGCTCATGTAAATATTAAATAGTGTGGGGCTCAGGGAAGAGCCCTGAGGCACACCACAGCTGGGGGGCATCTGTTTGGAGACAACATCGCCTTCAACGACCTGGAAGAATCGTTCGCCTGGGGAGGATTGTATCCAGGCAATGGCCCTGCCTGACACGCCCAGGTTCCCAAGTCTCAGGATCAACGTTTTGTGGTTTACAGTGTCAAATGCGGCACTGAGGTCGAGAAGAATGATTGCCGCAGAACCTCCATGAACCAAGATCCTCCTCTCCTCCTCCGTTACTGGGAGGAGGGCGGTTTCGGTCCCATGTAGGGGACAAAATTCAGTCTGTGAAAGATGGAGTAGATTGTTGGTTTCTAGAAACTCTACCAGTACTGAGTTGACATATTTTTCCAAAATCTTGCTCAGCCAAGGAAGGAGGGAAATAGGGCGGTAGTTGCTCAGGTTGTTCTGGTTAAGATTGGGCTTCTTTAAGAGAGCCTTTACCATAGCGCATTTCCATGCCGGGGTACCACTCCGGAGGAAATGGAGGCATTAAGCAGGTCGAGAACGGAAAGTAGGATATTTGCTATGACTGGTAACAAGGCACGGGGTGCTGGGTCTAAGGGGGAGCCCGACTTAACCCGGTGCATGATAGAGTCTAAGGTTACGAAGTCCGGGGGTGGAATAGCTATAATGTAGCTTGAGTTCCGCATCCTGTGCTATTGGTTTTGGGTCAAAGTTGATTCAGACTGGTTAGGAGTAAAGGTGGAGTATATATTTTTTATTTTCTGGTGGAAGAACTCCACCAGATTATTACAACGGGACTGAGCATCGTCCGTGGTTTGTTGCTTCTGGGGCATTTTCGAAAGGGTTTTGGCGATCCGAAAGATTTCCTTGGGAGAGTTAGAAGCTGCATTGATTTTCTCATCGTAAAAGGCAGCTTGAGTGATTTTAATTTCGCCTTTTTAGGTTTTTATTGCCTCCCTATATTCAGATTTGCTAGAGACTGCATGGCTCTGTCTCCATTTCCTCTCTAACCTTTTGCTGTGCTGTTTGAGTTCCCGTAACTTTGGGGAGTACCAGGGGGACAACTTTGTTCTACATTTTTTGTGGGTGTGCTTAATGGGGAGCACATCGTCTAAGGAGTTCTGGATCCAGCAATTACATTTCTCATTGGCTAAAATAGGGTTAGGGTCCCTGTTAGGTCTGGAAGTTTTGAGAGCTGAGATCCATAGTTTTCTGGGAAGCTTAGACCATTTGCGTTCCTGGTGTGATGTTGAATTGGGAGAGGGAGTGTGGTCCGTGATTTCCCAGGTCAAGGGAATCAGGAAAGTGATCTGTCCAGGGTAGCGGGGTCGGTACTCCTGATGTAAGTTCGGTGCAGTTGCTAAAAACGGGGTCAAGTAAGTGGCCTTTAATGTGGGTGGGTTCGGATACTAGCTGCTTTATCTGAAGTGCATAGAGGCTCATTGTCAATTCATTGGTGGTAGGATCGGGGGTGTTGTCTAGGTAAATATTAAGATCCCCCAATACTGTGAAGTTGGATGGTGAGCAGGCTAGATTTGCGATGGTTAGTGGGAGGGTATTGAGGAATTGACCTAGAGCCCCGGGTGGGCGGTAGAATAATAGCCCTGAGAAGGTGATAGTGGGGGAGAAGTCAATGGAGAAGGAAAGACTCTCGCAGTCTGGTACCTGGTCTGGGGAAATGCGGCAGTTAAAATGGTCTTTAAAGACAATTGCTAAGCCCCTCTCTCCCTTCCTTATGGTCCTCACGTTGTATGAGGTAACCGTGAGGGAGATTTTGAGTGAGGACCATCTCGGACTCATTGTTAAGCCATGTTTCCATCAGGAAGAGGGCATCGTTTTTAAGTTCCTCCAATAGTAAGGTGATTTCAGTGGCATGCTTAGGGAACGACCTGCAGTTTAGCAAGAACATCTTTATAATGGAACGATATGCAGGGGGGTTCCGTGCCTTAATGCACGGCCGGAAGTTAAACCCACAGTGTGGACAGTCGCTGTGTTCAACTGCTACGTTCCACGAGTGTCGGCAGTTGTCAAATGTCGTTCCTCTTAGGTTGAGTAGGGTGTGTGGGCTATAGGATCTAATATGGGTCACGGAATGGGCAGGGGTTGTGGCCTCTGGCCCCTGCCGGATGCGGACGGGTGCAGACGGGCTTGCCTTTAGCGCATCTTTGGCATGCCAACTGCGTGCGTCCGCTGCACGAGGCTTGTGGCATGTGGTCTAAGTAGTGAAGAAGCTCTGCCCTCTCCGGTCTCCTGTGGGTCTGAAATGTTGCCGAGTACTCCCTCCACACAATCGGGACAACCCGTGGTGGACCGGGGAGCAGTGCGGTTTAGTGAGGAGGAAAGGTAAGTAAAGTAAAGTGCGAGCGCAATTAAAAAGAATTTCTTCAGGATTTTTAAAGGAACAGTTTAGCAGCAATTTGTGATTTTTAAAGATTAAAAGCGCTTCAGCTTGCCTTCAGCCTGCGGGCGTCCGCTGCGCGGCATTATTTACAAGGCGGCGTTAAGCCATGATAAGTGGCTTAACACAGCCTTGTAAATAAGGCGAAGGGATTATTGCCACCAGAATGTAAAAAAATATGATTTTCTGGTGGCGTTAAGCCCTTGTGAATATACCCATGTGTTCTCCCAATGTAGAATACTTTTTCTGTGAGATTAGTGCAACGGTCACCATCATGCATCTGCACAAGGTTATGAACCTTTAAACGGTGAGTGGCATATCTAATGTGCCTGCCCACAATGTTTTTTTGGCTTTCAATCACAAACTGTAGAAGTGCGAGTTTGTAATTGTAAAACAAAAAATAAAGGACCCTGCCACACTGGGAGTTTTCCCCTGTACTTGGATTTATTTCTTTGGTTTTCATGCTCAGCTTTGCCTGGTGATCCTAGCCAATGTTAATCAGTATGATCAACCTGAATAGGGTGGACAATGTGGTGTTCATTGATCGATGGGCCCTTGGCAGATGGGACGTGGGCAAAGGTGTCCACCAATGGACCCCGCAAATGCACTGTTGACACACAACTGGAACTTTACTACAGATAAATGGGGTGGAAGAATCACACATCTACGGCCCATATTTAGCATTTTCTTCACCCGGCCTATGCAGCAAGCCACCTTACTGCACACTGCTTAGCATGAAAGGGCAGGAATGCACCGTATTTAACATTATATGGCGAACTGCTGTCTTTTCCTAGTACTGGTGCACTTTTGGCTTCTAGCACCAATACAGGCTCCCTTGCGTCATGGTGCAAGGATGCCTTTGTCGAAGGCAAGATTATTTTTGTACAGGAAAGGACAGTATTGGGATTGTTAATATGCCCAAAGTATGAATAGCATGGTGTAATGTTGGTTTGTCATTTCTTAGTACCTAGCACTGAAGTATGCACCTCAACCACACTACAACCTCTCTAGCTTATGTACCAAATATGCTTGAGGGACTAACGCATTGGGAGAATGCTTTGGAATTGCCCCTGTGACAGCAGTGCAATTCACAGGTTTATGTGACCACACATTCCCGATAGCAAACATAGTAGACCTTCCATCATATGTCTGTTCATTTACACATGTCAGTGTAAAGTAAGGGCAAGGTATGGCAGAGAGAACAACACATACCCGATACAAGTATTTTTATGGGTGTGAGTGGCATCAATGGCGATAGTTTACCACACATGACACACATTACAATGTGAGTTTAAACACCTGCAAACTAAACATGCTGGTGACATGGCCGAAATCCACATGGTGCTGGGTAGACATGTTTGCTAGTGGATCAATGTAGCTAGAGTTACAGGTCTCAATGAAATGTAATTACAATGGTAGACTGATGTCCTAGAGTCAGATGCGCTGGTGAGATGGAAATAGTGACACCTTGCAGTGATTGAATTATAAGTGATGTAGGTTAGATGTGTTCTGACACTCAGCTGTCATTAGAAGGTTCCTCGATGAATGATGTGACTACCGCTCTCACATTATAGTCACAAGAGAAGCACATATTGAGTGTGTGTTGTCTGTGAATCTGTCATTTCTCACCCCTTCCTCAACGCAACATGAACCTACACATGGTTGATATTAATAGATGATGCATGTAGATAATTTGTGACAACACATGATACATGTGCCACATGATGACTGATAATTACTCCTATTTCCTGTTTTGTAGCAGGTTACCCATTGTTCACTCAAAGGGATATTGATGCCTTCAAGGACCCCCACGACACTGGTGAGTGCCTTAGTCCATGTATGTTTGATTGTCCCAATTGAGTGTTTGTGATTTCTGACCCTGCAGAGTGTTGATCCCACACTGTGTCTGTGTAACATGGATTTTACCTCACCCACAATGGGGCATATTCATGAGAAGATTTAGGAGCATGGAACTGCAGCAAATTTGGTGGCACTGCACTCCAGCATTTTCAAGACGCATGGATTTCCCGTATGTACATTGCTAACGGGTACCCCTGTTTTTTCCCAAGCACTGGTGCCATATTTAGCTGCCTAGCACCAATGCAGGCACCGTCGTGCCATAGCTCAAGGGTGCCTGCATTGCAGGTGATGATTGTGTATATGTATGAAGGTGTCACTCCCTGCACATGAATGGACACAAATATTGACTTGTAACTTCTCTGTGTGCTGCAGAATGCAGCACATCTAGAAGTAGTGAATCGTCATTTCACTATTACTGTTCATGTGCAGGAAGGGGCACTTTCCTGCACATAAACAATCATTAGAATATGACGATTGCTGTTTAGCATTTGACATTCAAAGTGCATGACAATTTCCCTTCTCCATAGATACATGGTACAACTGTTACATTAAGCTGTAGATTGCAGTTTACACTGTTCATAAATGTTACATGTCAGGAGTTCAGGATTATGACATTACCACTGTGTTCCAACACTGAGTGGATAAGGCCTATCCAAGTCGTCATACAGGAATCACTGAAATCCGTTCTATTTCATCATGTGAAGAGTTGGTCATCTGCAGGGTGAGAGACATCTTATGTATTTCTTCCACACACACTGTATGTGTGCAGTAGTCCCTCTGTGTGTTCAAGAAAAGGTCCAGACAACCAACTTTATGCCACACAGTTATGTGACCATGATCATGAGTGGTTTAACCTGTACCTACTATGCTTTCATCATGTGTGGCTATATCCAACAGACTGATATTTCAAGCTGTTGCGAGGTGACATGTGTCATGCAGCACCCCAAATAATGTTTTTTGGGGGATGGTGAGATGTACCTACAGAGGGTCCTTTGACAAGATTCTGATAAGACATGGCTCTGCAGGCTCTGTGTTTTCCCCTGAACTGGCAATGATGAAGACAGGCAAAGCAGCAGCAAGGATAACTTTGAGCCAGGGTTCAAGTATGGCTGCATTGGTGCACAGCTGACCTTTTTTACAGCAGCACAGGGGTATGCACGGGGAGGAAACATACTCCAGTGTATGTACTCCAGTGTATATGGCCCTTCCATGCATTTGTGAAAAGATGCACGTTCACACCAACCAATCTGTATGCATTTGCATCCTGCCACTTTTGTCTTTACGTATGGCCCATGTTCCACATATGTACATAGGTTGCATTCAACCCCAAACCCAGGGGCATAAATACAGAGTGATATCGCCACTGGAACATCACTTTTAACGTCATTCTGGGGGCTAAATCCCCATTTCCTTATTTGCAATGCAGCATGAAGCAACTTAACTCTGGTTAACAGCACCTTGTAAATGAGGCCCCTTTCCACACTTCATTTAGCATGAAAGGGCTGTGCAATGGGTGTTGCAGTGAGCGTTCCACCACAACATCCATTGCTTGTTTTAACTGTCCGATATTTACAAGGTTAGGTCACAGCAAACAACAAAGGCCAGGTAAAACCTGGGGCCTTATTTAAAAGCCCATCGCGCCACCGGTATGTCACTTTTTTACATATTAAAAGGGATGCACCGTCAGTGCAAGGGGCTTGTAAAGTTACAACAGACCCCAAATGCTCCCCTATGGCCCCAGGTTCCGTCCATATCAGTATATGCAACCTTAACTGCAGGTCACTGGTAAAACACCATGCAGACATCTTCGATCTTCTTACAGACTCAGTCCCTGACATACTGTTTTTGATGGAAAACTGGCTAACCGCAGATTCCACAACAATACCGGTCCGGCACTTGCCCTACCCGCATGCTATAGGCTGCTCACTCAAAACAGGCCTAGCTGACGAGGGGGCGGTCTTGCAGCCATATTCAAAAGTGCTTTCCACGGCTCACTGTCTCCACAAATTATCCCGGGTTGCGAAAGCACTCTGTTTAAAATTCCCTTGTCACAAAACTTTACCTTCACGGGGCTTCTTATTTATCACCCACCAGGCCCAGCCAGGGTTTTTCAAGAGGCCCTGGTCCATTCGGTTTCCACTCTTGCCTTAGAATGAGCTAATTTTAACATTATAGGTGATCTCAACCTTCACCTAAAACGCTGGGACTCCCAGGAGATTTTCAACTTCCTGGGCGATCTGGAGGCCTGCCAACTAACCAGTTGGTGAAAGGACCTTCTCACCAGGCAGGACACCTACTGGATCCAATCTTTTCTAATCTCTTAAATATAGTAGCTAATACCCCTCTTCCTTTGACTTAGACTGACCATTTTCTGATCTCCCTGCGTCTTGAAATGGCAGGCCCTATCCTGAGACCCCCCCAGCCAACCCCTTATGAAGCGACCGTGGCACAAATTGGATGAAACTACCTTCCTATCTGCCTTAAATATGTCCTGCCCAGTCTGGCCTGTGGACCTTGAGGCAGCTGATAGAGTCTTTAGGGGCTGGATAAATAACTCACTTGACCAGTGCATACCGATGAAACTGACGGGGACTAAGCGCTCGCATAGGCACGCATGGTACAATGTGCCCCTACAGGCGAAAAAGAAAATGTGCAAAATTCTGGAACGAGCCTAGAGACATGCTTATGACCCCGTTGCTAAAAATACCTATAGGATGGCCATAAAAACCTTCCAGAAATCTGTTCAAAACGCTAAAGTCTCGTCCTATACCAACTTGATCTCATCTAGCTCCAACCCCTGCAAAACTATCTTCTCCTGATGATCCTACAACTGCCTTATGACTGAGGGCCGGGAATTCATCAATGGCTCACTTCTGTCGGCAGTGATTCCAAAGTCATGGCACACCAAAGTCATCCCACTGCAGAAAAACCTATTCTAGACGCAGCTTTGCTGGAGAACTTCTGACCTATTTCCCTGCTTCCCTACCTGGCCAAGATTATGGAGTCTCATGTCAACATCACTCTGACCAAATATCCGGAGGCCAACCAGATCCTAGATAGGTATCAGAATGGATTTCGTCCCAGGCAGAACATAGAATCAGCCCTCTTGGAGGTCACTGAGCAGCTGTGGGCCACACTAGATGAGGGTAATACCTCGGCACTATTTTTACTTGATCTTAGTGCGGCCTTTGACACGGTCTCCCACAAGATCCTTCTTCAACATCTTGAGGAGATCGGGGTCAAAGGCAGGGTTCTGGCCTGGTTTGCTTCTTTTCTATCAGAACGCTCTTTTCAGGTACATGCCCCCCCAAACCAGTCTAGTAATTACCCTCTTAGCTGTGGTGTCCCGCAGGGCTCCTTCTTGAGCCCCACGTTGTTCACGTGTGTGTCCGCCCTCTGGCCCTCCTGGCTAATGATCGCAACATCAAAATGGTACCTTACGTGGACGATACCCAGCTGGTATTCACCTTTACCAACAACCCTGCTCTGGACCAACAAAAATTTTGTGCCGATATTCTGGCCATTGCAGACTGGATGGCTAACAACTATCTACAGCTCAATTCGGCAAAGACGGAGGTGCTCCTGGTTGGCCGGGACACTTACAAGTGGTACGACCAATGGTGGCCTGCAACCGTGGGCACCCCTCCCACACCAAAAAACGCAGTTAAAGATTTGGGGTCCTGATTGACACCGCCCTCTCATTTGAGACTCATGCAAAAAAGGTGTCCGGTACCTGTTTCGGTCTTCTGCACGGCTTAAAACCCATTTTAGGATTTTTTGATGCTGCCACCCGCCAACTGATAGTCCAATCAGCTTTCCAGTCATGTCTGGACTACTGTAATGGTCTTCTGCTTGGCGTAAACAAAACAGTTCCTGCAAGACTCCAACGGGTACAGAATCCAGCTGCACGTACCTTGTTTACCCTCCCTAGGAAATGGCATACCTCCAATCTCTTTCACCGTCTACACTGGCTGCCAATCAAACAGAGATTCCAGTTTAAGACCCTCTGCACCACACACAAGATTGTACATGGCCAGGGCCCCCAAATCCTGCAGGGACTTTGCATCCTTTATGTTCCTCTGCGTCCTTTGCGTTCCTCTGATCAACATCTGGGGGTCGCTCCTTTAAATCTTAGGCCCCCGCACTATGAAATTCCATCCCACTGGCTGCCCGCAGCTGCCAAGATCACTGGGCTTTCCGGAAACTGATCAAAACTTGGCTTTTCGCTTCCATCTAGCCACATCCTCCCTGGCCACCTGTCGGCTAGCGCTGGGACACCCTGTTGCTGGGGCAGCCATGCGCTCTATAAATCCCCCTAACATAACATAAATAAGGGCCCTGTTCTTAGGATATCGAAATGTGAAAAAATTATACATTTCTCCTTATATTTTGCTCTTTTTATGTGTGCTGCATTCTTCTGCACACATAGAAACAGCAAATCGCTTGTAAGCATTGTTTATTTGCAGGAAGGTGTCCCTTCCTGCACATCAACATTTGCCACTGCAGCCCAGACACCCTAGCAACATGGCACAAGGTAGGACATGTAGGTGTGCATCGTATTTTTATGCATACAGCGCATCCATACATTTCTATACTATCGGAGCACCGAATTACCAATGTTGGAGTAACATTATGGTATATATCCCCTTTGTAAATCTTGGGCAGCGGCAAAAAGCAATGAGTGTTGCGGTGGAATTCCCACACCCATTGCAACCCCTTTCACGCAGATACCTACGTGAAAGGGTGCCATATTTACAAAGCGGTGTTAAGCCACAAAATGTGGCTTAATGCCACTTTGTAAATTATGGTGCAGGGCATTGTGCCACAGTAACATCGTTAAAAGTGACGTTCCTGTGGCACAATGCCCTTGTAAATATGCCCCTTAGTTTCCACATCATTTCGACACTATCTTATTGCAGCAAACTGGCACCAGCGAAAAACCTTCCACTTGGAAGAGCATTCAAGCTCCATTTGATTTTACCCGTTTTCAGGACACAAGACTGCTCAAAAAGTAATTGTTGCAAACTTTATATTACACTGAACATTCCCTGCAATGTTGGCAATTTAAGTTTAAACTTTTTAAGTTTAAAAGAATTTTATAAGGCAATAGAAAATGAGAATGCAATACAGAATATCAGGTAGGGAAGGGAGAGAAAAGGGAAGAGGGATGGAAGGGGAGGGAAGGGGAATGCAAAATACAATATGTAGGAGAAAGTTTACAACAAAATAAAATATATAAGAGAGAGTCTACAACAAAATAATAATCATGGGCATTTTAAAAGAAGCAAAGAAATTGCATCAATTATATCTAAACAACTAAGTACAAAAAGAGTAAAAACAAAACAGTATATTAGAAAATTATGGACGTTGGAAGGGTATCATGGGGGTTTAGGAACTTCTTGTTGAGCGGGCGATGGGCGAAAGGAACGAGCAACACAATTATCCAAATATAACATAATGGGGTGCCATAGGTCTGCACGTTTAGTTGCTAGTTGAACAGGAAAAACAAAGGCATTATCAAGTCTATGGTTGTAACAGACATTGTACCACCACGCTTTGAAAGAAATATTAGATGTATTTTTCCAATTAACAGTGATCTGCTGAAAGGCAATGGCCAATAGCAAATCAACAATACGAACATACATATCTACATTGTCCCAGCAAGAGGATAAACTGCCTAAGAAAAGGTGAGTGAGAGAAAAAGGAATACAGGTGTGAAAAATAACATTGATTTGAGCCCACACTCGTAACCAAAAATCATGCACATGCTTACAAAGAAATAGCAAATGAAGTAATGTTGCATTGGGAGCGCCACACGACCAGCAATTGTCTGAGGTATTGGGAAATCGCTTGTTTAGTGTAGAGGGAGTGTGAAGTAGTCTGTTATAAATAAAAAATAAGGATTGTGTTTATCCAAATTTTATCCCATAGAGATACCGGCCAATCTATTTCGAGATCGATTTCCCACTGAGATTCAACCTTGGACTTAGGTCTGAGTAGCTCATGCGTGTGAAGATATTTATATATAAGGGACGCTTTGGGAGTAGTACGCAGGAGAGAATAAAGTTGAGAAATAGGGATGTACGGAGCAGGTGAAGGAGGAGAAACCAAGAGTCGCTCATAAACCTCCAGAACCGCAGCCCTGAGTAAAAGATACTTGGAGAAAAAGGATAAGGGTAAGTCAAAGGAAGACGGAGATCAGGAAAAGAGAGTAAGGTGGAGCCAGAGAAGAGCTGCGAGATCCAAATCAATCCTCGGCTTCTCCAAGATTTCCAGTAAAAGGGCTTACGACCAATTAAGAGATATTTATTATGCCAGATGGTAGAAGAAAGGAAATCAGCGACCGTCTTAGGGGGGCCGGGGGCAGCAGACAATAAAAGCTTAAGGGTATACTTGTGAATAGAAGTAGGAAGCAATGAGGGTTTACGGGAAAAAGCAAGATATTCTGCAAAAGAGAACGGAGAAAGGAGAGCGCGCTCAACCTTAATCCATAGAGGGCAAGGGGAAGCGGGGTCTTGTAGCCAGAGGGAAGCTTGACGTAGTAAAAAGGCCTTCTGATACGCAATGAAGTCAGGAAAGTTGACACCACCCTCAGAGGCAGGACGGATAAGTCTGGCAAGAGACATTCTGTTTTTTTTAGAGTTCCACAAAAATGAAGATAACGTTAAGTTAACCTTTTTAAAGAATTTCATTGGAATGGGTACAGGAATATTAGAAAGCGTATAAAGAATAATAGGGGAGATCATCATTTTAATAGTGTCGAGGCGACCCCACCAGGACAGGTATAAGGGATGCCACCTTACAGTGAGATCAGCGATCTTTTGTGCGCATTTGGACATGCATAAAGAGACAGTGTCCGAAACAGAAGAGGTGATGTATAGACCCAGATACTTGATATGGGAAGGACACCAAGTAAACTGAGAATCACTGAATTCTTGTTTGAAAGTAAATTTGGTCAGGGGAAGAATCTCACATTTATCATGGTTAAGTTCATACCCAGAGATAGAAGAATAATTTCGGACTTCATTCAGAAAAGCAGGGATAGATTCTGCAGGGTTGGAACGAAAGAGTAAAATATCTGCATAAGCAGCAAGTTTAATGTGAGAATCTGCAATCTGGAAACCATGAATGGCAGGATTCTGACGCAATCTGGACAGAAATGGCTCTAAAGCAAGGTTAAAGAGAAAGGGGGACAAAGCGCAACCCTGGCGAACGCCTTGACCAAGATCAAAGTAAGAGGAGATTTGACCATTTGCAAAAACAGCAGCTCTGGGATGGGAGTATAACAGGGAAACTAAGGAGGTAAATCTAGGGCCAAAACCAAACCAAGTAAGGGTGTGAAAAAGATAGCGCCATTCAACCCGATCAAACGCCTTTTCGGCGTCGAGGGCAATCGCTGCAAGTGAGTGCTGACAACGGGAGGACTTTGACAGGATGTTAAATAAAAGTCTAGTATTGTCCGTAATATGACGACCCTTGACAAACCCGGATTGTTCTTCGCCTAAAAGATCGGGAAGAAGGTGATCCAATCGGAGCGCCAGCGCTTTAGCGAAAAGTTTGTAGTCAATATTGACTAAGGATATGGGCCTGTAGTTTTTTGCAATATTTTACGTCTTTCCCAGGCTTAGGTATCAGGCAGATATGGGCATCCGAAAACGTCCCCGAGGAAGCACCGTGGGTAATAAAGGTATGAAGAAGGGAGTGGAGTCGTGGAATCAATAACTTAGAGAAGTGGAGGTAAAATTCGACGGTAAAACCGTCAGGGCCAGGGGCCTTATTGGGTTTGAGATGTTGCAATGCATTGAATAATTCCTTTTGTGTGACGTCAGATTCTAAAGAGGAAAGATCAAGGGGGAAATTGGATGGTATGTGAATGGTGGAAAAAAAACGAGCAAGGGAGCTGGGAGAGGATTGAGTTTCGGAAGTGTACAAAGTCTCATAAAAACGTGAGAATTCCGCAAGAATATCAACATCCGTGTGTTTCAGGGTATCATCAGAGTCATATACAGATTCAATATTTAACTTATTATGTTTGACCTTTAAATAATTAGCTAGGAGCTTTCCTGCTTTGTTCCTTCCCCCATAAAATTTAGCAGTAGACTTCAACAAGTACAGGGAGGCGTCCTCCGTAGACCTCTCATTAAATTTTATTTTTGCAGCAACAAGGGCATTCAAGCTGTCAACTGAGTGAGAGGTAAAATAGGCATGTTCCAGTTTCTTAATGTAAGAAAGGAGCTGTTTGGTGAACCTATGTGCAGTCTTGCGTTTATCTGCAACGTAACGAATAATAAAGTCACGTGCAGCTGCTTTAAAAGCATCCCAAATAGTATGGTCAGGGAGGGCATCGTCTGCATTAATCAGAAAAAATTCATCAAAAAAAGAGGTAAAAGTGGCTGTAAACTTGGGATCGGCAAGGAGGGAGTTGTTAAATCGCCATCTTCTAGGGGCATTAATTTTAGGAAGTATATCAACACTTGTAAGAACAGGGGCATGATCAGAAAGCAATATTGGGCCTATCTCAGAGTGTAAAAGTGATTGAGCGAGGTTATGTGAGACAAAGATGTAGTCAAGTCGTGACTGGGAATGGTGACAGGGAGAATAAAAGGTGTATTCCCGCAACTTTGGATTACAAAGGCGCCAGGAGTCTACCAACTTATGCTGCGAAATAGCATGGTTAAACAACTTGTGAGGTCTGTTGGGAATGTGGGGAGCCAAGGACACCCTATCGATAAAGGGATCAAGAGGATGATTACAATCCCCCGCCAGAATAAAATGATGGTCCATGAATTTGGTTACGAGTGGAGAGAAATCAGCCCAAAAAGAAGGTTCACCTGTAGTTGGGCCATAGACATTGAGGAGAGAGAGAGGAACACCTCTAAGTAATAGCTTGGCATAAACCCATCGACCAGAAGCATCCGATTTGTGGGTAAGGACCTGAAAGGGGAGAGATTTGCGACACAGGATTGCCACACCTTTTCGCTTGCCATCACCCTGTGAGTAAAATAGCTCACCCACCCATCCACGTTTAAGCTTAACAGACTCTACATCAGTTAAATGCGTTTCTTGGAGGAACGCAATATCAACATTCAACTTGGCTAAATGTGATAAAATCCGTTGACGCTTAATCGGAGAATTAATACTCTTCACATTCCATGATAATATATTTAGTGACATAGTAGTAGCTTATTTACAAAAAAGGTGGAAAACAGAACTAATGAAAGGAAAACCCATGAAAAGGAGAGAAGACAAGAAAAAAGAAGATAAATCAGTAGAGACATGCTGAAATAGAGAAAAAGAGATAGATAATTAACAGTGTGAACAATAGCAAGTAAGGAAGAATAAAAGGCAACTGGCGCCAAAAAACCTGATAAGGTAAAGAAAAGAATTAAAATAAGAAAGAGAAACATATCAAAAGAGAACGAGGAATACTCACAAGGGGTAAAACAGGAAAGACAGTCAAGGAACGGGAACAACGAGGGTATACGAGGATGAGGAGAGAGGAGGGTAGGGCCAACTGGAGAAGGCAGGGCACTCGGGGTCAGGGAGACGTCCAACCAGAGAGACGAGACGGAACGCATAACAATAATCTGTGGAAAGAGGGAGACAACAAGATTAGAGATCAGTAAATGACAAGGGCATAAAACATACCAAGAGTATAGCAGAATAGGGAACTATATCGTCAATGAAAACTACTATAGTGGAAAACAAGCATTTATCAAGAGAACAAATGTGCTCAAGAACAATTTGATTAACAAATAGAAACAACGTATATAAGAGACTGGGAGATCAATATACGATTTCAGGAATAAGTCATGTTGGAGAAGAAGAGGAAGGGCCAGACAGCTCCATAACAGCATGGCCGCATGAGTTCAGGAAATTCCGAAGTCGCGCAGGCTCCTCATAGGTCGTGGTCTTATTATTATAGGTGACTTTGAAAAGGCAGGGATGGAAAAGGCCATATCTAGCACCAATTGAACGGAGATCAGGTCTCATATCTAAGAAGGCTTTACGACGGCTTGCAGTTGCTTTGGCATAGTCCTGTGCAAAGAACAAGGTAGCACCAGACCAGGTAATGCGTGGGGAAGCTCTAGCTGCAGCGAGGACTTTCAGTAAATCCGTATATTCCAAGAAGTACATTATTACACCTCTAGGCTTCACTGGTGTGGAGAGAGAGGTGGGTGCTCGACCAAGCCTGTGAGCCCGCTGGATATTGAGTGGAATGTCTTCCGGCAAATGCAAAAGCTTGGGAAGAAAGGATTTGGAGAAGGTGATGGGATCACTCCCCTCGCAGCCCTCCACAAGGCCATAAAGGCGAAGATTGTTGCGCCTATTTCGGTTTTCCAAGTCCTCCACTTGCTTCTGAAGGGAGGAGAGCTGCGAATGCATATGAGTGACCTTGGCTTCAGAATCCTGAAGAGAAGAGACGTCCCACTCTACTAATGACATACGTTCATCTATCCGGGTCCAATTGTCAGTGAGGACCTGCAGCTTGGCGTTGGTGTCTTCCATAAAGGGGCGTAGGGCACGTATTTCCTCAAGAAGCACCTCCATCGAGATGGTTGAAGAAGACTTGGGAGGCGAAGGTGGGTCTTTTTTTAAACGTTTAGACGTAACTTTTCCTGAGGGCTGCGATGATGAATCCATGCTTGGCGCCGTCTCGTTAATAGGAGGAGGTTGAGAGGCTTCCAATACAGCCAATTCTGTGAAAAGTTTAGAATTTTTGATGTAATTACGCTTTTGAAACTTATTAGAGCCTTCAGCCATAGATGTAGCTACGGAGTGCATGTAAACAGTGCTTAACCAAAAATAGGCGCAAAAAAGGCACTGAGTTAAATACAGGAACAAGTCAAGCGTGTTGTAGAAAGTAAGCAATTTGATGGGAGAAAATAGTAGACAGAAGAGCTGCAGGTCTAGAAAAGTAGGCTTAGTAATTTCAAAATGGCCGTCGTATGTGAGGTAAATGTAAAACCATAACTGTCAAATGGCAAGAAAAAATGCTCAAAAAACGCTAAAAAGTCCAGGAATCAAGACTGCAGAAGTTTTAGTGACATGCTGGAGCCGGTCTGATAGCCAGGAGCAGACGAGTGTGAGACGCGTAGCATATCCATGAAAATAGCATACCAATCAAAATGGTGGTCGCAGCCGGAGTAAAGCCGCGTCTGGGAGAAAAAAGCTTAATAAATGCTCAAAAAGATTACCGCGTCCATACAAAGGAGATCAAAGTCTTCCAGGACCATTCCGAAAGGAAATTCTGCCCGTCATTTCCCTTTTCGTGCTTGCAGAGTGTCCGTAATCTCTGGCGCGGACGGAGCCCTCACGCCGATGCCGCCATCTCGTCGGGCGCCTAGCCACGCCCCCCAAGTTTAAACTTTTAAAACATTTCGGAACGAAGATCTCCCTGATCCTTGGTCAAGATATAAGATGCAAGCAATTTCTAGAACTCGAGTCCATCTTTGCATTAAAAGTTGGATTAAACCCTCTTTTAGTGAACAACCCATTCTGAGTGGTGCCCACAAAGTCATTTTGTCATGAAGGCAAAAATGTCACCTTTAAACAAAACCTTCATCTCAAAGTACAGCTTCTGACAACAGGTGACCCATTTGTGGTAGGTTCATAGCGTACTTGGTGCCTGATTTTCTGCTCCTGAAATGCAACCAATGCAGTGCTATGTCCAACTTTTATGCAAGAGAACAACTATGAGATGAAGCTTTCTTCTCCTGCACTGAAAATCCTTCGCTTTTGTCAAGAAAAGTGAACAGAGTGGTAATCGCTTAACGCCCTTCTCTCTAGCTTATTTGGGCTGTGGGGAGCAGTCTCAGCTGATCATTCATTTCTATTAGGGCGATTAGATGGGAGCATTTTTGCTGATACGCAAAAACAGGTCTGGTCTTTCCCAAGGAAGCACAGACCAGTCTTTCAGTTTCCTCTTCTCTTCTGTTGTTCGCCTTGTCTCAGTGTGCCAGCGGTGGTCTCACCATCCACGTGGATCGTTCTCTCGATCAGTTGGTGTCTCTCGTCATCCTCTGCCTCTCCTGTTGCTCTCACACAGCGGTGCTTCACTTTTAGCAGCGGAAAACAGGTATCCATTTTATTTTATTTTTTTATTACCCCGAAAAAAATGCGGATGAACTGAGCTCCAGACAAGCTTAGGGGCATATCTACAAGGCGGCGATCGAAAATTATCGCTGCTTTTGCGGCCGTTTTTGGCCGAAAAGCGGCGATAATTTTATCACCTAATTAGCAAGCCATGATATCCTATGGAAGGTGGATATCATGGCTAAGTTTGTGAGGCCCTATCAACAAGCTAACGCCACATTTCGTGAGATCACCGCTTGGTTTCCAGCGATAATCTCACATTAGGCAGTTAGCGCTAGGATTTTTATCGCTTTTGAGATAAGCGTTGCCAATAGCACGCTATCTCAGCGATAAAAATCCACGTTAGCCGGCGATAATTATCCTAGCGCTAAGTGCGCTTAGCGATAATTATCGCCGGTTGTTGCTGATATGCCCCTTAGCTTTTCTTCATCACTCTAGTACTGTGACTGTCCTGTCACACCAACACGTTGTCTTGTGACAGCGTCACATCAAACTTGGACTCAAACTCATCTCCAAGGTAACTCTCCCTTGATAATGAAAATGAAAAAAATGTATTAGTCCTAGACCCGAGATAACATTACTGCGAGATGGGACCTAGGCACAAACAAGAAGAGAATTGCCTATTTCACCTTGCCAAAAACAGTCTCTGACATGCGACTTATGAAAGGTGATGTGATTTGTCTGCGATACAAAGGAGAAATTGCACCTCTATGGAAAGGAATCGGCCATGCTATCAAAGTTTCTGATAATTATGGTGATGAAATTGCTATTGAGTTATGGAGTAGTTTTCGTGCACCTGTGGAGATTACTCACAATTTTCAAGTTGATTTTGTTTGGAAATCTACTCAATTTGACAGAATGCAAAGTGCTTTGCAAACATTTGATGTGGACGAGACATCTGTGTCTGGTTACATTTACAACAAATTGTTGGGGCATGAGGTGGAAGATGTAAATATTAGATGCCAGTTGCCAAAACGGTTCACAGCGCAGGGTCTCCCTGGCCTCAACCATTCTCAGGTTTATGATGTGAAATCTCTATTATAGCGTTCTCTGAGCCTTATCCAAGTTCCTCCTGGTACAGGAAAAACACTGACACCTGCTACAATTGTATACCATCTGGCACGCCAAGGCAATGGACCTGTGCTGCTTTGTGCTCCAAGTAACATAGCTGTGGATCAGCTGACTGAGAAGATCCACCAAACTGGACTGAAAGTGGTTTGTCTTTGTGTGAAGAGTTGTAAAATCCTTGATTTTCGTGTATCATTTCTGGCATTGTACAACCAAATTCAGAACATGGACAGTATGCCGGAGCTTCAGAATGTGCAACAGTTTTTTTTTTAAATTCTTTTTATTTGCATTTTTAAACAACAAATAACAACACAACTCACTGCTGTGAACATAGGTCATAGTGTTGACGATACAGCCCCCCACCAACCCACAGCCAATTATAGGGTCAGCATTGTCCACTGCAGTATGCAGGTACGGCATTCGCCAGATCCAACCTCCGCATCTTTGTTGCCACCCATGCACCATCCAAATCCCTGATATACACCCACATGTCTCAACGTCTACCCGCATCACATCTGCGTCTCGTCTGATCCCACAAGGAGCATTACATCACAGCGCCTGGAGCGTAGTTTGTGCCAGCCAGTGTATAAAAGGCTCCCATATGTCTTTCGGCCGTGAACGCACTGGCATGAGCTCCCAGTACAAAGCGATTTGTGTTTGGCAATATACAGCACTTTGTACCCAGCCCCTTATACTAGGCGACGTGGCCACCCCCCAATGCATTGCAACTTGTCGCTTGGCCAGCAAGAGTAGCATCGCAGGTAGCTGCCGGTGCTTGGGTTTGATCATATGTAGAATGCCTAGTAGTGTAACTTGCGGTGTACAAGGGATCAGCAGGCCAGTTATTGTGCATATGAGCTCTATCACCTCGGTCCAGAAGGACGCCAGTGTGGGACAGTCCCACGCCATATGCAAGAATGTAGCCCCGCGAGCTCTACAGCACCAGCAAGCATCTGTCTCTCTCAAGCCCATGCGGTGCAGCCGGCTAGGGGTGCGATACATCATATGGATATATTTGAAATGGATCAAGCGCAGCCTGTAGTTGGGGGATAGGATCTCAAGGAGCCCACAACACAGAACCCAGTGTGCATCAGAGATTTCGGCACCTAGTTCCGCGGCCCACATGCCACGCGCCGTCGGGGTCACCACGGGACTGCTGTACTGCAGACTCCGGTAAAGTCGGGATATGAGCTTGCGTCCCGACTCCACCGTCAGCACATTCTCCAGGGCAGGGAAATCCGGCGGCGGTGCCGGAAATGTAGGAATGAGCTTTTTACATGTGTGGCGAAGCTGGCAATCAAGGAGTGTGTCAAGCATCGTTGGGGCTTCCTCCCCGCATAACTGTTCCTGTGTGAGGAAGGCATCCCCCGGGAACAGATCCCCCCCTGTGTGAAGTCCACGCGCTGCAGCCCGTTCCCCAGTTCGCATGTGTTGCAACGGGGGCCACATCGGATTCCCTCGTATAGGCATTGATCTGGTGTATAGAAGGTCCAGCCCGGCCCTACGCTTCAGTCCATCCCAGGCCCACCGAATTGCATGCACCGGGTCGATTTCGGTGCATCTATGCTTGAGTGGTGCATAGACAGCCACGGCGAGCGGCAGTGGTACCGCCCTATCCGTCTCAATCGCTACATGTGGCTGAAACGGCGTGGGGTGCACCCAGTAGTGCAGAAACTGTGCCTGCGCACAGTATGCATAGAGCGAGAAATCCGGTGCCGCCAAGCCCCCCTGTCGTTGCGGGAGAGTGAGGGTCTCCCAGGACACCCTCGGTTGTTTTCCCCCCCACGCCAGTTCCACCATCCGCGAGCGCACTTGGCGCAAAAAGCTAGCACCCAGGGGCATCGGTATGTTGACAAATAAATACAAGAGCTTAGGTAAGATGACCATTTTGGCCACAGCAATTCTTCCCGCCAGCGAAAGGGGAAGATGCTTCCAGCGGCCGACCCTGTCTTCCACCCAGCGCAACACCCGTCCATAATTTTCGGACCATAATTGCTGCATATCCGCGCTTATCCATATCCCTAGGTATCTAACCGGACCGTCAGCCCACTTCAGCGGGCAGTCCGGAGTAAAGCGTGATGTCCCGGCCGTCAGAGGCAGGATGACCGACTTTTCCCAATTTATGGTCACTCCCGACAGCCGGCCATACTCCAACAGTTCATTTGTCATGGGGGAAAGATTTTCCTGCGGGTCTATCATATATAGAGTGATATCGTCCGCGTACATGGATACGGTTAGTGCCCTTGACGAAAAACCAATGCCTCTGTCTGCATGATGTTGTCTAATGCGGGCCGCCAAGGGCTCTGTGGCGATCGCAAACAGCAGGGGCGATAACGGGCAGCCTTGCCTCGTACCTCTACCAATGGCAAAGGGCTCAGAAATAAGCCCGTTTACTCTAACCCGAGCAGTGATGTCAGTATACAGTAATTTAATATAGTTAATGAAAGCCTCACTTACACCCATTCGCTGCAGCAAGGGGAACAAGAACCCCCACTCCAGGGAATCGAACGCTTTTGTGGCGTCCAGCAGCACCGCCACCGCCTTAACATGTGGGGCCAAATAGTGTAGTACTCCAAAGAGTGTTCGAAGATTATGAGAGGTCGAGCGGCCCGGCACAAAGCCCGATTGATCCGGGCGTATCATAAGCGGCAGCACCGGCTGTAGCCGCGTTGCAAGCATTTTTGCAAAGATCTTCGCATCAGTATTGATCAAAGATAGCGGTCTATAGGAATCGCAGTGCTGGGCGTCCTTGTCAGGTTTCAAGAGGGCAATGATTACAGCCTCCCTCATCGATGCTGGGAGCATGCCCCCCTCGACCGCCTCGGCATATACTGCCAACAGTCTGGGGGCCAGGAGATCAGCGTACTCCTTATAGAACTGTGCCGGTAGACCATCCGGCCCTGGCGCCTTCCCGGCCGCCAGAGATCCTATTGCTTTTCTAACATCCTCGACCGTGAAGGGGCGATCAAAATACCCTTTTTGGTGCGCATTGAACCAAATTAACTGTATCGTATCCAAGTATCCAGCCAGCACCTCTATCGGAGGTACTCCCCGGGCACGGGACAGGTCTTTGTAAAAATTTCGAAAGGTGTCTAGGATTTCTGGAGGAGTATGCACCTGTCCACCTCCTTGTGTCTCCACTGAGGATATGAAGGGGGAAGGTCTTTGTGATCTCAGCAGGAGGGCGAGTGTTCTACCCGGGCGGTCTCCCTCCCCATACCTGCGGGCAACCGTGTGTTTAGTCAAAAATATAATTTCCCTATCTGCTTCAGCCTGGTACTCTGTAAGTTTGGCTCGTGTCTCCGCCAATGTTGCCGCCGATAGATCCGAGCAATACCGCACCTCTAGATCATGTATGTGGTCTTCCAGCCGCTTTAGTGTACCCCGGATTGTCTTCAGGACTGTGGCCTGCCCCGCGATGCAATGACCCCTCACCACCACTTTAAATGCGTCCCACAGGACGCCCATCGATTGCACAGAACCTGTGTTCTGTTCAAAATATTCAGTTATGTGTTGGTATATTTCTTCCCTAAATACCTGATCCGTCAGGGCCTGTGCCGGTAATCGCCACGCGAAGGGCGTTATATATGGTTTTGGTACGTGTAACGTCAGCTCAACCGGAGAGTGGTCAGAAAGGGTTCGCGCCCTGTGAGTAACTGCGGACACCCATGTATGTATGTGTGGGGTCAAGAGCCAAAAATCCAATCTGGACCAGGCCCCCCTGTGTGGGGTGAAACAGGTGCCCTCTCTGGTCGCTGGATGTAGCGCTCGCCACGAGTCTAACAGATGATAATCCGCCATGAGGCCTCGGATGAGATCTGACGCATGTGGGTGATGTATGCGATCAGCCCCTACCCTGTCTAACTCCTGCGAGAGCACCACATTAAAGTCCCCGCCCCATATGTATGCCCCCCCTCCTAGTGATTGTGCCTTGTGCCAGACATGCCGAAAAAAATCAGGGTCGTCTGTGTTGGGACCATACGTGTTAATTAGTGTTATCTGCATGTGAAATAACTGCCCCATCAATATTACGTAGCGCCCCTCAGTATCGACATACACCTTGAAGGTGCGCCAGGGCAGGCCCCTTCGAATTAGAATTTCCACTCCTCTGGAGTAGCTGGAGTAACCTGAGGTGTGGATTTCTCCCCATCTGGTGTTCCTAAGTTTCTCCCCGGCAGTCTGTGTCAGGTGTGTCTCCTGTAGGAAACAGATGTCAATCTGGTGCCGCGCCAAATGTGCATGGGTCAGTCGTATTTTGCGGTGGTCATTTAGACCTCTAATATTCCAGGTAAGACAACGCAGCGCGGTCATGGAGGCGCATATGGGTGTGTCCTACGCAGCCGTGTGATCATCCGCTGTGTCCCGCTCTGGGCCTGCATGTAAACCTCCCGTACATCATGGACAGCAATCAATAACAACATGGCATCAGCCAGCGGCAGGGCTGCATCAGCATACAGTGATACAGTAAAATAGTGCAGTGGAAGATAACTACCCAACAAGAACCAAACCCCCCCGCCACCCACTCCAACCCCCCAATCAGGTTGAGATTCATTTGCTCCCCACCACCCATCCCAAAAACAACAGTCTTGTAGTAACATCCCGGGAATTATCCCTACGAGGGCATGGGGTCACCGGCATACTCCCCTATCTAAAGGCGATAGGGTGGCCGAACAAGTCCGCCTTATATGTATTCAGTCTGTCTGCTTACAGCGGGGCTAGCCCAGCAGCTCTCCCCCTTTATAACTCTGCCAAAGATCAGAAATGGCCTCTGCAACAAGTTCGACCATCTTCCCACCGTCCCCCTGCACCGCCCTCGCCCCCCGCAGGCCTCAGGATCCCCCAATGCATCAGCAAGTGGTATACTTAGCAATCACGCTGACCGGTGCCCTGTCGCACCAGCAGTCGGGGAAACCAGCACAACTTTGTCCTCACTACTCAATGTCACTTAGCTGGCCCATCGGTGGAGTCTCCTGTCCTTCTCGCCGTTCTCGCTGTGACCGCTCCGCCTGTCGCGCGAACTTGAGCGCCTCCACAGCCACCGCGAAGACCATTGGCTTCCCCTTGTGGTGTATCCGCAACTTTTCAGGGTATAGCATGGCATATTTAGTCCCCACTTTCTGGAATATCTTTTTAGCCGGTAGGAATTCGCGCCGCGCAGCCTGCACAGCTTGCGTGAAATCGGGAAATAAGGATATGTCCATGTTTTGAAATTTGAGCTCACCTCTTTCACGTGCCAGCCGCAATATCGTGTCTCTGTCTCGATAGTTCAGTATTCGGGCAAGGATCGGGCGCGGAGGCGCCCCCAGCACCGGGCGCGGCCCCAGTGTACGGTGCACCCGTTCGATCAGAAACATGGCCGACAGGGCCTCACCAAACAGGTCGCGGAACATTCCCTCAACAAAGTTCTCCATATTGCCAGTGTTCGTGGATTCCGCAATACCAATAATTCGTACGTTATTCCTTCGGGAGCGGGCCTCCAAATCCTCATTGCGCCCCCGTATCACCTCCAGGACCTTATCCATGCGAAGTAGTTTCTCCTGGGTGTCCCCATGGCCCTCCTCGCATTCGGCAATTCGTGTTTCCATCGCCTCCAGCCTCTCCTCATGTTTATCAACCTTATGCGAAATTCCGTCCAGTCGCTGGGCCATGGAGTCCAGTTTGCCGTCAATCTCCTTGAGGCAGCCCTTAAGGTCGCGAAACATACTCTTCACATCCTCGCCCTGCGTCGGTTCCAGTTGCGTTTCAGGAACCACCGTCTGCGACATCGGGCCAGCACCCGTACTCTGGGCCAACTGTCTCTCAAACTGGAGCTTCTTGCTTGGCATCTGTTTTCCCCATGGTGCAGGTATGTACTCCAGGCTCAATATGGGAGGGGGAGGATCCACCAGAATCGCCACAGGCCCCCCGGGTCTCTGCCAAATCCACGGGTGGCAAAGGCCTACAACCTCCCTGTCTCGTGGTCGTGTACCGCGTTGTGCGTCATGCCGATAATAAGGCCAAGCAATCCTCCAGCGCCCCCCGTCCGTGGGCCCGCGGCGGCCTCCACCAGAAAGCGCCCAGCAACCTCTCCGCAGTCGGGCTAGGCCACCCGGATCTCGCACTCTCGCGGTCACCACATCCGGGCCAGGCCCGGTCGGACCACTCCGCGCAGGTCGCGGATCGTCGTTGCCCACCAGCTAGGCGCCCCTCACAGGCACGAGGTATTCGGGTCGCTCCCCCAGGGTGTCGCAGTCAGCAGCCTCGCCGATAGGAGAGCCGGGGAAGCAATCCGCGCCGAGTCGGCAGCAGCAGCATCGCGGGTATACAGATCGCGCTGTTGTTATGCTGGCTGTCCCATGTCATCCGAGATCACCCTCCGGTCACTTCGGGTCGCGAGGGCAGGAGAGGCATCCCTCAGCTTTCAAACGCGGCGTCCCCACCGCACGCGCCCGGCCTCGGCCCGCGACCGGGAACTTGCGTAGCAGCAGACGCCGTCAAGGGCGGCGCAGTCCGGCAGCAGGGTCGAGACGGAGTCGCCGCTCCGGATAGCCTCAACCGATTTCGGTCAGAAGGGCAGCATTCGATTGCTCTTCGGCTAGGCAGCCCCCGCCGCAGCTTAGCGGCACAAATTAGAAGGCATACTTCGGATGGGCTGACGGATTCGGCGTTCGGCCGGCAGAGCCCCGTTACACGGCGGCCATCTTGCAGCTCGGCTCGGCCACGCCCCCAGAATGTGCAACAGTTAAAGGATTAAACTGGAGAGCTGCCTTATGCGGATGAGAAACGTTATCATGCTTTGAAGAGAACTGCTGCATGTGTGTGGGAGCCAGTGATCCTAGACTTGCAATAAAGTACACATGCTACTGAGTCTGAATGTATGGTTTCAGTTGTTCTTGGAGCTAAACAGATGATCCTGGTAGGTGATCACTGCCTGTTTGGTGCTGTTGTGATGTGTAAGAAATCAGCAAAGGCTGGACTTTCTCAGTCCCTATTTGAAAGGCTTGTTGCCTGGGAATCCTCCCAATTCACCTTCAAGTCCTGCTCTTAGTGCATTCCCATTTAACATTTTCTATGAAGGATCTCTTCAGAATGGAGTCGCTGCAGCTGATCGTATAAAAAAAGGATATGATCTCCAGTGGCCGCAGCCAGACAAACCGATGTTCTTCTATGTGATTCAGGGGCAAGAATAAATTGCAAGTTCAAGCACCTCTTATTTCATCAGAACAGAAGCTGCAAATGTCAAACAGATCAATACAAAGTTATTGAGAGCTCATGGAAAGCCAGATCAGACTGGTGTCATTACTCCATATGAGGGACAATGGTCTTACCTGGTGCTGTACATGCAGTTCAGTGGGTCATTGCATACAAAACTCTACCAGGAAGTGGAAATTGCAAGTGTGGATGCTTTCCAAGGATGGGAGAAAGACTTTATCATCTTTTCATGTGTAACTGCCAATAAGCACCAGGGGATTGAATTTCTAAATGATCCTTGACGTTTGAATGTGGCCCTCGACAGAGCAAGATATGGAGTGATGATTGTTGGAAATCCAAAGACTTGTTCTAACCAACCTCTTTGGGATCATCTTCTGAATTACTACAAAGAGGAGAACGAATTGGTTAAAGGACCTCTAAACAACCTTCAAGAAAGCCTTTTGCAGTTCAGCAAACCTTGTAAACTAGTTAATACAATAAATCTGGGTGCCCAATTTATGACAACAGTATGATGCCCGTGAAGCAATTATCCTTGGTTCAGAGTATGACAGAAACCGTCAAGTTAGGTAATCAAATATGTACTTCCAAACTAATGACCAGATTGGTATGATGCCCGTGAAGCAATTATCCCTGGTTCAGAGTATGACAGAAGCCGTCAAGGAAGGTAATCAAATATGTACTTCCAAACTCATGACCAGATTGGCATGATCAGTTCTGGGCTAAACCATGTGCCTGCTATGAACTTTCAATCTTGTGATGCCACTAGTGCCACCATCGGGATATTTTGGCCAGGTGAATGATCCAACCACAGGTCACGGTATGCCCAAAGGAAAAACTGGTTGAGGTGGACAGCAAAAAAGTGTGGAATGGGTATTTAAGGAATGATATGTTCAAACAACAAGAGAGGGACGGTACTCTGCTACTCTTAATTCCCCAGGGAAATACCTCAGTAAACAACAGAAGAGAGCTATAGAATAAAAGACGGTAAAAAAACGGTAAAAAAATCACTCAGTGTTTGTAAAAGAACTCTCACTCACCAACCTAGTGGTGACATGCTTCATTGGGTTCCCACCAGAGAGGCCGAATGCCTTCCTGGTGTGCTACTACGCCTGTGTTACAGCGGAGCTGGTTATTTTGTTTAAAAATAATTTTTGAGTGCAAAAAGTGAGCCCAATGTGGATGTTAAAATAGTGCCATGATTTTATCCAAAAAGACTGTATTAATGGAAAATCTGGCACAGAAAAAAGAAAGGATAGAACACTGCAATAATCTACCAGGTGTATCCATGAATACACCTGGTAGATTATTCCTGAGGTATTTAAGGAATGAACCAGTCATATATGCTGAATAGCCAGGCTAGTCAGGATGTTATGTCCCAGCCAATTTCACAGGGTCCATTGACTCAGGACTATATTTCAATGAGTCAGTCATCTCAAAAGAGCCAAACCGGTCTATCCCAACCAGAATTAACTCTTCCTTTTCAAAAAAAAAATTCTTAAATGTTCTTTTAAGTCCAAAGGTAAGCGGAGATTGGGCCTAATACACCTCATGTATCCAAACCATGCTCTATTGTGGTCTGCCATACATTTCTACCTTGCCCCAGTCTTGTGTGACCAGATGTCTATGGTTGACAATTTGATATTTTTAGTGCTAGATTTGATTAAAAACTTTAAAAATCCATAACTCCAGTACTACTGACAGGATTTATTTCGTTTTGGTGTCAAATACTTTATTAATCTCTACTTTAATTGTCTAAATTGGTGTGGTATTTTTCTTGTGTTGTACTTTCACTTTATTAATGTTTGTAGCTGCATAAATACTTTACACATTGCCTCTAAGTTAAGCCTGACTGCTTTTGTGCCAAGGGTTGGTGACTTTTGTGTTTCACCCTACAATGACTGTGGTTGTTGTTTGAGAAAGGTTTATCCCCCCCTCAACAAACAAATCGATTTCTCACAAGAAGTATGTCCTACAGATGTACATTTCTGAGCAGGTAGTAAAGCCTCAACATGGAGAGTATGCTGCCCTCGTGTGTTGGCAGTTGAACCTTCATCAGGCTGCAGGCTCAGAAGCCCAGTCACCAGGTTCTAAATGACTCTATTACCCTATCTCTCATGCTCCAGTTTATTTAACATCTAATTATTGCAGTCCAACTGACTTTATTCCCACAGCTCACACTTCAAAAAAAGGGAGGAGTTCCAGGAACAAGTCAGGTGGCAGGGATGTACAGTGAGATAGAGTTATTAGATGGATAGGACTTGCCAGGAGAGGTTATGAGTGAAATGCACCAAGCATGATGCATCACAACTAAAGAATTTAATATTTTCTCACACACCCCTGTCATTGACAATCTCTTTATTACTGATTCCCAACATCTCAATGCTTTAGGTGCCCAAATATGTCTCTTGCCTTACCCTGTTTGTGCTGCAGGGGAAGAGCAGATGTTGTGTAAGCACTTCTGATTGAGTGAGGGTCAACTCCCCTCACCTCCATATTCCCGTCCATGATTTTACCTTGGGAGTAGTAATAAAATAAGGTGCAGAGTAAATGGTCATGGAATAAAAAAAGCTGACATTCAGTATATTAAAAATACATCTATAAATTAATAGTAAGGTATCCAGAAGCAAGAATGTGGCAAAGTAATGTACTGGCTCTCCAAGGAATGCACAAAGTACTTAGTTTTAAAGATTGCCGATGCCCAGACAAAATCCTCACTAGTCCATCATGAGGCAACACCCCTAATCGGTTAGAAAACTCATAAATGTAACTAAATAAAAATGTGTACACCGGTACTGTCTAAAAAAATGAATGCATATTTCTTACTAATAATGAGTTAATTATAGTACTTATAGACAGTCATATGCCCAACACTCACTCAACTTACACTAAATTGGATCATGTAAACAAATGAACAGACTTGAATATGTGAACTTATCTGAGCTGTGAGAAGCAAGAAAGAAGGAAGATGGCTGAGAGACAGGGAATTATGTAGAGATTGGAATGTTATTGGATTCCTAGTCTAAGGTATTTTGATTGTTTGTAGTTACTGCTGTGAGCTTGCAATTAAAGAGGTATGCATAATATTGGCCTCCGTGCCTTGCCATAAAATGGGGAATTGGGCATGCAGTTTCAATGTGACTTGTAATCATGGCTTAAATCTATATCAATGTTGTATCGGGAGGTAGAGCAAAATTACTCACACAGCTTTTACCATCTCAGGGGGCCAAGCAGGGTCAACCATGTGGTTGTGCATCTAAGACACATTGTTCAAACATAAGGATTTTAGTTTTTGTAGGTATAGTGGTATCAAGACAACAACAGATATCGTTAAGCTAAGATTTGTATCAGTTTATTGGTGGAATGTATTATACAGTTTCATTATGCACATGAAAACTAGGCCTGGGCGAAAATTTCGTTCCGTTCGCGGAAATTGCGATAATTTGACATTTTCGCGTTCCGCGGAGAGCGCGAAAATGTCAAAATTTCCGCTTTCCGCAGCTTGGCGATAATTTGTTTCTTGCTCGCACTGTAAAATAATACAGTCTCGCGCGCGCGCGATCGCCTTACCTGAATCCCTGCGTTCGCCGACAAGTTTTCTTGATTCGGTCGCGTTCTCCATGAGATGTTGTATTGTTTTTAGCCATTTGCGCTGTCTCGCGACAGTTCGCACCCGCAGTGACGTCATGCATCGCGCGATCACGTCTTTCTTCTCGCGATCATGCACCGCGAGACAACTCAAAACAAGATGGCCACGCCCGCGAGCAACCACATGGGTAAGTTGGCGACCCGCAACCATGCAGAAAATCTCGCGAACATGCGGGAAAAAAACTTCCGCATCTTCGCGATATTTCCGCTTGTTTGCGATAATTTTAAACATTTTTGCGATAATTTGCGGAAGTGGATTACGCAAATTCCGCCCACCCCTAATGAAAACTCAATTATCTTGATGCTTCAAGGAGTGTATTCAGAGACATCTATCCCATTTGAACAAGGTGAACATTATGGAGTATCACTTTACATTACTGACCTTGTGTTCTAGCTAATTGAGAATCTCCAATTCATTATGTTATAACAGAATTCTTTGCTTAAGAAATTATCACTTAATTCTATTAATTTGAATTTTGCACAATGTATGCTATCTACCAGTCCGTTTATTGGTATTACAGATGGTTGAACATATTCATTGAATTTCTTTTCAGTATTAAACCCCCTAATGAAGGACCAAACAGGGTCTGAAGTGCATTGGGGCCTAAGGGACAGATGTGACCTGATATATTTATGTTTTTCATATACGATGTGTCTAAATAAATGGACAATAATGAAAAAATCATTGGAAGAATTTACTTTGAGTACATATAATCACTCATGAGAGCGAAACTGAAAGATATCTGATACGAGTTTTCAAGAAATTGAAGTACAATTCTACAAAGAGAGGATTTATCCAAGGAGGAGTCCCATTGAGAACGATTGTAGTGCAGGAGGAGATACTGCTCCAGCTAAGGAAAAGTGCTGAGTCTATTTGTCAGGGTGTCACCACAATAACAAAATCAGCTACATGTTATCATACAATACATCGCACTATTAACATTGATCAATAGACCAACAACATTAATTGTTGTGAATAAAACATTTGAATTCAAAACAAGTGTGTTACAGTCTTTCTTCACAATTCAAAGACCACAACATGCAGCCATAGGACTAACCACAAGGGATCCCATCACCTCAAGGCACATGAGCTCCAGCTCTGTCCCAGTTCAAATAAACCGTTTCCAAAGTCAGGGATTCAGTCCCCTGTGAGAGGTAGGGTTACTTTCTCTAAACATTATGGGAGGGCTGCTGCACTTCTGTAGCCTCCCAAACACTCCTTTTTCTCTTTACTTTATTTACCATTTTGATACATTATATCAATACAAACATTAGTGTTCACTGTCAATTCCACATTAGCGTAATCAGAAAAAAATAATGATGGCAAAACACATTTGAAGCCAAGACCACAAAAAGCAAGAGAAAATGATACAATATAAATTTGGTGATGACAGTCCCAGTGGCCCGCCAACTCACATAATGAAAATGTCAGTTCCCAGAAAACACCATCCCAGTTCACCCGCAGAAGAGCATCCCCAAACACAGAAATGCAATCGATAAGTGTTGCACAGAAATGATCAATGAGATGGTCACCCCCGCCCAGCTGGGACTATACCTTGTTCAAGCTGAGAGCCTGTTGCGCGGTGTTCAGCTTCTACATAATTCCTATATGGCCCCCAGATATCCTTGGGGCGGGAGGAGTGAGGTACTGTGTTAGAATAAATGTTGCTGTTAGTATTGCAAAATGCTAAACTATTTAACCAGCTTTGCAATGTGGGAGTGAAGTACTGGGTATTTTAGACCCAGCGGTGCAGGGGCACACACCCTATGACTTCGGGGTTTCACCCTGTTCCGGACCTACAGAAACACAGAGTCTTCTGGGTGAAGTCAAAGAATCGTTTATTGGCTGCAGACCAATGACAGGTATCCTAGAAGTACAACAGCGTGTATGTTCTCAGGAGACTGCTGAAAATCATAGGAACGGACTTCTCCTTAAGTACAAAATATCATGCTCCAGGCATACATTCCTTGGTTTACGATATGGTCATATAAAGGCATACATTACAAACGAAAAAGCAGAGTCATGATGACCATCCCACATTCCAGTTCGGCCAGCCCACAATGATTTACACAGGAAGGTTCAGATCCCATGTTTGAAGTAAATAGACCCCCCAATAAATATGAGCATCTCCTGTTTTGGGAAACAAGTCATAAAGCAAGAACAAGCAGGTGTGGAAGAGATTAGCCGGGGGATTGTGTAGAATGAAAGGGTTTTATGACGGGTCAAGCCCTGATACGAATCACAGGTGGAAGGAGGAAGGGGAGCTCGTGAGACCGGTTTGACCCGGGGCAGCAGAGCCAGCTGCCCAGGTCACAGAGAAGTCAGAGGGAAAGCCCGTGTACTGTGAGGCCCGTATTAACTCCATCATAGCCTATGTGAGGGCAATGACAAGATGGCCACTGCTTCCAAAATGGAACCCGCGTAGTTGAGCAGAATACGTGTACACAGTGCATTCGTAGCTAGAACGGCACATAAAGCACTCGTACGTGCCGCATTTACCATTTGCGGTTCGCTAATACCAAAATAGACAGAGGTAGGGCCCTGTCCCCTACGCGGTTCCGAATACCAAAGTACGACAGACCCTCCTTTTGCCCTTACATAGGCAATCACTATACTCATCTTAATCCGAGTCTAGGTCAATGTTCACGAAGTCATGGAGATGTTGCTGTAGCATCATCCTATTACTTAGCTCGTCCCTCGATACAGGTTTCCTTACACATAAGGTAGCACAGAGGCCACATATCGCAGGACCACACTGTATGCATAGACAGAACAGGAAAAGAATGGCTAAGATCATTCCAATGACCATCAGAACTTTCCAACCCCAGGCAGATATCAATTCCCAGAACCATCCCATCAGTGACCAATCTCCCTTATCCACGTGTATGGCTTCAGATATTTTATGGAGTTTGGAGATGGCTTGATACACTGTTGGAGCATTATCTGGTATGAAAATGCAGCAACTGGATTGGATGACCTTGCATACCCCACCGCGGTCTGCAAGAATAACGTCTAGGACCATGCGGTTCTGCAAAGTCATAAGGCGATCCGCTTGGAGCTCAGCTGTCAAATTACTAAGGGCACCAGCCGTTACATTGACGGTGGATTCAACCACACGAGTCAGCTGTCTCAGGTTCCTACTATTGACCATAGGTCCCCAAAACGGCAGGAAACCCAGGAAAAAGTCTCCTGCTTCCTGACCGGCAGTGTCCTCCTTACTAATCACACCTCTCACAACTCTGGTCTTGTGATAGTCAGAGGCGGCAGTAAATGTCGGCGGTAGCAAGTTCGCAATATAACATGTGCCCGAGAAATCAGGGGGCAACCACGTATATGCTCGGTCATGACAGATGAAATATGTGCCCTTAGCAGCCAAAAACGCAGGGGAAAACTGTGACGGGAAAGTGTACGTTTCAGTACAGTCACTTCTTCCCAGTTGAGCCCTAGGGTTCTGACCATTACCCTGTAAGCAGAACCGACCCATGTGGGGTACGACCCAGATTGGAGATGAGATTTTTCGCTGTCTTTCACCCAGACTAATACTATACCCCGTCGCGTTCCATCCTACATAAGGTCTCAGCTCTTCTTTGGGAATGGACGAGTATGCATTAATATCCCTACTCATATCGGCAACTCCTTTCATCAAAGCCTTATTATTGGTGATGGGTCTGATGGAACGCGGTGGGCGAGGGGAGTATGTATCCAGGGCGTAGAGAAACATGGTTTGGAATGCCCATGACGATCCATTGTAACTGTACGGTAGCACCAGGTAGGGAATACCCTTGTTAGTGGTATGGGGCATTAACCCACAGACCCAGCAATTGGTCGTATTCATTACCAGTTGGTGCTGGTGCAAGAGTTGGATAAACGAGTTATTTACGAACTCTGATCGTCGGGTCTGTTCGTGCTCAGGCAAAGGGTGAAAAGAGTGAGAGGAGGCAGTAGAAAGAGATATAGGCTGTTGAGTGGGTGCAATGGGTTTTGGAGCAGAGAAAAACACACATCCTACAATAAACATCATGATACTACACAGTGTAACAAAGCACAAAAAGACAAAACATTTACTTTTTACAATTCTACACATCCTTGTTTGAGAGTTCATTTCCTCAATCGGTCTCTCCATCCTACAAAACTCCATCCTCTACTCGGGCCGCTCGCGGTGGATGAGTTTCTTCTGCTAAGGAGTACGCCTGTCAGTCCAGGGAAACGCCCTAGACCAACCAGAACCGTTGACCTAGCGTCTTCGGCCTGTACCCCAAAGTCTTGGCACCGCGACCCTGCGGCAGAACCCGGATGGTGGTTCGAAAAACAAAAATCAAGAAAGTCCTTCAGATGGGAGAGCAAAAAATGTCAAAAGGGAAATAATGAGGAAATCTTTATTTGTCCATGGGCCTAGGTCTCAAGTTATAGCGGAGACGGCCAGGTGCTGTTTGGTCTTGAAACAAAAGTTCAGGCTCAGTGGTGTCCAGTCGATTTGATGGCGGCACAGCTTCCTGCAGAATATTGTCACTCTCTTGGGCTGAAGCTGTGTCTCTTAAGCGTGCGTCACTGAATGGTACAAAGCGAGGTACAATGTCTGTCTCTGAGTCGGCGATACCCTCGTTGACCCACTGGTCATATGGCAGAGGCAAGGGAACTACCTTGCAGTGAGTACCATGAATCCAGTGCTTCTTCCCTTTCACTCGCACTGCTGATCTTGTCGAAAGAAGAACAAGATGGGGGCCGATCCAGCGAGGTTCGTCGTTGCCCTTACGCTGGAAATTCCGGACCAGGACCCACGAGCCAGGGTTGATGGGGTGTCCAGGAGGTTCAGAGGCTTGGGGAAGAGTATCATGTACCTGTTGGTGCAAAACACGCAGTTTAACAGTCAAATCATACAGGTAATCGAGCAGTACTGGATGCTCTATTTCACTGAACTTCGTAGGCCTTGGCACACCCCATACGTTGGCCGGGCGGCCAAAGACTACTTCATAAGGACTAAGTCCCACTCGTGAGTGTATCGTCATTCTGGTGGACAAGAGTGCTAGAGGCAGAGCGTCAGGCCATTTAAGACCAGTGCTCGCCTGGATTTTGGCTAACTTGAGCTTTAAGGCTCCATTGTAGCGTTCAACTAGTCCAGCTGATTGGGGGTGATTTGCAGCGTGGAATTTCTGCCTTATGCCTAAACCTTCACATACATTCTTCATCACTTTACCCACAAACTCACTTCCATTATCACACCACACCATTCTCGGCATCCCAAACCTGGGGAAAAACTCCTTCACAAGGGCTTTGGCTGTGGATAGGGCAGTGTTATCTTTCAGAGGATAAGCCTCTACCCATTTGGAAAAAGCACAAACAACCACCAATACATATTTCAGGTTGTTGCATCTTTCCATGTGAATAAAGTCCAGCTGCAAAACTTCAAATGGACATGATGGGGGTGCAAAGTGACCAGCCGGAGTTGGGGTTCCCCTACCAGGGTTGTACTTCAAGCATACTATGCAATTCTTGACCACATTCTCTGCACACTTGGGAATCCCAACATTCTGCCATACTGGAGCCAACAACTTACAGATACCTTTCGTACTGATATGCGCCATTCCATGTGCCATAGTAACCACTGGAAGCACATATGCATCAGGCAACAACCATCGCCTATGTTCTGTCAGGTCAATCCAACAACCATTCTCATCCAACTTACCCATACTCTCTCTCCACTTGCTTAACTCTTCTTCTGTAGCTTCAGCCTGAAGCGACTTCACACTCTCTATTGTGTTCTCACACATTCCCACATCATTAACCCATCTTGCGGGGCCTGCAACATACATTCTAGTCTTCACATTCTGTGCTGTTTCTTTCGCGGTCTCATCAGCAAACGCATTCCCACGTCCAACATCATCTGTGACTTTCCTATGCGCACTGCATTTCATGATCGCAACTTGCAAAGGTAGGGTCAGTGACTCAAGGAGATCATTCACCAACTTGCCATTCTGAATTTTAGCTCCATGCGACGTCAGGAACCCACGCTCTTTCCACAAACGCCCAAAATTATGAGCCACGCCAAAGGCGTACTGGCTATCTGTGTATATGTTCACTCTCATTCCTTCAGACAACACACATGCTCTCGTGAGGGCGATCAATTCTGCTGCTTGGGCCGAATTATGTGGCACTCGTGCAGTTTCCACGACCGTATGTAAAGTCGTGATAGCATATGCAGCAGTCGTGTCACCATTAGGGAGCTTGAAACATGACCCATCTACCCATAAAGTGCCATCACATTCAGTCAGGGGAGTATCTTTGAGATCTACTCTCCCTTTCGTCTCTTCTTCTGTCCTGAACAGACAGTCATGTTGCTCAATCTCATCTGAGTCTGCTGGAATCGGCAATAATGTGGCTGGATTCAGCGTATTGCATCTTTTTATGTGTATGTGATTCGCTAACAGTGTGAGTTCATACCCTGATAATCGCGCACTAGTCAAGTGTTGTGTCTTGGTTCTATTTAATAATGTGTCTACAGCGTGTGGAACCATGACAATCAATGTGTTGTCCATTACCAGACCAGCAGATTGTCGGATAGACATCGCTGCAGCAGCTGTCGCTCTCAGACAGCTTGGCAATGCCCTCGCTACAGGGTCCAAGGTGGATGAAAAATACGCGCATGGGCGCGGTCTGTCGCCAAAAGGCTGTGTTAACACTGACAACGCACATCCATCTTTCTCGTGAACATACAATGTAAAAGGCTTGCTATAGTCAGGAGTGCCCAACACAGGAGCTGAACATAATGCATTGCGTAATTCCACAAAACTTTTCTGACACTCTTCAGACCATGGGATAGAATTCGGTGTGTCTTTGCATGTTAATGCTAATAAAGGTTTTGCCAACAAAGAAAAACTAGGGATCCAATGCCTACAGTATGAGGTAATGCCCAAGAAAGCACGCACTTCTCTCTGTGTCTTTGGCACACTCAACTGTGCAATGGCTTGAATTCTTTCTGGGGTCAGTCTCCTTCCCTCCTTCGATAAGAGATGACCTAAGTAGGTCACTTCTTGTCGACAATATTGCAGCTTAGAGAGAGACACTTTGTGATGGTAAGCGGATAAATGGCGCAACAGTGACAATGTGGCTCCTTTACAGATCTTTTCAGTATCCGCAGCGATCAGTAAATCGTCCACGTACTGGATCAGGATAGCGCCACTAGGTAAAACAAGTGCATCAAGCTGCGCTTTCAAAGCTTGACTGTATATGGATGGACTCTCGCAGTAGCCTTGGGGAGCGCGTTTGAAGCGGAAGCTTCGGCCTCCCAGACTAAAACCAAAAATGTCTCTGCTCTCTTCTGCAATTGGGATACTAAAGAAAGCATTCTTTAAATCGATCACTGAAAACCATGCAGCAGAGGCCGGAATCATCGTTAACAAGGCAGTTATATCAGGGACAACCGGAAACTGAGGCACAACAATCTTATTAACCTCTCTAAGATCAATCACAAATCTGTAAACAGGTGGCTGTGAAGGGTCCGTTCGTTTTAAGACAGGTAAAATCGGACTATTGCAAACGTTGCCTCTTGTTTCTTCAATCACACCCTTATTAATCAAGTCGCTGACAATGTCTAACAATGCTTTCTGGCCTTCATTAGAGATCTTGTACTGGGGAATACGTGGCAGTCTGACATTAGCCTTTAAAGTCACCACATATGGTGGTATTTCCAAGAGGCCCACATCATTGGGACCAGTAGCCCAAAGGGCATCCGGAAGGGATGACAATTCAGGTGGCATCGTGTTTTTAGACAAATACATTGGAGAAACCACTTTCTTGCCTAATGTAAGTTGTACTCCTGAAGGAGAACAATACAGTGTAGCGTGCAATCTTTTCAACAAATCTAATCCCAGCAAATTCTCACCACAACCTGTTGTCAGGATCAGGGGCGCTTTCAGCTCGCAAGGTCCAACGGAAAGTGACATGGGACTGGAAATCGGGTTCCTAACTGGGGCGCCCGAAAAACCTACTGAAACATTTATATCGCCAGACAAAGGTGCGCCAGGGAGTTTGGAATGCATGATTGAACTCTTTGCAGCACCAGTGTCTAGCAGAAAAGGCTCCGTTACATTTGCTGTAGTCACCTCAACATACGGTCCACTCTGATCCACTGGCACTGAAACAACTCCCTCTCTCTGTCTATGGCTATCCTAGTAATCATTATTCTCTGCATCACCATCTTCTGCATAATAATCATTATTGTAATACTGAGCCGTATTACTAGTCGCATTAGCTTGCTGATCAAAACTATTAATGGCGCTTTGGGGCGGAAGAGGACGCGCGTTTTGGGGAACACTTCCACGCCCTCTGCCTCTAGGAGCTTGCTGACCACCTCTACCTCTTGCGCCATACGTATTACCGTTCCGTTGCATTAATTTAGGACAACTATATTTAAAATGACCTTCCTCTTTGCAGTATGAACATTGGTTGGGACCTACAGGGACACGTGGTTGATAATACCCATTCATTTGCTGATTAGTCTGAAATTGTTGGGGTTGGTGATAAACACCTTGGGGTTGTCTATAATTATTACCGCCGCCACGTGGTGGATAGGCCTGCTGTAAAAGGACCTTTGTCTTTAGTTCCTTCGTTTTCTTCTCCGTTCTATCTTTCTCGTCTTTATCTCTGTTTTCATAATACTGTGCAGTAGCCAGTATTTGCGCTGAAGAAGAAACAGCCCAAGAACTCTCTGAATCTTTCAACTTTTTACACAGGTCAGGGAGTAAATTCTGCACAAACTTATCCACAAACAACCGTTGGCCACCCTCAGTACTCATATCTTGCCCACTGTGGTCAATAAACGTTTCCTCAAACCTAGTAAAGAAGTCTGACACTGTCTCATCTTTCTTTTGCTTACATGCAGATAACTTGTCCCAATTTACGCGCATCGCAGGCATTATTGTCTTCATATACGTGATGATTCTACCAGGCAATTCAGCTACTAAAGGTTCTGGTTTCGCACCACCCGTTTGTCTAGCATCAGCAGCAACAATGTTAGCCCAGGTATCCCCTAGTTCTGCATTGTGATCTACATTACGAATTGATCCCCATAGAGGCTGTGGAACAACATTACCAAACAACATGTCTATGTCGGCCAGATTCATAATGCATGACCCTGCCGTCTGTGACAACTCTTTATAATAACCTGCTGGGTTTTTACGGGGATCAGGCAATGTCTGCTTAAGTGCTAACACCTCAGAGCGCTTCCATGGAACATGCACCCAAACACGTTGGAAATGCGCTGGCACAGCGGGGTTATTGCCGACAGCTGCAACTGCTTCTTTCCATACCGGGGGAACTTCTCTCATAGGGTATTGTCGCGCTTTTGCCTTTTTCCCCACAAGGACCTCGTGTTCAAACAATGACTGTTGGCAATCGTCATTCCTTAAGGACAATACAACCGCAACTGCTTTATCTACTTCGCGGTCCACAATTATACCAGTTCCAAAATCGAACCTCACTCTACACAATTCCTGCGGGTTCGGATTTCTACCACTATCCTCCAATTCTTCACAGAGAATTTCGCACATTTTCTCGAATACATATCTCTGTTTCGGGGCATCCCATTGATGGAAAGTGTTAACAACCGATTCCACATCATACAGTGAAGGAAAAACGATCCATCTACGCGCCATGTGATCTATTACCTTTTTCTCATCGGGGTTAGGCAATTGGCTGCGCAACTGCTTACGCTGTACACCAGGAGTTGCACCAGATGACCCAAAGAGAGGCGACATTAATGTAGTAACCACATTGGCTAAACGCTGTCGCGCTGAAGGAGAAGCTGAGGCGAGAACAGGGGGAAAAACAGAGGGAAGAAAAGAGGATGTAGAGACAGGTACTGGAGTGGTAGAAGGAAGAGCGTTAGGGGAGGCAGTTACTGGATTAAGCAAAGTCGCAGGAAGTGCGGGGGTAGTTGGAAGCACTACCGGAGGCGCTTGAGAGGACTGCGCTACAGGAATAGGGACTGGTTGCAAAGCAACTGGCGGTTGCGGCAAGGCTTGCAGTATATGCACTGGAGGTGGCATATTTACAAGCTGGGGAGGCGCCGTGGCAGTTTGAGCATACGGGGGTGGCGAACTCAACAAATGCGACATTAAGGGATCTTTCTCCTTTTCTTCTGACTCATCCTGCTTAGAATGTGGCAAAGCTGGGTAACATTTGTCAATCCCTAACTTACGCTGCCTGTGCAATTGCTCATTCATTTGCTCCTCTTCATTATCTTTAAATTGTACAGCTGCTTGCATTACTGACATACCTCTCTCTCTCTTATTCTTTTTCGCTAGCTTAATTTCCTTCTGTTTGGCTTCCTTTCGCCATAAGCGGAAAGAGTCAAACATCGCCGGCCGGGCTTTCTTCTTAAACAATTTAATTTCCAGGTTATCTAAAATATCGGTATCAAAACTACCATTTTGGGGCCATTTTAAAACACCGTCTTTCCTGGTGTAGTGGATCCACACTTCGTTATATGCAATGGGGCCTACGCCATGTTTCACATAGAGCTCATAAGTTGGAGTTCCAACCGGAGGAACCGGACATGATTCTTCCAGCTGGAAATCTTTTCCACAACCCAAACAGAATAATCTACCAAATAGTCCAGAACCAGGCATCTTCGCTCACTAGTCTAGATCCAAACGTCAGAGGATTATCGATTACGATATTCTCGTGAATACACGAGTCCTCTGGCTTTGGGGTTTGCAAACACCAAATCACCAATTACCAAATCAAATCAAACGATCCCGAGGGATACCAAAACAAATGGGAGACGCTCCACTTATACTTAACTGAATATTGCTGATCGATGACGTCACCAGAAGACTCTCTCGATTGTTTCGCTCTCTCAAACTCGTCAAGGGTCCAAAACAGGTCGATTAATCAGGGCAGCAGTCCTTCGTAGCCGTCGGGACGCGGAGAACCTCGCAGAAAAGACTTTCGGACCACGTCGACATGCAGGGGTCGATGAAGTGGCGGCCTTCCTCCGGAATTTCCACACGAAGCTCCTCACGAACCTCTGGCTTGGACTGGTACCGCTGAAATCGGCCCGAGTTGGGCGCCAAACTGAAGTACTGGGTATTTTAGACCCAGCGGTGCAGGGGCACACACCCTATGACTTCGGGGTTTCACCCTGTTCCGGACCTACAGAAACACAGAGTCTTCTGGGTGAAGTCAAAGAATCGTTTATTGGCTGCAGACCAATGACAGGTATCCTAGAAGTACAACAGCGTGTATGTTCTCAGGAGACTGCTGAAAATCATAGGAACGGACTTCTCCTTAAGTACAAAATATCATGCTCCAGGCATACATTCCTTGGTTTACGATATGGTCATATAAAGGCATACATTACAAACGAAAAAGCAGAGTCATGATGACCATCCCACATTCCAGTTCGGCCAGCCCACAATGATTTACACAGGAAGGTTCAGATCCCATGTTTGAAGTAAATAGACCCCCCAATAAATATGAGCATCTCCTGTTTTGGGAAACAAGTCATAAAGCAAGAACAAGCAGGTGTGGAAGAGATTAGCCGGGGGATTGTGTAGAATGAAAGGGTTTTATGACGGGTCAAGCCCTGATACGAATCACAGGTGGAAGGAGGAAGGGGAGCTCGTGAGACCGGTTTGACCCGGGGCAGCAGAGCCAGCTGCCCAGGTCACAGAGAAGTCAGAGGGAAAGCCCGTGTACTGTGAGGCCCGTATTAACTCCATCATAGCCTATGTGAGGGCAATGACAAGATGGCCACTGCTTCCAAAATGGAACCCGCGTAGTTGAGCAGAATACGTGTACACAGTGCATTCGTAGCTAGAACGGCACATAAAGCACTCGTACGTGCCGCATTTACCATTTGCGGTTCGCTAATACCAAAATAGACAGAGGTAGGGCCCTGTCCCCTACGCGGTTCCGAATACCAAAGTACGACAGGAGCTGTCTTGCAGCCCCAGAGTAAGGCGATTTCCCTTTTGGCTAACAGTAAACAAAGAGACACACATTAACGAATGCCTTTGGAAAAGTTCACCACATAACCCAATATATGGTCAGTGGTTTTTTCCCCCTCGGGGAGCACGGAGAGCTGTTAAGACACTGCTTGTGATTGAGTGTGTTTAAAAGGACTGATCAGTATTTGTATTCCTTTGTAGTGTGTGTACAGTCATGTTTTTTACCCAGTCCTGAGGAGGCCAAGAATAGGCAAGGCCGAAACGCGATTGCGTAGACTTTTTCTGAAGGAGGAGTCACAGAACTTAAGCTATGTCTGGAGATGCTTTGTCAGTACGCTGAGAATGGTCGACACTAATTGATAGAGTCGCAGCGTATATTTTGGACTATCTCCCAGTGGTCTGTCCAGAACTACTTGGAGGACACTAATAGGAAATATTTTTGTTTTTCTTGGGGTTAGTTTGTATGTATAATTGTGTCTGCTTTTTCATGTTAGGTTTGTGCGTATGTACAATTTATGTGTATATGTGTATTGGGGTTGTTGTTTCCTTCCTGATCACAAGTCATCCCTTATGTAGAAATGTAAAAAATGTTTTGATTTAATCTCTCTAGATTAATAAACTAGAGATAGAGTAACTAATTGTGCTCTATCTAAAAGTAATTTGCATATTTATCCCTGTATACCTCTTTCTGTTTATATATAATTGTTCCTTACCCAGGTATATATAGGGTCAATTGGGTATAACCCTGTTGCGTGCCAGGCATCAGTTAACCAGCCAAGGATGATTATTATTCAAACAGATATTTTAATGTTTTTAACTGACTGCCTATCAAATTTCTCTCTAGTTACACACGTACTTGAGTCAATAGGATCCAAATTAACCTTTTTTAATTACGGAATATTTGAGCTCTTGATTGGGACTCAGACACTGGCTTTTGTCTAAATGAAGAACAAAAAATACTTTCGTACTTGGTACAAAAACCTGCTGAAATAATGAAAGTAATCAGCCTTGTGCTCTAATTAAAAGTGCAATAAGAAGGAGTAATTTGATTAAAATGAGTGATAAGTTTCTTAGGGGGCACTGAGGTCATTTGTTTTTTACTTTCATGCAACACAGCTCTGGGTCAAAAACTACAATGCTGCATTGAGCAAATGTTAAAAATGTATCATGCCACAAGTGCTAAAGTTATGTGCCAATGATGGCAGGTGCATGGGTGTGCAAAATGTGTGCATTTGCTTTCACGCAATTATGCACAAATTCAGGTAAATTGCACAATATTATGAGTAATTATGCAAACTGCAAAGCAAGCATTTGGTATTATACTTTAACTCCATATGCATCGCCGTATCTAAGTTGGATGTGAGGATGTATGAATGCTTAAAAATGGCAGCAAAAACACAAGCACTTCAAATAATAGCTGCCCGGGTTCTGGTTGTTTGCAATGTCCAGCACAGAAATTTTGCCACGAATGTGGTATAATTGCACGACATCACATAATGGCGGAATTTCGCATAAAATCCAGAACGAGAACTACTCAAAATTATGCGAAATACACAAGTGAAAGTGAAATTTCACCGGCGCCTAAACTTGCTTGGCACAACTCAAAGCACCGAATTATGGTGCAATGAACAGACAACTTTGTTTAGCATGAGATTTGTACTCAGAGTAGAACCTCCAGTACAAATTAAAACTGATGACAATTGCCAAAGGGTATGCTAGATAAAATCATTAATTTCGTGAAAACTGCACAGATCCACCTGGTTTTATTTGGCATTAGAATGTAATGTAAACCATGTAATGCAAGCATAGTAGGTCTGATTTCGAAATAAATACTGCTTTTTAGGTCTTGCCTGACCAGCGCATGCGCTGGTCTGGCGAGACTTATTGAGAGGGCTCCAAAAAGTGCTACCAGGCCAGCCTAGAGCTACAGTGCATGTGCGCGGGCGCGCGCGCTGCGCTTTACCGCACTTACTTTAAATTTCGCAGCCGCACGGCCGCTTTGATGTTTGATCGCGATCACTTTAACTTTCGCGGCCGCACGGCCGCTTGGCATAGCCAATAGGTCTCGCTTTTGGGACCTTATAAGTATTTAGTTATGCAACTGTTGCATGGCTAAACACTTATAAGGTCCCAAAGGCGAGACCTATTGGCTATGCCAATGCTTGTTTTCTCAGCTGCCACCCTGAAAAGTGCCTTTACATCAACTAGCAGGGGGTTGGCAATCTCTGAAACAATGCTTAGTTTTGTCATGTGTTCGTAACAACTTTCAACAGTACAATACTTTGGCACCAGAAACTTGATCAATGCAACAGTTCACAATGCTTTGTGTTGAGAATTGCCACTTATAGTTGCATGAGCTCCCACATAAAACAATTCTACATCTATGTCAGGATTCAAAGATAAAGGTGGAGGGTTGGGTGGACCGTCTATGAAACTTGTCCTAAACGCCAAAACATATATTGTTAAAGGCAGTCTGCTTGAGACAAAATGAAGTTTGACAATAATCTAAATATGGATTCTTTTCTTTTGACCTTTCACTTTGAAAACATTCTTTAATCATACTACAGATATCCTCAAAGGCTACAGTGAGAGAATTCCCCCCGATGAAGAATCGTTCTCATTGGAGATGCAAGACGGTCCTGAAATCAGTACCTTTTATTTAAAATGCCTGTCATTTAATGCACATTTCCTCTCTCTTGGTGGAATAACGGGAAAACACATGGGTGTCTAAAGTGCAACCATGCGTCACATCCAACAAGGGTTTGTTGATAAGACAGTAAAGGACGTTACAGTAGATTATGTAGTCATCAATTTCAAGTGTCTGGAAAAAATCTAGGGCCATGTGCACAAAATGTAGGGATTGCAATTTTCTAATTGCAATGCGTAACAAATTACAAATAGGAAACCGCGATTCCCAATGTACAAAAATGTAGACGTTTTAAAATGCGATTCCTGGTGGGACGCCACCCATTAGGAATTGCAGCCAGCAGAGGGATTTTTCTCATTCGACCCTCTTTTGAAATTACTAGTGCTATGATTGTAATTTTCTACAATTTGTATCGTATGTTTGACGATTCATGCCATGGCCAAAAGGTTCTGATTATAAAACATACAGGGCCTCATTTGCAATATTTTGATGCACAGCAGCGCAGCAACCCTTCCTGCTGTACTGCCGTTCATCAAGAGAAAAGGGCAGGAATGTGCTGTATCTACCAGATACCGCGCATTCCGGTCATTTCCCCCTGCGCTGTCCCATAATGGGCTGCCATGCGTCAACGAAGGCACCTTTGTGCAGTGCTTAATTTGAGCCGGTGCTTTCCAGTGCTGAGCACCGGCACTTAATTGGTTTCCGGTGCTCGGCACCGGCACCTAATTGTCAACACCAAATTTAGGGCAGTTTGCCACAAGGTGGCGCTGCTCATGTACTTTAGAGATGAGCAGTATAACTTGTTCAAGGAAACAATATATATTAAAACATTGCTAATACCTGCCTCCCCAGCAATTCCTTTAGCTGTGGGCACCTGGAATAATGTGAACTGTCGCATTTACATGCGAGAGAGAGAAGGTATGTAGTTGTTTTGGCAGCAATGACAAGGGTGATTAGTGGTGCAAGCTGCAGTGGTCTCCTGGTCAGAGCCCCGGCACTTAATATTTTACAAATTAAGCACTGCCTTTGTGCCTTTGTGCCACGGTGCAAGGGTGTCTGCGTTGTAGGGGATATTGTTTTTGTGCAGGATGGGGCACCTTCCTGCACAAAAACAATAATTCAAGGTGTTGTCCTCTTTTTATGTGTGCTGCACAATGCAGCACACCTAGAAAAAGGAAAACCATGGAGAAATAAAGGTGTTGCTCTTCGTTGCGCCTCCCCGTCGTCTCCCCTTGGGAGGCGCAGGAATCTGACGCATTCTCAGGTTTACTAAACCTTGTAAATCTGGGAATGCACCAGGTTCCATGGATTTGCGTGGGAATACCCACAGCAATATCCATGAAATGCCCATTTTACGCAGAGTATTGCGCGAAAGGGGCCCATATTTACAAGGCCATGAAAAGCCACGCAGGAGGGCTTTACGTGGCCTTGTAAATATGGGCAGGCACACTGCGCCGTTGGTGCTTCAAAAAAGTGCCATACTGGCCATGCAATGGGCTTGTAAATACGCCCCACAGTGTACCTGATTCCACACACTACATCCCATAACTTAGGGTATGTGTGAGTGGTGGAGCAGTATCATTTGAATGTGGTTTGAAGTGGCCACGTGTGATTCATATATTATTACATGCTGCTTTTCAACATGGAAACAAGCTGACTATGCATTGCTGAATACGGGGGACAACTAATCAGTAAGAAGACCGTTTTGTTGTACAATTCAGGCAATGTGTAAAGTTTTACTTATGTCCTTCTTTTCAAACACATCCAAATTGTTAATTCTAGACATATAGCTCACCCAGCAGGAGTGGGGACCTAGTCTTAGTAGATGTACCTGATCAGTTAGGACCATTAGAGTCAGGGGCAGAACCATGCCAACACCAGACTGAGTGGCTTCACTGTAATCATGAGCACACTGTTTTACCCCTGCTGTAGGGAGGTTTCCAATAAATATTTGAACTATTTACCACCCCTCTTGCATTTTTTTACTTATTAGGTCCCATATACCTCACCAACAGGGAGGTGGGCATACCTCCTCTTAGCTCCACGGTGGGGAGGGGCCAATGAAGAGGCATTCCGCTTTTGGGAATGAGGGCCTTCATCCTATTTTGGGGGATATCCCCACTAGGGGTTAACAACCCAGTGGGGAATATCTCTCATTGCTATAGGAGCCTAACAAATGTGTGTGCCCAGCACTTTTTGAGCTAAATGAAATAGGGCATAGCGTAGCTGCCGAGGGCCATTGTGTCACTGTAGCTGTTGAGAGATACATACAGAGACTTGATACAGTCTAAGATAAATATTACTACTTGGAGAAGGGTGTCATTTATAGGCAGACATTTACATGATGTGAGAGAGTGTTAGGTATGATGAAAAGGATATGTCCCTTGACAACTATCTGCAATGGAGACGTGGGCGGATTGAGTGTGAAATAGATAATGCACACATATACTTCCAATTAAATAGCAATGCTGAAGCAGTGATTCTTATTCTGTTATTGAATTATATTTTCAATATTATCAAAATGTATGCAAAGGAGACATACTTATGCAAATCCTAGTTTAGCTGGTTCTAGACTTAACAAACAATGGACAGTCGCTTTGGTGCAGTCCTTGAAGCAGCAGAGGACATGTTGGAAGGCAGGCTTAAAACAGGACCGTCAAAGTAAAAGATGACATGATAAGGATTAGCATATTTGAGGTCTTTTCAATTACATTATATGTATGTGTTGAGTGTAATAGGCCTGGGGGAAAGTTTCAATTCTGCCAGTGGAATCAGAGGAATTTAGTAATTCCGCATTACTCTTGTTACGCGGAATAATGATAAATTCCACTGCTCAGTCGGCGGAGAAAACTACTTTAATCTGCAGTAGCTTCTAAACATTGAGGGCCTGATTCACAGAATTACCTTAAGACAAAATCCTAAACTTACTACTTTTGGTATTCACAGAATGCACTTACTACTTTTGGTATTCACAGAATGCACTTACTACTTTTGGTATTCACAGAATGAATTTACGACTACTAACTTTACGTCCGCACTCGGGCCGGAAATTCCGGCCCGAGGCGGAGCTTCCGGCCCAGAGGTGGGGATTCCGGCCAGTGGCGAAGATTTAGACATGGCCAAAATCTCCACCTCTGGGCCGGAAGCTCCGCCTCCGGCCCGGAAGCTCCGCCTCCGGGCCGGAATTTCCGGCCCGAGTGCGGACGTAAAGTTAGCAGTCGTAAATCCATTCTGTGAATACCAAAAGTAGTAAGTGCATTCTGTGAATACCAAAAGCAGTAAGTGCATTCTGTGAATACCAAAATGGTAGTAAGTTTAAGATTTTGTCTTAAGTTAGTTCTGTGAATCGGGCCCGGAGGGACTGTGTAGGGGTTTCTAAATACGAAGGGAAGAGAGAGCAGTCCTTCTTTGTTTGGAAACCACTGGATAGCACTCGACGCCCTTAATTGCTCCGGAGTGATTAAAAGTTTAATCATGCAAAGTATATAAGGACACCCGGAGTTTGTGCTATTTTCTAGCGCAAAATGTATCCTAGCTTCCATTTTTGGATACAAGGATGAATTTGCGCTACAAAAATAGCACCAAATGCCTACTTTGCCCCACAACATTTTAAGGCAAAGTGCATCCTCGCATCCATTTTTGGACAAAAGGGTGCGTTTTGCTCAAAGAAAATAGCAACAAATTCCGACTACGCCCCCTCACAGAATTCCAGGGAATCTGGCAGAATTTTAACGTAATGCCGCAGGATTCTTAGAGTTTATAACCAAAATCATTGAAATGTAAGTTTGTGCAGCAGTGTGGTATACCCAGTTGGGTGGTAGGAATGCATTTAGACACAGGACCTGATTTTCACCCCGACACTTGTGAGGCTACTTCTGCTGGTTTAAGCAATATTGTTGACATTGGGACTGTATTAAAGAAATGTTAAATATGTGAAAATTACTATATTCAGCTTTCTCTCTAAAGAAGGGAGTAAAGCTGTGTGTGAGTGAGGTGTGGGATTTGTGCCTATAAGTAGGGAGCCATGATATAGTAGAAATATAGAGGTGACTTGTTCTGATCTGACCTGATGAGGATTGGGATTCCCTACAACAGACCAGGGGCATATTTACAAGCCCCTATCACCACCACAACCTCACTTTTAGTGAGGTTGTGGTGGCGATAGGGCTTCGCCTTATTTACAAGACAGTGTTAAGCCACTTAAAGTGGCTTAACGCTGCCATGTAAATAAGGCCCCCTTTCACGCTGTAATTAGCATGAAAGGGGAGGGCAATGGGTGTTGCGGTGGGCGTTCCACCGCAAAACCCATTGGGGGAGATTTTCAAAAAAGTTGTGCATCGCAGCGCAGCTCCCCGCGAGGCTGCGACGCATTGTGGGACAGGGAGGGAGCACCAGAGTGCCATATTTTTAGAGAAATGGCTCTCTCCTGTCCTTTCCCTTGCGCTGATTTCAGCTGCCGTGCGCCATGCACACACCTTAGCGCCGCAGCACTAGGGTGTATGCATGAGTGTAGCATAGGTTTTGTACAGGAAGGGTACCCTTCCTGTACAAAACGCCATGCAAGACACGATGCAAAGCTTTTCCCACTTTGCATAAGTGCTGCAGAGTGCAGCACACATGGAAATTCGGAAAAGCACGGAGAAATAAAAACATTTGTCCTGCTAGTGCCTCCTTTAAAGGGGCATTAACTTTTGGCGCAAAACCATGTTTACAAATCTTTGTAAATATGGTTTTGCGTCAAAAGGCATGGGTGTTTGCATGGGAACGCCCATGTACCACCCATGTCACGCCCCCTCTGCGCAAAGTAATGCAAAGCGGTGCTTCACGCTGCTTTGCGCTACTTACAGGGTACTTTCCAGCGCAAAACAAGATTTGCGCTGGAAAGAAAATAGCAAAACAAGAATTTGCGCTAGTTAGCGTCACTTTTGTGACACTAAACCAGCACAAAAATTTGGAAATTCTGCCCCATTGATTTTGACACTGCTCCCTATTTACAAGGGTGGCATAAATAGGAGGCGTTACAACAAACAATTGATGGACGGAATGCTGACAATGCAGACATTCTCCCCCAGTCAAGAGATCTGGGTTAAATCCATCGTTCTTTTGCCCACTACACCACCCCAGTTTAGACATGGCCATATGCAAATCAGTCTTGACCCTGTGCCTCATGGGAACAGTCCAGCCCGAACTGCCAAGCCATGTCTTCCCTGGACCGGAATCAAGCATCCTAGGACCGGTTTCTGGCTATCAGCCGTCATCAGCCAGGATAGCTTGACTCCAGTGGCGTAGTGAGCACGGGTCCCACGTCTGGGAATACCCATCCCACTTAGGGCGAAAAGCGTTACAACAAACAATTGATGGACGGAATGCTGACAATGCAGACATTCTCCCCCAGTCAAGAGATCTGGGTTAAATCCATCGTTCTTTTGCCCACTACACCACCCCAGTTTAGACATGGCCATATGCAAATCAGTCTTGACCCTGTGCCTCATGGGAACAGTCCAGCCCGAACTGCCAAGCCATGTCTTCCCTGGACCGGAATCAAGCATCCTAGGACCGGTTTCTGGCTATCAGCCGTCATCAGCCAGGATAGCTTGACTCCAGTGGCGTAGTGAGCACGGGTCCCACGTCTGGGAATACCCATCCCACTTAGGGCGAAAAGCGTTACAACAAACAATTGATGGACGGAATGCTGACAATGCAGACATTCTCCCCCAGTCAAGAGATCTGGGTTAAATCCATCGTTCTTTTGCCCACTACACCACCCCAGTTTAGACATGGCCATATGCAAATCAGTCTTGACCCTGTGCCTCATGGGAACAGTCCAGCCCGAACTGCCAAGCCATGTCTTCCCTGGACCGGAATCAAGCATCCTAGGACCGGTTTCTGGCTATCAGCCGTCATCAGCCAGGATAGCTTGACTCCAGTGGCGTAGTGAGCACGGGTCCCACGTCTGGGAATACCCATCCCACTTAGGGCGAAAAGCGTTACAACAAACAATTGATGGACGGAATGCTGACAATGCAGACATTCTCCCCCAGTCAAGAGATCTGGGTTAAATCCATCGTTCTTTTGCCCACTACACCACCCCAGTTTAGACATGGCCATATGCAAATCAGTCTTGACCCTGTGCCTCATGGGAACAGTCCAGCCCGAACTGCCAAGCCATGTCTTCCCTGGACCGGAATCAAGCATCCTAGGACCGGTTTCTGGCTATCAGCCGTCATCAGCCAGGATAGCTTGACTCCAGTGGCGTAGTGAGCACGGGTCCCACGTCTGGGAATACCCATCCCACTTAGGGCGAAAAGCGTTACAACAAACAATTGATGGACGGAATGCTGACAATGCAGACATTCTCCCCCAGTCAAGAGATCTGGGTTAAATCCATCGTTCTTTTGCCCACTACACCACCCCAGTTTAGACATGGCCATATGCAAATCAGTCTTGACCCTGTGCCTCATGGGAACAGTCCAGCCCGAACTGCCAAGCCATGTCTTCCCTGGACCGGAATCAAGCATCCTAGGACCGGTTTCTGGCTATCAGCCGTCATCAGCCAGGATAGCTTGACTCCAGTGGCGTAGTGAGCACGGGTCCCACGTCTGGGAATACCCATCCCACTTAGGGCGAAAAGCGTTACAACAAACAATTGATGGACGGAATGCTGACAATGCAGACATTCTCCCCCAGTCAAGAGATCTGGGTTAAATCCATCGTTCTTTTGCCCACTACACCACCCCAGTTTAGACATGGCCATATGCAAATCAGTCTTGACCCTGTGCCTCATGGGAACAGTCCAGCCCGAACTGCCAAGCCATGTCTTCCCTGGACCGGAATCAAGCATCCTAGGACCGGTTTCTGGCTATCAGCCGTCATCAGCCAGGATAGCTTGACTCCAGTGGCGTAGTGAGCACGGGTCTCACGTCTGGGAATACCCATCCCACTTAGGGCGAAAAGCGTTACAACAAACAATTGATGGACGGAATGCTGACAATGCAGACATTCTCCCCCAGTCAAGAGATCTGGGTTAAATCCATCGTTCTTTTGCCCACTACACCACCCCAGTTTAGACATGGCCATATGCAAATCAGTCTTGACCCTGTGCCTCATGGGAACAGTCCAGCCCGAACTGCCAAGCCATAAATAGGAGGCAGCACCAAAATTAAGACCAGGGAAAACCTGGTCTTAAACAGGCGAAGCAATGAGAAATGCCTTTTTTTCCGCCTCGTTTTTGCTGCTTCCGCATGTGCTGCGTTGTGCAGCACACATAGAAACAACAAATTGCCATTGACTGTTTATGTGCAGGAAGATAACCCTTCCTGCACATAAACAATAAAAAAATGAAGTTTTTCAACTTCTATGTGTGCTGCAATAAGTAGCACACAAAAAAATTAAAAAACGTAATTGAAAGATTGTTTGTGTGCAGAAAGGGAGACCTTCCTGCTCATAAACAATTTTCCCCTCAACGCAGACACCCTTGGACTATGGTGCAAGTGTGCCGCGTTGGCGCTAGGCTGCTAAGTTTAGCACCAGAGAAGGGATAAATGCAGGGCTGCACCATATTGTTGTAAATATGGTGCAACCCTGCGTTTCTGAAGTGGCGGAGTGCGGCGTTAAGCTAGGAAGGCTAATGCTGCACTCTGTCACTTTGTTGTAAATATGGCCCAGGGTGTATAGCAGAGATGATGCATTCAACATGCATGTAGGAGCTGGGTCTGCAGCAATAGCCTTACTGAAAAACCTCTCCTACACCTACCCCCTCTCGCACTGTGATGTTTCTTCAGACTCCCCATGGTATTCTCCTCTACCTCCAGTGCATTAATGGAGACTATGAACTCCTGCTACATGGTTTTCTCTGCTCCACTGATGGTGTGCTTAAGCTGGCGATGGAATAGCCTATAGTGATCTGCAAGAAAGCTCACTGGAAGATCTGTCTCCCTCAATGAAGTTCTTTTTTCTCTTGTGTGGGGTGGGCTGCATCGCTTAGGCTGTTTGGCGTCCACAAATTAAGGCTGTGCAAGTGGAAGAGAGCAGAGTCCAAGGTGAGGGCTAAATGTAAGTGCTATAGGGTTTAATTTTGTCAGGTGTGTGTGATTAAGCGCAGGTGAATGCTCTTTTCCTATTCTGTTCCATTTGGAGTTCTACATACATCTCTGCTGCAGAAAACTACATCTAATGGTGTACGTCTTAAATCCAGTTGTGATTTAAGTAATAGTAACTTGATCATCGTAATTTCATTTGTACGTGGCTCCACCTGTGATGGAGTGGTTACATCTATGTTTACAGGTGGACGGATTTCTCCACCGGAAATTGATGAAAACCATCGGAGCAGACTTTTCCACCTAGGCAAAGGTGGATCACTGCCTGTAGAGTTCCCTCTATGAATAGTGCCCTGGAAGCTCATGGATGTGTTGGGCAATTTCCCTTATCATGAAAGGCTTCAGCTTCAGTTATTTGTTAGGTGTGTTAAGTTCATGGAAGAGGAAATAAAATAGTCTTTGTCGTGTGTATTTAAAGCCTTATAATTCAATCTAGAGTTAATTATAGGTTCAAGATGATACTTATGTTTTAGTAAACAAAGTAATGTTTTAATTTGACACATTCCCTGTGACTAGCTTGTTTTTAGATTATGTTTCATGTTGCGTTAGTTAACATGCTATGGATGAGTGTTAGGCAAAAAAGATATTTGGATGGCTTTAACTGAATGTGCAAAACAAGTTTCTCTCTAGTTGCATACTTACTTATGTAAATAGGATCGAAATTAGATTTTTTTTTTACATGGAGAATATTTGAGCTCTTGATTGAGGTTTGTGAAAGTGAAGAACAAATGATACTTTCCCACTTGGTACAAACACTTGCAGAAATAATGAAAGCAACCAGCCCAGTGCTCTAACAAAAGTGCAGTAAGAGGGCTTTTTTTAAAGAAGTGATAAGTTCCTTAAGAGACACTGTGGGTGAATGTTTGTGAACTGTACATGCAACACAGCTGTGGGTCAAAAACTACAATGCTGCATTGTGCGAATAGCAACAGTTTTACCATGTTAGATGTGCTAAGAGTTCTGCGCCGATTATGTCATTAGTAGGGGTGTGTGAAATTCTTGTAATCTGTTTTCATGCAATTATGCAGAATTTAAGGAGAAATACGCAACATTGCGAGTAATAATGTGACGAGCAAAGCCAGCATTATATTTTTGGGCTAAAAGCATCCTCGCATCTAGTTTGGAAACGAGGACACCTTTGGCACAATAGAATTGAGAATTAGAGACGTTCACAATCTGGTTGTTTGCATTGTTACTACACTATAATTTTGCCATAAACATGGTGTAATTATGCGTTGTGCCATAATGGCAGAATTTTGCATAACAAGGGTGTCTCCAACTCCCTGGAATTACGCGAATTATGCAAGCGTAATTGGAATTTCTCTCGGGGACTAGTCATCAGCTACACTTACAAAAAAATCCTGTTTAGCATTGAACGAAAGAGCAATGAACAACAATTTTCTTTAGCATGAGATTTGTACTCAGACTAGAGTCTTCAGTATAAAATTAAACTGATGGTAACCCATAAAGGGTAAACCACATTCAATTATTAATTTCGTGAAAACTGCACATCTTGCATCTAATTTCATTCGACAGAAATTATGGAACACCATGGTATGCTAGCACAGAATGTCGGTTTCGAATCAAATCTAATACGGCTTTTTCTCAGCTGCCACCCCGTTACTTGTCCTTTAAAAAATTGACTGTGGGTTGGCACTCCACGATGCAGTGCATATTTTGGTGCTGTACTAGCAACAACTTTCAACACTACCATACTTTAGCACCTGAAACTTGTTCATTGCTACTGTTTATGAAGCATTGGGTTGAGAACAGTGGTCGAAGTGCTTTAAAAAAAATAATTGGAACTGTTATGCTGTGCTCAAGGGGGACGGGTGAGTGAGTGTGGGGGTGTGGCTAAATAATATTCTGTATGGAGCTTATTTACAAGAAATTGATGAATCTGTATAGATGTGTCATTTTCCCTGCGCCAGCCTGCCTGTGAAACCCTTGCGCCACCATGGATGAGCCATATTTACAATACGGCGCACTATGGCACAAGGATTGACAGATGCATCAGAAATTCTGACACATCTGTCGGCACAAAAGTCACGCATTGCTGGAGTCATGTCGCAAGCACGATGCAAGTCCAGCAATGCATGGGGAGGCCTATTCCTAACACACTGCGCAACTCCTTACGAATGCTCCAAGAAGGTTTAGGGCATTAATGCAGTGGCGTCCTAGAAGTGGCGCAGTGAAATCATGTAGATTTCATGGCGTCATTTCTACTAGGCATCCCATGTATGAACGCCCACCCTGCATACATTATACCTGACCCAGGTATAATATTATGCAGGCTTTACAACGTGACGCATATTCCTAGATGCACCTTGTTGTAAATGGGCCACAATGTAGCGCATTGTTCACTTCACTGCTGCGTCACATAAAGTGACGCAACGGTGTCGTGAAAGTGTCGCAAGGGGCTTGTAAATCTGCCCCACAATTTTTTTGGGTCTTTCCCCTTCATGTAACTACATATAAAACAACGCACAGTTTAGATGAAAATTAAATAAAAGTTATGTTCATCAGTGGGAAATGCACTATCATACATTATGGAACCTCTATTGGTAAATGCACTGCACCAGAGAGCCACCAAATTGAATACTGGTTGGTGCAGGCGAGAATAGTGACTTGTGTATATTTAATGGTGAGAGGTCCAGTCAGTGACAGAAAGCACTGTGAACATGTAAATCATTACTTTAAAATTGCATTGCCCACAGCAAAGACAGGCTGCTCCAATGTGCAAAAAAGTTTAAGATACAGAAGTGTTTTCAAAATGTAGATTTTTTGCAGACTGTATGTAGTGCAACATTTTTTTATAACTGTCCTTTAAAAGCACACGCCCCACAGTTTAGATGGTAGCTCCCTTACAATACCACTCAAAAGAATAAATGTGTGCCATCAGGAAACAAAGTTTTTTATAACTGTATTTTAAAAGAGCACACTTCACAGCTTAACAGGTAGTCCCTTACAATACCTCTCAAAAAGAATAAATGTGTGTCATTAGGAAGCTTCGAGCAATTCCATCAATTAAAGCCAAAACCAAGCACCCATTACAGTTGCAGATTGACCAGTTGCACTTCTTTGAGGGAAGCAGGCACCCTGTCAAGTAGGTGCCTTGATTAGGTGTCAGCGCCTCCCTCGATTTTACAGCATTTAAGACTCCCTGCCTCACACTTCTGCTGAGGCTTTTCCGCTCTTGGAATTAACCGTCCCGAGACGGTTCTCTTTTCACGAAAAGTAGGGCAACTGTTTTTCTAAAATGAAGAAAGTAGGGTCACATCGTGCCCCTCCGAGCCCCCCCACTTCGACCACAGGTTGAGAAGCACTGCTTACTGTTGCGTTCCATCCTTCACAAAATAATTTTAAATCAATGCCAGGATTTAGAGGCAAAGGTGTAGTATTGGGCAGACCAATCCATGAAAGTTGTCGGAAAAGTCCAAACACATATTGTTAATGACTATGTGCTTGAGACAACATGAAGATTGACAATCATCTAAATATGGATTCTTCTCTATAAAACCTTACTTTGAAATATTCTGTACATAGTGTAGCTACCCTCAAAGGGTACAGTGTGAGAGTTCCCCTCTGGAAAACAATCAACCTCATGAGGGAAGGAAGAGGGTTAGTAAATCAGTTCATTTTATCCAAAATGACTGTCATTTAATCTCTTTTCATCTAACTTTTTCACCCTCTTGATGGTACAATTGGGAAAATCATGGGCATCTAAACTGTAATCCTGTGTCACATCCAACAAGAATCCGTTAATAAGATAGTAGAGGAGGTTACAGCTGATAATATAGATAATACATTTTTTGTGTCTGAAAAACATCTAATCTAGACATTTCTAAGGTGCACCTTAAATCCTGATTAGTGAAGTGACCCTGCTTGGAAAATTTCAGTGGCATCACAGAGAACTACATGTTCTCCTTAACTGACTATTGTAAGAAGCAGTTCTTCTATAGAATAGAAATTACAGCCTTGTCTACATTGAAACTGGCAACCTGATTTATAACTGGACTGTGGATAGAGAAAACTGGAACACCCACTACATCTAATGATCAATACATCATGGCTACTACATCACGGATACCATTAACTTATTTGTTACTGCTTCATTGCACTGTGGGACATAACATCAAAAAATCAGTTTTACTCACAGACAGACACACAAACACAATGTTCAAGGACACACACACATATATACATGACAATACCTTTCTACTGATACCAACATTAAAAACATTAAAATATAAATACTACTAAATACTACTACTACGAGTAATCATACTAATAGTAATAATAATATTAATAGCAATAATGATAACAATAACAATAAGGATACCTTGCTAATAGTTGATTAAATATCATTGTTTTATTTATAAAATACACTAATATTTACAATATATAATTATTTCAGTAGATTATATAAATTTGAAAAGCATAGCAAGGAGTATGTGACATATTTAACATCACAACATGTCATTTTTTTAAAAAAAACTCTTTTTATTGAAACGAAAGAGTTGATACATTACATTTCACCACTTACATGTCATACAATTAGACATCAAGGCCATGCCATCACAGTTATGATCTATTCTATTTTACTTCGATGTATTGTGTATTCATCACCACTCCTTCATGGCCCCCCTTTGTCCATTAATGTCATCGGACACAGCCTATCGTGCTTGGGCCCTTGGGTGGGGCATGGGTGGCCTCTGTATTCATTCCATTTATTCCACCCTCTACCCCATTTTTGCGGGCAAGCTCTGTTTTGATAGCCATAATACAACAGTCCATGTCCTTCCTCCAGTCGTTCAGAGATGGTGCCGGATCGACACCCCAATTACACACAATGTTTCTCGTTGCAATCATCAGTGCCAGGGTTACCCCAATTTGTTCTCCCCTCACCAAATCTGTCGCATCCCATATATTAAGCAGGCACCACTTGGCCCATATTGGAAGCTCCACTCCGTATAACTTGCTTAAACACTGTGTTATTGAAACCCTATATGACTGACTTTTGGGTCAGGCCCATACCATGCGAAAGAACGTTCCCTGTAGTCCACATCCGTGCGACAGAGTGAGTCTGATCGTCTACCCTTCTTTACCAATGTGGTGCACGAGATATAAGCTCTGTGCAGTATTTTAAGTTGTATTAGGGGAAAGCGGGACCTCATAGCTACCTCTCTGGGGAAAGGAAGGCCTCGGACCAGTCGCCTTCCTGGTTTTCTGTAATGTCTTTCTACAAACTCTCCCGCAGTCAAGTTAACAATTCACAAGCTTCTTATATGTTAGCAAGATCGCCTTTTGGGTGATATGTTCCTCCAGCAATCTACTCTCTCTGAGAGAGTTTCTCCCATAGGTATTACTGCCCACAGGGCGTGTTGAATTTGTAAGTATCAAAACACCTCGGTGGGTGCTAGGTTGTGTGATTTTTGTAGGTCTGCAAAAGGTATTAATTCCTTCACTGAGTACATATCTCCCACTCTCGAGAGGCCCAATAGGTCCCATTTATCAAATCTTTGCCTCTTACTCATGTCCCCCAGGAGATCAGAATCCCACAAGGGTGTTGCTACAGTGATCTTGTTTTTCCAACCTCACTTATTGAGTGTAGCGGTCCAAATTTGGACAATCAGTGCTGTCAGTACTACCAAGGAGCTGTTTCTCTGTGGGGTGTATGGTGCGGGTAAATATCCTCTTGGCTGTAGAACCCAGTGGTCCAAGCAATAATCTGGTTCTGCCATAGGTCGATGAGCCCACTGATGGATCACTGTCCATTGTGCCGCTCGATAATACGCATGGATATCAGTAAGTGTGATTTCCCCATCTTACCATTTCAGGGTTCATTTATTAAGGGCAATTCTAAGGGCACCCCATCCCACGCTAGTGCTCTGAGCTCACCTTGTACGGCTCTGAAATAGGAATCTGGTACTGGTAAGGGTGAGTTCTGTAAGACATAGAGGAAGCACGGAAGTGCCATCATTTTGAAGAGGGCCGCTCTGCCCAGCAAGAAGAGAGGGAACGATAGCCAATGTTGCACATCTCCTTTCAATCGGTGCAGAGGGGGGTGAAGAGTTTTAGTAGTAAGTTGGTCTTGGTTGTGGCAAATATTCCTAGGTATCGAAATTCCTCCGTTACTACTTGTGCCTCACACTCCTTCAGCATTTGCGGTGCCTGTCCGTATAAGACAAAGACCACCGATTCTGTCTAGTTTATCGTGTATCCAGAGTATCTCCATGGTGAAAATATTTAAAATTCTAAAAATGGAGGAATAGGGTGACGCTATAAATAGCAGAATGTCATCTGCATATAGTGATATTTTGTCCTCCTGGTCTGCTGTCGAGCAGAGACTACAGATCAATGGGTCACGCCGGATCCAGGCCGCCAGTGGCTCAAGTACCAATGCAAATAGCAGAGGTGAAAGGGGGTAGCCTTGTCTGGTTCCTTGCTGGAGCGGAACGACCCGTGACACTCTACCATTCACTACCACCTGCGCCAATGGAGCCGTGTATAAAAGCCAGATCCAGGCCAGGAACTGGGGTCCTACGCACAGATGTTCAAGTACTGCCAATAGATATGGCCATTCAATCATTTCAAAGGCCATACTGGCATCGAGAGATACACATACTGCATCTTCTCGGATTCTTTTCATGCAACCCAAGACCCCATGGAGGCGTCGCAGTTTGAGGACTGTGTTTCGGCCCAGCAGGAACCCGGATTGATTCGGGTGTATTAACTTGGTAATGATCGGGATTAGATGAAGGGCCAGGAGTTTGGACAGCATTTTTGCCTCTGCATTTAGCAAGGATATAGGCCGATACAATCCACATTGATCAATCGGTGTTCCTTCCTTATGGATTACCACTATTGAGGCAAGCCGTTGGTCTCAAGGTAGAGTACCAGTCTCCTCGCTCTCTTTGTACATCTTGAGCAGGTGGGGTACTGTATGTGTCGCCGTGATTTTGTATAATTCAATTGGTATCCCATTGGGACCCAGTGCCCTACCCGATTTGATTGCTTGCGCCACCTCCTTGCATATTAGATCACCATCTAAAGTTTGTATGGCTACAGGTGTGAGTGGAGGGAGGGGTTGTCTCTAAGGAGATCAAGAGCATCTTGCATTGTGGTTGTTGCCTCCGCAGTATAAATACGCTTGTAATGGGACGGAAACTCATCTGTTATATCTTGGGGGTCTTTTAGGATTTGGCCTACCGCTGGTTGGATGGCAGCCACCCAGCAGCTAGCTCTTTCTCATGTGAGGAGCCTACTTGCTTTTTCTTCTTGCTCATACACTAGGTGCTGCGTCATCCTATTTGCGGCCCTGGCCACTTCTGTCATTAGATCTTTATATTCTTGTTGTTTCAGGCTCAACAAATGTTTCATGTCCTCATTATTTAGTCTTATCAATCGTGCTTCTAAGTCTAAATGTTGCGTTCCAGTCCCTCCACCTCTTTCTTCTAACTCTCCTATGCCCTACCATCATAGAGAGGGCTTGTCCATTCATTACTGTTTTGTATGCCTCCCAAAGTGTCCCTGCTGAGGCTACCTAGTGTTCATTTTCTTTAAAGTATTGGTCAGTTGCTCTTGTAAGGTCTTTCCTAATCTTAGAGATTTTGGGGTATGAGGTGCTGATGGCAATTGTGTTACTGGTCTGCTGCATGACAACATGCAATTTTTAATACATGTACATAATTTAGTACATGATAGACGTGATATAATTTAGATATTTATGCTCAGTTGTAAAAACATTTTGCATGTTCACAGCAAATATAATTTCAAAATAAATATACAATTTTAATTAATAAAGGGAACATTTTTCCATTGACTTGTCCTGAAAAAACGTTTTTTTCTTACTCACCAGCCTCTACTTCATGTGCAAATAATCAGAACCTTGTTTTTCTTTCTTTGTTCAACTAGTGGAGTGTCCTGGTTAGCTTGCTGCAGGTAAAAGTTAACTTTTAAAGTTTATTTTCGGGTTGATTTAACTTATGTTAGGTGTATAATAATTGATTAAGGTAATGTTACCTTAAGGGGGAGTGAAGATATTTCGTATTTGTTTAATTTCAAGGTGTTCCCTGACAGTGCTTAAAAATAATAGCATTCCAGGAGTAGATAAAATATTGATATTCATTTTTTGTAACATTTGTTTAGACTCTTCTGTTAATAGCTTTTGTTTTCTCTTTCGTATTTGCGTATTCAACAGACAACCTTACTATAAAATATATTTTGTTTTTAAGGAGTTTTACAACTTTCACCTCTCCCCCTACTGATTTATCATTGCACTTTTAGTTTTTTGCTTGGCTTTCCGTAGATTTAAATTTTTATTGGGTTTTAGGGCATTTATGGTTGTGGATTACCTTGAAGTTACTGAGATTTGTTGGTATGTAGATGCAGTAACGGTGTACTTTAATGGACTTCTCAGCAAATATGAGTGTATTTTCAATGTTTAAATTTCTTTTGGGCTTATATTTCAAGCATTTCTGGTCGAGGATCGAAGGGGAGAAGAGGGGTGGTTATTTAGGATAATATTTTTCTGTATGCTTATTAATTTTAAAATTATTAATGCAATAGGGGCACCATTTCTGGATAATCTATACCAGAAATGGCCTCAAAATGTTGACTTTTGTATGTAAATATTTTGGGAGGTGGAATCTATTGGTGGTGTAAAAGAGTCCACAATCTTGCAGACTTTACAAATCAAGTTGGAGCGTGTGCCTGGATCCGGCGTCCTATACACAAGACAGAACTCTGCTAGGCCTGTGCCCCACCGGCCCGGTGCTGTGCTCGCTGACTGCATACTAGCTCTTATTCGGCAGATCTGCAGTCTACTTTCTCATTCTCTATCTGTGAGAGCCCCTGCCTCCATCTTCTGACGAGGCTCTCTGGGCTGAGGTGTGCAGTGGCGGCCACTCCATTAGGGCGTTGGACCGCTGCCCCACTGCTTTCTCGCAGTGTGAGAAGCAGAAAATAAAATGGTATTTTAAATACCATTTTATTTTCTGCTTCTCGCGCTGCGATAAAGCAGACGGCAGGGGTATGCCCGGTTGGGGGAGGGTGGGCGCATATACCTGGTTGGGGGCGGGTGGGTGGGCGGAGCGGGGAGGAGAGGCTTTCACCACTCTGAGTGCCTTGACTGGTTGGTCGACCCTGGGGCTGACCAAAGCAGGCATGCACATTCTTCGTTTTCTCTATGTAGGCTGCATGCAGCCTACATATAGAAAATGGCCTCCCTACTGGTGCTTAGCTGGGCGCTGTCCGGGACGCCACACCAACGCTGCCATTGCAGCATTGTGATTGCCTTACAGGAGGGGACGGAGCTGCAGCATGCCTGTTCATTTTAAGAACGCGGGATCCTGGCCCAGGAGATGAGGCGGCGCGGACTCGGTCAGGTAAGGTTTCTTTTTTCTTTTAATTTTAACCCCCCCGCGCGACCCCCCCACTCCGCGAGTATTGCGAGCCGCAACTGAAAGCAAGCAGATTTTCCTCCCCACTTTCCGAACCACGTCATAGACATGGCTTGTAAGCAGGTAAAAAAGACAAATTTTGTCATAATGGTGTTATTCCAGAGTTAAATTTCCTTATGCGATTTTTTGTATCGCATGAAATACAGAGATGTCCCTGTCTAGCGGACTTCACACCATCTTCTTGAACGTTACCCCAACAATCCAGATATTTTCGAATCTGTAGTATTGAGGAAGCAGTCTATGCAGGGTGGCCATCCGTCCGAGGGCGTGAGCCTCTGCAGCCCTGTCCAAGTGAGCAGCTCAGCGCTGTTGTTTACACTGCCACCAGTGATACTGTGCCTCCTATCTCGGGGAGTGGGTCAGGCTAATTGCTCTCTGCAGATCATGTCAAATCTTGCATGCTGCAAGTCCACGTTAATTATAAACCCTAATTTCACAGCGGGTGAGTTCAACGTAAACACCACCTCCGTCAGTGAAACTTGTTTTCGGTTCGGCAAATCTGTTTTGTTCCAAAGCGTTGTGTGTTCCAAACCATTAGTGAATCTCTATTTTTCTCCGTGAGTGAGCATGTGGTGGCCTGCAATGTCAGTTGGTGGTGCTGTTGTTGCCCTGTGAGGTGGCATCGTGAGGGGAGGGTGGGTGGGCTCTATGACTGCCTACATGAGAACGCAGCACTTTGTATGTTAATAATTCCATTTGGCCTTTTATATTACATACCCCCCGCAAATGGAACCGTCTCTTTGTTTCAGTATTGCATGCCATTAACATCCTAGGGCAGTGGTTCTTGATTTATCAGCTCCGGACTGTCAAAAGGTTGAGTCGGCCCTGCTGTGATTGGAAGCTACAACCTGGAGGCTGCATGCAGGCGGCTGCTGTGGGCGCTCTAGCCAATGAGCTGCCTTGCAGTCATGTGAGCAATGAGCAGGGTATTGATTCTGCACGAGGACTAACAAACAGCCACGTTGACTTGAAATTAACAAAGGGGGGGTGGTGTTGGTGCAGATCAAAGCTTCCGAATCCCCTCTACTTCCACGGACGGAATGATTTCACAGTCACACACGCATACACACATCACACACTGGTGGGGCCCATTACACCAACATTCACCCTATATCAGACTATCCGTGCCCTGTAGAGGAGAAACATCTTTCACATATGCTCTATCTAATCTGCCTATACTTTGAGGTCAATGCGACCAGCTGATTGCTGTGGATCTAGCAAAATATATTTCAAAGAATACACAATAAATCAATAAACATGACCAGAAATAATCACCCGAGACAGGAATTCAAACAGATTGTTCATTTATCTAAAATTTCAAGAAAAGCCAATTAAATGCAAATTTCATTTCTCTCATATTTACCTATTCTCTCTAAATGTCAGATCCTAAGTCAGAACCGGTCCTCTGTAGAAATATTAGAGTCTTCTGCCGTCATGTAGAGTCATCGTCCTCTCCGTCAGCATAGGGACCTCGCATCATTAGCTCGGGAAGAAGTGGCGCTAGACCTCTCTAGTCTACTAATATTTATACTGAAATTTACATTCTAAAAAGTAACATTTCTTTATTCAGAACGGATGAATGGCGGAAATAATGTCATCTTGGTACTTTTTCGATATTGTACGGGTTATTCTCACGCATAGATTGTCCCAAATAATGAATAGCAGAATTGAATGTTCATGACTAATTCGCAACATCTACAGATGTCTCTATTAGGTGAATTTGTTGCAAAAATGGGTTCACTCTAAGTTTGTATCAACTTTTCCGTCTTTCAGGGGCTTTTGGCAGATATCCCAGACTTGTCATCATGCTTATGGCTTTTCAGTTCATCGGAGGTGCAAGGTCACAGGCAGAGCGAAGCCTTTCTGTAAATTTCCAGCAACTCCAATGCAGGCTGTGGGTGGTGGCCATTTTGTGGCAGGCCACAATGGACAACTTAAAGCAAAATAGACATAAAACAGAATTACTGCATAGAAATGACTGAACAGTGTTATTCCCCTGCTAATACCCTTATGTGTGTGTATTTATCTAGCCATTTGCGACATCAGAAGCCATTAATGCATATTAATTATAAGCGCAAAACACCATAACATCACATAAGCAACATCGTTTTCTGTCAGTTTGCTCACCAACTTAGTTCACTTGTTATTTAGCCATGCAATAGCATTCCCACGTGTAATTCTCTTGTTAATAAGGTTGATTAGTCAACGTTTGACAAACTTTTAATCATTAATAATTAATCAGTAGTACTTTTAGTTATAACATGCGAAAATGAAACAGATATTCGGTTTTAGAGTAAAAACCCTGCTCCATCAATCCCCCCTTTGGTGATATATAATCACCATAAAAATCAAAACCCCAAAAATCAATTTACTTTCCCCTTTTGGAAGAATTTGAAATGTCTTCTTGTTCTTGTTTTTAGACCCTAGTTTCCATCTCATCTTCCTTTTTAGTTTCTATATACATGCTTTCTCTTAGCTCTTCTAGTTCTATTTCTTGTGGATCTCTTTCTGATTTCTTTTGTCTCTTTTTAACATTTTCTTTTGTGATTTTCTTTTTATTTCTTCTATATCTACAACACATACATCCTAACCTAAGGATCAATAGTGCAACAATTACACAAGTTAATGGAAATAATATCTTACCAAATATGGTACTATCTATCTTAGCTACAAAATTCTTAATAGCAATCATCTTGTTAGCCATTTTAGTCCAGATACTTTCAGCTTCCAGTGGTACTAATTCTTCATGGAAATCAGTAATATTTTTGATGTAAACTTTTAGATCTTTACTTTCGTCAGGAATGTAAGTGCAACAATGTTGAACTTTCAGCATTCCACAGACTCCACCCTCTTTTGCCAAAAGAATGTCAAGGGCAAGTCGATTTTGCATTGCCATAGCACGCAAAGCAACCATTTCTGTATTAACAAGCGATCTACCACTGTTGACAGCTTCCGAATGCCATAGGCATTTAAAGAAATTCCCACTGCTGGAATTAAAGCTCCAAAAATATCTCCTACAATTTCTGTCCATGTTTCTCTTTTATAGCGTGTTAATGTGTTAGAATGTTCAGCATCATCTACTCTATCCATGTGAAAAATCTTTGGAAAGGCCAGGCCAACATAACATGTACCAAACCAATGGTCAGGCAAACCTTGTTCCCACAAATATAATACACTCCCGGAAAAACTGGATCTTCTCCTCCTCTAAATCCCCATCCGGTTGCAATAAAGTATGTATCATGGCACTCACTAGTCCCTATGAAATAATAATCATATTGGGATCTCTTCCTGGTAATGCACAGTTTCCCTTTTTGTGGGCATCTATAGCCATGGTTGGACTGGCTCCATTTTTCAACTCCTTTTCTTTCTCAATATCCCACATTGTGTCACTTATTTTATGCCCTTCTGCTTTCTTGTGCATGTTCAACTTTCTTCTCTCAACCATGTCTAGAAAATTCTTCTCTTCTCCTTTCAATTTGCAAGTTAAATTGTTTTTAAAAACATAGTCTAAGGTTAATTCTTTGGTTTCTAGAAAAATCTCACCTAAAGTGTTAGCATCCTTTGCAGGATTCAGTTCTTTATTCATAGGCAACTGCCCAAAAATATTATCTATATTAGACATATTGTAATCTAATTTCCCTAACTGATAAAATATACAAATTAACACACTACAGGAAATTCCATACGTAGCCGGAAGATGATGATAAGTCACTCCTTCCGAAACAGAGGCAGGTAATTGCATGCAGACGTAGCAATCCCTTACTTCCATTGTCTTTACGTACTCATATAACAATTTAGAAAAAACATTGCTAGAAAAATCGTTAATTGACCTATCTTTATGAATATGTACATTACTAGTTCTAGTTGGAACTACTTTTAACGGACTCTTCCCTATATTAGTCTTGTTCTCAGTATGACCTTCTAAAGTGTCTATAGTAACTCTAAATGAAATCAGTAGAGCAAGCACGCTCCAAAGCAGTATTAATAAACCTGTACAGCAGCAGCACATTTTGCACCATCTGTTCAGAAAGGTACATCTACTTTTATTCTCAGTGTTAGCCATTTTGTTAATTTGACCGTGTCTTTTGACTTAGCCTCTTCTACTCCTTTACTGAACTTTTAAAGGGCAGCAAGTACCCACCAGAATTTTAAACTCTACTAATTTTAGTACTACTTCTTCTTCTCTTCTCCAAGTGAATTTCCTTGGATTTACTCAATTTGGGTTTTCATCACTTTTCACTGTCTCTTCATCATCATCAAACTGTATCAGGTCCTGAACATCCGTCTCTTCTCCAATGTCGGACAAGATAACTCTCAGGATTCCCACAGCTTCTTCTTCTGCAACCTCCTTCAATAAAGCCTCCTCTGGACTTCCTTGGCTGTCCACCTCTTCTCCTTCTTCAGGCAGTGCCACATACGTCCATTCCGGTGACTTGTACCTCTGGTTTGGTTTTCTTATTCTTTTTGCTCTTTCAGGTATCTTTGTTTCTTCTTCCTTGGTAGGATTCTGACTTGACACTTCGTTCACCTGCTCAGCTCTCGAAGAGTTAACTCGTGTCAGTCTGTACCTTAGTCTCTTTATCTTATTTGGCCAAAGATCTCCTTTAGCATTTCTCTTTTGCTTTCCTTCTTTATTGTTTCTTTCTCCAAGCCAAGTTCTCTTTCTCAGAACTCGTCCTCCATGTATCTCATTGTCACTTTCATCAGACTCTGTTTCAGTTGCTACTGGTTCGTTAACAGATTCCTTTTCTTCAACAATTTTCTTTTCTCCAACAGTCTCTTTTTCCACCACTTGAGATTTCCCTACTCCTGTCCCTCCTCGGGTCTCCGACACGCAATCTTCCTGCTGTCTGCTTGTCCCTTCACCTAGCTTGTTGTTGATGTTCCCTACACCTCCTCGGGGTTTTCCGCAATCTGTCCCTCTCTGTCTTTGTCTGTCCCTTTTTCTTCAATATTTATCTCAGGTGGAACTTGTCCAATTCCTTCATGTGACTCAGGTGTCTCTTCTGTTGGAATGTTCTTTTCTTTTCTTTCTTTCTTTTTATGTTGGTCACTGTCAATTGGAACTTCAGGCAGTTCTTCTGAGTCTGAGCTCGCTTCTGCAGTTTGCACTGTTCTCTTCAGAACCTCTTCTGGTGGGATGAAAGCTTCTCTTGACTCACTTTCCCCACTTTCAGGATTCTTTTTCCTTCTTACTGCCTCACTGTCTGCATCATCACTGGAATCTGATTCTTCAAAGTATTCTTTTCCAGGACCATCTCTTGGATTTGGAACTCTCAGTGTGTGGCTTGCATGTATCCAATTCTTCAGACCAGCGCACTTCACAGCAGTCGTTGTGGTCAAGATGACTTGTCTTGGCCTTCCCCACCTTGGAACCAGGCAGTTTCTTCTTCTGTGGACTTTTATCCTTACCCAGTCCCCTGGGCTCAGATCATAGGCTGGTTTCTTTTCAAGTGTGGTGACGTCTTCTCCAACCTGGTGAAACACAGAATGAACTGTGTCAGCCAGGCCTTTGCAGTAATCCAAAATCATGTCATCAGTTATAGTCATCAGCTTGTTCACTGGTACATATGCATGCCTCATAGCACGTCCCATGATAATTTCATGTGGACTCAAACCTGTTGTTCTGTCTGGAGTAGACCTAATGGTCATCAGGACTAGAGGCAAGACATCGGGCCATTTCATTCCTGTGGCTAAGCACATTTTGCCAATTCTGTTTTTGATAGTACCATTCATCTGCTCAACAACCCCAGAAGCCTCTGGTCGGTAAGCACAATGCAACTTCTGCTGTACACTTAATGCTTCACAAATCAGACCCATGATTTCATTATAAAAATGTCCTCCTCTGTCTGATTCAATGGTTACTGGGAACCCATACCTTGGGATGAACTCTCTTAACAGTAATTTTGCCACTGTTATCCCATCGTTTCTTCTTGTTGGGTACGCCTCCACCCACCTTGAGAACAAACAGACCACCACCAGGACATACCTCAACCTGTTGACTGGGGGCATTTCAATGAAATCTATCTGCATTCTTGTGAAGGGTCCTCCCTCTCTGCCTATTGTTCCTAGGCTCACCACTGTTTTCTTTCCAGGATTGAATTGATGACATATCAGACATCTCTGGCAGAGACTTTCTGCTATCAGTCTGAACTTTGGACTGTACCAGGTTTGCTTAAAGGCTCTTATCATAGCATCCCTCCCCAGGTGTCCTTGGCCATGATACATCCTTGCCATTGTTGATAGCATGCTGTTAGGCATGACTGGTCTTCCATCCCTGTAGACCCACACATGATCCTTTTCTCTAGGTGCACAACCTGCCTTCACCCAATCTCTCATTTCATCATCTTCTGCCTCATCCTGCAGCTGTTTTACTTCCTCCCATGTCCCCACTTCATTAGTAAACATTAATGAACAAGAAGACATTTTCCGTTCCTTGCTCCAGTTAATTGAGTGATTGTTCCTTGCACAATATTGTGCTATGTCATTGGCAAACTTATTACCAACTGTTACAAAATCATCACCATGACCATGAGCAGCACATTTTACAACTGCTAGTTCTTTGGGCAGCTGTATCGCCTCTAGCAGTTTTCCAATCACTTCAGCATTCTTTATGGGAGTTCCACTTGAGGTCAGGAAACCTCTTTGTAGCCATAGCTGGCCAAAATCATGGACAACTCCGAAGCCATACTGGCTGTCAGTCATCACAGTCACTCTCACACTCCTCCCAATCTTGCATGCCTTTGTCAGTGCCACCAGTTCTGCCACCTGAGCAGATTTAACTCCTTTCAAGGGTGATGCTTCCACGACTTCCGAGACTTTGCACACAGCATATGCAGCACTTAACACTCCTTCATCTGTTCTCAGACAAGATCCATCCACAAACAACACATGATCACTTTCAAGCAGTGGCAGATCTCTTATGTCTGGCCTTGGTTTTGTGCAGTAATCAAGTACATCCAAGCAGTCATGATCAACATCATTTCTCACTCCCACACATTCAGCATCCGGTAACAGTGTCGCTGGATTTACATTCACACATCTCTCCAGACTTACATTGGTTGCACCAAGAATGACTTTCTCATATTTAGTCAGCCGACTATGAGACATAAACTGTGTCCGGCTCCTTGTTAAAAGGATTGCCACATCATGAGGTACAAATACCCGTACAGGGTATCCCATTATGATTCCCTCACTTTGTTCCAAACTTTTGCAAGTAGCAGCTACTGCTTTCAGGCAACCTGCAAACCCACAGCTACTGGGTCAAGAGTTGCTGAGAAATAGGCGATTGGCCTTCTCAGACGTCCGTGTTTCTGGATTAACACTGAAAGTGCACATCCATTTCTCTCACTACAGTACAATTCAAATTCCTTTTCATAATCAGGCATCCCTAGGGCGGGAGCTTCACAAAGTCTGTCTTTCAGCTCTCTGAATGCAGCCATTTCTTCTGGGTTTAGTTCTAATGGGTCTTTCACCTCACTTTTGGTCAATTTAATCAATGGTTTGGCAATCAGGGAAAAATAACTTATCCACTGACGACAGTAACCCACCATTCCCAGGAACATTCTCACTTCTCTTTGTGTCATTGGGGCTCTCATTCCCCTAATGATTTTGATTCTGTCAATAGTCACTTTTCTCAGGCCTTTCTCAATATTGTGTCCCAGATACTGGACTTCTTTCTTACAGAACTGCAATTTGGCTGGAGATACCTTTAATCCTCCATCTGCCAAGTGATTCAGTAATGCAATGGTATCTATTTCACAAGCTTCGCGTGTTTTTGATGCCACAAGTAGGTCATCAATATATTGGACCAAGACTGAATTTTCGGGCATTGTCAGACTTTCCAGAGATTTCTTTAGCAATTGATTAAATATTGAGGGGCTCTCTATATACCCCTGTGGGATTCGGCTCCATGCCAAAATCCGCTCTCCAAATCTAAATGAAAATATTGGCTGACTGTCATGATGCAATGGGATTGAAAAGAAAGCATGACACAAATCAATTACCGTGTACCATTCTGCATCATGAGGAATCTGATACAAAATCACTGATGGATTTGGCACAATTGGACAACATGGCACAACAATCTTGTTAATCTTTCTCAAATCTTGTACTATTCTGAACTTTCCATTAGGTGTCTTCAGTCCCATTATTGGTGAATTACATGGGCTGCTCAATATTTCTCTTGACACCCCTGCTGGATCATCTTCTCAATTAAGGGGGTTATCCCTTCAATTATTTCAGGTGTCAATCTGTATTGCGGTATATTTGGGTAAACCACTCCCTCTTTTACAGTAATCTTTACTGGATCTACATTTCTCATCAGGCCCACATCTTCTCCAGTAAAATCCCAAACTGCTGCTTTCACTGTCTGTTTCAACTCTGGGGGTAATGCATCAGGATTAAATATTGCATATGTCCCCAAAGCCTCACATTCTCTGTTATCCATGGTCATTCTATATAGCACATCCTCATCAGGTGTCTCAAAGGTTATTCCATCTGGAGTACAGAAAATAGTGCAATTCATTTTGCACAGCAGATCCCTGCCTAAAAGGTTCACTGGACTGGTGTCACACACCACGAATCGGTGCATGTCTGAAAATTTCCCTATTCTAACCTTTACTGGTTCAGTAAGTAATGTTTTGATCTGTGTGTTGGACACACCAACCACTTGGATTGCTTCGTCCGAGAGAGGAAGATTCTTTATATCAGCTGACCTGACAGTTGATCTCGTAGCCCCAGTATCAACTAGGAAAGTGATGCTTTCACCATTAATTTTCCCGTCTACAAAAGGTCCTGCCTGGTCTATTTCCAGAGTTGCGCCAAGTACGCACTCCTCCTCCTCTCTTCGGCATCGTCAGAAGTCTCCCTCAGAGTCACTTCCCTCATTTTTCAGCCAGTACTGAGATACAGCGCTTGCGCGTTTTGGTTTGATTACCTGCTCTTCATCGTAGAACCCCGATTCTTGACTGTACTTTTGGGATCCTTTTCTCTGTGGCAAGGGTGGTTTTGGCACCTGATTCTGCTGCTTATCAGCCTTCCGCTGTTGCCGATGCTGACCACACCCCTCGCTCTGCACCTGTGAATTCAATGATGAATTATCATCGTTAGTGGACGGTGGATTCTTACACTCGGATTTCCAGTGCCCCAATTTTCCACAGTTGTGGCAGGGGAACTTTTTCTTTGCTTCCTCTATATTCCCTTTTCCTTTTCCTGAACCAAACCTAGGTTTTTTTCCTGGGTTATTTGCCTGTTCAACCAGCTGAGCTTCCTGTCTTTCTGCAACTTTCACCTGTGCCCACATTGCCTTTTCTTTTAGTTTTCTCTGCTTTGCCTCAATATCATCACTGAAGTATTTTGCATGTCTCAAAATCTCATCAATCTTCTTACTCTGCCAGTCCACGGTATGCTGCCGTATCATTTCACTGATTTCAGGCCGCAAACCATACACAAATTTGTACACAAAATGACTCAGATCCTTGTCACCCAGGTGTTCATCTTCACTGAACTGCTTAAAATCTAGTATCAGTCTTTCATAGTCAGCATGGACTGATTCTTTCAATTCCTGATGTGTTCGATCAATTTTAACCCAGTCTGTCTCCTTGGGGGGTACTTTATTTTTCAAGAAGACCATAACCTGCTCATACTTTTTCATTACCTCCGGGTCTGGAGCTACTGTCTTTTGATCTCTCGGGTATTCCTTAGTGGGCCAGTCTATGACTATTTTACATTCTGCCCACAGGTCTGCTGGTACAATTATATCAAACAGACTATTCAGGTCAATCCACAATACTTTTGACAGCTTCACAAATCTGTCGACTTGCCTGTACCATTCCACTGGCTTTTCCCTTAATCGAGGGAAATCATTCGTAAATGATAAAATATCCTGTCTGGTCCATGGGACATGTACGTACCCTCCTCCTGGAATCTCTCTCATGGGGTAAGCTGTCACTGCCTTCTCTTTTTCTGTCAGGGGAAATGCTGAGTAGGTTCTATCCACTCCATCCTCTCGTTTTCGATACCATCTGTCTTTCCATCTTTCTACATCTCCCCATTTCCTTAACAAGGCAATTATTTCCTTAATCTGTCCTGTTCGGCCTGCATTGTTCAGATTCTCAATATCTTTGTCTGAAAAATCCACTCGGTATGTTTTCTGTAAAGCTTTCACCTTATCCATGTCAATTCCCACTTCACTGGCTATTCCTTTCAACCTGTCGTGTATGTTCTTTGCTCTCCATGTGATACTTTTACATATAAAGAGAATCTCCCCTTCCTGATCATTCTTCAGTGTTTCTGTAGGTATGGTTCCTACTATCAATTCTTCCATTTCCATACGTAGCATAGCTACATCCATTCCCTGTGACTCTTTCTCCTTTTTCTGTAATGTTTTCAGCCAGTCATTCAAATCTTCAGCAGTTATCACAGATTTTTCCGCACCCCCTGGTTCTGCCACCCTTTGCGGTTCCAAAATTGATCCTCTGTTCCCTTCCATACATCCAGAATTCAAACTTGAGTTAGTCTGCACACTCATTTCCCCTCCACATACAGTATGTCTCCACTGATTTTCTCCTGTTCTCCATTGTGTTTCTCCCGCTCTCATTTCTGCCTGTTCCGGAGGTACAATCAACCTATTGCCCACATATGGCACCGTCAAACCATTTTCACCCGTCCTCTGCTTGTCAAAAATCGGCATAACCGGGCCTATTGTCACAGGCACTGTAACAGCCTCAAGATTCTTAGTCAGCTCCCTGATTTTCTCTGTTAGTTCAGATGTAGTTCTTGCTAGTTCTCTGGTCTTTTCATTTTCAAGTTCATTCTCTCTCTCTATCTCTCTTTCTCTCTCTCTCTCTCTCTAACTCTCTTTCTCTCTCTCTCTCTCTCTCTCTCTCTCTCTCTCTCTCTCTCTCTCTCTCTCTCTTTTCCTATCTCTCTCTCTCTCTCTCTCTCTTTCTCTCTCTATCTCTCTTTCTCTATCTCTCTCTCTTTCTCTCTCTTTCTGCCAGAGAACAACCGCTTTTTAGCTCAGGGGCTGGAGCCTCTGTCTTTATAATCCGCAGGGTGTTTCTCATTGGGGTAACTGCTGTTCCTACCTCTGGTTCTCTTCTATATGGGGGTGGTCTTTTGTAGAGCATGTCTTCTAAGATATCATCATCAGACTCATTTGCCCCATATCTTCTGGTCTCTACATTATGTTCTTTTTCCGTACACTTTCTCCCTCCTGATTCTTCTGCTGTTCTTACGGGATATCAAATGCAAAAACAACACTTGATGGACAGAATGCAGAACAATGTCATACATTCACCCCAGTACAGAGATCTGGGCCTAAATCCATCATTTTTTTGCTCACCATGCCATTCCAGTTTGAATCCAGCCATATGCAAATCAGTCTTGACCCTGTGCCCCATGGGAACAGTCCAGCCCGAACTGCCAAGCCAGGTCCTCCCTGGACTGGAAACAAGCATCCTAGGACCGGTTTCGGGCTTTCAGCCCTCGTCAGCCAGGATAGCTTGATTCCAGTGGCATGGAGAGCAAGGGACTCACGTCTGAGCATACCCTTCCCACTCGGGGTGACAAATGCAAAAACAACACTTGATGGACAGAATGCAGAACAATGTCATACATTCACCCCAGTACAGAGATCTGGGCCTAAATCCATCATTTTTTTGCTCACCATGCCATTCCAGTTTGAATCCAGCCATATGCAAATCAGTCTTATGACATATAACCCCTCGGTCATACTGGCATCTCGCCACCTTCTCATTCTGTCATGATGGGTTTCGCGATCATACTTTCGCCCAAACATGTACATGTATCTGTAACTACCCCCACCCCTCTGCTTTTCTCGTTCATGCATTTCATCTTCCCATTCCGTTAATGCCTCAAACTGCGTCGGCCTAGGCCGAGGCTCTAGGTTCATCATCTGTTCTCGTAAGTTCCTCAGTATGGCCAGATTAAATTAACCATGTTCTGGGAACGCTAACACTCCATCGTCTTTAGTGTATTTTACCCAGTTATCTAACCAAATACAGGTATGATACCCATACTTCGCAACCATAAAGGATGCCGGTGTTCTTATCGGGGGCAATAACTGTCCTTCCCTTGTCACTATGTCTTTATCCTTGTCAAACCAGGTTTTAACCTTACTGAACAAGGACTTTTTCTTCTTTTCCTCAGCATGGTAATACATCTTTCTTATTTTCTACTAGCTGTTTACTCTTACTACAGCTGTACGATCTTTTGTCCAATTGCAGCGCAACTCACACCAACGCACCGATCCTGGAGCGTCTACGTCACTAACTCAGTCCGCGAATCCTAGCGCGACTCACACCAACGCACCAATCCTGGAGCATCTACGTCACCCTGTATGTCTCCCAATCCTAGCGCGGCGTACACTAGCACACCAATCTCTGCGCTTCCTCCGTTCTAACCCACTGTCCAATCACAGCACGGTCTTCCTGACGTCAGCAGCCGCTGCAGTCGCTTCTGCTCCTGTCTCTTCTTCTTCCGTCTACCCCTCCTTTACAAAACTACTTGGTAGACTTTGTTTCAACTTCTACGAGTCTGTTAGTTACAACATACAAACATCTCCATTGTCTGCTTCGCTAGCTACAGAACAGCAAAAGACCTTTCCCACGAGAATTCTGCTTTTCCCGAGAACAGCGCTTACCTCTGCTCTACTACAGAATCGTTACTTCCTTTTTTTTTTTTTTAACATTTGTATTGAATTTCATTTTATAACAACAAAGTTACCCCTCCTCCCTCCCCCCTCCCCACCATTTCGAACAAGGTACAAAATTCAGAGTTTCCCAAAACACAAAAAGCAAATAGGACTGTGGAGAGTGTTGATGCATACATTTGGTAAAAAAGAAGAAAGAAAAACAATAGCTCCAATTTGTTTGACCTTTCCCTTTGGAAGAGAAAAAAATAAATATATATATATATATAATCCTAAATAAAATTGGACAACCATTGTATGAATGGATCCCATATCAACATACCTCTTTTGCACTTATTACGCCCTTTTCTTTTATATATGGCTACCTCTAGATTGCATGTTGCTAGTAGGCAAGCCCTCCATTGCTGAAACGTCGGAGGGTTTGGATCCAGCCAAGCTGAGGCTATACAAAGCCTAAGGATAGCCATAGCTACAAAGATCAACCCGCATACGCTTTTAGGACGAGCACAATCTGTTATACCCAGCAATATTTCCTCTGTAGATATATAGATATCTGTTCCAGATACTTCTGAAAAAAACTCGGAAATCTCCCTTATTAGATTTGACAGGACATTGCAGGAGGCAAACATATGGACACTATCAGCCTCAAACAGTGAACAGCGTGGACATGAAGTACCTTTCCCGGTCCGCCACTTGGCAATTTTCTTCGGAGTATAATACAATGAAAAGAATGTTTTATAATACTGAGCTTGTAGTTTAGCTGACATAAAGCTGGATTGTGACATTTCAAAGGATCGAGCAGGGGTTTGGGGTGATACAGTTAGTTTTGTCTGCCATGTCTCGAACTGTTTCTCCATATCGTCGGAACCCAAGGAGTTCAGAGATTCGTAAATCTCACCTATAGTTAGAGAGGATCTTTTACAAATCCAGTCTATAATTTGCGTAGGGTGAAATTTCTCCCTAGCCCCCCCCTTTATTAACAAAAAATCTCTAACCTGCAGGTATTTAAAAAAATCTCTATGACAAAGGTCATAGTCTCTGCGTAAATCTTCAAAGGTCTTCAAACCTGCTTTATTAAAAAAACAGCCAAGCTGTAGTATCCCTAATTGAATCCACCGATTCATACACCTGTCGTCAAATATCTCGGGAAGATCATTATTTTTGGAGCTAGGGGTGTAGAATGAGAATCGTCCTAAGCCTAGCAATTTGCGCGAACAGCCCCATACCTTATAAATACCATAAATACTCTTGAATTTTATTTTCTTGAAGTAATTATCATTCATATGACGCCACAAGCATCCTTCAGAGCCTCTACCTAATATGAGTGTTTGTGGACTAGGTATGCTATCCCCTATGAGCTCTACGGAAATAAGAGCAGAGCAGTATCTCAAAACCGTGGCCCAATAGTACAATTTAAAATTAGGCATTGCCATCCCCCCTCTATCCTTTGGGAGAGTGATGTATTTTAAAGCCCGGCGTGGATTTTTATAGCCCCACAGGAATTTGGAAAATAAAGAATCAATAGACCGGAACAGTTGGGGTGGAAATTCTAAACAAATGGCCCTAAAGAAATATAAAAATCTGGGGAGATACAACATTTTAATCACATTAGATCTTCCTCCTAACGTTAAATGAAGGTTATTAAGACGTAACAGATCTTTCTTTGTACGTTGCATCAGAGGCTCTACATTGTCCTTAACTATATTATCCACGTCTGCCGATATGCTAACGCCAAGATATATAGCTTTGTTAATAACTCTAACATCGTTCATCGTTATCTTGTCATTAAGAATAATCTGCGTTTTGGTCTGATTTAATTTATAGCCAGAGACTGATCCAAAAAATAGGGCCTCTTTCTCTATCTCAGCAATTGCTTTACCTGGATCGCTAGTGACTATGGCGAAGGCTAGGGTTTTAGTCTCAAATTCATGTACGCATATTGAAGGGATTAATAAATTTTGCTCTAGCCTCCGAATAAACGGATCAATATATATCGCAAAAAGAAGGGGAGAACATGGACACCCCTGCCTTGTCCCCCGTGTGATGGTTACTTTGTCTGATAACATCCCATTTATTGCCACCCTAGCGATAGGTTCAACATAAAGCATTTGTGTTGCCTTAATGAATCGTTGACCAATCCCATAGTGTAACATTGCGCGCCAGAGATATTCCCAGGAGACCCTATCAAAGGCTTTTTCGGCGTCAAGTAATATGAGGGCCATAGGGTCTCCTGTCACCTGGGTAGAGTCAAAGAGAGATATTACCCTTTGGACGTGGTCAATTGTGGATTTCCCGGGAATAAACCCATGTTGACGTTCCGATACAATCTTATATATGATGGGTGCTAGTCGGTTAGCTAAAAGTTTAGAATATATTTTCGAATCGCCGTTTATCAATGTAATAGGACGGTAGGACCCAGGTTCTAAAGATTTTTTTTTTTTTTTTTTTAAAACAATGATTTTAGCGGAGGACCATGAAGCTGGTGGTTTTCCACCCTCGAAAATATGGATAAAGAGTTCCTGCATAATATCTTTCAATTGTAGTGAGAATTTGACATAGAATTCTGTTGGAATACCATCCATGCCAGCGGCTTTTCCTGCAGTGAGGCTGGTCATAGATAAGAAAATTTCCTCCCAAGATGGAATACTATCCAAGCTATCCTGATCCTCTTTTTCCAAACCTGTTGATGCATTTAAGTTTAGATATGTCTCCGCGCTATTTGTTTGATTCTCAGTAGTTTCATAGAGATTCTGATAAAATTTTTGAAATACCTTTCTAATCTCGGAAGATTCAGTTTTAAGGCCAGATTCTGGATCTAAAATCTCTTTAACAAGATTAGCGGTATATTCTTCTCTAGTGCGTATCGCCAGCTGATGGCCAACCTGTTCGCTCCACTCATAAATTTTCTCTTTGTGGGCTGAGGCTTTAGCAACTGCCTTATCTGTCACAACATCGATAATCTGGTTTTTGACGGCAGCAACCTGTTTTAATTTATTCTCAGATGAATCCCTATCTTGGATAGCCTTGGTCAGCTCCTCTTCCGCTCTAGCCAACTTACCCTGGAGTGTTGTCATTTTTATTCTGGCCTCCTTATTGGAGCGGAAAGAGAACTGCATTGTCTCTCCTCTAATTCCAGCCTTTAGGGCATCCCAGACCACATCGATTGTTGTACTACCAACATTAACCTCGAGAAAGCCTGCTATCCATTCTGTCATGTGTTGATAAAATTTCTCATTCCCTAAGAACGCTCTCTCGAAAGTCCATGTCTTCGGCTTGTTTAACCCCTTATTCAAGCTTAATACAAGAGGATTGTGATCCGATAAAATTCTAGGTGTTTTTACAATTGTACTACCAGACCACAAAGTACTAGACATAAGTATATAATCTAGCCGGACAAGTCGAGAGTGTGGGTATGAATAGTATGTAAATCCCGGGTCCCCAGGGTGACCGTTAGGCCAACAATCAACTAAGCCATGCAAAACACACAAATTTTTTAAGGCCTGGTAAACTTTTGGTTTCCGCCCTGTATATCTAAAATCTGGGTCTGACAACCACTCCCCTGGTAGATGTATATTAAGATCACCACAGACGATTAGGGGAAGAGGCCACTGAGATAGTTCATTAGTCATCAGAAACAACACATCAGGGTCGTCACTAACGCTTCCATAGATAGTACACAGTGTCACTTTACTTCTTCCAGAGTCGTAATGACACTCTGTGATAGCCCACCGACCAAATTTGTCCGCCAATGTACGTATAAATTGGAGATCCCCCCCTTTAGCCAAGATTGCCACCCCCCTTGTTCGTTACTTCCGTTGATAAAGTAGCACATCCCTCTACTTTACCCTTCTAACAAGCATCAATTAACTGTTTTCCCTCCGGAATGCTCCTAAGAGTTTCACAATTAACCATAATGCCTTCTCATTCACGCACTTACACACCAGAAAATGTAGTACATTCACACAGAATTCTGTCTTTCCCGAGGACAGCGAACAGTCTGTCCTACTACAGAATTATATCATACGTTAACAAAGCAGCGCTTACCTCTGCCCTGTCCTTCTAACAAGCTCCGAGAATACCTATTACTTCTCCAGCGGTAAGCTTTAACGGATTACCTCACGGATCCCTGGGACTTAAGACCAGAGTTTCACAGATAACCTCTGCTATCATATACACTTCTCTCACACAGAAAACGTTTCTAATGGCAACACACGGCGATGCTACCTTGTCGAACCCAGACAATGCGACGCCAACTTCAATTGTCACACGTTTTCCCCTGTCTGCATACAGGGCCAACAATCCCGCCTTTTTCCGAGAGCAACACTTCCTCTGCTCTACTACGGAACTGTCACCGACTCCCTACGTCCCAGAAGCCGTTCACAATACATAAAACTCAACACAACTTCAACATATAGTGTTAGTACAAATATCAATCAATAATCAACAAGCCTATATACACGCAATTTCGCCAGATCAAGACAATAGCTAACCATCTTTCTGCTACCAAGAAACTGGTGCAGATCAGAGCTTCCGAATCCCCTCTACTTCCACGGACGGAATGATTTCACAGTCACACACGCATACACACATCACACGCTGGTGAGGCCCATTACACCAACATTCACCCTATATCAGACTATCCGTGCCCTGTAGAGGAGAAACATCTTTCACATATGCTCTATCTAATCTGCCTATACTTTGAGGTCAATGCGACCAGCTGATTGCTGTGGATCTAGCAAAATAAATTTCAAAGAATACACAATAAATCAATAAACATGACCAGAAATAATCACCCGAGACAGGAATTCAAACAGATTGTTCATTTATCTAAAATTTCAAGAAAAGCCAATTAAATGCAAATTTCATTTCTCTCATATTTACCTATTCTGTCTAAATGTCAGATCCTAAGTCATAACCGGTCCTCTGTAGAAATATTAGAGTCTTCTGCCGTCATGTAGAGTCATCGTCCTCTCCGTCAGCATAGGGACCTCGCATCATTAGCTCGGGAAGAAGTGGCGCTAGACCTCTCTAGTCTACTAATATTTATACTGAAATTTACATTCTAAAAAGTAACATTTCTTTATTCAGAACGGATGAATGGCGGAAATAATGTCATCTTGGTACTTTTTCGATATTGTACGGGTTATTCTCACGCATAGATTGTCCCAAATAATGAATAGCAGAATTGAATGCTCATGACTAATTCGCAACATCTACGGATGTCTCTATTAGGTGAATTTGTTGCAAAAATGGGTTCACTCTAAGTTCGTATCAACTTTTCCGTCTATCAGGGGCTTTTGGCAGATATCCCAGACTTGTCATCATGCTTATGGCTTTTCAGTTCATCGGAGGTGCAAGGTCACAGGCAGAGCGAAACCTTTCTATAAATTTCCAGCAACTCCAATGCAGGCTGCGGGTGGTGGCCATTTTGTGGCAGGCCACAATGGACAACTTAAAGCAAAATAGACATAAAACAGAATTACTGCATAGAAATGACTGAACAGTGTTATTCCCCTGCTAATACCCTTATGTGTGTGTATTTATCTAGCCATTTGCGACATCAGAAGCCATTAATGCATATTAATTATAAGCGCAAAACACCATAACATCACATAAGCAACATCGTTTTCTGTCAGTTTGCTCACCAACTTAGTTCACTTGTTATTTAGCCTTGCAATAGCATTCCCACGTGTAATTCTCTTGTTAATAAGGTTGATTAATCAACGTTTGACAAACTTTTAATCATTAATAATTAATCAGTAATACTTTTAGTTATAACATGCGAAAATGAAACAGATATTCGGTTTTAGAGTAAAAACCCTGCTCCATCAGTGTAAAGGGACACCCAACTACTGTGGAGTAAAATATGTACACCTAAAAAATCTTCACACCTGGAAGCCACCTCCACCCGCAGTCATTTATCCAGGGTCATCACACCTGGGTCACAGCACAAGCAGAATTTTCAGGTATACAATTTGATATTTAACGTCCTCACCCTCTTTTCTTCAGAAATTCTAGAGCCTGTGGATTATTCTGGAGTGAAATCGGTTGACCGAGGTAGCTGTGAGAAGGCGTGTGGGTTTTCCGATGCGTATATTCTACTTGGTGGCGAGCACAGTCCTCTCCCTAATACAGTGAGGGTAAACACTGCAATGCCCCTGCAGGGAAGATGGCTGCCATTTACAGCAGAGGCTATCTTGGTATAATTATGTCCACTGTCAAAGGCAACTTTGAAACGTTCAGCCTTAAAAGGAAATGCTTGCAGATATGTGCTGGTGTGTAGAAATGAACAACATAAAAGATTGGGCAGGCAAGTGTGTGGTTATAGTTTGATAAATCATGCTGTTTACAACATTTTTCTCACTCCAGTCTCAACGAGTGATGGAATGATTTTGGTGAAGAACAACGTGACTGACTCTGTCCCAGCCCTGCTACTCCCATAGGCCTGTCAGGAGCATTCCAAATTTTCCAACAGGCCTCTGTGACTAAACTGTAAAGAAAAAGCTTTGCAGGTCATATTGACAACTATAATACTATAATGCAGGCCACTTTTATTTGCTTGACTGGCAGTGTGTGGGTTTGGTATTACCACATACAAAGATATTTTTTCAATCTCCAGGCATGTTGGCTGCTGGATTTGCGGCTAAAAGCAGCATTGCTATGGCCTCGATAATGAAACAGGAGGCACAGTAGGGCAGTGCACACTGTCACAGAAGGCTTCGAGCAGGGCAACAAAGCATGTATACTGCTCAGGGGTGCGTGGCACTGGCAGGGCCTAGCTTCAGAAACATTTCTATCTACATGTTGTTATATGACATTCCTTTATTAATGTAATAACTGCACTTTCACAATTGCTCTATTAACCTTCTTGCTTCTCAAATTTGCTTGAAAATGCACCATTTATCCACTCTTTTTTCAACAATTTCTCAGGGGGAGAACCCCCACGAACCCCACTTAAGAGGTTTGGGCAAGCTCGCTGCGTTCGCTCGCCAAGGTGCACTACTACAGAAAGTTTACGAACACCACTTTCAAATGTCACCAGCCACCACTGGAGGTGTATGCCCAGGTCCGGCATCCGCCTACTGACTGAGAACTCACCGGCTCATTTTACCAGAGGTTTGTTCCCTTGCATTATGCCTCATCTGGGCTCCTGATTCCCAAGCGCTGCACCAATGCATCTCCCTGCCCTCAGACGCGACCTCATGACTTCCAGAACTGAACAAGGGAACCTCCGGCTCAAAAGCCACACTTCCTTTGATGTTCCTGCGACTTCCTTTGCACTACTTGTCACTGAAATGGTGTAATTTTGCAGGCACATAATTATGAATATGTCACACTTGCCACATAACCCATTACCTGATGCATAATTTGCAGATTGTCTGCATCTGCCACAGTGTTTCCCCCTGTTCATATGTCGTTTTTTGCCTCGACTTCACTGGTGATTACTCTACCCTATCTTCCTTTTACCACCCAAGATGGCTCTTTCGCTTCACCTATATTCTTGTACATAAACTGTTACAGAAAACATCATAGGACTCTCCTCACCTTTCTCAATTTCAGAAATGGAAAAGAGACTCCCCAGCTTCCCTCTCGGTTGAGACGCTACGGGAAGCACGTACCTATATGGACGCAGCGCGCCCAGCGGCTGGAAACGAGATGCCCAAATGAATTCCGTTTCCTTTCCCTTAAATAGAAGGCCCGAGACACTGCACAATTGATTGATTCTACAACTGCAGCTCGACAGCCTGTGGAATTAACCAGACAGGACTGCATACATGTTAATTGAATTATTGTGACTCGCGATCTGTGGTAGAGTCAGACCTGGATTCATATTAGACACAGAAGTCAAGTCGAGGACTACGTCAGGTTGCCCCAATCCCCCCCTGTTGTCCTGAAGAAGACCCGCACGGTCAAGGTCTCAAAATACCTCTGTACCCTGAGACGGGTCAAAACGTCGACACCCCCTTGTTGTTAAGCCTGGTATACGCCATTCCCCAACGTGCTACAACATGAATTAAATTCTGTGTATGAAATATCCAAAACTGTTTGTTGATATGTTCAAACGTTACCAGGACACCTTTTACGGTGAATTATAACCGTGTACTTTGTAAAGGTTTTTAATAATTGTTCTATTGTTTTCCTAATCTTCTGCCTCTACACATTCACTTCTCAGCACTCTCGTTTTATGCACGTTCCCTCTGGAGCAACCATGCACCGAACATTATGCAATTTATACTCTCTTTGTAAATAAATATTGATGAATCAAGTACTGGATGTTGCATTGCTTCATGTTAGAATACTATATTGAATATTCTGAGCTACCCTAAATGATCTCTTTTAGCTCTAAACTTGAAAAGATATAACTGAATGACATTATTGTGTTGTGGTAACTATTGAGTTAGGACCCTTGTTTTTTGTATTGGTCCCTTTACGATAGCCTCACTCCTGTCTCCAAAGGGCAGTTTTCTTGGAAGATTTTTTTATTTATTTTATTTTTAGTGTTTTTTAGAGCGCGAACTTGACCTGCGAGGGTATCAGAGCGCTTTACAAGGTTTACACAAACAAAAATTTACAGAAGTGAACAAAAAGGCTTAAAAAATACAGCAGTATACAAAACGATTGGAGAGGGGCAGGAGTGCTGGACACATAGGGGAAAGAGGGACACGTGTGTGTGGCTACAAATACAGGTAATCAGTATAGAATCCCACAGTTTCTTGGTGGACTGAGTAGGTGATCTGAGCACCAAGTGATAGTGTTAGATTAGTAAGGTCTCTGTGGTGGTTGAGGGTAGAGATTAGGCGAGGAATTGTCCCATGAGGAAAGTTTTGGCCTCCTTTTTGAAACGTGTCAGAGAAGGTATTCTTCTGATGGCGGGTGGGAGAGAGTTCCAAATTCTTGGTGCGGCCCCGGAGAAAGCCCGATTGTAATGTTTTTTTTTTCCGAAACGGGCCGGTTGGAGCAAGATGTCTCTGGAGTTCCTGCTTCCTCCTGAGACCACTAGATTCTGCGCAAGCCAGTTTCAGCTGTATTCTGGCCTCTAAGGGGAGCCAGTTCAAAGCTGACTCAGGGGACTTTGGGAACATACCAGTTTCCCTAACAGTGTGAGGCGGTAGGTGGGGAGATCAAAGGTGTAGTGGAGATTCTGTAGTCAGGGTCAGGAGACATGCTGGGCAGAATAGTTTGAGCTCTGTTGGAAGCCCTTGGAGGGGGGTATGTGGGTGGCTAGGCACGCTAGGCTGGCCAGTCGGTTGGTCATAGGTGCGGGTGTTAGTTACCCTGTCAGTGTCATGCACATGGTTTCTGAGGAGGGTGAAAAGGTCTGCGAATTTATTGAGGTTTTTGGTTGACGCTTGGACCAAAACAATGCCGTTTTTGTAGAGGGTGATGGTGAGGTCAGCTCGCAGGGTTGAGGAGGGCGCTATTGTGAGCTTGGTGCCATATGGAATGTTCCTGGTTGATCAGATATTAAGAAGGTGCGCAAAGGTTTTGCGCCAAGAGGCAGTTCTTCTGGAGTAGAAGGTAAGGTCATTAATGACTATGCCGACGTCCGCGCTAAGGCACAGGTCGGATATCAGCGTCTCAGGGTGGCTTTTTAGGGTGGCGTGCTTAAAAGATTTGGCCGCGGTTTTGGAGAGGTTGGGGGGTAGACCAGGGTGTAAGAGTTTTTCCCAGTCATGGTCAGGCCAGGACCTGATATGTTGGCTAGGGTAGGGCACTATAAGATTAAAAGGGGACAAGTAGGCTACAGAGGGGATGGGTCTCCAGGTATCAAGGCGATGAAACTAAAGTGATTGGAACTGGTCTCTCCGGAGTATTATTTAACAGTCGCCAAGGCGGGGCGGCAACTCGGGCATGCTTGATGATTCGAATGTACAAGATGTGTAGAAGTCTTCAACGGATCTAATATTAGAGAGGGTCTTAAAAGCGGGCAGCAAAAGTCAGGAATGACACTCTTCACATACGAGATGAGAGGAAAGGTTAGGTTGTAAGCACTATGAAATTGTAGCACCGCAATTTAAAAGTCAAGCGGGCCTTCAAGGAGCAAGAATAATACTGTGACATCGCTCTCAATATATAAGGGATGGCTAAAACAGGGTGTCATCAAATAAAGTTGTGTAGCACCTCCATCTTAAAGTCAGGCACTGTAAGGTGATCAAGAATGTCTTCTCCCGTCGCCATTTTGGGGTCAGGCAATCATCGGCAATGGCTACCTAAAGAAGCTGTGCTCAGACCTAGATGTTAAACACCCCTCCGGGGCTGCAAGAGTATTCATTTATAAATGCTTGCAAAAGATGCCTCACATGCGGTCTGGTAAAGTGTCAGGATCAGTGTTAAATGCCCCGTATTGTTTTTAGAGCACCGGGCAGGTCTGTGAAGAAAACGGCGGCAGCGGCAACAGGGGCCAGGTGCCGGGGGCTGCAAGGTGCGGGTGAAACAACGCTAGGCCACCCGGGCTCCTGAGCAGGGAGCGCTGCCATTTTGGTCCAGGCCCGACATTAGACCCCGTTCCTTACAGACAGTGTCTTGGTGAAAACAGCAGGATGGGGGAAAAGGTACCTGTAGTCAGATGCTCCGCAAGACATCACGGGCGTGGGGTCAGACTTCTTGTGCAGTTCTCGTGGGGATCAGACTTCTTGTGCACTTCTCCTGGCACCCAGCCAAGTCCTATAACGTCCCAGAGATGACGCTGACTGGGAGGGAACCGTTGAAGAGCATTGATGGTTTCCAGTGTGAGCACCGCTGCAAGGTGCTGGTAACCGGGGTCTCGCAGTAGCACATATGACCGCTCACGCAGTCCCAACAATTATGAGGTCGGACTTCGAGCATAAACGGAACGCATCCGGAGGGAGATGCACTCAGAAAGCAAGTTGCATCGGGGCATAGAGGACGCTGACGCTCAGATTTGAGAAGCCGGGCTCCTGGCAGGATCAAGACAAAGCCCAATAACACTAGATGACCCAGCAACTCGTTGACGACTCAACTGGGAATCAGGAGTCGCTCAGAGAAGCAGCGCCATCCTGGTGGGCCAGCGGGTCTCACCAGGCAATCAAGCCCTCTCCAAGGGAAGCTGCACAAGAGCGAGGCCGGCAGCGACATCCTCAGGGCTCCAAGCAGTGCAGTACTGTCCACATTCACAACTGCCTCAGAATGATTCCAGGAGAGGAGGGCACGAAGCGATGCTGTGAACACAGGCAGTGCACCATGTGGGCTAGGCACAGACCCGAGCGCTGCTGCGATCACCCCAACATGTGAAAGGTAAGTCCAAATTTGTCTTCTTTGGTGTAATTCCATGGCGGTGCGTAATCAAACCACAGACACGCAGTTGGAGGGCCGGTGAGACGGTTTAAGCGAGGATAACTACCAGAAAGATAATCCCCAAACCGGGAGCGCCTCGGGAGGCTCCTACTCGGCGGAGGTTTTTTCCTCTCTTGCTTACCATTTCCTCTCCCCTGCCTAAATCATCCAACATAGATCCATCTCAGGCCAGCAAACTGAATGCCCTACTATTCCCTGCAGGAAGCAACACTTTAAGAATAAACTACCTTCCTAATTTAATCAAAAACACCAAAAAAAGCTCCCCAAAAAATCCTCAATATAAATAAATAAATAAAGAAAGAAACCCTTATCACTGAATCCTACTTCTGCATCAACAAGGGCATTTTATTGAACGACCTCATCTTCAACTAGCTTATTCAATTGAGGAAAATGATTTCTTCTTTACTGAATGTCACTACCTCCAAGAATATCCCACAAGGCCATAAACTCACTATTGGGTCCACACCTCTGTACAAGGCGGACGTTACCATCTCATTCTATAACAACAGACCTGTGCTCATCCAATCCTCCGATCATAGCTTGGAACTATTTGTCGATCTCCTCTCCTCCATCAAGCACAACTTAGACACAGCCATTGCCCTGCCCACCTCCTCTCAACTTTTTACTGACTTCTCTTCCTGTGACTTCCTCATCTCTCCCACCCCTCCTCTCTCCTCTGCCCAGCTCTCTCCCACTGATGTCATCCACGGATAAAATCGCAGGCAACCATTTCCCTTACTTTATCAACACTACTGACATAGCCCCATGACTCAACAACCCGTCCTCACTGTTTACCAACCTTCTAAAGTTCCCTACACCAGCACACCCATAAATAGAGATAATTTCTTTTTTTAAATGGACGGGCTCTGGGGGATGGGGTCCGCCCTCCCGAGGTCGATATATGCCCCAAGGACCCCATTCCCAGGGGCTGGGCCTTTGCTTATATTTTTAAAGGGGAGGGGGGACGTGCAGCCCCCCTCCCCAGGCTGGCCATTTTCTTTATTTTTTTTTAAAGGGGGGGGGGGGCGTCAAGCGGCTCCATTCACCACACCCTATCAAAAAGACATTATCAAGACACTGTCTGTGGACCATACCTATGTTTGACCCCTTCCCAACCGTCCTGCTCCGACTACTTTTCCTCACCACAGTTCACCCGCCAATCAGGAGACCAGTATGAACTGTCACACCTAATCTACGCTTGACACCATAAAATCTAAACTACAGTTGATTAGGTCTGACACCCCTAAACTTGTTCATATCATCTCCAACCTGGAACACAACTGGTCCCTACGTTCGTACCGTCCCCAGAACCACATCACACTAGCTCCCAATTTCGATTCTGTTGCCAGTCCTGCCTATACCCGGGTCCATCACTCTAACTAGCATAGCATACCTAATCATAACCACTCTTACCGACTGTTAGACTTTTTTGGCAGATTTGTCCCCTGGCTTTTTGCTTTTTTGCCCCCTGCTTGGGATTTTATTTTTGATGGCTTAATCTGCCTGCACACATTTTCACTACTATTCACCGAAAGAGTGCAAGTGCTCCTATTGTAAATTGCATTATGATTGGTTAATAATGATTGGCATATTTGATTTACTAGTACGTCCCTAGTACAGTGCACCGTATGTGCCCAGGGCCTGCAAATCAAATGCTGCTAGTGGGCCTGCAGCACTGGTTGTGCCACCCACACTAGTTGCCTTCAAAGGTGTCTCAGACCTACCACTGCAGTGTCTGTGCGCAGTTTTAACTGCCATGTCAAGTGCACCCACTTGCCAGGCCCTAACCTTCCCTTTCTTACTTGTACGGCACCCCTAAGGTAGGCCCAAGGTACCTCCATGGGCAGGGTGCAGGGTATGTTAAAGGTGAGGTTCATGTGAAAATGTGTTATAATGTGTCCCACTCAGATTATACCTGTGATACAAATGCAGTGAAGTACAAAAAATGAAATGGCATTACATAATGAAAGAAAATGTAAAGGACAAATTCGAGAAAACTATGTAGTGGATTCTGAAACTAGAAGCTACAACAAAATCATCTGCTTCATAAATGGTTGGTTGCTACCGCTCCATATTTCAGGCCTGGTTGCAGGGAATGTTAACTGGCTGAATGGGAAGAAAATGAGAGCATAGTTTAAAAAAAATGAAAGATGTTCTTCAGTTTGGTTCTCTTATATCAACCTATTTGTTTCTAAATGTCTTCCTTAATGAATGATATGTACAACATTGCCTTATATGGAAATACATTAGGATGGGCATTTATACCCAGTGGCACACTATTACATTAAGCTATATGTAATTGCTCAATTTTGCGTAGACATTTTAGAAGCATGTTGTCACTGAATTGCCATTTAAAACAGTATTCACAATCAAAATGTTGGCACACCTATAAAGATTGAAATGTGACAACCATTATTAGACTACATGAATATTTGTATTCACTTGGCTTTTCTAGATCTTATTTTGCAGTTACATTGCAACAAGGAAACAAGTCTGTGCTATGACCTTAACCCTAATGTAGAAGCTGTTGCTATTATTGCATTGAATCATGAAATGGACTGAAATAGATTTGTGGACTAGCAAAAAAAAAGATAAAGATGTACAAGTCATTTTAAACAAAAGAAAACACAAAAAAAGAATTATATTGTGTTGAAAGCAAACTTTTATGAAAGAACAAGTAATCATTTTGTTTATAAAAATGGAAATGCAAAATAATGTTTTGAAGATGGAAAGTCAGAACCTGGTAGTTGTTCAGCCACTATGGCATAATGAGTTTATTTCACACTAGCTTTGTGGGCAAATAATTTATCAAATTGTCTGAAAATGATGTGACTTCTTGTTTCATGTGAGAAGGCAAACTCACTCACATGGAAACCAATTGCAATGTCAATGTGTTTACGCCCAGCAAAGAAAATATTGTATCTAGAGTTCCTAAACTTTTTTAAAGATCTTTTGTTTTCCCAAAACTCTAACTGCCCTTGTTATTGTAGATGTGTTTTACAAAATGGTACATTTTATTGCATTTATAGTTACTGTTTTTTGAGATGATCACATATATAGTATCTACTCTGTTATAGTGAGGTATTGAGGAATTCTGTTTTCATTAAAGTTTTGAGAGTCTTGGGAAATAAATAGAGAGAACATTCATTTGCGGTTTCTTTCATAGTCTAATGGGTAATTGGAAAGAAATCCAACAACTCTAAAGAAATGTTTGAAATGCCTCCTTAATGCCAATAATAATTTCTTGAAAATAGCATTTTCCAAGCCTGAGGTTTTGATGCATCCCAAATGCAAAAATACCGGTCGCAAATGGGCAGATTCTGAGAATCTGTCCGTTAGCATTTTGCGATGCAGCGCGCGCTTCGAAATTCGTTTTATTTATTTAATTGTTTACTTACCTGCAATTAACCATATTCCGGTTTTTAGAACCCCCACCCCCTGCCCCTCCCCCGCCCTGCCTTACCGCCCCACGGAACTCCCTCCACGGGCCGCGGCCGCACTGACACCGGCGAGCAATGCCGTAACTTGCACCGAAGCTGTGGGCACCGCCTCTACTTGTACCATAGGACCGACACCTGCTGATGCCGTCAATGAGGCCGCTGCCCACACCGGAGCCGAGGACACCACTCAATACATCCAAGACGCACCATCCTGACTCACACCGCAGCCCCGACTTCACCGACGCTGGTGCTTCATCAACCCGCATCCGATACTCCGCGTGGGTGGCTCCTGAATCCATTGACACCGCACCGCCGTAAGGAATCGACGCCTCGATGCCACCATGATGTCACCTCCCTGAAACAGTAAGGAACTGATGTCTCACCTCCCCTGCATTGCAGTAAGGAACCGGGGCTTCACCTCCCCTGGGGTCGCAAGGAACCGATGACGCCCGGCGCCAACGAGGCATCACCTCGCCGACGCTGTGCTCTGTCATTGCTTTCATCAATTTAAAGGTACTGTTCTTTGGGTGTCTGCTTGACTCCGCGTCTGACACCGTACACTTCACGGTCGGCACCGTTCTTTGGGATTTTTATCTGTCATGATGTTGTAATAACTCTGGGTGGAGTTCTTTTTTACCACAAACTTTATTTTGAGTTAATATCCTATTTGTAAGGATATCTTGATAACTGTATTGTGGATTTTTGTCGTTTTGGTCTTGTTTGATTTATATCAAGAATACATATTTTTCTAAATTGGTGTGGTGTCCTTTTGTAGTGTATTTCACTGTATTAATATATGTGTTCACAAATGCTTTACACACTGCCTCTGAAATAAACCTGTCTGCTCGTCCCAAGCTACAAGGGGGTGAGCAGGGGTTATTTTAGAAGTGTATCCCCTTTACCCTGACTAGAAGCAAGGGTCCCTATTCGGACAAAGGTACCTACCTCTGCCAACTAGAGACCCCCATTTCTAACAGTTAACAGTTGTGTTCTTGCTCTCTCATGAAAGAGAGGAGGGACACCTGCTACTTTTCCTATTCGATGTTAATTTCAGGCATTTAGGAGGAGAGACATGCTCAGTTGTAGGTGTATATCTACGCACACAGAGATCTCTGCCTGCAGATTTACCTTTGTGAATTGGACCCAATGTGTTGGAGAGTTTCATGCAGTGGGGAAACCAACTGAGGGTGTAAAAGAGTGAAGCCTACAGTTGTAGGACCATGCATGCACTTTATGATAACTGAATTTTAGGTTACCAAGCAATGGCAATGCATTTACTGTTAAAGCGAAGCTGTGCAGTAGATAACTGCTTGAGTGTGTTACAGATGAAGAACCATTAATAGCACACTGAATGAGTGAATGTTGAACCAATGACACATATTACTGCTTGCACTATAAAAAGGCAAAAGCAGTCAGTTGTGTTCTTTTTACAACATAAATTAGACTGTTCTAGAGGATACCCTTTCTTGATGAAGCCTTGCTGGGTTTTATTTTCTATATCTATTTTGGAAGAAGGTGTCTTAATAGGCTGAAGGACTGCATTTGGATCCCTTGAGTTACACTTATTGACCAGATCTAGCTTAGGTGCTTAAGTGACTAGTAGCTACGAGGGAGAAGAATCCTATATACCAAGACATCATAGGTCATAGGGATGACTTTGTGAAGCTACAAGGGATTGTCTTAGTTGGACTAAATATATACTAAGGGCCCAATTCCGATCCCGTTAAGAAGGCCTCCAGACGGGTTCCGGAACTAGCAAATCCGATTCGGAGCCTATATTTTCCTGCTAAATTGTCCCCGGTTCCGAACGACCAAGTATGATGCGAAGTTCTCATCCGGGCCAATCAAATAGTTTCCGAACCCGATCCTGTCAGTTCAAGTCGTTCTGAGCCGAATCGTGCCATGCAATGGGGCTGGCTTCCGAACAAGCGAGTACGATGCCCGATTCTGACAGTCGTACCGACTTGGTTTTGGTGAGACGAAAAGACTTTGGGAATTGGAGTTCTGAGGACCATAACAAGCCCCCCTTCACCCCGGGCCCTCCAAATCAATTTTTGCAATGGGAGCCTGTGTATGTGTTCGGTACACAGGCTCCAATAGTGTTCAATGGGAGTCTGAGCAAATCGAGTCTGTCACTATACGGATGCAACAGAATCGGTCGCACGGACTTCCGGAGAAAAGAGTAAATCTGTGTTACATACCTTTCTGGGATTACTGCTACAGAGAAGCTTGGTTTCAATATATGAGAGCTGTTCTTTCCACTCAGTGAAAGATTTCTCAAAGATGAGGGACTTGTTTAGCTTTGATAGATGTTTCATGATGTCCGTGTGTTTGGCTCTTAACACACCCACCAGCACCCTCTCCTCCTTCTCTGTCACTCTCTCTCACTCGACCGCTTACATCTAGATGCATGCATCGACTTGAAAGAATTCGTACCCAAAGAAATTATACATGAACGCTCACAGAAGGACCAGCATTTAGGTCACACACAGACTTAGAGGCAAATGTATGTTGCTATATTTTAATTTTGATTCAAAGCACACCCACAGCACAGACTGCTAAGGTGTACATACTTGATTAGAAGCTCTGCATAATGAGAGGCGCCTTAGATCTCTACAGGAACTGCAAAGACTGCACAGTAGGTCCACGTTAATTTCAAGAGAATCCATGAAAATGAGTCCCTGTAGCCCACTGTCACAAGGCGAAGACTGCTCTTTGCCCAGGTCAACGCATTTTGGGACCCTGTTGTTTAAATACGCAAACAGAAGGCCTTGTCTGTTCCTTGTGTTTACTGAAAATGCAGCAAGGTGGCGCCAAATAATGTGTTTTTGCCTTCCCCAGAGTAAATGTATTCTTAATTCGGAGCTGCTCTTTCCATCAGACACCAGAAACGCCCAGCTGAACGTTTGACACCGGTTCCAACTCCAGCACTGCTTTTATACCAACATCCATACTATGCCCAGCACTTATGATTAAATCCCTATGATGTACCACACCCGAAACTCACCAAATGGAAATGGACCAACACCATTACCCCACAAAAACGTTTGTGCATTATCCCAGAATAAAGATCAGGAACTATGCACCGATGCACACAAAATAAATGCATTAGACCAGTGCGCGTGCTTCCCCTACTTAAACTGTAGTGTATGCACTGCCCCCTCTCGAAATAACAAAAGATGTGCTGCAGATGTGCCCGATGAATTTAGCACATCTGTATTCGCATCACTGTAGTATTGGCACTCTCTTTATTTTTGGAGCTGCCAAAAGTAAGGACCGTGATTGATCCACAGGGAAGAAACTAATACATGTCTGAACAGAATATCACAAAAAGAAGCACGTGGTATTTACAAAAACACCAGATCACCTAATAGTCCATACACCTGATGGCAATCTGCCACCTGATATCAACTACTGTGCATGCAGTAGTGACTGGTTCTATGTAGCTCGAGTAAATATTGAAGCACATATTACACATGTGACCAGCTGGCATTGTAAATAAATTACCCATAGCTTTATTTGGTCTAAAATAATAATGAATTGTACAAAAGCAGAAATATGATATGATACACTATGCTGGTATGCTAGTCATAATGATAGAGCATACAATTATGGTGTGTAAGTAATAGTGATATGCATGTTTACGCGTATGATACTAAGCCATACTGAGGCTGATGTCATGTGGGTTTATACAGCTTCTCATTTTATGTTGTGTGCTCTGCACATTACTTCCTGGCTGTATGCAAAGATTGCTGAACTTCAAAGCAGGAAATCAATGACTAGTTTGATGGCACTGTGAAACCAGGACACAACGTCGTAAAAAAAAGTGGGGGACAAACAAAGTTAGGCAGTATGCGAGTGGCATAATGGCACATGCCATGGCATCTGGCATCACAGAAAGTGACATCACAACCCATTACCTCACCAGAAGTGACATCGCAAGAAATGACATCAGATATTACCAACTCAGACATATGTTTAGCAGATCTATCATGAGTACATTTGAGCACATTACAAGATTTAACAAATGAGATTTTGTAGCGGGGTTATGCCAAAACAGTGACACAACTCGACACAATATCTGATCTTCAATTTACCCATTTCGGGGCAGATTTACAATAAACTTAATGCAGCACGGTGCAGCAAGTCATTTTGCTGCGCCGTGCTGCATTAGTTTGGAAAGCACAGTGATGCCACATATTTACAACAATATGTCGCATCTCTGTGCTTCCCCCTGTGCTGGCGCACAAACTGCTGCCATGCGCTGACGCAGGCACCCTTGCACCATGGTGCAAGGATGCCTGCGTCGTGGGGAGATTGTTTTTGTTCAGGAAGGGTTCCCTTCCTGCACAAAAACAATCTGAAATGCTGTTTTTCAACTTATATGTGTGCTGCATTCGCACACATAGAAGTTGAAAATCAGCCTTCTTTCAGTGATTATTTATATGCAGGAAGGGAACCGTTCCTGAACAAAAACTATCATTAGAGGTGATTTGCTCTTTCAATGTGTGCTACAGAATGCAGCACGCATAGAAACAGGAAACAAAAACGAGAAGAAATTAATACATTTCTCCTCGTGGCGCCTCCCTACGACTTTCCTCGGGAGGCGTAGCATTCACACGCATTTCCAGATTTATGATTCCTCGCAAATCTGGAAATGTGTCTCGTTCCATGGGTGTTGTGTGGGAACACCCACAGCAACACCAATGGAACGCCCTTTTCACGCAAAGTGCTGCGTGTTAAGGGGCCATATTTATAAGGACAGAAAAAGCCACTCGGGGTGGCTTTTCCTGTCCTTGTAAGTATGGGGCAGTGTATTGCGCTGCCAGTGCATCACAAAAAGTGACGTACTGGCAGCGCAAGGAACTTGTAAATCTGCTCCTTAGTTTTTTTCGAACTCTGCCACAAACAAATTGACAACAAGGAGAAACTTGGCAGTAAGTCTGTTCTGTTTAATTTGTTGCAAAGTCTTCATTTTAAAATATCTTATGGGGCTAAGCCAGCATGTACTGCAGAGATCTTTGTGTCCTTGGTAAATCTCAGGGAATGATAATAATGGTAAGATAACTCTGGAGGTTAACACATTTGCTAGAGAGATTTTTTGTCTCCTTTTCTGGTTCAAAGTAGTAGAGAGGGTTAATATATCTCTTGCAAGGAACATCATGTAACATGCAGATGACAGATGTTTATTTTATGTTTCTAAGTAAGGTGGTTACTGTTTTTAACCCAGAGATCATTTTGTTACTTGCAGTTCAGCAAATTGTAATCATTCTGATATAGCACAGTGAGCTATGAAGGACATGAGACTCCTACAGTTTGTAAACACATTATACATTGATCTACACCGTTATTTGATTTATTGTCAATGTATATGTACGTATGATGCAAACTGATATAAAAGAAATAAAACAAAGTAGCTGTATTTGAATTGTTGTTTGTGTAAAAACTGGGACAGGGCAACACATCTGACATTCCTACAGTGTATGCATATCTCTTATATACAGTGATGGATCAAAATCAAAACCCTGCTTTTTTTAAGTACTTGCGAAGTGATACCATGCTGTGCACCTTTGTTGCCCCTTACATTGAATTTCCATCTAAGTGTGGGGCACCAGATAGCTGCAAGCCAGAATATTTAAACAAAAGGAGCCACACAGCCCCTTATCTTTGCCCTTTATTTTAGGCTCAGTTCGAATTTCAAATAACAAAGCCCCTCTCACTGCCTACACCTTTCTGCTCAGAACAAAACCAGACAACGTGGATGAATGTGTGTTATTAAGTTCCGCATATTTGAATGGAGCCAAATTTCTTAGCATGGTGGACTGTGTCCACCCGGTGAAAATAGTGGGTGGACGTCCTCTACCCGTGTGGACCCTCAACTTGTGTCCTGTCTGAAACCCATTGTTAGAAATGGGATCTCTGGTTGGCTAAGGCGTGCGCCAAAGCCAGGCAGAAACCACCACTCTAGTCAGGGCAAGGAAGTTACATGCCAAAGATAACCCCTGCTCACCCCCTTGGTAGCTTGGCACGAGCAGTCAGGCTTATCCCGGAGGCAATGTGTAAAGCGTTTGCGCGTGCACAGAGCAACAACACCCTAGACCCACCACAAAAGGAACTCCACACAAGGTTATATATAAAAATAGCCTTTGTATTATAATAAGCACATTAGATAATAATCACACAATGTACACTGTGCCAACTGGCACTAGGCAGAATTTACAGGGGACTATTTACACAAGACAGGGCCAATGGACCACCGTCAGAATCATCACAAATCACCAATTGTAAATGTAGAACATATAGTAAATGTAGCGCCCAACCAGTAACTACTGGTAACGTTAGGAAATTAGCATGAGATCCTGCAATGCAAAACAGTGGATGCATAAATCACTTTGCGCATGGACCTCCTTAGGCATAAACTATATTAGGCCCAAACCTCACTAGCATCACACATACGCAATAGGCATTACAGTAGGCATCACAATCATAAGCACTTTGGGAAATAAATTGACACAAGAGAACAGTGTGCCCCAATCGGGGGCACAACGCACTGAATCTGGCCCCAGGCCAACTGGCCTCTCACAGGGGCTGAAATGCCCAATGTCCAGAAAGTCTGGGCTGACTAAAAAAAACAGCCAAGCAAAGGTGCGCCAACCACTCAAGCCTAAACGAGGCAGCTGCCCACTAATTGCTGGGCAGCTGTGAAAACAAAGGTGGGTATGGGCATTTACTGTGCCACGGTCCTCAGAAGGAAATGCCCCCCAAGTTGCAGAGGCCCGTGACGCAACGCCACTGAGGGGAACTTAGCCCCAGCACTGGAGACGAACTATTCCTCCACGTTGGAGTCCTGCTCGGGGACTCGGAAAATAAAGGCCTCAGACGTTGCAGCGGCCCGCAACTGCGGCGCCGCTGTGATAATCAGCACCCCTTTAGGAAAGTCACAGGCCCCCCGGAGCACTCCTCAGTGCTAGGAATCAGCCCCACTCACCAGGCAGTCTGGGGATGCTCCTCTGGTCGCCATACTGGGGCTCTCCTCTTTGCTGCTCTCCGGTCGGATCCTCTCTGTCCTCGATGCACCGGATCGTGGGTTAGGCTCCCGTCGGCTTCCGGCTTCGTCCGTGGGCACAGGAGCGTGGGGTAGGCTCCCATCTGCTTCCTGCTTCTTCCGTGGGCACAGGAGCGCGGGGTAGGCTCCTATCCGCTTCCTCGTCAAGCCCCACCCGCAAGCAGGCAACGCCGACTTCTTCTTCCGGGTTGCTGCTCGTGGTGCCGGCGGCGATTTCTTTCCTCCGTCTCTGCCAGCAATTACGGGGTGGGCTCCCGTCTCAAGCGAGGACCCTGAGGGGTAGGCTTTTAAGCATACAAAGAGGGGTAGGCACCCGCCGCGAAGGCACCGATGCGGGGTGGGCTCCCGCTCGGTTTGGTTTTAAACACAAATGGGCGGCAAATAACGCGGGGTGGGTACCCGATCGGTTTCACGGTCCTGTGGAGGAATCCCCACGCCGGGATTCCCTCGGGTCAAAGGGCAGCTCCCCACTGCAGAGCACCCCCGCTCCTTCTCCGCTGCCCTGAGCAAAAGCGCTCTCAAGGAATAAAAATATAGCTCTCCCCAGGCGCTCTAGTACACAGTTCCAGGGAAAGTCTTTCAGGATGCAGGGGGTGGCAAAGGCTGGGCCCAGGGGCCAGCTCACAGGGCCCTCCAGCAGGGAGGCAGTCCCTAGTGGCGGTATCTCCTGGCGCCCAGCAGCAGGCCCCCTCAAGTTAGGAACACAGAGAGAGGACATTTTACATGGGGTCACAGCCCTTTCCTTTGTCACCAAGGTGCAGGGCGAGGGAAAAACCAGATGCAACTGGTTCTGGAGCACTTTGTTTTGCTCAGCCCTTCTCCCTATTCACAGGACAGGCTAGGGACATCAGACACACCATAGGGGGCAGAGCCAGCATTGTGGAGGGAAGGCACAGCCCTATTCAGGTCCCAGGTGCAACTCCTCCCTCCCATCTAGCTGCTGATCTCCCTAGTCACCACTGGGCTGACTCACCCTGGCTCCTGGAAATCCCCACACCATCCAGCACCTGTCAATCACAAGCCAAACATGCACTCCACATCAGGCAGGCAGACACACAGCACACAGAAGTGCCAACTTCTAGAAGTGGCACTTCTCCTATAGTTATAATAAATCCGCGCTCATTATTGCGCAGCATTTATTCTTACGAGTTTGCACATACTAAACTTGACCCTGCCCTCCTCTCACATCAGGAACTACCATGGACACACATATCCCCCATGCATTCCTATGGGAGGGCAGGCCAGTCTCAGTAAATGTAACACAGAGCGCACGCACTTTACACTGGGACACAGTGTAAAAGTGCCTAGAGGCCTAAAACAACTAACATCAGGTCACATTAAAAGGCAAAAAGTTTAGGGGTGAACCTGCCAGAAGGGCCAAGTCCAACACCCATCAAAACTGGAAACATGCACATGATATTGCAACACAAAACACAACTTTGCCACATCTTGTCAGAAGCGGCCGGTTTAGGTAAAAGCGGTGGGGTGGGGTGTGTAGAGAGTTGACACAAGACGACGAGGGAAAATTTAATTTAAACTAAGGAAACCACTTACCTTGCGCTCGCTGCATTACCGAGTCTGTGATGCAGCGAGCGCAAGGTAAGTAGTTTTCTTTTTTTTAATTTAATTTTCCCTCTTCGTTTGTCGACACCCTCCCCATCCTGCCCCACTGCTCTTACCTACACGGGCTTCTGCTGTATCTTATGTGTTTGCTAAATGTACCTGTCAGGTGCATTTCACTCCAATAGACTTCAATTGTATAGTAATGTGAAAAAACTCCATCGACTTTACATATTTCCCATAGTATTTTTCAAACTGAAACTCTAGGTTTTTGGCCTCTGCTGTATCCCGGATCAGTAAAATAAGTGTCACGCTTGAATGCTCTGTAGAAATAATATGTAGGGCCAGCTTTAGTGCTGGTGGCACCCTGTGCGACAATGTTTGTTGGTGCCCCCCCCCCCATGACCACCTCCAGCACGGATTGTCTCACTAGCACCCTTTAACAGTGACCAAGTCTCCATAACCACACTCTCTCAGATGCATTGAATTAGTTATATAGCGCCACTCATACCAGTGTAGGGTGTCCGAGCACTTTGCATCACACACACATTACACAGAGACAATCAATCATACGTGTGTAAATCAGTGTATAAGAAATGTTACATAAGCCAAAGGACTAAAAGTGTAGGAGTCACATGTCATCCATACCAGTAGGCAGTATAGTTTAAGAGTGCTTGGTGTGGAGAAGCATAAACTCAGAGTCGAAAAAGAAACAGCATAGTTGGGAGTTTTCTTTAATAATAAGAATCGATTTCTAGCCAAATTAACCCTTTTTGCAACATTAATCAATGTTTTAATAATGTATACTTTGCAGTGTGTATGCAGTTCTAGGGTGAAAGTTGATAGCTCACTATTCTATATTAGGACTTTAAGTTATAAATTGCAAGTAACAAAAGGATGCCTCTTTTGAAAGCAGTAACCTGCTGATCTGTTTACATCATACGCACTCGGTAATCTACTTGGTACACGTTCTTTGCAGCAGGCATATTAAACCTCTGCACTAACTTCACCTAAGTCAAAACCTCAACTATACAAAATGCTGATCTCTCTCCAGGAAGATAATTAATCACACGAGTTATCTTGACATTTATGTGAGGCCTGGTAATTGCCGGGGGAAAGAAACGCTGCAGCAGGTGCTTCAAAAGCATAATAAACTTTAAAACACGGCGCCCCCAGAAAGCCAGCACCCGGTGCGGTGGCACCGGTCGCACCACCCTAAAGCCGGCCCTGATAATATGCTTTTGTAACTCGATTCACCGTCTGCATTTTACGCCTGTCCCGTGTTTGTCTCTGCGCTTTTCTGTCACTGAAGCATAGCAAAATATAACAAACATTGGCAAAGTCATCAGGTCGGGCGTTTGGTGCCAAGTTTTAGCTTTGCCAATGCTTGTTTTGTTTTGGCATGATTTTTATGTACCTTTATTGTTGAAGGTTATGCCAGCCCTCACCAACATTTAAAACAATGGCTGAAAAAAAGACATTTAATTAGTTTCACAAAGCACACATTAGTAGTCCCAGAGACTGGAGGGAAACTGTGCAGATGTGATCCTTGTGAAAGACTGAAATACCTCCTTCACACTGAATCTAACCAATGGCTAAAGTAGGCTGAAATATTGCCCCATGTTATATGCTTAAGTGGGCAGAAGATTTTGATGCCAACAGACCAGTGGAAGAAGAGGTCTGGCTGAAAGCTTGTGTAAGCAAGTTTATGTAAACTTTCAGTACACTCAAAAGATCGTGGCTAATGTCAGACATTAAAAATAAAACAATCCAGCCTCCATAATTCATACTTATTATTGTAGGGCAGCTGGCCCTCCTGTGGAGGGGACATTTATGAAAGCTGAATGACAGGATTTGTCATCCCCACAGCTTGACACTTTCAGACAACGTGGATGCTAGACTGAAGCACAAGCAGTTTGTGCTTTATATCACAGTAAACATGTTATTTTCCTATTAATCTGAATCTCTGGGTTGGTAAACCCAATAAACAACAACGTTGTATGCTCAGTGGAATTTGTTATGGAACACTCACATTTGAAATCAGATTTAAGCTACGTAATTTAGCTCTGTGACATTTGAGGCATGCAATATTGAGGGGGATATGTACAAGGAAGTGGAGGAGCGTGGCGTTAGCCTCCTTGGCTTAAAGCTGCGCTCAGACACTTCTGAAACACAAGGCTGCACCATATTTACAAGAATGTGGTGCAGCCTTGCGTTTTCCCTTGCGATTGCGCTAAGTTTAGCAACTTAGCACCAACGCAGGCACCCTTGCACCATAGTGCAATGGTGTCTGTGTGTAGGGGACGATTGTTTATGTATAGGAAGGTGTCCCTTCCTGCACCTAAACTCTACTAAAATTCCAGCTGTCACTTTCATGTGTGCTAACTTCATGCAGCACACATGAAAGTGACAAAATAGAATTTGTTGTAAAGATTGTTTGTGTACCTATCACCTTGCTGTACATAAACAAACCATGTCATTTTGCTGTTTCCATGTGTGCTGCACAAGTCAGCACACATGGAAAGGGCAAAAACGAGGATAAATAATGCATTTCTCCTCGTTTCGCCAACTTAAGTCCAGGATTTACCTGGTCTTAATTTTGACGCTGCCTCCTATGTATGCCACCCTTGTACATAGGAGGCAGTATCAAAATGAATGGGTGGAATGCCCACCTCAACACCCACTGCCCCCCCGTGAAAGGGGGCCTTATGTACAAGGCAGCGTTAAGCCACGTTAAGTGGCTTATCGCTGCCTTGTACATAAGGCGCAGCTCCTATCGCCACCACAACGTCGGTAAAAGTGACGTTGTGGTGGCGATATGGGCTTTTACATATGCCCCTGAGTGTTTAAACCAGACCACTGGCCTATTGTAATAACCACTTTAGCGAAAGGCTCTTTCGCACTTACTTCATACTTCTGCCCTGTGAGGTAGTTTTTCCTCACGCCTGCTGAAAGTCTCCATGGAAGACATCTGTGGCCCAGTCCTCTAACTGCAGAGACACAATATCCAGGAAGAATAGAGAAGGGAAGTTTTAGAATCCCCAGCTGTACATTTGTGAGGTACAAGAGCACAGGTTATGGTTAGTTCTTTTCTAGCAAAGCTCCAGCAAGGGCTCTCAGCACTGGCAGCTACTGCCAGAATCACATTACATTCTTCAAGGCTAAACAGTTTGTAGTGGGTGGAGTTCAGAGTTGGAAATGAATTCCTTAACATTAGAGTTGTCAAGTGTCATGGTGGATTTTGGAACACAAAGATACTGGCAGAATTGTGGTACCATTAAGCACAGGAACTGAATTGCTCCAAAGTGAAAGAAGATGTGTTGTGTGCTTGTATTTGTATGTTGGGGCTTTCCACAGATAGGTGCATGCTTATCCAGTAATGATATTCTTGATTCCGTTTCAAAAATAGTTTTGCAGCCCACAGGCATTTCAAAGTTTGCATGGCATAGGGAGTAGGAATAGGAAGCCTCTCTGCCTGCTGGAAGAAGACCTGCAACTGTCTGCTGTGGGAACCTTGCCGCAGACTGTTTATTGAATCTCCTTCCTCAGGCCTTATTCCATAACTGGAAGAACCAGTTCCTATGGAAGGATACTTGGTGCTGTCTTTGCTGGGTAAAGAGCCTTCTGGTAAGAGCCTTATATAATAGGCTGTGCACTGTTAATCTGTAAGGATTCTGTGCCCAGGCCAAGGTGCTGATCATTGGGAAATCCGGGATCAAGAGAGCTGTGGATGGTGTTTCTGGTGTGTTTGTGGCACACCTGTGAGCTTAACTCCCTGAGCCTCTTTATCACATGCTTAGGAGGATCACCAGCGAATCCCATGTTTGTTCCTGACAGCACGTACCTTTTCCAGAATTTGTTTAAAAAATAGTTCTGACCCCGGAAGTTGTTGACTTTAAACTACGCTTTTACTAGCTAATAAATCTAAGCCTGGGCAAAGCACTACGCTACGCTAGCGTAGTTTGCGAAGTTCGCGCTACTTCGCACTACGCGAACTGCATGTAGCACAGTGCGAACACGCGTGGCGTAGTGTTGTGTAGTGCTGCGGTCATTTTTTGCTTGCTCGCGGTCCTCAACGTCAAGTTGGCGACCGCGAGCAAGCAAAATGACATCCCGGCGAGACTTTTTCCTTGTTCGCGATCAGCAACATCAAGTTGGCGATCGCGAGCATGGAAAATAAACCTCCCGGCGAGATTCCTAACGCGAGGAGGTCAGGTTTCTCATTGCGAGTGGTCGCGTATGCTTGCGACCGCTCGCGATGAGAAACTACCAGTTCGCGTTGAGAAAGCTGCTGCTCGAGTAAAATTCTACTCGAGCAGCAGAAAACTACAGCTCGCACTGTGCAAGATGCCATTTTCAATGATTGCACAGTGCCGGTTGCTTGTCCGCACTGTGCAATCATTGAAAACGACATCTGGCACAGTGCGAACAAGGTACTACGCAGTTCGCGAAGTGCTACGCGTAGCTCGCGTAGTGCGAACTGCACTTTGCATAGCTTCGCGAAGTGCTACTTCGCGAACTACGCCCAGGGTTAAATAAATCTCAATTATTGTCCCATCAACAAAAGAAGAAGCTAGGCCACTGCTTCTTAACCTGTGGTCCTGGAACCCCTGTGGGTCAGTGAATCCTACTCAGGGGGTCTGCAACTGCTTAGAAAATTAAATATTATTAACAGATTAAAAAGATTTCTCTAAAAAAGAAGCAACATTGAAAATGTAGAATTTAAAGGATTTGAAATTGGAGGCTAAAACTTAAGTTGATCTGTGGTTACTGCAGTACCCACTTAACTTCTCTATATTGCCAGCCATTTGTGAAATGTATTTGCTTAAGCTTGCATTAAAAAGAGTGCACTTGATGCACAAAACAATGCAAGCATATCTGTGACCACTTGAGTAACACAAAATTCACCACCACGCAGTATCCATCAGCCCTTTCCACATAGGGACTTTCATCCTTTGCATAGGGTATTTTTCTATGAAAATTAAAGATACTTCACTTTCCCAGGCATGTCTCATTACTCAACATATGATAATGAATGAATGACAAATTAACTATTATTTATAAAGTACAAACAATTACGCCAATGGTGTCCAGAATCAGAAACCTAGCTTACATATAGACCAAGACTGGATTAAGGAAGTTTGAAAAGTCTTGTTCTAAGAAGCTTTCTTCATCAATTGTGGTTTGGTGCATTCCTGATTGGTAGTAGAAGAGAATTCCCCAGCTTCTCTGTTAAAAAGGAAAAAGGCCTTTCTCCTTATCTGCATGTGTAATTTTGAGAAATAAATATAAAACACGCCATTGTGTTGAGCACCGTGCACTACCTGGATGGCATAATGGGGTGTTCTACTATTTGTGCTCCAATTAAGAAAAAGTCAGCACTACAGACTAGGTAACCAAACCCACCAGCAGTTGCCCAATCCAACATGGTCCTATATGATTGAGATGGACTGAATAACCTACCTAGATTCCTATAATGGTTTCTGTAATGGCATCCAATCGGAGAAAGCCATTATTTGCTACTTACCTCTTTATTATTCAAGAGGTATGTTGGATTACCACCGATTCCGAATTTTACGTACCGATCTATTAGCACATAAATCGGTTTGTCAAATTCAGTACTGGTCGAAAAAATACTGGTTGCAATATGTAGCCAGTATTTGGTAACCAGGTATTAGTGCATCTGGCTCCATGTTTGCACTTATCAGAGTATAAGAGAGCCAGTAAATTCCGCTCAAACACCTCTTTGCACAGGGGTCAGAATTGTCATTTTTGCAGCAATTGCCACATCCTGTGCATTTTGTCTAGTATGAATTTTAGCATTCTTCTGGAAAATGCTTATTATTTTCCAAGACATGCAGAGTGTGGTGTAAAAAGAACAATTTTCGCATGTCTTCCCCCATTTTCAAAGGTGAGTATCTCACCTGGTAGATTCTGAATACCTGGGACATGGGATTTCACGAGATGCTATAACTACCTCAACCGTATCTGGGTCACTGGTGATGTACAATAGCTAGAAAATATGGATAACTTGTCTTTCAACAAACTAATAGTGGTGCAGCAATTGCAAACATGGAGTATCCAATGTCAAACTTTAAACATACCGTGCCCTTCAGGAAAGACTTGATGCTTTCTGTTTTCTTATGATAGAAGATTGCTCTCATCAGAATTCCAAAATTATCAAACAGAGAACATCCGAAACGCTGAAGTACAGTGAATGGAAATGAATAAAAAATATATATTTGGCAAATGTGATTTAACTGAGTGTGAATTAAAATCTTCCGTCTGCGCGTTGCCAATCAGAAACGAGCAGCGGGTTATATAGTTCTCAGAAGGGCTAGAAAGCACTGCTTTAATAGGCTTCGTTATCAATATCTCTCATCTGAACTCCATTCCAGGGGATGTCGGACTGAAGTAGGATTTACCAAACTGTATACTCCGCGGCTTAGCAGTTTGAAGTGCGTTATTCCGAGAAAACTAAGTTTTGGAACTGTAATTGCTTTATGGGGCACATATGTAAAACTTTGAAGCACAGCTTAATCTCCTAGGCTTTTAAAATGCAATTTAAGAGAGTAAAGTTGAATTAGTTTAAGAACAGTGAATGGTAAACAAAGTACTCGCAAGACACTGGATTCAGACGAATCCCTGGAAGGAATGAATACGCACATGTAATCCTCATTATACTGTCTGTGACTGTAATAGTTAAGCCTTGGCCAAAGTTATGGGTGTCTTTTACAGACATCTCTTTCTTTAAGTTTTATGTATACAGTTCTATGCAGTAGCGAGTTCCGTCTGACATTTTGCTGCCTTTAGAAGGCTATTAAACTAGAACAGGGGTGTCCAATGTAGGTCCCAAAAGGCAAAATCCATGCCAGTGCCTGATTTTCAATTTCATGTTATCCACATTATGAGTGTGTAAAGATTAGAAGTGCATTGTGTCACAAAAAACCTTGGGGTAAATTTATCAAAGATTTGCGTAGCCCTTACATCATGCACTGGGACGCAAGAGCGAAGCAAGTCTTAAGGTAGCTTTCTGTGAACAACACAAGGCCACCTTGCGTGGCCCTGCATGTCTTGATAAATCTAGAGTAAAACAGCGCAACTCAAATTGCTGCATTGCGTTGCTCTGCCCCAGGGTTGTGGTCCATGGGCAGACCATAAGTATTCCCACACATCCACCATGGATTTTGGTGCATTCCCAGATTTACCATCAGTGGTAAACCTGGGAATGGGTCAAAATGCTGTGACTCAATGTACCAAATAAAAAATGATAAATGATCAACATAACATTATGAAAAGGGTGACAATTTTTTAAAACAAACTTTGATCAAGTTTTCAATGACAAGATACACTTCCACTTATCGTGTCACTGGTTGTAGCTGGGTATGCTCAGTGACATATTACAATTGTCAATGCACTGTGAGCCAAATTGTGTGTTTCGGCAATGCATTTCAGTGGACTTAAGCAATATGTACTCCCTTCCTCGGGACAAAAAAATTAAAATGACTACTCCGAACCAAATATGTATAGAAACATATGATGCATTTACTTAGAAAACATACACAAAACACTGCACAATACTTAGACATACTAAACAATGGTCATTGATGATAAATGATTAAAACCGTTAACACATCTCATTGCCTTAAACTAATTGGTTGATCATGTGTGCTGATCAAATATACTGTGTAATTAAATGCTTTACATGTGTTTTCAAAAATCCTTTGGTACTAAATTTGTTTGACTGTGATGACTGAATGGTAGTTTATTATTTTTTAAACAATCCAGTAAGGGGAGCCTTCCTGCACAAAAACAATTGTGCTGATTTGCATATGGCTGGGCCCAAGCTGAGGTGGCATGGTGGGTAAAAAATGGTGGCTTGGGATGCAGCCCGAGCGATTGCCAGTGGCTGAGATTAATTCAAGCATCCCATTCATAGCCTTGTAGTTTCTGCCTTGGACTCACTAACGGCACCAGGTATGCCCTGAAGTGGCTCCCGGGCTCACTGTGCCACTGGAACCAAGCTATACTTGGCTGAAGAGCGTAACTTGTCTGAAAACAGTCCTAGGTAGCTTGTGTTCTGGCTCAGGGAGGACCTGGCCTGGCAGTTCTGGATAGCCTGTTCCCAGGAGGAACAGGGTCCAGACTGATTTGCATATGGCTGGGCACTAGCTAAGGTGGCATTATGGATGAAAAACGATGGATTGGGGGATGCAACCCCAAGAAATTGCCAGTGACTGCGATTAATTCAAGCATTCCATTCATCACTAAGCAAGAGAACTAAGGATTAAACCAATATATCCCTAGAGGAAGATCAACATGTTTCTGCCATTCATTTGTCCCCTATAGAGATCCGGAGGTATTCATCAGGACCCAAATATAATAGTCACTCTGCATCTGCATTTGTGAAAAGAAGTAAATATACTGGCCACCATAGGAACTAGGTTGTCAGGAGTTCAGTGACCCAATTCACTTCAAAGGGGATTTACTGTGGAAAGAGTTAAACAACAATCAAATATTGTAAAAAACATTACCGGTGCAACTATAGGGAAAGCATTAGACTTTGTATGGATTAAATTTACTATTCCCACTCCAGTCTGTGCAGCAGTAGGGAACACACTGAATTTCGGTGGGTAAAGATTTACTAATCCCACTCTAGCCAGTTGGTGCAGCAGTAGGAGAAAGTGTTGGCATTTCAGAGGGGTATCATTTACTACTCCCACTCCAGTCTATGCCAAAATAGGGAAAGCATTGGACTTCGGAGAGGTTAATATTACTATTCCCACTCCAGTGTAAGCAACAGTAGGGAAAAAGTAACACTTCTGAAGGTTAAGATATACTATTCCCATTCCAGTCTATGAAACAGTCGGTAAACTACTTCACTACAAACACAATAAATTACAAAAATCATAAACAATGTAACAATTAATTTTCCATTAAAAACTAATGGATATTTAATTACTACCTAACTAATTTGACACCCTATAACCCTACAAACCTAGTAACGGGCACCTAAAATATAAATAAATAATTAAGTGTAACACAATGTACCTATTTGCTAAACAATCACAACTAATTAACAATTAATTGAAAATTAATAATTGATTAATTCAGTTCCCACCCAACAACCTTACAAGCCCAGCAGCCTACACCTAAAATATAAATATGATATATAATTATTACACAATTTACATATTTACGAATCAAGTAAATATTACATTTTACATTAGTAATAATTGTGCCACTAATACCAGCAATATTAGACGTGGCGTGGGTTTTCCCTGTATTTTTGCCTTTTGCCTACTGTGTTTTTGCTGTGTGTTGGACTTTGTTTTGCTTGTCTGGACGCTTTGGGCACTTTGCCACTGCTGTTTAGTGCCAAAGTGCAAGTGCTCCCTTTGTAAATTGTTGGTATGGGTTGGTGTTTCCATAATTGGCTATTTGGTGTACTAGTCAGTCCATAGTACAGTGCACTGTGTGTGCACAGGGCCTGTAAATCAAATGCCCGCTAGTGGGCTTGCAGCACTGATTGTGCCGCCCACATAAGCAGGCTGTAAATGTAGCTCAGGCCTGCCGTTGCAATGCCTGTGTACAGTCTAGTACTGCCATGTCGACTTGGCAAGTGCACCCACTTGCCAGGCGCTACCCTTGCCTTTTCTTACATGTTCATCACCACTAAGGTAGGCCCAGGGTACCCCTGTGGGCAGGGTGCAGTGTATGCAAAAGGTAGGACATGCCCTGATGAGGATGGCATGTCCTGATAGTGAAATACTGCCAATTTCGTTTTCACTATTGCAAGGCTATCTGTCCCCATAGGATAAAATGGGGGGTTTGCTTATAACATCTAATAAGCATAACTAGCCCTGGGAATAAGATAAGAAAATAAAGTTTGATATGCCTGGACTCAGAATGTTAAAATGCATCTTTTAGTGAGGGTGATTTTTACATTCTGTGTTTGAAAATGCCACTTTTAGAAAGTAGGTATTTTCTTGCTTAGCCATCCGGTGTGCCTCTGCTAGGATGTGTATTGACTGTCTGGCTTTGGAGTGACAGGGGCTGAGGATGTGCGTTAGGCTGTATAGGTTTAGTCTGCATTTGGAGTGGTGAGAGGAGTAGCACCTGCACCTGAATAGGGCTGTGCCTGCCTTCAACAATGATGTCTCCACCCCCTGTGGTGTGTCTGGAGCCAGGGCACACACTGACAATGGAGGTTGTTGTGCACCTGGTAAGTGCCCCCCAGAACTGGTTTGGACTGGGCTTAGAGCCCTGGGCCAGGAAAGAACAATGAGATTTACTGTGTAAAAAGAGGGGCCCAGTCCCCAGAATTTTAGATCACTTTTGGGAAATCAAGAGGAACAGTTGTCATGGAGAAGAGCTGGTGAAACTGAGGAGGAAGACTGCCCTTGTGTTTGCTGTCTGGGTTTGGCCTGCAGTGGCTACTTTCTGCCAAGGAAAAGTAAAAGGACTTTGCTGTTAGCTGTGCCCCTGCTTGAGGAAGATCTCCAAGGGCTTGAAACTAAGCTTGCCTCCTGTTCTGAAGTCTCAGGGACGCAAAGACTTCACCTCCAGCTCCCCTGAACTTCCTTGCTGCGAGTTCTGACCTGCTAAGAGGTGCCTGCTGTTGTTTTGGACCTATGGAGGCTATTTGCCACTGGATCCTGGGAAAAGTAATGGAACTTCGAGAAGCGCAACACATCCGCAACTGTTTCCGACGTATCAACAAAGAAATCATCGCAGCGCCTGCCCGCAGCTTGAGAAATTGCCGCACGCCGCATTGAGTGCCCCGATCTGCGAAGACCGGGATCAGAGCGCTGATTCTGAAGCAATGCCTGCTGTACGGCTGCAAAAACCCATGCATCATCACGGATCGTTGCATCGAGGTGGCAAGTTTGTCGCATCATTGGGGGAATGCAGTAAGAAACCGACGCATCACCTCCCCACACAGTAAGAAACCAACGCATCACCTCCTCTCCGGAAAGGAAACGACTCATTCCCTCCCCTGCACAGCAGTAAGGAACGGACTTATCGTCTCCCCGGAGCAAGAAACCGATGCATCTCTTTCCCTGAGAGTGAGGAACCGACGCATCACCTTCCCTGCATCCCTTTTTGTTTGAGTGTGCGACGCATCCCGGGGTACTTTGTATGAAAAGTGTTGTATCTGCAATTTTTTTTTTTAACTGAACTATTCCTACCATTTGAAAGTAATATTTTTATAGCTGTATTGTGGATTGTTGTCGTTTTGGTCTTGTTTTGGTTTAGAAAAAGATTAGTTCTTTTTCTAAACTGGTGGGGTGTCCATTTGTAGTGTTATCACTCTATTACTGTATGTGTTCACAAATGCTTTCAACACTGCCTCTGAGATAAGCCTATCTGCTCGTGCCAAGCTACCTATCGGGTGAGCAAGGGTTATTTTAGAAGTGTAGCTCTCTTACCCGCACTTGAAGCAAGGGTCTGTCCAAGATTCGAGTTGTCTGAAAATCCATTGCCAGAGTCCTCACAGTCATCAACCAGACACAGAAGGAAAACCTGTGAACATTTTGCAAAGGCAAGAAGTACTAGCCCCTTGGTTTGAGGCCCAAGAAGACCCGTGCTTTGCGCCATAGACTCAACAAATATGAAGAGGATTTGAAGACCAAAAAACAAGTCAGAAAAGAGCATCTATACCCAGTACACAAATATGCTGTAAAGGCTTAAATGTGTTGCACAAAATAAAGGCTATATGGTTGAATACGGAGACTACTAATTCCAGTTCCACCCCAGCAACACAAATAACAGCAAAACCACAACCAATATCACAAACAATACACCTACCAAAAATATGACTGCCACAACTATCATCATCACCAACATCATCATCACCAATGCACACCAATACAAATATCACCATCAATGCAACAAACCAATACCAACGCGAGTGGAACTAATACACAATCGCCAATAGCACCACCACTACTGATACCTCAAACAACACAAATTAAAAATAAATTGCAGCATCATTATAACAGTATAAACATCAATAGTAACCCCACCAATACCGCCATGTTGGTTACCAATAACACCAATATTACCATAAATGCCACCACCAATATCACCACCAGCAACATCATCAATACCATCACTGATACCAAATGTCAATACCCCATCAATAATACAAATAATAACAATATCACCACCACCAATAGCACCACCGCCAGTACCATCACCACCAATAAAACACCCCTGTCTCCAGTACAACTAGCGCCACTGCCACCAATTCCACCACCAAAATAGGAATTCCACTACCAATGCCACATCACCACCAAGAATACCACTATAAATACAACCAACAACACCACTACCAACATCTCCAGCACAACAAATCCCCATCAACACCTTTACCACCATACTCACTAACAAGCACTGGTGAAACCAAGAGGTCTGCTATAATGTGCAATCGCATAGAAACATCATTTCTATACGCCTTTTTTGTATGCGCTGCCAAAGAAAAAAACACGCCATTGGCTTTAAATGTGCATTTTATTTTGAGTTTCTTCTCTTTCAGGCAAGGTCTGGAGGGGCGTGATAGCAAACCAAAGGCTAACATTTTTATTTCTGCACTAGCTCATTTGTTTCCTAGGATTCTTGATGAACCCTCAATTTTCCATCTAATTTCCAGTTGTATTAGTTTCATGTGCAATCTTTGAGTTGTTTTATAGAGGCATAACGCAGATCAGTATTTACAGATGGCCTGAAGATATCGGCAAAATGTTGTCAATCATTTTGAAGACTCCTTTTATCAAAACCAAGTCGTCGTTGCTCTCTTTTTGATGGTCATTCTGCTAATAGTACCTATAATTTATGCAACACTTCAACTCCACTATATTTTCTAAGCTCTATAAATATCACGTAATACGATTACCCAATTGAATGGTACTCAAATTACAGATCTCAGAGATATGAGATGTTGAGACAGCCTTGTAAAGCTTTTAACTAGGGGGCCAGCAGATCACGGCATGTTTCAGCACCACACATTCATCTGGTCAGCTTGCGTTTATACCTTTTTAATTTAGTTTTTCCACTTGAACCATAACCTTTGGATACCTCTTTTTCACCTTCGTTACTTTCTATTGTTACATTATTTTAACTGTCACTTACTATTTTCTCAAAATTAATACTGAGCGACCGTATGCGTTCCAATAAAAGCTATTGTTTTAACTTTAACTGCGCCATACCTCTTTGGGTGAGTGTGCTGTGTAAAAAAAGACAAACAAAGTATAAAATGAACCCCAGCATTTGGTGATTTTGACGTTTTGCATTGTTGTAAGCTTAACATCCATTAATAAAGCGTGATTATATTTTTACGTCTGTATTTACAAAGCACAATACTACTTCTTCTGGCCATCCTTTTCAAAATATCATAAACTTGGGATTTTTAGAGAAATACAGTGGTTTTGTAATAACATGCTGTAAGCCTAAAAACCAGTAATGCTCTGAAACGTCCTTGGCAATATTTGTGCAGGCATGGCTAATAGTTCATACAACAACAGCTAATGCTTCTTTTCAGCTAGAGGATTCCAGACAGAGGTGATGGAGCGGGTTTACCAGCTAAAGATACACACAATCCACATACTCACCTGGGCCCATAAACATTCATACATAAGCTAGTAAGCACAGCTCGGATCAATTTATTGTACTAATACCTGCGAGATGAATTTTAACTCACCAATTCTTACCAACCCTTCCGTCCGTATATAATTTCCTCTGGTCAATGGACCTCGTTGTTAGCAGTATAGGTATAATATCATTAAAACAATTACTTTAAATGACCACAGACTCAGGAGAGTTTTAAATGTTTATCCAGTAAATTTCATGTGAACCAAAGAATGCAAAGTACAACTCGAACACCGTTTTTTTCAAGGAGGAAAATCAAATTAAGTCAGAAACTTTAGACTAAGTTATAATGATGACAGTACCTGAAAAGGGAGAAAACAGAGAGAGCAGTACAATGACATACTACACAGAATTATAGTTACCAAGGATGGTGTGGAAACCAACCCCTTGGCCTAGGAGCTGGAATGGGTCCCCTGGGACAGGTCAGGAGGCAAAGTTTCAGGACAGGATTCAGGACAGGATAGGTGACCTCTTCTAAATCCGATGCCTGCGTCGCACCCCTCTCTGACACTCTCTTCCTCCTCGATTCATCCGCGGTCTTCTTCTAGCTCTTTACCTAATTCCCTCCTCGATTCTTCTGCGATGTTCTTCTAATTTAGCTTTGGCTCTAAGTTCTGAAGTTCGCTTCTGCTTTAGGAACTGCTCACTTCTCGGACAGCATCTCGGTCTCTCAGCACCTCTGCAGCACGAGCAATTCATCTAAGTAACTAACTACCTCAATTATACTCTTCTAATGGTAGACATCACCCCTAAATGTTTCAAGTTTATGAAACTCTTAATTCTGATTTGACAAAAAAGGGGAGATGATCATCACACCATACTAAGTTTTAATATTTTTCTAAAGCTGATTGTTCAATGTTCCCACCCCTTAATTTGCTTTCCCAAGCTTCATTTCCCACCCATATTCACATTTTAATCAATACAAAGTATGCAATTTGGTGTAAAATCCTTTCCGTTCACAGGACATCATGCTTGTTCCCAGGACATGCTGCTGTTTTCTTTTGGATGGCATTCAAGGCTTTGCATCGCGGCTCCTGGCTTGTTACTACTGCGCATGTGAAATAATCACATGGTACACGAGCTTCTCGGAGGCCCAAATATGAACTAATAGAGATGATTTCACTGAATACCACCTATCTCTACTCTAATCCCATTTACTTCCAAAAATCTTTTGCATTAGCATTTTAGCAAACTTGTATGATTTAGTTTCAGTAAAGCATGCGCATTATCATGTGGGTTTCAAGCGGCCATTTTGTAAGCAACTGCGCAGCTGCAAAGATTTCCAGCCATCTTTAGTGACACTCTGGTTACTTGTTAGTAAAACACATAGGCAAGCTTCCCCTAGATTTAAATGTACGAATTTTGGTACAAATTAGTATTTACAAACACAATTATGACGGAGTTACGAGTTATTTGAGAGGATTGCTTCCGAGCAAGTCTCTTTTTATACGAGTCCTTGCTCCATCAGAGGGTCCTTGTGGGAACTGCTCATAAACTAATAAAAAGCCAGTATGTCTGCTCTTTTTGTGTAATTTGGCTGTACTTTATTGCGGCATCTTAAGGCTGCTTCCTTAGCTCAACTTAGAGGAGAATCCCTCATGAGCCTGAATGTGGCATGCAGCATTCCCCAGGAAATATTATTTAAGCTGATAAATGGCATACATCATTTAGGGGTCACCAGGGGTCGCAGCTGCGACCACTGGCTTACCACTTGCTACCCATGGCACTCCTTTTGCGGCCCCTGGCCTCAGAGCTGGAAAAAACAGTGCCTGGATCAAAGGGCCGCTCTTCCCAAGGGACACTAGTTGGAGCTCCACTTGCCTGGTTTCTGTCAATTTGTTTATTATGCAAATAGTGAACAATGTTATTCACTACTAGTGTAATAAAAAAAAGTACATTAGCTGGAATATGACCCTATCTGGAAGCTAAGGTAAATAAAAAATGCTGTTAAATGTATGTTGTATGCATGCTTGTGGGTGAGAGTGTGTGTGTGTGAGAGTGCATGAATGTGTTAGTATGTGTAAGGATGTGTGTGTGAGTCAAAGAAATTTAAAATGGCGTGCAATGTCTCTTTCGCTACCCCAGGCATTTTGGTGAATTGACATCCATGATAGATGCCTTGGCTATCCAGCATAATTCACTCTTTTCACCTGTGCTTTGGAAATATCAAAGCGTGAATGAGTTCTGGAGCACTTTTTTTTCAGAATTGACATCTCAGTCTGCAGATTTGTTAACTTGTTTAATTTCAATAGTACAATCAGACGCAAATACCTTTCTAACAGAAGTGGTAAGGGGTTTTCAGTCTGGTTAATAATTATGTGCACAGCCATAGTGCTGTGTTTGGCTAGAGCTTGATTCTTGCTCCATGAATGAATGAACATTTACCCATCGCACTCCTCAACTGGCAACTCTGGACACACAATCTGCTGTGGTTTTGAGAGAGTAAGAGGTGGCTGTATCTGAATGACAGTTTTATCGAGGCTACTGCCGATGTTGTAGCCATCTGTGTGTGATTTAAGGCTGCATTTAAATTTTGGCGGAGAGGGAACTTCATTGCAACGCCAATATTATGATCCTCCCACCTAATTTAACCATAGGTTGACGATGGTGTAGAGTACTGTGTCTCTGCCATGGTCAAACTCCTCCGACGGCCAGAACAAATTAATGGCCATGGGAAGTTTGCCTATATGACCATCCACCTAATTTTGATGGGCTGACATACAGCTGTTTTACATTGCCCGTCACTGACAGGAAAAACCTGGATGTAAAGGGCATGGAAAAAGTGCACAATGCCATTCTGACCTGAGAGTAAACTGCCATGGCGAGGGGACACTGATTTGTTTTATAATTTTCAAAAAGAAAATCCCGCTTTAGTACTTTAGGAAATAAAAAAAACCTGTATATTTAACGTGCGGCTCCTTCATGCTGAATGCCAAATTTATAAACCATTGTAAGGAACCGCCATGGTGGCAATTCCTGTCAATGATAGAAATGTCCACTGTCCCAGCGCACAGTTCTAAATCTGGCAGCCAGCACCTCCATCACAGCGATGGAGTAATTCACTCCATCACCCTGGCAGAGGACGGGCCGCCTACCAAACTTTAAATGAGTCACTTAGTCTTACCCTCCAGCTATCTGCTACTTGCCTGAAGGAAACTTGCTTTTTACTGCATGTTTGGTGTGTGGGTCAAGCTTGTGCTGCTCTCTGAGTGTGCTGTCCTTCTTTCATGAAATGAAATGAAATACCAGTATTTCTAAAGCGCACAGCTACCTCCGAAGTGGTGTCCCGGCGCTGAGGGCCATCAGGAAGATTAAGCAAGCTACTGCCCAGAGTCACATGGTGCTGGGCTAACCTGCCGCCAAAACCGGGGATCAAACCGTAATCCCTGTAGTGTTCATGTCTACTGCTAGTTCTGTGTGTGAGGCGAAAAGCAGATCAGCTTTTCTCTGTGCTGTGCCTCTTCTGTTTGTAAAGTAAGTCTGCACAGCTACTAGGTGAATCTACATATTTCGTCTATCAAGCAGCCGTGCACTATTAATATATGTCAGTTCAGTGTGACAATAAGGCTTATGCGGCTGCTCCCTGTGCTCGGACTGTTTCGTGTGTTAGGGAAACCTGCACTGTTCTGCCCCAGTATTTAAGCCCTTTTATAAAACACAATCATGTTTAGTAGAAGGCATTTTAACAATTTCCTCTAGCAGAGATCTGTGCCAAATGTTTTCTGTTTGGAGCCAGAAACATCTACTGAACATGAGAGGTAGCTCCTCTGTCGGATGCATAAGCATCTGAATTCTCAGTAACTACAGAGCTAGATTTGCTGACAGATGCCAAAGGTTGTAAAATGTCTGTAACATGGGTGACAGTTTGCTGTCAGACGTCTTAACCATTTACCTTTTTCAACCATAGCAATAGTTTCTCTGCCCACAACCTAAGTGTTAGAAATTAAGTTTCAGGTTGGCAGAGGTATGCACCCTGTCCAAGCAAGAAGCACAATCCTAGTCAGAGTAAGTCAGATAGACACCCTGAATTAGCCTGTGCTCACACTCTGGTAACTTGGTACAGAGCAGGCCGGCTTAATTTAAGAGGCAATGTGTAAAGTATTTGTGCAACAACTCAAACAGTAAAACAGTTAAAACACCACATATCAGTAGAAAAATAGAACTTAATGAAAAAATAAAACAACACCCGTCGGTTGGACGGTGCTAGCTTGGGTACAATCCTATCTAAGCGGGCGCTCCCAGAAAGTTGCTCTACAATCATATGTATCTAGACCTAAGCAAATTAGACGTGGCATTCCTCAGGGCTCAGCCCTAAGCCCCCTGTTGTTTAATGTCTACCTAACCCTGCTTTTTACCCTTATTGCCAACTGGGGTGTCAAAGCGATCTCCTACGCCGACGACACCCAGTTGGTTTTTCCATTTAAGGAGCGGTCGGCTGACACTTTCAGGAATTTCAAGGGCTGCTTACAAGACATAGCATGCTGGATGAATGCTAACAAATTAAAGCTCAACGCCGGTAAAACCGAAGTTCTGTTTTTTGGCAAGGGCTCAGCTCCAGACCCAGTATTGTGGTGGCCATCGGAGATGAGGACACCGCCAATACCTGGCTCGTGCGCTAGAAATTTAGGTGTGAAATGGGAGGCGAATCTCTCCTTCTCGGCTCAAATCAGGCAGGTGTCTTCTGACTGTTTTAGCACATTGAAAAATCTGTGGAGAATCCTCCACTTTCTACCAGAGGATTGCCGGAAATCTATAGTACATGCTATAGTCACGTCCAGGTTAGACTATGCCAATAGTCTATATCTTGGTCTACCCAAACATGCCATAATCCGCCTCCAGATGATTCAGAATGCGGCTGCGAGACTGGTGCTACGAATACCTTTTAAACATCATGTCTCTCCGTATTTACAGAAGCTTCATTGGTTGGAGGTGGAGAAGCGAATCCAATTTAAGGCCATGATTCTGGCATATCAGGCCCTAAAGGGAAACTGTCCTAGCTATCTAAAGCAAAGATTGAGCATATATAAACAAAATCGGGTGTTACGTTCAAACTCTCAGATTTTGTTGCAAGCCCCTCGTTTTGTGAAGGCTCTCCTGGGAGGGAGGACTTTCACAGTGGGTGCAGCATCACTGTGGAACACCCTACCAGAGCCCCTGTGGCAGGCAAATACTGAATCCGGTTTTAGAAAAGCACTAAAAACATGGCTCTTCTAGGCCCACTGTCCCGCTGGACGCAAACTCAGCTGTCTTTAGCGCCGGGACACCCCTATTTGGGGTAGCTGTCGTGCTCTATAAATTGCATTAATAATAATAATAATAATAACACCCAAAATGATGAAAATTCAATAAGTAGATCCTGAGATATGCAATTTTAAAGATTTCTGTGAAAACAGCGCATAAAAGCACAAAGTGCCAACTCTGGTTATCTGGTTGCTCCAGACCAGGGCAAAGTCAAGAGTTCAGGCCAACCATGGTGGAGTGTGGGCTGGATACAGGGGCCCACGTAGGCCTGCTGAATACAGCACCTTAAATCCTGGTGCACGGTCTGTGCGGCATTGCTTTGCCAGTCTTTGCGACGGTTCCAATGGGGACCACAGAGGGCAGAGCATCTTACGCCCACTTCCAAGGGTATAGAACTAGAGTGGTACCACTTGGCAGGGCAGGCTCACAAAAGGCAGAGTCCAGGTACAGGAGCAGGTTGGTTGGAAGTCTTTTGTGTCCCTGAGACCTCAGAAAACGGGAGGCCAGTCAGCTGGCCCTTGGAGTCACTTTGGGTTCTGGGTTGTGGAGATGCAGGTCCAGTCCTTCTCACTTCCAGGCAAGAGGGCAGCAGGCACCGGCCAGCACAGCAAAGCAGGAGTCTAGCAAAGTAACAGTCTAGCAGAGTGGCAGTCCTTTTAACAGCACCACAGTCCTTCTTCCTGGAAGAGTATCTAAAGGTCCAGAAGTGTACTGAAGTATTGGTGTCTGAGTTCAAGTATTTATACTTTGGTGCCCTGGGTCTGGTAGGTGGGAGAAGCTTCTAGACAGTGGCTTTGAAGTGGAGGAGTCCCCTTCCTGCCCCGCCCTGGCTCCAAGATGACTGGACTAGCAATACAGGGTTGTTAGGCCTATAGTGGAGACAGGGCACGTCCTCTTCAGGTGTAAGCGGGGCTGTGCTTAGCTTCCCCTCCCCATCAAGCTAGTTAATGGCCAATTAAGGCCCATTAAGTCACACCTAAGATTCTATTGTGTGTGGCTGTCTAGAGGGAATGCACAAGGCCCAGCAGTTACCCACCCCAGACATGTATTCTGAGGCAGGCAGAAGGCACAGAATGGTTAAAGTAAGAAAATGCCAACTTTCTAAATGTGGCATTTTTAGACTTGCAACTTAAAATCCAACTTTACCATAAGTTTTGATTTTAAATTGTGAGTCCAGAGACACCAAACTCAAAATATCTATCATTTCCCAATTGGAAATTACACTTACAATATGTAATAAGGTAATCCCAAGTTAACCTATGGGAGAGCTAGGCCGTGCAGTAGTTAAAAACTAATTGAAGAGGTTTTCACTACCTGGACATGTAACACTTAAAAGTACATGTCCAACTTTTAAATACAATACACCCAGCCCTTAGGGTTTTCCGGGGCCTACCTTAGGATTGACTTGTATGTATTAAAAGGAAAAGTTTGGGCCTGGTGAGAAGGTTAACCTGCTAAGTCAACGCAGCAGTTTAAAACTGTACACACAGACTCTGCAATGGCAGGCCTGAGACATGTTTAAAGTGCTACTTTAGTGGGTAGCACAATCTGTGCGCAGGCTCATTAGTAGCATTTAATTTACAGGCCTTGGGCAAATGTAGTGCCCTTTACTAGGGACTTATAAGTAAGTTAAATATGCCAACTGTGGATAAGCCAATATTACCACATTTTAAGGAGAGTGCACAAGCACTTTAGCACTGATTAGCAGTGAAAAAGTGCACAGAGTCCTAAAGCAAAACAAAAAGGATTCAGAAAAAAAGAGGAAGAGGAAGGCAAATAGTTGGGATGATCCTGCAGAGAAGGCCATTTCCTATACACCATCCTTCAGCCTAAAGCCAGGGTAGACTGATCAATACCTTGATGGATTTTCCTGCTTAGGCAATAGAAGGTGGACAATGGCCCACTACTGCTGGAGCACTTGTCAGTTCTAAGCCTCACTGAACTCATTTGGATCCCTCTGCCTGTACTCTCCTGTGCCACTGAACTGACCCCTGGGAAACCCGTCTCCTCATGTGTGGACCCCATCTGTGCAGCACCTAACCTAAATTTGCTCAAAGAAGCATTACAGTTAGCAGACAGTACCACCGTGGCCAACAGAGTGATGTGGCCCATCCCACCCCTTGGTTCTGACTTCTGTCACCAACCCAATGAAAACTCTGTCCACAAGGACAACAACCAACCAAGGCCACTGACAGCTGTCAGTGCCCACAACCAGGCCCCAGGTCATCCTGGTGTCTCTTACCTATGTTATTTCTCAGAGTGGGGGGGTAGTAGCCCCAGGTGTCTTGAACACTTTCTCCACATTACCTCCCACCAGTTCAGTTGTGGTATGCTCAGACTGGCCACCCAGCCCAAGGTCTGTACACTTAAGCTGCACATGTTCCTAGCGAGCCATGACTTGTAGGGGAGTAGAATCCTCCGCTTCCATGGACCCAGTAGTCCTCCCACTGTAGACTGTTTCCACCTCCTGCCCCTCTGTTCTCTCCTCTGTGGAGTGGTACCCCCAGAAACCTGAACTGGTAGGGCACTTGTGGCAGAGGCACCCCCCCCACCCAAGCTCCCCTGACACTATGGTGCTCCCATCAGTGGATGGTCTCTCAGAACAGACCAGGTCTGCCTGCTTGGGCCGCCTCTAGGAACAATTCAAACTCTGAGGCTGGAAATAGGGCATCCTGGGCCTCTGCCCACCCCCACCACTCATCCTACTCTTAGAAGGGATATGTGACCCCTTTTCCCCTACTGTACTGGGACATGTCTGGGTCACTGTGACCACCCCCCTACTCTGATGAACATTGCCATTCTTAGGGGATTTCCCTAAAATGTTTTGCTTTATTCCTCCTGGTTTTTGCTGATTCTCTCTTCATAGACTCAGGGCACTTTCCCACTGTAATGAAGTGTGAAAGCATGTGCACCCTTCCTACACATGCTAGGAAGTGGTGCTTACCTGATTGGTTTAGGTGATGTACCTGTGAGTTCCTTGTAAATAGGTATGCCACATTTCCAGTGGGCCGCAGCACTGATTGAGCCACCTACAAGAATAGCCTTTCAAACATGTATCAAGCCTTCCATTGAAGGCCTGTGGATGCGCAGTTGCGCCTATGCTCAGTTTGGCATTTCTAGCTCATTAGCCAACCCTGAGTGGGCCTTCCACTACCATTAGAGCACCCCTAGTGTAAGCTGTGAGGGGTGGTGCAAGTGGTAGGTGAACAGCAGGGCAGGTACACATGGGTGTTCACTGCCTAGCTATTGAAGATCTGCCATGTCGTTTTTCCCTATCTAGAAGGTTGGTGTGTCCAATGTGACAACACTGAGGTTTTTCTAATTCTCTTTTAGTGGCCTTAGGGTTCTGGGCACTTTTCCACTGTAAATGCAGTGTGAAAGTGTGTCGGCCCCTCCTACACACTTTAGGAAGTGGTGCTTACCTGATGTTTACACATGCCTCAAGCCTGTCATTGCAGGCCTGTGTGTGCGCAATTGCAGTTATGCTCAGGTTTACCTCTCTAAACCAGTGGCCAATCCAGATGGGACCTTTCACTACCACTAGTGCACCCCTGGGGTAAGTCTTAATGGGTGAAGCAAGTGGTACGTGTGTTCCCGGCCCAGGTAGTAAAGAATACCCATGTGTGTTTTCACTACCTGTGAGGTTTGCACTCCCCTTAGGTTATCATGGGGGAATGGTTGAAATGACTTCAAGCTGCAATAGTAGCTTACACTGGAGTAGCCTCATAATGTTTCCTATCATTGGATTCACAATGACTAACCCTCTCCTGGGGTAAAGAGAGATTTAAAAAAACAAGGAAGTCCGTGTGGTTTAAACACAACCTCTTAGGGTCAAAGGAGCACAAGTCTGCTGACTCAAAACAACACTGTATGTTGTTTAAAGAGAGAAAACCTAAATAGGTTTTATATACAGCCCTCACTCGCCAACCTGGTTGGTGACATGCTTCATCATCGGGCTCCACTGGGTATGGCCGAATGCCATCCCAGTGTGCTGCAACGCCAGGTTACTGCGGAGCGGGGTTCGTGTGAGGTGACAGTGAATTTAAAAGCTTCCAATTGAGTCAAAAAGGCAATTTTATTTGTTTTGCTAATTGGAAATATTAAAAAGGGAGAAGAGTGAGGGTCAAAAATTGGAAGACCAGATTCACTCTGTGGCGGTCAACATGTTTCTGCCTTAATGTATGGTATACAGGCTTTCGTCAGGACCAGAGTGGGGGTGCAGAGTCCCGGTGGTATGAGCGCGCTAAGGCTCACCCTGCCGAGGACTGCGAGTGTGAAAAATTATATTAAAAATTACCCGCCAACAATTATAGTGGTGGAGAGAAACGAGTTTATCCTTGTGACTGACAGACACACAACAGAAGACAAAAAATGAAAGAATTATAAGTATTAATGTCCATACTGTAATCAGTCACTGCCATGTCAGCCAAGCAGCAAACAAGGTGCTCATTCGGTGATGTGCCATTAGGTAGTACCACTGGTGCACTATTTGTGAGATCGGTGCACCTAAAAGTACCAATGCTCAGGTGTCAGGCAAGTAACTTGAAACTCGTCCTGAATAGCGTGTCTAGTTGAGTATATCGAGACATACGTGATTGCTGTATAACGTGATAACAACTATATAGCATATGGGCAAGGGGGACGTTGGAACGTACCCCTGTGTAGGTCATAGATAGAGACTAACAATAAGATAAGACCCAATCTTACTCGGAGGCATATCCGTATGAAGCCTCAGGGATCCCGGGAGAAGGGTGGGAGCATATGGCACACCCTGCAATTGAAGGAGAGATGAAAGGAAAGTGGTTGAATCACCAAGTGCGCGGTGTCTCGCTGGGAAGCGCTTACCGTAACTTGGAGGGAAAGGGGACGGGATTTTACTCACGCCCTCGTTGCTCGGCACCCGTTCGGTACCTATAGAATGCCTCTCGTGCCCGGGTCCAGGTGATAGGGGCCCGGAGTGAGGAGCTCGTATATATAGTAGCGCAGCTGACGTGCGTCGCTATGGTAGGCAAATCACATGGCTAGAGGCTAAAGACGGCCACACTGATTGGTCCAGATATGCCCATGCTGATACATGATAGGATATGCTGGAGGCTAGGGAGCCAATCGTGTCAGAGTTAAGAGATGGACAATGCCGTGTAGTCTAGGATACCTGATCGAGAAAGAAACAGGTTTTTTTGTAGTTAAGACGAAACTTTATTGAGTGTACGACTATTAAAATCTCCCATCGTAAATGGTTGATTCGGAGTATCATGTAGTAGATGACAACTCTCATGTATATAGTTGGAACTATATTCGAGAGTAGAACTATGAAAGTCTACCATCGTAAGTGGTTGGTTAGAAGTGTAATATAGAGGTTGATACCTACAGTGTATATAGTTGGAAACAGCACAGTCAACGGGCAACCATTAGGCATAGTATCGTGTTGATCTACACAAAGTACAGCACAGCAGAAAAATTAATATACTTGCGAAGCAAGTAGTATTAATAAGCAAACACTCTATGCACGGGGTAGGTGGCAGGTACGGGGCAGAGAGTTGGGGTGCACAGATGTCCGCGTTATTACATACAACTGTGTAAGAAGGACACAGGGAGGGAGTCTTTCAGGGAAAGGAAGACTGAAGGGTACCAGTCCTGAAAACGTGGTTAAGTCACAAATAAGCAATTAGACTCAACGCAGGGGTACTAGATTGGTGATAATTAGGGGCAGCAGAGAGTATTAGGGACTTATAATACTGTAGCCCAAGGTATGTTGTCATTAAGCCCACTGTGATTAGTCCCCAGATGGTAGACCCATCTCTGTTCCTTTTCGAAAAGGATTTTTTTAATGTTCCGCCGTGGGGTGATCTCCTCAATCATGGTCCATGTTAAGTCATTGGTGGTATGATTGGAAGTCAGGAAATGTTCACTCAGTTTTGTTGTGATGCGTTTGCACCTGATATTGCTCCGGTGCTCATATATTCTGAGTTTAACTTTTCTGGTAGTCATTCCTACGTAGCGTAGACCACATGGACATGTGATTAGATAAATCACATTAGATGTATTACAATTAGTGTGTCCTCTTTGTGTCCAGGTCTTGCCTGGTTCCAGGTTTAAGGTTGTTGTATGCGAGGTCAAATGGCAGATGCTGCAATCGGAGCAGGGGTAATGTCCTGTGATCGTAGGCAGGCCCCAGGCCTCTGTGATAGTCCTTTGGGTAGTGTTCAGTTGTACAGTCGGGCGTGTATGTACCAGACTGTTACGCAGGCTCTGAGCCCGTTTAAAAGAGAAGAGGGGTTTCTCCCACTTACGATTGTTAGTATTGATAATACTCCAGTGCTTATTGATGACTTTTTTCATTTTGTTGGATAAAATGCTGTAGGTCGTTACGCAAGTTAATGGTGTAGGACTTGTATCATTGGTGTGATCTTCCAGCAGTACTTCCCTGGGTTGGTTCCTAGCGTGTTTGTAACTCTTGGAGAGTATAGGTTGAGGGTACCCTCTTGCTACCAATTTGGAAGTAAGATCATCAGATTGGTTTTTGAAATCGCCCAGTGAGGTGCAATTCCGCCGGAGGCGGAGGAATTGGCCGTACGGTAAATTCTCCCTCAAAGTACGGGGGTGGAAGCTCGTAAGATCCAGTAGATTGTTTCTGGAGGTTGGTTTGTAATATGTCTTGGTATGTAGTGCTCCCTGCTTTTTCGTGATTATGACATCCAGAAATACTACTTCTGAGTGATCATGGGTATGGGTAAATCTCAGGTTGGGATCCAGAGTGTTGACCCATTCGAAGAAAGCAAGCAGGGCATCTTGGCTGCCCTGCCAGATTAACAGCACGTCATCTATATATCTTCTCAATAGGCCTATGGAGGATATATATGGGTTAGTACTGGGTAGGATGAATTTACGTTCAAAGTCATACACGTACAGTCCTGCCAAGCTTGGGGCGAAGGTACTAACCATTGAAGTACCTGTAGATTGTAAGTACAGGTGTCCCTGGTATTCGAAAAAGTTATCTTTAAGAGCCAAAGTTGCGCATTGGATGATAAAATCCTTGGAAGTTCTATATTCCCATGGATGGGAATTCAAGGACTCCTCTAGGACTCTGATTGTCTCGTCCTGGGAGATGCTCGTATATAGGCTTTCGATATCCATCGTCACCAAGATTGTCTCGTCAGAGTATGTCGTGTTGTTCAACAGCTTCAGTAAATCCTTTGTGTCCTTGAGGTACGTGGATGTATGTTGAACCAATGGTTTGAGAAAGTGATCACAGAAGCGTGATAATGGTTCCAACAATGAGCCAATCCCCGAGACTATGGGGCGGCCCGGGGGAGGGAGTCTGTCCTTGTGAATTTTTGGGAGGGTGTAGAAGTAGGGAATAGTTCCCTGACTCCCTGTTAGGAACCATGCTTCTGAGGTGGTGATAACCCCTTCGGTCAAAGCTCCTTCAACTATTCTCTTGATCTGATCTCTCAGATCGTTGGAGGGATCAGTGAGGAGCGGCGTATAGTTCTTACGGTCACTAAGAAGCCTTAGGCATTCTTGGTCGTAATCAGTGGTGTGTAATAGGACTACTGCGCCCCCCTTGTCCGCTGGTTTGATTGTGATATTCGCATTCTGGCGCAGAGAATCAATGGCTTTGAACTCCTCTGCACTAAGATTTTTGAAAGTAGAGGGTGTGTCCAAATTCTCAATCTCTGCGAAAACTGCCTGCTCAAAGGTAGTAATCTCCACCGGGATGGTATGTGGGGAAGGAGTAAATGTTGATTTTGGTCGCAGAGATGTGTCGCCCTTGTCAGATTCTACTGGCTCAAGGGTGCGTTCCTCAAAGAAGGCCTTGAGTTTGAGCTTCCTAAAGAAAGCGGAGAGTTCACAATGGAGGCGGAATTTGTCAGGACGTGCTGTAGGAACGAACCCCAAGCCCATTTCTAGGATTTTGGTCTCATTAATAGTTAGCACTTTGTTTGACAGATTAACTATCAGACTGTCGGGGTGCTCGTCCCTGCCACCAGTTGGTCCTGATGCTGCTTGCTCCGAGTGTGGTTGCCCACTGGGTCGTCTTGTGCCCACTGCACCCTTTGGTGGGGCCCTCTCCGCCTGCCTTTGCCCCTTTGGCCTCTCTCTAAAAAAGGGGTTTGTGCAAAGTGATTCTGTGGGTACATTGGGGCCGCAAAACCAGGGTTCCAGCCCATTTGTGGATTAAATGGGTAGTGGAACTGCATCGGGTACGTGCCGAAACTACCCTGTTGTGGAGGGAGGTTTGTCCATGTAGGTTGGTTGTGAGGGGGCGTGATCTTCCCCTTTGTTTCCCTCTCCTTGCTTGTCTAAAGCTATTGCTGCTTGAGCCACTGCTGTTGGACGAATCATCGGCTGTGCCGTAGGTATTAGTGTCGGATTTACGTGGTGCAACAAACGCAGGGTCTGCATAGGGATAGATTTTGTTGAACTCAAACTTCTTCAAATCTTTCTGGAATTGGGTCACCTTATTTTGGGTCAGATTTTCCTTATATTCATTGATGTCTTTATTTATCTCGTCTAGCCGTTTTTTAAAACCCGTTAGGGTAGTCTTGAATTGTGTCTCAGTTTGAGTTATTTCTATCATGATGGTTTCTGATAGACGGACGGCTGTTTTGATAATCAGAACCAGCCAGTCGCGGGTGCAATGCCATGCGATCATTGCCCATTCTTTTCTGAAGGTAGCGTCCTCCAAGAAAATACGAGGGGCATTGGTGACTAATAGACCCCTTGGGGCTGTGTTGGTCCTTAGGTATTCAGTAAGGATAGTTCCATGCAGGATCGTGCGTATGCGATTTTTCTTCAGTTCGGAAAGTTGTTCCCATTCACTGGTGTACGTGACTGCCTGTGAAATAGTGGGATCTGCGAACAGTGAGGGACGTGCTAGAATAGCATCAACTTCGGAATCTGAAAAAGTAAGTCCAAGAGTGGCCATTATGAAAGTCACCGGGAGATAAGAAGAGCTTGGGTAGGTGACCTCTTGGGTTAAGAGGAGAAAAGAAGGATGAACTCTCACAGCTGTGCGCTGCTCGAACTACAAAAAACAATGAGAGAGGAAGGGAACACAACACGACTACTCCCCTCGAGGGATAGATCTAAAAAAACAACGAAGTCCGTGTGGGACTAATCACAGTGGGCTTAATGACAACATACCTTGGGCTACAGTATTATAAGTCCCTAATACTCTCTGCTGCCCCTAATTATCACCAATCTAGTACCCCTGCGTTGAGTCTAATTGCTTATTTGTGACTTAACCACGTTTTCAGGACTGGTACCCTTCAGTCTTCCTTTCCCTGAAAGACTCCCTCCCTGTGGCCTTCTTACAAAGTTGTATGTAATATAGCGGACATCTGTGCACCCCAACTCTCTGCCCCGTACCTGCCACCTACCCCGTGCATAGAGTGTTTGCTTATTAATACTACTTGCTTCGCAAGTATATTAATTTTTCTGCTGTGCTGTGCTGTACTTTGTGTAGATCAACACGATACTATGCCTAACGGTTGCCCGTTGACTGTGCTGTTTCCAACTATATACACTGTAGGTATCAACCTCTATATTACACTTCTAACCAACCACTTACGATGGTAGACTTTCATAGTTCTACTCTCGAATATAGTTCCAACTATATACATGGGAGTTGTCATCTACTACATGATACTCCGAATCAACCATTTACGATGGGAGATTTTAATAGTCGTACTCTCAATAAAGTTTCGTCTTAACAACAAAAAAACCTGTTTCTTTCTCGATCAGGTATCCTAGACTACACGGCATTGTCCATCCCTTAACTCTGACACGATTGGCTCCCTAGCCTCCAGCATATCCTATCATGTATCAGCATGGGCATAGCTGGACCAAACAGTGTGGCCGTCTTTAGCCTCTAGCCATGTGATTTGCCTACCATAGCGACGCACGTCAGCTTCGCTACTATATATACGAGCTCCTCACTCCGGGCCCCTATCACCTGGACCCGGGCACGAGAGGCGTTCTATAGGTACCGAACGGGTGCCGAGCAACGAGGGCATGAGTAAAATCCCGTCCCCTTTCCCTCCAAGTTACGGTAAGCGCTTCCCAGCGAGACACCGCGCACTTGGTGATTCAACCACTTTCCTTTCATCTCTCCTTCAATTCCAGGGTGTGCCATATGCTCCCACCCTTCTCCCGGGAACCCTGAGGCTTCATACGGATATGCCTCCGAGCAAGATTGGGTCTTATCTTATTGTTAGTCTCTATCTATGACCTACACAGGGGTACGTTCCAACGTCCCCCTTGCCCATATGCTATATAGTTGTTATCACGTTATACAGCAATCACGTATGTCTCGATATACTCAACTAGACACGCTATTCAGGACGAGTTTCGAGTTACTTGCCTGACACCTGAGCCTTGGTACTTTTAGGTGCACCGATCTCACAAATAGTGCACCAGTGGTACTACCTAATGGCACATCACCGAATGAGCACCTTGTTTGCTGCTTGGCTGACATGGCAGCGACTGATTACAGTATGGACATTAATACTTATAATTCTTTCATTTTTTGTCTTCTGTTGTGTGTCTGTCAGTCACAAGGATAAACTCGTTTCTCTCCACCACTATAATTGTTGGCGGGTAATTTTTAATATAATTTTTCACACTCGCAGTCCTCGGCAGGGTGAGCCTTAGCGCGCTCATACCACCGGGACTCTGCACCCCCACTCTGGTCCTGACGAAAGCCTGTATACCATACATTAAGGCAGAAACATGTTGACCGCCACAGAGTGAATCTGGTCTTCTAATTTTTGACCCTCACTCTTCTCCCTTTTTAATAGTTCCAATTAGCAAAACAAATAAAATTGCCTTTTTGACTCAATTGGAAGCTTTTAAATTCACTGTCACCTCACACGAACCCCGCTCCGCAGTAACCTGGCGTTGCAGCACACTGGGATGGCATTCGGCCATACCCAGTGGAGCCCGATGATGAAGCATGTCACCAACCAGGTTGGCAAGTGAGGGCTTTATATAAAAACCTATTTAGGTTTTCTCTCCTTAAACAACATACAGTGTTGTTTTGAGTCAGCAGACTTGTGCTCCTTTGACCCTAAGAGGTTGTGTTTAAACCACACGGACTTCGTTGTTTTTTGAGATCTATCCCTCGAGGGGAGTAGTCGTGTTGTGTTCCCTTCCTCTCTCGTTGTTTTTTGTAGTAAAGGGAGATTTGCCTTAATAGCTTAGAAATGCACGTGTAGAAAGTGGGCATTTCTCTGCTCTAAAACTCTTTGTGGGCCTTTTTTACTCCTGTCCAAACTGAAGGCTGGGGAGCAAATCTGTGCATTCCTCAGAGACAGATATAAACACTGGGCATGCAACTGGAACAACAGACCTCTGCCGTCTGAGGGCCTGGCTGGATAGATTGGAGGGAGAGGTTTTAACACTTGGCCTCTGGAAAGCCAGGCCATGGCCCCACTAAAGATTAAGATCTGCATTCCATGGCCCCATGGCAGATTGGACTGAAATTTAGGGGGAGATATCGGTGGTTCAAAGGGAAACCCTCTAAACCACCCCAACTTCAAAGGCACACTACAGTAAAAATACTGGTGCCATTCTTCTGCAGGGTAGAAATAAATGTGTGGGGAACTGAGACTGGAGATCCTGGAACTGAGTGGTGCACACTGCCAGAGGAATCTGCTGTGCACAGGGGGATTACTGCCATTGGAAGGGACCATGCACCCTTCCTGAATAGTGGCTGGCCTGGTCTGACTACCTGCTGCTGTGTGGCACTCTCCAAGGGCTTGGTGGCTTTCCCACTGTTCTCTTGTGGAGGTCTCAGGGACGTCGAAGACATTCTACAAGGGGCTTACACCATCTACTTGTGACACCTGTAGAGTGATGCCCGTGGAAGAGGTGTGGCGCAGCAGCCAGGGTGCCTGACTCTGGCCCAGGGGTTCACGGTTCGATCCCTGGCACCGGCAGCAGGTCAGCCCAGCACCATGTTACTCTGGGCAATAGCTCACTTAATCTTCCCGAGGGCCCCCAGCGCTGGGAAACCACTTCGGAGGTAGCTGTGCGCTTTACAAATTCAAGGTTATTATTATTATTATTAGATGCCCTCTTAAGTGCCCACATTGTCTGCTGGATCCCAACTGCTAGGACGGTATGAGCCTAGAGACCAGATTGCCTTGTGCGGAGCCCCAAAAGTGTGGTCTTGCATCGTGGGCCTCAATACACATGCGCATCTTGTTGGTAGTGATCATGCCGCATCTCTCTTGTGAGACACGCGGACTGCATGCTCATTGCGTGTGGTGTCCGATTCACAGGTTGTGACCCTCGGAGGTGAGCACGTACCAGTAATAGTGATTAATTCTACCTAGTGCAGCACTGCTGAACTTCCCCTGTGTGTGTGCCTGGAATTGTCTGTTGCAACCCGTATCAACGAGCACAAGACATTACGCATCATGTCCAGGAAAGTACGGTATTTGTAACTCTTCATTGTGTGTTACCATAATAGTCTGGTACGACTAAGATCAACGCGCACCAGACATTGTGCCTCATTTCCAGGGAAGTACTGAGTTTGCAATTCTTCATTGTGTGTGGCCGGAACTGTCTGATGCAACTCATATCAACGCTAAGCCTGGGCAAAGCACTACGCTACGCTCGTGTAGTTTGCGAAGTTTGCGCTACTTCGCACTACGCGAATTGAACGTAGCACAGTGCAAACATGCGTAGCATAGCGTTGCGTAGTGCAGCGGTCATTTTTTGCTTGCTCGCGATCCTCACCATCAAGTTGGCGACCGCGAGCAAGCAAAATGACATCCCGGCGAGACTTTTTCCTTGTTCGCGATCAGCAACATCAAGTTGCCGATCGCGAGCGTGGAAAATAAACATCCCTGCGAGATTCTCAACACGAGGAGGTCAGGTTTCTCATTGCGAGTGGTCAAGTATGCTCGCGACCGCTCGTGATGAGAAACTACCAGTCCGCGTTGAGAAAGCGGCCGCTCGAGTAAAAATCTACTCGAGCGGCAGAAAACTACAGCTCGCACTGTGCAAGATGCCGTTTTCAATGATTGCACAGTGCCGGATGCTTGTCCACACTGTGCAATCATTGAAAACGGCATCTTGCACAGTGCGAACAGGGTACTACGCAGTTCGCAAAGTGCTACGCGTATCTCACGTAGTGCAAAGTGCACTTTGCGTAGCTTCGCGTAGTGCTACTTCGCGAACTACGCCCAGGGTTAATTCAATGCACACCAGATGTTGTACATCATTTCCCGGGAAGTGCGGAGGAGCAGATTCGTGTTCTATGGTGCCCGGATTGCCTAGGTGCTACTTTGATCAGGATGCCTCCTTCTTCCAAGAGACTCCCCTGCTTTATCCCCATTCATTGATTGGTCCTTGTGTGCCCTCGGTGTGGCGGACTAGCTGCCCTCTTCGCACCCGGCCCGGGGGAATTTGTTTTGCCAGAAAGTATTGCCTGGATCGGGCCTGGGTGGTGAGAGCAATTGACTGGGCTAAGGAATGTTCCATAGACCGATCAGAAGTGATTCAAGAATCTGCGTGACCCCCTCCTGTGCTTCGTCGACCTAGACTGGTGCCAGAAGGCACACTGTGGAAGCTTTCGATTAAACAACTATTGCCCTCAACCTGCTTCTGCTCCGCATACTGTGGGTGAACTTCCTGAGTGGTGGTCAAACCCCAATTTGTCAACTGCCACCTAATTAGTCCTGCTACCTACCCCCACCTTCTTCCCAGAAACCCTGACTAAGTATGACTCTGACCGCGATCGGCCTAGTATCAGGGCGATGGGTTTCCTTATTTGCAGCCCATGGGTGTAGGGTAGTGAGGGTTAGCTGAATGGTGGAGGGGTGCTTGGGCCACATGGTCTGCATGTGTATTATCAAGTGACCTTCCAGATATTAGCTCCTAAGTATAGCGTGAAAGGGTGCCGTATTTACAAGGCAGCGTTAAGCCAATTTTTTAAGTGGCTTAACCCTGCCTTATAAATAAGGGGAAGCACCTATCACTACCACAACATCAGGAATAGTGATGTTGTGGTGGCGATAGGGGCTTGTAAATATGCCCCAGAGTTTGACAAAAGACAATTCGAATCAAACAATGTTAAAGGTCTGAAGATTCTGAAAGCGTAAAGGCCGTTTTATGCACAGTAAATGTAAGTGTCATTCTTCTAGGATGGTTCCACCAAAAACAGCCATCTCGGTGCAGGATATCTTTGCCCAGCACCTCCCCCTGATTTCACGTTTGTCTTTGCTTTTTAGCATCCATTCTCCTTCAAAGCTGCTTTTCCCAGGAGCCAGGATTCCAAGCAGATGAAAGTTCATCAGTCCCTCGGGATAACTGGAAGTTTGATCCTCAGACAGCAGAGCTACCGCTCATAATAAAATTGTCTTTCAGGCGTCAGACAGCATTTGGCAGAGATCTCACAAACATAGAAAAATGCAACTATTTTCCTTACAGAATTGACAGTGGTTATAAAAGAAAATATGTTGTTATCACTTCTTATAGGGCAGGCAACAGCGGTGTAAGCTACCATCACACACAAGGGATTCAAAGCACATCAACCAGTAGTAACAGCATGACTCAAACACAGGACATATACAGCTTAGACAGAAACCTTCTGCTCAGACAGAAATTGCACAGCCCAACCAGTGGCAGTGCAATCTTCTTTCAGGCATAGAAGAAGCACAACAAAGACAGGAGCTATTCTGTTTCCCTATTCAGACACACACTTAGAAGCAAAAGTGCCCTCTTTCCTTACAGGACAAGGACAGATGATCTCGGCACCAGTGCAAGCTTCTCCCAAACACCAAATAGCTAAATTACAAAATATCCTTGTGCCATACAGCAAATCTCAGTAACATATAGAAATGTAGCAAACAGGCAAAGAGGAAAAAACTAGGGCAAATTAAAATATTTCTCCTTGTTATGCCAACCTTCGAGAGGCACAGGATTTTGACATAAATCCAGGTCTACAAGTCTTTTTAGATATGGATTAGTGTCGAAATCAATAGATATTAGCATGAAAACGCCCATGCAGCACCCATGGAACTCCTCCTTGACACAAAGTGACACAAAGCAGCGTATTGCCTTGCCTTGCATTTCTTTGGGTTACATTCCAAAGTTTGGATTGTAAATGCAAAGTCAACACTTTGCACTGGTCTGTGTTAAAAAGTAACGCAAACCTGAAGCAAAGTGTTTGAAAATCAGAACCCTTAGTTTTAAGAAATGTGCAAAACCATGCCGGTGTCGCTGCCCTACCCTCACTTTATAATATGAGAAGCACTACAAAATTACAAGATAAATCAATGTATCCATGCAAAGCCTTTACACATCACTGTAACCAATCTGCCTCAACAGCGATTACCTTTTACAGGGCATGCTTTATGAATACATTCATGTAAAAAAAGGTTATACCATTAAGTATGTCTATAAAATAGTACAAATTAAATACTTTTCAGCTAAGGGCGGAAATACATACTTTGCCACCAAGATTGTGCTGCAATGGAGATCAAGTTTTGCAGAAGGATTGTGAAAACTGTGAGATGTATTATTAGACTTTATGTGGCACGTTCTGTTGCATTATTAGCTATGACTTCTGACATTTTAGCACAGCATATCAAAACCTACTCCAGTGCTATACAAAACATATACATTTCTTAGGAAAAGGAAACTGCTACTTTCAGCCGCTCTTTTGCATGACTTTATTAATGATTTTACCTTAAATGGAAGCTCAGAAACATTTCATGAAGGCGTTTATCAGTATGTGAAGTGTTACTATAAGAGTACTACTTCAAATAATCATTCATGACTTTGTGAATTGGTCCCAAAATTTCAAGCTCCCAATTAGCAAAAGCGCAAAGAGAGCGCAGCTCTATGTGTACTATTTTATAACTAATATTCCCTGAAGAGTTGAATGTTAATCCCATTTCAGATGTTTTGGGGTGAATCCACAAAGAGAGTTAAGAGTATGTGAAGAAGTATTAATAGAGTAGTACTTCATCCCTGCTAGATTTGGGTGTCTCTAGTTGGCATAGGTAGGTACCTGTGACAAATAGGGACCCTTGCATCTAGTCAAGGTAAGGGGGTACACTCCTAAAATAACCCCTGCTCACCCCCTTGGTAGCTTGGCACGAGCAGACAGGCTTATCTCAGAGGCAGTGTGTAAAGCATTTGTGAACTCATACAGTAATCAAGTGACAACACCACAGATGGACACCACACAAGTTTTATATCAAAAATAAGTATTCTTGATATAGACTTATCACAATACTGTACTTAAAATGGTAGAATTAGCTTAGTTCTCTTAAGATGGGACATGCAACACTCAGAGTTCTATGTACCTTAAGATGCGTAACGCAAAACAATGAAAGTGTTGCAAGGACAGTGATGCGTTGAAGATCTGGTGCAAAGAAACAAAGATGGCACTTTCTTCTTGATGCAACATGCTTCCCGGTGATGCGGCGGCGTCTGCTACGACGTCGATCCTCTTCTCCGGCGATGCGAGATGTTTCCACACGAAGCGAGCCACGACAGGCCCTGCGGCACGCTTCCCAGTGATGTGGCGGCACCTACTGCAAATTCGATCCTCTCCCATGGCGATGCGAGTTGCTTCCACAATGATGCGAGCCGCGACACGCCCTGCGACAATCTTCCCGGTGATGCGGCGGTGTCTGCTGTGACATCGATCCTCTTCTCTGGCGATGAGCCGCGACAGGCCCTGCAACACGCTTCCCGGAGATGCGGCGGTGTCTGATGCGACGTCAATCCTCTTTTCCAGCAATGAGCCGCAACAGGCCCTGCGACACGCTTCCCAGTGATGCGGAGGCGACTGCTGTGATGTCGATCCTCCTCTCCGGTGCTGCGAGGTGCATTTGGGTTGTGAAGCGACAGTGGCAGTTCAGCGACACGCATCTTGTTCGTGAGTCGCGCTTCCAGATCCGTGTGACACGCAGTCCCTCAGAAAGCCTCGCAAAACAGCAGGCACTTCCAAAGAACTCTTGGGGAGCTGGTGGTTGAAGTCTGTTGTCCCTGAGACTTCAGCAGGAGGCAAGCTCTCTTCCAAGTCCTTAGAGATCCTTCACAAGTTGAATAAAGTGCACACAAAGTCCCTTCACCTTTCTTTGGCAGTCAGGCAACCACTGCAGGCCAATCGCCCAAGCAGCACTTCAGCTTAGGGATAGTCTCTCCTTAGTTTCTTCTGGTTCCTCTCCTCAGCAAAGGTTTCTTCTTGTTTCCCAAAGTGATCTAAAGTTCTTGGGTTTGGGTCCCAATATTTATAATAAGTTTTCTCTTTGTTCTCTGGAGGCAGAGAGACGTTTGTCTAGTCCAAACCAGTTCTGGTCAGTCCTGGAGCACTTTGTTGACAAGACTCCTTCTTTCCTTTCAGAGTGCAGGGCAGCAACATCAGACACACCACAGGAGGTGGAGCCAGCATTGTGGAGGGAAGACACAGCCCTATTCAGGTCCCAGGTGCAACTCCTCCCACCCATCTAGATGCAGATCTCTCTATTCAGCCCTGTGCTGACTCACCCTGTCTCCTGGAATCCCCCAGCCCCTGTCACTCAAACTCCAGACAAGAAATACACAGCCTAGCAGAGGCAGATTTGGATGGTTAGACAAGAAAATACCCACTTTCTAAAAGCGGCATTTTCAAACAAAGAATGGTAAAACCAACTTCACTAAGAGATGTATTTTATCATTCTGAGTTCAGGCATACTAAACTCGAATTTCTACCATGTTCCCTGAGTCAGCTAGGATTATAAGATGTATTAATCAAACTGCCCATTCTGGCCTATGGGGAACAGTTAGCCTTGCAATAGTGAAAAACGAAATTGGCTGTAATTCACTATTAGGACATGCCACACACACCAGGCCATGTCCTACATTATACTTACAATACACCCTGCCCTTGGGCCTACCATAGGGGTGTCTGATATGAAGAAAACTGAAGGTTTAGGGACTGGCAAGTGGGTGCACTTGCCCAGTCAGCATGGCAGTACCAGACTGCACACAGGCTCTGCAATGGCAAGCCTTAGAAACACTTTAACAGGCTGCTTCTGTGGGTGGCACAACCAGTGCTGCAAGCTCACTAGCAGCATTTGGATTACCAGCCCTGGGCACTCCTGGTGCACTGTACTAGGGTCTGACAGGTAAACCAGACCTGCCAATCATGGAATCACTAACCAAGTTACAATAGGGAGCACTTGCACTGTGACACTGGACAGCAGTGGCACAGTGCCCAAAGCATCTAACTCCAGCAAAAACACATGAAGCAACAGCAAAAAAAAGGAAGGGAAACCCACGCCAAGGTGCCAGGCCTTTGTGAATCAGCTTCATATTTTATTCACACTGTTCTTTGTTCATCCCAGAATATAAAATATAAAATGCTGCACCTTTTGTGATAAAAAAGTATCCTTACTTTATTCTAATGTAATCCAACAGAAGTCCAGAGGTAGCCATGAAGTAGGTTATTAGTAAGAGGTTTATTAAGCTTAGTGACAGGATGGTATGTAAGTTCAGTAGTTCACCCCCACCACGAGCAGCATCCTTGCTGCTCAGCACACACACTCCAATTGTCTCTCTGTCAACCACACCAGGCACTCCAGCATTCCACCACCTCATCAAGCATTACAACATTCCACACACATCACATTCATACTGGCTGAGTAGCGGGAACAGATAGCCAATGGAAAGGATGCAAAGCAACATTACAAGTTACAATACATCACCTTCCCTTAGGGAATACAATTAATAATAATTTTACAACAATGTACAATTGAAGTAAACACCATTTGATAATATCAATATGAAAGAGAAATATACAATATACAAATAACAATTGAAATTTGAAAGAACTAAATCCCAAATACATTCAAATTACACCGCTGTAATATTATGCAGGACTGGGAGAATGGAGGACACAACTGCGGTGTAACTCCCTCATCACTCACCCCCTTCTAAACACCACACATAGCACACCTGACAGTACAAGAAGTCTCAGGTAAAACACAGTACAGGCTACACGACTCTTCAACGTACACCACAGGTTAAGAACCACACAGGGTACACAACCCTTCAAAGTAACAACATTCCACAAAGGCAAAGGCACACACCCTACAAGACCAGGGTAGACCTACACTCAAGCATCTCACAAAACACATGGGCTTGAAATTTATGATGGCCTCACTACATCCGCACAGCATAGGCAACTACACACCCAGCAAGAACATGGTATACATGGCAGCAAACCTAGCCTGACACAGAAGCAGCACATGAAAACAAATTGTGCATGGCATACAACAACATGGCAGCAAAAATAAGCAAGGCATATAACAACATGTCAGCAAATACACAGCTTTGATGGCACACAACAGCACACTATAGACAGTAAGACAGGAAAACAATCAGCAGCATGGCACTGTAAATTAAAAATATTTATATGCATACTATATACCAGCATCACTTAAGACAACAATGCATAAAACATCTCTAATATCATAGTCCGGTATAATCACTAATGCAGCTCTGTTGAGCGATATCTCACTTGAGCCCATTGCAGTTCTGAATTTTTGACAGTTGTGGAAGCAGATGGCAGTCCAAAAAGACCAACAATGTCTTGTGAGTAACCGGCAATCAGGTGTTGTGGAAGAAGAAAACGTATACCATCACTAGACACATAAATTGGCACCTTATTTCCATACCTTGTGGAAATGGTATTGAGATACTAAATATTCACACCATCATTGCTGCAACTAAGCACCACAACTTCAGCTGCCCCAGAAGCAACTCGCCGTGTAGGGACGCACAGACGTCAGTGTTGCCATTCCAGTTGATAGCAGCCTGAAGCGCAACCTTGCACTCCAGCTGACAGCAGCCTAAAGCACAATCTTGGGCTTGCCCAAAAACAAAGATGGCAGCACACAGGGGTGAAGGGCGTCGGGAGGCTCACGGCGAGTGCGTGCTCCCACATCGTCGGGGGATAGCTTCCATTCCAGGATGCCAACTGATATCCGTGCAAGGGCTTCATGCATCACCAGTGAACACGGTAAGGAGAGAGCGCACTGGTAATCATGTGAGTCTCGCGGCCCATTCAAATGCCGCATATCATAACGGTAGACGATCAGCACTTACTTCCCGAGAATTTCCATTGAGCAACTCACCAATGTAACCGTTGACGCACTGTTCACCACATTGCAGAAGTGTCCCAAGGTAGGCTTTCCGCTCTTCCTTTCTCTATCTTTACAACATTGTGATTATGTAATTTTAGATGTGGGTCAATCTTTGTAAGTCTTTCAGCCATAGGTTTATAGGCGATGAAGTTGTGGCTTTCCAAGCTATTGGTAATTATTATTTTAGCTAAAGTATAAGGGAGAGCTATACATTTGCTTGTAGAACTATTTTGCTTAGATCTATATTGGTTTCTGAGTAGACAGCACTCTGGTCTACATCTGGTCTCTTTTTGTTACAGCTGAAACCACAGACAGTATTTATTTCCATTATTCACTAATCAAGTGGCATTCCCTTACCATGTGGAACAAATCTGCCCTAGTGGTCCACCATTTTTCACCCACTGTGCACCTCTATCCAGAAACCAGCCATAAGGTAATCAGGTTTGGTACCACTCCTGAAAAGAATGTACATTTTGGACTTCTAGGCCCGCCACTACGGACAGCAACACAAGCAACCACAGATCGGTTTCAGCTTTCTTGGGCCTCATCAATCAAATGTAGCTTGAGTGCTACAACATAGGGAGCACCAGACCCAACTCTAGACATACCCTTCACACTTAGGACATCTACTGCTGCATTCCAGGGCATCATCCTGGGAGTTCTGCAAGAGCAGGACCAGAAAATGTTTCTTTATGTCTTGTCTCTATCGAGATTGGTCCAATGGGTGAACTGGAGTGTGGCCCGAATGCTTGGTCAATGGCTGAGATTAATTCAAACATTCCTTCTGTCACTTTGTGGTTGGGATAACAGGTCTAGATATAAGCTTACACATGTTTTGTGATTATTTCTTTTTGAGTCCAATGAGGTACAGAGTCGTTTAGGTATCCACGTTGAGTACATTATGCCTATGTACCGAGTTTTGAACGCACATTCTCTGTTCACTTAGCAGAGTGTGTTGTGATCTCTTGTAAACAATTCCACACTACTTTTGAAAACTCACAGCTGGTTGGCATGTGTCATTGAGTGGTGGCAGCTCCTTTGTTTGAGATTAGTGATGTGCTGCAACTTATTTGCATTTATATTTCACATTCTCATTCCAAATTCTTACGAAATGTGCTACGCCTATCATCTCACACCTTCTGCCTTCCTCCTCATGGTCTGGCTTTACAATGAATGCAAAGTCCTCGCTTCAGCATGCAGAAATAAGCAAAATATAGGCCCTTCTTCACACCAATAAAAGCTATTAAGTGTGTGCAGCGGCTGGATGTATGTCACGTCATTAAAAATATAGGGGCTTCACTTGAGATTTTAGATCAGCCGCCTATTTTTATACTAATCTGCCAAGATATATATTTGAATTTGATTGAAATAGTACAAAAAGTAAAGTGTGTGTGTTTTATTCAGAACTGTAAAATTTAATTTATTAATGTTTCCAATAATAACCCCGAATAATAACAAGGACCAGGGGACATATAATGGAAAGTGCCACGGATGGGAGGGGGGGCACAGCAGGTGTTTTATCCAATTTCCTGCACCCATAGTATTATAGAAGGGGTGTTAGAAATGGGGGTCTCTCGTTGGCAAGGGTTTGCACCTTAGTCCAAATAGGGACCCTTCCTTTTAGTGCACCGTGCGGTGCCCTCAGGTTGTGGTGCAGGCAGCGGCTCAGTGACGGTCGTCCAGCGGGGTCAGTGAGACCAGGGATGTGGTGCGCAGGGATGCGATGCTCGTCGCGGTGCTGGTTGGTCATGGTGCAAGCAGCATCTTCGTCGTTGCTGAAGCGATGTCGCCGGCGGACAAACTGGAGTCGATGGCGTGAGCGTCAGTAGGCCAAGGCTGAGGTGCGAGATAAAGGCGGTGCGTCATGTAACTTACGAGCGGTGCCCTTGAACTAAGGTGCAAGCAACGGCATTGATGTAGGCGTGAAGCGTCTTTGTTGGGGATACCAGGGCGGCGATGGGAAGCAAGGCAGTGCGGAGTGTGGTGCCCACAGGTCACGATGCAAGTAATGGCTCTGTGGCGGCATCAGCAGGCGGCGGCGGTGAGACCAGGGTTGTGGTGCGGCATTGCGGCGGTGCCCTCTGTGTGGTGCCTTCAGGACATGGAGTCGGCAGCGGTGTCAGAGACGGCATCGGGTTGCTTTTCTTCTGTTGCAGCACAAAACACAAAGGGCCATATGTATCAAGCTATTTCGAGGTCACAAACACTGCGAATCACAAAAAAACTGTGTTAGCATTCGCAAAATAGCATTCTCCAATGTATGACAATGTTTCGCATCGCAAAATAGGTATTCGCTAAAATAGCGAATAACTATTTTCCAAGGCCACCATTTTGAGAAATCCATTTGCGAATTTGCAATTACCATCCCGCTATTTGCGAATTTTGCAAAAACGAATGTCGCAAAAAGCAACATCACAAACCAATTTATCAAAAATTCGCAATTTGCAAATGTTTAAAATCATAATTTTGCACCTGATTTTTACCACCACCTCAAACCAAGTGGTAACCAGGTGCAACTTAATTAAACAGGCCCAGAATGCCACTGGGACTTCCAAAATGGCAGCGCTGTATGTCATAGCCAGGAGGACGCGGATTCAAGCAGCAGCACAGAGAAGGAGGAGAAAGGAATGGGTCTTCAGAGTGCGCATCACTCTGTTCCAGCAGACAGAGGAAGAGATACATGAGAAGTATAGGCTGGACTCAGCTACTATACTAGACTTGATTGCTGAGCCTGTGTGTGAACACCCAGCCCGCAGGACCCAAACAATTCCACCACATGTGCAGGTTCTGTGTTCACTGCCCTTACTGGCATCAGGGAGCTTCCAGGGGGTGATAGTGACAGCAGGAGGGGTCTCCCAGAGTTGCCTGTCGTGCTTCTTCCATGCATTCTTGGATGCAATGGTACAGAGGATACACCATCATATCATATTCCCCGCCACACAACTGGCATTGTAGCAAACCAAACTGGACTTCTACCAGATTGCCCAGTTTCCACATGTCATTGGCTGCATAGATGGAACACATGTAGCCCTATCACCCCCCTCAGACAATGAGTACATATTCAGGAACTGGAAGTAATTCCATTCAATCAACATACAGGTAATTTTTATTGCAAAACATATCATGACTGATATAGTGGCAAAATACCCTGGCAGTACACACGATTCCTTCATTTTTAGACACAGTGGAATATACACATGTCTCACTGGGGCGAATTTGGCGAGGGATACCTGCTAGGTAAATGCATGTCAAGCACTCTGATATACAATTAAGAGCTGAAGTGAGAGGATAGTGATTAACTGTATGTCTTTCAACGTGTAGTTGACAGTGCATATGTAGTGCGCGCATTCATCCTCACACCGTACCTCAACCCGGCTAATCCGAGTGAGCGAAGATACAATCGCACACACAAGTCAACGCGCAGTGTAATCAAGTGCACTTTTGGTATACTGAAGAGCATGTTCCACTGCCTGCACAAGAGTGGAGGAGCACTGCAATATGGGCCAGAGACCTGCTGCAAGATTGTGGCTACTTGTGTCATTCTGCACAACATTGCGACAGAAAAGGCATACCAGTGTAGCTCACAGATGAGGATGAGGATGAGGTACCAGATCATCGTCGCAGACCAGCAGGTGGTGTAGGGGCAGCTGATGGCCGACAGAGATGTGACGAAATAACACAAAACTATTTCTAGGTGAGTAGTGATGACACAAAGCAAATAATGATTTAAGAATGACTGTGTTTTAATGTACCTTAGTGTCAGGTAAATTGCATTCACTAAGCCTACAAACACACGTTATGTGTGGCTCCTGCTGTTGCACATGTCATGTACACAGGACATGAGTAATGGAATATCAAATGTACGTATGCCATGGGCTACTTCACACATTAGCATTCAGCTGTGGCAACTCGCTCTATTTCTTCTGTGCATGTCCTGCAGTTGCACGCTGAGTGTGCTGACTGCCCTCCCTTGATGAGGCATCTGATGGTGTTCCCTGCCTCACACTATGCTGTCTGGGTTCTGTCATTGGTGGAGTGATGTTGCTTCGGCTGGAGAGCTCCTCACTGTCCCCTGCCCCCAGTGAAGTACTGGGTATTTTAGACCCAGCGGTGCAGGGGCACACACCCTATGACTTCTGGGTTCACCCTGTTCCAGACCTACAGAAACACAGAGTCTTCTGGGTGAAGTCAAAGATCGTTTATTGGCTGCAGACCAATTACAGGTATCCTAGAAGTACAACAGCGTGTATGTTCTCAGGAGACTGCTGAAAATCATAGAAACGGACTTCATCTTAAATACGCTTTTCCCTGCCTCAAGCATACATTCCTAGGTTTTATGATACGGTAATAAACAAGTGTACATTACAAAGAAAAGGCAGAGTCATGATGACCATCCCACATTCCAGTTCGGCCAGCCCACAATGATTTACACAGTAAGGTTCAGATCCCACATTTGATATCAATAGGCCCCAATAAAACACGGGCAGCTCCTGTTTTGGGAAACAAGTGATAAAGCAGGAACAGTCAGGTGTGAAAGAGATTAGCCGGAGGCTCGTGTAGAATGAAAAGGGTTTTATGATGGGTCAAACCCTGATACTAATCACAGGTGGACGGAGGAAGGGGAGCTCGTGAGACCAGTTTGACCTGGGGCAGCAGAGCCAGCTGCCCAGGTCACAGAGAAGTCACGGGAAAGCACATGTACTGTGAGGCCCGTATTTGCTCCATTATAGCCTATGTGAGGGCAATGACAAGATGGCCACCGCTTCCAAAATGGAACCCGCGTAGTGAAGCAGAATTACGTGTACACAGTGCATTCATAGCTAGAACGATATATAAAGCACTCGTACATGCCGCATTAATCATTTGCGGTTTGCTAATACCAGATAAACAGGGGTAGGGCCCTGTCCCCTACGCGGTGCCAGAGATTAAAGTACGACAGACCCTCCTTTTGCCCTTACATAGGCAATCACTATACTCATCTTCATCCGAGTCCAGGTCGATGTTCACGAAGTCATGGAGATGTTGCTGTAGCATCATCCTATTACTTAGCTCGTCCCTCGATACAGGTTTCCTTACACATAAGGTAGCACAGAGGCCACATATCGCAGGAGCACACTGTATGCACAGACAGAACAGGAAAAGAATGGCTAAGATCATTCCAATGACCATCAGAACTTTCCAACCCCAGGCAGATATCAATTCCCAGAACCACCCCACCAGTGACCAATCTCCTTTATCCACGTGTATGGATTCAGATATTTTATGGAGTTTGGAGATGGCTTGATAGACTGTTGGAGCGTTATCTGGTATGAAAATGCAGCAACTGGATTGGATAACCTTACATACCCCACCGCGGTCTGCAAGAATAACGTCTAGAACCATGCGGTTCTGTAAAGTCATAAGGCGATCCGCTTGGAGCTCAGCGGTCAGATTACCAAGGGCACCAGCCGTTACATTTACGGTGGATTCAACCACACGTGTCAGTTGTCTCAGGTTCCTACTATTCACCATAGGTCCCCAAAACGGCAGGAAGCCCAAAAAGAAGTCTCCCGCTTCTTGACCGGCAGTATCCTCCTTACTAATCACACCTCTCACAACTCTGGTCTTGTGATAATCAGAGGCAGCGGTAAATGTAGGCGGTAGCAGATTCGCAATATAACACGTGCCCGAGAAATCAGGGGCAACCATGTATATGCTCGGTCATTGCAGATGAAATATGTGCCCTTGGCAGCTAAAAACGCAGGGGAGAACTGTGACGGGAAAGTGTACGTTTCAGTACAGTCACTTCTTCCCAGTTGAGCTCTAGGACTCTGACCATTACCCTGTAAGCAGAACCGACCTATGTGGGGTACGACCCAGATTGGGGATGAGATTTTTCGCTGACTTTCACCCAGACTAATACTATACCCCGTCGCGTTCCATCCTACATAAGGTCTCAATTCTTCTTTGGGAATGGATGAGTATGCATCAATATCCCTACTCATATCGGCAACTCCTTTCATCAAAGCCTTATTATTGGTGATAGGTCTGATGGAAGGCGGTTGGCGAGGGGAGTACGTATCTAGAGCATAGAGAAACATGGTCTGGAATGCCCATGACGATCCATTGTAACTGTACGGCAACACTAGATAGGGAATACCTTTATTGATGGTATGTGGCATTAACCCACACACCCAGCAATTGGTCGTGTTCATTACTAGTTGGTGCTGGTGCAAAAGCTGGATAAACGAGTTATTTACGAACTCACTTCCATTATCACACCACACCATTCTTGGCATTCCAAACCTAGGGAAAAATTCTTTTACAAGGGCTTTGGCTGTGGATAGGGCAGTGTTATCTTTCAGAGGATAAGCCTCTATCTATTTTGAGAAAGCACAAACAACCACCAGTACATATTTCAGGTTGTTGCATCTTTCCATGGGAATAAAGTCCAGCTGCAAGACTTCGAATGGATATGATGGGGGTGCAAAGTGACCAGCTGGAGTTGGGGTTCCCCTACCAGGGTTGTACTTCAAGCATACCATGCAATTTTTGACCACATTCTCTGCACACTTGGGAATTCCAGCATTCTGCCATACTGGAGCCAACAACTTACAAATTCCTTTCGTACTGATATGTGCCATTCCATGTGCCATAGTAACCACTGGGAGCACATATGCGTCAGGTAACAACCATCGCCTATGTTCTGTCAGATCAATCCAACAACCATTCTCATCCAACTTACCCATACTTTCTCTCCACTTGCTTAACTCTTTCTCTGTGGCCTCAGCTTGAAGCGACTTCACACTCTCTATTGTGTTCTCACACATCCCAACATTATCTACCCATCTTGCGGGGCCTGCAACATACATTCTAGTCTTCACATTCTGTGCTGTTTCTTTCGCGGTCTCATCAGCAAACGCATTCCCACGTCCAACATCATCTGTAACTTTCCTGTGCGCACTGCATTTCATGATCGCAACTTGCAACGGTAGGGTCAGTGACTCAAGGAGATCATTCACCAACTTGCCATTCTGAATTTTAGCTCCATGCGACGTCAGAAACCCACGCTCTTTCCACAGTCGCCCAAAATTATGAGCCACGCCAAAGGCGTACTGGCTATCTGTGTAAATATCATCCAATCAAGAGAGGAGGGAGTTGGAAAAGATAGTTATCCATTCATTTTCCAAGGCATATGTCATAGATCAAGGGGGAATGGATCACTTGTAACCAAAAGTGGCGGTTCGTAAATCTGAATTTGAAAATATTAACACCTAGATAGGTGTTAATGAGAACCCTCAATAGCGTATTTTTTGAGTGGTATGGGCGGTTCTTGGCGGTTTATCTTGATTCTCCGCCTTATAGATACGCATCAGCATTATCATTGGGTCTCTTTTATCATGCTGCCTCCACCTGGAGGGAACCACTGCTTCTTGGTAGTGATCAGTAATAATTGTGCAAATAGTGAAAATAGTGAGGTTAAAAGTGTCGTACCCACACTACCTTGAAGAAATGACGATTTATTCTGGTAGGCGTGTGGGGAGACCGTTAAAAAGAGAGGTGGTGCTGAAGGATAGATTATGTACCCAAAGCACTGTAGGTGTCCATATCAAGAGGTCGACATGTTTCTGCCCATTCAGTGCCCCAGGAGGGGGTCGTGGGGCATTCTTCAGGACCTATTAGTGTGAGCTGTTGTTGTACAGTTCAAGCGGTTTAACAAATGCTGTCTTCAAGCAATGTGATAGACAGCTACGTCTCAGAAATACTGTAACCTTGAGACGCGTCCGAGTTGCGGTTTGCCGTGGCAGCGTCACTATCTTGCCTCAATTTCGGGCAGAGCACGACTTGTGCTGACGCTGGCAGGCAGGGAGTGCCTGCCAGCGTCAGCACAAGTCGTGCTCTGCCCGAAATTGAGGCAAGATAGTGACGCTGCCACGGCAAACCGCAACTCGGACGCGTCTCAAGGTTACAGTATTTCTGAGACGTAGCTGTCTATCACATTGCTTGAAGACAGCATTTGTTAAACCGCTTGAACTGTACAACAACAGCTCACACTAATAGGTCCTGAAGAATGCCCCACGACCCCCTCCTGGGGCACTGAATGGGCAGAAACATGTCGACCTCTTGATATGGACACCTACAGTGCTTTGGGTACATAATCTATCCTTCAGCACCACCTCTCTTTTTAACGGTCTCCCCACACGCCTACCAGAATAAATCGTCATTTCTTCAAGGTAGTGTGGGTACGACACTTTTAACCTCACTATTTTCACTATTTGCACAATTATTACTGATCACTACCAAGAAGCAGTGGTTCCCTCCAGGTGGAGGCAGCATGATAAAAGAGACCCAATGATAATGCTGATGCGTATCTATAAGGCGGAGAATCAAGATAAACCGCCAAGAACCGCCCATACCACTCAAAAAATACGCTATCTGTGTAAATATTCACTCTCATTCCTTCAGACAACACGCACGCTCTCGTGAGGGCAATTAATTCCGCTGCTTGGGCCGAATTATGTGGCACTCGTGCAGTTTCCACGACCGTGTGTAAAGTCGTGATAGCATATGCAGCAGTCGTGTCACCATTAGGGAGCTTGAAACACGAACCATCCACCCATAAAGTGCCATCACACTCAGTCAGGCGAGTATCTTTTAGATCTACTCTCCCTTTCATCTCTTCTTCTGTTCTGAACAGACAGTCATGTTGCTCAATCTCATCTGAGTCTGCTGGAATTGGCAATAACGTAGCTGGATTCAGCGTACTGCATCTCTTTATGTGTATGTGATTTGCTAACAGTGTAAGCTCATAGCCCGATAATCGCGCACTAGTCAAATGTTGTGTCTTGGTCCTATTTAATAATGTATCTACAGCATGTGGAACCATAACGATCAGTGTGTTGTCCATTACCAAACCAGCAGATTGTCGGATAGACATCGCTGCAGCAGCTGTCGCTCTCAGACAGCTTGGCAATGCCCTCGCTACAGGGTCCAAGGTTGATGAAAAATATGCGCATGGGCGCGGTCTGTCGCCAAAGGGCTGTGTTAACACTGACAACGCACATCCATCTTTCTCGTGAACATACAACGTAAAAGGTTTGCTGTAGTCAGGAGTACCCAACACAGGAGCTGAGCACAATGCATTGCGCAATTCCACAAAACTTTTCTGGCACTCTTCAGACCATGGGATAGGATTCGGTGTGTCTTTGCATGTTAAGGCTAACAAAGGTTTTGCCAACAAGGAAAAATTAGGAATCCAATGCCTACAGTATGAGGTAATGCCCAAGAAAGCACGTACTTCTCTCTGTGTTCTTGGCACACTCAACTGTGCAATGGCTTGAATTCTTTCTGGGGTCAGTTTCCTTCCCTCCTTCGACAAGAGATGACCTAAGTAGGTCACTTCTTGTTGACAATATTGCAGCTTAGAGAGAGACACTTTATGATGGAAAGCAGATAAATGGCGCAACAATGACAATGTGGCTTCTGTACAGATCTGTTCAGTATCCGCGGCGATTAGTAGATCGTCCACGTATTGAATCAGAATAGCGCCACTAGGTAAAACAAGTGCATCAAGCTGCGCTTTCAAAGCTTGACTGTATATGGATGGACTCTCACAGTAGCCCTGGGGAGCGCGTTTGAAGCGGAAGCTTCGGCCTCCCAGACTAAAGCCAAAAATATCTCTGCTCTCCTCTGCAATTGGGATGCTAAAGAAAGCATTCTTTAAATCGATCACTGAAAACCATGCAGCAGAAGCTGGAATCATCGTTAACAAGGCAGTTATATCAGGAACAACCGGAAACTGTGGCACAACAATCTTATTAACCTCTCTAAGATCAATCACAAATCTGTAAACAGGTGGCTGTGAAGGGTCCGTTCGTTTTAAGACAGGTAAAATCGGACTATTGCAAACGTTGCCTCTTGTCTCTTCAATCACACCCTTATTAATCAAGTCGCTGACAATGTTTAACAATGCTTTCTGGCCTTCATTAGAGATCTTGTACTGGGGAATACGTGGCAGTCTGACATTAGCCTTTAAAGTCACCACGTATGGCGGTATCTCCAAGAGGCCCACATCATTGGGACCAGTAGCCCAAAGGGCATCCGGAAGGAATGACAATTCAGGTGGCATTGTATTTTTAGACAAGTACATCGGGCAAATCACTTTCTTGCCTAATGTAAGCTGTACTCCTGAAGGAGAACAATACAGTGTAGCGTGCAATCTTTTCAACAAATCTAATCCTAGCAAATTCTCACCACAACCTGTCGTCAGAATCAGGGGTGCTTTCAACTCGCAAGGCCCAATAGAAAGTGACATGGGACTAGAAATCGGGTTCCTAACCGGGGCGCCAGAAAAACCTACTGAAACATTTATATCGCCAGACAAAGGTGCGCCAGGGAGTTTTGAATGCATGATTGAACTCTTTGCAGCACCAGTGTCTAGCAGAAAGGGCTCCGTTACATTTGCTGTAGTTACCTTAACATACGGTCCACTCTGATCCACTGGCACTGAAACAACTCCCTCTCTCTGTCTACGGCTGTCCTAGTAATCATTACTTTCTGCATCACCGTCCTCTGCATAATAATCATAATTATAATACTGAGCCGTATTACTAGTCGCATTGGCTTGCTGATCAAAGCTATTAATGGCGCTTTGGGGCGGAAGAGGACGCGCGTTCTGGGGAACACTTCCACGCCCTCTGCCTCTAGGAGCTTGCTGACCACCCCTACCTCTTGCGCCATACGCATTACCGTTCCGCTGCATTAATTTAGGGCAACTATATTTAAAATGACCTTCCTCTTTGCAATATGACATTGGTTGGGACCTACAGGGACACGTGGTTGATAATACCCATTCATTTTCTGATTGTTCTGAAATTGTTGGGGTTGGTGATAAACACCTTGGGGTTGCCTATAATTATTCTGACCTCCACGTGGCGGATAGGCCTGCTGCAAAAGGACCTTTGTCTTTAGTTCCTTCGTTTTCTTTTCTGTTCTATCTTTTTCATCTTTATCTCTGTTTTCATAATATTGTGCAGTAGCCAGTATTTGCGCTGAAGAGGAAACAGCCCAAGAACTTTCTGAATCTTTTAACTTTTTACACAGGTCAGGAAGTAGATTCTGCACAAACTTATCCACAAATAACCATTGGCCACCCTCAGTACTCATATCTTGCCCACTGTGGTCAACAAACGTTTCTTCAAACCTAGTAAAGAAGTCTGACACTGTCTCATCTTTCTTCTGCTTGCATGCAGATAACTTGTCCCAATTTACGCGCATCGCGGGCATTATTGTCTTCATATACGTGATGATTCCACCAGGCAGTTCTGCTACTAAAGGCTCAGGTTTCGCACCACCAGTTTGTCTAGCATCAGCAGCGATGATGTTAGCCCATGTGTCTCCTAGTTCTGCAGCATGATCCGTATTACGTATGGATCCCCACAAAGGCTGTGGAACCACATTCCCAAACAGCATATCTACATCAGCCAGATTCATTACACAAGATTCTGCAGTCTGTGACAACTCCTTATAATAACCAGTAGGGTTTTTACGGGGATCAGGCAATGACTGCTTGAGTGCTAACACCTCAGATCTTTTCCATGGAACATGTACCCAAATACGCTGGAAATGTGCTACGACAGGTGGATTAGCATTTGCATCAGCGGGTCTCCAAACTGGGGGAACCTCACACATCGGATATTGGCGTGCTTTTACCCTCTTTCCCACAGAGACATCAGGTTCAAACAACGACTGTTGACAATCATCATTCCTGAAGGACAATACAACCGCAACTGCTTTATCTACCTCGCGATCCACAATTATACCAGTTCCAAAGTCAAACCTCACTCTACACAACTCCTGCGGGCTCGGGTCTTTACCACTATCCTCCAATTCTTCACAGAGAATTTCGCACATTTTCTCAAACACATATCTCTGTTTTGGGGCATCCCACTGATGGAAAACGTTGACAACTGATTCCACATCATACAGTGAAGGGAAAACAATCCATCTACGCTCCATGCTATCAATTACCTTTTTATCATCAGGGTTAGGCAATTGACTACGCAGTTGCTTACGCTGTAAACCAGGAGTCGCACCAGATGACTCAAAGAGAGGCGACATTAATGTAGTAACCACATTAGCTAAGCGCTGTCGCGCTGAAGGAGAAGCTGAGGCGAAAACAGGAGGAAAAACAGAGGGAAGAAAAGAGGATGCAGAAACAGGTACTGGAGTGGTGGAAGGAAGAGTGTCAGAGGAGGCAGCTGCTGAATTAGGCAAAGTCGCAGGAAGCGCGGGGGCAGTCGGGAACACAACTGGCGGCCCTTGAGAGGGCTGCGCTATATGGACAAGAGCCGGCTGCGCAGCAGCTGGCGGTAGCGGCAAGGCTTGCAGTATATTAACTGGAGGTGGCATATTCACAAGCTGGGGAGGTGCCGTGGCATTTTGAGCATACGGGGGTGGTGAACTCAACAAATGCGACATCAGGGGATCTTTCTCCTTTTCTTCTAACTCATTCTGCTTAGAGTGTGGTAAGGCCGGGTAACATTTGTCGATCCCTAACTTACGCTGCCTGTGCAATTGCTCATTCATCTGCTCCTCCTCATTATCTTTAAATTGTACAGCTGCTTGCATTACTGTCATACCTCTCTCCCTTTTATTCTTTTTCGCTAGCTTAATTTCCTTCTGTTTGGCTTCCTTTCGCCATAAGCGGAAAGTGTCAAACATCGCCGGCCGGGCTTTCTTTTTGAACAATTTAATTTCCAAATTATCTAAAATATCGGTATCGAAACTACCATTTTTGGGCCATTTTAAAACACCGTCTTTCCTGGTGTAGTGGATCCATACTTCGTTATATGCAATGGGGCCTACGCCATGTTTTACATAGAGCTCATAAGTTGGAGTTCCAACCGGAGGAACCGGGCATGATTCCTCCAGCTGGAAATCTTTTCCACAACCTAAACAGAATAATCTACCAAATATTCTAGAACCAGGCATCTTTGCTCACTAGTCTAGATCCAAACGTCAAAGGATTATCAATTACGATAGTCTCGTGAATACACGAGTCCTCTGGCTTTGGCGTTTGCAAACTCCAAATTACCAAATCAAACGATCCCGAGGGATACCAAAACAAATGGGAGACGCTCCACTTATACTTAACTGAATATTGCTGATCGATGCGTCACCAGAAGACTCTCTCGATTGTTTCGCTCTCTCAAAACTCGTCAAGGGTCCAAAACAGGTCGATTAATCAGGGCAGCAGTCCTTCGTAGCCGTCGGGACGCGGAGAACCTCGCAGAAAAGACTTTCGGACCACGTCGACATGCAGGGGTCGATGAAGTGGCGGCCTTCCTCCGTAATTTCCACACGAAGCTCCTCACGAACCTCTGGCTTGGACTGGTACCGCTGAAATGGCCCCACGTTGGGCGCACACTGAAGTACTGGGTATTTTAGACCCAGCGGTGCAGGGGCACACACCCTATGACTTCTGGGTTCACCCTGTTCCAGACCTACAGAAACACAGAGTCTTCTGGGTGAAGTCAAAGATCGTTTATTGGCTGCAGACCAATTACAGGTATCCTAGAAGTACAACAGCGTGTATGTTCTCAGGAGACTGCTGAAAAACATAGAAACGGACTTCATCTTAAATACGCTTTTCCCTGCCTCAAGCATACATTCCTAGGTTTTATGATACGGTAATAAACAAGTGTACATTACAAAGAAAAGGCAGAGTCATGATGACCATCCCACATTCCAGTTCGGCCAGCCCACAATGATTTACACAGTAAGGTTCAGATCCCACATTTGATATCAATAGGCCCCAATAAAACACGGGCAGCTCCTGTTTTGGGAAACAAGTCATAAAGCAGGAACAGTCAGGTGTGAAAGAGATTAGCCGGAGGCTCGTGTGGAATGAAAAGGGTTTATGATGGGTCAAACCCTGATGCTAATCACAGGTGGACGGAGGAAGGGGAGCTCGTGAGACCAGTTTGACCTGGGGCAGCAGAGCCAGCTGCCCAGGTCACAGAGAAGTCACGGGAAAGCACATGTACTGTGAGGCCCGTATTTGCTCCATTATAGCCTATGTGAGGGCAATGACAAGATGGCCACCGCTTCCAAAATGGAACCCGCGTAGTGAAGCAGAATTACGTGTACACAGTGCATTCATAGCTAGAACGATATATAAAGCACTCGTACATGCCGCATTAATCATTTGCGGTTTGCTAATACCAGATAAACAGGGGTAGGGCCCTGTCCCCTACGCGGTGCCAGAGATTAAAGTACGACACCAGGAGACCTGTGCCACCTATGTTTGCTGTCTGCAGCTGGGCAAACTGCATTGGTGACCTGTACCAAACCTTTGGCAACATCTTGGCTGCAGTGTGTCATTTATATCTGCATCGTCACTGTGCATCTTAACAGTAGTGATGTGGCATTGAACAAACGGTGGACCGCCTTACTGTATAGATCCAGACGGGTGAAAAGACGTTGTTTTTCCCTGCTTCTGGATGCATGGTCCCTTTGCATTGTGGCACAGATTTCTTTGATTGCTCCAGTCATTTCCCTAATGCTATCTGCACATGCCTTATTGCCCTCTTCAACTGTGTGATTGAGCTCTCTGATGCCCTCCTTCATGTCTGTGAGATTATGATTGACAGACACCATCTGCCTGTTTATTGATCACATGCTTTTGGCTTGTAGATGCTGGACCATGACCATTGTGTCTTCCAGGCATGTGCTGGTTTGCGCCCTTGGCCTGCATCTCCTGCAGCTGTTGTCCTTATGGTGCACAGGGGGCTGATCATGATCCTGCCGCACATGCTCTTCTTGCTCTGGATGTGCCTCATCCTGTATGCCTTCGGGTTCTCCCTCCAACACCGGGAGTGGAGGCACAGTGGGACAGCGTCTTCTTAGCACAGGTGTTGGCAGTGTTGTCTGATCTGTGTCCTCTCTCCCTGCCTGGTCCTTTGGCTAAGGTGCCTCCTCAGCTTCTGTGTTGTCACCCTGTGTTGCAGGTTCAATTGTAAATACAAAAGCACTACTTATCGTGGGTCCTGCTTTCCATTGTTCACTGAATACATTTGGTTGCATTTTGTTGACCTAAGTGCTGTGTTACATTTTTGGATTTACTATTTTGTGTCAACTGCAGATACATTGCTGTGTGTCGTTGCTCAACTGTGTTATGTGTGGGACTACACCTCCCATGATGCATTGCTGGGTGTCCTGGGAAATTTGGAATGGAGTTGCATTGTTACTTCGAAATTGGGGCATTCCTGAGTGTGTTCTTAAGTGGATAATGTGTCAGGGCTGATTTAGCATGCAACTTACCTTGTCTGGTGTTAGGTGTGTCAGAGCTGTCTACATCTTCAACCCCGCTGATGCTTTCAGACCAAAGGGTGGACTCCACCAAATCCTCAAGGGGTGTGGATTCAGGCTCTGTGGATGTACCCCCACCAGTTTTCTTCGCCTCCGCAAGCCTGGTGGCAATCTTGTCCTTAGACCTTGAGCGCATGTCATACCATCACTTGCGTAGGTCACCAATGGAGCGCTGTGTGCCACCTGTATGTCCAGCCAGATTTTGCATTTTTGAGACTCTGGGATGTGCAGGGATTTCTTGCCAAAAAGCACTGAGTACCTCTTGCTCCTTGTCACTGAATTTATGTTTTCTTTTCCTGACAGCTGCCTCCTTATCCTTCTCCTGTGGATCCATTGTGTTTTGGATTGTGTTGAAGTTCAGAGTAGTGTGCTCCTGCTCCCAGCCTCTGACACAGCCTCAGGCAATCAGAAACAGCATGGGCAGTCACACTTCCTGGGTGTGATGTCATCAAGCTGCACCGGAATAGAGGAGTCACAAAATTGCGATTTCTTAATAGCAAATTCGCAATTAAGGAATCGCTATTTTGGAAATCGGTAATGGCGATAGCGATTTTTAGCGACTCGATAATTTTTTGTGAATAAATATTTACATAGCGTTTTGCAATTCTCAAATAGCGATTCGCAAAAAATCGCTATTTGGGAATCACTTAATGCATTTTTGATACATATGCCCCACAGTCCCTTCTGCTGAGGCCAGAAGAACTTCGAAGTCTTTGCTGTTCCTGATACTTATTGAATAGGGGGCAAGCTCTACCTCAAGCCGTTGGAGAAACTCACAAAAATAGATAGCATAAAGTTCAAGTCCAGTCCTTTCACAGCCCAAGACAGAAGCAGCCGCTGCAGGCCAACACAGCAAAGCACACAGCAAAGTGGTAGTGCCTCCTCACAGCTTCTCTGTGTCTTCTTCGTGGCAATCTTCTTGGTCCAAAACAGTTGTAAAGTTCGGGGGTCTGGGCCCCAATATATATACCACCAAATCCTTTGTTCTTTGAAGGCAGAGAGTGTCTGTTCCCAGCCCAAACGAGTTCTGTTCTCACTGGTGCAGCTTCCTGGCAGGAGGTGGAGACGGCATTGTGCAAGGCAGAGCAGGTTCATTCAGGTGCAAGGAAATCTCCTCCCACTACTCTAAATGCAGCCCAGGTCTATTCAGCCCAGCCCTGCCCCATTAAACTTCTGGAGCCACTGCTCCTCTCCAGCCTCTCATCCCAAAGCCAGACAGCCAATCCACAAACCCAGCAGAGGCCTACGGGATGGCTGAGCAAGAAAATACCTACTTGCTAAAAGTGGTATTTTCAAACACAGAATGTAAAAATCACCTTCACTAAAAGATGCATCTTTAGATTCTGAGTTCAGGCATACTAAACTTTATTTCTCTTCCTTGTTCCCAGGGCCAGTTATGTTTATAAGATGTTATAAACAAACTCCCCAATCCGTCCTATGGTAACAGGTAGCCTTACAGTAGTGAAAAACGAAATTGGCAGTAATTCACTATCAGGACATGCCACACACACACCAGGGCATGTCCAACCTTTCACATATACTGCACCCTGCCCACCGGGGTACCTTGGGCCGATCCTAGGGGTGACTGACATGTGAGAAAAGGGAAGGTTAGGGCCTGGCAAGTGGGTACACTTGCCAAGTCGACTCGGCAATCCCACACTGCACACAGGCTCTGCAATGGCAGGCCAGAGTTCCATTTTCGGGCTGCTTGTGTGGGTGGCACAATCCTGTGCTGCAACCCACGTGCTGCATTTGATTTACAGGCCCTGGCACACTCAGTGCACTTTACTAGGGACTGACAAGTAAATCAAATATGCCAACCATGGAAACACCAATCCATGACACAATTTACAATAGGAGCACTTGCACTTTAACATTGATCAGCAGTGAGAAAGTGCGCAGAGACACTAAGCCAACAAAAACAGAGTCAAAACCGGGAGGTCAGAAAGCTAAAAGTCTGGGGAAACACACCAAAAGATGCCAAGTCTAACGTGGAGCCACTGATGTTTGTGCGAACCCTTCTATAATATAGATCGCAGCTTCACACATTTTGCTTTGGTGCAATGTTGAGATGGCATTGCCCAATGCAAACAAGGACACAAATTGCATCGGTGCCATCTTACAGATGCCGGTGCAGAAAAACATGGACTTTCGGGAGCCACACTGATTATGCTCCACATAGATATGATAGGGTGTTTGTGCGACCCAAGGATCACCCTGCAGGCAGGTGCACTCACTCGCTGCACCCGCTTGCAGGGGCATTTTTGCCCCCCCCCCCCGCCTTTAAAAATGTAGGCTGGTTGCCCCCTGCTTAGTAAAGGCAGCCTGGTGGCTTCAGGAAGTCAGACCGTCTTTCACTAATTCACTCTTCCCAAAGTAGGTGCAAGTTTGCAACTGCAGTGAGAACAGTACAATCAGGCCCAGATTTACTATGATTTTTATCTCACTTTTGTGGCGCAGCCCTGACCCAAGTCATTTGAGGCATTTAGTAAGCCACACAAAGCCACTTTAATCCTTGTTTAGCAAATACAGAGTAATGCAAGGCAGTGCATAGCGATGCCTAGCATTACTTTACGTCAGTAAGGCATTACGTGGGTGGAGCATGGGCGTTCCCATGTATCTACCCATGTACTTTGACACAAACCCAGATTTATAAAGACTGGTAAACCTGGGTTTGCGCCAAAATTCAGCACCTACCCGACAAGGGTGTAACGAGGAAGGAGAAATATCTTTATCTCTTCCCTTTACTTCCTCTTTCCATGTGTGTTGCATTCTGAAGCACACATACAATGAGGAAAATGTCTCTAAGGATTGTTTTGAGCATTAAGGTGCACAATCCTGCTCATAACTCAGTCACTCTAGCACTGTGGTGCAAAGGTGCATATGTTGGTGCTAGGCATCACACAGCGTGACTATGCAAAGAGAGATTAAATATACTCCATGAATTTGTAAATATGGAGCAATTCTGCTCTCTCCCTTTCACGCAGCGTCGCGTTGCAAGTTCTCTTGCTATTCCATATTGCGAGAAATAATAGTAATTAGAACATTGGAATGTGGAGCACTCCATTGAATACAATGGAGTGCTCTGTGCTTCTACGGGCCGGTAAAGGCCCGCAGAGCAACATTCCAATGTTTTTTGAACAAAGGCCTCTAGAGCCCGAGAGGATTTAAATCCCCTCGGGCTCGAGGGGCCTTTCTTTTATTTGTTAGAACATTCTGCCCTCTAGTGGCAGAATGTTCTAACAGCCTTATAGCCCTTCGCAGCTGGGCTATACCGGCTATTAAAGTCCCGCTCCCTTGTTAAAGGCCATCGCCGAAAGCTGGAGCGGGACTTTAATAGCCGGTATAGGCGGGCTATAAGGCTGTAATGTGTCCCTCAGTGTGTAATAAGGCACAAGATAAAGACGCGCAAGGGGCAGACCGGGGCACAATGGGCAGACTAGGGCAAAGTGCCCTCCTTGTAATAGGGGCCCAGGTAGGCAGCCCTGTCCCATCAGATCTGCTTCTGGTGTTGTTTTCTTTTTAGAAAAATAACATTGTAAACTGTCAGGGTCAAACTATCAGAGCTTTTGGAAAGGGCTGCAAATTGAACTGTAGTATCTCCTCTAAAATTGAATTCTGTGCAAACTGGGAAGGCACTGAAGAATATTGCCCTTGGGCTCGCCCTTCATTAATTGAACTTTAACCCCTCCCCCAGCCACTTCACCACACATGGACGCAGTGTTAGAGCTACCTTACAAAAAAAAGTGATTTGCTTATCATGAAGTCTATCAAATTTAAAACGTGCTTGAGAATGGATATGCGAACATGGGATCAGATGTGAGCTAAGCACGCGAAGGGTTTGTGCAGTTTTTATACTTTTTAGGTGAACGATATTTCATTTAAAACGTTTACTATCTTGAAAATAACTCGAAAGCCCTTTCATTTCAGTGCACGTGTAAATGAAGCGTTCTCTAGCAACAGGATTGTGTTGAGATGAGCACAGAAGTCAAGTTATGCGACCAGTGTATCGCTGCTGAGAGTGTGCAGCATGGTAACGATGAAAGAAACACTCGTACTTGATTTTGCAACATAGGAATTAACTGAAAAGGCGAACACGTTGCAACTTACAAAATAAAAGGTAATTATCCAGTTCGTATATTCAGCCGAGATGCAAACAATTATTATGCCAAGCAAGCCCCGGCATGCCTATGCATTAGTAGTGACAACATACACGTTGTGGCCTCTCTCAAGGCTATGTTGACTATTGATGTTACAAGCGAAGTGAAACTAGGTGTGAATGTTTTTCACACCTACGACTTTACCTCACTTGACCAAGGGCAACGGTTCGTCGGTTCCCCATTGACTTCTCGTGAGCAAGAAGTGTCGCGCCCTTGTAAGGCGCGTGCCTCCCCATTTGTAAAACATGAAATGATGTTAGGAGTGGCAAACAAATACACGCCCATGTAGCTTTCTTATGATGACACATCACATTCATATCCATTTAAAAAGTCCATCATCCAATGGGGTAAAATGGTGCAGATGCAAACTGTGCACCTGCAAATTCGCGAGAGTGTGCAAATTAGTAGGTGGCAAAGTGCGCCCTGTTACATGAGAACGGGAAGTTAAGAAAATAGGGGCAGATTTATAAGCCCCTTGCGTCGCTTTTGCACCGTCGTTGCATCTCTTTTGTGACGCAGCGGCAGCGTAAAAGTTCCGGCCCATTTACAACGTGACGCATCTAGGGAGATGCGTCACGTTGTGAAACCCTGCGCCACATTAAGCCTGCGTCAGGTTTAATGTATGCAGGGTGGGCGTTCCGTCGCAGGAAGCCCCGTAAAAGTGATGCAGTGAAATCTACAAGATTTCACGGAGTCACTTTTACGTCCATGCTGCGTCAAAACCCTGCGCCTGCTTGAAGCAGGCGTAAGAATTGACGCAGCGTGTTAGGCATAGGGCACCCCTGAGCATTGCTGGAGTTGCGTCGTGCTTGCGACACGACTCCAGCAATGCGTGACTTTTCTGTCAACAGATGCGTCAGAATTTCTGACGCATCTGTCAATCCTTGCGCCATGGTGCACCGTATTGTAAATACGGCGCATCCATGGTGACGCAAGGATTTGGCATGTTGGCGCAGGGAAAGTGACGCATGTTTACAGATGCGTCACTTTCTTGTAAATCTGCCCCAAAGTGTCTGTTATATCAAATTTCTGTACGCCCAAAGAGCGTATTTGCACAATTTACACTCATGCTGGGTTTCCATGCTACAAATCACGGTTGCAACCATTTGCGTCTTCAGCACAAGCCATAATCCCTTTTTGGGCACAAACAGGAGTTTGCAGCCAAAACAAGTTTAGTGGGCCAATGGTGATCTGCGCCTATGAAGGTACTTTTATCATCTTGTGAGTGTTAATATATATATAATACAGCTTGATTTCATACTTTTCTGAAACAAATCAAAGGAGAACTGTTAAGACTAACTAGACAAAAACAAACACAAACTGGAACACTACATTATCCACAGTTAAAGTGGCCATATGCCCTACGTTATATATTAAGACATTCATTTATTTATATATCTAATGTTAGATATTAAGACATTTATTTATTTGTTTTATATATTTAACTGTTTTATAAAGTGCTGAGTTGTGACCAGCCGCTGCTTTACACTGCTGCTTTGATGCTTTGGCAGTTTTAGGCAAATCCAGTCCTCTTTCAGGATGATGCGCAGTCTGATGCAGCAAAAGGAGAACTGATTTAATTTTGCATTTCATTCCGATCATCAGCTGGGAAAATGAATACATTTATTTTGTACTTAGGTTTAGAATATATTAAACAAAGACCAAATGGGTTCATATGTATCATCAGCACCATTCCAAGTAAACAGCATATTCTCATATCATCAAAGGCAAACAAGATCCTCTACCCAAGCAGCTGAACTTGTCTTAGATTAGGATCTGTGAACCCACTCTTGCAGATTTCAATTTAAGTATGAGAGTTTTAGTAAAAGGTCTGGTCTAGTGGGGAACTTGGCAGTTACTCCGCACCCGTCACACACCGCCAGAGGTGACTTCTTCAGGGAAGGTAATTCTGGTTATGGTCCCACCAGGAAATGGGCTACAAGTGGGACAGTTGTGGTTTAAAGGGTACTTATTTCAAGATACTTGATGGTAGGGTACATCACAGTGAATGTGCGTGTTTCCAGAAGCGGTCATAGGGTGTGACGACTGATAATGTCCATCTCAACTAACGCAGATGGCGGTTTTAGTACTTGAAATATTACAATAAGAGCTGTTTTGACCCACGTCTGACCAAAATTCGGACAAGTAGAACAGGTCCAGCAAAACATCTCCATATTTATGCCCAAGCTGTTCCTGTAAAATTATATGCAATTATTTTCCTTAGTCATTGTGAACCGGCAATGCCCTAATAGGGTGACTTTTGCAACTGGCAGCAGGAACCTTCTTTGATGCTAATGAACAACCAAGAAGTGGCTGGCACCACATTCAGAGATAAATGGATTGTTGTATATCACTCTGCAACCTCAAATGAGTCACACGTGGATTTGCATTCTCATGCCTACCTAAGTAAGTTACTATTCTCAAATAGGTCCCTTCAGCACAGACTTAACCTACTGATATTGGGGCTGATATACAAGCCCCTTGGCCGCCGGCGCGTCTCTTTTTGTGATGCATAGGTGGCACATTTTCCTGCCCTATATTTACAAGGACAGGAAAAGCCACCCTGCGTGGCTTTTCCTGTCCTTGTTAATACAGCCCCTTTACACGCAGCACTTTGCGTGAAAGGGGCGTTCCATTGATGTAGCTGTGGGTGTACCCTCGCAACGCGCATGGAACCTGACACATTTCTAGATTTACGACAAATCATAAATCTGGAAATGCTTCTGAAATGCTACGCCTTCCCAGAGGAGGCATAGGTAGGCACAACTAGGAAAAATGTATTCATTTCTCCTCATTTTTTTCCTCTTTCAATGTATGCCGCATTCTGCAGCACACATAGAACTAGGACATGACCTCTGGTGATTGTTTATGTACAGGAAGATGTCCCTTCCTGCACATAAATAATCATAAAAAAATTATGTGTTGCAAGTTCTATGTGTGTTAATGCAGCACACATAGAAGTTGTAAAACACCATTTCAGATTGTTTATGTGCAGGAAGGGAACCCTTCCTGCACATAAACAATCATCTTGTGATGCAGGCATCCTTGCACCATGGTGCAAGGGTACCTGCGTCAGCCAATGGCAGCCCATTGTGTACCAGCACAGAGGAGAGCACAGGAATACAACATATTATTGTAAGTATGTTGCATCCCTGTGCTTTGAAAGTGCCGCAGTGTGGCTCAGTCTAAGGGCGTGTGGTGCCAAGCTGTGGCACTTTCTTATAAATGAGGCCCATTGGGACAGATTTACAAGCCCATTGCACCACCGGTGCGTCACGATGCGTGATGCATCGGTAGCGCAACCTGCTGCGTGATATTTATAAGCACACGTAAAGCCACCCGCATGGTTTTACCTGTGCTTGTAAATATCACCCCTTTTTACACAAAACTTTGCGTGTTAGGGGCGTGACATGGGTGTTTTTCTCAAACAATATTGAAGTAACACTATTCTGGTGCCATACATTTTGTTGTTGGGGTGCAGTAAATGTCTCCTACAAGCACTAAGAGGGAGAGTAAATGAGAACAAATAAGGGTGAGAGAGGGAAATAAGGGAAAGTTGGTAGAAAAGGGAAAGCAACTTGGAAGGAAAGAAAGTCATTAAGCTGAAAAGCCGAAGGTTAGCAGGTAAAAGTGAGGGAAAGTTAAAAAAATAATCAAAACGTGTCTGGGATTGGGTGAAAGTGAGTCAAAACAACTCAGAATTAAGTGGGACAGATACAGGATTGCAGAGTCTGAGACTATCAGCAAAAGGAAAGTTAATAGGAACCAAAACCTATGTACAATGTTATCTACCGAATTGACTGATGACACTTTCACTGATTAACATTGATTCTCTTTGTCATAATCGCAAAAAGACCAAATGATGGATGAAATGCTGAACAAATCAAACAATCGCCCCCAGTCACAGATCTGGGTTCAATATATCGTTTTGTTGCTCACTACGCCACCCCAGTTTGGACCCAGCCATATGCAAAGTAGTCCTGACCCTGCTCCCCATGGGAACAGTCGAGCCCGAACTGCCAGTCATAATGCACACTGAGTGATGGACAGATTAGCTAGTGGGCAGACATCAGTGACATTGAACTGAATATGTACTGTGTTAGGATAGCTGATTTACAAGCATTTCTCTCATATTTACTAATGGACAAACATTCGCTGCACAGCATCTGTGATGCAGAGGTCGCTGACACAGTAACTGGTGGACTTGCATTCTTTGGCACAATGATTGATAAGGATTCTGTGGGCACAGATACCTGGATGGGAGTGCAGTGATTCAGAGACTCTTTAAAAATGTAATTAAGCGGAAAGTGAACTCATAGTAATTGACTCTCCGTAATATTTGTAGTGTTTCTTCCACAAGGCTTGCCTAAGAGACCTGCGATTTATCTGCCCATCAGTGTGTCACCTCAGCGTAAGGAGCCTTCACTCCCTTGACAGAGGACCAGTCACTATACCTATGCCCTCATTATGAGTGTACTCTTAATTCCATGAGGCCAGTCACAGCAGTTACCAGCCCATCGGAAATATGAGGTTTTTTCCTTTCACCAGGAATTGTTCAGCTGCTGAAAGGTGCCACAAACTCCAGGGGCAAGCCTGGTCTAAAATGAGGAATAACTGGAGTAATTGCCACTGAAATTAGAGATTCCCCAGCAAACTCATCATTTCTAAGTGTACCCTCACGGTCCAACTCATTGTTGGCTGGATATTCCCCATCACCTGAGATACCGGTACCCAGATATTGGTAATTCCAAAGGTGGAGAAAATCCACCAGGCCTCAGCGATCCCTGCCTGCCTCGGATCTGCAAGTATTTTTAGCAACCCCGCCAGCAGCAGTTCCTCTGAATACTGATGAATTTGAAGAGCATGTGTTGTTATGTTTGCACCAGCTGTGCAAACTTTGATTTTAAAAAATGAGCTCCATAATCTTGAGTTTCATTTTTCAAAAACAATAGCCCTGACATGTAGTGAGTTATCTCCCTGCACCACGGGCTATTGACATCATTTCAAAATACTACCATGATGAAACAGCAAGCCAAACATACACATAAGAATGTACACAAAACGCACCTCCCCCAAAAGAATCCCCCACAATAAGTCCAATGTTCAAAGTGTTGTGATCATGGGGTGTGCACATCCACCACTCCCGCTGTTTCCAGAGACCAGTCAGCAAGACCAATACTGAATCAAATACAAATGTGGAATGCACCACCAACTTCGAGTTCCAAAATGATTATGTCCATCCAATTGTTGTGATTCCAAAATTCATTTATTCTTCACATCAAATATTATTAAAACAGCCAAATAGCCAACACGTTTCGTGCAACTTCCGTGGACTTCCTCAAGGCTGTGGAACATACAAAACATACAAAATTGGGCAATAAAAATCCACACTACATTTAACACTTGTGCCAGGTGATTGCCAAGTTTTGGTGCTGGATCTACAGTTCGTTGGTAAAAGTGGGGTATATTAAGAAAATTGGAACTTGCCTTCTTTTTTGGCATCTGTTATAACAACTAATAATATGCTTTGAGGTATATTTATGTCGGAGTTGTGTCGCCCTTGTACCACGGAATGGGGCTTACGAGCGACACAACTCTTCGGTGTGTTTATCAAGCCATGCAAGGCCACCTTGCGAGGCCTTGCATGGCTTGATAAATCCAGAGTAATGCAACGCAGCACAAATAGCTGTGCTGCATTACTCTGCCCCAGAGAGGCGTACCATGGGTGGAGGGTTGGTGGAGTGTTGGTGTTCCCATGCATCAACCCATAGATTTTGGCGAATTCTAAGATCAGTTGTAAACCTCAGAATAAACTAAAATGCTACGCCTCCCCAGGTGAGGCATAATGAGAAGAAATACTTTTATTTCTCCTCGTTACTTCCTCTTTCGATGTGTCCTGCATTCTACAGAACATATAGAAAGAGGAAAATGCCTCAGAGGATTGTTTTTGTGCAGTAAAGTAACCCTTCCAGCACAAAAACTTTCCAGCTTACAACACAGTCAAGTTGCAATGGTGCCTGTGTTGACGCTAGGCAGCACATTGTGTGCCAGGACTGATAAATTACATGAATGAGCCGTAAGTTGTTAAGTACAGCACATTTCTGACCTTTCACTATCACTCAGCACAGCAAGATAACTTGCTGCGCTGCATGATAATTTTGCATGGTAATTTCATAAACATGCCCCTTGGTTTTCTTCTTTCACACTAATTTATGTAACAATCTACTCACTGCAAAACTAGAACTAATGCTATCTGCACCAAATTCTAAATCAGAACAGTGCAAAAAGGTATAGAAAATGTTTGTGTCCCATTTTGATGGCTCCCACTAAGAAAGTGTTAAAGTCACTGAACAGATGTAAGCCAGACACTTGAAAACTGCTATGCAAATTCGGAAAAGTGGCACTTTCAGAGGCAGCATCAAGTGAGTGAGAAGCAGTGGAACAAAGCAGTCCCCTGACAATATTATAAGGACTAGTAAGAGACTGCACACATTTAACGAAGTTGGCAGGAAATGGAAGAAAATGCTTCAGTTGGGGCTGGACTAGGGAACCAAAAGGAGCCAGGCAAAAATGTTCAAACCAGACCGCTCCCTTCATCTCGTTTTAGGACTCCGGGCAAATCACCACTGCTGATCAGTCCTAAAGTGCATATGTGCTCTGTGTAAATTGTGATTATGGATTGGTGTTTCCATGATTGGCTTGTTTGACTTACTACTAAGTCCCCAGTACAATGCACTGCGTGTACCCAGGGCCTGTAAGTCAAATGCTGCTAGTGAGCCTGCAGCACAGATTGTGCCACCTGCACAAGCAGCCTTGCAAAAGGTTCTCAGACCTGCCATTGCCATGTCTGTGCGCAGTTTGGTACTGCCATGTCAACCTGGCAAGTGCACCCACTTGCTAGGCCTTTACCTTCCCATTTCTGACATGCGAGTCACCCCTAAGGTAGGCACAAGGTACCCCTGTGAGCAGGGTGCTGTGTCTGTGAAAGGTAGGACATGTTTTGAAGTATGTAACGTCCTGATGTGAACTATAGGACATTTTGTTTTTCACTACTGAATGGCAATCTCTCCCATAGGATAGAATGGGAGTTTATTTGTAACATTTTATAAATATAACTTTCCATTGTGACAAGATTGGAAGGTAAAGTCTAGTATTCCCAAACTCAGAATATAAAGGTGCATCTTTTAGTAACAATGATTTTTACATTATGGTGCCAATTCCGATCCGTTAAAAATAATTTGCGTATGACCCGTATCCGTATTTTGTTACGTACGAGTCGTACAAGTACCGTACAAACGGCCAAGTACGATTCGTACGTGAAAAATAACTATGAATAGCGTCGGGAAAAGTCTACGAGAGTGCGTCGGAAAGTTTTTACGTCCGAATATCGTCAGGAAAAGTGTACGAGAGTGAGCCAGACATTTTTACGTGCAAATCGTAAAACACAAGTCCGAGCGCGCAAGTACGATCCCGACCGTCCATCCGAATACACAATTGCACGTAAAAAGGCCCGTACGGAGCCAACGCAGTAGCACACATGTACACAGGTAAACTTATGCCCGTGTACGAGCCATACAGCCCCCCCACCCCCAAATATGTCAGCACCGTACACCACACTGTCCGCACTGTACCCCAGCCCCGCAACTGTACGCGCCATACCCCCCATGTACACGCCTTCCCCCCATGTACGCGCCTTACCCCCGCATGTACGCGCCGTACCTCCGCGTGTATGCGCCGTACCCCAGGGCCGCACGTGTACGCACCGTACCCCCACCGCATGTACGCGCCGCACTCCAACACCGTACCCCAGCACCCTCACCCAGCATCGCGTATGTACGGATCGAACCTACGTGAAAAATACTCTTACAGAACCAGGACACTGTAAAACAGCACAAGGAGGGTCAATTCGACTCGCACAACACCACAAAACAAATCTACATGACAAAATACATCTTAATGACTGACCTGGCACATCCAAACAGGCAAACAGAGGCCCCAAATCACAACCACCTCTTATAACACACCCACCAAAATTCAAACACAGCCATACCCAAAAATGGACCAATAAAAAGGGCCCACACACACAACCCATGAGCCTTTGCAACAGACCCACTGCTGCCAGACCCCACAGAGAAACAATTCCACATTACTCATACCTTCACTGCACCTTCACTCACACACCTTCACACAACCTCCTCCACTAACATCCCCCTCTTCACATTCACACACACACCGTCACATTCACACCCACACACCCACAACCATCCACACCCAAACCCACACCCACACCCACACCATGCCCACAGACAAGAATCCAAAGTTCACAACGGCGGAGCTGGACCTCCTTGTCAACGAAGTCATCAGAGTCGAGCCACAGCTGTTTGGAACATTGGTCAGCCAGACCAGCATAGCTGAAAAATCTGCCATGTGGCAGAGGATTGTTGATAAGGTGAATGCTGTTGCGCCCATCCGAAGGACCAGGCATGAATGCCAAGCCAGGTGGTACGATCTGCGCAGGGCGGTCAAGAGGAAAATGAACGAAGAGTATGCCCAGAGTAACATCACTGGAGGTGGGCCGCCCCGCAGACCCGTACACTACCATCCCTGGGAGGAGAAGGTGATGGCCCTGCTACCGCCGGTGGGAGTACACGGAGTCGAAGGAGTCGCAGAGCCTGGTGAGTACACAAACTTACGTAACATGGGGGCAATGGGGTCCACACCACATATACACCAAATGCACACAACTTCCCCCAAGCACTCACCGCACACAACCACACTCAAAAATCATGCTCATGCCACTAACGTCTCCATGCACCCTTCACAAATCGAGGCAAGGCCATGTCCAAGGCTACAACAACCACAAACACAAGACTGGATGTCTGGGAGGCTGGGCCCCACACAACACATTGTGAAAATGAGACGCAGACACCAATGCCCTCAGCCCATATGGCATAGGTACATACCCATGCACAATGCACAGGGACTGGCAAAGTACTGACAAGGTAGCTGACACTTGGCCCTGCTGTATGCAGCACAAGGCCCTCCTGGGACCACTGTACACTCAAACACCAACTCCACAAGCACAGGTATCTAGCACAGGAACTCACACTCACTGTCATGCCAGCATGCACCATGAGGGGACAGACACATCAACTGGGAGACCCAATGACAACTCACACTACACACAACAGCAGGCCCGGTCACAACCCCCCCCCCTAACACAAGCACACACCCCCGGGGCAGGCAACGGATTTACACACTCCCACAATGGACATGTGACACAACAAGACCAATCCATAGCCAAATAAGCATCATAGCCAACAATCTACAGGTCAAACACTCAGGAGAACATCCCAATCTGTCCCCCGCAACATACCCATCCCCAAGTGGACATTGAGAGGAATGCTAGGCACATCCAACTACCTGGAGGAACTGTGTCAACTTGAATATGTATGAAACATAGATGTCGCATGAAACACCATTAACATTGTCTCTCTCTCACACACAGGGCAACATCAACGATCTCCCCCCAACACTGGGGGGGAAGAATCATAGTCCCAGGCTCCGCGTGAAGATGATCCCACCGGCAGTGACGACTCTCACCACTCCATGGATGACCCCGACCAACCTGGACCCTCTGGTGCCCAAGCCCCTGCAGCACCTGCGTCAGGTACATCTGTGCCAACCACCACCCCCATTCCTGCCACATCCCAGGACACACCCAGGAGCCCTGCTCGCACTGAACAACAGAGCCAGTCTGACCAGGAGGGACAAGGTTCTCCGGGCACCCAGGAGGAGGCAGGCAACCCTGCAAATGCCATCCCTCAGGGGTCCAGTAGAGCCGATGTGCCCACAAGGGCAGGCCAGGCTCAAGTGGGCAGAGGTGGTGGGAGTGGAGGCAGGCGGAGGCGCGAACCTGACCAGCCAGCTCAGGACACCGGTATGTCACACATACGCAACATCCTGGACTCATACCGGCATGACACCAGAGGCATCAACCAGGTCGTGTCGAGACTCTCAGAGATGCAGGGGACCCTCGATGAGATAAAGAACCTGCAGGTCGAGCATCATGCCAGTCATCAACAACACCAAGGACGGATGGAGGCAAGACTGGCTGAGCTCCTGGCAGTGCACAGGGACATGAGCCAATCACTCCGTCAGATCGCCCAAAGCATGGGCAACCCTCCCTGTGCCACGAGGCGTAGACCAGCACCAGACACAGGGAGGGAGGAGGAGGAGGAGGAGGATTCGTCTGACGGAGCGTCCCAAGCATCGTCAAAGCCTGCATCTGAGGGTCCCCGGAGGAAGGTGGGTCGTCCACGGAAAAGACCGTGAGAGTCAGCGGACCATCCACATCTCCCAGGTCACCTGGCCTGGCACCTGGCCCTCTGGCGCAACAGCAGCACCTCATCCAATGACATTCTCTGCCACATGGACTTGCTGGTCACAGTCTGACCAATGATGACCAACACTGTGCCCTGGACTCTGATGACTTCCAATGCCAAGGATACCATCTCCTCCTGTGAACTTTGGATTCTATTCCCCCGGTAGAGCACCTAATTTCATCTACAAATACACGTACCCCACCGCAAATAAATATATTACTTTGGTCATGAGACGTTCCTGTCATTTTGCATTATTCAACGACATATGTGTGTGGAAATGTCAAACTATGCCTGAGTGTTGAACTAACTCCATCCATCCATACCCTGGGATCAGAGTCTGGTACAGGACACTCATGGGTCACAAGCTATCATTCAATGTAGGCATGGAGCACAACACTCACCTGTGATGGCCTCCGGCTGCTGAGGGGGGGCTTGCTAAACTGTGCGGACAGACCTATTTGGGAGATTATCATCAAGGCGTAGAGGACATGGCTCATGTGGAGGTTCCCGGGGAGGGAGTCCCAGGTATGTGTGGCCAGGTGGGAGAACAGTGTCCTGCATGCTGGAGTACGGTGGATGTGAAGAACGGTGGCCAGGGCAAGGTTGGATGCACGGAGATGGCCCAACGGCATCTAGGATGACAGACGTACAAGGTTGGTTTGGGGTCGGGGTTGTGGACTGCCTCCTGAGTGTGGGTGGGGAGTGTGGAGGTCATCCGGCAGCAGACAGTGATCCATTGCAGCTATCTATGGTGGACGGTGAGGTCGCTGGGGCACAGGGTGTTGAAGTTGAGGTGTGCAGATGCACCCTGGATGTGGACAAGTTTCCTGGGAGTTTGGATGTACTTGCTCCGTAGAGGGCAGGGCAGTATTTGACACGGATGTTGTAATGGACCTGGGGGATGATCTGTCTTTTCTTGGAGTGGATCTATCTGTGGATCATGTGCATAATGCAGAGGGCGTTGCAGCATGAGGTACAGATGCTGTGGACTAGCATGGCAAATGTGAGCGAGCCAAACATGATGCACACCATCTTGTGTGTGTGGCCACTGGGTGCTTGTGCAGGGCTCTTGCGGGTGGGACACAAGCACTTGACCCAGCTGGAAGGGGACAATCCTCAGATGATCACCTCAGTCCTGTACAAGTCCAGCCTCAGGTGGCTCGTGTGCAGCCATTCATCAATGGATCTCATGCATACTTGAATGATGGAACTGCCAATGTCTGTGTCTTTGTTGAGGGGGAGGAGCACCTGGCTGTCAATGGCATACGAGCTGATGATGAGGTGCTGTGCGCATGTGATGGTGGAGAGGGGGGTCCTGGACACTCTGTAGATTGACATGCTGAGAGATGATACCTGTGCCATGTCCCAGACGATGACACCATACTACATGCTGAAGCCTTGAGTCCCACTCCCATGCCCTTGCTGGGCTACAGAGCCAGTGGGGAGTATTAGGGACGTGACCTGGTTGGTGTGACAGGGCCTGGAAGGCAGGGCAGCGCAGTGTAGGCAGTTGGAGTTGCACACTCAGCATGCAAAGGTGTCGTGTGTGTGCCCAGGGTATGTCTGACAGCAGGCGTTAGATGTGCGGATGGACATAGCTCGGAGTGTGGCTGCTACATCAGACTGTAGTGTAATGTGGGTTATGCAAGGACAGGATGGTGGTGCAATGTGCACCTTGCATGTGCTGATGGTCCAGCCTTTAGCACCGCGTGGCGGCAACAGTGGCATTGACAAGCTGAGGACAGCCAAATGAATGGGTAGAGGGAGGAAGTGAGGAGCATCTTGGAGGCGTGTGTGTAGCCAAATCAGGATACTCTGAGGGCCCTTGCTGCAGGGGCCGCAGCAGCAGGCGGCATCTCCTTGCAAAATGCCAGAATTGGCACACAAAGACTAGGATGTCAGAAGGACAACTGCAACAGGCGCATGTGTAAAGTAAGGAGTGTCCAATGTCACATGGCACACCCAGAGACAATGCATGCACAATCACCAAAGAAGCATGACACCGGATCAGGAAACTGAAGGCTGACCTGCGCACAGGAGACACACCCTCAGCAGCTGTTGATGGCCCATTGTGTGGACCAACATGCCCAAAAATATACACGACCATGTACTTCATGCCCAATAGGGAGCCTAATCCATGAGCAACTACATGCATGTTGCTAAACGACACATGGACTCCTATGCATAATCTTCCACAACTATGCCAGATATGCCGCATGCAAAGTGGCAAGAGACCTGCATTGACAGAGATGAGGCACCTTGGAGTGTGACGAACACCTTTATTACTCAGCCTCACACTAAGGGAAATGCATCAATTGGAACAGACTCACAGGTCATTTGGCTGACCATGCGTGACCTACACTGGACACCCCCTTCAACACACAGATGTGGTAAATCCTACTGAGCTGGCACACAAGTGAAGGGGTTGAGCCTAACACCCCTTGCTGCACACGGAGAGTCTATAATTCCCCATTGAGCCTCATATGGGGATGTCCCACACTATGTCCACCATTAGCATCCCGTATGTTCCTGAGGGACGTTATACACACATTGATGCCTTCATCAGAATCCACAAATCATTACAGATGGCTGTCAGGAAGGGTGACTATGAATTCATGGGAGTCATGCAACACGTCATGTGGCCCATGGTGAGTCGACATGTATGCATGGTAACACAAAATGCACAGGAGCAGTCCCCACATATCACAAACACGTACCACCCACAAAATGCCTTGCTGCACTCCTTACCCCAAATGACTTTTCACCATGTCTGTGCATGTAACTCTGATCCAGCACACGTTGCAATACTCATGAGGAATAGCAGGAGGGCAATGATGACATGAGCAGACGACAGCCGCAAGAACCTGAGGAGGACAGACACACAACAAGTCAGCGAAGAGCTAGTAATCCGCAGACATGTACATGTACTCTACAGGAATGATGTTGTCACCATGCCCTTAATAAATTTAGTGTCCCAGCTAAAATGTGTGGAATGACATCATCACTTGAATGACACATCAGAACACACCTCCAAGTCACTTAGCACACAGTCAGCTCGACACACACATTGCAACACATGCCACACAAGGCTCAAAGCGTGCACTCTCAGACACAGGGACTCACCATCATGAGAAGAAGTTGCAGATAAGCTGACTCCGGATGTCCTCATCCTCATCCTCATCCACATTCTGATCCTCACTTGCCCCGTGCCCGAGCCCTTCATCCTCCACGGGTGGATGATCCTGCTCATCCGGATCAAGGATGAGTGGCATGGCCTTCTCCACTGCCATGTTGTGCAGCATGCAGCACACAATGAAGATTTTGCAGACCTTCACCGGGGCATATGGGAGGGCGCCGCCGGTCTGCTCTTCAGGAGTCCAAACGTCCTCTCAATCACACGCCTCGTCTGCCCATGGGTGTCGTTGTACCGGTGTTCTGCGGCTGTTCTGGGGTTGCGGAGAGGCGTCATCAGCCATGGCATGTTGGGATAGCCAGAGTCCCCTACATGGAAACATCATGTGAAGAAGTGGGTCAGGAGATGCCGTAAGATACAAAGATAGCGCAAAACACAGGACTAACAGAGTATAACCACCAACAAGACATGCTCGTTCCGCGTGCAGCTGCAGCATCATTTCTGGCACCCTGCTACACCTCATGATGTATGCATCGTGTGCGGACCCTGGAAAACGGGAACAGACATGGGAAATCAGCATGTTAGCAAGACACACCACAGGGGCATTAATGGAGTGGTAATGTTTTCTGTTTCTATAGGCTACCTCCTGTGCCTGTGGTGGTACCAAAGCCATGTGTGTCCCATCAATGGCCCCAATTACATGAGGCATCCCTCCCAGGGCATAGAACTCACCCTTGACACCTGTCAACTGCTCACGAGTGGGAAAATGGATGAATTCATCCAGGTGCACCAACATGGCTTCTAAAACATCATGCAGGACACGCTGAACATTGTCTGGGACATGCCACCGACATCAGCTATGGTCAATTGAAACGTGCCGGTGGGCAAAAAAATGTAGGGCTACCATCACCTTCATCTTGGGGGTCAGAGCTGTAGGATACCTGTGTTGTGGTTGGAGGGGTGGTGCAAGCCGGCGGGTCAAGTCCTCTATCAACTCTTGCGAGAAGCGGTATCTGCGTATGCAGTCATGTTCACGCATGGCATCCAGGTCTGACATTCGTCTGGGGAGAGGCGGTGCCCTGCAGAGATTTGGAAGGAATAACGAAGAGTGAGTACACTACCACACCAATGTCACTGAGGTGAGCACATGTTCAACAGCTAATACACATCTGCTTAATACAGAGTCTGTGCTGTGCAATACATCCAGAACACGTAGACCAGCCAGGTGATACTCCTACGAAGAGCCAGCCACAATAGTTGCATGGCAATGTTGACGTGACATGCCATTAAAATAGCTGTGGGCCAGTGTAAGTGACAAGCCAGACACATTGCATGAGTGACAGACATCCACATATCAGCATTTGAAGGATTTCATCTCATACAGTCAGCTGGCGGGAGTCTAGACGCACAGGTCACATGTCATCTGAAAAAGGACAGATAACACACATTTCCATGAAGGGGTACATGTCAAAAACTGATGACACAGACATTGAGAGAAAGCAGATATTGCCTCACGTCAGGAAGTCATCTTCGAACCATCATGACACATGTAACGTGTAAGTCCACATGTGGCATGGTGTGCGTATATGTGTGTCATGCACATATGCACACAGACACATGTTGGATGCTGCAACAGCAGATGGAGTTGACGGAACACCAACGGAAAGCTCATGGGAACACATGACACACACATGACATCGTGGCACGCTGGTAGTCACATGTCAGGTGTAATTATCCGTGTACCTGGCATCAGGGGACAGTTGCGGGTGTTGCTGACTGTGCCATACCAGTGATGCAGTGCTTGCCATGTGTGTCGTACATGCACACATGTGCAAAGTGTGAAGGGGAAGTGTGCCACGTAGTGCCCCATCACACATGACATGTGTAAACAGCTCATCACACATCTATTGTGCCACAACATGAGGAGACATGTGCCACATCACTGCATGACACACCTAGGCCCTGCACATGAAGGACTGCACTGACAATGACTTGATGTCCAGCCTTGTGCGAGTCTCACACCTCCATTCCTATCGTGTGCGCCTCCTATCACCAGTGTAAGCTGTGAAACGCAGTACACACGCTCTGAGGGCGTTTGTACGACCCGTGCTCACACGTGAGTACCTGCCATACATGCGTGAGTACGTGCCTATCACTATAGTTGTGTTACTGTAGGTCCGAGTGATACGGCACGTATTCACGCGTGTACGGCACGTACTCACGCGTGTACGGCCCGTACATGCATGAGTACGTGCCGTATCACTAGGCCCTACGGTACCCCCGACTATAGTGATCGGCACGTACTCACGCGTGTACGGGCCGTACACGCGTGAGTACGTGCCGTATCACTAGGCCCTACGGTACCCCCAACTATAGTGATCGGCACGTACTCATGTGTGTACGGTCCGTACACGCGTGAGTACATGCCGTATCACTAGGCCCTACGGTACCCCCAACTATAGTGATAGGCACGTACTCACGCGTGTACGGGCCGTACACCCGTGAGTACGTGCCGTATCACTAGGCCCTACGGTACCCCCAACTATAGTGATAGGCACGTACTCACGCGTGTACGGGCCGTGCATGCGTGAGTAAGTGCCGTATCACTAGGCCCTACGGTACCCCCAACTATAGTGATAGGCACGTACTCACGCGTGTACGGCCCGTACACGTGTGAGTACGGCCCGTATCACTGTGGTGATGGTGCCCTAGGGGTACGTGTGAAATGCACCGTACCTGTGTGGGGATTTAAGAATTACAATGGGGACACATGAGGGACAAGTATTAGGGCCTAAATGCATGCTGGTTGTCATGGATACCGAGTTTCAAGTTCAAAATTTAACATTATGTGGTCTGGAAAAAGCAGTTGGCCACATTATACATTGTTGCAAAGTGGTTTTTGACTTGACATGATGCTGCAAAATCGAAAGATGCGAAGGCTGTCACTGGTGTATATTTAAAGGGATTGGAGGAAACGTAGGATGCAAATGAGTCTGACCAATCACTCCTGTAAATGAAATAGGCCAGCAAGGCAGATATAAGGCAGGCAGAACCCATGAGAGGGCACTTGCCTGCACAACATGTCAGTCGATACCACTGCTGCTGTATTGTCTCCCTCTGGCACCATGTCAAGGACTGTGGAGAGGGCCCAGCCTTTCACCCAGGAGGAGAACGAGGCCCTGCTGGATATGATCCTCCCACGGTACCCCATGCTGTATGTCGACCAGGGGAGCAGGTGAGTGGGGACTCCACTACCTTTGCCTGTGCAACTTTATTGTGTCTGTCACTTCTGGCATTGTGTCCAGGTGTGACAAACATGCAATGTTGGTTGGAGTGGGTCCCAGGGGGGGTGGATGGCTTATGTCTCTCATGCAGGGCTTGATGTAGTTCATGTGTGCACTCCTCACTTGCATTGTGCTTACTGTGACATTCACTGCATAGTGCATGGCACATTCAGCCAGCATAATCCTCTTGGGCAGTCTTGTTCTATTGTCCTGCGGTGATTCAGTGGTCACCCCGGTGTGACAGGTGACTGCACCCACAGATGTGTGTGAGAGTTGAGTGGAGCTGTGGTGAGAGTGGTGAGAGTGTCCAAATGATGTGTACGCCCCCTGGACATTGATGTGAGTGAATGTTTCTTGTCATGTGGGTGAGTGTCTATGTGGAGTGTTGCAACACAGCTGCATGGAGGAGGCAACTGCTCAATCCATCTGATGTGTGAAGTAAGCCGTGCTGTGTGTCTGACTTGCTAAGCTAGCCCCACACCTGTGACCCCCCCCCCGGCAAGTGGCACAGGTGCAGAGTGAGGTTTGCATCCGCTGTTGCCAATGGCAGGTGATTGATGTGTGCCTGTGTGTGTCTGTGTACTCTGCTGAGGTTTCGTCATTGGCCTGGGGCATGTGACTGCTTTGCAGTGCTGTCCATCAGCCTTGTGTTGCTTGGAATGCACAGTGTGTGCCATGATCAGGGATTGTTTCGCACCCCTCATGCCACCTGTGTACTTACTATGCCATGTAGTGCATTGTTGCGTCCCCAGTGGAAAAAGTCCCTATGACTAAGGTGCTATTACTTGCCAGCATACTATGCCCTGTTCAACAAATCAAAGATGTTCAAATGTGTGTCTCTGTGACATGGTGCAAGTGTAGTGATGTTGTCCCACTTTGTCATCCACACAGGAAACTGCCTACCACAAGGGGAAGATCTGGAAGGATGCTGTCAAGGCCGTGCAATTGGTGGAGGGTCGCAGTCGGCGCTTGCCACAAGTGAGGAAGAGATGGCAGGACGCCCGGGTCATGCTGAAGGAGGAGGCTCCTCGCAAGCATGGTGGGTGCCGGCGCCTGACCCACCAGATGAAGCGTGTCCTGGCGGTGGTTTTCCCTGACCTGGATAGGCGGATACAGGAGTTACAGCAGCAGGAAGGGGGTAGGTACATGTGTGTTTGTTGTGTGTCGCCAGCTTTTGTAGTTGCTCAGTCGCCTGGATACACTGCCAGGCTATATATGTGCAGTGCATATCCTGTTCCCCCAAGTCAACCTGTGCTGTTCTTCCTCCCTTCCCCTCCTTGACATGTGTTACCTGGTCTGTGTGTTATCACTATTGCACATGGTCATCTAGGCTGCCAGTTTATCAAGGTGCACACTGCTTTCAGCATCATGTGTGGGGGTGGTCTGCCTGTGCCCTGTCCTGTTCAGTCATTTGGGGGTGCATAATTGTTGGCACTGATGCTGAGTCTCAACATAGGAGTGTGAGGGTTCAAATGAACAGACTTGCAGCATGCATTACCAATGTTGTGGCCTCAGACATGATGTGCATGAGTGGGATATATGCATAGTGCCGGGACGGTTGCTCCTGTAACAGTCAGCTCATTCCAGGACCATGGAGCAGCGTGCCCACTACAGTCCCCTGACACAGCCTGCCCTCCTACTCATGTGTGTAATCCAACACTGTGCACATTCACTGTGGGTTCAGCATGGCTCTGCCTCTGTGGCATTGGCATTATTCCCTGGCCTAGGTAGTATTTTTCACATGTGTGATACATTTGCCCACAGGACAGGGATACACCAGTTTGCTTGTGCATACTCACACTTAGCAGTGCCTGTGTGGCTATTCACAACAATCTGTTGATGTTTGTTTGTGACCAATATGTTTTGGCAGCCCTACAAGGTGATGTCGTGTTAATGAAGCTAGTTTTCAAGCACAGTTATTGTAACCCTGAATAAGAGGTGTCACTTCTTGATCGGTATCAGTCACATTGACTCAGGTATGGGTGGGTGTGTGCGGGAGGGGCGTACATGTTCAACCCTGATGTTTCATTGCCAGTTCTGACTTGTGTGTGATGATTCGCAGTACAGAAAGTCATCGTGCAGTGCCCCCGTGATGTTGGCCAGTGCTTAATGTTTGTGCTTCATTGCCTGTGTCAGTTTTTGACAATCATGTATCCTGCTTGTATAATTTTTGGCACCTGTGTGTTGTTCAGATGCTACACAGTTGTGACTTTGTGTGGTGACATCTGTGGGTACATTCTGGCTTGCCGTGAGGGGGAACCCACAGTACAGCTAGGCTTTTTTGCTAAACAATTGCAGGCCCATTAGCTTATGCATTGTCCTGGGTGTGGACATGTGTGCCACTCCAGATGACAGTCAGTAGGTCATATGTGTAGCCAACTGTGTGATGAGGTGACGGATAGCGATGTGACAAATGACATTATTCAAGTTGTTACTCAGAGAAAATGTCCATTGGCACTCACTACACCTGTCAACATGTCTCAATGTTTCATATGCTTGACCTTGTTGCTTTGTTGTGAAGGACATGACAGATGTCTCCCAAGGAAGTGCACAAGACACCACCTTTACACTTTCCAGGGACACGCTGGCACATTTTAAAGTAAGGCACAGTTTGTACAAAACTTGTTTGGAGTTCATACATATACATGTTCCCACAGTGTGGTAGCATTTGGGTTAGTCCTTGCTTGTTGCTGATACCAACTTACGAGTGTCAAGTCATCCAGACCACCGTGGTGCCATGTATATGTACTTACTGATACGCCATTTCTGCCTAACAGTGGCTGATTTGAATGAGTCTGGCAGCTCAGACAATGACTGTGTACATGTAGTTTGGTGTGCACCTCCTTGTGTGACTTCTGCTATACAGACACATGTGTGTTGTGTTCACAGAGTGCCACATTCACACATGCTAGACATGTCCATTGTGTAAAGGGTTGTGATTCTCCAGGAGTCACAATGTATTTCTTTGGGATGTCAAAAGTACTCACAGGTCTCTGAGTGTGGGGACACCTTCTGCATTGGCATGTGGTATTTGGCCTTGGGTGCGACAATACTGTTTGGTTCACAGTGAACAAGAGGTGGCATGCCTTCATAGTCTTGCTGTGCTCAACTGATCCCAGACACTAGCTTCTCACGATCTTGTGATTTCAAGTTATTTGCTGTTGTGTCCTAATTTTCATTGTTTCCAAGTGGCATGGTGGGTCAACCAACTGGGGAGTGCAGGGCTTACATATGTGGGGAGTATCCTAGATGTTAATCATGATGCCTTTCCTGATATGCACTGTTGCCTATTTAGTTTGGACTCATGTGTCAGATGTATACAGGTGACTGATTTTTTCCTGTCTCTTCACCTTGCCCACAGCATCATCGGAGGACACCGAGGGAGACACCGGAATGGACGTGGAGGAGGGATCGAGCAGTGGTGCCACCACTGCTGAGGAGTCGGTGGAATCTAGTGGCACGGAGGGCGAGGGGAGTGAGGCGGAGGACCTGCCCAGTACCAACACTGACTACGAGGCAGACGGGTCCGAGGCTGAGCTCCCAGAGGGGGCGGAGGCTGCTCCCACAGCTGAAAGCAGCAGTACATCTCTCGCCGCCCCCTCCATTCCCATCACCGCCCTCCCACTTGCTCGGGTCCGTGCTGTCCGTGCTAGGCCACACCGTGTCTCCTTCGTGCCAGGCACCGCACCCCCTGCCCCTGTCCCCCCTGCTGCCCTCACTGCCGAGTCTGTGGACATTCAGCGGCAGTTGCAAGTTGGGCAGACATCGATCCTGACTGTCCTCCATGGCCACACCAGACTGCTGACCCAGATGGTGTCGTACATGGAGGGCATGTCATCAGCGATGTCTGACCAACGGATGTTGCTGAGGTCCCTGGACTCGTCACTGACGGCAGTAGTGAGTCACCTGCAGCGCTGCCTCCCCCCCTACCCCTGCCCCATCCACAAGTCCCACACCCATGCCTGTCCCAAGCACACCAAGACATCCACACACACGCACACCACCAAGTAAGGGCAAGCGCACACCTCCTGACACGCACACTCAGGGGGAAGCAGGCACACCCACTGGGTCTGGGGCACACAGGCAGGCACGCAGCCACAGTCCTTGTCCACATGACTCACTCCCCAGTCCCTCCGATGTCACTCCCCTTGGCTCCTCTGCCCCAGATTCGGAGAAGGAGGCCTACTTTGCTGGGCTGGGCCTCAGCCCCACTAGTTCACCTGGCCGGAAACGGTCAAGGCACTCCACGGGTAGGGGAGTTAAGTCCCCCAGCCTGTCCACCACCTCCCCCAGTAGCGCTGCAACCCATCCCTCCGACCCCCCCCCTCCTTGGGGCCTGTTGTTTCTCCGGGTGCAGGGGAGACGCTTGAAGAACTGGCAGAAGTGTGCAGCGCCGAGCTCACCTCCACCTTTGGCGCTGCCCCAACCCCTGTGGTGGAGTCGTCCGTCCCTGCACCCACCACACCTACCCTTCCCCCTCCTGTCCCTGCGGTGCCTGGTCCTTCCCCACATGATGCCCCCCCTCCAGTCGCTGAACCAGAGGTTTAGTATGTGCAGGCAAGCTAGGGGAGACGCATGGCCCTGTGTCCCCCCAAGGACTTCATATCTGGACTGGCCATTGGCCTTTGTACATAGTGTTCTTTACTACATCTTATTTTTTCATGCTGAATAAAGCATTTTGTTTTCCGTTGTGGGAATGTGTTATGTTTCATGGACATGTTGTAGTCTTCATCTCATGGGGTGGAACCTGGTATCTGCGGGCCCTCACAAGGTCTCTGCAAAGAATCTTTGGTCGTGTCTGCTCTTTGTGTTTGGAGACATTGTCCCTAGGAGTGTTCCTTCCTCTGTGGCACCTGACATCTCCCCTGCAGAGGGTTGCACAATTGTTGTGTTGCCCTGTGTCTACATTTCCTTTGTTGGTGATGGATCCCTTCAACTCTGGCCATGCCTGCTCAGCAATGTCTCCGGCTGCATCGTCTGTGCCATCCTTGGTACTCACTGTACTTGTGTATAGAGTATTTTGCCATGCCTTCATGGATAAATTGTCCCTTTTCCGCGCAATTCATGTGTGTAATCCCAGCCTAGTACACATATGGTACTTGTTCTGCTGGGTATTTGAACACCTGACTCACAATTGTGGGCATTGTATCTGTGGGAACTCCACCCTATTCCTTCCATGACAGACAACATCTTGGTGGCTGGCCCAGCACCTGAACATTCCTATCAGTCCTGGGATGTGCGTGGCAGTGTGTGTTCTCTTTGGCTCTCTTAGTTTATTAGGCAGTGACATGACTATACAGTCTTGTGGCATGATCTCAGTGTGTGTATTGTGCTGCATCTGCCAGGGGTGGGTATGCATGTGTCATTTGTCCTCACACCCACATGTGGTGTGTCATGCAGTGGGGGAAAGACATCCATCCTCCTGGGAGTGGGACACTGCTGTCAGTGATGTGTTGTTATGGCACTATCATCATTGTCCAAAGTTAGGGATATGTACATACACCCATGGAGTTGTGGTCATCTGATAATGATGTGCACCCCCCCATGTCTCTGTCCACTGCTGGCAGTCCTCTGCACCCACTCATATATGTCTGTCCACTGCTGGTATTCCTCTGCACCCACCCCCATGTCTCTGTCCACTGCTGGGAGTCCTCTGCACCCACCCCCATGTCTCTGTCCACTGCTGGAAGTCCTCTGAACCCACCCCCATGTCTCTGTCCACTGCTGGGAGTGATGGGCACCCACCCCTCACATGTCCCTGTCCACTGCTTGTATTCCTCTGCACCCACCCCATGTCTCTGTCCACTGCTGGGAGTCCTCTGCACCCACCCCCATGTCTGTGTCCACTGCTGGGAGTCCTCTGCACCCACCCCCATGTCTCTGTCCACTGCTGGGAGTCCTCTGCACCCACCCCCATGTCTGTGTCCACTGCTGGGAGTCCTCTGCACCCACCCCCATGTCTGTGTCCACTGCTGGGAGTCCTCTGCACCCACCCCCATGTCTCTGTCCACTGCTGGGAGTCCTCTGCACCCACCCCCATGCCTGTGTCCACTGCTGGGAGTCCTCTGCACCCACCCCCATGTCTCTGTCCACTGCTGGGAGTCCTCTGCACCCACCCCCATGTATCTGTCCACTGCTGGGAGTGACGGGCACCCACTCTGCACCCACCCCCATGTCTCTGTTCACTGCTGGGAGTGATGGGCACCCACCCCCATGTCTCTGTCCACTGCTGGGAGTGATGGGCACCCACCCCCATGCTCTGTCCACTGCTGGGAGTCCTCTGCACCCACCCCCATGTCTGTGTCCACTGCTGGGAGTCCTCTGCACCCACCCCCATGTCTGTGTCCACTGCTGGGAGTCCTCTGCACCCACCCCCATGTCTCTGTCCACTGCTGGGAGTCCTCTGCACCCACCCCCATGCCTGTGTCCACTGCTGGGAGTCCTCTGCACCCACCCCCATGTCTCTGTCCACTGCTGGGAGTCCTCTGCACCCACCCCCATGTATCTGTCCACTGCTGGGAGTGACGGGCACCCACCCCCATGTCTCTGTCCACTGCTGGGAGTCCTCTGCACCCACCCCCATGTCTGTGTCCACTACTGGGAGTCCTCTGCACCCACCCCCATGTCTCTGTCCACTGCTGGGAGTCCTCTGCACCCACCCCCATGTCTCTGTCCACTGCTGGGAGTGATGGGCACCCACCCCCATGTCTCTGTCCACTGCTGGGAGTCCTCTGCACCCACCCCCAAGTCTCTGTCCACTGCAAGGAGTCCTCTGCACCCGCCCCCATGTCTCTGTCCACTGCTGGGAGTGATGGGCACCCACCCCTCACATGTCCCTGTCCACTGCTGGGAGTTATGGGCACCCACCCCTCACATGTCCCTGTCCACTGCTGGTATTCCTCTGCAACTTGCGCCCTTGCTGTGGTACACTGCTGTCCTGGGCATACACCACCCCCAATTTACAGCTGATGTGCTGCACCAAGCCGTACACCTACATCCGTGGCGTGTGCACACCTTGTATCCATCATGTAATGGGGCTGTAGGGGTACGCGTGGTACGGCCCGTACCCATGCTCTGGGGGTGTGGGTACGGGCCATACCACCATAGTGGCGGTGACGTAGGGGCATGCGTGGTACGGCCCGTACCCACGCCCCCCAGAGCGTGGGTACGGGCCGTACCACCATTGTGGCGGTGACGTAGGGGTACGCGTGGTATGGCCCGTACCCACGCTCTGGGGAGCGTGGGTGCAGGCCGTACCGCCATTGTGGCGGTGACGTAGGTGTACGCGTGGTACGGCCCATACCCATGCTCTGGGGGGCGTGGGTACGGTCCGTACCACCATTGTAGTGGTGATGTAGGGGTACGCGTGTACGGACCGTACCCATGCTCTGGGGGCGTGGGTACGGTCCGTACACACGTACCCCTACATCACCACTGCAATGGTGGTACGGACCGTACCCATGCTCTGAGGGGCGGGTTTTACAGGATCGGAATCGGCACCTATGTGTTTGAAAATACCACTTTTAGAAAGTGGGTATTTTCTTGCTTTGTCATCTTGTGTGCCTCTGCTGGTTTGTGAATTGGCTTTCTGGTTTTGGAGTGACAGGGGCTGGGGATGTACATTCACTGTAGACAGCCACTGGAGGGCGGGGGGGTTGAGGTGTGGCCTGCCATTCCTGGAAGTATCAGGACTGGGCTGACTAGACCGGGGCTGCATTCAAAGTAGGGGGAGGAGATTTCCATTCACCTGAATGGGCCTGGACTGCCATACACAATGCTGTCCCCACCTCCTGCGGAGAAGCTGCAACAGAGAAGACAGCACTGGTTTTGAGCACAGAGCTTCTCCGACACCAGAGGACAAAGATAAATGGATTATATAAATGTTGTGGCCCAGACCCCTGAACTTTAGCTCACTTTTGCAATTCAAGAGGAACCTTTGCCAAGGAGAAGAACTGGAGAAACTGAAGGAGAAGCACTGCCCTTTTGGTGTGTGCTGTCTGGGGTTGGCCTGCAGTGGCTGTTTCTGCCAAGGAAAAGCCAAGGACTTTGCTGTGTGCTGTGTCCCCTGCTTGAGGAAGATATCCACGGGCTAGAAGTAGTGCTTGCCTCCTGTTCAGAAGTCTCAGGGACACAAAAGACTTCCTGCAACTCTGCTGGTGCTGCTGGACTCTGCCATCTGTGAGTCCTACCCTTGCCTGAGGTTCCTCCTTCCAGTCAAAGGGCCTCAGAAGTGGGTTTTGCAGATAATCTCTGCAAGAACCGGCGCGAAGCATCGCAATACCATGCAAAGCCTCTCAGAATCGACGCCAGATGACCAAAGTCTCGCTAACACCCGCCGAACAGCTGAAAGCCTCTCAGAACCAACGCCGGACGATGCAAAGCCTCGCTGAGTCCCACCGAACAGTTGCCAGGCTCTCAGAACTGACACTGGGCGACGCAAAGCCCCCAGCACGGACACAGGGCGACGCGAAGCTTCGCAAAGCGAAGCCTCACCTCCAGTGTGCAACACATCGCACTTGGGTGCCAAATCTACAAGAATGCCGGGGCTGATGTACCACCTCAACGCACAGTAAGAAACCAATTCATCACCTCCATTCAGTAAGGAACCAATGCATCAAATCCCCTGCGTGGCAGTGAGGAACCGACACATCACCTTCCTTGCGTCTGTTTTTGTTTAAGATTGCGACACATCCAAGGAACTTTGTGTTGAAAGTGTCGCATCTACAGTTTTCTATGGACAAAACTATTTTTGCTTTCTAAGGATTACATTTTGATTACTGTATTGTGGATTGTTGTCGTTTTGGTCTTGTATGGTTTAGATAACTAAACTGATGTGGTGTCCATTTGTAGTGTTTTCACTGTATTACTGTATGTGTGCGCAAATGCTTTACACACTGCCTCTGAGCTAAGCCTGCCTGTTCACACCAAGCTACCAAGGGGGAGAGCAGGGGTTATTTTAGATGTGTATCCCCCTTTCCCTGACTAGGACTAAGGGTCACTATTTGGACAAAGGTGCACACCATTGCCAACTAGCGACCCCCATTTCCAACACTCACACAATTTCTTTCTTTCTTTCCATCCATTCATCCGCTCTTGCTACTTGCTCCCTCTCGCTCTTCTCGATCTTTTATCAGTTTCTCTCTACATACTCCACCTGCTGGCTCTTTCTTTCTCTCTTGAAGCTTCCCTGTGCCTGCCGTAAAATAGGTCAAAACCAGCCTCTAAGGACTTAAGCCCGCCTGGTGGAATAAAAGAGCAAAGAGAACAAATGCGCTGTGCCACTGGATTCAAGCTAGCCTGGTTGATGAGGGGTTATACCCCGAAACCGGTCCCAGAATGCTTGTTTCCGGTCCTGGGAGGATCCGGCTTGGTAGTTCATGCTGGACTATTCCCATGACAAGCAGGGTCAAGGCTGATTTGCATGTTGCTGGGACCAAACTGGGGAGGCATGGTGAGCAAAAGAATGATTGATTTAACCCAGATCTCTTGACTGGGGATGAATATTTGATTTATTTAGCATTCTGTCCATCATTTGTTGCTGCAGTATGGTGGAATAAAAGGCCTGTCCAAATCTATCTACTACTCATTTTACTGTTACCTTATTCAAAAGCACCATGAGACTGTCTAACTTGTTTTTCCTCTGCAGCAGAGAAAAGCAGTCTCAAGTTCCGATTTTGAGGGTAACTCCCTGCTGTGATTGTCTTGCGTCTTGGACATTGTGAACCTTGATCAAGTTCATGGTATTTTCAAAGCTCGTTAATGTCGATGAGTTTGAAGATTGTGCAATAATACTTGCAAAATGGTATGCCATACCTTGTACATTGTAAGCAGAGCAACGCATTCAACACCTAACTAAAAATGCATTTTATAATGGTGCAGTCACTAGTATGAAGCCCTCGTACTTATAATTACATTCTATTGGGAAGGGGGTGCTTTAATGCGACACTATTTGCATGAAAATGTTACTTTTTGCCTATAAAATGTAACTTTTTTTTCCATGAGTGAAGTCTCTTGTGCATGGAGTAAATAGGGCGTGTAGTGGGATTTCAAAAAGGGTAAGGCACAGAAAAGGAATACATTGCTTATATAACTTACCTACACCAACTGCATTAACTCAGTTTTTGTATTTGTACATATATCACTGAAATCTGGGGTAAATATACCGGGCCATATTATCAAGAACGGGCGATAACATTATCGCCGCTTTAGAGGCAGGAAACTGCCACTAAAGCGGCGATAAGGGGCTTAATAATATGCCCTATAGAATTCCAATAGAAGCCCAGGTTTGATGTCCTTCACACCAGAACCTGGGCTTCTATTGGAATTCTATATGGCATATTATCAAGCCCCTTATCGCCGCTTTAGCGGCAGTTTACTGCTGCTAAAGCGATAATATTATTGCCCGTTCTTCATAATATGGCCCTAACAGTTTTTAGCCAAGACTGGGTAATTGAGATCATTTGATGGGAGTGTTATTTTTTTATATCATTTTCAGAGATATCTAAAGCTGAAAGGAACAGTTGCTGGTTGTTAATCAGTGAAAGAAAGGTGGGATGTCATTGGCTTCCATGTGTTTAACGTGTTCTTAAATGTTACCAGGACACCAGGTAACATTGTATACAATGTACGGCACCAGAAACAGAGCTATAATCAGTCTTCCCAGTACTCTTTGGGTTAAATTCTCAAGAACGTGTGACAATCATCGCAAAATTAGCTTAACGCAACTTTGCACATCGCAGTCTATCATAACAAAATAACGCTAACGTTAACGTTGTATTCTCTACCCGGCGGCACCGTGCGATAGGCCCACGATAACTCACCAAATGACCGCGTTAAAACTAACGCGACTGTGAAAAAACACGAAACACGAACGCGAAAAAAATTGTGATGTGGCCAATCGTGATACAAAAATCAGCAATAGCCAGCGACAGGCCTGCAGTTTCCACGCATCATGCCGGAAAATGCAGAACAAAAAAAACACACCAAAACCAAAATAAACTGGGTAGCACCATGGATGCACCCGGACCGAGTGCAGAGGACAACTCAAACCCCACAAACCCCACGGAGGACCAGCCAGGAACCCTGTGCTCGGGGAAGGGCAAGGAGAAGAGGAAGAGGAAGATGGGGTTCAGTCCGCAGGCAAACTGGATCATCGTCACGGAGGTGATAGAACACTACCAACATCTGTTCGTCACCTCCACTGTGTCATTGGCAGCACAAATGGAAATATGGCAGTCCATCGTGAACAACGTGAATGCAGTCGGAGTGTCAATGAGGTCAATGGAGGAAGTCAAGAGGCGCTGGCATGACGTGAAAAGCCAAACCAAGCAGAAAATCGCTGCCAACAGGAAGGCAGCAACGGCGACTGGAGGTGGGAGTCATCAGTGTGGACATGGTGCAAGGAGTTGGGAGTCCAGACACAGCTCGATATGACCTGACCCAACAGCAACAGGGTGAGTAACGACCATTGACTGGGGGGACGGGGGGAGATGGGCACAATGGCACACATGCACAATAATGTGTAGCACACTGCACACACACAATGACTCTGGATCATGTCCCTGATCCCCATGGCACACTGCAGCACATATACAAACACCAAGTAGGCCCCCGTCCACCATGTGCCCAAAGTGATCCCACCACACACATCACCAATCTCACAACCAACACATGCACACGTGCGAAACCCAGGAAAGATGCGTATTTGTGAGCCACACTGACAATGCAAGTGACACTACATGACGATTAGCATGGCTGCAGTCCAATCATCATGACATTGTGCATGCCACGACACTGAGGTGGCTGAGTGTGGGCCACATCCGGATAGAAGCAGGTCAGACTCTGACACATACACATGCATAAACAACCCCTGTCGTCAACAATACATCTGCAGATAAACCATGCCCAAGTGTCCAAAATACAAACAAGAGCCCAAATCAGGCAAGTCTGCAACATCTCAGCACTGTAGAAGCACAAAAGGCACACTGCCTCAAAGGGATAAGGGGCAGCAAAATCTTAGCTGCAGGGGCGACTCTCCTACAATGCAGCACACACACATAGCAATAACAGCACATTCACATTGACAACAATGTGGTACAAAGTGCAACACTTTCGCCACAGAACAGAGGACACAACTGGATCCCCTTGTGCATAGAAACTGGCCAATCATATCTGGTATAGCAGGAAACAGTGAGATGAAAATGTACGTGTACAACCTCACGTCCATGATGTAGTTCAAATGTCCACTGTCACGCATCAAATAGTCAGCTCCTCCCAAACAGTCACAATGTACATTGCCATGCAGTCTGTATGTAAACTTGATCAATGCGTCAACATACATGTCAACACAATGTTGAAATGTATCTCCCATTCACATTGCAGAGGGACAATCAACACCTCCTGCAGAGCAGACCAGACAACTTATCAGTGATGATGAAGAGGACCACCACACCTTCGACACTGACACCCTACAACAGCTCTTGGACGTCTTAGGCAACCCACCTCCAGGAGCAGGACAGCCCAGCTGCATCGAGGAGACCCCACCCCCGGCACAGACCACACAGCAGGAAGCACCCACCACCACGGCTGGCTCCCAACACCTCACCGTAGCACACATCGCATTCCAAGGCCAGGTGTTAGACTGCCAGAAGGAGATGGCTTAACAGGTGCGGGTGGGGTTCGACTTCATGGCAGCCAAACTAGATCACATACGTGGGTTTCTAATTCCCATCCAGGACTCACACTCCCCAACGGACACCCACACTGTGACAGAGACACACGCATTTGCACATTTCCAGTACTGAACCACGCCCAGAGCCCCGGGATAATCATTCACACCCCTACGCTGGACTTGCGTACGCCAACCCAATCCACTCCTCTTACTTATTGAGTGGGGGACGACAAAGTTACATGTCCAAGGTCTTACCCACTGCCTAAGGTGACATGGTTGCATCCCCTGTACACAGCACAATGTAATGTGGTAGGCCCCAGGGCCCTCATGCATACATTATGACCACACGGACACACTGAGATAGTTTGTGGAACTGGCTACGGGCACTTGCGCCCGGCACCTTTATTGGCAGGGTCACATGTACAGTGACGCCTGTGCTGGATGGGTGTGGGGTGAGTGTAAGCCAGCCCTCATGGAGTGATTGGTGCTGGCAACAACTTGAACAGTGATCACTATTAAAGCGGAAACAGAAAATACCAACATAACACAAACAACTGCGAAGCCTCATGGTGGTAGCCAGAGCAAGTACAGAGGTCACCCAATATGCAACCAGAAGGGTCCATGAGTTGCAGTGCACTGAGGTAGGGGCATCAGAGCTGAGCGTGCTCATGTGAATTAATTGTCTAGGATTGTGTCCCTTCGGGATATTCCTGCTGCAGCTGTAGTGGGGTGTGTTACACCTGCATCATCTTCCTAATCCTCGTCCCAGGTCTTTCCCACTGCCTGAGGTGACATTGCTGCGTGAGCTGTCCACAGCACAAAACTCAATCAGAAAGGGTCCATGGGCTGTGGTGCACTGAGTTAGTGGCACCTGAAGAGCTGAGCAGGTTATCAAGCTGATGATGGCATCCAAGACAGGGGTGAGGAACTTTGATAGGGCTGGCTGTGAGACTCCTCCGACTCTGGCTGTTGTTGGTTGGAAGGTACCAGAGGCCAGCAGGTGCAGCACAGCCAGCAGCTTTGTCTGCGGAGGGATGTTGGTTGTCCGCTCTGTTGGTGACATCAGCCTGTGGGCAATGATCGTCAGGATGCGGAGGATGGTTGTCCTTTCATTTTATTTATTTATTTATTTTGGGGTTTTATATAGCGCCTGAATCACCCCATACGGGGTATCTCTGCGCTGAGACAGCCATTGACCACCAAGCGAGTAAAATTTAAAAAGCTCTGTTTTCAGCAGTTTCCTGAAGACTAGAAAGTTGGTGCACTGACGTAGTTGTAGCGGGAGGAGATTCCAGTATCGTGGGGCAAGGTGAGAGAATGACTTCCCTCCCATCCGCGCCAGTTTGATACGGGGAGTGCATAAATATGCGAGATGGCTTGATCTTAACATTCTGGTAGGAGAATATCTGACTAATTTATGAGTCAGGTAGCCAGGGCCTAAGTTGTGTAAAGATTTAAAGACCATACAACAGATTTTAAACCTGATTCTCTTTCTAATAGGGAGCCAGTGAAGGTCATGGAGCAGAGGAGCTGAAGGGGTCCTGGGAAGTGCATTGTTGACCAAACGTGCTGCAGCGTTCTGAACAACCTGTAGTTTATTTAAGGATTTTTCTTTGGCTGCAATCAATAGAGCATTGCAGTAATCCAATCTACTGATAATCAACGATTGAACAAGAGTTTTACGAGTAGTTAGAGGAAGAAAGGGACAAACCCTTCTCAAAATGCGAAGAGTGTGAAAGCAGGTACCGGCTGTAGTGTTTACATGATCTTCCAGAGTTAGGTCCTGATCAATACGCACTCCTAGATCTTTTACTATATCTTTGGGGAATGGAGCAGAGCCTAGCTCCTCTGGCCACCAACTAGGGGACCATATTAGTTTGGCTCTCCAAACAGCATTATTTCCGATTTATCAGTATTTAATTGAAGGAAGTTCTCCCTCATCCAGTGCGCAATACCCTTCATTCCCTCTGAGAAGGTATCTTGAGTATGTGGATTTGATTTATCAAATGACAGCAAAAGTTGCGTGTCATCTGCATAGGATATGGGTAGGAATCCAAGCCTTCTGAGGTGTTCTGCCAAGGGGGTCACATAGATGTTGAATAAAGTGGGGCTCAAACAAGAGCCCTGTGGAACCCCCTTGTTGATGTAGGTGGTTTGAGAACGATAGGAACCAAGAGTAACTGTTTGGGTCCTGTTTGTAAAGAAGTCGATTAACCAACTCAGCGCTTTACCCCCAACACCTATCTCCTTGAGGCGGGTAATAAGAACCTGATGGGATATGGTGTCGAAGGCAGCGGACAGGTCAAGCAGGACCAACATCACTGCTTGACCTTTGTCTGCTGCCAATCGAATATTGTCTATTACCTCCACCAATGTTGTTTCGGTGCTGTGTTTTGGGCGGAATCCAGACTGTGATACATCTAGGCATTTGGTATCTTCAATAAATTCAGAGAGGTGTTTATTAACATGCTTTTCGAGAAGTTTGCTGTAGAGGGGGAGCAAAGAAATAGGTCGATAGTTGGTAATTTCTTCTGGTGACAACTTGGGATTTTTCTTTATGGGAACAACCTGAGCAGCTTTCCACTCGGTTGTGAGGACGCCTTCATCCAGGGATTTATTGAGAATAGTGCAAATAGAATTTGCAAGAGAGGTTGACAGAGTGGCAGCAATTTTAGCTGGCATATGATCTGAGGGTGAGCCTGATTTAGTACTTTTTAGAAGAGCGTCAACTTCCTGATTGGTGCATATAGGGAAGGAGTCTAGTATTTGTAGTGGAATTTTGGTGGGGATTGAATTTATAAGCGAACTAGAGCAGGAGGCGGAAGTTGAAATAATTTTTTGGTAGATTTTTTCTATCTTCTGAACTAGATAATTTGCAATGTTATCACATAGAAGTTGTGTGGGGGCTACCTCAGTATTGCATGCTTTAGGGTTGGTGAATGAATTTAGTATTTGGTAAAGCATGCGGGAGGAGTTTTCAGCATTATCAATCTGATTAGTAATATATAGTTTTCGAGCAAGCTTTAGATTTTTGTGATAGGCTTTCAGTGCTTTTCTAAATAGAACTTTATCAGCTTGTTTATGTGAGAGGCGCCAGGTACGTTCCAGCTTTCTACATTGACATTTCTCTGTTTTAAGAGAAGATGAGTACCATGGAGTATGTACCCGTTTGTTAGGGTTTAGTTGAGATTTAGAAGGGGCTAGATCATTTATGGCTGCCATAATGTTAGTATTCAAGGATACTAATTGTTTCTCTAAGCTGTCAGATTTATCGTAATGTGGGGGAATGAAGGAATCCTGAAAGGATTGAGGAGTGATTTTATGCCATTGCCTAAATGTTCTTATGGATCTAGTTTTGGAACCTCCTAATGTTTGTTGACTCTGGACCGAAAAGTCTATCAGATGATGATCTGACCAATCAAGAGGGGTCGTTGTGTTGTAGTGAATATTCGAGGAGTTGGTAAAAATAAGGTCTAGCATATGTCCGGCCTGATGCGTCACATCGGTGTTTATTTTCCTTAAATTTAAGGTGGATAGATCATTTAATAGGGAGAGAGTTTCCCTATTATTGAGGTTTTCTCCCTGAACATTGAAGTCCCCGAGTAATAGAAAATTGTTGGTGGAAATCACATGTGGAGAAACTAGTTCCAGTAAACGACATGAAAAGTTGGATAAGGGCCCCGGGGGTCGGTAGACCAAGGCACCCTTCCAGCTTAGTTGAGGGTGCAAGTCCATTCTGAAGATCAGTATCTCCATCATGTCTGTACAATGTTGTTCGATAATTGTAACTTTGACAGGGTCCTTAAATAATATTGCTAATCCTCCGCCTGCCCTGAGAGGCCTATCTTGTCTTTGGATATTATAGCCCTCAGGGAGAGTGATAGCAATATCAGGATTAGAGTGGGATTTTGTCCAGGTCTCTGTTAAAAACCCGATGTGCGGAAGGGTAGAAGATAGCAAATCCCAGATATTGGTGGCATGTTTAGGTAATGATCTCACATTTGCCAGAAAGCAGTTCCAGTTTGGCATAGATGTTTGCCGCAGACTTACTGGCTTTATTCGAGAAGGAGTTGTTATTATAGAAATATCATTATGAACTGAGCACTGGAATTTACAATGTCTGCAAGAAACCGGACCTTCAAGGAGAGCTGGGAATGTGCACGAATGAATACAGGGATTTATAAGGTGACTTCGAAGTCTAATATCCTTAAGTTCAGCGCTGGAGTAGGTTAAGGATGTAGAGATGTTTAAATGCGGATTAAGGGAGGCACAGGCAGGGGTACTGGCCACTGGCAACGGCCAGGCGCGGACGGGCGCAGACGGGCTTGCCTTGGGCGCGCCTTCGGCGCGCCAGCGGCGCGTCCGCTGCGCGTCGCGCCAACCATCCCTTATATGCTTCCGGCTGAAATGCTACCTGTCTGACCGCAATGGCTGGCCGGAAGTGCAGATTGCCTGCCTTCCGGTGGGTGTTGCTCCCTCCACTCAATCGGAACGTTCCACGGTGGACCGGGGAGGCACCTACAGCGCTACAAGGTATGAGTCAGAAAATATACAGTCAAACGATCAGAATGCCGTTTTCAAATTAAAACATATAACTTTTCAATTAAAATTCGTAAAAGCGGAGCCCTTTACCAGGCGCTCACGTTGTTGTTGCTAAGGTCAGCCTGCAAGGAATTCAGTCACAGGCGTGTCCGCTGCGCGTCGCGCCAACCATCCCTTATATGCTTCCGGCTGAAATGCTACCTGTCTGACCGCAATGGCTGGCCGGAAGTGCAGATTGCCTGCCTTCCGGTGGGTGTTGCTCCCTCCACTCAATCGAAACGTTCTGCGGTGGACCGGGGAGGCACCTACAGCGCTACAAGGTATGAGTCCGAAAATATACAGTCAAACGATCAGAATGCCGTTTTCAAATTAAAACATATAACTTTTCAATTAAAATTCGTAAAAGCGGAGCCCTTTACCAGGCGCTCACGTTGTTGCTGCTAAGGTCAGCCTGCAAGGAATTCAGTCACAGGCGTATAGGCCTATAGTGGGCAATGACATCCTCTGATGTTAAGTCTGTGAGGCTGGTGCGTTTTCTGAAGATCCGCTGCCTTTGTCTGCGCTGCCTCTGTGGTAGTCTGGGGTGGGGGCGGTGGGGGTCCTGGGGGGGTTGGCGGGCCTGGGGGTGCTGGTGGTAGGTGTTGTGGCCCTCTTGGGTGTGCGAGCTGCATGATCATTAGCTCCGTGGCATCTGTTGTTCTTAAGGTGGGGCTCCGGGCTGAGCTCCCTTTCATGGTGCAGGTTGTCATCCGACTTAACACCAGGTAGGAGCAGGTGTTAAATCCCTGCTACTAACGCGCCGTATCGCATGTTTTGTGATCTTATCGCCGATCTGGCTGGTCATTGAGAATGTTGCGAAGTGGTGTTGTCGCAGCTTTTTGCACGGGAACGCCTACTCTGCATCTCATTAGCGTTAGTTGCCAGTGTCATCTGTGGCGATGTTTTTTGCAGCTGCTATCGCAGGAAAACTGGTGATATCGGCTGTTAGCACCAGCTTGTGAATAGGGCGATGAATTTATCGCCACTTTGGCTGTGATAAAGTGCTGATAACTCGGCGATAAGTATGAGAATATGCCCCATGCAGGAATGATGCGTGTTCAGGCATGCCATACAGCTGTAGTCCAGATTGTGTGTGCATATGACTATGCCTCTTTGTGTAACAAGGCCCCCATTATCATTTTTTGGGGCGATCACTCATGAAGGAATTCTTTAACATGACAGGAAAACGTTTCAAATTATTTGATACAACTTTGTATCTTATGTGACGTAAGGAAAATTGTGAGCACCCCCTTGGACCTTGTCGCATCAATCTAAATTATAATATTAATGATAATAATGATGATAACTATTACAAAAACAACAATAATAATAGTAATAATTAAGTATTCTTCGTCTTATTATTATTCTCATTCATCCCCTTGGACGTTTTCGCAGCAATCTAAAACATAATAACAATAAAAAGAATATTAAAACCAACAACAAAACAACAACAATCATAATAATGTTCAAGATTATTATTAATATTATTATTATTGTTATTATAATGATTAGAGAACAATAATAATAAGCTCAATTATTTTTAAGTAATAATAATAATAACAACAAACACAATGATAGCAATAACAATAATAATAATAGTAGTAATAATTAAGTATTATTAGTATTCTTCGCTTTATTATTTTTCTTATTCACCTGCTTGGACGTTTTCACACCAAGCTACAATATAATATTAATAAAAATATTATTAATACCTAGAACAACAACAAAACAACAATAATAATAATCTTCGTGTTCATCATCTTCATTATCATTATTATCATTATTATTATTACTATCATTATTATTACATGACAATAATAAGAACAAGCACAATTATGATTACATAACAATAATAAGAAGAAAAACAAACAATGATAGCAATAAACAAAATAACAAAAAATTATCATAATAATAATAATAATCATCATAATTATAATAATTATAACAATAATACTACTAAAAATAATAATAGCATTATTATCATTGTTTCTGTTGTTGTTGGTATTATGTCTATATTCAACCCAATGAAGTGGCTGAAAGTTCCAAAAGAGTTTTCTGCTGTGTCAGCCATGCACACCCCCTCCTCACCAATGCCACTTTGGACAGTTCTTTCTGCTGCGGGCTGATGGGCAGCCACATTTCCCTGCGAGTTTCTAGAACCGAGACTGCTTTCCGCTGAGACCAGATGCATGAGCGTTCTTGTCGCAGTTGTAGTTGGGTAAAGGTTTTCTGCCGAAACTGCTTGTGTTTCATACTTTTCTCGAGAGATTGCAGCAGCAGAAGAAAGGATCCTGCTGAAGCCAGATGTGCAAACGCTGTTTAGGCTGGACGGATATGGAAGAATGTTGTCTTTCAACTCTAGATTGTTTGGGCAACTTATGCAGTGACTTTTAAAAAAATGTTTCGGCTCGATTTTATTAGAATCGTAGAAACTGAGCTTTTAAAATGCTTTAAGCCAGATTTAAAAAGGAACACTGAGAGAAGCAGGCACTGTACTTGCTTTACTGGGCATATGAAATGTGTTGTCGTGGGCTGGCATCTGGTTGTTGTTGAAACTAAAGAAGAGCATCTCAGATTCGCTCTGTGAGCAGCGACCGCTCCATATTCTTCGGATATGAGATGATGTTTGAGAAATGAACGGCTGTGGCAAGGGCCAATCTATTTTTCTATTTGCATCCTATTTTTGTTCTTGGGCGGTGATGCACATTATAGCAGGTCTCAAGGCTAGAAAAAGGACGGTTATATTGTTATGCTTTGTGTTTGTGCACTTGGTGCTCTTGGCTTTACTACAATTGTTTTCTGGACAGATTGTCGGGTATAATGATAGAATCCGCAATTTTTCTCTTCAAATTTTGTTTATGTTTTTTGCTGCAAGTGCATGGAGCCTGTGAGCCCATGGAAAGGTAAAGATTTCTCCTTGATTTTCTGGGCATTTATTTTATGTGGGAGGTGTGAGTTTAGTGGTCTGTGGAAAGGTGTAGGTTTTAACAATATGAGCTATCCTCAATTTAGTGGGTTTTGGGAACTTGGAAACCTGAGGAGGGTCGGATTGTGCTGTTAGATGTATCCTTGATTTTCGGTACATTTTCAATAATGAGTTTGAAGGCTTAGTAGGTCTTTTTAAGGGTAGTGTTAATTAATTCAGAGTTTTATTACCAATTGTCAGGGCAATTATTATTGGGGGTAGTACGAGTCTGGGAGCCTGTGGAAACGTGGCAGATGTTTTCAGATTTATTCTCGATTTCCTAAGCATTTTTTTCGTGCTTGCTCTGATTCTGAAGAGGTGTGAAGGGGGGTGCTATTTAGACCTATCCCTAATTTTGGAGTATTTTCTGCTGTGAGTCACATGATGCTACTTGTGGTTGAGGTGACACAGCACTTCTCTAATAGTTTCCCACAGAGCTATTATTGCCTGAATGCCGGTGACTGGAAGTTGATAACAAGGTATCATGTGGCCATGGGCCATTCTTAAGGGAAGAAACGACAATTTTCTCCACTCAATATGGTAGCAAAAAGCAGAAATTGTCAAGAAAATGGACAGTGCCACCGCAACCACCACCAGTGAGACAACTAAAGAGTCACACATTAAGATCACAGACTCTGGAGAGGAACTAATTCTGTCATTTCTATTCTGTCCATCATGGTTGGCAAACACTTAAAAAGTCTAGACCCCTAATGCTCCATTATCATACATTATGGGAATATATTTCCTCTAGGGAAGTTCCAACAAGGAGAAAATTACAAGCGGCAAGGGAGAGGACAAGAAAAGCATAACTTTGTAAAGAGAATGAAAAGGTTTGGCTGCAGGACCATATAGATGTTTGTTTCTGATAAAGGTTAGAGTAGTCAGAGAAAGGGAACCCATTCATCTCTAACATCATCGCTATCTGCCTCAGAAGAATTCTCCAAACTCCATGTCCCATATCAGACCAGGGCAGTAACCATGATGGGACCCATAGTGCTAAGGGACTTGTGTCAGAAAAAAGTTAGGAGAAAACCTGGTTACCACTAGTGATGATGATGATGTTTTGAGCCCTAGGGCTGTGCATGTAACTATTGAGACTTAGGAATTTCAAGACACACAAAGCAGCCTGCCATCCCGGTTAGATTTACTTTTTGGCTTAAACAAGGAAGAAGAACAACAGGACAACTATGAGTATATCCGCAAGCACAGTGTCATCAACCCCTGGGTCTCTTGCTTTTTCGACCACTCAGTATCGCGCCGCCAAAGTATTCAGTTCAGTTAGTACTGCCATTGTCATTGCCACAAGAGGGTGACACCAGTGTGCTACAACAAGGGTAATACCTTGGACCTGATCATATAAGAGGAGAGACTCATTAAGACATTAGACCAATTAATTGGAAACTAGAATGGTACAAAAACCCAAAACTACCATCTAAGACATGGAAAAGACACTTAAAAAAGATATCCATGCATGTTCTTTCTAAAGGTCTTGGATCCCCAACACAAGAAAGAGGATTTCAATTCAATCAACTCTCTCACAAATTGTTACTTAGAATTAACAAACACCCTCATCAACAAATTAGCAACTTTAATCTCAAGAAGAGAATAGAAAGATATCTCAATCCTTGGCACAGCGACTGCCTGAGCATCAACAAAAGCACTAGAGCAAAAGGGCAACAAGGGAGCTTTAGAAACAATTGAACCCCTGGGTCATATGGGCATATCTACTAACATGTCATGCTACTCAACGGAGCAAGTGAAGTTGCTGCACAGAGTTGCATGAAAGGGAGAGAGCAGAACATCACCATATTTCAGTTCTGTGCTCTTCTTGCGCTGGTGCACTTGTAGCTGCCTAGCACCAGCTTAGGCACCCTTGCATCATGGCGCAATGGTGCCTGCGTTTTGGTCACATTAGTTTTGTTGCAGGAAAGCATACCTTTTTAGTTTTTAAACTGCCTTTACAACCTTGCAAACTAACCCTTTTGCCAGATCCAAACCTTTCTTTTTATTCAATATGTCACCCCAAGGGTATGACCTGAATGGCCCAGAGGGTAGGGTGCAGTGTATTGAGAACGTGGGGCATGTCATTTTAATTTGTTCCTGTCCTGATAGTGAAAAACTCTTACATTATGTTTTCACTACTACAAGGTCCATCTCCCCCACGAGATAACATTGGAGTTACCTCATTACATTTAATAAGCTCTAATTTCCAAATGGGAGTAGATAGGAAGTTCATGTTTGGTGTCTTTGGAATTGCAATGAAAAATCCTAACTTATGGTGGAGTTGGATTTTAAATTACTATTTTGACAATGCCACTTTTATAAAGTTATCAAAAAGGAGTTACGTCCGTCTCGGAGGGCCGGGTGGGACGTGATAAAGTTTATAAAGAAGAAATTACCTGGCCACCAGTTTTAGAAGCTGCTATTTATTTCAGCAGACTGTGGAGCAGTGTATCCAGTCACTGCATCCTACTTCGCTACTTTGCATTATTCAAAACATGCAATACAACCATTTCATTATTCCAAAAAGCATTCAAAAGATACAGTCTTCATTTTACAGACAAAGTATGAGACATACAAGAAAACAAAACTGTGAAAATTGAACAGAATTGTGAAAATTACATTCAAAACATTATTAACAATTACACCAGTCTATATTGGTTGAACATAAGCTCTCTCTCAGGGCCTTAGACTTGGCTTCTATTCAGAGACAAGCTGCCTATGGGGAATAAAGGAAAATTTGAGTCTCTGCGGGGATATGTTTAGACTGACAACCCTCTATAGTGTCTTTTTTAATAGCTATCCCTCATAGGAAAAAGAAAGGAAAATGCAGACGCATTTCCAATCCCCATTTGATTTTAGGGATGTTCGTAAGGGCTTCCACCGATGGAAAAGACATCAAACTGAGCCCGCAGTGGAAGACGGAAAAAAAATGGAATAAATACTCTCAATGCGTGAACACGGGTGCTTCGCGCCCAGCATCGTTTGAGCAACAAGACACGCTGACTTCACAAAGATAAGTCAAGGGTGAAAATAACAACTGTTCAAGGCAAAAATAAACCTCTCCATGACACTGTCGTCAAAGAAAATACATGAACAAGCAGTTGTACCTTTAACAAGACAGCACCTCACGACCCATCAAGATATATACATAGAACGGTCTTGCTCACAAGTTACAAAGTCTGAAACACAAAGGCTGCGCCGAAGAGACGTGCAGTCAAATAGATTTTACAAACTCATCTGAAAGAACAGATTACACCGTGGTTCAAGCCCTGACGAAAATCCCTAAAGTCACATGGGGATTGGAAACGCGTTGGCATTTTCCTTTCTTTTCCCTGAGAGAGACCTTATGTTCAACCAATATAGACTGGTGTAATTGTTTATAATGTTTTGAATGTAATTTTCACAATTCTGTTCAATTTTCACAGTTTTGTTTTCTTGTATGGCTCATACTTTGTCTGTAAAATGAAGACTGTATCTTTTGAATGCTTTTTTAAATAATTAAATGGTTGTATTACATATTTTGAATAATGCAAAGTAGTGAAGTAGGATGCAGTGACTGGATACACTGCCCCACAGTCTGCTGAAGTAAATAGCAGCTTCTAAAATTGGTGGCCAGGTCATTTCTTCTTTATAAACTTTTGGAAAGTTGTCATTTTCCTGCCTTAACTATTTGGTGCCTGGAACCTGTCTCTGGTCACGTGACTGGGTGTAGCTGACAGCTGGGCATTTTGTATTCCCCCTAGAGAGCCACAAACAGTAGGGAGCTTAGGTGTCCCTGGAAGGCCCATCACTGGCAGGATGGGAGGGAGGAGTTGGGCACATTTACACTTACTCTCAAATAGGTTGTGTCCTGCCTCCACACAAAGGGCTGCATACACCCTGTAGTTATTCTGGAGATAGGTAAGGCAGGACCTCATCCCTGCTGTGAGTGGGAGTTTGGAGTCTTGCTAATGATTTCTATGTTAATCTTCATGTCAATCAAGAGCTACAAGATTTCCAAGGAGGTGTTTTACCCTTTGTGAATGTTATTCTTAACTCTGACCTGCTTGACCTCTTTCTTCTCTAATAGGTGCAGGACAGCACTATGGCTGCAAGAGAGAGTTGCCCTTTCCATGAGCACTCAAGAAGGAGACTCAGCTGACCACCCCAGGGTCCAGTCAGATTGCAATGCTATGGACCCCTTAAGCTTGATTGCACCTTTTATCTTTCTCAGGACTTAACACAAGTTTTACTATTGGAGATTAAAACAGGTCTTGGTATTACAGTCTCCAGGTAATCACTTCAAGTGCCCCACATTTTCCCAAAGGTTCAGTAAAGTTAAGAACATTTGAGATTCTTTTATGGTGTTTACCTTTCACCGTTTGGTCAAGATCGAGTGCTGTTTTTTTCTTGTTTTGTTGCCTTACTGGACCTGTATTTCCCTGCGCACGAATTCAGAAACTCCTAAGAGCCCAGATGACTCTTATGTGTCAAGGTTTGAAAGAAGAAATTAAAGAAAATTTGGGCCATTAACAATGTCCTATTTCATTCCCTCTGTGTATCTGTGTAGTGCTGTGGATGGAAGGAAATCCAGAGGAAGGTGATCTAATCTTTCCAGAGGTTTAGTGTCTGGCTGATCAGAGGTTTCAGAAGACTAATTTCCTCAAGAAGATCCTATACAAATATAGTCATAAGGATCCTTTAATAGAACACCAATGATAGGCCTGCCTGTGTTTATATTATGGTAATTCTGGACATATGATTTACGCTTGCAGTAAATAGCCTCATATAAATTTAGTAAGAATCCAATAATCTCCTGAGAAAGAGAAGAAAATAGAAGTCCACTGGCTTCCAGAAAGGAGGATCTTATATGGACAGTACATTTAATAATTTGTTCCCTCCACTTATCTGTGAGAACAAGAGGGAATTGCTGTTACTACCTCTGCATTGCTGGATAGTGGTGCAGATGGAACGGTCATTGACCAGAACTGGACACTAAGAATAAAAGTCTTCAGAGGTTTAAGAAACTTGCTGAAGTGAATCAAACTGTTGATGGCTCACCTTTAACTTCATGCTCGATACAAGAGGCGTCTTTTGCATTGCAAGCCTTATTTGGAGATCATTAGCTTTTGGAATCTTCTCCTTTCCCAACAATGCTGTAATTACTGTAGTTCTTTAATTAGGAAGCATAATCTGTATGTCAAGTGGTCTACTGTAGGAATGTAATCACAGTTTTCGAATGATCATTCTTATGCTTGAGGATGTTAGTGAAGTGTTGTTTTTTCAAAGCCAATAGTCTCTTCTTTTCCCTCTCTGGGTAAGTGAACAGTCTTTTGACTTAGCAAAAACGACACCAAAATAAGGCAATATTATTTCACCAAACCACTTAAACTGGGCACTATTGTTCTTTATGAACATATTTATTCATTAATTAAAAAAAAGAAAATAAGTCACTTTAGGTTTAGTTGTAAACAAATTTGCAAAATGGTTAAATTGTACTATCATAATCACCTTATATAGCAGCTTTGTTTTTGTACCAAAGAAAGTTCAATGTCTTCCAACTTGTATTGATTATAGAGGATTAATTAGATTTTGATCAAGAATGGATATCCTTCTCCTCTTTGCTCTCGTGTTGAAGCCCCTTGCATGCACCATTCGAGCACACCTGGACATAACAGGTTTCCAGAGAGAGAAACTCGGGACCACGGAAAAACGCATATCACTGTATGCAGATGATATCCTTCTGTATGTCACAAACCCGAAGGAGACACTCCTGAAAATCCTGGATAGCTTTGAATGCTACGGCAAACAAGCCAGATATCACCAGATATCAGATAAACTGGGGGAAATGCTGTATATACCCAGCGAAACAGGGCTGGAGACCCTTCGAATCTATGGGCCAGCTTCAAGTGGAGAATGACGGGATAAAGTATCTAAAGAGTACTCAAAGAACTTAGCACCGATATCCATAGGTGGAAAACGTTGCCCTTGACTCTATTAGGCCGAACGGCGTTATACAAAATGATCTCACTCCCAAAGTTCTTATACATCCTCCAGAACACGTATCAACTGGTCCCAGAAGAGGCATTCATCAAGATTGACAACGCATTGCATACATTTCTCTAGGATGGAAAACGCCCTAGAGTGGCTGATGCCACGCTGCAGCGCAATCAATACAGTGGAGGCATATCCCTACCAGACATCAGGGCATATTACTGGGCAGCCCACTTGATAGTGGTTAATGACTGGGAGCATATGTCGGGTGATCACCCCATGTATGCACTGGAATGTACACAATTTGAAATACGTCCTCACACACACTACCTCTATGGAGGGAAGGGAGTAGCAAAATTATTAACTGCCACATGCGTGGTAATAGCTGCGTGGAAAAAATGTGTAAAGACAAACGAAATTGATCAACCGAATTACCATGGAGACCCCGCCACTGGATAGGTTGGAGGCTCAAAGATTTTGCAAAGCTGAGCGGGTTCAGGGGTGGGACCTGTTGGGTATCTCTCAGATCAAAGATATACTAGACCGTAAGGAGCTCGCCACGTTTTCCTTCCTCCAAAAAGAGTATGATTCACACCAGAAGCAATATTATAAATATCTGCAGCTGGCCCACGCATGGTGGGCACAGAAAAAAAAATACAAAGGATCTCCCCGAATATGCCCCGCTAGAAGGAAGGCTCCTCATGGGTGAAATTAATGAAAAGGCAGTCTCCAGGACATATCGGACCATAATAAATAACAAACCAGACACTCTTCTGAAATTAAGAACAACACGGGAGACGGTCCTAGGAGTCCTAGACGACCTGGATTGGGATATAGTGCTGATGCACCCCCGGGAGGTAACCATTAAGTTGCGCCTTAGGCTTATCCAATTTAAATACCTACATAGGACCTACTACAATAGATTGCGGCTGCACCGCATTGGAAGGGCGGACACACCCAACTGTCTCAGATGTAATACTGAATTTGGCACCTATTTTCATACGATATGGGAGTGTCGGCAAATACAGAGATACTGGGGAGCCCTGCTGACTGAATTAGAAGACATTATAGGAGACACGATACCTATGGACCCCAAATTCGTGTTATTAGGCATACACAGAGGTTGACCTTCCCAAGACAAAGTTAATACTAGTTACCCTAGGTCTAGTAGTGGCTAAGCGGGACTTGGCATGCAGATGGGGGACGGCACAGAGGCCTACTATAGATGAGTGGAGGAAGGGAATGGGCATGTACATGACAGGGGAGAAGACGACATACGTGACTCGCAGCTGTCCCAAACAGTTCCAGAAAATATAGAAGCTGTGGATAAATCATTATAGTCTCGTGATAGAAGATTCACAGGGGGTCCTTACAGACACCTGATAGCCTGGTGGGGGGGAGGGGAAGAGAGGGACTGAGACAAGGGGGAATTGGTAAGTACAGTATACTGGATTATGTACTGCTGTTGCACATATCACTGCCTCTGAACAAAAATGTTAACACAACTTTGTTTCTTGATGCTTGGAAAATTGAATGTGCCTGTGTAGAACTTACAGAAAATGCCAATAAAGATATATTTTTTTAAAAGAATGGATATCCTTACTTCTTTTAAAGGGCATCTCGGCGCCAGTCCATGGAGCATAAGTCTTTACTAAAATAATTTAAGAGGTACTTATCATTTATTGCTTTATAGGAAGGAAGTGAGTGGATAACAGATTTTCGCACCCTATTTGGGCATTCTGAATATCATGTGAGGTGTGCATTGTAATTGCCATATTTCAGCACTTTATTGATTCAATATTTTCTAATGCATTGTATAAGTTTGTATTGCTGTATTTGGGTGAAATTTGTAAGAAATCAGATCATTGGTTGAGATGGATATCAGTCCTTCACATGTAATAAGTTCACACGGTTCTCATTACTTGTAAGCAAGTACCCCATTGCAGTACATGTCTCTCTCAGTAGTAAAGTAGTAAAGTAGAACAGTCCAAAGCCTACTCTGGGGAGGTGGTGTGAGCTAGTAAATCTAGCTCACTGGTACGCAACAACAAAACTCTATAATAACTCCAGAATGGAATGAGCAGTCAGGGAATTTTTGTTGCAAGAACATTTTTCTTCTTATAATGCAATTCATAGTCCCATCAAGGTTGTTAGACCTGACATATTTAGGCATGATTTCCCCTATCTTTTTGCCTCTGACCTTCTATTTTTGACTTTGAAGCATTTCGGTTTTGCTGGTTTTAGGACTCTGAGCACTCTACCACTGCTAACCATTGCTAAAGTGTAAGTGTGTCCTTTCTAAAATGCGATGGTAATTGATTTCTCCATGATTGGCAGATTTGATTTACTAGTAAGTCCCTAGTACAGTGCACCATGTGTGTCGAAGGCCTGTAAATCAAATGCTACTAGTGGGCCAGCAGCACTAATCGTGTCACTAACATGAGTAGCCCTGCAAACATGTCTCAGGCCTGCCACTGTAGTGTCTGTGTGTGCAGTTTTAAACTACCAGCTCAACCTGGCAAGTGCACCCACTTGCCAGGCCTAAACCTTTCCTTTCATTACATGTAAGACACCCCTAAGGTAGGCCCAATGTAGTCCGTTGGCAAGGTGCAGTGTATTTAAAAGGCAGGACATGACTATTGTGTTTACATGATCCGGTAGTGAAATACTTACAATTTTGTTTTTCACTACAGTAAGGCCCATCTCCCCTATAAGGTAGAATTGGAGCTGCCTGGTAACATCTTACAAAGGTATCTTCCAATTGGGAATAGATAGAAAATTGGAGTTTGGTGTCTCTGGACTCACAATTTAAAATCACATATTTTAGTGAAGTTGGTTTTAAAATTGCAGGTCGAAAAATGCCACTTTTAAAAAGATGACACTTTCTTGCTTAACTATTCTGTGCCTCTGCCTACCTGGAATACAAGTCTGGGTCAGGGTGATAGTTGGGCTGTTTGGGCATTCACTCTAGACAGTCACGCCAAAGGAACTGAGGTGTGCCCTACATATCCTGATGGCCCATCACCACGCTGATGGGCCTTCCTGAGCTAGAGTGGTAGGAGGAGTTGACACTGACACCTGAATAGGGCTGTGCCTGTCCTCACACAAATACGTCTTCACCCCCTGTAGTGTGTCTGGAGCCAGGGCAGGGAAAGTCAAGGTTTTCTGCACTACAAAGACTTTCTTTTGAAGTTTGTCTACTTCAAAGGCTGAAACTGGTATAAGTACTGGATCTGTAACACCTTATACTCAGAACAGTTCTGGGTTGTGGACATAATGCCAGGAAGAAGATCTGGATAGCTGTTAGGAGGGACTGACACTTTGCTGCTTGCTCTGCTGTGTTGGCCTGTGGCTTCGCTGCTTCTGTCCTGGGAGTAAAAGGACTAGACTTGCTTTCTACATGCTGCTTCCAAAGGTTCTCCAGGGGCTTGAGTGTGCTTGCCACCTGTTAAGACATCTTAGGGCCTTCAAAGACTTCACCTGCATCTTGCTAACAGCACCTGGACTTCTCTGCTGGAAGTCCTGTCTTTCCAAGTGTCGCCAAATCCAGTTCCTGGGCCCTTGGAGCTGTGTGGTTGTTGCTGAATCCCAAGAAAAGCAACACCCGTGCCATCAGGGATGCAGTTGCCTGCACCAGAGCTGAAGGCACCGCTCGTGAAGAGCATGACACACAGCCCCAACTTACAACGCAGTCCTGGTGATGCCAATAACAGCAACTTATTGAGGCCGCTGCCTGCACCAGAGCTGATGGCACCTCTTGTGAAGAGCATGAGACACCACCCTGACTTGCACCACAGCACCAACTTCCCTGACTACAGTGCTCCACACCAACGCCTCACTGCTGCCTGCACTGGAGCCGAGGGCACTGCTCATGAAGGGTATGATGCACTGCCCCGAACTGAAATGCAACCTCGACCCAGCCAATGCCAGCACTTCAACTGCGATACCGCAGAGTGCAAAGCAGATGCGTGTGACCTCCCATACTCATCCACCCACAGCGTTGTAAGGAACTGTTGCATCGCCGCCAACAGCGCATCTTCTCCACTGTAACAGTAAGGAATGGACATATTACCTCCCCTGCCTAGCAGTAAGGAACCAACACCTCACCTCTCCTGTGGCAGTAAGAAATCAAAGCCGCACCAGCTCCAGTGACGTCTCAGCTCCCCGACGCTATGCAACATTTTTGTTTTTCATCATCTTCCAAGGTACTGTAATGGGGGTCCATGTCACTCCACACCCAACCCGTGCTCCCTCATGGTCAGCACCAAACTGTTGGATTAGTACTGGTCACAACATCGAGATAGCCCCAGTTGGAGCTCTATGATTTCTAAGAGCTATACTTCTAAGTGATCATTTCAAAAGTGATATCTTGTTTTGTGTATGTTGGACTTTTGTTGTTTTGGTCTTGTTTTATTCAGATAAACATTGGCTATTTTTCCAAACTGGTGTGGAGTCGTCTTGTAGTGTATTAACTGTGTTACTATGTGCATGTACAAATGCTTTGCGCATTGCCTTTGGGATAAGTCTGACTGCTCTGTGCCAAGCTACCAAGGGGGTGAGCGGGGGTTATCTTAGGTTTGTAACCTACTTACCCTGACTGGAGTGGCAGGATACGCCTAGCTTAGTTGCATACCCTAGCCTACCAGACTGCCATTTCTAACAAAGGTCTTACTTTTCTTTGCCAGCAAAGAATACCTCCAAGTTGTTTCTTTCCTCTCATATTGATAGTTTAGTTCCAGTGGCTTCTGATTATTTGAATCAGTTGTAGAAGCACTGGCAAGATGTTTCTGAATGTTTATTCTATTCTACGATCAAGATGAAGGCACATTCAAGATCAAATTATTATCCTTTTGCTCCTGAAAAGGACGTTTGACTGCCTTCTCTTTTCCTTCCTTTTCATAAACTGCAAGTTAAACTTTGAACACAATTTGTGGCCTATTTGTTATAGTTCATTACAGAAATTCTGTGGTAATTTAGTTGAGGGTGTCTTGCACTTGGAAGATTCATTCTGTCTTTCATTTATCCCAACTGAAGCCATACATTCCTGATCCTTACTATTGGCTTCTGTCTGAACCTCCACCAGTTATGGCACAAGGGCAATCAGGATATGAGACTCAAGACATTTGTGATTATGGGACATTTTGTTATGTTATGTTATGTTATGTTAGTGCTATTTGTATTGCGCACGGCTGCTCCAGCGAAGGAGCGTCCCGGCGCACCGACAAGGTGGCGAACACAACACAACTGGGGAACAGAAATAATTATTAAGAAATTGGGGAGTGAAGGATTTAACAAAGCTCAGAAAATAAATGAGTTTTAGCGGCCTTGCGGAAGGAGAGCAGGTCACCAAAGGTCCGGAGTTTCAAAGGGAGAGCGTTCCAGAGTGCGGCTGCCCGCACCTTAAAAGAGCGACCCCCCACCCGACTGAGTTTGAACCGAGGGGCTACCGCTAATTCTTGGTCTAGCGAGCGCAGAGTGCGGCCCGGGATGTAAGGGCACAAGAGTTGGTGCAGTAAGGGAGGTGATAGGCCCTTCAGAATTTTGAAGGAGAGGCACAAAACTTTAAAGTGGATCCGCTGCCTAACGGGTAACCAATGCAAGGCTCGCAAAGATTGACCGGCTGAGCAAAACCTAGGAAGACCTATGATCGCTCTGGCCGCAGCGTTCTGCACTCTTTGAAGTCGGGTTAACTCAGCCTGGTTTAATCCTATAAAAAGGGAGCTGGCATAGTCCAACCGTGCCAAAACCGTTGCTTGCACCACCAATTGACGAGTTGCGGCATCGAAGTATTTAAGGGCAGGGCGCAGATTGCGCAGGATGCCGAAGCAGCAAGCCGCCGTCCTTTTGGTGTGGCCAACAAAGTTGAGGGAAGGGTCCAGCCAAACACCAAGATTTTTGATCTCCGCAACCGGAGTGGGGGTCGGCCCCAGCTCAGAGGGCCACCAAGAATCTCCCCATAGGTCCGTCCGCTTCCCAAAGATCATCACCTCCGTTTTTTTGGCGTTTAGTTGGAGACAGTTGGACGTCATCCAACCAGCCACCGCCCTGAGTCCTTCTCTGAATCTTGGGGCATCCACCCCAGAGTCCCCGCTGATCGTGACCGCTAGCTGGGTGTCATCTGCGTACGACACCATGGTCATACCACAGAGCTTCACAACCTCAGCCAGCGGCCTCACGTAGATGTTAAACAACGTGGGGCTCAGTGAGGAACCCTGTGGGACCCCAAGAGACAGAGGATGGCATTTGGACTGGTAGGGCGGGGACGCCACACAGAAGGAACGATCCCTGAGAAACGAACGGAACCACTGGTGTGCAGTGCCGATAACCCCTATCTCCTCAAGACGTTGCAGGAGAATGTCATGGGAGACCGTGTCAAAGGCGGCGCTTAGGTCTAACAAAACAAGCGCCGCCGTTTGACCTGCATCCAGAACTACCCGAAGGTGCTCGACCATAGATAACAGTGCTGTCTCCGTACTGTGGCCAGCCCGAAAACCATTCTGGGTGTCGTCCAGAATGTTGGCACGCAACAGATGACCAGAGAGGGCGGTGTTGACATGCGCCTCCGCGAGTTTGGCTGGCCACGGGAGAAGTGAAATCGGGCGGTAGTTCTCCGATTTTGTAGGGTCGAGAGATGGTTTTTTCAAAATGGGCATTACTACCGCATGCTTCCATTTCAAAGGCACTTGGCCTGATGATAGCGACGTGTTGATTAAGTCGCAAACCGGGCGAGCAAAAACCTGGTCTCTGAACATAGGTGGCTTGAGCGGGTCGTCCGGCGACCCCGACTTAACTCGGAGAGCCAAGGCCGTGTAAGACTCCAAAGAGAGAGAGGGGAGAGAGTCTAGCACCACCTGATCCAACCGGGTGGGAGGCCCCATACTGGTTTGTGCAGTGGAGGAGGGGAAGGCCCTATATATGGTCTGGACCTTCTCCAGGAAGAAAGCCGCCAGCGCTTCACAATGAGTATTGGAGCTGATGGAGTTACCGGCCGGCTTCCTTGCCACTTGAGATTGTTTTTAGCTCTAATACAATGGAAATATTATCCTCCTTGACATGCACATAGAGGTTGATTAAGAACATAGGGTCAGATGTACCCTTTCCCTTTTGTGAGTGACTAATGACCCCAAGTTGGGAGTCTGTCAAATTTACATGTTTTGTGACCAGATTTCATTTGTGAAACATTAACACATACCATAACGAATCGCTATTTGAAAGGGATGGCCTAACGCCCCTTCCAAATAGTGATGACCGCTTTCACAAATCGGTAACCAGTTAACGAATCAAAATAGCCATTTAGCAGTCCCAAACCCTTTGATTTAGCGAATCGTGGGGGGTTTGCCATAATGAATGGCTTTGTACATCTGGCCCACAGTAACATATTAATGCTAACCTTGATGATATAGTAGTATACAATACTCTGGAATCCATATTTTTGTAGATCGATATGAAAAACTCACTTTTCTTCCCGGATTGCGGGCACGGTTTTCTACGACTAAAGCGTCAATCGCAAAGCTATTTGAAGTTCTGAAACTTGATGTTTATTATAACCAAGTTCGTAGTTATACATAGAAAAAATGGAAAAACAATAGGGATGCTATATGAAAACGTTATCATACCCATATTTTTGTTCTGAATTGGATGAGTTCTACTTGGGATATTATTAGTAAAACTCTGTTGAAATCTTTACATCATTATGCCCTGATGAAGTTCCATTAAAAGGAACGAAACGCGTTGGCTGCTGTCCTGTGTGTTCCTATTTTAATATGAAGATGAATAAAGGACTGTTTTGAATAAGATCGCATTTACGGACTTATGACTTCATTCCTGGTGCCGCCTCCACTTTTCTTCAAAAACTTTTCTGGTAGTACACTGCATTGTGTCTTCCTTTGAGTGTAAAGAATGTGCTGTCACTTTGGGGTGACAGTGTTGGTAGGCTGTTAGCTTTTCTTGAGAGTTGCAGAGCTGACTTTATATTCTGGTGGGTCAAGGAGTAGACTGGGCAGAGTGGGTGATGGACCAACTTTCTCCTTTGAAGATCTGTATTTAGCCAATGAAATGTGTTAACAGCCCTTCTTGCCTTGGATGCCAGACTTGTGAAGCAGTCCACAACAGGTGCCTGAACGGTTGCCTTTGTCACTTTGTTGGTTATCTGCTCATACTTGGTTCAGTGATTCACTCTCTGTCAGAGTCCCTTCTATTAGTAGTGTCTTGAAGCATATTCAATATTGATTAGGTGTTGCAGCGGGCTGTTTATTCTGGACAATATGCTGTAGAGTTGGGGTGTGGCTGCACCCTGGAAAACATTTACATTCAACTGTGAGCCTGTTCCCTTCAATAAAAAGAGTAGGCCTTCAGCTCACTGACATGGATCGGGTAGCTATTCTCCTTTTTTTGAGTGCAAGAGCATATCACCATCTTCAAGTACAGGACAGCTGGTCCTCTATGAGTATAATCAGTGATGGCAGTCAGTGGTAGCATCCTAGTGGCAGGTGTTGACTGTTCTCACCAGTTCGGGTCCTTTGACTGTTTGGTGTGTTGTCATGACACACGCTCTCCTTTATCAGGGTCCTTATTGTTCATACTAAGTGAAAACAGAGTGCAGTGGTGACAGGGGGTATCATCTGAGGCACTAGTGAGAGTTGGCATGCCAGTGCCTATCCCAGGAATACTTAGCAGAGTTATTTCTGCAACCTGGGGAAGGATAAGCATTCCCACTTAAGTCAACCTTTAATGAACATTTGTATACTTTGAATTCAGGACTGAGCCAGACAAGAGTCCAAAGAGTTCTATCCAAGTGCAAATCATGACATGGGCCTCACTGTGAAACAGCCAAAAAGAACATCTAAATTAGTTTTTATCAAAGTTCAAAATAAAGGTAATTGCAAGCATATTTTATTCACAAAATAGTGATAAAAAGTAGTTTAACTGCAAAGGAAGTGGCCTAATCTGGCGACACTAATCAATCTAACGTAAATACATGCATACATAGCCTTAGCAGATGACGGCCAGTATCTAAAAACACCAGACTATGCCAGGGCCGGACAGGCCACTTATTCACCCAGGCAGTTCCCCAAATGGATGGAGGGCCAAGAGGCCGTTTTTAGGGCATGGGACTGATCCTGGTTTAAATTCCCAAGCTCCCCAAGGTTAACTACAGGAACCACAAGGACGCTTCAAGAGTGAGAGAAAGAGTAGTACAGTGGGAGAAGGTAGAGAGAAAGAAATCAGAGAGGGAGAAGGGAGAGTCAGAAGAAAATGGAGGGATTGAAAGAGTGAAATTGTGAGAGGAGATGAAGGAAGTGGGGCTGGTTTGAGCATTTCGGCCCGGACTGCTTTGATTCTCCAGTCCAGCCCTGGACTAAATTAAAATCTTGCAGACAAGCAAGGAGCAATTAAAGAAGTAACTTTGAGGCATTCAAGCGCATTGTGAGAACCTCTGTAAATACACACTGATCATTACTCTGATTGAACCCTGAGCTGTGCTTAAGCCACCTCACAATCTATCTGAAGACACACCGCTTGCATATGGCAAGTTCAGCTGCGACCTCTGCCATGCACAAGGCAACCCATGTCCATAGGTTGCGACAAACTTGGCCAAGTCCCTTTCCTACCACTCATACTATTGAAACAAAAGTGTTATGTTTTAATTAATAGCTAGATTGCTAACTTTTCTCACAAAGTGTCCCTGTGTCAGGTACTTTTCTGCTTGGCAAAAGCAGTCTCAGAAACCTTAATTTACTGAGCCAGGAAATTAAATTTGCAGTTGAAGATATATGATTTGTACTTCTCCCAGCAGTAGATGTGTCAGAACTAGAGGTGGGCGGAATTTGCGAAATTCACTTTTGCTAATTATAGTGAAAATGTTAAAAATCTCCGCAAACACGCGGAAATATTGCGAAGATGCGGAAGTTTTTTTCCCGCCCGTTCGCGGTATTTTCAGCGTGTGGCGGCTCGCCAACTTACCCATGCGGTTGCTCGCGGGCGCGGCCATCTTGTTTTAACTTGTCTCGCGGTGCATGATTGCGAGAAGAAAGAAGTGATCGCGCGACGAATGACGTTACTGCGGGCGCGAACTGTCGCGAGACAGCGCAAATGGCTACCAACAATCCAACATCTCGTGGAGAACGCGACCGGATCGGGAAAACTTGTCGGCGAACGCAGGGATTCAGGTAAGGCGATCGCGCGCACGCGAGAATGTATTATTTTACAGCGCGAGCAAGCAAAACATTTCCGGTAAAATGCGGATTGCGGAAATTTTTACATTTTCGCTCTCTCCGCGGAACGCGAAAATTTCAAATTTTCGCAATTTCCATCAGCGGAACGGAATTTTAGCCCAGGCCTAATCAGAACCCAAAAAAGGCAAACGCCCTCCTTAAATAGGTCAGTTATAAATTACATACTGCTGCATTCCATGTTTGAGTAGGGGGCACCCAGCCAAGCATATAAACAAGGACTCTGAACAAGGCTGCCAAAAGAGGAATAGCTACAGCACTACAAACCTCTTACTGATACACCACTATACTGGATGGAATATGCGATGTTACATCGCATGCGCTACAACGCATGCGATTACAACGCGGTTGTTACAATGACTGGGTTGTTACAAAGCAAACCATTCCATCGCAAGTCATTTCTAGGACTTGCTGTAGGGGGTGCGCTGGATTTAGGAATAGTATAATTTACTAATCCAACTCCAGCGTGTGCGACAGTAGGGAAGGTGATGGAATAGTAAATTATACTATTCATTAGCTTAACACGCCCCCTACAGCAAGTCGTAGTAACGACTTGTGATGTAATGGCTTGCGTTGTAACAACGCGGTTGTTGTAATGACCGCGTTGTAATCGCATGCGTTGTAGCGCATGCGATGTAAACGCTGTTTCCCTTCTGGATGCTACCTATTCCTGGCAATGTGTGGCTGCTGCCACTGACACATCTCCTTTCCTGTTTAACTTCGCGGTTTCTTCTTCTCCACTTGACCTCAAATGTACCTCTACCGCACCTACCCTTACATTAACTTCAACCTTACCTCAACCTCACCTCACCTTCCTCATTTTAACTACAACTCAGCTGCTAATACTTCAGTAGCACCTAACCTCGACTTCAACCTGAACTCAAATTCACCTCACCTCGATTCAGTTCAATTTTAACTTAACGTCAAAAACACCTCACTTCACATCAAAAACACCTCAGCCTAGCATAACCTCATCCCTCTGTGCTCTATATTCAAGGTGTCAGCCAGATATCAAGGTGGAAGCATTTTTCAAACTTGTGTTTTCATGCAATAACAATAATAAATATGATGCGATAACATGATTACAGTTTAAACAAATTTAATATGAGGTATAGAAATACGCTAATTAACTTCATCTACTTGGGCCTCATTTTTATTAAAACACCATTTTGGATTAAATGGATTCTGTTGTGTTGCTGTTTTGTCGTTCACTCCTGTATTCACCTCCCCCCATCTGGTTCCCCTGCGCATCTTCTCCCTTCACACAAGTCTACAGAGCAAAGAAGCTGATGTAATGGATTGCACTTTTTAAGACCCTGCCGCTATAGTTCCACTGCTGGGCCAGGTCATTTGTGTGACGCGTCATTGTTGAAATGTTTCCTATTAGTGGGAACTTCCCCAGATTGCAGTCACAAGGAATATGCTGAATGCTTTCTTAAAGTGGGATTGTGCTTGCATATAACGGTATTGATGTTTTCTTCTCTGAGTTGCTAAAGATTTGTAACTTGTGCTCATGCCATGATGAATTTGCTAATTTTTTATCCAAGATATTATGTATAAGAACCCCCTGATTCTGGTGGTGAGATAGATATTTGTGAAGGGTTTTCTATTATAAGGGTGCGGCCCAATTATTTTCTGATTTTCCTGCTCATTGAGATTTAGAATGGTTTATGACTTTTGACTACTCTGTATAACTTTACATTTGAGCCATCATGGCATTTGTTCTGTACCACTTAATTTTTAAAATTTTGCCATAATAAAAGCCTTAAACTATTCCTCTGAACTGGAACTCCGTTATTTTGATACACTGCTAAATTGATGTCGGGGAGTGCGCCTTTTTATGGAATTGGGGAGAGGAGTTGGCCTAACGGCTAGGGCGCTCGACCTCGGACCTGGGAACAAGGGTAATGACGCTGAACATCCTGTGATGCTGGGAAAATCACTTAATCTCCCCATGCCTAACAAAGAATGAATGCGTGTCCTAATGTAACGTAACTGGTGCTATGTAAAGCTCTTTGATACCTGATTGGATTCGGGTCCAGTTCGCGCTATATAAAACTCTGCAAAAAACAAAATAAAAATTGTTTCTAGTGGTAAAGCTGTATGAGGGAAAATTTAGTGTTTCTGAATTTTTGGAGTGACATAAATATTGTGTACAGTTTTTGCTCCCACAAAGTAGCAGAGGATGGGTGCATAATAAGTAGCACCTCCTCTTTGTAAAGCATTCCTGAAGGGTGTTCTTAGCCCCTAATGCCTGCCCTGAGAAAATAGTGCATTTTCAGAATTCCACTGGTCATTCCAGAAGCCAGAGTTCCCTGAGTGGTTTAACTTGCAGTGCCTTCCTGAATGGTTTGGAGTGTAAGTATGAATAGGGTGAACCGATTTATGTGTGGGATGTGCATTTGTGAAGTATGTTGAGGTATGAGCTTGTGAAATGGTTTTCTTTGCCTTCTGTGAGCTGTTTGGATATGCAATGCTGAATGTGGGTTCTGCTGATCGATTGATCACTGTATTGTTCATATTCGGATTTCATTTTGTTCATTATTGTTTGGTTTTCTTATCAATTTGCCGAATTTCCAAGATCTCGAGATATTGGGGCTTTACTTGTCTGCAAAAACTAGTGTGCAGTGTGACACGCTGCATCTTGTGCATATGCGATGGACAAGGGCTGATCTTCATGGTTTGATTATAAATTTTGTGAAAGGAAATAAAGAGTAGCACATGGAAGTACACTATTTCAAAAGTATTGAGGACTGATTTGAATCTGATTTGAAATAGTAGCTCCTAGTGATTTTTGGGCAGAGTGTAAGGTAGTGGCTGCATGGCCAACTGAAGAACCAGCTAGGGTTGCTCCTAATATTTTTTATTCTGAAAATGTAGCTAACACATATAAACAGGTAATTGAGCATCTAAAGAAATGAATGCCTGAAAAGGACATAAATTGGGTAACAATAGTGAGTACTTCATTGGAACCCAAAAAGTGAATGCATGCTTTTTAAGAGAAGCTCATGCTTCCATTGAGCAAAGGCAGGGCTGAGTAATTCCAGAGGGAACAGCAAGAAGACAAGGCAAGGTACTAACAGGCTACTCAAAGTATAACTGAGGCCACTAAACAATACAGGACAGGAGATAGATAAAAACAATATAAGGAGTGTAATGGTAAATGAAGAGGAACCTTGGTAACTTAGGGAAAGCCATTCGGACTGACACCAGCAGATTGCTCCTAACAAGTGTCATACAGCAAATTCATAGTGGGGCCTGCTGCATAAAGACTGTTGTATTTAGTGGAAGGTGGACCAAGATTCACAACAACACTGAGACAGGGAAGACTCCAAAGGACCTGGACACAACAACAGGTCTTTCCCTTACCTGATTGGAACGGAGACAAAGCCAGGGGCCACACTATAAATGGATATGGACAGCAACAGACAGTGGACTGAATTTGGAATGGAACACAAAACCAGAGAGGAAAGAATAACCAGAATATAGGATGGATAAGACAGCAATCAAACAAGGAGAAAAACAAGACAAGGAATTTTGAACAGGGCTTCAGGAATCAAGAACAGGAACACAGTAAGACAGTAGTCTTTATTCAGTTTCTTGCACAAAAACCATAAAAGCACTCACATTGAATACAAATAAGAATTTTCTCGGATAAAAACATGCCAATTAAAATGGTAACTGAGACTATGTATAGAAAGCAAAATACAAAGAGCAGCAGAATCACACCTAGGCAAAACCAGATAAGAAAAAATTGCTTAACCCCTTCTGTGCCACGCCCTTTCCCCCTCCTGTGCCGGGCGTTTCCTTAGTGGGCGGGTTTCATGACGAGATAGTCTCGTCATGGGCACAGCGCGACCGTGCTCCATGACGAGACTATCTCGTCATGGGCACAGAAGAGGTTAAATAAAAAGAACTAATCTCATACGGTATAAACAATTAATGAACAGGTAAAATGTGCAAAACATTATAAGGTGCATCATGCCATAGATAGTGTGTTAAAAATGCGCTAATTAATCACAACTAGACCTAAGCCTGACTGCAGATTTTAAAAAGCTAAGCACATTAAAAACTGTACTTCCTGCAAGCATTAATAAAAAGATTTAAGAGGGCAGACTTGCCTAAAATTAACATTTTTCAAAATCGGGATATAAAGGGACTTCCTCTGTAGGTCATAAAAGCTGCAGAACATCAAAGAATGAAAAATGTCCTGCAGAGACTTACCGTTGCAGCCACAGGGCAACAGCATTTGTCTCTTGCTCTGCCCCCTTGGGTGGGCGAGAAGGAGATGGAAAAGGTCCAACCAGTTTGATGATGTGCGTAGTTCTTAGAATGCTAAAATACACTAGGCATCAATAGCTCCTTATCTTCCCTGGCAGCTAATTGCTGTCTTAAAAAGACCTCATTGATACCAACCAGGTCCTTCTTGCTTCTCGATTCCAGGGTAAAAAAAAGACCTTCTCTCCCCAGATTCACAAAGCACTCCCTGATTTATTTGAGCCACAGAATTTGGGAGGCATAATCAAGGTCCATACATTCCTTTAAGGTCGATTTATTTAATGAAGTCCCCTTGCATGTCCAGATTTTTAAACATAATGAAAGGGGATGAAAAGCCAACAGATCACTGAGATAGGCCATACCAAGCTCTTCATGTGCAATAAAGGTGGAGGTACCTTGATGTACAGGTAGCAGCCATCTAAAAAAAGGCATTTTCAGTAATTTGAAGGTTATCTAGGGTACTATAGCTCCAGATTTCACTACCATACCACACTTTTGTGATGCACTTGGCCCTATAGAGGTGCAATATTGCCCGGGCCGGTCTTTTGCCTAATCTCGAGGTGAAATTAAACATAGCTGCATTTGCCTGAGTAAGGTCACATTTCTTATGGGATTTTAAGGGCCCCCAGTTCATCTTGGCATCCAGCAGGACCCCCAGATAGGAGAAAACATACATCCTAGGAATCGGGGTAGTCACAACCTTGAAGGTATAGGGCCTACTCGAATTAGAACCTACTTGCATTACATAGGATTTTAAGTTGTTGATCAACAGGTCCTGTTCTTCCATAATTTGAACAAAGGAGCTAAGCAACGTTTGCAAGCTCCTCTCAGTCCTGGCCATCAAGACAGCATCATCTGTGTACAATAGAACAGGAAGACCACGCCGTCCCACCTGAGGATGATCCACCTTAGTCTCCAGCAATACCTTCTCTAAGTTATTTATATATAAATTATACCGAAAAGGGGCCAAAATGCAATCCTGTTGGACCCCTCTCTGTATAGGGAACTGTTGAGTTACCTTAAAATCTTTAGAGTATCTAACCGCCGCCTTTTTATCTTGATGGAGATCCTGTAGAAAAAGAAATAGTACCAGGACGGGCAACTGTATACTTATTAAGAATCATGAACAGGTTCAGGCATTGGGCTCGGTTGATTAACAAGGATGAAAAACCATACTGAACATCTGACAAGATGTTATTGTCAACTGCCCAGCTGGATAACCTGTCCAGTAAAATGAGTCCAACCACTTTGACCCCTGAGTCCAACGGAGATTTGTTGGCACCGGAACATATCCTCGAAATGGGTAGCTCATTCATTCTTGGCAATATGGGCATCAAGGGCGTTTAATGTGTCCGATGCCAGGAAAGGGCTGTTTATCAATGCCCCAAAGATTGGTGCTACTCTTGAGGGTGGAAGCCTTCATAAACTCACTCCATCAGTGCCTCCTCTTGCCTAACCAGAGCTTTTTTATACTGCTTTCTACAAGTTCTTATTAAGCAAGTCTCTCTTGGAAAAGTGTGTAGTGCTTATTTTAGCCTCCTGGACACTCATGAACAGACAGAATCAAACCCTCTTAGGTCCCGGTATGGGTGCCCTTTGGGGGCAGGAGCCTCTAATGGATCAGCTATGGAGCAGGAAATGGCTGCAAAGGCATTAATGACTTCTCCTGGCTCCGACAGCTCAGCTAGGCATGTCTGTAACTCATTATGACATTTGGCTGATAAGGTCTTGTGGAAAGAATCAGGGATAATCTGGGCCCATTTGAGCCTTCTACTACCATCTGTGGTTTGCAAAAATCCCTTCCCCACCCCCAGTTGTTCTGGAGTAATAGGGGCCAGCTGGCTTTAAGACACAGAGGGTTGTAGTCACTATCGATGCTCGCTTCACTGGAGAATTCCGATATAATGTAAAAAAGGGGGATAGAGACAAAAATAAAATCAATAAACTAATCACTACCATTCCCTTTGAAAGTGGGAATAATATCAATGCGGCCTGGGTCCAATTTGCCTATTGCTTATAAAAGATCAAATTCACTCAAATGGCCATTAAGATAATCTCCCTGGCAGGTATGTTATAAATGCATCCCTGATGGATGGGGACAACCTAGAGCCCCAGGGCCTAGCTCTCTCGGGTCCCAACTCAGATGGATATTAAAGTCTCCAACCAGCACAAGTTGCATCTTATGAAGGGTGGAGGCATTAAGATTGTTAAAGAAGGCAACCGACCGGGAGATGTTAAAAACCTCTGGAAGAAACAAAGTGGCATTACAAAATTTCAAAAGCAACAGTTTACGAGACCCACTGAAAATAACAGAGCCTGCAAGCATGGGTAATCTGTGGCCAACACTGCAATGCCACATTTCACCATTAAAAAAATGTAAACAACCAGACCCCCCTTAAATTGACCTGCCCTTGAAGGGGTGGAAAGCGCAAAAAAGACTTATACCCCTCCATAAAAAAGGAATTTTCAATGGCCCAAAGTCTCCTGCAAACAAATGACATCACACTTATTTTAATTAAAAAAACACCATCCTGGGTCGAGAAACTTGCTTGCCAGTCCGCCTATGTTCCATGAAATCAGTTTAGAGGAATTGCTATCCATAGAACTGACCCCAGAAGAACCTTGGTCAAGCTGATGAATAGCAGTGGCATGTGGGATAGGAGCCATGGTTTTCACAGGTACCATCGCTGGGAGACAATCACAGTTATCCAGAAACCCCAAGGGGGAAAAGACATTTGAAAGGGGAATGGACACTGGAGTTCCCAATTGCCACTCCTGATTGTCTTGACCGGGAAGCCTCCTTGGACACCATAATCCAGAAGATGTTATAGGATTCAAGGGTCTATAAAAGAAACCCAGGATGAGGGCCACAATAGTCGTGGCAGGACCTAAAGAGATCTATGAGTTAGCCGCGTGGAGGATTCTCTGTGCCATATGTGGATGGCTGAAGATGATTATAGCACAGTCATCACCTCTAGGCCTGGGCTAAAATTTCGTTCCGTTCGCGGAAATTGCGATAATTTGACATTTTCACGTTTCGCGGAAAGCGCAAAAATGTCAAAATTTCCGCATTCCGCAGCTTGGCGATAATTTGTTTCTTGCTTGCGCTGTAAAATAATACATTCTCGCGCGCGCGCGATCGCCTTACCTGAATCCCTGCGTTCGCCGACAAGTTTTCTTGATCCGGTCGCGTTCTCCATGAGATGTTGTATTGTTTTTAGCCATTTGTGCTGTCTCGCGACGGTTCGCGCCCGCAGTGACGTCATGCGTCGCACGATCACGTCTTTCTTCTCGCGATCATGCACCGCGAGACAACTGAAAATAAGATGGCCGCGCCCGCGTGCAACCACATGCGTAAGTTGGCGAGCCGAAACCATGCAGAAAATCTCTCGAACATGTGTGTTTGCGATAATTTTTAACATTTTCGCGATAATTTGCGAAAGTGGATTTCACAAATTTCGCCCACCCCTAATCACCACAATTCATTTTCGACCCCCCTACCCATGCAACTCTACACAACATGTTAATGTATTTCTCTACTCTTATCCCCAAGATTGTGTGTAGGTGTTGAGCCAATGCAATACTTTTTTCTTCAGTTGGTGAAAGTCAAATCAGGTGTTTGTTAAGCGCGACTACTCACCCGTAAGGGTCTCAAGGCGCTGGGGAGTGTGGGGGGGTACGCAGGTTCCAGTCCATCAAGGCGGGGGTCTGTCGAAGAGCCAGGATTTGAGGTTTCTTGCGAAGATGGGGAGCAATGTTATCTGTCTGAGGTGGAGCGGAAGTTCGTGCCAGGCTCTGGCCGCGCAGAAGGAGAAGGAGCAGCCTCCAGATATAGTCTTTCTGGTGCCGGACCACGGCATAGGAGAGCTGGACTGATCGTAGGGTCCTTTGGGGTGTGTGGAATTTGAGTCGGCTATTCAGGTATGATGGTCCGGTGTCGTGGAGGGCCTGGTGAGCATGGGTTAGCATCTTGAAGGTGACTCTGGCTACGATGGGGAGCCAGTGGAGCGTGCTCAGGTGCTGGGAGGTGTGGCAGTGTCTTGGCAAGTTGAGGACCAGTCTTGCAGCAGCGTTTTGGATGTTCTGTAGCTTGCGGGTGAGGTTTTTGTTTATTCCGGCATAGAGTGCGTTGCCGTAGTCGAGCCTGCTGGTGACAAGGCTGTGAGTGACGGTCTTTCAGTGTTCGAGGGGGATCCATTTGAAGGTCTTACGTAGGAGATGGAGGGTGTGGAAGCAGGAGGACGAGACGGAGTTGATCTGGCGGTCCATTTTGAGCTCTGAGTCCACGATGATTCCCAGGTTGCATGCATGGTCCGTGGGGGTGGGTGGGCTTCCGAGGGCGGGGGGCCACCAGGTGTCGTTCCAGGCATCTGGGTTTGGGCTCATGATGAGTACTTCCATTTTGTTGGTGTTTAGTTGTAGGCTGCTGTTTTTGATCCATTTGGCGACGGCTTCCATGCCTTCTCGAAAGTTGTGTCTGGCGGTGTTGGGTTCGTTGGATAGGGAGAGGATGAGTTGGGTGTCGTCTGCGTATGACACAATGTTGAGTCCGTAGGTTCTGACGATGGGGGCGAGCGGAGCCATGTAGACGTTGAAGAGCGTAGGGCTGAGGGAGGACCCCTGGGGGACTGCGCAGGTGGTACGTGTAGAGTCCGAGAGGAAAGGGGGAGTCTGACCCACTGCGTTCTGCAAGAGAGGAAGGAGCGGATCCAGTCGAGGGCCTTGTCTTGGATCCCTGCGTCATGGAGTCTGCGTATTAGGGTGCGGTGAGAGACTGTGTCGAACGCCGCTGAGAGGTCGAGGAGGATGACGGCTGCTGTTTCTCCTGTTGTCCAGTAAGGTACAGATGTCGTCTGTTGCGGCGAGGAGGGCGGTTTCCATACTGTGGTTTTTTCTGAAGCCGGATTGGGAGGAATCGAGGATGTTGTGCTCTTTGATGGATGTGGCGAGTTGGCTGTTGATGGCTTTCTCGATGACTTTCGCTTGGAACGGGAGCAGGGAGATGGGTCTGTAGTTTTTTAGGTCGGTGGGGTCCGCCGAGGGTTTCTTCAGGAGGGGGTTGATCTCAGCGTGTTCCCAGTCGTCAGGGAACGAGGCGGTTGCCATGGAGCGGTTGATGGTGTGACAGAGCATGGGTGCGATGGTGTCGGTGGCTCTGCTGAAAATTTGGTGGGGGCAGGGGTCCGTGGGGGTCCCGGAGTGAATTGAATTCATCGTCTTCGGTGATGAGGGATGTCCAGTTGTCGATCGCTGGCTTCAGGGTGTCGGGGGCGGTTGGTGAGGGTTCAGTGTGTTAGTTGTCTTCGTCGAAGTTGTCGCAGATGCTCTTGATTTTGTGGTGGAAAAAAATGCTGAGTTTGTCGCAGAGGCCTTGTGAGGGAGGGATGTCGGTGGACTCGCTGGTGGGTTGGGTGAACTCCTCGATGATGTTGAAGAGTTCTTTGCTGTTGTGTGCATGAGTGGAGATTCTGTCTTCAATCGCTTTTTTCCTTGTTTTTCTGATGAATTGGTGGTGATTGTTAGTGGCGGCTCTGAAGTTGTTGTGGGCTTCTGTGGACTTGGTGTTCCTCCAGGCCTTTTTGAGGCGGCGGCAAGTGCGTCTGGACACTCGAAGTTCAGTGGTGTACCATCTAGCTTTCTTGGTGTGGGTGTTGTTGTTTTTCTTGAGGGGGCCATGGTGTTGGCACTGTCGGAGATCTATCTGTGCATGGTTCGGGCTGCGGTGTTGGCATCGTCGTTTTTCGCGATGGTTGGGGTGGAGTTGCTGAATGATGAGGTTAGCTGGTCATCGGTGATTCTGGCCCAGTTTCTTCGTTGGAACAGGTGCTGGTGTCTGTGGCTGGTGGGTGTTCTGAAGGTGAAGTGGACGCATCGATGGTCAGTCCATGGGAGTTCGGTGGTGTGGCTGAAGGTGATGGAGTTTCCTGTTGTGAAGAGGGGGTCGAGGGTGTGTCCTGCTGAGTGCATGGGTTCGGTCACGATCTGGCGAAGTAAAATGTTGTGGAGGTTGTCCAGGAGGGATGTCGTGCTGGGGTCCAGTTGGTTGTCGAGATGGAAGTTGAGGTCTCCCAGTAGGGTGTAGTTGGTGGACGTGATGGCATGCGGGGAGATGATGTCCGTGATGGAGTTGGCAAAAAGTCCGTGGGGTCCAGGGGGTCAGAAGATGAGGGTTCCTTGGAGGGTGGAGGTAGGGCTGGCCAGTATCTTGAAGTGAAGGTGTTCCATCAGGTCTGTGGGCTCGTTGGGGAGTGTGCTCAGGCAGAGGGTGGATTTGTGGACGATGGCGATTCCTCCTCCCGGGCGGGTGTGGCGGTCCTTCCTGGAGATCTTTTATCCTTGGGGAATGGCAATGGCGATGTCCGGTCCCGAGGTGGTGTTGGTCCAGGTTTCGGTTAAGAATGCTACGTCTGGGGTAGTGCTGTCGAGGAGGTCTCAGATTTCAGTGGTGTGTTTTTGGAGGGATCGGACGTTGAGGAGGATGCATTGCAGGGTCTTCGGTTCAGTTGCGTTGTTGCGGGCGGATTGCACTGGGTGAGTGGTCTTGGCGGTGCTGCAGGTGTGCCGCCAGCAGTGACAGCTGAAGGGTTGTGGGTGTCAACTGGTGATGCTAGACTTGCAGTTGTTGTTGCGGCCTGGGTTGAGAGTGTGGAGTGCCGCTGGGTCATAGCGTTGGCGGTGCAGAGATCCAGGGTTCCTGGCACTGGTCGCAGTCGGGTCGCGGACGGGCGCAGACGAGCTTGCCTTTGGTGTCCCGGTAGCGCAGACGCGCAGTGGCCACCATTAAGTAGGGGTCGGGGAGGGCTGGACAGCTGGGAGGCAGGAGCGGGTAGGGGAGCTGGATTGGGCCGGTCGCACTGGTCGTGCTGGGGGGCAGGGGCCACGGGGGCAGCAGCGGCGGGGAAAAACTGGGTGGAAAAGGCAAAAAGAGAGAGAAAAGTGCAAATAATGCAGCAAAAGTGCAAGAAAGAGTGGAGGAAAGACACAGAGCACACAGGAGAGTGAAAGGGGAAGATTGAGATGAGGGTAAAAAACGAGTGAAAAATGGAGGAAAGACACAGAAGGAGAGTGAAGGGAGAGCTTGAAATGAACAAAAAACAACAGAAAAAGTGCAAGAAAGAGTGGAGGAAAGACACAGAGGACACAGGAGAGTGAAAGGGGGAGCTTGAGATGAGGGTAAAAAACGAGTGAAAAACGGAGGGAAGACACAGAAGGAGAATGAAGGGGGTAGCTTGAAATGAGGGGAAAATGACAGAAAATGGAGGAAAGACCCAGAAGGAGAGTGAAGGGGGGAGATAGAAGTGAGGGAAAAAACGAGTGAAAAAGGAGAGAAAAAGCGGAGCAAGAGAATGGAGACCGAGGTCCACTGGACCACCAGGGATGAGGTGCAGGTAAAACCTGCGGGTGGAGGAGGGCTTCAAACACCCACACTTGAGAGTGCAGGGGCTTGGGGGAAGGCCTCACTTAATGGTGGAACTGCGAGGGAGGGAGAGAAATTTTACTGACAATGAGTCAGTGGTCTTGCTCGCCTGTCCCTGCAGTGGCTGCCATTAAGTAGGGGTCGGGGAGCGCTGGACAGCTGGGAGGCGGGAGCGAGTAGGGGAGCTGGATTGGGCCGGTCGCACTGGTCGTGCTGGGGGGGAGGGTCCGCGGGGGCAGTAGCGGCGGGAAAAAACGGGCTGAAAAAGGCAAAAGGAAAAAGGCAAAAAGAGAGAGAAAAGTGCAAATAAGGCAGCAAAACTGCAAGAAAGAGGGGAGGAAAGACACTGCGGACACAGGAGAGTGAAAGGGGGAGATTGAGATGAGGGCAAAAAACGAGTGAAAAAACAGAGGAAAGACACAGAAGGAGAGTGGAGGGAGAGCTTGAAATGAACAAAAAACAACAAAAAAGGTGCAAGAAAGAGTGGAGGAAAGACACAGAGGACACAGAAGAGTGAAAGGGGGAGATTGAGATGAGGGTAAAAAACGAGTGAAAAACGGAGGAAAGACACAAAAGGAGAGTGAAGGGGGAAGCTTGAAATGAGGGGAAAACGACAGAAAATGGAGGAAAAACCCAGAAGGAGAGTGAAGGGGAGATAGAAGTGAGGGAAAAAACGAGTGAAAAAGGAGAGCAAATGCGGAGCAAGAGAATGGAGACAGAGGTCTACTGGACCACCAGGGATGAGGCGCAAGTGAAACCTGCGGGTGGAGGAGGGCCTCAAACACCAACACTCGAGAGTGCAGGGGCTTGGGGGAAGGCCTCACTTAATGGTGGACCTGCGTGGGAGGGAGAGCAATTTCACTGACAATGAGTCAGTGGTCTTGCTCGCCTGTCCCCGCAGCAGCCGCCATTAAGTAGGGGTCGAGGAGGGCTGGAGAGCTGGGAGGCAGGAGCGGGGAGGGGAGCTGGATTGGGCTGGTTGCATTGGTCGTGCTGGGGGAGAGGGGCCACAGGGGCAGCAGCGGCAGGGGGAAATGGGCTGAAAAAGGCAAAAGGAAAAAATTTAAGAGAGAGACAAAGTGCAAATAATGCAGCAAAAGTGCAATAAAGAGTGGAGGACTAAAACCCTTGTTGCCAATACGACACAGCATGGCCACAGGACCAGGTTTGGCTGCATTGCTACCCATGTGATTATGCTGGGTCAGGTTAAATAATTCCTCCTAGATTGAGATCAACCGTTGCTTGATTGGTTCCAGTTTAGAGTCCATTCCTGCCAATAAGGAACCCACAAACGCTTACATCATATCAGCCAGACAATGGAGCCTCCGTCTAGGGACGCTTTGCTTTACCCCCTGTCAGGGATTGCTTTATTTTAGCCCCATTCTCAGGACCCTTGCTGATACCCACCCTGTCGGGATAAGAGGGCAGGAGGCCACTAGCTTGGTAGTGTTCTTACTATGACCGGACATGAACATTGATGCTGTGCTAACCCTGCTAGCCTCATCCGTAATGTCAGGTACATCTGGTGTCCCAACTGTGTCCTGGCCAGTGGTGGGTAAGGGAGAAGACCCCCCAACTTGCTCAACCAATTTCACCAACTCCGTTCTTCATGATGCTGGACCTCTTAGGGGACTAGATAAGTGAGGGGGGCTGATGATTAGCTGGAGAACGAGAGAGCCGTTGTGCCACTAGCTCCATCTGCTTGTCTAGGACCTTGCTGCATGCTGTAAGAAAGAATCCATTATAGTTATCGCAGGGGCAGCGGGCGCTGCCACGACGGTCTTATGTTGGAGATCGAAACCCCCCAGGCTCCTTAGTAGCTGTGTGCCCAATGGAAGCGACAACTGTCTCCAGCCAAAGGTCCGAAGCCAGAACACCAAGTCAGAGAGCCCGGTCTCTGACAGGCTCAGACGGGCCACACAAGCTGACGTCCTGCATCCTGTAACAAGTAATGCCCCATTGGTACAGAGAAACTGTAACTAGGATTCAGAGCAAGGAACTCAAGGATGTACCAAACAGGCACTGGTATAAGTAATGACCTGTTGGTACAAGGGAGAAACACAGGAGTTCAGAACAAGGACACAACAGATATCCAGAACAAGGAAATAAAGGGAAGTGCAGCTAACTCAGCGAATACGGGGTCAGAAGCCCAATGGGGAAAACACAGGTATCAGGATATCACACTACAAAGGACGATGATACTGAAACACAAAGGAAATAGATAAGTACAATGCTACTCAGGGCAGGCACAGGACAACAGGACACAGCAAAATGTTGTAACAATAATCAGGAACTCATCTCAAGGTTTCAAAGACTCAGCAGTGCAGGCAACTGGAGAAGAAACACAGGAGCTCCCAGCAATGGCAGTTGAAGCACAAGTTCTGAATTCAGAAACCAAGTTTAAATCCCTCCTCCCGGCTCACAGCCACACAGGCTGATTGGAATTCGGAACAGGTGTGAGCTGGCAGCAACACAGAGCAGGTGAGAGCAATCAACAGTCCTACTACAGCTCTCTGCTTGAAGGAGAGTATATAGATTCCAGGGAGCAACCAGAGAGCGGAACAAAAATACACACTGGAACATGGATCGGATCTTATTTTGTAATATGACAGGGATTCATGCTAGAAAGCACACAGGCATGCTGGAAGTGGTAAGCTAGAGTTCAAAATATAATAAGATTCAAACAAAAGTCTCCTTTCCATTGCTCATGGTTGTGTAAGGTATACAAGTACCATAATGCATTAGTGGTTGATATGTAGAACCTGTAATGGAATCTGGAGTGCATCTGATTTCCAAGAGGGTCTGAACAGTGAAGTTCAGCCCAGGTTCCAATTAGTATTCTTGATGACTGCAGTCTTGCAGAAGGTCTTCAAGTAGCACCACCAGGTGGCAAGATCGTAGGACCCTGACACATTCAGTTTTTTAAAAAAGCACAATGGAGTCGATAATTCCTAGAAAGATGGTATTCGGTGTTTTGTTTCTGCTTTAATTATGGGTTTAAGACCAGAGCTTAGTTAACATATACAGCGGAGTAAATTGTGTTGACAGACAAAAAGCACAGATGAAATCTTGAAGCTCATGAAATTTATTACTGATTACTTTGATGCAAAGCACAAAAAGCTTAAGGAGAAGCTGATGATTGCTCAGACAAAGCAGTTTTTGCAAGGATCCAGGAACTCAATTTGATCAAAAAGGAATAATGTTCAGCCTGGAATAAATGGGATGAATCAAATGCAAGGTGCACAAATGGGAAATAGAGGAATGCAGATGCAAGGTGGTAGAAGAGGGATGATGAATAATGTTCCAATCAATGTGAATGTTGAAATGATGAAACGGCCACTACTTGTCATTTTTATGGGAGAAATCATGCACTGGAAACCTAAGTGATGACAGAATCCAAATAGAACTTAGAACAAAGCTGTTCCACAAGAAGATGGCTCCAACTGTCCACATTCTGAGCAGGGTGTACAGAATCAGAAATCATTTTTAATGTTGATGCCTTCAGGGCTAGTAATGCAGTAAAGCATCAGAAATCAAATGCCATAAATGCAGGGTGCCAAGAGAATCTATTGATGACTCAGAAGGGAATAATTTGCAGTGACGGTGCCTGAGGGGGTAGAGTGATTGCTTACTTGGAGAAGTCCTCGTGGTAGACGAAAGTGGCCCATATGTTGACAGAGAAGTTAATGGCCATCTGGTTTCATTTTTGACTGATATGGGGGCTACCCGCGCCAAAGTTTGTGCTGTGGAAGTTGTCCAGGACTTGCCAAAGATAAACAGGATTATTTTTCTATGTTTTCCTGTGGAACCAAATGCAGCAGAAATGTTGTTCCAAATTCCTTGAGATGCAGATTGGAATACAGTCATTGACTTATGCCAAGCATTCTTTTCCATTCCACCAGATGAAGAGAACCAGTTTCTCTTATGGTGTAGGAGCAAAAAAATGTATATGGAAAGTCTTTCAATCTCTAGGTAAATCCTGAAAAAGATCTAGAAAAATTGAGGCTGTCTTGTAACTCGGGTATCCACAACAAAATGCAGTTTATCTTGGAAAAGGGTGAGGAAAGTCTCAAAAGAACGTTTTTCTACAATTCTTAGCATGAGCCGTCAACCACCCTGAGGGACAGCCTGATGTTTCTTGGAATTGCTAGCTACCGTTTTCAGTGTATTCTGACCTTTTCCTTTATTGTTAGGCCTTTAGTAAGGCCGAATCACAGTGATATTACAAGATATGGTACCATTTGACAAAGAATGCTGTGAAGCATTTAAAGAATTGAGAGAAAGGATGTGTTGTGCACTAGCTGTAGGAAAACCAGGCTTTAATCAAACTTTCTTTTTTCAAGCCATGAGGGAGGTGGCTGTGCTCTATCGACCCTAGCACAAAAGCATGGTGGGTAAATGCATCCAACTGCATATCTTTCAGCCGTTTTGGATCTAGAAGTTGTAAGTCTTCCAAGATGTTTTTATTCGGTTGCAACTGTTTGTGTTGCCATTGAACAAAGTGAAGGAATGTTGATGGGTCATACTTTATTTGTAAATGTCCCTAAGTTGGTTAAACGTTTGTTGACACGAATTAGTAGTTTGCCTCGTTATCATCCTTGCCGCAGAGAACATTTCTAGCAAAGGATGAAATTCCTTCAACTCCGCAATACTTGTTTTGGAGTGGTTAATGACATTAGTCAACTGTGGTCACAGAGGCCCTTAAGGCATCATTTGGAGCTCCTATAAATTTATAATGCCTACATAGTGGATTTGTTAAAGGGAATATCGCAACCAAAACAAATATGCAGTGGTCAAGTGTGCTGTCCATAAGACTGGTAGAGATCTAGTCACGCTTTGCAACAAGTATGCAGATCATGTGGCAAAGTACTGTGCATTCCAAGTTGCGAAAGTTCTGCATGGAAATGAAGATGATAGATCCAAAATAGGCACCATACATAATGCAGAAAATGTAAATTGTTTCTTCATGTGTTCAATTCAGAATTATTTAGTTTAGTTGCAAAATCTTTAAGATGAAGCCCCAGATGCAGAGAAAAATATGTAAGAAGTGGGCTGCGAGAAACATACCCAGGATGTGTATGTTAATGCTGAAAATAAATATGTTCATTTGAATGCAATCTTGTATCCAATGGCTAAATACTTACATGGACAACATGTGTAGGCAAGGATAATATGATACATATGTTTAGAAAATACTAGGAAAAACATCTGATTCAAAAATGTAGTTTGGAACATATATGTCAGGTGTTAGGTGTGCCAAACAAATAATCAGGAAAGGAGGATATTAACAGTGCTGAATCATCTTGATGAATCAGAAGGACCATTTACAACACTCCAGGCAGACTTTGTTGAGATGCCTGCATACAGTGGTATAAAATACGTCTTGGCCGCTGTCTGCTTGTTTACTAAATGGTTCGCGGGCTTCCCTACCCGGAGATCAGATAGTTTTACAGTTGTCAAAAATGAATGAGGTTTTCTAAATTATCTGAACAGCAATTCAGATACCCAAAAGTTCAATTGTAGCTCTCATCTTCAATCTTCAGGTGTGGTGGAGAGAGCCAATGGAATTCTCAAAAATAAATTGTCTAAAGTGTGTGCTTCAGTTGATTTACAGTGACTCAACGCTCTCCCCCTTGTTTTAATGAGCATGCGAAATCCTCCTACCAGAAAGATTAGTTTATTGCCCACTGATATGATCATTAGCAGAGCAATGAGACTTGCTTACATTCCTGCAGCTGCATTTGGTTCAATAACTGAGGACATTGTGCTAGATTACTGGAAAGGTCTGGCTGATATGGTTGAATTTTGTCTCTCATCAGGGGAATGTGGCAAAGGAAGCAACAATGGACATTGCCTATCACAATCTAAAACCCGGAATCTGGATAGTGGTCTGGAAGCACATCAGGAAAACAGCTTTGAATTGACTTGGCATGAAACCTATCAGATAATATTGACAACTATCACTGAGATGAAGTCTGCTGGAGTGCCACAGTGGATCCCAGCTATGCATACAAAAACAGTGAAAGCAGCAGAAGAAGTGGTCATAACAACCACAGAATCAGCAACAGATCCACAAGGTCAAGCAAAAGGTGAAGTTTGCAACATGGATCCAGAGGGGGTGACGTTTTTTAAGCTGGTGAAGTAAGAATTTGACTCATAATGTTTCAGGTCAGTAAAAGCTTTAGGAAAAAGCCTGAAAAGCCTAAAGTCCAGTTTCAAACAAAGGGTCATAGAAAAGGCTGTTACCGTGTATAAACCAAAAGCATGAATGGCAGCAAGAAGAAGTTTCTAATCCAAACAATGACAAATAGCAATTGAAAATCTGAGTTACTTGAAGCCCCAGAGGAAGAAAACAGTTTGCAGTGAATCATGTAGACAAGGCTGATGGAGACTCAAGCACAAGTTCAAGCTCAAGTCAAACTTCTTCAGAGAGTAAAGAAATTCTGGGAAAGATTGTGAGTAAAAAAATAAAAGCTGAAGACAATATTCTGAGGAAACAAACTTGCAAAAGAAACTATTGTAAAACAGAAAAATCTGAGATACAATTGGATTCTGAAAACAGTGGGCGAGGATCACCTTTTGCTAAAAGGATTACAAGGAGAAGAGTTTGAAATAGAAAATATGCTGCACCTTAAAGACTATATCTAGCCACAGTGTCTGAAAAGAATGAAGAATCAGAGTTAGAAAGCTACGAGTCAATGTCAATACAAGTTTAAGAGTAAATCTGAAACTGGAAAATAGAGAGAAGAAGAGCTGCCTTGAAATAATGAGAGGTTTTAGATAAAGTTAGATCAATAAATAGTTGTGGAAAAAGATAAAAGACGTAAATCACAAGACTGAAATCAACGTTTGAGAAAAATAGGTTATTCAGAATTTATTGTCTTGAATAAAGTGATTTTTTTAATGTCAATTAGAAGATGGGGAACAGCAAATAGTGATCAATTAGTATTCTTAGTAGTTTTAGGTGGGATATGCTTCTGAAAACATCACGGTAATTACTAATAAAATGATATGCTGGAGTATAAGGACATTTTAGCTAGTGGATTTAAAGATAATGTATATATTAAAATGATACAGGAGTATGTAAATATTACGAAGATTAAAATGGCCTTGGTTGTGCTTTTGTCCGTTCTTCTCCCGGTGAGGGGTCAGCATATGTTCACCTTCCATTTTTATATTCGCCATCATGTAATGTGTATTTTGCTGTATTTATTAATGATGAATTTCTGTCTCCTTATCTAATGGATTTCAACGTGTTCATACAGAGCTTACCTATACAAGAAGATAACAGGAGTATAAAATAGAATAGATTTTTGAGAATAATTACATACAATAAGCATAAAACTAAGATTAGTAAATGGGGTTATGTATGTCTTTTGAGTAGTGAGGAACATAATTTCATTAGAGAGTATAATGAGAGAAGAGTAAAGATTGTGAGGGATGGGGAAGAAGGGAAAGCTATAATGGAACAAGAGGAAGAGGAAGAATTTTGATGGTCAAATTGAAGTTGAATCTTAGGTAGCGGACAAAGCAAGAACTAATGGCCAAATTGTGTATGATACCACATAGTCCTTTGAAGGGGTTTAAAGCTGAATATGTGGAAGAAAAGGAGTATGAAATAAGTTATGAACTGAGTGGGGAGCTTGTGTTGGGTAGAGAGCTAATCCTGAGAGTAATTTATTATGTTTGTGGGAAGACTGCCTATTTTAATCTGCTGCTTGATTGGGCTAGGGTTTCCTAGAACTTATCATATGAGTGAAATTCATGGTATGTCTACTTTAGTGACTACGCTTGTAGTAGGTACAGCAGGATCATTGTAACTTGTAAATGTAAAAAATATGGCTATTAGAGCTATAGTGATGCAGAATCGCTCAGCGTTAGATATTCCCCAAAGAAGGTAGAGTTCGTAGGCTGATATATAAAGAGGTGCTGCACCTATATACTTGATATTAGTAGGGTTATTAATTCTTTTATCACTAATATTACTCATATGTCACACAAACGTTGATCTTTCAAAACCCATGGCTTGTGGGAAGCTCTACGTTCTTGGTTTAATGAATTAAGAAAGGGTTTTAGTAAGGTTGGTGAATTGTTAGATAATTTGGGTTGGAGTACATTAAAACTAATCCTAACACCTATAACATCATAATTATTTGTGCAATTGTTGTATTTCTTTTCATACAATGTTCTGGGTGCAGTGGCAGCTCCTCTGCTGAGGTGGAGGAGCGTCGCTCCACTGCTCTACAGCAGTGAAATTAAGGAAAAATAAAATGATAAGAACTCGAGGTTATCATCATTATATTTTGTCCTGCTGCGACAGCTTTGCTGGGAGGGGCGGGGCTTCTCTGACGACAGGAGCAGTGGGAGGAGTGGTGAGCACAATTTGAAAGTGCACATGAATGTTTGGCCAGCCTACTCCGGCCAAAGATTCATGCACACTTTGCATGTTCTCCACCAAGGCTGCATTACAGCCTGGGTGGAGAACATTCCCAGGCTCCCATTCCCTGGCTGAGCACCGAACAACAGCACTCAGCCCAATCACAATGCTGCATTGCAGCGTTCTGATTGTCTTAGGGGAGCCTGGATGTGCTTCCTGTTCCAGCTGTGCAAAGGGACGAAGAGGAGAGACGGATGCGAGATAGATTGTAAGGTAAGATTTCTTTTTCTTATTATTGTCGATCCCCTTACACCACCCCCAAATTCCCTCACCTCCCACCCCTCCACCACCGATCCATGCCAGCCAACAATGTCTAGGTGTGTGTTTAGAAAATGTAGAGACAGAGGTAATAAGAGTAATTCGATGAGGAGACGATTTGAGGTGTATGAAGTGGAGAATATTAAGGATTCTGTCTACAAACAGCTACAAATGATGGAGGATAGATCCAAGAAGTAGAAAGTAATGCAGACCTAATGATTTCCTGATTAATAAAAGCAATCATGGGTTTTAGTGATTATAAAATAATCAGTGGTTGGGAAACTGTGGAAGCATTTTTATAACTTGAAATTCTGTGCAATAACAATAATAAATATTAATAATTTTTATGTTGGATCCAATATACAAATGATGAACTAACATGATAACAGTTGAAACGAGTTTAATAAGAGGTATAGAAGTATGCTAATTAACTTGACTGAGTTGTGCCACATTTATATGAAAGCTCCATTTTGGATCAAATGGAACCTCTTCTGATGTTGCTTTGTCATTCACTCCTGTATTCATCCACTGCTATCTGTTCCCTGTGCATCTTTGCTCCTCACAAAACTCTACAGAGGAAAGTCAAGAATACTTAATAGAGTTTACTGTTGTGCTTTCAATGAATTTATAGTGTTCATAACTGTTGCAGTTTTCAAGGCCCTTCCACTGTAGTTCAGTTGCTTGTCCTAATCTTATCCTTTTGTATGAAGCTTCATGGTTGAAATGTTTCATATTAGTTTAAATATCTCTGCATGGCAGTTGTGCGGAAGATGCTGAGTGCTTTTTAAAAGTGTGATAGTGATTGTGTATAAAGGTATTGATGTTTTCTTTTCTGATGTGCTAAAGAGTTGTGACTTGGGATCATGATATGATGAATCTGCTGTTTAGCTAATTGTTATGCAAGAATCATGTATAAGAATACCTTGATTCTGGAAGTGAGTCCGATTTTTGTGAAGACTTTTCTTTTCTCTTAGGGATGCTGTCCAATTCGTTGATTTTGCTACTCATTTGAGACTTAGAATGATATCTGATTTTTAACTACTCTGTATAACCTTACATTCGAGCCTTCATGGCATTTGTTCTGTACTGCTTGAGTTTTGATATTTTTCTATAATAAAACCCTTTAACCTTTCCTCTGATTAAGAACTTTGGGGCATATTCTCAAGGAGCTATTGCCAAGTTGTCGGCACCGTATCGCATCCAAAGTCGCGATAAAATTACCGCCCCATTCACAAGCTGGTGCAAACAGCCCATACCACCAGATTTCCTGCGATAGCACCCTAAAAAAAAATCGCCACAGATGACCAAGGCAACTATCGCTAATGAGATGCAGAGTAGGCGTTCCCGAGCAAAAAGCCACAACAACACCACTCCACAACATTCTCAACGACCAGCCACAATGGCGAAAAGATACCAAAAGAGGCAATAAGGCACATTAGCAGCAGGACATTAACACATGCTCCGAACTGGTGCAAAGTCGGACGACAACCGGCAACAGACAGGGAACCAAGCCCAGAGCCACATCTGAAGATCAACAGATGCCATGGAGCTCGGTGCCCCAACAGGGCCACAACACCCAGTGCAACCACCCCCAGGACCTCCACCCCCACCCGGACCACCACCGCCCCCCCCGCCCCTTGGACCACCACAGAGGCAGCACAGACAAAGACAGCAAACCTTCAGGAAACGCACCAGCCTCACAAACGTAACACCAGAGCATGTCATTGCCCACTACAGGCTCAAAAGGACAACCATCCTCTGCTTCCTGAACATCCTGCCCACAGGCTAACAGTACCAAAACAGTGAAAAATCAACATCCCTCCGCAGACAAAGCTGCTGACTGTGCTGCACCTGTTGGCCTCTGGGACATTCTAACCAACAACTGCCATAGTCGGAGGAGTCTCACAGTCAGCCCTATTCAAGTTCCTCAAACCATCATCAGCTTGGTACTCCAGTACCTATACTTCCCCCACACTGCGCAGGAACAGCTGGAGACCAAGCAAGGATTCTACGCCATAGCTGGATTCCCACACGTCTTGGGGACAATCGACTGCACACATGTCCTACTTGTCCCCCCTGCCGACACTGCACACAATTACCGCAACAGAAAGCACACGCATTCAATCAATGTGCAGGCAATAGTGGACCACCGGGGACTCTTCACCAATGTCGTCGCCAACCACCCAGGCAGTGTGCACGACTCATACATTTTTCGAAAGTCCATCATTAACTGGCGCTTCCAGGATGGCACCTACGGAAATGCTGTTCTCATTGGTAAGTACCAACTGGACACACCACACACCTCAACTCCACAATCGTGCAACTCACAACTCTGGCAATACACACATCCCAAACCCACAAACAACATGCCAAACAACATGCCCACCCACCAGACCCGACAGCACAACTTACTGTGGCAACCTGGGCTAGCCATGTACATGACCCAACAACGGCATGGCACATCAGCCACACAGCAGCGGAATGTGGAGTTAGGTGGCAACCAGGCATGTGCGAAGGAGGCGAATGACCCATGAATGAGAATGCACACATTACCAATTGTGGCGTGGATGTGCTGGACAGACAGCAGTATGCAGACCACAGACATATCCATGCAGACAAATACTGCTGGTGGTGGTAGTGTTGTGGACAGTGGACGCAACCATGTCACCCCAGCCAGTGGGGAAGATCTCGGAAATGTAGCTTTTTACGTCCCCCCCTGTATGCATGTGCGTAGTGGGGATGCCTGGCGAATGCCAGGCTAGCGCAGGGGTGTGAATAAAAAGCACGCAGCCTTGGGTGTGGTTCTCTTCCGGAATGCCCAACGTCTCTGCCAGGGCGGCACCTCTCTCCCTGCCACGAGGCCGACGCTATGTGCGGCGGTGCCTGCGATCATGTGTGCCTGCCGCAGCCCAGGCTGCAGCTCCCTGAACCAGTCTCATCCACCCCTGCGCATCCTGGCCACACTGCACACCTGCCGACACCGGCGTGTCTCCAAGAGTGCCCCCCACATGCCTGTGCCAGCTCCACGCCTGAGGCCCGTGACCATGGCAGACTCCTCAGACCATCACGGCCTTCGTGAGCAAGGAATGCAGTACTCCTTCCCATTGATGCACTCCACCGGCATACACAGCAGACAAGTAGGTTGCACATTTGGAACAGAGTCTTGATTATGCAATGGCAGAGGATATATTGAAGGCAGAGCTCAAATTCCTACACTCCCTTCGATGTGGTGCCACCAACTCCTTGCATAGCAGTCCAACCACATGTGTCTGTGGGCCCTTGCGGACGTCTGCCTTAGGCCTTCACACCGGGCCAGCAGGCCTCAGACAAATCCTTTCCAGTCCATCCCAGCCAGGACACGACATCGTCCCTGTGTGCACACCCGCCCTGCTCTGGTGCCTCCACCTCCGTCACCCAGAAAACCTTTCCATATGCCATTCCAATGCTGTGTGTTAGTGCTCCAGGAGGAGCTGGCTGCACAGCAGCTGCCCCACGATAACCCCTGCCTCCGGCACACACTGCAGTCGAGTCAGACACTCATTTGGAACAGACTCTTGATTTGTCAATTGCGGAGTTGATATCAGTGTACAGGCCTCATCGTAGACTGTATCCCCTTCCAGCTCTTGTGCCATGGCGTGGGGATTGTCTTCATCATGTAGCTGACATGGTGGAATACAGGAGACTAGCATTCATCTCCAACATTATGCTTGTTTCTGCTTGCTCCTGCCCTCTGCATCATTCCCTGGATGGACACCTTCCACTGTCCCCTGTAACACTCCGCAGCATTTTCCTGGGACATCCACGAGGACCCGCTCAGCTCTTGGGGCCCTATCTCGGTGCACCACAAGTCACCGTTCCTTGAGGGTGTGCCTGTGCCTGTCGCAGTGCATCCTGTGCCACTAACTCTGTGCAGCTCAAGTCATGGAACCTTGCTGTTTGTGCTTTAGACTTCTGATTGTCAGATCACTGTTGTAGTTGTTGGATCTCCATTCACCAAATATGTCGCGACACAGAAGACGCGGACACGCTAGCGGGAATCGTCTTTATTCACGATGAAACGTATCATGGTTTCGTGAGGACGCCCATTTTATGAGACCAAGAACGCCAAACTTGTTTACGTATTTGGTGAGTGGGGATCCTACACTAAATCCTCCAATAAATGATATCTGGACATATGGACTCGGGTGACTGTGCCTTTTAAACGATATCCATCAGATTTATGAACATTCTGGTGACACTATAAGGAAAGTACTGAACAATAGCAAGCCTTGAGAAAGCCCGGTTGGGCGAACCGCGTGTCGGCTGCGGTGTTAAGATTGAATTGGATTGACTCCACAACTGTGAATATTAATTTGGGACTTGGTCTGGTAACGTGATATATGAAACTCTGTACCAAAAGACTTTAGATGACTCTAGGAACAGTGCTTAAATGCATTTAGGATAAAAGCAACAATTGGAAGGTGTGCTCGGGTGTCTTAATATGGTATCTGTACTACTTTGATAAACCCGGTAATTGGATACCTAAGGTGGATGGATATCTGACATCTTGGATACATCTGAAAACAAGAACCATTGCTTGTGACATAATGGCATTTGTAACTTTTGGATACATATTGAAGTGCAGATCATTTGAAGCATATCCATCACAGTGTGTTCGTAAAGTGAGTGCGACATGTGTTGATGGCGACTTTGTGATGTGTTCATGGATGGTTGGTGTGTCACCTCTCTGCAGTGGTGCTGTTGAGGGTGTCACGTATTCAAACTGCCAGTCCTGTGTGTCACAGTTGGTAGGATATCCCACTCTTCGGCATTTCACATGTGTCCAGGATCATTCCACTTTGGCTGCCATTTCTGTCCTACAGGTGACATCAGGGCTCATTGTGGGGTCGGTTATGTACCACCTTGATGCAGGGATGCCCCCTGTGACTCAGATCCCACAACATGTGCAACATGTATGTAAGCGGGAGTCACTGGCCCTACATTCGTCCACGTTGGCATGATTGATTGCTCATGGTCATGAAACCTCTGTGTGCAGGAGGGGTTGCTTGTCCCTCTGCAATGCTGTGGGAAAAAGCAGTTTCACTGCATGTTCCAAGCATGTGTCTGCATTTACATGCAGGCTGCATGTCATTATACATTGTGACTGTGTGGAGATGCCTATGTGATGCGGGACGATGGTCATTTGTTCTATGTCACGGATGTGGGAGTGTGCTGGTACATTGTCATCTCGCCTTTTTTTGCTCTGCTTTTATGTTGCGTTTTCCCGCATGGGGCGTGGGAATTGCAGGCCTGTCGCTGGTTATCGCTGATTTTTGTATCATGGTTGGCCTCATCGCTACCTTTTTTGCGTTGGTGCTTCGCATTTTTGTGGTGTGGCATTGTGTTTAATGCTGTCATTTGACACGTTATTGTGTGAGTATCGCATGCTGCCGCCAGATTGTGAATACCACGTTGACATGGTGTTGTTTTCCCATGATGGACTGCGATATGCAAAGTTGCGCTAGGCTAAATTTGCGATGGTTATCAGACGTTCTTGAGAATATACCCCTTAGTTATTGAGTGGTCCTAAATATTTATTTTGATACTCTGCTAGATTGATGTCGGAGGGTGCCTCTCTACTCAATTATTTTTAGTGGGAGAGCGCACCATTTTGGGTAAATTTTAGGGTTTCTGAATTTTTGAGGTGACATAAATATTGGGGTATGGTTTTTGCTCCCATATCACTGTACAGCTTTCTTAATATGAACAATGCACATGAGGGGGTAATATTGTGGGACAGCACTCTCATCTCACTTCTCTACTTGGCTGACCTATAGCGGCAACTTCCTTGTTTAACCCCGTTGCATGCTATGATTCTGCAGGGATAGTGTCCTGAGATATCTTAATGTGCACCCATAGACTGTTTTATAGTGCCGTCCTACCTTGGTTATTTGGGACTCTGGAAGTCCCAGCAGCTCTAGGTGGCTTATGCCACAATGTGGACGCTTGGTGCAGAAATGGTGCCAAAGGTAGCAAAACAGCCAAGAAGTGTCAAAGGAGTCTTTGCCGTCTCCAGAAGCTCAATATCTTCCCGCACTCATGGTGCATTGGCAGTTGAGAAAGGTCGCCTTACAGGCAGTTGTTACGCTGCTTGGCTAAAGTGTTATTTGATATTTATTTGAAGCCTTTTTGTCTAAGCTTTTATAGTGGGAATCTATAGCACGTGTAAACTTTGAAGCTATGTAATAGAAGTATTAGCATATGTGGACAACGTTAAAGTATTAGCTTTGGTCACTGATCTAACATTCATATCCATCCAAAACAAAGCTGTGTCCCTTGGTGAAACCTTGGGATACTTTTTAAACAAAAGAAAGACTGAGATTATACCTTTCCTCTTGTTTAAGGAGAGTTTATTGATGATACAACAGGGGCGATAGAGCACCAATAAATTACAATACATATTGAAGTGCAGAAAAACATAAAAGTATATTCTCATAAAATACAGAAATACATTCTATTCTGTGAAAAAAACATAAATGATAACTGAGGTAAAAAGAGGAAAAGTATGGGAGCAAAGATAGGAAAGTGAAAAGGATTATAAAATTAGATTTAAAATCTTATCTAAAATGGCATATAGCGCAGACATCTTACAGATAATATTGAACTGCAAATAGATAATCTATAGGAATAAACTGTAAATTATTGAAATACAGTTGTTCAATATAATACAAATCAAGATGGCGTGGATGCTGTTTCAGTGTATGTGTGAGACCTGCCATCTTTAGAGTGGTCTTCCCCCAACTTTTTGCCTGCTTACCTTCACTTTTTGCTGTATCTATTTGTTGACCTTAGGACTCGGAGCACTTTACCACTGCTGACCAGTACTAATGTTCATGTGCTCCTCCCCTAAAACATGGTGACATTGGTGTATACCTGAATGGCATATTTAGTTTACTTATAAGTCCCTTGTAAAGTGGTATATCCAGGGCCTGTAATCAAAATGCTACTTGTAGGCCTGCAGCACTAATTGTGCCACCCACACAAGTAGCCTCTAAAACCTACCTTAGGCCTACCATTGCGAGCCCTCTATGAGCAGTTTACTGCCACATTGACTTGTAATTTATAGCCACTTGCCAAGCCTTGAACTCCCCCTTTATTACACATTGGTTCTCCCCAAAGATAGGCCTTAGGCAGCCCTACTGTCAGGGTGCTGTGTGCCTAAAAGGTAGGAAATGTACTTTTACATTTTACATGTCCTGGTAGGGACAAACAGCTTCATTACTTACTCTCAGAGGCTAGCATTGGGAATTCCTTAAAACATATATAAGCTGTAATTCCTGGTTACAAAGGAGTAACTAACTCATGTTTCATATCTTTGGAATGGTACTGATAAATCCTCTTTAGTGGTAAAGTTGGAGTTGACCGTGCTATTTTAGAAATGCCATTTCTCTGCTCTAAACATTTCATGTGCTTGCAGCCTGTCTCCAATACACTTCTGTTCTGAGTGACAGCTACACTTTGTACATTCGCTCTAAAAAGCCACAAACACAGGAAGGTGAGGCTCATCTGAATTCTGAGCACCCATCTGCATTAATCCACATTCTGATGTGTCTTTCTGGGCAAGAAGGAATGGGGAGGGGCTGACACTTTCACTTCAATAGGTAGTGTCGTTTTCAAACACAAAGCACTGATTTACCCCCATACACAGATAGCCTGTCAGACAGGACTGGGTTGAAAGGGATCTTTCTGCACTTCAGAGAGCTTTGAAGGGACCCCCTACACCAAAGGCACTTTTGGTTATAAGTACTGGGGCACTTACCCTATCAAATCCATACACTATTGGACCTTGGAAGATTTCTGTTAGATAAAGACTGCTATGCTGTAAGGATTACCACTTTGCCTTGACTGACTGTGCTGGGGAACTGCTTCTCTGCTTTGCAGCGCTGCCTTGCTGCCTGCTGATTGCTGCCTTGCTGAGGACAGGGACTGGCCCAATCTCATTTGAACCCAGAGTGACTTCAAGAGTTTGCTGGCTTGGCCCCTGCTTTCCAAAGTCTCAGGGACAAAAAATACTTCCTGCTGGCGCTGCTGGACTCTGCCATCTGTGAGTTCTACCCTTGCCTCAGGTACCCACACCAGGCCTTTGCCTCAGAAGTGGGTTCTGCAGCTGATTTCTGCAAAAACTGATACATCGCCTTGATTACGGGAGAAATTAAGCCTCATCACCCTTCGACACTGACGCAGAGGCTGCTTGACAACAGCTCGATTGCAACACTTTGCAGGCCTCAACGATGATGCATTGCATTCACTTCAACAGAGTTCGAAGAAGACGTGAGACCGCCTCAGTGCAGCTCCACGACAATGCAGTAGGCTCTCGATGTTGACACTTGCTCCAGCCAAGAAATTTCTTCAGCGGGACCTGTCTTGGTCCTGTAGCTGGACTGCCCTCCATCGCAGTTAGTCTGAACTTTAGATTTATACCAGTCCCTCGAGACCGCAAGTAACCTTTTGATGCTAGTGACTTATAAGCACTATTTTTAGTTTGTTCTTTAAAAATTCATATCTCGACTTCTACTTATTGGATTTTTGTCATTTTGGTCTTCTTTTACTCAGATAAATATTCTCTATTTTTCTAAACATGTGCAGTTGTCTTTTTGTGGTGTTTTCATTGTGTTACTATGTGCGTGTTGCACAAATACTTTACATATTGCCTCTTAAGTTAAGCCTGCCTGCTCTGTGCCAAGATACAATAGTGTGAGCACAGGCTAATTTAAAGTGTGCATCTAGCATACCCTGACTAGTATTGTGGTCTCTGCTTGGACAGGATACAAACCTCTGCCAACTAGAGACCCAATTTCTAACAGTATGGATAATGTAAGTTATAGTCAACTTAAGCTGTGGATAAAAATATTAGCCCTTGTTTAGTTAACAAAGTTATGGGTGAGTCTTAGGATCTATATAATCTACGATGGTAGCAAACTTCATACCAACAGACTCGAAAAGAGACATTGGAATTATCTGTCCAATGTTTAGTAATTTGTTGAAAAGCAACAGCTTTGAGAAGATCAAGAATATGGATATTCATCAAATGGCAATTCTAATTATTTGATGAACTTCATAGAAATACATCAACAATTTTAAATGGTATGTTGGTTTGAAAAATATGGGTAAGCTGCAGGAAAATGTCTTACCAAAAACTGCAAATAATCTTTCAAGAGAATTTCATGTGCTTTAAATCAGCATATGGTTCACCACAAGACCAATGACTAGCAGGAAGAGTAGGGCTGATTTTGTGAAAATGATCAGGTATTAATACAAATCTATTTTATATAGAAAAAAGAGTTTGTGTACCATTAGTACTATGAAATTATTGATGCCATTTTCCCCACATTTTATTCCATAATAAAATAGGCCAAGCAGTATTTAAATGGTAAATCCTAAAGCAGCCCTATGTTACAGTTTGGTCTTCATGCAAATGGGATGGCCTTCAACATTTTTTAAATAAGGAAGGCTTTTGGATATATGAGAATATTTTGTAAAAGCTGATTATTTTACCAGGGTAGGACAGCTATATCATTGCATTTTTTAAACGCATCTAGTAGAACATGTGATAATAAGATGTATTTATTTTTATAAGAATTAGGAAATGTAAATATTTCCTGACCATCTAAAAACAGAAGTATTTTTCCATCCAAAATAAGCTGATAACCCAAGCAAGGACTTTGATCCTCCTTGAAGACCTGTAGATAGATTTTTGTTGTATTGTAATTAATTTATTGTACCACATAGTGGAGTTAAGAAATGTGGGGTTCTCATTCTGACAGAATGCATTTAAGGGTTGAAGTTAATTAGAAATATGTTTACATCTAGACAACCGTAAGGAAGATGCTTTGCTTACACAACACGAAAATTCCTTAAAGGAAAAATGGAATTATGAGTGATTTTTCTATATCAACACATATATAGGAAAAGGTATTATTGGAATCAGAGAGTCATAAGGAGGATATATAGAAAGGGGATAATGAAATTATTTAAAGTCTGAAAATGTAACCCTCCCTTCATCTTTGGAAAGTTTCAGTCTCAAAATTGAAATACATGACTTCATATTATACCACTAACCATAAGCCTTTTGGTAGCGTAGCTTAAAACAGTCAGGCATAAGTTGGAGGCAGTATTTAAATATTTATGCTGTTCTCAAACAGCAATACAATGAAAACACAACACACAAACCATCACAAACTTATTTAGAAAATAGAGAATATTTTAATAAATAAATGACACCAAAATAACAAAATTCCAATCAGGAGAACTGGAGTTATGAGTATTTAAAGTTTAAAGTGAAAATAGTGCCACATGGCATGAAGGGTCAACTGCGGGTATCTGGTCACAACAGCCCAGGTAAAAGGTCAAAAGTTCTGATCTGTGGCAATGGAGCACTGGTCAGGTACAGGACCGGATGTAGCATGCTGGGATTTGTACCTTTTGTCCATGGTGCGGGGGCTGCGCAGTGTTGTGATGCAAGGCTCCTTCGTCACGCTGCGTCTAGTTCACCTATCAGAAGCATTGCGCTGCATCAGATACAGTGAAGCCACTGATCAGGAGCTGCAAGGTGCTGCAGTGTGAGGCTGTGTCATTCTGTGCAGTACCTTGCTGGCTAAGGCAAAAACTTCAGTTGAGCAGGGAGGTGTACACTCTTACTCCAGCCTAAGATCCAGGACCTTGAGGACAGCACTAAAGGGGGAAAGGGCTCACTCTCACAAAGGCCAGCAGAGGGAACCAGGTCAGATCTAGTTCAGTCTGATCAGCTGGAAAGCAGGAGAGACCACTGGAGCTTGTTGTGTCCCTGCAGCTCAAACAGCAGATCAATCAACCGATACCTGGAGTCGCTTCTGGGGTCTTCGGTACAAGGCAAGCTGATTAAGGGTTCCTTCTTTAGACAGCAGGGCAGTTCTTCTTCTGAGTCTTCTCAGAGTCAGGAGTGTTCTGATTTCAGGTTCTGAGGGGGCCTGTAGGTGTGGGACAACCCTTTGTCTTTACTTCAAACTGGTTCCTGACAGTTTTTCTCTTCCCCCTAGATTTGGATCCAGTCGTTCTAGTGAAACAAACGGCAGACTGGCCCAGGTTTGATCAGAGTTTGCCAGTGACAGGGTAGTCATTTTCTGAAGTCAGGTAGAACTGTGTACAGCCCCCAGACCACCGTTTGAAGTAAAATCAAAATGGGCCCAGGTCCTCCCCCACCATGTTGTTAGGAAGACCCTCACCAACTCACACCCAGATCCCTAGTCAACTGTGTAAGGAAATGTCTCTTTGTGCATGATCACCCCCAATGTTTTGGACTGATGCTCTTGGCTTTTCAACTCTAAGAGTGCACTGATCCTGCTAACCAGACCTCAGTACCAGTGCTCTGGCCTTTAAATTGTGTATTTCTGATTGGCTCACCCACAATTGGCATAAGTTAACCTACTTATAAGTACCTTGTACCTAGGTTCTGTATGTTAAAGTGTCCCTCATGGACTAAAGCACTTATTGTACCACCACAAGTGTCACAAAGCAAGGCAAGACTCTAAGCCTTCCATTGTTAGCTTGCAGAGCAGTTTTTGTACCTCTAATTCGCCTGCCATTTAAACTAATGACAAAGTCCAGCTGTTCCTTTTTACTATATATGTCACCCCTAAGGTAGGCCTACCGAGCTTAAGGCAGGGTGCTCTATATTAAAAAGTAGGATGTGTGTTTTATATGCCCTAACAGTAAAAAACATAACTTTTTCATTTTTGCTGTAGAAAGGCTAGAAGCCCCATTGGCAAGTGCAGGGTTACATGCTGACAACTCAGCTTTGATAACTTCTGAATGGGACATCTTAAGTTAATACTTCAAGGTATTAAACAAATTATTACATTAAACCCAACTTGATGTCAAAATCTATTTTGCTGGAAATTTTAAGTAAATAGCAACTTTAGAAAGTTGCCACTCTTCTGCCCAAGTTGACAGTTTACAGTTGCTAGCCATGAGACAGCTTTCTGCTCCCCCGCAGGGAGATGTGAACTACTCTCAGGAAAGAAGACAAATGGTCCGGTTGTTGGAAGAGGTGCTACCTGTCGCTGGCAGGAAGGTCAAACTGGGTGTGGGCTCGAAAGGTGAGCTTCAATGGGGAAGCTGCGTTTGAAGGACAAATGGTGGAAATACACAGGAGAGACTGGTCTTTTATTCTGGTAGAGAAGTTGGCATTGTGGACAGAGAGGGGGAACAGTTGCCAAACCAGTTTTCATATGGACATGTAGCCCTCATATAACCACACGTTTATGGTGGGCTACCAAGCTGCAAACAATAAGAGAGGGGTTCTGTTATCTTGAGAGTGAGCAGAATATTGCATTCTGGGATAGCTAGATGAAACACTATGCAAGATATTGTGATCAGACAGGAGGGTACCTGGTAGTTCATTGGCTAGTAGTAACCGCAGACCAGAGGATAAGTTCTCGGCATAAAAATTGAACATCTGGCACCCAGATCTCAGATCATGTCTGCACTGGAGAGAGGACCAAAAAAGGACTGCTCTGCTGTTTAGCAAAGAGAGGACAGCGCCTATGGTGCCCTGCTTGAGTAAAAGTCATCCTGAGCCTCAGACAGAAGAGGTGACTCCAAGAGACAGTTTGCTCACTTCCTGTTAAAAGGAGTCACTAGTTACGCAGTAACCGGAAACAAGTATACCAGTGGCAACTGGTTTTTGACTGGACTTCAACCAGTCTTCGAGGTACATCAACCTCTGTAGCCAAAATGTTCCCACTATGTTTATGAACTGAGGGCCGGCCCCAGGAAGACCCCTGTCAATGGCTCATAATCACAAGTACCCTTCAGCATCTTTAGCATCCTGTATGCCCTGCACCAGGACCACTCCATTGAAGTTTGTGACTGTTAGCCTAAAGAGACTGGAACTGGACTAGAGACTGCTTTGTCTGCAAGGTAACTCTCCTGTCAGGACTCATTGGCCCCTGTGACTTGCCCCCCAAAGCGGGCCAGAATAACAGAACATAACTTTACAAAGGTTTTCATAAGCTTTCCAAGTCACCACTGACCATGGTGGTTGCCAATGCTGGTTTGCGATTTGAATCAAAAGCAATGATGTATTATTTGCTTATTAATTTATATCTCTGGAACCGGATGGTGGATTTTGTTCTTTTTGGTGTCTTAAAAGTTCATCTAAATAAGAGCTATTTTTATAAAATAGTGTTGGATTTTCTTTGTCTCAAGTTTCTTTCATATTCAGCTGTTTTGGTACTTCTAAATGCTTTGCACGTGTTCCTTTGTCAAAACCTGACTGCTTGAAGCCACCGATACCAAGGGTTGAGCTACAGTCTTGCACACTAACCTCAGTGGACCCAAGAAGGATTTGTGAGTTTATTATATGGTGCAGTCACGCAAGCAGACCACTAAGATCTAGCACCAAACATCTCCTTACCCCGCGACGAATCCGCAATGCAAGAAATGGTGGTCGATCCTTCTCTTTTCTCGCACCTGCCCTTTGGAACAAGCTCCCATCTCAGCTTCTTTCCATCTCTGATCACAAGCTCTTTCGCAGGGAATTAAAAACCTGGTTATTCGACCATCAATAATGTCGTCATATCAGATCGTCAGCTCATACGGAGTCTTCGCAAGCGCCATGAGACCTTTTTGGTGATTTGTGCGCTCAATAATTTCCTTTGACCTAGAAAACAATTCCATATTACAAATCACATTCCTCACAAACTGTATGGGAGCGATGCACATCACACCACAGGAGAGCCATTAACACTCATTTGACCCTGGACACTGGTGGAAAGTCACATTTGATTTACACAGGAAAGTGCCAACTTTCTAAAAGTGGCACTTTCAAAATAGTAATCTAAAATCAGATTTTACCTTTACAGAGGATTTGAAATTACAATTCAAATGAGTGGAAGAAGTATTTGTGTTGTAATCTGGTTCCTTTACATCTATTTATAATAATTTACTTTTCATATCAATATCACTTGCTCCTTTCTCCTGCCTGGACTGCACCATTTCCTCCAACATTCTGTTTTCCCCTTCACTATCCTTCCTTCCTGTGCCTCATAATCTATTGGAACATTCTCAGCTATATACTGTCATCCTAAGAAGACAGATGACTGGAAATGGTGATGCACAATAAACTTAACTGTTTAACTTCCTGAAGGCTTTGTCTTTCTTTGTAACACAGATGACAATCCTTGTAGAGGACGGAAGAAGCAGCATCACCCTGCGATGTGTACCCAGTCAAACAGAGTACAGTGGAAACACCTAACATCTTGAATGTGCTGGCTCCAGGTGTCTGGAAGCACTTAGGTCCTGATTATAACTTTGGCAGTGTGGGATCGAGCCGCCACCCAAACACCCCACACCACCAAAGTCAGCCATCACCTGCCCACCAGATTACAAGTTATTTCGTGGTCTGGCAGGCGGCGGTCCTACTGCAGTGCAGTTCAAAGGCTCATATGTGACCCAAGGAGCGCCAAAGCAATTCCCTGCACAGCATGGACTTCGCAGTCCATGCCATGCAGGACCTGGGGTGCATGCACAAAGGGGGACACAACATGTGCCCTGCATGTTTCCCCAGGCACTGCCAGCATTTTCATGGCATTAGCACCGCCATGAGGCTGCTGGGGGTGAGGAAAACGTAATATGCCGCAGCAGCACCACCAAGCATATTGCAGCCTCAAACTGTTGCGCCACTGCCAGGGTTCGCAGATCCCCAGTGGTTGCGGCGGTCATACGGCAGTCTGACCGCTCAAGTCATCATACAGTGGTTAGACCACCGTTGCGCCCCTTCACTGTGGGTTTGGCGGTCCGATGGGCCGCCAAATTCATAATTAGGATCTTGGCCACACTAGTTTCCATGTGAAGAAACATCTTTTAATGTATTGGGGTTTTACTACTTTTCTAAAGAATGAAAAGGTGGGAAGGAAAGTGAGGAGCTGAGGAATTTATTGAAAAGTTCACCGCAATGCTCTGGTAATTAATCATTCTAAATTATCTCCACTGTCCTGGTATCCCCTGGGGACTTTTAATTTACATTATGAGACAATGATATCAATTCTGTGGCAAGCCGTAGCATTGAAAGCTAAGGATATGTGAAATATAATAAACACTGAAGCATCCCTTATCGAAGATAATATCTCATGGATAAGGGGGAGGGAATGCCTATCATCAGGTTGAATTGCATTCCTCTTCACATCATTTAACCTCATTTGTCACACTTCTGGTAGCTTCACGTTCTCCAGAATGCCATTCGGGTTAGCTTCCGCCTCAGTGGCATTCCAGCATATCATGTAGCACAATTTTCCTAGCTTCTCCCATACTGAATTTATCACTTATTAAAAATAATAAGTTAAACAAGTTTTAGCCTATAGAAGTTTAGCCCTCCAACCGTAAAAAAACTTAGGGGATTTTTCACTGCTAAAACATGTACACATGTCCTACTTTTTAAATAGCATTCTCCCTCACCTATAATTCTTTAGGGGTGATTTATAAGTATTGTTATTTATTTAATTTTTTTTTAGTCCCCATTCGCCTTGAAAGAACAAAGAATAAAGGCTCTGGGGCCCCCCTTTATCAGCACCTACCAGAGATCTTTGTTTAGAAACCTTTGCAGTTTGCTCTGGCCAAAGACCACCTGCAAAAACCTCCAGAGCAGTGAAGTAACACAGTATAAAGGCATAATCATAGTACTGTATTCAAGTCAGATTCAAGGCAATTTTCACATAGACACCAGAAATCATTTTTTTAATTTACTGATGCTCTATCCAGTCTAATCGTATATTTTACTGATCTAATCCAATCTATCATAGTTGGAAGTATGTTTTTATCCAGTTTTTACAGATTTCTCTTCGAGCAAGCAATATCAAATAAAAACCCAGCTTTCTTATGTTGGTTGACATAGACTCGTATTGTGCCATAACCCCAAAGAAAACAAGGGGCTATGCTTACCTGAATTGCCACTCTGAGAATCATAGACATGCAATTACTCACATCTGCTCAGAAACATTGAATCTCGGGACACTCCAGGAACATATGTATATCCTCCATCTTTTCTTGGCTGTATTTCGGGCATTTCGAAGTAACAGCCTTACCCAATTTAGATAACTTTAGGGGTGTCCAATAGGCCCTGTGAAGACAACAAAAATGGTTTCTCTTTAAGTTTGCGGTGTTCTCCATGGAGTACAGAATGTTACAAGATACTTGCCATAAGTCTTCTAACTGTGTCTCCTGCAAGCTCTTCCCCCACATATCAGTAGGTAGTCTGAAATCGCTGTCCCAAAAGGTCCATCTAAAGCCAATACAAATTTGCCACCTCTTTCTTTCTTGGGACTTTGCCAGCCAGCATGGACTCCAGCACATTTGAAGCGCAAATGTTTTACTCCGACATCTTGATACCAACTTTTTATCTGTAAATATCTGAACCTTGATAATGTGTTATTTGTTATCTTCAACCACTTGTTCCATAGAAGCAAAGTCCCATCTTCAACTAGTTGGTTTCGACACATCACCCCTGCCTACATCAGAGGAGACACCAGACTGTCCTTAGCCTACTCTGGTCAACCAGGCGTATCCCATTTTGGTGCCTACGTAGCTCAGTTTTATCTCCTTTCTGATCTACCAGGTAATTGCTAAGCCATGTAAAATCTTAAGACGCATCTTCTTAAAATATCTGGGATCTTTAAATTTGTAGATAAAACATTGCTCCCCCCCCCTTCACATCTGATAACATCACCCTTAACATTTTACCAATGTCTGAACTATCTGGTTCATTCAGAAGCATTTTCCCATTCCTTAGGAGAAAATACCGGCATTAGAAGACAAATATGGTAGACACAGGCCCCCCTTACCCATCTTCCTATGAAGCTTTTTCCATGCAATATGCATGCCTTTTGAGGCCCAGATAAAACTACTTATCTTAGCCTGTAGTTTTTAAGCCATTCTTCTCTAAAGACCAAGGGAATGTTCTGGAATATGTTATGTTATGTTAAAAATATTTGTACCGCGCACTTTCACCATCGGTTTCTTGGCGCTGTATATAAAAGTGAGTTTGGGAAGGATCATCATTTTTATTAAGTTCACTCTTCCAATGATTTTCAGCTGTAAATGTGTCGAGCTTAGTAGTGATTTACAAACATCCTTGCTGACCCTTTTACCTTTTGAAATTTGTTTTCGGGATTTTCTCGATGCTTTGTGTGATCCTAATACCTAAGTATCTCATCTCGTTTTTAATACTCTCTTGGTATACATTCATGTTCCAGACCATTATTTCTGTTTTTTGTTCATTAACTTCATAGCCCGAAATGCACTCAAATTGAGAGGTCAGATAATATTTCATGCGGACCGGTGCGGACAAGTCTAAAGTATAAACCATTAGATCGTCGGTGTACAAGGCCATCTTTTTCTCTCAGCCACTATACCTAAGGGGGATATTTTATCTTGATTTCAAAATTTTACAGCTAGGGGCTCGATATATAGATTGAAAAGAAGAGGAGATAGAGGGCACCCTTGTCCAGTTCCCCTTGAGATCTTAAATGGGATAGACAGATTCCCATTTACCAAAACCCTAGCTGTTGGGTTTTGGTAAATCAATTCTATGGTCCTACAGAAGCTCTTGCCCAGATTGCACAACCTTAATATTTTCTGGAGACAGGACCAGTTTACCCTATCCAAGGCCTTCGTGGCGTCTAAGGTGATACCGGCCAGAGGAGCTTTATGGACCTTAGCTATATCAATTGCTCCAATTAAGTTGTTGGTTAGGTCCTGGATCCCCCTCCCCCGAACAAAGCCTTTTTGGTCCTCATGTGGGAGATCCCCACCACCCCATTTAACCTTTCTGCTAAAAGTTTAGCAAATATGTTCTAATTGTTATTTAATAGCAAAATGGGCCTGTAGGAGACACAAACATTTGGTGGTTTTCCTGATTTAAGAATCAGCATTACTATGGCCTCATTCCAGGATGGTGGTATTTTACTCCCTTGCTCAAAGATGTCTGAAAACAACTTCACCATTACTTGGATGTGAACCTCACCCAGTCTTTTGGATAATTCAGCGGGTAGTCCATCCTGGCCTGCCACTTTGTCAGACTTCCCTACCATGATTGCCTTTCCGATCTCCCTTGCTGTAATATGGCTATTGATATTTTTAACTTTACTCTCACTGATTCTGCGGGGAACATCCTGACCCAACCATTGCCTCGCATCTTCCTCCATAACTACCAATCCCTCTTGATATACCTTCTCGAAGTGATTTTGAAAGGCCTCTTCTATTTCTTCGCTGTTCGTAAGGGAATTTCCTGACACCTCACACCTAAGTTGTATTATAAAACTTCTTGCCTGATCGGTCATAGTTTTTCAAGCTAAGAGTTTTTCACACCCTTCCCCATATTCAAAGTGGGCGAGTTTGCCTGCTTGCCATCTCTTCTGCAATCTCTCTTCAACCACCCCAGCTAGCTCCAACCTAAGAGTTTGCAGAGAGGTTCGTAAAGGCCCCTCCTCTGAATTGGCTTTATTGAGAGATCTAAAACTAGGGTTACTGCAGTGTGATCTGATAAATGCATTCCTAGATGCTTAATATCCTTCGCCTGTTCCTTCAACCCTTGATCTATTAAGAAAAAATCTAGTCTTGATTGATGGCCGTACATTTTTGTTATTAAAAGTGAAGCCCTTATTAGTTACCGTTTTTTCTCTACATATGTCCAACCAACCTAACTATTTCATGGAAGACTTGAATAAAGACTGCATCTTACTATTTTGTATTGCTCTACTCTTAGATGAACTGTCCAAACCACCATCCAACACCACATTGAAATCCCCTGCTAAAATGACGGGGTCCATAAAGATTAACAATTCCGTCGATAATCCTCTAAATGAACTGGGGTCATCTATATTTGGACCATAATACCCGACCACAGTACATTTTTGATTGTTGCACCTTATTCTAGTTATAACCCATCTACCCACTCTGTCATTCTTCTATGGTGATATACAGGTTCTTTTTAACCAAAATCACAACCCCTTTTATGGTTAACTGTTGGCTGGTACAGATAAGCTCTTGGACCCAACCTCTGCAAAATTATGATCTGGGCCGGGGCATCCTTCAGATATTTTCCTTCCTATATTTGACTCTTAACCCATTCACATTCCAAGATAAAATCTCCAACTGAACATTCTGGCCATCCCTCATCCCTCGTACATAGTATGTCTACATGAAGGGTGCCATGAACCATATTTTGGTGAAGAGGACATATTTCTCCCAGCTCCCTACCCCGTGACCCCTATTCCTCCCATAACCCCCTAAATCACCCATCCCGGAGAACCCTCCTTTTTCCTCCTCCATAGCCTAAGCCTGTGGGAGCCCCCCAGGAGTTGGGAGACTAAATAACACCTTACTTTGTTGTGCCGCTAGCATTATTAACTTTATCCTAAAAAAGAAAACACACAAAATCTCCTAAAATAGTAAGACAGAGAGAAGAAAGAGGCTATTGGGAGGGCAGACTTGTGGAAAGAAAATCTAATATTTATCCCTAGCCCAAACCCTCTCTACCTTATCCCTGCATCTGAGATGGACTTTCTGAATTTCTCCACATCTTCCACCCGCTTAAAATTCTGCGTTTTGTTATTATGCATCACCCACAGTGTAGCAGGGAATATCAATTGTGCCGTGGGGCCTAATTCTTTCAATGGGTCGAGTAGTTTCCCTGACTCCCGTTGTTTGTTTGCCGTGATCGATGACACATTTGACCTTATTTCAAGGTCGATTCCATCCACGGTTAGCGATATGGAAGTGAACTAAGATTTTCCTGGGTTTTGTTTTATTTGGGGTTAACATGAATGGATCTTTATGGACCCTCTGAATGTCTACCATAAGGTCAAGTTCTGTGTAGTCAACTTCGGTCCCTGGTTTAATCAGTCTTGTCACAAATGGTTTTATATTATCCCCCTCTGCCCCCTCTGGAATTATTAACAGACTGAGGTTATTCCTTCTTTGATTATTGTCAAGAATTCCAGCTTTTCTTGGATACCCACTCCATTTTCCTTTAGCAAAGTGATCTCTTTTTTGTTTTTCTCAGTTTGGGAAGTCACTTCCTTCACTGTTGTTTCTAGTGACAGGTCATCTAATTTCTTTACCAACTAATCACATGCAGATCTAATCTCCATTTGATTAATTTCTGAGGCCTCAAATCTGCTCCTGACTTCTGTTGTTAACAACTGGATCAGGTCAGAGACCGATTGAGATGTTTGTTGAATTGATGGCCCTACCCCCAGCTTGGGACTTGCTGCCCGACTCTGACCCCTCTGACCAGGCTGTAAACCATCTGTACTTCACCCCGGGGGGGGGGGTGGAGGGTTCATAGTTATATCCGAACTCACACTTTCCATCCTCAGATACTAAGAATAGACTCCTCCAGGGTCTGTGGGTTATCCACCAAGACTTAAAACCTATTGGTGGGGGGAGAAAGAACTGGGTGTTTTAATAATAGGGTCACTTCAAAAAAAGTTCGCAATTAGGGGGTAATTTTTGATTTGTGCGGTTGGGGGGCTACCCTTGTCTTCCTTTATTTCCCCATCCTGGGGCTTACGCAATCCTCAACCGCAGCTCAATCTAACTGGGTATTTACTTTTTTTTATTGTAACAGTGTCTTGAACTAAATTGCATTGAATGTTTCTGCAACCTAATAAAGGACCCTCTGTTGCTGAGCTTCTTAGAGCATATCCGCCCTGATGTATAATGCTGTCCAGCTTCCCCCCCTTGGGATCAGATGCCAAAACAATGCCTTCTTCCTCCTGAGAAATGTTAACCTTCCCCCTCAAGTTTTTCAACTGCCTTGTAGAGTGGACACTCCCCCCTTTTTCTGTGCTATTCTCCTTTAAGTCCCACACCTGCTGGGTTTCCTCCCCACACCTAGCTCCAAACCGGCACTCTCGACCTACTTCAAGCACCTTCTTGGCTCCCTGGGAAAGCCTGCCACACCTGTGCTGCTTCCGTTCCCCCCAGACGGGGATCCGTGCAGCCACCCTCCACCCCCTGCCAAGCTTGAGCACCACTCGGGTCCACTGTAAGTCCTGGCCCGGTAGTCCTGCGGCGGCTGCTGACGTCGTTGCTGCCTTAGCCGTGGTAAGCGGGAGAAAACAAAACAAAAAGTGTCCTCTCTACCATCTTTGCGGCATAGTTGGCAATCCTTTCACTGTCAGGGTAAGAATTCCCTCTGCGCCAATGTAAAGAGACTCCCGACTCCTGGAGCCTCAGCGACTTGCCGCTTGCCAGCCGCCGTATTCCCCAAACTGTACACTGTGGGTTTGATTGTTTTAATTTTTTCAAATGTAGTTTGTAATTTTAATTGATTTTTTGGTCTCATTGGACCTTTCCACGAATTTTACAAAATCTCATATAATGTCATCATGTAAAGCCAGGCGTGAGAAGCAGGCACTTTTATGCAAAAGTGGGGAGTTTTCCAACGTTGCCACATATTCACATTTGGGTATACTATTTGATGAAAAGGGATCCTGGGTGGCTCAGTGAGCATTGAAGAAAAACACTCTAGCAGGAGCCACAGGGGCAACATTGAACTTTGCTAGAAGATTAGGGAGCAAACCCTCAATGCCATTATTAAAAGTTTATAATGAGAAATGCATCCCTATGACAATATATGGCAGTGAGGTTTGGGGCTATAAGGAGGTAAATGATCTGCAAGGGGCCGATAATAAATGTTTAAGGAAACTTTTAACTGCTCCCCCGAGTACCCCTGCATTTATGGTGCATGAAGATTTAAAGCAGGGTTATATTACAGATTTATTGCAGTGGCCCAGTTAATATGGTGGCTAAAAATCTGGTCTAGGACAAAGCCGTGCTTTAATCAAACTATTTTAGAGGACTGCATGAAGTTAGACATTAGACATTCCCTGGCTAAGTTACGTTTTACAACAGCTCACGGCAATAGGGTGTCCGGAGCTTTTTAACCAACCAAGACAACTGCACTTCGGGGCGGTGAACGTCACTAAAAGTCAATTTTTAACTAGGAGAAGGTTGGAAAGGGAAATAACTGAACTCACCAAACCCACAGATAGACTTTACATGATAATAAGCCCTGGCATTTTAGATGAACCTTTTTGGACTTTAATCAATAATCTGCATCATCGTTTTCTTTTATCAAGATTCAGGTTCAATTTCATTCACTGGCTTCTTACAGTACCACATGGTTTTGCTAAGGTAGGATCTTTAAAGCCCTGTGCTTGTGATTACTTTTCTGACCAAGATTTGATGCACTTTATGTTTTTTGTGGTTTTTATAATGATCTAAGGTCTAAGTACATTTTAACTCTTTTTAAAGACTGCCAAATTAATTGCACAAGAAAGACCAGCCCTGATATGTTTGCAAACGCTTCCATCCCCTCTAATATGTTATGGGGTTGCAAGCTTCTTAGCGGGCGCTGTACGTAGAAGGAAAAAAAGGGACTGCAAGTAGAAATGACCTGGGCTTTTGCGGAGTTGAATGCTGAAATGTCCTCCAACCTAATTGATTACTTTTTAATTGTGGTAGTGATATTATAATGCTTATATTTTTTAATATTGAATAGGTTGACTGTACAAGTCGTATTACATTATGTATGTGTACTTTAGGGCTAACTAACAGCCTTGTATATTTCCTACTTTTTACTACATATTTGTACTGGTTACTACTTGTGTATATGTAATCCAATGGTCATAATATGGCCGAATAGGGTTTTATTGACTTGACATGAAGTGATTTTTTTTTCTTCTAATGTTATTTGTGACTTTTAGTGTCATAGTGACTTGCTGGGTTTGAAGGGTGAAAGGGTGGGAAGGTATTTGAATTATAATCTTGTTTAATTTATTGTTAATTTATTTTTCATTTGTATTATTCTTTTAATTGATTATTACATTATGTCAATATTTTTTGTGTTACATTCAATATTTTAAATTCAAATTTTATTTTTAAATTTAGTTTTACTAATAGGTATAATCATTTATATTGGGTTTATACAGGTATAAGGTTGAACTTTTTGCAATAATTATAGATATAATAATAATTAGTTTTTAATTATTTACTTGACCGTTTTCGTGTAAATAGTTTAATATTAATTTCAGTTATATTTTAGGTGTGGGCTGCTGATTTTGTAGGAAATATGATAAGTAGTCTAATTAAATTAAAACATTTTATTAAATTGTATTTTTTGTCAAATATATTTCTTATTTGAATATTACTAGGCCTGGGTGGAAATATAATTCACCTCACAAAATTTGAGACCTCCACGCTACGTGTGTAACACAGAGTTCCCGCTAAATTCCGCTATTCAGAATGAGGCAGAATTATTTTTCCATTGGCATGTGCAAGACTCGCTTTGGCGCACGTTGGTGAGCGTGATGAGATTTGCCAGCTGCTAGTTAGCGCACATGAGATTAGCTGCCCGCTAGCACGGCTTCTGGTCACCACTGAGCCACCCAGTGCCATTTTCATGATGCTGGCAAGTGCAAGTGGCTGAGGCTGTATCTCAGGCAGATTCTCTACTCGAGAAGCACCTAAATCTACTCGAATAGACATCTTCAAGTTAATATTCTACTCCAACGGCCCTTTCAGGTTGTATTTTAGTGCAAGAAGCATTTTTTGAAATTTACTTTTTTTCGACAAGAAGGAAGTGGCCCAGAGCCTCCCACTTCCTCTTCCTGTCCAGCAGGCTTCTCCCAGTGCTTTGGCCAACTCCTGGTCACTTTTCATTTGGATTTCGAGGTGGAAGCATCACTTTATTTTTCTTTTGCATACACACCATTGTATTTAAGGACTTTGTTTTTATGATATCACAAATTGATAATTTTTTTGTTTAAGGGTGCTGTTTGTTTGATAGAGGGCATGCACTTGTTGCGGGGATTCTGCACATACACAGTACTATGAGCTGGAAAACAGGACCTCGGTGTATAGGGGTTGCACCTTCCTACCACCTTAGTACCTAAAATCCCCAAACCGACTAGCTATAGTGTCTCATTCGTTCTCCTACATAATCACAAAGCTACAAATGATAAGACAACCCAGAACACAACACTCCCGACTCTCTCAGGAATCGCGGTAGCAAGACATTCCCTTTTGCTCACTTACTCTTACTTGTCCACAATACGAATTGGTAGAGTCAATGTAATAGTTCAAAATGTTTATTTGAGCTATTGTGCTCTATAATGCAGTATAAAAGCCACTACCAGCAGCAAAATGCATAAACTCAGAACAATTAGGATTGTTACAATTCCATAGAATATAAAGAGGGATGTTATCACATAAAGACAGTGGAAAAGGGACCATAAGGCCTAACCACCCTCCCCTTGACTGGAAGATGTTTTATTAAATAAAAGAAGATCTCTGGGCTTTGTCAGCAGACACCATACCTTAAAGTTTAGATGGAAGGTTTACATCATAGGAACAGCACAGCTCTTCTCCATGGAAAAGGCTCTCTCCAAGTGTGTGTTTGCACAACATGCATCCCTGCAATATCAAAGCATGAGTCTCCAGGAGTGCAGCTTTGTTTGGCATGTTTTGTCTAGGTGCTAGGGACTGACCAGAACAGAATAACAAGGAGCATTGTTTATCGACCTTGCACATCTTGTTCAGACTAAACTCCAGGAACTTAGCAGAGAACGCGAAAAGCAGACAGTTCTCATGTGAAAGTCATTAACAGAGTCTTGCAAAATAAAGTCATGTAGTAACGTGTGCAAAAGCAGCATCATGGCAGAAAAGCTCATGCTAACTTAGCAATGTCAACAATGACCCTAATGGGCATATAACACTCTCCCCTTGGTAAGGTCATAGTATATAGACAAAGGACCAAAACAGAGTTCAAAAGCCAAGCAGAGTTCCAAGGCATTTGAAAAAATCAAATTGGAAAAATTCAACAAAAAAGAAATATATATATATATTTTTTTTTGTGACTCTTGAAAGAGTGTTGTCTCCGGGAAAGTTTTATTATGAAGGAGGTGGTAAATCCATCAAAGCACATGAACTTAAGAAGTCAATTCCCTCCAAAAGGTCACCCCAATCGTCAGTAGAAAAAAGGGATACCATCCAATCAAGTAGGTTGAAGGAACAGACATGCTCCTCATAATCTGATGCTTCCAAAAGCAGAACCAGGCAACTCACGTGTTATTCAATGAAACTCTGTTGCAAGAAGTTATGCGCAGCCGTACAGATATCCCATTCAGCCAAGACTCATGGTGCAGCTGCAAGCACCATACGGCCATCCCCAGAACAAACCTGGTCATGGACCTCTAAGGAACCCATTAACTGGTTAAAATCCTGGATTGGACATGACGTATTGGAGAGGCATAAATCCATAGCCCAATAGTAGGAGCACCGACAACAGTAGAATACAGGTTGCATGCAAGTGAAGTAGGCAAAGCGAAAAGTTAATCCATAACTCACGCTAAGCGTTGCTAATGGCAAGCATCCAAAAACTTGATGCATTCGATCACAGTACAGTTGTAATCCTAGGTCCTAAGATAAAATCAGCCAAACTGATGTCGCTTGACAAGAGGGACAGGTGTTATTTTACTGACGACAAAGTGGAATGTTCCAACCATTGTTGGCACAATTTACCCACCGAGTATGTGGTGACCGAATGTGAACGTACATAACGAGGATCCGGTCTAGTCTGTGTGAAACCAGGTGTTACATTATAAAAGCGCAGTTGACATGCACTTGAATTTGTTTGCCACACCAACCATCTGGATGAATCAATTTCAGAGACATTGAAAGTGTCATTTCGAAACAAAGCCTGTAATATATCAATCGTATAATTCATTTGAGTACGCCATTTGTCATATTCCGCTAATGATGGAATGGATGGGATCTTCAAATATTTTATAGTTGCCAGGCCAAAGCAAGTGGTCTGGTGTACTGTATCATTTAAAAATAAAATTTGATTTCGGGATCAGGCAGGCACGATGTAAAGCTATAGTTCCCTGAACCTGCCACGGTTTAGTGCCCCAAATTGATTTTAAATCAATTGTATCTTTCCAGTGATCATAACCCTGTGTGACCAATTTAGTTCTAAAAGAATTGGAATAAATCAATTTTGTGTGGGTCAAAATTAATTTGGATTAAGACGATAATTGCAGTTTAAAGAAACAGGATTCCGGATTACACGTGTCATAATCTATAAAATATGTGAATTTATCTCTAAGAGTTTTAGAACTCCCCTGCATGGGAGTAGGACAATGTTCCCATTGAGTGTAATTAAAAACAGGTCTTAACATCTTTGTTTTGTGCAAAAAATGATGGCCACAATGTTGGTAACAGAACAAATCAGCATAATTGGCAGAATTTAAATATAAATCTTCAGCATCAAAAGCAGCATAATATTTTGAATCAGAAAACAATGAATGCACCGCTTGCACATCCAAATCATCAGAATGTATGTCCTGTGTTACCACATCTACTAATGAGATACAAAACACATATGGTATCTTGAGCACTTCTGTCGGGCCGTAAATTTCGAAAGCTACTTTATCCCAGATGATGCCATCTGCAACCGGAAAAGCTGCAATGTTCACAAAAGTCTGATCACGTTTCATGATATGGGACGATGTATGAGGGGCCAGAATTCCATCAACCAAGTTTACAGCAGAGCGTTCTGGCAAATAATGACCATTGATGAGTAAGAAGAATACTGCCACAAATCCAATTGACATGAAGAGGAAAACTAGGACAAACACCAATCATATGTAGGTCCATGAGGGAACCAGGTAAGTCTTTTTGAACCGAGAGACGAAAATTGTTAATTTTGTCGGTGGGAGTGTCAAAGTAAAAGACGAGCAGGACGAGTCATAAGAGAAGCTGGCATGTTCCCCAAAACAACCGCTTGCACCCATCTGTATCAGAGGTGGATGGGATGTAGCAGCGTGATGTTGTTGAGGACTTTTCAGCACTTCCCTTTGGGACTCATCTGTAAGGTAAGTATTCTCGACATCTGCGATGGAAGAGGATTAAGGCAAAACAGGTGAAAGGTCAATAGTAGTTTCCATCTCACCCTCACCGATATGGGCTATAGTCGTAGAGGTTGAAGCTACCGGATTCAAAGAAATAGCGTTGCTCAAAATTGCAGGCGTTACACTATCCAGAATCGGCCAGACGGTGTAACTTGACATTGTCCACTGAGATGTATCTGTTGTCTTTGCGACCAGGTAAAGGTGGTAAAATGACTGTACAAGTACCCTTCAATCGAAGTACTGGAACTGGTGCATGATAAGAGGGACCAAATAATTTTTTGTTCTCCAGCTTTTCTCGTACCAGATCTCCAATCTTAGGAAGCCAGCCAGCAACTGGAATCAGCAGTGCTGCATCATTGGAAGAGGGTAAATGTTCAGTTGCGTAGTTGTCACAGGTCTTTTGTAGATCCTTTAACATAGTAGACTGATCATATACATCAGAGGTTGCGGCTACCGCTACAACGTCTAGACCTTTAAGGTCTGGCACAAACATTTTAATGCCAAAGAGCATTTCGTGTGGGGTCCACCCACCCAGAGATTTTCTAGGGAGATTATTGAGTGCATGTTGAATACCATACAAATGGGCCAGCCAGTTCCTGCCAGTAACTAAGACCCTAGCTGTCAAAGATTGCTTTAAGTCACGGTTCATTCGCTCCACTACAGTATTACCCTCAGGCCTGTGTGGAGACAAAAACTGCACCATTAACCCCATCGATGTCATCGCGTCCTTGTACGTCTTAGAGGCGAACGCTAGACATTGGTCTGAATGGAAGGTGCCACTTGCAAACATCCCAACAAAGACACGCAAATCTCTAATGACATTTCGAGCGTCAGCACTGCGTTGTGGCCAAACCCAAAGGAATCTAGTGCACAAATCAACTGCAACAAAAATGTTTTATATGCAAAATCAGAAGAGAACGGACCGCAGTCATCAAGATACACCCATCCAAAAGGCTGATTGGAAATACAGAGCTGTGTTTGTGGTGGGCGTGAGACCGTAGACGGTTTGATTTGTTGACAAATGTCACAAGAAAGTACATAATTATTGGTCTGTTTATATAAACCATACCACCAGTAACGTTGCTGCAATATAGAGACTGTTGCAGATACTCCAGCATGTGCAGAGGCCATGCCTTCGTATGTGGCTATGATCAAAGAAAATCTCCAGTCCTTGTTGGGAATCAGCCAATCCTCAACAGACGGAATTTTAGCATGAGGAACTTGTTCGGGAGATAAATGATAAGAATACTTCGAAGGGAAAATGTCATTATCAATCTTAGTCATGGACCTTGTAACTGCTGCTACGGGACACATGGCTACTGCAGATTTGGCCGCTTTGTCAGCCAAAGAATTACCAACAGCATGTGCTCCCACACGCTGATGGCCAAGAGTATGTATAACCTGTGTGAGTGGGAGACGTTTTTTAAGTTCCGCCACTCAAACCCAAAGCTTTTTGTGCTTTATTGCGCTGCCTTTAGAATCTCTATAGTCATTTTGTGATCAAAAGAATGAGTTGTCATCAAATGACTGAACACAGTAGTAAGAATTGCATACAATAAGAGTATTCACATTAGGATCAGCAAACTTGTGAGCAAGAACAAGAGCACGCAGCTCCGCCAATTGTGCTGTACAGTTCCCAAGTGCCTGAGTATGCACTATGGAATACTTAAATTCTCCATTGACAATTGAACCAGCTACAATAGCGCAAGTCGCCAAATAAGTGTGTTTAGAACCGGTGGCCGGTTGGGCCGAGCCATCAGTATAAATAATGCATTTGTACTTATCTAAAGGAAGCAACAACAGAGGAGGATGAACATGTTCATACTGTAAAAACTCCTGAGTCTGAAGAGCAGGATCAAAGATAAATGTGACATCTGCCAATGTCAAAGAAGTAGCCCATTGTATCCAACGGGGATGTAATGCCTTAGAGTTTGGCACACTCACCTTAGTCACTGCTACTAAAGCAGGGAGAGGCGTGACCATAAGAATGCGTTTTCCCTGCGCCAGCAAGCGTTCTTTCAGAATCACCATTTGGACAGCTGTCAAAACATTTTCAACATTCAAAAAGCACATTTCAGACGATGTGTACAAATGTGATTTGTATGCAATAGGTACTGTGTCTCCCTCATTGAACATTAAGTCAGTGAAACCCACTAACCCCGGTACTATACGTATCACCAGGTTTGTGGTGTTGTCAAACGTCAACAAGTAGTTAGTTGCAAGCAAATCAGTTTGCAAAGAGCAGAGAGAGATTACATGGCACTGGAAATCCAGGGAGGGCCCATCAGTTAGGAGATGGATGAATGAGCTGTTGAAATGGTCTAGATGTGAAAGTGTGCTCAGAAGGCGACAGGCTGCCAAGGCGGGTAACGAGAAGGGCTTGGAGTTGGCGAGGGCTTGGGAGATGATAGTACAGGCTCTGCAAGACTACCTGCGGGAGTGTGAAGAACACGAACATTCGGAGGGCGGGGTTCCATGAGGCTTGGGAGACCAAATGCAAAACCCGATTAATGGCAAACTTTAGCATCAGAACCCACAATTATAACCCACATCAGCAGCAGTTGGGGGGTGGGAAGGGTGGAGGGGAGTTAATGGGGTATTGCTGTAGTGATAAGAAGAGCGCCTGCAGAAAGGATCTATGACTGATGACTACAGGGGAACGGGGTTTCAGAGCAGCGCTCCTTGGGTACATATAATGTGATTACCGATAGGCCTTAGGAACTGCTACCACGGGAGGGCACTAGTGTGGACCTGATGCTGTGGACACGAACAATACTGGTGCCAACCACTCTGAGTGGCTGACTATACTTGGCGGCGTTTTTGGGGAGGGAGTTTGATGGGTATAAAAGCAGATACTATACTATGCTGTTGACCTGACATCTCTATGAGGTGATCGCCATGATACTCTGAGTCACTGTACTGGTACGCCGCACGGCCCCCGGGATGTGGGCTGAATGGCTGTGTGCATTTTTATAACGACGGATGTGCTTTGAGATGACATGCGTGTACAGGTTGACTTAATGGATGCCTTGTTTATAACTCTGCAATAAAAACATGATTCAAAAGAAGAAAAAAAAAAAATCAGTTTGCAAAGATTGTAGAATTGAGGTGTGTTCCGGAAGCCAGCTGGCAGAAGAATATGTTGGTTGTATCAACGCACAGAGCGGTTTGATACGCTGGGCATAATAGGGGATGTAAGTCCTCCCGAAATTAAAAAATCCCAGCAAGGACTGAAGCTTTTTCAGTATAGATGGAGGTCGCAAATGTGCACATTTCTACAGAAAGTGGGGGTCCAACCCCCTACCCTCATTTTTGAGCTCGTAGCCCAGAAAGAGCACTGCAAAATGTGCGAGGTGTGATTTTGCTGAATTGAATTTGTATCCATAGTCAGCAAATGACAGGAGAATGCGGTCGACTTGGACTAGATGTGGCATCAGTTCATCATCCGTCAGATAAATATCATCAACGTACAAGAACGCATTATTGTCTATGCTGTCCAACAAAGAGGCACCACGTGCAGCGAAAGCCCCGGGGCTATTCTTATACCCCAAAGGCAAACGTGTAATTTTTTTCTGATTCCCAACGGCGGTAAATGCCATCAAGTCACTGCTCTCAGGAGCCAAATTGTGACTATAGAAACCATTGGAAATATCCAGTGTAGTTTTGTATTTCTTAAGAATAAGATTGTTCACTTGCACAGAGCTATGAGTGTTTTGTACCGCAAATGTACGACAATGACTATTTAAATTTCGATATTCTAATACAATGGGATATGACCCATGGGGTTTTGATACTGTAAAAAGAGGATTATTCATCGTGATATATAGAATTCAATCACTCCTTGACACTCCAACTGTGTTAGAATATCACAAACGGAAGCCTTAGCTTCTCGTCTGATCGGATATTGGGGCTGTGGCTGTGGCATAGACCGTAATGGTATCTCATGTGCCAGTGAATCTCTATTCCAACCCACCTGATTACGGTACACTGCTGGGGCAAGGGTCAAAGCCCACTGTGATCGGTAAGCCTTTGCATATTCCCCACGGATGTAACGCAAAAAACTCAGAAGTATCACGTCCTCCTCTCTAGAAGCTGCTAGCACAAATGGTGGAGGCCAATCTACCTCTGCTAACAAAATGTCGTAGGAAGATGTGAGATTTTCCCCAAAAATCCCCTTGATTGCACGCTGCATATCAGCTTCTATTTGGAAGACAATTACATAGAGTCTATCCAGGGGGCAACTTGTGTATCTGCTGTTTCTACTGTAATAAAGGTTTCAGTTGCTCTCGCCTCCAGACAAGGACGCAGTGCCTCCCGCACTATGGTAACCTCTGCTGCGCTGTCGAGCAGAGTCACCGCCCAAGTTCAATCTAGAAGTCGTGTTCTCACCGTCTGAGGCATATTTCGCTGTTAAAGCGGCAACTGTCTTCTTCTGATACGGGGTCTAAAAAGAGGCAGAACCTCGTGTTTGGCTTTAACGTCAAACTGTTGAGGTTAATCCCATCCTTGTTGTGTAGTCGAACCTTTGCCATGATCCTGGAGTTCACCTCCACTGACTTGAGAGTCCGATGTGTTCTGTAAAGAATGAGGAGAGCACTGATCGGGGACTTGAAATCTATCAGAAGTCTTAATCTTCGAACGGTCACCAAGTCATTTGTACGCTCAAAAGACTCGGGTGTCGGTGAACCAGCATGCGAACCCTGCTTCTGTTGCTGCAGCCCCTGTTTTTTATTTTTCCAGTTCTTTTTAGGAAAGAACAGGTGCCCATCTTTAACAGTCTGGGCCTGTTGTTGACCATGATTTTGAGGTTGGATCTGTGGTTGCGTAAAAAGTTTGATTACCAGACTATTGCGCAATAATCTTTGGCAATTTGCATTGCTTGTCTGCGTCTGCCACAGCCTCCAGGCGTTGTGCCACCTGCAAGCTTACAGCATCACCCTTAACATTAGCAAGGATCATAAAAGAAACAATATCGAGCACCCCCACCAGCATTCCCAACTCCAGGACTGCTTCGGCCCCATGTTCACCCTGAACATGTCGTATCACAGAAGGGAGCACGGTCATTGAGGGTGTGCCAGATTACATCGCATATACCGCTGCAAACACTTTATCCCAAGTGTTACAATCAGCTAATTCAGGAACCAGGTTCTTTGGAATATTTATGGTCATAATCCTGTGTTTCTCCACAGGAGTGGTGTTTGGAAAAACAGCTTTGAGTTGTCCAACCTTCTCGGCAAGCCAATAAGGGAGCTTATCCTTATTCTGGGGATGCTTGCCCATCACTGAATTAACCATCAATGGGCTGATGGTCACACCACCAGGTGCAGATGGTTGCGCAGCAGCCCCAGGTGGCCCCACCTAGAAGTTGCCTGACATGAACTGTATAACAGTTCTATGGATACGTATTTATGAAGTATGTAATACACGTAGTTCTAATACTGTAGCAGTGAGATAAGTTGGGTGCGGGGTGTTCCCAGCCAAAATGGGCCATGTGACCCCATCTATTGATAAGGGTCCTAAACGGACTGATGTCATTGGGTGAGGAAGGGCGCCAATAAACCATATTTGGTGTTGCCAATCTGTTAGTGGAACCTCAAGAGATCTATAAGACCTATATTCCCAAGGAGTTGCGGTGGCAGTATACTCGTGAAACAAATTATCTGTTCCATCGACCGCCGGAAAGGTGACCCAAGAATAAAACACTTTGAAGCAGAACGCAGGATTTGCCTCTCCTACAAAGATAAGCGCTACACCAGCATCAGGTACTCCATATTGAGCCTAAAAAGCCCTGAGCAGTGCGCGGTTAGGAAGTGCAATAACAACCGCCATTATCAACAAAGAATAGAACAACCTATGTGTGGCAGCACAACAAAGGGTTAAAAGAAAGAGAAAGACCTATTAAAATTCAAGCTTGAAAAACATATAATATATCACAATATAGAAGGCTACAACGTCACAGATGTCTCTGGAAACAGAAGTGAGGGGATTGTGGACAAGCAGAAGCACTACTCAGGAGTCTCGCAGGTAAGAACCAGGCCAAACATTAGTGGCTCCATGTTCCTGGGATTCTGCACATACACAGAACTATGCGCAGGAAATTAGGACCTCGGTGTATAGGGGTTGTACCTTCCTACCACCTAAGTACAACCAAAATCCAAAAAACCAACTAACTGTCTCATTCGTTCTCCTGCATAATCATGAAGCTACAAATGATTAGACAACCCATAACACAACACTCCCGACTCTCTCAGGAATTGCAGTAGCAAGACATACCCTTTCGCTCACTCACTCGTACTTGTCCACATTAAGAATTGGCAGAGTCACTGTAATAGTTCAAAATGTTTATTTTAACTATCGTGCTCTATAATGCAGTCTATTAGCCACTACCAGCAGCAAAATGCATAAGATCAGAGCAATTAGCATTGTTACAATTCCATAGAATATAAAGGGGGATGTCATCATTTAAAGACAGTGGAAAGAGGACTATAAGGCCTAACCACCCTCCCCTTGACTGGAAGAAGTTTTATTATATAAAAGAAGATGTCTGGGCTTTGTCAGCAGACCCCATACCTTAAAGCCTAGATGGAAGGTTACATCATAGGAACAGCATTGCTCTTCTCCATGGAAAAGGCTCTCTCCAAGTGTGTGTTTGCAAAACATGCATCCCCATAATATCAAAGCACTTGTCTCCAGCAGAGCAGCTGTGTTTAGCATGTTTTGTCAGAACAGAATAACAAGGGGCATTGTTTATCGACCTTGCATATCGGGTTCAGACTAAACTCCAGGAACTTAGCAGAGAACGCGAAAAGCAGACAGTTCTCATGTGAAAGGCATAAACAGAGTCCTGCAAAATAAAGTCATGTAGTAATGTGCGCAAAAGTAGCTTCATGGCAGCAAAGCTCATGCTAAATTATCAATGTTGACAATTACCCTAATGCCCATATAACACACTAGTATTTATTTTATGTACTTTCATTCAATTTTTATATTCGATTGTGGTGGGTGAACAGGATTTTCAGAGAAGACTACTAATTTTGCTGTATCAAATCTTTTATCTTAGTTAGAGAAAAAGATTGCCCATTTCAGTAGTGCCCTAGTCTGCCTACAGGCCATCCATCCACTAGGCCCAGTACTAGTCATGGGTATATGAAACAACTGTGTTTGTGGTATATGTTGTTTTAAAACATCATTTAGTGCAGGGATGGCATTAGATTAAATTAAAAATGTGTTTTTTTTGTATTTCATGTTTTTTTCTACAAACAAAAGTGCTATTTTGGTTGGTTAATATTAGATGTCTTGGGAGGATGTGTTGTTAAAAAAGTTTTATAGCTCAGTTAATTTTCGTTTTTGGCATTGCTGAATCAATGGTAGTATTTTCTTCAATGTTACCATACCTCCTTTGGCTGGCCAGTGTGTGTGTGTGTGTTTGGCATAAGCCACCATTTATCTTTGTTCTCCTTGCCATGAGAAGACTACTAATTTTACTGTATCAAATCTTTTATCTTAGTTAGAGAAAAAGATTGCCCATTTCAGTAGTGCCCTAGTCTGCCCACAGGCCATCCATCCACTAGGCCCAGGACTAGTCATGGGTATATGAAACAACTGTGTTTGTGGTATATGCTGTTTTAAAACATCATTTAGTGCAGGGATGGCATTAGATTAAATTAAAAATGTGGGTTTTTTGTATTTCATGTTTTTTTTCTACAAACAAAAGTGCTATTTTGGTTGGTTAATATTAGATGTCTTGGGAGGATGTGTTGTTAAAAAATGTTTTATAGCTCAGTTAATTTTCGTTTTTGGCATTGCTGTTTGTGGTATATGTTGTTTTAAAACAACATCATTTAGTGCAGGGATGGCATTAGATTAAATTAAAAATGTGGGTTTTTTGTATTTCATGTTTTTTTTCTACAAACAAAAGTGCTATTTTGGTTGGTTAATATTTGGGGTGGGCGGAATTTGCGGAATTAACTTCCGCAAATTATCGCGAGAATGCAGAAAATCTCCGCAAACACGCCGGAAATATCGCGAAGATGCGGAAGTTTTTTTGCCGCCTGTTCGCTGTATTTTTTGCGTGTTCGCGGGTCGCCAACTTACCCATGCGGTCGCTCACGGGTGCGGCCATCTTGTTTTCACTTGTCCCGCCCTCTGGCGTTGTTTACTTCCTGTTCCGGGTCGCGCAATGCATGTTCGCGGTCGATATTTCCTGTTCGCGATCGCTTTTACTTGATCGCGTTGCTTTTTGCTTGCTCACGGAGAAAATATCCCGCGAACTTGCGCACGTGGTCGCAACGGGCGCGGCCATCTTGTTTTCCACTCTATTGCATGGTTCTGGGGCCTGATTTTCAATCCTCCCTAAATCTTTTCAATCCTTTGTTTATAGCCACTTTTTTTGGATCTTTATTACTTATTATTTCTCTAACTATTTTCCTGCCTCTATATTTTTGGTTTTTGTGTACTTTTTTTTGTTTTTTAGCTACTTTTTCTCTTTGTATTGCCCGCTATTTATTTCCTTTACTCCTTTATTTATTTTACCTTTTCTTTCCCGCCCCGTCCCCAGAACCATGTCCAAGGGCAGGGCTGTTCGCCGGCGCAGCCAGAGCCGCGACCGCCTTCCTTGCGGAAGGCGGCGCCCACAAGGGGTGCATGCATGGGCCTTATTTGGGGAGGCGGAGTTGGCTGCACTAATTTTCTTTGTGCAGCGCCACCTCCCCTCAACCCTGGCAGCAGGTGGCAGGCCTGGGTCCGGGTACGGCCTCCGGGAGCGTCGGCAGCGGTGGGGGAAGGTGCGCCGGGCAGTGTCGCGCATCTCTGGGGTCCGGCGCACCCAGGCACAGCTGACGCACCGGTGGTCCGACATCCTGGACCGTGAGCAGGACCTGCTGGACCTGCTAGGAGTGGAGGTCCCGGGGCTTGGTGAGTACCTATTTAATTATTACAACTTTGTGTCTGTTCTTCTGCTCTATGTTATATATTGCGAATATCTTTTTTTCCTTCCAACCAGCTAGAATGTTGCTGCTTGCAATACATTCCAGGTTAATAACGTTTAAAAGTCTTCTGTGATTATGACACAGGTGCTCTTCTGCGCTACTACTAATCTTACTTGTTTGCAGCTTTGCGTTTGCGCTTGCTTAGCGTGATTCTTTACGAGTTTATTTTAGAGAAATTAAGTTACGTAATGCTACAGTGACTCACGTCCACTCCTTACTTTGTCCTGTCACTAATAGATAGGGGCGGATTGATACATAGGTTTAGGTACTTTGTATGAGCTTCTAATTGGTTAGTGGTATGCGTGATGCCCCCCTCACTCAGTTACGTGACGTGCTGCTAGTACGCCAGTCTTTAGAACCTTTCTAGTTTGTTCAATGAGTGGAGGTAGGCTTTGCAGTTACTTAGCAGTAGCAGATCAGCATCAATCAAACCAAAATTTGGTGTATACAAAAAATGTAGTCATGTTCATGTGTCCTCCATGATTGGATCATACACATTGTTGAGGAATACAGTGGAAATGCATACTTAATGTACAATTGGCATGCCTGGAATAGGTGGGCTAGGTTGGGTGGTACGTTGTACTAATACTTAGGCTTACTTGTAACTTAGTTTTCTGGAATCAGAATGGAAGAATGGATTACTGTTGATAAATAGTAACTTAAGTAGTCGAACTGCGAATCCCCCGATATTACATGTTGACCAGATGAGATCGGTCAATGTAGTTATTGCAATTGTTTACATATGTGTTTTTTGACCGTTGTTGAAAAATATTGTATTTGCTTAAGTTGACACCATCCATCAATGTTTGTCTCTTTCTTATATCTTTCCTGTTCATCAGCACCCAGGGGCAGACGGGCAGGGACTGGGCAGTCGGCGGGACAGGAACACCACCAGGAGGACACCGCTGAGGGCTCCTCTGCTGGCCCCAGTAAGTCTTCTTGTTTTTAATAATATTTCTTATTCCATAACTTTTACTGCCCCATTTCTCCCGAACTATAGTGTGTTTCCAAATGCTATTTTTTTACCACCAATTATCCTTCGATCTGTACGGTTTCAAAAAGCTTATCCCTGCCTCCGCTATGATGACTGAGTACTACTACATACTATCAGTCTGTCTGTCTGTACTGTAGTAGCTAGTCTTGCCCAGTTGGCCAGTGCCACTCTTTGTGAAAGGTTGTAATATAAAACTCATATTCACCAGTAGCTCGTACAATCCGTTGGGTCGTTGTCTTGTACTACTTTTTACTCTTGTTGATGTTTAGGCTTTGAAAATTCACAGCAACAGCCCTACCAGATTTCTTAATATTTTGATATGATACCCTATAGGACATACAACTGTTGTAGGGATCTTGCACATACATTTGCACCAGAAAATAGGATGTTGGTGATGGTAGGTTGGACCTTCCTTGCACACCTCAATCAGAAATTCCGCACCCACCACAATTCCACTGCTTGACTATAGTACTGTCTTGTCATACCTATTAGGTCTCGGAACCCTCCCCCCAAGATAACCAACAAGTAGACAACCCAGAACATTAACACACCCAACCTCTGTCGTGGAAGCAATTCACATGCACACCCTTACTTTAATTTGCTCACTCGTGTAAGTTAGTCCACTCCACACCAAATACCACAAAGTCTTGTAAGTTTAAAATTTTTATTTCAATTTGAGAAGGTCTGTACACTGTTTTCTTAGCAGCACCAACCGGCAAATCAATAACATTAAAACAATATACATTGTTACACTTATACAGTTGGGAATTAAATCATGATAACTGAAGTGGTGGAAGGCAGCACCACCATCCCATAGCAATTTAGTTTATATACATTTATAAATGAAGATGTGAGTGAAGGGACCCCTCACCTCAGAAGAACCTAGTACTGGTAGTTGGTGCATCGTTCAGAAGCTCTGGTTCGTAGAAGCGAATCTTGCGTCTGTAATGCGAAAAAAGAAATGGTGTGCGTTAGTATATTGCAACTTGCAAGCATTTCTCAGCCGTGCCAAAAAGTGTAGCATCTATGGATAAGCAATATGGACTAACAGTAACAGTAGTACACCAGTTCTTCCTAAAAAAGTGGCTTGTTAATGTTTGTTGACCGCCTGTACGCAGCGCGTAGACTAGACAGTAGCAGTGTGAGGCAGGTCATGTGGGCTCAAAGGTGTCTTAAGAAGCTGCAAGGTAAAGGTAACGTCACATGTGCATGGCTAGGGCTAATCAAGCAAATGCTACAATGATCATATAACTTAGTGTCTACTCTACTACTACCTGATTTGTACTAGTGATTTATGTTAGTATTAACTCATTTTTCAACCTTGCTACTGCTCAATAGGGGGGAGATGTATATGTTGCCTAATAAATGTGTAATGTTTTCTAGGCGCACTACCGACCACCATTGCTGGGGCCAGCGAAGGCGACGCAGAGGGCGAGGATGCGGCAGTTGCAGATAGCAACGGAGGGGGAGTGGCAGCACCAGTGGCAGGCGGTGGTAAGTTAGATTCATAATCTTTAACTATTGTTGAACTTGACAGCACACTCACTGCAAAGGTGTACTGTATGTATATGTATACTGTACAGTTGTGAATTAGGGCCCCATTAGGATGGTGGGCGTATTGCCCCCGCCGGGCTGGCTGGAATTCACTGCCGTCACAGCAGGGGCAAACCTCCCGCCATCCCTGTAGAAAATATTCAGACATGTCTAGGCGTAAAAGGGTTCAATATGGCGGTGGTGTCTCTCTCACCACACCGGCAGCCATATAATCTGCATTTTGGAATGCCTTTGCGTGGCGGCATTACCGTCCGCCACGGAAAGGCATGCACACATTGCAGAGTATGCTTGGGGGCCCCCATGGAGGGTACCTACCGATGCTATGGTACCCCCCCGACTTTCAAAGCAAAACGTGACAGGCTCCGTGCGAGGCCCGTCATGTTGTGCTTGGAAAAGCAGCACAACATTTTAGCATTGCTTTCAGCAAAGCCAACCATAATTTAAATTTAAAATAACAGGGTGCGCCCGCTACTGTGCCGGGCGCATCATCCTAATTAATTGTCCCCACGGGACCCCCACCCTTTTTAGCAGTCGGATGGCGGGCGGACAAAGTCCGCCCGCTATCCGATGTCGTAAGTAAGTATGAGTTCTTGGGGACGTTTGAAGAGTGAACTAGAAGACTAGAATTCCCTTTAATTGGTATAGGACTAGGAGCCGGAGTATTGAGTAACCAATGTCCTCATCTATCTGATTTCAACTCCGCTTTGAAAGTTTTATGGAGAAGAGCACCTGGTGCACTGTTCAACTAAAAAGTGTAAGACAGGTGGAAGGAAGAAGGACGGGCGACATTTAAAATGTTATGTACTACTGTGCTTTATTTTATAGTGCTACTCTACCATGCCACTATGTGTATAAATAATTACCTTGTCCTACTGTTTTATTAAGACTATATTTTACAATTGTCTTGTTTTTTTCTTTTTGATACACAGCAACTCAGAAAGTCAACCGTAAGGAGTTGGCCGCCAAGGCACGGCGCCGGAAGCTGGAGGCAATCCAGCAGGAATACCGGCGGCTGGTGGTCCTAGCCGAGGAGGAGGAGGAGGCTGCTGCAGCTACTGAAGGCTCCTCCATTGCCCCGGGCCCCAGCCACCGCCCTCCAGCGGTACGGCGCCACCGCCGGGCGGCTGCCCGCCGCCACCGTGCCATGTCCGGTGCCCCCCCCCCCACTGTGGCTGCAACTGCCGCGGCCTTAGACGCCGCGTCGCCCATTTAGAGGACCAGATTTGTGTCCTCCTCCAGTCCCGCCCCACCAGTTAGTCCCTGTCACTGCCCCTTTTTTAATTCCTGTTCGTTCTTCTCGTTTGGGCGTTCTCTATTTCTATGGACAGTCGTTGGGGTTAGGGAGGTGGGTGGGTTAGCTTTTGTGGGTTTAGTTTATTTGTTAGGGTCAATTAAATATATTTTTCTATGTTACATGCAATGTTGTTAATGTTTTGTAGGTGGGGTAACTGTTTTACATCACACTGTTTCTTTGCTGGTGCATGGCCGCCCATAGCGTGTGTTTGATTTCAATAATTTGCTGACTGTATAAGACACAAACAGATAGATGCGACACACCTCACTCATTGACTGGTCCTACTATGCATTCCTTGGAGTGGTGTTTGAAACTGACATCATTGACAACATGTCCATTATTGATTCTGCCTCCCCCAAACTTCTCTCTTACCGGTGCTTGATGTTTATGTCCAACTGTGGCACAGCACTGGCTGCATGGTGAAGATGGTTTCCTTTTTCATACATGCCATGATTGGGGTGGTGGTGGTAGTATAGTAGTAGTAGTATACACTGGCAGGGTGGCAGCATTTCCAAAAAAAGAAAAGGAGATAGTCAATCGCCTTTGAGAGACTGTTAGAGGAGTAGTTGAATGAAGTACATCACAGAATTTACCGAGCAACAATTATATGCTCAAATATTTGACAAAAAAACTGAATGCTGGTTATTATGAGGATAGCCTACTAGACAGAGTTACAAACTATAGTTTTGTCGACTTGGCTATGCCTACAGTCTAACAGTTAGTGCTGTATATGAGGAATGACAACAAACAAATCCAATCAATGCCGGCAATTCATGCTGAGGTATATGTTCCTTTGTTAAATAAAATAACCTGTGAAATATCCTACTCATGGGTGGGCAAGCAGAAGAAGATCATCGCTCTGCATTGAAATTGAAGTAGTGTTGCTTTCACCACATCCGCCCCAGCAAGTGTGTGATTAAGTATTGGTGTACATTTAATTTAGTTACACCTCGACAATAAGTCACACAGCCCGGGGGAAGAGGGTTAGGGTCCGTTGATTGGATGGGAAGGGGGATTTTGGGAAAGGTTTGACATAGAAAAACAGTATGCATACATAGACAAACAAACGACAATCATTGAAGACTACCATACCATATCCATTCCATATGTTAAGGTATAAAAAAGGAAATGCATGCATGATGAGACCCGGATTACATACACTTCTATTTCTTGTTCTGTTCCGGCCTTAATACTTTAACAGATAGCAAATAGAAATTTTAAATATTGGTAGTGAAGAATCGTAAACACAGAGCAAACGTAATGACGATTGATAATAACAACTCCAAGAACACACTGTTGTAAAGAATGTATACAAGATATTAATCAAATTATTTAAAAGAAGTGAAAAGTGGATACTGTTACTGTCTTATCCTGGTCAAAAATGTGGACTGGTTTTTTGCATCTCGGCATTCCTCTTGCTCCTCTCGTCCATCAATCTTGGGTGTGTCGCCTCACCACTCGCCACTGCCCGGCTGGAATAAAAAGGTGATTGATTGGTAAGGTAATTAATATGCATTGTAATGTTTTACAAAGTTTTGGACAAGGCCCGGCCTGTAATTTTAGATTGAAAACCAAAGGGGATATTTAGAAAGAAAGTGAAAACAAATGCACAAGTGATGGTGTAGTGCAACAAGAACACTTTCCGAGGTGGCATGTATGCATATGCATCATCTCTACTGTAGTCTGTTTCCAGCATAGACCTTCAACAGTAACAGGAGAGATCAGGCCCACAGTGCTTACCATTAGCACATCCTACGTTAACACTTTAGAGTCCTTTTTTTTTTCTCTCAAAGAGTTGGACAAACGCAAAGCACATTATCCATTCCAGACATAGCATTTTACAGTTAAAGTTAGTAAAATCAATGCACTGCAGTCATCCCACCGCTACACTCTATTCAACTTCTACACAGACATTTGGGTGTGCTGTGGTTGTTGTTCACGTGTTTACCTTTAGGCTTTTCCGTTTTATGCCACTCATGAAACATCCTCCTGACTTCATCATCAGCTCTGATACTTCTACTGACTGAAGATCGGCCTGCAGTACAAGTGTAATTTTTATAACACAACAAGAGTAGAAATATAAATATTACTGACTTGAGTCATTCTTTATTGTGTACAGAAAGATAGATTACCACTAGTACACTTTGACATCACTTTGTGCACAACAAACAACGCAAACACAAAGACCAATAGCTCAGAGTCAGGTGTCCAATGCATGCCATTAATTATCATCATTTATTACCTGTTCCTTCTCATCTTAAGTTAACGGGCCGTCTCCTTCGCCATCATCATGACGGACGGTGCTGTTAAGTCACAGTCATTTGCATTGTGCAGATTGAGTGAGTCCCCTCCCTGTATTGAATTAAAAGCAATGTATCACCAAGATGCAGGAGAAGTACACATTTCTTGTTTGCCAGAAGAGGAAAATTAGTAATTACTAGTGTGTTCTGTAGAAAGTTGATTAGTGGCAGTGCACAATTACATCAATTCATGCGCAACACACCACAAAATCTACATCATTCAGTCTGCTATTCTGCGGCCAATGCATGGCATCAATCATTACCTGTTGCATCTCATCTCGTTAACGCTGCAGGCCGTCTCTTTCGCCATCATCATGATGGACGGTGCTGTTAAGTCACAGTCATTTGCATTGCGCAGATTGAGTGAGTCCCCTTCCTGTATTGAATTAAAAGCAATGTATCACCAAGATGCAGGAGAAGTACACATTTCTTGTTTGCCAGAAGAGGAAAATTAGTGTGTTCTGTAGAATGTTGATTAGTGGCAGTGCACAATTACATCAATTCATTCATGCGCAACACACACAACAAAATCTACATCACTCAGTCTGCTTTTCTGCGGACAATGCATGGCATCAATCATTACCTGTTGCATCTTATTTTCAGTTAATGGCCAGTCTCTCTCGGCTCTGAAGGAGGATAGCTATAGAAGTCATCAGATTCATGGTCCACTTGTTTTGGAAGGACGAGGAAAGTTTGAATTTTTGTTACCATCATCCAATCATCATTCATGAGGGAAATGGAATTGACCAGGAGATGCAGTATGATCGAGCGGAGGAGCTGGATTCTGAGGACTGTAGTGTCAAATGGCAGACACCTGAAACTTGTATCTTAAATTAGAAGATTAGAAGACGGTGATAATGCATTGGTTGCGATTCACAAGTTTATAACCGGAACAACAGACACAAACAAAGGGGGAAAAAAGGGAGGAAGACAGTAAGTGCGAGCCTAATTGTCAGGGAAGTATAGCTCGTCCTCAAACTCTGGGGGATCTTCCAGTAGTAGGTAATCATCTGACACAATACTTCCGTCACCTGAGCCGCTGTCCTCATCTTCCTCTGTTGATTCATGCATTGTGTAATTCGGTGGTATGAAGTGCTGATTCATTTTGATCATTGTTAACCTCTCCACGTTTTTGGGAGATAGACTGGTCCTTCTCAAGGTTACAATGGAACCAGCAGCACTGAAAACACGTTCGGAAGAGACACTTGCGACAGGGCAAGCCAGATAGCTTATCGCCAGCCTGCTGAGGTGTGGCCATTCAGACCTTTTCCTATACCAATACTGCACTGGGTTTTGATCAACGTACACCTCTGTTGGGTCGTCCAGATAGGCCTGGACCATCCGCTCAATGTTCAGGGTTGCTGCTGGTAAGCTTTTGTGCTGTTTTTTCTGTGCATCAGCACTGTGCTTACGGCCCATCTTTACATACCAATCTGATAATGATTGTACTCTGCCGAATGATCCAGTTATTGTTTTTGTAGTCGATGGTGATGGTGAGTGTTGCGATTGTGAGCCAACCGCACTGCCCTCAGCCGACGAAGTTGCACTTGATTCTGCATGGCCTGCTTCAGTATCAGTACTTGTTGTGGGTTGATGTGGCAGGCTTTTAATTAGCAGCCCTTCGTTTTCAAACTTGATGGCTGCTTCAGCTATACAACTTTTGTAGCTGGCAACATCAGTGTCAGAAAAAGAAAGGAATAGTCCTAATTTTGCACGTGGATCCAGAATTGTGGCACAAATGTAATGTTCTTGTGACAAAATTTTATTTTGTATCCTTACATTTTCTGATAAGCGCCTGGATAAGCTCTCCACCAAGTCATGGGCTTGCCTTCTGTCCTCTACACCTTTGTAGGATTCAGACACATTATTCAGCTCATGCTCTAGCATTTGCAACAATGGGATAGCTTGGCCCATTGTACAGTCCTCCTTGCTGACTTCACGTGTGAAGACCTCAAAAGGAGACAGCATCTCAGTCAGGCATTGAATTAGGGTCCATTGCTCCCTCTGAAGGGTCATGCCTTTAACACTAGCATCACTGCTTCTGTACCAGACATAATCATTGAGTGACCTGTGCTGTTCGTACAGACGATCAAGCATGTAATACGTTGAGTTCCAACGTGTTGCCACCTCCTGGATGAGTGCCTTGACTGGCACCCTACGCTCACGTTGGAGGATCCTCAGCTGCTTCCGAGCTTTAAAAGAATGGCTGAAATGAGTGCATATTCTTCGGCAGATGGACAGTAAATTGCTTACTATGGGTTCTTTTTTCAGAAAGTCTTGCACTATAATGTTTATGCAGTGTGCCAAACACGGAACCCTGAAATAGGAACCAAGTTCCATGGCCTTAAGTACATTACTGCCATTGTCTGTGGCAACAAAACCAATACCAAGCCCTCTGGGCTGCAGCCATTCCAAAACCTTGGTGCGAAACTCTTCTAAATTGTTTTCAGCCGTATGAGATTTCTCCATGGCGAACATGGCTACAGTTGCATGTTTCCGAGTACCTTCAAAAATCGCAGCTGTGTCAACAACACCTCGTGCAGATAGTTGATCTTTAACCCCCACAAAAGAGATCCAGTGTGCAGTGATACACATGTAATCTGTGGCTTGGCAACTGGTCCACATGTCTGTTGTCAGGTGGATATTGTGCACAGCACTCTTCTGCAAAGCTTGTCCAACCAATTCCAGCACATCATGATGTAGTGCCGGAACAGCAATTCTTGCGAAATAGGACCGGCTTGGAACTTTCCATTTCGGGCAGATGGCAGGCACATTCAAGGAAACCCACCCCTTCCACAAATGAAAAAGGAAGAAGGTCCAGCGCTAACATTTTAGCCAGCTTCGCATTGTACAATCGTGCCGTTGGGTGGTTGCGTTGGAACTGCCCCTCCAACCTAAACATGCTGTCAATGGTAGGCTGGCTTACTTTCCTTAGTGGTGCCATTAACCCACTAAGGCTCAACGACACAGATTGTCTCATTGAGGTACTCGCCGGTCGCCTTGGTGTCTCACCCACACTCTGAGTATGGCTCTTACTGCGGTGCCACTCTGATGTTACTGAGGAGGATGTGGGCGTTACCACTGCAGTGACTGCACTACTGGAGACAGGGCTAGAAATGCCTCCCTGTTCTTCACCTGCCACCGCAATAATATCGCTCCCTGATTCCTGACCAACTTCAAAGGGTTTAGTTTTCCTACTTTCTTTTAACTTAAGTAGGTGATCCTCCCACACAATAGTGTGGTGTATTCTGAGATGACTTGCTTGTCCTCCGGTACCATAGTTTGTACCAAGCTTACCACGCCGAACACCTTGCCGACAAATTGCGCATATAGCAACGTTCTCCTCCTTGGCGCTAACAGAAAAGAAGTCCCAAACTGGGGAGGAGAACTTTCTGGCACTGCTGGATGTGCCACTTTCAACACCAGATGAACTTGAGGGGGTGCTTGAAAATATGTGACCCTGTCCACCTACACTGTGACTTTTACTACCACTTCCTACTGAGGTGGTTGAGCTGGATGTAGGTCCCTGCCGGGCCTTGGAAAATATGGCAGCTGGAGGTAGTGGTGGTGTAACCTGTGTTGGTGAGATCCGTGCTACATCCCGCTCAGTAGCAGCCTTTCTGGATAGGGTTAGAATGTCGGTCTCCAATCCCTTTGGGGCGGGAGTAATGTGCGTGATGACTGGCTCGTCTTCATCAACATCATCACCCCCCTCTTCTACATCTACCTCCATAACTCTAAGTTTTTCTGGGACCTTCCTTTTCAGAAGCAATGTCTTGTGGCGTACTTCACTCTCAGACCGAGCTGGTGGGACCCAAGTGTCATCACGATCATCAGAAGCGGGGCTTGAAGAAGAAGATGATGGACTAAGCCTCCTTTTCCTTGCTGGTGGTCTGGAAGACAATAGATGTTCTGAAACAGTGGTTTGACTTCGCTCCGCTTTGTCTGCAGGAAGCTCGATTTCCTGAAATGCCCCTACGTCAGGAGCAACAACTACTATGGTGGGCTGTTGTGGCGGCTGCTGCTGTTCTGGTTGCGGCGGCTGCTGCTGTTCTGGTTGCGGCGGCTGCTGCTGTTCTGGTTGCGGCGGCTGCTGCTGCTGTTCTGGTTGCGGCGGCTGCTGCTGCTGTTCTTGTTGCGGCGGCTGCTGCTGCTGTTCTTGTTGCGGCGGCTGCTGCTGCTGTTCTTGTTGCGGCGGCTGCTGCTGCTGTTCTTGTTGCGGCGGCTGCTGCTGCTGTTCTTGTTGCGGCGGCTGCACACTGATCTGCTGAGTTTGCGCCTGCGTTGAACTTGATTGTGTACTACTTTGCGGTAATGACATTTCTTCAACATAGCTGCCCGTTAGTAGACTGGCTACCTCTGCGACAGTAAAGCCCTTGGGCCTAGGTTGGTGGGGTTGCTGGACCGCTGTGCTGCTCCCAGCTTGGTTCCCGGACAACGCTTTGGTGCCCAAAAAAACCTTGGCCGGCACACCACCAGTCGTGGTTAATGGCACTTCCTTTTTCTGTTCCTTCTTCTCACCAGCAACTTTCTTGGTACTGGACCTGGTACCTTTCTTTGGGGCCATCTTATTCCGACGTCAGGCAGGAGGCAGATGCACAACAAGTTCTGGTCACACGTGGGCGTGATGCGCAGCAGGACTTCTGTCTGGCTGGCAGTACAACGGGTAGCCAGGTGATGCCGATGACACCTCCTACTCTGTCTTTTGTGCACCTAAAAGCAAAGAAGACAGGAGAAGAACATCAGTGAAATGTTGCATTTGTTTTTGTGGTTCAGTTACTTAGTACTGTACTAGTGCAAACAAAAGATAGTCTAGCCATTTATGAATTTTTTTTAACTAGAGCTATGTTATACTACTAGTACTGTGTACAGACACACTACACTCTCAGGAAGGTGATGTCTAAAAATTCAACAGATCACATAGAAAACACTTGATCAATAAAGCTGTGGCTACCTGCTCTGGTAGCAGTGGATGAAAGCAGGCCTGCTGGCAGACAAGGCCAGGCAAGCTTGCAGGCCTAGGCCTCAAAATGGCCACCAGCCACATGGCCAGGCCCAACAACATCAGCAAGGCCACCCCAAAAAACACACTTCCCCAACTCAATCCAATGCCATCCATGCCCAAAATGATGCCTAAATTCAACAGAACACACAGAAAACAGTAGATTACTAAAGCTGTGGCTACCTGCTCTGGTAGCAGTGGATGAAAGCAGGCCTGCTGGCAGACAAGGCCAGGCAAGCTTGCAGGCCTAGGCCTCAAAATGGCCACCAGCCACATGGCCAGGCCCAACAACATCAGCAAGGCCACCCCAAAAAACACACTTCCCCAACTCAATCCAATGCCATCCATGCCCAAAATGATGCCTAAATTCAACAGAGCACACAGAAAACAGTAGATTACTAAAGCTGTGGCTACCTGCTCTGGTAGCAGTGGATGAAAGCAGGCCTGTTGGCAGACAAGGCCAGGCAAGCTTGCAGGCCTAGGCCTCAAAATGGCCACCAGCCACATGGCCAGGCCCAACAACATCAGCAAGGCCACCCCAAAAAACACACTTCCCCAACTCAATCCAATGCCATCCATGCCCTAAATGATGTCTAAATTCAACAGAGCAAACAGAAAACAGTAGATTACTAAAGCTGTGGCTACCTGCTCTGGTAGCAGTGGATGAAAGCAGGCCTGTTGGCAGACAAGGCCAGGCAAGCTTGCAGGCCTAGGCCTCAAAATGGCCACCAGCCACATGGCCAGGCCCAACAACATCAGCAAGGCCACCCCAAAAAACACACTTCCCCAACTCAATCCAATGCCATCCATGCCCTAAATGTGATTGAAAATGAAATATATTCAAAAAACAAAAGGAACAGTTGCTTCATCATGCACAAACACACCCATGAGGCCATGCCCATGGCTAGCTCGGGCCTACTACTACAACCCACAAAATTAAAAAAACTTTTTTTAAAAAAATGGAATGATGATAATTAATTATCAAAAATAAATTGTAGTTACACAACAACTGCAATGCCCACAATCAAACACAACAACCACTTACTTGTAAAATATCCTATTCCAAAAATCCTGAAATCCAATTGCAATGATGCAGCAGACAAAAGGAGTGATCTTTCCAGCTCCAAATCCAAAGGCAGAATGAGCAGGAGATGGACAAAGCACTGGGAGGAGCCTGCTGGACAGGAACAGGAAGTTGGAGAATCTGTGTCACTTCCTCCCTCTCTCCACCTTGTAAAAAAAAAATGACTCCTTGCACAAAAAAGGAAAGCCAAATGTGAATGTAAGGAGTTCTTTTCATCCAAAATCAGTATTTGCAGATGGTTTCATGCTGCTAGAGCCGATATTCCTCTCCAAATTGTAAATTTTACGTTGTTGAGTTCTCCAGCTTCACATTACTTCCGCCGGCGTGTCGAAAACGATATGATCGCGTTCTCTTCTTTGTCCCTGTCGCGTTGGATATGACGTGTTCGCGGTCTCTTTCTCCTGTTCGCGTTCGATTTCATGTGCCCGCGTCCTCATTCTGTGGCTCGCGATGTAGAATGACATGTTCGAGATCTCAATCTTCTCATACTCGCGCGGTGCATGATCGCGAGAAGAAAGACGTGATCGCGCGACAAATGACGTGATCGCGTGAAAAATGACTTGAATGCGGCCGCGAACTCTCGCGAGACAGCGCAAAATGGCTACCAAAATTCAACATCTCGTGGAGAACGCGACAGGGTCAAGAAAACTTGTCGGAGAACGCAGGGATTCAGGTAAGGCGATCGCGCGCGCGCGAGAATGTATTGTTTTACAGCGCGAGCAAGAAAAAAATTATCGCTAAGCTGCGGAATGCGGAAATTTTGACATTTTCGCGCTTTCCGCGGAACGCGAAAATGCCAAAATATCGCAATTTCCGCGAACGGAACGGATTTTTGGCCCAGGCCTAGTTAATATTAGATGTCTTGGGAGGATGTGTTGTTAAAAAAGTTTTATAGCTCAGTTAATTTTCGTTTTTGGCATTGCTGAATCAATGGTAGTATTTTCTTCAATGTTACCATACCTCTTTTGGCTGGCCAGTGTGTGTGTGTGTGTTTGGCATAAGCCACCATTTATCTTTGTTCTCCTTGCCATGTGGCCAGGGGCCATTTTGTGTAGCCAAAGTCCATAGGCCTGCATGTGTTCTTTATGTCCATTCCTCCTTGCTGTTGTATGACTATGTGGCCAGCTACTATTTTATGTAGCCATCTCGTGTGCTTTTGCCATGGGCCTATATATGTTCTTTATTGTGTCTATGCCTCATTAATTGCTGTCGTTTGGCCATGTGGCAGGTGGCCATTTTGTGTAGCCAGCCAGTGTGCATTTTCCATAGGCCTGCAGGTGTTCTTTGTGTGTCCATGAGTTCTTTCTTATTGTTGTTGTTTGACCATGTGGCGGTGGTCATTGTGTTTAGTAAACCAGTGTGCTTTTGCAATTGGCCTGCATGTGATTTTTGTTGTCCATGCCTCCTTGCTTGTTGTTTGACCATGTGGCAGGTGTCTATTTTGCGTAGCCAGACAGTGTGATTTTCCCATAGGCATGCATGTGTTCTTTGTTGCGGCTCCGATGCCTCCTTGCTTGCTTTTGTTGTTTGACCATGTGGCCGATGGCCATTTTAAGTAGCTAGTCAGTGTGCTTTTGCAGTAGGCCTGCATGTGTTCCTTTTTGCCCATGTCTCCTTGCTTGTTGTTGTTGTTTGACCATATGGCCAGTGGCCATTTTGTGTAGCCAGCGATTGTGCTTTTGCCGTAGGCCTGCATATGTTCGTTGTTGTGTCCATGCCTCCTTGCTTGTTGTTGTTGGTTGACCATGAGGCCTGCACGGCAACCATTTTGTGCAGCCATCCAGTGTGCTTTTTGTCACAGGCCTGTATGTGTTCTTTATTGTCTATGCCTCCTTGCTCGTTGTTTGACAATGTGCCCGATGACCATTTTCTGTAGCCAGCCAGTTTTTTTTTGCCATAGGACTGGATGTGTTATTTATGTATCCATGCCTACTTTTTTGCTGTTGGTGGTTGACCATGTGACTGGTGGACATTTTGTGCAGCCAGTGTGCTTTTGCCATAGGCCTGAAAGCTGTTCTTTGTCGTCCATGCCTCCATGCTTGTTGTTGTTGTTTGACCATGTGGCTGGTGGTCATTTTGTGCAGCCAACCACTGTGTGTTTCCTTTTTTTCAGTTTTGAAGCATTTTCTAGGTAGTTTAATATAAGAGGGCTATGCCTTTTTGTTTTGTCCCCTTTTTTTTCCCTGATATCAGTTTAATATTCTTGAGGGTCATTGTAGTATATGCATATATGAAAAAGTGATTAATATCATATGCATATTTTCCTTTTTTCCAGCGCACCTTGCCTCCCAGTGGGTTTCTCATAGTCCTCTAGTACACCAGCAATTATTTGTTTATTTATTTTTATTATTTTTTTAATTTAATTTAATTTCTTTGAATTACTTTTTTTTTTGTTTTACATTTTCGCTCCATCCACTCCTTGCCTCCCATATGCGCACAGCTGTACACCAGCATTCATTTTTAAAGAATTATTCTATTTTCCCCTTAACCCCCTGCCCGCCAAAGGTGCACACCAGCATTCATTTTTAAGGATTATTCAATTTTTCCCTTGGACCCCTTGCTTGCCATAGGCACCACCAGCATTAATTTTTCCGTTTTTCCCTGCACCTCCCTGACTGCCACAGGCATCTCCCCTTAGATGCACATAAAGAAAACAGTTACATCTACATTTTATTATTGTGATAGAAAATGAAATATTATGTTATGGTCATATGGTTTGACTTTGAAATAGATACACTATTGTTTTTTAATATTTAAGATAATAAGCAACCACACTAACTTATACTGTCTGTAATATGAACAATTCAAACTGCAAAACTAAATGTTTTTCTTGCTTGTTTGCTTTCAGTTGCACAACAGACATCAATCACAGTATTTGCAGACAGAAATGACATGACCACGACATGTGAGTCCTCCAGTATCTTAGGCTTGTGCAGCTAAGTGCCACTGCCAACTGACAGAACATCAAGATAGCTCCAAAGAAAGGTGCTGCCAAGAAAGGGGCCAGTGAGGAGGAGAAAAAGCAGATTTCCTCAACTGGCGCACCATCCCAAACCTTTTTCAGGATGCTGTGCCTGCCACTCCGTCTTTCGAGCAGGAAGGTGGGAGCAGTACTACTGCATCAACGGCACTACCAGCAGTGAGTATGAATTGGACTTGTGTCAGCCACAAATTAGTATCCAATTATCGCAGTATACTGAACAAAGTGGACAACAGGAGCTGCAGCTAGCATTAGTAGGTCTTTCTGACATAGGAGCAGAACAGGAGTGTGAGCTTCCTGCTGAGCAAGATATACCTTTTCTTAAACAATTGCCTTCCAAATCTCCAGCAAGAAAAAGGAAGGGTACTCCACCATATTCTCCAAGCCCCTCATCTGATTATCTGGACATGGATTGGACCCCGGCTTAGTCCAAGAACTGCCAGAAAAGACCATGGAAATGGAAAGTTCCTCCAAGCCTTACAATTATTGAAGGGTATGAGGACGATGAGCCATTCATTGTCATGGAAGCTGGCTCAGAGGATGCTGAAATTACCCCTCCTAGCCTGGTTCACACTATGGTGCTGAAGGCCAAATGATCCATATGAAAAAACATCATGCAATCTGGTAGGAGGTGCACCTTAACGAAATTGCTTCTGGTGTTGGTGATGAGAGAAGAGAAGCAACTATGATCACAGTGGGAGGTGATGTTGATGAAGAAGAAGACGGTGACAGCTTTATGCAAAGCAGTCCTGTCCCCTGTAGTGCAGCAGATCACCTGCCTCAGCAACCTTGAAATGGCACGAGTCAGATGAATACACCACAGCATACAGTGACTGCCTCAAGACACATATTGAGTTTACAACCTCCTGGTTCTTCTCTCCGAAAGTCACCTGCTTCAGAGGCACCAGAAAAGAAAACAACTAGGATTACCATTACGGGCATGTTTAGATAGCAGGGGCCCTACAAACACAACCAACAAATGGCATGTTTGCACAAGGGAAAGCTGGCTAAAATGTTAGCACTAGACCTCCTCCCTTTTTCTTTTGTGGAAGGAGTGGGATTTTTAGACTTTGTGGTGACCATCTGCCCACAATGGAAGGTCCCCAGCCGGACCTCTTTTGCCAGAGTTGCTATCCCAGTGCTTGCTCCCTCATGATGTGCTGCAATTGGATGGACAAGCTTTGCAGCAGATTGCTGTTCACACTATCCACCTGACGAAAGACATGTGGACCAGTTGTCAAGTCACTTATTACAGGTGTCTCACTGCACACTGGATCTCTTTTGTGGGGGTTTGGCAAAAGCTATCTACAGGTCCCAGCGCAGAAGAAACATTTAATGGTATTTGGTGGTGTGCAACAGTAGCCATGTTCGCCATTGAGAAACCCCACACAGCTACAAACATCTTGGAAGACGTTAACAGCGATGGCTGCGACCCAGAAGTCTCAGAATTGTATTTGTTGCTACGAACAATGGCACTAATATAGCTAAGGCCATGGAAGATGGTGGCTATTTCAGGGACCTTTGTTTGGCACATTGCATCAGCCTGATTGTGCAGGGCTTCCTTAAAAAAGAAGACATAGCCAGCCACATACTGACCTCCTGCAGAAGAATCGGCACTCATTTCAGCTATTCTTTTAAAGCCCAGTAGCAGTTGAGGATCATTCAGCATGCTAATAGATTACCAGTTAAAGCCCTCATACAGGAGGTGCCAACATGTTGGAATTCAACCTATTACATGTTGCAACATCTGTTTGAGAAGTACAAACTGATAAACGACTATGTCATTCGAAGAGGAGAGGATGCAACTTAGAAAACAATGACCATGGAGGGGGACAAATGGGGCCTAGTCAAATTCCTGACACAGATGCACTTCTCTTTGAGGTTTTCACACTGGAAGTGAGCAAGAAGTACGATGGGCCTAGCTATCCCATATTTTCATCAGATACAGGACTAGCTAAAAAAGGAGTTGCAAAGATTTGCGGGTGTGAACGACAATGGAGGAGCATATGATTTGGTTGAGAGCTTAATCCTTCGCTTGGCTGTTAATCTGAGGCTGAAAAGAGACATCTTGTCTTCCAAAGAGTAAACCTGTGCCACAATACTTGATCCACAGAACTAAAAAATACTGGTTACTTTAATTCCTTTTTCAGAAATGTATGTTTTACTATACATGACGTGGATTGTTGATCAAGCAAGAAACCTGGAAGAAGCAGGGCTGGAAATCAGAGTCCCGGGCAGTTCTGGGGTGCAGACTTCAACTTCCAGAGAGGGCAGTGCTGTTGCCTCACAGCAGACAACATCAGCAACAGGAACACCGGCAACAACAACAGGAGCAGAATAATTTGACTCAACCTCTGTATGGGCTTGGTTTCAAGTGACAGGGTTTAAGTCAAGTACAGAGGCAAAGGCAAAATAGGCCAATAAGGTGACAGCAACAATGTTCTAGGACTATCTGGATGACCCAAAAGAGACCTACATGGATCAAACCCCATTGTTTTATTGGTATGGGAAGATGTGCCAATGGCCAGAGCTCAGTAGGCTGGCAATAAAGTATCTAGCTTGTCAGGTGGCTTGTGTGTCTGCTGAGTGTGTGTTCTGTATAGCTGACACAGTTGTCACAGTGAGAAAGACCAATCTCTCACCTTAAAATGTGGAGAGATTGACCATGATCAAAATGAGCCAATACCTCATACCAACCAATTACACTATTCCTGAAATACCACAGGAAGAGGAGGTCTGCTGGTCAGGCTCAAGTGTGGCAGCTGACCAACTTCTGGGTGAACCACCTGAGTTTGAGGATGAACTCTAATTCCCTGACTGAGTAGGCCAGCATAGAACATTTTTATTATTTATTGTCAAACTGCTTTACCAAATGAAAATATGGATATAACTTGAGGAACCATATATATTTGTTTTGTGTCTAAATTATGCAGCCCCATCATTTTAGGCACATGTATGGCTGGATTGGAGTTGGACCAGTGTGAAGTGAAAAAGCCTCCCCATTCCCTTCAAGGACATTGAGACATTGTCAGCCTCCTTCTCATGCCTATTCTTGCTGCCCCAGTAAAGATCATTTGCTTTACAAGCCTCCCAATGTGTTGCTTCCATCAAAAGAGGAGATACACTTGTGTACCACTGTGCTTGAATTGGAACTGGTAACTATTGCACCAATTAGTGATATACTTTTATTGCATGATTGTGAGTGATGATTGATGATTCATGTGGTGGCAGACAGTGAGGTAGGGTGTTCAACTCATTTATAAACTTGATTTCAATGATTTGCACTGTTTGGGACCTGATGGGTGATTTTCTCTGACGGTAACTAGGCCTTTCACACTTGGCAAGAGTTACTTGCAGGGTGACTCCTTGATGTACTTTATTTCTGCTTCTTCAGTGACCAGACCAGTCAGTTTAGTTAACAAGCACAAATCTACACAAAAACTTAAATTATTTTTGTCTTCTTGTTCATCAACAGCAGTAACTACAGGTCTATGTCTCTCAATCTCATTTGTGTCGGACAGAGTCGGACTGATTTATTATTCGGAGTCAGGAAGGACTCAGGGCAGCACTACCTCAACAGCCAGAAGAAGGAAGTTATCAACTTCAAAGGGAAACCAACATGATGATGACTCTAAGAGGCCTACTCAGCTCTGTGGACTGGAGAGAGGTGTGTTGATTTGGGAAATGATGCTGAGTGTTTGTTCTGGCTCAAATGCAAAACTCCTCTATTATGTGATCTCACTTCTCAGTTAATCACATGAGTCATAATAAATAATAGCAGCAGCCTATGCTCTTGCTCTGCCTCTGAGCCTTGGTACACTCCTCATGAAGCTAACCTTCTGTCCGTCTCCTTGACTCAACAATTTAATTTCTGTTTTACAATTCAGAGGCTTTCTTTTCTCCTGCACGAATGGCAAGAGCTCCATAACACTCCTGTTTACCATACTGGACCGATTCAGCCAGGCACCCAAGAAGATGGACTGTCCAATAGGAATGCAGCTGCACCATCTGATTTGACGTTTATACAGTATCTTTTGACATTCATAATTTTCAGAACTGTGTGGGTTCAAGCGTCCATAAAGGTATATTTTTCAAGCCTAGACGACAGAACATTTAGATATATATAATAAATGGGGTCTCTGGGGCTGAAGAACTGTTTACAATGCATTTAATTGAACTGTCATTCCTTCATTTCCTTCCACAACAGATTTGATAATGATGATGATGTGCTGCTCAACAACCTGATGAATACTGTTGTTATCTAGTGTTTGTCTTTTTCACACCTTTCCCCAACTACCCTTTCCCATCCATTCATCAAACCCGTAACTCTCTTCCCCAGGTTGTGTGATATATATTGAGGTGTGACTTATGAATTTACACCATAAATGGATCACACAATTAGGTAGGGTGGATGTGGGGAAAGTGACACCAACTCACTGCGGAATCTTCCATTACCTGAGCAATAGCCAACACAAGCCTCAAATACCTATCCATGCATAACATGGATCTATAAATTAAATATATAACACAATTCATCAGCATCATCATTCAGGCCTTGTGTTGCTTAAATGCTTAACCTTGTCAATTCCTGAGTCCACTTCTTCTTTTTGTAAGTTTAATTTTAATTAAATAGTAGCTCCCCATTGCTCAGAAGTTAATATTGCTAGTTTTTGTTATAATAGCACATTTTGTGTCATGGTGGTTTCCTGGTCTCAGTCTTTGTTAAGGTATGATATCAATGAATAACCCACTAACTCATTGTTTTCTTTCAATCTACTTGCCTGTGATGGATAATCCTTCTGATTCATCCTACAGTTAGAGTTCACCTAGGTGGGAGTAGGACCTTACTTGTGATGTCTTCCCTGTTACTACTACCACCACCATTAAGAAGCACCTTGGAAAACCCTGCAGTAATTATTTGGAAGATTGAGAGAGGTAGCAGACATCGCTTTATCTATTCAGGTTAGACGACTATGGAGTGAAGTGAACTAGTTTAGGTAGTAACAAACTTTTACTGAAGATTACCATGCTTATAGGCTAGGCAATAGCATATCCCTTAGGGGTCAATATAGGCATAGAGGGTAGTAGGACAAGGGAATAACTAACTGGTTTACACTTTTATAAGTGGATAAAAAAAACAGAGTGTGCTAAAAGGCAGCAGTGCAAAGCAAAACACATAAAAAGGTTCAGGCATAAAGTAACAGACTTTTCCTTTAATTATTCTTAACAATAAAAGCCTACACTCTCCACTCTTCAAACAACTCAGTATCACCCCTTCCCAACCAATGTCCAAAAGAATGTCCAAACATAGTTCAAATTCCCGGTCCCTTCCCAATGCCCACCCAATCTACCCACAACAAAAGTCCCTCCCACCAAAGCAAAAAATAAAAAAAGGGCATCAGGGGCATCATCAATATGGGCACAAAGGCTTTCCACCTCTCAGTGAAGCAGCACCAGCTTGCGAAGGACATGGTGTTGGAAGTGGTCTGGGTATGGGGCACCAGTGGTGGGTTGGGATGATCTCTGCTTCTGGCAGCACTGACAGCTGGCTGGAGGTACTAGGGTCCGAGGCAGTAGCAAATGCCTCCGCCTCCTCCTCCCCATCCAGAGCCACCAGATGACAATATTCTATCTGGGTGGCCACCATCACGGCTGCTATCTCCTGCTGAGATGGTGGACCAGCAGGAGTAGCTATATCAGGAAAGAAATAAGACAAATTGTAAGTGCAGCGCAAACACATGTTTATATAGGGGCACAGTAGCATTACATTGCTGGTCCCCAGGGCATTCAAATTTTTGATGTGATTAGACGCGTGGCCAAGATTTCCCCACACATGCCTCACATAAAAGCACTGACTGGCTGCAAAGAATTAAGCCAGAATACCACCAGAATAAAACTAAGTGATTTTTTTCTTTTAAAGGAGTTCCAAGTAAAAACTGAAACAGGCATTTTGGGCCTCATTACGATGTCTCACAGTCGGCGGGTCCACCCAACCGATTACGGTCAGAGTCCCATTGATCCCTATGAGAGCCTGTGTTCTGACAGACAAGACAGGCTCCTATGGGGAAATGGGGTGTGTGCGGAAAACCCTGCACCCTGTTGAGGGCTCCCCATTGTACCTGTCACACAGTGCAAAGTTTTACAGGGGGTCCATTAGGTACCCCCTAAGCCCCCTACCAGAGGCCACAGGATGAAGGTGGCCCTGCTATGGATCCCCAAAGTCACTTTCCAACAGCCTTTTCGTGTCGGACAGGCCGACTCTGAAAGGCTGTTGGAAATCGACATCGTAATCAGTTGGTCGTAGAGGTGCACAATACGGTTCCGACCAGCACGATTACTCTGAGAGCCAGTTGGAACCAATTCTGAATAACTGCGTGGTTTCCTTTCTGACCGCGAACATCGTAATTGGACGGGCGGATTGAAAACCGACCAAATCGGTCGGAAGGGTTCCGACGCGGCCTAGGAAATTCAGACTGTCGGGCGGAAGCTTTCCACCCATAATCGTAATAAGGCCCTTTGTGTGAAAAAAAGAAAAATACATTTTCTTCTTATTAACAAGTAAGGCATTATGCACTATGCAGTACAAATAGTATACATGTTGTGTTAAATTATTAGAGGCATTCTAGACCATCAGGTACTTTCAACTCTCTGCAGTCTGCAGCTGAGGCAGTTGTAATACTTTAATTCCAAAGCCCCTGCTCTTCTCTGATTGCTTTTCAAATCTACTTTGACTCCAAAGAGGTTCACACCTCACATATAAAATGCAATTGTCCTGTCTGCCATAAGTAGATAGTGGGAAAAACAATGCCCTGCAGTACATGGAAAGGAACAGGATATAGATTTTATTTATAGTATCTTATTTAGTATCCCATCCTCCAAACTCTAAATCAGGAACTTAATCCCACTTTACTCCCTGGCCTTGCACTCCATCACAAATTAGTTTGAACAAAAACCTTTGCTTGGCAGTGAGGAAACTTACACCACTGCAGGGAAAGTTAGAGGGATTAGGATAGGTAGAGGTTTTGATATAGAATAATGAGGTGTCACTGATCCTCATGTGCTAAGCTTTGGCTTAGTCATTCACTGAGTTGACGAATTATGAAATGGAAAAATTTAAACAGGCATAAATCAGTTATGGAAGCTAAGTAATATATATACATAAATCAGAGAAATGTGGCATATGCCAAGAATGTTTTTTTCCATTTTATTGGTAGACTTGTACAGAATTTAGGAAAAAATAGGGGATTCAAGTGCAAGCAGGAGGTGACTGAGGGGGCACTAGGAAATACATTTTGTTTTCCATTTGTAATGCATTGAAAACTTCATAAATGCTGCACTAACTGAAGTAGACGCACATTACACAGCCAACACTTCAGTGCCAAATTAAACCATGCTTCAGTAAGGTCACAGGTGGCGAAATGCCATGGGCAGGGAGGTGATGAATGATGATGGGTGAGACATCTGCCTCGCTTAACAAATACAGTGAGTATACTTAATTTGTCAGTAAGTGAGAAATGTGACTTACCACCAACCATCCCTGCCACTGCTAAGACTCCTCCTCCAACCGCCTCCTCGGCCGCATCCAGCACACTGACACTACTGCTGGCCTCGGCACTGGTGCCAGATCTGCCTTCCTAAGTCTTTTTTTTTTAACAAAGTACAATCGCAATACCCCACTACAGTTCGGTTAGCAGTATCTTCTCTAAAAACTATCGCTTTGGGCAGTAGTTTGGTTGACAATGTTGTTGGGATTGATAAATAAGATAGAAAAGTACACCATGATGTATGCATGCATAGCAGGGGCAGTACCAATAAATCCAATATCGATGTACAATTCAATCTATGCATGCACAATTATGTCAATGCCAGTAAATGCAATACCAATGTAGGCTGTAACCTATGCATGCACACTGATGTCGATACCAGTAAAACCAATGTCGATGCACGCTGTAAATTATGCATGCAGAATGACCTCAATCTCAGTGAATGCAATGTTAATGTACGATATAACAACTGTACGTATAATAATGAAAATATTGGGAAATATGATATCAATGACCACTATGTTACACGTGCACACACTCATTAACTCATTTCATTGCTGTCGGCTTCATCCGATATGACCTCCCCATCAACTCAAAGTCAGAGATACGTGGTCAGATAGGCCCTGCTACTCAAACCCTAGCCTACCAATAGACAGGTCACATTTGTGGATACACTTAGCCTAAAGACAAACATGCACCCTGGGAAACCCTGATTGATCCTGCAGATAGGTAGTAACACCACAAGCAGGACAGAGGAGATTGGCTTCAATAAAACACATTTGACCAAAGGTGAGCGTTTCCATAATACCACAAAGTTTGATGCCACATGTAGTTCGGAAGACTCAGCTAATCAGGACTTGGCATGTACACCACACGGGATAATCATGTGCTCACCACACCAGACATCTGGACACGCACACGCTGGCCCCCACTAGCTCTTCTCGAGGTAGAGAGCAATCCGTGCCCCTTAATCAGAGGGTTGTACTTGTTGTTTATGACTATGATGCTTTTCAAAGAATGTTGAAGTGCTTTATTGTACCCACAAAATGTATTCATGTGCAGCCAAAACTTCTGTACTCTGTGACTGTCATCATACAAGCCTCTCTTGATACTCTCCTAGCCGCTGCATTTAATTAAACCAACTTGTTCCTACTTTGCCAAACGCCACATGTCTTTTTATTTATTCGAGTTAAATTCATATTCGAGCAACAATGTTGGAAAAGCCAGGTTGTCAAGCCAAACAAAAACTTTTCATAATGGACGGGCAGAGCTATGATGACTCTGAGTCATTAAAGCATAATTAAGGCTTGGAATAATGGTCAATGAAGGGCATATGGAATTTGTTGGCAAATGCAATTGGACCTCATACTTTCCTGCCATGCTGCGCTGTCATGGAAACTACTGGGTATACAGTATAAATTAATGACAACACAACATTGGGGGTCCGCCACGACCATGGCCACTCTCTCATTTTGACTGTTTGAGCATGAGCAAGAAAAAGAAAGCCTTCTCAACAAACATGTGTGGTGAATAATAGCTTCGTTAGACCTGCAATCTTCACAGAAGAGTACCAAAAATCTGTTCTCTTAGTCGTACAGTACCACAGGATATATAAGGGGAGAGGGAAAGCTTACTAACAAAGCAGAAGAAAGCTACACACTAGTACAGACAGAAGGAACTCAGCTGCAGAAACATGAACTATAGAACAAAAGGATAACGCAGGGGTAACAAGAATGTACTAAACATTAGATAGAGGAGTTAAAAATGGAGACAGTATTAAACAAAGCAAGGGAAAATGGTTCTAATAGTAGGGAGAGGTAAACGTAAGGGAAATAATAACAATGAGTTAATCATAGGACTTACTGGGGCTAGCAGAACTATCGCCCATGTCACTGGTGGTGGTGGTTCCACCCGTCACCGCTCTGGTGGTGGCAATCCTTTCACCCAGCTTAGATACCCTCATGCCCTTAGAAGCTAATGTGAGAAATAAAGAAGATTAAAAGAATAGATTAGTGGTGCAGTTAATCACCCAAAGATATTTTGAATGGGTTGAACTATTCCTAATTTGCCAAACAAAAAACCCTATTCCTAATTTCCTAAATCTAAACTACATTTGGAACTACAAAGGCATTGCAATGAATGATTATTGCTTCTCAACCCCCTTCGAAAGACCAACTTATTCTCCCTTTTCAATGCATGGATGCATACTACACATCACTGGGAGATTGGGACAGAATGAACTTTATAAAGAAAGGCACAGAGTGCTAACTCACTGACATTGCTACTACTATCTTAGTGACAGGACAGAGGAGTCTGCATGACTTCTTAAATAATCGGACCGGGTGGGTGTAGCGCTGAGCACCTGGCTTTCAAGTTGGATCACATAATATTTGCAACATAAACTAGGCGACCACTGTGCCTGTAACAAGGCCTGGTCACCCCCTCCTGCTGACGCCGCTTGCAGCCTTCTCCTGCCAGCCTGCCTGCCGCTTCCCGAGCGACCCAGCCGCCGCTGAGCCGCCCGCCTGCCCCAGTCTTTCCCGCCACTGCCTCCCTGTGGTCCCGCCCCCCGCCAGCCCATTCGCCGCCCCGCTCCCGCCACCCAGCTGACCCGCCCTCCCGGCTCCTTACTTAAGGGGACCGCGGACACCACTTGGGAGCGACAACTGTGCCTGTAACAAGGCCTGGTCGCCCCCTCCTGCTCATGCTGACGCCGCTTGCAGCCTTCTCCTGCCTGCCTGCCTGCCGCTTCCCGAGTGACCCAGCCGCCGCTGAGCTGCCTACCTGCCCCAGTCTTTCCCGCCACTGCCTCCCTGCGGCCCCGCCTCCCGCCAGCCCATTCGCCGCCCCGCTCCCGCCACCCAGCTGACCCGCCCGCCCAGCTCCTTACTTAAGGAGACCGCGGACACCACTTGGGAGCGACCACTGTTCCTGTAACAAGGCCTGGTCGCCCCCTCCTGCTCCTGCTGATGCCGCTTGCAGCCTTCTCCTGCCTGCCTGCCTGCTGCTTCCCGAGCGACCCAGCCGCCGCTGAGCCGCCCGCCTGCCCCAGTCTTTCCCGCCGCTGCCTCCCTGCGGCTATGCCCCCCGCCAGCCCATTCGCCGCCCCGCTCCCACCACCCAGCTGACCCGCCCTCCCGGCTCCTTACTTAAGGGGACCGCGGACACCACTTGGGAGCGACCTCTGTGCCTGTAAAAAGGCCTGGTTGCCCCCTCCTGCTCCTGCTGACGCCGCTTGCAGCCTTCTCCTGCCTGCCTGCCTGCCGCTTCCCGAGCGACCCAGCCGCCGCTGAGCCGCCCGCCTGCCCCAGTCTTTCCCGCCGCTGCCTCCCTGCGGCCCCACCCACCGCCAGCCCATTCGCCGCCCCGCTCCCGCCACCCAGCTGACCCGCCCTCCCGGCTCCTTACTTAAGGGGACCACGGACATCACTTGGGAGCGACCTCTGTGCCTGTAACAAGGCCTGGTCGCCCCCTCCTGCTCCTGCTGACGCCGCTTGCAGCCTTCTCCTGCCTGCCTGCCTGCCGCTTCCCAAGCGAACCAGCCGCCGCTGAGCCGCCCGCCTGCCCCAGTCTTTCCCGCCGCTGCCTCCCTGCGGCCCTGCCCCCCGCCAGCCCAGTCGCCGCCCCGCTCCCGCCACCCAGCTGACCCGCCCTCACGGCTCCTTACTTATGACGCCCACGCACAGCGTTGACTCGCAGCGGGTGCGCCGATTGTGTGCTGAAGGCGCACCAAAGGCAAGCCCGTCTGCGCCAGTCCGCACCTGGACCGCGCCCAGCGCCAGGACCCCTGGCCCCCGAGAACGCCAGCCAACACGACGGACTAACGACCCCACCACCTTCAACGCACTCAACACCGGCCGGAACCCTGCCTGCTACCGAGCCACCCTGAGACGCACCCACGGACCCTTCACCTGCCAAGACTGCAAATTCACCTGCCTCCGGACCTGCACCGCTCCCGCCAAGCCAGACACCAGCAACAACCACCTCAAGTGCATCCTGCTCAACACCCGCTCCGTCCACAGGCACGCCGTCGAACTCTGGAACCTGCTCGACGCAACAGCACCAGACATCGCCTTCCTCACTGAAACATGGATGAACGCCTCCTCAGCGCCTGACATCGCCATAGCCATCCCGGACGGATACAAGATCACCCGGAGGGACCGCGTCAACCAGACCGGAGGAGGCATCGCCATCGTACACAAGAACACCATCCGCATCTCGACCAACTCTGACGAAACCTTCACCGCCGCCGAACACCTCCACTTCCAGATACACACCGACCCCAAGACCACCCTCAGAGGCACCCTCATCTACAGACCCCCGGGACCACGCACACAATTCAGCGAAGACATCGCAGACTTCATCAGCCCGCACGCCCTTCCCTCCGTTGACTACATCCTCCTAGGGGACCTCAACTTCCACCTGGAGAACAACAATGACAGAAACACCACCACCCTGCTGGACAACCTCGCCAACCTTTAACTCAAGCAACTGGTGAACACCCCCACCCACTACGCCGGCCACACGCTTGACCCCGTCTTCTCATCCAGCAAGCACATCTCCTTCAGCCACTCCACCGGACTCCACTGGACTGACCACAGCTGCGTCCACTTCAGCTTCAGAAGAACCACGACCCACCACCACCCGCAACAGATTCCTCGCCGGAGCTGGAGCAAGATCACCGCCGAGCAGCTCACCGCCTCCCTCAGCCAGAACCCTCCCACCAGCAGAACGGACCCCAACGAAGCAGCCAGCAACCTCACCAAGTGGCTGACCGCCTGCGCCGATGACCTCGCACCACTAAAGAACCCTCCCAGCAGACCCGGCAGCAAGAAAACCCCCTGGTTCACCGACGAACTCAAGGACTCCAAGAAGAACTGCCGCACCCTCGAGAAAGCCTGGCGGCTCGACCAGACCACAGACAACAGGACCGCCCTCAAGCACGCCACCTGCAAACACCATCAGCTGATCCGCGCCACCAAGAAGACAGCACTCAAAGAACAACTGGACAACAACGCCCACGACAGCAAGGAACTCTTCAGCATCGTCAAAGAGTTCTCCAAACCCAGCGCCGGAAACAACGACATCACTCCCTCGCAAGATCTCTGCAACTCACTCGCCTCGTTCTTCCACCGCAAGATCGCCGACATACACAACAGCTTCGACGCACAGACCACGCACCCTACCACCGAACCAACGCCCGCCACCACCACCCTCTGCAACTGGACCCCGATCTGCACCAAAGACACCACCCGCACGATGAACACCATCCACTCCGGATCCCCCACCGACCCCTACCCCCACCACGTCTTCAACAAGGCCGACGCCATCATCGCAGCCCATCTCCGGGACATCATCAACACCTCCTTCCACACCGCCACCTTCCCGGAGAGCTGGAAGCACGCCTAGCTTAGCGCCCTCCTGAAGAAACCAACGGCGGACCCCACCGACCTCAAGAACTACCGTCCCATCTCGCTCCTTCCTTTTCCTGCCAAAGTCATCGAGAAGACCGTCAACAGACAGCTCGCCACCTTCCTCGAGACGAACGGATCCCTTGACCCCTCGCAGTCCGGGTTTCGGGCCAACCACAGCACCGAGACCACCCTGATCGCAGCCACCAACGACATCAGATCCCTGATCGACAACGGGGAAACAGCGGCCCTCATCCTCCTGGACCTCTCTGCTGCGTTCGACACTGTCTGCCACCACACCCTAGTGCAGCGCCTCAGCAACATCGGAATCCAAGAGAAGGCACTGGAGTGGATCATCTCGTTCCTCGCCGGAAGAACCCAGAGAGTCCGCCTCCCCCCGTTCAGATCCAAGGACACCGAAGTCATCTGCGGCATACCACAAGGATCATCACTCAGCCCAACCCTCTTCAACGTCTACATGAGCCCCCTCGCAGCCATCGCACGCCAACACAATCTCAACATCATCTCCTACGCCGACGACACCCAACTGATCCTCTCCCTCACCAACGACCCCGCCACCGCCAGAGCCAGCCTACACGAAGGGATGAAAGACGTCGCCGAGTGGATGAAGAACAGCCGCCTGAAACTGAACTCAGACAAGACGGAAGTCCTCATCCTGGGATCATCCCCCTCCGCCTGGGACGATTCCTGGTGGCCCCCTGCCCTGGGCACCACTCCCAAACCAACGGACCACGCGCGCAACATGGGCTTCATCCTGGACTCCTCCCTCTCGATGACCAGACAAGTCAACGCCGTCTCCTCATCATGCTTCAACACCCTGCGCATGCTCCGCAAGATCTTCAGATGGATCCCCACAGAAACCAGGAAGACCGTTACCCAGGCACTCATCACCAGCCGACTGGACTACGGGAACACCCTCTACGCCAGAACCACAGCCAAACTTCCAAAAAGACTCCAACGCATCCAGAACGCCTCCGCACGACTCATCCTGGACATCCCCTGACAAAGCCACATCACCGGACACCTGAGATACCTGCACTGGCTCCCCGTCAGCAAGAGAATCACGTTCAGACTCCTCACCCACGCACACAAGGCTCTCCACGACCTGGGCCCCAAGTACCTCAACGACCGCATGACCTTCTACACGCCCACCCACCAGCTACAATCGACCAGCCACGCCCTCGCCACCGTACCACACATCCGCAGAGCCGCCGCTGGAGGAAGATCCTTCTCCTACCTGGCAGCCAAGACTTTGAACTCCCTCCCGATCCACCTTCGGCTAACCCAAGACCATCTCTCCTTCAGGAAGCAGCTCAAGACCTGGCTGTTCGAGCAGTAACGTACCCCTCCCCCCCAGCGCCTTGAGACCCTTCCGGGTGAGTAGCGCGCTATACAAATGTCGTGATTGATTGATTGAACTTACTTCTGAATGTGAGCAGGGTGCTATTTGAAAAGAAATGCATTTTAGAAAGCAAAAAAAATAAATACCAAGCGCCACAACCTCAACACCCAGCAGGTTGAGCAGGTCCTGTTCCCTGTCCAGAAGGTCAGCCCAGTGTTGTGTCAGCTGCTGCATTGGGCATTTAACCCCTTTGCCCCAGCACACGCACCTGTGCACTCTCCCCCACAGCAGCTGATGCTCCAGCATGCTGCCAGCATGGAGGGGAGTTGTTGCTGCACATAAAACACAAGTGTGGCCACCTCTGTCTGCAAACAATTGCGGCAGGGTAGCACCCCTTGGCAGTGCCTGTGACCGCAAGGTGTGCGGCGTGTTAAAGCAGCACTGGCACCACTGCTTGCTGCCTGTTGCTCTTACATGGTGCTGGGGTGGGAAATAAAAGATAGAAAAAGAAGCACAACAGGAAGAACTAAAGGAAATAGAAAGGGGGAAAAAAGTATTAAAAAAAGGTAAATGAGGGGTGGATGAGTGGGATATGGGAAGGATAGGAATACATTTAAATTGGATTGAAAAATCAGACCTAGCACCATGCCCTGAACAGAAAGCAGGTAAAACAAAATGGCCGCACCCATGCAGACCATGTGGTGCCGTTCGCACTCATTTTTCAGTGCGGAACATGCTACTGGCCTGCAAAAACGGCGTGAGTGGGCAGACGAGCATTCGTACACCCGTTTATGGAGTTCCGTGGAGTCTTGCAGGTTTTTTTTTAGAACTCTGAGGAATTCTGCATAGCAAAACCCCACGAGTTCTGCCTGGTCAAATTATTACTTAATTATATTGATTCATTTCTAAATTATAGTATCATTGCTGTAATGTTTAATTTATTTTAATATGTATTTATGTTTTTATGTGTTTATTTAAAAAAAATTAATACGGAGTTTCATTTTAGATGAGTAGGTTGCTAAGAAAACATTTATTATATTAATTTCTATATTTTTGTAATTTAATAATTGAAAAATAGTTATGTGTAATGTTTTATATGTATTATTATTTTATTTAAAGGTCTTCGTGAGAATTTGTTTCTGAGATGATATTTTTTATTTAAAATTATTTTTATTTATTTATTTAAATTAAATAGATAAGTGATGATTTCTTACTGAGTTATTTTTTAGTTAGTGAAGCTGATATTGTATGTAATGTTCTTTTTAAATTTATGTAAACTCTTCTAATAAATAAATATATTTTTTTCCTACTCAAATGTATACGTTTTTGTAGTAAACGTTCAAATTATGTTAATTATTTAATATGATTTGTGTTAATGTATGTAATAATTTTTATGCCAAACACTTTCCATGATGTTGTTTAGACGGTTAATTTAACCCCTTCGAAGTCCAACAAATTCCCTACTGCTGCACTGACTGGAGTAGGAATAGGAAATCTAAACCCTTGAAAGTCCAGGACTTTCTCTACTGTTGTTTAGACTGGAGAGGGAGTACTAAATGTAGCCCCTCTGAGACTAACTCTTTTCCTACTGTTGCACTGATTGGATTAAGAAAATTAGATTGAACTCATTTGAAGTCCAACGCTTTCCCTACTGTGGCTTGACCTTGAGTAGGTATACAAAATTTAACACTTCAAATTCCAACACTTTCCCTACTGTTGCTCTGACTGGAGTAGGAATAGTAAATCTAACTCCTAAATCTTACTGTTTGGACTGGAATGGGAATATCTAATTTCACTCCTCCAAAGTTCAACACTTTCCCTAATGCTGCTTTGTCTGGAGTGGACATGGTAAATCTAACCACTCCAAAGTCAAACGCTTTCCCTACTGTTGATTAAACTGGAGTGGGAATAGTAAATCTAACTCCTCCTAAACAAAATGCTTTGCCTACTGTTGCTTAGGCTGGAGTGGGAACAGTGAATTTAACCTATACAAAGTACAACACTTTAATTACTGTTGCATTGACTGGATCAGGAACAGTAAATCTAACCCCTCCAAAGTCCAGCACTACCCCTACTATTGAAGTGGCTGGAGTAAGAATAGTAAATCTAACCCTCTGAAGTCCAACACTTTCCCTACTGTTGCAAACACTGGAGTGGGGATAGTATATTTAATATTCCTAGGGGCCGATTAGGATGGCGGTCAGAAAACCACCCCGACCGCCATGGAAGCGGAAAACAACCGCCCGCCGGTACCGTGGAAAAACCGGCGGCCAAATTAGGATCATCCGCCAAAAAACACAGACCGCTGGGGAATGGGGCCAAGAAAAACCACCCGTAGCGGGCGGAGATGGCCAAAATCCGTCCTCGGCAGTCGGATCCACAGTGGAAAAACACCAACCCGCCGCAAGCATAGCAGAGACTCCGCACTGGAAATTAGGATATCCGCGAAGGTCCCGCGGTACGTTCCGCTGTTTCCGACCACTGTGGTCGTACACTGGGATGAATGGGAGAGCCAGCGGAAGAACTGCAGCATAGCCACCACTGCAGACGATCCGTGAAAAATATGGCGGAAGAAGCAAAAAACCCACAAAAAGGCCAAAAGGTGCACACAGCAAACTAGCCATGCCCCGCAAAAACACAAAACACACCCCAATGACACAGCCACATGGCAAATACAAAAATACAATTCTCAGGACAACACACAGAATACACCTGACAGCAATAGCCCATTTGGACACACCCACATAGCTGAGTATAAAACTAACCCCTTCCCTGACCACAATCCTTTGCAATACTCCAGGAATGAAGGGACATACACCTCAGCATAAAGGAGAGGCAAAGAACACAACATCACTAGCCACACAACACACAGCACCACCACCACTTCCACACCTGCACAACTAAACCCCTGCACATCACTCACCATACACATCACAACCACACCCACCACTCACACCCCTGCACCCACAACCACTTTGCACACCACACACCATCGCAACACATAAAATGCCCAAATTCACAGAGAGTGAGTTGACAGTAATGGTAAATGAGATAGTCAGAGTAGAATCACAACTGTTTGGTAGCCTGGTCCAACAGACACCATTAGCCACAAGGACACAAGTGTTGGCAAGGATAGTCCAAAGGGTCAATGCAGTAGGGACAACCCTGCGATCCAAAAAGGAGATCATGATCTGAAGAGGGTTGTCAAAGAGAGGAGAAGCAAGAACCGTGAGCTGGCTCAGAGGACTGGCGGTGGCCCTCCCATTCCACCAAAACCATTCACACCATGGGAGGAGAAGATGCTTGCCATACTGCATCCAGAGAGTCTCACAGGAGTACCCGGGGGAGTGGAGGCTGGTAAGTACAAACAAATGACTACCACAACACTGCTATGTACTGTCTTGCACAACAACAAAGCTACACCACCTAGGACAAATTCCATTCATCTGCACCACGCACACACAAAAACATGTCTTACAGATCAAACATTCACTCACTCCCATTCACCCCAAATGTAGCTAGCAACATTACCATGGGGGCATGTGCACAGGCAGCCAGCACTACAACTCCCACCAGGCCCCTTGTCCCACACTTCAGCAGGATGGAGCATTCCCCCACCCAGAAGCAGGTAGAAGCCATTGCAGTACACCAAACAAACTTACAGAAAGGTAGCCATCTTCCCTGGGAGGGTGTTTGTGGGTGGAAGGCCTGTACCACTACTCCCACCATGCCCCCTGTCCCACACCTTGCAGGATGGAGCACTCCCACACCCAGAAGCATGTGTCAGCCATTGCAGTACACCAAACAAACTTACAGGTAGGCAGCCATCTTCCCTGGGAGGGTGTTTGGGGGTGGGAGGCCTGTACCACTACTCCCACCCTACCCCTGGCCCACCCCTGAGCTGGATGGCGCCCTCCCCCACCCCACCCAGAAGCAGGTGGAAGCCATTGCAGTAGACCAAACAAACTTACAGGTAGCAGCCTTCCTTCCTGGGAGGGTGTGTGTGGGTGGGAGGCCTGCACCACTACTCCCACCATGTCCCCTGGCCCACACCTCAGCAGGATGGAGCACTCCCCCACCAGGAAGCAAGTGTCAGCCATTGCAGTATACCAAACAAACTTACAGGTAGGTAGCCATATTCCCTGGGAGGGTGTTTGAGGGTGGGAGGCCTGTACCACTACTCCCACCATGCCCCTTGGCCCACACCTGAGCTGGATGGAGACCTCCCCCCACCCTACCCAGAAGCAGGTGGAAGCCATTGCAGTACACCAAACAAACTTACAGGTAGGTAGCCATCTTCCCTGGGATGGTGTTTGTGGGTGGGAGGCCGGCACACTACTCCCACCATGCCCCCTGGCCCACACCTCAGCAGGATGGAGCACTCCCCCACCCAGAAGCATGTGTCAGGCATTGCAGTACACACAACAAACTTACAGGTAGGTAGCCATCTTCCCTGGGAGGGTGTTTGGGGGTGGGAGGCCTGTACCACCACTCCCACCATGCACCCTGTCCCAGAGCCTAGCAAGATGGAGCCCTCCACTCACCCCACCCAGAAGCATGTGTCAGCCATTACATTACCCTCATCAAACTTACAGGTAGGTAGTCATCTTCACAGTGAGGGTGTTTGTGAGTGGAAGGCCTGTACCACCACTCCCACCATGCACCCTGTCCCACAGCCTAGCAATATGGAGCCCTTTACCCACCCCACCCAGAAGCATGTGTCAGCCATTACATTACCCTTATCAAACTAACAGGTAGGTAGCCATCTTCACAGTGAGGGTGTTTGTGGGTGGGAGGCCTGTACCACTACTCCCACCATGCCCCCTGCCCACACCTGAGCTGGATGGAGCTCTCCCCCCACCCCGCCCAGAATCATGTGTCAGCCATTACATAACCCACATCAAACTTACAGGTAGGTAGCCATCTTCCCTGGGAGGGTATTTGTGGGTGGGAGGCCTGTACCACTACTCCCACCATGCCACTTGGCCCACACCACAACAGGATGGAGCACTCCCCCACCCAGAAGCATGTGCCAGCCACTGCAGTACACCAAACAAACTTACAGGTAGGTAGCCATCTTCCCTGTGAGGGTGTTTGTGGGTGGGAGGCCTGTACCACTACTCCCACCATGCCCCCTGTCCCACACCCCAGCAGGATGGAGCACTCCCCCGCCCAGAAGCAGTTGGAAGCCATTACATAACCCAAATCAAACTCACAGGTAGGTAGTCATCTTCCCTGGGAGGGTATTTGTGGGTAGGAGGCCTGTACCACTACTCCTACCATGCCCCCTGTCCCACTCCTCAGCAGGATGGAGCACTCCCCCACCCAGAAGCGGTTGGTAGCCATTGCATAACCCACATCAAACTTACAGGTAAGTAGCCATCTTCCCTGGGAGGGTGTTTGCGGGTGGGAGGCCTGTACCACTACTCCCACCATGCCCCCTGTCCCATCCCTCAGCAGGATGGAGCACTCCCCCACCCAGAAGCAGTTGGAAGCCATTGCAGCACACCAAACAAACTTACAGGTAGGTAGCTATCTTGCTTGGGAGGGTGTTTGTGGGTGGGAAGCCTGTACCGCTACTCCCACCATGCCCCCTGTCCCACACCTCAGCAGGATGGAGCACTTCCCCACTCAGAAGCAGCTGGAAGCCATTGCAGTACACCAAACAAACTTACAGGTACGTAGGCATATTATTCTGTCTTGTGACCCCACTGAGCAGGATGTAAGCCTCCACCACGCACAAACAGATGTCACATAACAAAGCCAAATGTAAGCACATAACAGGTAAGTAGCCAGTACGTGCACCCACACGTTCGTCACAAAAGAAATTGTGCCATATGACAACACCAGCCCTCTCATTGCACAAATATGCACACCGACCCCATTGCCACACACAGTGTGCACACAGGTAGCAAAGGAAACTGTCACAGCTAACAAAGTGTGATACACCAATGCACATGTAGAAGAAAGTCTGGGCATAATCATGCACTGCACCTATTGACATGTGCAGTGCCATGGGGCCAGAGCAACAAGCACCATTCGAAAATTAAGAAAACATGTTTGGTGGTACAAATCAAGATATGCACATGACAGGACAAAGGTATGCAGGAGATGACAATGGCCAGTCCACGCGAAATTACGGAAGTCGGTTAGAGGAGTACATCATCATGGTTCTAAGATATCACGCATAAGGGGCAAAAAATGAGATTTGGGTCTATGATTGTTGCGTTTGAGTTTTTACTACAGGCCAACAAGTTTATGAATCATTTGAAAAGTGGAGGAAGACTTTCCCCTGAAGAAGGAACTTTTTAAGTTCCGAAATGCATTGGGCGCCAACAATGAACAGAGCATGATTTTGTAAAAGAAATGTTGTGTTATTGTACATGTATATGAAGGAAATACAATGATTTAATGATCTAATCATTTAAACAAGTGCAATGTTATGTACATTGGTAATGAAATTTTTGAGTTAAAAATGTTTTCAAAAACAGGAATAAAACTGTTATAATTTGATAAAGTTGTATGTTTATATTGTGGTGTAATCACCAAGTGAATTGTGCGCAGAAAAGTCAAGTCCTAGTACTTGTTATAACCAGGCCTTTCAGTTAGCAAGGGTTGTCAGCTCTTGCTTGTTGCAGCACCCTAATATAAACAAGCATTTGCAATGCAATAGGTCTCGCATTTGGGAGAGTTTGAGCTATTGGCATTGTAAATAACAATGCCTTTTATTTATGTGTTTTGAAAACCTGCAAGCGGAACTTAAACACGCACTTTGTACTTATAGTCCTTGCTTACGAGAAGCAAGGCTGGCAGTAAAAGAGGCACAGTTACTGCCAGTTCTGAAATGATGAGACTATAAAAGAACTATAACGTGTCTCTGTGGAGTTACATCAAAGGCAGCAAAGGGCCCGATAGGGACCCGTCTCAGCACCTTCTTTTTAGAACTGCTGGTGCTAAGCACTTAAAGCCCTGTCCTGCACTAAACATGGCTTAAAAAAAGCCTTTTAAAAATGGAATTGAAGATTTCTTGCGTGCACCCTTGTGGCGAAAGGCTTCTAGAACTTACCAAAACAATAAAATAATATGTCTGACAGTCTGTCATTGTTATGTGCTCGATAAGCAATATCTCCAGGTAAGCTGAGTCGGGATATGTGTGTCAAGATGTGTCTGTTCCTTCTGTTCAGAATGGTCATGTTGGTTCAGACTTGTGATTGGCAAAGAGACAAGACGGATCTACCAACTTGTGTTTATATAATGTACCCAAAAGCTATCCCTCAGTGCAAGGCCCAGCCCTCTCCTTCACTGCTACTCAGCAGTATCAGTTCTGTTCTGTTCCCTGTCCTCTCTTAGTGTCACAGCTAGGCTCGTCATCTCTTACCACACAGCCACTTGCGCTATGCCCACTGATGCTGGCGCTATGACCAGCCCCCTCATTGTGGGAAAGGTAGTCCCCGCCCCTTCTAACACTGCTCACTTCCGCCCACTGATGTCCATGGGTATCATTGCTAGGCTGGTCCCGAGGTGCCTGCCTGACCAGGGTGGAGGTGATGTAGCTGGTAAAATGTGCATTTCTCTGGCATTGGGGTCTGGACATTGACAAATGAGGCACCTCTTATCTGGTGGCGGAATTATGGGTTTTTGATGGCGCTGTCAATACACTGAGGCTTTATTAAGTACCTCTGAACCATTTTACTGTTTCAGGATGTGGTCTGTCAAATTTGGCCATGGAGCATTTAATGCAAGCGCTTCCAGTGTTGCTGCTATGTCTGCACACAGATTGGAAAGACACATTCATTCCTACATCACTTCTAAACAAAGGAGTTAATTGGGCACTTTCGGATGTATGACGTAACAACGCGAGTCATTACAACGCGTGCAGTTACATCGCGGTCGTTACAACGACTGCGATGTTACCACGCTATGCCATTACAACGCAAGTCTTTACATCGACTTACGCTAGATGGCGTGCTAACATTAGAAAAGTGTAATTTACTATTCCAACTCCAGTCCACTTAAAAGTAGGGAAGGTGTTGGGATAGTAAACTACACTATTTGTAATGTTAGCATGCCATCTAGCGCAAGTAAAGGTACTTGCGTTGTAAAAGCATGCGTTGTAAAAGTATGCGTTGTAAATCCACTTGCGTTGTAAAAGTTTTGTTGTAAAAGTAGTGCGTTGTAAAAGTTGCGTTGTAAAGGTTGTTTACCGCACTTTCAGTGCACAATTCAAGGCAAAGTTTCAAAGCCCTGGACAAAATGCAACCCTGACATTCAAAGTGGTCGACGAGGACAGCGCGTGGTCTTCAGCCTTCCTGAAGAAACATTTGAACATTAAAAAACATACTCTGTCTTTCGGTTGCCGGTTAACAAAACAGGGAGTTACTGGGCAGTAGCATGTGTGCCCTGTACTGTTAGAGGTGGCTTTGCAACGAGGGTGCAAAACACCCATTTTTGTTTTAACTTTTTTCAATCCTGCAACTTTTAAGTTGTCATATCAGTCTTTTTGTTTATATAACTTCTTGACATACCTGAACACACCAGACACTCAGAAATAAAGACGAACATAAGGCCAAGCACATTGAAAGGCATTCAACCAAACAGATACAAACCTGGCACAATACATACAAAAAAAAACCCAACCATGCATGATCCATTTAGTGCGTACTACCTCAATGGGGCCATTTCACCGCCGCTGTAAATACCTGCTCTAGTCCAGATGATGCTGCCAAACGCCATAATCATGAATGCTTTTATAAAGATGGTTATACAGCTTTGTCAACATTTCCCTGTATTATTTTTACCGGGAGTATACCCAATAACATGCCTGATCTCCACTCACCCTCACATTTTTAACTGATATTTTATGTTCCCGAACTATTCCTTCGTGTGCTTTACACCACCAGTGACACAGCCGTGAAGCTGTTTTATTACAAGTTAGCCAGCTCAGCGGTGTGCGATAAACAAAATTGAAAACTCTGACATCATGTGCAAGCGCTTCGAAGCTGTGGCCACGACCTTTGGCAGGGGCTGCCTCTTTCAGGGTACCCTGAAAAGAGGGAGTCCCTGTGCTGGTAGACACGTGTGTGTATCTGGTGGGGCGAGGTGTCTCTGGAGCAAAATGTGGAGCAAAATGTGGAGAAGTGTGGCACAATGATTAGAGCGGCAGACCCTGATGCAGAGGTCTAGCCCGGGACCAGGGTTCAATTCCCCGCCTCGGCGGGTCTTGGGCTCAAAAATTCCACGGACCTGATAATTCTCGCCTCGGTGCCATTCCAATCATGGAGTCCCACTCTGCAACTCTGGGCAATAGCTTGCTTAATCTCCACAACGGCCCCCACAACGCTAAGGATGCCTGGCCTCCACCTTGGGGGTGCCCAGGAGTGGACGCCTCACAGGGAAATCCAGGATGGGTTCCACAGCGGTATTCGTACAAGCGCCTTGAGACCCTTGCGGGTGAGTAGTGCGCTATACAAGTATCAATTTACATTTAAATACTTCTTGGCATTAACGTTTGACTGGCATGGGTACACAGTGTTAAACACCCCCGAGCACACTTATGGTTGTGCATGGCCCAGATTGGCATATTAGGCACATGCCTATGCCCCAGGCCCCACATGACTATTCCCTACAACTTCATGTGTTGGCAAGTTTAAATACAAATAGGGCTGCAGCAGTACAGGCGGACAGAGAACAAAGATGAATGTGCTGTCCTACAGCATGTACAGATGTCTGGCCTGACACCTGTAAAGCACGCATTCACACGTTGCGGTTGTGTAGCACTTGATAATTATTACACAAATACAGAACACTTGTGTATCGACTTCGAAAGGGTAAAGGCTGAGGGGGCCCGCCGTGATTCGAACCCTTGACCATTAGGTCTAACACTTCTGAAGGCGATGCATTAGTCCAATAAGCCATCGTGCACACCTACCTACTGACAGCAGGTGAGATTAACCAGTGTCCAACGGCCTGCTGATCACCACAGGCTGTGCTTGGTCGCCAGCTCATTGTTTGCCCTCTTGGTATGAACAGTGCCTGGAGTTGCCCCGGGCTATTTAAGTGCCACCTGTTTATCTTTTCCATGGAGCAAGTCGAGCTTCACTTATCACAGACGTTTGCTGTGACAACCGCCATGAATTTACACTGCCCGCTGGTGCCTGCATGCATTACTTATTCAGCAATGGACTATCACTTGCCTTTTTTTTTAGCATTCATGACATAGCATTGTTTACAAACATGGTGGTGTTTATATATATTAGAGATATTGCGACCTGAAAAGGCAGATAACGAAATATGTTGGTGCGATACAAAATAAACATAACTATGAAAGAGGGTGTTAGGAATAAACAGAGAGCTAAAGAGACAGGGAAGGAACAGAGAGGTGCCCAGAGAAAAGAATGAGATGCAGAGAGAGTGTCTGGGTGAATGTGTGAAAGAGAGAGGGAGAGAAAAAGAAAAAGACTGAAGACGAGAAAGGCAGAAGGCGAGAGAGACAGAGAGACAAGGAGAGGGAAGAATAATTCGTGGAAGAGAGAGATATCAACGGGCAATATGCTGCACGTAAATAGCGAGGGGGGTACGTGTGGGATATGCAGGGCTGTTCTTCGTCATAAACACACTCTGACACACAGCACACTGCATGCTTGCTGGTAGAATACAACAGCTGTATTACGCGATCCTGAGGACATGGATGGATGACTAAGAACATTAAAGCCCTCGGCTGGCTGAGGTGCACACTGTGAGCGAGGACAGGGCTGGTAGCAGTCCAACAGGATGTGAACAAATGTGGCTCACACAAACAAAGCTTTCTCTGTAGGCACCAAGTTAGTATCCCGCTGCTCGAGGGTGCCGCTTGACAGATTGGACAACTCCGTTATAATGACACCAGGCTGAGTATCTGTGAGCCGAGGCTTTGCTAGTGCAGCCTGTCCCCTCTTAATTAATGCATTATCCTTTAAAGAAAGGGGATCAGTTATTTTCATTGCAAAATGTGAATACTTTCTACATAACTATAAATGTGTCCGAGATAGTCGAAGAGAAGTTGCCAATGAGAAGACTCGGACAACGGGAGGGGGACGGGGTAGAGAAGGCGAAAACAACAAGAGGGGGACGGGGTAGAGAAGGCATGGACAACGGGAGGGGGGTAGAGAAGGCAGGGACAGCGTGAAAAACAGATAGAGAAGGCAGGGACAGCGTGAAAACAGATGGCACACTGCACTTCAATTAAAACAAGTGATGTGTTTTCAAGATAACATTTTCCATTCCTTATGATCGTTCTCAAACCGAGCCCGTATTAAAGTAAATTGCTACAAAGCACTCAAACAAGATTTGTGCCGCTACTTTTGTTGCCTTCCCGTGGGCAGGGGCGCAGTTTAGTCAGTGAGAATCAGGGGGCTACATCTCAAATTCCCTAACTAAACAAGCATTGGCCGCACGCGCCTCGCACTCAAAGTAAAATAAGCAGTAGTGGTTAAACAACGAGGCATTTGTGAATCAGTGGATTCCTAAGTTCCATTCCAAACCGATCTGCCAAATGCTTCCTGGAATAGACAAAACAAGTTGATTCGTGAGTGCCCGAAAGGCAGGAAAACAGGATCAAACATCAAAGTGGCGAAAGTGAAAGTAATCGAGCAGAGCATCAAAGGGCTGGGTGAGAAGGGAGGGGGGAATGCAAGGATCAAAGCGGCTAATGTGAAAGAAAGCTATAGAGAAGGGAGGGGGGAGTGGGAGCAGCTGTGCACGTGCATGTGATCGTGCACTCAAGGTTTAGGCCAGCCAAAAGACTGTGGGTAGCACTTTGAGAATCCCACATACAAAATGTCTCTTCGAGCCTTTGGCTCGCGAGACCTAAAAATAGGAATAGAAAGGAGTACTGAATAAGAGTACACCCCCTAATACGATATATATTATACAAATGTGTCATCTGCCAGGTCAGACAAATCAACATAGAGTCCTCAATGAAATAACATGCTGTGCCAGTCCCTAGATGTCAACAGGTCCCTGTAATCATAAAAAATGCACGTGGGGCATGGTATGTATTGACACCTAACAACATAGACAAGTAATGCATGTACCACGGCATCATGTCAAGAGGCACAGTAGTGCACAGTGGAAACAATGTGATGAGCAGTCAATTGTGTAGTGTACAAACAGTGAATGACACACAGCTAACACAAAGCATGCGGGGTGCACTACAATGACCATTTCCCATCTGACCCACAGATGACCAAGAACTCACTGCAGAGGACAACACCAGCAACCTGCAGAGCCATTTCTCCCTCCCCACCCCCGGTACATGGACACTCGGATGTTGACTCCCGGGATTCTCTGGACGATGAGCTCGAAGCCAGCCTATCTGGTGTGCCAGGGAGCAACAGGTCCCAGGACACCATTGTCCCCCCCACCACATCTGCTGCAATAACAACGTCACTGCAGACCCCTGCTGTTACGGCCTATGCATCCACCTCCACGACCACCCCCAGTGCTGCCTGTAACACCCTCCCTGTCCCAGAGGATGACCACCCCACAACACCCAATGAGGAGGGCATGGAGAGGATGCGGGTGCACACAGTGGTGAGGCAACAGGCACATCACAGCAGGGTAGGTGGGAGGGGCAGGGTCACCCACAGACACCAATAGGATGGGACCAAATCCCTGGAACACATCACCAGAGTCCTTTGGGAATATGAACAGGCCCAGGGACGAACGGGCTTGTCGGACGAAATGTTACGCGAGCTCATCCTGCTGATGAGGCCCATCAACACACGCATGGGACAAATTGTGGACCTCTTGGGCCAGCAAGTGGCGGTACTGAGGGACAGGCCTGCGCCGCAACCAACACCTCCGCCTCCCTCTGGTGAGCCACAGGATGACAGTTCACCATCCTCCCCTGTGCCCACAGAGAGGGGTGAGTCCTCAGACCCCACTGGCCCTGCAGCAGGGCCCCCCCTGCCAGGTGATCAAAGGGCCATCCTAAGAAAACCCTGGGAGCATCTGGAGGCAAAGCACCTGCCAAACGCCAGTCACAGAACCAGCCATGATGGCAACCCTCTTCACCACTGCATTGACTTTTTGGACTGTCCTTCCCCACACTGCCTTGTGAATGACATCTGTCTGGTGGACTGGGTCACCACATCAATGTGGTGACTACTCGATTATCTCATTTACCATTACTGTCAACTCACTGCTCCACCATCAGCTCAATGCAAATGTATACCCCCTCACATGTCACCATTGTAAATAGAAACACCTCACACACATGTTGTTGTGTCTGCTCCGTCTTTATTCCAGGATGTACAGTCGTCAACATGATCACAATATACCAGGTGTATGGACTGTATGTAGGCAAGGAGAAGTTGAAGGCACCTAGGAAAACACAACAGAACAATATTCACTGGTCTGGGTGTGGCATCACAGACATCACACAACACCTACCATCAAGATAACCCAACATGCACACGTCACAATGGGCAACAAGGGTCAGCATACACATCCTGTAGATGTTCCTGAATCACCTGTCCCAGAAACATTGCCAACCACCACTGAGTTTACAACTGGCTGCTGTTATAATTCTCACATACCCCTTCACGACAACAGCAACATCATCAGACAATGGGTACGTTGTACATTTTCACACACCTTCAAGTGAATTCGCGGGTGATGAGCTGTTGACGCAGATCAACACCTTCCTCCTCTCCACTGTCCTCATCACTGGACACGGGTTGGTTTACAGGCGGGGGCCTTGGGTCCTCATCATCGTCCAGGAGCAGGGGAATCTCCTTGCGTATGGCTAGGTTGTGGAGCATGCAGCATGCCACTACAATCTGACACACCTTCCCGGGAGAGTATACCAGTGCACCTCCGGTCTTGTTCAGGCAGCGGAAACGTGACTTGAGCAGACCAAAAGTACGCTCCACCACACGACATGTCCTTCCATGGGCCTCATTGTAGTGGACTTCAGCCAGGGTCCTGGGATTCCGCAGTGGGCTCAGCAACCAGGGACGGTTGGGATATGCAGAGTCACCTAGGTATGACAAACACAAATAGACATTGCAATGTCGCCAAGGCAGAGGGCAGCAGGTCACACACACAGCACGCCATACGACTAGGCATACTCACCCACAATCCATGCACGCTCAGGAAGCAGATTAGCCATCAGCTGGGGCACAATGCTGTTCCGCAGGATGTACGAGTCATTGGCTGAACCTGGGAATTTGGCTCATTCACTTTTCCTGGCGTCATGTTTATTGCGTTTGCCACAGACACGTCCACGCTTTCAAGTCGTTCCATGCAGGGAGTCTGACAAAGGTTAACAAACTAAGGGTGCCGCTCGCTGAACCTGCCACGGACTGAGGAATACTTTGGAGCTGGTCTCTATCCTGTTGCTGGACCGGAGGGGAAGTCGCGCTGCCTGCGGAGAGGCCGCTGCGGAGCTCGTGAGACCGGGACTGCGAGGACCAGGGTGCTCTTTGACAACCTTACTCGGCACACCTGGTGTCTCTTCCCGGTCCCGCCCCTATTGCCTACATCACTCCTCGCGGCCCCCGCTTCGCGGGTGCCGCTCGCTGAACCTGCCACGGACTGAGGAATACTTTGGAGCTGGTCTCTATCCTGTTGCTGGACCGGAGGGGAAGTCGCGCTGCCTGCGGAGAGGCCGCTGCGGAGCTCGTGAGACCGGGACTGCGAGGACCAGGGTGCTCTTTGACAACCTTACTCGGCACACCTGGTGTCTCTTCCCGGTCCCGCCCCTATTGCCTACATCACTCCTCGCGGCCCCCGCTTCGCGGGCGCCGCTCGCTGAACCTGCCACGGACTGAGGAATACTTTGGAGCTGGTCTCTATCCTGTTGCTGGACCGGAGGGGAAGTCGCGCTGCCTGCGGAGAGGCCGCTGCGGAGCTCGTGAGACCGGGACTGCGAGGACCAGGGTGCTCTTTGACAACCTTACTCGGCACACCTGGTGTCTCTTCCCGGTCCCGCCCCTTTATCGACCCCTCCCCCCAGTTTAAGCCTATTCCCCGAACGCGCCAGCGGAACGCGCCCGGAGCGAAGACCGGGCAAAGAGCGGGCCGTTTGAGGCCGTTCGAGTACGGACGAGGGAGGGCGTGGGGCACTCCAGCGTGTCCGCAATCCACCACATATCAGGTGCCGTCCGTGACATTATGACCACGAGAGAAACTAGGAGCAAGAGTGCTATGGCGACGGCAAGGCCAACAGGTACTTTGGATACGTACTTTGCTAAAGCTGGGTCCCTTCTCGTGGATGAGATCTCCATTCTTGAAAGACGTATCTCCCAAGAAATAGACTGGGTGAGGAGATCCTCCCTGGGACCCATCGCACATGTTGCCACCCCCGCCAAGCAACCAAATCTCATAACACTTCCGGCAGGGGGGGGTAGTTGGGCTGCCTGCTCTCCCAGACCTATCCGTTACTAACTGCTCCATTACCTCCTCTATTGACTGTGAAAATTCTGAGCATGCAGAGCTTAGCATCCTACCTCTCCCAAACTGTAAGGGCCCCACAGTACACACCACTGCTGAGGTAGCTGTCATTGAGCAGACCATAAGCAATACCAAGGCCCTGACTCAGCCCATACAGCAGGAGAAGGAGGGAGCAATCCCGAAATTGGATAAAAGGGCCTACAAAACCAGGGGGGGTAATTCTAAAGCTACTAAAGCTAATCCTAGAGCTAGGGGAACTAAACAGGACATAGTTAGCAAAGGGCCGGTCTCATCCCGTAAACACGAAGCCCTGCACCAACACACCCCGGCAAAAAATCCTCCTAGCCAACAAAACGCTGCCGGGTTGTATGATAGTATGTTCTCTGATTTACGCACTCTATTGAGGGAACTGCTTAATCCCCTAGAAGACCGTCTGGCCAACATTGAAATCTGCCTAATAGATTTGCGTAGGGGATTACTAGGCTTAGTCTCAGACCAAAGAGCAGGTATGCACGCAGTAGGTGGGCACTCCATAGGGGCTCCCAATTTACCTAATCTACTTTTAAATTCCATCATCCCGTCCCCTGTACCCCTCACAGCCACCTCATTGGAAAATGTGCAGCCAGCTTCTTTGTCAAAATCCGCCTCCGCACTACCCTGCAACCACCAACCCGTCACAGGATCTACCAGTAGGCTGAACTCATCTGGTACGGCCTCTGGTCCTAATCAGGTAAAATTATTAAATGACGCAAGGAACCCTACAGACAGGCAAGACAGTCCACAAGATCGGCGCAAAGTGGTAAATTTGCCTCCCGAGGCTGCTGCCTATTCTGTTGTTTTGAAGGGAGTACCCCCGTTCGAGGGAACCGTGGTGGAACCATATGATTCTTTACATAACAAGGTCACTAGTTGGCTTAACACTCACAGGCCACTACCACCTAGCACTAAGGGAGAAATTCTCATGGTTAGAAGAGTCCTTTGGATCGGCCATACCGATAAGAAATGTGCTGGTGACTGTATAATTGTAAATTTTAGGAACCCCAAAATTGTGTCCTATATTTGTAATTGGACCGGGAACAAAGGGTCTACATCTATTGAAGTGGTCCACCTGTCATACTTTTATCCCAATATTTCTAAGCCAATAATGAACATTGACAATGGCTGGACCCGGGTTGGAACGGCTGCTGATGGCCGCAGAGCCAGGCCCACCCGTAATGCTTCATGCACAAACTTTGGTAACCTTTTCCATCCCAATAGATATAGCTGTCTTGAACAGACAGATTGACTCTCTAAGGGCCAGGGGCATGGCGCATGCGAAATAGATATCGCCACTCAAGAATACGGTGCCCCCCAAGGGGAGAACTTGACATCCATTAACCCCCACGGTGAAGAAACTGTAACATCCAAAACTAAAATCGTCTTGGGTTGTACTAATAACAAGTTAAAATTGTCAGTCCCAACGCATCATAATGCAGACCCGATGGAACTATCTACTGTGGAAACATTCCTGCCCAGTCTTACGATTGCACCATTGGATGCTGCCCCGCTTAAAAGTGCTGGAAGTGTCCCTGACCCGCTTAACGTCTCCTTAAAGGTTCTTTCTTGGAATGTCGCTGGCATTGTCAATAAACTCGACACGAGCGACTGGGAGTCCCTGATAGCCAACAGCGACATCTGCCTCTTTCAAGAGACATGGGCAAGGGAACCATTATCTAGAGTGGGGTATGCTGTGTTCGAAATAAACGCGATCTGGTCAGGCAGAGGGAGGCCCTCCGGAGGGTTGGCGATCTGGGTGGCTAGCCACATTGGGTGTAATGCGGAGAGCTTACCGACGCATTCGCAGGACATCCAGTGCGTTCTACTCAGGTGGCCTAACGCTTCGAGACTAGCAATAATCAATGTATACTCCCGTCCCACCAAGCTGGCCATGGAATCTCCCACACTTGATGATCTTACTTGCTTTTTGGCCAGCCTCCCTAATGACTTTAAGATAGTCTTGGGAGGCGATTTGAATTGCCACTTTGAGCCCTTAGAAGGCCTCAAGGAAGGAGCCCTCGTAGTGGAAGACGACCTCTGGGGCGTACCGCGTTGTCAATCGCCATATGTCAAAATCTGGTCGCCCCTAGTAGTACAAATTCTGTCCTTAACGCTAAATTTTTCTTTAAGGGCATGTAATGGCCGTAGTACCTCAGATACTCCCTCTGCATGTACTTTTAACAGGGTGAACCAAGAATCTAGGCTAGATTACATTTTTGTAGATATTAGTCTCTGGCCTATGGTTCTGGATTTTAGAATAATATCAAGAACGGACAGTGATCATAATGCACTTGTAATGTATATGGCGCACCCTAAAGGTGCTGATCGATCACTTGCCGTTGAGCCCAGCAAAGATCCCGGGAACTTGACAATTAGCTCCAATAGACGTAGGATCAAATGGGGGAAACTGGCGAGCTCCGAAGAGTCCCTAAGTAAGATTTTTCGGCTAGCACTCCCGAAGCTAATAGAAACGGACAATCTAATCTCACAGCCAAGAAACTTGGAATTCAATAAGAAACTAGCCCACATACATGAGGAACTGGTGGCCCTTTTAGGTGAGGTCTTTTACCCAGTGTTACCCCCAAGGAAAAATACAACTCGAACTCCAACCTGGTATAATGCATCTTGTAAAAAGGCTAAGTCCGAACTCCTGAAGTGTGTTAAAAAAGGATCGGACAAGAGCAAACTTGTTGAGCTTAGACGAATCTACAAGAAAACTATGGCAGTGGCACGAGCCGAATGGGATTGGAATAAATGGCAGGATTTAACATCAGCACTGGAAGCGAAAGATCTGAGGAAATTTTGGTCCCTGGTGAATACTGGTATGCCAGACCCCAAAGCTGCAATAGAGCCAAATATTGCAGCATCCGTTTGGGAGGGCCATTTTGGCCAATTATACCAGGAACCACCTCAAATTGATGGTGGGAGGGATATGGTCTCTACTGCTGCTCCCGCCCCAGTACCAGCCCTGGAATTTACTCTTTCCGAGGTGGTCAATGTTATTCTAGCCCTTGCGAGGGGGAAGGCCCCTGGTCTTGACAGGTTGCCTGGCGATCTTTTTCGCTCATACGCAGACATATGGGGTCCCTATCTCCTTACACTCTTTAACGCTATTCTGGGTGGGATGGAGATTCCTTGTACTTGGCTGGGGGCTGAGATAGTGCCCATTTTCAAAAGGGGTTCTCCTCTGCTCCCAGCCAACTACAGGCCAATAAGCCTCATAGATGTTCCCCAGAAAATATACTCGCGCCTACTCCTAAACCACCTTTTGGAGTGGATGGAGGAAAATAAAATTCTCAGCCCCTTACAAGCTGGCTTCCGGAAAAACACGTCCACCATGGATCAGATCTTCCGCCTCGTACTCCTATATTGGAAAACTGTGATCATTGAGAGGGGAAGGCTGTACATGGTGTTCGTGGACCTGAGGTCAGCTTTTGACCTGGTCCCCAGGAAGAAACTATGGGAGACACTAACGGGGCTGGGAGTTCCACCCCATCTACTAAATGCCATTATTAGGCTCCATGAAAACAACTTTGCACAGGTCAGGTATGGAAGGACGGGTGCGCTGACATCTAAATTCCCAGTACATAGAGGGGTCAGACAGGGTTGTGTCCTTGCCCCGACCCTGTTCTGCCTCTATGTTAACAATGTAATTGCATATCTTGACAATGTTCATGATAATGACGCCCCGTCTCTGGCCGGCAGGAGGGTACCGGCCATTATGTTCGCGGATGATACCCTCCTGCTGTCCAAATCCCCGATGGGGATTCAACGGATTTTAGATGGTTTTGGCCTTTTCTGTAGCCAACATGGCCTGGAAATAAATACAGGGAAGACCAAATTTATGATATTTAACCCCTCAGCCAAAACTAGACCAAACCCATCCCTGAGTTCAGTCACACTGGAGAGAGTAAAAACCTTTCAGTACCTAGGGGTAACGCTGCATGAGAACCTATCATGGGAACCTCACGTAGCAATTAGTCGCATGAAACTTGCACAACTGTCCGGGGGAATTCTGAAGGTAGCAAATTCCTCAACCTACAAACCAATTAGCCCGGCAGTTGTAATGTACAAGTCGCAAGCCAAAGCAGCCGCATCCTATGGTGGAGAACTCTGGGGATACACGGCGGGCACAGGAATCATTAATGTAGAAAACAATTTTTTAAGGCGTCTCCTGGCCCTCCCCCGAGGCACACCCCTTCTTCCCCTAAGAATGGATATGGGTCTACCCTCTATAAAAGAGGACCTGGAACTTATGCCATTAAGGTTCTGGCATAGGCTCTGGTCCACTGTTGAGCTTCTACACTATAGGCAAGAGCTTGTACATGTTATGAATCTGAATTCCTGCGATAAAATTACCTGGCTAGCCTCGATTAAGAAAGAACTCTATCGGCTGGGGCTCCCCGAATGGGAATCGCCAGAGCAAGGCTGTCTTGGGGTCTCCCGCAAAACCCTTGTGGGTATATATAGGGAGCAACGTTATGCCTCCCTGGTCTCTGCATCTAACAAAGGGTCCTTGACTGATCGATTTCTGACTTTCAAGGACCATTACCAGTTTGAGGGATTTATGGATATTATTTTTCCCATCCTATCCAGAAAATTGTTCATACAATGGAGGCTAGGGACTCTCCCTATCAAAATTTTTACCCACAACTGGACAATAAAGAATGATAAAATCTGTCCAGGCTGCTGCAATCATGATGAGGAAGAAACCCACATTGTCTTCTTTTGCCCAGCTTACAATAGACCAAGAAGATACTGGCTAGTCCCGCTATGCAGAAATCTGGGCATTAGGAGCCATCAGCAGGTGTACAGAATATTGAAAACGAACACTGATCCGCACATAGTCTTTGCAGTTGCAAAATTTTTAACGGCTATGTGGCACATAAGGTCTAATATAAATAAGAACTGTGTTGCTTAATGAATTCCATTGTTTAGATGTCCGTAACATTTGTATATTGATTTTACTGGTTTTATCATGCTTGTATTTTTAGTGACCGTTTTAAATGTATTGTGTGATTCTATCTTTTATGGCCAAATCGGCCGAAATAAAGAAATTTTGGATTGGATTGAATTTGGCACACACGTGGGAGAGGATCATATCTGCCAGGCACACCACTTGCACATTTATGGAGTGGTAATGTTTGCAATTCCTGTAAATGTGCTCACTTGCCTGTGGTGGCACGAGCCCAACATGGGTGCAATCAATGGCACCAACAATATGGGGGATGTGTCCAAGGGGATAGAAGTCTCCCTTCACAGCTGCCAATTCCGAACCCCTGGGGAGATGGATATATCTCTCCTTGTATATCATCATGGCAGACAGAACATCATGCAGCTCCATGCTGAACATCGGTTGTGACATCCCTGCAGTGCTGGCCACTGTCTGCTGGAACGATCCAGTGGCAAAAAAATGAAGGGCCGCCATCACCTTATAACTTGGGGTGAAAGCTGTTGGATATGCCCTGCGAGGCTGCAGATGGGGCTCCAACATGTCACAAAGGGTTTTTAGGGTGGCGCTATCCAGCTAGCATTTCCGGATGATCGCCACATCCTCCATGTCCTCCAGCACTGTCAAGTGACGAACCAGATTTGGCCTCCTCCTAGTTGAGATGAAAGTGTACACATGTCAATGCAATGCATAATGAGATGGGCACAGCATCTGACGTTCTGAATGGCACAACAACAACAATGACTGTCATAAATATTGAGTTACAGAGCAGCCTACAGGTAGGGACACCTTCAGCTACACAAATGGCACATCTGTCAACTTACACAAAACAAGTACCTCAAACACCACCTTGGTCAAAGTGAATGCACATAGGAATATGGGCACATTTACCATGGGCACGCCTGGGAGTATAGCATCCAGCATATGTGTAACAAATCAACCACACTGTCTCATACCTAGCTGCTGTACCTGACACACCTTCATGTGTCATTTGAACCTGGTTCACATCCACAATACAATGCCCACAGTCGAAGCAGAAATGACAATTGTGTGCTTGATCAGACATAAGAGGACATGCAAAAAAGATCATCATTCATTGAGACAAATATTGCTGTGATTGTCACTGCACCTCAACACTTTACATATGTACACAGTGTAGAGTTCATAGCAACACTGTCCTGCCTACACGAACATTAAATTCATAAGTGACATATGAGGGAGTGCAGGCCAATCAATGAAATCACATACACAAACATGACGGGCCCGATTCACAGAACTAACTTAAGGCAAAATCCTAAACTTACTACCATTTTGGTATTCACAGAAGGCACTTACTCATTTTGGTATTCACAGAAAGCACTTACTCATTTTGGTATTCACAGAAGTTAGGAGTCCTAACTTTAGGACTTCTAAATGCCTTCTGTGATTACCGAAAGTCTTAAAGTTAGGAATTTTCCCAGTTTAGGAGTAGTAAAGTTAGGACTCCTAACTTTAGAACGCCTAAATGCCTTCTGTGAATACCGAAAGTCTTACAATTAGGATTTTTCTCAGTTTCGGAATAGTAAAGTTAGGACTCCTAACTTTAGGACTCCTCAATGCCTACTGTGAATACCGAAAGTCTTAAAGTTAGGATTTTTCTCAGTTTAGGAGTAGTACAGTTAGGACTCCTAACTTTAGGACTCCTAAACTGAGAAAAATCCTAACTTTAAGACTTTCGGTATTCCAAGAAGGCATTTAGGAGTCCTAAAGTTAGTATGAGTGACCTGTGTTGGGTTGTCAGCCATACAGTGACGCAGAAGGTTGTTCATGAGGAGTCAGGACAGTGATTGCTTGGCTGAATGGCTGTGTGTGCCCCTGTTGTCCATCTCAGTGTTAGCCCAGCTGGCCAGCACAGTCCCCACCCACAAACACAAGGACACATCACTTCACTTACAGAGTATTACATCAGTCTTTTCTCATTGCACTCCAGCTATGGGCCATCTCAGCACTATAGATTGCACACAACCGGCCTTGTGATGAGGATTTTGGATTTGTGAGATCATGTCCCTCAATGTGACACAGTTATCTATTCACAGGGTAGGGACATTGAGGGCTGTGCAGTCTTGGACACAGTGAGTCCACCCCCAGACACAGGTAGATATGTGATGTATGTGTTGCTCAACCCAACAATGGACTGGAGATGTGGGCTGGCATACTGCATGTGTGTGAGATGTGCAGGGACTGTGTTCCCCCTCACACCTGCATGTATTTACATTAGGTTTTCCCATGTAGATGTACCATGTGAGATGCACTCTAGTCTCTGATAGACATATCGTTGGATTTGTGATGAGTTTGTATCTTGCTGCCATACTGATAGATGTCGGTACATAACACTGTGTCCCTGATCAATTCCCCCTCTTGTCTCCCATGCCTGCAGCTCAAGGTACACCGGCGTAAGGCCATGTGGAGGGCCATTGCAGCCAAGGTGCGAGCTCTGGGGTCGCAAACCAATGGCGCACCCACTGCCACAAGAGGTGGGACGACATCAGCCGGCTGGCAAAGAACATGGCGGAGATGACCTTGGGGCTGCTTCTTCGCACTGGGCGTTTGGCACGGTGCAGAATGACACCACTAATGGGCTGCATCTTGGCGGTGACACAGCCTGAGCTGGGTTCACGTTTGAAGGAGCATCAACAGCAAGCCAGGGGTGAGCATTTGGGGAGGGTGACTTTGGCTGGGAGTGGCTGCATGTGTACAGAGCCTGTGCCATCGCTGGCCTATGTGATGTTGGTAGTGTGATGCAGTGGCATGTAAGTGGCTGCTGGGCTGGGTGCTGGTGTCACGCATTTGCCCTACCTGTACTTACAAAGGTAATTTGAATGCTGTGCATTCCCACTGCATTCTGAGTTGTGTTCTTCAGGTTTCTTCTGCATTGGGGAATCCCATGGGAGGGAACAGCAGTGTTCCCGATCTGAGTGTGCCCTCATCAATGCATCCATTGCATGCACCCACATTGGAGAGGCCTAGAAATGTGACAATAATGTGCACCAGTCTTTGGGCCCCAAAGTACAACATGGTGGGTGGCATGGGCTCATGGCCATTGTGGACTGTCCTGTTGTAGTCTGTGTCTGTGTTGTCCTCTCCTGTTCCATCCAGATCTGTCAGTGGCAACAAGTAGTGTGCCCCCATCATGTCCCTAGAGCTAGTTGTGTGTCTGGTTGAACAGAGCCACAAGCAGGGTGTTGTGCTGTGTGGTCATCACATGGCTCACTCATGCCTGTATTTCCAGTTTCAACGCACTGTTTGAGTCTATATAGTGAGTTGGCACGATGTGATTGCACATGTAGATTTGGTCATCTTTTGTTATGCATTGCTTGCATATGTTTGTTCTGTTGCTGCCACTGACCTGACCGTACATCTCTCTCTCTCATGCAGCATCTCCTGTGGTCATGGAGGTACAGGAGACGGACACCAGTGGGGGTGAAACTAGCACGAGAGCTGCACAGGAGCCCAGTGACACAGATGTCACCAGCGCCTCAGAGGGGGACAGGAGTCTGCTGGAGGAATCCCATCCTGAGACGCAAAGTACCATATCATCTGATGCCAGTGGGGATGCATCCATGTTGGCGGGCACAGGGAACGGAGACACTGCATCATCTTCCACCACACAGGGGCCAGTGCCCACCCTCCCAGCCACTTCCTCTGTTGCTGCCCATGTCCGCCTCAGTAAGAGGGGATGTGTGTCCTTCACCCCTGGCACCACTGCGCCTGCCCCTGCCCCCCCCTGCTGCCATAAGTGCTGAATTTGTGGACCTTTTGCAGCAGCTGTGTGTAGGCCAGACAGCTCTCCTCAATGCCTTCATTGACCATGACAAGAAATTGGCACAGGTGGTTGTTTTCATGGAGGGCATACATTCAGACGTGGGTGGGCTGCACCGGACTGTCCAGGCTTTGTCCTCCACAGTGACATCTGCCCTTCAACAGGCACATACTCACAGTCCAGCTCCGGTCCCTTTGTCCACCCCCCTGGCAGTAGCCACGTCTGATGATAGTGACCACGGTCCAGATACATCAAAGTCACAATACGGCACACGAAGCACACAGCACCAGCAACCCAAGCGGTCCCGGGCACAGGCACCATCGCCACAGAAGACCAAAGCCACCCCAGAGCACAGAGAGAAAAGCCCATCAGGCGACACCAGCGGACAAAAAGCAAAGCAGCAGACCTCAGGCACACATGCCTCAGAGGCATCCCCATCCAAGGACTCTCCTGTCCCTAAAGCATCTCGCAAAGAGAAGCATATAGTATCTGTGCCCACCGAGGAGGTGGTGCATGCCAAGGGTACACCTAGGAAGGCCTCCAAAGCAGATTCACCCACCACCTCGACTCCCATTCCAAGCCCAGTGAAGCAGGGGGAGGAGGGAACTGTAGGGTTGACACCTAGTAAACAGGGGAAGGGGGGCAGAGGCGAAGCCAGGCAAAGCGTTCCGCTGGATCCAGCACATCACCAGAGGGGATGCAAGCGTCTGCACCTGATGCAGCTTTGATGGTGAGTGCTCCTGTTGTGCCCACACCACTTCCCATTGATCCAAAGTCAGGCAAGCCATTTAGGATCCCCAAGAAGTGGAAAGGCATCCCTCCACACTCTCCCAGCCACACCGTGTCTCCCGTCTGCATGACTCTGCCTCCATGTGCCACTACATCACCTGGTCCAAGGAGCCCTCCGGCTTGCCAAGTCACTGATAGCTCTACCTCAGCTGGTCCACTCTTCCCCCGGTCAAGTGCCCTGACAGTCCCGGAGACACAGCCAGCTCCCAGTCCGCCTGCCAGCCAAGTCTGAGTGGTAGTCACCCTCACACACCTGTCTCTCACACAGGTGAGCCTGTACTGCACATTGTTATCCCCGTGACTGTGTTGCTGACCATGGAAAGGTACAGTCGCACACATTCCCTGTGCAGCCTCTCATGGACATACCCTGCACTTCGTTTTTGCCACTGGCCTTGTTGCTCTTTGCTGTGTTCAAGTATTCCCTGTGCAGCTTCTCATGGACCTACTCTGCACTTATCCATGGACACTAGCCTTGTTCTTCACTTCTGTTTTGCCCTTGCCTGTGCAGCTTCTCGTGGACATACTCTGCACTTAGCCCTGGCCACTGGCCTTGTTGTTCACTGCTGTTTTGCCCTTGCCTGTGCAGCCTCTCCTGGACATACCCTGCCCTTCGTTTTTGCCACTGTACTTGTTGCTCTTTGCTGTGTTCAAGTGTTCCCTGTGCAGCTTCTCATGGACCTACTCTGCACTTAGCCCTGGCCACTGGCCTTGTTGTTCACTGCTGTTTTGCCCTTGCCTGTGCAGCTTCTCATGGGCATACTGTGCACCCAGGACTGGCCACTGGCCAGGGTCATCATGTATGTGTATTCTTCCTTTATGTGTGCCCAGTGGTGTATGTGTGTGGTCATCTTGTGATGGCCAGTCATCCTAGTCCCATGGCTTACTTTTCATGTGTGCTCTTGGATGGTCAGGAAGTGTGCAGTGTACAGGGGGTGAGTTTGTTGGGAGTGTTGATGTGTGCATGCCCCTGCATTGTCAACTACACACATGTGTCACCCAGGAGTTGTATGCCTGTTGTTTTGATTGTTCGGCCCTGTGGATGTGGTTGAATGCACATGTATCAGTTGTATGTTGGGCACTGTGCAGTGTGTTGGTTGCAGTTCTGTCTGACTCCTACTTTTTGTTTTTGTCACTTGTGAGTATGCAGAGTGTGTGACTGGCAAGTCAGTGTTGTGTTTTGTTGATCATCCATGAGTCTTGGTACTGTTTGTGGTGACTGTGCAGACCTGCTGCTCCACACTGCCATTGTGGTTGTGTTTTCTCATGCATTGCTGTCACATGGTGCCTTCTTGCCTCCAGTGTGGCATGTTGTGTGTGTTGTCATACCATACCCTATCTGTGCTTCAGATGCCAACCCATTGTGGGTCTGCACTCCCTCTATTTGTGTATGGTACACTCCTGCCATGTCCCCTACTGACATGCTGTACACTTCACGTTGATGTCAGCTGTCCCCTTGGTTTACATGTGGGTGTGTCTCCCCATCACTTCATTTGTGACACTGTGCTTTGTGGTGCAGTTCTTTGGCCAGGAGCAATGTGTCAATCAGGGCATTTCACCAATGGGTTGTATGTGATGTTCTTGTGCTGTTTGGCAGTCATGGTTGCTCATATGCAGTTCAACTGTGTGTCCTGCCCAGTCCTCTGGTCAATTTGTTTCCACCTTTGTGTTCCAGACGTGTGCATCTGTTGGTGTTGTGTTGGATGTATGTGTGTTGGCTGTGGTATTGCTTCACTTCCTGGGTGTGCTGTTGTCTTTGTCCTGTGCTGATTGGTGTTGTGTGGGTTGATGCTCTGTCACTCAGGTCTGTGTGTGGCTGGTATGCTTGGTGTGCACACACTGCTTGTTGTGCATGCAGTGCTGTGTGTGTATGTTGCCTTGTCATTGCCTGGTGCGCATCCCCTGATGTCCTGCTGTGTTTGCTATGTGATTTGTTTGCCTGTGCATCTGTTGTTTTATTGATGTGGCTGTGTTGTTCTGTGATGGTGCACTTCTTGTGTGTGTTGTGGTATGTTGTCTGTGCATTGTTCCTGAGTGATGAGGTTGTGCACTCCTGTTGTGTCTGTGCTCCCATTGCCTTTCCAGTTTAGCTGCACAGCGCATGTCTGTTCTTGTTGTGGTTCTGTGTGTGTTTCTGTTGGGTTATGTGGTTGTCTGTTGTTTTTGTGCAGACATTTGTTCTGGCATCCCTGTGTGTGTGTGTGATGTTTGTGGCTACCCCAGGGTGTGTGATTGTTTGTGTGTGTATTGACTGGCAAGTATTGCCAGCCTTCAGTGCGTTTGACACTGGTGTTGTGTGCTGCTGGTGTGGGGGTGGGGGGTATGTGTGTAGATTCCTACTGCTGTTTGGCAGTCATGGAGTGTGTCAATGTGCTCTGTGTGGTGTGCTGCTGGTGTACTCCTGTGAAGTAGTTGTATACATGTGTGGCTGTTCACAGTTTGACTTTAGGGCCTTCCTTTCATCCTTGTGCCTATACATGGTTTGTCTTGCTGTCTCCCTGTGTTGTTGCACTGTGATGTCTGTGGCTTGACTTCACTGACTCTACCAGCCATGTGTGCTTTGATGGTCTGAGGGTGTTGTTCTCTGTTCCTTGTCTTGCATGTGATTTACACATGCTTGTTGTGTGTCTCCATGGACTTCCATTTGTGTGCAGCCCACTTTGGCTTTCCTATTTGTTGTGCTCCATTGCTGTTGGCATGTGGGGTGTGTATGTGTCTGTGTGTCATTCTGTGGTATGTCTGTGTGACTATGCAGGCTGTGTGTCCATTTGGATGTTTATTCCTTGTATGTGTTCATTTGGTGCTTGTACTCATTTTTATTGCCCTGAGTGTGGTGGTGTTGTGGTGTGTGTGTTTCCCTGGCCCTGTGCTACTGTGCTGTGTATTCCTCTTTAGCCACTCCTGCAGTGGCTGTCTCCCTGGTTGTTTGTTGTGTGGTGCAGGGTGTGGATTCACCTGGCTTGTTGTTGTGCATGGTGGTGCACAGGAGGGGCACATGGTATGTGCCTTCATGGGGTGTGCTAGTGTGTGGTGGGAAGAGGTGTGGTCCTGTGGTCTTTGTGCCCTGCCCATGCCTGGCACTGGCCCTGCCTTCTGCATTGTGCGCATGTATTCCCTTGTGTTCACCGCTGCGGTGATGTGACCGGGACATTGCTGCATGATTGCGGAAGATGTGTGTCCAGGATGCAGAGGGGTGACTTGGTGGCAGGTGGGTCATGTCTGGGTGCCCTTTTGGATGTGTTCCTGTCCACACCGGGGTGTCTGATATGGATTTGGACCCTGTGTCAGCCCATGTGTTGTCTGTTGTGTTTGTGGTATTGCTTACCTGCGACGGCGTCCGCGGCAGTCCATGAGTTGCTGGTGATGTAGCAAGTACAGCACCGGGAAAACGTGTAGAGCTGGATCCATGGAGGTCGTGACAGGGTGGTGTGAACCGGGACTCTGGTTTCGCGCTCCGCTGTCGAGCTTCCGCCGTCTCTGGTTGGGCGGTTTCTCCGCTGCGGTGCGTCTGCTTGTTTGGGGCATCCTAATTTGTGGAGCGATGCGGACGTCATTCAGCACGGCGGTGAGTCTCCATTGGCTCCCACCGCGGTGGCAGGCGCACTTTGATGGTGGTACGCGTCGCACCGTGGCGGATGAGAAATGGGCTATGTTTGGCCATACTAATATGGCGGACGTGAGGACTGCTGCTCGCGGGTGAAAAAATGCATTTTTCCGCACCGACAGCACCGCCGTGGTGCCACCGCTTGACATCCTAATAGATCCCTATGACTCCAATAGTTTCCAAAATATTGAATAAATAGATTTTATAGTATTAATTGTTTGCTTTTATATTTTATATTATTTGTTTTTATTTCTAAATGTACTTTTATATTTATAGTACTTTTCGAAAATTCATATTTGAGGTTTTCAAATGTTTTATGTTTTATTTATTGACCAAATTAAGAAAAATAATTTGACATTGAATTGTTTATGTTTTATGGTAAACACAAATATATACATTTGTGTGTGTATTAACATATGTATATATTTATATATAGTATTTAATATAAGTGAAATTTATTTAATTAACATTATATATTAAATGTATATATTAAAATATTTTACACTTACTAATTTAAACTCCATTAATATTAATAAATATATATTTTTGCATGTTTTTGGATGGTATTACTGTTAACGTTATTTTTGCCCTGATATTTTGGTACTTACTATCATAGGTAAAGGGACACAACATTGTGGTAAACAATATTTTTGACACAATATATTTGTCAACGATATTATTTCCCACAATATTGTGTTAGTGATCCAGGAGTAAAGTATGTAGAGTCCTAATGCCAACAAAAACAGATTCAGCAAAAATAAGGATGTGAGGCAAAAATCTGAGGGAATAGTGTTGTATTCTAGACTCAATACTGCCTTGGTACACAGTTGGTAGAATGCTGGTGTGGAGCTAAAGTTCTATAGAATGTTCAATGTTAAGATTTGACAGTTGAAGGACCGAGGCTAGTAGAGCCTGCGCAGCCAGCACCTCAGATGGTTTCTACCTTCTGAAATTCCATGAAACTGTAAACCCACAAGTCTGGCACAGTGAGGGTATTTCCAATTTTTTTTGTGGCAACGAGGATGGGATGTTTTGTGATCACTGCAGTCCAAACCATGTTGTGTTTCTATAGGGTTATGCCTCAGTCATCTAGCAATGTCTGCCCATTTGAGTTGCTCAGGTGTAGGAAGCTGACAACTCAATTCAGATCTGCATGGATGTCAAGATGGTTGAAACAGAAGGTGCCTGTTGAGGGTATGGATGCACTTGTGAGAAAGAAGGTGACTCGTGGCCAACATAAGCAGAAGGTATATTATGGTATGATGAAAAGTGTTAGTGTCTAACCTATTGTGGTAGATGATTATGTGCGCATAAAGAAATGCTCCTATGTCAGGAAAGGTGATGCAAAGTTCTCTAAACCTGTTGCTGTTGGCAAAGTATGTGGCAATGCTGTTCGGGTTGAAGGTCGCCATTGGTGGAATTTTGTTAAAGTTGTCAGAGTTTCACCCAAGCAGGATAATTCATATGATAAATCTAAATATGGTAACAACATTGAGAGCAATTATATTATGTATATACATTCATTTTGCTTAAGATTGTTTTGGAAAACTATTATAATATGTTTTATCCCTTAAAGGCTCATTGGAAAATTGCAAGGAAAATGTCCTGTTGTGAAAGACTGGAATGCATATGGTATTCTAGACTCCACACTAACCTTGTGACACTGTTACTAGAATGCTGAAAGTTGTATAGAATGTAAGCCCGGGTGGAGCTGGCGTGGTTGATCTACTCGAAGATCCATGGAGTTGGCAAAAAGCTCCGCTCCACTCTGCACCTCCACCCCCCACAATAAATATTTTTAAAATAAAAATAAAAATTAAGGTAAATTAAACACACCTTTATCACGGTGTCTTCAGGCTGCCCTCTTCCTCCTTGCCGTGGTCCTGCAGAATCCCCTACGTCAGACGTACGTCATGGGTAGGACTGCGCGCGCATGCGTAGTACTACCATGATGTACGTCTGACGTAAGGAATTCTGCAGGACCACGGCAAGGAGGAGGAGGGCAGCTCGGAGACGCTGCCATAAATGGAAGTGTGTTTAATTTACCATAATTTTTCTTTTTCTTTTAAAAATATTTATTGAGAGGGTGGAGACGGGGAGGGTCCGGGGCTGAACTCCGCTCCGCTGCGTAGTCGGAGTTTTGCAAAACTTCACGTACTCAGCGGAACGTGGAGTATGCAAAAATCCACAAGCTCCGCCATCAGAGAGGAGTTCTCTGTCCACGGTTAATAGAATGTTCGATGTGAAGTTTTGACAGTTGAAGGATTGAGGCCAGCAGTGCCTGCAGGGCCAGCAACTCGGGTAGTTTCTGCCTCCTGAAATTCAATACAACAGGGAATCCTCCATCCTGCCTCAGTAAGGGTATTTACTACAAATACCTTGCAGAAGACAATGATTTCCAATACTTGGATTCCAAAAGAAACCTGAATTATCAAATATTTGCTTGAAACAAAATTCCCTAAATGGTAGTGCTTCAAATTTACACAAACTGAATAACAATCCTAGCACCAACGAGTCTGTGTTGTTTTTATGAGACCCTCACAGTCTATTGGTGTCATGCTTCATTATTTGGTCTTAACCTAGCCCCTTTAAACCAGGATAACACATTCCAGGAAGCACTTTTGATACATATCTTAATGGGGTCTACAGTGGAGTAGATAAAAATACCTAAAGCTCACCAAATATCCCTTTATTCCAGTACCTCTTGTATGATTAAAACAAGATATTATGTGGGTGTAACAATAAAATAAAATGTATTATCAAATCCTAAAATTCAGTTGTATTATCACATTCTAAAAATCAATCAACATGTTTAATTTCTTCATGGTGAGGCCACTATGGGTCCAGGGCTTTTGTCAGGAGTCATGTGCAGATGCCCCATAATATGAATTTCAAGACATCAAGTCCTACTTGGCCAGAGTCACTGTAAACACAAAAAACATATAACACTGAACAAATATTCCAGGCTTAATCACTTGAGTTTCAGATTGAGCCACCTATCAAGGCCATTATTAAAAGAGTAAAAGGATGATGTACACAAAGCAGAGGTCTGTTTTCCATGATTGATGAAATTTGTCTTTCATATGATGACACCTACATCAGGTATGCAGGTCTATAACTTCCACAAGGTCTAGGGTTGTTACATCTTTGGGAATTAAACAAATGAGGGCACCTGGGAAAGTATTATGTGAAAATTTAGAATTTGAAAAATAAGTAAATAGATCGAACAATCTGGGTAATTTAAAAGTTGAAAAATTGATCTAAAATTCAATGATAAACCCATAGGCCTTACCTTTTTTTAATCAAATGGATTGTTCTATTAATTTGGCCCAATTAAATATATTTTTCTATGGGCTTAAAATGAATTCCTGTATTGAACTTTTTATTAATTGAAGAGAAACAATCAGAGATTTAATCAGCTTCTGGCAAGCTTTTTGTATTTGTAATAAACTATAAATGATTGGGAAATGTCTGAATTGTTACATGTTAACATATTATCAGTATTGTAAATGATTTAAATTTTCGTGCGATTTGTTTCTTCATTTTTAGGTAATTAGGTAAAAGTTTTTCTGTCTTTTTTTTAACTCCATAATATTGAGTACTACATTGGAAAAGACAGGACCAAGCATTTTCAGTAGAGTATTTATTGAATTGAACTTTGCCCTTTATTAATTCACTCAGACATTGTGGGGGTTTTGAAGTAAAATAAGCATGTTCAAAACATTTAAAGTTAATGGATGACCTTTAGTTTGTTTCAGCTTATTTTTTTTTTACTAGAAACAAATTTTATGATGTAATCTCTAGCCGCAGAATTAAAAGCATCCCATATTGTTGAAAATCATGTCTGGTTTAATATTTGGAGTAGAAAATTCCTCTGCAAATCCCTGAAATGATTGTGTAAATTAATAGTTAGATAAAAGGGTATTAATGACCCTCCAACATCAAGGATCTTGCAGAAGAAGGACAAAATCCAAGTCAATAATAATACCAGCTGCATTGCTCCAATATCACCATGAAATAAATCTCTTGATAATGCATTACTCAAGAAAATATACTGTATTCTAGCTTGACAACTGTGAACTAGGGAATAAAAGGTAAATTCTCTTTTATCTAGATGAACAATTCTCCGAGAGTCAATGCAGGCAGGTTGAACAATTGCTTTTGAGAATTGCATCTTCATAGAGTTTGAAACAGATTTGACTTCTGAATTTCTATCCAAAAGGAAGTCAAAAACTCGATTACAATCATCAGAAAGCCTAAGTTATTACCTGCATATTCCATTATTCAGAAGTAATGGAGTTCCAAAAAAGATTATCAGCTTGAGTTGGCCCATAAAAATTAACTATAGTATCAGTAATGCTGTAATTTTTCAATTTTACAATTAGCCATTTTTCTTCAGAGTTATTTTCTTAAGATATTAAAACATGCAATTACATACAACATAGAATGATAACAGAGTTTTTCTTCTTAGAGACAGTGAAGAGAAATCCTTACCTCCTCGTCAGACCTCCCCTTCACAGGCAATACCTCATGAGCATAGCCCCTCCACCAAGAACTTCCAAGCAAAACTCAATTTAGCCTATTCCTACCCTCTAGGCCACTCCCACATCCTGTGGCATATAACCCATGACCCCATAATCACATCCTCTTGTTTTTTTTCTGCGGAACTAGTCAGTGCAAGACTTTCTGCAGGGGGTCCCTGATGCCTCCTGTTTCGTTTTAGGTAAGTGTGTGGAGGTCAGCTTTAGCATCCGCTGTGCGGGTTCCATTTGGAGTCCCTGCTTTAGCGGGACTGTGGTCATTGGCTGGACTGCCTCTTTGAGAATAGAAAGTTTGCGGTGGGCCTGCTGCGGCTTCCACTCTTCCGGGTTCAGTCCCTGCTGTAGCGGGAACACCCGGGAGGAGAGGTGTCGGTATTTTGATGTGCAGCAAAGGCTGTCTCGGTGTGCCAGGGGCGTAGTGTGATAGCTCCTCCTCAGGGGAATGTTGCAGGAGCAGGTGAGGGTCTCGTATGAGCGGGATAGCCTTCTCTCATGTGTAGTTGCATTTTGGAGCCGGTTGGCTTGGCACTGGCTCCGTCATGATGGCAACCCAGTGAGTGTCTTACTTTATTTTGAAGCGGCCGGTCTGGTGGTTGGGGGCTTGAATTTATATTTGTCTGTGGACTTAAATGCGGGGGCCAGAATGAGTCACCATGGCCTAGTGGTTAAGGTTGCAAACTCTTAGTCCAAAGGTTAGGTGTTCAAATCCTGGCATTTTTTCTAGTTGTGAGTTCTCAGTCAAAAGTCAAAGCAATGTTGCTTTCTTTAAAAGTGTGTTCCCGCTCCATGGGGTTTAAGACATGGTGGTTACCCTCTATAAATACGGGCCAGTGTGCACTTCTGTTCTCCCCCTCTAAGCAGGTTCTTAGTGGCTATTACTTTGGAATTCTTACTTGTGTTCCCTGAAGTTGCTGGTTGATTCACAGGCTCCTGGATTGAGATGCTTCTAAGGCACTGCCACGGACCCTTAAAGCAGGGGCCTGGTTCGGTCATAGGTTTTTGTTAGGGTTTGACTGTCTCTGATTGGCTGGTCAGCCTACGGGCCTGTTGGTGATTGCTGGGTCCAATCAGGGCTGCCTCTGGTTGGCCCTTGCGGAGTCATGGTTCATTGGTGTGGCTTTATTTAGGGTGTGTGTACTCTCTGACCTTATCCATCAGGGTAGGCAGACAGTCATAGATGAGTGAGCTCCAGAGTGAGGAGGATGTGGTGGTTGCTGGGCCTTCCGCTGCTCCTTCCCTCGCTGCTGTGCAGAAAAAAATTGAAGCTGCAGTGGCTGCGGCCCCTCTGGCCAGGTATCCCTAAGGGCCTAAAAGGCAGAAGTTGGATGCCTCAGCAGGCAATGATCCAGATGAGGAGTCGGATGAGGAGGTGAAGGGTTGTTTTCTCCACAGCGCGGACCTTCACAGTATTCTGCAACATGTGCAGGACAATTTGGGGTTCCCTGTTTTTTTGGAGGGTGTAGAATCAGAGGACATTTTTCCCAATTATCAGAAACGGGAGCCAGAGTGCCTTCCTATTCATAAATCTGTGGGGTATGTGCTGAAAGGGGAATGGAAGGATACTGACAAACATACCTTTAACAGGTTTCTGGCTAAAAGTTATCCCTTACAGGGATTCTCAGAGGAGTTTTCATCCGTGGTGAAGGTAGATTCCCTTCTGGTGGGACTGGCGTCTCGGAGCCTGGTGGTTTCTGAGGATGCGGTTCCCTCTGATCATGGGGAAGAGGGTTGCAGGGGCTTTGAAAAGTTATTTTGCTGCCTCTAACCTTGTGGTTCGTTCTGCGGCTTACACTAGCAACCTGGTTCAGTCTCTTCTTAAGGACTGTCAGGGTATTTCAGAGCAGCTCTTACAAGATGAGGACCCCTCTGAGTCTTTGGCAATGTTGGAGCAGCAGTTGCGCTTCCTGGCTGATTTGTCCTTCGATTCCCTTAGTGCTGCAGCAGCAGCAGCTGGGGCCTCGGTGGCAGCTAGGAGACAGTTATGGCTTAAACCTTGGAAAGCCGAGGCGGCACAGAAGGCTGCCATCATGAAACGTCCTTTCACAGGCTCTAAGCTGTTTGGGGGACTGTTGGAGGCCTTGATTAAAAAGACGGCGGAGGACAAAAAACGTTGTTGGCTCCTACCGCTCTTCACAGAAAGGGAGGTTTGCTGGTTGTAAGCAGGCTTTTGGTCAGGCGTTTCAATCTAAAATGTCCACCCAGCCATTTCATGGTAGGGGATGTGGCCGGGGTGCCCCTTCCTTCCGCAAGTCCTGGGGTCTGCACGGTGCCTCCTCTTCTTCAGCGCCTTCCAAGTCATGACTATGTTAGGGGTTCAGAAGTGATGCCAGTTGGGGGTCGCCCCAAGGCTCCTTTTCCGGTCTGGGAGGAGTTCGTTCGGGATTAGTGAGTCCTGCAGATTGTCAAGCTGGGCCATCAGATCGAATTTGGGGTACCTCCGGTATATGTGTTCAGGGCTACCGCTGTTTCCAGATCTCAAGTCAATTGTCGGGCTCTGTTGGACGGGGTTCAAGACCTGGTTTCCAAAGGGGCTGTGGTGAGGGTGCCTGTGAGTTGACAGGGTCGGGGAGTTTACTCGACCCTGTTTCTTATTCCAAAAACCAAATGGAGACTTCTGTCCTGTTCTGGATTGAAGGCGGTGAATTTGTGCATCCCGCATCGGTCCTTCAAAATGGTGTCACTGCAGATGATTCTGCCCTTCCTGTCAGTGGGGGATTTCCTGGCTTCTCTGGATCTCAGGGACACCAACTTTCATGTGCCGGTTCACTTGGCTGTCCAGAGGTTTCTACAGTTCTGTGTGGGCATCTATAATTGCCAGTTCCTGGTATTGCCTTTTGGGCTGTCTGCCTCACATAGGGTGTTTACTAAGGTGTTTGCACCCTTGGTGTGGTTGTTGCATGCTCAGGGGATTCAGGTGTTTCCTTACGTGGATGACTGGTTGGTATCTTCTTTCCTTGACGCTCAAGCACATACCCAGGAGGTTTGCTGGCTCCTTCAGCAGTTCGGGTGGATTCTGAACTTGGAGAAGTCCCATATGTGTCCCACTCAGGAACTGCTGTTACAACATTTTGGTGCTCCCATTTTTTTCACGTCACGTCACATCCCGGAGGCAGAGCTGCTCACGGAGCTAGAAGAGTTGCGGTCCGGTGCTTCAAAGGTTGCAGTCTGATTCTGAGGAAGCCTGCCTGTCTGCCTGCCGAGCTCGAGGATGAGGCGGACGGCTACCAGGTACACTCAGGACACCCGGGGACACTCTGTAGCCATCCTGGAGGTCTTTGGGCAGCCAGAACCGAGTCAGAGAGGAGCGGAGACAGGAACAAGCACAGGACGAGAGACGAAAATGGTGGCAAGGGTTGAGTGGAGCACCTGACTGAGTGTGGCAGCTGTAGCAGCTTGCCGCAGAGAGTGAGCCCAGGACCCTGATGAAGCGGCCCGGCCAGGCCTGGGTGCGGCTTGTAGGGGCCTGGCGAGCTACCGCTCAGCCTCTGGATCCTCACTGTCGGCAACTCCACCTCCCCCATTGCCACCCTCACCACTTCCTCACCACCCCCTGAGCTTACTGATCCAGGGCTGCTATGAAGTCACACGGGTGAGCAGTTGTGATATGGGGTTGTGAGAGGCAGAGCCTGTGAAGGTATGAGCGAGCAGTGAGGCAGTGGTTGGCGTTTCCCCGCTGCCTGAAAACCCTTCTGAAACGCCACTTGTGACCCATACCCCTTCCTACAGGTTGGTAGGTTGTGTTGCCGCCACCGTCCACAAAATTTCAGTGGATCGAGGATGAAGACCTGTGTGGCTGCCAATAGTTAGCAGTCACGGAGAGAGAGTTATATACGGTCCGCGAAGGCACCCCACTAGGTTCGGGCGTGGGTGCGGTCTGCTGTCTCGTTGGGCAGACGGATTCCAACTCCCCATTCCAAGAAACCAACGGCAGGTGCCAAAGATACCTCCAACCAGCAAAGAAACCAGCAACAGAAAATAAAGAAGAAAATAAATAAAAGCAAAGTAATAGTCTACCCAGAGAGTCAGTGCAAATATTAGAGGTCTCCTCAATTACAGTTTTAACTGCCACTTTCTTCCATATCCCTGCAACATTCCTGATACTTCAGCCAAGTCTTTGCAGAATCCTAGGCTTCGGTGCACCGGCCCTGTTACACGGTTTCAGCTGTGCGTCAGCTACATTAGCCAAAGCACCACAACACTCTAGGATATGCTGTGATAGTAAGACCTTACAGATATTGCATAGCCGGAGGTAAGAAGGCCTTCATATCATATTATTGTCTCTCTTCTCACTGGGAGCCTTTTAGATATGTACTGCTTCCTGACTGCCACTAGGCCATTGTGTTAACCGTGACACTGTGTGAGCTAAAGGAGTCCTTGCAAGACGGCAGAAGTCAGAGGAGACAGGCAGAGGAGAATTGGCCTATTGAACAGAGAGTCCAGAGTCCTCCATTTATTTCAAAGCAAAGAGCCCGAGCCTGAGAACAGGAGTAGAAGAATTCTATTAGTGACCCCGCTCAGAGGTTCATTTGTTGTAATCTTGTGGACTTTCAGGGCTCACTTGACCTAGAGTGTGCTGTTCAGAGTAGACCAGCAGACCAGCGGAGTTAGTTCCATCACACTGCGCAATATCGTGTTTGAGCCTGGCAGGCTGGTTTAGGATTAGCCAGCTAACCAGCAAAACCGGCAGGGCTCAACCAGTCAACCAGTCAGCCAGCTCTCGAGCTGCGGTATATTTTGTTTTGTAACACCCACGAACTAAAAATCACCTACTGATGCCCTCCAGGTGGCTGCATTCAGGGAGCTTTACTGCTCCCTCTGAATCCACCTCAGGGTTGCTAGGGTCCCATCCAGGGTCAGCTAATTGCTCCTTTGATCATGCTAGTCCTCTTAAGTTACTTAAGATCATCATGCGAAGGAAAACTTGTGGTCACCTCTCACACCTGAAATCCTATGCCTCCTTGATGTCGATGCTCATGAAGGGTGTGAGGAGCTCACTAAGGGGCACAGCGGCAAATGATAAGGCTCAGGGAGTGGGCACCGGTATAGTTTGTGAAGTCGAGGTGGGTGCTCACTCTGCTCTTTCTGAGCTGACAGACCCACTTTCCTCAAAGTTTTTCCATCAGAACACTGACGTGGCAACCACAATATCTCTATTAACACAGGCCGCCGACGGAAGCGTTCTACTGGTAGTGGCAGAAGACACTGAGATGGAGATGGAAAATGTTTAGGCTCAATCTGAAACAAATTCTGCTGGAAATGGGTTGTGTTTACTAGCAGGGCCGGTATCCTGCGATGGTAAACTTAGCCCCTTGAGCAACACAGAGCGTTGTTCCGGTTATCTCTCCCCTAAAATGACTCTGCAAATGCCACAGATTGGAGACTGTAGCCTTGAATTAGGGGATTTGTAGGACTACACCTTGCCAGACATTGCCATACCGTTGGAAAAAAACAAAGTCTTGGAGGCCAATTTGAAAACACAAGTCACCAAGGAGCTGGAGCAGAGACTCCCATTGGTTACTCACACTAGTTGCACTCGTATGCCAAACCTGTACAGTAGCACCCCCTCTAGAGTGTCTCGTGTGTACTCATTAGATTTGTCTAATCTGGAGGTGCCAGAAGCGTCGCTAGATAGAGGGGTTCACGATTTTATGCAAGAACTAAATGTAGCAGATAATAGATTGGGGGAGGGGTAATATCAAGACATTTTATGTTTTAGGGAGGATTCTCTCGTCAATGCTATCCTTGTTGGAATAAACCACTATAAACTCTGATCATATACTGGATGTCCTGTCACCAATTCCAATAGGGGTTCAGAAGCTATCTCAGTATAACTAAGCTTGAAAAGGGCATTGAAGTAAAATCTCAGGCATGGTGGTGTCTAGCTTGGGAATCCAGGCTGAGGTTCAGGAAGATAGGGGGGTCCCTGTTGCTCCCCCTTTTAGAGGTAGTCGCCTGGTAAGCTCTGCCCCTGAAAAACAATGCGTAGAGAATACCTTGTAAGCTAGTCCTGCGGGTAACACAAATGTAAACGCACCTATGAACCTATTACAGGTGTACCCCATTTTATAAAAAGGGAAAACGAACATATCTCACACCACTGAATCATTATCCAACCCTCTCCACGTTAAATAGCCCACTAACAGTTTAGAAGCTGTTCTCCCTGGGGAGGTTGCCCCTCTGAAAGAAAGTAATGGACTAAAAGGTCAGAGGGGGAAGAAGAACAGGATTTGGCGCATTACAAAATGGAAGCTCAAAAAATTGCGGTTTCCTATGGCATTTGAGGAGCCAAACATCTCAAACTCGCCTCAAAGTATAAAGGACTCTAGGTCCCCAGTCTTTGATGATAGCCAAGATTCTTGGGCGTTCAGACATAAATCCTCCCACCCCCTCCTCCATAGCAGTTGACCCCTCTTGGAAGGAATTAGGGGTGCGGGAAGGGCAGGAAGATAGAGGGATCCCAAAATCTATTGTGGGGGGAAAAGAAAACATATGGGAGAATTTTAATACATATCGACATGGATGTAGTGAACCGAGGAATCGAGAAAGATCATAACTCAGGGAACTAAATAGCACAAACATATGCTGTTGTGCCAGACATAGGTCAGCCCAAGGATAATGTCCCTTCCATCCTTTCGAGCCAGGGTACTCTCCCAGTATGGTTCGATCCCAGCCAAGGAAGGTTCCTGGAGGGAGATTCCAACCTTGCTCCTTGTACTGGGCAGGTGTCTGCGTTAGGGTCTGATCTAAGGTTAATTGATAAGACATATGTTAGACACAGTTTTGGGCAAGCAACCAAAATTTTGATTTTTGCTTCCCTGTTCGATACCAAATCAGCTCTATTTAACAGAAGCTCTTCAGTTGTTAGCAGAAATAGAGGATTTACATTTAGTCATAAGCAAAGACATTGAGCTGGTCTATTTAGATTTTAGTAGCGGTACCCCAAATTCCAGAGTCACATTCCATTCAGGGATAATTGCAATACTAGTGTTGGCTAACATTGATCATTTTAGGAAAAGAGTGCTAGATGTGTTTTCATTTGTGGACCCCTTGGTGTCCCCGCTTGAACCCAATAGGATTGACTGTCAGGAGCCAGGTAGTAGGTTTCCCAACACAAGGGGCGCCATAAATCCAAAAGACATCAACATTTTGGTGAGTAGCGCTTTAGGAAAAAGAGAGATTAACATTATAGGACCTGAGGTTAAAAGTTCCATCAAACCTATAGGGGATGAAGATATGGCCCAGTGGAGTTGGGCAGCTGGCTCGCTGAACGGTGCAAAAGAAAATGTTGCGGAGTGTTGGAAATTCCAATCTCAAGTTAAACTCAATCCCAAAATAATTTGTCTCCAGGAAACATAGAACTGCGTCGACTTCAATTTTGAGAACTTTTTTGTATACTGTGGTGCAGCAAAGCCTTCAACTAAAGGTCATGCTAGTGGTGGCCTAGCCATCTTACTCAGCAACACTATCAATTAGAATCCTGTGGTTTTTCTCCGCCCTTCCAAGCTTTGCATGGGTGTGAAACTTCAGTTAGGTAAAGGTATAAGAGGTCAGACTGCATCATTTTTTTTTGTAAATGTATACATTCCACCTAGGAGAGCATCAGACTCACTGGTTGAATCGATTTTTTCCTTTGTGCACAAGACAAGTATTTCCAAAGAGTGCACCTCGATATTGATGGTGGGTGATTTTAACGCTAAAATCTCGAACTTTTCCTTTATGGGTTTTTCCAACCATGAGTTAGAGGACGTATGGTCCAGCCCTGTATCCTTATTGCCCGTCCACATTAGATCAGATAGGCAGGGCGTGTCTTTCTTGCATAATCTGAGAATGTGTGATTTTGTGCTGTTGAATGGCAGACTCCCAGATGACTCTCCTGCCTTTTTCACCTTTCCAGGCCCACGCGGACCCTCACTGATCGACTATATAGTGGTCTCCTACCAATTTTTTGGTTCATGCACACAATTTAAGGTACTGCCTACAAACTCAGCGTTCATGGAGTTCTATTAGTAGATGTTAATGTGGAACTCGAGTTGATGGAACCCTGGAATCGAAGGGATGAAAGCATTCAATACAACAAACTAATGGGCATACTTTTTGGTCTAGTAAAAACCACCCATGTTTTAAGAGAATTTTTGAAAGTGCGTATCTTGGCCCTAGTCAGGATGATCCTATTTCCAGATTTGAGAGGATATTGGTCCTATCTAGATTGTGTGGAAGCAAAAAGCAATCCAGCAACACTAATCCTTTAGTGCCTAACCATGGGAGATAATAAAACTGAATCATGAGATTAATGCCCTGATAAGGTAATAACTTAAGCAGTCGTCAATGTCTAGACAAAGGGAAATTAATAGATTAAAAGAGGCAAGAAAAAGAAAATTGATATCCAAGTGCAGAGGGGTAGAAGATGTAAATTGGATAAAATTAAGAGAGGTTGCACAGTCCGGTGATACTCATAAATATTGGGCTTTAATAGCCAAATTTTGTGATGGCAGAACTAAGGCAAAACTCATTTTGATATCTGATGAAAAGTGGACCATTTACATTTCCCAGTTCTAAGCTAAAAATCCCTCGGCTGGGTGGAGTTTAGACTTGGTCATTGACTCCTCGGTGGGGAGCGAATTTGGTGGCTCCTTATGCAGTGAAATAGAGGGTAAAATGAAAAGGGCAAGGTATTCAGGTGCGATGGGCCCTGACGATGTACCAATAGCTATAGTCAAACAGGACAGTGCAGCATGATGCACAATTCTTGGGTCAGTTTTTTTCTTACTGCTACACACATGGGACCATTCCTTCATCCTGGACGGGTAGTATTGGGGTTCCATTATATAAAAAGGGACCAAAACATTCCCCTGCAAGCTTTAGACAGATCGCACTATTGGATGTGAGTGGAAAACTGTTCGCCAAGAGCATACTTATCCACCTTCAAGACTGGGATTTTGGAAACAGCTTTGTCCCCATAGAGCAAGCCGGGTTCCATAAACATAGCGGTACCCTCAACAATATTACTGCCCTGCAAACGTTAACTGAAAAATACCCAATGAGCAGGGGTATGTCGTAAAATGCGGCATTCATAGATTTCTCCACGGCCTTCGACCGGGTTAACCGGGGGACACTGTGGAGAAAATTGTCGTTATGGGAATATACATGAATCTCCTTAGATTAACCGTTGCATTGCATTCCTCCACTTGGACTCAGGTCCTACTGGGTAGAACTCCAGGCCTGTCAAGAAAAATAGAGACCCATAGTGGGCTAAAGCAAGGGTGCCTACTGTCCCCTCTTCTCTTTTCTCTATACATTAATGATTTGCAGAAGAGGGTAGGGCTGTGTAAAGGGAATCCCCCAAAATTAGGAACTATGAAGTTGAGTTGCCTGCTATATGCGGATTACGCCATTTTATTAGACCTAACTCCATTTGGACTCCAAAGACGACTCACCGAGTTAGCAAGTTATTCAGAAGATTGCTTAAAACAATAAATATTTCAAAAAGTAAAATTATGTTTTTTAGACATTTTTGGGATGCCGAGTCAGGAAAAATATGCACTGGAACTTGGGGAAGGATAAACTTGCTGTGGTGCAGTTATATCCATACTTAAGGAGAATTTTCACAAGTACGTGCTCCAGTAGTGATCATATTGACCAATGCAGAGGCAAGGCAATCTCACAGGCCTTCGCAATCAGAAGACTCTATAAGGATTGTGGGAAAGGACACTTTGCACATGTTTTATCAGTTTAAAAAATTTAAATACCTCCAGCATTGAGCAAAACAGTAGACGAACAGCACTGGAAGAATTTTGAGAAAATAGAGGGGTGTATCTGGCGCCAAATGTGTAATCTAAATCGCGCAGCACCCATAGCGGCGATTATGCTTAATTTGGGTTACTTTCCAATTACGCTTTCTCTATGGCTGCGTACTTTAGATAGGGGAATGCACTATTGAACAGTTTTGAGATCCCTTTACAGGTAGCAATGTGTGAGGACATTTTTGACACCTTGAAGGGAAAAAATTGTTCTTTTTAGGAATTACCAGAAAGCAGTAAAGTTGCTTGATCTTGAAATCGTCTGTTCAGGTGCTCTATCCCAACTAGTTTTGAAAACCAGAATTAAAAAAAATATTTATGACTTATCGTGTAAAAGAGATGCAGTACTGTGCGCAGAGCATCGCAAACATGACCTCAGAGTGGGGAGTAGTATTTATAAAAAGCCACAAACTTACGTTCTATGGTATCTCCAACACAGAGTGCGTAGAGTAATCCTGTTACTCTGGCTTAACTTACTTCCCTTAAGCATTGTAACAGGCGCTTGGGAGGGTCATCCAAGGCAGGAAAGAATTTGTCACCTATGTGGCACGTGTACAGGACTTAAATCATGTCTTATTTGTTTGTTACTTATTACAACCTTTACGACGTAGATATTTGAGACCTTTTTTCTTAAGTACAATATTGTCACAGTGAAGGAGGCACGTAACTGTCCTCTGGCCCCACCCTCCGAAGCTGTCTGTTTTAAAAACTTTAGCTTTTTTAAACAATTTCTAAATATCTTCTAGAGAAGTAACTGGTTGCCCCGTTTAGCCATAATAGGCCGGATAGGCACAACTTAGAGCTAAATTTTATTAATTTTATAAGTAATACTTTTGGGTAGCTTTTATTAGCAGGTTGTAATTGTTAAAGAGTTATTGTACTATTATGTTAGTTACTATCCACGTTATGGTTGCATTTTAAAAGGGTCTTTTGATGCTGATGCTATAGATCTGTACCTCTACTTTTATCTCCTTATATGCTGCTATGAATGCCATTATGTACAATTGAATATCCATCATTCCAAGATGTTGATACTTGAGCACTTGCACTTTTGTCATCTCCCTTGATGCTGCTAGTTATTGTGTACATTACATTGAATCATAGAATTTTAAATTAATCGTTTTATTACAAACATATTTTTTAGCAATCATTGTAAAATCACAGTTGAAGTCATCTAAGGATCCATGGGTTCAACTTGTTTTGTCCAGCCCCTGCAAACTTTGTATTTGAAAGGACTCTGAAATTGATTTTCTGCTCATATTGCTCAGCTCTGTGTAATTAACATGTACTTCTCTTTTTATGAAAATAGAATTTCTTCTTTTTAAAGTGTTGGTTGAGTTGATAAATTGGATATATGTTTTTATGTGGAACTCTTCAGAGTTCCAAATCATAATAAATCAAATTGAATTAAATTGCTGTTCATTGGCGGGGGGATCTTCTACACCAAGGGGTATATTCTCAAGAACATGTGATAACCATTGCAAAAGTTACTTAACGCAACCGTCAACATCGCAGTCGATCTCAGGAAATCTACGCCGTGTTAACCAAGTATTCACAACACGGCGGTACCATGCGATAGCCACCAGATAACGAGTCAAATGGCCGCATTAAAATCAACGCCATGCCGCAAAAATGCGAAACACAAATGAAAAAAAAGGTGCGATGAGGCCAAGCGCGATACTAAAAGCTGCAAAAACCAGCCACAGGCTTGCAAATCTCACGCGTCCGGCGAGAAAATCCAACATAAACACAGAGTAAACAAACGGTGAGATGACAACCTGCGAGCACAGCCACACAGCTGTGACGCAGAACAAATTACCATTGTCCAAATCAGATAGGCATTTCCCCACAAACAGCCACAATGCACATAGACATGCATTCAGTATGTAACCTGCGCCAATGCAGAAACAAACATGGTACACACTGTGAAACCGCATCTCCCCCTCACATTGCAGAGGGACAAACAACACCCCCTGCACTCCGACGTGCCATGTACATGACCAAACAAGAATAAAAGCACAGACTAATGGAGGGGCCCCGACTCCCCCTTAGGCACATGTTGCCCATGTCATGGGCCTTGAGTCCCAGGGTGCATCCCTGCATCCTGGCGGCACATATCAGAGCACAAAAGAATCCCTGTTGTCACCTGTAGGCCACAAATGACAGCCAAAATGGAATGCTATGGGACACATGTGAAACGCCGAAGAGTGGGATACCCTAACAACTGTGACACACAGAACTGGCAGTTAGAATAAGTGACACCATAAACAGCCTCACTGCACAGAGGTGACACACTCACCATCCATCAAAAAATCCCTCAATTGACAGCATAACATGTCGCACCCACACTTGTCTGAGTGAAGTGCCTGTACAGGTGAGTGACATGCACGTAGGGAATGTGTATCAGAATACTTTTATAAGCACATGCAGTGCTAATAAAAGCCTGTGGCAGTCAACGCACTGTGCCATCACTGTGAAGGTCCCACACAATGAGACCTCAACCAGAGAAGAAACTGTCAATGATGTAGTCCCTACGGGCTATGCCTGCTGCGGCTGCAGTGGGGTGTGGTCCACCTGCCTCATTTTCGTCATCATCGTCCGGTGTATATGGCACTCGTATCTATGGGGCTTTGCTGGGTACACATATGTTGTGCAACACACAACATGCAACAATCATCTTGCACACGAGGTCTGGGCTGTACAGGAGCTTACCACCTGTGACATCCAGGCACCTGAAACGTGACTACAACACGCCAAATGTGAGTTTCACGATGCCCCTAGTGCGTTTGTGGGCCAAATTGTACTGCCTCTGGGCCTGTGTGTCCAGGGGTTATCATCCAAACGCATATCCTTGGTCACCTGTGACAGTGCAGTGAGACATGAGTCACGACTACATACTGCATGATGTGTTGGCAGGCTCACTCGTTCATTGGTGTGTGATATGTGTGACTTAGTGATTCCTGTATGACATGTACTGCGTGTTGCAAATGAGCTGCATCACTGTGTACTACGTAGCCTCACTGCTGCATCTCCCCCCCCGAGCACACTCACTAGTGTGTGCAGCACGAGTACATCACATGCACCCCTACGGCACACCATTGACATGCCTGTCTGTGCATGTCTACAAGCCAGAGTACAACAAAGTGATGATGCTGCGCAGAATGTGGCCGGCCACGTGTGTGTCGGCCCATTGCAAGGACAGTGCTGACACAGATGTAGAGCACCTGCCTGGCTGAACTCGACATACCGTTGAGGGTACATCTTTGGCTCATGCTGGGCTAATAGCGACAAACACAACAGTTGGCATGTGTGATCCCTGACCCCGAGCGGGCATGCCCTCCCCCATGTACCCCTTCAGCCAACCACGCACACCAGGGACATGCCACATAGCAACATTGTCGATTGCGTTGCGGGTGGCGCAGACACTACAACAGAGACACACGCATCAGCCACATCCTTGGCAAGGCCCACACTGGACCACACCCAGATCCATGTGTGGAGGAGCCACACCCCTATGCAGTACTGTCGTACACCTGTCCACCCCACTTACGCTTACATGAAGTTACGACATGGTTACATGTCCCAGGTCTACACCACTGCCTGCAGTGACATGGTTTTGCATGCTGTACACAGCACAATGTACTGTGGAATGGCCCCTGTCCCACATGCATATTTAATGACCACACGGACACACTGTGTGAGTTTCTGGGACTGGCTACGGGCACGTGCACCCGGCCCCTTTTATTGCCAGGGTCACATCTCCAGTGATGCCTGTGCTGGATGGGTGTTGGGTAGTGTAAGCCACCTCTCAGGGGTCGGTTGGTGCTGGCAAAAATCACAACAGTGAGCAGACAATCAGCAGTACAAGATACGGACATCATGGGTCCCTGACTTGAGCAGCACAGAGTTTGTGGCCCCGGATGCAGAGCGGCTGGCACAGGCACACCGCCACGGGACGGTGACTTGCAGTGCACTGAGGTAGGGCCATGCAAGCTGAGCGTCTACTCGTCCATGTCCAAGGGGAATGTCGCGGAGGGTTGCGGGGGACAGTGGAAGGTGTCCCTCCAGGGCATGATGGAGAGGGCAGAAGTTGAATGCTACAGACTCCACTTTTCCACCTTGTCAATATCAGCTACATGTAGAGGAAGAAGACCTCCAGCCCATGGGTCCAGACGCCACAGACGTACAGACACATTCCGACCATGAATTTCAGGGCACACACTCAGGGGCAACAGAGCTGGAAGGGTATGCAGTATGTGATGAAACCTGTATAATGACATGGACTCTTCCATGTAGAGGGCATGACTCTGTTGCAAATGTGTGATCTACTAGTCTACTGTGTATGACGGTGGAGTACGTCAATGAGAAAGTAGTACTGCGTGCCTGTGTCACGGAGACCATGATCGTCTGAGGAGGCTGCCAAGGTCGCAGGCCTCGGGCTTGGAGCTTGCACCGGCATGTGGTGGGCCTTCTTTGACACACGACGGTGTCCACAGCTGGGCATTGAGGGCTAGGTGCGCAGAGGTGGGCAAGACTGGTTCGGGAACCAGCTGCCTGGGGTGCATCAGGTCCACAGGATGGCAGGCAACACCGCTCATGGCGTCGGCCTCGTGGCGGGGGGAGAGGTGCCGCCCTGGCAGAGACGTTGGGCATTCCGGAAGAGGAGCACGCCCAGAGTGAATTGCCTTTTATTCACACCCCTACGCTGGTCTGGCGAACGCCGGGCTAGGCCACTCCGCTCACGGTTACAGGGGGGACGTAACAAGCTACATTTCCGGGATGTTCCCCACTGGCTGGGGTGACATGGTTGCATCCACTGTCCACTACACTCCATACACCACCGGTGTGTGTCGACATGGATATGTGTGTGGTCTGCATACTGCAGTCTGTCCAGCACATCCACACCACACTTGGCATTGTGTACATGCTTATTAATGAGTCATTTGCCTCCTTCGCACATGCCTGGTTCCCACCTCCCCCCACAATCTGCTATTGTGTAGCTGAGGTACCATGCCATTGATGGCTTGTGTACATGGCTAGCCCATGTTACCACAGTAAGTTGTGCTGTTGTGTCTGGTAGGTTTTCATGTTGTTTGGCATGTTGTATGTGAGTTTGTAACGTGTGCATTTCCAGAGTTGTGAGTTGCACGATTGTGGAGTTGAGTTGTGTGGTGTGTTCATTTGGTTCTTACCAACGAGCAGGGCATTTCCGTAGGTGCCATCCTGGAAGCGCCGGTTGATGATAGACTGTCGGAAGAAGTAGGAATCATGCACACTGCCTGGGTAGTTGGCGATGACATTGGTGAAGAGTCCCCGGTGGCCCACTATTGCCTGCACATTGATGGAATGTGTGTGTTTTCTGTTACGGTAGTTGTGTGCAATGTCGGCAGGGGGCACAAGTAGGACATGTGTGCAGTCACTTGCCCCAATACGTGCAGGAATGCAGCTATGGCGTAGAAGCCTTGCTTGGTCTCCAGCTGTTCCTGCGCAGTGTGGGGGAAGTATAGGTACTGTGGTACCAAGCTGATGATGGCATCCAGGACTGGTTTGAGGAACTTTGATTGGGCTGGCTGTGAGACCCCCTCTGACTCTGGAGGTTGTTGGTTGGAAGGTACCAGAGGCCAACAGGTGCAGCACAGCCAGCAGCTTTGTTGTTGGTTATCCACTGTGTTGGTACCGTCAGCCTGTGGGCAATGATATTCAGGATGCGGAGGATGGTTGTCCTTTTGAGCCTGTAGTGGGCAATGACATACTCTGGTGTCATGTCTGTGAGGCTGGTGCGTTTTCAAAATTTCCACGGTCTGTGTCTGCGCTGCCTCTGTGGTGGTCTGGGGGTTGGTGCAGGGGAGGTGCGGGAGTGGTGGCGGGCCTGGGGGTGGTGGGTGTTGTGGGCCTGTTGGGGCTCCGAGCTGCATGATGAGTAGCTCCATGGCATCTGTTGTTCTTCCGGTGTGGCTGTGGGCTGGGCTCCCTTTTCTGGTGCCGGCTGCTGTCCGACTTTACACCAGGTCAGACCAGGTGTTAATTTCCTGCTGCTAACGCGCCTTATCACATGTTTTGTGGTCGTATCGTCGATGTGGCTGGTCATTGAGAATGTTGTGAAGTGGTGTTGTTGCGGCTTTTTGCACGGGAATGCCTTCTCTGCATCTTATTAGCGATAGTTGCTGGGGTCCTCTGTGGGGATGTTTTTTACGGCTGTTATCGCCGGAAAACTGGTGATATAGGCTATTTGCACCAGCTTGTGAATGGGGCGGTAAATTTATTGCAACTTTTGCTGCGATAAAGTGCCGATAACTCGGCGATAGTTCCTTGAGAATATGCCCCCAAGATGGGGAAGGTTTTCCTGTCAGAAGCCTGCATTCTGACTCTGGTGCGCGAGCTGCGGAAGGTGTTGGTAGCCCAGTCTTCCACGATTCGGAAGTGGTTGCGGGTTCAGGGGTTGATGTCTGCTACTGTGATGATTGTTCAGTAGGCTGGTTTGCACTTGTACCCCCTGGTGAATCATGTTCTGGGGCATTGGAGTCTGGGGTCTCAGAAATATGAACAGTTGATTCGGGAGGTGTGGACATTGCTAGGGAATTGTCCTGATGGGTGGAGGATCAGAACTTCTTGAAGGGCTCTCCCTTTGTGTCTCAGGAACGGTTGGTGTCTGACGACAGATGCCAGCGAGCTGTGGTGGGGTGTAGTGGTGGCTCAGGAATCTTGGCAAAGTATTTGGTCAGTTCAGGAGGCAGGGATGTTTTCGAATTGGAGAGATTTGAAGGCAGTGCAGTTGTCCTTGACTCATTTTATTCCTTGAGTCCTGCAGCAGGATGTGCTGGTGCGGTCAGACAACACAGTGGTGGTGTGTTATGTCAACCGCCAGGGAAGTGGGAAAGTGGCTTCCCTCAAGCAGATTTGCCAGTGGCAGAGTTGAACTTGTCTCTGAGAGTGTTGCATCTGCCGGGGGTTTTGAACTCGGAGGCAGATTGCCTGAACAGGATGTTTACCCCCCTTTCCGACATGTGCCTGACGCTGGAGGTGTTTGGGGCCTGATGGAGAGGTTTGGGGTCCCGGTGGTGGACCTGTTTGCTGCCCCAGGGAACACCTTGCGGGAGAGGTTTTGTTCTCTGGTTCAGTCGGGCTCGGTTTGAAGGGTGGATGCGCTGTCCGTCCGGTGGGGGGGGGGCTGATGTATGCCTTTTCCCCGATTGCCCTGATTCCGCGGGTCCTGCTGAAAGTCAAGTTGGATCAGGCCGTGGTTGTCCTAGTGGCTCCAGCTTGGTCCCGAAGGCCTTGGTTCCCTCTGTTGTTGTGGTTGGTGGAGGGTCCTGGCTGGCGGTTGCCAGTGGTATGTCCCCCGTCGTTTCCCCCTCTGTCCTGAGATTGTTTTGTCCTCTTGACCCTTCGTCTGCCGCTCCTGCAACTTCTCCTGCCTCCGATCCTGCACCGTACCCACCAGCAGCACCGGAAGCAGCAACCACCTGAAGTGCATCCTACTCAACACCCGCTCCGTCCCCAGACACACCGTTGAGCTCTGGAACCTCCTCGACACCGCATCCCCAGACGTCGCCTTCCTCACGGAAACCTGGATGAACGCCTCCTCAGCCCCCGACATCGCCATAGCCATCCCGGACGGCTACAAGATCATCAGGAGAGACCGCATCACCCAGACCGGAGGAGGCATCGCCATCGTACACAAGAGCACCATTCGCATCTCGGCTGCGTCCATCGACACATTCGGCGCTGCCGAATACCTCCACTTCCAGGTCCACATCGACCCCCAGATGACCCTCAGAGGCACCCTCATCTACCGACCCCCGGGACCGCGGACACAGTTCTGCGATGACATCACGGACTTCATCAGCCCACACGCCCTCCACTCCACCGACTACATCCTCCTTGGGGACCTCAACTTCCACCTGGAGAACAACAACGACCGCAACTCCACCACCCTGCTGGACAACCTGGCCAACCTCGGTCTGAAGCAACTGGTCAACACCCCCATGCACCAAGCCGGACACACGCTCGATCCTATCTTCTCCTCCAGCAAGTACGTCTCCTTCAGTCGCTCAACCGCACTCCACTGGACCGACCACAGCTGCGTCCACTTCAGCTTCGCTAAGAACACGGCCCACCACCACCCGAAGCAGGTTCCACACAGAAACTGGAGCAAGATCACCGCCGACCAGCTCACCACCTCCCTCAGCCAGAACCCCCCCGGCAGGACACCGGACCCTAACACAGCAGCCTGCAACCTCACACAGTGGCTGTCCACTAGCGCCGACAACCTCGCCCCACTGAAGGACCCACTCATTAGGCCGAGAAGCAAGAAAGCCCCCTGGTTCACCGACGAACTCAAAGACTCCAAGAAGGCCTGCCGCACCCTGGAGAAGACCTGGCTCCTCGACAAGACCGCCGACAACATGACCGCCCTCAAACTCGCCACCCGCAGACACCACCAGCTCATCCGCACCACCAAGAAGAAATCTCTGAAGGAACGACTGGACAAGAACGCCCATGACAGCAAGGAGCTCTTCAACATCGTCAAGGAATTCTCCAACCCCATCACCGGCAACAACGACATCGCCCCCTCACAGGACCTCTGCGACTCCCTCGCTTCGTACTTCCACCACAAGGTCGCCGACATCCACAACAGCTTCGGCGTTCACCCCCCGCACCCACCGATCGAACCCACGCACCCAGCCACCATCCTCCGGACATGGACCGAGGTGACCCCTGAAGACACGACTCGCATCATGAACACCATCCACTCCGGATCCCCGACCGACCCATGCCCTCACCACGTCTTCAACAAAGTGGCCCCCACCATCTCACCCCACCTCCGAGACATCATCAACGCCTCCTTCAACACAGCAACCTTCCCGGAGAGCTGGAAGCACGCCGAACTCAGCGCCCTACTGAAGAAACCAACAGCGGACCCGACCGACCTCAAGAACTTCCGCCCCATCTCGCTCCTTCCCTTCCCGGCCAAAGTCATCGAAAAGGTCGTCAACAAGCAACTGGCCGCCTTCCTCGAGACAAACGGATCCCTCGACCCGTCACAGTCCGGATTCAGAACCAACCACAGCACCGAGACCGCTCTCATCGCAGCCACCGACGACATCCGTGCCCTGCTCGACAACGGCAAAACAGCAGCACTCATCCTCCTAGACCTCTCCGCTGCATTTGATACTGTCTGTCACCGCACCCTAGTACAACGCCTCCACGACACCGGCATCCAAGGGAAGGCCCTAGACTGGATCACCTCATACCTCTCCGGAAGAACACAGAGAGTACGTCTGCCTCCTTACCGCTCGGAGGCCACCACGATCATCTGCGGCGTCCCGCAAGGATCGTCGCTCAGCCCTACGCTCTTCAACATCTACATGAAACCTCTAGCGGCCATCACTCGCCAACACAACCTGAACATCATCTCCTACACCGACGACACCCAGCTGATCCTCTCCCTCACCAGAGACCCCGACACCGCCAAAGCAAACCTCCACGAAGGGATGAAAGACGTCGCCGAATGGATGAAAGACAGCCGCCTAAAGCTGAACACGGACAAGACAGAAGTCCTGATCCTGGGACCATCACCCTCCGTGTGGGACGACTCCTGGTGGCCCCCGGCCCTAGGCACCGCACCCAAACCAACGGACCACGCACGCAACCTGGGCTTCATCCTGGACTCCACTCTTTCGATGACCAGACAAGTCAACGCCGTCTCCTCATCCTGTTTCCTCACACTCCGCATGCTCCGCAAGATCTTCCAATGGATTCCGACCGAGACGAGGAAAACAGTCACCCAGGCCCTCGTCACCAGCAGACTGGACTATGGAAACACCCTCTACGCCGGAACAACAGCCAAGCTACAGAAGAGACTCCAGCGCATCCAGAACGCCTCCGCCCGACTCATCCTGGACATCCCTCGACGCAGCCACATCTCGAGCCACCTCAGAGACCTGCACTGGCTCCCGGTCAACAAAAGGATCACGTTCAGACTCCTCACCCACGCACACAAATCCCTCCACGACCTGGGCCCAAGGTACCTCAACGACCGCCTGACCTTCTACTCGCCCACCCGCCAGCTACGATCCGCGAACCTCGCCCTCGCCGTCGTCCCCTGCTTCCAGAGAGCCACCGCCGGAGGAAGATCCTTCTCTTACCAGGCGGCAAAGACATGGAACTCCCTACCGGTCCACCTGCGGCTGACCTGGGACCACCTCGCCTTCAGGAAACAGCTCAAGACCTGGCTGTTCGAGCAGTAGCAGACCCCCCCCTCCCCAAGCGCCTTGAGACCCTTCCGGGTGAGTAGTGCGCGATATAAATGCCATGATTGATTGATTGATTGATTGCAGCTGGTGGGTTGGTTGTTGAGAAGCTGAACCTGGTGGCTTTGGGGTGTTCTCCTACTGTGGCTGAGTTTTTCCAGCAGTCCCGGCGCCCTTTGACTCTAGAGCCCTATGCTAGTCATTGGATGTCGTTTCAGGGTAGGTGTACGGCTCGGGTTGGTCTGCTTTGCAGGTGGAACCCGTGCGGATTTTGGATTTCCTGAAGGGTGGATTTGACTTGGGTCTGACAGTGTCCTCCTTGCAGGCTCAATGGGTGGCTGTGAGGGCCACTAGGGGTTCGTACTGTGAGCCTGTGGTTCCATTGGTGTCCCAGTTATTGCGAAGTTGTTTCCTCCAGAAGCCCATGGTTAAATTCTGTGCATCTAGTTGAGATCTTCCTTTGGTTCCTAGGGCCTTGCAGGTGGCTCCCTTTGAGCCTCTAGGTGAGTTGTCTGCGTTTTTTAACGATCAAGGTGTTTTTTTTGTCGCTTTTACCTCAGCTCGGAGGGTTGGGAAGTGAGGCTCCTTGCTTTGTTCGGAGCCCTTTTTGCGTTTTTTTTTACGGATCAGTTTGTTTTACGGTCTGATTATCCTTTGTGCCCAAGGTACCTTCCTTGTTTCACTGCCCAGAGGATCTGGTTTTGTCCGTGTTCTGTCCAGATCCTCTTTCAGAGGTTGAAGTGGGGCTGCACTGTTTGGACATTAAGTGGGCTCTTGAGGTGTACTTGGTGCGTACTAAGCCTTTTTGTAAGGTGTATTTGATTTTTGTGGCATTTGGACTGGCTGGTCAGGGTCTGAAGCCTTCTGGGGCTACTCTCAGTCGTTGGCTGAGGTGGGCTGTGGGGGCTGCGTATGATGCTTGCGGCATTCTGGCACCTGGGTCAGTGCAGGGGAGATTGACTCGGGGATGGCTGCTCACTGGGCTTGTTTTCAGTGGGCTTCCATGGCTGAGATCTGCAAGGCTGCTTCTTGGAGTGTTCCTCACACCTTTATGTCCCATTATCCTTTGGTGGTGGGTGGGTGGGACTAGATCTGTTGTGTTTGGACACGGGATGGTGTGTTCTGTTCAGGTGGTGTGAATTTCTGCTTGGGCTAATAAAGTCTGTTTTCTGCTACTTGGTGAAGCCGATTCTTGCTTTGGTATCTGCTCATGAGTTATTGACTGTGATGGGGAGGTCTGACAAGGAGGTAATGACTGGTTACTTACCGTAATATTCATTACTCTGAGTCGTAGACCTCCCAGTCACAGTCCTGGTTCCCATCCCTCCCTCCCTGTTCAGCTTCTTGTGCTTGGGTGTACAGGATGTGATTACGGGGGTCATGGGTTATATGCCATAGGCTGTAGGAGTGGCCTGGAGGGTAGTTTTGGGCTAATTGAGTTTTACTTGGCTGTTCTGGGGGGACGAGCTCTGCTCATGAGGTATTGATTGTGACGGGGAGGTCTACTACTCGGAGTAATAAATATTACCAGTAAGTAGCCAGTCATTACCAATCCAATTTCTTTTCTATTTTTTGGATTCATTTTAAAGAGTTTCTGGTAAACTAAACGTTTTGACAAGTGATCGAAGAATCTCTGTCTTTTAATAGAATAATAAATCTCCTTCATGTTCCAAGAAGCTATTTCAAGTACCATAGAGTCATGGCATCTAAATATATAGAGGATTATGTATCAAATGTGTGAAATAAGCAAATAACATGCATGAAAGTTTAAATGAGGAGCAGATGAAAAAGTAAAACAGAAATAGTATATTAGAATAATAAGGAAAAAGTGTTTTTAAAAGTATTGAAACAAAGGAGAGAGTGATAGGAAGGGAAAACAAGAGTGATAAGAGAGAGAGAATAAAAAGTAAGAAAATATTAACAAAATAACCTACTTACAGGAACTCAAACAATTCGGGGGTTTAGGAACCACAAGAGGATAAAAATGCACATCTTCACTCTGGAAAGTCCACAAAAAAGTGACTAGAAATATAACATGGGGCATGAGCAGGATGACAGGAAACATACCTTAAAAAGCGAAGAACATTTGATAAAGAAGACATGGTAAAGGAACGATTATTAGATTCTGAAATAGGAAAAATAAATTATCAGCGTTTTTTGTGAGAAACAGTAGCTTAAATATTCCAGGAAGAAAATATTTCCATCGCCTCTCCACCACAATTATCAAAACATTGTTTTAATTTTATTCATAAGCTCATCATAGGTTGTAGTTTTGTTGTTGTATGTGACTTTGAACAGACAAGGATAAAGCAATTCAAATCTTGCGCTGAGTGATCTGAGGTCAAGTCACATGTCCAAGAACTTCTTACGTCAATCTGCAGTAGTTTGGGAAACATTTTTTTAGATAAGCTGCTTGTTCCTGACAATTAAATATTCATATTACTTTTAGCTTATGAAATATCCTTTAAAAGAGCAGTATATTTCAAATATAAAAGTATAACTCCTCCAGGTTTAGAAGGTGAGGAAGGAAATTGTTGATTTTATCTGAGTCTGTGTGGTCTTTGAATATTTAAAGAAGTTGAGTCCATTGTCCATGTCCAATGTTTTTGGGATAAAAAAATTGAAATCATGCAGTAGAGTCATTTTCTTCAACTCCTGGCAGCCCATCAATCCTGAAATTGTGTATTCTATTTCTATTTTCCAAATCCTCTTTCTGTTTTTTTAGAAGGTTTATTTCTTGTTACCTAGATATTATTTTTGTGTGGAATGTTGTATTTTACACACTCGTTGTACATCAGAGGCTCTCTTCTCCATTTAAGATAGACCATGTATCTTCTCAAATCTGTAGTTTTTTATTTGTTTCTTCTATATACAGTTTTAAAGCTCTCGTTTCCGCAAATATGAAATCCAGAGAGACCAATAGGGTAAATTTGATGGGAGAATGAGGGTTTTTCTTTGATCTTTTGATTGTAGAAGTAGTAGAATCCATAACTGTTTTGCTAGAGTGCAATCTGGGAACATATGACATTGACAGATTGCGCTTGACGACTGCAGGGTGATCCATAGCATCACTCCTAGATGCAGGCTGCATAGTCTGTTTGTCTTTAGAGTTATTGCGGGAAGGTGGAAAAGATACAGTTAGTTTTACCCTCCTACTTTTGCCCATATGAGGTAAGTAAATGATGAATTGTAATTGTTTATTAGGATTACTAATTTGAGTTGTTTCACCAATATAGAGAACTGTGAAGTGCACAGCATTCCAGTATTGAGAAAAGAGAAAACAAGAGGAGTGTTAAATAAACATAAAGCATCAAATTATTGAGAATAGCTTCTAATCATAGGAACTTAAAGTGAAATGTAAATATGAGCTATATATGTATAATGGTAGAACTGGTAGTATTCTTGAGTGAAACAAACGAGCGCAGAACAGTTTTGAAAGTAAGTATTGCCGGATAGAGGCAATGTGGCCATAATCATGTGAGGTGAGCCGACAGTAAATGTATTAAAACTTAAAGGTCAGAAGTGTAGTAAACAACGTTAAAATAGCAGCCACTTATGAGGAGAATATGCCAAAGTACAAGGTTCATTGAATGCTTGGAAGACCCATAGAATACGTGTTTATCGATACCCACAACAGGACCATAAAACATTTCCAATGATGCCAAATGCATTTTTGAAAATGGAGTTGACAGTAGTAGTAGTAAATCAGCTTTATTCGGTAAGTTGGTTACAGACCATAAAAGCAAATACAATGTTACATTTCAACAATTATACAATAAAAATCATGTGAGTTAAAAGCAACCAGAATTTTAAAATGCTCTAATAAGAGCAAACATTTAAAATATGTGCAAAGTAGTAACCTTATAAGGTGTGAAAAAACAAAGATCATTTATAATTGTGTATTTATAAGATATACATAAATAACCACGAACACAAGAATTCATTAAATAGTGTCGCTATAGTTTAGAAAATCATAGGTAATAAAGTTTATGAGTCTTTGAAATGGGAGAAAAAGATAATCCCCCAACTGCAAAACTAGGATGCTTTGGGGGATATACCCCAAACAACGTTTGGTATCTTATGATTACAATCCTCCATCTTGGAATCTATAGTTGTAATAAGTCTTCTTTGCACAGTTTTGAGAAGGGACAAGAAAACCTTGTAGAAATATATTAACAATAACGTACAATTTGAAAAAAAAAAAAAAAAAAGAATTAATTCCATATAAAAAGTTTTCATCATTACAGTTTAGAAATATATTCTGGCATTCAACCTCAGATAACCAGCTGTACATCCTCAAAGATTTTTTCTGTGATAAAAGATACATTTAAGAAAAGTACTAACAGATAGGCAGACAAATTCAGAATCAAGGAATTGCAGCCATAACATGGCTGGGCGACACTTCTTGAAACCTGACCGTTTCAGTACGGAGACTAACCAAAGTTTGCGATGTGGGGCATAATATTTGCAGAACAGAATAGTATGCATTGTAGATTGCTCTGCTGTTTCATCGCATGGGCACACTGGCAAAAATTTCTCCCACGTATTTTTAGTAGGAAAGGCTACCATCCTATGGAAGATGTTTAGCCTAAATCTGGTCAATAGGAATCGCTCAAACTGTGACTGAACATACGTCAAGTATGGTTCAATCTCCAGAGTTGTCATCACTAGCATGGAGTGACGAACCGAAGGTTTCTGGACCTCGGCGCACATACGTGATTCTTCGACGTGGGACAGTGCCCTTAATTTTAATTCCTTCTTAGGTATTTCAGAAATAAGTTCTGGTGTCAGATAGTATTTACCCAATCCTAGGTCTATTAAGAAATGGTTTATGTACATCAGCCACTCAATCTTCCCCACGTGGTCTAATGACATGCAATCTACCAGTAACTTCTTTGTGAAGGTATTTTTAGTCGAAGTCCAAACGCGATACCACAGTAGGAGTGGTTCAATTTTTGCAAGGTCCTCGATGTGAGAAATGCCCAATTCTGTATGGGAAGCGAAGGTGGAAACTCGTTTTGGAACCGCCAGAATAAATCTCAAAAAGTTATTTTCTGCCACCTGAAGGGAGCCAGTATTTTTATGACCCCAAAGGCCTGCTCCGTACAGTGCTGTTGAAAGGCACTTCGCTTTGTAAATTCGAAGAAGCTCTACAGGTGGTCTCTTGCCCAATTTTTGTGAGAATTTTACTAGGGCAGCATTTGCCCTGAAAAGATGGTGTTTACGGGCCTCTATGGCTGGTTTCCAATTTAGCTTTGCGTCCATCATTACTCCAAGATATGGGTATTGGTCCGTCAATTCTAACCTTTCCTTATCTAAATAGATACTATTCCCCCTTTTTCTGCCCTGCCCCGCCACCATGACAAACGTTTTTTTTATGTTTATTCGAAGATCTAATTTGGCCATGAAACTTGCATACCGTTCCGTTGCTTTTTGTAATTCTAGAGGGGTACGTGCAAGTATCACGGCGTCATCCGCATATAAGAGTGCTGGTATTGAGCGTTCTCCAACTCGTGGGAGGTCCTGAGCCCCCTCTAACATCTCCATCTCAAGACCATTAGTGTATAACGAGAAGAGGAAGGGGGCCAGGACACAACCCTGCCTTACACCACGCTCTACAGCGAATGAGTTCGAGAGTTCTCCCCGGACTCCAAATCGTACCCTGGCAGAGGCCTTCATGTATAATTCACGGAGAAAAGATATCAAAATCTGGTCCACGCCCATTTTACTAAGAACTATCCATAACTTTGAGTGAGAAACACAGTCAAAAGCCGCGGACAGGTCAACATAAACCATATACAATCTACCCCGCTTTGCAGAGACATATTTCCCCATAATTAGGGACAGATTTAGGGCCTGCTCTATTGTCCCAAAGCCCTCCCTGAAACCAAACTGGATATCAGAGAGGACCCCGTCATCGTCCACCCACTCCTGGAGTCGCTGGAGAACGACTCTGCCCAGTACCTTCCCCAGAGAGTCCAGGAGCGAGATTGGACGATAGCAGGAGACATCCTCCCTGTCTCCCTTCTTAAAAACAGGGACCATAATTGATTGTGTCCAGGATTTAATTAGGCCACACCTCATTACTGCGTCAAATACCCTTTTTAGGATGGGAGTCCACAGTTCTAGATTAGATTTAAAAAAGTCCACTGGCACGCCATCCGGGCCAGGGGCTTTCCCACTTTTGCTTGCTTTAACTGCATTGGTAATTTCAGTTAGTGTAATATCTATTAGAATTGGAAAGGAGTTGGGCTGGGTATTACAAACATTGTCTTCTGTGGATTCCACTTCTGGAGTTTTGGCAAAGATTCTTGAGAAGTGGTTTACCCACGTTGGGCCATCAATTGCCACGTCTATCATTGGATGGTTGCTATTATCTTGCAAGAATGGCGCCCTGAGCAGTTTCCAGAAGGCATCAGTATTTCTAGTCAGGGAGCTCTCATGAAGTTGGTCCCATAATGTTTGTTTCAGTTCTTGTCTCCTACCCTTGCAGGCTGAGGTGTAGGTTCTTCTTAGCCTCCTAATCTCATCCTGATCTCTAGGGATTTTTGAGAGGGCTTGCTTTAATTTTTTATGTGCTATAGAGCAACTATGGTCAAACCACCCTCTTTTTCTCCTCCCATTAATTTTACACTTTTTAGTTAACTGTTCCTTTATCTTATCTAGGATTTCCCCGAAGTTATCCAGAACCTCCTGGTCCCCCGTGTTGGTATCTAGGCATTTTACTACTGCCTCGTATGTCGCACGGACCACCCTTTTTGTTAAATCTACGGGGTCTATCTTACCCCAGCCTAGGGTGTAACCATTTATTTTTTTGAGGTATATTTCGTGTTGGGTAAGAATGGAATTTATAGACGAAAGCGGCAACTGACCTTGGTCCAAAGATAGAATTATAGTCAGGGCAGCGTGATCACTTAGAGTATTTATAAGAGTCCTAAAATTTCCAACCTTATTTACTAATGAGGCTGTAGCCAATATATAATCGATTGTCGACTCACAGCCCCTTCCCAAATAGGTTGGTTCCAACTGGCCGTTCAGAGAATTTGGGGTATTTAATATTATGAGGCCTAATTCGGACATAGTTTCATTTAGGAAGTTTCCCACCACTGAATGATTAAAATGAATTATTTGACCGTCTATTTCATCCGCCATCCCGCAGAGATTGGTGTTACTTCTAGCACAGGGGTGATGATTAAAATCACCCCCCCATATAATACTTGGGGGATCCTGGGTTTTTTTCTGTTTGGACCAAGTTACCAGTTTCTTACGGAGAGCCCCTAATATTCCGAGTCTGTCAGTTTCTATCGAATTATCGTATAAATTTACGACAAGAATAGTCTTTTTCCCCTCAAATGTTAGTTTTAATATCTGATAGTTTGGTTCTGATTCAAGGGGTATAATCTCTAGGCCCGGTAGAGTGTTCGCTATGTAGATCGTTAGCCCACCTTTTGGTCTACCATGCGAGACAGCTTTTGCTGGAATAAAAAAGGTTTTATACCCCGTTAAATGTAACTCAGATGTTACCCATGTCTCCTGCAAGCAAATCACATGGTATTCCTGTACATAATTTAGCATAGTCCCATCTATAATTTTTCTCTTGAGCCCCGCGATGTTCCAGAATAAAAATTTTATTCTTACATTTTTCTGGGTTTCATCAGTTCTTTCAATCTGATCTATTCCTTCTTGGGAGGAGCTCTTTGCGGTAGAATGGGCTCCCACTCTTAGTGTGGCAGATATACCATTTATTGGATTATCTGGTGGATAGAGTCCATCTTCAGTGGCTAGGCTATATGGTAGCTCAACCATGGATTCCTGCAAAAGGGGGGTTTCTTCTTCATTTGCAGATGGTAGGTCGCCTAATACATCTTGCTCTTTATCTTCTAGGGTTTTACCAATGTCATCCCCTTCCACAATTGTATGATCTTGTACAATACAGGGTTCTAAGGGAGACCGTCTTTGCGGGACTCTCCAGTGCCATCTAAGTCAGTCAACTTCATCTAAACCAAAAATAGAGAAACGATTGTATGTGGGCATGTTAAATCCATAATGTGAGGGAAAATTATAGTTGTTACTATGGAACTCCCTATGTGACTGGGGATAAGGACAATAATTGTCCATATTTTGGCGCAGGAGTCGGGGACCCACTTCCTTCCAGTCCAAATAGGAATTTTTTGCTGGAATAGATTTCGAGTGTAAGGTTGGGTCTCTTGGATAGAAATAGCTAACGTAGTGGGTGGAGATAGAGGCTCCTCCTCTTGTTTCAAACCAGTCTCCGATGAACCTTACTGCTCTATGGTCTTTGAAGTTTATAATTATCACGTCACCAGTTCTGTCTTTGGGTCTTGATCCCACCCAAATTGCTCGTCTCACTGTCAAAATTTCTCCATTGATATGGGCTGGTAAAGGTCTATTCAGGTCATGCCAATGGATAGTTTTATTTTTTAGGGCGTGATGATCCTCTCTGACCCCCTTTGCAAGCTCTGGTACCCCTGCCATAATAATCGTGTAAGGGGCCGATTGTGGTGGTAAATCTACTATTCTTTTTATTTCTCCAGATAGCTGAGTAGGTGGTAACATTCCCTTATCGCTCACAGCTGCTTGATTTGCTGGTTGAGAGATTTTATCTACTAAAGGATTTTTGATAGGTTCCTTCTTATCCCCTTCCCTTTTATTACTAGATAGGACAGTCTCCCTATTTCCCTGAGAGTTAGCTTGAGGGGAAAATTTCTCCTTACTAGTTTTTGATTTGTCTGTTTTAAACAGAGCTTTTTTCCCCTGCGTGCTGACTGCTATTGCAGGCGCTATACTTGTGGAAGAGTGCGGTATTGACAAAATAGGAAGTATTGTATGATTACTATCAATATTTTTGTCATAAGTGCTTTGCAATTTTGTCAGGGCGGCAGTATTCCCTTCTATTTTACTGCCCAAGCTATCTAAATGTGTACTTATCAATCGTGTTCTCTCTAATAGGGGGAGTAGGAGGGATTTCATTAGAACCTCTAATTTATTAATAAAGTCTACTTCTAGGCGTAAGGTGTTTAAGGGTTCTGGGAGATTAGAAGTAGCAGGTAGGTTATTTATCTCTATGGGAAGAGAGGGTCCAGCCGGCTTGGAAGATCTTGTATTATGAGTAGCAGGAGGACTGATTTTTTGTGTTTTCATAGAATTTATCGCAGACGGAGACCCCCTTTTTTTCCTTGTTGTTTTTTTTTGTATTATTTTTTTCCCTCTAAAACGCTGATCTAAAGACAATGGGGAAGTTGAGAATAATTTGGGAGTATTCGATAAACCAGATGTATTTGAAGAGGATAAGGAGGAGTTTGAGATTAGCACAGTGGTAGCGTTAGTGGTGGATTGTGTGTCATCATCATTCTCCACCCTTGAGGCTGTTAAGGGAGTAAGGCTCTGAGCTAAGTCCAAATGTGTCCTCCCTGGAGAGACAGCTTGCGCTAATGACCCCAGGGAGGAACGTTTCCCCGTTAATAGGTCGATTGAAAGGCGCTTTTCTGTATCTGCTATTTCTTTTTCAAGTACATTGGAGACCCTCTTAAAAAATTGGTCAATTGACCCAGTAGCAGTTCCATGTAATGTATTTACCGTTATAGTGCGGGATCTACCCTTTTGTTTAGACATGATGGAATACTAGTTCACAAGTAGTATGATGAGGGCTATCCAAGAACGAATACGCAGATACAGTACAAAGATGGTATATACGTTAAGAGAGATAGATGGTATGGTGTGAGGTGGATCCAGTGCAATATTTAACAAGTCATAAAAACGGTGACACCGAGTCCATAAGGCAGTCTTACCGCGTCGTAAATGTTAGAGGGGTGGCCCGTCCCGTCCCTCGTCGTCCTTTGACGGCCCTTTGCCCGGGCTTAGCCCGGCGCTACCCGCGCGCGGACCCGCGTCGCGGGGGAAGAGTGGAGTTTAAATGCGCCTCAGTGCGCGCGGACGTCGTTGGCGGCTTTCCGGCCGCAAGGGAGCCTGGGGGTTGTGGTCCCTATCCTTCACACTGCGGCCGCGTAAGGAAAAGCTGCGGCGGCGGGAGGAAGGGATCAGCCCGGTGAATGGCTCAGCAGCACGCAGGCCACACCGCAACCAGTTCTGCTTCCAGGTAGGTTTTCACAGAGCACCCGCTCTGCCGGGGAAGAGTGGAGTTTAAATGCGCCTCAGTGCGCGCGGACGTCGTTGGCGGCTTTCCGGCCGCAAGGGAGCCTGGGGGTTGTGGTCCCTATCCTTCACACTGCGGCTGCGTAAGGAAAAGCTGCGGCGGCGGGAGGAAGGGATCAGCCCGGTGAATGGCTCAGCAGCCAGCAGCCCACACCGCAACCAGTTCTGCCTCCAGGTAGGTTTTCACAGAGCACCCGCTCTGCCGGGGAAGAGAGGAGTTTAAATGCGCCTCAGTGCGCGCGGACGTCGTTGGCGGCTTTCCGGCCGCAAGGGAGCCTGGGGGTTGTGGTCCCTATCCTTCACACTGCGGCCGCGTAAGGAAAAGCTGCGGCGGCGGGAGGAAGGGATCAGCCCGGTGAATGGCTCAGCAGCCAGCAGCCCACACCGCAACCAGTTCTGTCTCCAGGTAGGTTTTCACAGAGCACCCGCTCTGCCGGGGAAGAGTGGAGTTTAAATGCGCCTCAGAGCGCGCGGACGTCGTTGGCGGCTTTCCGGCCGCAAGGGAGCCTGGGGGTTGTGGTCCCTATCCTTCACACTGCGGCCGCGTAAGGAAAAGCTGCGGCGGCGGGAGGAAGGGATCTGCCCGGTGAATGGCTCAGCAGCCAGCAGCCCACACCGCAACCAGTTCTGCCTCCAGGTAGGTTTTCACAGAGCACCCGCTCTGCCGGGGAAGAGAGGAGTTTAAATGCGCCTCAGTGCGCGCGGACGTCGTTGGCGGCTTTCCGGCCGCAAGGGAGCCTGGGGGTTGTGGTCCCTATCCTTCACACTGCGGCCGCGTAAGGAAAAGCTGCGGCGGCGGGAGGAAGGGATCAGCCCGGTGAATGGCTCAGCAGCCAGCAGCCCACACCGCAACCAGTTCTGCCTCCAGGTAGGTTTTCACAGAGACAGTAGAAAATCAGAGACAAATTAAAATCCAAGAGTGTTTCAGGCAATTTTAAGATGGCAGATGCTATGAAAGAAATGCTTGCACTTTTGTTGAATCCGTGTACTATGGAAATTAGTAGAAATGCTCAAACTGCTTACATCTATGTAGAGAGCAAGTTTAATACAGCTGGCATGTCACTCTTCTTTATTAATTATTGCTGCCTTCCGTGTGTGTCAGGTGAAGAGTTTTGGGGTCAAACTGTTGTCCAGTATTACTGACTTGATAGTATTACACTATGAGCCATTCTTACAGAACATTAAAAAGAATATAACAAATGGCATAGAGTACAGGTTGGACTTGACGGTCATTGGTATATTGCGCAAATGTCTATTTTATTGAACATTTTATATCTTTTTATGGTGATACTCATGTTTTACCAGCAAAATAACTTGTTGAGGATGATTCTGTCATTAGCACTTTCATGTGCTGATATATAAGAGCCAGAAATGCAACGAGATTCCGTAAACCACCTAAGAGTGGTGGATGGGCTTTCCACAACTTTAAGTACTATTGTTTTGCTGCCATGCTAGAACACATGGGTTTTCTTATAAATGCCATTTTTTGCACAACCTCATTTGATGCAGGCTTCTGTCAATTTCTCAGCTTAGCTTTGGAGTAGAAGTGAGGGGGTTTGTGTTTCCGTTCATCGGACCAAGGTATTATTAAAAAATATATATTTTACAATGATGAGATCTACAATTAGCCTCTGAATAATCCGTACTCATCAGTTCCATAGTAATCAAATTAGCAGATATACTCCAACACGGAGATATGTAGCTCTCCTGGATATTGTTCATGGCATGTATTGCCAGATATAGGTAAAAGCTCTGCCAGTTCTTGAGGTGCAAAACAAAGCACATGGTGAAGTGCCCACCATCTTTAAACCCAGCTGCATCATGTAAAAAGCAATCACGAACAGCAACCCCTGCTTATTTTGCAGAAAAACTCACCATCCCTGTTGGTTTTCAGCGCACTCTCGGTATGGACACCATTAGACTGCAGACTAAGAAGTGTAAAAAAAGTAAAAACAAGACTGAAGGCCTTTTCCATCCATGCACTCAGCATCCAGAACAACATCTGAGTATCCAAGGGACTGCCCCAATGCTGCTTTGGGCCACCAAATATTGCTGTTTGCTAAACACAAAATTAAGCATTATAAGACAAACATTCCACTTGATGCAGCAACTGTGAGTGTAGGAGGAGCCAACATAGAGGGGCTGATCTATTGCAAATGTTTCTGCGATATCATTGGCTGTAGGTAATATTGAGACTTCTTAGTCATAAATGAAGCCATATATTTCATAAATAAGTATTCATCTCAGATGACCTAATTGCAACAGGATTAGATCCTCTTGGTTTATATTCAATATGTGTTGCTATTTGTTGGACTTGCCCTTTCTGCAGAGTGATCTTCAAACTTTTTGACCTCACGCTATAGTTTTCTGAACCCGTTTTTGTAGACTTTTAGGACTCTGCATTTCACCACTTCTAACCAATGTTAAACTGCTTATGCTCTCGCCTTTAAACATGGTAAAATTAGATTACACTTGATTGACACATCTAATTTATTATGCCCCGAATAAAGGGGTGCTAAATATACCCAGGGCCTGTTAATTAAATGCTACTAGTGGGCCTGCAGCACTCATTGTGCCACCCACTAAATTGGCCCATTTGAACATGTCTCAGGCAGTGCTTAATTTGAGCTGGTGATTTCTGGTACTCTGCACCGGCACTTAATCATCAACACAAGCACTGTTCATGAGCACCAATTAGAGACACATTAATGTATGGTAGGCACGAGGAGATTAAGTGATTTTCCCAGATAAACAGGATGTTGAGACGGCGCTGAGACTCAAACCTGGTTTCCCAGCTCCGAAGTCAGCATCTCTAGCAATTACACCACATCCTCTCCCTATTTTCATGGTTAGTAGTTGGTTCTTTTTAGACGGCGCTAACATGAGAAATGGGCTGGTGCAAACTGCGCCCTGACTACAGCCCCGGCACTTATGTTTTTTATAAATTAACCACTGGTCTCAGGCCTCCCAGTGCAGCCTGTGGGTGTAGTTTTAAACGCCATATCAACCTCGCAAAATAAACCTTTTGCCATACCTAAACCATCCTATTTTAATGCATATACGTCACCCCTAGGGTAGGACCTAAACAACCCAGAGGGCAGGGTCCAGTGTATTTAAAAAGTTGGACATGTACTTAGAAGTTTTACATGTCCTAGTAGTGAAAAACTCTAACATTCATTTTTCACTACTGCAAGGGCTATCTCTCTCATATGATAACATTGGCTTCCTCATTACATTTAATCAATGATAGCTTTAAATTGGGTGCAGATAGGCTTGCCAAGTTTGGTGTCTAAAGAGTTGTAATTTAAAGACCTCTTTAATGGGAAAGTTGGATTTTAAATCACAATTCCGAAAATGCCACTAATAGAAAGTTGGCATTTTCTTTTCCTAACCATTTGGTGCCTGCAAACTGTTTACTGGGTCACATGACTAGGTGTAGCTGGCAGTTGGTGCTTGTGTATTTCTCCCAGACAGTGAGACAAAGAGAAGATAGGTGTTGGAAGGATGGGTCACTCTGAGGTAACGAGGGGGCGGAGCTGTCACCTAGCACACATGCACATCACAAAGGCCCTGCCTGAACACACTCAGAAAGAGTTTGTCACTAATCTTTTGTGTCCCCAGAAAAGCTGGGCCCATGGCAGGTAGGAAGGGGTTTACTGACACCTCAGAGGGGTGGTGGAAACCTCCAGAACATCCTACTTCAAAGGGGGCACTACCTATGAATATTGGACCCTGAGACCCAAATCTTCAGTACTTATCGAGACCAGTGGAAGACACAGAAGGACTGCTGTGCTGCTTTGCTGAAAGAAGGACACCACTCTGCTGCCCTGCTGCCCTGCTGCCCTCCTGCTTGAGTGAGAAGAAATGAACCTGCATCTTGGACCCAAGATGACCAGAGTGACTCCAAGGGCTAGCTGGCTGGCCTTTTGATCAGAGCCTCAAGGACAGAATAGGCTCCAACAACCTTGAACCGAGCACCTAGACTCTTACAGACACTATGACAGACACTCTTTATGGTGGCCAAAAGTAGGATGGGCTGCAGCTGTTTAAGTGACTGTTGACTACCTCTGCACTTTACTTTTGGCACAGTTTATTAATGATTTAGTCAGATGTGATTTATAAGGCCTTCAATAATTTAATATTATTTCTGTACTGTTGTCAGTTGTGAAACGCATACCAAACTCACATTCCATGTTACAAAACGGGAATGAAGATACTTTGTGGGAAAACCAGTTTCCCTCTGTGGCACTGGACCTTGCAGCTAACCACCAGTCTGCCAACGGCACTTTAGAAAAAGCACACCTGTGCTTCAACATAAAGCTGTGTCATATTTGAAGAATCCCTAAGGCTTATATTTTTAACTCGTCTCCCCATTTAGTTGCTCATGAGCAACAATGTTGCGGCTGGTGCCTCCAGAACTAGATACAGCACACAGAGCCGGAGAGGACTTTTATTCAACCGGGCATTTACCCGGTGAACTGGAACACCTGGAGGTGAGTTTATAGGGCAGGGGGACTCTACTGGTGCCTCTGTCACTTTCACCAGCTCCCTGAGATGAATTGCATCAGGCATGGGGAGGCTTCAAGACAGAGGGAAGGAGACTGAAAGAGGGAGAGGGAAGATGCGATAAGAGAGGAGAGAAAGAGAGAGGATGGATGGATGGATGGATGGATGGATGGATGGATGGATGGATGGATGGATGGATGAATGGATGAATGGATGGATGGGTGGATGGATGGATGGATGGATGGATGGATGGATGGATGGATGGATGGATGGATGGATGGATGGATGGATGGATGGATGGATGGATGGATGGATGGATATTACGCTAGGAGATAAAGGGCACGGGGCTGATTTGAGCATCATTGCCAGTTCTGCTTTAGTTCCCAGTCCGGCCCTGACAGCACTCCATATGAAGCCTTCAGTACTGGACACGATAAGCTACAGGTGTTCTCCAGAACTAAACACAGCACTTTAGATAAGGCGTCCAGTACTTGGCACAGTGCTACAGAGTGTGTGTTCAGAACGGTACACAACACCAGATGTGGCCTCCAGAACTAGACACGATATATCAGAGGTGGTATTTGGAACTACACATAAAACTCGAGGTGGAACCACTAGTGACAAACACAACATAGAAGGGGTGACCTAAACTGGGACACAATATGACAAAAGAGGCCTTTAAATGTAACTCAGTACACTAGGCGGGGTTCCGATAACTGGACACAGTCCTCCAGATGAAACTTCAAGCACTTAATGAAATAGCACACCAGATGAGCAGTGTAGAACCCAACACAAAAACCCAGATGTGGCCTCCAGAACAGGACACACAACGCTATTTTTTCTATAGAGGTAGTAACAATGTCCTAAGTGAGGCATTGAGAACAGGGGGTAATATTCCAGATGCCTGCCGCAGAAGAGGACACATTACTCCAGAGGAGACCTTAGCAATAATGTTACAGGGGAAGAGAGAGAGAGAGAAAGAGGGAGAGAGAGAGAAAGAGAGAGAGTTGCATTTTTTTTGCAGAATGTTTACTGCTGCTACATGTGACTGCTATATGTGACATATGTGCTGCTACAGGTGGTATGTGTTTGAAAACACGTACACCTCTGCTGTCCGTACTCTACATTGTTGTTGTGTAATGAAAGCACTGCAGCTGTGTATGCTGTATTTGTGTGTGTATTAGTGGAGCATGGTAAAAATATGTTACTACACAAAAGCGAAAAATATTTACTTTGACAATCCTCGTTTTATTTGTTTCACTGCTGCGTTCATCAACAATTATTCAAATATGTTTATACTGCAGAGAAAGGTCTGCCCATTCTTCCAGGTGCTCAAAAGTCTTGGGAACATGTTTCAAACTTGAACATGCACTGCTGTTATGCTTACTCTGCAGCGTCGCCGTGAAATATCTTAAACAAACAGTCCAGTACAATAGGTCTGACGTCGTTTACCTCAGGGCGAACCAGCATCCCTTGAAAGAATGAACTGCTCGGGAACTGGTACTGTCTGTCGCAAGTCCCTCTCGCTGCTGCCTCTCAGTCCCTCCCGCACGCGCTGCTCTGTAAATGTTTAACGCTCTTCCAGCGGGATCACGCTGTGCCCGTGGTGACAGTTTGAGCTCAGCAGGTTCCGTGGTGTCAGAATATATAATGGACACGGTGGCTCGAGGCCAAGAAGGTGCACACCCCATCCTCCACTCAGCAGCCTGCTCAGCTGCCCGCGCGCGAATCAATGCCCGGACCTGAGCTGTCAGCACTACTCAGGCACGAGTTTTGTTTCATGGTAGCTGTTATAATGTAGACGAAAGTAAGATATATATTAAAGGAGAGGCTGGCCGCACCAGTTTACCCTAACCACCATTCGTGCGTGCTTCTGTAATTCTTTAATTCTGAAATCGTTTAGGTATCTATCAACTTTTTGACGCGAAAAGTGGGGGTGGGTGAAAGGGGCTTTGCTTTCTATCTGAATTTGTGGACCTTCCAGAAAAAATGCTCTTGGTTATTTTTATGACTAGTTTTGACTACTGGTCCAGTGACGATGGGAGTAGTTAATCTGTCACTCCTGTTTGCACTGCTTCTTGCCCCATCATCTACCGCGCACTGCGTGAATCTCCATACATAATGATTGCTTTTGTTTTGGGCACTTCGCATTTTTCAGCAGAACCCCTGGATAGTAGACTTTGCGCAAGAAAACGAAAGGGGGTGGGTGGAAGATGTCAGAGCTGCAGAGTGGATGTCCACTAGTGTTGGGGGGAGGGAAGTAAGCACCGAGCGCTACTTGGGGTGGAGGGATTTCCTTGTCGGCTGAGGTGCCAGTTACGCACTTGCTGAAGCGCCGCTAATAGTCTGAGCTTCCGACAGGGCAGGAGATTCCGCCGTAGGAGGAGCCGCGAGCCGTGAGGTCACAAGCCCTCAGCCAATTGGGAGCGCTGCCGCGTGCGCTGGACTGTCTGTGCTCTCTGTGCAGCTCGTGCGGGGAGCCGGTATCGCTGCTGGGACAGGGGAGCAGCGACCAGGGGTCGCCGCTGACAGCAAGGCACTGAGGACAGGCAGCAGGGGACCGAGGGCGTGCTGCGCACATAGCGCTGAGAGGCGAGCTGCGCAGATAGCCTAGCGCAGGTGCGGTATCGTGGTCGTGGAGCTTCGTGGCGGAGGGGACCACTGTGCAGGGTGTCAGTGACTCTCAGCAGGGAGCGGAGGCTGAAGAAGACTTATTGGGATCATTCTGCGCGGGGAACCCTGGAGTGACAGGAAGAAAACACCAGGGATCAGTGAGCTGCGCGGGGTACGCGGACACCTTAAATACAGCAGGTGAGCGGCGCTTAGCAGCCCCATCTACATCTGTGAGCTTTAGCGTGTTTGATTTCTCTCTGGGTATTTCTCTGTGTGTTTTTGCTGCCCACCTGTGTGTTATGTTTGCGTGTATGTGTGTTGCGTTTCGGGTTGAATATTTATGTGTGTCTACATCCAAGCTCTCGTGTCAGTATGCCTTCCTGTCCTTTGCTCCGCCACAGTTCCCACTGCTTGGTAAACTGGTTGTTAATGTAGCGTTTCTCAACTTTTAGAAGGTCAGGGTTGAGTTTAAGGTGATCAGACTGAATGTGATGCGATTTACACTAGGCGGTGGGGTTCAAGGTGTTAAGGCTCAGTCTTTCTCCTTTCACTAGAATGTGGAGCCCTGGTATGAGCCCACCCTGACGGTACAAGACCTACACAGCATATACCGTGCGAGATATTGTGCAATCACACCCCCTTCAGACTGCATATGTGATGCGAGTTACACTAGACGATGGGGTTCGAGGTGTAAAGGGCTCAGTCTTTCTACTTTCACTTGACTGAGGCCAGCCACCCTGATAGTACCAGACCTACACAGCATATACCTTGCGAGATATTATGTAATCACATCCCCTTCCCATGAAGACGCAAGCGTGCCCATCCGTGATATAATGACTCATCGGTGGAGGGAGTTTACCTCAGACATACTCCAGCGTCCCAAGGGAAACGCCCTTAAAAATGTTGCTTAAAGAATGTGTGAAGGGCTGTGAGAGGAATGAAATACGTTCTCTAGTGTATATGGAGCATGATACACCTCGGATCTGGCAGGGGCTGGCTGGTGCCTCGCACCTTGAGAGACAGTCATTAAGTAGCTTTGCAAGGATGCCATTGGCCCTGGTGCAAACAAGGGCAATGGTCCCTTTTACAGCTGTTGGGGTAGTATAAATGCAACAATTATCAGAATTCAATGGGCCCCGCTGCCACTGCACCTGCTGCACCAATGGTAGCCACGGAGATGGTGCACTTTGCGCCCTCCTGCAAAGTAAGCGGCACAGCTTTTGATGTAGAGACTCAGACTGCAGCATGCAGTCAGTCCCGCTGCAGGTTTTCACTTCTTGGAGGACTTGGTGTTTGTTTTAGAAAGGCTGCTGAGAAGTGAGAGTAGGTATGGCGTGTCAGCTGATGGTGATCAGCTTCAGGGAGGCGGCTGTGAGGCCCTGCGTTCAGAGGTGGTTGTCAGCGCACGTCATCTGTGGTGTGGTGAGGTGAGGTGGTCTGCGTGTGTGGATCACAGCCAGTGCCTCACTTCTACCAGCAGCTTCGGCACTCTCGGCACGCTGGCCAGCGAGCGCGCCACTGCTCTGTGATTTATACTATGATTAAAGAATTGCAAGGACCTGCCAAATGTAAAGTAAACATTAGGAGTGCTCGCGCCGGGGCCTGTAAACACTTGGAGTCTGGGGTGGCCTGGTCCAAGTCCCGCACTCGCACACCTCCCAGGTTTACATATGCGATATGGGGCTCCTGCGCAGAGGATCACGCGTTTCCGTGTCATTGTTCTTGGGATCTTTCTAGTGTGCCGTGATTCTTAGCTGGGTGGACAGACTTCTCTTGGCCTGTTCTGTGCGTGGGACTTAGGGGGGGGGGGGGTCTCCGTATCCACAGATTCCTGGTCTCTGAGGCGCCCCCAGGCTGCAGTTCCTCTTTCCCGGGTGAATGATTGAGCTGGGGCACTTGTCACGCTCAGATTTCCCATACACGCGTCCTAATCCCTTTCAGCGCTCTGCCTGGCTGGATGGGGGCTCAGCAGGCATGCCAGAGAGGCCATCTGCGGTTGCATTTCCACTCGACCATTCCTGTTTATGTTTTTGTCTAACGTACGCAATCCCAAACCAAGTTTGTCGGAACGTTGTGAGAGGATAAAGAGATGATGGGTGGGCTGTGATGTCCCGCAGCGCAGCACTTTGCACCCCCGGCAGCAGCATATTATGTAATACGCCGCTCGGGCGCCTCTATTGCCGGGAACCCTCTTCCCCAGCGGAAACGCTGCTCTTTTGAAGAAATTGCTTGAATGTTTCTGTGGAGTGTGGAGTTAATGGGCTGATCATTTTTGTGACGCGCTCTACATTCCCATAGGTCTGTAAACGCAGCGGTACTCATTTATTTGTTATTGCAGCTACTGTTCTGGTTGATTTGGGTTTTTTTTTTACAGGGTGTGATAAATACAAGTGCGCTGCTGGTTTCTTTTACGTCCAGTCGTTACCGTATGGCTATGTGAACACATGACGAACTGTAAAAGAAAATCAATTCTCATTCTGTGTGCCTTTTAGACCCGTTGATGGTGTCTGTTGGTTTACATTCGTATAGTTTGCCAGTGGTGTGTTCTTCGCTTGTTTCTGTTGGGCACTCTCGCTGCAGTGCTCAAAAGGCGCATGTGACGCGGCTGGTTCCAGCAGAAACCATTTTAAACTTGCCAACTGGCATTCGTGTCAGTATAGCTGCACCGCATACTCTAGTCGGTTGATGTCGGAGAGGAACTCCTAGAGACCCCGCGTATACACTTCATACTAGTTTGTCAGCGCCTTGCTGTGCTAAATCTCACGCGCCAACTATATAGCGCCAAGAAGGGGGTGTTACAGAACGCTACCACACCTACTTCACGTCGCCGTTGTTTGAGTAACAGCAGTCATCAAACATTGCGGTAGAAAGGCAGTAGAACAGATGCACGTTCTTACATGGCTGTTTGTATGCAGCTCAGCTCGTAAAAGGGTATTTTAAGTGTATGCGTCAGTACTTGCACTTCACGCAACCCCTATTCTCTGTAGATTGCCCTGTCGTGTCGATACTTTGACACTGTTGGGTGCTTGAAAAGAGGCGCTTCCTGGCACTCAAAAACACTGGCAACTTTGCTATAACTTGCCGGGATGGGGTGCAGGGCTGTGGTGTTGTACCCGCTAGAGCAGGGGTTGGTTGCATGCAGAGCCCACCCTGCACTTAGGATATCATGCCCCCATATCAGTGCCATGGAGGAGGAGGAGACGAACAACATCACAACACCTTCCAAACTGCCTCGCATCAATAAGCTAGCATTTCTATGATCTTTGCGTTTCATCCGATCTGTTCACCGTCTTCTAACAAGTCAGGGTGAGCTGACGTGACGTCATTGTTGTTACGTGTGCACACGATTACAGTCAGCGTTTTGGTACAGAGCCCCAATAAAGGAATGGCAATCGTTTCTACGTGTTCACAAAAGTATCCTCAGATGACGTATGCCATACATTGTGTGTATATATCGCCCTTGTATCAACTAAAAAACCCTTTCGGAACATAGTTGTCCTCCTGTTCTTATAGTCGCCTTGCAGACTTAACTTAAGAATGTGCAAAAAAAAGTTCACTTAAAGTGCCCGGAAGGTCTTGATTTGTACCGAGGTTCTATTTAACGCCCACCAACGTAAAATAAGGTCGTTCTGTTAAAGCAAAGCGGGAACACCGGTGCACCGAACGCCTGGATGACTGTGTAACCCAGAAAGCATGCTGCAGGCCCAGAAGCCCTTCATTCTTCCAGATAAACTGGCTTCAAGACTTAATGAAGAGTGTTGGAGGTTATAAAATGCACATTAGCGCAACAAGAGGCGCGAGACTGTAAAAAGACTCCATTGATTTTCTCTTGATCGTTTGCTTTACTCGCGAAGCTTTTATTTACATAGCACGCCTGGCTAGATGTTTTCCTATTACTGCCTTTCCCTGTGGGTCTAGGCGCAGAGGGTATGACGAGCCTCAATCATTACCCGCTTAGTAATTGCAGAAATTAACTGATGCAGACACCTGAATTAACTCGCATACATTATAGATTTTTTGTGGTGACAATGGTTCAGCCAGTTTATTTGTGTTTGAGCCACATTCGCCGAGCTCGTGTTAAGATAAGATTAGGCCTTAATTTACAACCGGATATTGGAATTGTTTTATGACGTTTAATGTGTTGGCGCACACCGTAGTCTAGGTTTCTGATGATGTCACGGCATGGTAAATATTTACGGACTCCAATTGGAACATTTACGAATGAGGTTGCACGGTAGAGGACCAACCCGTGCAACCTCATTCGTAAATGTTAAAAGAAAAAGTAAGCCACATATTCTTGGTAGGAAAACCATGCTTTGCGCTTCTGGTGACTTACAGTCAGCGGCATTGGAATTATATGAAGGAAAAGATCAAAGTACGAGACAGGGTTGACTAAATTATGCAGCAAGAAAAGGCAAATTATGCGGTGTAATGTGGTACATTTTGTGGCAGTGTTACTTTAATAAATTGAATTTCTTACTCATGTTAATGCTGCCCGGGAAAAGGTTCCACCTCATTAACAACAGTTTACCCCCCCCCCCCACCCTAAAAAGAAAGCAGAAGGCCATTGAAACGTGGCCAGCTGATTTTTGGGAAGGGCCTTCCACTGCACGGCAGAAGATATCACTGCGTTTTTAGTAAAGCTCAATATGTCAATCTACAAACAATTTTTTTTATAAAGGCAGCAAATTATGCAGCTGATATGGATTACGTCGCAAATCCTGCAAATTCATAATTATGTGGAAAACGCCCCAAGTTCAGAATTGCATATTTCCAATGCCCCTGGTTACGGTGGAAACAGTCTCTCGTACAAGGTGCTCAGGTCAAACAGATTGCAAGGGAAGCATGTGCTGCTTGTATGTGGCTACCATGTACTCTCAACCCACAGCACTGAAAAATCTGGCCTCCTTTGTCACGTGGCCTGATGCCATATCCGTTAATAGTTCATGAGCTAATTTCAAAGGAATACATAGTTAGTTAGTCGTATATAACAAGAAATTATACATGGACAAATATTCAGGCAACGCTTTTCATAGAGGAGTTCCCACTTACTGACGCAACTTAAACTTTTCTCTGTCTATGACTGCACTAAAACCCCAATGCTAGAAGTCATCTTGCATTGTTGTTTATTACCCATGTCCAATGCTCAATGTTGTGTCTTCATTGCCCACAGCTGCAGTCCTCCATCGAGGAGGCAACTTTCATCTACACAACTAACAAGCCCCCACTTTCCCACTAACCAAGGCCTGGGAGCTTCATATCAAAGACAGCCAACTCAGAGCTGGTAAATTACACAAGCCTAAAGTTAGTAGTCAGAGCAAGGTCTTGCCCAGACGTGGGTCCCTTGTACCACTGGAACCAATCTACACCCCACTGAAGAGCGGCTAACTCTGCCCAAACCAGAGCTTGGCTGCTTGTTTTCTGGTTCAGAGAGAACCTGGACTGGCAGTTTGGGCTGGGCTGTTTGTGTTGGAGCAGGTCCATGATTGATGGCATATTGGGCAAAAGAACAATGGCTTCAAGTGGTACCCAGAGTGATTGCCAGCAGTTAGACTTTTGCAATCATCCTCCCATCACCTTTTGTCTGGTTGATGTAAAGCCTAAAATCAGTGGCGGCCAGCTCAGTTATTGAGGCGGGGCGTGGCAGGAGGGAAGCCGTCAGATGACGGAATAGGTATTATTTATTTATTTAATTATACCTATTCCGTCGTCTGACAACATCACCCCTCCCCTCCCACCCCGCCCCTCACCACCCCACCAAACTGCCCCACTGCACTTACCTGAGCCGTCCGCCGCTGCCTAAAGTACACATACTTTTATCATTTTTCTCCAATCTCATCCCATTTGGGTTCAACCAACTCTGAATACCACAGACATCCCATCAGGTCTTGCATTTAGTGCGCTGAAAGCAGTCATAGTTGCATGGTTTCAACAAAAGCATAATAACATACCATAAAATAACACAGCACAGAGTTTGATAACTTAACACAACATAACATAACAGAACATACAATAACAACATAACTTAGCATAGCATAGCATAACATAAACACTGACTGCTTTAGTCTCCTAATGAAGTGCTGCTAGGAGCGTTGTTCATTTTATTTTGTAACCATTATGGTGCCTTCTCCAACTACCTCCCCCCACGTTCTTTGTGATACGTGTCTTGTTCCCACCCTGTTGAAATTTTATTTATGGTTTATATTGTTGAGTTAGAAGCTGCAGCTAACCGTTATGTAAACTTTGTTTTATTCTATTATGAATATGTAGCTTCTTGCAACTTACCTTATAACTTTTGTCACTGTGTTGTTGGAAACTTTCAAATTTTTCGGAAACACCTTATAGCTCTGAACCTAAAGTGCTCAGCCCACCACCATGTCTTGTTTGTGCTTTAGAAAACTGCTGATAAATAAATGCATACACCTAGTATATTATATCATCCATATGATCTCGTTGGAGGGACTCAGTAATTCTCTATCACACTCACTACCGACCTGCTTGCGCTCCTTGGTCCTTCTCATGTGCGCTATGGTAAGGAACACGCAAGGCCTCACCAGGTTGCTTTTCATATGCGATGTGAGACATTTTTCACTGCTTTCATTATCATCTCACCAGACTTCTTCAGTGTCACATACATGCAGGATGACTCAGTGAGTTGAATGTTTTCTGCTGACACATGCGGTGATCTGAAGGTCACAAATTTAAATCCCAGAAATAGAGACTCAGCTTTCCATCCTTCCAAGGTCAGTAGATTGAGGAGTACAAATTAGACAATAATGGGATTTGTTAGTTATAGCATTTAGTAGTGGCGCAAATGTAGTGTCAATGCTATATAAAAGCAAGTTATTGTTACCAAACACTAATGGCTACTGGGTAATGGGAAGAGGTGTGGTGTAGGAGGGAAGAGGTGAGGCGCAGCAGCCAGGGCGGCTGACTCCAGAACAGGGGGGCTCACGGTTCGATCACCGGAGTCAGATCAGCCCACACCAAGTGACTCTGGGCAATAGCTCGCTTAATCTCCCCGACGGCCCCCAGCCCCTTGACGCCGTCGGGTAATTGTTTGTGCTTTACAAATATTGGATTTTCATTTACATGGCAGATGCCCCGTATTTTGCCTCTAGATTGGTCTGAGTAGATGGGCTTTTTAAACTCTCATTAGCTCATGGCTGTACAGAATGTGCACCCATTTTCTATTATTTTATGGTTGTGCATGATTTCTGCGAGATTTCACTTATTTCTGCGAAATCTACTTTAAGTAGTTTCAGTTGACATTAGAGACATCCTGGAATCAGTTTTTGTGTTAAATTGAATCTATGGCATATCATTTGCTATTTATTATTTAAAGAATATGTTTTAATTTTCTTTTGTCAGAGATATATCCGAAAGCCAAAAAGAAATACTTCACAACTGGATCTAATTTTAATTGACCAATGGAATTTCCACCAGCATGCGACTAATTATTTGTTCTGGCAATGTCATCATAATTACATACACTTTCTTCCCAGTTGTTTTGAGATCCTGTAAAAATGTTTGGTTTAGTTTAGTTTGAGGGTACTCTATGAAGTCCAATCCCCCAGTATCATGTTGATAGGATATTTCTTTAAACTATGCTACCTGGGACTACAAAGAGCACTAAGAAAATCATGTTTAGCAGAACACTACTAGACTGCTTCTTCGACGTGTGTTGCTGGCTGAATCTAATTTATGTATCGTTAGGGGGTTTGGGGGTGCATTCCTCTTTGAATCCTTCTCCTACTTGCAAATGCTACTCAATTAAAAAAAATATCAAAAATGGTTCTGCGGCGCTACTTGTGCTGTCAACACAAGTACACAAATAACACTCAATATATAACAAGTTCACTGACTTGGATGCGCTGCTCACTGCTCACATCAAAGATAGAAACAATATTTATAACTCAAAATTTAACAACCTCTACTTGTTATTCCATTTAAATACTTATTTTTATTCAAACAGTATTCATTTGTATTCCTATTGATCCTTCAGAATTCACAATGTACAAAGATACTCAGTATCATAGATTCTCTTGAGAAAATAGTGTAACATAAATGCCTCCTCAAACACATAAGCAAACATAATATTATACACGTTCGTGCAATAACGTTCAGTTTCATGCCCGATGCATTTCGGGAAAATACGTTTTTGCCATTTGCTGGCTGACAGGTTGTGTCAGGTTGAGCACATAAGGCCAGGCGTCTAAAGAAAAAGACCAATATGTTGGAGGGAGTGGCAGTGTTTAATTTGTAAATAAATAAATAAGTGCAGGGTTCTAACCATTTTCTTAGGAGGATGTCTTTGGCAATGCTCAATGCCAGTATTGGAGAAGACCATGACTGCCTAGTCTAGATTCCACCTTGTTCCGTCTTCTTAAACCACCCTACACTCCCTCACTGTACCTCTTTGTCTTGTAATGAAAGAGAGGACACCAACAGTGATTCTAGAATGGATGCATACTATTAAAGTTGTGTCCATAATATTATTGGATAAGTCAGTAGATTGGTGGTAAAGTGTTCTGTCGTCCTGCCACCCAAAGACAAAAATTGGGCACAAAAATAGTTTGTCCCTTAAATTAATATTTTCCTAATGAGGGTATCAGACCAATAATGAATTATACCTCCAGTCACAAAGTTTGCAAAGGAACCTCATGTTGGTGAAATGTTGCAAGATGATGCTGGTGAAGTAGACAGTCAGTAGCGGTTTGTGCAGGTAAGTGGGGTGAGGCGAGGCGGGGGGAGAGGGGTGGCGGGCATAGTCGACAGACCACAGTATAGGATTTATTTATTGATTTATTTAATTTTCCCCATTCCGTTGTGTTAGAAATGGGGATCTCTAGTTGGCAGAGGTAGGTACCTTTGACCAAATATGGACCCTTGCTTCTAGTCAGGGTAAGGGGGAAACACACTCTAGATAACCCCTGCCCACCCCCTTGGTAGCTTGGCATGAGCAGACAGGTTTATCCCCAAGGCAATGTGTAAAGTATTTGTACCAACACTCACAGTAACACAGTGATAACACCACAAATGGACAACACACAGGTTTAGAAAAATAAAGGTATCTTTATCTAACTTGACAAGACCATAAACGACAAAATGAATCCGACATACACAACTAAGAGTTTTCAGTAGAAAGTTCTTTAGGAACAGATGTTACAACAAATAGTCTCAAAGTCTATATTTCTTTAGGCAAAAGAGCGATGGGGCAAAACAATCTTTAACCTGCAGTAATTTATGTGCCCACCCGGGATATTCCAAAGCGTATGCCACCTCGGCCCCGATGGACGATACCCCAGTTGCCCGAACCCTTCAAGGCTTTCCCACAGCTGACTCCGCGGCCAGTGACAACAACAGTATGCCTCCAAATGCTCACATGAATGTCAGGTGAAAAAGAGGCCCCGGTAGTGCAACTCCCATTCTGCCGGTACGGGCTGTAATCAGGACAAAGGCTCACAACAGTTCCCAATGGCACCCCACGTGGCTGCTCGAGTGCGCGGCTCTGAGCGTTTACCTAGGGGACGAGATGAACACCGGCTTCGCCGATCCTCCCTGCGCGGCACAAGGACAGCTTCTTCTGGGTGGGAGCGCAGCCGTCTCTCTCGGCAGTGAAATTGAAATCTTGCTTGGCGGCTGAGCGTTGGAGGTGCCCCGGTTGCTAGGAGACGCCTCGCAGCTGATCGCGCTCTCGTCCGGCTTCTTCCACTCAGCGATTACGATCTTGCTGAGGACCCGGGCCAGCGGCGGTGACGGCCTCTCAGTTGATCGCGGCTTCTGTCCATTTCCCCACGGCTCCCAGCTGTGCACCGACACACGCACAGCATCGCGGAGACGATCTTGGGGATGGAGCCTTCTTGGGAGAGGCAGGCTTCACGAAGGTTGCACTCTGTGCCCAGACACACGCACACAGCGTTGCAGAGATCTTGGAAATTTGGTGTCCCTGAGTGTCCCTGAGTTTCCACAACAGGAGGCCAGCTCTCCTCAGGCCCTTGGAGATGTCCTTTCAAGCAGGGGACACAGCACACAGCAACGTCCTCTTCCTTCCTTTGGTAGAATAGCAACTGCAGGTCAGTCCCAGAACACACAGCAGGGGCAGTCCTCCTTCTCCGTCTCTTCCGCTTTTCTCCTCAGCAAAGGTTCTTCTTGGTTCCAGGATGATCTAAATGTCAGGGGTTTCAGCTCTAATATTTATACCCCAAATATCTTTTTTCTCTATGTGTAAGGGGTCCTGAACCCAGTCCAAACCAGTTCTGGGTGCACTCTGCCAGTGCACAACTTCTTCCTTTGTCAGTGTGGGCCAGGGTCCTCAGACGCACCGCAGGAGGTGGAGCCAGTCTTTTGTGGAAGGCAGGCACAGCCCTTGTCAGGTACAGGTGCTACTCCTCCCACCACTCCAAATGCAGACCGGCCTATTCAGCCCAGGCTGACTCACCCAGACTCCTGGAGCCACCCCAACACCTGCCACTCCAAAGCCAGACAGTCAATCCACAACCAGGCAGAGGCACACAGAAAGGTTGAACAGGAAAATAGCCACATTCTAAAAGTACTATTTTCAAACACAGAATTTAAAAAACATCTTTACTAAAAGATGTGTTATTAAATTCTGAGTTCAGGGATACCAGACTAACATTTTCCATCTTGCTCCTATGGGAAGATATGCTTGTAAAAATGTCACAGAGCATCCCCCATTCTGTCCTATGGGCAAGATAGCCTTTCAATAGTGAAAAACGAAATTGGCAGTATTTCACTATCAAGACAAAGTTACACACACAAAAGTCCTACCTTTCACATACACTGCACCCTGCCCGGGGGGTACTTGGGCCCACCATAGGGGTGTCCTATGTGTAAGAAAAGGGACGGGCAAGACCTGGCAAGTGGGTGCACTTGCCAAGTCAACATGGCAGTTAGCAAACTGCTTGCAGGCACTGCGGTGGCAGGCCTGAGACAACTTTTCAGGGCCACTCAGGTGGGTGGCACAATCAGTGCTGCTAGTAGCATTTGATTTACCAGCCCTTGCACAGGTAGATCACTTTACTAGGGACCTAATGGTAAAACAAATATACCAATCATAGATAACCAATCACAATAACAATTTACACAGAGAGCATATGCACTTTAGCACTGATCAGCAGTGGTAAAGTGCCCAGAGTCCTAAAGCCAACAACCACAGGCCAGGAAAAAGTAGGAGGAAGAAGCAAAAAGTTTGGGGATAACCCTGTAAAATGGGCCATTTCCAACACGTTGTCGGTCTGCTTCGTCCCACCGCCCGCCCCATTCCACTGCCCTACCACGCTTACCTGCACAGACCGTGGCTGCAGTTAGTCTGCTAGGGACTAGCTGCCGGGATGGTTGTGTGCTGTCTTTGGTGAATAAATCTACAGAATTACTTCGACTGACAACCGTCTTGTGTTGTTTATTTACAACACATTTTGGTGGTGAACGGCTCGAGCCTCATGGCATAACAGGAAAGCACCAGTATGACCCTGTATTGTATTGCTTATGGTCATCTTTCAGGCAAGTGCAGCGTTTTCTTTAATCTTCTCTCCAACCGCTCTGTTCGAGAGTGAGCATGGTGACAGTGATCGCATGACAGATTCAGGCATCAGGTCTGTTTGTTCTGTCGTTGGGGGTATCAGGCAGGTGTGCAAGCTTTCAGTACGATCTTTCACCCTGATCAATTTCAAATGCTTACTCTTATGTTCTCACTACGCCTGCTCATGCTTTCTCCGCCGAACGTCCTGTCAGCGGTGTGCTTATCAGTCGTCGGGTTTCTTCTGGAGGTCCTGATGCACTTCGTCAGTATGTGCCACACATAAGACGTCTTTGACACTTGGCGGCTGTATTTTGGGCTAATTCATTTGATGTGGATCTGGTCTCGGTGACAAGAGTGCCTACTGCCTAATCATTTGCCTGTTCTCAGCAGAAGGTTTATTTGCATACCTGCGGCGACAGGCGCACATAGTTTTGAATTTTATCCTGTTTTTGCATACTTGCTGAGACAGGCACACCTTGATGCTTCGTGTTTTGCATACTTGCCTAATCAGTTGCCTGTCCTCGGCTTGAGGTTTATGTGCATACTTGTGGTGAAAGGCAGGCCTACTACTTGATCTTTGCCTGTTTTCACATACTTGTGGCAAAAGGCACGCCTTGCTGCATTGAGTTTTGAATACTTTCGTCGACAGGCACGCCTTGCTGTGTTGTGTTTGGCCTGTCTTCGGCGATAGGCAAGCCTTGCGCCATCAGTCTTTATTCTTAACATCATCCTGTGTGCTTCGTCAGGCACGCCCTTTGGACCCAGCATACGCCTGTCTCCGGTGACAGGTACTCTTTACACCATTCTCCTTTTGAGACATTTGATCATTGTTGGCGGGTCATTTTCAAATTTTTGGCAGCAGCCCCGCCTTGCAGTCTCAGCAGTAGCCTTTCCACGGCGATAGGCACGCTGAAGGACATTCTTCACTTTGATGCTGAGACAGATATATTTATGTCTTTTTCTACTTTTGAGGATGCCATATTGTGGTTGGGTGTGCGCATTAACTTGGTCGAAGGAAATTTGTATTGCACATCACATTGTGGTACCTGTGACTTATTTTACCAGAGGGGTGTAAGTTCTCCTGCGTACGTCAATATGCAAAATGCTAATATTCCACCACCATTTTTAGCTGAACCTTGTATTAAAAAATACAAATGGCTTTAGTGGTTAAACATTTTGACAGCTACTTAGTTGCTATTAATGGAGACAAATTCAATGCCAGATGGAAGTTGTACCTACTCTATAACTATTTATGGGCGGAAGGGCAATGCATTTTTAACAATTTACCCCCAGCTCTTCAGTCTCCTGACACAAAATGGGATGTTTATACAGAAGCTATTAGTAGACTCAAGAATCATTTCAAGGATGATACCAGTATCATAGTGGAAAAACATAGTTTTTTCACCAGGACACAATCACAATTTCAGTCCATCGATTTAGCTGAGTTGAGACTTTTGGCCTTCAAGTGCGAAGTTGATGGGAACCTGGATAATTATTTCAGGGACCAGATTGTGGTTAATTGTTTTGACAAGCATATTCAGCAGAAATTTTTATGCTTCCAGAATTCCAATCTCCAGGAAATGCTAGAAGTAGCTAGAGGAATTGAAAGGTCAGCGCAGACTTCAAAGAAATTGAACAAAGGCAAGGAACACTTTTCTCCAGAACTGGTGTAGGTGATTGCTTTCAAAGGCAAAGCTAATTCCTTGATAAAGAAGTAAAGAAAAGTGGGAGACCAGGTGGAAGTTCCAATGCTTGCTTCAGGTGTGGCTCATGCAACCACCTAGCCAATGCAAAAAATTGTCCAGCAGCTAATAAGCTATGTTTGAAATGTAAGAAAATAGGACATTTTGCAAAAGTATGCAGGGGCGTGCAAAAGGTGGGGGTTGTTTGGGAGCAGGAATCTTATTCCTGTAATTATTTAGCAGAAGAGTTAGACACCAGAGTAATTATATCCATCAAGATGATGGAGACCACTCAAGATAAAGCGGGAAGTGGTGACCCTATATGTGAAGTGTCTATAGGTCAAATCAAAGTAAAGGTCACGTGGATTTAGGTTCACCTATCACCATTATTACTGATAAATTATACCAATCTGAGTAGTCTTTCATCCAGATATTGCCGGCTGACATGCGCACTATTACTTTTGGTGGTAATAGTATTGATTTTAAGGGTTTTTTTGTAGATACATTGGCATTTAAAGGGAGGTATATCTCCACCAAAATCTATGAAGCAGTAAAAGGTTACAATATCCTGGGTTGGAGAGATCAGGGAGCGTTTGGCATGGTGCTCAGACCAGGTACTGAGTGTCCCATACCCCTAGTGAATCCAATAGAGCAACCCAATAAGTCTACAAATTACATTAAGATCACATTGGTCAACCACTTACATTGGCAAAGTTACTTTAGGCTCATGCTTCACTGTTTTAAGACCTCTTGGGGTTGGTAAAGGGGTTCATGCACAAAATTATCTTAAAAAGAGGTGCAATACCAATGTTCCGTTGAGTGTCAGAAGCCATTTGAAGAATCATATGGACAAACTGTGTTCTGTTAAGGTCATTGAGCCCATTGACTCCTCAGAGTGGGTTTCCCCTATTGTACTGACCTCAAATCTCTCAACAAGAACATACTAGTGGATTGTTTTCCATTTCCCAAAATTCACGAAATGGTAGCGCAGCTGGGTGATGCCAAAGTATTTTCCACCATTGATCTCAAAGCAGTGTATAACCAGATAGATTTGTGTTCTAATTCTAGATCCACCTTTAATATGCCTTTTGGGGCATATGGGTCCCTGAGACTGCCGTTCGGCCTAGCATTGGATGCACTAGTTTTTCAGAAACTAATGTTTAAGCTTTTTGGGGACAACAAACAGGTTTTGGCATACCAGGATGATATACTGATATTCACACACAATAAGAAGGATCGTTTGGAAGTGTTGGACAAGGTTTTGGGAACACTGGCCTAACTGTAAAAAATGACAAATGTTTCTTCATGGCTCCGGAGGTGGAGTATCGGGGGGCACATTTTATCCAAGACAAGTATAATATAAAAGTCAAGCTTAGTCAATGTAATTAACAAGTGCCAAGAACCTACAGATTAGGGTCAGTTAAGGACATTTTTAGGTCTGCGTGAGAATTATTCCTGGTTCATAGAGAACTTTGCATTACAAACTGAACCAATTCGGATAATCTTGCAAAAAGGGGTTGAGTTTGCTTGGGGGTCTGAAGAATGTGATGCATTTAAGGTTTAGAAAAACTGATTGTTGAGGCCCTTGCTTTATCCACTTTCAAGAATAGTGCTAGGTCTATTGTGACCATTAATGCTACTGGTATTGGCTGGGGGCAGTACTCTCATAGGGAGTGGTACAGAATGCATAGTAGCTGTTGCCTCCAGACGTCTATCCATGGCAGAGTGCAATTATAGTACAGAAGAATGTGAGGCACTAGCCTGTGTGTGGGCCACCAGACATTTTGAAGCCTATCTTTGGGGATCACAAGCCATTAGTATTGTTACTGTCAGAGAAGAATTTGAGCAAGGCAAGTCCCCTATTAATAAGGTAACTTGCAAGGATGTATGAATACAATTTTGACGTAAAACACATCCCAGATGCAAAGAACATCAGAGCAGATTTTCTTTCCAGGTGTCCCATTCAAGGTTCAGAGGAGGAGCTAGTTGATGAGGTTGACTGCGTTGTTGGTAAGGTAGATGGTGTGGAAATTGCTAGCAAAACCATTTCATTTTCTGAGTGGAAAAAGTATGCTGAGAACGACAGTTGTCAAGTCAAATTGACAGTTCATCGCTAGTGGTTGGCACCATGAAAGGAATGTGAGGATAGAGATTAGATCCTTTCACAAGATTACAGATGAGCTGTTCATTGAAGGCGAGTTGGTGTTATGTGGGAACAGACTTATTCCCCAAGGTTTTTTAAGGAAGCATTTGATTGATCTTGCTCATCATGCTTACGTTGGCAGAAACGGCACTAAGAAAAGAGTTTGTGATTTCTATTGGTGGCCAGGGATGTACAATTAAGTGGATGTGTGGGTCACTCAATGCACTAGTTGTAGTCAGGTCGGCAAGTCCCTGCGGTTTTATCAAGCTCCTCTCTGCCCGGTTGAGTATCCCAAAGGCCCGTGAGAGAAGTTGGGTATGGATATTGTTGGGTCTATGTTTGATCTGCCAATTTGTTGAAGATATTCTTTGGTAGTTGTGGCGTATTTTTCAAAATCGGTGGAGTGTAAGTTTATGAAGAAACCTAATATGGAAGCAGAGGTAAGATGCTTGTCCTCTTTGTTTGAGAGGGAAGGGTATTCCCAGGTTATGGCTTCTGACAATGGGGTGCAATTTAAATCTAATGCCATGCAAGAATTAATTATTGACGGTGGTATTAAGCATCTCACTGTGACTCTGTACAGTCCAGAGGCAATGAGATGGTAGAAAGGGTTAACCGCATGGTGAAGGAGACTGTCCAGTTGGCTTTGGTGGCTGGAGTAGATTTAATAAGGGCTGTCCAAGATAAGCTTTGGAGCTATCGCAACAGGCCACCTACTTCTACAGGAATTTCACTGTTTGTATTATTGAGAGGTAGCCATTCATCTTGCGCTTTATTCCCTGCATGGATTCTAGATAAGACTGAAGCGAGTAAGAGAATTCTTAGTTGTGAGGAGGTGCGATGCAAGGTGAGTGAAGAGCAAGTGAAATCCAAGGTAAGGTATGACACCTTTCACAATGTAAAGGAGGTGGTTTTTCATGTTGGTGATATAGTGAAGATCAAAAGGCCCTAGAGTCAAAAGAGTCTAGGTTCCAAGTTCTTTCCATCCACACGACGTTAAGGTTTCTAATCATACAATTTTGGTGGAAAATGGTAAATGATGGATGTTGGACTTGGCCCTTTTTGCAGGGTCATCCCTGAACTTTTTGCCTTCCTCCTGTATTTTTTATGACCTGTTGTTGGTGGTTTTATGACTCTGGGCACTTTACCACTGCTGATCAGTGCTCATGTGCATATGCTTTCTATTGTAAATTGTTGTAATGGATTAGTGACTCCATGATTGGCTTATTTGGTTTACCTGTCAGACCCTAGTACAGTGCACTGCGTGTGCCCAGAGCGTGTAAATCAAATGCTGCTGGTGGGCTTGCAGCACTGATTGTGCCAACCAACAGAGCAGCTTGTAAAGTGTGTCTCAGGCCTGCCATTGCAGAGCCTGTGTGCAGTCTGGTACTGCCATGTTGACTTAGCAAGTGCACCCACATGCCAGTCCCTAAACCTTGCCTTTTCTACATGTTAGCCACCCCTAAGGTAGGCCCAAGGGCAGGGTGCCTTGTTTGTAAAAGGTAGGACATGCCCTGATGTGTGTGGCATGTCCTGATAGTGAATTACAGCCATTTTAGTTTTTCACTATTGCAAGGCTACCTGTTCCCATAGGCCAGGATGAGCAGTTAGATTATAACATTTTATAATCCTAACTGACCAAGGGGACATGGTAGAAATTCAAGTTTAGTACGCCTGAACTCAGAATGATAAAATACATCTTTTAGTAAAGTTGGTTTTAACATTCTGTGTTTGAAAATACCACTTTTAGAAAGTAGGTATTTTCTTACCTAACCATCCAGCCTGCCTCTGCTAGCTTGTGTATTGTGTGTCTGGTTTTGTGAGTGATGGGGCTGGGGGATTCCAAGAGACAGGTTGAGTCAGCACAGGGGTGAATAGACCTATCTGCATGTAGAGTGGCCAGAGAAGTCAGCACCTGGGTCTGAATAGAGCTGTGCCTGCCTTCCACAATGCTGGCTCCACCTCCTGTGGTGCGTCTGATGACCCTGGTCCACAGTGTCAAAGGAAAGAAGGAGTCCTGTAAACAAAGTGCTCCAGGACTGCACAGAACTGGTTTGGACTAGGTACAGTCACTCTCTGCCTTCAGAGACAAAGGATTTTGATGTATAAAAGGGGGGACCCAGACCCCAGAACTTTAGATCACTTCTGGGGATCATGACAAACCTTTGCTGAGGAGAAGAACCAGGAAGCTGAAGGAGGAGACTACCCCTGTGCTTTGTGTTTGGGGGTTGGCCTGCAGTGGTTGCTTCATTGCCAAAGAAAGGAGAAGAGGACTGAGTGTGCTTTTCATTTACTTGCAGAAGATCATCAAGGGCTTGAACTTGAGCTTGCCTCCTGCCTGAAGTCTCAGGGATACAAGACTTCACCAACCAGCTCCCCGCTGAATTCCCGTGCTGGGAATTGAAGTGCCTGCTGTTGTGCTGGGCCTTCTGAGAGACTGCGTGTCACTGGGAACTGGAAGCGGTACTCAACGACGAGAAGCGTGTTGCCGCCGCAGTAGTTGCCGTCGCATTGCCAAGGAAGCGTGCCGCCACTGCCGCTGTCGCCATTGCATCACCGAAGCGTTTTGCATCACCGGAGAAGCGTGCCACCGCTGCAGAGGTCGCAGTCGCATTACCGGAGAGGCGCGTCACAGGGCCGGTCGCGACTCCAAAGGCCATTGAGTCGCCGCACGGCCATCGGGTGTGCACGCATTACCTCAACGTTGTCGCATCGTGAGCAAGATGCCATTTTGTCGCATTGCACTGGAGAGAAGTATCACATCAAGGCGCCATCCTGTCGCATCGTACCAGAGAGCAGTAAGAAAGCGAATCATCACCTCCCCACACAGTAAGGAAGCGAGCATCAACTCCCCTGCGCAGCAGTAAGGAACTGACGCATCCACTCCCCTGAGTGTAAGGAACTGTCGAGTCACCTTCCCTGCGACCCTTTTGTTTGCTTTGCGTTACGCATCCAAGGTACTTTGAGAGTAAAGTGTTACATTACAACCTTAAGAAAACTGAGCTATTTCCTACTATTTTAAAGACTATTTTTGAGTACAGTATTGTGGATTTTTGTCGTTGGTCTTGTGATAAGTCTATATTTAAAAATACTTATTTTTATAATACAACCTGTGTGGTGTCCATTTGTAGTGTTGTCACTGTATTACTGTATGTGTTCACAAATGTTTTACACACTGCCTCTGAGATAAGCCTGCCTGCTCGTGCCAAGCTACCAAGGGGGTGAGCAGGGGTTATTTTAGGAGTGTAGCCCCTTACCCATACTAGATGCAAGGGTCCCTATTTCGTCAAAGGTACCTACCTCTGCCAACTAGAGACCCCCAAATCTAACAATGGAGCAAAAATAAGGCAGCCCTCATCAGAAGAGAACATGAGAGTGGTTCTGGTGTGGGTGAGGAGAAATGACCTAGTGAGGCCTCTGGTACGGAGGATACTTGGTGGTTGGCAGAAGGTTTGAGTGTAACTGGTCAAGTCGAGTTACTGAGTGGAGCTGGTCAGGTCATGTTACCGGGGCTTAACACCGAGGTTATTATGGAAGGGTCGGCGAATTCCCAGCCTTTTCATGGAAGCATGACATCTCCTAGTTCAGACACTAGTCCTGCTGGTGAAGCTATAGAGTATGGCCAGGGTGGGGAATCTGACATTAGGTGCACTTTATCTGGCACTGGAAGGGTACACAACATAAGGAATGCAGTTTGTCCTTAATATTTATGTGAATATGTATTGAATTAGTTATTTGATTTATGGTCATATGTATTGATCATCATTTTTAATTTGTGTTGTTTTATTTTTGGGTTATGTATATTAATTTTGTTAGGCCTGTTAAGGGTATGATGAGTTGTGGGTTACTTAAGTTCCATTTGCAATGGGACCTCATGTTGGTGGAATATTGCCACAATGGTGCTGGTGGAGTGTTCTGAGGCAGACGGTTAGTCTGCCTGGGACGAGCTGTCTGGATGGTCGCGTGCTGTCTTTGCTGAATAAATCTATAGAATTACTTCGACTGACAACCATATTGTATTGTTTATTCACAACAGATTGGGATGAGGGCAGCAGAAGAAAAGGTACACGTTTTTTTCAAATAGAGAAACGGCGGCTCACCTCTGCAAGCAGGCAGTCTGCCTCTGATTGTTTAAAAGTCAACTCTTGGTCAACCCTTCTGATTCAGCAGTCTTTCAACTCTCAGTAGAGGCAGGAGTAAAATGGTGGCTCCTATTCAGTTACACCCAGGCAAGGGCACTCCATACCACCAAAATATTGTTTTTTCATTTTGTGGTCCATGGCAAATGACAGCTGTTTGGTGGTTGCCTACATTTCTCTCTGGACTCTTTGGTAGGATCCATCTCAGATGTCTGGATATTCAATGTAATCCAAAGATGATGTGCCATCAAATTCATCTGTCTTCCAAGTAAATTGGGAATGGTCACACCACAATGGCCAAGACAAAAACAGAAAAATAAACCCTGGTGGAAGGTTAACACCCTCTCTGACAAGACAGTGATCACCCAGAACAGAAACAAGGAAAATAAATAAATGGCATCATATTCTGTCCCAGAAGGTGCACATCAGTCAAGAATTAATTATTAATGAAGAATGGGTGAATTCATAAATATGGACTATTAGTTTTGACTCCCCCATACACCATCCATCTTCTTGGTGGCTCTGGTATTTACATGGCTTAAAAAAGACTCTATGTTCTCAGAAGTTCCAAACTTTGGTCTAAATGTCTGGAAAATTAAAGCTTCAATGGTGGATAGACTGTCTCACTGACACATACAAAAAAGTAATGAATGGAATGCTTGAATTAATCTCAGCCACTGGTAATTACTCAGACCGCATCCCAGTCCATCATTATTTTGCACACTTAGCTTCTACCCACCCATATGCAAATCAGTCTTGACCCTGCTCTAATACGAACAATCCAGGCAGAATTGCCAGGCCAGGTCCTCCTTGAACCAGAACACAAGCAACCCAAGATAGACTGTCTCAACCTGAGCAAAGGTATGCCCTTACAACCTGTTGTTCCAGAGATTATGATGACAGATGCCAGAAAAGTCATCCTCTGGCGCAACGTTGACATCCAGAATGGTGTAAGAGAGATGGCCAAGAAAGGAATAAAGACACTGTTCCATCCAAATGAACTTGACATCAGACTTCAAGGTTTTGAAGTGTGTCGTTCCATTTGTTAATGAGACGTCTTGATATTCTTGAACAACACAATAAAAGTGTCCCACATCAAAATCCAAGGGGAGGCATGATCTGAGTCACTAGTGTGTTTGACCTATTAAATGTGTGCCTAGTCGGATGCTAATCCCTCAGGCCTGTCCCTTTCACATACTTTGAGATTCCACAGTTCCCATGTTTGATGCTCATCAAAATCTCAGTGTGTGAGGTTCTGATAGCTCCTTGGCTGAAAGCTCTTCATTGTGCCTTTTATCACTTTTGATTTCACTTCTCTTTAGGGGAATAAGAGAGACACAAGCAGGTGAAATAATATAGACACCCTTTCTGTCCACAGTGCTGGATGTCCCTCTTCTTGCAACTCACCGTTTTCACAAAATTAAAGATTCTACAGTTGCCATTTCTTCTGCCTTTTCATCAGTTGATGGGTTAGACTTCCTGGAATCATATTTTGTCGATATGAATTCTAAGAGAGAGAGGCTGGGAGGCAACTTGATATCCAGGCTAGTCATACTCAGCATTCATTAATCCAGGATGCCTTCCATTTTGAAGTCTTATCTGGAATACTTGTCAGGCTTTTAGAGGTGACTGGAAGAACATGCTGTTCTCTTGGGACTTTCAGTCAGTCATATTGACAGATGGGCTTTTTTTACTTTTGCTGTAAGTTGTGAGATTGGGTTTGAAGTTTGATTCTTTCAAAGCTTTCTTACAGCCATGCAGAAGGCTAGGAGAAGTGAACCCTAGTGCTGAGTTGTTGAGATGAAGCCTTGTGCAAGTTGCAGGTCTCCCTAGCCTCTTCCTTTGAAACTCTATTTAGTGTGCTCCTGAAAGTTCGGATAGTGAAGGGCATCATCCTCTTGATCATTATTTCTGCCAAGTGGTTTGGGAACTGGGAGTTCTTTTGTGTAAACAACCATTTATGTTTGTTCAACTGGAAGCATAGATTTTCTGTTTGGATACACCCTTTTTTGTACCAAAGTTTCCTCCTTGTTTCCTAGGCTTTAGGAAATTGCCCTTCCAATCTTTTCACCTCTGACATCAGAAGCAGAACAGTTGTCATTTGCTTTATGTCCACAAGGCTCGGACCTTGGCTCTTAAGATCATTTGCCTGTTTTGTTGTCTCTTTTGGATGTTTGCTCTGTGATGAAAAGTGACTGCTGTCTCTCTCATATGATGGATTATATCCATTTTCTCCATGCTGTACTCCTTGGCAGATGTCCCTTGGAACATTCAACAAAGAGATTGCTGCCTCACGGGTGAACGATTTAGATGTTCCAGTGGTGTAAATGTGTAAGGCAGCAACATGGGCATCAGCCAACACCTTTCTCCATCATTACCCACTTTGGGTGACTGATAATGGCATTATAGGTTTTGGTGGTGGGGTTTGCATTCTAGTTCCAGTGGAGTTTTTTTGCTTACATGGGAAGCACAAGTAAAATTACACTAGGTGTTGCAGCACTGAGTGGTTTATATGCTTTTCTTGGGAATGTGAATGTACCTGATTCAAAGCTGTATTTCTGCTTTGGTAAACAGCAAAAATCAGAATGAGGAATATGGAGATAAGGCTTAGATTACTTACCAGTAATGTCCATTAATCTTGGCCCTTGCCAAAGTCCTTAAAACGCACCCACTGACATTATGTCGGACCACTGCTATGTGGAAGCCTGGATATGATTAGAGAGATGCCGGAAATGTTAGCCCCCATTTTTTTAGCAACTGTGCTAGGCCAGTATAGCTGGGATTGCAGCTGAAGTTCATGTATTTGAGATGGTACCCCCTCAGGAGTGAAGGCGTAGTAATGAAGACTAGCAATTGCCTTTTTTTACTCTTAGCCAGAGCTTTAAGTGGGTTGAAAAACCTGGGGGGGGGGGTTGTCTCTCAAAGGGTGTGGCTTAAAACGCTTAAACTAAAAATCTGTGCTTAGCATAGTGTGCCACCCGACTGGTATTTTGCTGTTTCTGTCATTGCATCCAGATATATAATACAAGTAACATTACACCTACAACAAGCCAGAACTATTGGCTTTGTCAATGGTTGTCAGGTGCATAAGACAAATAAGCAACAACAATGGCTTCCTTGAATATAATACTGAAAAGGTATCAGTTCTGAAATGATGAAACTGTAAAAGTATAACGAGTATCTTTTCTAGTTACATCTAAGGCAGTGAAGAGTGGTACTGCTGCAAAGTTTTCCAACCTGAGGGTGAGGTCCGGACAAAACTGGAGAACCTTATAGGGACCCCTCTTAGCACCGGCAGGACCCGGCCCATTTAAAGCCCTGCTCTTAGCTTTCTGCATTGCCTTTGCATGCAGCAGAGTGGTTTGACCATAAGTGTGAAACTAATTGTGTGTCCCGATCGCATTGATCAGTCATGAATTTAAAACTGTTTGGAAAACTGATTGAGCAGGAATCTCGCGTGAGTTTAGTACGCAAGGGCAAATATCACTTCCAGTTTCCAAGCAACGCCGTTGCGAGAATTACAAGCAATCCATGAGGAAAGCCTGTTGCTCACCCCTTCATTTGAAAATCTGTCCCTGGTTTGCTTTCTTCAGTAGCTAAAAGTGAATATGTAGAAGGCACCTACGCGAATGCACGACAATGACATTTGGTCCTCAAATGAAGAAATAACAGCGACGCAAATAAATTATTGCAGTGCTCTTTTTTAATGCGCTCTTTAAAATTTAAAAGAGCCAGTTGAAAACAAAAAGTAGCTCAGTAGTCTTAAGGATAAACTCCACAATCAAATGTCTGCGAGAGGTTGTCCAAAATACGAATTCTCTCTGTCACATTTTGGACATTTATAGAAAAATAATATCGCTGCCGAGATTGCTGCTCGTGCTCTTTAATACTCCATTATGTGAGTGTCCTCAGAGAGACAGGGCTTTTAGTTGGTGCGCGTCCTTAATGCATCAGCATAACGAATGGCCTGTCACCAGTTTACTACGGGATTACAGATTATGAAAGTTAAGTCATCTGGAATGAAGTGACATATGTTTGTTGTATTTCATGCTAGGAGAATCTGCATGTATGTTTCCAGCTGCGCAGCATACATTGCTGGAAGGGCTGGAAAATATTTGCGAGAACACATTTTCTTCGTTTCTAACTGCTTGAACATTGTGTGCATTTCTGAATTTATTTTTAGGGTGGTGGTGGACATACTGTGCATCGCTTTGTCACTTTGAAATAGCCTTGTAGATTATTTAAAAAAAATAATGAAGTATGCTTTTTTTCTTGTAATATTGTAGAACCCTTGCTCCGGATCCTTGCATGCGTTAGAATAGGAAAGCAGTGCTTAATTTGAGCCGGGGGTTGCAGGTGGGGGTCACCGGCGCTCATTTTTAGGAACCGGTACTTATTTTTCCTCACCATACATTGACCCAGAGCAAGAGAGAGAAAAACACCCAAGGGTGAAGGAAAGAAGAAGAGAAAGACGAAAAATATGTGCCAAACGGAGAGAGCATGAATCTGCAAGATTGAGCTAAAGGGCTAGGGAGTGTCTGTGGTGGGCTAAAGAGGTATGAGGTGGACTCAAGACTAAGCAACCATGGTATTTGACAGCCCAACCTTTCATAGCTCGGGAGGCGGGCTACTGAACAAAAACTTTGGCCCTCAGCACTTATTCTTTTAATAGTTCTACCATGTGATAGGAGGGGGCAGGGCTTTCAAGGGGTGGGGCCTGGAGTGGGGGTCAGGGCTTTGAGCCCAACCCCACTTGCCTAACCATGAAGGGAATGGAGGCCAAGGAGTGGGCCAGGGCTTGGAACACAGCCCTGCCCAAACAAGCCCTCCCACTCTCCCACAAAAGCAAATTAAAAAAACTTCTGAGGCTACCTCTGATGTTCACTTGTAAACACCTGTTGAACTTCAGATGCACATCGCCTCCACAAACTTGTTCCCTGTTGGTGTTTCCAGCTCACTTGTGTGCATACCATGTGATATCGGATCTTCACTAGGAGACCACAAGTTGGGAGTTGATATTGTGTGCCATACAATGGCATCAGAATACAAATATCTGGTTACATACTAATCCAATTTTCACAGGAGCCTCGCACCATTTCTTTCTAGATAAAAATGACACATATGGGTGGGTGTGACCAGTGGCAGCTCATATAAGGTCGGCTGCGGGGGAGGGGCAGGGTGGGGGGATAGTAAATTCGGACATACGACGGAACGGAGGAAATATTACTTTCCTCCATTCCGTCGTGTGTCCGAGTTTACTACCCCTCCACCCTGACCCTCCCCTGCCCACCGCCCCACAGCACGCCCTATGCGAGTCGCCACTGGGTATGACTAGATAGTAAACTCTGGCCCACTGAGAAAGAAATAGTGCGACGTTCCCTTGAAAATTGGAATTGTATGTGTAGCATGTAACCAGGTCTTTGTATTTTGATATTATTGAGTGGAGGGCATCCTGGTGCACTGTCCATCTTCTGCTCCCCTTTAGTAAATATGACATACAATGGCGTCATGTGAGATGTCTGGATCAGATAAAATATATGATGCAAAATATTTAGTAATGCAAATATACTGTACATGAGAAATCCTCTGCGTGCTGGCCTGCTGAGGGAAAGGGAGATGACAGGCATAATGCTAAGTTTTTGATTGGGGTAAAGGAACAATTTTCACATCGGAGATGAAGGCCAGCGTCAAGTGAGGTGGACGGTGATGATGTAAAGTTTAAAGATAGTTTTGCAAAAATATTGTTCAATGCTGCATTTAGAAGCACTTATTCCTAAATGTATAACAATGTTGTAAAATGCTGTTTAGAATTGTCTGGTTATTTAGGGATGCCAAATTCTACAACAAGTATATGTCTTTGTGCTGCTGATAAATCACCAGATACATCCATGCAGACCCACCTCTCACTCTGACATGGGGACCAATCAGGCCATAATAATTTTCACAAATGACAATGGTTTCTTATTAGAGTCTACATTAATCAAAGCAAGAGATCACCTACGAGTCCAGTCCGTCTAGGCGGTGCCAGCACATGAGTGATTTTTACTATAAAACCCTCACCCTTCAGGAAATCCGGAAGGCATGCTTCATCATAGAGTTTTCACGATGGAGTCTAATACTTCCACTGCAGGTTTCAACCTGATCATTTTCAGGGCACACTTTGGATATTTCAAGGGATCCTAGCAGGGATCCTAGCAGTAAATGGTCAAAAGGCTGTCTGAGGCATACCTGCAACAAACTTTATTATCAGAATATTGCTTTGGCAGTGTTAAAAACAAATGCGGACACTATGTGTAATTACCCAAGTATCCTTATTCGCAGTCTACATGTTTCAGCCTTCCTAGAAGATACCGAGGCTTTCGTTAGGACCAGTATTTCAAGGACCCCTATAGATTCCCTAATCCTTTCTAGGTAAAAAAAGTGGGGAATTTACCCTTTCTCGCACATCATACTTCCATATTTACCATGCACAGACTTAATGCTTATGTCCCAACAAAAGAGTCGGTAGTATCTGTGGAGAGATAAGAAAAATCACCACACGATTTTATGCTATTTTACTTTGTATTTGTCTACATATAACACTTGTCTCTTACTTAAACTTCCACCACACACCTGTGTATAGGTTCTCACTGCATACGCTATAGGTGAATATAGCTACGGGCTGATAATGAGTTCTGATACTGGTTCACTCTCCTAGATATTTCTAGGTCACAACTCTTTCTCGCTGTAGCCATACCATTAGTACGGTGGTTCTGCATCCCACACAGGGTCTCCACACCCACTCCTTACTGATATATTTAGCTCTTCACTCCATTTCTATTGCCAAGGGAGAGTCAATGTTCTTATAGTCACACTCTATTTTGTGTCAGAGGAACTGAAAAAAAGAGAATGAAAAACAGGGTTTTGTATTGGTTCATCTCTACTGTACTATGTAATACACAACTATGCCTTCTTGGAGATAGAATTGTTGCCTCCATCACATGTCTGTAATCTCTGCCCAAGATCCCTATTACACTTTTTCTTATTAGAGCCTTCATGTTCATTGTGTCAAGGTAGCTTCAGATAAAATGGCCAATCCCTACAAGGTTCCACAATTTGAGAATGTGGTGTGCTGCATTTCCTAATTGCATTATTACCATATAATTGATAATAGACAATTTCACGATTAGACTTACGTTTGATATTACAGAGACACACTTAAAGCTGAGTTTGGTAAAGTGAACCTAGACATTGATAAAATTGATAACATTGATAAATAATTAGATATCTGGCACCTAGATCTCTGAAACCAACAGAACCTGGGGTCACTTAATGTCCTGTTCTGCTCTAAGTAACACCTAGACATCCATAAGAGCTCTGCTTTTTCATATCACACTCATATTTGTATGCTTGATAATTCAGATATGTTGCAAAATCAATTTTTAATCATATCTACAGAGAGACATCAGAGATCTTCAGTTTAAAATGCCCGAGCCACTCAGAGCCATATTTTGAAAATGGACTCACACAGAGGCAGTGAGCCAAAATTGGTTTGGCTCAGGGCGTTGAGGTGTGCAAGGGAGTGTCATTGTAGCACGTCATCTGGGGTACCCTCATTTTCCCTGGATTGTACGGCAATACTCCGCTCGGTATGGGGAAAGGAAAGGCCCGAAAGAGCCCACAGGGAACTGTCAAGTGCAAAAGGGTTGCGTAACATGATGCTGAGGACTGTGTAATAGACAAGATAAATTGCCTAATCGAAGAGGTTGGGTCTATCCTGAAGAATGGGTAAAAGCTGATTGGCCCCGAAAAGGGCCCAAAAATTGTTGACATTTTCAAAAAGGTTCCCAAAAGTACTCATTCAAATAGCAACCCCCAGGGGGCTTCCCAAACCATTCTACTGCAAGCTGGCCCATGTAAAGCCACTATGGTCACACAGTCTGTGAACACCCTGCACCCCAGAGAATGTGACCGTGACCAGTCTGGAAAGAGGGAGGAGCAAATATGTCATCTGCATAGCAGATATCCCCTGTTCTAACTGATATAACCCCCTTGCCAACAAAGATATTGATAGTGTCAATGTACCTGTGCCAGTAGCCATGAATGAAAAGGACTCGGAAAAGAGCCCAAATAGGCGATCCCCGGCATGGCACTAAAGAGCTTATGGTGCAAATGAGGGCTGAAATAAGCAGCCTATGGTTGGAAGTGTTGCATTTATGATATACAGTGGAGGGGATGGGGAAAAATCCATGCTCTGCCCGTAAGACTGCTGAGAATAGGATTGTGTATAAAACGGACAATGATGTGACAAAATCAGGTGGTCGAATGGGTGGGCCGGGCCGGCAGGGTGGTATCCCGTACCCGGGAGGTTCCAGAAAATGTATTGAAAGTTGAGACTATCAGGGAGAGGGAGAGTGAATTTGGTCAGATTTCTCTTGAAGCCACACGTAATTAATAAAACATATCCCAAGTAGGAAATCGATACAATTATGATGAAGGGAGGATCAATAAGGGGGTTGATTTAGTGAGGGGTGCATATTAAGACAGTCATATTCACCAGGTGCACGTTCAAAAAGATTATACACGATTAACGTCCCACAATTATCTCCTGGTGCTAAAGAAAATAATGAGTCACTGAAAAACAAAGTAATTCACTGAGGTAGGCCCTAAAGACATTGTCATTCCCTGATTAGATTGAATCTAGTGGAAATGAAGCGATGCTCCCCACAGGATGCCCAATTTGATTATATAGCCTTAGACGTGTGTAGGGAGGAGTATGCTGACTTGCATTTGCATACTTGACCCCCATATGGCTTGATAATACAATTTAAGTACAATATTCCACCCCTAGATAGTCATTCTACTGTAAAAAATGAAAAACCCCACTTAATAAAAACGAAAGGAAAGTTAAATCTGTCTTAAGGTAGTAATAGAGTGTTGGACTTGGCTCTTTTTGCACTGTCATCCCTGAATGTTTTGCATTCCTCCTGGTATTGGTGGTTTTAGGACTCTGGGCACTTTATCACTGCTGTCCAGTGTAAAGTGCATGTTCTCTCTATGGTAAAACATGGTAAGATTGGTCTACACCTGTTTGGCATATTTAATTTACCTATCAGTCCCTTGTAAAGTGGTATCTCTGATACCCAGGGCCAGTAAATTAAATGTTACTGTTGGGCTTGCAGCGCTGCTTGCGCCACCCACCAAAATAGCCTTTCAAACCTGTCTCAGGCCTCTGTGATTGCAGGGCCTGCACGTGCAGTTTACTGCCGCTGTGACGTGGCACATAAAGTGGTTGCCATGTTTGTGACTCCCGTTTTAATACATATCGGTCACCCCTAAGGAAGGCCCTAGCTATCCCTATGGGCAGGGTGCAGTGTAGGTAAAAGGTAGGACATGTGCCTGAACTCTGTGGCATGTCATGGTAGTACCAAACAGCCATTTTGGTTTATCACTACTGTGAGTCTGCCCTCTCATAGGAATGCAATGGGGATTCCTTGATAAGTGATTTACTGGTAATTTCTGATCTGAGAGGAGTAGCGCGATCAAGTTTGGTATGTTTGGAATAGTGGTAATAAATACTGCGTAATGGTGTGCGCAGATTTATTGTCACTATTTTAGAAATGCCAATTTTAGAAGTGGGCATTTCTGTGTGCTATGTGTCTTTGTGCCTGCCTGATGTGTATTGCATGTTTGGCTCTGGAGTGACAGAGACTTGGGATTTGCAGTGGCTCCAGAGGGGCTTGGTGAGTCAGCGCTAGGCTGAATAGGCCAATCTGCATTTGGAGTAGTGGGAGGAGTGGCACCTGGGCCTGAATAGGACTGTGCCTGCCTTCCACAATGCTGGCTCCGCCCCCCTGTGGTGTGTCTGGTTCCAGAGCCTACACTAACAATGAGGGTGTTTGTGCACTGTAAACAAATGTATGGAGGTATCCCCCCAGAACTGGTTGTGACCAGGCACTGAGCCCTTTCCCAGGGGGAGAACAAAGACTTACACTAGTATAAGTATTGGGGCTGTGACCTCATGTAAGGTGTGCTGTTGGTGCTGACTTGGAGCTGATGGACTTCTGGGCGCCAGGTTGAACCGCCACTATGCCCCCCCCCCTCTGCTAGAGGGCCCTGTGAGCTGGCCTGCCTGGGCCCAGCTCTGCCCCTGAGGACCTTGAGGCTTAGCGCATGGTGAGTGCTTGATCCTGCCCCTGCAGTACTTAGCAGCTTTAGCGCTACAAGAGCGCTGGGTTTATTGGAGGTGCCCTCCTCCCACTTTTGCATGGGGGAACGTCTATCCTTGTTGCCCTATCCTAGGGGCATTGCGCCTCTTGAAACCGCAAGGAGAGCAGTGAAACTTGCCAGGGAGTTCTTTCTAGGCTGAGCCCCCCCTCGGGAGAGGAGAAAGCATGCAGCGCGGCCGCTCGCCAGGGACCGAGCGCCGTAGAGAAGCCAGGCATGACTTTGCTTGGTTGTGGGCAGGGATGACTAGTGAAAGGGAATCGAGTCCCGTGGCCTCACATCAGATGGTGGCCACCGAATCCATGGAAGAGCGGAGGGTGTGTTGTCTCTTAAGTCCGAGAAGAGGGCTCCAACCTCGCTCAGACCGAGCGCCGTGGCCGGAAGTCAGTCATCGTGTGAGCCTGATTGTGGGCGGGGCCCATGGCTGCATGCAGAAACAAACCAGGAAGAGCAGCCAGGAGCTAGGCAAAGGCTGAGCCTGGCTGTGGGCAGGGCTCCCATGAGGAAAGGGAGAACCCTGCGTGATGCCCAGGACATCTGCGAGCCGATTGAAACCATAAAGGAGCTGGTGAGCACTAGCCTGGTGAGGGCTCAAGACCAGCCCTTTTAGGTGCACCCCGGCATTCAAGTAGCTGCGCCACGTGGTTGCGGGTAGCTGCATCCGTAGCAACTCGTGGGAGATGGAGACAGTGCTGCTCAACCCTGCGGGGGGGGTCCAAAGGATTCCGATTCACCCGGGACACAGGTGAGTGTGCTGGATGCCTCAGCAAGAGGGGAGAGCTGGGATAGATCTTCGCCCCCAGTTGCAACCAAGTCCCTTCCAGCAGCTGCCCCTCTGTGTGATCGCAGGCAGCTGCCTTCAACGTGAGGCGGGCATTGTGTTTTGGGCATCTCGGGGTAAACCTAGACGGAGGCCCCCACTCCTCCCCAAGGAAGAGGACTAGTATTCCTAGTCCCCAAGTGGGAAGGACCCGCTCGGAACTACCACGCAGTCCAGGTAGATAGCGCAGAGGTGCAGGGTCTGCCGATTTGGGGCCAGTGGCTCTCAGGTACATGGTGGCATATTGTGCATTATAATTACGCCTAAGAGGGGCGAGTGAGATGTGCACTGTGACAGGTGTTTTCGTGGTGCACTGGTGCTAGTTTAGGATGTTTGCTATGATGTATATGACTCATGATTTATGCATAATGCGCTTATGCTAAGTGCCTTTACCAGTAGTTACTGGTTGTTTTTACTATGCCCTGGTGTGGTGATGCTATGTATCACACTGTCAAAAAATGAGTGGTGCGCGCTACAACTATAGGTTCAAAGAGAGAACTATTGGGTAAGATGCATGGACTCCCTTAAACCTTACGGTCTGAATGACCGTATGGAATATCAATGTTACTTATAAATACTTGCAATGTAAACCTCAGTATTGTTGATACTTGTAATCCGCAAGCATTATTTCTGATCATTCAATGCTTCCTCTTCCTCTTACTGTTATCTACATTCTGAACCTTATATATACAATGTTTATTAGTCTATCATTTCATTGCTTACTTGCAACCACATTATATTTTTCACTTTTTTACTTTTCCCTCGTAATAAGTCTAATATGGCCGCCATATAACCCATTGTCACAGCGTCTGTTAGCGTTTCACGTTGCACTCGCGCGGTTTAATAACACAAGTAGTCCGTCCTTTATCTCCAACGCTATATGCGTACGATTCACGATCGTTATATCGAAAGAACTACCACCCATCTGCATGTTGACAGCACAATCCGTCTTAAACAAGTAAGTGATTCACTCACCATATTTTATTTTAATTCAATACAATTCATTAGATGTACCACGATAACAAGTTAACTTCTTTGTTACAGAAAAAACGACGATTGTTAAAATGCGACCTTAAAAATCCGGCAATCTTCTCGTAAGTAATCAGGGTTCACTATACCCTTCAGCATTTGTGTTGCTTGTACCCATTGTTAGCATTTAAAACATCATAATCTTTAACCGTGTTACCCAAGCGTCCACCTCTAACAAGGTATTTACTCCACATGATATACAAACTTGTTTGAACCTTTTAAACGCGGCATGTAAGCGTTTACCTTTAATGCGTGAAGAACAAATAAATTGCACCAATCACTAATCGTACACCTTGACGGTCATGTGGAGAACCACACAACTCCTCTCATAAAATCCACCATTCTTAACAGACTAATCACTTTGTTTCTCCTCTCACCAACTGCTACCAAGCACTTAATCACCTTACCTACGATTTCGTTCACGGATTAAAAGCGATAACAACCATGCTGGAAAGCATGCCACATTACTAATAATTGACTCATATAAGGTACTATTGTTTCCTCATAATATTGTTGCATTACAGATTTGTCCCTGCCGAAGGGTTGTTCAAACCCGAAAAGCATTGGATAGAAATACAAATGAGACGTACAAGACGACTGAAGAATTAAATCTTCCAAGAAAAGTGAATAAAACTTTCTTCAAGAAGAAATACGCTTTTTGATTATTTTATTTTTGAAGAATTGGTTAAATCTACTCAAAGCTGGATAAAGACCTCCATCCGGCGACTCATTTAGTGCCCATGGGGACACATCCACGTAGTGTTGTGCTGCCTTTTTCATTTATCATACTTTATCCCGGGGGTGGCATAATAGGCTTATGGAATGTGCACTCTGAATGTTACTGTGTGCAGTGGTACTGATAAGGTGCACTGCTCATGATTTATGTGCAATGTGTTTTATGCTACCTACAGTGCCCTATTGCCAGTAGTTACTGGTTGTTTTCACTACTTGTGTGTTCTAATGGTGATGACAGTGGCCCGATTGACCCTGTAATGTATATAATCACCTGTAAAATAATACCTAGTGCCAGGAGGCACAGTGTACATATGTGATTGTGCTCTAATGTGTTTTATGAGTAATACAAAGGCTATTTTTATATAACCTTGTGTGAAGTTTCTTTTGTGGTGTGCCTAGTGTGTCGCTGCTGTGTGAGTGTGTTGCTCAAACGCTTTACACATTGCATCTGGGATAAGCCTGACTGCTCTGCCAAGCTACCAAGAGGGTGAGCAGGGGTTATCTTCGATGTGTAACTCCCTTGCCCTGACTAGAGTGGTGGTTTCTGCCGGATTAGGCACATGCCCTAGCCAACCAGAAATCCCATTTCTAACATGGTGGCTTCGTCCTCAATGAAGTACACTGAGTGGCAAGCTCTAATGGCACAATTGCAGATACGAACATATCAATAACACTATGCACAGGACCCTCAGAAACTCATTTATAAATTCCACATATGTATCTACCAAGAAACAAGGGCCTTGATGCCTGTGCATAGCGTAGGCTTTGTAAATATCAGTATTGAAGCAAAACCGTCTTCAAATGTCCGACCATCTAGTGGCCTATCTATATGGATTAAGAAAGGCCCATTTAGCATGCAGGATAAAGAAACTTAGTCTTAGCTCTGCAGATATTTCCTTTATTTCATTCATTGATGGAGCCTTCACAGCCATACTTTTGGCACCTGGCGATACAGTTTTTCCTCTGAATTTCCTGGGTTTCCAATGTTTCCATTTTTGATGGCCTCATGCTGCCCACAGCTGTGTTCTGAAACGGCAGACCTGCAATGGGATTCAACATCATTTAGATTTTGATGGATTGGCTTGACATCTTGATTCCCATATGCATCTGTTGGTTGATACTGCAAGAGAGCATCTCACTGATTTCACTGATCTCACCCAACCTGGACCTAGAAATGTGCAGCCTGTGAGTTAAGGGAGTATCACACTAAAGGTGGGGTTCAATATCGGTCTTTGTTATAGACATTTTACTCCTAACTTCCTTATACTGCGTGAACATGGAGCTAAAGAGTAATGAAACACTTGAACTGCGTCATTAGGCTGAGTGTGTTTAGAAAACACTACATTAATGTCTGAGAGGAGGGTGCCTGAATGGTATCTAAAGTGATATCTGAGGAGATCCAACATTCCTAGGGCATTCAGATTGGCTTTTCTGATGGAATATTCCAGAATGAGCAAGTTGATCAGGTCACACAAATTAATGTGGCCACTTATTTTGGCCTCTTTGGCCTATAGAAGTTAATTTATGTATCCTAAATACCTCGGAGAGATGCTGTCTTCTCACAACATAGGGAGGAGGCATTTTGCAGCAGTGTGAGCAACCATGAACAGTGTGGCATTTGGACCATGCATAGCCTTAGTTAGTTCACGCCAGAGTCCCACTAATCAACTGTCAAAACACAGCTCTCTCTGGATCCCCCAAAACATGTCTTGGGATTGATACCTTCGTTGAGTTGTCCAGGTTGGTTTGAAACTGAAAGTCTGACAATGAGCATCTGCTGCTGCTACAGTTTAAGACCTTGGCCCACAACAACTCTCCACCTGATGGCTGTCCTCCTTTTAGATATGCAGCACTTTCATGTGCTTTTTGGTAATCGTGCTGTATTATCTCGATTTAAGAATGTCAGCACAGCATGTCTGGGGAACAGACGGGGGGGGGAGGAGGGGGGGGCTGTTCGTATTGCTTGATGGGGAGACCGGGTGGAGCGAACACAAAAAATGGAAGGAAAAATAAATCAATTATAATTGCACTTACCTGCTGCTCCGACGGCCGCTGCCTTGCTTCCATCTCCCGATCCTCGTTTTCGGCTGCATACTGCGTAGGCTCCGAAATGTGAATCCAGGCGCTTCCCTCATGCTAGGAATACTATTCCCAGCATAAGAGAAGTGTGGGATCAGTCTGAGTGACCTGGTTTGCCGCTCAGACAGTGCTGGGAGCCTGTGGTATTTCTCTAACCCATCAGTGCAACGCAGCTGGGTTGGAGAAACCTAACTGCTATCCCTTTCTGAACACAGGTATTATGCCTACTGTGTCTTACGTCATATGTCATATTTCCCCCTGCTTGCTACTAAACATTTGTTTAATGTAAATATTCCATCTAATGCACACCTACAAACTCTGTCTGTTTACCTCAAATTAATTTCTGTAACTGTTTTTGCCTCGCTATATTCTGGCTTATATTTGTACTGCAGTTGCTACGTTTAATTCTAATACTATGTATTATACAAAATGTTAATATAATATTTCCACGATACAATAACTACATCCATTATGATGATAATATGCAATAACAACTATGTAGGCTAACTTTCTTATCCTACTCTTACCTTGTCCTCTCTCTTTTTCTTACATTTACTTATACTGCAGATCTACATTTTCTTAAATTTATTTTATGGCTTGGAATCACATTTCACAATAGAAACACGTGTCCTCATTTGGATGCTTACCATCTCTATACTCAATCTCCAGCCTTCTCGGGTTTATAGGACACGGGTTTTTGTCTTTTCAATAAGTTTTGTTTGGCCAGGCAAATAGGGGGGTCTCATACATATCCCTCTAGGGCATTTCTAGGGCCAAATTATACAACTAAACGGCACCCCAACCTTTCCAAAATGGTGCGCACATTTAGGGCTTCTGCCCTTCAGCGCGGACCAATATTACAGTCGATGATCCGCGTGCACGGCCTCAGTTTTATAAAGATGGAGTCTCGTAGTCTGTGATACCCGCACACCTAGTGAGAGAGTAGAAACCTCTAGGGGTGAGTTCCGCTCCATGTACCTTTTTTGGCCATGATACGGTTGATGTAATGGTGACCGTGGAGACACTTTTGACCTTGCTAACCATTTATCTAGGTCTTTGGCATTTTTTACTAGCCCTGGGAAACAAAGCTCTTATTCATGTGGGGAGCGACTAAACTCTACTAGGTATTTGAGACTTAATAATGTTGTTAACATGCATGCTATGGATTGCGTCTAGGCACAGCGCCATTTTAGCCTATAAGCTATAAGAAAATGTTTTCCCTTTCCTTACAGCTTGATTATTACACTTTGATATCAGCCATAACTTTCAGAATTCTTTGGATTTACCGGTTGTGTGACTTGCCCTTAATCTAGATGGCAACTTGACCGCTTAGGCATATTTTGGGGGTTTTGCTGACTGTGAATCTACGAGTCAGTCTGCTTCGTTGGTTTTTGGACTTTCCCTCATGTTTACTCACAACTCTGGTCTGTTGAAAACGTTATTTCTGTTTTTGTGAACTAATACATAAATAGTCACCCCAGAATTATGATCCTCTCAATCCATTGTCATTATTCTTTGTATCTTTTTAGAGAAATTTGAACTATAGATCGTAGGGAGAGAAGACCTATACGCTCCTGATATACTTAGTCCTTGGGGCTCCAAAGACTGTTTGGATTCTGTGACACAACACGCTTCTAATTGATTTGCCTTGTTTATAATACAGACGAGGGGATTTTCACTCAGGAAAATGCATTATTCAACTTTTAAACAAGTCACCATCACAAAGTGGTGTATACATCCTTGTTTCCAAATTGGGTTCCCTCTTTTCGAGACAATAAATGTATGTATGCTAATCACACATTTTTACTCCACTTGGAGGGGGTACACTTAGCTTCAACTGTGCTTGATGTTTTTCCCATTTTCAATCTCAGTTTCTCTTTTTCCCTGTTTCTTTTTTGACCTTTTCTGTTTCAAACTCGGGACATGGTAGCTATGTGCCTGCACAGGAAAATAACTTTCCAAGTGTGTCTTAATATGCTTTCCAGTCATTAACCCTTTTGTGGAAGAGAAGGATACCAATCACCTTCTCTAATGTATGTAACATTCAAATATGTGATGTACATTGTTTTCACCAGCAGCCTTGAAAAAGTCGCGACTGGACTAAACACGTGTCAGCTGTTTTTTTAATTTGATACTGGCCTGCGTGTCAACGAACCTTGGATGCTTTGAAAATAAAACATTGGATCTGCAACATTGGCAGACCATAAATTTAATACTGTTGTAGTGCTCTGGATTTGTGATTATATCAATATATGGGAATCTTGTTTCGTATATATGCTCACACTAGCTGGGTGGCTTAGGGTTTTTGTCCATTGTAGCACACGTTACTGCTGTATATATGTACTTGACTTAATTTTTGGATGTACAAACAGCCTTGTATTACCACTGCCACCTTCTATTTTTAGGACATATGGATGGTTGGCCACCTCCATCACATTCCATTTCCCTTTTCACAGCAAGATTTCACTTTCTGTGTCATATGTACTGAATCTACATAGACGGCATGCTATTTCTGCATTTTCACCAGTAAAGGCTGTCAGTCTGTAGTTTTTGGAAGTGGCGGCTCATTTGCTGATGGCAGTAAAGCTACTTCTCTGCTTTGAATTGTACAGATTTTCTCTGTTGTCACAAAATGGTTTCATGGTGATTACGGAGATTAAATAGAAGATTATACCCAGGAGGATAAGAAATTCTCCCAACCAAATTAGCGTACTGTTCAGATTAGCTGCCACATTTATTCCTCGTGTCAGGTGACACTATATGTTACACCAGGAGTTAAAAAAATAAGTGCAGATAAAATTGAGGAAGCAAAGTCTAAAAGGTAGTAATTTTCTACAAACCAATTTAAGATGGAATATCCTGGTTAACAAAAGATCACCACTTCCAGAGTGCTGGTAGAAAATGTATTCTGTAGAACAAAATGTTTGGGTTTGTCAGCTGACACACACCCTCAATGACTAATGATAATGGACAGCCCAATAATTCCCCTATGTTTCCACTCAATTAGTTTCACCTTTTCCTCTGGAAAAGCATCAGCCTCTGGCAATGATACCTGGCTAAAGAGCATCTTTAAAAAACTATATGGACCCCGGTGGCACTGCTATTTATTGCCTAGCAGCAATATGTCTTTTGCATATGAACATGATACGATTGTCCCTTCGCAACAGTTTCTTGATTCTAATCAACCATTTGTCTCTTTATAATTATTGGTCAGTCTTGTGTATGGTACTTCGATATTAGGTTACCTCTCTTAAGATGACTGTGTCTACAACACATGTCTAGTGCCACAATCTAAAAGAGTGCTTAAAGGAATAACTTTAAATCAATAAAGGGTTCTGGCCCTTAATCAGCAAGCCTAGGCCTATACCACGAACTACGAAACAACAAAAGTGCCAGTGCTGATAGTTATTTATCTAATCATTCGCCCCAATCATACGTGCCACTCATAGTGATTGGAAAAAATACATTAATTTTCTGGTTTTTAATAAAATAGATTTCTAATTTCCAATTATAGTCAGTTCATGTTATTAATTCAATGAACATAGTCAACGGACCACATGAAAACATACAAATATATAACAAGTTGGTTTTTCAAATACATTACACATTAAAAACCATTTAAAGACAATAGAGAAAGCTCAAGTTCCAAAGGACAGATGAAGAAAGAATATAAAGAAAAACTTAAATCAAACAGGAAAAAATTAGAAAGGAAGCCCAGGGTAGGGTTAAGACATATTGATTCTATTTTTGATTTCTTCAAATCTACCCAGCCCTAGACAAAGGTAACCAAACAGTATTGTATTCAGGTCTTCAACTGACGGTTTTCTTTTACATTACAGGGTACTTGTCCCCTCAAGACTTGATACTCTCACTTTTAGACCCCACTTGTTTGGTCAAAAAATAGAAGGTCTACGCGTTTCACACCCTACAATTGTTTAAAGGGTTCTCCTTAAGACCTGGAACATGGAGCTAAAAATAGAAAAAGAAGGAGAAAGTGTACATGTTACCATTTACTCTCAGCTCACATCTAGCGCTTCAGTTTAAAAAGTACCTTAATTGTTTCAATCTATATTTACCTCATTTCAATTTCATGATGACGCAATCAGTGCCTCAACACGTCTTTGAAAATGCTCACTGTGAAATAGACCAACAATGGTTTAAATTAACAGGCAGAGCACACTTACTATACACCAGGCTAACAGATTATTCGTTAAAACAACAGCCACTCACATAAAGGTCCGCGTTGAGACTCATACAAGGCTGGCGGCTGATTGTGGATGCATTAAAGAAGTAACAAATTTATCATAATAATTTGCTGCAAGGCAAGAATCCGAAACTTCAGGGTCTATTAGGATGGCGGGCAGACTCCTTTCCGCCCCCCACTACTCGGAGCAACCAGGAAGGAAGCCCGGGGTAACGTCGGACAGAGCGTTGCCTCACGCCCTGAGTTGTGACCATGAGCAGTAGGTGATATTCCCGATTTGATACGGGAATCAATCCACTATTCCTGTAGTGTCTTAAATAAAAGAGACAACACACAGGTAGACCGTTGGTTGTATCGTTCCACTGTTATGCAAATCCTCCTTTGTTTGTTCCTGGTTACTTTCACATATTAGTGATTGAGTCACTTTAATTCGCTGCAGTAGTTAATTTATGGTCCTGAAGAAAGCCACGATCACAGTCTTTTGATCTCTGTTGGCTGCAAGATGTAGACCTTTGTTTGATTCACTTTATGCACGTTCGCAAATTTGTTCAGACCGCGCTTCTACTGTTATTTTAATGTTGGCACTTGGAGATTTCTATTAAATCATGCCTCCTCCTCGTAGTCAATTTTAACATCACCTTTAATTCACACTGCAACACTGATTTTTCACCACACTAAGGCCAGCTTCATCGATCTTTAGGAGATCTAGTCCTCCCTATATAGTTGAAAACATCCGCAAGCTCCTCCCTTTGACAATTGCTGGGAGTTGTAGCTCCTTAATCGCACCAGGCTGCGGTTAAGAGGAGATCCCATATGATGAAGCATGCCACTTCGGTGGGTGATGGGATTAGGTCCTCTTTATGAGGACTCTTCATTTAGACAGTAGTCCTGGTGTGCCATACCACACAGTTTTCCACAGTCTCAATACCATTGATATTTCTCTGTTTTTCCTGACCTGTGGACTTCTATGTTTGTACAGATTCAGTAGGGGGACTTGTCCATGCCGGTCGCTTTTTCCCTCAGACCCTATTACTTACCTGTTTTCTATATACACACTTACTATACACCAGGCTAACAGATTATTCATAAAAAAACAGCTACTCACATAAAGGTCCGCGTTGAGACTCAAACAAGGCTGGCGGCTGGATGTGGATGCATTAAAGCAGTAACAAATTTATCATAATAATTTGCTGCAAGGCAAGAATCCGGAACTTAGTGTTTTAATTAGACAATCGTTGTTTCAGGCAAAATTCTAAACGGGACTGTTGCATAGCTCATGCAATATACTTTGTGTTTTCCCTAGATTCTGATCGTTTTGCCGGGATCAGCAGGATTTCGTGCCCGTCCTCCTGACGTTGACGAGGGGAAGCTTCAAAACCTCGAGTGAAAAAACACACGCGCTTGTTTTACACAATGTCCAAGGGCATTTCAGAAGCGCTTCCCGCTGTTGGCTAAGTTTGTGTTTTGAATTCGTACCTCATCTTGACGTTCTGTCAGCAACTGTCCACATCCCAGTCGGCAGTTGTATCTGGATTATGAGCTCATTTAAATGACGTTGCCGGGTCGCACATTATGTGACCATGTTTTTTCTTTTTTGATTAGTAGCAACTTTAGTCTTTGTGTCACAGACAACAAGTAGTGATACTCAATTTAAAGGTAGACGCCAATCTCGCGTCTTTGAACATGACGTGTTTTGATGTTAAAAACGAGTAATGTATCCAGATCATGAGAAACGTGGCCAATATCAATCACAGATAACTCACATTATCAGGCGAACACAAATGTGTTAAACAATGTGATGAACAGTGGATCTCACCAGTTGATTTAAAGATTGTAGATCTCCGATATTTCATTTAATCCGTCTATAGATATATTATATTTCACTATCAACATTGCTTCTCTCTGTAATAGTGCCCTTTCCACATCACCACCTCGTGGGTTTCTTTCAATTTTGGATAAGATAGTCAATTTCAAGCCGCTCACTTTATGGGTTTTCATTGTCCAATGGTGTACCAATGGCGCATTTACAGTTTGTTTGCGAATTCTGGACATATGTTGGATCATACGTTGGCGAACCTTCTGATTTGTTTTCCCAATGAACAAATTTGGGCATGGGCACATAATGCCATACACCACATTTTTTGTTTTGCAGTTGGTAAATACTTCGTGTTTCCAATTGATGTTATTGAAAGAAAAGAGAGAACCTTCAACACTTTGAGGGCAGCATACACATATCCCGCATTTATGATGACCAGTCACGGGCGGTAGGTTCAATTGCGTTCTCAGTGTACTCTTGGTTATTGGTTTTTGAATTGCTGCATGAATAATCGAGTTCCCAATACTTCTGTCTTTTTTAAGGGCAAACAGGGGTCTCTGACAAGACCAAATGCCAAACTTTGCTACAAAAAAACAAGAAAGATCCCATTGAACGCTTTGTATGTGTGACAACCTTTTGTTCACGCACTAATTTCCTCAAAAAAGTGATCAACCAGAATTGGCATTTGGTACAAAAGGTACACAAGTCTTGTAAGAGACCCCTGTTTGCCCTTAAAAAAGACAGAAGTATTGGGAACTCGATTATTCGTATAGCAAAACACGTCATGTTCAAAGACGTGGAGATTGGCGTCTACCTATAAAAATGAGTGACACAAAGACTAAAGTTGCTCCTACTCAAAAAAGAAAAAACATGGCCACATGATGCACGACCCGGTAACGTCATTTAAATGCGCTCATAATCCAGATACAACTGCCGGCTGTGATGTGGACAGTTGCTGAAAGAACATCAATTCAAAACACAATCTTTGCCAAAAGCGGCGAGTGCTTCTGAAATGCCCTTGGACATTGTGTAAAACAAGCGCGTGTGTTTTTTCATTTGAGGTTTGAAGCTTCCCCTCGTCAACGTCAGGTGGACGGGCACGCAATCCTGCTGATCCCTGCAAAATGGTTGGAATCTAGGGACAGCACAAAGTATATTGCATGAGGTATACAACAATCCCGTTTAGAATTTTGCCTTAAAAAATGATTGTTTATTTAAAACACTAAAGGGTCTATTAGGATGGCGGGTGGATTGCCACCGCCTGTATGGCGGTGACGATCCGCCCTCCATTTCCGTCCGTTGAAGACCTGAAACAATACTGTTTGGTTACCTTTGTCTAGGGTTGGGTAGATTTGAAGAAATCAAAAATAGAATAAACATGTCGTAACCCTGCCCTGGGCTTCCTTTCTCATTTTTCTCTATTTGCTTTAAGTTTTTCTTTATTTTCTTTCTTTATCTGTACTTTGGAACTTGAGCTTTCTCTATTGTCTGTAAATGGTTTTTAATGTGTAATGTATTTGAAAAACCAACTTGTTATATATTTGTACGTTTTCATGTGGTCCGTTGACTATGTTCATTGAATTAATAACATGAGCTGACTATAATTGGAAATTAGAAATCTACTTAATTAAAAACCCCAAAAATTAATAAATGTTTTCCAATCACTATGAGTGGCACGTGTGATCGGGTTGAATGATTAGATAAATAACTATCAGCACTGGCACTTTTGTTGTTTCGTAGTTAAAGGAATAACTTGGCAGACTGTTCCAAAGTAGCAGATCTGCACTGTAAAGGAGTAGAGACATACCCAGTGGCGACTCCTCGAGGGATTGCTGTGGGTCGGTGGGGCGGGGAGGGGCAGGGTAGGGGTAGTAAACTACGGCATATGGCCGAATAGAGTTAAGTAACTAGATAAATAAATAAAACAAATTACATTGAGCGCGCTGCAACGCCAAATGGCTATGCAGAGGGCGCAATGTAATTTGTTTTATTTATTTATTTAGTTACTTAACTCTGTTCGGCCGTATGCCATAGATTACTAGCCCCCACCCTAGCCCCCCTTCGCCCCGACTCACCATCCTGCGGCACTCCCTCGAGGAGCCGCCACTGGACATACCCCCAAAAAATGTGGAGCTGTGGAAAAACAGTACGAGAAGTTATGGAGAATGCTCAGGAGATATAGTCGAAAAGAAGCACCAAGAGCCAGCAACACAGAACAGCAAATCTAGCACTGCAGTAAGTGTGTCAGGATGAAAGCAGAGCAGAGCCTCACATACATTGGTTGGTCCTCAGAGAAAGAGGGCACATGGGAACCAAAGAGGAGGGAAATATGGTTGTTCAGAAGGATGTACCACATGCCTTTACTAGAACATCTGATTGTACACTTCCACAGAATCCAATATGCGTCTTATACACCAAATCCACTTGAACTTTGTTTTTTACTAAGTTAGTACTGGAAAAAATCATTATCAGCCCTGAAGAAATTCGTAATGGATTAAATAATTGAGGTTTGCACTGCTGGCGTTGTTCAAACACTTATCTATTACTAGAGCAAGAAACATGTTTATTCACGGTCAGGATACCCTATCACAAACATGGCGGATGTCCCGGCTACTACATTATCAGTGCATTATTTTCATTTGTACATGTAACACAGTGGATGAGAGGGGGCAACCACAATATTTGTTATGGAGTTCTTCTCCGTTAAACTCTGAGTTAAGCCCAAAGATGCTCAAATACTGCCTCAGGTGCACATTGATGTGTCATAAGGACAGAAACTGGTGACCGTCTGGAGAGATTCATGCTGAGAGCCCAATGGAAGATCCAAACAAGAGCTGAATAAAGCTAACAGACTACTGAGTCCCTGCACTCCAGCGTTTTCTCTGCATCTGATCTCTGTGTGCCATTAACCACCTTGCTTTGGGACACCTGTATCATGATTCACCTTTTAAGTTTGACGACTCCTGTCTATGCCTTAAAGGAGTCCGTTGAGTTGTTTGAATTAAGTGGCCTACAGTGTCAGCTACCACGGCTGGATTTAGCTCCGGTGGTGCCCAGTACGAAGATATTAGCTGGCACCCCTCCATGATTTCCTTCTCCATGGATTCCCTCACTACCACCTTCTAACAGTGCCCCTCATCTCTCCATAGCCCCTCTCACATGCTTTACATGTGTTTATAGGGCTACTCATACCAGTTTAGGGCTTCAGAGTACTTTACATCACACACACATTATACAGAGACAATGAATCGTCTAAATCAATGTATAGGAAATGTTAAATAAGACAAAGAGGACAATAGGTGTAGAAGACACATGTCAACCATACTAGTAGGTAGCATATTTTAATAGTGTAAGGTCTGGAGAAGCACAAACTCAGGAATTAAAACATTCCACATTGATTGGGGTTGGCTATACTGATAAGAATGTATTCTACCCAAACAAACCCTTTTTAGTGACATTAGGAACATAAAAGGCTGGGGACAAACGTAACATTCTAACCTATGCCACGCAGTTTGCATACAGCTCTTAGATGACAGTTTATAAGCCACTATGCTATATTAGGATTGTAACATATGAACTGCAAGTATCAGAAGGATCTCTGTGTCAAAAGCAGTAACCCACTGAGCTATCCACGTTAAAAACATTTCTGTGACCTGCATGGTACATGTTCTTCGCAGCAGACACATTAACACTGTGCGCTACTTTATGATGAGTAAAAACTCCCGCTAGACAAAATATCTCTCTCCAGCAGGTACATTAATCACGGAATTTCCCTTGTTATTTTTATTGTTGCCTGAAAACTGCTAGACACACAAGGAACTCTGCAGCAGGTGCGCCTGCACCGTTCACACCACCCAATTTCCAGCTTTGTCAGCTGCCTTAACTAGTTAATATAGGAAGAGGAAATTCACTGCACTTCCAGGGATAAATCTGACTACACTTCCAGAAAATAATGTTTCTTCAACAATCAGAGGAGTATTGTTGGCATACTTAGGATAATAAAAATGTTTCCATACTCTGTGAATCCGTATCTCGTGTTTTCCTATTGCTTTTTACAATTTAGTTCTTACTCGGTAGCTTGTCATTTTATCCTGTTACCTGCATAATAGGGATTTTTCCCACGAGATCGCGTTAATCTTTTTTCAATATTCTGCTTTATTTATTTCCTCACCATGCCCTGGAGGTATGAAGTGTCATTTGAAGCCGTTAATTAGGTATAATTGGTTTAGCTGAAAGAAACATTAATCGCTGGTTTGCAAGCATCTCAATAATAACGTGTAGAACCCTTTGCTAATACTGACGTAGTTTGTGGAAGATCCAAATGATATGCATATCTACTTGATGGAATAGATGTGTTTGACTCACCTTTTTAGCTACACCTGGTACATATTTCATTTTTAATTTGAGTCATTTTGAACTCGTGCTTTAAAAGACAATCGAGGTTTGTTTTCAAACATATGTTCCTATTTTTTAAACTATGTGTTGTAATGTAACGTGTCTTTGAATCTTGTTCATGGCCCCAGGAGAAACTTTTTATCCCAGCATTGGAGGAGATTCTCAAAGCATCCACACTTCTGTCAGAAAACAAAGCATACCAGAAGCTCTCAGAAAAACAGCGGCAGCCACATGAATGGATTTGATCCTCACCATAAGACTGACTCATTAGTTATTTCCATGCAGTACAGTCTCAATTCTTAAGTTGATGGAAATGAATTAGCAGCTCTAACCCTTGTGCAGCCTGTGACATCATTCTGCACCTCTGAGAAAGTAAATTATTAGTTTGGGGTGGATGTCTAGTAAACATTCCAGTAATTTAAACATGAGCTCAATCCCTTGTTGCTATGACACTGAGCAGACAGGCTAACTTTAGAAAATGTGTAAAGCATTTAGAAATACCAAAAGAGTAAAAAGTCCACTCTAGTTTAGACAAATAAATAATATTTTAATGAACAAAATAACAGCAAAATAACAAGTGAAACTGGCGATATGAGTTTTAAAGTGTTAATTAAATATTTCACCAGAAAACACCCAGTGCCAACTGTATGCAACTGGTTGTGCTAGACCAGAGCAAGGGTAAGGTTTAAGGGCAATTGTGATGACGCGTGGATTGGATGCAAAGGTCAGATTGGTCGTAGTTGAAAAGTTACATTCACACTTACAAAAGTTTAGAAACTGTGAAGTCTTCCAGGGGGGAGAGGCTGCAGGCTGATCCCAAGGTGGGCTTGACTTTGCCATAGCTCTACAAGGTATGCCTTCCCACCAACGGGTGACGTGGGTGAACTGGGTTCGATGCTCTAATGATAAATGTAAAAGTCAGGTTATTGTAGCCACACAGAACACTACTCAATAAGTTATTGAAATAGAGCTATTGCATTTGGGTTATTAACAATTGCTATGAAGGCATTAGGGACACCGTGGTAACAGTAATAGACCTATTTTATTATCCACAATATCCACAACCACTGCACAAAGATGAATGAACACTTTGTAAGTGAAAAGCATTTATTACTACAAGAACAACCTGTTTCTCAGTACATCTAAAACAACTGCTCAAAATTATATAAAGACAGCAAGAAGGCATGGTATAAACAATGAGAATAAAATCAACATTTCTAACATGGTTATAATGTCATTTAGTACCTAACGCCCTAAAATCTACTACTATGTGCTACACTAACAGAACATGGGGACAGAGAACCTTGCAGTCTAGAGTTTCTTAGGGTGAAGAGACACATTGCGTACCTTACTGAAAGCAAAGAAGGTCTTTATGAGCAAGGTGTGAAGACATTGTTCCCTGTGAAGGGGAAACACATGCTGGGGTAGCGGTCTTCCTCTGGGACTCTGCTTTATCAACAAGATGCAGCACATGCAAAGTGCAAAGTAGATGAGACTGTCTCTAGCAGAATGTTGTGCGATAAGCTGGGTGAAGGACCTCTCCTGACAAGTGGTCAAGTAGCAGTTCTTATATACTAAATCTTATCAGAAATTGGAATTTCTGACATAACTTTAAGAAAGTCTGACATTGGTTATGTTCATAAAGGTGTGCGCCCTAGACATTTCCTTATGAGCGTATAAGGTAAAAGAACATCATTTCTGACTACACTATTTCAATATGTCTGCATTTGTTGTTATTCAACCTTGACAAAGTGAAAAGTAGACATTTGTCTCAGACGAAAGTTGCATAAAGCATTGTATCTGTGTCATTAATCGAAAGATTAGAAAGATAAGGTCAGACAACATCTGCATCTAAGGGCAGACATGACAATGATTCTGCATAAATAAGGAAAGATGGCAACTTCCATTAAGATTGAGAAGCTGTTACCCTCCATTATGTAAGATGGAGTTAGGGTCTACATAATACAGAGTCAGAGCTTAGGGGCTTTACATCAGCACCTCACCTAACATTATTGACTGAGATATGCTAAAATAAGTAGGCTACCAGTAAAGAGCATAGAGCAGCAAATAAAACAGCTACCTCAATTTATTTTATCTTATCATTGTGTGATGGCAACATTTCTTGATTACAGTACTTTGATAACTTTCCATTTGTAAGTGTATGAGCATGTTTACATTCTGTTCTAGCCAACAAATGGGCTGAAGATTGAAAATTAATTGAGTAATGACTACTTTCAAACATTGTGTCTCTGATATTAGAATTAGAATAGTTTAATAGACATGTTTAACCACCTTGTGACAACAGAGGGCTGCTTCTATTATGAAAGTGAGTGAAGGCACGTTTTTTTTCTTAGAGTCGCCCTTGGATAAAGCAGACCAGTTTAGTGGAGTGGCATCCCTGTCTACACACTGACTGGAAGTTCACAACAGTTGATGGCTGCTGCACTGGCGCACAATCAAGCTGCAGGCAAGGCCCAATTAGAAACAAAACTCACCCCTGGCCAAAATGTTCAAATAGGCCCCTTGCTGCATGACACCGCGACTGGAAAAGGGCTACTAGAGCATGATATATGACCGCCATACTACCCTGAAAAGACTCTGTAGGAGACAGGCCACCAAGAATAACAGAATGGCCAGTACAGCCCGGCAGGCAGGGCATGAAGCTGATCTAGTTCACAGGTCACATAGTAATTGCCTGAGAGCATGGCTGCTGAGATATACATTATAGGATATGTTCACAATCGTCATTTTGGAGTACGTAAGTTAGTACTACAGTAGTATTACTCACATACTGCAAATGCTACTCACATACCTTCACCTCGGCTATCTTTTCTTTGTGGAGATCTCCGCTATGTTAACGGTGAACTCTGCACACATAGGTATATGTTACAGAAGTAAATCTGGGTGGGTCAAATTAGCTGACTGGAAAAAGAGCAATACTTACTACTAAATGGCTAGGTTTAAGGAAATTTAAGAAGGGATTAAGTGAGGGACATGCTCACAAACTTTAACCCACAAAAGAGTAAGCCCATTTCTATTCACAAACTGTACTTCTGCAGGTTAATATAGCCGTGGAGGTATCCCAACATGTGTAAATAAGTTTAATCCAATCCAGGCTTTGAGTAAGTCATGTACCACACATGGCTACTCATAGGTACTGCAAAACACTCCCATAGAAAACAATGGAGGCCTAGTATGTATTTCTAAAAGACAGAGTAGCTAGAAAATATTGATTGTTCTACTGGCCACCCCCCTTGTTGAGAGATAGATTCACAAACGTTCAGGGTTACCTAGGGATGGTGTACATTTTCCCACATTTAGTAATTATTAGTGAAGTATAGACTTTTTTGTCTTATCATAAACCATATCGCAAGATTTGTATCACAAATTATGATAGACCATATTTCAGAGAGGGTCAAGTCCAGATGAATGCTCCATTATTCTTGTGAGGAAGTTTATTATGGCCAGAAACATGTTGGCAGCGTAACAGGGTTGAAATATTTCCCTCAATTGTTTACTTTAAACACCTAGGGACACAAATAAAATCTCTTGTCCCCTATTGGGCAGTTTTAGTTTTTTCTGGTCATGTCTCCCAGCTCTTTCAGTCAGACACAGTTAGTACATCATCTGACATATATAGGGCCAAAAATTCCTCCTTGGTTGTAGCCCACATAGGCAATTACATCTGGCCAATGTGAAGAGGGGCCCTGTGAGGAAGCATATTGCCTCAGGTTGGGTGTATGCTTACATTCTAAAGAAGATAATTTCTCTACGATTTACTGAACAGATCTTTCTTTTTTTCTACACATAGGCCTTCATTACGAGTTAATGCCTAAGTTCCAATCCTTGTGTGAATGTGCTTGCACAGGTATCTGGATTAATAATTGTCTGATAATTATCACACCATCCCAGTTTTCCCCTGATATATTCTAGCAGGCCAAACCTGCAGAAATGTATTGAGGGGAAGTGTCCATGAAAAAAGGCTAAATATGGGGAATTTGACTTGTTGGAAACAGATTCTGCATGTTATGTCACAGTTTCCTTAGAATAGGAGGTATTTGCCACACGTGGTAAATCTTACTCTGAAGGTAGTGGTATTTACCAAATGTGCTAAATATCCCGCTCTATTGTGACAAACTTGCAATGAGAGTCCTTGAACGGTCTTTGTTGTTGTGAGATAAAGAAGGGAAGATGTACTCTGGGTTATTTACTCCCATCTCCCCTTTGGACGGGAGACTTGGTCATTGCACATAAGTGATGGGATATGCATAGGCATTATTGCGTTTATGTGATCATTAGTACGAATGTACAAATCTATAACTTTACATGCTTGTGAATGCCTTTGTGACCTTTCTCTCACATCTTGAGAGGTAAGTAAACAAATGGCGTTGTGTGGAAGTGCTAATTAATGAAATATAAATAAATAATGAAAGAAGACTACGGCTAGTTAGCTTATTTAGATAATATGAAAATGTTTCCAAAAATAAGAAGTAGTTGGAGGGTGTCACTGGGGATACAAAGAGTAAACTACAAAATAATTTATTTCAATTATAAAAAGGTGATCTATTTACTGTAATAAAGTATAGTTTCACAGTTTCATCCAGTTCCTCTGATGATGTCTGATAATTACTATAGTACAAAAGTCATTAAATAAATAAGGAATACTTTTTATATAAGGGGAATATTCAGGATGTTTAACAAATAAAATAAAATATGAATTCAATTAAGGTTAAGTCAATAATCTAGTATAACTTTAGAAAGACTAAATTAATTTAAATGAAATTAAATACAATTAATTTAAAATTAGGGTTCGTGATAGGGTTATGGGTAGTGGAAACAAATTTAAATACATTAATTTAGGGGCAGTCCTATCATCAGTGTTAGCATTAGTCAATCAATATATTAAATAATGTTTTTTATGACTAGAGTTATAAGGAAAGCAAATTGAGCAAAATAAATGTCGTTTAAAAGGTAAATACCATGGTACGAGAGAGCATAACAAATAAATAAAATAACATTTAAAACACAAAAAAGATGAAGGTTACTGTTAGAGTAGAAAACATATTTAAAAAAATGTAATAATTAAACAATTACATGTCCTACTTTAATACAGATAATGTCGTGTCCACAACACATTTATCAGTGTAGTCCTCCTTGATGCACAGCCCGCGCCCAAGACATGATTGTACTTGAAATAGCCTGTGTTGGAAAACCTTATATCTAAACTTGAAAGGCATATTTTGGAAAGCCTTATAAATATTCTATCTGGTATGTTGGTTATGGTGTGCACTGTGTGCACTGTGTAAAGGTTCCCTCTTCCCGGGTTCACAATAGGCAAATTGAGCAGCACAGGTCATGTCTCCTTGTGCTGACTTGTGTGTCTTTGTACTCTGCTTAGGTACACATTGCTGTGTTTTTTCAGCTAAATATGGTTTTGTATAACTAAGTTAATCAAAGTTTTTACAGTTTGTAGTTCAAACCTTCTATTTTAATAAATCAAAGAAATCTCATGGTGCTGCGGTATATGCGGTGTAATGCCCCACTCTTTACACTGTATATATAGCAGTGATACAAAGCAATGTTTATCTGACGAAAAACCCACAGGAGTGTGTATATCAGCAGTGAGAAAGGAGGTGCATGATATAGTGACATAAAAGCACTATGAAACATTTAAGTGACAAGAATGCTGGTCCCTTCTTTCCAATAGGAATTTATTTGCATTTTCTCTCTTACTGTCAGTCTCTCCAGCTCTGTCAGTCATTCACACTTTTTCTGGATCCATCTTGCTCTCTGTCTCTCTTTTCAATTCTAGCTGTTCCTCTCTCTTTCTTTGTCTCACCTTTAGTCAGGTACTCTTTCTTTCTCCCACATGCACTCGTACCATCACTGGATTTCTCACTAATTTAATAGTCTGTCTCTCGTACCCTGACACTATGGCCCAGATTTACAAATGCTTTGCGCAAAGTGAGACAAACTTGGTGCAGATTGATAGGATGGGATTTATTATTATTATTGGCTAGTTTGCCAAAGTAACACAAAGTTGCACTTTGAACCGCAATGCGCTGCAGTGCTTCAAGGGGGCGGTCCACGGGTGGTACATGGGAGTTCCCATGGATATCCCTATCTCCAAACATTTGTCGAAAGGTATTTGTGTCAACATCTTACTCTTTCTCATGGTAGGCATAACAAGGAGAAATATTTTCATGCCTACTTTGCATGCATGCTTCGTTGTAAAGAACATATACAAAACAGGAAAAGTGGAAAAGGATAGTGTTTGTACTTGAATGGTCATTATGGTGCAAGGGTGCGTGAGTTGGCACATGCATCCTAAGGTGTACAAGCGCAGGGAGAGAGGAAAAAATTGCTATATATGGCTCAATTCTGCTATCTCCCATTTGCACAATTCAGCACAACTATGCTACCCTGCATTGCATGAATTGTTTCATAAATCTGAGGTTTTATGACTTTCTTTTTCTTTCTCACATACAAACAGAAACACACACTTTTAATGCGTTCCCTCTGTCTCGCTTTCTCTGTATCAAAATCTCTTTTTCTCACTCTCCCTAATTTTTCTTTCTATCTCTATCACTGTCTTTCACTCTATGGGCCCGTTTACGAGGTCGGGTGGACCACCACCTAAAGGCCATTGTGGCGGTCTGCCTGACATGAAGGGCAGTGTTCCAACTGCCAGATTATGATGCCGGCGGTCAGAGCGCAGCAGGCTAGGGGGAAAGACCGCCGCCTCTGACAGGCTCAAGAAGTCCATTGGGGTGGCGGTCGGAGCTTAATCCCTACAATGGAGGCAGTGCCAGCAGAGGCACCACAATAGGGATTAGGATGTCAGTTTCCGTCAGACTTTTGATGGCGGTTGGACCACCATGAAAAGGCTGTCGGAAATTGACTTTGGGAGCCCTTAGCATGGCCAGTGTAGGACTTCACGATGCGGCTTGGGGAGCACATGTGGTGCCCTCCCAAACATCCTTGCACCATGTGCCAGGCACTACATGGTGCCTGGCACACGGTGCATGGATGTTTAAAAACATTCCTTTTTCTATTGCATTTTGTGCTGCAGCCCTTTTCTGGGCCACAGCACAAGCTGCAATAGAAAAAGGGATGTTTATGACTTCCTGCAAGGTGGTTGTATCGTAATTGGGCTGTTGGGACCACCAACTCCTTGCCGGACAGTCTCGAGCCCAGAACAATGGCGGTGAGACACTCATCCGACCACCATCGTAATGAGACCCTCACTTCTCTCTTTCTAATACTTTCTCTCTTTTTCTCTCTGTCACACCATAATCCTCTTTATCCCTGTCTAATTTATCACTTCTCTTTACCAGAGTAATCAAGTTAACTGTAGTCTCTGCTTCCTGTTTCTTTAGATAGCTGATGCTCTGTAACATCTGCTATGTAGCATCCATTGTTCATCTCTGTTCCCATCTCACTCTGTTCATCTGTCAATTGGATTTATAATGCTGCCAAACCAGTGCCGCGCAGCACTCCGACCACCGTATCATGGCAGTGAGCCCACCCTGAAAAGGGTGGTGGTGAGGAAACTAAGAGGGTCCTACAGGGTCCCCTGTTGCCTCTGTGCATGCGGGTGCATGCAGGGAGACACATGTTGTGCCTCCATGTACGTCTGCACCCCCAGCACCAGCACGGATATGAATGCACAACAGGGGGTATTTCTTTCTGTGCTGGAACTTGCTTTGGTGGTCCCACAGCGCTGTCTCTCTAAGGCTCACATATGATCCTTAGAAAGGCACTGCCGTGGGACTGTCAAAGCAACGCCCACCAGGATGTAAGTCCTAATCTGGTGAGCAGTGTGACTACAGGTTTGGTGATCTTGCAGTGGGGCGCTGGCATGGTAGTCAGTGTTTCTGACTCTTTGTCTTTCCCTCTCGCTCTTTTTCTTTCACTCTCTCTCAATTTTGTCTCACTCAATCTCATTCTTTCTCTCTCTCTCACTCTTTTTCTTTCAGTCTCTAAAGTAATTTACATAATCATCAGCATGTGCATGATTTTTAGTGGACAGACATTTGAAAAAACTCAATTGCTTTTAATCTGTTTTCTTATTCACATTTAATATTCATGTATAAGAATCTTCTCCCTGGTAACTTCGGAATAACTTTGGAATTAAAGATCCATCATTTTATTCAGAGAGACAGGCATCCCATCTGTGATTAAGGCAGTACTGTTTCACTGTCGATCCAGGATGCAGGAACAGCTTCAGCATATACTGTTCTTGGAACAATGATATCTGAGTTAAGATAAGTTCTGGGAAAACGAGCTTATAGGCTTTTGTGAGTCAACTTTTGAATGACAAATACATTTTGCTATGTATAAATATTGATTTCTGCTTTGAAAAGAATTAAAGCACATATGAACTTTCTCTTAATATAGTATTGGGAGTGATTCCACTAATCTTTGGCAGTATATACTTTTACGACGTGTAAAGGAAAAGTTACGTTAACTATTGCCAAATATTTCTAATTCTTTTTCACTGAGAAAATGCTCAGTGCTATGGGTACTGCCAAGGCTCAGTTACTCACTGGTGAAAAAGTTATAGTGGCCCACGAATTGATTTGTGACATTGTGCCACATAACTTTAATACAAAATTAATAGTTCTGATGCGAAATATTGCAGCCATTCTTCTCTTTGCCCCTATGCAACTGTATCTATGTCTCTCGGAATGTATACACATTGGAGGCCAGTGGTGTTGGGCATAGCCTGAAACCTTTTCACACCATGATTGAGCAAGCATTCTATTAAAATCTCTATTGATTGTTGCGTGAATGTATGTGGTTGTGTACATAAATGCGATGGTGAATGTGATAACAAAGCAATTAATAGATGAATGAGTGTTTGAGGGCATGGCTAATTAATAGGTGAGTTAGTGCATGAACTGATGGATGAAAGGTTGGGTGCATCAAATCATGATTGAATACATAAGTGCATTGATAGGTGGTTGCATGAATTGCTGAGTGCAACAAAAGGTGAGTGAATGCTTGGATGGCTGTGGGCTCATAACGGCTGTCTTACTGATGCTGGCTTCAGGCAGAAGTTGTGATAACATTATAAAATACAAAAGCTTATCATTGCTATGCTAGTGCATGTATCACAGCAGGGCTGGGCTGAAAAATGCTCACAACACACAAAAAACTACTATAATTATACCAGTTCAAGCATTATCCTAGTGGTTTGCAGCATCAAGCCAAAGGAGCCCATAATATGTCTAGAATTACCACCATTAAGCCGGTGGAAGCATTATTTATGACTGAGGACTACATCACAAAAATGACATCCACATCACAAGAATGGTCACCATTATGCATGGTCAGCATTGCCCCATCACTTGGTTATTGTTAGGGTCTGTTCAGATTTGCACCATTACTCATAAGACCTAACCGTTTGTTTAGATTTGCTATATTATTCAGTAATCCTTATTAGTGGTTTATAATTGCCCTGTCACACTGTAATCCTTAGAACATGGTGAAGTCTATTGAGTGCATGCTTATATTTGCACTAAGAAATCATACATTTTGCTCAGATTTGCTTCACCATTTAGAGTCTTGCCCACATTCTTAGAATCACTTATTAATCCTTAGTACATGTTCAGATTGCAGCATCACTCAGTAATCCTAACCCACGTTCAGATTTGCTCCATCACTCAGTAATCATTTGTGCATGTTTAAATTTTCACTCACTAATCTTTGGGAAATACTCAGATTTGCAGCATTATTCAAGAATAAAGAGTGCACAGATGCATTTGCACCAACAATTAGAAATCTTGAATGCATGGCCATACTTGCACCATTACTGAGTACCAGCCTTCATCACTGCATCCCTCATTAATCCTTGGCATAAATTCAGATTTGCCCTGGGATTTGGTAATTCTTGCAGGATACTCCAATTTCCATAGACACTCATTCCTAAATACATGCATGCCTTTGCACCATTTCTCAGCAATCTTTCATCTGAATACCTACTGCACCTGCAACATCTAAGCACTGCATTAGAAAGAGCGAACCTGCAGTGGACTACAGCTAATGCCCATGTGAGGGCCTGGTACTAATGTATGGGGGTGTGCACATCAGCTGACTGACCCTGCAGTCACTTCAAAGAAGGACCAAGTCAAAGCTGCTCCAGAGAGGTCATGGGATTTACACAAAAGTTCTTGAGACTTTGTTTGTCGTCTTAGGGGGTCATCATGATGTCCGGCAGACCACCACTGACATGCCATCGGTGGCGGTCCATTGGACTTCCAGGGAATCAGTCCAATCGCCAGATTGTCATTCCGGTGGTGGGAGTGCAGAGGTCATGGGTAGGACCGCCACCTTTGACAGGATCAAATATCCCATTGGGACGGTGCTCTGATTCCCAGCAATGGGGGCTGTGCCTGCACAGGCACCACCTTAGGGATTAGGATATCCCTTTCCAACTGCCTTTTCATGGTGGTCCCATGGTACCAATTTTAAAAGGAACTACTTCTGTGCCAAGACTGCTTTGTTAGATTAGATGCTCTGTTTGGCAGATAAAGGGCGGCTTCGTAGGTTCGAGTGATGATCTTATCCAGCAGCGTGGCCTCATTGCCAAGGGTGATTTCACTCCTGTAAGCAAGCATTAAAGTTACCTTTGCTTTCAATACCTCTAGTAGACGATCTAGACTCGGTCTCCGAAGATTCTGTGGTATAATTGTAAGAACAAACATTAGGCTGGTACCTTTGTTTTTCAGGGAGAGAAAGTGAGTTTTAAAAGTGCCTTGGCTGTCCAGGTAAATGCCCAAATATTTATACTCGGCACTTTGCAAAACAATTCAGATGCCACCTAGCAAGGCCTGCAGTTTTCTTTCCGACGGTGATCATCATAGTTTTGTACAGTTTATTTCAAGAATTTTCTTGCCAGTAAAGAAGTGCATGGGGGAGAGTTGAGGCTGTAGGCTGATTTTGTGTTGGCTTAACAGAACAAGGTCATCCACGTAAAGCAGGTGTGTCATGCGTTGACCTCCCAATTTGGGAGGATTGCAGTTTACTTCATCTGGAGCATCAGACAAATCAGCGATGTATAAATCTAAAAGCAGATGTGCTAGTACTCAACCTTGCTTCAGCCTCGAGTTTGTAGAGATCTTCCTTGAGATGCACTCCTATTTTCACCCATGCCCAGGTGTTTGAATACAGCTGCTCGATGGGTCTCAGTGCTGTAAGGCCCCAATCCCACAGTTTGCACCACAGGGAGCTTATGGGAATGATGTCAAAAGCAGTTTTGTAGTTAAATTTGTGTCTTTTTCATGATAAAATATTACATTTTAAACTATACAAAAAGATGTGAGAATATATAAGGCCTTATTACAAGTACAATGATCCTCAGGACTGCCATACTTGTGGCGATCCAACCACCACCACAAGACCACCAGCTTTGGCGTGTTCACATCCTGCTGGGCCATTGGTCTGCAACCGTCTTGAATAGACTGCTGTGCATATTAGGGGTTGCCTTTTCATGGTAGTGAGCCCGCCATAAAAAATGTAGCTAAGAGGCAAATTAGGGAGCCCTAACAAGGCCCCTTGCCAGATCTCGACCTGGAAGTGCATGTGAATTGCACCCCCGTTCCTGCTCAGTGTGGCATGCATGTCACACCGTGTAGAAACATGCAGTTAGTTCTGTCACGGCGGCGGACTGCATGTTAGACTCACCTATGAGCCTAATAGCCAACCGCAGTGAGACCGCCACAGCACATCCCGCCCAACCTGGATTCAACTCTGAATCTGGCGGGCGGGTGGGCACACCACAGCCTTGGTGGTCCTCCTGCAGACGGAGTGGTGGCGGTGTCGTAGGTGGACTGCCAAAGTTATAATAAGGCCCATAGTATTGATTCCCATTGTAATATTTTTATTTTGTAATATCTGGATATTTTAATTTAAAACTATTTATTGTCCAACACCTTCTGCCAATATGGTTAGATTGAAGTGGGAATAGTAAATGTCACCCTTTTAGTGTCCAACACCTTCTCAAAATAGGTTTGGATAGGAAGGAGAATAGTAAAGTCACCCCTTCTTTGTACAACACCTTCTCAAAATTGGTTTAGATTGGACTGGGAATACTAAATGCCCCTCCTTTAGTGTCCAACACCTGCCCCAATATGGTTTAGATTGGAGCGGCAATAGTAAATTTACCCCTTTAGTGCCCAACAACTTCTCCAATATGGTACAGATTTGAGTGGGAATAATAAATATAACATATTCAGCATCTATTACCTTTCATACATTTTGTATATTGAAAACATGGTACATATTTTTGAGTTTGTATTTGTTTACAAATTTTTATTACTGTATCATTTTATAATTTATCTCATACATACTTCAAGTAAGAAAATACAAAATATAGTATAGGAAACAGTTTTTTAAAAGTTTTTATTTATAACATAAAACCAGGTAAATCATTTATTACATTTATCAACTTTTTACACATACTTTTTCAAAATTATTTTAACATATGTTTTAGTATTTATTATATACTATTATTTAATTTATACTTCACAATGTTTCAAATAATTGTTTGTAACATTGATTGGTATGTTATGTTTCATATTTTTAAAATTGTTTTGACATTTCTTAACATTTATGTACATATATATCTGCAACATTATTTTCACATACAAACATTATGTTTTATTAGTATATATTAAATCATTGTATATAATTATACTATTATTTCATTTATATTTTTTTTAAATTCATATTTTTTATAACATCGTATGATATTTTCTACATGTATAATAATTAATTTAAAAAAAAACATTTATTCAACTTTTTTCAATATGTCCCATTCTTTTCAATGGGGAGATAGTGTTTATTTAGTTGTATTTGACTGGATTTCTTTTTACTGTTATCTTCTATTTTGTAGTTAATTTGTGTTATTTTTCATATATTTTCCTGGAACCAGGTCGCTGAAAGTTGCTGCTGTTTGTCGAAACAGGTAATTCCTTTTTGAAAGATTTTTTTAAGGTATGGGGGACTTAGGAGGAATGTTTATAAGTTATTTATAGTGTTGTTTGCTTGTTATTGGTGTATGTAGATCTATTGTTGTTACTATTTTACACTACATGTTCATTTGCATTTCGTAAACGGTTTTAGTAATATATCTGTATGTTAGGTTGAGTTGTGTAGTGCTTACTATATTTTGATGAATACCTGCTATGTTTCTGTACTTTTGGGAATTAAATGATTTTTACAGGTTTTTGTCAATAAACGCGTTCTATGGATATTTGGAGATGTCATTTTTTTTAAGGAAATCAGTTTGGTTTATGTATACCAATTGTTTTACATTGATGTCCCTTTTTTTTTTTTTTTTTTAGTTTCCTGGAGCAGTTAGGTTTTTTATACAACCTTGATACTTTGGATTATTTTGAGGGAATTCAATTACAATTGCTATATTTTTGCATCTTTTTAAAGGGGATTTTTGAATTCATTTATCTTCTTTTTGATGGATTACAAATTTTTGTTACATGGAGTCAGAGAAGGATTTGCAGCTACGTACCAGTAAGTTTTAATTCTTTCATTTATTTTGGGTGGAAAATGTGTTATTACAGTTTTCATAATAAATATATGTGATTGTTATGGTTAATTGTTTGGATTATGCTCTGTTACAATTTTATGCGACGGACCGAATTTTGTTTTATCTATTTCGGTTAGTGATAGTTGAATTTTGTTTTAAAAACGTATATACAATTTTATTACATCAGTCTTTATTAATATTGTTATTTTAAATAGTTGTTTGACTGGCCTAATAAAATAATATATTTATTTATTTAGTTATTGTTTTTAATTTGGCCTGTTGGTTTACAGTTTGTTGTACTTTTTGAGGACTTTGATAGGTTAAGATTTATTTTATAGCATGCTTTTGGCTATAATTTCTAAGTAATGTAGTTCTTTGTTATTTATGAAGAGTTTAACTTTAAATTGTAAAATGTTGTACATTCTTTTGGTTTCTTTGACTAACAGATTGCTCTATTTTTAGTTCTTGGCTGCTCTGCTCTTTTTAAAATGCTTCTATATAAATGTATATGGTGTAGGTTGAGTTCTGCCTAGTGTGAATTGGAAGGCATTGTATCATCCTTCCACTGCGTTGTTTGTTTTGGCTTCCTGCGGCAAGGTGATGTCATAGATATTCTACCATGGTATTTGGGATTTGGGTTGGTATCCGTGTCCTGAGCAATGCAGTCTGCCAACCCAAGTGTCTTCAAAACAGTCCATTAGGAGACTAAGGGGCTTATTCCCAAGACCCTTGTGCCGCCGGTGTATCAATTTTAATATTGAAGAAGTGACATACTTGCGGTGCAAGGTGTTTGTAAATAGGCCCCTAGGTTTGTCTTCATGTTGTTGATAGAAAGGGCTTATACATTGTTAGATTGTAGTGATTATTTCAAATGCAAATTAGCTGTTTGCGAAATAGGAAAAGTCAACACAATTGAAAGGATAAAGGAAAAAAGCAAATATACATGTAAGAGGGAAAGTGCGAGCAAAATCACAGGAAACATATGATATGTGCACACATGCATGACATATGTGGGGATATTCCTTGTGCACCATGTAGCCCATTTCTGGAGCGTCGGGATCTGTGAATAGTCCAGTCAATGGGGATAAATGCGACCTACGGACATTCTGGTGCCCACAGGGTCAAAGTCTTTGAGATTCTGCTGCAGTGGTGTGGGGGGCCTGGAAAAAAGGGATCCATGCTGGAGACTGTCCTAGAGAAGCTGATTTGGGTGAGTAGGAACCACACATTGTAATCCAGATGGTGGTTGGAGATCTCTGCACTGCCCTATGGCTTCTGTTTTTCTCAAACTGCCATCTCTGCAGTCAGAGAAAGGTGGTCGGAGTCAGGAGTCGGTCGAGTACAGGAGGCATGGATCATAATCCGACGGTCGGGCCGATAGCTATCGACGAGACCGCAACAGTCGGACCATCTGCAACAGGACCTCAGAAGCAGGTCCGTGTGACATCATGGTCAGGCCCTTAGCACATATTTTTGAAGGTGTCTCCATATACTTTGATTGAAATTATAGTAACTGCCTTATGTAGCTGTGTGGGTGTATATGTTTAGAATTGTTTGAATCAAGGCTTGTTCAAAGTCTATGATAATTTTTTTTCGGGTGGTAGTTATTTGTGGCATGTTTTATATGGTTTAAGAGCTCATTATGAGTGCTGCTTTGTTTATTTGGAATTAGGACATTTATAAATGGGATATTTGTATTTTGATATTCACCATGTTTGGTGTATACCTGAGTAAATAGTTTAGGACACATTTTAAAGGTCCTATCCATTATCTAGGTTTGAAATTGACTAAGTTTCATTAAGTTGTCGGCTGTAGTGAATTTTAGAATTTTTCATTATTTAGGCTGTCATGTAAAATAATAGGTTCCTCACTATGTGTACTTGTTAACTGTGCAGATATGTCCATGGGCCTAATTATGAATTTAGCGGTCTTGGAGCAGGCCATCTCGCCTGCTCCCCACTCTAAGACCACCAAGCCCATACTGTACCACCTTCCAGATTCTGACCGGAATCCAGGTCAGGTGGTCCTGGGGTGGCTGGGCCACGGTGGTGCCGTACTAAGGCTCTTATGTGTGCCTTAGCAAGGTACTGCAATGGGAATGCCATTGCACGTTCCTGCAGGGCATGGACTGTGAAGTCCATTCCCTGCAGGAACTGGGGGTGCATGCAGACAGGGGGCATATAATGTCCCACCTGCATGTATACCCTGGCACAGAGGCACTGTGCCAATGCCCCCAACCCCCAAACAACCTCCACAGTTTTTCTGCTTGCCCAGGGGGACAAATGGGGGTTACTATACCGATCAGCCCCCTGGGGGGGGGGGGGGAAAGCTCACTAGACACCACTTTATAAAAGAGGGTTGGAGACTGCCCACAATGGATTTTTACACAGTGTTTCTGCCCCCCGGGGGGGGGGGGTTGGTTAGAAAGAACACTAGGCACCAGGGATTTTTATTTATGTATATTTAGAGGCACGGCTGTCCAAAATGGGCATGCCAATGCCCCCACCCCCTACAAAAATTGCCACAGTCTTTCTGCCCCTTGGGAGGTAGATGGGGGCAATAGCCCCGATATGCCCCTCTGGGAGTCAGAAAGTCCACTAAGCACCAGGGATTATGTTTTTTTTTACCATAGGGGCAGCTCCCACCCCTATTTATTAGACAGTCTTTCTGCCCCCTTGGAGGCAGATGGGGGTATAGCCCCAGCTCTTTCCCCGGGGAGCAGAACGCTCACTAGGACTATTTTTTGTGGTTGAGAGGTGGGGGCTGCCCAGAATGTGCATTCCAATGCACCCACCCCTAAATAAATTGCTCCAGTCTTTCTGCCCCCAGGAGGCAGATGGGACAATAGCCCCTTGTCTGCCCCCAGGGCCTGTAAACCCACTAGGTACCAGGGATTATGTTTTTTTAATATTCATAGGTGTGGGGGCTGTCCAAAATGGTCATGCCAGTTACCCCTCCCACCAAAACAAATTGGACAGTCTTTCTGCCCCCTCGGGGGCATAAGGGGACAACAGTCCCCATTCTGCCTCCCTGGGGGGCAGAAAGCCCACTAGGAATCCAGGGACTATTTTGTTTTTGAAGGTCAGGGTTGGGGTCTTCATATAATGGGCATGCCAATGCCCCCACCACCTAAAAAAAATAATTGCCACAGTTTTTCTGCCTTCCCTGGGAGGCAGATGTGGGCAATAGCTCCTAATCTGACCCCCCGGGGGGCAGAAAGCTCACTAGGCACCAGGGATTATGTTTTTTTAATAAGTAGGGGTGGGGCTGCCAGTGGCTGCAAGCACAAATTGGACAGTCTTCCTGAATCCCTTGGACCAAACCCACATGGGGGGCAGAAAGCCCACAAGAAACCAGGGATATGTTTATGTTCATGTTAGAGAGCAGCCCAATAGACAAGGGTCGGTCCCCTTTTTTCTAGGGACACATTTTGACTGTTTCTATCGGCAATATTTGTAGGATCATCTGAACCCCAAGGGGGGCTGAAAACCACTAGATACCAGGGGAAGTTTCTGTGTGTGTGTGGACTGGAGTTCTGTTGACGGTCTGCATGTACTGCCATTTGGCTGGCTGTGTGTGTATATCGGCATTTTGCTGGTGGTGTGTGGACTCGCACTTGGCTGGTGGTGTGTGCGTGGACTAGCGCTTGGCGGTAATGTGTGTAGACTGGTGCTTGCTTGGTGGTGTGTGTGGACTGGAGCATGGCTGGCAGTGTGCATGGACTGGTGCTTGGCTGACGGTGTGCATGGATGGTGCTTGGAAGGCGGTGTTTGTGGATGGTGCCTGGCTGGCACTGTGTGCAGTGGCGGCTCCTCTGCTATGGCAGAGGGGCATTGCCCACCGAAAAACGGCAGGAATGGGAAATTAAAACGATGATAACCACTTGTTTTATTTTTCCTTTCTTGCCCAGTTTTGGGGGCGTGGGCAGGGGGGTGACTGAGGGGAGTGATAGATGCATTCCCTTCACCACGCATGACATTTAGCCAGCCGTCTCAGGCCGGCCAAACCGTCATGCGCAGGGAAAGCTCTCTCCAACCTGGCAACGCAGCTGGGTTTGAGAGAGCAAGTACAGACTCACAGTCTGTCCTCAGAGTCAATTGAAGGTGCTCAGGCCAATCCTGAAGCTGCTCTCATGCGTGAGAGCAGCTTAAGGATTGGCTGCAGGGCATTCTGGGAGCTTGTAGTACCTGGAGAAGAAGAGGAGAAGCGTGTGATACAGCCGGTTGCAGTTATGTTTTTTTTCTTTTTTTTCCCACCCGTGACATTTATACCCCGCCAACCCCGCCCACTCTGCCGCTTATTCAGCACAGTGGCCACACCAGGCTGTGGGTGGACTGGCGGTGTGGCTTTTGTGGATCCTCCAGTGTTTTTTTACCCAGAATCCCCTGCAAACATCACATTTTGCTTAAAAGTCATATTTTCATGACATTTCTGTGTGGGAAAGTTGTAGGCTCACCGCACCAGTACAAATTTCCTAAGTCACCGCACCAGTACAAATGTCCTAACACCCAGCGTGCCCCGCAGCCTATCAATCAAAATGATATCTCACTTCTGTGGGTGTCCAAAGCAGGGTCAGCCTAAAAATGAATAAAGAAGCTGCCCTTTTGGACCAACTTTGGTTCCCTCTCAATCTCTATAGGTTTTTGACCCTTCCCTGTCGCAGGCACTTGGCCAACCCACACAAGTGAGGTATCATTTTTATTGTAGACCAAGGGGAATGCTGAGTGGTAGGAAATGTGTGCCCTTGCTGTGATCCCACTGGACATGCCACACAGTTAAGGCACATGTATACCTTTTACCTACACAGCACCCTGCCCATAGGGCTAACTAGGGCCTACATTAAGGGTAACTTATATGTAGTAAAAGGGTAGTTCCATACGTGGTAACCACTTTAAACGCCACGTCACTGCAGCAGTAAACTGCGTGTGCAGGATCTGCTGTGGCAGAGGCCTGAGACAGGTTTGAAAGTCTACTTGGTGGGTGGCACAAGCAGCACTGCAAGCCCACTAGTAGCATTCATTTACAGGCCCTGAGTATGTGGGATAACACTGTACAAGTGACTTACGGATAAATTAAATATGCCAAACAGGTGTAGACCAACCTTACCAGCTTTACAAGAGAGAGCACATGCACTTTAGCACTGACCAGCAGTGGTAAAGTGCCCAGAGTCATAAAACCAACAAAAACAGGTCAGAAAAAATACAGGAGGAAGGCAAAGCGTTTTTGGGATAACCCTGCAAAAACGGGCACTTCCATTTCCCTAGATGCCGGCTAATCTAGGGCCCAAAATTCACAGCTAGGCATATTGCGAGAAAAGGGTCAATTTTCACTAGAAAAATGTGATGTCCCCACCCTGCGTTTTAGGTTGTTTCCTGTCACAGGCTCTAGGCCTACCCACACAAGTGAGGTGCCATTTTTATCGGGAGACTTGGGGGAACGCTGAGTAGGTGGACGTTTGAGGTTCCCCGCAGATTCCAGAACTTTCCATCACAAAAATGTGAGGAAAATGTGCATTTTTGGATACAAAGTTTGAGGTTTGAAAGGGATTCTTGGTAACAGAGCCTGGGGAGATTTCCCTGCGTGTCTAGTTTTCGAAAATGTACAGGTTTTCTAGATTTCCAAAGGTGCCAGCTGAGCTAGTTTTCAAAATCACCAGCTAGGCACGTTGTGAAAAAAAGGGCCAGTTTTCACTGTAAAAATTTGATGGGTCCACATTGCGTTTTGGGCCGTTTCTTGTCACAGGCACCCGGCCTACCCACACAGGTGAGGTACCATTTCTATCGAGGGACTTGGGGGAAAATAGAATAGTAGAACAAGTGTTATTACCAATTGACTTTCTATGAATTTCTGCCTTCCAAATGTAAGACAATGTGTAAAAAAGAAGACATTTCGAAAAATGTCCTTTAATTCACATGCTAGTACGGGTGCCTACAATTTCGGAGAGGTGCAAATAACCACTGCTTATAACTCTATATTTTGTTCCCATTTAGGAAATGCATAGGTTTCCTTGATACCTATTTTTCACTCTTTATATTTTACCAAATGATTTGCTATATACCTGGTACACAATTAAAAACCATTGCAAGGCGCAGCTCAGTTATTGGCTCTGGGTAACTCGGGTTCTTATTGAACCTACAAGTCCAATATATCCCTGCAACCAGAAGCGTCCAGCAGACGTAATGGTATATTGCATTATCTGGCATACTTGCAAGAAGTTACAGATTAAAATGTTGGCACAATTGGCAGTTTGTTTCTACTCAATTTCATTATTTATATATTTCAACTGCTAGTTTCTATAGTAAAACCTTGAAGGATCTACACAAATGACCCTTGCTGAATTCAGGCTTTGCTTTTCTTTTCAGAAAGGAATAGCTTTGCAGGATCCATTATTGCATTCACACCAATTTCTACCACTATCTGGAAGGAGGTTAAAAGTACAAAAACAGGAAAAATAGGCTATGTCCAGTAAAATGCCAAAACTGTGTAACAAATTTTGGTTTTCTGACAAAAGTCTGCCTGTTCCTGAAAGCTATGAAGATGGTGAAGATGATGATTGTAGTACCATACACCCTTTTATTGATACCCTTTGCAGGAAAAAACAGATGCGTCCTTCTGCAGCACTTTTTTCCCAATTTTCCCCATAAACCCAAAATGTTGCTGTATTTTGGCTAATTTCTCAGTCCCCTCCAGGGAATATACAAACCCTGGGTACCTTTATAATCCTAAGGATGTTGGAAGAAAAAGACGCATATTTGAATACATTATGTGGACAAAAAGTTACAGGGGCCTAAGCGCAAACTACCCCAAATAGCCAAAAAAAGGCTTAGCACAGGGGTGGAAATGGCTTTGCAGCGAAGGGGTTAAAGCTAACAATATTTTTGCTTCTGATATTTTTGTTTTGATATATGTAAAAATAGATATTTTTACCAAAGATATTTGTGTTCTCGATATTTGTGGTTAATATAGTCAAGTATACAGAGTAGATATTTTTGTTATTAATATTTAATTTCCAATATATTTGTGTTTAGATATTTGTTGGATCAATATTATAACAGTGATCCCATCTCTACAGCAGAAGCCACAGCCAGGGTCTATGATCTTAAAGGTGTGTCGCACCAGGCCAGTAGACTGTGAATGTGACATCAGGAAGGATCTGGTATACCAGCCACATTGGACTCATGCCACGGCTATCTACTCCTTAGGCTGCAGTCCCGGAAAAGGACTCCTTTCCCTTGTAAATTAAAAAAAATCCCATACTTCGTTTCTGACTCTTCCATCTCCCAATGACTGTCATACAGGGCCCCTTCTGTCTATGTAGCATCTCTCCCCTTCTGTCTATGTAGCATTCTGTATTGATGTCATGAGTCATGACAAAGAGCTAACATTGTTTCTGCGAGACCTAAAAAAGAGACAGAATTTTTATGTCATTAGTGCAGACGGACCAAGAAACGCATATCACTACCATGAATGGTCACTCATAGCAATTGGCCTATCGAACGACATTCAAATCTCTACATGAACAAGTTATCACATGTTCTGGAATGGTAGTCTACACTGCTTTAATGTTTAGCCTGCCGGTTGATATACTAGATATAGTATATATTGAGTGTTTCTTGCATTCGTTTGGAAGAAACAGTTTGTGTGTTGTGTGTATGTCTTAAAGTATCTCAAGCACTATGGCCCTTATTTAAAGCTTGGCTGTGCTCGAGCGGTGTCATCTGCTGGCTTGCCATTGGGTTGCAGTAGCAGTCGCCCTGCTCTGTTTAGGGTGAGGCAACCATTACTGGATTTCCCTAGCAGGGTTTGCTTTGTGAGGGATGATGGTCCTATGCAAAAAAAATGATTTATGGCCCTAACTCACATGGAGAAACTCCCCTGCATGACAGAACAACAGATTTTTTTTTCTGAAAGAAACTCATACTTTGTTTCAGTAAAGTTTGCCGGGTGGAGCACAAAAAACATATGGCACTCACTTTGCACACTGTTCTGCTTTCAGGGCACATGGATCTCTGGCAGGTGCACTAAAAGCATAGGGGCAGATTTACAAGCCCCTTGCGCCACTTTTGCGTGACTTTTACCATGTTAAAAGTGACGCAAAAGTGTAAATCTGCCCCATAGTGAGCGCCGCCAGGTATGCGTGAATCACTAGAGCATCTGCTTTTGGCATGACTTAGCATGGCCACCTAAGTTTTGTCTGCTTATTTTGTACAAACATCTTTAATTGTCAAGTTTTGGGATTTTCGTGGCAACTGTGGTGCGCACATTCACAAGTGGTAGAAATAACATCATAATTAATTGTAGATTGAAATATATTGCCTCTGATTAAGAGACTAATGGAGCTCTCTGATTGGAACATTTTGATTTTTGGCATTAATATTCGTAAACCTCCCCATAGACAGAGGTGTGAATACATTGATTCATGAATTTGATGTGGTCTCTTGAATGAGAATGAACGCAAAAGACACACAATATGAGACTCATGCAGGCCTGCATAGAGATAAGTGTTTTCAGGGTGAATGAATGTCGCTGCTGTTCTCTCACTGATTTCTCTAATCGCACATTACATGGCTGCCAAATAGTGTGTAAACAACCTCCTATGTTGTAGATCATCAGCAGCGGTTTTTCTTATCTGGGTATTATGTAACTTAACAGAGGTGTTTTTGAAAGCTCATGGGGTGCAGATTTCTAAGGAATACATTTTCAGACCTCATTGATTGCATGTCTACAGGGAGTTTTCAGATGTTACCTCATGCTTAGGAGTATTTTTTAATCATTTGTAGCCTGTGATGTCAGGAACAGTGTCAGGTTCTCTTGTCGTACATCGCATGTAAGAGCAATGTTGGACATTTCAAGTTCTGTGTGGGCAATAACAGCAAAAGATGCTGACCTAGACAGGATACACACAGGACTTTGATTCACAAAGGTAAACTTACACTTATAAAACAAAACATAGGGATTCCTTAAAGCTGTGTAGCTCAAAGCACCTCTTTCAATGTAACCACAACTAATGGCATCTAAGAGTAGAACTACTACAAACAGTGTTGATTTACTATTTTTTGTTATTCACAAACATTGCCAGTAGCACAACTAGAATGATGTGCCAGTCGCAGGTTTCTCTGCGTACTATTGGCATTTTTGTGTTACATTCATACAAATAGCAATCCCTGCAATGTGTAATTGCACATGCTGTACAATAATGCCTTTAAAAATGTGTAAAATTACACATTATTTCTCTCTTTTCCACCATTTTTCCCATGGAGAAAACCTTCCCTCAACACTCCTCTGAAGGTTTCGTTTCTCTTCCTACCCGTGAAGGAGATTTACTACAGACCTTTGCTGGGGTAAATTTCTGACCATTCCCAGGGTAGGAAAGGGAATGATATTGTGGATGTCCACATGCTCACATGTGTGTGGGCATTTACAAATTCTGAACGTAAACCACACTTTAATCCACCACGCCTTGTCCTCTACGTGGGGTTTTCCACTGTCTAATTGTAAGCATTGTGGTGTGACGTTATGCAGTAGTAAATGCATTTATGCCTGCTAGTTATGCTTTTGTGAATAACTGACAGGTATCAATAGAGAGACTTTTCAGCTGTACACATAGATTGAAAGCCAGGAGCGGCCAGTGTAGGCAAGACCAGTGGGGCGGGGTGGGGGGGACTCGACAGATGACGAGGGAAAATTAAATAAATAATTAATTTTCCCTCCTTGTCGCCCGTCAAGCCCCCCCCCCATCCTGCCCCACCACCTCACCGCTCTTACCTGCACAGGCCGCTCCTGTTGCAAGCCAGAAATAGCTTTGTGATTCGGGTTCAGTAGGTTGACTTTTATGTAATGCATGCTTGATGTATGTACATTGCACAAATGTATGTCACACTTTGATGTTGATGTTACACTTTAGTGCATCACACTAGGGGGCAGATTTACAAGCCCCTTGCAACACTTTTGCACTGCCGTTGCATCACTCTTTATGATGCAGCTGTGGCACAAACAATGTGCCACGTTGCAGCCCATTTACAACATGATATCATCTAGGGAGATGCGTCACTTTTTAAAGCTCTGTACCACATTATACCTGCATCAGGTATAATGTATGCAGGGTGGGTGTTCCCAGAGGAAAGCCTTGTAGAAGTGATGCAGTGAAATCTACAAGATTTCACTGCGCCATTTCTAGAACTGCACTGCGTCAAAACCCTACACCAATTTGGATCAGGCGTAAGGAGTGACGCAGTGCTTTGGGAATAGGCCTCCCCATGCATTGCTGGAGTTGCATCGTGCTTGCAACAGGACTCCAGCAATGCGTGACTTTTGTGCCAACAGATGTGTCAGAATTTCTGACGCATCTTTCAATCCTTGCTCCATGGTGAGCCGTATTGTAAATACGGCACCTCCATGGTGGTGCAAGGGTTTTGCATGAAGGCACAGGGAAACTGACGCATCTGTACAGATGTGTCAGTTTCTTGTAAATCTGCCCCATAATATTTACACATTATGACTTTTCCTGCTGTGCTATGTCCTTATCTCTTTCTGCCTGTACCCATTTTGAACAAAATTGCAAAGCCTATGGTAGTGGTGACGCAGGGTCCTATGAAAGCAAGGAAAATGTGACCCCCATTCCCATGGGGTAGAAAACGATAGACATTATTTGGGAGCAGTGGGCTCTTCATACATCTAGACGCCGGTGCCACTGCACCTGCTACACTAATGATAGCTACTCCAGCATTTTAAACTATATTCACTGAAACGGTAACTGAGAGTTAGTGCATGAGCCGCAGGCAGCACAGCTCATAAACATGAAACTGTGCATGCATAGTAGAGCTACTGAGCTGTGCTTGCACTGTAGGCTGCAATTTCTTCCAAAACAGGCGCATAGTTTTGGTCTGGACGCAGAAAGGGTCCACAAACGGCCCTCACTATTATTCCAGTACAAATTACACCCAGGCGTAAACAACATTTTTTATTGCTTTTCTATGGTGGAGTTTCATGATGTGGGGTAAACTGGCAAAACAGTTGCATAAATTAAAGAGAACAGAAAAAATCCTGCATTTACTACTAGTGTAAAGGATTAGGAAAATGTGTTACGCCATCTGTGCACCTGTTTTTCTATCATTTGGCTCACAAACTAATTATCCCGCTCAAAAGCATCTCTTTCTGGCTTTGGTAGACATCTCTCGATAAACGGAACAATATGGAAGTCATATTTATCATTATGTTTCCTTTGATACAAAAATACAGGTGGGGAAGTCACTTTGTGAGGGATGCGCGTGTTTACCAACCAGCTGTTGGCCTTTGCAGAAGCGGTCTGTGAGCACAGCTTCCTAATATAGTAACAGGGCTAAGTGTGAAAGTCATGTAGAAAGTAATTACCTGAGGTTTGTTTGACGTTTATATATTGCAATGAAGGTTGAACGAGGAAATGTTCAATATGAAATGAAAATAACAGGAAGCTTAAATATAGGACTACCGCACAACAGTGTCACATGACTGATCTGTTCAAGAGGAAGATTGCATTAGGCTTATATAATGGGTTTCATTGAAATGCATGCTCACGTCAACACGCTCGTTAGCTGGAGGGCTTTTAATGAACGATACAGCCCTCTGCAGCGGGCTTTAATACTTCGATTTGAGACCGCCACCTACAACTCGTGCAGTGGCCCTTTTAATTATTAATATTGTTTATTTTATATCATTTTTATTGGGATCCAAAATTTGCGTTTGCAGATACCTACATTTAAAAACATTATGTTCATGCAATACACATAGGGCCTTTTATTTATTGATGGAGCCCTCGGCAATTCGCTATAAGCATGACGATCTGCGGAATTTAATATTATCACTTTGGCCATCTTCCTCGTCCCAGGCATTTACCCTTTTAGAATGTTTTCTTGTCATCAGGAACAATGTACCTATCCATGCTTTAATACAGATATGCCACTAAGTTTGGCTTCCATACTTCCTAAAGTGATTGCTTCTCCTACAAAAAGAGGAAACCAATATGGCTGCTTCCTGTTTTTTGTTTCCTGTCTGCATGTAATGCATGTCTGTCCTTGTTGAAGAGAGGCAGGTATTTTCGCTAGTTCACATTTATTATTCTTTAATTGCCATCTGTAAAGCACATGGGACCTGCTTTAGCAGTCCGTATGGTTGGAATATAAAAGTTCCTTTCTCTCCTGTGTCTACCCATTCATTGTCCTCTGCTCTAGTGTTCTAGCAAATCCTGGCCTCAGTGGAGGAGTGTGTGAATGCGTGTGGGGAGCATGGCACCTGCAGGGAAACGTGCTTGCAAAATGAATCATGCTGAGGAGCTGTCTCCTTCTCCCTTTACCACGGAAGAATTTGATAATTTCCTCTATGACAACCATACAGTCAGTGATAGAAAACACGGTTTCTCCTGCTTTTCTTGCCACTGGATGGCCGCTGGTAAAGTTATGAGGCCTGAGCAGTGCAAAACAATGAAACTTATGACTACGAGGATGACGTGAGATGGTAGTTTATTGATAGTGCTGAGCTCACTGAAGTGTTTCAGGACCTCAGAAGTAATTTGTCTTTCCCTGAGCCTTTTACTCAGGTAAAATAGGAGGATTGTTTCGTTCATACCAAAAAAAAGGCAGAAATAGTCCCTCTGCATTCAGTTGAATGAAGGGGATTGTCTCAAGAATGGTAATAGGTCACCCATCATTCGTTTTCTACGCTTCTTTCCAGGCATGATCCTTTACAAGACTTTGTAGATGAGTTTCCTTGTATTCTGAAGGTGGATTTCTTTTTGATGGTGGCTCTGTCCTTCCAAGATGTAATCGTTTCCGAAGATTCCTCCCCTGCTGTTCCACTGTACAGAAAAGTGGGTGTGACAAAGTGCTCATATTTGGGCACCAATTGTTCCACATGTTCAAACACCTACGTAAACTATACCATCCAGACTCTTTTGAAAGACCTTCAGGTGCAGACTTAACAAGTACACTCCCCATAAAAGAGCATGTTTCTTATTGGATATATTGGTTGCTTCCTCGTGTGCTTCACCTGCAACTTCAGGATCCCCAATTGCAGCTAGGCGACACATGTGGCTGCAATCTTGGAAAACAGACTTGGTTCATATTCATTACTAATGCTTGTTCCATTCAACGGGTCAAAGCTGTTTGTTCACTTCTGGATGAATTAGTTAAAAGACTGCAGTGGGGATGAGTGGCACATTATCAACCACAAAGATTCCACAATTAAAAAGTTTCATGCACCTTAATATAGACTTTACATATTTACATTGTAAGTACAAGAATAGTAATTGGTAACAATATTGTGCACCTAATATCAACATTACAGAGGTGTTAAGTGCCCAGGCTAGGCCCATGGAGCGAAGCTGCTAATTTCTTACATTGTCCTATTTTTCACAATAACATTGGTGCCGTGACCTTTTGCACATATTTGTGTGCACCACAATGTTGGATTAGTTTCTCTGAAACTACTTTGCTTACACATCTAGTTTCGTACAACATTATCACGATGCCTCGAACATCATGTACAAGGCCCTTCTACGCAGTATGTAAAGTTGAGCACGTGTAACCACGAGCGACTGAGTGAAAGGATCTGATCTATTTCCATGATCCCTGAGGGGGTCAGGATTGTCATGTTCAGTGGTTGCCAAAAACTGTTTGCTCCCTAGTAACATTAGGGTGGCACTGTGAGCTAGCTGTGCTCTAGGCCAACATATCCTGTTGGGGCGCCCAAAATCAGTCTAGGCACCTCGCCCAAAGTTAAGTTGTCAAAAAAAGGCACAGGTCCTACAGATCAGTCAGAACTACATGACAGAGATAATTATATATTTTAAATGTAATTAACACTATTGTAACTTAGTGTCTGAGTTAGGGTTTGATTGGCCACTGTTCACCATATTTAGAGATGACCACCAGACCAGCAGTCATATCTGTTGTAAATTGAAATAAACCACTGTCTAGAAATTTGCTTTCAAAGTGCAAAACATTTGGCGGATTGCTTCCCTCGGTTTTGTTCGATGTTCACCAAACTTTTTCAAACTTTTAGTTTTTCGGAAACTAAGTGGCATCCTTCCTTTGAAGTCCTATACATCTTCTGCCATCTGAGAAAGCGTTCCTTAGTCAGAGGCACTAGGTGCTTCATTGACGGGAAACTTAAGGTCCACCAGTCCATAAATGAGGCAGGTGGATGGAGGATTTTGTAGACACAGTACTTTGGGTGTCCATCACGATGTTGGGCGCATAGCCACTGACAGGCCATCGATGGTGGCCTGTCCAATATCCTGAGAATCGGTCTGACCGCCAGATTACAATACCGGCAGTCAGAGCGCAGAGGTTAGGAAAACAGTGGTCCGATACCTAACACTACAATGGGGGCGCAGGCACAGCTGTAGGGAATGGGATATCATTTTCTGACTGACTTTTTATGGCAATCCCACTGCCATAAAAAGCCAGGTGGGAAGGGACATCCACTGTGGCTCATGGTGCACCCTTTTCCTGGGCTACAGCACAAGTCACAGTAGAAAAAGGCAGTTTACGACTGCCTATACGGTGGTCTGATAGTTTTATGGTGGTTGGGACCACCAACTCCTTGTTGGCCGGTCTTATTTCCACTGAGATGGCTAGCGTTCGTCCAACCACCTGCCCTCAAAATTTGGCCTTTTGTCGTATTTGTGCCAGAGTATCCTGTCCACCAAATTCTAATCTAGGTCATTAAACAAATGTAGACTTTTTTTTTTTTTTAAAGTAATGCATTTCAAAAAATATATTGCATACAAAGTAGACATTACTTTAATAACTTCCAAAATGTAATTCAAACTCAAATCTGTAACTTTAAAATATTTTTTATTAAAAATATATAAAATATTCTAATATTAAATTAAAATAATAAGAAATCAAGTATACTACAACATATAACTATTAAATCAATTATATATTGTTATATTAATTTATATTGAATAATGAAATACGATAAAAGCATGACTCATTAATAATCCTGTTTGTACAACCTTAAAACATATTGTATATTTATGAAACCATTAAAATATATTATAAAAATGTATTTCTATAATTAATATTTGTCAACTACTAAAATTCCTAACAGAAAATAGTAAATATGTTCAAAATCAAACCACAATTAAAAAAAGAAATGTAAATATTTCAAACATGTATACTTTTAAACAAAAAATGCTAAAACTATTTCATAAAACAAAAACAGAATGGAATTTTTTTTTCACCTGACTCCTATTTAAAAACATTACCAAATAAATAAAGAAATACAGTTTACATACTCTACAGTCAATACAATCCTACAAACATTAAGAAAATACATACATTGTAGGCGGAGGGAGAAAACCAGATCTACTATTCTAAGGACAATCTAATAAACCCTGCAGGAAATACATGCATTTGAGATTCAAATATGATATTGTAACTCCAGTACAAAAAAAGTGTACCTTAGATCAGGGATTAGCTTTACTATTCTAATTCCAATTTAATAAACCTTTCGGAACCTGCATACATTTCAAATATTTTTATGATTTTAACACCAAACAAAATTGTGGCAAGCAAATACAAGGGGAAGTCAGATCTACTATTCTAACTCAGATTCATAAAACAGTGGGGAAAGTACATACATTGGATATGAGGGGGGAAGGGGGTCAGATTTACAGTTTGAACTCCATACCTGCAAATGTCGGGAAAAGTGCATGCAGTGGATGGGGAATACAATTCTAACTCCAGTTTGAAGGCCATTGAGTAAAGTACACACACTGGTGGGGAGTCAGATTTACTATCATAACTCTGGTCCAACAAACATTGAGGAAAGTGCATACATTGTGGGGGTGCGGAGGTCAAATCTACTATCAACACTTCAAACCAACAAACAATTGGGAAAGTTCATACATTTAGGGAATTAAGGAGATCACATTAACTACTATAATTCCAGTTTTACAAACATCAGCGAAAGCGCATACATAGGAGGTTACATTAAATATTCTAACTCCAACAAATGCTGGGAAAAATACATACATGAAGAGAGGTTAGATTTATTATTCTACGCCCAGTCTCACAAATATTGGAGAAAGTGAATCTATTTTAACAAAATTGGAAAAATTAGGAAAGCTATAAATCATTAACCTTTATGAAAATATTTTACATTTTTTTGTCAAATAGTAGAAGTAATATAAATAATTAAATACATTTATTTTTAAGATTTACAGTAGACTTCAAACTTACCTATAAAATGCACAAATCTAAATAAATCTCTATGATGTAGAACAATTATTTTCAAAACAACATTTTACTTTAAAACATCTGTTCATTATTACTTATATAGAAATATTTTATTTTATGAGCAGAAACTTCACAATATACCACACAACCCAATAATCATTAAAACAAATGTTTAAAAAAATATATGAATATTTAAATGTAAATGTTAAATAAAAACACACGTAATTGACAATTAACCTCTTCAGTGCCCATGACGAGATAGTCTCGTCATGGAGCACGGTTGCGCTGTGCCCATGACGAGACTATCTCGTCATGGACCCCACCCACTAGTGCAACGCCCGGCACAGGAGGGGAAAAGGGCGTGGCACTGAAGGGGCTAAACAAATACATTTGCATAATTAACAAATGAATCATTTGTTCTCAATTTTATTGAAAAGACTGGCCACCTCATTTTTGAAGAAATCCCACAATTTAACGCACAATTTAATACATGAACATATTTAAATGAATAAATACCTAAAATACATCAGAAAACAACCAATTAATTAACATGAATTAATATATTTAATAAACACTATCCACCTAATCCCTCAATAAACACAATAACCCAAATTTATAATGCAATGCATAGTTATAGAAATGTATTACATATTTAAATAAATAGGCACCAATTAATAGAGGTGACATAGTTAACATATTAATCAATTAACATTAATTAATATATAAATAAAAAACAAAAGCCACTCAATCCCTCATAAACCCCATAGTTCGAAACTGAAATTGACTAGAGGCCTGATTAGGATGTCTGCATTCGGACTGACGACAGCCCGTCGGAGGCGGTCTGACCACTGACAGCCCTTCAGTCTGACCGTTGTAGAATGATACTGGCAGTTGGACCCACAGCTGTCGGACATAAGCCCACCGGCTCCGCCAGGATCATAGATCCCAATAGGGCGGCTGTCAGAGGTTCATCACAGAACAGCTGATAGAGAGAAAGGCCCCCCAAGATACTTTTAGGTCCAAAAGGAGGGGGAAAAAACCATACCAACTAGTATAATACCTCTATTCCGACCTATTTTCTTTTAGATTGACCAGAACCGGTTCTAACAAGCCAGTACCTCACACTAAATTACAAAAAACTAGTTGTATTTCTTTCTTTACTTTATTTATCGCAAGTTTTCTTCAAGCATTAAAAACTTTTTTATCTTGTTATTATTTTCATATCTTTTTTCAATACATGTCAATAAAACTTTATACATACATTCATTTTATACAAAACTTGTGTCTTTGTCAAAATTACAATGATATCAAAACTATCCACAAATCATTGATATAAATACAAAAATACAATCACCCCACAACATCCTATACCTACTCATCCAATCCAGAACATTCTCACTCATTCATTCCACATTTACACAATAATACACTGATCAAAACAAGAGATTCGATCTTTTGAGGGGCCCCAAGTTATATTCCAGAGAGCAGTGTAAAAGATTTCCAACAGAAACAGATAAATAGAATTAACACTCCAGGGCCACTCCTTAAGAATAGTGTTGGTCTGGTCTACGCACGTTTCAGTGGCCAAGCCACCTTCCTCAGGACCAAGGTGTAAAGAATCTCTAGACTAGCAGGGTATGTCTTGAAATGGTTGATGAAACTTTTTATGTATATTATTGGCCTGTTTACACTCTTGCCAGCAACCACCAATGTATTTGCGGAACCCCCTGTGTGGAACATATAGTGTCACTTTCCATAGGGTTCAAGTAACTAATATTCGGCTCCATTATCACACATTATGTTATAGAAAGTAGTCCACACGGTCGACCTTTCTTGTCTGGACTCCGATTTTTCTTTTTTTTTAAAGTTTCAATTTCCTCTGATGTAAAGTATTCTGCTGGCGTCCGCTCAGCGTGAATGCCCCGGCGGGTAGGTCGGAATAGAGGTATTATACTAGTCATCCCAGGGCAGCTGCAGTGCAGAGTCAGGCACGGCTGTCGGGATTATGATATTCCTTTCTGACAGCCTTTTCATGGCAGGAACCCTGCCATAAAAAGGTTGTCAGCTAGGGATCAGGGGGCCCTAAACAGGGTCCAGTATCCATCCAAATCCCAATAAACCAAACAATCCAGAATGAAAATATGGGAACATTATTCATCTTTTGAGCAACGTAATATGAATGAGAAGATAAAATATGTTTAACAAAATTATTGATTTTGATGAATTAATATATAAAACACTATCAGCCAATCCTCCAATGAACCCAACAACCAAAAAAATATGTACATCACAATAATATTTTTGAGGAAATAAATTCTTTTTTCAATTACGTATAGTAAAAAAACAATGTACAACAAAATAAGACAGCATATTTATTTACTCTTTTATTGTACACAATATCTGGAGATTTGCTATAGTAAAACAGTTAAAAACATTTTACTTACATTTGTCATTTTAGTCCATGAATTTTTGTAGTCATGCTATTTTGACCGTGGTGGTATATTCAGACGGTAATTTTGAATTTTGAGGTGGAATATCTTGCAGAGGACGAGGAGCTCATTACGCCACTTTGTCTTTTTGGCTGAGGTCATGTTTTTAGTTTCAGAAGGTCTTTTGGTCCAGTCAGGCTCCAAAGCATTCCTGCATGCCCTTTCGAGGAAGTAGTCAAGGGCCTACTTTTTCAGACAAATCCTAACTCCAGTCAACATTTACATTAGCCCCCCTCACCTCTACCCCCCCCAAACATGACTATGCTCCCATTCTTCCAGATCTTCCAGTGGGAGGATTACTAAAAAAAATTCTCAATGCTTGGGAACCCTCTTTTTCAGACTGTTGGGCTCTGATGATCATAAGATCAGGCTAACCAAATCAAATCCATATTCTTTCAAAAGACCTCATTGTATGGGATTGTCTACATCAGGATGCACTATGAGGGAGGGAGAGAAAGGATCCATTAAAGAAGGAATCCATCATCCCAGCTTCTTCAGATGAGGTGGAAGTAAGAAGAAATTCAGTTTTGTTTCAAGCCACACATATACCCACTCACCCACTCATACAGCCATTCACATAGTCACTCACTCACCCAAACAGCCACTGACACACCCACTCATTCACCAATACAGCCACTCACTAACCCACACAGCTACTCACACACTCACTTATATACCCATACAACCACTCACACACCCATTTACAGACCCTTACAACCACTCACACACCCACACAATCACTCACATCCCCACAGCTCTATTTGTTTCTGTTTAGTCAAGTGGCGGACCTCTACCAGAGGGTAAACCTTCCTAAAATTGTACACAAGGAAAAAAGTGAGTTTACCCTTAGGTATATGTATGGGCAAAACCTAAATGCTTCAAAGAGTGTAGGCTTTATTATTATTTTACTTTATAATTATTTACCCTTAGCTATTCAGATGATTGTGGTTCTGTTGCTCTGTTTCTTTTGCTGACACAACTAGTGAAGAATCATTGCTATCTTCCTCTTGATTGTGCAGGTATGGTTAGAGCCTGCCTTCAGTCTTGCACAGATCACAATAATGCAGTAGCCCATACAACTAATAATGAGTTTCCTGCCACATTTGTTTAGGAAAACATTGATTTAAATTAATTTTGTGATTATGCAGCTGCTTAATTTTCAGAATATTTATGGATTGATCTCAATTGCCACATAATCCACCATCAGCTGCATAATTTGCAGACTTCAGCAAAAAATTGTTTCTAGCAGAAACAGACTAAAAGTTACTAATATTAAATATCCCACGTTTCGCAATGCAGTGGTAAGCCCTTTGGGCAGTTTACCTAATCCTGTTTTAGTTTCTGAATGCTGTATTCCGGTGTTAACGTTATATTAATGTAATGAACCCTGTGCCAAGACATTGTGTGAATTAAAATGACAAAATAGCAAAATTTACTGCCACAGAATGCGCTGAATTATTACATGTAAATTTACTTTTCTTTGAACATAATTTAGTAAACCTTAATGTACAATTTGACCGTAAATTGCGGAGTAATTTCACAGGCCCTGTTAATTGGATTACTCTACGCTTTCAATACATATCTACATTTTCCCAGTCCTTGAAGTATATATTTTTAAAATGTTTAGGTATTTTAATTTAATACATTTTCCATACCCTTTAATTACATTACATTCTTTTATAAATAATTAATTTTATAATTTAATCTGATCCTTTAAATGGTATTAATTAATATATGTTTATTTTCAATTTAATGATACCTAGGGGCTGATTACCATGTCAGTAGTAGTTTCCTCCTCCTGACACCGGCTCAGAATCAGGACTGACTGTGTTGGGGTCAGCTGTTCCTCCCGACCAAATACAATGCTTCCGAACACCGCTCAGAAGGACTCCCATTGACTTCAATAGGAGCCTTTGTTCCGGCTGACAACACAGGCTCCTATGGGGAAAATGGGTGTCTGCCGAAAACCTTATACCCTGTCACGGGCACACCATGGTGCCTGCCACACAGTGCATCTTTTTACATGGGGATCCCTTAATTACCCCTGCAGCCCCAAACTGGAGGTCTCAGGATGAAGGGAGGCCTGCTAGGGGCTCCCAAAGTCATTTTCTGAAAGCCTTTTCATGTCAGACAGACCGAGTTGGAAAGGGTGTCAGAATCCGACATCGAAATCAGTCGGCCCAAAACGCTATCCGTAGAGCTATCAGCTCCGACCGACTTAGATTCTCTTATTGCTGGTCGGAACTAAGGGTGGGCGGAATTTGTGAAAGTGCCTTTCGCAAAATATCGCGAAATGGCAAAAAATCTTCGCGATCACGTGAAATTTCGCGTGATCGCGGAGATTTTTGTGTGCTGATTAATGCGTTACTGAATTTGATCTTCAACTCGGGCACCTGCTTTATTCATATCTGTAAGACTTACAAATATAAATAGATAAAGCAGGTGCCCGAGTTGAAGGTCAAATACAAGTGCTTCCTGTTGGGGTTTCATTTTTGTGACAGGAGCATCGTGCCAGAATGAATTCTGCCCTGCATATTTACCCAAGAAGATGCCACCATTTTGTGCAATACCTCTACTCAACTGGAGTACTTTCTACTGGCTAATCAGTAAGTGCTACCTCGTTGGGTAAATGTATAGTGCTTTTCCTACACTGCAGCTGCGTAAAGGGCCAGAAGAGTTGTCTACAGCGACCATGTGTGTCTGTAATGCAACGTTGCCACAGCGCCGACGGGCGCCGGGGTCCCTCGAGTGAGCTGTCCATCATAGTGAGGGAAAGGGCGGGAAGACGATGCACACCGCTGGGGTGGGGGGTGTGGGGCCAAATGGGAGGGGCTTCCATGCAGTTCACATGCCTCTTGTTTATAAAGGGCCAGAGACGGATCAGAGCAGCAGATGAGGAGACAGAACCTCCTGGTGTCAGGAACTACACAGGGATTGCACTTGAGAAACTCATGGATGCACAGAGCTCCATCAAAGATTCTACTGGCTAATCAGTAAGTGCTACCTCGTTGGGTAAATGTATAGTGCTTTTCCTACACTACAGCCTGCTGTAGTGTAGGAAAAGCACTATACATTTACCCAACGAGGTTGCACTTACTGATTATCCCGTAGAATCCTTGATGGAGCTCTGTGCATCCATGAGTTTCTCTAGTGCAATCCCCGTGTAGTGTAAAGGGCCAGAAGAGTTGTCTACAGCGACCATGTGTGTCTGTAACGTTGCCACAGCGCCGACGGGCGCCAAGGTCCCTCGAGTGAGCTGTCCATCATAGTGGGGGAAAGGGAGGAAGGACAATGCACACCGCTGGGGTGGGGGGTGTGGGGCCAAACGGGAGGGGCTTCCATGCAGTTCACATGCCTCTTGTTTATAAAGGGCCAGAGACGGATCAGAGCAGCAGATGAGGAGACAGAACCTCCTGGTGTCAGGAACTACACGGGAATTGCGCTCGAGAAACTCATGGATGCCCAGAGCTCCATCAAGGATGACAGCAAGTAGTAGATATGGGGAGAAAGCACACCTGCCTAGGCGACAATTTCTGTTCCCTCACGGATCGTGGAAGTTTCGACATTTTCGCGTTCCGCATGGAACGCGAAAATGTAGAATTTTCGCAATTTCTGCGAGCGGAACGGAAATTATCGCCCACCCTTAGTCGGAACCGATTCAGAATGACCATATGGTTTCCTTTCTGAGCGCGAGCATCGTAATTGGTCGGTTGGAATTGTTTCTGACCAAGTCAGTCAGATCTTTTCTGACACGGTCTAGGATAATCCGACTGTCGGTCAGAGGTTTTCCGACCATCATCGTAATAGGCCTCCTAGTTTTCTAATTAATTTTAATTATTTTTCATTCATTTAACAAATTAACTATCCCTTATCTTTAATCATGTCTAATTTTCTTGTTAACTTACTGACCTAACATTTTAAATACTTAAATAGTTTTTATCTATTTAATATTTTATTTATTTATATAGTGTACCCCTCAAAATAAATTGTCTCCAGGTGCTTTCTGGCAAAGCCCATAAAAAGAAACAAAGAATGACCAAAAATACCAGATTACTGAACTAGCCTTTCATCAGCAAAAGAGTTCTGAGCGCTTTATTAAATCGTAAGTCAGATGATGTGTTCTTTATTTTTGGTGGCAGTGCATTTGACTCTTTTTGTTCTTTCACTGAATGCATTGGGATATCCTTTTAGAACAAGAATGCTTAAGAGATGGTCAGCAGTATACATCAGAAGATCGAAGCGATATATCCTAAAAATATTTACCATTTTCCTTTAAGATACTAGAGTCCTTGGTTGGGAATGGTTTTGTGAACAAGACGGGCAACTTTAAATGAGATTTAATCTGGCTTTTATGATGAGCAGCGATCTGATTCATCTGGCAATGTGGCCATAATCTAAACATCTTGCAGATGGGGCAATTGAAAGCTGGGATGCCCGCCCATTAATATGTCTCCACTTTAATTTTATGGAGTTTTTTATTCTGTCATGCACGGATTGATTCAGTTTTCAAAGACAGAAGAAGATAGACTTAGCTATGGAATGAGTATGTGCTTTGAGATTCAATGTAGCATCCCAAATGACACAAAGGCCTAGAATTACCAACACTTTTCACTGTAGCAGATTCATGCCGACTCATGGCACAAAGTAACACATTATCACTTACTTTACAGCACAAAAGTTATTTTGCTCAGGGAAGGTCCATGTTTCTTCATGGCAAAAACCACTTTGCGCTCCTTTGTGTAAATTTGTGTACAGGGGCGTTAATTGGGTGTTGCAGTGCAAACAACCATTGTTTTTGATAGAAAATTCTGATGTAATAAGTTAGCGAGACTGGCCTTGTGTCAAAAACTAACCTCCTTGAAACAGGGACACAAAAAACATGCATTGCGTGTGTGCTGAAGTTCACAGCACACATCAAATGCATGGGATCCTTCTGTGTTTGTCTAGACTTGGGAATTTGTGTTGGAAAGCCATACCTCCAGCACAGACCCTTTCCTATACATTGAACACTGACACTGAGAATTTTTATATCGCACATGCTGCCTTTAAAAGCACCAACCAATCAGGGCCAGACTGGACATAGCGGGCACCGGGCAATCCCGGTTCGCCTCAAGGGTGGGGGCCGGTTCCTGGGGGCCGTTTTTGTTACAGGGCCGTTTTTGCAGCATAGCTGCAAAATCGGCCCTGTAACAAAATCGGCCGAAAACCGGCTCTGGCAAAGAGCTCGGCTGCACCCCCAACCCCCCTCCCCCCTCCCCCCCCCCCGATGGGGAGTGGGGGGGGCGGCCGAGCACTTTTCCAGGGCCGGTTTTGGTTCCCAGTCCGGCCCTGCAACCAATGAGCAACAGACCAATCCTGCTACCTTTTCTCTGAGCTTTTTCCTCCCTTATTCAATTCAACACAGCAAATTTGGTAGGTGCCCTGCATTGCATTAAGAATGAGTAAATCTTCCTCTAGGTTTTTTGCCTGGTTGGCAAAACGTTAGAAGGCCAAATAGGTCAGGGGACTGAGAAAACATCCCAGTATTTTCTGTGCTAATGTTACTGCCTATGTGGAGCATTTCTTTTTTTATTCAATTAAGTTCCAGCCTTCTGTAGCTCACAGTTGCTACCACTCCATCAGATGCTGTAACTTCGGGAGTGCAATTTCCTCATGCGGTCATGTGGCAGGCACATACATTGTTTATCTCATCGGTGAAGTAACTATTGAAGATTTTCTTGTCAGCATTTTCAACAATAGCAGCATAAAAATATTAAAAAGTACCCTTATTCCGTATTTGGCGATATAATGGTCAGAATTCTAGTTATCCATGATGTGCTTGTCTCTCTGATGTACTAAACACAAAACAGAGGTCAATCATAGTACTTAATGTATTGGTAGTGCACTGCCACAGCTGGATTTTTACTTGAAAGGTTACCCACTTGAAGAAAAATTTGGTTAAACTAGGTGACTCATCTGGTACTTCCTAACTAGATGAAATCTCCAAAAACTCACTCTTTCTATCCTAAAGAAAGTCTCAATTAGTCACGCAATGTGTTTAGAAAAATAACTCACAATAGCGTGCATTGAATCAACATGTGATCTTCCGCCAGGCCACGTGGTGACCCCACACTTAAGGCCTGATTACGATGCTGGTCGGACCTCATTCCGCAGCCCTGTCAGATGGGGTCAGACTGCCGAAGGTTACGTCGGATCGTTCAGTCCGACTGCCGGATTATGTTGCATCCAGCCTGTACTCTGACTGACCGCTGACAGACTGGTGACTCCAACAGTCTACCTGCAGCCACTGAGTTGGAGGTCGGAGATGAACATCAGCCATAGGGCAGTAAAGGGAGATCTGACCGCCGTCTGGATTACGATGTGGTTTTCCGACGACCCGACCATGGTGGTCTGGCCGTCTGTCTCAAGCTTTTGGAAATGGAGGAAAAGGGGTGAATACTCAGCCGATTCCCCTTCTCCCTGGTGGACTACAGTGTGGACCCCTTCCTCCAGGACCCTTCTACACTTTAGCAGCTGCACCACGAAGTAGATGGTCCTGTGGGCGGCAGAATCCAGGTAAGTCCTCATGTATTTCTATTGGCTGGAATGTGCACATATCGCCACTCTCCACCAATGGGGTACATGGTGCAAAAGGCATGTCCCCATATGTGTCATGCATCTGTGTACAACTGCACATGTTTCCTGTGCATTTGAACCCACTTGCAGTGACATGTCTGGGAAGCAGGGCACTGTTGATGATGAGACCTCCGCTGTAGCAGCTGTTGCATCGCAATACAGTGGGTGGAGATTTCCCACCCTTGGTGGCCAGCATCGGACTATGGTGAAACAGCGGTTGTGTGGGGAGAGCACTCCAATAATGTGACAATTTAATCAATGATTCTCTGTAAGAAAAAGCAGCGGTGCATCAGTTATGTACAGTGGCGGTTTTTGCATTGGGGCGGTGGGGCGTTGCCCCACTTAATTATTTGTGTACATTTTCGAGCGCGCCGCTTTAAATTATTAATACAATTTCAACTTTCAAAGTTGAAATTGTATTAATAATTTAAAGTGGCGCGCTCGCATCACTCGCGGCCGCGGTGTCACGTCACGTGACAACAACTCGGACTCCATGTCCGTTAGGCAGGAGGCAGGCAGCATTGATTTTCAATGGGGCGCGGCCTCTCACAATGTGCACCGTGTGGTCACATGGCGTGCGCGTGTTGGGTTTGGCCGGCTGCCTTTCCTCGGCCAGGAACCCAGCATGCACATAGTGGCTTTGCTGCCGCAAGCACAAGGTGACTGGGGGAGGTGCCCAAAACAGCAGATCCCAGTAGGAGCAAAATGAGCGGCGAGTTTGCCTGCTCATGCCCATCCTACGACAGCAGCATCTGCGTCCGGATTGGCTGCTGCAGCCGAGGGGTATAACTTACTTAGAGTTGGAGTTGGCACTGCATTGCAATCCGCAGGGGTGGGAGGGCCTGCCCAGTGCCTAACGTAGCAATGGCCAATCAGTGTCATGGTTTATTATTGAGCCATGCAGTGATTGGCCATTGTGCCGTTGCTGGGCAAATTCCTCTCACTCTCGGTAGTCGAGACTAGCGCGTGGAGAGAGTCAAGACTACTAACTAGACTCTCTGTGAGACACCGTCCGTGACGCGATTCAATTCATCATTCATCGAGACAGCGATCATTTCTTGGATCGGATCAACTGCCCCCCATTGCCCGGCCTTAGCAGGTCAGTCCTCTAGCCTCTACTCCATATCCCCGCCGCAGTACTGCATCTCCAGCCCAGCAGCCCTTGCACATCACACTACTAGTTGCAATGCAAATGCAAGCACAGGTAGTGTGTGGTACATACAAACAGTACGGTGTGAGAGCGCGAGGCCTGATCTGCGCAGTAGTAGCAGATGTGCGGCCATGTGCGAGAGGCTGGGGGTATGCTGTGGACTGTGGTACAGCGGAGATCAGGCCTGTGAGTGTGAGCGAGCGTTACGTTACCGTTAGTGTGCGAGAGGCCTGATCTCTGCTGTAGGCCTGAGGGTGGCAGTTGGTGTGTGAGAGCGAGGTGTGGTCTCTGCTGTGTGTCTACATCTAATGGTATTAGCAGTGTGTGTGAGATCAGATCAGTGCAGTGTCTCTGATCGCAGGTGTGAAGGAAGCCATGCCTTGCTGTGTTACACAGTATGGATTCGTGATCATGAATCACGCCTTGGAGCTGTTGGTGCTGAGAAATTAATATGTTCATGAGGTGTGGGAAGAATAAACTATCAAGTAAGTTCACCGACACCCGCTGAGTGTGATGTCTTTTTTAGGTTAACAGAACTCTGCCACAATTGTCGGTCTAAATGTAATTGTGCCATTGTAACACATCAAAGTTGTATATCCGTGCTGTTGCACTTGCAGTTCAGTACGTGTCGGTGCCCTCTGCCCTGCAAGTGAGAGCGGGTGACTTAGTGGCTTTACATTGTATTTATTGAATGAGGAATATGACTTTAATGTAAAGCACACAAAGTGCTAAAAGCGAGCAGCACGGCCTGCCAGTGCCAGGGTGTTCCGTCCTTTGATGTAAACAGTATTGATGATGTGAGTGTACATGTGTGTACACAAGGACGACGTGAGATTTTGTTTAGGGAAAAATGCTTTGTTTGCAAACCTGTCCATGCGCTAACCCCGAATCACCCGCACAAGCCATGTAGAGAAATGTTGTGTTAACTAAATGTATTGCACGAAAATACTGTATTCAACCAGGGGGATCCGTCATCCGGTAATTTTCATTTTTAATCATTATCAACTCCCAACGATTTTTTTAAAGCAGGTATTGTTGAAGGATTTAAATTAGAAGCAATTGGGGAAGAATGTGAGCTAAAACCTGCTCTTTTTGTCTTTACATGGGGTGGGAGAAGGCTGTCAGACAAGTCGGTCTGATGCGAAAAGCGTGTCAGTGTGTCTTTATGAGTGTTGTGTTTATTTGTGAGGTTCGTAGTGTATGTGTGTGTCTCTTTTGTGCGTGCGTGCGTATTTGGGCGAAAGTATCATTTTAATGGGTTGCAACTTGCTACGTTCACAAACGTAACCGTGGGATTTGAGTCGGACTCGAGTTGAAGTTTAAAGTTCTAGATTTGGCACTCCATGTTGGTTTTAAATTCCAGAACAGTGCCGCTAATGGGGTCTGCGAGGTTGCCCTTGCTGTGTGTCTGCACCCCCCCCCCCCGTTCATCAATAATTAGATAGAGCGCCCGCTCAGAGCAGCAAGAGGCCCTTCAGCACCATGAAGTGAGTGACTATACCTATACATATGGCACTAACTACTTTAAAAGAGCTCACTGAATTCCATAATTCCACTGCTAAGAAATGTGCAACCTTTTGCAAAACATAGTAAAAAACAAGTCTAATAACTTTATTGGTTAGTAAACACTAACAAGCAAAATAATTTATTGAACACAGGCATTTAAATTGCTACTCGAATCGAAAACTGACAACATTCTTCTGCAGGCCAAAAGTAGAACCATCACAAGAATATATCAGTTCATCAAATTATTGTGCTGGAAACAAGGAATTAAGTTCCAAAATAAATTATACTGTTTCCCAGTGCTTTCTCAAATTTGCTTGAAAATGCACCATTTGTCCACTCTTTTTACAAACTTTTCTTTGGGGGGGAACCCCCAATCCCCCCTTAGGTGGTTCGGGCTACGCTCGCTCGCAACGGTGAAGTTTCACAATTGTTTTACGCCCCACCACTTTCAAATGTCACCAGCCACCACTGGTTATGTAGGAGTTTGTCCTCTCCTACTGAGATCAAGACCGGGTATTGACAGGATGAGAGCCTGTATATAACTGAGCACTGTTCACAAAGTGTCTTATCTGACACTAACTAGTTTAAGAAACAATATGTTTAATTTTCAACACAGAAACAAAACATTTTCTAGAGCTTTTCACAATATCTTCATGTAAGACAGCGAGTAAAGATATTGCGGTTTGTACCAATACAAATTCATGACATTTGTACATAAGTAACTTGGTTACAAACAGAAATCATGTGTAACACAAATTCAATTTACATATTATGAACATTTAGTAATGCGACGAAATTACAACACAACAGGAGTGTAAATGCCCAATGCATTTCGGAACCAGCCGGTTCCTTCGTCAGGGGCCAGTCTGAAAAATACAAAGTAAACCATTTCGCTAGTTAGAATAATGTGATGGGGCTCAATCTCTAGAACTCTGATATAGAACGAACATGTCTTGGAACGAGTTACCTGTTCGTGTGTGTTGTTAAGTGTTCTCTGAAACAGATAAAGACGTGACAAAGTCAGCAACAACTAAGGTTGTGAGGTGTACGTGAGAGATGACAGCATAACATTGCCAAATTCACGCTTACCTGTGTTTGAAGAAACTCGTGATTCTGAAAATGTGAGAAGCGAACCATGTCGGGTTAATAAAACTGATCAAACCAAAGATGCAAAGAGTGTGCTCAATGGGTTTCAGAAGAGATAGCAAATCTTACCTCTGACAAGATGTTTTATAAGAAGCTGTGTGGGAAATAAGTGCAAAATGTCAACCAAAACGTGCCAGGTAGGCTGTACAGAGCTGACGGAAATTACAATAGTGCAATCTAGAGAAGATTACGCGCACTGCAAAACGGGTGTAAATCTTACCTCCAGAAAGGTTTGTAAAGAGCTGTGGAGAAAGTAAGAAAGCGGGACTTTAGAAAAAAGGTGTGGCCGTAGTTAACAGCTTATTCGACCACCGTAAGTCATGGAAAAGAAACCTTACCTAAGAGGTGCTGCGAGACAAGAGTAACCGACGGTTCTCAAAACGGATGGGCGAGTGCAAGGAGTCAAATGTAAGGATGCTTTTAGAAAGACAGACCGGAACGCGAACCGGAAGTATTCGACATAGACGGCGGACAATAGGAAACATATGTGATCAACTGGGTGTTTGATATCCTGCAGACGCGCATAAGCGCCATATTGGAACGGAGTTGAAAGACTAACAAAAGTATAGGCGAATGCATCTAGGTGCATGAGTTGCTATGGATTTAGGAATGGAAAGAATAAATAAAGGAAGCCAAATGGTCAGTGCAAATTGTGCGTCGTTGACGGTAGCATACACGAAAAAAAGCGGAAATTATAAAAAGCTGACATTCCAGCTTAGATTTGACGAGCAGCTTTCACATTTGTGGTACAAAGAAAATCTGCCATATGTGGCGGTATTGGGAGTGGTAGACCCTGTAGAAAATGCTAAGTCTCGTGTTATGCGAAACGGGCAATTTAAGGAGTGTGATGATAAGATAGACACTGAAGTGTGAGAATAAGCGCAATGAGTTACATGGGAAGCAAGTGTGTATGTTGTGACAAAGAAAATAGTACACAAGGTGTAGGTGAGTGTATAACATGGTGTGGGGATTTTAGTTGTGCTGTAATGCTTGTCACTGGTCTGCAGTTTGAAAACTAGCCCAGGGTTTCACGGACTAGTCGATGAGCTTGTAATTAAATAAAGCACGACATGTCTAACCTGTCATTAAGACCAATTGGTGCCATGGTATCCAAAAGTTTAATCCAAAAGACCTCCCTTTGTAGGAGTCTCAGGTGAGTATTGACACCTTGTTGTTGTTCCACATGTTCGATTATTTGGAATCTAAGTTGTGATATGGAGTGACATGCTTCATGCCAGTGGGACGCCAGAGGAGAATTTTTGCTCTGAGTTCTGATGCGACTTTTATGTTCAGTGAGACGTGTTTTCATTTTCCGTTGGGTTTTTCCAATGTATAGTTTGCCACACGGGCATTTAATCCCGTAAATTACATTAGTGGTATTGCAGTCACTAGTGTGTCGGAGCAGAACATCCTTGCCTGTGGTGGGATGTTTTAAGATGTTTCCTGGGATGACGTTGTTACAATGCGAGCAATTTTGACATTTCAAAGTGCCTTTGTGGGTGCGGATAGTCTGAGGTTTTTTTGTTGTGGAAGATATCAGTTCACGAAGATTTTGACCCCTAGTGTAAGCATGCAAGGGCAATTCACAGAAAATGTTGTTGAAGTCCGTTTCGTTGGATAGTAGTTCCCAACGTTTGTTGATGATTCTTTTGATAGCAATGGAACAGGTTGAATACTTAGATGTAAACACTATGTTTGATTTGTTGGTTTTTCTGGTAGGTGTCAGTAATTCTTCACGTGATTTTGCCATTGCTCTTTGTGCACAAGAGTCAATGATAGTAGAAGGGTACCCTCGTTCCTGGTATTTTTCTTTTTGTTCATTAATCTTAGCTGTGCTGTCAGCTGTATTAGAACAAATACGTTTGATCCGGATAAACTGGGAGTAAGGTAGATTATTAATGAGGTTGTTGGGGTGGAAGCTGGAAAATTGTAACGCATTGTTGCGATCGGTGGGTTTGGTGTAGACTGTAGTGGTTAGTCCATGTCCATCTGGATTCTTATTAATGGTGACGTCAAGAAATTGGATGGTCTGTGTGTCAATTTTGTGGGTGAATTGAATCCTGGGATTATGGGAATTTAGAGTTGTTATCATTTGTTCGAGAAGTTGCTGTGAGTTGGTCCAAACCAGAAAGATGTCGTCAATGTATCGGCAGTAAGTATAAATGTTTGACCACCACTGAGGTATGTCCATGATATACTCCTGTTCGAACATAGCCATGAAGATATTGGCGTACGAAGGAGCCCCCGGAAAACCCATAGAGGTTCCCGAGAGTTGAGCATAGAATTGTTCGTTCCATTTGAAGTAACTGTGATGAAGGCAAAAGTGCAGTAATTGTAAAATGAAAACCTTTTCTATGTCAATGTCTTCGCGTTGAAGAAGAGCCCATTCAACTGCCTCCATGCCTGTGGAGTGAGGAATAGAAGTGTAGAGAGCCACCACATCGATAGTGCACAATAACCAGGTGGATTGGATGTTGGGTTGAATCAGCTCAAGTTTCTTGAGGAAGTCTGTGGTGTCCTTGGTGTATGACCACCAATTCTGCACGAATTTCTGTAGGTAATGATCCAAATATTTGCCCACGGCATCAAAAATTGAACCGCATCCTGAAACAATCGGTCTGAAAGGTGGTTGGTGTAGATTTTTATGTATTTTTGGTAACATGTAGAGATGAGGTCTACGCGGATCTGATGTTGTGAGGAACTGTCTGGTTTGTTCGTCGATCCATCCTAAATCATATGCTCTTTTCAGGATATCTTGTAGGATGATTTCAAGTTGTGGTGTTGGATCGGTTTGTAATGGTAGATATATTGATTGGTCATTCACGTGGATGTTAACCTGTTGTAAATAGAATTCTGTGTCCATTATGACAATTGCTCCTCCCTTGTCAGCGGGTTGGATGGTGATGTCTGGGTTGTTGGCAAGGGTTCTCAATGTGATTCTTTCGTTGTTCGTCAAATTCCGATGTTTGTTAGAGCGAAGAGTTAAGTTTTTGATGTCCTTTTTGATCATAATCTCAAATGTGTCCAGCATCTTGTGGGACACTGGGGCTTGGAAAGTGCTGCGAGGCTTAAATTTCGTCAGTTTGCTCGTTTCTGGGGTTGCATCTGAGATTACTACGTTAGAAAAATAGTGACGTAGACGTAATGTCCGCATGAACTTATACAGTGCAACATCAATTTCCAATTGGTTTGCGTGACTGATAGGAACAAAAGACAAGCCTCTATTTAGAACAGCTTTTTGGTGGGGTGTGATATCAACAGATGAAATATTTATGATCAGGGAATGTTCTTCCCGCTGCGTAACGATTTTCCTGCCCTTTCCTCGCCTGGTCTTGTGGTTGCGCTTTGGGTCTCTGGTTGTAGAGCTGGAGGTATTCCTTGATCCGGGGCCTGGGATAAAAAAGACACCGTGCTGGTTTTATCGGCTTGTTCGGTGGCATCCTTAGTTGGAGTTTGTGAGTTAGAGGACGAGATTCCGGGCTGCACTGGTGTTCTGGATGTAGAAATGTCCTTGTCTGAAACCAAACTTTCCTCTGATGAATGCGTGTTTGGTTTACGTGGTTCAAATCTCTTGCGAGCGTATATTTCGGCCCAGGTGTAAACCTCATTTAACTTGTAGTCGATAGTGTCTCTTTTGTACTTCCTGAGTTTGCCCTCTTGTAATTCTCTGCTGTACTTGTTTAATTTTATGTTCAAGCCCTCTAAATTAATTCTCCAGGTATCATGTTCTAACCTGTTTTGAAGTTCATCTTTCAGTGTATTAATTTCTTGTTCAAGGTCCTTGATGGTTTTGGATAGCTCCTCGATAATAAGAAGAATCAGGTCAAGGGAGCACTTGTTGAGAATCAAGAACCATTTGTTCATGAAGGTGGGGTTGAGGTGAAAGCGGAATAGCATGGGTCTTATTGAAAGTCGTAGTCCTCTGGGTATCCGTTTGGCTTTATGATACTGTACTAGTGTGGAAGCATGAAGTTGTTGGTTGAGTTGGCGTCTAGTTAGGTATTCAAGTTGCTTGAGTTGTTGCGAGATCGAGCCACTATGTGTGTCCATGTTTTTTACTTCCTGTATTAAAGAATAAATTTCAGATGCTTGATCTGTGGTGTAGACCAAAGTAGTTGCTCTGTTTTCTGTTATGTTCGTTATGGATTCAAACGACATTTTTGATTGGGGTGGGTGCTTCTCCTTGGTGGACAAAAGGAACTGGTGAAACAGCGGTTGTGTGGGGAGAGCACTCCAATAATGTGACAATTTAATCAATGATTCTCCGTAAGAAAAAGCAGCGGTGCATCAGTTATGTAGGAGTTTGTCCTCTCCTACTGAGATCAAGACCGGGTATTGACAGGATGAGAGCCTGTATATAACTGAGCACTGTTCACAAAGTGTCTTATCTGACACTAACTAGTTTAAGAAACAATATGTTTAATTTTCAACACAGAAACAAAACATTTTCTAGAGCTTTTCACAATATCTTCATGTAAGACAGCGAGTAAAGATATCGCGGTTTGTACCAATACAAATTCATGACATTTGTACATAAGTAACTTGGTTACAAACAGAAATCATGTGTAACACAAATTCAATTTACATATTATGAACATTTAGTAATGCGACGAAATTACAACACAACAGGAGTGTAAATGCCCAATGCATTTCGGAACTAGCCGGTTCCTTCGTCAGGGGCCAGTCTGAAAAATACAAAGTAAACCATTTCGCTAGTTAGAATAATGTGATGGGGCTCAATCTCTAGAACTCTGATATAGAACGAACATGTCTTGGAACGAGTTACCTGTTCGTGTGTGTTGTTAAGTGTTCTCTGAAACAGATAAAGACGTGACCAAGTCAGCAACAACTAAGGTTGTGAGGTGTACGTGAGAGATGACAGCATAACATTGCCAAATTCACGCTTACCTGTGTTTGAAGAAACTCGTGATTCTGAAAATGTGAGAAGCGAACCATGTCGGGTTAATAAAACTGATCAAACCAAAGATGCAAAGAGTGTGCTCAATGGGTTTCAGAAGAGATAGCAAATCTTACCTCTGACAAGATGTTTTATAAGAAGCTGTGTGGGAAATAAGTGCAAAATGTCAACCAAAACGTGCCAGGTAGGCTGTACAGAGCTGACGGAAATTACAATAGTGCAATCTAGAGAAGATTACGCGCACTGCAAAACGGGTGTAAATCTTACCTCCAGAAAGGTTTGTAAAGAGCTGTGGAGAAAGTAAGAAAGCGGGACTTTAGAAAAAAGGTGTGGCCGTAGTTAACAGCTTATTCGACCACCGTAAGTCATGGAAAAGAAACCTTACCTAAGAGGTGCTGCGAGACAAGAGTAACCGACGGTTCTCAAAACGGATGGGCGAGTGCAAGGAGTCAAATGTAAGGATGCTTTTAGAAAGACAGACCGGAACGCGAACCGGAAGTATTCGACATAGACGGCGGACAATAGGAAACATATGTGATCAACTGGGTGTTTGATATCCTGCAGACGCGCATAAGCGCCATATTGGAACGGAGTTGAAAGACTAACAAAAGTATAGGCGAATGCATCTAGGTGCATGAGTTGCTATGGATTTAGGAATGGAAAGAATAAATAAAGGAAGCCAAATGGTCAGTGCAAATTGTGCGTCGTTGACGGTAGCATACACGAAAAAAAGCGGAAATTATAAAAAGCTGACATTCCAGCTTAGATTTGACGAGCAGCTTTCACATTTGTGGTACAAAGAAAATCTGCCATATGTGGCGGTATTGGGAGTGGTAGACCCTGTAGAAAATGCTAAGTCTCGTGTTATGCGAAACGGGCAATTTAAGGAGTGTGATGACAAGATAGACACTGAAGTGTGAGAATAAGCGCAATGAGTTACATGGGAAGCAAGTGTGTATGTTGTGACAAAGAAAATAGTACACAAGGTGTAGGTGAGTGTATAACATGGTGTGGGGATTTTAGTTGTGCTGTAATGCTTGTCACTGGTCTGCAGTTTGAAAACTAGCCCAGGGTTTCACGGACTAGTCGATGAGCTTGTAATTAAATAAAGCACGACATGTCTAACCTGTCATTAAGACCAATTGGTGCCATGGTATCCAAAAGTTTAATCCAAAAGACCTCCCTTTGTAGGAGTCTCAGGTGAGTATTGACACCTTGTTGTTGTTCCACATGTTCGATTATTTGGAATCTAAGTTGTGATATGGAGTGACATGCTTCATGCCAGTGGGACGCCAGAGGAGAATTTTTGCTCTGAGTTCTGATGCGACTTTTATGTTCAGTGAGACGTGTTTTCATTTTCCGTTGGGTTTTTCCAATGTATAGTTTGCCACACGGGCATTTAATCCCGTAAATTACATTAGTGGTATTGCAGTCACTAGTGTGTCGGAGCAGAACATCCTTGCCTGTGGTGGGATGTTTTAAGATGTTTCCTGGGATGACGTTGTTACAATGCGAGCAATTTTGACATTTCAAAGTGCCTTTGTGGGTGCGGATAGTCTGAGGTTTTTTTGTTGTGGAAGATATCAGTTCACGAAGATTTTGACCCCTAGTGTAAGCATGCAAGGGCAATTCACAGAAAATGTTGTTGAAGTCCGTTTCGTTGGATAGTAGTTTCTACATCCAGAACACCAGTGCAGCCCGGAATCTCGTCATCTAACTCACAAACTCCAACTAAGGATGCCACCGAACAAGCCGATAAAACCAGCACGGTGTCTTTTTTATCCCAGGCCCCGGATCAAGGAATACCTCCAGCTCTACAACCAGAGACCCAAAGCGCAACCACAAGACCAGGCGAGGAAAGGGCAGGAAAATCGTTACGCAGCGGGAAGAACATTCCCTGATCATAAATATTTCATCTGTTGATATCACACCCCACCAAAAAGCTGTTCTAAATAGAGGCTTGTCTTTTGTTCCTACCAGTCATGCAAACCAATTGGAAATTGATGTTGCACTGTATAAGTTCATGCGGACATTACGTCTACGTCACTATTTTTCTAACGTAGTAATCTCAGATGCAACCCCAGAAACGAGCAAACTGACGAAATTTAAGCCTCGCAGCACTTTCCAAGCCCCAGTGTCCCACAAGATGCTGGACACATTTGAGATTATGATCAAAAAGGACATCAAAAACTTAACTCTTCGCTCTAACAAACATCGGAATTTGACGAACAACGAAAGAATCACATTGAGAACCCTTGCCAACAACCCAGACATCACCATCCAACCCGCTGACAAGGGAGGAGCAATTGTCATAATGGACACAGAATTCTATTTACAACAGGTTAACATCCACGTGAATGACCAATCAATATATCTACCATTACAAACCGATCCAACACCACAACTTGAAATCATCCTACAAGATATCCTGAAAAGAGCATATGATTTAGGATGGATTGACGAACAAACCAGACAGTTCCTCACAACATCAGATCCGCGTAGACCTCATCTCTACATGTTACCAAAAATACATAAAAATCTACACCAACCACCTTTCAGACCGATTGTTTCAGGATGCGGTTCAATTTTTGATGCCGTGGGCAAATATTTGGATCATTACCTACAGAAATTCGTGCAGAATTGGTGGTCATACACCAAGGACACCACAGACTTCCTCAAGAAACTTGAGCTGATTCAACCCAACATCCAATCCACCTGGTTATTGTGCACTATCGATGTGGTGGCTCTCTACACTTCTATTCCTCACTCCACAGGCATGGAGGCAGTTGAATGGGCTCTTCTTCAACGCGAAGACATTGACATAGAAAAGGTTTTCATTTTACAATTACTGCACTTTTGCCTTCATCACAGTTACTTCAAATGGAACGAACAATTCTATGCTCAACTCTCGGGAACCTCTATGGGTTTTCCGGGGGCTCCTTCGTACGCCAATATCTTCATGGCTATGTTTGAACAGGAGTATATCATGGACATACCTCAGTGGTGGTCAAACATTTATACTTACTGCCGATACATTGACGACATCTTTCTGGTTTGGACCAACTCACAGCAACTTCTCGAACAAATGATAACAACTCTAAATTCCCATAATCCCAGGATTCAATTCACCCACAAAATTGACACACAGACCATCTAATTTCTTGATGTCACCATTAATAAGAATCCAGATGGACATGGACTAACCACTACAGTCTACACCAAACCCACCGATCGCAACAATGCGTTACAATTTTCCAGCTTCCACCCCAACAACCTCATTAATAATCTACCTTACTCCCAGTTTATCCGGATCAAACGTATTTGTTCTAATACAGCTGACAGCACAGCTAAGATTAATGAACAAAAAGAAAAATACCAGGAACGAGGGTACCCTTCTACTATCATTGACTCTTGTGCACAAAGAGCAATGGCAAAATCACGTGAAGAATTACTGACACCTACCAGAAAAACCAACAAATCAAACATAGTGTTTACATCTAAGTATTCAACCTGTTCCATTGCTATCAAAAGAATCATCAACAAACGTTGGGAACTACTATCCAACGAAACGGACTTCAACAACATTTTCTGTGAATTGCCCTTGCATGCTTACACTAGGGGTCAAAATCTTCGTGAACTGATATCTTCCACAACAAAAAAACCTCAGACTATCCGCACCCACAAAGGCACTTTGAAATGTCAAAATTGCTCGCATTGTAACAACGTCATCCCAGGAAACATCTTAAAACATCCCACCACAGGCAAGGATGTTCTGCTCCGACACACTAGTGACTGCAATACCACTAATGTAATTTACGGGATTAAATGCCCGTTTGGCAAACTATACATTGGAAAAACCCAACGGAAAATGAAAACACGTCTCACTGAACATAAAAGTCGCATCAGAACTCAGAGCAAAAATTCTCCTCTGGCGTCCCACTGGCATGAAGCATGTCACTCCATATCACAACTTAGATTCCAAATAATCGAACATGTGGAACAACAACAAGGTGTCAATACTCACCTGAGACTCCTACAAAGGGAGGTCTTTTGGATTAAACTTTTGGATACCATGGCACCAATTGGTCTTAATGACAGGTTAGACATGTCGTGCTTTATTTAATTACAAGCTCATCGACTAGTCCGTGAAACCCTGGGCTAGTTTTCAAACTGCAGACCAGTGACAAGCATTACAGCACAACTAAAATCCCCACACCATGTTATACACTCACCTACACCTTGTGTACTATTTTCTTTGTCACAACATACACACTTGCTTCCCATGTAACTCATTGCGCTTATTCTCACACTTCAGTGTCTATCTTATCATCACACTCCTTAAATTGCCCGTTTCGCATAACACGAGACTTAGCATTTTCTACAGGGTCTACCACTCCCAATACCGCCACATATGGCAGATTTTCTTTGTACCACAAATGTGAAAGCTGCTCGTCAAATCTAAGCTGGAATGTCAGCTTTTTATAATTTCCGCTTTTTTTCATGTATGCTACCGTCAACGACGCACAATTTGCACTGACCATTTGGCTTCCTTTATTTATTCTTTCCATTCCTAAATCCATAGCAACTCATGCACCTAGATGCATTCGCCTATACTTTTGTTAGTCTTTCAACTCCGTTCCAATATGGCGCTTATGCGCGTCTGCAGGATATCAAACACCCAGTTGATCACATATGTTTCCTATTGTCCGCCGTCTATGTCGAATACTTCCGGTTCGCGTTCCGGTCTGTCTTTCTAAAAGCATCCTTACATTTGACTCCTTGCACTCGCCCATCCGTTTTGAGAACCGTCGGTTACTCTTGTCTCGCAGCACCTCTTAGGTAAGGTTTCTTTTCCATGACTTACGGTGGTCGAATAAGCTGTTAACTACGGCCACACCTTTTTTCTAAAGTCCCGCTTTCTTACTTTCTCCACAGCTCTTTACAAACCTTTCTGGAGGTAAGATTTACACCCGTTTTGCAGTGCGCGTAATCTTCTCTAGATTGCACTATTGTAATTTCCGTCAGCTCTGTACAGCCTACCTGGCACGTTTTGGTTGACATTTTGCACTTATTTCCCACACAGCTTCTTATAAAACATCTTGTCAGAGGTAAGATTTGCAATCTCTTCTGAAACCCATTGAGCACACTCTTTGCATCTTTGGTTTGATCAGTTTTATTAACCCGACATGGTTCGCTTCTCACATTTTCAGAATCACGAGTTTCTTCAAACACAGGTAAGCGTGAATTTGGCAATGTTATGCTGTCATCTCTCACGTACACCTCACAACCTTAGTTGTTGCTGACTTGGTCACGTCTTTATCTGTTTCAGAGAACACTTAACAACACACACGAACAGGTAACTCGTTCCAAGACATGTTCGTTCTATATCAGAGCTCTAGAGATTGAGCCCCATCACATTATTCTAACTAGCGAAATGGTTTACTTTGTATTTTTCAGACTGGCCCCTGACGAAGGAACCGGCTGGTTCCGAAATGCATTGGGCATTTACACTCCTGTTGTGTTGTAATTTCGTCGCATTACTAAATGTTCATAATATGTAAATTGAATTTGTGTTACACATGATTTCTGTTTGTAACCAAGTTACTTATGTACAAATGTCATGAATTTGTATTGGTACAAACCGCGATATCTTTACTCGCTGTCTTACATGAAGATATTGTGAAAAGCTCTAGAAAATGTTTTGTTTCTGTGTTGAAAATTAAACATATTGTTTCTTAAACTAGTTAGTGTCAGATAAGACACTTTGTGAACAGTGCTCAGTTATATACAGGCTCTCATCCTGTCAATACCCGGTCAGCATCGGACTATGGCAGTCAGCCGGGTGGTCCAACCGGCATCGCAATCAGGCTCTTAGTGAAGAAGTATGCCCTTATTTCTCCAAAGTGGAGTGACAAGGGTGAGTTGAAGCCAGCCTGTTCCTCAGCCCACATAGAGGTCTTCCGCTATAGAACATACCACACCCATGGGCACATTTTCTCTTCAGCTTTTCATTGACGTAATCCTCTTCTGAGATATTTGACTTGTTTCGGCTGTCGTTTCTGATTTATTAATTCATGCAGTAAGGTTAATAATACACACTGAAAGCAGTGACGGCTATGCAGCCACAGATTCATTAATTCTGCATGTGAGCACGTAGTGTACATTGATGGCAGAAACCATGAGAAAGCTAACCTATATTGTGCATACATACATTATTGGACAATATTCCACATATCAAAACACTGCTGACATGATATGTTATTTAATATCACATGGGAAGTGGTGTATGTTGTTATCATTAAATTGCCTTTTTATCGGAATCTCCCCCACTCCTGCATCAAGTTTTCAATTTGCATTTAAATGTTTCCTTCTGTTCATTGTGCACCTTTCATGTATCTTTAGGAATTTTCTTACTTATACTTGTCATGTAAGCCAATCATTAATATAAATATCGTTGCTGTCTCACCGTTGTTTGATCTCCTTTAGTCTTCTCTGTTAAGAGAATTAAAATATGAGAAGTATTGATTGCTGGAGAATTGTTCTCCATTGGCTATGTGCTCCTGCCGGCACTGCTGATATTAAACTTGTCAGTGACAAAGTATTTATATTCAACGCTATAAGCAGGTTCTGTACAGTTTGCACCAGCCTTGTCTGTTGGTTCTTGGTAGGCCTAGATTGTGTGCAATTTAATTCTAAAAGGGGTTTAACTATGGCCTAATTGCTGCATTGTTTGTCCTTGTGTCCACCCACACTAATTTCTGATGCAGGTGGGTATTTTGTTAGATAGGAAAATTCTATAACACTCCAGTTAAAACCCTTTTCCTTCTGGAAAGGTTTGAACTATATTATTAGGAATGACACACACATGCCTAGAGTGCTTCAGGATGTAGTAATCACAAAAGCGCCTGTCAGCAGACAACACGCTTCTTCTTGCTGGCCCTCTCCTATTCAGAAATAGGAAGTGTAGACACATTATTAAGAGGCGTTGTTGTTACAAAAGCCAAGTTGAAAAAAATGCACAATCATCTGTAAATATGACAGCAAACATTATTTTTCCCTATACTTTACAGTAACAAGTATAGATATCCTTTAAAAGGAAATATAAAAACATATATTTAAATCAAAAATAAATATTAAACATAACTTAGTGTTAAATAGTCATCTAAATTATTTTTATGTACTCATTTTAAATGTAGAAGAACATATAAAATGCAACAACACTATTAACTTAATTTTAAATAAATATGTAATTAATGGAAATTATATTAAATTAAATTTAAATCATTTATCCAAAGTCTAATTTAAGAAAAATAAATTCCAAGGTAAATAAAAAATATATGTTTTTTTATAATTCATTAGTAGTTATTAAAAGTGATGTGTAGAATTTATTAAAATTCATTTAATATTTTTACAGGTTATTGTAACCCCCTAATTTTTTTAATTCAAGATGGGATAATAACAATTATATTATATATATACAGAATATATTAACATATTTAAATAATAAACAAGTAACATGTTATGTATTGTTTTAATGCATATTTATATATTTAACTATTTTAAATAATTTAACTTAATTTTACAATATTTCCTAAAGGGTTTTATTTTAATTCCCAGACTCCAATATTTTCTATGGCAGGGCATTGTAGTACCAGTGGTTGGACATATGTGATGTTGGACTTATCACAGTTTGTTTTGTAGGAACTTAAATACGATTTTGTGACTAAATAAAAAGCAGTACGCTTAATCAAAATCATAATTTACTCAAAAATGTAAGTGTCCTATGTGAACCAGGCTCATTGTTTTCTATGTTCTCACCTCAGCACAAGGAACACACATCTCCAAGTATGTCAGTATTGTTTCTATACCTTGTTTCAATTATTTTACCATTGACATTTTACAATTAGCAATGTAGGGCCACAAAGGGATGTATCTATGCCCCCAGACTATGCCTTCTTCATAATGACATGGTGATAGAAGGATACAGTTATTTTATGCAAAACATGATCATGTTGGTGCTTTTTAATTATGGTATAATCATTGTATAGAATGTAGACATAGGAAAATGAGAAGTTTTTTTAATATAACGTAAGGCTGATGATCCACAGTAGCTGCTAAGAAAAGACACCGCTACAAATTCAACATTACGTGCAGCATTTTGCTACCCTAGATTGACAATCCAGAGACACATTATTAAGAGGCGTTGTTGTTACAAAAGCCAAGTTGAAAAAAATGCACAATCATCTGTAAATATGACAGCAAACATTATTTTTCCCTATACTTTACAGTAACAAGTATAGATATCCTTTAAAAGGAAATATAAAAACATATATTTAAATCAAAAATAAATATTAAACATAACTTAGTGTTAAATAGTCATCTAAATTATTTTTATGTACTCATTTTAAATGTAGAAGAACATATAAAATGCAACAACACTATTAACTTAATTTTAAATAAATATGTAATTAATGGAAATTATATTAAATTAAATTTAAATCATTTATCCAAAGTCTAATTTAAGAAAAATAAATTCCAAGGTAAATAAAAAATATATGTTTTTTTATAATTCATTAGTAGTTATTAAAAGTGATGTGTAGAATTTATTAAAATTCATTTAATATTTTTACAGGTTATTGTAACCCCCTAATTTTTTTAATTCAAGATGGGATAATAACAATTATATTATATATATACAGAATATATTAACATATTTAAATAATAAACAAGTAACATGTTATGTATTGTTTTAATGCATATTTATATATTTAACTATTTTAAATAATTTAACTTAATTTTACAATATTTCCTAAAGGGTTTTATTTTAATTCCCAGACTCCAATATTTTCTATGGCAGGGCATTGTAGTACCAGTGGTTGGACATATGTGATGTTGGACTTATCACAGTTTGTTTTGTAGGAACTTAAATACGATTTTGTGACTAAATAAAAAGCAGTACGCTTAATCAAAATCATAATTTACTCAAAAATGTAAGTGTCCTATGTGAACCAGGCTCATTGTTTTCTATGTTCTCACCTCAGCACAAGGAACACACATCTCCAAGTATGTCAGTATTGTTTCTATACCTTGTTTCAATTATTTTACCATTGACATTTTACAATTAGCAATGTAGGGCCACAAAGGGATGTATCTATGCCCCCAGACTATGCCTTCTTCATAATGACATGGTGATAGAAGGATACAGTTATTTTATGCAAAACATGATCATGTTGGTGCTTTTTAATTATGGTATAATCATTGTATAGAATGTAGACATAGGAAAATGAGAAGTTTTTTTAATATAACGTAAGGCTGATGATCCACAGTAGCTGCTAAGAAAAGACACCGCTACAAATTCAACATTACGTGCAGCATTTTGCTACCCTAGATTGACAATCCAGAGAATCCTCTATGTGGAATGTTGGAGGTGCTACAAATAATGGTCTTTAGCTGAATTTTTATGATTGTAAAGGTATGACGATGTAAGTTTTAAAACATAATTTAAGTTTGTTTGTGTGTGACTACTGACATTGTTTTATGTATTGCTTTGGTGAGATCTAGACCTGCCCCTGGTGCCTGTATCACAGTAAAAGCAGTATCTTTCACACTTTTGTCTTAGATTTCATACACTTTGGGATGCTTTTCTGGTGTTTTGCTCTGAGGCACACATATGTCGTAAATTATATTTACTTGTTCAGTTATGTAGATTTATAAAGCACTACTAACCACACAATGATAGACTTATAGTCTTTTGAGTCTCCAAACATATGCAAATTGGCATGATTGGGCTTCTCAAAAATATGGCAATATATAGTTGGTGGTGCTGAAAAGGAATTGAATATTAGGGATAGCTGCCAAAATATGTTTCTGAAGATAACAAAGCCTTCAAACGTTCAAGTGTTGGTTCAGATGAGAAGTGTGCATGTCGTAGGTGTCTGACCAACATGTCTACAATCAATTGAATGTAAGATTCAGGAGGAATAATTAAACTCATTCCATGGAAAATATGTGGGGCATCAAATGCTCCTGGAACTGAACATAATCCTCCACCAGCCTGAGATGCCAGGGTAATTAATTTGACAGAGTAGATCCTTGCACATGTAAGGTTTGGCCAACATATTTCCTGTATCTGATTGTGTGGATCGACAACAGCCCTCTGTTAGCAGACCATAGGTTTCTGCCAGTGTTATACATGGCTAACGTCTGGGAGGTAGTTGAGTTCAAGGCCATGGAGTTACTTATGTACTGTGTACAGGGTATTGATGGACAATTTCTCTTTTACTGGGAACCAATAGAGAGATCCAATTAACAGGCAGGCGGTGTAGTTTTGAACTCTGAAGTTTTAAAAGGGATACCAGTGTATAAGCTATAAAGAAGTCCAAATAGGACAATACTATTGTGATAATTAGAGATCAATGTAGCAAAAGAAGAACCTGCTTTAATAAATGGAGTTGGTTGAGTGTAATTATGAGGACCTCTTTTGAGAGATTGATAATAGGTCACTATTATAGTGCCTATATTTCAAACTTTTTTCACAGGTTTTGAAAAATAATCCTATTCATCAGGTCATGGCAGAGGGAAGGGGTTGACATGCAACTGATGCAAGACTTCTCTTTTGCCTCTGTTGAGGCACAACCGATTGCTCTCCATCCACCGGTGAACTAGGCGAGGCATTGAGACTGATTAAGGCATTTGACAGATTTGTCATTAAGATTGACGTGGAGCTGTGGAACATCAGTATACCTGTGAAAACTCACTTCACGTTAAAGATGGTAGTGAGGAGGCCATGTAAATGTTAAAAATTGAAGGTTAAAGGGTGTGCCCAGATGTGGGTCCCTTGCTTACTGTGCCACTGGATTCAAGCTAGCCTGGTTGATGAAGGGTAAAACCCAGAAACTGGTCCCAGGATGCTTGTTTCCGGTCCAGGGAGGACCAGGCTTGGCAGTTCGGTATGAACTGTTCCCATGAGCCACAGGATCAAGACTGATTTGCATATGGCTGGGTCTAAACTAGGGTGGCATAGTGAGCAAAAGAACAATGGATTGAACCCAGATCTCTTGACTCGGAGTGAATGTATGATTTATTTAGCATTCCGTCCATCATTTGTTTGCGTAGCACTGCGATAGATACACAGCACTTTGTCATGGTTTCCATGAATTCCACTTGTACCCTTAATACCCCCCGTAAGTGTTTTGTAAATATTCAAGATTACTCTCTTTGCGATGAGGAGCTTGCCAATCACTTTTTCAATGAAGTCTTATTCCTAGTAGCTGCGTCTTTTGTGTCAGGTTGTAACATGAAATGACAAAACTGATTGTACCTCAACCTCTCTCTTTTCCATGGTCTTAAGTCCTTTTGCACCGGTTGAATGACTTTATCATTCCTACTGTAATAGATCAGCAATCATACAGCAGTCCCCATCCTTCCAACTATAAAATGTTCATACCTTTAGTGCAGGAGTGAAGTTGAGATGGTAGTGCAGAGGTTTGTATGGGGATGGGAATGAGGTTAGTCTAGGTAGTGACGGTAGTGCTCACTGTCATGAATAAGTAGGCACTATGTAGCCTGTCTCATTTGTGCAACCAGATCAGGTCCCATAAGGGTCGCCCCCACAATTGCATGGCCCTTAAAACCCAGACCATTTCAGATTTGAACCATATTGTTATTATCCATATCTGAGATGCCCAATATTATATACTAAGGTCAGGGAGGGCCATTCCTCCGCCGCTTTCAATTGACTGTTTTAATAATCTCAATAAGGCTTGGGATCAGGCCCTTTCCCATGCAACTTCACTGTCACCTCTCTCCATTGGTCAAAGAAGGTGTGCTCAATTTTTGCAGGACAAGTTTGAAATTGATACAGAATCCGTGATAAAATGTTTGTTTTTATGGCACCCATTGTCCCTGACCATGACAGCATCAGGTTTTGCCATTTCCCCAGATCTCCTTTAATGTTTGCAAGTAGACTTGGGTAGTTAGCCTTGTGCAATTGGTAAATCTGGGGTGGGAGCCATATTCCGAGGTAGCTAATTTGGTTAGAATCCACCTAAAAGGGAGTTGTGCCTTCAGGGCATTAATTTCGTGGATTGCTAAGATCAAATTTAGAACCCCAGACTTGTCCATCTTTATCTTTAGTCCTGAGACTTTGTCATATATTTTTAATTGATCAACCACGACCGAGTGAAGCAGTATGGTTTTCTAACATCAAAAGGACATCATCTGCATAGAGAGAGATTTAAAATTCTTCTCTCCCAAATGTGATACCAATTACAAGCTTTTTTGTTGAGTTTGGAGAGTTATGAAGGCCTGTTTGAAAGTAATTCTTCTTTGCACTCAGGTAAGCTGGTTTGTAGACTCTAAAATATTCCTGGAAAGCTGTGTGGTCAGGGGGTTGATGAAGGTTTGTGCCTCGATCTCTCAAGTTATCTGTCTTCTTGTTTCATTCGATGGTGGCTATCCGTGTACCATTTATTGGCTTTTAGTGGCCATGTTTTGCAGGTGGAGAACAGAGCTAGTGTTTCCATTACGTTTGGTAGTTTGTATTCCAAATGATCTAAGACATCAGATGCAAGGAAAACATCACAGAAGGCATCAGGCTGAGTTAAGCTCCGATTTCTCCATAGAATGGACTGGCCAACATAAGCGCTAAACTTAGGTTTACGTTCCATCACATTCTCAAATTAGATTTTCACCAGAAAGATAGGTTTTATAGGTGATGGAAGGAAAGAGAAAAAGAGACGTGAAAGGCCAAATATATGGAACAGAATGAGATAGGAAGTAAAGTAAAATATGAAAAGGAATAATTATCTCATATTCTGTCATAACAACCACTGTTAGCTCAATGCTAACAGGGATATGGACAGTAGCATGCTGCATTGAAAATTAAGAAACAAAGGTATTATTTTGCGGAAGGCAGGAAGTGAGTCAAAGCGATATGTTGCCCTAGATGCTTTCTGCTCTAGGACCCAAATTTGTATAATACAAATCCAATAGTTCTTCTCAAGCTAGTGCTACATCACTAAAAAGCGTAGTAGCATAAGGGAGAAATAAAATAGTCAAATAGCAACATCAAATGTAGGGCAAGCTAGAGGGGTCTAACCAAGAATATAAAATATTCTTTGGGAGAGAGCCAAATAAGTAAAGAGGTTTAAAATGTAAATTGATCACCTTTACCTGAAGCAAAGCAGAGTATCAAAATTACCTACTTCAGGATAAGAAATACACTTATGGCAATGTAATATGAGATAAAACTATGGAATAGGTAGGGAGAGGGGCCTCTAGGAGCAAAGACAGTGACTTGGGCAAAAAATATATGGGGCATATTAATATAAAACATGGTGTTCACAGTTAATAACATCCTTGTGCTGTATGCTGTGTGTGTGTGCAGCCACGCACATATGTGTGTGCATTTGCTTTAGTGATACCCATCATTCACACAACTGTTAAACTGTGATGGAATTCTGTGCCAGACTCTTAGCATACTCATTCTTCAGAGCTCAGCCACTTTGGTCTCAATGTAATCATTGGATTCGGGTTGCCATCTAAACAAATGCTTGACCTGAAATACTGAAAACGTGTCTTCCCTGATAGAATTTTCTGCACTTGATTGCCTCCTCTACAGTCCTGTCTACTACTTAATAGACATATCTTCAGTTTGTTACAATGCAGCTACATTCAACATCTCCTAAATTCTTAATCACCATAAAAAGCACTTGCAAATGTGAACTGCTGTATGTTTTAGAGAACACTTTGGTTCTTGCCTCCATTTGCATTGTTTCTCTGATCATCATGCCCTGCATGATGGCATTTAGGTCAACATTGTCAAGTCAACTGTTGTGTGTTGATCAACACGGCATGTTGGACACCTTTAAATTATTCTAAATTAATGAAGTAGACTATTGTGAATTTCCTGATTCAGGGGTACAGTAGCACATGGGCTTTGATTCCACTTAAAAAAAAAAGGTTGCTGTGAGTGAAACACCTTGTATAATAACCGGTGTTGCCGTCAACGCGAATAATCCACATCCAGGTCCCCATGAAATGAGAATGTCCAAGGAGAATGCATTTCAAAGGTAATCCTGTCAGCAGTATCTCCTCAAAACTCAATTTTGCTGTGTCTTGCATTTTAAATTGAATGACAACTCAGATATAACAGTCTGCAAGCAGCATCCTCTTGCCCATGGCAAACTCCTGAGAGTTTAGCTGTGGACAGTAATTAGTGCACACGCGAACAAGAATTGTTAGACTGAAGTGTTAAACTGTTGGACAGGATCTCTCTACACAAGGGTCTGCTTAATGCCACAACGTGGATTCGTAATCTCTGAAAGCTATGGCAGCTATATGGAATAAGTAGAGGGAGCTATTTCAAGTGCTTTTTTAAGACACCACCATGAATGTCTCGGATTTATCGTTCAACAGAAATATCCATTTTGTTTGCACCATTTACATTGCAGTCTCTGTAGCGGATAGATTTTTAATGGCAACTTCCTTTGCCCACCTACCTAATACATTTCTAGGTTGCATTTTTCGAGCACTGTATTGGCAGTCTGAACTGCTAAGCAAGCAGATGAACGAAAAGAGGCTGCTATCTCAACTTCGCAAAGGTCCTGCCATTTGAAAGTTTGCGAATGACCAGACAGAGAAGAGTTGCACTAATCTCTTAGTTGTTAGTGGTAAAGCCTTATTTTAAACCTCAATTCTGAAAATAGGCATTTTCTAATCCTTACCATTTGTGCCTTCTGCTGGTATCCTGGGTGAAATGACCGTGAATGACTCTGCTGGTGGGGTTTGCGTATTGCTTCTAGACAGTAGAACAAAAGGGGCTTAGATGTGGACTGGATGAGCCATCCTGGCAGGATGGCTGTCGGAGGAGCTGTACTCAGCCCCACTTATACTTCACAGGGTTTTGCCTTCAGCACACACAAAGGAATCTGACACCAGGACTGCCCAGTGTTTTGTCACCCCAGACAGTTTGAAGACCTGACAGGGCAATAATTTTACAGAACCAATGTGGAGGTAAGAGAGGGAATCCCCCCACACAAAAGTTGGCACCATATAAAAATGGGAACTCCGGAGCCACTCTTCAGAACACTCCTGGACCAGTGGGCATTACAGAAGATGAACTGCCCTGCTGCTGGGGACTGCCTTGCTTTCTGAGAAGGCAGACTAGACTTGCTTACTTTCTTCCCAGATTAACACAGAGTGGCTCGAAGGGTCAGTTGGCTGACCTCCTGTGTGAACTACAGGGACACAATAAGCTTCAGAGGCCTACCTGCAACTGCCAAGTGCCCTGTTGCACAGGACCTGCCTTGACCTGAAATTGGACCTCCCTGACTCCTGCTGCTGGCCTCTGCCTGGAGTGAGTCTTAATCCCCAAGAGGTGTCTCCCCAGGTCCTGTTGGACATTCAGATAGCATCAGAATTAACTCATTTATGCCTAATGGTGGGCTCCATCAAATCCTACACAGTGCGACGCAGATCGATGCAGGACCTTGCATCGCAGCCACTCTCATATCCTGATTGCTGTCCTCAGAGGAACAGAAGCAACGAGAGGCAACTCCATTCAGGACCTCGCATTGCAGCCCCTAGCATCTCCTGATCGGCAGCTTAATCAGAACCATTGCAGTGTGGCGTAACTTGATACAGGACCTCACATAACAGCCATTGCAGCTCCTGGTTGGAACCAACGCAGCGCAGCCCAACACAGGTTCTCACATTGCGGCCCTCACAGCTCCTAATCAGAATCAACAAAGGCGTGATGCAACTAGACACAGGACTCTGCATCACTCTTGATCGGACTGAGTCCCAGTCCAGCATGGGGAGATATTCAAAGTTAGTGCTTTGTGTTTTTAGGCGCTACTTTCACTAAAAACTTCGAAATTACATATCTCTGGTTGTCTGGACTAGGTTTTTGTCATTCTGCTATCATTTTATTTATTAGAATGTACTCTATTTTTCTATATTGGCATGGTATTTTTCTCGTATTGGGTTTTTACTTTATTACTGTTTATGTGCTAAATAAATACTTTACTCAGTGCCTCTAAAATAAACCTGAATGCATTTTGGCCAAGCTACCAGAGGGTTATGCAATGGTTAATTTTGTGACAAGGATTGCGGTTGTTGCTTGAGTCAAGCTTCCACACCCTCTACCCATAACCCAGTTTCTTACACACACCCTTTTAGTTTGGCTACAGACAGCTTTAGCGGTTAGTAGACAGACCTATTACTTCCAACACACAACAAAGACTTAGAGTGGGCTTTGTGTCATGACTGGATGGTTTACTATTTTACTCAGTTGTCTGCTCTTATTTGAGGGTTTTCCTCCTTATTGTTGTGTTAGTCCGGCCAGGAGCATTTCGGTCTCACAATGTTCAAATCAGATGGGTTGTACTGTTCCCTGCATAAATCACGAGACTCCTTTTTATTTAATCACTCAGGACTCCTTGGGAGTGACTGTGCTTCCTTTCTCTCTCTCTTGTTGTATTTTTTGTGTGCCTCCCGTGTGCACTTAAAAATATTGGCATAGCCAATAGCTAAGCCTTTTAAAGCTGAGACCGATTGGCGTTATCATTGCTTGCTAAATGGTATCGCCCTATCCATCTGGGTTCAGATATTAACCCCTTGTGTGCCACGCCCTTTCCCCGCCCTGTGCCGGCCGTTGCATTAGCGGGCGGGGTTCATGACGAGCTGAACTCGTCATGGGCACAGCGCAACCGCGGCCCATGACGAGTCCAGCTCGTCATGGGCACAGAAGGGGTTAATTGTTGTTTATATAAGCCTCTGATCACCACCTCTCTTATCTAGCACTAATTTGATTTTCAATGCCCAGTCTGTTAAGTGGTCTTGGAAATTAACTTGATCAAAGCAAGATAGTGTTAACAAAATGAGGAATTAGATAGATTACCCTCTAAACACTATTTAACATGACAGTTGAAAGACATAAATATATTTTAAGGTAACAAGGTGCAGGCCACATGTTTTACCCACTAGGGTTATCTTGGTGCTAGTGACACATAAGAGATGCTTATAGTTACCTAACTTAATGGCGCTTGATTTATCGATCTCAGAAGGATGAAAACCTAGCTTCTCCACCAAGATTGGATCTTGTGACGTGGAGATCAAACATGGATTCTTGCATTGGCCTACTGAGCCATCAGTCCAACCATCTCTGAGGATGTTCTTTACCCTTCCATATAATTTAGGACTTGCGGAGATTGAAGTCTTGTCAAACCCAATTTCAGATTCAAATAAGGATTCAGTAGCCCAGCCACTAGCTCACAACAATGCCTTAGAGTTATCAACGTCCTCAATTTAAGGTGGGAACAGAGCACAGGATGAATGGGAATCATAAATATAATCAGTGCAATACACTGTAATTCAGTACAAGAGATGAATCAAGGCTGGACCTGGCTTGAGCCACATTTCTGGCTCTGGTTTGGGTCTCTCTTATTGATGGTTAAACCATATCAGCCATGCCCAATTGCAAGTCTCCCTGCTCCCTAAAGCTATTTAAACAAAAAAAATGTCAGCATATTGCAAAATTATAGGCAGTTGACATACACACCATAACACAGCAGGTTAAAAATATCAGTCCCTGGAAATGTTTTTTTGCCTCAGAGAAGAGAGCGAGAAAAGTAATGGTGAGCATAATTTAAACCTTGCCCAAGAAGTAGGACTAAGGCCCCCATTAGGATGGCAGGTGGATTGCCACCACCGGGCTGGCCCACCAGATGGTCCCTTATCACCCCCCGCCATATTAGAATGGCGAGGGGTTCCGGGGCGGACAGAAAGACCGTCTGCCGCTTTCCGTCGGTTGGATTCCCGACCTGGTGGAAAAGGCCCTTTATATGCTTCATATTAGTATGTGGCATTCACAATGCCTTTCCATGGCGGAGACTCCGCCATGAAAAGGCAGATGGATTTCTCTTCGGGGGCCCGTTGCGGGCCCCCAGGTGGGTTGGGGGGGGGGTGGGGGCTGCACTTGGGGGGTACCTGTGGTACCCCCCAACACAGGCATGGACAAGGTGGCAGGCACTGCGCGGTGCCTGTCACGTTGTGTATGCCAATGCAAACCATGCATTAGTGACATTGCGGCGGGTGCTGCTTACAGCTCTGCCTGCCGCAATGTTAATAATGTGGGATGTGACCGCCAGGGTGGCAGTCGCATCCTGATTGCCATGGCAGGACCACCACACCTCTTATGGGTGGTTCTGTTGTCCGCCCGCCATCGTTATGGACCTCTAAGTTGGAAAACCTGACTCCTCCTGAGAATAAGCAAAGTTTCCTGACTTTGCTAGAGTTCACTAGGGAAAGCTTGAAATTCGTCCAGCTTGCATCTGGTCCAGTTCTTGTGTGGCCATGCAGAACACCAGATGAGTCACTGTGCTGAGATTGTCATACTCAGGAAAAAAGGCACTCACAGCAATATGGAATAATTGGGTTCATGGTGTTAGCCATGTACTCATGCCTTTCTGGCTGCCAAGCAATAGTGATTTTCCGATTGTTTCTAAAGACTGTCCTTGTAGATCATTTAGTAAAAAGCCAAAGCTCAGCTGCCCACTGATAGCTGCGTGTTCATGAATGAGAAATTGAATGATTTCCTGCCACATTGCTAAAAGGGCTTCTTTCCCATCAGCTTTTTTAAAACATAACCAACTCTGCACTTTGGAAAGTTGAAAAGGTTAAAATACGCACGAAGTTGAGAGGAAAAACTGCACAACTGTATACACCCTTGGAACTGTGGTTGAGCTGAGACTTGGCACATGTGAAATAAGTGGCAAAACAGTATTATCATGCAAGCATTATTGATTTGATTGGGTATGATTTTAGAAAGCACAGCTATCAAACAGATGTTAACAATATACATTAACTGGACTTTGTGACTACTCCTTTCAATCATTGGTTTTGTTAGACCAGCCTCTTTCAGCAACTGACATGAGACTTTGTGAATCACTTTTTGACTCAGCCTAGTAAAGTATCTCTCAACTAATAGTGTCAGTTGTTTGGTACAGTAAGTTATCTCTCACATAATACTGTTGGTTTGTTGAGTATAGGAGTATAGCCTGCCTCCACTTGAGCGTTTGCACTAAAATAATGAGCGACTACTTCACAACTATAAGCCTCTTTATTCTCTCACACTAGCTCACACCCGTGTGTCCCGCTCTAATGTGCTAACATTGTAAGTGTTATCATATTAAACCGAGACCTATTGGCTTTGCTATTGTTTCTTTTTTTGCTTTCTTCTATAAATCTTTGAAACACCCCCATGCATTTTCCACAATATGCTTTGTTAACAAAAGAACATTAGTTTAATAATGTTGTTTCCATCCTGAAGTGTATAGAGTGTGAAAGAAAATCAATGTCTTTTGTTTTAAAATTATAACATTGGCATTATATATAGGATGTATGTATCTTAATGCATGATGTGAGTATGTGATTATGGAATTGCCTTGATGAATGCATTAACCATGATGTTTATACAGCTTGAGTCTATGCCTGTTACACTTGATGCTACACATGTACTTGTACTTCATAAGTTGTTTTGCCTTTTCCAACTTTATTTTTGTATGAAAGAGCCATTATGATTTTTGTCTATGAAATAAACTGATTTTTCAGCATTCTGTTTTATTGTGAATGTGTGCACATCAACTGATTCTCATGTTGCTAAATTCAATTACATGTTCCCCACACCAAATATTCAGGTATATTCACCTGAAACAGTGACTCGCCTTTCCTGGTGTGTTGCTTTTCTATCTGGAGTAGCCACCTTCAGCTTTCTTGAAAGATCGTTTAAAATTAATCAAATATTATTGTATACAATATTAATACATTGACACCCATAAAGGACCTTTGGATCAACCTCCTATAGGCATTGCTATGTCGAAGTGTCATTCACATTGTAGTTAACCTACTGTTAGCGTGGATAGAGCGGAAACTGGGTCAGCATGAGGATGGCTGGCACAGACATGTGACTAGTGTGCAGCTCCACCACATAGCAACCCCCAACAATACATCTGGAAATCAGAATTCCAAGAAACACCTATTTTACTGTAAAAGCAGTAACACATTTCAAATACTCTTCTGACTTCCAAAGTGAAAGTTAAACTACTGTTAGATGGCATTTGTAAACTTGATATCTCAGGGTTCACGACACATTAATGCAGTCTATTAGTGATAACTGAATGATTGTGTTTGTTCCTTTTGTTTTATATGTGTATTTTCAGTAAAAGGAAGTTCTCCTGTTTGGATTTGGCAGACAGTTCATCTGTTTATCCTATACTCACTGCACTCATTAAAGGAATTTCAGTTATGTTTCTCCTTTTTATTAGCCACATTGTCTTGTTGTTGGCAGCAAGTTATCTAATGTATAGTTAATATTACTATGCTTCTCTACTTAACTACAATGTGATTGGGATGTGAATCTTACTGTCAGCAATTTGAGTGTTGTTGTGTTTGATGTGTTGAATGTGAAACAGTGCTAACTTTGTCCAATGGGAGTATATGGGTATGCACATAAATTCTGTCTCTTATGCATTTTTCTTCAACAGCCCTGCTTTAACAATTAAATGCAGTTTTAGAAAGTGACCAATCTTTTCCATGAGCTTTGATGGCAAACGTATTCTAGGGCATACATCAACTGGTTTTCCTTTCTCATAGATCTTCCTACTTATTACCTACTCCTACTCACTTCTACTTTCTCTTAATTCTTCTTACTTTTACCCTTTCCTACTCCTACACTTACTCCAACATTTAAAGTTATTACTATCATCATTTACTCCTGCACTTCTAAACTTACTCCTATTCCCACTCATACTCTTATTTACTCTCATTTACTCTTGCTGTTACTCTTTTCTCCTAATTGCTCTCACATTTACTCCTACTCATTCCCGCAATTACTCGTACTCCTTCACGTACTCCTATATCTAACCCTACTTGCTTTATTTATGCATTCTCTTACTTTCACTTAATTCGAATTACTCCGACTCTTACTCCTATTATTCTACACATACTTCCAATGTTACTCCTACAGTAACTTCTACTTACTTCTACTGTTACTCCTATGTGCATGCATGCATTTTTAACAATTGCTGTCATAATGTTTACTCTCTGTGCTACTTCTAAGTCCTTCTACTTCTCCATAAACCTACTCTTAACCATAAATCTATTAAATTCTACTTTCACTGTTGCATCTACTTAGCCTACTTTTAAGAATACTGTTAGTTCTACTCTGAGCCCTACTTACATCTACTCTTACTCCAAATTATGTCTACTTTTATGCCTATGTACGCCTGTCTTTACTCCTACTCTTTAAAAAAATATTCCTACACATGTACCCTGTGCATACTTACTTCTACAATCATTTTTAATCCTACATTCTCCTACTCTTAGTCCTAATTCTTCCAAATCCAACTAAATTCTACTTACAAACATCGACCCATCTCGCCAATCCTTATCACCGAAATACAGAGCTACCTACCTATACATGAGGTCATCCATCAACCGACAACCAAGCATTCTTCCATTCAACCATACTTGCCTCTGCTCATCTGTGCAATACACACCCTTCCATCTATCCACCCTCACCGTGTGCTCACACAGTCCTTAAACAGCCGCGATCCATGCAGGTAACAGTGGTGGGGCGATGGGGCTGGGTAAGTGGGGATTTCGAGGGACGCTGCAGAGGGAAAATTAAATAAATAATTATTTTTCACTTTGCATTGTCCCTCGAAATCCCCCCTTCCCCAGCCCAACCGCCCCACCGCTGTTACCTGCACGGACTGCAACTGTCATTAAACCATAATTCTTGAGCACAACCAAACATCCGGAATTTGATAAATGCTTGGAACCAACATCCACCCTGTGTCTCGCCTTCCCTTCAGGAGCATTTTCTGGCTGAGTATGTGGCTGAGTGTTTGAGTGCATGTGTGTGTTTGCCTATCACCTTCATGCATATGAGATCTTGTGTATGTGGTGTATCTATTAGAACATCCAAACCTATCCCTCCCTAACTTATAGCCAATACAACACAACTAAGAATACATACATCTAAAAAAAAAGTCAACTGAAAGTGTCATCAGTGGCATGTGTGTGACATAATTGGTTTGGAGGTCTGAATTTCTTAGATCTGGCACATTTTGCAAGACTTAGAAGTGATTTAGCTTTGTGTATGCAATAAAATAAATCATCATCATTGATACCTGATTTTCAAGGCTAAAGTGTTGCACCATATGCAACAATAATAGATACCATATATATATTGCGCACCAAAAATTTAAGTTTCTCTAGTAACTCCCAGCAGTGTTAGCAAGGCATTCTTCACTTAAAGAATCTCATCTTTTCTTTTCTATTATTTTCTTTTCTGCAAAATGAAGTGACACATTTAAATCGTTTGTAAAAGCAATTAATAGTCTTTGACTTTGAAATAATCTTATAAAATGTCTACTTATCATCTGTGGTGTGATTCACATGACGATTTCTCTGGTGACTCTACTCATGGTTTTTCAATACAGCAAACCCTGACCTTGAGCTAAGCTGTGCCTCAGATCCTCTATTGACATTTTGAGATTTAGGCAATTCTATTAGTGGTGGAGGGGGCAAAACCCTACTCTAGCAGAAACTACAATTCCTGTCAGGGTGAAGTCACATTCAAATCCCAATTTAATCTGTGATTGACCTTCTGGTATCTTGGCACAAAGGAGGCAGGCTTATCTTAGAATCAACATGTAAAGTATTCATGCAGCACTTCAAACAGTAATAAAGTGAAAACACAACACAAAAAAACCCACACCAATTTAGAAAAATAGAGTACAATGTAATCAATTATTTGAGACCAAACAACAAACATCAAATCAGTAGAACTGGAGAGATGCAATTTTAAAGATTTAGGTCAAAGTAGTGCCTAGAAGCACAAAGTGACAACTGTGATTACTTGGCCGTGCACAACCAGGACAAAATCACAGATTGAGGCCAACTGCCATGAAGCGCGGGCCAGATACAGGGACTAATTTAGGACCACAGAACACAGTGCCTTAAATTCAGGTTGTAGAGAATTTCTGAGATACCACATGGAGGATACGTCATGCAGGGGGGATTCCGGGGAGATGTCGATCTGCAATGCGAGGTCCTGCTTTGGGGAGGCATTGCACAGAGGCAGTTCTGAAGAGCTGCAGAGTCCTGTGTTGGGAATGCGTTGCAAAGTAGAAGTTCTGATACAGATCTCCGATATGTCCGCTGCTTCAGCTCTGCTTGACTGGCAGAGAACCTTCAGGCCCACATCCGTGGGTCCAGGACTCGGTGGCACCACTTTGGAGTAGAACTCACAGCAGATGCAGTGCAGGTGCTGGGTTCATGGCAGTTGGATAATTTTCTGTCCATCAGACTCTGAACAGTAGGCCAGCCAACTAGCCCTTGACCAGACACTGGTGGTCCTAGACTAGACACTGTTGGTCCAGGGCTCAAAATGCAGATCCAGTCCTTTTCACTCAGGCAGCTTGGCGGCAGAGTAGCAGTCCTTCTTGCAGCAGAGTAGCATAGCAATCGTTCTGAGTCATCCACAGGTCCAGATGTTTACTGAAGAGTTGAGTCTGCTGGTTCAATATTTATACCTGGTGCCAGATGTGAAGTAAGAGAAGGTTCTTGAGGTTTCCAACCCCAGAAGTGGCTGAGAGTGAAATTAATTCAAGCATTCCACCCATCACTTTTTGTATACTTTATACTGTGTCACCCTAAGTGAGATGGCATGCCCTGACATGGATCCTGTGCACACTGTCACTGGAAACAAGCTATGCCCGGCTGATGAGCCCATAACAAGGGAAAAACCAATCCTGGGTTGCTTGTGTTCCGGTTCAGGGAGTGCATAGCTTGGCAGTTCAGGCTGAGCTGTTCCCATTGGAGCAGGGTCAAGACTGATTTGCTTATAGCTGGGTCCAAACGTAGGTGATATGCTATGTAAAATAAGAATGGATTGGAATGCTGCCCCAAGTAATTTGCAGTGGATGAGATAAATTTAAGCATTCCATCCATTACTTTTTGTATACTTTCTAAAAATTGCATTTTCAGAATTGTGACTTAAAATCGAACTTCATCATCAAAGAGGGTTTTAAATAATGAGTCCTTACAGACCAAACCCGGCATTCCTGCTTGCTTTCAATTAAAACGTATCACTTATAAAATGTAAGAAGGTAACTCAGTGTTATCCTATCAGTAGTAAAAACACATTTAAGCGTTTTTCACTACTGAAGGTTTGGGCCTGGACAAGGTTTATTTTGCCAGTTCAAAAAGGAGGTATACAAACTGTACATACAGGCTGCAATTACAGGTCTGAGTTATGTTTAGAAGGCTACTTAAGTGGGTGGCACAATAAGTGTTGTAGGCCCACTGGTAGCATATAACTTACATACACTGCATAACTGTAATACCACTTTACTAAGGACTTACAAGAAAAGTAAATATGCCAATTCGGTGGAAGCCAATGTTTCCATATTTTAAGGAGAGAGCACAAGCACTTTTGCACTGGTTAGCAGTTGTAAAGTGCACACAGCCATGAGGTCAACAACAAAGAAGTTAGCAAAAACAGAAGAATTGATGGCAAAATGTTGGGGGAAAACCATACCAAAGAATGTAAAGTACATCACTGTTGTAACCACTCCTGTTAAATGAAGTAAGGAGACAACATTCTGCAACCCAAATTAGATCATTTCAAAATTGGAATCAATGCAGTTTATTTAAAGCAAGAATATAGCAAATGTCTGAAAGGGCTAATCTACCAAGAAGGCACCTCATGATTCATATGTTTAAGTCTGTTGCAGCTGAATTGGCAATAGTATGTCTACCAGCATGTTACAGAGGAAACAATACAATAGTTCAGAATCCTGACATCCCACACTGGATTCATGTCAGCTCGATAAGGTTGTTGACACGAGATAGGCATATTTGCAGTGTGAACTCTTTATTTCCTTTTTGGAAGTTACCTGTTACTGCCTAAAGCCTCCGGTGGCTAACTTGAATTTTTCTCTAAATGCAGCTCTCTGGTTGTTCAAGCCCTGATGAAGTGTGGGACACTGCTCCTAGAGCAGAGACAAAGGCCGGGGTGTTGGGAGGTGTTTTTGTTACTCTGGCAGGATGAACAATTTTGCTGGGTATGGATCATAGCGTGAATGTAAAAATCTTGACCAGGCAAAGGCAAAAAAAAGTTTCCAGCCAGTGAGGGTCATCCCTGGCCGCAAAATTCAAATGTCTCTCACTTGGAGCTTTCTCACCAAAAACCAATGCATCGTCCATCAACTGTGCGACCCCATGGAGCCCACATCAAATACAATCTGCTGCCTCGTTCTACTGAGGATTATGAACTTGTATTTTTGAGACTACAGGCCAGTTGGAGTATCTCCACTGGGCAATGGAGTAAATTACAGAGATGCCACCCGACTGACCTGTATTTTCATCTTCATAAAGAAAATCCCAAAATAGGATTTTCTTTTTAAAAACAAAAAAGATAACTCCCCCGACACCATGGGAGTCATCGCCCATGGTATGCAACATTTTGTGTTGTTACTCTCCCTTATCGCCAGAACTTTCTTGGCAGTGATGGACAGTAAAAGAAATGGCTATATGTCCGCCCATTCGAGTTGGACCGAAGAACCTATACCCAGTACTTCATAATGGAGAAGTTTGGCAGCACCAGTGACAGAGTAGTTACTGCCATAGGCAGGCTGATCACTGTGTTGGCAGGGAGGGAACACCATTCCCTCTCCACCAAAATCTAAATCAGCCCTAAGCCCCAAAGGTAAAGTCTCTGACTGGGTCAAACCTGCTTTTAGTATCTGTTACGTTCACCATTGTTCCTAGGTCCTAGACTTCCGCAACCAGTTAACCACTGTTGACTCTTAATATTTTTTGTGCTATTTTTGTTGACATTTTTTAAATTTATATCTCAGGTTCCCCTTATGCATTTTTATAATTTTAATGTCATTCATTTGTTAAAACACACTTTATTTGTATAATTTGGCTTGTGATTTTTATTATGTAGTTTTTTACTTTATTAAGGCTTTGTACTTCTACATAAAGGCTTTACACATTGCCCCGAGTTAAGTCTCTGGTCTGTGCCGTAGCTCTGAGGGTACTGAGCGTGGGTTAATTTAATGACTTTGAGGCTTCACACTGCCAAGGATTATTCTTATTATCTAGAAGAGTAGTCAATCCCCTTTACTAATAACCAATTTCTTACACTCACAAATTGGGACTTGCCAATGAATATTAATTAAACAAGTCATTCTGTGGCCGCCTTTGAATTGGCGATTTTGAAAACCCAATGGTATATAGGTCAATGCCAAAATCAGATTCCATTTGCAAAAAGTTAGTGTGCAATTTGCAACCATTTGTTTTTCAAATGCAGACTTGGTACATCAGACCCCAGGTCACAGAAGGAGACAGACCACACTATTACCGTCAGCCATGTGGTTAAATGATAGGATATTGTATGTAGAAATAGTCTCAGACATAAATATTGTGACTGAAGTATTCTTCAAAAATCCAACCTAATGTAGTTTTTCTATCATGAACTCTAATGGTTCCATACTTTTGTAAACAATACTTAAGACTTAATATTTATGTTAGATGATATCCTTTCAACGATATTCCAGTACCATGCCCACCAGACATTCTGCAAATATCTCAGCTTTCACTAATGCTCTGGTTCTTTTTCGAGATATCTTCCTTATCTTATCTTGCCTTTTATTTTCCTTTGGTTATAGTTTGACCTCTGAGAGCACTTCAAGAGATTTAGGATTCAATGCCTCAGTTTTTCCCCAGTCAGACACAACAACAAATTGGAGGTGTGGCTCAATGGTTAGAGCGGCAGACCCTGAAGCAGAGTTTTGGCCAGGGACCAGGGTTCGATTCCCGCCTCGGCGGGGCTCGGGCTCAATTTCCTCGGACCTGTCTATTCTCGCCTCGGTGCCTATTCTAATCACGGGCCCCACGCTGCAACTCTGGGCAATAGCTTGCTTAGCCTCCACACCGGCCCCAACAGCGCTAAGGATGCCTGGCTTCACCCTGGGGGTGCCCAGGAGTGGACACTTCACAGGGAAAGCCAAGAGGTGTTCCACAGCAGTATGAGTATCAGCGCCAGGAAACCGCAAAGGCGACACCGCAAGGTGTCCGTCTGGTGACAGTGCGCTTTATAAGTACCTTGACATTTACATTTACATTTACATTTCCTCTTAAGTTCTTAGACTCCAACTGGCTCCCGAGGTTCTGATAGCAGGGCACTTTTTTATAGCATATTCTAGCCAGTGAAAGTTGATGAGTCCAAATACATTCCTCAAAAAATCCATAACTACACCAGCTTTCTTTTGCAGCTCTTCCATTTTTAATGGACACATTCCCAAGAAACCTTGTACTAGAGGTGTTTCAAGATAGCAGGAACACAATGTCATTGTGTGGGAATCCTACTTCTCACCCATAACTGCCCTCTTCAAATAAATGAGCTCTCCTTGAAAATTTACCCTAGCTTGATCTGAGGCTAGGCCCCCAGTTATCTATGAACAGATCACTCTACAATGATTTCTGTCTTCCGCGCCTTAAAACTCTGTTTACTGTTAACATGCCAGATATCGAGGTGCTAGCATCGTCCTTGTGATGCCATCTGATGATCCTGTCCACTGCTCTATCCCACATTTCTAGGTACCTAGCACCAGATGGTCTGAAATTAACTCCTCCTTCTCTTCCAAAAAGGTGGCCAAGCATATGGTTCTCTCACAAAAAACAATTTCACATAAAATAAAAATGCAACTTGCTGCCATTGGGAAGGGGAGAGCCTGGTCGGAAATGAATTACTGTCCAAGCTTTCAAAAACAAGTTTTATTAAAATAATCATGGCAGCATATCGAATACAAATCGATGTTTACTACTGAGTTTGATTTTTGAAACACATTATAAAAATGGGCAGATGGTTTATATAGCTATTTCCTAACCTATCTTATGAAAATTATGATTTTTACTTACTAGTAGGCTTTTACCATAGGAAAAAGTTTACTAGTGCCTATACAGTGAAAGAGAGCTTTTGTATCCCATCATTTTATGGGGGAAACAGCCTTTACCATGAAGCATTTTCTACGCGTTATGTTTACAACGGTACACTTACCTCGTAAACGTCTTCACAACGCGTATTGCTTCAATGACCGTCTTTACCAAGCAAGCAACGTCATCACGGAACAACGTCTTCATCAACCAAAAAAATGCATTAGTCCTTTTTTAGTGTCGTCGAAGACCTAAGAAAAAGGCAAAAAAAAGAAGAAAAGGGGCTTGGGGGGGGGGGGTCTCCCCCCCAAAAAAGAAAAAGTGGGGTAAAGGAAAAACCGAGGTAAAGGCAATGCGTAGAAAAAACATTACGTTGTAACGCATGCGTGGTAAATACATGCGTTGCTACGGAATGCGTACTAACGACATATATTCATTTTATGGACATACCATTATAAATATCAGTGAAGTGATATCTTACTTCTTCAGAGTTTGTATCAAGACCCTGCAGGCTTAAAATCTAGTAAATATCAAAAGGATGTTTTCAAACATGTTTGAAATGGTTTACCTTAAAATGTGCATGCTAAAGCACTTTGTAGCAGCCGTGGCTTACAGCTGACCTTGCCAACTCCGGCAAACCTCTGTCACGCACAATTTAATCCTGCTGACCACTCCAACAGTCATTGCTAACGGATGTCTCACCTATGACGCCGGCCTCTTCTGCACATATCGGACTTACCCGTAGGATCAGGGCAATGCGTTTCTCAAAGTCATGCCCTCTTGCTGGATTCCCGTCCTCAATATTGTCTGATTGTGACCTACCGGTTGCCTTCTCCTCTACTTGGCCTCCACTCTCCACCTCAGCACACCTAGACCAAGGTGCTTTTCCATTCTCCCACTGGAATTGATTGCCAGTATTTATGAAGCAGTCACTAAATCGTAACCTGGTCTTGAAGCTGACATGAACTGAATACAGGTCGAAACGCCGTCAACCTCTAAGCACAATTTTGGGTGCAATGTTCGTGGTTCATCAAAATTACCTACCCTCTGTAATTCTTTGCTAATTAATTGGAACCACAAAAACGTTCTCTCTATATATTGATAATTCTGTTCCCTTTGCACAATTCTGTTGCTGTTTTCACTTGTCTCTTGCGCCGTTCACCTTGTTTTTAACAAGCACAAATGTGCACAAGACTGCACAGGTTACTTGTACATTCAATGTAATAGAGTGTCATCATTGTTTTCTCTTTACTTTGTTTAAATACAGACCACTCTTTGCATTTGTTACTACAACAATGCCTCAATGTTTCCTTTTTGTGCAATTTACGTGCATGCCTTCCGAAACTGTCTATAAATACTACCTGTTGAGACATTGTTGTTTGCTATGCATACTAAACACCGAGATCTCAACTGGGTCTACGGGTACCCTGCTGTGGTTTGTTTCACAGCAGTTAAGGTCTGCATTGGCAGGAGTAATGTCATGCTTATAAAGTCACTTGTGGGTGGTATAAATCTACACTCCATCCAACATACATCTTTTAACTTTTCTGCCACTGGTGCATGTTCTGCACCATATTACCGTGACTATACAGAAAAGTTCCATTTAAAGTTAAACATACTATTTGTGTTTAGCCAATCTTTCATGTTGAGAAGGCAATGTTTAGGAGTTAGATCACATAAACTGGGAACTGTTTAACAGTTTTTCAGTGCCCAGAAACAAAATATAGCAGTACTTGCAATCCTATAAACGTAAAGAAGTTTGAGAGAGTGCTCGAAAAATGTGCTGTGCCGCTCAATCCACTCACCAGTATTAAAATATTCTACAGAAGTTCTGTCTCAGACCAAAAATATTCCTTGATATCAATATTTAACCTAAGTTATCCAAGCTTCTGTGCATCCTGGAATTGGGACGGAGGATAATCAAAAAGTAGACCCTTTTTAATGATGCCAACAAATGTTTAGCTCAGGGACAGGATATTGGAGGAGCCTCCTCAAGGATATCATGACAAAAGGGCCCTTTTTAACCCAATATTGCAAAAGGCACTTATAATAATATAAATTGATGCATGATTGTTTTTATGAAATACTAACATCCAGACTCCTAGAGCAGTTTCACTGCACAAGACGTATGCATGGAAAAAGTAATTAAATATAAATGCATGTCTTAGTGATGTCATAAGGGAAGAAATGTCTAAGTTATGCAGGCAGAGTTACAGAATAAGTTATGATACAATAGTGTTACATACTTTCTTGAAAATTTTCCATGGCTGTGAGTTTTGCAAAGGCGTTTCAGGGGAGTGCTTAAGAAAATACAATGAAAATAAGGTCAATATACACAAAAAAGGCAAAGTGTATTTCCAACGGAGGTCTGCACATCTAATTTATGCATGAATAAACTAGCCATATGTATTGAAAGTGCACCAGTATTACACCTTTCACTTTTGGGTGTATAATGAAGGAATGTAGTGGACAAAAATTCTATGAAGAATAAAAGGGAAATAAAGAATTGTTAAAGCTGCCACTAATTTCCTAGTAAAATGCATTCTTAATCTTCACAATGGAAACATAAGAGTAGGGAAAACATGTATAATAATAATAATCCACATTTGTGTATACATCAGGAACTTTGTAAATACAATTCCCTTATATATATGTAAATCCCAACATTTATATATTACGTATGGATAGGCCAGAAACGTTTGAAAATGTGTGATAAAGAATTCTACATTCTGATAATGTATAAGATTACACCATGCATACTGAAATGTGTAATGTTCTTTGTGAGTGTAGCCATATCGGAAAATTCTGGATATGATATACAAAAGCCGTTTTGCAGCTGCAAATCCTGTGATTCACAAAATTACAATGTTTGCAACCACAAAAAGTATTTTCTTAATGTACAAAAGCCCATTTACGAGTGAGAAAATTCTCTGCGGCTCGTAAAAGGGCTTTTGCAATCCTTTACTATACGCAAATAGGAGGGGCGTGAAAAAGGTGTGCCCCTGCTATTTCAAGTTTGGTGAGGAATATAACAATGGTTTATGAACAGTATTGTAGTTGCAAACCATTGATGAGTTACCTACTCCCGAGTTAGGGTGGGAACTGATTGGCAAAAAGGAAAATGTTCTCTGGTAACACCTTCTCATTTGTGAATTGTGTCGACAACTGACAGGGGAGCAGACAATGATGTGAGGGACCACTACCTGAGATTTTTAAGCACCAAAAGTATTTTTAATGAACATAGGCTGTTTTTTTTGTTTTTTTAACTTTCCCTTTTAGAAATGCAAGCGATGAAGGATGGAGATCTTCTGTCCCTTCCAGCCCTTTCCATCCTGTATTGTCAGCCAATCGCAGGGGGTCATAGAATGCGACCTGTCTCATTAATATTCATTAGACAGGTCAATTTGGAGCCCCTTCCCCACTAATGGCCAATCTGCAGTAAAACTTATGAGTGCATTCATTGGTCGCATTGTAAATTGCATTCCCATTCGCCAACCAGTTGTTGTGCTAATTGCACATCTCTTGTTTACGAATGGAAATAGCAAATCATGTCCTCAGTATCTTAAACTTTTGTAAAGGATTTGGCAAACCACGTTTTTTCTCAATGCACATTCACCTAAAAAGGCTGCAACAATGAGCACCCACCTGTCCACCAGACGCTGCAATGTATCTTTAAAAACATTTCTCTTGTTGCAACGTTTAACTTTTTTTATGTTTCCTTTAAAAAAAACAAAAAAACTCCAGTAGTCTTAAATTGTTTTCACGGTGACGGCCACACAATGAAAACTAAAGTCAGACATGGCAATAAACTCATTTGAATGGAGTTTATAAACTTACTTTGTAAAGTCAATAGGCAAAAAATGAAAGCTGAGATAGTATCGGTTTTGCTACTTGAGGACTATGAGAGAGCTCTTGAGTTCATATTGTATTTCTGTGCAAGGGCTGTGTTTAGAGTAGCATTTTGTTGCCATAGAACCATAAACTAAAAGGTAACAATGATGAGTTGGTACAGTATTTTACATTAAATAAACTTGTCCTTTTAGCACTGCATGGAATCGGCTTTGTTTACATTGCAGTAAGCTGTTTTCTGCTGCATTTACAATTCTGCTGTTCAAATAAATTAATGGAGCTTTATGGCAGCATGATTTACTTTCGCCAAGCAAACTGAAAGACGTGTATTTTTCGCCCAACATGTTTGCTTTTAGTTACACGGCCTTTTAAAGTACCCTATTGCTATCGCCGGACCAAGCAAACACCGAGTACAGGAAATGAATGGAAGGATAGCGTGCCATATCTCATTCTCTCTCCAAGTATACGAACGGCAAACATCACCTATTGCAACTATAAACCGAGCCAATACAATACAGATGGAACCTCATATCTGCCTAAGGTACGCCCAGAAAGTGCCATGCCAGGGGTGAGAGCACACAGACAGTAACAATATAATCTGCTTAGTCCTTTGTCTGCTTTCTTTAAAGTAAAGTCTCTTGTCCCCGGAAGCTGATGTAAAGAATGACAGGAGCTGTTGTCGGTTTTATATAAATTGATTAGTTGTTAGGTTTTTATTTCTCGGGTGAGTTGCTCTCTCGCTTCCTTATTTTGCGTAACATTTTCCATATGTATATTTAGAAACAGCAGTTGTACATTTTTGGTAAAGATTAAGGAGTATAAAAGTCACATGCGGTTGACTTTTTTTTATCAAAGTGTTTGAACTTCTGCAGTTTGGTCTTTTTCACCTGGTTTCATAGATAAGTGACTGCAGTGTTCTTAAACCAGTTAGATATTATATTGTTCATTGTGTGTTTTGCACTGTGTGCAATACTGTATTTCTGCCATTTCAAGCGCTGTAAAGAGCAGGTGTTAGTTGTACTCAGTGCAATGGTACTCAGTTTAGCAATGGTGGAAAGACTAACCGGCCCCTTCTGGACTCATAACCACCAAACCAGACCAGATATTAGTGGCGAACATTTAGCTCACTGAGCCATATCATGCCACATTCTGAGGTCCCTAGACTTATGTCACGTAGCTCATCCCCACACATCTGGATTTAGCAATACCAGGGGCATCAATATTTCCAGGGACAGAAGAGTTACTGTGCATTGGTATTGGGTACCTGTGGGACCCCTTAGAAATGAGGAAAAACAGGGTATCAGGAATACCACACCTACTGGATATTCCAAATTTCCCCAAGTTTTTCACACTGGGTTTTCAGCAGTCAAAATCTGTGAGACGAATACTCTTGAACTGTGATGGTCCAGTGGATTTCATAAGTCAGATGGGCCTGTTACCTGCTCTTTCTGAGCCCATAGGAATTAAGAGGCCATTCCTAATTATGACCATTTCCAAAGAGAAAACCTTCTGTATGCCATGATTACAAGTTGCGCTCCACTGGTGGGGTGCAAAGTCTAACTCTGCAGAATTTATGTTACCCTGAGGTAACGCTGCACCAGTGCAGTGTAGTTATGAGTCAGCTCCATAAACCAGAAACCAACCATGTGAGACCAAATTTATGAATCATAACACCACATGAATTTCCCAATTCCATGGGCTTGAATGCATTTCTGTACACCTGCTTTGAGAAAATGGTAAAAAAAGCTTCAACCTCTGTGTGGGATGAGAGGAAAAGTGGGTGTATGAGGACTAAGGGAGAGAAGGGTAAGCCAATTTCTGCCAGCAGGCAGCATTGTGCTGTACACTCTTTCAGTAAAACAATGGGAAAAGAGGCTTGAATCTTTCTGCAGTCCAAGCCTTGCAATGTTTCCAGCCTGAATTACCTGCCAGTGAAATCGGGTCCAGTATTCCTACATCCAGAAGACAGAATACAGGAACCCTCAGCCAGTCATGCTCAGGCAGGACTGTATCCCACCCTAGGATACCCGTCCACCTGACTTGTAATCAGGCTAGTTAGTTAGTTAGCACCTCTCAGAAGCCCTTTTAATATGTCACCCTGGTGTTGCAGTTGCTCTTCTCAGCACCTTGCTGGCATGATCCCTGTTTGAAAAGGATAATTGCTCTGTAAAACAACAGGTTCGTTCAATGTTTATTTTAATGTCCCTTGTTTTTCTGCATTACCTACCAGGCAATACACCTCCTCTCAAGTTATTCTTTCAAAGTCTTTGAAATTATTTAGCTGTGATTTCTACTCCTCTATAATATACTCCTGTTATCTCACCCAGAGGTTGTGGGATGCATCACCTGAAATTCCAGTATATTCCATACCAAAAATGAGCGTGTTTTTTTGGGAAACCATCTACTATTAAAAGTATTGCTAATCATTCATGGTGGTTATGTACAGAAGCTGTTAGTTTTCACATTGCCCTCATTGCTTGGTAGTGTGTGTGCTTCTGTTTCAACCTCTTGATCAATACTAGCTCCATCTGAATCAATTTCAAGCTTTGTATGTATCAAAATAGAGTACACATTTAGCAATTTATGCTACCAAAAGTAGGAATTAAGTAACACTTACCTGACTGTGGGCACTGACAAGCAGCTTCCGCTGCTGCCTTGAGGAGAACGGCTGGTTTCTTCCATCCCTGGCCGTGAGGGGAACGGCACGACGACGAGGAGTACATTACACAGAGGCCCTTGCATTCCCGCGAAGCAGACATCGCGCCGGGGGCATGGTAAAAACACAGGGCCCCCCCGCAGCGCGGGACACTTATCTGACTGGGGGCACTGACAAGCAGCCTCCGCTGCTGCCGTGAGGTGAACGGCTGGTTTCTTCTGTTTCTGGCCTTGAGGGGAATGGCACGATGACGAGAACTACACTACCCAGAGGCCCTTGCATTCCCGCAAAGCGGACATCGCGCTGGGGGTCGCGATAGAAACACAGCGGCCCTCTCGTAGCGAGGGATGCTTACCTGACTGGGGGCACTAAGAAGCAGCCTCCGCTGCTGCCGTGAGGTGAACAGCTGGTTTCTTCCATCCCTAGCCGTGAGGGGAATGGCATGACGACGAGGACTACACCACCCAGAGGCCCTTGCATCCCCTCGAAGCAGACATCGCGCCGGGGGCATGGTAAAAACACAGGGCCCCCCCGCAGCGCGGGACACTTATCTGACTGGGGGCACTGACAAGCAGCCTCCGCTGCTGCCATGAGGTGAACGGCTGGTTTCTTCTGTTTCTGGCCTTGAGGGGAACGGCACGATGACGAGAACTACACTAGCCAGAGGCCCTTGCATTCCCGCAAAGCGGAGATCGCGCCGGGGGGTGCGATAAAAACACAGCGGCCCTCCCGCAGCTCGGACGCATGCGTCCGTGCCCGTCCGTGCCCGTCAGAGCCAGGAAAAGGCTGGGCTGGGCTGGGCCACCCCTCAACATCAGCTATGGGTAAGCAGAAACAACTATGCAGCCAAGATAAGGGGGGGCTATAAGCAAAAATCCCAAGGAAGTCTGCGTCTATCATCTCATATTTAACCTCGGCGGGGGGAGCTTTAAACAAGGAAATAGCTAATGCAGAAAAAGAACTGGGTCTGGGTATGAGCCAGGACTCTGGGCAGGGGAATATTGTATCTGAGACCTCGAATAAACTCCCTGTACCTCTGGAGCCAATGGTACTGATAAATAATCCAAAAGAAGGGAGAGAAGTACCGAAACATGATGTTGCTCTGATTAGGTGCATGGATGATGTAACTAAAGAAAATATGTCAGATTCGGAAAGTGCATCAAAAGGGCTGACTTTGAGGCCCTCTGGGAAAAAGAGGTGCGCTAAAAAAGGAAACAAAAGGGACAAAGGCCCTAAAAAGAGTAACCCTATGCAAGGCAATGTTGTGCATGAGAACATTCAACTAACACTGCGAAACTTGGTGGAGGACATATTTAGCTCACGGATGCAATCTATACTTACAAGTATTGCTCAAAATATAATTGACAATTTGAATGCTTGTGTTGCGGGTATCCTGAATAAATGTGAGTCCTTCCTAAGGGATCCAAGAATTCCATGTGATATCCCTAGCTTAATTACAATACCCCAGGCCCAATCAGAGAGTAGGCGTCATATTGGTGAGAATCATCCTGGTAGTCAATTTCAATTGCAATCTCTGGTTAGATCAAAAATTAGTTCCTCGGATAGGACAGGGGTAGTCCAGGGGCCCCAAGAGGGGGGGAGGAACTACAGCCATGTTGACTAGAGTCTCTTAAATTTGCCACTTAATGACATGGCTACTAGTGGGACTGCTGGTCTACAAGAGAGGAATATTAGACCAAATTGCTGTAGACTCAATCTTCCCCCAGAAGCTATTCCATTGGTAGCTGTTCTTATAGCGGTACCCCCACTTGGAGACCATAACAATGAATCTACCCTGGCTCTGCTACGGAAAACCAAAAATTGTTGTGACCAACAATGTAGCGGCAGTGCAGAGATCTCAACCCACATTATAATGGCTAGACGGGTGGGGTGGGTTGGAAATCGCCCCAAACAGGTCGAAGGTGATTGCATTAATTTCAACTTTAATAAACAGAATTTAGCTGGCAGGTTGATTTGGGACGCTTCTGAGCTGGGGAGGGGGGTATTAGGGCTTTGCCGTTGTTTTTTTTTTACCCACCAGTAAGACGATTAAAAGCATCTGTTAGATACCCAAATGAAGCAAAAACCAAAGGAAATGATGGACGGAGTGTTGAACATTGCAAGCACTCACCCCCAGTCAACTGATCTGGGTTTAATCCATCACCGTTCTTTAGCCCACTCTGCCACCCCAGTTCAGACATGGCCATTTGCAATAAAGTCTGACCCTGTGCCTCATGGGAACAGTCCAGCCCAAACTACCAAGCCATGTCTTCCCTGGACCGGAAACAAGCTTCCTAGGACCGGTTTCTGGCATTTCAGCCGTCTTCAGCCAGGCTTGCTTGAATCCAGTGGCAAAGTGAGCAAGGGACTCACGTCTGAGCATACCCTGCCAACTTATGGCGAACAAAGCAAAAACCAAAGGAAATGATGGACGGAGTGTTGAACATTGCAAGCACTCACCCCCAGTCAACTGATCTGGGTTTAATCCATCACCGTTCTTTAGCCCACTCTGCCACCCCAGTTCAGACATGGCCATATGCAAATAAGTCTGACCCTGTGCCTCATGGGAACAGTCCAGCCCAAACTACCAAGCCATGTCTTCCCTGGACCGGAAACAAGCTTCCTAGGACCGGTTTCTGGCATTTCAGCCGTCTTCAGCCAGGCTTGCTTGAATCCAGTGGCAAAATGAGCAAGGGACTCACGTCTGAGCATACCCTGCCAACTTATGGCGAACAAAGCAAAAACCAAAGGAAATGATGGACGGAGTGTTGAACATTGCAAGCACTCACCCCCAGTCAACTGATCTGGGTTTAATCCATCACCGTTCTTTAGCCCACTCTGCCACCCGAGTTCAGACATGGCCATATGCAATTAAGTCTGACCCTGTGCCTCATGGGAACAGTCCAGCCCAAACTACCAAGCCATGTCTTCCCTGGACCGGAAACAAGCTTCCTAGGACCGGTTTCTGGCATTTCAGCCGTCTTCAGCCAGGCTTGCTTGAATCCAGTGGCAAAGTGAGCAAGGGACTCACGTCTGAGCATACCCTGCCAACTTATGGCGAACAAAGCAAAAACCAAAGGAAATGATGGACGGAGTGTTGAACATTGCAAGCACTCACCCCCAGTCAACTGATCTGGGTTTAATCCATCACCGTTCTTTAGCCCACTCTGCCACCCCAGTTCAGACATGGCCATATGCAAATGAGTCTGACCCTGTGCCTCATGGGAACAGTCCAGCCCAAACTACCAAGCCATGTAATCCCTGGACCGGAAACAAGCTTCCTAGGACCGGTTTCTGGCATTTCAGCCGTCTTCAGCCAGGCTTGCTTGAATCCAGTGGCAAAGTGAGCAAGGGACTCACGTCTGAGCATACCCTGCCAACTTATGGCGAACAAAGCAAAAACCAAAGGAAATGATGGACGGAGTGTTGAACATTGCAAGCACTCACCCCCAGTCAACTGATCTGGGTTTAATCCATCACCGTTCTTTAGCCCACTCTGCCACCCCAGTTCAGACATGGCCATATGCAAATAAGTCTGACCCTGTGCCTCATGGGAACAGTCCAGCCCAAACTACCAAGCCATGTCTTCCCTGGACCGGAAACAAGCTTCCTAGGACCGGTTTCTGGCATTTCAGCCGTCTTCAGCCAGGCTTGCTTGAATCCAGTGGCAAAGTGAGCAAGGGACTCACGTCTGAGCATACCCTGCCAACTTATGGCGAACAAAGCAAAAACCAAAGGAAATGATGGACGGAGTGTTGAACATTGCAAGCACTCACCCCCAGTCAACTGATCTGGGTTTAATCCATCACCGTTCTTTAGCCCACTCTGCCACCCCAGTTCAGACATGGCCATATGCAAATAAGTCTGACCCTGTGCCTCATGGGAACAGTCCAGCCCAAACTACCAAGCCATGTCTTCCCTGGACCGGAAACAAGCTTCCTAGGACCGGTTTCTGGCATTTCAGCTGTCTTCAGCCAGGCTTGCTTGAATCCAGTGGCAAAGTGAGCAAGGGACTCACGTCTGAGCATACCCTGCCAACTTATGGCGAACAAAGCAAAAACCAAAGGAAATGATGGACGGAGTGTTGAACATTGCAAGCACTCACCCCCAGTCAACTGATCTGGGTTTAATCCATCACCGTTCTTTAGCCCACTCTGCCACCCCAGCTCAGACATGGCCATATGCAAATCAGTCTGACCCTGTGCCTCATGGGAACAGTCCAGCCCGAACTGCCAAGCCATGTCTTCCCTGGACCGGAAACAAGCTTCCTAGGACCGGTTTCTGGCATTTCAGCCGTCTTCAGCCAGGCTTGCTTGAATCCAGTGGCAAAGTGAGCAAGGGACTCACGTCTGAGCATACCCTGCCAACTTATGGCGAACAAAGCAAAAACCAAAGGAAATGATGGACGGAGTGTTGAACATTGCAAGCACTCACCCCCAGTCAACTGATCTGGGTTTAATCCATCACCGTTCTTTAGCCCACTCTGCCACCCCAGTTCAGACATGGCCATATGCAAATAAGTCTGACCCTGTGCCTCATGGGAACAGTCCAGCCCAAACTACCAAGCCATGTCTTCCCTGGACCGGAAACAAGCTTCCTAGGACCGGTTTCTGGCATTTCAGCTGTCTTCAGCCAGGCTTGCTTGAATCCAGTGGCAAAGTGAGCACTGATTAAACCCAGATCAGTTGACTGGGGGTGAGTGCTTGCAATGTTCAACACTCCGTCCATCATTTCCTTTGGTTTTTGCTTTGTTCGCCATAAGTTGGCAGGGTATGCTCAGACGTGAGTCCCTTGCTCACTTTGCCACTGGATTCAAGCAAGCCTGGCTGAAGACGGCTGAAATGCCAGAAACCGGTCCTAGGAAGCTTGTTTCCGGTCCAGGGAAGACATGGCTTGGCAGTTCGGGCTGGACTGTTCCCATGAGGCACAGGGTCAGACTGATTTGCATATGGCCATGTCTGAGCTGGGGTGGCAGAGTGGGCTAAAGAACGGTGATGGATTAAACCCAGATCAGTTGACTGGGGGTGAGTGCTTGCAATGTTCAACACTCCGTCCATCATTTCCTTTGGTTTTTGCTTTGTTCACCATAAGTTGGCAGGGTATGCTCAGACATGAGTCCCTTGCTCACTTTGCCACTGGATTCAAGGAAGCCTGGCTGAAGACGGCTGAAATGCCAGAAACCGGTCCTAGGAAGCTTGTTTCCGGTCCAGGGAAGACATGGCTTGGCAGTTCGGGCTGGACTGTTCCCATGAGGCACAGGGTCAGACTGATTTGCATATGGCCATGTCTGAGCTGGGGTGGCAGAGTGGGCTAAAGAACGGTGATGGATTAAACCCAGATCAGTTGACTGGGGGTGAGTGCTTGCAATGTTCAACACTCCGTCCATCATTTCCTTTGGTTTTTGCTTTGTTCGCCATAAGTTGGCAGGGTATGCTCAGACGTGAGTCCCTTGCTCACTTTGCCACTGGATTCAAGCAAGCCTGGCTGAAGACGGCTGAAATGCCAGAAACCGGTCCTAGGAAGCTTGTTTCCGGTCCAGGGAAGACATGGCTTGGCAGATCGGGCTGGACTGTTCCCATGAGGCACAGGGTCAGACTGATTTGCATATGGCCATGTCTGAGCTGGGGTGGCAGAGTGGGCTAAAGAACGGTGATGGATTAAACCCAGATCAGTTGACTGGGGGTGAGTGCTTGCAATGTTCAACACTCCGTCCATCATTTCCTTTGGTTTTTGCTTTGTTCGCCATAAGTTGGCAGGGTATGCTCAGACGTGAGTTCCTTGCTCACTTTGCCACTGGATTCAAGCAAGCCTGGCTGAAGACGGCTGAAATGCCAGAAACCGGTCCTAGGAAGCTTGTTTCCGGTCCAGGGAAGACATGGCTTGGCAGTTCGGGCTGGACTGTTCCCATGAGGCACAGGGTCAGACTGATTTGCATATGGCCATGTCTGAGCTGGGGTGGCAGAGTGGGCTAAAGAACGGTGATGGATTAAACCCAGATCAGTTGACTGGGGGTGAGTGCTTGCAATGTTCAACACTCCGTCCATCATTTCCTTTGGTTTTTGCTTTGTTCGCCATAAGTTGGCAGGGTATGCTCAGACGGGAGTCCCTTGCTCACTTTGCCAATGGATTCAAGCAAGCCTGGCTGAAGACGGCTGAAATGCCAGAAACCGGTCCTAGGAAGCTTGTTTACGGTCCAGGGAAGACATGGCTTGGCAGTTCGGGCTGGACTGTTCCCATGAGGCACAGGGTCAGACTGATTTGCATATGGCCATGTCTGAGCTGGGGTGGCAGAGTGGGCTAAAGAACGGTGATGGATTAAACCCAGATCAGTTGACTGGGGGTGAGTGCTTGCAATGTTCAACACTCCGTCCATCATTTCCTTTGGTTTTTGCTTTGTTCGCCATAAGTTGGCAGGGTATGCTCAGACGTGAGTCCCTTGCTCACTTTGCCACTGGTTTCAAGCAAGCCTGGCTGAAGACGGCTGAAATGCCAGAAACCGGTCCTAGGAAGCTTGTTTCCGGTCCAGGGAAGACATAGCTTGGCAGTTCGGGCTGGACTGTTCCCATGAGGCACAGGGTCAGACTGATTTGCATATGGCCATGTCTGAGCTGGGGTGGCAGAGTGGGCTAAAGAACGGTGATGGATTAAACCCAGATCAGTTGACTGGGGGTGAGTGCTTGCAATGTTCAACACTCCGTCCATCATTTCCTTTGGTTTTTGCAGATACCCAAATGAGGCATACTCAATGAGGTCGCACCAGAGTGTTAATTGCACCTCTCTCAATAAAGAGCCTGAGACCCATCCAGAAAGGCCTTGCTGGAGACAAGTAACAGCCCCACAGTTATTACCCTTGCCCAGAGGGCATGATGGAGGTGGTTTAGCCCTAACAAATAGATTTCTCCCACTGTCCCAGCTGACTTGAATGATTGACTGGAGACGTCCTATGACTGCTCCCACAAAGTTAGCCTAAATGATCAAGTTATAGATGTAGAAATTGCCCCAAAATGTAAAATCATCAGCTGGAATATAGCGGGCCTTAGAACTAAAAGAGATGACCCCAGTTGGCTGAACTTCATAAAACAATATGACATAATCGGTCTCCAGGAAACGTGGGATAAGGGAAATAACCTTTGGATGGATGGGTATAAATCATTTTGTTTACCCACACGTCCTGCCCTGGTAGGCAGAGCAAAGGGGGGCCTACTAATGCTTTTTTCACTAAAATTAAATGGGTCTCCAAAGAGGTTGGAGGCGGATTCCCATAACTGCTTGATAGTAGAATTACTTACTCCCAATTACCCCAAAACATTATTAGTTAATTTTTATAATTCTGGGGAAAGTGATTTTATTAAATCAACATTTATGTTACTTGAAATACTTTTTAGAAGACTAAAGGTTGAAGCAAACCATTTTTTATCATATTAAACTTATGGCGATTTTAATATTCATATATGTGAATCAAATTGTTATGTTGATGACCACTTAGGGTCTGCCCACTCTGTGACACCCCATTTTGAGCACACAAAACAGGGGAAGTTTTGGAGGACCTTCTGGCTGGAGCAGATCTCTTTGAACCTAGTTTTAATGATCGCACTGATCGGATCCCCACTTTTAAAGCTAGGGAGAGGGATACTGTTATTGATTATATATTTATTTCCCCCCATGTTAGCTCAGGTAGTGTTCTATAACGCCAGGCTGTCTCCCTTTAGTGATCACAACCCTGTAACTTTGATACTAGATAAAGATTGTGGTCTTTTGGGAATAACACGAAAGAAAGCGGGAGTTAGCTGTGTGGTAACATGTGATCAGGGGCAGAGGCTTAAATGGACAAAGGTAATTCCAGAACTTTTCCTTGCGGATCTTTGTGAGAAGGCCAAAGAAAACATTGTAAAATGTGTGGATAATACCACGCTAAGGGTCGAGATACTTAGAGCCTTTGAAGTTATTTGTGGTCAGACAGCATCTGATCTGACTGTGACAACTAAACCAAGATTAACATCGGGGGAAAGGTGGTTTGATAACAACTGTTCACGGGCCCATCGCAATCTGATTCAAGTCTTGATAGATACACCCCGAGATAAGGAGCAGATAGCTACCCTAAGGAAACAGTATAAGTCCGCGTCTATATACGGAAAAACAAGATCAAAGAGGAGGCCTGGAACGCACTTTTGTATGTTGAAGTCTTAAAGAACAGTTCGAGATTTTGGGCTATTGTTAACACACCTTTTTTTTCTGGCATAGAGAATGAGGCTTTGGAAAGCAAGATTACAGAGGCCCAGTGGCTCTCTCATTTTGAAGCAATTTATGGAACTAATGTGATGCTGGATCCCTCCCTTAGCCTGGATACTGACAGGGCCTTACCCCCTGTGGTCTTTAAGGAGGAGGACATTGAAAAAGCGATAATATAGATGTCTCGAACAAAGCACCTGGCCCTGACTGTGTCCCTGCAGATTTGTATAAATGTAACCCAACATTTTGGGCTAAGATATTAACTAATGTTTTTATTGCTTCGGGTGCTCAGGGGTTTCCTGCTTTATGGTCTTTCTCGACAATTATACCAGTTTTTAAAAGGGCCAGAAAGGGGATCCACGGTGTTATAGACCAATATCATTAATTGATTCTGCCGTCAAAATATTAGGAAAAGCGATTTTAGCTAAGGTTACGGACTGGGTGAATGATAATGAGGTTTTATCCAATCTACAATATGATTTTAGACAAGGTATAAGCACTATGGATCAGTGCCTTAACCTATACTTAATAATAGGCAAACATACCATAGCCAAAGATGGCACCTTGCAGATGGCCTTTATGGACCTCTCTTCGGCGTTTGAACTGGTTAACAGATCGAAGCTGTGGTCTATTCTGCTTGATATGGGCATTGATCCCTGCCTAGTTCATTTCCTGGCAGATTTACATCGGGAACTTTCAGCAACAGTCAGGGTCACCCAAGAAGGTAAATGCACAAGGCACTTTAAATCGGGTAGAGGCATCCGTCAGGGGTGCATATTGGCGCCACTACTTTTTACTATTTATATCAACAAGCTGGATAAAACCTTAGACCAGACAAGCATGGATATTCCGTGTGTAGGAGAAAGGACTATTCTGGTTCTCCTATACGAGGATGACGCTGTGTTATTAGCCCGTACTGCTATAGACCTTCAGAGACTATTGGACGCCTTTGGGGCCTATATGAAGTCCCTGGACTTGATAGAGAACATGGCAAAATCACATTTCATGTCTATGGGCCAAAGTAACAGAAAAGTAAAATCCTTTTATTGTACCGGAGCAGAGGTGTCCAGGGTGACCTCTTTCACGTATTTGGGAGCCTTATTTGATGATAGAGGCACCTGGGTCCCCCAACAGAAAGCTTAAAAAAATGCTGTGGTTAGATCAACGACAGCTCTACAAAGATTTGCACAGCGCCTGGGGGCTAGGCCCCCTTGAAGCTATGCTTAATATTTACAGATCCAAATGCCTGGCTATTGCTATGTATGGCTCAGTCATCTGGGGCTATAAACATCTGGAAGGGGTGCAGACAGTTGAAAACAGATTTTGACCTACCCTTCTGTCTGTACCTCAATCAACCCCAACTTTCACTATCCACCAAGAATTGGGGCTTGGATATGTGTCTGATCTGCTGAGAATAGACCCGGTGGTTTTCTGGCTTAAAACCTGGCTTAACCCAGAATTAACCCTGGACCATCAGATTTTTCGGGACTGTGTTTTCCTTGATAAATATATACCAAAAGGAACCTGAAAGGTACCCAGTAAAACCTACCCTAATAGAGAGAATTTCAAACCAATGGGTAATTCTCTATGTTAGTTATCTCTGGAAAAACAATTGTTTTTCTTGAGTCCCCTCACTCACCTAGGGTTGCCCCAGGGTGACATGCTTCATCATAGGGGTCCTCCCAGGCATCTACTGCCTGAGGCGTGCTGCGACTTGCGAAGTTACGTAGGAGCACTTTTGTTTAGACTATGTGTCGTGCTTAGTGTGTGGAGTGACTTATGTGAATATTAAAAACCGCCTAAATAGTGAGCTCTATTATCTAATTCTGCTCCTATCCGGTCGGTAAAATCAAAATGGGGTGAGAAACAGGGAATACAGTGACTATAATGTGTAACTGGCCCTAATTACTCGGTCGACATGTTTCGTGGTTACCCCAACCACTTCTTCAGGACCACACAGGGACCAGCCCTATGCGTGCCACTCCGTGAATAAATATATACAGTGCTAGTACTTAATAGGTACTTGAAACATACGTACTAAGTATGTTTTTGTATTATACATACGATTTAATGTGGAAAAGTAATCAGATGGTCACATGAAGATGTATCTATGGAAAATAAAACACAGCAGATTAGATACATATACCTGTCCACTGTGTGACGTGGACAGGTTAACAATACTGCGAAGCTGTATTGTTGTGCTGTGATTCTCCTGCTAAAAAGTGACTATTTTTAAGAAAAAGTGCTCTCGTGAAATTAACCGTGATTAAAAAACATACAGACAAACAAACATATAACACTTATGGTGTCTGTTTTGCACTCCACCTACTTAGTTGAAAGTATGAATATACTCCATGATGTTGCCGAGGTGGAGGGGCCTGTAGAAACCTGGTATAGAGAGGTAAATCGCAAATTATTGCGGGGAACCTGTAATGTAGGTAGTATTAGGAATAAAGACCGCTAATGCGTCTTTGCGATATGCGCTGCAGCACCCTGTGGAGAAAAACAATTCCTATCTCCTTACTTGACTCGGCTGAACCTCCTGCCGAATGACCTGCTTAGCCCCAGCTACACCGCATCTTGGTGTGTGTGTTCGCTGTATTGTTTTTAAATAGTCACCCACCCCGCCAAAACCGGTTAATCTCGTGCAGGCGGTGACTAGACTGCTGATATCTGTGGGCGCCATGTTGCGTGTGGTATACTTGGCAAACGTGACGTTTCGCAGACTTATTGGCGCGAGCGTCATGTTGCGTATGATTGTTAACGAACATGGTCAGGCGCCATATTGCGTGTGGTCCGATTGGCAAAATGGATGATTTGTAGACTAATGGCGTGAGGGCCATTCTGCGTGTGGCTAAATCGCAAACACTGTGATGATGATAATTTACAAAGTACAAAGACATATGTCTTCTGTTGAAGGTATTTTTACAGAAAAAAGCAGGTTATTTACCAAAAAGAACTAAAGGTACGGGTGCGATTAATACGGTACAATCACGTGTTATTCTAAAATGGAGTTGTAATAATTTACTCCCTGCTGTCCTCGTGCATATATCTTGATATATATATATATATATATGGAAATGTATAGTGATGCTGCTTCTACATAGTTAGAGATTTATTCTGGTGATAAGGTAATTCTCTATATTTGGTAATCGGCGTCATTTGTGATTATTCTTTTCTTTAGGGCAATTGTAATATCCAGAAGGCGTGTAGTCTTTTTTCAGTATATGTTTAGCGTCTCAGCATACTCCATGGGATATTATCATTGAGTCCCTCGTCATCAGTTTGTAGTTTATAGACCCATCGCTGTTCTTTCTCCAGGAGTCTTTGTTCTAGGTTATCTCCTACTGGGATTTTCTCTATGATTATCCAATGCATGTCATTAGGAGAATGCTTTTTTTCAAGAAAATGATTTGTCATTTTTGTACTCGCTCTATGGCAGCGAATTGTACTGCGGTGTTCACAGATACGTGTGCATGTCTTTCTGGTGGTCATGCCAACATAGTGCAGATTACATGGGCATGTAATCAAGTAGATTGTGCCCGCAGATTGGCAGTTTGTGAACGACCTGAGTTCCCAAGTCATTCCCGTATTGAAGGTAAAAGATTTCATTTTCGTTGTCACATGGCACACACTGCAGTTACCACAGGGATGGTGGCCTGTGGGTAAGGTACTTGATTGTGTCTGTTTCAGGTCCATTTTTGGGCATGTGTGTACCAAGATATCTTTTAGATTTTGACTACGTTTGTGTGAAAACATAGGTAAGGGTATATTCAGACCCCCACTGTTAAGGATGGGCCAATGTTTCTTCACCACTTTTGTGACTTTATCTGACATGGTATTATATGTAGTGATACAAATTGGCCGTTTCGTTGCGTCCGCATGATTCCAGTAATGCTTCCCTATGGTTATTACCCGCTCTTTTCTGCGCATTTTTTATTATTGTTTTCGGGTATTTCCTTTGTTTTAGTTTGACTGCAAGGTCCTTGGATTGTTCCTCATAGTCAGCTCTCTCTGAGCAGTTCCTTCTCAACCTTAAGAATTGCCCGAAGGGTAAGTTCTCCTTAAGATGCCTAGGGTGGAAACTATCAAATCTCAGCAGACAATTCTTCGCCGTCGGTTTGAAGTGAGTCGTGGTTCTTAACCCATCCGGTGACACATGTATGTGTAGGTCGAGAAAGACTAACTCAGACCTGCTCATAGTATGGGTAAATTTGAGGAAAGGGTCATGTTGGTTCAGCCATTGAAAAAAGTTTGACGCCTCTTCCTCGCTGCCATTCCAAATTAAAAGCACATCGTCGATGTATCTAGGAGATAACCTAGAACAAAGACTCCTGGAGAAAGAACAGCGATGGGTCTACAAACTACGAACTGATGACGAGGGACTCAATGATAATATCTCATGGAGTATGCTAAGACGCTAAACATATACTGAAAAAAGACTACACGCCTTCTGGATATTACAATTGCCCTAAAGAAAAGAATAATCACAAATGACGCCGATTCCCAAATATAGAGAATTACCTTATCACCAGAATAAATCTCTAACTATGTAGAAGCAGCATCACTATACATTTCCATATATATATATATATATCAAGATATATGCACGAGGACAGCAGGGAGTAAATTATTACAACTCCATTTTAGAATACCACGTGATTGTACCGTATTAATCGTACCCGTACCTTTAATTCTTTTTGGTAAATAACCTGCTTTTTTCTGTAAAAATACCTTCAACAGAAGACATATGTCTTTGTACTTTGTTAATTATCATCATCACAGTGTTTGCGATTTAGCCACACGCAGAATGGCCCTCACGCCATTAGTCTACAAATCATCCATTTTGCCAATCGGACCACACGCAATATGGCGCCTGACCATGTTCGTTAACAATCACGCGCAACATGACGCTCGCGCCAATAAGTCTGCGAAACGTCACGTTTGCCAAGTATACCACACGCAACATGGCGCCCACAGATATCAGCAGTCTAGTCACCGCCTGCACGAGATTAACCGGTTTTGGCGGGGTGGGTGACTATTTAAAAACAATACAGCGAACACACACACCAAGATGCGGTGTAGCTGGGGCTAAGCAGGTCATTCGGCAGGAGGTTCAGCCGAGTCAAGTAAGGAGATAGGAACTGTTTTTCTCCACAGGGTGCTGCAGCGCATATCGCAAAGACGCATTCGCGGTCTTTATTCCTAATACTACCTACATTACTGGTTCCCCGCAATAATTTGCGATTTACCTCTCTATACCAGGTTTCTACAGGCCCCTCCACCTCGGCAACATCATGGAGTATATTCATACTTTCAACTAAGCAGGTGGAGTGCAAAACAGACCCCATAAGTGTTATATGTTTGTTTGTCTGTATGTTTTTTAATCACGGTTAATTTCACGAGAGCACTTTTTCTTAAAAATAGTCACTTTTTAGCAGGAGAATCACAGCACAACAATACAGCTTCGCAGTATCGTTAACCTGTCCACATCACACAGTGGACAGGTATATGTATCTAATCTGCTGTGTTTTATTTTCCATAGATACATCTTCATGTGACCATCTGATTACTTTTCCACATGAAATCGTATGTATAATACAAAAACATACTTAGTACGTATGTTTCAAGTACCTATTAAGTACTAGCACTGTATATATGTATTCACGGAGTGGCACACATAGGGCTGGTCCCTGTGTGGTCCTGAAGAAGTGGTTGGGGTAACCACGAAACATGTCGACCGAGTAATTAGGGCCAGTTACACATTATAGTCACTGTATTCCCTGTTTCTCACCCCATTTTAATTTTACCGACCGGATAGGAGCAGAATTAAATAATAGAGCTCACTATTTAGGCGGTTTTAATATTCACATAAGTCACTCCACACACTAAGCACGACACATAGTCTAAACAAAAGTGCTCCTACGTAACTTCCCAAGTCGCAGCACGCCTCAGGCAGTTGATGCCTGGGAGGACCCCTATGATGAAGCATGTCACCCTGGGGCAACCCTAGGTGAGTGAGGGGACTCAAGAAAAACAATTGTTTTTCCAGAGATAACTAACATAGAGAATTACCCATTGGTTTGAAATTCTCTCTATTAGGGTAGGTTTTACTGTGTACCTTTCAGGTTCCTTTTGGTATATAAGTGTTTTTAGGAGGAGAAAACCTACCCCCCTGTCCTCCTACTCCCTTTTCTTTTATTAATTTTCCTTGATAAAGCCAGTAGCATCCCGTGGTTGTACTATGTCAAGTTTATGTTTTCAAAACTGGGGCGCCCAGAACTTTTTAACGTTCTGGAGGGGGATTCAAAAAGAGGATGTGAAATGGACTAAATCTCAACTCCTGAATTTATTTATGATGGAACGTGAAGAGCAGGAGTTACAGAAACCCTCTGTTAGGGTTCATTTCTCGATAAAAACTTCCCCGCTAATTGAGCCATATCTGAGAATAGTGAGCAAGCCTTTCTATCGCTGGCTCCTGATCAGGTTTTGTTTAAGCCTGGGCGCAGTGCTCCGCTCCGCCCGTGGAGTGTGCGTAGTTTTTCCTACTTCGCGATCCGCGAAGTAGGTGTAGGGCAGGTAGGCTACGTACATGACACAGCGGAGCGGAGTTGCCCGCCACCTGCCTCCCTCTCGCCCTCTTTTAAATGCAGTGATAATGTTCAAAACTTTTAAAAGCAAGCGCAAAATAATTAAAATAACTTACCTGAGCTGCGGCATCCCGGGGCTCCCTCTTCCTTCTCCATCGCCGACTTCTTCCTCACAAATGCGCATTTTTAAAGTTAAAAAAAGCAGGTATATAAATGTGTACGATTGAATATTGGTTTGTATACTCGGAGACTGATTGCTATGATGTTGTCTATGGTGCTAGTCTCCATTTGAAAGCCTGTTGGAAACCAGAGTAGTAGGGCCTTCTTTTCTACACAATTCCTCAGGTCATCAAGAAGCAAAGTATTTGGAATCTACATCCAAGAGTGCAAAAAACCGATAATAAACAGGATTTTGTTTATTACCTTTCTTTTAAATTAGATGTTTATGTGATCCTTGACAAGAGTATGGAACAGTAGCTGTATTATAGCATATCTCGAAGAAATGTTTTAATGTTTCTAACAAATATGTAAAATTCAACATAAGGGCAGCTGCAGGTACCCCATTTGGCTCCAGTGCTGCATTGGTCTTGCTTCTATTGATTACCTGGCTTATCGGTTCTGTGTTTCGCATTTGGATTCAGATAGACGTTTTAATGATTGAATAATATTCGTTATTCCTGGGAGATGTGGTCCCTATTTTAAGTGAAAGTTTAGAGGAACTTTGGAAATTATTAAAAGATAATGCTATTTTCACTTTGGTGACCTTGTATGTGTAATGATTTTGCAAATGTAATCCATACTGTAATGTTGGCTCTGTTGTTCATGGGAATTGAACTTATGCCTCATGTATGTTAATGTGGTTCCAAAAATCTTTAGTGATCCTCTGTTGGCATGCATAGTAAAGATCTAGCCACCGTTATATATGAGCATTATGCATCCAAATAACTTTGTGGTATTGTTAATATAGGTTTTGATTTCTAAGACACGGTTGGAATTATCATGTACATGGTTTATAATTTTGGCTTTATTTACAATTTCTTTCTCCCTCTTATGAAGTTCTATGTGTACCACACACTTTTTATTCTCTTTTTATTATGAAATATGTTTTGTCTATTTTTTGTTGGATTACATTTTAGGAGCTCTACCTATTTGCCCCAAATTATACGAATATGTTTTCCTTCTTTCACTGCCTTGATTTTGTGAAATTTGATGAAGTCTAGAGATGCTTTTGTATCAATTTTTCCAATTTAGTTTACATGCTTGATGACCATTTAATTCAAGTTAATTTGTCTGCTACTAAAATGGTGCCCAAGGGTTTCATGGATGGAATTAAATACTCTTATGAGATCGAGACATAATATAAGGGTAATGGACACTTTCTATTTGAGGCTCTATTTTAAAGTTAGTAAAGAAATGACAAGTTCATTTGAGGTAATGGTGGAATTTAGCCCAGTGTTTCTTGTCTTTGTAATGTGCGTGATAGATATTAGGATAACCTTATCTAAGCACCCATTACTTACTCTGAGATTAATGTTTGAGAATGATTTTAGTAGGACACTGCCCAATGGGTCTCTTTTTTGGAGGTATAATTGCTTGTTTCTGTATATTCCATAGATTTTGTTTATTGTGTAGTTCTTGTTCTGGATGTAGTGACATTAGATTGAGGTTTCAATTACTTGTTATTATGATGTTACTTGATTTATTTTCTGGCAATATGGTCCGTAGCAGATTGATAAAGCCAGTCATTTTTTAACTCTTGCTTCCAACTCCTGGTTGCATATATAAGTTTAGTATTATTATTAAAAATGGTACATGGAGTTTTTTTGTGAGTTTTAATTAAATCAATAGTATCCAAGGAAGACTAGTATCTGGTTTCATTTGGAGCCATGCTGCTTCTAGGATGATCTTCCTTTCAAGGCTGTTATTACTGATAGTTTACCAAAAGTTTCAAAGCCAGGAAAGTTGAAGTCAGCGTGATTATGTCTATGTTGCCATAAAACCGTGGTGCCAAGTCGATGCCTCCTCTGCTACTGTAACTGCAGACTAGACTGGCAACCGCCGCTGCGCCGCAGCACTGCAGCCAATGCTGGCGCTGCTCTCTTACAGAGAGAGGTCTCTCTGTAAGAGAGCAGCGCCAGGATTGGGGTGAGCAGGTAAACTCGCTGCTCATTTTTCAACTACTGGGGTATGTGGTTTGCGGCAAACCCCCTGTCACCTTGTGCTTGATTTTCAAAAGGGACTGTGCGCATGTTGGGTTCCTGGCCACGGAAAGGCTGCCGGCCAAACCCAACATGCACAGTGTGCTCACTGTGGCACGGACAGTGCGCAGTCGCGGCACTCATATTGCATTTGCAAGCAATTTGTAGTCTCAGTCAGTATTGATGCTTGTGCACGTGACGGTGACGTCGCCACGCGACAGATCGCGCCGCTTTAAATTAATACAATTTCAACATTGAAAGTTGAAATTATATTAATAATATGCAGCGGCGGCGCGCTAACGCCGCTATTGAAATGCACCAATAATTGTTAGCCCAAACGGACAAGCCGCCACTGCCAGTTTTGTTATAGGTGCTGTAATGCCCTGGTTTTCAGTTACATTTCTTTTAATTAACAGGTTTTGAAGTTCATCGTGCTTACTTAAAGTCAATTTCATTGTTTCATTTTTTTGTCAGTTTGTAGAGGTATAAAGACCATATTTACTACTGATACACCGGAAAATGTGTTAGACGGTGGGAAAGACTTTAATACTTTTACGATGTTTCCATGATGTAAATAGTTGTGAGATCATCTGGAAATTAGTTGAGGAGTCAAAAGAGCTGTTAGAGAAATGCCATCAGGGATAGTGAGATTTTCTAGTAGCCCACATCTAGTATTGGTCCAATAGTCATTTCTCATGAGTCTAGAAAACTTCAACAATAACCTTGTTTGAGGAAGTTTATTTTTTGAAAGCATGTTTTGGTGACCTATGAAGACCTGGACGTTTTACTGAATATTCTTTTATTTCCCCTACCCCATCTGGGATTGATTGCGGTCTGTGATAGTGTATTTTCACTCATTTTGATTCCTCAGGTCCTGACTTGTTTACTTTGTGGTCATTTGTCTGAGTGGAGGTTGTGGTTGGTGCTGTTTCATTTGTTTTTTAATAACTAAGGCCTGAAAAACTAAGACCTGTGTTTACACCCAGTGACACTTGTTCATGACGATTCATTCACATGTTCATTGAGATTGTTCCGTTGTCTTGCTAATGTTTCAATGTATTACTTTTCAGATAAGCCCAACCTACTAGCATTTATTTTGTTTGGAATACCAGCTTTAGAGAGTGGGGATATAGACCTATCATACAAGTTGTTCAATGTTTCTTCTGTCGAAATGTTTAGAAGTGCCTTATTGTGAAAAATCTAGGGCACTTCATAAATCTTTTTTTGTTTGGCTCCAACATGAAGTTGTAATTTGGGCATCATTGTCCAATGTGTTTCCAGGTTTTTGCTACTCTATTGCTTTATTCTCTTGTACTTTTGAAGTTTGATCCAAAGCTTTCATCCCTTTAAAGTCGCTCCCACTAAGCAATGAGTGCAAACTATTTGTGTCTGATTTTTGAACTATTCTGTTATCAACAGTTTTTCCTGGTTTGGGGTTATTAGTTTTTTCCAGCGCAAAAAATAGTTTTTTATTTATTATTTCGTGTTGTGAAAATTGAATTAATAAGAATTTGAATATTTATAGTACGTTGAAGTATTTTATTTTTCTCCTGAACTTAGTCTACTTTGTTAAGGTTCCTTAGTTGGTTTCTTGATTTTCTAGGAAATATAATAGGCAAAAGTAGAGTTGTCATCCATAATCTCTGATACCTCACAATTCGATTTGTTAACATAGTTATTTTCGTTTCCTGAGATTAACTTTTCTGGTTGATGTTAGTGAGTAATTTCGTTGGTTTGCACCAATTTTGACAGAGGGTCTTGAGCTCTTTTCTGGAATGTTCCATTATCAACTTTTAAATGCTGGTCACCAGGTTGTCTAGCACTGATTGCAGGAAAGGGGAAGTTTTGTTAGTGTATTTCGTAGTGGGGCTCAGGAGGATGATGAGTTGGTATGTTTTACCACTTACTGAGCCCAGTTCATCTGTAAAATTAATTTGCCTATTTTGTTGTCATTTGCTAATACTGAATTATGCATTTTATCCAATGTTTTAACTTGTCTTTCCTGAATGAGAGTTTGTTTTGACATTACTGTTATCACAGTATTTAATGGCATTAACATTGCATAACAATTGGTCAATTTGTCGGATCTGTTGAGTTAAGAACATTTTTCATAGATCATGGAGCTGTATGATAAATTTTTTCTTCAGGATTCTGATGGTTGGTCATCTAATATAGGAGCTAATAAGTCCTCATCTGGGATATCATATGGAGTTAGTTCCTGTAGGCTATTTTTGCACTTTACTTGAAAGTACTAGGGTTCATCTTTGGGTGTTACTGCTTTACGTAAGTCAGGTTTCAATATTATAGAATGTAATGGTGGAGTGAAGGTGGAAGATGACTCCAGCGTTAACTAAAAATAATTCAAAGTATTATTAGCGTAACCAAACGTTAATTGTTTCAGTTGCTTAGTGTATGTCTACTCTGCCTACAAATCGCTTGAGTAGTTTCTGTTTATTTCTTGAGCTATACTTGTTGAAGTTAAAAGTTTGTTGTAGGGAAGATTTGCACCTTTTGTCTCAATTATTTTACATGGTTAAGCTCTATTTATTTGCCTTCAGATTTTTCAAGTATAATATTTGTTTCCAAGACTATGATGGTAAATTCATATTGCCAAGAAAGATTGTGAACATCTATATCAGTTGTAAAAGTGGCAATAACAGCTTCTTTCAGTAAGACATATTGATTTGTGGGGGTTGTCTTTGGGTTTGTCTTAACCATTGATTTTCTGGCAAGTGTTCACTGATTTTAATGTTTTTACATTATTAGCAAGACTCATTAAGAAGTTAAATGGAATCAGCTGCATTTGTTTTATTGATAGAGTGGTATAGGCATGCTCTCGTCTTTTGAGGAGATATAGCCTATAACAGGCATAGAACAACCACATAGATGGCATGCTTAAAACAAACCTTTTTTATCCTATTGGCTGGCTAGTATATAACTTACTCAAATATGTTACTGCCTTGTACTTTTGTATTTGATATTAGTTTCTGATGTGCTTTGATTAATTGGAGCCAAGCAAAGCAGTAATCCAGAGTTCAGGACTGACTAAACAAGTGGTTCTTCTATCAAGCATGCCAGATCACTATCTTCTTCTCTTCCCATTCCTGTTTCCTCCTCACGTTGATTGATAGCTTTTAGCTGGAGGATTAGTTACAATGCCCTTCATTCATTATAGGTCTTCATCTGTTATCAGCCCACCACCGTTCCTCTGTGGTGCTGAGTGGCAGCAGGTAAGAACATTTTGCTCTGTGGATCAAAAGCAAATAACCTCTCATTCCACAACTTATACTGTGTAAGAAATTGGAATACTGGTTAGGGGAAGGGTAAACTCTTCTCAGGTAGAAAACACAATTCTTCTCAGTGTGAGGTCACAAGGAAACACAAAATTAACCTGTGCTCTACCCTTGGGTAGCTTGGCACAGAGCAGTCAGGCTTAACTCAGAGGCAATGTGAAAAGTATTTGTGCTACACTTCAAACAGTAACACAGTGAAAACACACCTTAAAAGGAGTCCACAACAGAGTTAGAAAAATAGAGTAATTGTTAATAAATAAAACAAGACCAAAATGAAAAGAACTAATTAGTATAACTGGAGATATAAAATTTTAAAGATTTCAGTAAAAATAGTGGCAAAAGTTGGAAAGCACCAACTGTGGATATCTGGTCGGACTGAACTGGGACAAAGTCACAACTTCAGGCCAACCACGATGGAGTTTGGACTAGCTACAGGAACCCAGTTAGGTTCACTGAACAAAGTACCTTCAATCCTGGTTTGTGGAGCTTTGCTAGGATCCACTTTGAAGATGAGTCACGCAGCTGAAGTAATGTGCTCCCACTGACATGCAACAAGGCTGTAGTACAAGGTCCTGTTGCATCATTGTTGAAGATCCCATCAACGATGGCTTACAGTGAGAATGTCGGGGATGTATCACGTGTTGCACAGACAGAATATTGAAGGGGACGAATGGAAGACCGCTTTCCGTACAAAGTTTGGTTTATACGAGTATTGTGTTATGCATTTCGGTCTGTGTAATGCCCCCGCTGCATTTCAGTTTTTCATCAATGAGGTGATACGGGATCTTTTGAATATAAGTGTCATCGTGTATATCGATGACATTCTGGTGTTTTCCAGTAATGCCTTGGATCATGGTTTTCTTGTGACTCAGGTTTTGCAGAAAATACGAGACAACCATCTGTTTGTGAAAAGGGCAAAATGCACGTTCAGGGCACCTCGAGTGGAGTTTCTAGGTTTTGTCATTGCAGGAGACGGTATTCAAATGGATCCTAAAAAGACAAAGGCTATAACCACCTGGCCTGTTCCGGCATGTGTTATGGATGTGCAGGTTTTGCCAATTTTTATCGCGATTTATATCTAATTTCTCTGATATAGTTACTCCTATCACCTCCTTACTAAAGAAAGGGGTCGCCTTTCAATGGACTCTGACTGCTCAGTTGGCTTTTCAGACCTTGGTTGAGAGGTTTACTTCTGCCCCTGTTTTGAAACATCCAGATCCCGCACTTCCTTTTCATTTGGAGGCTGATACCTCACAATATCCTGTAGGTGGGGTTCTGTCTCAGCGGGGTATTGATACCGGACATATGCATCCCCTTGCATACTTTTCCAAAAATCTTTTGCCGGCCGAAAAAAACTATACGGTGGCTGAATGGGAATTATTGGCGATTAAGTTGACCTTCCAGGAATGGAGACATCATTTGTGGGGGGCTTGTCACCCGATAACGATATACACAGGCCATAAGAATATTGAGTTCTTTTGCTCTGCTCGGGCTTTGACACCACGGCAGATGAGATGGGTGATGTTTTTTAACAAATTTGATTTTGCCATCACATATAGGCCTGCCGACCAGCAAGTGAAATCAAATGCCATGTCCCACTTACATGTGTCTCCAGTGGGTGATGCTATCCCTCAGGGTGAGCGGCACTTAGTTCCCCTAGAGAGGATAATTGGGTGTTGTTCCTGTGATGAGATTGTGGGTGAGATAAAGGGGTTGTTATCTTCCGTCTATATGACCCCTTGGTTATCTGACACCCCATTTCAGTTGAAAGATGGAGTGTTATATCATGGTTCTCGGTTGTTTATACCCCCCGAACTCAGGGATAAGGTTCTAACTTGGTGTCATTCTTCTTCTCTAATGGGTCATCCTGGAATCACCAAGACACAGGACATTTGTCTTCGTTGGAACACAATATGTCATGATGTACTGGTGTTTGTGTCCTCTTGTCCAGTATGTGCTATTAATAAAGCTTCACACATTCTTACAGTAGGTCTTTTGCATCCATTGCCGGATCACCCTGCCCCTTGGCATACGATTATTATGAATTTTGTTGCTGATTTGCCCATGGAAGCGGGGTATACCACCATACTGGTTGTTGTTGATTTGTTCACCAAAACCGCTCATTGTATTCCTCTACCCAAGGTGCCCACTGCTCAGGAGTTGGATGAGGTATTCATAACACGTATCTTAGGTATGCATGGTGTTCCCTCTGTCATTGTCACTGACAGGGAAGCGCAGTTTGTGTCCCATTTATGGAGGGAGCCGTGTTCTTCTCTGAAAATGCAACTCCGTTTGTCCTCGGTTTCCCTTTCCCAGAGTGATGGGTAAACGGAGCGCACAAATCAGATGATGAAACAGTATATTCGTTGTCTTCTTACCTCCCGTACTGGCAGTTAAGTGAAGGCTCTCCCCATTGCTGAGTTTCCTTATAATAATAGCCTTCATTCGGCCTTGGGTGTTTCCCCCTTTGTTTGTTCTCTGGGTTTTCATCCTCGGGCTATACCCATTCAACCATCTGGTAGGGTTCCTGCTGTAGACTCTTTGAGTCATGATTTAACAGCTATAAGGAGTACGGCCCAGAAACATTTGTTGGCTGCTAAAAAGGGAATGAAAACCAAAGCAGATAAACATCATCTTCCGGCACCTGCTCATGCCCCAGGGGATAGGGTGTTGCTGGCTTCTAATAATTTGCATTTGGGGGGGCCACCATAAATTACAGCCTTGATTTATGGGTCGCTTTTAGGTATTTCGGGTGGTTAATCCAGTTGCTATGGAGCTGGAATTGCCTGATGATTACTGCATTCACCCTGTGTTTCATACTTCCCTTCTGAAATCCTATGCTTCCACCACTGTGTCCTTGCCACCTCCTCCCCCTTTGTTGGTTGATGGGTGTGAGGAGTTTGAGGTTCATTCCATTCTCGACTCCAGGAGACGACGGTGTCGCTTATTTTATTTGGTGGATTGGAAGGGTTATACCCCCGACAACCATACTTGGGAACCGGCTGTTAACGTGCATGCTCCTCGATTGGTGCATTTGTTTCATATCAGTCAATCTGCAAAGCCTCACCCTGTGAGGGGTCTTTTGAGGGGGGTACTATTACGGTCTGATTCCCCTTACCTGCCCCGTGTGCATGGTTCTCGCTGTTGTGTGATGATTTACAGTGATTTCTCTTTTGCCTGTGCTCCACCTGGGGGGTCCTTCTGTTGTTTTCTTTCTGCGTGCTGCGGCTTTCCTTTTGCTTTGTCAGCGCAGCCGCTATTGGTTCAAAGGCGCTATGGGGAGTATTAAAGAGCCACCTCCCGGAACTTCCTTGCTTGGGTTCTCTTCCGGTTCGTGTCCCGAAAGGATTCTGGATGCTGACCTTACTACGGAGCTCCTGCTGAAGGGATTGGATTTCTGTTTTCTCGGCCTTCTTCATGCAGCAATATGTTCCGGCTGGAACTTTTATCGATCCCTCCCCTTTCTTACACTGACATCTGGCGTTCGGACTTGAGATTAATTTCTACTTTGTAGTCAGAGGTGCGAGGTGAGTTTTAAACCTCATCGCCTGTGATTCTTGTTTTTTCTTTATTCCAGTGCACTGGAGGTGTGTTACACAAACTAACTTCCTCCTTCTATTTGGATCTGTATTCACAGATCAAAGGCGGGTTTTTTGTGGCCTTGTGCTTTTTCCCACCTTTCTTGTATTTAGTACAGTTTTTCTCCCCTGAACTTTGTGCAGTGTACATCAGCTTTGAGGGTCTCCTTTATCCCTGCATCCATCATACTGAGAAGGAGACTGTTCTCGAGCCTGTGGAGACTAGTCCCTATCACAAGGGGCTGAGCAGGGGTTTATTTTATGTATATGATCTGTGTAGTACATTGCCCAGCTTTTGGGGGGATTTGTCTATTGTCTCTTCTTCATCTGCAGCATGATTCCTTTGGGGTTCATTAGTATGCCTGAAGTGTGGTGCAGTTCGGAGAGAAGCAGACTTGTGTCACCAATGCCATCCTTGTTTTCTTTTCCTTCCTACCTTCCCCCCGGTGCGTTGTTCACCCGTGCTGATTTCTATCTAGGCACAGAGGGTCAGGGTACAGGGTGGGCGAATGGGGCATTCTTCGTTCCCGCAGTACCTGTGATTCAAATGAGTGGGGCTGGTACATCCACTATCCAACACTTTTCCTACTGTTACACTCAATGTAGTGCAAAATTTAAGTTTAAAGACTATTACATATTTTAATGTATTAATTTATAATATAATTCTTTTTTTATTAGATTTTATGTTATAGATGTAGGTGTATATATATATATATATATGTATATTATCTAATTGCGGTCGCCAGTAGATAGTTATAGTTAGGACCATGTTTCCATAGGAAATCTGAAAATTCTATTTTGAATAACTTTGGCGCCGGTTGACGAATCCTCGCGAAATTTTCAAAACTAATGGGGCGCTCCGTTCAGCTCCTACCCTGAAAGTCTCGGGGTGAATCGTCAAGCGGGGGCCGAGAAAAAAGGGGGGTCCCAAAACGCGTTTTCCCCATGCATTTTCCCATTGGACCTTTAGACACAGCTACAGCCCGAATGGCTGAACAGAATTACTTGAAATTTGGTGGAGAGGTAGCCATACGGTCAAGGAAGTGCCTTTTGCAGGTCTGGTGTAAATCTGTTCAGTATTTCTTGAGAAAATAGCATTTAAAAGCATATCAATATCTATACGTGCGTACCGTGCGCGCACTGAGCAAGCCCTGTGCGCGCACCCTGCCGTGCGCGAGCGTAATTCTGATTGGTTGTTAGATGTCAGTAAACATTCGAATGGGTCGAAATCAGGAAGTGTCGGCCGCCATTTTGTCTGTCGCACTAAAAAGGAAAGGTGGAGACCGTGAAGAGGGGGCAGGGTAGGGAGTTGTAGACCCCTTAGTCATTGTCAGGGGGGCACAGTAGGACCACGAAGGGCAAAAAAAAGATTTAAATTTTTTAAAAAACATCGCGAGGTGCGCGCACTCTACGCGTACCCGAAAAAACCTAAAAAACATCACGAGGTGCGCGCACCCAGCGCGCACCCGAAAAAAAACATTAAAAAAAAAAGAAATAAAAATCACTTTTAAGTGTTTAGATATTAGGTGGCTCTAAAAAGAGCCCTTGTGTTCATTGAGTGTTTTTCGGTACCTACAAGTAAGTACCGATGCAGAGTCTAAAGTTCAAGAGGAAGACTCTGTTCCCTTCATCATTGAAATGTACACCGTCTCCTCTATAAATGTCTTGCATGTTGTAACGCAAGTTGTTGTGGTATATAGAACCCATACCATAGTCTCTGAGGAAAGCAGAAACAGACTTATTGACGTGCTTTCTTGCTTTGTCAAAATGTGGACAAAATTGGTTGGACCAGTTCCACTTTTGCCTTTGGCATATGTTAGAATATACAAAGGCTGATTGAGGAACAAGCGACATCAATTGCACAAAGGTGTCCTTAATAAGCATTTCCAGACCTACCCCAGTTAAAGTGCCTAGGTCATTTCCACCACAGTGCACAATAATAAGGTTAGGCTGTGGGAGATGTAGAAAGGTTTTCACCAAAGGCATTAATTGGTGCCACTTTAACCCTCTCTGACCAATCCATTTAATGTCTACATTTGGCAAAGCAAGGTCTCTCACCATACCTCTTTTTTCTGCAAATTTTTCACTCCAGAAGACATAGCTATGACCTACAATACACACTGTGAACATGTTTCAAGGAGATCTGGATGCACTCAGAAGGTGTCTTTCAGTAGAATGGCAATATGAAAAGAAACACAGTTGGAAAATGGAGGCATACATACTTTATTTTGATTAAAAGAACTCATTGGCTGATTTAAACCATTTTACAGTTAAAACTAGGCTGTATGTTTAAATTTTTAAAAGCATGTTTTGGATTGGTACTGAAAAATGTGTTCCCTCTGAACATTACTTTGGATTTGCTGTTAGGTTTGAAAAGTCAAGCACTCTTGCTGTTTTGATTTGAAACAATGTCTGCTGAACTTCTGACCTCTGTGCTCACACCAGTGTTCCATGAGCTGTTGCTATGGTAGCAGGCAGAAGTCATGTTGGGGGAAGGGATGATTTGCAAAGAGGTTGAAAGTTGCAACCAATAGAAATGTGTGATTCCATTTGAAAAAATGTGGGAAGGACTGTGATTTTACATTAACATGTATATGTGGGAAAAAAGAGAGGGAAAAATTGCCATTTACTGGTTCTGCAGAGAGGAGAGAGGTGTAGAGCTCTGAGATTCTGGCTCTGATAATCTGCTGTTTGAGTCCCACATTTCTTTCTCAGCTAATTAATTTTAAAGGTGAGTTATGAGTTTGAGAGGGGAAGTATGTGGTGTATTTTGATATAAATAATAGAATTGTCATTCTTGTTTTTAAGTTGTGTTTTACATTTTGTGATTTAGGAGAAATTTAACTGTCTAGAACTAGTAAGAGATTATGGAGTATGTCTTCACTGTAAGTTAAGGTGTAGTGGTATTAGTGAGGAATATTGTTTTGTGACTAGAATTACATCATGAGTCTGTCTGCACACAGGATTTTTTTTACAGAGATTTCATTTGTGTTGCTTTTGTTCTGTTAGCCTTGCACTCGCAGAAAAGGGGTAGTTTGTTATGTTAAAGTGTGATGGTTAGCATTCAGCAGAAATCATTTACTGATCAGTGAGAGGCAAATGCAAAAACATTTGAAAATAGTATGGTACATTTTCCTACCACTTTAAAAGTTGTGTTTAACATTTTATGTTAAGGAAGATATTTAAGTGGCTTGAACATGTTATATATTATGGAGTATGTCTTCATTATAGGTTAATGTGTACTGGTATCACTCAGGAATACTGTTTTCTACTAGAATCATACCATGAGACAGTGAGCACATAGGAAATGTAAAGAGAGTTTTCATTCCGGTTGGTCTTGCTCTATTACCCTTGCACTCGCAGGAAAGGGGCAGCTTGTTTTTTTGTAACACTCTAGTCTAATCAGTCACCCTGTAACACATGGTCATGGTCTCAAGGAGCTGTTAGGACATGTGCTCCTTTCTGCCTGTCTAAACTAGAAGGAACATGTGTCAGTCTGTTACAGTAATTATCACTTGCTCTACCCCAGTAGTAAATGTGCTTTCAAATTGCCAAAGGAAATATTGCTTTCTGCCTAGAATGAGAGCATGAGTCTGTGTGCATACAGGAATTGTTGTTAGCGTTTTAATTTGTGTTGCTGTTGATCAGAAAAACTTGCACATTCAGGAAAGGCTCAGCTTGTTTTCTTCCAATGTGTTGGTTAGCAATCAGCAGAAAGCAGTATCTCAAAAATGTGATGCAAATGCAAACACGTTTGAAAATAGCATGGTAGATTTTTCATTAATTCTTGCAATGGCTGAGGTGGTTCCTACATGTTGAAAACTCCAATTAACCCTTACCACACATGTACTCTTACACACATGTCTGTACTCTTCATGCAGTTGTGGGAGTCTCCATGCAGATCTCTCATGCAGCTGACAATACACAGTCTCCAGAAACACACTCTTTGCACACACGCAGCAGCTTCTGCTACACTCCCATGTGTATTAGTCAGCTCTGTGTGCTGTTTCAGATAGCAGTGTGTAACGCAAACAGATTCTAAATCACCAAGGCTCATTTCCTTTTCTCTAGTCTAATCAGTCACCCTCTAACACATGGTCATGGTCTCAAGGAGCTGTTAGGACATGTGCTCCTTTCTGCCTGTCTAAACTAGAAGGAACATGTGTCAGTCTGTTACAGTAATTATCACTTGCTCTTCCCCAGTAGTAAATGTGCTTTCAAATTGCCAAAGGAAATATTGCTTTCTGCCTAGAATGAGACCATGAGTCTGTGTGCATACAGGGATTGTTGTTAGCGTTTTAATTTGTGTTGCTGTTGATCAGAAAATCTTGCACATTCAGGAAAGGCTCAGCTTGTTTTCTTCCAATGTGTTAGTTAGCAATCAGCAGAAAGCAGTATCTCAAAAATGTGATGCAAATGCAAACACGTTTGAAAATAGCATGGTAGATTATTCATCAATTCTTGCAATGGCTGAGGTGGTTCCTACATGTTGTAAACTCCAATTAACCCTTACCACACATGTATTCTTACACACATGTCTGTACTCTTCATGCAGTTGTGGGAGTCTCTATGCAGATGTCTGTTGCAGCTGACAATACACAGTCTCCAGAAACACACTCTTTGCACACACGCAGCAGCTTCTGCTACACTCCCATGTGTATTAGTCAGCTCTGTGTGCTGTTTCAGATAGCAGTGTGTAACGCAAACAGATTCAAAATCACAAAGGCTCATTTCCTTTGCTCTAGTCTAATCAGTCACCCTGTAACACATGGTCATGGTCTCAAGGAGCTGTTAGGACATGTGCTCCTTTCTGCCTGTCTAAACTAGAAGGAACATGTGTCAGTCTGTTACAGTAATTATCACTTGCTTTACCCCAGTAGTAAATGTGCTTTCAAATTGCCAAAGGAAATATCGCTTTCTGCCTAGAATCAGACCATGAGTCTGTGTGGACACAGGAATTGTTGTCAGAGATTTAATTCATGTTTCTTCTATTTTGTAAGAGTTTGACTCGTAGCAAAGGATCAGCTCATGTGATAGGATTTGAAAAGTTTTTTTAAAAAAAATGTAATGAATTTAAATTACATAAAGGTATTTTTTTTTTGTTTTTTGCAGGTATTGGTGAGCAACAGTGAAAAAATATAAAGATGCCTATAAAGTCAAGAAAAACAAAAGAAAAGAAACAACAACTATATTTGAAGACGACTGATAAAAAAAAAATAGGAGGCGAAGCACGTGTTGGAAAACAGAAAAAGTCTTCTGGTAAGCAAACTAAAGATTTTTAAAAAAATATCTTCAAAAAAAAAAAAAATGATCGGAAGATACATTCAAACAGTGTTTCAAGTACAAAACAACAACAGAGTCGACAGCAAAAACAAAATGCTAATATAGACTCAGAAGTTAGGAAGAGTGACTTAACACGGAAAATAGATTTTAAAAACATTCGTCGAAAAATGTTTCAGAGAAGAGTGATGTTAAATTTGCTGAAGGATATGAAAAAATATAAGAAAAAAACCAAGTTTTATAAGAAAAAGAAATTAATTGAAAATATTGTTACCAAGGCATTAGAAATAAAAAAAAAACTATTCATTTTAATTTTGAACAGGATGCGTAGATAAATTAGTGAATGCAATGAAGTCACAAAGCAAAAGGAAAAGAGAGGTAAAAAAAAAAAAACTTTTGTAAAGTCTTCTTAGGAGAATGGAAGCATAGTTCAAGTACTGAACCATTTTTTAATGAAGAGAGTTATCTTCAAAGTAATAGTTTGTTGCATGCAGTTGACACCAATGGTAGAGCTTATGAAGTTAAGGATGGTTGTGTAATGGAAAAGGAGAAAATGGTTCCAAGAAATGAGGAACAAGTGATGGCTGATGAGGTTATGGGGAGACGTCCTAAAGCCCCAGTGTACACTTGGAATTGTAGTAGTATTTGTACTGTACGACAAGAATCTATTGATAAATTACGTGACTTTCTAAGAGAATATAGTAAAAAGAGTGTTAAACAGAAAATTAAGGTGCTTCAAAGACTAGATCCATGCAGAGTGAGAGAGAATACTGGTTTGCAAGGACATTCTCTGGCTTGTATATCTCGGAAAGTGTTTTTCACCATTTTAGGATGCTGGCAGTTCATCATACTGAAATGAGAAAGTTTGTGAGAACATTGTATTTTGCTAAAAGTCCAGCACTAAAGTTAAATGAGTTGAATAATGCTCTGTTCCGTGGATCTGTATCAGATGTAGTGAAGGTTACTGATGAAATTCAGTTTTGTTACTTTGGTCCAGAACAAGAAAGTGCAGAAAATGACACAGTTATTGATGAAAATGTGGAAGAGAATGTAGAACTCACTGTTAGTAAAAATTTTGATGATGAAATGACAAAATTTGCTATCATCTCTAATGAAAGACCAAATATTACTTGTATATGTTGCCGGAGAAGCCATTACAAAAATCAAACAAGGAATGTTGATCTGTATAAAAAAAGTGAAAATGAAGATAATTATAAGTGGAAAGATTTTGCAACATATATATTTCTGGAAAATTGTTTTGATTTGGGTGAAGATCAGCGTATTTGTAAATACTGTTATAACAAGTTAGAAGAAAATAGAATGCCAGCTAGAGCTGTACATAATAATTTAGAATTGGTTGATATTCCTCCAGAACTTTCTGATTTAAATACGTATGAGTCTATATTCATTCAATGTGTCCATCCGTTTCAGACCATAGTGCGTATGGAGCCAAAAACTGGTAAATTACCTCCTTCGGATTTACAGAGAGGTTTAAAAGGAAGAGTTGTCTATTTGCCATAAGATTTGAAAAAAAATATGGAAACAATTGATGCAGATACTTTGGAAACTGAACCATTAGTTATTCTGGTTAATGGTGTACCTACAAAGAATAAGAAAATTTGGCAGGAGCTGGTGGATGTACGAAAAGTACAAAGAGCACATTTGTATTTGAAAAAAAATAATAAATGGTATGAAGCCATTTATATGGATGAAGAAGAAATACTAGAAGACACAGGAATACCAACTGGGCAACTTGAAAAAGTGGATAAGTCAAAAGAAGAAGAAATTTATGAACATTTCAGCATACATCCTCTACATTGTAAAGAAGTTATGGGAAACGCTATTGATCTGTTTCAGATGAAGAAAGCACAAGGAACTCCCGTGAGTGTATGGGAGGAGAGCTTGGAAGCTCGTTGTTTTCCCCAGCTGTTTCCTACAGGAGAAGGAGGACGATATGATGAACGTCCAGTACAGATTCCTGCTTCTGAGTATCGGACTACAAGACTATATGCTGAAGATCCGAGATTTCGTCAAAGTATTCCTTATTTGTTCCATCTTTTATTTGAAAGTGACTTGTCAGCACTATCTTATGCAGTAAATCACATTTTGAAAACTGGAGTACATCTATGTAATGTGACTGCAAAGGATTTTATGAACAAAGTGCAACAGCGAGATGATCATTTGGAATCTCAATTGATCAATTTGATGGCTTGTCAGCGTGGGACGAATGAATATTGGTACCGACGCCATGGAGAATTGAAATGTATGTTACGGAATTTAGGAACTCCTACATGGTTCCTTACCCTAATTTTTGCTGAGTATGCTTGGGATGATCTTCTGGATTTTCTTCGAGAGGCAAATTCAAATATTGAAAACATCCAATACAAGACAGCAGGAGAATTGTGCTCATTGGATCCGGTTAATGTTTGCAGATATTTCAATCATAGATTTGAGGCTATGATGTCCTTCATCTGCAATAACAAAAATCCACCTCTTGGAGAAGTTGTGGATTTCTTTTGGAGAAAAGAGTACCAAGCCAGAGGTGCTCCTCATATTCATATGCTGTTGTGGATCAAGGATGCTCCAAAATTTGGAACAGATTCTGATGATGCAGTTTTAAGTTTCATCGAAGGATATGCAACATGTGCTATACCTAAAAGCACAGATGAGAAAAATTTAAAAGAGCAAGTTTTACGTTTCCAAAGTCATCGGTGTGGAAAATACTGTCGACGGAAGTACAAGAGTAAAGATAAATTCTACACAAAATGTCGATTTGGATTTCCACGACCTGTTCTTTCAAAAGGAAGAGTAAACAGTTTTATGTCAGCTGTGCGACATACTATTACAAGAAAATCGCCTAAGAATACCTACAACCTAAGAAGAAAAGAAGAGTCAAAATATATAAATGACTACAACCCAGTCATTTTATCCATGTGGAATGCTAACATGGATATACAGTATGTGGCTGACAATTCTATTGCTGTTGCTCGCTATGTCACATCTTACATCACTAAATCTGAGAAAACGGAATTGAAGGAAATGTGGGAAGAGATTTCTCACGAGAAGACTGTCAGTAAGAAGCTATACAGTTTCAGTTTAAAGATGTTATCGCATCGAGAAATTGGATCCTATGAATGCTCAGGTAGGTTATCATCTGCAAGTCTGTACTCGAAATCCAGAAGAATAATTTGGGCAAGTTTAGGCCTTGCAGGAATGCGAAATCGGGTTCTGAAATCTATTCGAGAAATTGAATATTTAGCAGAGTTCGAACCAGAAAGTACAGACATTTTAAGAACAAACATGTTGGACACATATTACCCACAAAGAAGTCATCACCTTGAGAACATGTGTCTCTATGAAGTGCTGCAGAACTTTATTTTTAAACGCAATGTCACAGAAGATATCAACAATGGAAAATATAAAGTCATTGGTGAGGAAGGATGTTTGGTAAAGCAAACAAAAGGAAGTTTGATAAATCACCGGAAGCTGAGTTGCGACACTCATGATAAAAAGGAATTTTACTACTTGGCACTTTTGCAGCTGTTTAAACCATGGCGTACAGAGGAGGAACTACTTGGAGAATTTCAGAGCTATGAAGATTCCTTCAATGCTAACAAAGACAGCGTTGAATGCAGTACTTTCACAACTTATGTTCAAATGTTAAATGAAGAAATTGAACAAGAAGCAACAATTGCAGCTGAAGTAGCTAGAGACAGTTCTCAAGACAGTCAAAGTTCTGGGACATTCAGTCAAGATCCTCTAGGACAACCGATCATCGAAAATGAAGCAGCAATAGCCATGAACGAAGTGGAAACAGCTATGAATCAAGCTCAGGAAGATTTAGTAGACTTAACATATTTGGAGGAGCAACTGAATGAAGAACAAAAACAAATTTATGAAGAAGTCAGACAAAAAATTGATCACGGATTACTACATGAAAATAAAGAGGGCTCATGCACATCTTTTGAACCAATGAGAATGTATGTAAGTGGACAAGCAGGAACTGGAAAAAGTTTCTTAATTAATGTAATTAGAAGCTACCTACAGAAGAAAATGGATTCCATTTTGTCTTGTGTTGTTACTGCTCCAACTGGGTTAGCAGTGTATAACATCAAAGGAGTTACCTTACATCGTTTGCTAATGTTACCAGTAGAGCATGAGAACAAAATACAGTACCACAAACTAGCAGGAGAAGCATGCTTGGAAGTTTCAAGAGTATTGAAGAAAATGAAAGTACTCATTATTGATGAGGTAAGCATGGTATCAAACTTAATGCTTGCCTTTGTGCATTTAAGAATGCAGCAAATTCTGAAGACAGACTTTGACGTCCTATTTGGAGGAAAACACGTCATAGTTTTTGGAGATCTTTTGCAACTTACTCCAGTTAAAGGACAACCGGTATTCCATACACTTACACATGAAGACACAAAAAAGTCATTAGAAAGTATAGGCAATGTAAATATTTGGACATATTTTGAGTATAAGGAACTCATTACCAATATGAGGCAAGCCAATGATGAGGACTATGCAAGTATTCTGAAAGATATAAGAATTGGACTACTCACAGAACATGTCAGAAAAGCATTACAGAGTTGATTGCTGAGTAATTTGTTTCCAACAGAACAAATAGTTCCAGAGAAAATATACAAGAAAAATTCCAGAAGAAAATACTGTAATCTGCTTAATGCCAACACTACATGAATGTTCTGTATTCAATCAAGAACTTTTGAAATTGGAAAATGAAGAGATTATAAAACTGGAAGCTGTGGATAAAATAGAACATGAACGAATAACTGTTATATTGACAGGCAAATTGGGTACTAAATTGGATTCTCTGGAGAAAAACATTTCAAAAACAGCAGGTTTGGAAAAGAATCTTTATGTGTGTATGAACTGTAGAGTAATTTTAAGACGGAATTTGGATGTAGAGAAAGGTTTAGTGAATGGAGCTATGGGAAGAGTTGTGGGTTTTATTAATTACCAGAAAAAAGTTGGAATTGAATGTTTAAAAATAAAATTTGATCAAATACAAGAGGTTAAAGACATTTGTCGTTGTTCAGTTCGTTTCTTGCTTGTGAAAGACTTATATGTGCGTAGGAAGCAGTTTCCGTTTTCTCTAGCATATGCTGTAACTATTCACAAGTCTCAAGGATTGACTGTTGATAGTGCTTTTGTAAACATTGGATCTAGTGTGTTTAAAGAAGGTGTGGCATATGTTGCTTTGTCACGCGTGAAAAAATTATCTGGGTTATTCATGATAGACTTTGATGACTCAAAAGTAAGTGCTGATGCAAACTGTGTAAAGGAGTATAATAGATTAAGAAGAAGCTATGCTCCTCATTTAGGTCAATATCCTGTGTTTGAAAAACATGTTGTTTGTCGGAAAAGGAGATTTGAGAATATCTCTAATGAGGATGTACGGAAGAGAAAACAAAAAGATAGTGATGTGACTGCAAGCAAAAAGAAAAAGGACAATGCTGAAGAGTTTGTTGGTTGTCATTTTGAAAATAGCTCTGGTGTCAACTGCTACGCAAATGTAGTGCTGAATGTTGTATTTTATCTTGAAAGTTTGCAAGAGCAGATAATACTAAATCAAGAAAAAAGATTCTGTTCTTTGCTGAGTCTCCTCTATGAGAAGCTGAGTAATGATAAAACTAAAATAGAAAGTGCTTCTGATGTTAGAAATCTTTTAGATGTATGTTCTGGACGTACACAGTTTACACAAAATGTCCAGCAAGATGCACAGGAATTCTTGATGTATATCCTGATGGTACTGGAAGATGAAGGGGTAGAAGTAGAAAATGTATTTGGTGTCTCTTATAAATGAGAACATTGTTGTGATAACTGTATGAACACAAGCAGTAGTAATGTTGATTCTGAAAGGTTCATATATTTACCATTACCAGAGAGTAAAACAGTGACTTTTAGTAAATTAGTTAAAGATGCTAATCACAACATGGAATGTTCTCAATGTAAATCAGACATGTTATCAACGTTATTTTTAAAGAAATATGGACAGTATGTAATTTTAATGATGCAACGTTGTAGAGCTGATGGAACAAAACTGGACACTTTAATAAAGAAGTTTACAGGACAACAATTATCAATATCTGGAAAAACTTTTGTTGCAGTTGCAATAATTTTTCATGATGGACCTTCTATAACTTCTGGTCATTACACAGGTTATCTTAAATGTGAAAAAGGATGGACACTGTGTAATGATTCTCAATTGATTTTCAAGCAACGTTTGCCTTATGATTTACCCAATTGTTACCTCATTTTTCTGAAACCCAAATTTTAAATACTAACATCATCATTGGAAGAAAGCATTATTAAAATTTAAAAGGATTAAAATTTGATATTTCACTCAAAAGGGATTTTAAACTTATCATTTGGCCGTAAGGAAAGGTAAAACAAACAATTGTGGACTTCTTTGACAGATATTATTTTGGAAAATGTTCTTTTGCAACAAGGTTTACAGACGTTATTTTTTAGAAATTGTTATTCTTCTTAAAAGGTATTTTTAACATTTCTATTAAGGTATGTTTTAGTGAGGATACATTTGAGGCTTTTTTAAACAATCTTTCAGATTGTTTTTTTTTCTGCTGTTAAATGATGAATACAATTGATTTCACTATTTTCAGTGAAAATCAAAACATTCTGAAAACAGCAAAAAAGGGCTAAATATGAAAAAACATGTACTGTTTAATAAAGTGTATTGTTGAATATTAATAATTTTTTCTTTTTTACAGAACTAGAAAGAAAATTTAGAAGATGTTATTCAGTTATCTTTACAAATTAAATAAAAACATTTAATTCTAAATTATTTATTTTGATGGTCAGGTAAGTTTAACATATCTGTATGTGTCACTGGTTTCATTTCATGCTTCCTTTTCTTCACCTGTCCTTACTCTACTTTTCTCATTTCTCTTCTCACTCTCTCTTCCTGCTTTACTACTCTTTTGTAACTTCCTCACTCCTTCTATACTACTCCCCTACTTTTACTACCTCTAAAACTAATTTTTCATCCATGTTTCTTTTTCTGTATCCATATGTCTTAGTCTTTTTAACTGCCTTACTCCTTGTCAGTTGTTTGCTCTCTGTGTCTGTATCTGTCACTCTTGATTTGTCTGTTTCACCCTTAATTTCCTTAACATCTCTGGGGCACATTTACAAGCCACCTGTGCCACCACTACGTCAATTTTCTTGACGTACTAGTGGCGCAGGGTTCTCCTCCATATGTACAAGGAGAGGATAAGCCTCTCTGTGTTTCTTTTCCTCTCCTTGTAAATACAGCCAATTCAAATGCAGCACTAAAATGAGCTATTATGTTTTTTGGGTACCTATACATAAATACTGATGCAGAGTTTAAAGTTTAATAGGAAAACTGTCTTACGTTCATCTGTGAAATGTACACCATCTCTTTTTTAATTACTTTGCCACTCCCCTCTCTTTCTCAAGGAGTTCCTGAAGGTTTAGTAAAGGTGAAAAAAAATGTTTTTTTTAAAAAAAATTTAAAAACCCATTGGGTGCGCGCTGGGTGCACGCACTCTAAAAAAAAAAAGAAATAGATTGTAAAAAACAAGTTGTGGTGTTTTGATTTTAGGTGGCTCTAAAAAGAGCCCTTGAGTTAATGTAGGGACAGAGGAAGAGAAAAACGAAAAAAAAAAAACTAAGAAAATTATGGCCTCTCGCAAGGATGCTCCTCAAATTTTCTTTGAATGAGATCAATACTGCTCTCACCCAAAGTAATAAGACGACCACAATCCATGCAGTGAGTACTCATCCTCAAAAAACAAGGACGAATATCCAGAGGTGTGGTAGAAGGTGAAGGCACCACTGCAGAAGAAGTGCTTGCCTGAGCTGCCGAAGATGTGCTCTGCTGAGCTGCTGCAGATGTCGTCGGCTGAGCAGGTGGAGGGTTTGCTCCAGAAGCTCAACGAAAAGTCACTGGATGCATTTTCTCAACGTGTCTCGACATAGTATGAATACTAAAAGAATACTTCTTGTTAGGATTCCCACGTGACAAGACGCACTGACAAAGTTTGCAGGTGACCTTTGGTGCATTCACCTTCTTTTGTCCCTCAGGAAAAGTGAAAAACTGCCATATAAAGGAGTCTTTCTGCTTCCTCTGCCTCTGTCTCTCAAGAGTGTCCTGCTCACTCTCAGAAGGAGGCTGCTGCTCTGCCATTGTATCTCAACACACAGATTAGCTCCTTCTCCTAGGGAATCAGAACTAACAATGAGGGGGGTGGGTGTGATTTTGGAAGAATCTGGAACTGAAAGTACTTTGAACCAATGAAAAGTGATGTTTCTGGATCACATGACTTGCCATGAGGGGATTGGGTTTGGTGTTGAAACAATCTGAAACTGAAAGTAATGAAAACCAATTAGAAGTGTTGTTTTATTCATCACATACCCCGAGGTGCGCGCACCGAGCAAGCTCCCTGCGCGCACGGTACAATTACGCATGCGTGAACGCGTATGCGCTTACGTACTATGCGCGTACGTAACGCGCATACGCAGCATGCGCGTATGCGTAAACGTCAGCGCGCGTACTCTACGCGTATACGGAAGTATACCGCGTGGAGTACGTACGACGTACGTAAGCGTGCGTACGTACGCATGCGTACTAGGTGCACGCTCCGAGCGCGCAGTAATACGTATGTATGCATACGTAAATAACGTACGCCGGAATTCATGAAAAATGTACGCAAACGTACTAGGTGCGCGCTCTGAGCGCGCACCCCAAGAATTTATATAAGAAAAAAAAAGTGGACATAACTTAATAGAAGATATTAACTATGCTGTTCAACTTTAAATTAAAAAAAACTTTTTTAAAAAGCCACACCAAATTAAAGGATACAGATAATATATAAATGTATACATAGGGAAGTTTTTTAAAAAGAAATATTTCAAAAATATTAAAAAATTAGCATTTAAAAAACCATTGAAATTCACTGAAAAAACCATAGGTTTCACACACGTTATAGTTAGGAATTAGCATTTAAAAAACCTTGCAAATTCACTGAAAAAACCAGAGGTTTCACACACGTTATAGTTAGCTGGACATTTTACTCGCAAAAAACCAATGAAATTCCCCCGTTATAGTTAGTTCAGCTAACTATAACTCGCGCGCCCGCAATCCACAGCTGATGACGTCACATATTACATCACTCATGACATGGTCAGTGACATCACTGATGACATCACTGATGACATCTCAAATGACATCACTGATGACATCACTGATGACATCATCCGTATGATAGAGTAGCACATCTTCTCACACAATAATATAACCTTTGAAACACCGACAAAAAATTTAAGAGTTCCATTCTCAAAACCATACATACAGCAATACCAATAACTACATACCCAATTATTAACTCTTAGGTCAACATACACTTCCACACACTCACCTGTACAGTCACTCATACTTACAGTCACTTCATACAAAAGTATCATATGAATTTATACACACACATATATAGACACTCACACACTACAAATCATCCATAGAGATGCTCTCACACTTACTCAATCATGCAAATAATCACACTCCCATTTACTCACCTAGGCAGTGAAACACACTCAAGTTCACTTACTCATAAAAATAGTATCACATTCTTACGCTCTTATACAATCATTGATACAAGCACACACTCATCCATACAGCCACTCTCACAATCACACACTCTCACATATACCCACTTATATACTCTTACACGCATATATACTGCCTTTCACATATGTAGTTAGTCACACATGTACCACTGAGATATACATGCAATCCCTAACACAGCCATACATACACTCACCCAACCATACAGTTCATCACAGATGCACTCTTAAAACCATGCACCCATAGAATCACCCACTCACACATCTATATCCAGAGTCACACACACCCTACCCACACAAACACTCATGAACCCATACAGATACTCACACAAGCAATCAATAACTCATATAGACACTCATATAGCTGTTCTCAAAACCATGCAGCCACTTATCCACCAACATACAGACACATACATACATTTACACAGTTTACTCACTAGTCTGCAGTAAGATACATTTAATGACTAACTTAAAGAATCATGTTATGCACCACAGAAAATCATCCATTTACACACTTGTACACCCACTCATTCTTAAACAGGCCTTTCCCTATATATATTAAACATATTGAAATTTTTCAAAAACACATACTCACTAGATGATGTCATCAGTGATGTCATCAGTGATGTCATTTGAGATGTCATCAGTGATGTCATCAGTGATGTCACTGACCATGTCATGAGTGATGTAATATGTGACGTCATCAGCAGTGGATTGCGGGCGCGCGAGTTATAGTTAGCTGAACTAACTATAACAGGGGAATTTCATTGGTTTTTTGCGAGTAAAATGTCCAGCTAACTATAACGTGTGTGAAACCTCTGGTTTTTTCAGCGAATTTGCAAGGTTTTTTAAATGCTAATTTCTAACTATAACTTGTGTGAAACCTATGGTTTTTTTCAGTGAATATAGATATACATATATATATTCATAAAATTTGAAAATAAATTAAAATGTATAGTCTATTTGTTTTAAAATAAATATATATATTACATTTTATATAAGTAAGTTTACATTTTTTAATTAAATGTATTTCTTATATTTGTTACAATGTATATACAATTCAAATATTTTTTTTAAATAAATGTATTTCTTTTATTTTTTTAAATGTATATTAAAGCCAACTATTTTTTTAAAGTTAATTTTATTATTTAATATATTGAACATTATTTTTTGCATATATTAAATAAACGATATTTTGTACATCGATATTTTTTACATCAATATTTTTTCCTGATATTTTTATACTTCGCATTATAAATGTAGGATGTCGATATTGTTTACATCGCTATTTATGACTCGATATTTGTGTATGGGGATATTTTGGGCAACGATATTCTATTAGTGAACCGTATCTCGCAGCCAGGGCAAAGCGGCTGTTCCGAGGAGCTGCGAAGCTGCAATGTGGAGTCTGGCATCATCGACGAGGTGGTCGTCGACAAAAGCCGCGAGGGCCGGTGCCGAGGAAGCATCGTGCAATGGCAGTTCCCAATGCGATGCAGACTGAAGTGGATATGTGGGTCTTTGCAGTTGGTCCAATCCCTGCAGCAGTGGAGATTTGTTGGTTCTGCTGGGATTTGTGCTGCACAACAGAGGAGATGCATCGGTTCTGTTTTGTACGCATATGGATAGGTTTTAAACTACAACATGACTAAACAATAAAGACAAGGGGTAAGTGAAATAGGAATGATCATACCTGACTAAAGAAAGGCATGCAATGAAGCAGCCATCTTTTCAAAATGCATCTTAACACATGCACACACAGACACTACAGTATTGAAGGTCAATATGCAGATATGTTTTTTCTTGCATGGTCACATGCCATTTTTGAGTTTAGCTGGATTGCGGTGAGTTATTATTTTAATTTATCATACTGGGTACTATTAGCAAAAGTTATTATACCAGTCAAGCAGAAATTTGATTAATATATGTGTAACTTTTTTCCAGTTGCCATTTCATGCTGTTGTGATGAAGGGAACTGTCATTTCCAAAAATGTGTGGACTTTGTTAAAATCGTGAAATTGTCAGGGTTGATAAATGTATAAAAATGTGGAGAGGAACACAGTATCAGCAAAAAAGGCTATAAATCTGAAACAATAAATCAGAAATGATTACATTACCATGGAATGTGTGGCCTCTTTCAGATATCATTCTGAAGTGTTTGGATTGTATTCATTGTTCACTGCAGTTGACGGGGAACAAGGTCACTGCACCACAAAACCTTTGAAACTGTTGAGTACATCAGCATTTGCAAATAAGTGCCACACCTACTGGTAGAAAAATCTTTGTGAATTATGCCCTTTGGCTTTATCTATTTGATAGCAATCTCATTGTTCATGCTGACACAAGGCCCTTAACATAACTGAAGCTGATCAATGAAAGAACAGACATAATGGGTTGCATCCATCTAAGGCTTGAACCTGACTATGGCACAAAACACAAACCAAGGAACAAAGCTGTCATCTTTACTGCAACGGATTATGTGGCACTGGAGCCTGAGAAGCCCAGCGAATCTCAGTTATGGACATTGTTTACTTTTTTCATGGGGAAAAGCAAGTATTGTTTGCATTATACCATATGGCACCATTGCTAAACCAATGCACAAATCTCTTAGTAGCCATTCAATTCAAATGGCCTCTAAAGACTTTTCCATCTTCACATGGAGTGCAAACACTAACAGGCTTGGGATTTATGTGCTGAGTCATCTTGTAACAGCCAAGATAATTTGTTTTGATTTTTTGCACACTCCCTCGTTTTGAATCTCCGTAATCACCAGGGTTCTACGGAAATGGCTCAGTTTCTGCTTGCTTCTTTAAATTGAGACAACTGTGGTAAAACGAGTGGCGACATGGCACCAGTCTGTTTTATCAGTTTGATGAGCCATTATAATAATGATGTATGCATACGTATTAGAAGTAGTGACAACACCGTATCAACATATAGGAAAAATGCCCTGCTCTGTATAGGAATCACTAGTGACAATATCCATTTATTATTTTATATACAAAGTACGCTGACACCTTAACAGCACGTGACTGCTATTGTTCAAACAAATGATGTACAAAGAATAATATTGGATTTTACTCTTGTTCTTATTAACTGTTTTATATAAGGTATTAATATATACTTATCTTCAATATTTCCCCTCTATTATATGTACTTGAGGTCATGTGTACGATCACTGAATATCATCCACTTTGACTTGAATAATAATAATAAAAGATATTTCAAACCAAATATGTCACCTGCACACCCTTAAACAAAGCGCAGAATTGATCAAATATCTGCTGCAAGCAAAGGAACACACCAGACTATCTTTTTTATGGATGTATTTCAGTTAAAAAACGAACTCAGACCCTTAAATAGAATGCAGAACTTGTCAAAGTGTGGGAATGACAAGGATCGGGCCCCATTAACTGGATGTAGGCTACTTTAAGTAGTGATGACAACCAATTATATGGAAAAAATTTAGGAGCTAAACACCAGTTTGAACATGCCCAAAACAGGGCATTGTTAGTGCAGCTGTCAAATAGACCTATTGTTAACAATATACTTAGCCTAAGCTTTGGGTCTTCCCCTATTAACCCTTAACTTTCTTTGACCAGCCTCTTTCAGCCAGTGTCTGAAGACTTTGTCAATCACGTCAATGGCATCTTAGCTTAGTTCAGTGAAGTATTTATCTATCACCTCATGGTATTGGCTCTTTTGGTGTATCCTTCCAGTCCACTGCTTGCATTGAACTGGCTAAGGGTCTATTATCAGAGCCCTTTCTGCCCACTTCTGCTGGCTCTCTCTCACTTGTATTACTCTGATGTGGGAAATCTGCCTGTATTAGCACATTAAAACCAGTCCGATTTGCTTTATCAGTGCTTGTTCATGCGTGTGTTCTTCCCTTTAAAATTGTATTTTGAATGGATGAAAGTTAGATTTTTCATAAACAGAAGTTTAAGCCATAAAAATGACTTAAAAGAAAAAAAGTACATTTGGAAAATTTGCTGAAAGAAAGGTGCACATTCCTTTTAATTTACTGCTGTTAATACATTTTATAGTACGAAGAATATGTTCAAAATTGCTTTTTTAAATATTTACTTTATCCTAACTGTGGAAATATGTCTGTAGTAGCATCACTTTAAAACAGAAGAGGTTTACTTTAAACATGTTCTTTCTGAACTGAAGTTGCTAATAAATTAATGTTGAGGTACAAGGTATTGAACTGTGTGCTTAATGTTATTGGATAACTCTAGGCTCCAAATGTCTAGTGCACAATTCATTCTTGGGCATATTTATCAAATATCCCCATAATGCAACTCGCAAGCCACCTTGCTGCTTTGCAGTGTGTGAAAGAGAGGACAGGAATGCACCCTATTTAACAGTATATGACGCTTTGCTGCTCTCTGCGTCCGCTGACGCAAGCTGCTGCCTAGCACCAACACATTCACCCTTACACCATGGTGCAAGGATGCCTGTGTTGTAGGCAGGATTGTTTCTGTGCAGGGAGGGCCACCTTTCTGCACAAAAACAATCCTCTGAGGCTTTTTCCTCTTTCTATGTGTGTTGTAGAATGCAGCACATGTAGAAAGAGGAAACAACAAGGAAAAATAAGCATATATCATCTTGTTACGCTTTGCCCGGGAAGGCGTAGCATTTTGATGCATTCCCAGGCCTACCACTAATGGTAAATCTGGGAATCCCAATATCAAAATACAAAGACCTGGTTACATACTACACACACAAATCCAGTTTTCAAGGGAATGTCACACCATTTCTTTCACTGTGGGACAGGGTTTACTATCTAGTCATACCCATCCATATGTGTAATTTTGATCTATGAAATCAAACAAAACAAAACAGGTCAGCAGCCCACAACACTTTAATTACTATGGGGAGGTGAGTCAGGCAGTGCCTCACATAAGCAACACCAAGGGAGCTACTGGTAGGTACTCACCAGTTGGCTCACTAGGTCATCATTGGCATTTTACTGACACAAAAGGAACGTGACCAAACTCCCAATTATGTGTAGTTTGAGAAAATGTGTATCAAAATAAGGTGATATCAATCTAAAAAACTGAAAACTCTAGCTCCTGGTTATACAAAGCAGGTTGGATATACTCTCCTACCAGGTTAAAACTGAGTTACAGTAACATATCACACCTATCTTTAATTTTGATAGTGTCCATACTCGTTTAAAACAACAGTGTAGACCATCTTAACCTGAACAGCCGGCATGTTTCATTGCTGATTGTTGTGTTGCAATTTCATCAGGGCATGGGGACTCTAATCCACCTCAAGGATGGGCCGGACCTGTAGAGTTTGTTTATTAAAAAAGGAGAAGATAAAAGAAGACAAGGCAAATGACATAGACAACATATGTACAACATTACGTCCAACAAACAAACGTAGCGTTTTCCAGTATTTTATATGGAGTATATTTACCAGGTAGTTGCCAGGTGAAATCCTACCAGCAAGCCACCGGAAACGAGTCACAGAGGGTCACAAACCCCCACAAACAAGAAGGACGCCTGGAAGTTGATATGTGCATATTACAACTATCAAATCTGGGAATGCGCAAAAAATCTATGGGTGGATGTGTGGGAATACCCATGCTTCACCCATAAAACACCTTCCTGGGGCAGACCAATGCCAAGGCAGTGACTTGCGCTGCTGCCTTGCATTACTCCACATTTACCAAGCCACACACGGCCATGCAAATTGGCCTTGCCTGGCTTGGTAAACGTCATTCTAGGTTTTGTGTCGGCCTTGCGTGGCACAAGGGCGACACAAAACCATGATAAATATGGACCTCGATTTGGGTGCACAAAAACATATTTATGTGTATAACTTAGCTCCTGCTTTCCATAAGCAGATAGAATGTAATAGAACAGAACATATACTCCATGGTGGATTTTATAAGGTAAAAAAGGAAAAGGAACAGGAACATGGATGTTCCATGGGAGCACCATGAATGTGGCTGTGGGAAAGGAAGCACACACCAACACAGTCAAACATTTATGTCTGCTCACAATCCTTTGCAATATTTTTCCACCCCTTTTCCATATATAAATAAATATAGTGATAACAGTTGATAAGGTTTGGAAAATTTCCAGGATTTTCATCCTTCCATATTGTATCGGGGTGAAGAGGAAAATATTAATCTATCATACCAGCATCTAAAATATCTCCTAACCAAGAAAAAAACAGTTAAATGTGCCATTAAAAATGTCTTCCCACAGTGGTTGTTGGGGATTGCAGACCCTGTACATCATCTACAAGAGTAAGGGCCTGATGTAGAGTTCAGAGGATGGGTTACTCCTTCACAAACGTGACAGATTTCCCGACTGCTATATTTTAAGTGCATTATATGAAATGGCACTCGTAATAGAGCGGACTAGATATCTATCACATATGCAACAGAGTAGCCCTTCGGACAAACTTTAATCTCGAAGAGGTTGCTTATGTAAATTTATGTGTTGAATATTTCTTGATTGTTACTTCTGGGGACTGATTGACAAAGTAGTTGTGTGTTACTCCAAACTTGAGTGTGACTTGTTCTTACATTAACAAGCCCAATTTAATAAGTATTTACTATGAGTCATTGTGTTTTACTCTAAACATATGCGTAACTTATTCAATAATTTCCAAGAGTAAGACATACTGAAGAAAACATTTTGTACTTCGTCCACTGGTGTTTTGAAAAGCCTAAAAAAGTTGAAAATATTGACAAACCCAAGAAGGAAAATTACAAGGTATAGATTTCCGACTTTCTTAACTAGATAAGCAAATCAGTCCTGAAATAAGTGCAGCCTCAAAGGAATCTTACAGTTCTACTGACTAAAATTCTTAGACATCACGGAGTACTTCAAACATTCTCTGTCTTTATTTTATATCTGCTTTCTGGCTTCCACAAACCTCCTTTTGTTAATGTTTGCGACACTCTTAAGTAAATGTTTATAAAGACATGTGAAGTCCTGCAGAAGCGCAAACTATAAACCAAACAGTTTCTGTTGGAAAAAGCTGTATCCTCTTCCTTAATATTATACAGTGATAAAGCAATGTGTTGATTGAATTCAATAAGCAATGTAATAATCTGATACAATCTAGTAATTTATAATAGAGTGGGCTTCATTGTAGCTGGCTGTTCGTTTATCATAACGCTGATGCTTTACATAGAACTGATATTCAAGATTGGATGCAGAGGTCTTCTCAGAACCTGTGGAAATGTGTTTCCTTTCACAAACCTGACATCATACACAACCATGAATATAGGAGCAAGGGCTTTATCTAGGCTTTTTTGGCTTTAAAAGCCAGAAAAGCGGAGATAAAACGCTCGTCCTATCAGCAAGAGGGTGCTAACATGCATATTCACATGATAGCACCCTTTTTCACTATGCCTACCTTTGCATCTCTAATGAGATGCAAAGTGGGCGTTCCTGACATTCACTACATGTCAGAACATCCATAATGCGGCTTCGCTTTATCAGCAAGGATGCCCTAGCATTTTAGCAGACGTTAGTTTTTGGAGAAAACGTCTGCTAAAATCCTGATTTAGCCACCCATAACAAAGGGGGTGGATTCTGCTGATACGACCACAGGGTCGTATCAGCAAAGTTATCGCCGTTTTGCAGGGAACATCGCTGGAAAACCAGCGATGTTCCCTGCAAAACGGCGATTTCCCCGCTATCGCAGGAATTTTTATCGCCTTGGAGATACGCGTTGCTAATAACGTGATATCTCCGCGATAAAAACCTGCGATAGCGGGCGTTAGGAAAATGAGCGCTAAGCACGCTTTGCGATAGTTATCGCAAAGCGTTGCTAATATGCCCCTTGACTGCTTCCTCACACCAGTTAACCATGTGGACCCAATTCTCAAACCAAGAAGTGGAGGTACAAAGAGACATTTTAATGAGTTACAATATTACTTGTAATTTACTCAATTCAGTTTTGACATTATAAAATGATTCACTGACAGACAGACGTCTGTCCTGTGTGTGAGGAGTTGATGTTCCAGGGTGGTAAGGTCTTGCAGATTTAGCAACACCCAGAAACTTACACATTTCTGGGTTCCAATGCTTAATTTTAGCTGTTAGTTGCAGTGCTTGGCACCGGCACTTAGGGCCATATGTATGAAAAAGTTTACTTGTGCAGCAAGTCACATTATTGTCCTGCGTCCCCGGGAAAGGTCAGGAATGCACCCCATTTCCTTAAATGTCCTTTCACCTTGCGCTGGTGCGCACTGGGCTGCCTAGTGCTAACGCAGGCACCCTTGCACCATGATGCAAGGATGAATAATGAATTAAATAAATAATGATATGATGATGATGACGAAAACAGATTTATAAAGCACACAGGTATAAGACACACAGAACATAGGTCTTAAATAATGAGTGTGCATGTAACTCTTTTTTTTTTTTTAAATCGTCACTAAAAATATTGATAATATTACTGCTTTCCTGTTCTTCGGATAAAGTCCTAAATTTACCTTTGAGAGGTCCTAAACAATGGCCGATTTTTACACTGAAATTAGAGATGTAGCTTTCAAAAATACAGTGTTTATTTTTTCTTTTAGCCTCCATCAAGTGGATTTATTTTTTTCTGTTGTGAAATAAATACTTGCTTTAACATTCTAACTGGGGGTGTAGCATTATTCTAGTAACAATAACACTGCATTATCTCCCACATTGTGCAGCTATAACATTGTGATCTCTGTTTGTTCCGTTCACGTTAATTGTTCTTTACAATGAAATACGAAGCCATAGATGCCCTGCAACCATTAAAAGGAATTGTGTGTTCTTTTTTTGTAATTATTTGCTTGAGAAGTCTCTCTTTGTTTTTCTTAGACTATTTTGAATTCAAGGTCTGAATAGGGTAGGATCCCACCCAAAAAATTAAACGACGCTTTGAGTTTTTCTTTTCAGAACACTGTTATTCAGTCATATATTTTACCCCAATTCCCTGAGGTATAAATTAATCTTTGATTTGAATACAGGCATAGCATTATAGTGCAATATACACTGCAAGAAATTTATAGCTGGCACATACTTAGCTCACGTCACTCACAACAAAAGTAAAACTAGCCTAAGAGTTAATTGTACATCTCAAAACTTACAACAAAAATAGTCAAGATGAAATACCATAACAAGAGCGAAAATCTCATATTTTATATATCTAAAATCAGAAAACGAACATATTAATTAAAGCAATCACAATGATGTCCAAAAAATACAGGTCTTTAAAAGATTTATATAACCTGGATGGCTTTCCATTCCTCATGTGGCCATATGGAACATGGATCCACTTGGCTACCGGTAGGGAAGCTAGAGTGAATTATTACCAGGGTATTCTGATCCACAGATTTGCATGCCTTTGTAAGATTATATTGTTCGATCTTATTATGTAGCTATTTAGACACCACTCTATCTAAGCTATAAGACACCACAACACACCTTCAGTTGTATCCCCGGATGAACTGGAGTCCATTGTGTAGTCAATAAGAAGGAATATATCACCTCTATCGACAAACACAGGCAACAGCCTGTCAGGATTAATTTGCAGCTTGTGCATGCGAATTATATGTACATTGGCCAGACAATGTGAGCTCGTTAACATAATATATTTCTTGGAGCATTTGTCAATCAGAGTTTCACCATCAGAAAATATATATGTGTATGAAAGGTTATTATATAATGCAAGCTCATTGGCTGAAAATCAGAAGATTTCACTAATATAGCTATCATACTCAGGTCGGCATATAACATTAATCCTCAATTCATCAACGTTCTTTACATTTTTACTCACACCACAAAAAAACCTATGGAAGGACCACAAACAAGGGAATGTTTTCTGTAAAACGTTGCAGATCATTAGAAAAAAATGTCACAATGGAAACTACTGTTGTTCAACGAGTAGTCTGCTTTTGGTGACAGTCTTAGTATGTTAATTATCATTTTTTAAAGTACAGGTAAACCTGTGAGGGGTTTGTAATAATTTAAGGGGAGTAAAGTGTTATTACGAGAGCCTCAACAAGATCAAGACTAAAGGAAGCTGAAGCCAAATTTACTAGTGTTCTGGTTGCACACAGTGGTCACAATTTTTGCAACCAAAAAGCTGATTTGCAGACTATCTATGTACTAATAGGTTGGTTTGCAAAATAAATGTATGTGGTAGAAGGGTTAAAATATATATTCTCTTTAAATAAATAGGAAATTATAGGAAATGTGAAATATGACATTCAGTAAACTAAATCAATAGAATCTAAAATGATCATAATCTGAAACTATTAAAAACTCAAGTAACCCGGTAATAAACAAAGCATAGTGAGGCTCCTGTGAAATACAGCTTGCAATGCAGGCAAGACCATAAAATGTTGAAAGGCACCCAATCTTTAGTGCGCTCAGCCACTTAATGCTGTCCATTTTAGTGTAGATCTACATGGAGACTTAGAAATTAGTGCTTTTTAAAACCTCATGAGCTTTAACTAGACAAGGTATCAACTTCAAATCAGTCTAAGTGGATCAGTAAATTGCCCCGATCAAAGGAATGAGTATGTTGAGCCATTAGGAACCACAGGTGGTTGTCATGAGGTCTAATTCCCATTATGCCACAGCTGTCTTGAGCCTTCCGTTGACAGCTAAAAGATTTTGATGAGGCTTTTGATTTCATCTACTACATAGCATTGGGACTTGGAGACATTAATCTTACTATATGAGTTGGATGAAGCCATTTACTCTTACATACTAAAACGCAGTCCTGTTATAAGGGCAGTTTGCTCAAATGAAGCCCACAATCCTCTCTAACTTCTGTCTACTATCTGCACATTGATTCTTGGCTGGTGTTGCAAAACAACTAATGGTGCCCACCATTAGGCCATCAGGTTGGATTAAGTGATGGTTTTCCTGCGTTCCATAGAGTTATAGCAGAGTTGCTCCAAAATCTTCTGTAGTTCTTGCTAAGCTATGTTCAAAGATGGCAAGGTTCTTGATTTACAGTTTTGTGAAGATTTCGTAAACATTTCTCAACTTTTGTGAACTTCAGAAATTTATAGAATTTGTAACTAATCAATTAATGGAAGAAAACTTCCAATAATGATGGGCGCGTTAAAAGGAATGAGCTTATTGGGGATAATTCGTACTAGAAACATTTTCTAGCACTTTTTGTGGACAGAAATGCCCTCTAGAAAGTGCATTTTTCCAAAATTAATCCAATTTATAGGGCAAAGTTTAAAAATGTGTCCACTCTCACTCTACATATGTCTCTTGAACTCATGTGCAGGGATGGGTTTCGCATGGTAAAAATCCTCAAAATATCTAAGGATTGCTTTCCAAAATCCATCTGCTCCCAGGGAAAATGAGAATAGCAGATTGCACAACAAAATAGTCATAATAGAACTCAACACAAGAACCGCAAAACAACAGAACAAAATCACATTGTAATAATAGAGAACAACACAGCTGCACAAACTAACTACAGAACTCATCAGCACTACAACAAAATGTCACACAACAAATGTGCACAAACGTTCTTGTCACGCATTACCACATCCGTACTATAGTGATAAGAGGTGTGTGCAGCAAGCAATGCCTTAAACTACCACCAAGGTCATGGAATACCGCCAGTCAAAAATCTCTTACTATTCCTGCCTACTGTGTCTTAATTTAGCTCTTCCAGTGCTCCCTTTATGAGTCGGCCCTCTGTATCACTTTAACTGCACCTTGCTACATTTCCATCATTGTTCCATTCAGGCCGGAGGAAAAATAAATACATTACATCCAGTTCAAATGTCAAAAGAGTATCTGTTTATGAGTTTGTTACATTTTATGCTTATTATCGAATGGAAACATTTGGCATAGGCAGGGCTTCTGTTTGCAAATACACAGAAACACATCTATTGTAGGCATTCCTAAATGGTCTTCAGGGCATTCTTTGGGCAAGATCAATACTTGGTGAAAAGAATTTATTCCATATTAACGCTGCCAATTGTTCACTCACTAGAAAGTGATAGTCAAGCAGATGTCTGGCCCTGTCAGAGCTCCCAAATGAGATAAGGCAATCTGTTTCATACCTGTGCAACGAACAAGGCCCTTCTCTGGAGGATGCTGTGCATTGATTTTATTGTGCCCCAGGCAAGCCAGTGCCCTACAAAGAAAGCACGTGAAACACATGGGGCTCCACACTGCCTAAGCCCAAGAGATTGCACAGGTTGAAGATGTGCATTATTTTGAAATAAAATAATTGTAATCTGTTTTTACTTATGAAAATCGCAATCCTCCAACATAGAACGCACGGCCAGTCGTAATGAATATGTATGCCGTACCGACATTATCAAAAATAAAACATTCATAATTGAAACGTATGCAGATTTATAGTAACGTCCGCAAAGATTTTACACAGGACATATTGTAGCCTTGTCATTCTGTAGATGTGGCATAATAATTGTCATTACTGAAAAAAAAGAGAGAAAATATTGTTAGATGCTATGTCTGCATTAGCTTGAAACCAAATGGTACTTTGCGACTATGTGAACTTTTATTTTTCCCATTGTTTAATAGAGCCTATGCTTGTTCCAAGTATGGGCTAGGGTGGTCAGCCTCAATTTATCATCAATTCAGGAAACACTCTTGCACACAGGCCAATATACATAATTAAAGAGGGCTGCTATCCAAAGGCAAAAATAGCTGTGACTAGTCTAAAGGTTACTCTCACTCTCAATTACATATTACAAAGTAATATTCCTGAAACAAAAGCAATAGTACAAGACAAAGCCATTAGTAAAGGAATGGGAAATGTCCAATTGGAGCATTGACATACAGGCCAGTGCAATTGTAAGGCCCACTGTCTGGTCCTGTTGATCGCAGCTGTCCCAACCTGCATTTTGTCATTATTTTTCTTGAAAGTTCCTATATTCAAATATCCCTCTTTTTATCTCGTAACCCCAATTGATCAACAGAAATGGTGATCTCCTCACTCCATATCATTAAAGAGACAGGGCCTCATTTTGACATTGGTGGGTGTCCCACTTTCCTTCATGGTGGTAGAGGTGTGTTCTCTGTCACTCTGGCTGGACTACCGCCTTTCATCATTTGAGATCTCTGCTAGCCCTCTGGAGATCTTTGTGCTTTTAGAGGGGCTGTCACCATGGTAGCTACTCAACTAAGTCAGGTCTTTGTTGTAGATGTTTTGACAGTGGAGCCAGTGGGAACACTGCCATCAGAAACATGACAACGCACCTGACTGTCATGTAATGACAGTTCACCTGATTCTAAATGAGGTGGGGAGGACCACCGGTTTGGTGGACAGATGTGTCAGAGCACCCTGACTGTCAAACTCTAAATTTAGCCCACAGTTTTCAGTCCTGAACTTGTATGTGTCAGCTAAATTTCTTCTGGGTCTTGTAGTCTTGGTTTCGTTCACTGAACTAATTAGATAAAGACACCTGATAGCAGTGATCTGAAGGAGATAAATTCAGGACTGGAAACACTGTCCATGATGACATGAAGTGGAGAAGGTCATCCTACCAACACGAGAACTACTTTATCCCCAGGTCTGTTCACTGATGAAGACACCAAAAGTATTCCAATACCTATTCCACAAGGGACTATCCTACCTTGTTTGGTCATGTAGAGGCTGCTGGATTGATGGCCATCTATCAAGAATTGGAGGATATTGCTGGAACATATCCTATCACTCCACTCCGTTGCCTCTCCCCCTCCAAACTCTTGAAATGTCATGATAAAATAAGTTTATGAGATGTCTGGCATGGGGTTCTAATGCACGTTCTTCCCCACACCCGACATCCTGCAGCTTGTCTGATAAACAGAGGATATTTTGAGATCCCAACATATTTTCAAATGAGTAGTCCAAAACTCTAACAGTAATATAAATAAGGTTCCTCATCACCATTGGGACCCTGAAAACAGTAACCACAACCTAAAGATATAAAAGAAATATCACAAAAATCTTTTACATTTGAGAAATTTGTTTCCTTCCAAATCTCATTAGAAAATCTAAGCATTTCACTGTAGACTTTAAAGGTACACCGGTTCAGCAAGCATTCTATTTTTACAGAGGCTGTATATCAGGAAGTGCTAAATTCAGGTATCCTATACACTTCATAATACTTTATATTTTCCCATTGTTTTACTGGTCTATTTACTGCCTATGACAAGAGGATGGTGTTTAACAAATCCTACAAACTAAAGTACTGCCAAAGGCTGCACAGAGTCCTTTTTGTATGACAGAATAGCTGTATGTAGTAAATAGTAGCCACCCATCATCATTATGTTATTGTAAAACTATTTGAGGGCCTACTGTATGACTCACACAAGCTCCCAATTCCTAGTTTTCACCAGACATCATAATTTTAAGGGCCTGATAATAAGTCCCGCTTAGATCCCAAAGAGTTCGGTTATGGGACTTACCTGCCCCATTCCAGTGTTTGGTTACCTGTATTTTTATAGTGCATTATCACCTGCAAATGTATCCTGGCTCTGTAGCAGGTGTGTGAGGCTAGCCTCAGGAGGGCTTATTTATAACCACACCTTCAGCTTGTTTTGGGATTCAAAAAGGGAGGAGGAGGCTCTAACGTGTTGTGGGAAGTCTTTTAAGGCTTTAGGTGCAATGTATGGAAAGGCACAACCTCCTGATCTTCTTTTGTATATGTTTGGGGTGTGTGAGAGTGCCAGAGGTGCCTGGAGAGATGGTGGAAGTGTATGCAGCTATTCAGGTAGGCAGGACCTTTTTTATGAAGTGCTTTGTAAGAGTGGGTGAGGAGCTTGAAGTGATCAAGTTCGTGTACCATAAGACAGTGGAGTTCACTTAGGTGAGGTGTGATGTGGGCCATGTGTGGGAGATTGAGGACTAGTCTTGCTGCAGTGTTCTGAGTGCTCTGGGGTCTTTTTTGTGAGGTGTATAGTAATTTGCGTAACACATGCGGGTGAGGAGGACTTAAGTCTGATGGAAGCATGTTGTGGTGGTTCCACTTTAAAACAAAATACTGGTGGACCCCACCATGCCGGAAAACTACTGTCCAGTTTCGCTGCTACCATTAGTTTCCAAGATCACAGAGAAGTTCATTAATAAGCAGCTGTCAAGCTGTTTAGAGAGCCACAACTTAATCCACAAGACGTAATCGGGTTTTCGCCCCTCATGCAGTACAGTCAGCCCTGTAGCTGGCGATGAAGTCAAACCGTCAGATTTTGATGCAGGCAAATCTGTGGCACTGTTACTATTGAATCTCAGTGCCGCTTTCAACTCTGTGTCCCACAATATCCTGAATGACTCTGGAACTGTGGAGTGAGCCATAAAGCACTGAGCTGGGTCACCTCTTTTTTGCTGGGTATCACAAAAAACGTACCAGTCAAGAGTGCACCAGTTCTAACAAGGAGTTCCGTAGGGCTCATCCTAGAGTACAACATTGTTCAATGTGCTATGGGTTTACCATCATCTCATATACAGATGACATGCAGCTTAATCATCACGCTGTCAAAGAACTCTTCGTACATGGCTTGGTCTTTGTGTCTCTGCCTTTCAGAGGTTGTAAGGTGGATAGACTGAAACCGTCTTTGAGCTCAATGCTGGAAATACAGAGTTTCTGACCTTGGGCAATCACTAAAATATTTGATCCAGTGCATGGTAGCTAAAGGAGTTGTGTCCACAACCTGATCCAAAACTCAGGGTTAAGAACCTGGGTATTTGGTTTGATGGAAAACTGTCTTTTGACAATTACTGCAGTGGCAAGAAAATGCTTTGGACTGCTCAATATATTGAGAAAAATTGTGAATCATCTGCCAGAGCCAGCAAAATAAACTGTAGTTTAGGCTCTGATTGTATCACGACTTGATTACTGCAATCTGATGTATCTTGCAGTCACGCAGGGCTGGATCAAGAGACTACAAAGAGTGTAGAACACTGCTGCGCGTCTCTTACTGAACCTGCCAAATTGTGTATCAATGAGAAGCTGCACTGGCTTACGGTGAGGCAGAGGTCTTTATTTAAAGCCTTGTGTTATTGTAACAAGGCACCTGCTAACAAAGGGCCACAGTACCTTCAATCTCTGGTTATACCCTATGCATCAGGGAGAAATTTAAGATCAACAGGGGAGATGTTGGCATCAGTTACAAAAGTAAAGAGAGCATGCTCAGGAGGAAGTTCTTTTACCTACTTGGCAACGAAGTTGTGGAATCACTGGCGGTTCATCAGGTTCAGTCAGAGTGCACTTTCAGAAAAAAACTAAAACTTGGTTCTTCAGTGTGGGATCTAGGGGAGGCCTGCGGATACCTGTACCTAGTGCTGGGGCACCTCATTTGAGGTAGCTATGCACTTTATAAAATACATTTTTATCATTATTATTGAGTGACCGTTTGCTGGTGCTGTTCGGTAGCCACTTGAAAATCTTTTTCAGGATGTTCAGGGTGTTGATGAGCAGACATGTCCAGTTTGCTGCTTATAATGATTCCATGGTTTCTTGCTTGTGAATTGGGCATGTGAGAGGTGTCCCAGTGTGTCCAATTGCTAAATATGTTGTCATTCATTGGTCAGGAGTTGTTTAGTATCTGAAATCTCCAGGTGAAGCTCTGGGGAAAATGGGGAATACCAGAGGAATCAAGTGTCATACTCATTATTTCCTTGGTAGCTCCCCAATTCTTAAAAGACACATCCATTTTGTAATGGGAGTAAAATCCTCCCTGGCAGAATTACTGACACCCTTGGCATTAGTAACTTTGCGGGTGGGAGTATACCGGGGCATTTTCAGCCTACTCATAATGAGTCTCGAAGTGTCATGAAATTCTAGCTGTAGGGTAGGATCATATAGTGGCTAGCTAGATACTGATATTGATAGTGAAAGTTTGTGATTCACTGTATTTGCTATTGAACTTTACACCAGGGCTCAGTTGGGAGGTCTTCCCTTGTCTACAACTGGAGGTTCAACAATTCATGTCTCACATTTGCAGAGATTTTGATAGGCCACGATGAGGGAAAATACATTAATTATTTAATTCTCCCTCGTGGTCGTCTGTTGAATCCCCCTCAAACCAGCCCACCGCTCTTACCTGGACAGGCCGCTCCTTCTTGGCTTGCTGTGGTTTGTGGTGGTTGTGACTAGGATCTAAGCTCTTCTTAATTACTGGATGAGCTCTATACTACAAAGCACGATTCTGTGGCACCCTAACCTAATGGTATACATGACTTGCATAGAAGACCTTGCTGTTTCTGATAAATATTCATGTTTGACATGTAGAGAGTACTTTAAGGGAAATGTGAAAATGAGGGACTAATTCAGAATATCTGTTTGTGCAAACACAGAAACACATGTGAGATATGTGAAATCACATTTGTGTGAACACCATTTCGTCCTTTGCTCAAAGGGTGTGGGTGGTGGTGTGAGCTTAACCAATGGAAGTTTGACTCCTGATTCACAAAGAGATGCACATCCACTGTGCATCATACCATGCCAGAGTGCTTGCACATTAGCTTCAGTGCCCTTCTCACTTTATCAGCGCCAGCACTGACTCTTGTGCAACTGCCAACTATCCTGCAGGGATGTGCTTGCATCAAGCATTGACAGCAAATGCTAATGACAGTTCCTCTAGAATTTCATCTTTTGTTCTTCGGCATTAGAGTCCTATCTCTGGCAGGATATCATCCCTAAATGACACTGTGTAGCTAAAGCCGATGAATTTGCTGGTACAGAGTATACATGTGGTTGCAGGCTGTGCAGCTGTGCACAGCCAGCTCCACGAAAAAGTTAAAGTTTTCTTTGTGAATGGCAAATTTTCCAATAATTTTGGAAATGTGCATTACAAATGTACTGAACAAATATTTCAACTCCTATTCATGGTCAGGTTGGTGGATCAGGACATGATTGTCAGATGTACGATTGTATGACATGAATTTCAAGTAGGCAAAATGCCAGTGGTAGCTGAAGTGACATCACACACAACTTTACACCAAATAACATCATAGGATAGACCACTCAACTCTTGCCTTTAACCCCTTAACAGCCTCCTATTTTCTGCTGAGTGTCGAGGGGCTGGTCAAGTAGTTAAAACTACAGAAGCATGGCTTTTATATCCCCGTTTACTTTCTAATCGTGGCACTGCCTTCATGACTTGTAAGACAAGTGGTATCAAGTGCCTTGTTGGGGCAGGGCTCTGGCTACTGATAGTGCAGTAAGTGTAGTTCCACCAGGGCCCAAGGGTGTGAGGGCCCTTTGCGTCTCAAATATGGCTGCTTTTACTAACACAACTTGTGTTTTGGGGACATTTTCCTTGCATTCAAATAAGCCAACGACACCCTTGCTATACCACCGGTCAAGGGCATCAAGGGTGGCATCCATGTTGTTAGGAAGGGTTCATTGTTTACAGAGTCTAGACGTGCTATATTCTTTCGATGCACTGTTACTAAACCCCTACACGTGAATCACGTTTCTATATGTCGTTTGTACAGTTCATTAAAAACGTGAATACTTTACTGTTTATGGCTCCAGTTCATCTCAAGGGAGGTTCTTGAACAAAAGATTATATCGCCTTAACATACAAAGTAGTACTTTGCATAAACATCTGAGTGTGACTGCCACTCTTTAGTTGTTCTACTTCTTTTTTAATTGTGCTCATTCATTCATGAGCAACAGATTTACTCTTCCAAATTAAATCATGTCATAGGTCTTTCAGTTATTTCTAGAATATGCTCATTCTCCACAATATTCTTCGCCTTACTTCATGGATGGTTTCGGAAGGGATAGAAATTTAATTTAAAAAAATACTCCAAACTGTACTTGAGTGGGCAAGTGCATAACACCAGAGTTCTATGACGTAATAGAGCCGTAAGATTCCAGAGCATGTGTTTTAGGTCATGAATGAAACTCTAAGGTTGATTGACAGTTTTCTCGTAATGTCCATCTTGTATTGTGCCTGTTTTTTTTTTTTTTTTTTTTTTTTTTTTTTGGAAAACCTTTATTTAACAGTATGCGCAGACAGATACGGGCCTACAACCCTCAGGCCGGCCTCGACAAAAAGGGGCACATCAGCAAGCAATTATACGATTCAGCAGCATATCAGTACAAGCACGAATAGACCAGATTACGTTATACACAATTGTGCCGCCGAGCGCCAGGATGATGAGGTTTAAGTTTTATAAAGTTTTGAAATAAGTCCATAGCAACAGGTCTGGAAGGATCCGAATCAGAGCAATGCAGTTAGGACTATAGTGGGCAACGATCATCAGAAGAGTCAGCAAGCATTATCCGTAAGGTAATCAATCGCACTCAATGAAATCAGGATAGAAAAGAAGCATATCACATGACGATCCCCAAGCACTACCCACAAGTTCCCAATCCTCCCCTCGACCCAAGAAATAAGAAAGGAAAGAGCAAACGAGAAAGGTAAAGAGTAGAAAGGGAGAAGAGAAAGAGAGAAAAGAAAGAAAGAAAAAGGAGGCCCATAGAAAAAAAAACCAACAAGGAAATATACCCCCCACCCTACACGCATGCAGAGGCTACGGCCTACCCCCCCTAGCAGTGTGTCTGTCGCCCCAAAAGAGTACCCGAAATGTAGGAGAAGAGAAAGAGAAGAAAAAGAAAAAGAATGTCACGGTTGATCGGAGGAGGGCCAAGGATCTATTCAATGCAAGCAAAATCGTTACCCGCGGTCACCCAACCCCAGGCCCCGACCTAACACCCTGCTACATGTACCTCCAACAATCACAAGTCCCAGTCCCAGCCATATACATATCAATGTGCAACAAGAAAAACCCCCTTCCTCAGCCTTGGCCCCTTCGAATCTGCAGTCCAACAGAATCCAATTGCAGTACAGCCAACCTGGACGGGATGGGCCACCATGGAGTCCGTTGCAGCAATCGAGGGGTAAGAGACAAGTCAAACTGGAGCGAAGCTCGATAGTAAAGGACCACAGAATGCGCCACTGCTATGCGGTGGCTAGTACAACAGGGAGCAGGACGATGCATAAATCCCAGAGTAGCGGCCGGCCGATGTACAGGAAGCAAGTCCAGGAGGACGCTCAAAAACGTGGCACCAAAGGACAAAGGAGATGGGCAAAACGGCGGCTGAGGCACAAGCTCCGGCCATACCAAGGGAGCAGGATTGTCAGACTCCTCCAGGGCAGAGCCGAGGAGTACCGCAGCGGGCACTGGGACACGTCCCCCCGTCACTGCCACACACCTCAACTCGGGTGATCCACCGACAGTCGACTGAAGATGTGGCTTAACATGCCGCACTGGAGAATCATCATGGCCAGCTGAAAAAGTCCGATCAAACCGGTCCTCCAAACCAGTGGCAGAGTCGCGGAAGGCCAACCACAGGTCCTCCAGTGCTGCCAGGATGTCGCAAAGCCCCAGCGGTGGATCAAGGACGGAGGGTGCTGTTGCGTCCGCCATCTTAGGCAAGCAAACATCGAGCGCCCCGGGAAGCAAGCCCCCTTCACCAGCCATCGGTATCTGGAAGGTGATAAGCTCTCTGCGGGGCCCCGGTGGTGCAGGAAACGTGGAGGCAGCCGGTCGTGGAAAGGCTTCAAGGACAGGGGAATCTGTGGTGCAGGGAAACCCACCGGCGAGACCAGGGCTTCCGATGCGGAAGATGGCGTCCGCTGCTGTAGGCTGCAACAAAGAAGCGATCCCGGCCCTCTCCCAGCTGGGCCGGGATACAGTATACGGGAGCTGGATACAATGTTGCGAGCGGGGCGCGCTGGGCAGCCGAGCATGGAAAAGGCTGCTGTGAGAATCCCAGCGCCGCGCTCCAGGTCCGGTGCACCGGCTCCTCCCTCTCCACAGCGGCCGCTGCTATCGTTGTCGCCGCCGGCCGTCCCCACTAAACAATGGCCCGGCTGCGACCGCTTGGAAGGCCGGAATGGAAACCGGGGCCCAACTCCGCCGGGGCAGCTCCGTTTTCGACCGGAGTCAAAGTATCGTGGTCAGGAACGTGGCGCAGGTACGCGTAGGGCTCGGAGGCGCAGGATTCTTGCCAGGATATCGACGAAGGGCGAAAGGGTCGGCGGAGCCGAAGAGCTAGGCGGCCATCTCGGCTGCAGGCTAGGCTCCTCCTCCTTATTGTGCCTGTTTTGATTGTTAGGCTGGATGAGTGATTCATCCAGGGAAGCAGCATTCCAATACCATTTTTAGAGCTGCTGAATATTTACGGTTTACATATTTGAATAGTAACTATTATAACTATTGACTATTCATACTTTAATAATTGGTAAATAAATTAACAGAGGAAACATCCTTTACAACGCATGCGTTACAACGCATGCCATTACCCCGCATTTTTTACTCCGCAAAATCTTTTACAACTCAGAGCTTTACGCCGCTAACCTTTACAACGCATTCCCCAAGTAAATTGCGTTGTAATGGGGAATGCGTTGTAATGGATTGCGTTGTAAAGCCATCCGTTGTAAAATATTTTGCGGAGTAAAAAATGCGGGGTAATGGCATGTGTTGTAAAAGCGTGCGGGATAAACTGCCCTATTCCTTAACAGTGGTTACATTTATAACTTAGTACATTACATTACATGCCATGTTCACAAAAAACACATATTTTCAAGTATACCATTTGTGGTTACTTGTTCCGTATGCAAAACAGAATTCGAAAAATAGAAACATGTAGGAAAAGATGATTTGTTCAATTAAAAATCCAAAAAAAGAATTATTCAGTTTACATGTGCAGGTAAAAAACAAGGGAAATCCCAGGCTGTTTCTCCAACCCGGCTGTTCAAGACAGCCCAGTTGGAGAAACCTAAGTGTGCATGTGTGTTTAGCTGGCCTGAGATGGCCAGCCAAACACACATGTGCACTTATAAGTGCACAAACCAGTCCTCCTCCCCCTTCCATGGCCCCTCCCTGCACATGCTGGCTGAGAGACAGCAAATGAAAAATAAAACGATTATAGTAAATTGTTTTATTTTTCACCTGATACAACACTAAGGAACTCCTGGATCTGGACCACGGACACCAAAATGGCTGTTGCTTCATCTCCTCACCACAATCATCTTAAGGACCCTTCACCTGCTGACACTGCCACTTCTCCTGCAACAAAACCTACGAAGAACCTCGCGCCACTCCCACCCAGAAGATCACAAAAAACCCTGAACTGCTCCAATGCATCCTGCCCAACGCCCGCTCCCTCTGCAAGCATGCCATGGAAATCTGGTACACCATCACTACCCTTTGCACTGACGTCGCCTTCATCAAGGAAACATGACTCTACTCCTACTCCAACCCCAACATCACAATTGCCACTCCCGATGGTGATACACTGAGACCGCACCAACAAACAAGGGGGAGGCATCTCCATCATCGTCAAGGAAATCATCAGATGCACCATCACCAACAATGATCCCACGCCTCTCATGGAACACATCAACTTCCAACTACAGCCAGACATGAGGCACCCTCACCTATAAACCCCCGGGACTCCGACCAACCTTCTGCGACAACATTTCCAACCTCATCTCCCTGAACATCGAATCTTTCCACTACGCCCTACTCTGCGATCTTCACTTCCACAGCATCGACCCCAACGACGCCAACTCCTTCGTCCTCCAGAGAACCTGAACAACAGTGGCCTCACCCAACTGGTCACCGAACTCAGGCTGGACACACACCAACCCCATTTTTTACCTCCAGGGACAGAATAAAATTCAGCCACACCACACAATTCACCTGGACTGACCACATCATCGAACACTTTTCCATCTCCAACGCCCAGCACATCTTCACCAGGCATTACACCTCTTCCCACCAAAGCTGGAGCAAGGTCCCCAGATCTCAGTGGCCACAGGCCCTCACCACCACCCAAACCGAAGCCTCAGCATACCTCGACCAGGTCTTTCAGAACTTCTCCATCTGGATCACCAACTGCACTGGCAGAGTAGCCCCATTGAAGCCAACAAATGCCAAGAAAACCTTAAAACAAGGCAGCTGCCCTGCCCGAGCTCAGATCTCTCAAGCTCAACTGCTACCAACTGGAGAAGCGTTGGCACATCAATGAGAGTTCTGCTATCAGATCCACTCACAAAAGAGCTATTACTGGCACATCAGGGGCGACAAGAAAGCAGCCATCTCTGACCGGATTGACACCACGGCCAACCACACTAAGAAACTCATCAAAGTAGTCAAGGAATTCCCAAACCCAACAGCCACAGTGAACACCATCCACTCCTCCCAAGAACTCTGCGACACCCTCTCAGACTACTTCCACAGCAAGATCGCCGCAATCTACAAACATTTTAACCTCCAACCCTCAACCTCAATGTCCTCAATCAACCAAAAAGCGAACACTAGCCAAACAAGCATAATGTCTTCCATCCACTCCAGGGCACCTGCCGACCCCTGACCCCACCACCTCTTCAACCCAGTCATCTCGCAACTCACCAGCATCCTCAATGCCTCCATCATCACAGCAACCGCCCTGAACAGATAGAAACATGCAGAAGTCAGACCTCTCCTAAAGAAACCCTCCACCGACCCCAGCAATCTAAAAAAATATCGACTGATCTCACTGCTCCCCTACCTGGCCAAAGTACTCGAGAAAGCCATCAACCAACAACTCAACAAATTCCTGGATCAAAACCACCTACTGGACTCCTCACAATAAGGATTCCATGCTGACCACAGCACTGAGACCGCACTGATTGCTTCAACTGAAGACATCAGAACTCTCTTGGACCATGTAGAAACTGTGTCCCTGATACTCCTCGACCCCTCTGCGGCATTTGACACCGTCTCCCACAACTCCCTCATCAACAGACTCCACAACATTGGCATACAGCAAGACGGTATCTATAGGATCGCATCCTTACTTACTGGACACACACAGAGTATCCAGCTGTCTCCCCACCCAAGAACATCATTTGCGATGTACCCCCAAGGATCATCACTCAGCCCTGCCTTATTCAACAACTTTATGACCCCCCTGGCAGACTTCGTTAGATTCCACAGCCTGAACATAATCTCCTATGCAGACGACACTCAACTTATCCTCTCGCTCACCAAGGACCCCACCAATGCCAAAATCAACTTCTTCAATGTCAGGTGGCAGCTGGACCGGAACCTTCTTACAAACCAAGAATGGCTTAAAGATATGAGAACGTTTAGTCAATAATGTTTTCATTTGAATAGGGATACAGCTTCACTGTTTGCAGCATTGGAAGCTTTAAGGCTACTCTTTGGGGCCAGATTATTGCTTATAAGGCTCAACAATCCAAAAATCGTGCAGAGCGGATAGCTGAGCTCCAATTAGCAGTAAACATAGCCCTTCAGGTTAAGATTATACCTCTGGATCGACAACCCCCTATAGAGAACCATCTTGAAAAAGTCAAGCATGTTTTGAAGGAATTCTTTATTTTGGAGGAAATATTAGCTCAAGGGCTTTTCAGCAACTGGTATAAGGAGAGCGAGATGACTGAGAAATGTCTTGCATTGTCAACCTGGGTTACAGAAGCTAGCTACTGGAGGATTAGTTATAGATACGGCTGAAGTGCCCCAAGTTTTTCTGCAGCATTATAAGATCTTGTATGAAAGCAAATATTTGATCCTGCAGGCCAGTATATCCCAATATTTTCAGTCCATCAGCTCTGTCAGTTGACAAATTCCCAGGTAGAGAAAATGGCCTCTAATATATCAGAGGTAGAGGTTCAGGAAGCTCCTGACACAATGCCTAGTGGGAAGGCATGCGGCAATGATGGGTTAATTGTGTAGATTTTCAGAGCATCTGCAAGTGAATTTATACCCTTTTTGACATAGTTGTTTAGGTTTGTTAAAGAGGGTGCGGAAGTCCCCTCATCCTTAAAGGAGTCTACAGTTTTTCAATTTTAAAAGAAAGATAAGAACTCAATCAATGTCAATTCATACCGACCAATTACCTTTTTGAAGAAAGATTTTTGGCTTTTGTGGGCTATTCGTACCACCTCTGCATCCCAGGCATTAATACAGACCATACAGGGTTTGTCGCTGTTTGGGTGATGTCAGCTAACACAGGCTTCCTAATTCAAATACTGGTCTTCTTCGCTGCTAACCAAACTCGTGCAGCTGTAATAATGGTTGATGCAGAGAAAGCATTCGACCTGGTTAACTAGAAGGCACTTTTTTATGGGCTTGCGAGGTTTGGATTTCCTGCTCAATTTATCTTAATGCTGCAGAATCTATATCAAGGGGCAAAAGTGACTTTTTTGTGATTTCTGAAGGGGGTAGTAGATATAAATAGGGGAACGCATCAGGGATGTCCTCCATCCTAAATTGTATTTACTTTCATCATAGAGCCCTTGTCTGTTGGCATTCGGGAGAATGCAGGGATCAAGGCCCCTGTAATGTGGATGCCTAAATTAAAAATATTTGCAGATGATATTATCCTTTATATCAGGCCAGAGAAGCAGATCTTTCATAGAGTGTTAGATGCGTTTGAGTAGTTTAAAAGGAGATAGGGGGCTATAAAATTAACCAGAAGAAAAATGGACTGCTTCTTTTCAATACTTCAGTTAGTAATCTCCCTGCTTCTCTTCAGCAGCAAGCCTGCTCCCAAAGTCTAATACTTTATCTGGGGACCTTTGCAACAAAGAATTACTCCCAGATTTATCAATTAAACTATGTTGTAATGCTGAAGAAGTTCAAGGGCTTGCTGAACCTTAAACTAGTTGGTAGAGTAGCCCTTATTAAAATGTCTATTTTACCTTTGCTGCTATTTCTTTTTTCAAATGTCCCTATAACAGTTAATAAAAGCTATTTCATGGAACTTTAAGCACTCTTTAGGCCACCAGGATAAAACTCCCTGTACTTCAATTAGATATCAGTCAGGGTAGGTTGGCGTTACCCAATGTATAGACTTACTATGAAGCATCATTTTTAGATGCTCTAGCAAGATCAATAGAAGAAAAGAAGACGGACGGTCAATCTTTTTTTAATAGACAAAATGTTCCAGGAAGCTGAAACCCAGTTGCTGGTTTTTATTAAGACAGGAAAATCCCCAAAGAAAACAAGATACAAGGTTTCACAGTAGATGGGTGCCGGACTCCGATTAATTTATCTATCTAAACACATTTCCTTAGGCAATGAGTATATTAGATCACAAGAGTGTAAATATGATGGCTTGACAAACCATATGGTCAATTAAGATTTTGGAAGCTTGTGGCTTTAAAGCGTTGGGACACTTTTTGTTGAGTGATAAATGCATTACATGGCTAGAATTGCATGCTCGGTGTGATGATCGTTGCAAGCTGTTTTTCTTGGGCTTTCGGCAGATGACACCTTTTTTTTGAAGAAACACTGCTCGGAATCTAGCCTAAAAACCCACCTCCCATATGCTCAAACTTAAGTTCAAAACTCAAGGTAATTGAAAATTGGAATAGGCTACTAAGTGATCAGGGAGTCAGGCACCATGGGCAAAGATTTTTAGAAAATATTAGACTGTCCACACAATGCACGCTCTCAGAGACAGATTGGCAGTCTATTTCGCTAATAGGTCATAAGGATTTAACAACAGTACATTTCAAGAGAATGACTTTCCTATCTTGCTGGTTGGCTTATTATATCCCTACAGCCCTCCACAGAATGTACCCGGTGGTGGAGGATCACTGCTTTCGATGTCAGCAACAGGGAATGGGGGCTAGGCCTCATATTTTTTACACTTGCCACATGCTGTAACAGTTTTGGGAAAAGGTCTTCTCTGCAATTAGTCTTGGTCTTCAGATTAATATAGACCCGGAGGCTTGTGTTTTTGGTTGCGTTTGATAGCAAGAGCCAGGGTTCTGGTATTGGCAAGTGGGGGCAGGTTTTTATATTGATAGCTTCTTTATCTGCTTGCTCTTTGATTCTACAGAAGTGGAAAACATCTAGGGTTCCAACATACCAAGAGGGGTTTCAATAAAATGCGGAGGATGCAAAAGTTTGAGGAGGCGTGTGCAAGACGAGTGGTGGTCTTAAAGAGATTTAATGTCACATGGCAGTTTTTGGTTATAATAGAAAAGGTGGGCCCTGACTTGTTAAAGCGCAATTGGTGATTCCATGAGAGCATTGCTGCAGAGGCCAGTGATCTGTAATTTACTAATCAAACATGACGTCTAGAGTTGATCATCAGCTTTATGGTATTGCCATCTCTCAATGTTGCTTATTAAGAGTGGGGCGTAAGGCTGTTTTTACTCTCAATAGGGGTATTTATGACTTAGATGGCCTGACCAGATTGTTTTTAGTGTTCATGACTGCTATTATAGTTGTAACCTGAACTTTTGTTTTTGGTAATCACTGAATGAACAAAGCAACTGTACCAGTGATGGTGATTCAATATTTTATTCGTACCGTATAATTTTCTCTACCGTTGAATGAACCAAGTAACATTTATTGATTACTACTATGGATTTTCATTATTGTCATACATTTATTGTGGCAGCTTATATATGTGCTTCCCTGCCAGTTCCAAAAGCTATTCTCAGGTCATTTGTACTGTGTATATGTATATATATATATATATATATATATATATATATATATATATATATATATATATATATATATATATATATATATATATATACATATATATATATATATATATTTGTATTTGATCTACGATTCTAGTCAATAAAAATAAAAAGTAGATATTCAACATTATTTTGGATACTAGGGTACCGATGTACAAACCTGTTTTGTGGTCATAAATACAGTGATTTGCAAAATAGGTGTGTTTGCAACTGCAAAATAGATTTTTACTATCTAGAAATCCTATTTTAGGAGTTGGTAAACATTATTAACTAAAATAGGATTGCGAATGGAGACCGAATATCCATTTAAAAGAGGCGTACTGTAGGCTCCACTTCCAAATTGCAAATCAGTATGATATTTATCAATGTTTTGTGACCATTAACCAGTAGCAAAACATTGAAAAATGACTGACTCCCGAGTTGGGATGGTAAGCCAACATTGTGATTTGTAAAAAAAGTGAATACAAAAAATTGTTGGGAAGTAGTTAGTGGTTCAGGGGTCCATTACTAATTCCAACACAACCTTTTTTATTTTTTTTACACAAAGCATCTTATCCTTAAAGGGAAACAAGCTTCAGAAAAAAAGTTGACCTTATTTAAATATGATCACTTGAATGGCAGTCTGCTGACACAAGCAGGCCACCATCTCTGTGATGACATTCAATTGGAGTGAGTCACAATTTGTGACCTAATTAATTATTATTAATGGTCTAGTTTGGACTGCAACCCACTTTTGAATGGGTAATGTGTGAACAGATCTACTAGTGCATCGGTCGACCCCAAAATTCCACACTGATCGCAGACATATTCCCAGTAGTATGTCTGAAAAGTTGCCCGAGTCTTAGGGGGTGATTACGATGGCTGACGGACTTCAGTTTGCCCACCATTGTATAGGGAAGTGGGACCGCCCGCCTATAAGGCGGTGGTCCCGCAAGGCTGATTACAATGTGACCCCCACCACGGCGGTTGCACTTTCCGTATTTTACATTGTGGTGGATGCTGCTGGCTGCAGCAGCCACAGCAATGTAAAAACAGCACATTTCACATTCCCCTGCACTACGTGGCAGGCACCATGCACCCAAAACCAAAGTGCCCGGGGGAAAGGGGGTCCTGCTACTGGCCCCCAATAATCCATCCCCGCCAGCCTTTCCATGGCGGGTGAACCACTATGGAAAGGCTGGCGGGGATGGACCATCGTAATCCCTACGGTGGTGCCTGGTAGGCACCGCCACCATTTCAGGGATAGGGAGGACCTCAGCCACATCGGCAGGCTCGAGGAGCCCATCGGATGCGTGGCGGTCAGAGTTTCTGACTGCTTCTGCACCGCCCGCCATAATAATATGGCCGGCGATAAATGGCCTCACAATGGTAGTGAATCTGCCACCAAGAGCCTGCCAGTGGCGGGTTCACCTCCATCGTAATCAGCCCCTTAGTTTTCCAAATGTACAAATTAGAAGGTTATGTGACATTCCTCAAAGCAAAGATGTACACAAAATATATCTCTGCATGGGGGAATGCATTCGGATGTTCAGGTCCTACAGACCATAATGATAAGATAGATGGAAGCTCACAACTAATATCATCAAAGCTGAACTTTCCACGTTCCCTCAATTGGTTGAAGAGGAAGTCATTGTTGTCGGAAGTTCAGTCTCACCACTCAACCCTGCTCCAATAAGTATTCTATTAAGAGGGGGGCATGTGATGATTTCTACCTTGAGAGATATGTTCAATCTGTCTTTGAATAATTGCAGTATTCTTTAGAAATGGAAGCATGCTATTATTCGCCCTTTGCTCAAGAAATCCACTTTGGACTCTGAGATGGTAGATAATTAAAGACCCATATCAATACTCCCTGGAGTTAGTAAAATTCTAGAGACGATGATAAACGGGCTCCTTACAAAATAATTGGAAGCCAACAAAATCCTTCATCACACTCAAACAGGCTTTAGTTCTGGTTGCAGCACAGACATTGCACTGCTAAGGGCCACGGAAGATCTTAAAATGGCCCTGGATCAAGGTGGCTCAGTGGCACTGATCCTCCTTGATCTAAGTGCTGCTTTTGATACAGTCTCCAATCCCATCCTACTCCATCGATTGGAAGAATTGGGCATCAAAGGGAATGCCTTAAAATGGCTTACATTATTTCTAGAGAAGCAAAGCTTTCAAGTCAGTGAGGGGCCTTTCATTTCGTCCAGGCATCAGCTGAAATGTGTGGTATCAGAGGGCTCCTCTCTGAGCCCCACACTTTATTATCTGTATTTCCGTCTTTCATATGATATCATCTCCTCATTTGCCTTTTCAATAGTAACGTATGCAGACGTTACTCAGAAGATTGGCTTGCTATCACCCGATATGGACAACACCTCTATGAGACTCAATAACTGCCTAGAAAACATGCCCGAATGGATGGTAGCTAGCTGTTTAAAAGTATATGCGGAGAAAACAGTGGTTATGGGAGTTGGAACTAACCCAACACTCTGGAACCAAATTAGCTGGCCTCTGTCTGTAGAAGAATGTCCAACCCACAACCTGGAAGTTAGAAGCATGCAAAAAACCCTGGATAAGCATCTCTCCATGGCCTCCCAAGTAAAGAAGGTGGCGGGTAGCTGTTTCGGCCTCCTAAGAGCTTTGAGGAAGACTCTGAAATGGCTCCCGTTGGAGTGACAAAGGATCATGATTCAAGGATAGATCTTTTCCTGCCTTGACTTTAGCAACTCACTGTATGTCAGCAGCCCAAATTTGGTCATCAAAAACCTTCAGTTCATTCAAACCACTGCAATTTAAATACTGTTTGACAACCCCAAACACTCAGTCAGTATGTGCAGCGTTTAAAGCTCTCCACTGGCTGCCCATAAATTGTAGAACACAATTCCAGAAACTTTGAGCCATGTTTATAAAAAAATGTCGGAGCACGGTGCTGCGCCAAATTTGGCAATGCCACTCTCCGACACTTTGTTAACAAAGCAATGCACTGTATTTACAAGAATATGGCTCACTCTTGTGTTTACCCTAGCGCTGGCATAAAAAAAGCTGCCCAGAGCAGGCATCTTGCCGCCATAACGCAACGGTGCCTGTGCTGCAGAGGCGAATATTTATGTGCAGGAAGGGACACTGTGTTCTGCAGCACACACAGAAAGAGTAAATCACCATTATTGATTGTTTATATGCAGGAAGGGACACTTTCCTGCACATGCTCTTCCTGTATGTGCTGCAGAACACCATTCTAAGACCACGTATTCCCTGGTGTTTGCTTTTGGTGCTGCCTCAGCCTTGTAAATCTGGGACCGTGTCAAAAATCAATGGGTGTTGCGGTGGAACGCCTACTGTAACACCCATTGAACACCCCTTTGCTGCAGAGGACTGTGGTGGGAAGGGGCATATTTACAAGGTGGCGTTAAGCTACGTTAAGTGGCTTAGCGCCACCTTGTAAATATGGGAAATGGCGCTACACCACCGGAGCATCAAAAAAAGTGACGCTCCAATGCCAAATGGGGCTTGTAAATTTGCTCCTATGTATAATACATCAGGCAAAACAGAAAGATGTTACATATGTGCTCCATCAGCTGACACCTCTGATCAGACCACTAGAGCCCTCAAGTCCACCAATCTTGGGGGCAGATTTATGAGCCCCTTGCGCCTCATTTACGCCGCTGTTGCGTCACTTTTGTGAGGCAGCGGCGGCGCAAATCCTGCGCCATGCTGCGGGGTATTTACAACGTGACGCATCTGGGAGATGCGTCACGTTATAAAAAAGCCCTGCGCCAGCAGTAGGCGTACCTGTGCAGGGGGGGGCGTTCCGTCACAGGAGCGCCTCCTAAAAGTGGCCGAGTGAAATCTACAAGATTTCACTCAGTCACTTTTGAGCCCATGCTGCGTCAAAACCCTGCGCCTGCTTGAAGCTGGCGTAAGGATTGACGCAACATTGTAATGATAGGGCACCCCCGAGCCTTGCTGGAGCTGCGTCGCGCTTGCGACGCAACTCCAGCAATGCGCTGCCTTTCAGACAGGAGATGCGTCATGCATCTGCCCATCCGAGTGCCACGGTGCGCCGCATTGTAAATGCGGCACATCAACGGTGGCGCACGGGTGGGCAGATGCGTCGCAACTCTTCTGGCGCATCTCTGCTGATTAGCAGAGATGTGCCAGACGTCATAAATCTACCCCTTGATATTTTAGTTATCCCCAAAGTCAAGAGAGCTAGAAGTGGAGGTTACTCCTTCACATATCTTGCACCTAAACTCTGGAACTCCTCAACTATCAGCCTGAGAATGGATGACAATTTCATAACTTTCAGAAAGAAACTAAAGCCTTATCTTTTCCCCTAACCTTTCTTTTATCACCCTCACTACATCTTGAACTGACATCGCTGGGAAGCCCGGTGTCAACGGCGGTTAGAATAGAATATTATAATGTCCTATTACTTACCGGTAATCTTCATTACTCCTGGTCCCGTAGTCCTCGTCCCATTCCTTACAAAGTGGAGATTACTATCTCCGCGACAGAAAAAAAGAACAGGAGCATGCTGGGATACCTAACCCACTCCTTCCCGCTGGGAGTACATAAGCGGTACCAGCCCAGCATGCAGCCTGAAAATACCAAGCCAACAACCGGAAGGCCGGCCGCCAGGGAGGGAGGGAGGGAAGTAAGGAATGGGACGAGGACTACGGGACCAGGAGTAATGAAGATTACCGGTAAGTAATAGGACATTACCCCCAGGTCCCTCCGTCCTCGTCCCATTCCTTACAAAGTGGAGAATACCAAAGCAGAGAACCCGGCCTACCGGAACCCCACCAAAGCCAGGGGCACCAGACCGAGAAAAACGGTCCCCAACAGAAGCAAAAGGGAGCCCACAAGAAAAGCAGGCAGGAGAACACAACCAGCCATGCCTCCAACCAAGCCGAAAAGAACCCAGACCCCAAAAGAAGCAGGGGACTAGCAAGAAAGGACCGCAAACGAACACAAGACCCCCCAGGAAAGCCCGAAGGAGGCCCCGCACTCAGAAGCAAGACCCAAGGGAACCCCCAGAGGGGCAGAAAGAGAAACCACCACCCCGAACCACCAGGGAAAGGGAACCCCAGAGAAGCGGAAGCGCCCCAAAGGAGCAACCCAGACAGGAAGGACAAACAACCCGGGAGAAAAACCACCAAGGGAGAAGCCCACAGCCCCAGGCAGCACCAAGCAGCTGCATCAAAAGGGACAAAACAGCACATCCAGGCCCAACGCAGAGCGCCCGAGAGCAGGACGCACAGGGACACGAACCCAGGAACCCACCCAAGCAAGGCCAGGGAGAGCAACAAGCGCCACCCAAAGCAGACTCCACACACGGCCAGCAAACAGCCAGGAGAGAACAACCAAGGGCCGAACACAGAATCGGGGAAACAAACCCCAGAACCGGGAAGGAGAAACCCCCACCAACCAAGAGCCGACCCACAGGTCAGGAGGACACCAAGGAACCACCCAAGGCGAACCCCAAAAAGGGGCGAAACAGGAACGACCAACAAGGAGGCCAACAGCCCAACAACGCAGGCAGCCCAGAAGACCCAAGAAGCCAACCGGACAACGGACAAGCCAGCCAGCCCGGAGGCCCCAAAACGGAGCAGCAGAACCCGAAAGGAGAGGCAAAGGGTCAACTGACCTAAACCCAAAAACCCCAACCAAGAAGGGACCAGGGACCGGCACCAAAGCAAGCCAAGCCACCAAGAGAGGAGAAGCAGCCGGGGAACAGAGAGGGAGACCGGCAAGCCACAACTGGCAACCAACACAGAGGCCACAGCACACCAGCCAGGCGCAAAGGAGCAGCTCAGGAAAGGACACAGGACCAACCCGGCACCCAGACCAACAGGGACAGAACCACCGGCCAGCAAGAGGCCAAAAAGAGGCCCAAAAGCACCAGAGAACGAGCGGCCAGGGAAGAACCCAGGCAGGGACCCAGGCAGGGAACCCGCAAAGGAAGGCCCAAAAACAAGGACCGGAGGGAGGAAACACATCAGCACCCCGGAACACCCCCGGCACCCCCAAACCAAAGGACAGGAGCCCGGAGAAACCAAAGGCGCACAACCCCCGGGGGGAGCGGGCACATACCCAAAAAGGGAAGAACAAAGCACGCAGAGCCAGCAAGAGCAACGGCCAGAGACACCACAGGCCGAAAGCAGGCCGCACGGGAGCGAGAAACAACCAAGCCCAAGGAAAAGGCCCACAAGGGGAAAACCAGAGCCCCAGGACCCAGGCAAAGCCAACCACCAGCACAAGGCCGAAAAAGAGGAGCGGGGACACAGCAACGTGGCCCACACACAACGGGAGGCTAGACCACAACCGGCAGACCCACCAACAAAACCACAGGCCAAGCCCAAGAGAAGGCACGGTGAGGAGGACATCGGGAGCGGCACCCAAAAGCATGAAAGAAGGGCACAGGGCAACCCGAACCCATTTTCAGGGAGAGGCACAGAAGCAGTGCACCCAAGAAACAAGGAACCACCCAGGCAGAAGCCAAGGAAGACCCACAACACCTAGCCACCACAGGAGGCAAAAGGAGCGGCAGCGAGAGGCAAATGACCGCAAACCACAAAGAAGAGACACGAGGGGAAAGGAAACCACAACAGGAAACCAAACCCCATCAGCCAACCCAGCGCACCACAACACAGCACCAGGCAAGAGGGAAGAGGCAAGCAGCAACACCAGCCAGAAAGCCCACCAGGAAAGCCCCGGAGCCAACAGCCAACCAAGGCCAAGACCCACCGGAACAGAGGGAAGGCACAACAGCCCCCCCCCCCGAGAACCCAAGAAACAGGGAGTCCGGAAGCAACAAGGACCCAGACGCAGGATGCAAGAAGCAACCCAGCCAAACACAAGCAGAGGCCAAGCGCAAAGTAAAGGAGCCTCAGACGGGGGAACACCGGGGGCCACAGGCCCACCGCCCCGACCACAACCAGCACGAAGCACACCCACAGGGAACCTGCCGGGGAAGGAGCCCACCAACCCAGGCAGGAAGATACGCCGGAGGGCAGGAGAGAGCGAACACAAGGGCACCGTCGTGCCCAGCCGCAACACCAAGACAGGAGCAGGCGCCAGCAGGGAGGGAAGGCCACAGGCCAGGAAACCCCACACGTTGAAGCACAGAGCACCGGACAGGCACAGGGGGGCAGAAAAAAACAAGGCACCCCGAGCACGGGCCACACCAACACCCCTGGAAGGACGCAAGAAGCGCCCAGCACCCTGAGCCGCAGGCAGGCACCCAGACAGGCACGCACCAGGCCCGGCTATAAAAGAACAGGCAGGAACCAACAGGGCGGACAGGCAGCAGGCTGAAGAATCCGTGCGAACAGACAACCAAGCACCAACCAGGGGGAAACAGAAGCACGCAGGGCAGGAAGGCTGGAAGCCCACAGGACAGAGGAACGAACCAGGACGAACCTCACCAAAAAATGAAAATAGCCCAGGGGAGCAGAAGCGAGCACAGGGGAACGGGGGACAGCCACAGCACCCGCCCGCCCCGGCACACCCCCATCAGTGGAAAACAGGGAGCCAAGGCCGCAGGCCAGCACAGCAGAAGAGCGCAGCACATGGAAGAAAGAAAAGCGGCACCCACCAGGGGGACAGGCCAACCCCATAAAACAGAGACCGTCCCCCAACCCCTCCGCCCAGACGCCATCCAGCAACAAGCGACGAGCAAGCGGAAACAAGGAGTTTTAAAGATGAGAGTGAAACTTCGCCACCTTATGCCACTTTGACAGAGGTTGCAGGACTCGAACCCTTGTCCTGTGAGACCCTTCACAACCGTAGGCACAAGACTTACCATTGAGCCATAGCTCCTGGTGACAGGGAACCCAGAACCGGAGGAGGAAGCACCCCCCCCCCCGCAGCACCGGGCAGCAAGGCAGAGACACAGCTCAGAAAGCCACGCAACGCCCCCAACCCAGCAAGCAGGAACAGGGAGCGCCATAAGCCAGCATGGACAAACCCCAACAGGAATCAACCAGCAAACGGTGAGACCAGAGGACGCCAGGCCCCAGAGTAAAAATCTCCTGGCAGCAAGCACGGCGAGAATACCCCCGAAGCAGCCAAGCAAGACCCCCAGCCAAGACCGCCAAAGCAGCCCACCGTGCACAGCCAGACCCAGCAGGCAAAGCACAGAGTCAGGGGAACAAGCATGGAAGAAATCGGAACCGCTATGCGATACTCACCACAGGGGCAGGAAGAGCACACCAAAAGCGCCCTGCCCCCAAGACCCAGCCCAGGCGCCACCAGCGCCGGGCGAGGAAGAGAGCTGCAGCCACCGGTCAGACATCGACCCCCATCAAGCATCGTCCCCGCACCAACCACAGGAACAGCAGGGGCACTGGTAGGAAAGGAGGCGAGCAGCACACCAAGGGAGACCAGGAGCACCGCCCGGCGCAGCCCCTGGACTCCCATATCATCCACAGCAGCGTGTCTTCCAGCCAGGCCAAGCCGTAGGAAGACGCGCGCTGGAACCCGGAATGAATCCAGACATCCGGCGCCCCAGCCGCAAAGGGCCGGGCGCCAATCAACGCGACTCCCAGCAAGCCCGGCAGGCCAGGAGACGCGGAAGAGGATGTCGAGGACAGCCCAGCAGCCCTACGAGACATCCATCGAAGAAATCACAGGTAAGTTCAGACACGTCCTAATCTGTCGGAAGACAGAAAAAAAGAACAGGCTGCATGCTGGGCTGGTACCGCTTATGTACTCCCAGCGGGAGGGAGTGGGTTAGGTATCCCAGCATGCTCCTGTTCTTTTTTTCTGTCGCGGAGATAGTAATCTCCACTTTGTAAGGAATGGGACGAGGACGGAGGGACCTGGGGGTAATGCACACTTTTTTTCTTTTTTTCCTCTTAATTTTCCTCAGGAAAAACATTTTCAATACGGAGAAGCCCCTCCTCTCTTCACCACCATAAAGTTCAAATACCATTCCCATCCTGGATAGGAGTTAAATTAACCATTCAGCAAGCGTAGAGTATTACAGAATAAGTAATGATAGAGGAACTGGGTGGCAGGTTCTGTGTTTATGGGCACTGTACATCGCAGATGGTTGTTTACAGAGTTTGTAGGGTGTACACAGTTGTAAACTGGAAGGGATTGGCAAGTGCAATGCAATTGATAGGAATGCCACATAAAGACGTGTACAAACTGTAGAATGACCAACCTCAATGGGGAACTCATGCTTTAACAACAAGGAGCTGGCCTGACAACCTGCTGTTTGCCACAGAACACCGCTGACAACACACTGATTCAACTGTGAGGAGTAAACTAGGAGAAACAAGACACAGGACATTTGAACAACAGATTAACAAGTGACATGGAATTGGGACTCCAAGGAAACAAACAGGAGAAAAACAACAAAGATGAAGGAACGAAGTATCGATGTTAACTAAGCATAAGCAATATGTCACTGCAACTAATAAGTTTTATTTATGACACTGGATCTGCAATTGACCACAGACCCAAGACGTGAGTAGTGCAGGGGTCTGCAGTTAGCAGTCTAGTGTTCTGAATCTTCTAAGTTTCCACTATTCTGAGTTCCATCTTCTACAGCCTCCCAGAGCAGGTCAAGTGGTGTATCTGTCTCAACCCTTAATCTTGATGCTAGGGTATAGGCAGGGATACAGGTGCCAGTGTGTATATAGGAGTAGCATTAACATGATATTGGTAGTCATATGAGTAATAGGATTCAGGCAGAGTTAGATTTAAGAGGATATAGGCACTTCTCGAGTTACAGTGGTAAAGGCAGTCATAGTGATGACAGGTGTAGGAAATATAGGGACTAGGTAGAGGTACAAGGGTAAAGACAGTTTTCGAAGTACTGGTGTATATGTGTGAGTAGTGGCAGTAGGTTATACGGGAGGAAGAGGTACAAGGGTGCAATTGCAGGATATAAACTAGGGGATATGCAGAAGGAAAGGTAAAAGTATACTATTATTGAAGTATGAGTAGCAGTAGAAGGGTATAGGCAGTGGTAAGGGAAAAGAATGTTTGCAGAAGTTGAGTTATTATATTTAATTAGAGTTAGAGCCATTAGGGTAAAGGCAATTGTCTATGCACAGTGGTGTAGCTGTAGGGTATAAGTAGGGACAAGTAGGGACAAAGGTAACAAGTAGAGGCAAAAGGCACAGAAAGTAGAACATAGGTTTGATCAAGGTACCTGTGTCTAGGTAAAGAAAAATGAAAAAGGGACAATGGTATAGGCAGGAGTAGGCAACAGGGATAAAGAAAAAACTGTTGTGAAAAAAGGGAAAAAATTATAGCGATGAAAAGAAGAAATAAATAGAAGAAGAAATAAAAAGAGAGTAGACAGAGAGAGGGGGAAAGGAGGGTAGAATGAGAAGTAAAACATAATTTATGTTATCCTGTAAATACAGATTATAGGAATTGTTTTGCTACACATTACATTAACCAAGATGGATTTAACATTCTGGAAATGTTATTCATTTGACTTTTAATATTTCCATGCTTAGCATCAGCTGATCAGCCACAATATCTACAAATAATTGATTTAAATGGTTTTACTCCACATTGAGACATTATCTAGGAAAGTAACGTACTTGTTTTCATGTATGTCTTGAGTTTCAATCAACTACATGTAGAATCAACTTAAAGATGAAGATCAACCATATATGTATTTGTATTTTATTAAATGAGAAAAAATAACAATTGATGGACAGAATGCAGAACAATGTCATACATTCACCCCAGTACAGAGATCTGGGCCTAAATCCATAATTTTTTAGCTCACCATGCCATTCCAGTTTGGACCGAGCCATATGCAAATCAGTCTTGACCCTGCGCCCAATGAGAAGTCCAGCCCGAACTGCACTCCGTCCATCATCTCCTTGTGTTTGCTTTGTTCGCCCTAAGTTGGCAGGGTATGCCCAGATGTGGGTCCCTTGCTTACTTTGCCACTGGATTCAAGCTAGCCTGGCTGACGAGGGCTGTTAGCCCCAAACCGGTCCCAGGATGCTTGTTTACGGTCCAGGGAAGACATGGTTTGGCATTTTGGGCTGGACTGTTCCCATGAGGCACAGGGTCAAAACTGATTTCATATAGCTGTGTCTGAACTGGGGTGGCAGAATGAGCTAAAGAATGATGATGGATTCAACCCAGATCTGTGACTGGGGGTGAGTGTTTGAAAAGTTTCAGCACTCCGTCCATCATCTCCTTGGGTTTGCTTTGTTCGCCCTAAGTTGGCAGGGTATGCCCAGACGTGGGTCCCTTGCTCACTTTGCCACTGGATTCAAGCTAGCCTGGCTGATGAGGGCTGTTAGCCCGAAACCGGTCCCAGGATGTGTGTTTCTGTTCCAGGGAAGACATGGTTTGGCAGTTCGGGCTGGACTGTTCCCATGAGGCACAGGGTCAAGACTGATTTGCATATAGCTGTGTCTGAACTGGGGTGGCAGAGTGAGCTAAAGAATGATGATGGATTCAACCCAGATCTGTGAATGGGGGTGAGTGTTTGAAAAGTTTCAGCACTCCGTCCATCATCTCCTTGCATTTGGTTTTATTAAATTAGCACAGTTAATTAAAACCATTGTAGTGTAGACGTCTCCGTGGCATCTTAACTGCATAAAAACAACGAGACGCAACGTCAGGTTTAGGGCGCATGTTACAAACAAAACACTCTTAAACAGTACCCGTAACAGTAATTCAAAGCAGCAAATTCAAAGATAAAATGGATCTTGTAGCTCAAAATAATGAAAAAAAGCTAAAACATTTTGTAAAATAGTCTGTAATCTGTTTTTGGGGAGGAGGGGCCGTTTTTGGGCAGCAGGAGAAGGAGAGAGCAGGTTATCCAAAAGTCTCACATATTTTCCGGACCTTGCGAGCATTTGTATATCGGTACAAATAAGACAGAGAGCAGATGCCTCCCAGCAAGTGTGGATGCCCTTCTTCAGATATAGTGGTTTGAGGAGGAGCCTTCTAGGGGCATCTAGGGCAGGGCAGCAGCATAAAAGATGTAGCCATGATTCGGACCTGTAGGTACACAGTCGGCAGGCCCCCTCCTCACCTGATGGTGCCCATCGATTAAAAGCAATGGTGCACAGTCCTATAAGACGCATAAACACTATATTTTTGCAGGCCACTGCATTTGAACTGTCAGAGAGATATATTTGCGGTAACCCAGGAAGGTATGATTCATTTAAGGGGCCCAGAATTGTAGACGTATTTAAGGCTTGGATGTCCTTCTGGTAAGAGATTTGTCTTGCCTGCTTATTGATAACCCTTTTCCAGACTTTGTAGGGAATGGAGTCTGCTATGAGTGATGTTTCATCAATGTGTAATACAGTTAAAGCTTTTACAATTTGATGATTCCATGGGTTCCCAGGGCAGGCAAGGGTTTCTTTTAACCGGGCCTTAAGTGTATTGCCTGCGGCTTTTAGTACCCTTTTATAGTACTTCAAGGTGTCTGCCACGCAAGAGACGGATTGCCTTGTAAGGCTCAGCTCCAGTCGTAGTCTTGCCCTGTGAATGTAATTCGGAAGGCAGAAGATTTTTTTGTAAGTGGTAATCTGGACGTGGTCAAGACTAGCCGAACATGCATCAGAGAAGGCCTGATGCCCATAAGTTAGAGCGGGAAGAAGAGTAGCTTTAATCACCTTCAATATGGGTTCTGCAGAGGGACTACTCGGGGATTGGTTGAGTTGAGTCAGGCTGTATGTTATTGCTCCAGCTCTCTTTTTCAGAGCAGCTAGATGGACTGATGGTCTGGAAGACTCACTGAACCAAACCCCCAGGTAATTGTATTTCGATGTGGATTAATCTTAGCGGGCCCGATATTCCATGTTAAAGTTTTCTTTTTTTTGCAGCTGCCAACCATGTATGTATTAATGGAACATGCGCATGTATGTTGTCGACAGTTTTTAAAATAGTATTGAAACCAGACTCTGTTAAGCATGCACTGAGTTAAAACCTATGTAGCTGGTGTTTTCAGTTTGAAATATAGAATAAACATCTGTCATCAAAAGAAGCATTCTACCCTTCTTCGTTTTTTAACTATTCAGTCTTCTACTAGAACACTCAAATCTTGAATATACATTTGTCCTAGTTTCCTTTAGTAATATTTTTGCTCCCTATATTAAATTAATCGCTGAATATTAAACCTGCCTGTCTGCATAATCACTGCCTGGGGCATATTTTGAATAGCAATGGTGCTACCATCTTGAAAAAGCTGTCATCTAATCCCAATATTCTATGCAACTTTGAACCCATTTCACTTGTACCTTTTCCTTCACAACTGTGGGGTATATATAAAATAAAGTGGCGGAGAGCGGGTTTTCTCCAAAATAGCTGACTTGGTGCTCTGTCACTTTAGAAATACAGGCATGCGCAATATTTACAATAATACAATGCACCCCTGCGTTTCTCCCTGCGCTGGTGGTGAATTAAGCTGCCAGCTGCCCTGCATTGAGGGAATGATTGTTTATGTGCAGGAAGGTACACAATGCAGCACACATAGAAACAGCGAAAACTAGGAGAAATAAAGCATTTCTCCTCGTTTTGCCATGTTAAGAACAGGTTTTCCCTGGTCTTTATTCTGGCGCTGCCTCCTATTTTTGCCACTCTTGTTAATAGGGGGCAGCATCAAAATCAATGGGTGTTGCTGCGGAACACAAACTGCAACACCCATTGCCCACCCCTTTCATGCTAAGTATAGCGTAAAAAGGTGCCTTATTTACAAGGCGGCATTAAGCCTTGCAACTAAGGCTAAGCCCCTATCACCACAGGAACGTCTTAAAAAGTGCCATTCCTGTGGCGATAGGGGCTTGTAAATAGGCCAGTTTGTCTCCAACCAATGTTTCATAAACAGCTTTGGTCCACTGGCATTCAGAGCTCCACCTTTGGCCTCAATCAATTTATTTCTCACAGATGGATCCCAGGTGATCCAATCTAACACATTTCACTCTCATTCTAATTTCTTTGTATCCATTAGTCCCAGTGGTGTAAAGCAAAATGATGCCTCCCCCTGCAGAATGTGACAAGGGTACTCCAATATCGCACAAATCTTTATAGGCTTTGGACTGAATGGGGCTATCCTAAAGGGTTGTGGACCTCCTGAGGGACTGGGGGCCTCCATGCACTGCAGGGGCTGCAGGGGCCTGCGTTACACACCTGGTTATTTCCCACCAGTTGTCCTTGAGTCCAACCCTGTTTAACCTCTATTTTACCATGATGGTCTCTTTAACATCGTCTTGTGGATTTGTCTTAACATTGTATGCTGATGACAACCAGAGCATTGTATCTTTTAAATAACGATTATGGTTTTCTGCCAGACAAATTACTCTTTTGCATGATGGTAGTTGACATGTGGATGAAAACTAATTGCTTAAAGCTCAACAATGACAAAACCAAGTTGATTATTTGCAGTTGTCACTCATTTAAGTGTGGCCAATAGTCTGATGATCAAAGGAGGTTGGACCTACAGCTGTCCCAGTGAAAGCAGCTAAAAATATAGGGTATATTTCTGATTATTTGCTTTCTTTTTAACAACAAGGCAAGAACGTTGTACCTATCTTCTCATGTTGCACAGTCATTCTCCCTCTTTCCCTTAATTGGTAAAGCGATAACGATCAAAGTATTACCAGAGATCATCGAGGTTATTGTAACTCCCTGTGTCCCCAATAAAATTATAAAGGCCGCCGCGGCCGCAACGGGCCACCAGAGCCGCGCGCGCGGCCCAGTTTGAAAGTGCTGTTTATTAAACTGATAGTGCGCCAGCGGCACTGACAGTAACAGTGCTTCCAAAATTGCGGCCACGACATGCCGCGTTTCTATGTGCTCAGCTCTAGACCTCTAGTCTTTACTATTGTTCCGTCCTAGCCTCCAGGGCCGTCAATCAATCTTGTAGCACGCGAGCGCTACCAATGACGGCCCTGGTGACATTAAAAAAATTATTTATTTTGGCCAGCCCTGCCCTCGCGATGAAAACGACGCAGAAGTGACACGCTACGTGCTCTCGAGCTCATTCTGGCTTGGGGCAGTCAGTGGCAGTGCTGATCTCTGGGCAATTTGCTGGAGACTGGTCTGGCTGCTCAAGTTCGAACCAACCCATTCCCCCCCCCCCCCCCCCCCTCCGCCTGCCATAGAGACCCTAGAGCAGGTCACGAGTGAGGTAAGAGAAGAGTTTTGGGGATATTTAGTGAGTGGCAGAGTGGCAGCATAGCTGCCAACAGGGCTTTAAGTGGGATGAAAAAACTGGGGGGGTCTCTCAAAGGGGGGTGGCCGATTTAATTAAGGGTGTGGCTTTAAAACACTTACACTAAAAATCTGTGTTTAGTATAGTATGCCGCCTGACTTGTATTTTGCTGTTTCTGTCATTGCATCCAGCTATGTGATACAACAAGTAACATCATACCTACAACCAGGCCCGGTTCTAGAGGGTGGGCCAGGCCCAGCCAAGGATTGCCCTGGCCCACCCTAGACCATTGTAAACTGGAAAGTTAGGGTTTTTCATGATCATCCTAATGTCTCACAGTGGCTTGAAGCCCCATTGTGCCCTGCTGCTCTCTTTTTGAAATGCAAGATCAGCAACATTGTGGTATTGTCACCAGGGCTTTAAGTGGAAGCTTTTTCAATATTATATGTAACAAGCCATAGTTGCAGCTTATTTATCTTATGCAACTAATAACCATTGACAAAGCCAATAGTCCGGACTTGTTGTAGGCTAGAATAGTAGTATAGAAGGTTAATGTGCCTGCAAAGCACATCATGTAATATGCTGATGACAGATTTTTTTAAATGTAGCTAGTTAAGGTTACTGCTTTGAACACAGACCCTTTTGTTACTTGCAGTTCATAAATAGTAAGCCTTTTAATATAGCACAGTGAGCTATTTAGGATATGTGACTGCTACAACTTTTAACCCTCACTGACTCATGCAACACATCTTGTACACTGATTTACACGCTTGCATGATTTATTTTCAATCTGTATGTTATGTAAATCGCTCTGACACTGCATTGGTATGTGTAGCGTTATAAAAGAAAGTAAAATAGTGCTATTTAAATTGTGTGTAAATACTGGGACCGACCAACACATCTGAGATACTTACAGTTCATGCACTTACATAAAGGGGCCTAACAAAGTCAAAAGCATGCCTCTCTTAAGTACCTGTGAAGAGATAACCAGCTGTGTGCTTTTGTTTCCCTCCGTTGTATATACATTTAAGTGTGAAGTTCCAGGCCACTCGATCAAAAGGAGGCCTAATGGCTCCTTAACTTGCCCTTTATCTTTGGTCCAGCTGGAGATAAATATGAAGAAAGAAAAAAAACCTCGCTGCCTGCACGTTGCTGCTAGGAATGAAAAGCAGTCAATGTGCAGGTGCTGCTGAACGTGTCTAGGAGTCTGAAAATGATACCTGGACAAGTTCTGCATATTTCTGTGGGGCCAACTTCTTGGCAGGGTGGACGGCGTTCAAGCTGTGAAAATAATGGGTGGACGCTGTGCACCCCGGAATTGTGCCCTGGTTGGTGTCTTTCAGTGGCTGCATGGTTGTTTCAGTCCGAGTCCTGGCGATTCACAAATAGAAACTTACCTAGACTTTTACTGGCACATCTACTAATATAACAGACAGGCTAAAACCCTGAGTAGGAACCGAATGGCTATCTATACATCATCCTGAGCAGTAGTTAATGCAAAATTAATTCAAACAACCTTTTGGACTTTGGAGTGTCTTTTTATCCAAGGCGAAGAGTTAGTCGACTGGTGGCTCTGACAATTTCTTTTGGTCATAGAAGTCAAGGTGTATGAAAGAATGACAAGCTGGGACGTGTGCAAGCCTTGGCGTTCCGTACTTGACACATTATTATCATTTTACTATTCTTGTAGACTTTTAACACTGTTGGTTACCATGAAAGTAATGTGAAAACAAAATCGCAGAAAAATGTAATGTTTCTTGTTTCTTCTGAATATTCAAGGAGTGCCGCAGCGCCGGAGAAGTTTGTCCCGGGCCTTGGATAGAGTTGAACATCTTCCCATGGCCCCTACAGCTGTGTTTAAGGATTGTGATGATAATGTGTCGCCCCTCCCTGTTTTTTAGCTTTGGACCCCCAGGCAGGCTGTGCACCATGTGTGTTCTGAGGCTGCTATGAAGGAGAGATGCACTATTACAAGCTGGTTTTGGGTCCCAGGAGCACACGTTTTTTCATTCCCAGGGAGTTGGTTGCTACTGCTTAGAAGTAATGACAGGGCGCGACCCCAGGTTGTTGCCTTTGGGCCACCAGAGTGGGCTTTGTATCCGGTCTGTGTTGGCAAGGTGGAGCTGACTGACCCCTTTGTGCTGTGTTTAGTTCTAAGGGCACACAGTGAGTCCTTCCCTGTGAATAATTAATTTGCTGTTTTTGAAAGATAAAGAATTACAGGCTTTGACACTGTTACGTTGGTTTTGGGTCCCCAGAGCACATAACGTTTGTGCAGGTCCCCACTGCTTTAATGGGGGGACCATGATGTATGGTCATTTAATGTCAGCTGTAGAGGATGGATCCCTGAACAGTGTCATGTATGTGCATGTTTGCATTGTGCTGAGGGGATTATCAGGTAATTGTTCACGCAGCTCTCTGATGGAGTCCTCAGATGGATCATGCAGTCTGTGTATTCTCTTTTGTACTGCCAGTCACCGGTCTATACAACTGTGTAGCCTTGGACCGTGTCATGCATGTGCATGTAACTTGCATGATCGAGGTAACTATTAGCGGCTATACTACGTGTCTCTTGGACCTCTTTCAAGTGCTCGCCGTCCTTTTTCCCCAGCACCCCCCTCCCCCTCTCCAGGGGCAGCAATCTGAGGGATAGCCCCGGGCGCCACAAGCTCTAGCTACGCCACTGCACCTTGTTACTTGTCATTGTCTACCAGCAGCCAAGTGTTCCTTGTTTAAGGTTCACCACATTTGTCATTGAGCATTCTAAAAGTCTGGATTTCTGGTTTCTCAATATAAGTTCTCCTATTTATTCCTGTGAATTATTTTTATTCATCCTACACTGCATCATGATAACCAACCTGGAAAAAGTAGATCACAACAATTGAAGGGCCAATGGAGAGGATGTGGTGTAACAGCCAGAGCTGCCGACTTTGGAGCTCGGTTACCAGGGTCGAACCTCTGAGTCAGCTCAATATCCTGTGATTCTGGGCCAATCACTTAATCTACCCATGCCTATCAAAAAATGAATGTGTCCTTGTGTAACATAACTGCTGCTTCTGTAAAGCACTCCAACCCCTTCTGGTCAAGTTTGCACTATATAAAACTGCAGACATTTTTTAAAAAAAGGCCTTGCTAAGGGTAACATTGCAATCGCCAGTCATAGAATATGATTGGTGATTTTTATACTCTCAAATGGGACTTGGAATCCAGAATATCTCATAATATGGTGAAATTGAATATATATTTATATAATTTTAAATATATGTAATCTCATAACATGGTGAAATTTGCTAGTCCTTTCTGCAAACGTAGGTTACTGCCCTTGCTAAATTTGTTAGGTATTCACAAGCACCTCAGCAGGAGAATGCTTGAAAGTTATTTCCCTTTCAAGTTCAGGAGTTAGAACATTTTGAGTTAGGGAATTGGACAGGACACACATTTATTGAGGTGCATGAAAAGTGGTTAATCAAGAGGAAAATTATTTTCCACATAAAGAAACAAAAAAGAGTTAAAAGTTCAAATGCATATTTGAATAAGATTCAAATATGCATAATTTTCTACCTGGATGAAATACTTATGGAAATTGTACACCTGTGAGTACTCATAAAAAGCTATTGTTGGCATTGCTTTCCAAGAGTACTTTAGAGTTTTCTGTGAATTCCTATAGGTTTGTAAATGTGTGCCAAACATAGGATGAAATCTATGTGAAAATATATCCAGTCTTTTACCCGATATCTGTGAATAAATCTGAAGGTGATTAGCTATCCTGTTGTGTTTTTTTAAGCTAACTCTACTTAAATCCACATTAATATTCTTCCAACATAATCCACACTTATGGTGGGAAAAAATCTGAAAATCAACAAAAAATCCAAGTAGGCCAATAGAGTTTTTACTTTCTGTAGATATACTTCTTCTGAAATTGGTACACTTCTCGTGTCTACTTTCTTTGTCTACTTTAACTATCTGCACTGCTGTTTCAAATTTTATCAGAGTTGCAATGTCTATAAAAAAACATTATGAACTATTATAATTAAAGACATTTTGAGTAACCTTTTTTTCCTTTACAAATGAGTTGCATGGCCTATATTGTAGGGTGATACTAGAGATACATGTTTAGCGTATTTGACTTTAGGGTTCATAGCTCCCTTTAATAGGTCCTAGGATGCTTGTTTCCAGTCCAGGGAGGACCTGGCCTGGCAGTTCGGGCTGGACTGTTCCCATTGGGCACAGGGTCAAGACTGATTTGCATACGGCTGGGTCCAAGCTGGAATATGAGGCATGGTGAGCAGAAAAACGATGGATTTAGGCCCAGATCTCTCTACTGGGGTGAATGTATGACATTGTTCTGCATTCTGTCCATCAATAGTTCTTTTTGCATTTGTCACCCCGAGTGGGACGGGTACGCTCAGACGTGAGTCCCGTGCTCTCCATGCCACTGGAATCAAGCTATCCTGGCTAAAGAGGGGTGAAACCCCGAAACCGGTCCTAGGATGCTTGTTTCCAGTCCCGGGAGGACCTGGCGTAACCGTTCAGGCTGGATTTTCCCCTTGGGCACAGGGTCAAGACTGATTTGCATATGGCTGAGTCAGGGCTGAAATGGCATGGTGAGCAAAAAAACGATGGATTTAGGCCCAGATCTCTGTACTGGGGTGAATGAAATGAAATGAAATGAAATGAAAGAGGCATTTATAGAGCGCATGGCTACCCTAGGGCCTCCCATTGTTCTGCATTCTGTCCATCAATAGTTCTTTTTGCATTTGTCACCCCTAGTGGGACAGGTATGCTCAGACGTGAGTCCTGTGCTCTCCATGCCACTGGAATCAAGCTATCCTTGCTGAAGAGGGGTGAAACCCCGAAACCAGTCCTAGGATGCTTGCTTCCAGTCCAGGGAGGACCTGGCCTGGCAGTTCGGGCTGGACTGTTCCCATTGGGCGCAGGGTCAAGACTGATTTGCATATGGCTGGGTCCAAGCTGGAATGGCATGGTGGGCAAAAAAACTATGGATTTAGGCCCAGATCTCTGTACTGGGGTGAATGTATGACATTGTTCTGCATTCTGTCCATCAATAGTTCTTTTTGCATTTGTCATCCCTAGTGGGACGGGTATGCTCAGACGTGAGTCCCGTGCTCTCCATGCCACTGGAATCAAGCTATCCTTGCTGAAGAGGGGTGAAACCCCGAAAACGGTCCTAGGAGGCTTGCTTCCAGTCCAGGGAGGAACTGGCCTGGTAGTTCGTGCTGGACTGTTCCCATTGGGCGCAGGGTCAAGACTGATTTGCATATGGCTGGGTCCAAGCTGGAATGGCATGGTGAGCAAAAAAACGATGGATTTAGGCCCAGATTTCTGTACTGGGGTGAATGAATGCCATTGTTCTGCATTCTGTCCATCAATAGTTCTTTTTGTGTAGAGTGGAGGGACACTCTGGTCTTGTACTCTTTTGTACTCTAAACACTTTGTTTTCAGGGCCAGGTGCACTTCCCTACTGCTTCTTGAGGATGTATCGAACTTCTGATTGACCGCATTTGTGAAACTACCATCTAAACCAGAAGCAGACCTCGGAAGGTGAAAAAACTGAATTGCAGAACAAAACATCTGATGCTGCAGACCAAAGGATGTAGATGATACCAGAAGTCTGTAGAATCATCATTTTGAGGCTCCCAGACTTCAAATATTCCCACAAACTTTGTGGATATTGAAGGGTGGTAAATTACCAGTTTCAACAAAATTCTCAGTCAATATGCATTAGATGTGTTACCATAAAACTGTGATGCGAAAATACCATTAGGAAAACTCTTTCTGTGATTTTTCAGAGATATTGGTGGATTGTCTACATTAATCTCATTTATCTGTAAATAGAGTTTGATCTTAGAGAACAATATTGCAAACCATGTGCATCTCTTTTTATTGAGGAAAACACTTCACAATCACATGGTGCAGTTTCCAGTCATACATCTAATTTAGCAATGTGTGCCTTCTCCCACATAATGTAACTGCTCTTGTCTGTGCATTACAGAGATGGACAAAGGACCTTTGATTGCCCCTTGTGCCTGTGTGCATCAGCAGGTATCCAGACTTTTTGGAGGATATTCTAGGTTGGAGGGGTGCAGATCAGGACTGCATTTTTCCTAGCTTGGTGATTTTACTGTAGTAGTACAGGATCTCTGTCCTGTTATTAATGTGTCCATTATAGAACTGTGTAGAGTTAGTGGCAGTTTTCTGGCGAGAACGTGAATTTTTATGATTGCCACTTCTGTTAGCAGGACTTAACGAAAATGAATTGCAAGGTAGGCATTCCCGTGAAAAAACTGCCACTAACCCCACTTTGCAATATTCACAAGGAATTTCTTGTATGGTGCATAACCAAAAAAACTGCCTCTAACTTCAGTTAGAGGCAGTTTTTAAGACCAGAAAATAGCTGGTCTTCAAAATGGTGCAAACACTTGGGGCCTCATTTCAGAAGGTTTTGGTGCTGGACAGCGCTGCAAGGAATGTTGCTGCGCTGCCCTGCAACAAAACTACAGGGAAGGAATGTGCACCATCAATAAGATAGGGCACATTCCTGGGCCTCATTCATGAAAAGTGCTGCATCACTGCGACAAAACAGCGTTGGAACACTTTTCACTACGTCCTTCTTGCAACACCATGGATGCGCTGTATTCACTGTACGACGCTCCATGTCACAATTAATGACAGACACTTCTGGAATCCTGACGTATCTGTCGGCGCTAAAGTCACACACTGCAGTAGTTGTGTCACAAGCATGATGCAACCCCAGCAATGTATGGGGCCAGTCTATCCCTGTGGCACTGCGTCACCCTTAAGCCTTCCATGTGACAGGCTTAAGTTACTAACGCAGTGGCGTCCTAAAAATGTTGCAGTGAAATCTGATGAATTTCACTGCGCCACTCCTATAAAGATTTGTTGCGTGGGAACACCCACCCTTCATGCATCATACCTAATGCAGGTATTATGTGGCACTGGGCTTCACAAGGTCACGCATATGCCTGGATGCGTCGCTTTGCAAATACGGCGCAGTGTGGTGCAAGAATCATGCTGCAAGTACGTCAAGAAAATGACGCACAGGAGGGGTGAAACTGTCAGAAGGGGCTCATGAATAAGCCCCCCTGTCTTGTTCCCCTACGTTGGTGCACAATGGATGCCATGTGCCTTATCAGGTACCCTTTCACCATGATGGCAAGGGTGACTGTGTTGCGGAGGTGATTGATGATGTGCCTCCATCTCATCATGAGACGTCTGAAGGTGGGGATCAACTAGTGGAGGGTGAGAGTGAACCAGTTGGCCTTGGAGTGTTGTTTGCCTGGTCTTTTCTTGAGGGGTGCCAGCGACGGGGGGCAATGATTGCGATGGTGTACGGTGGGCGTGGTAAAGGCATGATGTAAAGAATGATGGTCGGTACAGGAGAGTCCTGTGGAGTGGCTGTAGTTGAAGTTCCCACTGGTGGAGAAGATGGGTTCGAGCGTGTGTCAGGCTTTGTGGGTTGGTGCGGTGACTAGTTGCTTGAGTCTGATGTTGGCGTGGTTCCCCAGGAGGGGGGTGGTATTCTGGTCACTGGGGTTGTCCAGGTGGAACTTGAGGTCTCCAAGTAGGATGTAGTCAGTGGATGAGAGAGCCTGGAGTGCGATGAGCTTTATAATGACATTAGTGAATGGGGGTTCATGGCCCGGGGGACCTGTAGATGAGGGTGCCGCAGATGGTGGTCGGGATCTGGAAGTGGAGGTGTTCCATGGTCACCGTTGAGTCATTAGATTTCGTGGTCAGTCACAGTGTGCTTTTCCAGACAATAGCTATGCCTTCTCCAGGCCGCTTGGGGTGGTCCTTGCAGGTGAATTTGTAGCCGTCTTGGATGTTGATGGTGATGTCCGGTATGGAGCAGAGGATGGTCCAGGTTTCCGTGAAGAAGGCGATGTCTGAAGAGGTGGCGTTGAGGAGGTCCCTGATTTCTGTTGCATTTGTGGAGGGACTGCACATTGAGGAGGATGCAGTTGAGCCCGTCTGCTGCGCTGTTGGTCAGCTGGGCAGCAGAAGGCGCTGGTGTCATGTTGTGGCAGAAGGTGCGTTTGCAGTTTCGACAGGCGCAGGGTGCAAGAAAATTCTACTGTGTTGCTAGATGGCAGGCAATGTGGCGTCGAGGGTTGATGGCGAGGAGGGTCCTGGCATTGTAGCGATGGAGTGTCCAAGAGGAAGGGTCCTTGGTGCTGGGCATGGTCCAGTGGCGGACGGATGCAGACAAGCTTGCCTTTGGTGCACCAATTGTACATTTGCTGCTCAGGGCCACACAACAGCCACCATTATGTAGTGCTGCAGGGGAACTGGACAGCTGGGAGGTAGGATACACGGGAAAGGACACTGGAGGGGGTGGGGACATGGGGGGAGCAGGGGTTGTAAATATATATTTTTACAATTTTTACCTCAAGGCCGGGTCCCACGTCTTCTGTGCTTCTGCTCTCCTGAGTCTGCTTCCAGGAACAGGAAGCAGGAAGCCAGGCTCCCTCCCCTAAGCCAATCACAGTGCTGCAGTTCCAGGGGAGGAAGGGGTGGACATGTTCTCCATGCAGGCTGTAATGCAGCCTGCACTGCAAACAGGGATGTGCGCACAGCTACTTTGTGCGACCTGAGCGGGCCGACCAAACAGTCATTGCACACTTCAGTGGGCATACCACTTCGCCCCTGCCCTGTTTCGTGAGTAGAGTAACCCCACCCACCCTCCCACCCGCAAAGGAAACAGAGCATGAGTACATCAGAAAGTTATCATCATGTTATGTTTCCTCTTCTTGCACTGCTTGAAAGCAGTGGGGCGACGCTCTTCTGCCATAGCGGATGAGCAGCCAATGGGGGTGCATCACCCACAGGTGCTAGGCCTGGGCCCTACTCGACCCCCGGGCCTCCTCTGCTACGCGTACCAACTTCTCCTCACCTGGACATCGACACTGTGGCTCAATCTGCTGCACTCTCTTCAAATCTGTGACTCAGCCAGCAGGAGCATCAGCCAGGCTGGATTACACAAGCCTGTGTTCAGCAGTCACCGCCAAGTTCGCTGGGGAACTTCCAAATGCAGGCGATGCAACAGGGCTCCCTCAGGCGTGAAGTTGCAGTGCTCCCACCACACAAGTTTGGCCAACTCACGGACCTCACCCTCCACAGCGTCCGGCCAGCGCAACATCCTCCGGCCTGTGATACAGCGCTGGGATGCCTTAGGGTAGCTATGCGCTTTATAGATGTTTCTTTTATTTCCTTTCATTCATGCAGAGAGGCGCGGCCCACCATTGGAAATCTCCTTCATACACCCCAGTGTAGTGGTGGCACGTGGTATGAGATGCAGACCTCCCTACATTGGTGCAGAGGAGCGCCTCTACCATTAACAGCTCCAAGGGGCACTAGGCGGTCTTCTAAAACAGGTCAGCAAAATGTCTCCATGCGACCTGGCAGACTTCACCACCAGGAAAGGCCGATCGCTGATGCCTCAATGTCTACCGCCATGGCCCAGCAACTCCACAGCACCTCTGCATCCCACTCCAGGTCCCAGACGCAAGCCCAATGAGGCCTCCATGCCCCGGGGACTGTCCGCACTTTCATGGTTTTGGATGCCATGGTGTTGCAAGGAGTGCGAAATGATAAGTGATGCATCACTGGTTTGCACAGCAATGCAACTCTTTTTCATGATTTTAGCCCTGAATTTCCTCTTCCCCTGGGACTCTGGCTGGTCATCCTGGCTGTTGGGGAGTTTGTGGGGGTTGTTGAACGGTGCTGCACTTGGCCCTGCCTGCTCCATTCTGCATTCCATTGGTTTTGTTTCGTATTTTTCATGGAGGTGGAATTATAGGCAAATGTTATCTCTAGAGATCACATTGGTCTGACTAACTTGAATTTTTTTGCCGCTAATGGACCTTTTGTTAGTTTTTGCCAGCTAACATCAGATTTTGTATGGCCTTCACGCTAGTGTTAGCTTCAGTTTTCACCGTAGCTACCTGAAACTATCGCCATATTGTTGATAGTCCGCGTTAGCGTTAGTTAGCAGCAGTTCTTGTACATATACCCCAGTGTTCCTTCACATCGAAAGCCATGGAAAAAGCTGACAACCCTTTCTGCTGCTTGATCTTTTTAGAAAATGTGCATTTGACCCAAAACTCTTAATTTCTGCCTGCTAATTCACAGTGTTTTGTTCACACTGTGAAAAACTCTGTTCACAGGGTTTGGGTTATTTGTCTTGAAAAGAGTACTTTGCAGAATGGCATTAAGTTATCCTTTTATCTTTAGAAATAGCAGTGATGGATTATTTTATGTTTTTTCCTTTTGTCTCTTTTGGCCTGTCCAGCTGTGGGTCCAGCCATACTCCCTAGGCCCATTGTCCATGGAATATCATGTTAGGGTTGATACCAGAAGGAGGGAGTTGGAATTCCTTTATATCTGTCAAAGACTGCTTTATATGGAATTAATTGGACCTGTTGTCCTAGGGCCATATTTATCAAATTTTTTGTGTCACCCTTGTGCCATGCAAGGTAACACAAGAGCCACATAAAACCATGATGCAATTTACAAAGCCATGTAGGGCCACCTTGCAAGGACCTGCAGTGCTTGGTAAATCAGAGTAACCAAGGCAGCGCAAGACACTGCCTTGCGTTGCTGTGCCCCACGGAGCCATTCCATTCATTAATGCACCTGAAAAATATCTGTATTTTATTAAGAGACTAACTAATTGAATTATGACATCTCCATACAAAACTGAGTGTTAATAACTGTCAAACAAAAGATTCTTTTACGATTTTTTAGGTTTTAAAGAAAAAAAACTTTTACTGTAGTTTTATTATAGAAATTGTATTGTAGTGGTTTTAACTAACTGAAACAATAAACAATCTTGATCTTGCTCGCTAGCCATTCCATGAGTGGATCGTAGGTTTTCTCACACATCCACCCCTGGATTTTGTAGCACGCCAAGATTTACCATGAGTGGTAGACCTGAGAATGCATCAAAATGCTACACCTTCCCCGGTGAGGCGTAACAAGGAGAGAAATATCTTTATTTCTCTTTGCTGTTTCCTCTTTCTATGTGTACTGCAATCCGATGGTCTGAATCCCTGTGCCAAGGACCTAATTCAAGAACTGTGGGAGAGTAGTTTCCTGGATTGGTCATGTGTCTGATGGCTGTCGTCCCCCCCCTCCCCCCCCCCCCACTTCCCTTTCAATCCCCACTTGCCTGGCTTGCATTAATGAGACCTTGTGAAGGTCAGATCCAGAACTAGCTACTGAAAAGGTGACACAATTTCCAACTAAATGGCACAGCACTGTGAGGATTTGAAGACGTGTGAGTTCTGGACCCATTAAACAACGTATTTCACAAAGATAGGGGCCAATGTGACCTGACCAAAAATACCAAAAATAAAAAACAGCAAGAAAATCCACTTTGCTTAAGAGAACACTCTGTAAGCTCTGGAAAATTGGGTAACCTAGCAGCATCCGTCTGACATACTCAAAGGCATTCATCCTGAGCTATGAAAACTGCAATTTGAGGTAAAAGAGCCCAAATCAGTAAGTGACTCTTAATGCCACTTGCTGAAACAAATATTGGCTCTCTAAACTCTGCATGAAAGTGATTAACTAATGGGTGGCCTTATATTTTCATCTGAAGAAAGAGTTTTTGGCCTTATGTTCAGCCATAGATCATCAGACAAAAAGAGGGCTGTCTGCTTTGTTCATTATAATACTTATTTCAGTGCAGCACAAGTCTACTTTCAACATACATTTATTTTACTTAAAACACTATAACTTAGTAGAAGTTAAAAGGTAGGCATTATAATCAAAGGCGAGATCCCACTAGGAAGAAATAAGGCACTCTCTTTCACAAATATATTCTAACTAATTTACCTGTAAGCACCCTTTTGGAAATAAATGGCAGATTTACTGGGATTGGCACTTTAATAAGCATGCGTTGTCCTCCCATAGATATGAACTGTTACCACATTTTAAATGGATTCATTGTTCGTGTTTCTATGAATCTGGGAGTCTGGCCATGAGTACGATGCTGTACTTTTGAACCACTCACAAAATCCCAGTAGTGGATTATGAATGTCTTTGTTGTTGTAGTTATGGACCACATAGTGGATGATGCTGGGTCAAGCCACAACTAAAAAATCTGGCTTGTTTTTTCAGTAAAAAATGACCTGGTCACCATTTTTAACTACCGCTGTGAGAGAACTGCTTAGTAGAGAAAGGCATTAGTATATAGCAAAATATTTAGGCTCCGGTATTATTACTGGCAAACAAGATCAATTCTGTCAGAAAGATAGTGATTTTTTATGTATGTTTTTTTTATTTACTGTGCATGTTAAATGTGTGGCATCATAAGACTTGTTTTTGTGCCAGAAAGCCTCCAAATCAATAATTGTGAAAATAATACCAACAAAACAAGACTTATCTTTAATATGCATTTTTAGTATGAGAAATTGGATATGCTATCCACAGCACACTCCTTTCCATAACCAGAGTGTTGCTGTAAAACCTGATAGATACCCTTTTGTGTAAGTAGAAATTCTGCAAATAACACTAACAAATGTGTAAATACCGTTAACACGTCAGCTCATCCGAACCACTCTATAACAAAAAATAGGTCACCAACCCAAAAAGCAACAGTTAATATTCCAGTTCCTAGTAATAGTGGTCACATTTTAGTCTAACACTTTGTTCTACTATATCACCCTACACCGATGAAAATCATTACTGTGTAAGAAATGCCAACTACAGACCATTTTCTTATTTAGCCATTAAAACTTCATCATGAGCATAGAGTAAGACTGGAATATCTTGGTTGCTTATTCCAGATGTAGCCTACCTTGATTGATTTAGGACGTTCTTCCGGCCATCAGTGTACAAAATTAAGAATAGAAGTGGGGATATAATACACCCTCGTCATACCACTCTCACCAAAGTAAAGCCCTTCAAGCACTCACTGTTTTGGCGAAACTTAAAGTTAGGTGATATTCGCCAAACCGTCCTGGATGTACCATAGTCATGTAATCTTTAAGGGATATTCTAAGTGAAACAAATCATTCAGTAAAATCATTGTATATTCCTCTGCCCTTTAGTAGGTAAGACCCAACACTTTCTGGACTCCATGTTAGTAAACCATGTGAGTGAAGGAGTAAACCTAGCTAGGTGCTGCCTGTATGTGAAAAATCAGTTTTATTCACAAGTAGAACATTGATCTTCATTAACTCTCGGATTACCAGTCAATATATTGTCTCAGCATAACACTGTATGTAACACATATAGATTGGAATTAACAGGGTGTAGCCTTCTTTGGATTATTTTTTGTAAACATGAAGGTTTTCGGATAATGCTGAGGTATGTCTTCACTTGTTGTGTTTAAAAGGCCAATTAGAGTTCATTATTAAATCTTAAACCCAAATGATCACATTAGATACTGTTTTCAAGAACACATCCATTCATTATTCTTGGCAACAAAATGTTCATTCACAGATAACATGGAGAATCCAGACTAGTTAAAATCTAAATCTGATCTAAACACATTAACGAGGACTGCAGCTAGAACCCCGCTTGACAAACTCTCTTCTGGGCCTGAATTTCAAGTATCATCTTGACAGTACCACTATGACTCCCTTTTTTCAACCCACAGATCAAGACCACACTTGTGTTCTAGCTCCTGAAAATTGCACTAGGGCCTGCAAATTCTCGCAAGCCGCACAGAAGAAAAAACTACTCCACGCGGCAGTTGGCAGAGTTTTACTGGAACTCAGCGTTCTAAGCAGAATGCAGTGGACAAAACTCTGCAAAGTCTGCCGGCGGAGTGGAATTAATCGCCCACCCCTACTGTCAAATAGAAAGGGTGTCTGAATCAGAAGATATGATGCAAGAGGTTCAGTCAGAATTTGATCAACAGTTTAGGTATTGCTTAATCTGTTAGTCTTCAGGTCATGAAAAACCTGATACCGAGCAAATGTAGGAATTTCACAGGGCCTGATTATGAGTGGAGTCACTATTTGTCAACCCTGATAATCAACAATACCACGGGGTACGTTATTAATTGGGTATAATAAATAACACCTATTATGAATTTATGGGGAATAGCATACAGAGTTTGGTGTTTACCGCACCAAAATCCACATGACACGGTAATTATCATATGTTTTTCCCTGTTAAATTTTGACAGGTTTAACCTGCTGAAATTTAAAGAAGGTTGGGCTATTTAAAACATCCTGTAATTATCGTATATGTGTTAAATAAAACCAAACTCATAATTCCGTATTGTGTGTAAACAGGGGCTTAAGCAGTGTTGTTTGAGCATTGTATATCTAATTTTAAAATGGTGTGTTCACCCTTCAGCACTGTAACATTCATTATTTCTGCCTTGTGACTAAAGAAACACTAAGTAACAAATTTCTATTTGTTTTAAGACTCCTCTGATTTGGTCGCAGAATACAAATTGTCGCCACACTTGAGAATGTTTTGCAAATTTGTTTGGTCTAATAAGTGCTTTATCGGCACTAATAGCATTAGTAAAACAAAAAAGCTAATTGGATGGAAGATCTATTAATGGTGTCTAAGGGGTTATTTTTGCCATATCTACAATTCTCATCAACACCATATCTGCATCCAGCGTTCTAGGAGGTTTCCCCGAAATCTTTGCTTCAGGCTTAATCGCGAATAAAGTATGTTTTACCGGAAGATAGCAAAGGCATGAAAAGTATCCTCATACTCAGGGGCTACATTTCAAAGAATTACATGAAGATAAATGGAGAACTACAATCAAAATGCCCAGTGTCAAATCAATTTGATGATTAGATACTCACTTATTATCTTTTTCTGTTATTTGATGTTAACATCTCCACCAAAGTAAGGGTATTGTCTCCTGTCAGGAAAAGACCTCTTGGATGAATATAGTTTAGGCACAGAGAATTTTTCAGAAGTTTCTTTATGATGGAATACCTGATACACACATTTGATTAAAGGAATCAGTTCCAGATGATTTATGGTGTGCCCTTTTGATGTGTGTATTTGTTAGGCAAGGAGTACCTTTTCATGTTTTCTAGAGAATGTGCACGTGTGGACATTGTTTTTTGGGCCAGATGTTTATTCATGAGTGCTTCGGAATTATTTTGTGTTTTATGGATTTAAGATGCACAAATATGTGTGCAGTCTGCATTTTCATAGGATCATAGGTATTCTGTCCCGCCAAGGACACTAAGATCACCCTTGCTCTCCCTCTTAATGAATTAGGATCCATATTGGATAAATGTGATTTCCTTGCGCTCATCCAGCATTCGAGACCACAGACCACATCATTCTTCTAAAGTGCCTTGATGAATTAGGGCTGAATGGTCCTGTTCTACCATGGTTTTCCTCCTTTATGAAACTTCGGACTGAGACAGTGGTGTTTCCACCATCACACTCCTATCCCCAACTAATGAGCTGTGGTGTCAGGAGGTCAGTTGTTGCTCCCCACTGTTATTCATCATCTATGTCCTTCCTCTGGCTCAACTTATCAGATCCTTAGGCTGCCTCAGCTGCTCTTACATTAAGGACAATCAAGCTGATTGTATGCCGCGACTGCCAAGCCATCCAAACCGCTCTCAAACTCGCCATCTGTCTCTCAGAAGTACAACAAAGGATAGCTTCTAATTTTCCCATACTTAATGCCAACAAATATGTAATCCTACTAATTGTCAATAACACTGAGTGATGGCAAATCAAACTTTCCCATATCTCAATTGCAAGTTCTCCGTCCCTTGCAGTTAAGGTAACATCCTTTGGATCCTTATTGATTCACATCTGTCCCTCCAAGCGCAGACGAAGGCTGTACCATCCACATGTTTATTTGGCGGAGGGTGTTCTTTTTCTTTATTTCATACTACTAAGGAAACTTTTTCCTTTTTTCTAGCATCTCCATGCTGAGGTGGTCGCGTCTTGTATTAGGATCGATTACTGCTGCATCCTTTACCTTGATTACCTGAATCATCTCTGAATCAGCTTAAAAGAATTTAAAGTGTAGTCATCTGATTAGTTTGCAAGCTAAAACAAAAATCTGATCAAATCTGTCTCTACTGGCTTCTGGTGAAACAAACATTGTTTTCAAGACACTTTGGGCCTCATTTACAATGCAGCATGGTGCCACAAGCCATTTGGCTGCGCCACGCCACGTTAATTCCGAAGCAAAGGGATGTGTCATATCTACAATGATATACGGATCCCTTTGCATCCCCTGCGCTGGTGAACAATTAGCTGCCATGCGCCTACGCAGGCACCCTTGCACCATGGTGCAAGGGTGCCTGCATCATGAGGATGATTATTTTTGTGCAGGAAGGGACACCTTCCTGCATGAAAACAATCACAAGAGGTGAATTCCTCTTCCTATGCGGGCTGCAGAATGCAGCACACATAGAAAGAAGAAAAAAACTAGGAAAAATGAAAACATTTCTCCTCAATGCACCTCCCCGGGGGAGGCATAACATTCTGACGCATTTCCAGGTTTATGATTTCTATGACGCATTCCTTTGCTTCGGAATGAACTCAGCGTGGCACAGCCAAATGGCTTGCAGCACTCTGCTGCATTAATTCCTTGTAAATGAGACCCAGAGTTTTGTGGGACACTGAAAAATCACCTCATGGCCATCATTTTCCCAACCACACTATGTGATATGTTTTTTGTTCCAAATCTCAAATTCTGATTTCAATCTCAGGTGTTAAAAAACTCTAGGTCTGGCGGTCATGCCAGTTCCTCCTTAGCCATCGACTCTGGAATGGTCTTCATCTGGACATGATGGCCATTCAATCTGAAGGCTTTAAAAACCTACCTGTTCTGCGAACCATAGTTTGCTTCTTTCTACCACAGATTTTTTCTCTCGGCTCTTGTATCCAGCAGCATCATGCCTATTGTTGGTCAGTGAACGCTTAACAAATAAATTACATCGCCGAGACAATTCAACACTGTGAAGTGCAAAAATAATAAGGACAGGAGTAGGAGATTTTTAAACCTGGTTTGGTTCTTTGTAAATTGGCCACACACGTCTGCAGCCATGTGGATTTGTAAGTCAACGGGGCAGATTTACAACTCTTTGGTTCCGGCTCTTTATCTTGTTGCACCTCTAGAGCCTTCGCCGAACATTAGAAGTTCTTGGAGGCCGGGAACACTAATGTGTTAAAAGCTGTATAAAAATACAAAGGAGCTGGATCAAAATATAAAGGAGCTCCTTAAAAATACAAAGGAGCTGCATAAAAATACAAAGGAGCTGCATAAAAAATACAAATCAAGAGAAGTGGAAAACGAACCTTGGTCTTCATATCACCAGCACTCTGTGCTTGTTGCCACAGAGTGGTGAGCAGGGCTCGTGCTTTTTAAAGAACAGTGGGCCTTATTTATGAGGCCTTGCGTCAGTTTTGCGCTGCCATTGCGTCACTTTTTGCGACGCATCGGCAGCATAAACCATGCCCCCGTTGCACCCTATTTACAAAGTGACGCATCGAAACCCCTGCGCTACATTATACCTGCGTCAGGTATAATGTATGCAGGGGGGGCGTTCCCACACAAGTAAGCCTCGTGGAAGTGGCGCAGTGAAATCTACGAGATTTCACTGCGTCACTTCTAGGACGCAAATGCGTCAAAACCTTACGCCTTACTCATGGCAGGCGTAAGGTTGACGCAGTGCTATACCCATAGGCCTTCCCCTGCATTGCTGGAGTTGCGTCACGCTTTAGACACAACCCCAGCAATGCATCATTTATGTGCCGACAGAAACGTCAGTTAAACTGACGTATCTGTCATTCCTTGCGACGTGATGTGTCATACAGTAAATATGACACATCCATCATGTCGCAAGGAGGGCGCAATGAAAAGTGACGCATCGCTGTTTTCACGCAGCGATGCGTCACTTTTCATAAATGAGGCCCAGTGTATTCAAAAGAAAGACTTGTCTAGCGCCTAACTGCAGTTTTAGGATTATGTCACCCCTCCGGGAAATTATACTTTCACGTTTTAAAATATTAAAGGCAGAAATGTGGGCCAACGAAATGAGTTATTTGATTGCAAACCTTCGCGGGCGAGTGAAAGGAGAATCGTGCCGCTTTAAGTAGCCCAATTCACCGATCGTCCCAACAGACTGTGGCCCAGAGCATTCGTCTTAATAGAACAGCGCTTTTGATGTCATATTAACATTCAGAAGCCAGCGATACTGGTGTCTCGTTATCCGACGTACTGGAGAATACCGGAGCCTCACTACTCCCTGGATCATGAAACTTTTATCACATGCATTAAATACTTCATAAATAACTGCCATTTTTTACTTTCTCGGGAGGAACCTGGGAATTGCATAGATTTATGAATTGCAGTGCAGAAAAAAAAGCATCGTGCGCTTGAAGTCGCTTCTCCAAGGAGGATGTCTCTTCCAGGGACGGGGGCTAATCAGTGGTAATGAAAGTAGTTTATGTCACTTTAAGTGATCTCTCCGAAGGGGCAGGGGGAAGGGGTGTTTTATCATTTAGTTGCGTCATGGAGAAACCACCGAAAACTTTCACGGTAAGGGTATTTCAAGAAATCAGACTGAAGCTTCTAGGGAAGCTCTGGAGGCACGCTCGGGCCTGTTTTAAAGGTAACCCGAGTGTAAGGTGTTGCGTGCCTGAGCACCTTGGATCTCGTGAAGCAGAGAATTACAAATGCACATAACACTCAGGGGCAGATTTACAAGCAACTGACGCATCTCTGCGTCAGTTTACTTACGTCACGCAAAGAAACGCTTGCGCCACTATGGATGCGTCACATTTACAATGTGGTGCACCATGGCGCAAGGATTGACAGATGCGTCACGCATCTGTTGGCACAAAGGTCACGCATCGCTGGAGTCGTGTCGCAAGCACGACAGAACTCCAGCAATGCTCAGGAAGGCCTATACCTATTATGCTGCGTCATCCTTACGTCTGCTTCAAGCAGGCATAAGGTTTTGACGCAGTGGCGTCATAGAAGTGGCGCAGTGAAATCTTGTAGATTTCCCCGCATCACTTTTACGAGGCTTTCTTGCATCTGACCGCCCACACTGCATACATTATACCTGAGGAAGGTATGATGTGACACAGGGCTATACAACATGACGTTTCTCCCTAGATGCGTCACGTTGTAAATATGTTGCAATGTGGCGCATTGTTTACGCCGCCGCTGCGTCACTTTTGTGACGCAATGCACTGGCGTAACGAAACCCGAGGGGGCCTCCCTGCAAGGCACATCCGGCTCACGCCAGGGCAGTTAACTGAACCGAGGACTTGCAAGTGTCTGTGCCAAACAAAAACCTTACACCACATTTTGATCCAAACGCTTACTTACAGAATGTTGGGTCATTTTGTTCTTTCCCTAATTGAAATTGTATCTGTGGTTCTGGAGAGTCTATCACATCCTCCTGCTTGATACATGCCTAAGCATCCTGAATGGGACCTTGAGAAACTAAAGACAAAAGGAAGTCACGACCTGTATTTTCTTTTTAATCATAAAACCTTGTAAAATTATCATTGTTTTATTGGACTACTCTTAAAGGTTTGAGTGAAGATATCCGCATTTTTGGAGAGACGTGCCAAAAAGAGAACAACATGAATTAAGGTATGAATTTATATGCTAAAGATGCCCCATCACTGTCAAAAGAGATCTCTCTTTCCGAGATGACCACAGACAACCCTTGAGGACTAACACAGTCACTTGATACTGATCTCATTGCAGTGGCGCTGGAATGGGGAATGTATGACTCTCATACACAGGCACTGCTTAATTTGAGCTGGTGGTTGCGGGTGGCGGCCACCTGCACTCGTTTTTGAGGACCGGCTCTTATTTTCCTCATAAGATATTAATCTTGAGCAAGAGAGAAAAAAACACATAAAAAGGAAATAAGTAAGAAGAAAAAGACGGGTAAACAGGCACAAAACAAGAGAGCAGATAAATTGAGATAAAGCGGCAGGGAGTGTGTCTGGTAGTTCATTAAAGAGCCATGAGGTGGATTCAAACTCCACCGTCTTAATATTCGGTACACTGACATTTAAAAGCACTGACTGCAGGTTTCTGTGCAGAGACTTGGGTACAGGCACTAAAACTAATATAAATTAAGCACCGGCACGAAGATAGGGAATGGTGGGGACCTAAGACTTTTATGGGAGCAGGTCATGTGTGGAACTCCCCTGGCTATTTCCAACAGAAATTCTCTCGTGGCTACATCCTCTTCCACACACTTACTGCAGCCTGCATAGTAGTATGAAGTAGCAAGAGCAGATTAAGTGGTGATAGGACAGTGCTGACCAACAGTGACATAGAATGTAGTGCATGGTTAAGGAAATGGGTTGACGTGAGAAGGTGGTGGGTTCAGCACACTACTTTGCAATATCCACCAGAGCAATAGCAAGTAAAGTCCTAGATGTAGTCATCAGAACCTTCACAGACTCATTACCTCTCAACAACAGACTAAGCACCATCTTTAGTGTCAGTCTCAGTAATCATGGGGCATGCCTGTCAGTGATGAAACTGATCCAATCCCACTTCTCTCCCATTTGGTGTAAAAGATTATCTCCTGGACTTTTCTCTTGCACTTTACAACATCCTATTGATTGCCCTTCTAAATGCAGCTACTGGCTTGCAATTCCTGGATTTCTCTTTCCAAAATGCTCTGTGATGCCTTCAGAACTGCAAAATCCCGCTGTTTTTCTCCCTACCACCTGGGATTGTTGCTAATCTCACTTTGCTGCCTTGTCATGGCCCTCATCTCCCTATCAGAGACATCACACTTCACGTATACTTGGGCCAGTAGAACTGGAATATCTGCATCAGCCCTATAGGTACTGAGAACATCATGCATTAAACTCTGGTTGCTCACTCTAAAGTTCTTTCACCCCTCAGTCAAAGTTTCGGCTTCTGATGTGCTACCAGGCATGGAGTTCTGTACCTTTCATTCATCCTAGGTGGTGTTTAGGGTTTCTGCTTGTGTTCCATATGGCGATAGAAAGGTGATCCTATTCCTAGATAAGATGATTTTAGATGAGTTAAAGATTTTATTGTCATAATGTTTTTCAGAGTGCCAGAGGGTCATATTATGAACATGCATCTCAATAGGGACATAGGGGACTTTAGTATTAATAAGCTTTATCTCGGCCACAGGCCTTAAAAGCAAATAAAACAACACTACACCCTAATAATTCTCGATAACTCATTAAATAACTATTAAAACTCACAGTACGTGATATTTTAAAATACATCATCGTGACACACCCATATAACACCAACCCTGACAGCCAGGTTAAAGAAAGTGTAAGTACTACAGCCGCCTACTGAAAACAAATTGATCGACCATCATTTATCCAGCAATTATACCCAATATGCACAAAAAAAACACATATAAATTGTACACACCAATACTTCATAAAATAAGTGTTGACGGCAATACGATCAAGAAGTTATATAATGGGTTAAAAGTGTAAATGAACTTAGAAAAAAGAGGGGTCATACCTAGATCATATACATTGAGCCCCGATATAATACACATCAAATACCCAACCTGAACTATATGTTAAGTAAGGTACAAGATGTTAAATGTCCTCTCCTACTACCTAAAGGGAGTAAATAACCATTCTACTGCCCTAACATAATAACCATTGAAACATGATACAAAATATGATAATAGTACGTAGCAGTGTCCAATAAAACCAGGATGCATACAGAATAAAATTGACACATTTTAAAGTAACTCGAAGTGCCTGGACACATATAGGAGGACAATCATCAGCTGAATTAAAGCCATGGATCACATGCTGCATATCCAGCTGCTATTCATTTGGTGCCCCAAGTGTGCTGGAGCACACTTGAGCTATCGCAAGAGACCCATACGTTTCCCAATCACTCCTATCGCTAATAAAAAACTGCAAAAAAAAAAAAAAAGTTGCCTTGTTCGTATCTGAACTAAGAACTCGAAGGGCAGGTAAATAATGCTGGAACCCCAAGTTCTGACAATAAGTTTCCAGCCATTTTGCTCTCGCGATGGGAAGCAAACCAAGACATGTTCTATAGTTTCCACCCAATCCCAGCATTAAGAGCACAGTGTTTTATTGAAAATGTCAGAACTCGCCTTATTCCATTTATGTGTGTAACTATTAAGTGCTAAAGTGCCGACCCTAAATTAAATAAAAAGTGTTTTGGCCCACTGCGGTAAAACAGTTCGAACTGGGGAGTGAGTTTTATAGTCAAAAACCTACCAGTTAGCCTATCACTATCAGAATTCCGGTACATTCTGTTTTTATGTACCCCCAAAATGTTGTCTTCGAATTGACCTTTGCTAAGGAATTAATAACAGAGAGATTGGTCCACTAGGACGACAAGCCCACATTATAGAGACACTTTTTAATGTGGGATAACCATGGAACAGTCACATTATTGTCCAACTGCACAAGTTCACACAGACCTAGCCTATAAGACTCCATTTCAGGAATAGACCCTGAACCTAATCCACCGAGGACCCAGACCGCGCCGCCCACGAACCTGCTGCCGTGGAGCGCTGCGTTAGTGGGGAAGAAGCTGTCCCGGAGCACCGCAACCTCACAGGTACACAGGGACGCGCAGCCTGCAACCACAGCAGATTACCTTGCTGCGGGTGAGCCTCCGACGCGGCGCATGAATGATTGAAGGAGCACCGGGACCCCCCCATAGTGGAAGCGGGGGCAACACAAAGGCCCTAACTCAGTTCTCTCGGCACTTCCGCCGCTTGTGCTGCGCGGCATGGCCTGGGCTTAGCCTTCAACAACCAGCCACTGCGTGTGGGCGCTCGGCCTGGTCCTCGCCATCACCAGTAACGGACCACCCACTCCTCATTGGGAGCCATAAAGGTACCAGTGCAGAAAGTCAATTTTGCAAACAGCGGACGCCAGCAGTCCCTTCACTTACCGGGGGGCAGGACCGCACCGACCAGCCTGCAGTGCGGTTGACGTCATTACCAGCAGCGCCAGGAGGCGCTTCAAAAGCCGTCGCAGGCCCGGGCCAAGGGCAGGCCTGTCTTTGCCCGTAAGGGACAGGGCAGGACCACCCCCCTTTCAGCCAGCATTGGGCTCTCCGCTTACCTAAAGACGTTTGGATACACGGTGGCTGCTGTGGTCTTGTTTAGGTACTGTTTAAGCGTTCGATCCCTAGCATAGTGGGACTTTACGTGCTGACTAAAAAAAAAGGAAAAACAAAAACACTTTTTCACCCTTTTCACCATTTGTTTGTTTATCCCATCATGTGGTTGTTTTAAGGGTGGCCTTGGGATCTTTTTGAGGGGTCAAGGGGTCTACTAGCTCCATAGCTTAGTGAGAGGTCGTCTTGGTCTTAATTTGCTTATCTTGAAACCAAGAGCTGGAATGGGGAAATGAAATCCATGGAAGGCAGTGGTGGTGGGGGTGGAGGGGGAGGAGTTGGGCGGGAGAATAAAGATAAAAAGGCCAGGAAGACACAGAAACATGTAGGGAGCAACTGTATGCTAGACAGGATAGACACTCTTATTAGTGAGTGTGAGGACACACTAGAGGTTGATTCAACCACTCACGCATCCCCACAATGTCCCACACAATCTGCTAGAACAATTAACCTGACCACGTCCCGCCAACTAGCTATTCCAGCTATGTTCCACAAACCATCTAGGAAAGTGGGCTCAGAGCCATGTGGGGAGGGAAACCCAGTTGTAGCAAGGGGCAGTCAATCCCCAAATAAGTCCCCCGGGAGTGATTCACGACTTCGGGATCCGAAATCCCTTGCTCCAGCAGGTTTTCACCCTTTGGATGAGTTGCCTGAGGGGGACACAGAAGTTGGGTCACAGCGCTCCCATCTTCTTCATACGCCGCCTCCCCAGACACCTACCCTGGAGCTAGTCCTACTACCAACTCACAGGAAACATTTAGTCATATCAATACTCTTAGACTAGAGGTTAAGGACATGAGAATTATGATTGAGGACCTTACCTCCATGGTTCATTTGCTATTGAACAAGGATGTTTCCAGTCCCTATCGCCCTGTGCATACTGATCTTTCATCTCGCCAGGTAATCTGCCCAGAGCGTAAGGTAGCTACTACAAACAAGGCCCCCAGTCATAACTTTTCTACCCAGTTAGCCCCTGCTGCCACGCCTCGTATGGTGGCACCAGCTCCCTCCAGGCCCGAGCGCCCAATCGCTCATAGTTCTGGTCAATACAAGGAAAATTGTGGTAGTGTATTTCCAAAGTAGGCGCACCCACCCGCCACTAGAGCCACCCATTTACCCCTGGCACATCATTCCCCGTAAAATCTAAATGTACGACCGACCGTCTTGACTAATCCTAATTTGCCCCATAAAGTCTACATGTTTAACGTACCCAAGTCTGACTTAAGAAATGACCTCAAAAATGCTGATTCTTTGACCAATAAGGTCATTCATGGGAAACGCCACGTTAGAGGCTGCCGGTCTGTAATTCGGGAAGACATTACCAGGGCCTACAGACTCACCTCCCGAACTCGACCACTAGATTGCATCGAGCTTACGCTGAATGGAGGTGACATTGCCGAAAATCTTCTTGCCCTGGAATATAGTACTTGTCCCCCAGAAGGTTGCTCTATCCAATTTAGACGGTTTCTACCTAGCACCATGTGCTACCAAACACCAGAACAAACATTTCCTCGGCTATGGGGCTCTTCTTCCCTTGAGGCTAACGATTGACTGTGTAATGATGCCTGAAATCAACCAGAACCTCTTTCTGCTTCTCCTATGTACAGGGAAATTTCTCCTTTATTCTCCCCTCATACTCAACCCCCTTGTTTTTATCCCGGTTGGGAGGCCAGTAACCCTCTGGTAGCATCTCCTTTATCTGTAGGATCGCAGGGTTTTAGTGGTGAATTTACCAATAGTCCAAATGGGCAACGGTTAGGCTCTCCTACCTTTCATGGGACAACCATACTATCCTGGAATGTAGCAGGATTAAAGACGAAGGTTACCTCTCCCAATTAGTTCACCTTTATCGAACATTTTGATGTTTGTCTCTTCCAGGAAACCTGGCTAACCGACTCCCTCTATTGCTCAGGTTATTTAAATCATCACATTCCTGCTATTTGTGGGGGTAAGGGTTGACTCTAAGGGAGCCTGGCAATCTGGGTGCGCCAAGCGATTGGCTTTGTCATCCAGGTACTCGAAACGCAGAGCAGTGATATCCTCGCGGTCAGGTTGAAGTGGGGCCAGCAAGGGGCTGTGGACGTTTACAATGTCTACGCTAGGGGTTCAAAGGGTAAGAAGTCAGAGGTTATAGTGGCTCTCGACGACTTATTAGACCTTCATTCCCAGGGCTCTAATTTCCTGATTGCGGGAGATTTTAATGCGACTTTCGAGCCCCATACCTCTGAGCATTGTGACCTTACTGCGGATGAAGATGAGCAATGGGGGATCTCAAAGTTAGAGCTGTCACCCATGAAAAAATGGTCAGATGCAGCAATTCAAATCAACGCCACCTGCCTAGAGAAGGGTCTTCGGGCAGATAATGGCAGATCCCCATCTGATAGGCACTGAGCTAATACCTTTAATAATGGCCACAATACTAGTTGTATAGACCTATCTATTAACCAACTTGCGGTTATGGCAAGCCCTAAAGGATATGGTAGTGAGAGAGCGGCCACAGAGTGACCACAACCCCCTATGTGCGACCTTTGATTTGCTACCACAACGGGAACACACGCAACCAGGGAGCAATTTGCTCACTCGTGATGTGGTCTCTACAAACAACATGAGACGCTTAAAAGGGGTTAATATACTTGAGCATCCCGAGGCTCTAGCTTCGATATCCTTGGATGTTGAAGGGGCGATCGCTGAGTTGGAAGTATGTGTGGCTAATTCAATGGCCATAGAGTCAGCGATTGGCACCCATGTTAATTTTTTTGCCAAGCTACGTACCCATTTCATTAGACATCATAAGACCAAGGGTGCCCATCCTAAGATTGGTCCCCAGTGGTTTAGTATGGAATGTAACGAGGCGTGTAGGCAACTGGGTGCCGTGATCAAAGAGGGGAACCCCAGAAAAGTACAGCTACTAAGGCTGAACTATCGCTCTGCGATAGTCAAGGCCAAAAAATCCTGGGACGAGGCTAGGTGGCAGGACCTCAGTCTAGCATGTGTCAACAAAAACCCTTAGCAGTTTTGGAACATAGTTAAATTGGATAGGGGTGGCCAGCCTTCTCAGCTGCAGAACCATGTATCATAGGACAAATGGGTCACCTATTTCAAGCAACAATATGCCCGTCGTGCAGGCGAGGGGAAGGCTGAGGAGCCCCTGTGCTGGCAGATCACCAATCCACTTAAAAGCTAGATTGAAATACACTGGGACAAGTGGTGTGGATTGGGGAGGAGAAAATAATAATCTTATAAAATAGTTTTCTCTGGCTATAAGAGAATCTAAAGAAGCCATACCCCAGACCTCGGACCCATATAATACAACCGACTGAGCAGCAGCCCTATGAACTTCGACTGCTGGAAAGAATTCCCTCTGCACGGTTGCCCTGTGCATTTTACCAATAGCAGCTGATTTATGCAGTATGGTTACCTTGCACTTGTCGATATGGGCAGTCCACGACAAAGAATTGCTAATTCTTATACCCAAATATTCAAAATGATTGGCTTCCTTGAGTATCAAGATCCCAAGTGTCAATTTACTATGGAATGATCAGTGTGGCCTTTGAGACATAAATTTTGATTTCTTAGAATTGATCTCTAGCACCCTGAGGTTCCAAAATGCATGAATTTCAACAGGAGTTTATGACATGAGCAGCGTATTGTCGGTGAACTATAACCAAGGGATAGAAACACTGCTAAATTTAGGAACATCATGGAATCAGGCATGAAGGTAATTAAATTCATCATTAATATACAGTGAGAAAAGGTTTGGTGTGTGGACTCATCTCTGCCACACCCCATGTGTGGCACTTAATCTTTCCGTTAACTCCCCCTCCTTGCCCTGAACCAGGAATCCAGGAACCAGATTGATCGCATCTCTCAGTTCAGTGAAGACTACATCTAGATGGTCCTTCTGGATCTTGATATACTTCCAGAGTATCAGCATGAATCAAAAAATGTGATCCAATGTTCTTACCTTGGATCTAAACTCAGGCTGAAAGGAAGAAAGGACGTCATTATAAAAGGCCCACCCCTGGACTTAAACTAACACTTACGACAGAACACCTTTTGTAATATATCAGGGATTTGGTTTATTCCGAGTAATATTACTTATTTATGTTCAGTATTGGCTTACAGATGCCTGTTGCAGGTTACTCTCTTCCAACCCAATCACTCACATTGCCTGTGAACAAGGAGCAGAAACTCCAAAATGCGTTGGGCTGTGTTTAATGAACTGTGACAAGTAATCCCGGTTTTCTACAATAAAGAGCGCTTTAAAAAACTGCAGGACTCGGCTGTTTCCTGATTGCGCCCTCGCAGGGGGACCCCTTTTTGTTGTGATGTTATTCGGCCAGTACCGGCCGAGGGGGTTGCACCACCATCATTAAAAGAACATGGGCCGTCTCGTACGGACTTACTGTGCTTGGGGTTGTGGAGGAACAGATGGGAGAATACTGAACTGGGTTATTTTGTTTTAAATGCTCACTGGAGAGGTCAAGATCATGCAACAATATATGTGATTGGGAAGGAGTCCACTGGAGGAATTAATTGCAAGAGCAACCGCACTACGAGTCACAGAATGCTGAAGGAAATGGAAATTTATCAGGCCCATCAGGGGGCAATAAAACAATAAATTAAGAGACTCGGCTGGTTACTCTCTTGCAACCCAATCACTCGCATTGCCCGTCAACAAGGAGCAGGAGCTCTGAAACGTGTTGTGCTGGGTTTAATGCAAAAAACTGCAGGACTTGGCTGTTTCCTGAGTGCGCCCTCTCAGGGGGACCCCTTTTGGTTGTGATATATATATATAGGACCTCAGTCTAGCGTGTGTCAACAAAAACCCTAAGCAGTTTTGGAACATAGTTAAGTGGGATAGGAGCGGCCAGCCGACTCAGCCGCAGAAGCATGTATCACAGGCCCATTGGGTCACCTATTTCAAGCCACAATTTGCCCGTAGCGCAGGCGAGGGGAATATATATATATATTACCTACTGGCGGTCGCCAGTAGGTAGTTATAGTTAGGACCACGTTTCCATAGGAAATCCGCAACATTCTATTTTGAATAACTTTGGCGCCGGTCGACGAATCCTCGTGAATTTTTCGAAATAGGTGGGGCGCTCCGCTCCTACCCTGAAAGTCTCGGGGGATTCGTCAAGCGGGGGCTGAGATAAACGGGGGGTCCCAAAACGCGTTTTTCCCATGCATTTTTCCATAGGACATTTAGACAGGGCTACAGCCCGAACGGCTGAACAGAATTTAATGAAATTTGGCAGAGAGGTAGTCCCCAGGTCAAGGAAGTGCCTTTTGTAGGTTTGGTGTAAATCTGTTCAGTAGATTCTGAGAAAATAGCCTTTAAATCAATATATATATCTGAGCCAGCTTACGGTGCGCTTACGGTGCGCTTACCGTACGCGTACGGTGACGTGCGCGAGCGCGATTCTGATTGGCCGTTAGATCTTAGTAAATATTCGAATCGGTCTAAACCAGGAAGCGGCGGCCACCATTTTCTCTCTCGCACTCTGACTGGGGGTTGAAAAACAAAGTGAAAAAACATGTAAAGGGGCTGTTTAGACAGCACCCAAGCACCTAGCCATATCGAGGGAGTCCCTAACGATCCCCCAAGTGAAAACAATTTTCGAAAATTTCGCCGATTACGCTTACCGTACGCGTACGGTAGCCAATATAAAAAAAAAAAAATATCCACATTCTCCCCACCCCGTGTGCAACTGGTGCCCGACGGGCACCAGTTGTGCATTGCTTATCTAGACATTACAAAACATATATTTTACCTGTCACAACGATGCTCATCATATGTTTCCTCCATGTGCGCACGGTGAATGAAGCGCATCGTGCGTTCAGAGCCCATCTAGCGTAACGTGCGCGCACGGTGCGCGAAGCGCACCGTGCGCGCACGGAACGAACTGCGTTAAGTGGGCGCGTACGCCACAAATGGCGTAAAGTAACTTAGCATTTAAAAAACCGTACAAATTCACTGAAAAAACCATAGGTTTCACACACGTTATAGTTAGGAATTAGCATTTAAAAAACCTTGCAAATTCACTGAAAAAACCATAGGTTTCACACATGTTATAGTTAGCTGGACATTTTACTGATAAAAAACCAATGAAATTCCCCCGTTATAGTTACTGTAGGCAACTATAACTCACGCGACCGTAATCCTCTGCTGATGACATATGTGTCTTTATGAAAAAAAAATATTTGTAATATATGTATAGCTAAAATTTAATGGAAGAAGACATGGGCAAATAAGTGTCTAAATACAGTATTAGCATCAGCAGAGGATTGCGGTCGCGTGAGTTATAGTTGCCTACAGTAACTATAACGGGGGAATTTCATTGGTTTTTTATCAGTAAAATGTCCAGCTAACTATAACATGTGTGAAACCTATGGTTTTTTCAGTGAATTTGCAAGGTTTTTTAAATGCTAATTCCTAACTATAACGTGTGTGAAACCTATGGTTTTTTCAGTGAATACATATATATATATATATTCTATCCAATCCTGGTTTCGTCGATATAAAGCAGGCACTGACTCAGTGGGATACCATCAAAGAGATTCTTTATTCCATATGCTGAAGCCCAGACGCGTTTCGGCGGACAAGTCCGCCTTGCTCACTGTGTCCGGCATCACTCAAGTAAGTTCTTTTAAAGTTTCCAACACTCGTGAAAAAAGGGGGTTGCCATGGCAACCGCAGGATTAGTGAGAGACATAGAAAAGTTTACGTAAACAGTGCTTATTCTGACCCACAATACCCAAGAAAAACAGACCACACTTGCCACTTATTGCAAGAATTAAACAATATATAAGATGTAAATTACATCTATACCACATTCAGATATTACAAAATGTATCGGAAAATCCCCAAAACATTCCCAAACAAAGGATAAAAATAAATAAAATACAATACATTATCTGTTCAAGATAAGTTGCGGGCTACACAGGTGTTAGTCCATCTAAAAAGCCTCTACCGTTACTGTCAGTGAAAAGGTGATGCTGATTGCCTAAAAAATGCCACACATGTGCGTGAGATAGTTTATGGGCATATAGATGGATTTAAATTGTTGCACGCTAATGAATTCATATGTTTCTTTCTGCCCTAGTGTGCAGGTTTTTTTGGGGGGTTTCTATCAGATGATTATACCCTCTCTCAATTCTAATACATCCGTTAAGTGGGTCTGTTAATATAGTGAGTAATCTCTAGGTGTGATTAAAAAAGGGGGGGAATGTCAGAGCACAAAAAATAAAAAATAATAAATTATAGCTTACATGTATCAATATTAGTGTAGAGAAACATAATTAAAGAAAAGAGTGAGTCAGATAAAAAAGAAAGGGGGGAAAAATATGGATTGGTTCAAGGATCTTAAAGTGTGCAACTACCATTATTTTAATGTAGTGATTATTAATTCACAATATTGCAGTTTGTTTAAATTACTACACTGGCATTTATATATATATATATATATATATATATGTCCTAGCAATCTGACAGTCCTTCAAGTCAGGTGCTTCAAAATGAGCATTACATGGAGCATTGCATTTGGAAAATGTAGCAATGGATTATTTTAGGACTGACATCTTCTACCAGAGCTCTGCATTGCTTGGGTTTCGCCACTCCGGAACTGCTCTCAAGATTTATGGAAGAGGGATCTAATTACTTAATGAAATGTAAGCAAAGCTGTCATGATATAAAAGGCCATTGAATACACTGAAGTACAGATGTGAAAAGCCGTATTTGTTGCACAGGCATAGAATGTGCAATACCTTCCATGCCTCCACCTTCCATGTTGCCTTTTGGTTGGGAAATCCCGCTTTGAACATCTGTTTCTCATAGTTATCTATCCACTACTCTCCATCCATTATGTTTCTCAAATGTTTTGAATTTCAAGGAGCTGTGACTTTAATCAATCATGTAGCTGCTCTCTGCCCGTGGCTGTTTAACCCCTGTGCCAGCATGGGTTTTACACAAGAATAGGGACTCATTTGTAAATTATGCATTTGTCTTGCTGGTTAATTGGTCTCTGTTCTGGTAATTCCTACATTTTATTCACTGAAGATTTAGAATTCCACAACATCTTTCTCTTCTATCATGTTACCAGTGGAGATCTATTGGCCATCATCCTTGCCACCTCTATGTGAGTCATTTCCTCACTGTTAGTCTCATTTACAGTATTTGATCTTTCTGTCTAAGTCTGACATGCATTGAATGAGAATATAATTGTTAGACCTGGCCCTTTTGACAGGTTTATCCCCAAACTTTTTGCCTTTTGCCTCCTATTTTACTGACCCTGTTTTCGGTGGCTATACGATTCTGGGCACTTTACCACTGCTGACCAGTGCTAAAGTGCATATGTTCTCTGTATAAATTGAAAAAAAGATTGGTTATCCATGATTGGGATATTTGATTTACTGGTAAGTCCCTAGTAAAGTGCAAGGTGTGTGCCAGGGCCTGTAAATCAAATGCTGCAAGTGGGCTTGCAGCACTCGTGGTGCCAACCACATTTGTAGCCCTGTAAATGTATCTCAGACCTACCACTGTAGTGTCTGCGCGCGCCGTTGTGAACTGCCATTTTCCAAACCTTCCCTTTCCTCCCATGTAAGTCACCCCTAAGGTAGGCCCAAGGTATCCTCATGGGCAGGGTGCAGTGTATGTGAAAGATAGGACATGTGTGTGACATGTCCTCATTTTTCACTATTGAAAGGCTATCTGTCCCATAGGCTTATAATGGGGTTACACTATACCTTATTTACATGTGTAACTTTCCATAGGGACAATATGGGAAAATCATGTTTGGACTCTCTGAACTCAGAATTTATTAAAGCACCTTTTGGTAAAGTTGTTTTTTAAATCCTGTGTTTGAAAATGCCACTTTTAGAAAGCGAGCATTTTCTTACTTCACCATTCTGTGTGCCTCTGGCTTTTTGTGTATTCAGCGTCTGTTGTGTAAGTGACAGGAGCTGAGATGTGCATTCACTCTAGACAGTCACTGGGGAGGGAGGGTTGAGGTGTGCCCTGCCTTGCCTGGGTGACTAATCGAAGGGCTGAATAGGCCTGGTCTCCATTTAGAGTGGTGGAGGAGTTGGGCTTACACCTGAATAGGCTGTGTCTCCTTTTGCTCAATGCTGTCTCCGCCCCCTGCAGTCATGCTGCACCAGTGAATGCAACTGGTTTGCACTGGGTACAGAGACCCTTGTCATGACGAGAACAAAGACATTTGGGGTATACGTACTAAACTAAAAACTAAAACCCCAGGACTTTGAATTGATTCAAGGACCAAGAGGACCCTACCAACAAGAAGATTGAAGGACTTTGTGAGGAGCACTGCCTTTTGTGAGTGAGGGGTGGGTTGGCCTTCAGTTTCTGCTTCTGGTGGAGGAAAAGGACTGACAATTTTTGCCCTGCTGTAGTATCCTACTTGAAAAGAATCTCCAAGGGCTTATGAGTGCTGGCCTCCTGTTGTGACTCAGGGACATCAAAGTCTTCCTTGTACTGTACAGGCTGTAAATTGTTTGGGCTTCGCTGTAAATTTCCATGTGCTGAGCTCCCCAACTTTTTACTGTGGGCAGAGCTCTGTATGTTGTGCTCTGCGACCTTCGCAGATATTCCAGGACTCTGGGTGCTTCACTCAGGCCAGTGCGCTGTGTGTCTGCCCTACCCCAGCCTAACGATTGGTTTGTGAGGGAGAGCGTGCGGTGAGCGCTTCCCTCCTTCAATTATCCTGAAAAACGTAGTAAGTGCTTGGTGAGCACTGGACTCCTGACCTAATTTGGAGTGTCTCAAACACAGTGCGTTTAGGAGCGCTGTATTTTCCCCGGTGTGCTTCCAGTGGGGAGCTCCCTGTGCTTTGTGTGGAGAGGAGGAACCAGGGTGCAGCCGCTCCCCTGCTCAGCAAGTGCCGCTGAACGGCCCTGCATCCTCTAAAGCAGTGTTTTGGGGTTCTTTTGTCTTTTAAAAAAAAAATCCTGGCATTGCCTGGTAACGACAACAGCCAGGAGGCGTGGGGAGCCGTAAGAGGGCCGTGCTGGAGGAGGGAGCCAATCCCAGTGTGGCTGATGTTGAGGAAGCTGGGGCTGCATGCCTGGAAGGGACTGCCTCACCGCCGGATCACCCGAACGCAGGCACCCATCTGGATTTCGGGAACGTGGGGGGAGGACCGGGTAGGGTCTCCTCCTACTCTTTTGTCTCCCGGGTGGGCCACACTTCGGTGCTGCCCGAGAGTGAGCAACCACATTTCTTTTCATTGCACCAGTGCGAGGCGGTGCAGGACGCTCCCCGTGAGACAGGAAGGGAGCCCTGCCCGCATCTCACTGAGACCCTCAGGCCGCCCGAGGCTGGATGCAGAGAGGGGTAGGCCCAGCGAGGCCTTCCCGCTTCTTATGGCCACAAGAGTATGCCCCAGTGGGGTTCAAAGGGGGTTTATTGGGCCACAAACACCGCATGTTATGTAATTGGAGTGCAGGTGTGCTACCTCTATAGGTTTACCTGCCATTAGAGGGGATTTACTGTGTGTGCCTATGCTGATATTGTAGGAGCTATAGTCTATGCTATGTTTTTGGATTACCTGTGCAGGGTAGAATGATTACCTTGGTGCACCACATATTATCAATGCCGCATTATGAAAAGCTGCTTAGATGACATAGGGCCATATGTAGGTAGAACGTGTTTTGCGATTCTCTAATTGCAATTTTTAGGGAATCGCAATTAGAGAATTGCAAAACGGAATGTAGGTAGGATTAGCAAATAATTTTGCGAATCCTACATATTCCTTAATTGCGAATTGCAAATTGCAATTCGCAATTAAGGAATACCTCCCCATTCATTCCTATGGGCCTAGAGGCCCATAGGAATGAATGGGAAGCCATTCTCAATTTGCGATTCTCAATTAGAGAATCGCAAATTGAGAATGCAATTTCAAGTGTGCCAGGGTGTCAAAAGGACACCCTGTTGCACCCCTGAAATGAGCATGGGTTTACATGTGGCACACATACATGCCCTAAGGACATGTATGTGCACCACATGCCACTTTGAAAAATGCAAAAATATGCATTTTTGAAAGAAATCGTAAATTACCACCAACCTGTAGTTGGTGGTAATTTGCGATTCCTTAAGGCCAAATTACACTTTTTTGGTGCTTCTTACATTACATTTAAGGAATCGCAAAATTTGCGACTGCTTAAATGCAATTGCAAAATAAGGAATCGCAAATTTAGCGATTCCTTATTTTGCACGCAGATTTGCCTTCCTACATACCATTTAGCAAAATTGCGATCGCAAACGCCGAAATTCGTCGAATTTCGGCGTTTGCGATCGCAATTTTGCTTTCTACATATGGCCCCAAGTGATTTATAGGATGAGCATATGAGAAAAGCCTAAGGGTGAACAAAGTGACATGTGTTCACAACTGAGGTATACTACCTGTGATATGATATTTATTATTTATGTATCCTTATGTCAAGTGCCTAGTGGCACAGTGTCTTTGGTGACTGTGGTCTGCTGTGTTTCTACATGCCTTACTTATGACAAGCACCTAGAGGCACAGCAATTTATGTTACGTCGTCTAAATGTGTTTTACCTGCTATGCAATGATTTATGGTCTAATGTGTGTTATGTGTAAATAATACAAAGGGCATTTTTAGTATACCCTTGTGTGCAGTCTCTTTTGTAGTGTGCCCAGAGTGTCACTGGTGTGTTGCGCCAACGCTTTACACATTTCCTCTGGGATAAGCCTGGGCTGCTCTGCCAAGCTTTCAAGGGGATGAGCAAGGGTTATCATGGGTGTGTAACTCCCTCAACCTGACTAGGAGTGGTGGGTTCTGCCTGGCTTAGGTGTATACACTAGCCACCCAGAAACCCCATTTCTAACAATGATCATTTGCATATGTTGCCCCATTTGATTTTAGGGAGGACTGTCTGATTTTCCTGCCCTGATATTGGAGCAGATTCACATGATGTTTTCGTGCTGTACTAGTAATCAACATATCATAGTAGCTTAAGTCTGGCATCTTGTGTGTTCCTGTCTGATCATTTAAAGGACAACTGCCCTACAGTAAGCTTTGACTTCTTGACCTTGAATTTGACGCCTTGACACTAGTGTATGCCGTACACAAAGAAAGTCACTTGGTATAAAATCAGAGAACTTAGTGGCCTTGGGACACGGTGATAAACTGTAATCACTGACTGTCCCTGGATCTAAAGGAAAGATCTCACAACCCCCAGGAAAAAAAGAACAATAATAAAGCAAATAATGCGGTGCCATGACAGTTGCAATAAGTTATTTCCTTAAAAAATAAATAGCATTGTGATACAGAACCTGACTGTTGGACCAGGCCCTTTCTGCAGGGTCACCCCAGATTTTGGCCTTCCTTTGCTGAACCCATTTTATTTGACTTTCAGGACTCTGCACCCCTTACTCTCGCTAACCAGTGGTAAACAGCTTGCTCTCGCTTCTAAACATGGTAAAAGTGGTACACACCCAAAGCTCCTGTTCCTAGTATATGGTACTACATGTACCAAGCGCCTGTAAATTAAATGCTACTAGTGAGTAGCAGCAATTATTATTATACCCACTAAAGTAGCACTGTAAAACACATCTCACGCCTGCCACTGCAACCTGTAGTGCAGTTTTACATTGTCATTTAGACCTGGGAAAATTATCCTTTTGCCAGGCCCAAACCTTCCTTTTTAAATCATATATGTTATTCCTATGGTATGCACTAAACGGTCATAGGGCAGAGTGCATCGTATTTAAAAAGTAGGACATGTGCATTTGAGTTTTACATGTCCTGACAGTGAAAAACTCCCAAAGTAAATTCTACTGTAGCAAGGCTAGCTCTCCCATATACTAACACTGGGCTACTTTGTTACATTTAATAAATAATAACTTCAGGTACGGAGCAGATAGAGAAATACTTTTTCTATTCATATGAATTGTAATCTTAAGTCCTCTTTAATAGTAAAGTCAGATTTAAATTACAGATCTGAAAAAGCCACATTTAAAAAATTGCCATTTTCACTCCTAAACCAAATGGGACTTTCTACCGGGATCCAGGTTGGCATTACTGTTAATGGATCTCCTGTCTTGTGATGTGTATACCTTCCAGACAGGGGACAGAAAGGGCGTGGGGTCGGGGTGTGAGGAAGAGTGTCCCCCTGCTAAGCAGGATGGCTTGGAATATTGTACTCAACCCTTCCTAAACTTCAAGGGGTAGTCTGAGAGCTATACACACCCACTTCCTGATGTCTGAGGTTGCCTGCCTTCTCACTGACAAATGTAGCTCACACCTTAGCCTGCCTGCCCTTTGCCCTCCTAGACAGATTGGAGTCAAACCCCAGAAAAAGGAACTACAAACCAGAACCAGTTTAAGATTAGGTAACAAGGATGACCCCCCACACAGAGGCTGGCACTGGTTATAAAAGTGGCACCATCAGAACCTCTCATCAGAACAATCCTGGGCCTGTGGAGAAGGAGATAAAGGGCTGCCATGCTGTCTGAAGCTTGAAGGAAGACTGGACCTGCTTGCCTTGAAACCAGGACCAAGAAGTGGCTCCAATTTTCGGTTGGTTGGTTGAACTCCTGTTTGAGCTACAGAGACCTAATAACCTTCCAGTAGTGATAAAGATGTAGTATGCAGCGAAGAGCTAAGCCAGAGGATGCTATGGGTCACAACAAAGAATGCATAAGGCAACAATAAACAACCATAAATACCAACAGAGTTTTAGCCCAAACAAATAACGAAACAAACTTAGTTAGAGTAAATGGTTTGAAAGACTGATGGGGAGAGCGAGACTGCCAGTGGACGTGCACCCCACCTAGTATGAAAGAATGTCACAGGAACCTGCGTTTTTAAAAAAACCTGTGGTGTCTGCATGCCTCACCAGATATGAACTCAGCAGCTGTTGTCTTGGCCCGGTCAAAGGGGTGGACCCCGGGAGCCATTTCCTCACCTCTGCAAAAGAAGGAAAATATAGCAAATGACATCAAAGGATGATAGATCAAAGCATGGCCCAGTAGCTGATAGAAAGTTCTGCATTTATTTATAACGTTTTATATAGTGTGAACATGACCCAAGAGGTTATCAGAGCACTTTACATATAGTCAGGGAAAAGAAACAAGTGGACCAAAAACAAACAACAAATTCAAAAACGAATCTAGCTGTCACAAAGTCAAGGAGATGGAGAAAGCCCCCCTGAAGGACAATGCAGATATGTAAACAGACAGGAGCATAGATAGGAAATTGTAAACATAGGTGAAGAGAATGCTCCATAACGTGTTCCAGAGAGTAGAGGCACCCAACAGTTATTACAAGCATTAGATATTGTCGTTGGATGTCTGCAGAGTAATCTCCAGTGGGACGGTCGCGTCAGCCCTGGACAGACATGGGGTCAAGGAACTGTCATTACTGAGGAACCGTACAGAGTCCTCATCAGACCCCGAGGTCCAGCACAAGACACCCATCACCGCCGCACTTTGCAAGGCCTTCCGTTGTTTCTGTAGTACCTGCTCCAACATAGCCTTTAGTGAAAAACGTCACATTTGTGGTCATTTGTTGCGGAGTTGCTTCGCTGCCCTGCCACAGCTTGTGGCTTTCAGCTGTGCAGATTGGCCAGTCGTGGAAAGTCCCGCCCACTCCAGCCAGTCCCAGACATCTTCAGGGGAGTAAAAATTTACTTTACTTCCTGCTGCAACATGTAGATACGCCAGAGAGTGTACCGAATATAAAGCTCAAGTAGCCGATGTTTGACTTCAAAGAAGGAGCTGCACTGTCTTTGCACCTCCATTGTATAATCCGATAAGAACATCATCTTGACGTTATCCAATGTGATCTCTTGCAGCTTGCGCATCTTGCCCAAAATAGCGTCTCTGTCCCAATAATGCAGCACACAGGACAAGAAGGGTCTGGGATTGTCGCCAAGCAAGGGGTGGGGTGCAGGAACATGATGTGCTTGTTCTGCTGTAAAGTACTGCATAAATATATCTTTGGGTAATAGACTCTGCAGCCATTGCTCCATGAATGTGACTGCGTCCAATCCTTCCACTCCCTCTGGCAGGCCTACCACTCTTACATTATTATGCCGCAAATGTCCCTGAGCATCTCCCACTCAGTGTTCTAGGAACTCTACCCATTGCGAGCGTAGGCGTAGTGAGGAGTCCATGGCGCAGGTCTGCGGCTGTAGTTCCACATATGGTCATTTCAGCGGTATGGACCCGGTCCGCAAGTTTATGGTGATCCGCATAAAGCAGCAGAAGGTCCACTGTGACTGCATCTATCTTGCTCTCTAGTGATGTGCATGTGGACTCCAGCGCAGTGCCAGACTTTTCAACAGATGCTAGGACAGAGTCTAGCTTGTAGCCTAGAGAGATAGGGGGGGGATAGGGGGGGGGGGAGCAGCACAATCTGAGGTGTCGGTTTTGTCCAATAGTTGGTCATGCTCAGTAGGGGACTTCAAAGTCACACCCTGGGTGGATGTGCACTGTCAACCCATGCTGCTAAGTTGCCTACTCATAGTCCAATGTGATCCCACTGTAGCATTCGGGCCCGCTTGCCAGCATTCAGGGAGATGGGGCATACGGCAGCACGAGCAGCCCCATGGATCTGACGCAGTGTTAAGGGAGACTAGTAGCAGAGGCCGGCTGGTGGGCAATGAGATGACCTCCAGTTTAGTCCATTCTGTCCAACGCCGGGGGAGCTTCAAGCAGCTATCTGTGACTTGTAGCATCAGTGAGGGACAGAAAAATGACAGTGAATAGGTCCTGCTTTCATGTGCTTTGGACATCTCTTAAGCGCTGCAGTACGTGCAGCCCTATCCTTGTTTGGGGCAATCGGGCATGCAAAGCAACACAGGAGCAATAGTAGAAAAGCATAGCAGCCGGGGCACCGATAATCACTCACTGGTGAGTGCAGCGTTCCAGCACTTGTATCTTCCTCGCATCCTCCATATCTAAAATGCAGATGTATGTTCAGAGAGGACAAGGATGGAGCTCAATAGGGGGGCTGTGGGTCCAAGTCTACCAGAAGAGCACATGAGGTCTGGGGTGTGCAGTTTAATAAATCCCAGTGCTCCCCAAGTGCATGTAACAATAGGGATGCCCCACCGGCCCTCACACTGACCTCGTACACCTAGTACAGAGCAATAGTAGCATGTGTGGAGGTGGCAGTAGCTCACTTTCTGTGGCCCCCAGTATACCCCTTCGTATAACCCTTTGTAGGTGCGCCGGCGCTCAGCCTGGAAGGGCGGGCTCACTCAAGATCAGGACACTAATCTAAGGGCATCAGCGAGGGTCAAGGCTGTAAAGCTGTGTTGCACTTAAGCAATCCACACTGCAGCAAAGTCTCCTATGTGGAGCAGATCTCACTGCCCATCTGTACCATCACCGGTGGGCGATCCAAGAGGGGCACCGTGATCCGCACCATGTATTAGCACTCGTTGTTCCCCTCCAGGCACACCATGCCAGTCATCATCACTCTGTGGTGTGTTCAGTTATGGTCTGCTTTCAGCGCCCCAGCTACGTGGCACAGTCCGACCACTTTACAGGCAGCGAAAGTCCTGTTGGCCGCGAGTCCTGTTGTTTCACTCTCTGCTTGAGAGCCGCTCCGCCGTCGTGCCCGCCTCTTGGGTTGTAGGCCCAGGCCTACCTGTCGTGCCACCTCAATTCCCCTAACCCGTCTCCCAGGCCATCAGTCGCGGTCCTGGGGGTGACAGCTGATACTGGAAGCATGGGGGGACTGGTTTGGTGGCAAGGACATTGAGTTTCCTGCAGTAGAATTGTCGGATTAGCGGCCATTTTCCCCTTTTAATTATCAACCCAATTTCTGAGTGTCACAATATGTTTCCATTTTTCAAAATTTTGCAGTGGTGGTGTTATGCCCCCAGATAATAAGTGCAATAATGGTAAATGTTATTCTTTTGGGACAATTTATTCGTTTCTGGGACCTGATGAACCTTATGTGTTAAAGAAAAAATGTGTTACTTAGTGATGTAGATTTGTTAACTAAACTCCGAAGAAGCCTACTCCCATACTATAGCTTTTTTAAATGTATAAACAGTGACAGTTGGGCATAGAGATAAGAAACAGAATACCAACTATTACACACAAAAGTCTTTCTTCACAACAAACAGCTAGTTTCACTATTGACATCTACTATGAATTCGTGGCAGAATGCTTTGGACATTTATAGTACAGACAGACGAAGGCCAAACACAATCAAAGTGATTTTCAGTATAAAAAAATAATAGAGCCTCTTTGATGAATTTCTGCAGTTTGGCTTCATGATTGATTTATATTTTTTCCTTTTTTATATTAATCTTTTGAACGTTACTTTGTGCCATGGTTTGTGTGTCACTGTTCAAATGTTTTTATAAAGGCATACTGCAGTGAGATGCCTATTTATGTTATTTCTTTTCTTAGACAATATTTTCCATTTTTAAGGATGGCATCAGTAAAAAATGAAATGCATGTGCCCAGGGAATGATGCCACTTATAACTTGTGATAGCTTGTGTCTATTAAAGGCACTCTCATACTTGCGGTGTTGTAATGGCTGTTGATCAAAGACATGTTATAAACACTGCGTGCTCTGTTCTGAGACGTGCAGCCAATTTAGCCATCTTCAGTTTCTAAATCACAGCTATAATTTTAAATGTGTTTGTTGACTTGCTTGGAACACTCTGTAGTTTTCATGTGCTAAAGGATGTAAATGCTGCAGTTCCAGGAACATATGCATTTAGTAGATACAAAAAGCTTCCCGAATGTTGTAAAAGGCTATTTTAGAAATCATACTTACATTTTCCTTTCGGTGATTGGTAATAGTAAAAATAGTCATAACTGTGGGAATGATCTACCTGGGCACAAAAGTGCTTATGAAGAATTAGCATGGGGGTTCATATTAATAAAACTGACGTTGTGAGTGTACTTTACCCAGTTTGATGTACAGATTTTACAGGATCCCATACTGGGGTATTCCACAATGCTCCAGGACAGTAGCACATTCTATAAGTACAACCTTAACCAGTTAAGACTGCTCAAGGAGGAATAAAGCCAAACAGCCAGGTACCCTACCAGCAAAGCACATACATGTCTACTGAGTTACCTTTAACCATCCCATGGTTATCCACATTAAACATGGCTGAGACCACCAAGAGTATCAGACAAGCATTGTGGTACTCTGGAATGCTTAGGGCATATTGTCTGCTCCTGTGGAACTGATGGATAAGTACTTATGAAAAGTGAGGAGGGATATACAATGCTGTTGACACCAAATTGTTTTGTATTTAGAAAGCTTTTATTTTTCTGGGTAAGAATTGCTAAAAAATGGAAGCTTTTGATATGTTTCCATCTATTTGGATTTAGAGAGTCTCTAAGGGCTGCAGACAGGTGTTTTTCTTTCTTTTAAATATGTACCACACCATTAACATTTTGTCTGATTTTCTAGAGCCTCATTAAGATTGCTTTCTGTGAAGGGAATCAGAATGGGTTGAGCTTTTAACTTTGAATAGCTTGCTTCATTGAAGGAAAGTGCTTTTGTAAATAATTACATTGATTTTACAGCCAGCAAGGTTACTTATTTTAAAGATTGTTTATTGTATGGACTATAAATATTGGTATTGCCTTTTTAGTTGGCTGTAATATCCTAAGCAATCAGTTATCACTATCCATTCTTATAGTTTCTCATCTTAAAGTCCATCATTTTAAAATAATACATTACGCATACTATACACCATATACATTGAATTGCACAAATGTGACCTCACAGAACCCCCAAGTCCTTTTAATGGCACTGGATAGAAGCAGATACAACCAGATATTGGCTTCACGACCTATTACAATACCCACCTGGACCCACGCGTTTTTCCAACTTAATCACTTGATGAAGATCAGTATATGCTTGGAACATAAAATTTGACCACTCCACCAGGATTCCCTCTTCTAAGGTGGGGATTATCACAGTTGCAAGATTGGGCAATAAATGTGCCTGGCTACAACAAGAACCTCCAGATGACAAAGCCCGGTGGAGGGAATTTGTATCCCTTTGCTCCTTAGCAATTTCAATTATTCAAAACGATTCATGACAGTTCGAGCTTAAAATAATTGTGGGTCGTTTAAGAGACTGGATGTGTATGCTTATTCTTGGTTAAATCCTTGTAATAATTTGAACATTTTCCTTAGTGTCTGAAATAATTTTATCTTCAATGTCTTAATCTTTGTTTTACCACATATGACGCAGAAATCTTCCCTCTAGTTCTTCCCTAGTGCTTGCTTATAATGTATACAATAATCTTTCGGGTTGTTATACATACTTGAACGTTCCTAATTAGTAAAAGCAAGACCGGTTAAGGTGCAGGTGTGTGGGGGGCCCATTCTGTAAACATGAAGGTTAAATTCACCCTGAGAGAGGTCTTATTTTCACTGGACTTTTTGAACTGTGTGGTAATACAGTTGAGGCAGTGCTTGGAAAAATTAATCAAGGAAAGCTTTTTAGGGATTGGAGGTTGGTCTTTTTATTGGGCTTATGTGGATTCCCACCTTGTTAAAACTATAATTTAAGAGCCAGCTGTCAGTGTTGAAATTAGATTGTTGGTGTATTGGGTTGAATTATATGGTTATTATTTATCACATCATGTTTAGATTGAAAAGTTGGCTGCATTGTTTCTCCATTGAATGGAGGGATAGGTGTTGTAAATTGATATCTTCTGCATATCTGTGGCAGACCTGCCAACTCAAATGGTGCCATCGTGCCACCCAATATTTGGTCTTTTCAGATGGGGTTCCGGTGAAGAGTCGATATCACACAGTGTGCACAGAGCAAGCTGGAAACCACTGGAGAGAGCATGTTTCCAGCGTATTGTGTGAGGCTCTACACGGCTGAAGTCAATCAGGCAGTCTAAAACCTGCCTTTGTAGTTTTTCTTAGTGCAGAGTGGGACCATCTGCTTGGGCAGGTCAGGGCTCTAAGCCCCTCCCACACTACTTAGTTCCCCACCTCCTCCACCTTTGACCAGGTGGTAATATGCTCAAAGCCTGCCACTCATTTCAGATCCCATCCCTTCTCGGGCCTGCCCTCTCCTCACACCTAGAGCTAAATTCAAAATTGGTAGGTCTTTTGTTCTTCTTTTGTCTTGATGCTATGTTTTAACTGACTTCCTGTCCTGTATACTCAGTTATATGTAAATAAACTATTTATATGTACCTGCCTCCTTCTAGTGATATAAAATTGTGGCTACATACTGACTTCGCTGAAATTCACTTCTAGGGCGCCGTAGAAAAGATAGAATTTTGGTAGCTGATCTGAACAAATATGCAAAATGATAAGGATGAGTAAAATGGTACCCATTTCTACAGGGAATTATGTTTGTTGATTAGACCTCAACAAATCCTGGATGGTCTTTCTTGCTTCCTTGTGTGGGCAACAGCTTTGTGCAAAGGATAATCATAATACCAGTTGTAATATGGTATTGAGTCAGATGGAAGTCATGGTCGTTTTTTTGTATTTGGTTTGCTAGACCTTTATGGTGATCCAAACTTATAGCATTTGATGTTCTACTTAACTCTATTTTACTTATGAATTCCACTGGAGTAAATTTCAAACCAACCTTCACTCCCTAAACTTGTTGGAAGAGAATTGCACCGGATTGGTGTAGATTGGCGTTAAATCTAAGTCCCATCTTTTCAACTGTGTATTGTGATAATTTCTTTTTATGTTATACACAGTGTTGGACGTCTTTGCTAAGCACCGGAATCCCTTCTCTTTACCAGACAAGATGATCTTTAGACTATGAATCCAGCACTGCACCACAAATTTATTAATTAGCCTGTTTTCTTTGTTTCAAATCTAGGCTATAATCGGGCTCTTTGAACAGATGGTGTTGTTGGACTGTACAAGTCAATTGGAGCAGATTACTTATGCCCTGACACAGTTCTGAATCAAGTAATTCCCTCTTCAACCAAGCCCTTTTACAGCCCGATATATTTAGGGCAGTACCAAACAATGCTCGATGAACATATCCACATTCCATCTCTTAACCTAGTGTGAGAATAGCTATAGTTGGGGAGTTCTGTTGATCCTCAGAAAGGGATAGTTTATTGACTTAATAATCTGCCTCAGCCTCTCATTCTCCCAATAATCCCCCTTACACCTGAGTGTGCCATGTTGAGGAGTAACTGCATGCTTCTTAGTTCATCTCACCTAAACAGAGTAAATTGTTACACATTATAGTCACTCACAATGTATGGTTTTGTATCATCTTATGATGGCTTCTAACAGAAGAAGGTGCCACTGTTGAGGCTTTATTGTCACCAATGTGATCAGATAGCACAAACGCATTAACATCTGTAACACTTTAAATTGGTGCCTCCTAATTGGTTGATTTAACTTTAGAGTCAGGCCATGGAGGAGATGCAGAAAATTGACCAGTGACGCAGAAGTAAAATTTCATGTGTGGGTTGCAGTGTTTAATTATATCACTTGCAAATCTGGGGTAAGTGTATGGCTGCAGCGAGTATCCTTGTGCACTGCACTGCAGTGTCACATGAAAAATAGACATGAAAACCTACTTTTGTTTATTAGCTAATTTACCCCTCACATGTGCCCTGTATGCCCCCAGGGTTCGGTACTTAATGGTACATGTTATATATTACGTAAGGATGTCTCTAAAGGAAACAGTTAAAAACGGCTGTTTGTCACTGTTGAGATAAAGTTTTTTTTTTCTTCCATGAACAGGTCTAATTATCACAAAAAGCCATTTTTGTACCCTTGCCAGGGAAAATAATTGAACTTTCAATCAAAAATATTTTGCACATTTATTAAAAATCGAATTTATTGCCAAAAGTAGATTTTTTTAATGTTTAATAGAAAAGTACGTTTGTAAAAGTATAAAAGTGCTTCCTGTGAAAAACTGGTTTATAGTTGGTTTGCCTACTAGCCCTGTCGCAGAGGCTTAACACACATCCTTTGCTGGTATTAATGACTCTTGTTTTTCAGAACAATGATACTGAGGTTGACCCCCCCTCAGGAGAATGAAGGCTGAAGTGGTGTTAAAAGTGGCCAATTAGCAGGGAACATATTGTTGAAACTCTGCGGGAACCAGTTTTAAATAACCACCCTCATATTTCCCAACACTTAGATTATAAAAAATGTTTTTGGGCCATTACTAGGACATTTTCTAGGAAAAGACAGCTTTACCTGGAAAAGGTAAATAGCACATTGTTCCTGTCCTGAGGCATACATACATATATATGGGTGTGTAGAAACACAGGGCCTCATTTATGGGGTTTTGGCGTAGGATAGCACAGCAAGTCACCATGCTGAGCTCCCTTACCTCAAAATGAAAGGGCAGGAATGCAGCGTATTTAATCAATACAGTGCATTCCTGTACTTTCCAACTGTGCTGGAGCCATTGCGGTATCCTACTGCCAATGAAGGCACCTTGCACCATGGTGAAAGGGTGCCAGTGTTGTAGGCAGGATTGTTTTTGTGTTGAAAGGGGCATCTTCCTGCATGAAAACATTCCATAGAGATGTTTTACTCCTTCTGTGTGTGCTACACAATGCAGCACACATAGAAAGAGGGAAAAACGAGGAAAATTAATGATATTTCTCTTTGTTGCACCTGCCCTGGGGATGCTTCACATTTTGACACATTCCCAGGTTTACAAGTGCTTGTAAATCTGGGAATGCATCAAAACCCATGGGAGTTGTGTGGGAACACCCACCGCAATGCCCATGGAATTCTTCCCTTGTGCAGAGTGAGGCAACACAGCAACTAGCACTGCGTTGCCTTACTCAAGATATATGAGGCCACTCGAAGTCACGCATTGTGTCTTTGAGTGGCTTCATAAATCTGACTCAGAGCCTTGTGTCATGCATGTACCACTTTGCGTGATGCAAGCATGACACATGGCTCTCATAAATATGCCCTACAGAGTAGCTTGCATGTAACATTTAACTTCCATGCCCTTGATGCATTTTTGCACCACCAGCCATGGCCTTACTAGAAAGATTTATAACCCAATTGACTTCAGGGGATAGTTGCTGGCTTCTGCTTCCCGTCCTGTTCAACTGAAGAATTTTCAAAACTCAGCTAGCCCCCCACCCCAAGCCATTTTAGGCCCTGCGGATCCGACCCGTGGCCAAAACATAAAATAAAGGGGAGCGGGGCAGTGTTGCCACCCCCTCCATAGCCTTTAAAAGGCCCTGGGGATTCTATTCCCCAGGGCTGCATATTTTTTGATGGGGAGGTGGGTTGCGCTGCCCACCACCCTAGCCTATTGGGGACCCGGGGACCCCATCCCCCGGATACCCTCATTGTAATAGATGGGTGCCCTGGTGCCCACCAAAGGTACCCACAATATACACATTAGGGGCAGCCCCAGAGCCCCCGCAGTGCCAGCCAGCTCCCCGCATGCTGCGAGAGCTGGCATTACGTAACAGATCAAAGTCTGCCGCAACAGATCAAAAGTCCGCTGCCAGGCAGCGGGAGCATTTTTGAAGCTCACACCCTTTGGGAGCAGACTTAGTGTTTGAGCTAGGCTGCTAATTGCAGGGGGAAACGCAGGGCTGCACCATATTCTTGTAAATATGGTGCAGCCCTGCGTTTCTGAAGTGGCAGAGACCGGCGTTAAGCAAGGAAGGCTAACGCCTCACTCCGCCACTTCCCTTGTACATATGCCCCTCAGTTTTTAATGTGATCCACATTTACTTGTGGGTAATTTTAGACCCTTCAGATTGTTTTCTTCTTTCTGCTTTCCTACCATTTTTGTTGACCAGTTGTTTGCTCAGTTCTAATACACATCTCCTTCTCATAGAGAGAGTTTAAAATTATTTAGCACAAAATAGACTTTGTAAGGCAATGCCATGTATTTAAAAATACTGAAAGCTTACAATACCTTTTAAAATTTTGTTTTTATCACCTACAAAAGGTCACCCCTCTTCAGAGTTATTTATTTACATTTGTGACTGTTTGTTTATCCTGCTCCCTCAGACAGAGGAGCCACAAAAGCATCAATGTACACTGACAAACTTCTGCATAGTTGAAAACTACACCTCAACGAACTCAAAGATTCCTAATCTTCGCTGAGGCATAGATTTTTTTGTGCTTTTGAGACATCCTGCAGTCTCAAGTACAGCAATAGTAGAGGTAGAAGATCTGGTACAGGTCTGTACTGCAGAGAGGAGAGTGGCGCTTTGTGGGTGACGCACTGGAAAACGGGCTGACAATGGCACTGCTTCAGGAAGGGAGGTGGAGAGTTCATGAATTGGAAAGATGTAGGGAGTAGACGGGAGATGTGCTGGGGTAGGGCTCTATCAGATGCTGATGTTGAGTGGCATCAGTCAGCTGACTGCCCTTTCATCCTGCCATGGCATTGACAATGATTTCTGACTACTATGAAGGGGTGTTCAATAAGCTTGAAGGGTGGGAGCCTCAATGAGTTGGGTTGACCATCATAGTATGTGAACCTTTCTCCACATTGTGATTTATTCACACACATGTGGATGGTGTGTAGCTGCAGCTTTGTGAAGATGTTTGGGATAATGTTCAGTGAAGGAGTGAAGGAGTTGCTTGACTTGAGTATTGTATGTATTGGAGTTGTTATTTCCCATGTTTGCAGTTGTAGAAGCTGTAGTGGTAGTTTCTGTTGGGTGTAGTGGCAGGTGTGTGAGCAGCTGTGAAATTGCTGGTTGCATGCTTGTAAGTGATACTGCTGTATGGTGGTGGGTAGTTGTTATGCTTTACCTATACGTTTATTACAATGTGTTATTGAGCACAGGTTAGGATGGTCTCTCTTGATTAGATATATGTTGTGCTCTAATTGTTTTGGGAAGGGTGTGATCCCTGTGCATTCCCTCTTATTGTCCTTAATTTTGGGAAACATACATACAATGGTAGATTCTGCTATGTGTTTTAGAAGGAGTGTAATTAGTTGTGTCATTGATGAATATGTGTTTTAGGTAGTGCTGAAGAATGGTTGTGAAATATTTCTTTGCTTGTGGTTTGTTAATATCTGCAGCGGATTTCACTTGGGAAACAGCCTGTTCTCAAGCCTTCTATACAAGGCCTGTAAGGGAGCTTTCAAGTTGTTCTTTCAGGGGTGAAATGTGGTTTGCCTAGAACATACTTTCAAAGAAATGTGAGCTAATACTTCATATATGTTAAGAACGAATGGCAGGAAATAGGCATGCTTTGAATTGTGAAAATATGAGGTTATGAACACAAGATATGTATTTGGTGCTGTGCAGGACAATATCTACCATAAGAAATCAACTACTCCTGAACTACACATGATCAGCATATTGGAATTCAGAAGAACTCCAGTGGCTAAAAATGATGTTTGAACTGTGTCCGTGTGCCTATCTGTCATCACAGAATTCAGACTGACTTCTAGAATCAGTGGTGTGCAAGAGTACCATAGGCCCTGTTGAAAACAATGAACATGGGCCACAACCCTCTAGTAAGTTAGAAAAAGACAGCTATGCGGAAATCCTTTTTTTTCATGAATTTTTGCTGACTAGTATTTCTGTTATTTTTTGTTTACTGTGCTCACTAGCTCATTGCTGTTCAGACTAGTGTATGTTTTATGACCCCTAAAGCATGGTAAATTTGGCTAATCCCCAATTGCCTTGCTTACCTTATGGTGGACCTGGCCCTCTCTGTGACATAAATCCCAAACCTATTACCTTCACACCTACTCTTTGCTGAATATATTTTTGTTGGTTTTAGGACTGTGTGCAATTTACCACTGCTAACTAGTGGTTAAGTGCTTGTGCTCTCTACTTTACACATGGTAAAACTGGCTAAGACTCAATTGACATGTTTAATTTACTTATAAGTCCTTAGTAAGGTGGTATTACAGGTCCCCAAGGCCTGTAAATAAAATTCTACCAGTGGGTCTGCAGCACTCATTGTGCCATACACTTAAGTAGCATTTTAAAACATGTCTTAACCCTACCATTGCGGCTTGTGAGTGCAGTTTTAAAACTGCCATTTTTATGTGGCAAAATAAACCTTTTGCCAGGCCTAAAACTCATGTTTTAATATATATGTCACCTCTAGGGTTATGTCATTTAATAATTGATAACTTTTGTGGGGAAGCAGGTAGGAAAGTCATTTGTGCTGTCTGAGGAATTGTAATGTAATACCCTCTTTAATGCTAAAGTCTTTAAGTCACAGTTCTGTAAATGCTACCTTTAGAAAGTAGGCACTTTCTTGTCCTAAACATTTGGTGTCTGCAGCCTGTTTCCTAGGTCACATGGCTAGGTGTAGTTGGCAGTTGACCATTATGTATTTCTCTCAGACAGCCTCACAAAAGAGGGCCTGAGTGTTGGAAGGATGGGCCATCCAAGGCAGGTTGGGATTGGAACTATGCACAGCCCTACTTGCCCTTCAAAGACCCTGCTCTAGCTCACAAACAAAGAACTTTACCTTAGCCTATTGTGACTGCAGACATACTGGGACTGGGACAGGGAGGCAGGAAATTCCAAGTCTTCTGTGGGGAGAAAACTTCAGAAGCTTTCCCATTTCAAAGCTAGCACCAGGTATAGAAATGGGACCCTCAGACCCACTCTTGAGTTGAGACCTTGACCTGTAGATACCACAGAAAAAGGTCTGCCCTACTGCTAGAGGACTACGCTGCTACCTGAAGTCTGCCCTGCTGTCTGAGATGAACGACAGGACCTACACCTTAGATCCCAGCTTACCTGAGTATCCCCAATGGATAGGTAGCTGGCCTCCTGTTCTGAGCTACAGGGACACAACAAGCTCCAGAGGCCTCACTGCAACTTCCCCGTTGACCTGCTGCACTGGATCTGCCTAGACATGCAACTAGACCTGCCTGAGCCCTGCTGGCCTCTGCTGAAATGAGTTCCTGAACCCCTGGAGGTGCTTCCAAGGTCCTGGACCTTTGGTGTAGCATCTGTTGAGCTGCTTCTTGAAGAAAGTGAGAATTCCTGAAGTTTTGCACTCTTCACAACCGCGAACGGACCCGCTCCTACCAGGGTCTTGCTGCCTACACCAACCGCCAACTCAAAGCTCCGCTACAGCAACTGCCTGAGATGAACTTCTCACTACAGAATCATGAGCCCTTGGTGACCGCCAATATAATTAATATAATTCTCCAGCAAGGACAGTCCGCGATGTATGGCAGGATCTTCATGCTATTGTGATGACCGGCTGTGATGCCCGGCCTGCTATTTACGCTATAGTGAAGACCATTCACAACGCTCTCCTAGCCACTCTTGGTCTCCTCCACCATGAACTGGACTCTTCGTGATGGACTTTAGAAGGTAACTTTTTCACCAGAACTAACCTGGTTCCTGTATTCAGCCCACCCTCCATCATGCTTGGCCTGAACTTGTGACTTTCACGGAGTCTTGCATGACCAGATAACTATGAGGGATGCTTTGTGCTTTTAGGCACTATACTTACCCTAAATCTTTGAACTTGCATATCTCCGGTTTTACTGAGTGGAGTTTTGTCATCTTGGTGTTAAATAATTCATTAAATATTACTCTTGTTTTCTAAATTGGTGTGGGAGTTTTCCTGTGTTGTGTTTTCACTTTATTACTGTTTGAGTATTGGATCAATACTTTACACATTGCCTCTAAGTTAAGCCTGGTTTTTGTGCCAAGCTACCAGAGGGTTATGCACAAGCTAATTTAGTGACTTATTTTTTGGTTTAGTGTGGCAGGGAATGTGGCTGTTGCTTGAGTAGGGTTTCAAACCCCCAAACCAACAACCCAATTTCTCACATTGTTATCTAAGGCCATAGCTTATGGTGCAGGAAAATACACCAATGGCATTAAAAGTTAAATGTTACCTGCGGAATGCAGCAGCACATATAGTGCCATTTACTAGGTTGAAAAAGAAAATATAGTTCCAGCCCTACAGGGAAACATTTGCATGCCACCCTGATGGACTGTAGACCACCACATTTAGAGATCACTATTGGTATTGAATGGTTATCTAGCAAACTTTTGCATGTTTTTTTAGAGATGAACACACAAAAGGGGAGCATTTTTTTGAAAAACAAAGAGCCCATGACCCTTATACTTAATGAGATTTTTCAATGAGTGTGGGCGTTATTTTTTTTTTTTTATGTTCCTCACTGATAGGTTTTACCTGACGGTGATGAACAGAACAAAAAGACATCTCACTGTCCAACCTAAATAGAGCAGGAGGTGTAATTCCCTTCCTTCAACAGCCTGCTTGTCAGTCTGTCTAAGAAAGCTTACATTGACGGAGTCAATAGACACTCCATTGGCATAAAGGTGGTGTTCCTCCTGACCCTAAATAGAATGCACACCATCAGCCTTGCAGACAGGGTACTCCATCACATTTACTATAGGTAATCTGCCATTCTTTACTGGGCGAATGCATAAAAATATTCGACTGACGAGGGGACTATGGCGGGTGTAAATTTTGAATTTTCCCACCGAAACCAACAACTTCAGTGAGACCTCATCCAACTGCTATCCAATTCCGAGAGGAGGTGGCTAGATACAGCGTGAAAGTAACATTTTTGTCCAGGATGACCTGCTTAGGGATTCTGACCTCTGCTCCATTGTGGTGACCTGAAATTGCACATAGCTCTTGGTCAGTTGCAAACAGTAACTTCTGGGTGGCACTGTACTTTTTCTTGCCACCTTTTGCCATAGTATCAACAATTGATATTGGTGGTTCCCTTATTGGATTTTAGTAGTTTCTGTATCATTTTTAGTTTTTTCCCTATTTTTAGAAATTGGTTGTAGGATCTCTATTGCTTTGTGTTTTGACCTTTTATTTGTTTTATTACTGCTAACTACTTTACACACTTTTCCTTAAGTGATAGCCTGTCTGCTCTGTGCCAGTTCTCCCGGGGGTTGAGCCCAGCTTTATTTATTGAACTTGTGTGTTGGATCTGACAGGATTTTGGTCTTATAACTTGGGAACGACTCACTGGGGTACAGTGGAGAGCCTCGCGTCCCTTGGCCCTGGTGCCTCTGCACTTGGTGCACATTGACAACCACACACTCCTGGGCATCTTATGTCATTTATACCAGAATCAAAGTGTGTGTCAAATCTTACTTCACTTTAGTTGTTGAACAGAGGAACGTATTCAGTTTGAAAAACAGAATACACGCATAGAGCTTTACTCGCCAGTCAGCCAAAACTTTACAAAAAAACTTAAGACAGTATTATTGAAATGCTGGATATTGGGTACAGCATGTTCTGCACGTCTGAGAGGTTATAGCAATATTACTTAATTCAAAACTGGAACTACTCTGCTTTGGTTTCGAGCCCATCCTTTGACTTGCATTATTACCATGTATGGGATTTCGACCATGCGGAAATATTGTTTGCAATTGTGAGGCACGATATCTTCTTACCACAAATGTTCTGTTGTATCCGTCCATATAAAATGCTTTTAGACATCTTTCTACAATATAAAGTTTATGCCTGTCCTCAGCGAGCTCTGTGTTGCATGGCAGTATATCTGTTTATCCAATCTGAGCGTGTCCTCGAGAACACCCACAGTTTGCTGTTAAATTAGTGCACGATAACTACGTTGGGGCCTATGTAGAGGTGCAAAGATAGGGGTCGGCATGCTAAAGGGGGTTCCGGGTGATTTCTTTTTTTTTCAGCATCTACATTTTTTTTTAACTTTGGACCCCACTCTCTTTTATTTACAGGCTGCATTCATAAATGGCCTTGGGTTTGAAACTGGAAAATAATTTGTTGTGTTTGAATGAAATCGATGTTTTGTCTCCAATTATTTTGCTTTCAGCTTTAGGCACCTGTTCGATGGCCATGGCCGTTCGTGCCCTGCCGTGTCCTTCCTTTGGATTCACATGATAACAACATTCCACCATTTTTTAGTCGAGGGCTTCAATGTCATATACTTCTCTCTGGCAAAAGCACTTCAAACATGGCAAGTCCTTTTTCAGCTCCTCATATGTAATCTTATTGTTTAGGCAGTGCATTCTTAGAAGCGCAGCAGTCATCCAACATTAATGACATGTGATCGCACCCAATTTTGGTGGCTGCAATAATCCACCTCACATGTTTCTGGTCCAGATTCTCACATATTTGTGAGCGCATAAGTGTTCATTTGGCACCACATTAAAGTGGTGGGACTCATGGTCCTTGTCTTTTATGGGTGACCTTCAATGGGTGCACAAACTGCAGACTGGCACACGTATTCAATTACAAAAAAGAAGCATTGCAAAGCCAATGGTCTGGTGTAGGCTGCCAGCCTTTTGCATTTGCCAATGCTTCTTTTGTCATGGTTTTTGAAAAACATATTGGTGGGGGATCCGAGTAGCTCTTTGCGAGATAAGGAACCTAGCTAAAACAAAAAATATGTGTTGGTCTTAAAAAGCATTGAAGGCACTAGAAGGGAACTTTGTGTTAGGATGTGCTCCTTGTGAAAGAGCGGAATGCTATCAATCACAGCAGGCCTGCCAAGTGCCATGCATCTCGTGCTAGATGAATGTATTTAGACAATTTTCCCACATCACGACATGGGAGATTGGCACTTGGCAGGACTGACCAACTGAGCAGAGAAAGAAGTTTGTTGAGCTGGGTGTGCAGTGCCTTACCTAACAAGGGTCCTCTCTCCATCTATTTAGATACAAGCTGTGACATTAATTCTCAAATAGAAAGGGCAGGCTCCAGGCTTCATGGTAAGCTGTGATGCTCACCGTCCAAGCCTTGCACTGCCATCACTGAACGCACTAGCAGGCCCCTCCTCCTCCTTGCAGTTTAAAAGAGTGTAACAGCTTCAATGCCCATGTGTGCTACCACCAGCAGAACTGAAGAAGGACTGTACTTTGTCCCAAGCTAAACTACGACCAGTTTGCAGACTAGAGACAACTCAAACCCTCGACTCCCCAGACATCACTACTCGAGGGGTCAAATGCACCCAGGTGTGATGACGTTCTCCACCCACTGCCTGTGGGTCTAATTCCGATTCAGCACCAAGCACATCTCTGCTATCACCCAAACTGACCTCCACTCATCTGGTCTGACAGTGGTCAAAAAGGGTAACCTGTATTATTTGAAAGCCTAAAAAATGTTTACACTAAATTGCACAAGATCCCCAAACTCTGAGTGAGGGGAAAGCAGCTATGAACACCATTTAGCTCACACTCAGCTGTACATAGACTAAACTGTGACTTTCCACCTATAATCCAAAGAAAAATCCAGTTTCAATGACAGGAAAATGTGGGAATAACGTTTCCCACTCCATAAACGCATGGGTACCACACCGATCTCTAAATGATTTAAAACATACATATCTCAACTTGCCCTGAGTGATACAAATCTGCCATTTTATATATTATAACATGCCACCTTGGAATCCCTAGTCTACGAATCCACCGCCCAGCTCAGACAGCTCTCTTCGCTATCAGACAGCTCTCAGCGCTATCAGGATTTCCACTTCTTCTTTCCCACTCTCAGTCTATGGATTTGCCCTTGTGACTGATTACTGATTGTACAAGCAGACATTATGGGTCACTCTGTTATCTCATAATTCTCACTCCCCCTTGCTGGGACAGAAATTTCTAATGTGTTTCTCCTGCTTAGAGTCACCAACTCACCCCTCCACACCCCACATCGAAGTCTATGGACTTAAAAATTCTGATTGTTAATGCACTTGCTGCAGTCATTTCTGTTTTGTCTGCTTTTGACTTTCTTTTTTTTTTTAGAAGGAGGGGAGCTGCGCTGCCCTCCTACCGGACTGTTCTCAACCCTGGAGACAATGACCTCTATGGGTCAACCAATGAACAAGAAAGGAGGGGGAGTGCTGCCCTCCTCCTGGAGCCATACGTGGATCCTGTTGCAGGCTCCTGCTATATCCCAGAGTCCCCCCCTGGGACAAACCTGTTTTCATTTGGTAGACAGGAGCTGATAGCTCACACTAAGAAAAGCAAACACTGCGCTTCCAGCAAGAGAGAGCTGTCAAAGTGCTCCTGAAACTATTGCGCTCGCATGCTAGGAGCTGCATTTCCAGCAGCTCCCTGTGTGCAAGAGCAATGCTGGCTCCCGCAGGAGGTGGGGAGCCAGCTGGGACTACAGCAGCCTTGAGGTCCACCCCGTGATCGCCATGTTGCACACTGGGTGCCTAGGCAGGGATCAGGGCACCCTGAAACACATAGCCGGGCCCTAGGAGAGGGTGTCCCTTGAGCCAAAATCAGCCTGGGTAGGGATTCTGCGTTCCCTCCCTCATAATTATATTTTGGCCTGGCCCCCGGGCCGAAATGGGCCTGGGTAGGGAGGCCATGCAACCCCCTTTCCCATTAAGTCATGGCCAGGCACCCTGGAATGGGGTTCCCAGGGCCAAAATTGGCCCGGGGAAGGGGTTGCGTGGCCTCCTCCCCTTTTGACTATATATAAATTAAGGCTGGACCTGGTAGGTGGGGCGCTGGGGCTGAAATGGTCCCAGGGAGGGGGGCCGCGTGAACCCCACTGCCAAATTACGTCATGGATGGGCCCCAGGGGATGGGGTGCCTGGACCGTTCTGGCCCTGATGCTCATTTCAGAAAAATTAAACCTCAACAGTGAGAACTTACACAAAGAAATATAGCAGGTACCCCTGCTGAAGCTCCACTTCTGTAAAAGACATATCATCCTAACTCCTGGGCTTGGTGAATGCAAAGCAAGTGTGTTTTATCTGCAATTCCGTATTGAAAAATCATCTGAAATCCTTCATGGAGGTGAAAGCATCGTTGATCCATTGGAGCACATTCTGTATGTGACTTTGACGAGTGGGCCGTTTCTTGTCCTGTCCTGGTCAGAGCAGAGTCCATGGGTTCTTCCTTTACATGATTACCTGTATGGAAATGTGCAAACCACTTGGAAGCTTCACCCGTGTAGTAGTAATAACATCTCAAAAGCATGGCAGAAATAACTCTGTAAATTACAATTTAAAGGAAAATTTAAATCTAAATTAAATTAAAATAAATATTATCTACATAGACCTACTGAAATAAAATGTTGCAGAACATAAACTCATCAAATTCAATATTTATTAAAAACTGTAATCCCTAAAATATATTGATTTAATTTATGAACTTTATTTTTAAAAAAAAATTTAAAACCCTTTCTCAGTAGTATTTCAAATATTATAATTTGCCAAGTTTAAAGTAAAACGTATGACTTAATTAAATTAGCAGAATTTAAAATGATTATTAAAAGTGTAAATTCTTTTTTTAAATAAGTTAATCATAATATAATTTTTAATGTTATTTTAAGTTCCTTCCTTCATTTTGTCCACAGGAATGTGTTGCAGTACATGTCAGTGGTCAGGTATGGTCTTATACTTATTCCAAGGCTGGGCTAAAGTAAATTTACTTACTGTTTTGGAGCCTTTTGGACTGTTATAAAGTGTTGTTTGCTAAAAGCAATGGACTTCCGTTTTTGTGGGTCATGTTTGTAAAAACATATCCCTCCCTAACTTCTCTTTAACCCTCCCTAAGCTTACCTATTTTGTAGCAAGTATTCCCCATTTTTCAGCCACTCCATCTGGTCCTTTCCAAATTTCTACTAAGGGGCTGATTTCGATGTCGTTAGGAAAGCCTTCCGGACGAGTCGGGTCCCTAAAGCTTTCTGTACGAATTGCACACCGACCGATTACAATGAGTCCGTATGTCTACTGACTCGGTTCAGTCGGACTCCCATTGAATTCAATGGGAGCCTGTGTACCCAACGTGAATCCAGGTTTCCATTGAAAAAAGGGCTGGGTGGGGAAAAGCGTGCACCCCGTGGTGGGCATGCCATGGTGCCCACCACACTGTGAATGCATGGAAAGGGGGGGTCCCATGGGTATCCCCATGTGACTGATTTGGAGGGCCCTGGGTCAAGGGGTCCTGCTACTGGCCCCCAAAGTCCGATTCCCACAGCCATTTCATCTCAGCAAAACTGAGTCAGTACGGCTGGCAGAATCGGTCCTCGTACTCGCTCGTACGGAAACCATCCCATTGAGCTGCACTAATCGGCTCCGAACAAGTCGGACTGCCTGAATCACATTCAGAACCGATTCAGTCAGCCAAGATGGCTTCCTTGCATTGTACTTGGTTGTCCAGAAAGGTGGACGATACGGTCAGAAACAAAGGCTCTAAATCGAATTCACTTGATCCGATTCCAGTTTGGTGCCTTTCTTAACGACATCGTAACCGGCCCCAGAGTAGTAAACCTTACATGTGTGGAGATCTCTCCATAAAAATAGGGGAGTTGGAGGTGGGGATTTCCACCCTTGGGTTTGTGAATTGCATTTTGTAGCATACAATTAGCAAAATGTGCATTAAATTATTTCATGGAGACAGTTTGCATAATTATAGGTAAATCTTAAAACCCAGTTGGAGTATACAATTCGGTGGCTCAGCAAAGCAAGCGATTCTGGGAATCAGTGTCACACTAAAATAATGTAAATTTTAGAAAATAAAAATTGAACGAACACTTTTCTTAAAATAAGCAGAAGAAGCAACATTGGCAAGAGGTTGATAGTTACAGGTTTGAACAACAATCATCTGTAGATTAGTACGAAGTTAGGATTAATGTACTTGCCTGGGCCTTTTCTTCCCTTGCTTCATCGCCTTCTGACATCCCATTTGCACATCTTCCTCAACAGCACAGCCTGGGGATTATGTTCTGAGAAAAAAGAAAAAAATGTATAGCTCGAAGTTGAAGTGGTTGTATGAAAGTACATTATCCTTTGCAATCTGGGCGCTTCAGAAGCGTCTCATGGAAATGTATCCAAACGATGTTATCACTTCAGTATCAAAAAAATGGGCCATGTGAGACATCTTGTGACGAAGGCAACCTTGGAATAATCGTTAAACTTGCTGCATCACAAAGGTGAACATGTCCTCTCCATCAGCTATTAAACTTTTATTATCCATTCACGTAGGCTAATATTTTTATTTGAAGGAAAAGGCCCTCAAAAGAGCATACTGAAATGTAAACTTGAAAAGCTTATGAAATTGAGGTGTTGGCGCCATATCTTGTGATGACAGTCGGTTTGACAGCAACTACAGCTCTTAGATCAAACATGAGATGCGGGGCCTGATTCACAGAAAATGTGAAAATAGGGACAGAATTACGACCCACCATGGTTATATACTCATTTTTAATAACTCGTAAAGTTTTCCAGTTACCACCTGGAAATCTACACCAGTTGCATGTTTCCTGGTGGCCTCCTGGAATTTTTTTTAATACCATTTTTGTTTGTACAATTATAAAAGCATTCATTGTTACATGTGAAATATTCTGAGAATGTGCAAATCTGCATGCTAACGTTTTTGCTCTTTTTTCTCCACAGGGGAAAGAATTTTCCTTTTACAGAAATCTCTTTCCCTACCCATACACCCAACAAGCCTACAGTACCACAAATATGCAACTTTGTAGGTGTTCACAAACTCAACTGCCCTGTAAATGCCTAGTCCCCTTCCACTCCACACCTACACAAAATTCTTCATGTGAGGCAATTGATTTATGAATGTTGAATCATATTTCTGGATTAGAAAAGTGCTTTTACGGCTACTTATAACTATCTTCATGTGTAAGTCTGACTGTTGTGCAAATAATCTCTAAAATTGCAGATATATGGTGTGAAGTGCTCTATAAATCTAGTTATTATTATTATTATTAGTAGTAGTAGTAGTAGTAGTAGTAGCAGTAGTAGTAGTAGACGTAGTAAAAGTAATACGAAAAGTGCGCCAAAGAACACTGGAATAGGTATGAATCATAAACTTTCACAAAAAAGACTTAAAAAAATAACACTATTCTAGCCTATAGTCATTCATACTTGCGGCCTATATTTAATTGATCATAAATATGCTGCTCACCTGTTGTGATGGGAATATCCCATGCATGATGCACATTTGTGTCTATGGCCCTGCATGCCTGAACGTCATACCTGTGATACAGTTGTTTTGCTTTTTGACTATGCCACACACTAAGTTTGTGTGCATGCATTGACGTAGGTCCGGTATTTGACTATGATAGGTTCTGATATTTGTCCTGAAAGGTGAGGGGTGCACCCTCATAGTGACGTGTGACTACTGTGCCTGTTGTTTGTGGAGCGCAGTGGTGGTAGCATACCATGGTTGCTCATTGATAGTGATAGGAGTTTTAGATGTGAAACATGAATGCACGCTTATATGCCCATTCATCTAAACTTCCGCTTCTGGACCAGAATACAAGATGGGGGAGAGGTTGCTTCCTCAAGACAGCATATGTTTATTGCTGCCATTTTGTAGGTGAGGAGGGGAGGCACCAGACCCTATTGTGAGGAAGAAAGGAAACAGGCGTTTTTTAGACGTGGCAGATACATTGGGCTGTAAATGCCTCTGACTGCAGCTGCCATCAGATAGACGGAATGGGACGCATGCTGAGGTCTACAATATTTGTTGATGGGGAAAGGAGTCCTTTGGAAAGGTACACCCAGTTTTGGCTCTCTTCCTGATCTTAGTGAGGAGGGGAAGGAAATAAATGGGTGCAGCATGCTCACAACTCTTTGATCTTGGTGAGCACTCCGCCTGGAGACTCTCCTGCTGGGCAGAAAATTTCTGCACACAAAGGCTAGGCCTGGAAGGGTGCCTGGTCAGAATACATGAAAGGGGAGCCAAACCAGATTGTTTTCAGGGAAACAGATGTGGAATATAGATACTTTTCATGCAAAATCATTTTCAAAATGGAAACACAAGACTCACCATTATTCGTTGTTGTTACTTCTACCTGAGGGAGGTGATACTCCACAGAGTATTAAGGGACTGCTACTCCTCCAAGGGTTCATCTAGCACTGACAGCCAACTTCCCAGAGGCAAGGGAGCATAGCCTGGAGTTCTAGCTGAAGGGGGAATTACTGGACTGTCTGTGTGCCAAGACCTCCTGTTTGTCCGGGAAGAAAGTGACAGCCCTGCAGGAGATGATCATGGAAGAGGATGCTGTATTGGAGCCGTGTATATGGTCTGTCTGATAGAGACTCATTAAGAAAGTGCACCAAAGGGATTGCAGTACTGCCAGATGGGCAGTGTGATCTCCCTCATGTATCCCTATTGTAGCTGCAAAGGCACCTGGAGCTCTGCAGCGATGTGGTAGGCCAGACTAAAGTCAGGGTAAGCGCCAGTTGGCCTGCATGCCATGCAAGTGGACTACGTGATAACAACACTGACAAAGTGTGCTGTTGAGTCTGGACCGCTTCTGAAGACCAAGTGACGAGGGAGGTGCCCGTGGGGTATCTCACGAAAATCAACCTCACCTCAAGGCACTCTGTACTGAAGATAGAGCCCGAATACCACTGCGCCAAAGAATCATCACCTGCAGGCATGGGGCTGTTATGCTGAAGAAGAAGCACCAAGTAGCCCCCGGAGTGTCAGAGTGAGTCACCTCACGATTGCCAGAGTTCTGGACTGGACTGTGATCTCCATCCAGCTGCCCAGACCAGGCACATCAACAGAATCCTCTGCTTCTTTTGTAAACCACTGAGTGAAGGGCTGCATGACCAGCTGTCATGCAGCTCCTGGGATGACTGCTGGAAGCTTACTGCTACTGGTGAGATACCTGCTACCTGCCACGAGAGAGGCAAATGTGGCCCAGCACAGCTCCTATGAGCTGGGTGAGAGACTGAATGGGTTTAGGCAAGAGAGACTGAGTGCAAGACCAAATGGAGGGGAGCACAAGCTGGAGTAATAGACCTTACTTCAAACTCTGAACCTGGGTGCAGAGACCTAGAGAAGGGGAGAAACCATAAGTGACAGAGTGTAAGCAAATACCTCTTTTTGCATAATCACCCTCAATGCTTGGACTGATGTTGCTGTTTTTTTCACTCTGATTGTGTCCTGAGACCTGGTAACCACACCTCACTGTCAGTGTGTTGGCCAATAAAAGTGTAATTGGCATAATTTTACTTACTTATAAATTCATAGGATATGGTGCCAGACGTACTCAGGGTCTGTAAGTTAAAGTGTCCCCCAGGGCTGCTGCATGAATTATGTCACCCTGACTGTGACAACGTGAACATGTCTCCCAGCCTGCCAATGCAGACTAGCAGAGCAGCTTCTAAACTGCTAACTTTACTTTGCCATTTAAACCAATGGCAAAGCCCAAACCTTCCTGTTTAATATATATGTCTCCCCTACAACAGGCCTCTCAGGTCTTTTTTAATCCTAAGGCAGGATATGTATTTTTATATGCCCTACTAGTAGAAACCTCATGTTGTTGTTTTTACTACGGAAAGACTAGTAGCCCCATTGGCAAATAGAGGGTTAGACACTGGCCACTGAGCTGTGCTAACTTCTGAATAGGACTAAGACAGTTGGTACTTCAAGGTATCTCATTAATTGTCACATTAAACCCAACTTGATTCCCAAGTTGAATGTAATGTGACTGTTAAGTGAAAGCAACTTTTAGAAGGTCGCTACTCTTTTGCCCAAGTTTCTATTGGCCACACACAGATGTTTGCCACAAGACAGCCTTCTGCACTCCTGGGGCTAAGTATGAACGACTCCCAGGAGTAAGGACAATAGAAGCCTGCCTTTGGAAGAGGTGTCACTTCTGCCTAGTAGGATGCCACAGAAGTGCGACCCTCAGGTAGCCACACCTCTAGGGTGGGCTACAGAGCACCACACACCAAGAGAGGGCTTCTGCCATCTTGGAAGTGGGCAGAGTAGTGCACTCTGGAATATCTAGATACCACACTTCACAGGAAGTCATCATCAGGCAGGAAACATCCTACTAGCACGTTGGCTAGTGACTGCCACATCCTCCAAGGGCAATTTCTGGGCATAAATATGGCACCCCTGACATCTAGACCTCAGATCACGTCTGGACTGAAGAGAGGACCAAAGAAGGACTTCCTTTCTGTTCCCTGGACCTGACAAGAGAGGCTGCATCAGCCACTGGACTGCACCTGATGATAGATGGGCTAGCAAAGAGAGGGATGTTCCTGTGGTGCCTGGCTCATGGAAAAGCCAACACAGCCAGAGAAAGGGGAACTCCAAGAGTCACTTGGTTGACTTCCTATTACAGCACTAGGTCCACAAAAGCTGAAGTAGGTCATTCTGGCCACTCAGTAGGCAAATTTGCTTGTCCACCACTGACTGACAATGTGCACCCTGGTCGACCAAGTATCGATGCTCAAAAGTTTTACCTGAGTCTGCTGTATTGGGAGAGTTGTCAAAGTGCAGTTTGTTCATCCAAAATGACACAAGCCTTCACAAAGAGAACCGCTGGTTTCACTGTCTGGAGACCAGTAGTCTAGTAGTAACTGGACTTTTGCTGGACCAAAGAGGACTTCAGGGGACGTCTAAGCCACAGGAGCTGGTCTTTCTGGGTCTACATTGGACACCATCGGATTACCACCCCTAGATTAGAATAAGAAAGCCTACTCCTAGAAAACTGTGAGGGTTGCGGATATCAAGGCCTTACCCTAGGCAGTTCATGCTGCAATAGTAGCAATTGCCTGTGGCAGTAGGAGTAGGTAAAATCCTGCTCCTGCTGGTATGTGTGACTATTGTATAAACGGTGTATTCACTTTCATGCTCAGAATTTTTTTCAAAGTACCCATAAATGATAATAGTTTGTGCTCTATCATATAAATGAGGAGCTAGAAAATGTGAGTTCCTGTATTTTGTAGAATATTTGCAATTTTATGACCTGACATTTCCCTGATACACCAATAAATCATTCTGGGACATTTGTCAGGAATGTGGATTAGAGGATAGCACAGTGGGCAATGGCAGGAAGAAAAACATGTGTGAATCACAGGTTTTAATCTGGTTCTGTGATCTTCTCCTCTCAATATTCTGAGAATGAACAAAGTTGTGACTTTTGTTAATAGTAGCACCTTTTATGTACAGAACTGTGAGACAGCTTCAGATATTTAGGCCTGGATTTACAAACAGTTTGCCTCAGGTTTGCATTACTTTTTTTATCACAAACTAATGAAAAGTGTAGTGGAGGAATTTACAATTCAAAGCAAATCACAATTTGCATTGGATTGTAACCAAAAGAAACGCAAGGCTGTGCAATGGGCTGCTTTGGTTTTCTTGTGTGAAGGGGGGCACTCTGTGGATGGTGCTAGGGCTATTGCCAGGCAACGACCCATGGGTTTTGATGCACCTCCTTATTTAAAAAGAATTGTAGACAGGGATTTGTGCCAAAATCCTGTGTTTCTGATTACGCTAAATTGCACCCCTGTCTTCTTCCTAACATTTAGCGCCGATGATCTTTTATTTACCTACTAAAAGTAGTGGAGGGGAAGAAACATTTCATAACAAGAGGACAATATCATACCTGAAAGTACTACAGACTCCGACTTTGGGTTTGTCAATGTATTATAAGGCCAAGAATAATAGGATGTATACACATCATAAAATTAGCATATATAGATATAGAAAAATCAATACAGAGCTGATTCTACGAATATAAGTAATTTGGCATAACAAGAATACAATTGTAAATTCGAGGATTAAGATACAACTCAGGATGGATGCAGAATCTAAATCTCTTTTCATTAGAAATAAAACAAATCTGTCCCTACACTATACTAACAGGAGACGCTATCCAACTACCCTTCCATCCTATTCCAAAGGTGTCAGCACGTGTTGACTTCCTGAGAAGTACTCACGTCAAATGGGTTAAAGTGCTTAAGGTTAGGAGCTAGTTCTAAGATGCTCCTTTCTCGCTGAAAGCTAGCAGAAGTCTCGGGTCGCTGTCCCTGCGCATCATACAATATAGATTCGATTTTCTGATTCATCTTGGTAAATATTTCCATTGCCACTTTTTCTATGGGGGGAGGTTCATGCTCTGTTAATTAAAGTTCTTTGTTCGCCAAGTCGACCTTGGTTCCCAGACCAGCCAGACACAAGAGACATCCTCCCTTTTCGCTTCCAACTGTCTTCAAAGCATTCCTTGTATCTTTTCCAATCTGAAAATAACGAGTTGGCTTTCTGATACCTGTAGTAGGATGAGAACACTGCTATTTCTTGAAAACAACATGCATTTAATTCTTTATTTCTCAAGAAGCCAAGGAGGTGCTAAACAATTACAGTTTCAGGCCTACGGACTCGGGCAACATAAACTAAACTTCGTTACACTGTGTGTTTATCAGACTGTCCTGCTCACAGTATATGCAGGCATAACGATACATACAAATCATAATATAAAATTTCATTACAATGAATGCTACTGAATACATGTCAATGATCATAAGACACTGCAAACAATAGGAATATGCAAAGGTGCGTCTTAACCATGCGTATAGTGCACCCATACAAAAAAGAGTGCTGAAAGCGCTCTATCAGGACCCTCTCTTATGACTAGTGTCATAACACCTAATTTTCTTCTTTCAGAATTTACTCTTTGTAGAAAAGACCGACCTAAACAGAAGATGTAGCTTGCTGTCCATGTCTAAATGTTTCTAACCCCTTAAGGTGCAGATAATGACTGTCCTGCAGTCGTTCCATTTGCTGTTCTCGTTTTCTCAGGACATTTTCCTGATGTCTGGCCTTTTGCCATTTGTATGCTTTGATGGCTCCCCATAAGATAATTATACAGATGACAGCTATTATGATGGGTTTCAAGATGTAACCCATAATTCCCTGTCCCAAACTGCCAAACCAACTTCCAATCTGTCCAAAACCCTTGCCAATGTGATCCCAGAGTTCTTCAGCGGCCAAATTATGCAATTCTTTGTGGATATCTGAAATATGGGTGATATACTTTCTTATATCCCGACTATTGTCAGGAATATAAGTGCAGCACTGTTGGACTCTCAAAAGTTTACAGACTCCTCCAGCTTTTGCTAGTAGGACGTCTAAATCCATAGCCATAGCCCTTATCGAGACCATCTCACTAATAACAGGATTTGTGCTGTATTCACGGAGAGTTTATCCACTATCGTTGCCAGCTTTGGAATTTTTACATCATTCAAAACCACGCCGAGACTAGGTATCATGGCTCCAAACACATCACCAATGATTTCTCCAGCACTTACACCACGTTTTCCTCTATGAGATCCTTTTCCTTCCAAAGGCCATAAATCATCCACATGGAATATCTTGGGAAATACTATAGCTAAATAGCATGTCCCATACCAATTCTTGGGCAGTTTCACGTAAGCATTCTTTCCACATACAAAATAGACATTAGGCACTATGGTCAATTTATCCAGTAGTGCTTTCCTTATGGACTCTTCAATCAGAAAAACGTGTTCACAATCACTTTCATCCATGAATATCTTGTTGTAATATGTGGACGGATGTCTAATGCACAACTTTCCTTTCTGTTGAAAGTCTTATGCTATGGGTCCTGAACTCCCTTTCGCCTTCTGATCCAATTCTTCTTTGGTCCATGGCAATACCTTATGCTTCGGATCTTGTCGAAACAAAGTTTGCCTATGTCGGTCTTCTATCTGATCTACGAATTTCTTTTCAATGTCAGTTAACATGCAGGTCAAATTATGTCTGTGAGCATAGGACGTATCTAGAGTGATGGTAGGCACAAAATACTTAGACATGTGCTCTACTTCCTTGTAATAATCATATTTGTTCATGTATTTTAGGACTGGAACTTCAGAGAGTACCACATCATAATTCGAGAAATAATATTCAAAATGGGCTTTACTATAAAACATGCTTAATAGAACGCTGCATGTAATGCCATAAGTCATGGGCAAGTGATGGTATCGTATGCCTTCCTCTTCTGATGCTGGTAATTGCATGCACACATAACAATCTTTCGCTTCCATTGTGTCCACATACTCATACAACAAACGGGCATATGCATTCAGCGTGAAATCACTCTTTAACAAATCTACATGTAATCTACGACTAGTTTCTTTAATCATTTCCTTATCTTTTATGGATGGACCTTCTTCTATATCTACATTTGAAACAGGTGGGGTAAGGCTAGTTTGCTCCCCATTCTTTTCATCATTGGGAGACCCAATCAAAGATGTGACAATCACCACAATTATAACAAGCAGCACTATTGCTATAAGAATTCCAATAATACATTTCTGTTTCCGTCCAGATGCTTCAGAAGCCATGTTTTTACTGTTGTATTTGACACCCCAAAGAAACGTTGAGAGTTTCAGTTCTTCTTTTCTGTACTTTTACAATGTCTGTAAATAATTTCTCACTCAATTATTGTCGGATTCAGTCCATCAATACTGAACCTATTGTAGAGAAGTAGTCAGCCCTAATCCTGATTCTTCTCTCTATTGAAAGGACCCTATTTAAAATTGTCTTCCACTCGGGCTAGGTTATCTTCTTTCTAAGGCCTAATGAGTTCTTCGATCACAATTCAAGCTTCATCTCTAATGAGGTTAGAGCCGAGTGTGGTGAGAACCATTTGCAGGATTTCAGCTCGAATTTCTCCCAATTCCAACGCAGTAAGCTGTCGACCAAAGAAAGGAAAAACAACCTGATAAAGGATCAAAAATCTCAACCCACTCAATCTGGGTGGATTCGGAACTTGCAGTGTCAGGGTTCCAAAGGCTTCGACTCCCGGGACTAACAACTGAATATCAATCGAGAGGGTGTCCCCTCCGTAGCTCACTGTTCCAGTTCCCAATCTCCCGGAATTCCTTGGGCTCTGCATCTGCAACCAGATATGTCCACTCAGGAGATGCGTACTTCTGAGACGGTGCTCTTTTTCTTCTTGAACGTCTTAAATCATCTGGATTGTCTTCTTGTTCGCTTTGTTCAGATTCGGACGTTTCATGAATTGGAGCAAGATTTTTCTCAGATGCAAGTCTAATATTCAGCCTTTCTTTTCTTGTTGGCCACTTTTCTGCTGTGGCATCTGCTCTCCCCTCTTCCTCTTTGTCTGTTCCTTCTACGCCAGGGCGTTCACTCGGGTCTGGTTCAGAGGGTACTTCCACAATGTCGTCAATTTTGGGCTCTATATGCTGCTCCTCAGCAGGCAGTGCTCTTCCTCCTCGCTCTTTTTCTTCCTGTAAGTCTTCAGATTCAGTTGCTCTTCAGGCAACTTGAGGAATGGGTGCTTCCTCCACAGGCTCTGGAACCTTGCGGGTATGTGAAGCGTGGATCCAATGTGGCAGTCCTCCACACTTCACCGCTGTACTTGTGACCAATATGACTTGATATGGTCGTCTCAAATGAGCATCAAGACAGCTCTTTCGCACGTGCTTGCGTACAAGTACCCAGTCTCCGGGATTTAGATCATGCAGCAGGTCTCTCGAGGTGGATGCAGTCGCAGTCTCAACCTGGTGGGACACAAAATTAACCACATCAGCCAGTCCCCTACAATAATCCAACACCATCTCATCAGTGATATTTTTCAATGCTGTGGCTGGCACCATAGGCAATCTCATAGCTCTCCCTGTCAGTATTTCATGAGGGGGTAGCCCTGTTCTCCTAGCAGGAGTGCTACGCGGGCTCATCAGAACAAGAGGCAAAGCATCCGGCCACTTCAATGCAGTCAATGAGCAAACCTTAGCCACTCTCATTTTGATCGTGCCATCCACCTGTTCCACCAGACCAGACACTTCGGGCCTGTAACTGCAATGCAATCTCTGGTCTATGTTTAAAGTAGCACACAACAGTTTCATGAGTTCACTATGGAAGTGAGTTCCTCTATCTGTCTCCACTGAAGTTGGGAATCTGTATCTCGGTATCAGTTCTCGCAACAGCAACTTTGCTGCAGTGAGACTATCACATCGTCGAGTTGGATATGCCTCAAACCAACGTGAAAAGATACACACCACCACCAAAACATTTCTCAGCCTATTGCATCTTGGCATCTTAATAAAATCCAATTGTATCCTGTTAAAAGGTTCTCCTGATCTTCCAATGTGACTCATTGTAACCACCGTTCTCTTTCCTGCATTCATTTGCTGACACGTAACACATCTATGACACACTTCTTCAGCAATCACACAAAAGCGTGGATTAAACCATGTTTGCCTGAACACTCGCACAGTGGCATCTCGTCCCCGATGGACTGCTCCGTGAATCTGCCTTGCCATTGGGCTCAACAAACAGTTAGGAAGTACTGCTGTGTTATCGGTTGACACCCAAATGCCATTGTCTCTTTTATCACAGCATGTTCTGACCCATGAAGCAGCTTCTTTCTCTGAGACCTCATCCTGTAACTGCTTCACCTCATCCCATATATCAGCGACAGCTAACATCATGCTGAGCTCGGTCTCTTCTGTGCTTTCTCCTGTATATTGTCCATTAAAAACACATGCATTAATAGCGCAAAAACGAGCTACTTCATCAGCATAATTATTTCCCTTTGTGACAAAGTCTTCTTCCTTACTGTGAGCAGTGCACTTCACAACTGCTATAGCTTTGGGCTTTTGCAAAGCATCCAATAGTTGGCTCACATATTCATCATTTCGGATCGGTGACCCCGAGGATGTTAAAAATCCCCTTTGCGACCACAACTGACCAAAATCATGAACTACAAAAAAACCCGTATTGGCTGTCCGTATAGATCGTTACTCGGACTCCATGTGAAATAATACAGGCACGTATTAATGCAATGATTTCCGCTACCTGAGTCCAAAATACTCTATTCAAACAGGCAGCTTCTACTACTCCGGTGATGGTGCATGCAGCAAATGCTGCTCTTATGTACCCTTCATTGTCTCTAAGGCATGAACCGTCCACAAAAAGGGTCAAATCAGATTCAGGTAAAGGTTCATCGACAATGTCAGGTCTGGGTTTGGTGGATAGTTCAGTGACATCTAGACAGTCATGCTCTTCACAATTTTCATCTCCATCCTCTTGGGGAACAGGCAACAATGTAGCGGGATTTAGAGTGGTACAACGTCTCAACGTAACATTTTCAGATGCTAGAATGACTTGCTCATATTTGGTCAACCTATTGTTCGTAAGATACTGTATTTTTGTTCTAGTCATCAACAATTCTACAGAATGAGGCACATAAATGATTAATGGGTGACCCATCATGATGCTTTCACATCTTTCGATGCTGACACCTGTTGCAGCAAATGATTTGAGACATCCGGGCAATGCAGAAGCTACTGGATCTAATGTAGATGAACGTAAGCCACTGGTCTATGGGCACCTCCATGAGTTTGTACAAGTACCGCTAATGCACATCCCTCCTTCTCACAGCAGAAGATCGAAAACGCTTTATTATAGTCTAGCATTCCTAGAACTGGGGCACGACATATGCTTTCTCGCAGCTCATGGAAGGCTCTCAAGCATTCTTCATCCAATGGTACCGGATCACTGATGTCTTTTCGTGTTAGTCTTATCAGAGCCTTTGCTTGTAAGGAAAAGTTTGGTATCCACTGTCGACTATAGCCGACCATACCCAAAAACATACGGACTTCTTTCTGTGTTTTCGGAGTTCACATTTGCAAGATCGCTTCTATGCGATCTGGTGACACCCTTCTCAATACGATGTCCCAGATATTGAACTTCAGGTAAACAATACTGCAGCTTATTTGGGGACACCTTATGTCCATTCTCTGCCAAATGGTTCAACAAAGCCACTGTGTTCATCCTGCACGCATCTTCATTTTCTGAGGCAACCAAAAGGTTGTCAATATACTGAACCAGGGCTGATTTCTGAGGCATCACCAGCCCTTCAAGATTATTTTCCAGACATGGGCTAAAGATAGAGGGGCTTTCTGTATACCCATGAGGGATTCTACACCATGTTACGACACGATCGCCCATCCGGAATGCAAATAAATACTGACTTTCTTCGTGTAAAGGTATGGGAAAGAATGCTTGATACAAATCTATGACGGTAAACAATTCTGCTTCACATGGTATTTGGAAGAGAATAACAGCCGGATTCGGTACCACGGGATAACAGGGAATCACAATTTCATTAATCCTGCGCAGGTCTTGTAATATTCTATACTTGCCACTAGGCTTCTGCAATCCCATGATCGGTGAATTACAGGGACTTCCTCGTATCTCCTTTAGAATGCCTTGTGTGATCATTGACTCTATAACAGCAGTTATCCCCACCACTGTCTCTGCAGACAGTTTATATTGTGGGGTTCGTGGAAACTCAGCATTTGGTCTTATCTGTATCTTAACAGGTACCACTCCTAGGATTAACCCTATCTCCTCACCTGTGAAATACCATACCTTCGGGTCAACTGAATCTCTCAAATCATGCGGCAATTCTGCTTTTGTAAGAACCACAAACAGTTCTGCACATATGCTCATATTAGCCATTTTGAAATCGGCATCATCATCATAGGTCTGCAGCTCCACACCTCTTGGAGTGCATGAGATGTTACAATTTAATTTGCACAAAAGATCCCGGCCCAAAAGACAAACAGGACTTGTATTGCACACCACGAACTGATGCTTATCCTTGAACGGCCCCATTCTAACAGGTAATGCATTTGTTAATGGGTTGGTAATTTTCTGATTACTGACACCCACTACTTGAATCGATTGTCCAGAAAGAGATACGTTGGGGACAACATCTGTTCTTACTGTGGAGAGCGCAGCTTCCGTATCTAATAAAAAGGTGACAGGATATCCATTCACATTTGCATCCACGAATGCCTACTCTGATTTACCTCCAGTACTGTATCGAGAGGGCACTCTTCCTGTGTCCCCCTCTGGCACTCCAGAGGACCCTGAGATTGTTCGCATCTGTCTAGTATTTCAAAATACGGCATCTGCTGATATGTCTGATTATGCATGGGTATTCTGAGAGGCTGTGGCACCTGTACTTGTGGGTCACAACCTCCATACATGGACCTAGGTCTAGTCACAGTCTGTAGAGTCTTGCATATGTGTCCTTTTCCCTCAAATTGGCTTTGAGTAGCAGGATTCAATCGACACTTGCGCTTCCAATGCCCTGTCGTGTGACAATAATGACAGGCAGTAACCTTCTTTTGTTGTGCCACCCACTCACTTGTACTCATCTCTGTACCTCTTCCTCGTCCCTGACCTGGTTGGGTTGTCATTTGTTGACCCATACCTGAGCCACTTCCTCTTCCTCGACCCATACCTCCTCCAACCTCCTGCATATAATCTTCATTTCTCTACTGAGCCAACATCAACTTGTCTTGCAATTTCTTTTGTGCTGATTCTATTTGATCACTACAATATTTAGCAGACTGCAGTATTTCATCCACCGACCTATTCTGCCAACATATCAGATGGTGTTGTATCATCAAACTAATGTCAGATTTCAAACCTAACACAAACTTGGAGACAAACTGTCCCATATCCTTTTGATCAATAGTATCCAATCCACTATGCTGCTTAAAAGCCAGCAATAATCATTTGTAATAATCATGCACTGATTCCTTAGGCTCTTGAGTCGTACGATCGATTTTAAGCAAATCAACAATCTGCGGAGCCACCTTAGACTGCAATCAGGAAATTACTTGCTCATATTTCCTCATCACATCAGGTGAAGGACCATGCATTACTGAATCTCTAGGTGGCTCAGCTGTTGGCCACTCAATAGCAATTTTGCATGCTGCCCACAGATCTGCCGGAACCACTATATCAAACAAAGTGTTCAAATCGATCCACAACACCTTTGAGATCTTAACAAACCGGTCTATCTGCTTATACCACTCTGATGGTTTCTCCCTCAGCCGAGGAAAATCATTTGTAAAAGCAGCCAAATCACCCCTTCTCCATGGCACATGTACATACCCTCCGTTCTGCACTTCTCTCAAGGGAAAATCTCCAGTGGCTTCCATCCCTCCCCCCTGAGGTGAAGAGGTACCTATTCCAGTCTTAGCACATTTCTTTTTGGCCCATCTCTCTTCCCATCTGTCTAGTGCTTTCCGTGCTCGCATTCCTAGTACCAGTTCTCTAATCTGGGCTTTCAACCCAACAGTTCGCTTTTCCTCCAACTCCTTGTCTGTATAATTAAATCTGCAAGACCCCTGCATCATCTTGGTTTTTGCAAAATCAACATCATACCTTTGTGCTAACTGCCATAGGGCATCATAACCCCCTTTGCCTTTCTTGTAATATCTTTGGCCACAAATAACAGTTAATTTGGATCATATGCCTCAATTCTCTCCAAAGGCAGATTTCCTTCAACCACTTCATCTATTTCCACCTTTAATCGAACCACATACAACATTGGCGCTTTTATTGCACCCTGCAACACTTTCTGAATTCTTTCCCTTTCTACATCCTCTCTGTCACAACTTTGTGTTCTCCTTGGTATTGCTCCTTCTTCCCTCTTCGTGGCTGTAGGATCTTCTCTATCCCAGCTCCTACTCCTCCAATGATTACCTGCACACACAACCTGCAGCCCAAACAGTATCCTAGAAAGTTCTGCTCTCATCCTTTCTTCTTTTGGCAACATTGTTTCTCTCACTGGTTGAACCCACATTCGGAGATCCGACCTAGAATTCGTTAAAATTCCTGTTGGTCTGCGTTCTGACCCACTGTCAATTCTTGATGGATCTGCAGTAGCAGGCAGTGGAGTACTAAAAGTCACGGGTGCCTGTCCTAAACCTGTTCCCATATGTGTAAGACTCCCTCCAGATATTGTCTCTTCCCTATCCCCTGTTTACTGTTGACTATCATTTCGTCTCTCTTCAGGAGTATTTCTGGGGACCACTGGTCCAATTGTGACTGGCACTGACAAAGCATCTGGCAACTGCATATTCCCTGCAGGTTGTGCTGGTTCATAATTAGGTTATCTCATTCCCCCTGACCCTCCTGGAATCCGTACCATTGCTATTTTTCCCCTGACTCCTGTTGACTGTTCCTCCAATCCTGTCTGCCCTGCTCCCACTGTCTCGTCTTGTGGTTGTGATCTCTCTGTCTCTGGCTTAGAGTCACATGGTGGAGGTCGTTCTGCTAAGAGCCTGTCAAGGAAACTATCGTCTGTATCACTGTCCTCGTTTGTCTTACTCTTTCCCTCTGACTCGCCTGCTAACAATCGAAAGGGGTACAAGCGCTATCCTTCTATGGTGTCTACTCTCCATCGTTTCAACTGTGCATCCCATCTGGCATCTTGATATGCCTTCATCGCTTTTCCCATTCGTCCCTGTGCAGCCTCTCTTTTCTTTGCTAATGCAGCTCTCATCCTAGCGTCTAATGCCTCGAGGTGGAGGTTTAAGGGCAGCCATCACCCCCCTCAGCTGGTACAGAACCTCCATACGAAAAGACCCATAACGAGGGAAAGCCAATTCCCCTTCATTCTCTGTAATTTTATGCCAATTCTGAAGCCAAACAATCGTATGCAAGCCCACATTCGTTGCCATATAATGTGCAGGGATATCCTCTGGTGGGGCTTTCTCACCTACCTGAGTCACCACCCCTCTGTCGGCCCTGCACAAATCTCTCAACACCCGAAAACAAAGTATCATGAAAAGTGATCAAATTGCAACCCACAAACCAATATCCGACTATGAACGCAGAGCAACCAATCCCAGCGCGGTGCTACACCAACCGACCAATCCTGACGTCACTGCTCACTCCATGCAGCGGTTCACCCGCCTTTACAATTTCGCTTCGTACACTCACTCACACATTCGCTTCTACAAGTAACTGTATAACCCAAAGTTATTAACCACGTAACCGGTCCTACCACAGTCACATTAACTTACAGTTAAAAAACAAGTAATTGTCTGTCCACTATAAGAGCAAAAGAACACTCACACAAGAACATGCATTCACTGTAACCCCCGACCTGCGTTGGTCACTTAATCATTGTGATCTACCCCCGGCACCTGGGGTTTCACACAGCGAGTTATTCCCACACTCACACAAAGTTGACTAACACAAGTGAACAGTCGATAGCGCTTCACAACTCCCACAGTTTACTCAGACAATTACAGTACAATACTATCCCGGGATCTTGGACTTCTCCTGAGCCCGTTCACCAAATTACCTGATCCGAACGTGTTCGAACCAGTACCAATAACCTCAATCACTCAACATGCATTCCAACTCCACAAAACATCACACGAATAAAACACACCGCAATCTACCACACCTCACACAATCGTTCATACTCATGCCGCTCCTGTTTCTGCCGCATCGTCAATGTCTGCCGGTCTCTGCCACTCGTCACCGATACTCCGTCCGCCTCATCCAAACCTCTATTCTTCCTACTCTACACCGTATTTCTCTTTCCCCTCACCTTTTAAAGGTAAACCATCCTCTGCTACCATTTAATTACACTAAATTGCACCCCTGTCTTCTTCCTGGTATTTAGCGCCGATGATCTTTTATTTACCTCCTAAAAGTAGTGGAGGGGAAGAAACATTTCATAACAAGAGGTCAATATCATACCTGAAAGTACCACAGACTCGGACTTTGGGTTTGTCAATTTATTATAAGGCAAAGAATAATAGGATGTATACACATTGTCAAATTAGCATATATAGATATAGAAAAATCAATGCAGAGACGATTCTACGAATATAAGTAATTCAGCATAACAAGAATACAATTGTAAATTCGAGGATTAAGATACAACTCAGTATGGAGGCAGAATCTAAATCTCTATTCATTAGAAATAAAACAAATCTGTCCCTAAACTATACTAAAAGGAGACGCTACCCAACTACCCTTCCATCTAATCCCAAAGGTGTCAGCACGTGTTGACTTCCTGAGAAGTACTCACGTCAAATGGGTTAAAGTGCTTAAGGTTAGGAGCTAGTTCTAAAATGCTCCTTTCTTTCCGAAAGCTAGCAGAAGTCTCGGGTCTCTGTCCCTGCGCATCATACACTATAGATTCGATTTTCTGATTCGTCTTGGTAAATATTTCCATTGCCACTTTTTCTATGCGGGAAGGTTCATGCTCTGTTAATTAAAGTTCTTTGTTCACCAAGTCGACCTTGGTTCCCAGACCAGCCAGACACGAGAGATATCCTCCCTTCTCGCTTCCAACTGTCTTCAAAGAATTCCTTGTATCTTTTCCAATCTGAAAATAACGAGTTGGCATTCCGATACCTGCAGTAGGATGAGAACACTGCTATTTCTTGAAAACAACATGCATTTAATTCTTTATTTCTCGAGAAGCCAAGGAGGTGCAAAACAATTACGGTTTTAGGCCTAGTGACTCGGGCAAGTTAAGCTAAACTTTGTTACACTGTGTGTTTATAAGACTGTCCTGCTCTCAGTATATGCAGGCATAACGATACATACAAATCATAATATAACATTTCATTACAATGAATGCTACTGAATACATGTTAATGATCATAAGACACTGCAAACAATAGGAATATATGATGGTGCGTATCAACCATGAGTATAGTGCACTCATACAAAATAGAGTGCTGAAAGCGCTCTATCACCTCTTTGAGGCAAGTGTCACAAGGAAACTATACTTACCAAAAACGCAGACACTTTGCACAATGGGGCAAAGGTGTCTAATTTGGTGTGTGGCAGCGAAAAGTGCCCTATCACAGTAGATATGGCACTGTCTCGCTCTCTCCTGTTCACACAATGTAGCACAGCAATTTTACTTTGCGTGTTGCATTGCATGATTTTTGAGTAAATCTAGGTCTATGTGAGCAATTCCTGGAGGTGTGCATGAGCCTGTCTTGGGTGAATTGTTAATTCCGAATGTAAGCCAGGTTGTAATTGGTGGCGGTTTTGGGGTTGTATTCTTTTCACAAACGTATTTGCTGCAACTAGTGATTTCCATATGGTTACTGCATAGCAGTAAGGTGCTATCGCGAGAGTGACAGTTGGAAAAAGAGTATTAAAATAACGAGTAAAAGCTCTCACCTTCAATACAATATGCTCCTACACTTAAATATGGAACTTCAGGTATGCTGAGGAACCTTACATTTGAGGCCAATGTATTTGATTGCATCACTGTCGTATGCGCTGTTCATAGTCACCAACTGCAGAGAATTTACAGGGCGGAATTTGGAATGGCTCTATGAATACGTTACCGGCTTGATTGATTGAACTTGAAAGGAGCTATGACAAATTTGGGTAGTATATTTAACAGCTGATTAGCTGCATTTTCCGATTTGCATTGTCAGTCCATGTGTATTGGAAGAAGAATAGAACAAAATCAAGAAGCTTTTCCAGGGACCCCGAGCTGCTTCGTGGTGTTAAGTAGTGCAAAAAACACATGAATAGCCATTGATAATGATAATTGGCTTTTCTATAGCACTTGCTACAAAGAGAAAATGTCACATCTTTTTGACCTATAGCTCTTGAACTGCTGGGGTCTTCCTGCTCTGATTTGTGCCTGTGATCTGGAACTTTCAGTTATATGTCTGGAGCAGATACAGTAACCAACTGACACCAGCGGCCCATGCAGGTAAGAGCAGTGGGTGATGTATGATTCGATAGACGACCACGAGGCAAAATTAAATAAATAATTAAATTCCCTTCCTCGTCGTCTGCCGAAATCCTCCCTGCACGGTCTCCTGAGGCCAACTGAGCTATGAAAATTGAATCAAGGCCATTCACTATATGCTTTATATACAGGATAGAGTACCCTTTGTCGCATATTACAAGGATTCTGCAAGTCAGTTTTTGGCTAAGGACTGTTCATTTCAGGAAAACAGTTTATTTCAGGAAAACAGTCCATGAGAGCTAATAATCTCGCTCTTCTTTTCGTGGATGAAATGGCAGGTGTAATTCTGCGCCCTGATCTGCCTTTCAGATTGTACACAGGCTTTAGCAGGAGGAATTTTGATGTTACAACTCTCCTGTAATTAATAATTACAGTTGGACAACTATGTCATTTTCTTATTACAGGTAAGATGTGATGCCATAACTAGATTGTAATATAAGTGGCATGTTTTGATAAAAGGACTGCAGATTTCTGTATGTTCTTAGGGATTTATATACAAGAAAATAGGCACAAGAATGGTGCTTCAGACTATTCTTAAAGGCAGAAAGAGAGTCATGTCCCTTCTGGACTCTTTTCACTTTGGCCCTGGGGACAGTGTTGACTATAGTTTTGCTACTGAAGATCTTCCCTATACAGTGAATAAGGTGTGAGTCTGCAGGCAATTAACACTCGATTTATTACCCACTGGACCATCTTGTTCAGCTACTCTTCGTAAGCAGGCTTCAGCAGCTATATCAGGTCCAAAGTAACTCTCAATCCTCTCTAGCCAGTCTACCCATCTCAGTTTGTTCCTCTTCTCCCTTTCTTATCCAAATTCATATATTTGATTTGTTGAGTCTCCCATGGATCTTCTCTTTATCTATGTCTCTTGAGTCATTGCACATTCTCTTCAATCATTCGCTAGAGATTACTGTTCTGCATGTGTGCAGATCACTCAAAGTATCTTATGTGCTGTGATTAAGTGCTCTCTTTCCCACTCTTAAAACAGATGAAGCACTTTGTTGAAAATAGGACACGTTGCATTTCAAAGCACCGTTCATTTAATTGGGTTAAAGTTTAAATTGAGATGTACACCACATTACTCTGAAGCATGCCTATATTTTTTGGGGCAATCACTATTAAGTGAAATTTGCTAATCTAAACAACAATTCTATGATCTTTTGTACCATGGTTAATTGATTTCCTTGTTTTTGCAGATTGTTTTTCTCATTTGGTTTTCCCATCCCTTTGTTTTAACCATTTAAGTTCCATATTTCCAATGGGTTTTTGGTTAGGAAATCAGAAGAAGACAGCAAGTTGATCGAGAGATATCCTCCAGTTGGAATCCCAAAATTAACCTCATAACTTTATGTTGTCCTCTTCAATAATCCAGAAAAACATGTATTTTGTTATTGCTATATCACTACTCCCATCTGTAGTCCATTCTCTAGCATGTAAGCCAGGAGTGTCTCACATTGGACTCGAGCATAAGATCCATTAGAGATTTTAAGACCAACCATTGAATTTTCATTTGGTTTCTATTTAGATCAATTATGTGAAGTGACGCTTTTGTTGATACCTTGAAAGTCTGACATGGACATCTCGATGTGTACTCTCCCTCTCAAACCTCGGCTAGTGCTTCAAAGCCTGGTTTTAAAATAAAACATTTGACATGCAATCTCTTGACCAATCCGCTGATCAGGGAATATCTTAGATAGAAATGTGGTTTCTGGTTGGCTAGGATAGTCACCTAAGACAGGCAGACCCCACCACTCTAGTCAGGGTAAGGGAGTTACACTCCCCAGATAACCCCTGTTCACCCCTTTGGTAGCTTGACCAGAGCAGTAGACTTACCCCAGAGGCAATGTGTAAAGCGTTTGCACAACACACTCATAACAGTGACACAATAAATATGCCACAAAAGAGACTCCACACAATGTTACATATAAATATAAAATATATTATACATAAACCTTCGACCAAAATCATCAGGAATCAGTGATTACTTAGCCAACTAGGCAATTGTCAAAAACATCACAATGTGTGCAATGAAATAATGACTTTTACGATGCAAAACATCATGAAAGCAAACATTACTGTGCATATTATGTAGCCCCTGAAATAGTACTCATTATCTTGTCAGTGCAAGGATACAACAACATATATCCATATCAGAGCAGGCAATGCAGCAGATAATGACCCCAAACACATAAAACACCTATCTACCCCTAAACACACAGGGTGCAGCACACCTGCATTACTATAAAGATGTATGTGGTAATTTAGGCACAAAATGTAGGGCATAGCAGTACCAACATGTCTTTTAAAGAGAATACAGTAATTTATAGTTGTCAGAAGTTAACCAGTTCAAGACTGGGGGCCTCCGTCGATGGCTTACCTGCCATGTTCAAACAGTGGACCAGTAAGTGCAAGTGCCTCCAGGTATGACCTAGCACAGCATGATCCCAAGATGACTCAGGTTTGATGCTGATAAAAAGAGCACGAGGTCCCAGAGACCAGTTGTGAACCTAATAAGGGCCTGCACAGATCGTGGAAGTAATCAAATTCCCTGGTTCAGTAAGCTCTTAGTCAGCCCTGGGGCCTGCGTTGATGGTGCTGGTTCTTCGTGAGCTAGTGGGAGTCACAGGCAAGCTCCTTGGGCCGTGGCGCACAAGCCAGTCCTCGGCGTCCAAAGTGCAGACCCGGGGAGCACTCACAACTCAGGTGGAGGCAAAGGCTCACAGCATGAAGTGTGGTACAAAACACGAGCACCCCTTTGCGTGGAAATGAAGAGCACCTACAGAAGCTCCCACCTGGGGCACACCGCGCTGAGCCTAGTGAAGTGGGCGAACCTCCTGAACTCTCACGGCCAGCAGGAGTAGCATTGTGCTGTCTACCACCAAAAACAGCAAAAATGAGGTGCTCAACAAGGGATCCAATGGCAGGGGCAGCAACCCACTCAGGAAAGCCAGGAGCAGGAATCAGCGTCCACCATGTGCTGGCTCCCTTTTGAGGAAATCACGCCTGCACATGTCCCTCCCACTCAAAGCGCTCTCCATGTGCTGTCTGCAGGGAAAGGATAATCGCTCTCCTTGCGCTGTCAAGAGGACGGAGAGGCACTTCAGCACAGCCCTCCACATCCTTCTAGCAAAACAGGGAGGGCCACACCACCTAGTACCTGAAGAACTACTGGGGAGCATGAGAGCAGGGTGCAAGCAGCAAGCCAGCACATCAGGGTCCTTGAAACAAAGTGGCAGACTTTCTTGTAGCCCAGTAGGCCACAGGTCAGCACAACAAGCAAGTCAGTCCAATGGCCCTCTTTTCTGTGAGCATAACAGTTCCTTCTGGCAATGTGCAGTCTGTAGAGCCAGTAGCATCTGGTTACAAGTCAACGCATTGTGTAAAAATGCCCCTTTACTCATAAACAAAATGTCTTTGATCCGCGGAAACTTCAAAAGAACCTTAGAAGTGCACAGCACCCCCATTCAACCTAGCTCCGGCTCAGACTTGCAATAGGGCTTAAACAAGCCCTATGTGTGAGGTCAGGGCACAGCCTATACAAATGTAAGTGTGCCCTGCCTCCCTCTCTCACAGCCCAGGAATACCATTCAAAATGCAGATGTAACCCTGTTACACCCCAGCCTGTCATTCTACCTTAGATTTGGATTAGAGTAAGGCTGCAAAGCACAAAGAGCCATAGGTACATGGAAATGCACACTTTCAAAAAAGTGGCATTCCTACAATAGCAATGAAAAACCCACCTACACCAATAAGCAGGATTATATCACCACTGTTCCAAACATACCAAACATGGCAATGCTTCTCCTTTCAAATCAGAAATTGCCACTTACCAGCATATAAGGGAATTGCCAATGCTAACCTATGAGAGTAGCAGCACTCACAGTAGGGAAAAACTAAATATGGCATTTGTCACTACCAGGACATATCACACAATAAAGGCACATGTCCTGCATTTTACCTATACAGCACCCTGACCATAGGGCTACCTAAGGCCTACCTTAGGGGTGACCTATATGTAGTAAAAGGAGAGTTTCAGGCTTGGTAATTAATTTTAAATACCAAGTCACTGTGGCAGTAAACTGCACAACTAGGCCCTGCAGTGACAGAGGTCTGGGACAGGTTTGAAAGGCTACCTCTGTCGGTGGCACTAGTCGCGCTGCAGGCTCACTAGTATTATTTTTACAGGCCCTGGGATACTGCTGCACAAGGGACTTACAGGTACATTAAATATACCAAACAGGTTTAGACCAATCATACCATGTTTAAAAGAGCGAGCACATGCACTTTAGCACTGAATAACAGTGGTAAAGTTTCCAGAGTCCTAAAGCCAACAGAAACAGGTCAGAAAAAATACAGGAGGAAGGCAAAACGCTTGGGGATAACCCCGCCAAAAGGGCCATGTCCAACAATCTTTAATGGTGCTTCTGCAATTAAAGATTAAGAAGCAATATCTCCTCAGAGAACAAGCCACAGCTGAGTTTTCACCAACTACAAACCCCAACAAAATTGCCTTAAATGTTTGTTGCTGAAGTTTAGTTACAAGCCAGCTTCTTTGTTTACTTGTAAAAAATTAGTAGCTTAGGGTCAGATGTACGACCAAACTTTTTGCGACTCACAAATTGCGTTGCAACTTGGGAAGCCTGCTAGTTGTTTGAGGTAAGTAAATAACTCCTTTTTACATATTGTAGGCTGGATACTTTGTGAATTACATTAACATTGAGGAATAGGTAAAGTTATCATTTTCTTTGGGTAAAAAAAGTATTTATTACTTGATCATTTGAAAAAGAAAGTAAAAAACAAGTTTTCAGACCTAGGTGTGTTTAACTAGAGGCCTCATCAATAAATTCATGTCCTGCAGCTACAGCTGATCAATATAATAGTATGGTTCTGTAACTTGCCGCTACCTTTCTGATTCAGACGGCTATATTTATTTAATCAGTCAACATAGTTAAAGAAGGAGTAGCAAGTTTCTGGTGCCTCGCCAGGCAGCCAGTAACCTCGACTTTCAGGATGCTCTGTAAAAAGCAAGACTTTCTTGAGAACAGGGAATGCAGGTCACTCAGGCGGAGGAGCTAACATGGATTATTGTTGAAAGCGTTGGAAGCTGATAACTTGTAACTTTCTAAAGTTCTGGGTAGTTTGACCCGGCTGGACAGAAGGCAGTAATAAGCACCATATTATCTGCCCATTTCCTCTGCAGAATGTTAAACAAATCATTCATAACGAATCAAAGTTGAAATGAGCACATGTTAACCTGCCCGTTGGAATTCATAACATTTCCGAATTTTGGGCTACACAAAATTCTTGACATTTTCGAAATTTTTCATTCCTCGATTTTGCAAATCCTTCCCTTGTGGGATTCTTTTTCACATAGAAAATGTCTCACTGAGACATTTTCTTCTTGAATCGATCTCCTGTCGCGTAATTTCATGTAATTTTGCAAAATTTCCATGCATTTTTCTCAGGTTTCGCTGAAAAAAATACACATTTTCTCATACATCTTTCAGTCCCCCAGTGGAAATATTGCAGGTTAACTAGAAAAGAGAAAAGTGGGAATAAAGGTGAATAAAGATGGGCAGCCTCATAAAGCTACGTCAAAGTTTGATTTTCAATCTTGAAAAAATAGTTTATTGATCTAACCAGTGACTATAGTCAGTGAAAACCTTTTGTGAAGCTTTAACCTACTAACACATTGGAACATTGTTGTTAGGCCTGGACTGACAAATGACATTCACAACAAATATTTAATAAAATGTGTCAGATTATTTCACCATTGGCTATTAACAAGATGTGTCATGTGTTGACAGGTACCCCATTGTGAGCGGCACACACAAATCAATTGTTGCACACAAACATTTTTAGAGCAAAGAATTCTACTAACAATGTAGACTCGTCATTTGTCCTTAGTTATATTCATGAGACAATTTTGACATCGTGGTACAATCTAAACATCTACACTACATTCTGAATCGAAGGACTGGCTTTGTGCTCTATGAGAAGCAGACTGCATCATAAATACATTCATATAATCTTTAAAAATTAAACCCTAAAAAGCAAGGCCGGCCCCAAAAGTAGAAAGAATGGAATTTATTCACAGGCGCAGGACAAACGAGGTCACAAATTCCGTTTTAAAAACCGTGTAATCTGCACTACCGCAATTTATGAGGAAACTCCAGTTAGAAAGCAATGTGCAAGACGTGGCATTTTATGTAAAATTAGATGCAATTAATGTTTTTAAGAGAGACCACATAATTCCTCATCACTAGGTAAATAAATGACCACTCTCATTCACATGTCCTGTATAATCTGCAGGTCCCAGGTGCATGAATTTAATGGAAAATACATTACCTCATCGTCCCCTTCCTCGCTTCCCTTCATTACAACATTGAGGTATTCCTGCCTCACCAGACGCGCTCCATGTGCCAGCCATGTGCAGTGCGGCGGTAGTTTTTCTTTTCTTTATGAGCTTACAGAGCGGTGGCGTGTCCCGATGATAGACCTTTTTGCAAGATTTCTCAGTGCCAAGGTGCCGCTGTTTTGCTCGAGGACCATGGAGGGGCAGCTTGGGATGTGAATGCTCTATCCTGTCGGTGGCCCTGAGGCCTTCTTTATTCTCAGGTTCCTTCTCAGGGTCCTGAGGGTGACAGCGTTGGTCATTTTCATTGCCCCGGCTTGGCTCTGTGCCTCTTGGTTCCCTCTTCTTGTGGATATGAGGCAAGATGAGGCAGAAGGAGGAGGGGTTGTTGTCGCTGACTCCCTCCCCCTTGGTGTTCCCAGTGTTGCAGCAGGATGTTCTCTCCAGGATAAGGTTAGCGACCTGGAAGTTGAACGGCTAGGACTGCTGAATAAGGGGGTTCCGGCTAGTTTGGCTTCAACTCTGCAGGCTGCTAGGCGCTCCGTTACCAATAAATCCTATTTGCGTCACTGGCGTTCCTTCAGTAAGTAGTGTCAGTGTAAGGGTTTGGACCCTTCTTCTTCTGAATTGTTTGAGGTGATGATATTTCTGCAGGATGGGTTTTTTTTGGGTTTGAAGGTTGCCTCCCTTAAGCTTCAATTGGCTGCTATTAAGGCTTTTAGGAGTTCTTGGAACAATCTGTCTGATTGCGATGGTTTGGTGGGGCATCTTTTCAAAGGGATGAAGAATGTTCTTCCTTCTCGGAAGCACTTCCCTTCGCAAGATCTCTCTTTGGTTTTGGGAGCATAGATGGCTCCTCTGTTTGAGCCCCTGAACTCTGTTAATTTGAATTTATTGTCCCTTGAGACTTTCTTATTGCTGACTATTTCTTCTCCTAGGCATTTGAGCTGGGCACTTTGTCTTTTAGGCATCTTTATTGCATATAATAAAGTAAGACAATGTGGTGCACAAAATTGAGAAAACCCAATCTGGAAATCTGTTATAACTTTAAAATTAGCAAGATGGGGGCCAAAAGATCCACACTATGGTAACATTAGAACCCCATTACAATGTTATCTTTTAAACAATTATCCACTTGCCCATCAGTGACTTGGGATACAAGTATCAAAACTCCTTCCACAAATGCAGAGTTGACACTTCCTATTACATCCTGAATCCAATATTACATGAATAAATAGTGTTTTGTTTCTAAAGAATGTCTTTCTTGGGTGAATAAAAATACACTTTTCTGGCAATACGTGTATGTAGGAAAGTGCCCCTTTTTTACATGGTTACTTCCACTTGTTGCCTGGTATCTAAATACCTTTTGACTGAAGTTTACCGGAATACTACTATCCAGGGCCCCAGTGCCAGTGCTATTTCCCTAAAACAAGATAACTGTTCAATTGTTCCCCAATTTGCAAGACCTTTTGCACCTCTGTAAGTCCTTAGTAAATGGTACCCCTGGTACCTTGAACTTGGGTACTAAAGAGGGTTCCTAATTGTGGCAGCATGTATTGTGCCACCCTAAGGGATCCACCACAAAACCCCTACAGACTGCCATTGCGGGCTGTGTGAAATGGTGTAGACACATGTGAAAACACAACATGACACACACCCTGTTTGCCATGCCCCCAGACACTGCATAAAATGTATGTAAGTCACAGCTACAGCAGAACTTGCAGCCCTAAGGCAGGGTGCATTATATTACATTTGAGGACATATTTGCATGAGCAGATATGTCGCTGTGCTGTATAGTTAATTTGCTGGATAGTACAAGTGAACAGGGAAGCCATCTTAAATACATTAACTGAGCTCTGATCATTACCAGTTACCCAGCTACATTATGGCTTCACTGAAACATATGGTGTTTGGTATCAATCACTGTCTTAATAAATCTATACTGATGCCAGTGGTAGATTTATTAAAACATGCACCCAGAGATCACCTTAGAGATGCCCCCTGAAAGCCTACCAGCCTCTTAGTGGGCTGGCTGACTGGTATCTTCCAGCCTGCCACCACAGACGAGTTAATAGCACGCACTCTCAGTGGTCAGAAACAATGCCTGCTCTGGCAGGAGGTGTTTGCACCTCCTCTAGCAGTATGGCTAGTGAATCTGCATGCCAAGGCCAGAGGCTTCAAAGCCTCTACCGCCTTTGATATGAGATACCACCCCCTGTCCTGAGGCCGATCTGACACCAGGACAAGTGGAATATTATCTATGCAAGGAGGCGTGGTCCACTACCAGGCCAGTCACACCTCTAAGGTGAGCTGCCTGATGTGCCCCAAGAAAGAAGGATTTCACCATCTTGTTTTTGATGGAATTAGGAACTCTGGGACAGGGTTATACCAACTCCTCCCAGGAAGTGGCCATATAGGGGGTGTACTGACCCCAAGGGTAAGTAGTCTTTTGGCTACTACCCTTCACTTCCCTTAATGCCTCTAAATTCAGTATTTAGGTGGTCTTCTGACACCAGGAACTCTGATTCCCTTGTCCTGCAGCTGTGCATCCTCCAAAAGCCGTGGAGGGCCTCCAGCACTATGCCAAGCCATCACCATCTCCCTTGAAGTGGAGGAACCACTTTCCTGCAACCTTCAGGCACCAACTGCAATATCTGGTTCACCATTCTTCTGACCACAGGGTCCACCGACATAGCAGCTGCCCAGAAGGAGGCCACCGTGCTCCAGGAGGTCAGCTCGATCTACCGCCAAGTGTAAAGATGCCAGGACCAACCAGAGCCTCTCTGCATTAATACCCGGGGTACTGGACCCCTTGCAGCAACCAAAGCTTGTTTGAAGTCCAATCCAGACTCCAAGATCAAAACAACTGACCAGCCGTTGCAGAAACCAGCATCAAGAGTGGTCCAGCTGTTCTGTTTCGCCTCCCTCTGCATGTCTAATTGCGAACCGTGAGTGCCTTTGAATAACGGGTTCATCCAACCAAAACCCTCTGCACCCGAGCTCCCGGGCCTGGGTCCATGACAACCATCTGTCCCACCCAGCTCCCAGGACCCTCATAAACCGAGTCCCATGTTGGGAGCTCCCGGACTTGTCCTCAAGTCCCCCTGTGCAGTTTATTTCAAGGTGGCGACCCTCTCTGCAGTGTTGCACGTAAGGCTACCAACCCATCCTGCATTTTTGCACCCAGGAACCGTTGCCAGGTTAACTCGAACTGATGGTGGTACTTTTGACCTTAGCCCCCTAGTACCCCGAAGTGCTAAAGGAGACCCCAGGAATATGATTGCAAGTACCTGTATGCAGTATATGTTTCTTTCTCTATAGGAAAGCATTACAGAGTAAAAATGCATTGTTACAATTTTACTTACCTGTACAAATTAATATCTCAAAAAGTACTTAGTCAATTAGAAAGTTCTTGGTGTTAAAATAATATATTAAAATATCTTTAATTTTTTTTTTATTGGTCTCGAGTTATTTCTTGAGTGTGCACCTCATTTATTGACTCTGTGTTCAACAAATGCTTAACAGTACCCTCTAATAAGCCTAAACTGCTTGCCCGCTCTACCAGAAAAGCTAGCATTTGGCAATATTAATTTAAGACCTGTAGGCCAATAAGGAGCATCTGGACTTTCTACATAGTGTACTTCAGTTTCATACAGTACATATAACACCAGCTTTCTACAATATATGCCAGGATGTTGGCTCTACCGCTATTATTGATAATGTAATTGACATTTTAACGCAGTATTTTTTGCTTTGCCAACAAGTCATTTGAAATAATACCATGGCCTCAGATATCTAGATCATCTTGTTCCATTCACAAAATATAAAATGTATAGTTCTCTGGATTTGCTGAGGTTCAATGGATGTACTACGTATAGTGTTAATTTAACAAATAGTTGCCACTTACATCTTTAACTTAAGCACTTCGATTCCTGAGTGCATCACAACTTTACTTCCTATATGTCATGTACACCATATTAAATGAAGGGCGCACTTAACTTTATACTTCCTTAAGGGGTTACTGTTAATTGAGGACGTGGTAGAATGTATGCAGGACGATGAGATGCTGGTACTGATGGAGGGATTTGAGGGCATAGTTAGTGTTGAAGTTGAAAGAGAGGGTGGGTAATCTTTCTGAAGATGTTTGTGGAATTACTTGTAATTGAGGGCAGGAGTAGAGTTTGTAAAGGTGATTTCAGGGATGGAATTAGGGTTAAAATTGAAAGACTGGTGGGTTAGTCCTCCTCAAGATGGATGTGGGCTTATTATTAATTGAGGGCCTTTAGTAGGTTTTATATATGGTAATTCCATGCTGCTAATGAATGGAGAGATTTCAGGGGTGGAATATGTGTTGAAGTTGAAAGAGTAGGTGGTTAGTCTTCCTGAAGACATATGTGAAGCTATTGTTAATTAAGGGGATGATTAGAGGTTATCCTTGATGATGAGATGCTACTAACAGTAGTGTTGTGTGACTTTGCAATGATGGAACCCTTTTGGCTCCTGATGGACTCCGTAGAACTGTGACAAAAGTGTTAGAGCGTGGTGAAGTGAATGCAGCCTTAGAATGTTGAGTTTCCAGTTACATGTAGCAGAATAAAGATGTGTTACACTAAGCTCCGTGTGTGGCAAAGTCATTGTCGGGTACCCACGCTGGAAAGGAAGCTCCAACTGGCAATGAGATAAGGGGATCAGTAACCCATAAATCGATGTGCTCTCCCAGAGAATTTGCTGTTGTCCAGGAAACTGCTTGTGTATGCCACGTGTGCTTCAATCGAAGTGCTGAATCAGGTTTCGGCGTATGTGGAGTCAAAGCACAACTCTAGCCTGTGTAAGGCGGTTGAAGATAATGAAAGCTTCACTGAAAAGTCTACACATCAGTGGCCAGAAACCTGCTGGAAAGGCTGTAAAGAGAGGTACTGTGTTACTTTGAAACTTAAAGCTTTACATCATACAAAGTGCTAACGTTAAAAGCGGATACAACCAGATTTTGGAAAAGCAGCGAATCATGATAGCAAACCGCAAGGTAATACCACAATCAGAAGAGCTATGTGGCGGAGATCAACCAGGTGTCAGACAGTACAAAGAGACACATAAAGCAAAGCAAGTTAAATACAAGAAATATCATCTGCTTAACAGAACTGAGTAATGAGAGTCATCATACCACAGTGATGGATGGAGTGACACCAAGGAAGCACCCGAGATTGTGCTTACGGAGCTGTCCATACACGAAGTGGCACACCACCAAAGCTGCCCGTTGGTGGCTCAGAACAACTCCAAATGTCTCCATAGAAGTGAAGGGCTCCAATGGAGACCAAAAGGGAAGGCAAGGTCCCAGCGACTGTCCAGGATGACCCAAAGGCCAGGAAAGCACAGAGCCTTACAGACGATATGGATGAAGCTAGGACAGCAGACAGTGTCAGAGAGAACTCAACCCTCAGTGTCAATCATTCTCATATATGGGTACAATGCTGCTGCTTTCCTGAAACCAAAACCACCATTTGCTACCACCAAAAAGCTGAATATTAGCGAAAGATGGACTGTTTGGAAAGAGACATTTAATGATCTCATTGATGTGCAGATAACAAGATTATAAAAACACCTTAAGAATCTAGCTGGTGATGGTGTAAAAGAAGTTGTAAAGAAAATGCTGTGAATTGACGAAATTGCATACCGTCTAATCAAAGATAGCTTGAATCTCAAGTTCAATCCAATGCCAAATGTAGATTATTAAATATACATTTTCAGTCAAAAACAACATAAAGTGGATGAAACCATCATCAAATTTGTTGAGAGACTAGACACTCTCATCAAACACTGTAAGTTGAATGAATTTAATATTGAGGAAGCTACATATCTCAGAGTTATTGACGGATGCCTGCCAGATTCACTCAGACGACAAATGCTGAGAGAAACTCTTAGTCTGGAGCGAGTTCTAATTGCTGCCAGAGCTGAAAAGAATTCTGATCACCAAGCTGATGACATGAAGGCTGGAGCTGGCCAGAGTGAGTAAGTCATGAACAAAAGTAAGCCAAAGCACAAGCCAGAGTGATGTCGCCACAGAAAAAAAAATTGTGTTTTAAGTGTGGATTTTCATTTCCACATGAAGGTAAATGTCTCACCATTGGACCAATATGCAAAGGCTGTGGGATAGAGAACTTTGTAAGAGTTTTCAAGGCGAAAGAAAAAGCGGTGCATTTTGACGTGAAGACAAAATGGCTGCCTGAACTTTCCAGAAGAGACGCTCAACGCGCTCCCACAAAGGCTACGCGATTATATCAGTTGAGGCAAATCAACACCAAACGTAGTTGATCGTCATCTAAATCATCATCAAACAGTTCTTCAATGTTAATGTCAAGTTAGAGCAAAGAAGATGATTGTGCCATGTCGAAATCTAGCTCGTGCACATGTTGGGCTAGCCGCATATGAAGGGAAATGCAGGTTAAAGAAAAGTCAACGTGAAAAAAGCACTGAAGTAATTCAAACATTGCCTGAAGATTACACTAAAAGTAAACGGTTGCTCAATACCTTTTATTACCGTCAGTGGTGTGTCGATAAACATTATGCCTGAGGAGTACAGTGAACTATCTCCACTGCCATCACTTAAGCCATTGAAAACTAAAGTGTATACTTGGGCTTCATCTACACAATTAAAAAGTCAAGGTTCATTTGTAGCAACAATGAAACACAAGAAAACACAAGTACAGGCACCCTTTCATGTACTTCAAGGTACGGCATCAAGTGCCTGTTTACTTACCTTCAGCACATCTGCTGATAGGGGACTGATATCAGTGAACTATAACATGAATGCTCATCACGAAATTGTAAATCAGTTTCCTTCGTTGTTTCATGGGTTGGGAAAACTCAAGACTATGAAAGTACAATTATACATTAATGAGAATGTTTGTCCTATTGCCTAAAGACACATACAATTTTCATTTCATTTGCAGGAAGCTGTTGAAAAAAACTTGACTCATTGTTCAAACATGATATCATTGAACAGTTCATCGGTCCAATGCTCTGGGTTTCTCCCATAGTGGTTGTGGCAAAAAAAGACAGTGAAAGAGCTGTACGCATCTGTGTTAATATGCGTCGAGCGAACAAGGCAATTGAACGTGAATGACATTCAGGTGCGCACATTGCCGACATGATAACACAGTTGAATGATGCGAAGGTCTTCTCTCGCCTTGATGTGAATAAAGTATATCACCAGTTGGAATTTAGGAGAATTGCAGATATGTTACAAACCTTTCTACACGTATTTGTCTGTTCCCTTACAAAAGACTAAATTTCTATGTGTCATCAGCTCCAGAGCTCTTTTAAGATGCCCTTCAACGTATCATATAGCCTGTCATGAATGTGTTTATTTATAGTGAAAGAGGTCTCACGCAGGTGTATCATTTACATGCAGATGCAAGTTTGACTTTGAATGCTGATAAATTTGAGTTACATAAGACAAAACTAAAAAATGTTGCCATATCTTTTCTGATGGGATATGACACCCAATCCATCTAAAGTGCAAGCGTTGTAAACTGCCAGTCCCCCTCAAGATGTTTCCATGGTAAGTTCATTCCTTTGCATGGCCAGCTATTGTTCTAAATTCATATGGACTTTGCCACCGTGAGTGCTCCGTTGAGAGACTTGACGGAAAAGAATGCTTCATTTCACTGAGCATGTGAATGTGAGCAAAGTTTCAAGCAATCAAACAAGCTTTTGATAGTACTACTGAAATTGGCATGTTTTGATCGAACGCTTCATACAGGGGTTGTTGATGCTAGACCCATCAGGTTAGGCTCAATCCTTACACAACACAGAGGACACCCAAATGCTTGAAGAAGTATTGTAGCATATGCGAACAGAAGTTTGTCCCAAACTGAAAGTGCTTATTCACCACCTGAGAAAGAAAGCTAAGCAGTGGTGTGGGCTTGTGAACATTTCCACCTATTCTTAAATGGAAAGCCTTTCATTTCAAAGGCCAAGATGCATCCTCGCATTGAAAGTTGGGGTCTGTGATTACAAGAATACAACTATATAATTGTGCACTGTCCAGGGAAATGCCAAACCCTGCTGAATACTTCTTAAGAGAGCCTTTACAGTGCCATGGCACCTCTTCAAAGTTGGCTCAATCCTACATAAATTCCATTGTGGAATCAAGCACCCCAACTGCCTTTTTAAACAAATTGTCATTGCCACGAGTCAAGATACTACATATCAGTCTTGGAACAAGCAAACTCGACCTTTTACCAGTGACAGTGACTATCAGAAGTTTAAAAAAATGTCAAAGATGAACTGTCCGTTACTCAAGAAGGCATTATTCATTCAAAAATTGCTTTTCCATAGAGTTTGCGACAACAGATAATTGATGTGGCCTATGAAGGACATCTTGGAATCGTTGCCACAAAACGAGCCTTTCGATACTGCGTTTGATTTCTTTATCTTGATTTGAGAGTTGAAAGAGAATTGAAGGCCTGTCACCTATGCAACTCCCAAACATTAAAAACCACTCAACACACCTTAAACATGTCAGAGTTGCCAAAGCATGTATGGTGAAGAATTACAGTTGACGTCTTCGGTCTGCTTGACAATGGACATCCCCTGATGGTGATTGTTGGTGAATACTCCAGTTTTCTATTGACAGAAGATCTCTCATCTATTACTCAAGAAAGTGACATGGAGAGATTAGACAAACTTTTTACAACAAGGGGTGTTCCCGGGATTTTTTAAAATTTGACTACGGACCACCTTTGAGTTTGAGAATTCAGAGACTTTCTCAGTCATCTTAATGAGAAGCATCAGAAGATTGCACCTCTTTGTCCACAGGCAATAGCCTTATCGAACATTTCATGAGGACTCGCAGAAAAGTTTTTCAGCGTGCTGTATTGGGAAAGCTTGACCATAAAACTGTCTTGAACTCCACTCTTTGAGCTTCCCATTTGACCACTCGACCACAGGTGAAAGTTCTGCAAACTTGATGTATGGGCAAGCCATGACTACCAAGGTATTTATTTAATTTAATTTATAATGCATTTTTATAAAGCGCGGACTTTACCCGAAGGTGTCAGAGCGCTGTGCAATAGAACCAGTTACGTTACATGAGAGAAATGTTCTAAAATAGAACGTTACAAAAATAGCAGGACACAGTATCACACACAGCAAGCAAGAGGAGGTAGGGAAAAACATAGAAGGCAAGAACACAATATTAAACACAGCAAGCAAAGAATGTACAAAATATATTACAAATTTACAATGACTAACGAACTTCCTTGTGGGTTCTGAGAATGAAGGAATTAGTTCTGAAAGTGTCTTTGGAATAGAAGAGTTTTGAGGTCAGCTTTGAAGATCCGGATGGAGGTGGTGGCACGGAGCAATGGAGGAAGCGAGTTCCAGATTCTCACTGCATTACCTGAGAACGATTGAGCCATCGATATTTCCCTTTTGAAGGAGGGGGGCTCAAGCAGAAACTTTTCCGCATTCCGAGAAGGTCTCAAGCCTCCAGACAATTTCAGTTTATTCTCCAGATAGTGAGGGGAGGAAGCGTGCAAGGCTTTGTGGGTCATGCAGGCTGTTTTGTAAATAGCTCTTGCCTCGATGGGAAGCCATCGAAGAGAGGACAGGATAGGAGTGATGTGGTCACTTCGTTTGGATCCTGAAATGAAGTGAGCTGCTGAATGGAGGAAGGATTTGAGGGGGGAGAGGTGAGATTTGGGTAGGCCAGTCAGAAGAGAATTACAATAATCCAGTCTAGAGAGAACTAGCGATTGGACCAAGGTTTTTACATCAATGTACCAACAGAATATCAAGTACTGCGGAAGAAACCAGTATAAGAGACTTGGATCATAAAAGAAAAATGAAGTCCTCTGCAGACAAGCGCCGACATAAAAAAGACTTTACATTCACTAGAGGAGATCGAGTGCTTGTCAGCACAGAAAACTGAAATTTGATGCTCCCTTCGATGCTGATCCATTTCATGTTGTGACCAACAAAGGACACATGGTAACCTAATGAAATGGGAAGCCCACTACATGATATTCCTTGCAGATCATTCACACTTTCTGAAGACAAGGTCGGGACGTGTAATCAGAGTACCACAAAGACTCATTGAAGAGCTATTCTTGTATATATTTGTAAAACAATTGCATTTGCTATTTAACAGAGTTGGAGATGTAGTGTTGTGTGAGTTAGCGATGACGAACCCCTTTTGGCTCCTGATTAACTCTACAAAACTGTGACATAAGTGTTAGAGCGTAGTGAAGTGAATGCAGGTTTAGAATGTTTAGTTTGTGGTTACATACAGAAGAATAAAGACATGTTATACTAAGCTCCATGTGGGATGTAGTGATTCACGGGCACCCAGGCCGGGGAGGATGCTACCCTAACAAATAGAGATATTTCAGGAGTGGATTAGTGTTGAAGTTGAAAGAGTGGGTGTTGTCAGTCAGGTTGAAGAGGGGTGTGCAGTTTTTTGTTAATTGAGGCACAGGTAGGGTTTATGTAAGTGTGATGTTTTGCTGCTATAGAATATAGAGGTTCCAGGGGTGTAGTTATGGTTGAAGTTGAAAACGTTAGTGGTGTTAGCGTTCCTAAAGTGGAGTATGGGGATGTTGTTTAAGGTGTCTTAGGTTGTTAACGGGTGAGTGAGTTTGAAAGGTCATGTATATTCTATTCAACTTTTTTAACTAAGAGCAATCCTGCATTGAATGTGCCTGAAATGGGGATTCTAGATTTTAAGCTAGCATCACATTTCTGAGTTACTTAATGGCAGATGCCAAGTAGACTTTCACTAGACGCATTTCCTCATGTGCATGGAAATGCGCTCCAATTAGGTGTGGGAATACCCACTGGTCGACCGCATGGTCTCACATGGTTCCCAACTCAGTTCCTGCAGAAAGCTGAGGCTATATACAATACAGTCAGCTGTCGAAATTTTCTCTTGCCTGGGAGTTTTGGAGTGTTAGAAATGGGATTTCTGGTTGGCTAAGGCTTGCGCCAAAGCCAGGCAGAAACCACCACTCTAGTCAGGGCAAGGGAGTTACACTCTGAAGATAACCCCTGCTCACCCCCTTGGTAGCTTGGCACGAGCAGTCAGGCTTATCTCAGAGCAACACACTAGGCACACTACAAAAGAAACTCCACACAAGGTTATATAAAAAATAGACTTTGTATTATCATAAACACATTAGAAACATAATCACACATTTACACTGTGCCAACTGGCACTAGGCAATATTAATAGGGGATTATACACAGGACTGGGCCAATCGGGCCACGGTCAGAACCATCAAAATGCAGGTAAGTAAATGCAAAACACAACCAGTAACTACTGGTACTATAATGACCTAAGCATTATCATATTAGCATAAGACACCCTCCAAAGAATAAACACATTACTCACTAGGACCTCAGCAGCCCAAACACATTAGGCAATAATCATGGTGCATAAATCACATTTGTCCTCAGCATCACATAAATGACATTGGGCAATAAATCACATCACCAACATAGCCACATTACGCAATAGGCATCATAAGCCTAAACATGGCACCATCGTAACACAGCACCGTAGGCATTACCCACATTATGCCTCACATCACAGTAGGGCCCACCTTAGAAACTGATCACAGGCCATCTGGCTCCAATGCCCTATGTCCAGCAAAATCAGGGCTCAGCTGCCAATGCAGCGAAAACACACCATGCGCTCATGCGCTGGGGTATGGGGTACACTCACCCCCTTTCCCACCTAGCAGAAATGGCCCCCAACGGAAAATGGCACTGGCACTACTGTGCCTGGTGAGCCCCACTCTGGGGCTCAGTAAATAACTTTGCCCCATGTTGCAGCTGACCACTACGGCGGCACAGCTGAGGAAACCAACACCAACCAAGTACTGGCACTACGGGGCCACCAGGGAGCATCAACGTGGCTCCAGGCACCCACAATGTGCCACGGTGGAGCCCAGATTGCCCCCAACGTTGCAGCTGCCCACTGTCAGGCGGGGCAGCTGTAGCAGCAACGGGCACCGACAATGTGCCCCGAACGGCACCAGTAATGCCTGTGGTAGCTCCACTGGGCTCCTCAATAAAAACGCTGCCTCCCGATAAGACCCACTCACCGGGGCTCTGTGGCAGGCTCCTTTGGTCTCCACCGCCGTCCTTAGGCACCGCAATGTGCCTCACTAGGCTGCGCTGTTTAGCTCCCACTCACCGGTACCATGTAGACACCTACGGTCTACGACTGGCGGGGCTCTCTCCTCACTTCACCTGAGCCCCTCCTGGCACTCGGGACTTTGATGTGGAGCCTACGCGGCTAAGGGGCTTCCTCCTGCGCACGTCCCAGCGTGGGGTAGGCTCCCATCTGGGTCTTCTGATTCGGTGCCTCTCTTCCGGTCCCGCCTTTCTTCCTGGCCGGCCGTCAGCTTCCGGGTCTTAGCTCTGCCCCCAACCAGGCACCAGTTTGCCTGTCTTCCGGGCTGTGGCAGTAATGTGGGGGGATCCCCATGTCTGGATTCCCTCCCAAGTTGCAGCTCGGACCCCCACGCTCCTCTCCTCTTCTTTGGGGAAACGACGGTAGAGCGCTCACAAGGCGCTAAAGGTCCCACAGGAGAAGTGGAAAAGGCTGGACAGGGACTCCAGCAGGCAGGAGACAGTCCTTGAGCCAGGCAGGCCAGCATGCAGGGACCCCCAAAAAGCTGCAGCTGGGTCCCATGGCAGTTCCTCCTGGCAGAGTGTCTCCCCCCAGTCCAAGTAAGCAAAGGAACAACATCTTTCATGGGGTCACAGCCCCTTCCTTTATACCACTTTTCCCCCTTTATCTGCAAAGCACAGGGTTTGGGGAAACCAGTTCCAACTGGTTCTGGAGCACTCTGTGAACCAGGCTCCTCTTCCCTATTGTGAGTAGGGGGCTTGGTGATCAGACACGCCACAGGGGGTGGAGCCAGCATTGTACAGGCTACTCACAGACCTATTCAGGGACCAGGGACTTCTCCTCCCACTACTCCAAATGTAGATGGCCCTTTCAGCGTAGTGCTGGCTCACCCTGCCCCTCCTGGAGCCACACACACCTCCCAGCCGCTGTCACTCAAAATCCAGACATGCAATTCACACCAAGCAGGCAGACACATAGCACACAGAAATGCCAACTTCTAAAAGTGGCATTTCTAAAATAGTTATAATAAATCTGTGCACACCATTGCGTAGCATTTATTATCACTATTCCAAACATACCAAACTTGACCACGCTTCGCCTCTCATATCAGGAATTACCACTGAAACATTTATCAGGGAATCCCCAATGCATTCCTATGGGAGGGCAGCCCCACAGTAGTGAGAAACCAAAATGGCTGTTTGTCACTACCAGGACATGTCACACACTTAAAGTACATCTCCTATCTTTTTACCTATAATGCACCCTGCCCATAGGGCGAGCTAGGGCCTACCTTAGGGGTGACTGACATGTAGTAAAAGGGGGATCTCGGACATGGCACACACTTTAGGTGCCATGCCACAGCAGTAGTAACACTGCGCGCACAGGCCCTGCAATGGCAGAGGCCTGAGATAGGTTTGAAAGGCTACTTTGGTGGGTGGCGCAATGAGCGCTGCAAGCCCACCAGTAGCATTTAATTTACCAGCCCTGGGTATGAGATACCACTTTACAAGGGACTGACAGGTAAATTAAATATGCCAAACAGGTGTAGACCAATCTTACCATATTTAACACAGAGATCACACGCACTTTACACTGAACAGCAGTGCTAAAGTGCCCAGAGTCCTACAACCACCAACACCATGTCAGAAAAAAGGCTGGGAGGAAGGCAAAAAGTTTAGGGATGACCCTGCAAAACGGGCCAAGTCCAACAGGGAGTATATAGGCAGTTTTCACAGACTCTTGGTAGCATTCTCCACTTGGAGTGCAGCCCTGTCTGGGAAGCCTACTCTACATCTCATAGCTACACTGGAGCTTCTCTTGTGAAGAGCTGAGCAGTGTGTCTGCAGAATAGGCCTGCACCAGAGAACCCTTGTTTCCATCATGCGCGTCTGTTTCAAGTAAGAGCAGTGGGGAGGGGCGGGGCAGGGGGGAGTGGACAGACGACAGAATAGGGAAAATTAAAAAAATTAATAAAACCACACACCTTGCGCTCGCTGCTTCGCCAACAATTTTTTCTTTTATTTTCCCTATTCTGTCGTCTGTCGACTCCCCCCTCCCCCGTCCCACCGCTCTAATCTGAATCGGCTGTGTCTAGTTTCCACCCATTGAAGTGGTGGCTCAAAACCCCCATTTATGGCCCATTATCTATCTATCTATCTATCTATCTATCTATCTATCTATCTATCTATCTATCTATCTATGACATAGATTCTATGTCATATAATCTTACCGGTTAGTGAGAAGGGTGATATATTTCTAGTTACAACCTCCAACAAAAGAGTGTTGGTAAGTGGCTGTTTTCCCGTTCTCTGTGCATGCCTGTCTTTATGACTGCCTTCGCTGTGCGCATTGTAAGCTGCAAAGTAACATTTCCTGGACGTTTTTCCTCATACGCTATTAACTTGTGAAGTTGACAGTACATCTAAACCATTTTATTTATCTGGTATTGCTGAATGACGGCATCAAAACAGCTTTCTGCGACCTGCAGTTCAAGAGAAGCGTAAGAAGGCGATATCATAAACACCAATAAAACAAAAATCCTGTAAACAGTATTCTGTCAGATAAATGGGAGCTGGTGTTCCTTCAAGTTGCACCTCTATCGTCTCAGTGGTGCACGCAGGATTGTAAATCAGATTTTTTACAAGAACATATAAACATTTCTTTAAGATCGGCTTTCGATGCGTAAGAGCTCTTGTCGCGCTGTGTTGGGATATAGAACGGGAAAGATTCAACACTGAAGCGGGTATCACGCAAAACAAACTTTATAATCAAAATATTCAAAACACGAATTTTTTAGATGAACAAGATGCAAATTAAAAAATCGAAAATTGAAATGAGCTTACTAGCAATGTTTGTTATGTATTATTATATTTTTCTGCGGGTTCGAATTATTCTTTTTCTTGTGTTATGTTTTGACATTGTTATGTGATTAGCCTTAAGGAAGCCTTTATCGCTCTTCATTTATCTCTTCAAGTGCTTGGTATAGGTTATGTAAGCAAGGTATAATTAGGGATGATGTTATCTTCTCATTCATTAGGCATCCTGTTTCATATATAATTTTTCGTTAGTAATATGCTTAGATTTGTTTATTGTATATGTATTCATTTGTAAAGAAAACAACCAATAAAAACTTTTGAAATAAAAAAAACGCGGCCCTGTTCTTTCATTCTGTTTAGTTGTTCTTTTGGGGGTTTCCGCACCTTTTCTTAGTGTGTATGAACCGCCCCGAGGCCGCCTTCACAGCTGAGCAGGAAAAGCGTAGAAGCAGTTTCTGTGCACGTCCCAACAGATGACGGACCGTGGTGGTGGCACGTGGCAGCGAAGGAGCGCCCCCTGTGGCCGTTAAGTATCCGCGGAAATGTGGCATATATTTCATAGAAACCTGCCCTTAAGTTTAGGGCTCTTTGTTTTCTGCGTGAATCCCGTGGGCGGTAAAATGGGAATGGATCGGGTATGACTCGGATCAGATAAAAACAATTGTTGCACAAAATTTAATGTAATTGCCTTTTAGGCTGCATGAGAGACTCTAAATAGTAGGTCGAGCCTTCGGAGCCATCTGCCATCAGCAGCATAATTAGCAACATCAGAACGAAAACAAGGCACAGAAATATATCCATTGGCACACTATTATGCCATCGCGCAGTCTCTGCTTTTATGGGCCCTGCTGTGCACCATATTGCTTCTGGGAAACCTTCAGAGCTTGATCTGTTATATTTTTCTACAATGCTCAAAGATCTCACATTTTTACAGGGACTAGAGCCACAAACTATGTTACTTCAGTATACCCTCTGTCTGTTCCCCACCGTTTCACACATCGGCCTAATGGACAGGCACTGGTCTTGCCTTCGCTAATACTTTTTGCTGATGCTTGTCTACTTTGGAAATCTGAAAAATAAAAGAGCATCGGGAAAAAAAAGGAGCGGTTGCACATACTGTTAGAAATGGGCTTTCTGGTTGGCTGTGGCATGCGCCTAAGCAAGGCAGAAGCCACCACTCTATTTAGGGCAAGGGAGTTACACACCGATGATAACCCCTCTTCAACCCCTTGGTAGCTTGGCCAAGCAGTCAGGCTTATCCCTGAGGCAATGTGTAAAGCGTTGAACAACACACTCACACAGCAACGACGCACTAGGCACACCACAAAAGAAACTCTATGCAAGGTTATATAAAAATAGCCTTTGTATTAGCATAAAATACCTTAGAACATATCACATATATACACTGTGCCAACTGGCACTCAGTATGACTTTACAGGGATTATATACACTACAGGGCCAATCGGGCAACTGTCATAACCATCACATATTACACAAATCACTTTGGCCAGTCGGGCCACTGTAAAAACACATTACAGTAAGGATAACCAGTAACTACAGGCTAGGACTGCGCTTAGCACAACACCTCATGCCTAAACATCTGCAGCAGCGCACATTCCATAACACCTCAGGCCCCTCTAAGGCATTAACATCATTACTGCACATAAAACTGGTGGAGTGCACACATTGTAGTCACGCACATTACAGTTAGGGCGACCAGTCCTGACATTAGGCAAAATCCCACATACACATAAGTATCAGGGCATAACTGCAGGTCCTGTAAAAGTACTCATTAGCCCAGGATGGCAGTAATTCTCCACTCAATGTGGAGTACAGGAATCTCCATTCCCCCCCTTTGGGAAATGTGTTAAGGTGCTTAGGGCCCTGTCCTGGGCTCGCCCCGCACAGCCCCTTTTCAAAAGTGAGTGCTTGGGCCAATGGGGGTGACCATGCCCCTAACCAAGCAAGGCCGTATTTCCCTTCACACCAATGCTCATGAGGGCGGGAGGGACACACACTGTCCACTCCGGCGGGGCGACCTCCTTCGGCCACCCCACTGATGCTAGAAATGTGGAAGAAAGAGAAGAAAAGCAACAGGGCTCCTCACCAGGGTTTCCTCGATCTCGCGGCACCGCTGGCAACTGCAACGCCCCTTCTCAGCCTACTCTCTTTGTGCAAGGCTTTTGGGCAGCCCCCCGTTGGGGCTCTTCTCACCACGTCTGCCTGCAACCAAGCGGCACAGCTACTCCGTTCGGTGACCTTCGCTCTCTGCAAGGCAACAGCAGGACCCGGAGCGAAGCCTCTGGCAACTTTGCTCTCGAAGGGTGGCCCCTACCACAACCTGGCTTTGCCTCTGCCTGGCTTCCGGGTAGACGGCCTCTCCTCCTATGTCAGGTTTCAGAAGTCGAAGAAGCCTGTGCCCTCTCAGCAGCTCTTTTAGGTGCGCTGGACACGTCGGTTTGCCAGCCTCCACCACGTACGTCGGTAAATAGCTGAGAGGAGCATCGTGCTCCCTCTCAGCTCTTCGTTTTAATTTTTCTTTGCCAACCCCGGGAGATCACTGTTACTTTGAGTTAGGCCCCACCCACAACCAGGCAACAGCCGCTTGGCTTCCCGTTCTGCGGCGTGACGGCGCCCGCTGCTCTCAAGATAGGAGCCCCCTCCTTGGGCTCATGCAATAAAAGTTAAATTGCTCACCACGCGCTTTCTGTAAATCACCTCCCAGAGTCTGGGCAGTGCTCTTCTCGCGCCGGGTGCGCTCCCCGGAGGCAAGGACACTTAGTTCTCCAAATGCAGGGTAAAACTCCAGCATGTACCCTGAGCTGAATCCCAAAGTCTCAGAGGGCAGAGCTGAGCCCAGGCAGGCCAGCTTACAGGGCGCTCCAACAGAGGGGAAGTCTTTCGTGGCAGTTCCTCCTGGCGCCCAGCAGTCCTCTTCGTCCTGTCTTCAAGTAAGCACAACAGTTCCCTTACATGGGGTCACAGCCCCAATATTTATACTTCATAATGTCTTTGTTCTGCCCTGGCACAGGGCCCTGGACCTAGTCCAAACCAGTTCTGGGGGGCACTTATCAAGTGCACATAATTCTCCATTGTTAGTGTAGGCTAGCCCCAGACGCACCACAGGGGGGCAGAGCCAGCATTGTGGATATTAGGTAGAGCCCTATTCAGTTTCAGGTGCTACTCCTCCCACTACTCCAAATGCAGATCAGGCCTATTTAGCCTAGAGCTGACTCACCCAGCCCCTCTGGAGCCACCGCACCTCCCCAGCCCCTGTCACCCAGAGCCAGACATGCAATACACACCAGGCAGGCACACAGAAATGCCCACTTCTAAAAGTGGCATTTCTAAAATAGTGATAATAAATCAGTGAAAACCATTACACAGCATTTATCACCACTATTACAAACATACCAAACGTTATCACGCCACTCATCTCCTATCAGGAATTACCACTGAAACACATATCAGGGAATCCCCAATGCATTCCTATGAGAGGGCAGCCTCACAGCAGTGAGAAACCAAATAGGCTGTTTGTCACTACCAGGGCATGCCACACAGTTAAGGCACATGTCCTGCCTTTTACCTACACCGCACCCTCCCCATAGGGCTAGGAAGGGCCTACCTTAGGGATGACTGATATGTAGTAAAAGGGGAGTCACAGATGTGGCAATCACTTTATGTGCCACGTCACAGCGGCAGTAAACTGCACGCGCTGGTTCTGCAATGGCAGAGACATGAGACAGGTTTGAAAGGCTACTTTGGTGGGTGGCGCAAGCAGCGCTGCAAGCCCACCAGTAGCATTTAATTTACTAGCCCGGGTATATGAGATACCACTTTACAAGGGACTGATAGGTAAATTAAATATGCCAAACAGGTGTAGACCAATCTTACCAAGTTTACCGTAGAGAGCACATGCACTTTAACACTGAACAGCAGTGATGAAGCCCCCAGAGTCCTAAAACCACCAACACCAGGTCAGAAAAAAAATACCAGGAGGAAGGCAAAAAGTTCTGGGATGACCCTGCAAAAAGGGCCTAGTCTAACACATACGTTTGCATGTGTCACCATGCCTGTGCACATATGCATCATGACTCTACTGCAGGACTCTACTGCAGGCTCAGAGTAATAACATATACACACAAGTGTCACCACACATACACACATATGTGCTATGACATTGAACTGGTCATTTCTTTCTTCTTTTTAAATTGCTGTTTCAAGATGCTTAATGGAATGGTAAATTAAAAAATATATAAAAAGCTCTCAAAAGCACCTTATTTAGAAAGGAGCAGCACAGCAGCAAACTGCAGTTGCCTGGCCCTGCAAAAAAAAAAAAAAGAATGAAAGAAATAAAATAAAAAAACAGAATGCTGTGGAGAGGGGCGGAAAGCAGTGGTGGCCTAAGTGGGGTTGGGAAGGTGCAAATAAAGGCTCCTAGTGGCAGGAAAAACAGAGAGCGGCTTAGGAGCAATGAAGGAGTTAGGTCGGGGGTTTAAGAAACAACAACAAAAAAGGTGAGCGAGACACGTAGGTGCAGCGAAGCACCAAGTGATCAGGACGGAACAACACTGAGAGCACAGAGGACAGAGATGTAAGGGAAGAACCAGCAAACGGGGAGGAGACCAAGAAAAAATATGAACTCCTCTGAAAAAGGGATAGAAACATGTAGTTAGCAGAAGTGGAGCCATGAAATAATACAAGTCATTTACTCAGAAGTATGGTAAAGATCCTATGCTCCAGGCTAGGAACAAACACAAGAAGAGAAAGAAAACTCACTGAAAAAATAGCAAGCAAATGAGATCGACAAGAAACCCAACTAATGGCAAAGGTCTGACCCAAAGCCACTTTAAGTATTTGCATTGTAGGCCACAGTTCTTTGAAAACAGGCACCTAGAAACTGACTGCAGGTGAGACCTAAAACTGATAGGGTCCTCATTCAAAGAATGCAGGGTTCTCTTGGTTTCCTGCCACCCACGGCCTACATTCTTAACCACGAGGGTGCTACTCATACACACTATACCGTTTTATTAACAGTGTAGTTATGACTTACTGTCAACATATGCCAGCTTGCATTACATTGGGGATATGACCTGCCAGTGCCTAGTGCCCAATGAAGACCCCTTCTCTTCTGCTGCAGCTTCGCTGGTGTGTGTTGCTCTCCTGCTTCCATGGACACTTTTGTGGCAGGCGTATGCAGAATGAGTCATACATTTATATTAAGCAATGTCATTCCCTGGCACCATAATTGCGCAGTGTATTTTTCATTGATGAGTTGAAGAGAACGCCATTCAGTTGCACAACTACATCCCTCCCTTTAATGCTAAGGACACACACCTGCCAGTATGAATCCATTCATATTTAAACTACAGTGGTTGATGTGTGTTGACTAATAATCATGACCACTCTGCCTCTAGGCACTTGAATGGCTTGAGATTGAGAGGATGTCTCACAGATTGAAGAGGTGGTAGGAAAAGCTGCACAGAACCCGGTGAATGCAGCAAACCCTCTCAAACCTACATGACAGGGCAGAGATCCTTAAACACTAGTCTTGCCTAAAAAGAAGCCAGTGTTTTTAAAAATGGGGCACAATAGACGTTTATTTATTTTGGATGATTTTACCCATTACCAACCCTGCCACACGATTGTCTGTCTTTTGAAGAATTACAAATTGCCCTTATTTTGATTCGAGTAAATGGGGGTAGCATGAAGTTCTGTAGCCTCCACTGTGGCATGATCATATTTTAGAAGGAAATATAGAACTACCTGATGCACTACATAAGCAAGGTATGTGCATTAATAGCGCAGAGGAGAGAAATTAATGCAGATAACCATACATTCTGTGACCAGTCATTTCCAAATGGCGCGCATGTAATTTATATCTCAGTAGAGTTGCTCAAAACATTGTGGCACACTGACAAAATATCTGAGTATTCATTAATACCTTCTACATAGAAAAGAACATCTTCGCCATCTAATAATAACGGGGCATATCAACAAGGGCTTTATCTCTGCTTTTTTGGCTTTAAAAGCCAAAAAAGCAGAGATAAAACTAGCACCCTATCAACAACAGGGTGCTAACACGCAAATTTGCATGTTAGCACCCTTTTACTCTACGCTTCCCCTTGCATCTCTAATGAGATGCAAAGGGGGCGTTCCAGAGTAAAATAATAGGAGAAATGTCGCTAAGCGACATTTCTCCTATTATCAAGAATGTCGCTAACCCTGTTAGAGACAAAAAAAGCAGCGCTAACCGCGGTTAACGCTGCTTTTTTACGTCTGCTAATTTTCAGACTTAGCCATGATATCCTATGGAAGGAGGATATCATGGCTAAGTTTGCCTGTCCCTATCAACGAGGTAACGTGTGATTATCGCTGGGTTTCCAGCGATAATCTCACGTTAGCCTGTTAGCGTGTAGATTTTTATCGCTATTGAGATAAGCGTTGCTAATAGCACGCTATCTCAGCGATAAAAATTCACGCTAGCCATCGATAATTATCCTCACGCTAAGAGCGCTGAGCGATAATTATCGCCGGTTGTTGTTGATATGCCCCAACGTGCTTTAAATACAGAGATCTCAAAATCCAAAACTTTAAGGGGCATATCAACAAGGGCTTTATCTCTGCTTTTTTGGCTTTAAAAGCCAAAAAAGGAGAGCTAAAACTAGCGCCCTATCAACAACAGGGTGCTAACATGCAAATTTGCATGTTAGCACCCTTTTACTCTACGCTTCCCCTTGCATCTCTAATGAGATGCAAAGGGGGCGTTCCAGAGTAAAATAATAGGAGAAATGTCGCTAAGCGACATTTCTCCTATTATCAAGAATGTCGCTAACCCTGTTAGAGACAAAAAAAGCAGCGCTAACCGCGGTTAACGCTGCTTTTTTACATCTGGTATTTTTCTGACTTAGCCATGATATCCTATGGAAGGAGGATATCATGGCTAAGGTTGCCTGTCCCTATCAACAAGGTAACGTGAGATTATCACTGGGTTTCCAGCGATAATCTCACGTTAGCCTGTTAGCGTGAGGATTTTTATCGCTATTGAGATAAGCGTTGCTAATAGCACGCTATCTCAGCGATAAAAATTCACGCTAGCCGGCGATAATTATCCTAGCGCTAAGTGCGCTTAGAGATAATTATCGCCGGTTGTTGTTGATATGCCCCTAAATTTCATAGACCCCTAAGGAACAAATGGTTGCATGATCCATTGAAACTGTACTCATTTCAGGGATTTCAGAACGATGAATGATAGACTGGGTTGGATTTACCAGGATTAAAACTAGTGACCTTCTGGGTACACGGAGAGCTCTTCAACAGGCTCACTCCGAGGAGTTAGCTTCCAAGTTATTTAAGGGTGTCCCTTTATTTCCAAGCCCCTGTGACACAGGGATTAGCATCCACGACACCGGGGCCCTCATTTACAGGGATTTGGTGTAGGGAAGTACAGCAAGTCACAATGCTGCACTGCCCTAGGGTAAAGTAAAAGGCCAGGAATGCACTGTATTTATGCAATATGGTGCATTCCTGTCCTTTCTCCCTGGACTGGCCATGTTTAGGCTGCCTAGCACCAATGCAGGCACCCTTGCACCATGGTGCAAGGGTGCCTGTGTTGGCAGGATTGTTTTAATGCAGGAGGTGTTTTTCTCTTTCTATGTGTTCTGCAGAATGCAGTGCACATAGAAAGACGGAAAAACATGGAGAAATAAACATATTTCTCCTTGTTATACCTCATCTCAGGAGGCGTAAGGATTTTGTGCTTTCCCAGGTTTATATGGTCTTGTAAATCAAAGGCAGTGTCAAAATCCATAGGTGTTGCGTGGGAAAACCCACCGCAGTGCCCATGGAGAATATAGCATGTTACATTGTATGCTATAACATAGCGTTCTATTACAACGTGGTTGTTAGAATGATCGTGTTGTTAGAATGCGATACCTTTACACCGCAAGTCATTAGATCGACTTGCTGTAGGGGGTGCCCTGGACTTAGGAATAGTATAATTTACTATTCCAACCCCAGCCTGCGCAACAGTAGGAAAGGTGTTGGAATAGTAAATTATACTATTTCTTAGGTTAGAGCGCCCCCTACAGCAAGTCGATCTAATGACTTGTGACGTAAAGGCATCGCGTTCTATCAACGCGGTTGTTGTATCAATCGCGTTGTAATAGGAACGCGATGTACCTGCAGCGTTGTAAACACTGTTTCCCTCTATGGAATGCCTTCCAGAGTGCACAGTAAGGCAACGCAGCGATTTGCCGCCTCGTCTACTAGGTGGTATAGTATCAATAACATAGTATTTAAGTTCTTTGTTATTAGATGAGTGATACTCTTTGAAGTGGCGTGCAACTGGGTAAGTATTGTCTTGGTTGTTGATTGCCCTGAGATGTTGCAAAATACGCTTGTGGGCAGGAAGTTTGGTACTACCCACATATGATATATTGCAAGGGCATGTAAGTACATAAATTGCATGGTCGGTTTTACAAGTCAGCAATTTGCGTATGACGCGTTTTTTATCGCTGAATCGGGTTTTATATTCTGTCATATTGATGCCTTGTTGACATGCCTTGCAAGTTTTGCAACGAAAAAAACCCTTATGGTTAGAGAGCCAACTAGAGGTTTCGATTGTTTCTGGATTTGTTGTGACTAATCGGTCTCTCATGGACGGACCTCTGCTGTATGTTACCAACACTTTGGACGGTAGTTCAGGTCCAATAATTGGATCATTTGCCACCAATGGCCAATTCTTCTGTAGAATTGCTTTGATTTGGTTGTGTTGGCTACTGTATTGTAGGACAACCCTCAATGTATTTGGTTTTGTTGTTATATTCTCAGTGTCTAATGCAGTGTGATTCTCAAGTATGTGCTTTTTCTTTTCCTTAAGTAATTCAGCTCTCGAATGAAGCATAGATTTGTTAATTGCGGCTTCAATGATTTTGTGGGAATAACCTCTCGCCAAAAACATTAATCTACATTCTTCCTGGGCATGTTTTAAATCAGTATCATTACTGTGGAGTCTTCTCATCCGCAGCATCTCACCATATGGAATGCTATTGATGAGGTGCTGCGGATGTGCTCTCCCTGCATGGAGAGTCGAATTCCCTGAAGTGGGCTTCCTGAAGAGTTTTGTCTCTATTTTATCTTTGTTGATGTATATCTCAGTGTCAAGGAAGGTTACAGACTTCTCACTGATAGTGACAGTGAAGTGTAGATTAAGGTCATTATTGTTGATGTCTGTTACAAATTGAAAAGCCGACTCTTTAGTTCCTCTCCATATAACAAACAAATCATCAATATATCGTAACCATGATATTACTCCCTTGTTGTTTTGCAGTAGCTTGCTGAGGACGAGCTCCTCCCACTTGCCCATATGGAGACATGCGTAGCTTGGGGAGAAGCTGGCCCCCATAGCTACACCTCTAATTTGCCGATAAAGAACATTATTGAACATAAATATGTTGTTGTTAAGGCAAAAACGTATCATATCAAGTAGCATTTTTTGATGTTTATATATATATATACATACATATTTAGGGGCAGATTTATAAGCCTTGTGCGTCACTTTTGTGACACAGCGGCGGCGCAAAGCCAGCGCCATGCTGCAGCAGATTTACAACGTGACGCATCTACGGAGATGCGTCACGTTGTAAAGCTTGCGCCACATGTGGGCATACCTTCACGGGGGGGCGTTCCGGCGCAGGAACGCCTCCGAAAAGTGGCTGAGTGAAATCTACGAGATTTCACTCAGTCACTTTTGAGCCCATGCTGCGTCAAAACCCTGCGCCTGCTTGAAGCAGGCGTAAGGATTGACGCAGCATTGTGAAGATAGGTCCCCCCAAAGCATTGCTGGAGATGCGTCGTGCTTGTGACGCAACTCCAGCAATGCGCCACTTTTACGGCACAGATGCGTCACGCATCTGTGCCGTTTTAGCCCCATGGTGCGCTGCTTCGTAAATGCGGCGCATCCATGGTGGCGGAGCTGTGGCGCACAATAACTGGCGCATCCCTGCTGATATGCAGGGATGCGCCAGTTATTATAAATCTGCCCCATTTTACCTACTGGCAGTAGTTATAGTTATGACCTATTTTCCATAGGAAATCCGCAACCTTCTATTTGAAATAACTTTGGCGCCCGTTGACGAATCTTCGCAAAATTTTCAAAACTTTTGGCCAGCTCCGGTCCGCTCCTATCCTGAAAGTCTCGGGATGATTCGTGTAGCGGGGGCTGAGAAAAAAGGGGGGTCCCAAAACGTGTTTTCACCATGCAATTTCCCATAGGACCTTTAGCCGCAGCTACAGCCCGAACTGCTGAACGGAATTGCACCAAATTTGGCAGAGAGGTAGACCTTGGTTCAGAGTCATGCCTTTTGCTTAAATGGTGTAAATCCGTTCAGTAGTTCCTGAGAAAATCAATATCAAAATCACATATATATTTGGGCGGAGCCTAACCACACATCTCATCGTGAGATCTGATTGGCTGTCAGTACTTCATCCAAGAAGTGTTGGCAGCCATCTTGGGACCAATATACATGATAGCACCTCATTAAAAAGCATTGCAGTTAATAGAAGGTTTTAAGACTTTAGTTACATTATAAATCATTTGTTGATGGTACCATACTCATTTTAGGAATTGTGGTGTGTTCTAAGGTGATTTTATCATGTGAAAAGCCTTCTGCTGTGATATCAAGAATCATGTTTGAGAGAAAACTATTTTCTCATGCTTTTCCCACAGAGGTTTGGAAGGTGATCTATAAGCTAAACTAAGAGCATATTTTCTGTAAATTCACATTATCTTTCTCAGTCATGTGAGAATGAAGTCTGACATTCTCAGTAAAACATGTACATCCAACAAGGGCAGAGACTGTCAGTTGATTCCTTTGTGATCTACTGCAGCTCCCCAGAGTGTTCCAAAGAACAACTAGAGCGCTAACAGTCCTACTTATGACAAACGTATTGCACACCTGAAGCCATCTTAATTGGAATAAAGTGGTAACTCTTAAAACATTTAATTTAAAAAGGAGTAAAATGAGGGGGTTCATTTTGCCATAGAAAGTATGATTAGTGCTGCAGAAAGAAAAATTAGGGCACATTTTGAGTGACTTCTCAAATCCTCTTCTATTTCATTACAAAATTCTGACATGCAGGCTGAAACATGCAATTTCAATACCAGCAGCAGACTTCCCTGGTGAGCAGTAGATTTACTACAGTGATCTAATGAGCAACTAGAGTGCTAACATTCTAAATTCATGGCAAATGTGTGACACACCTGAATGCCTTCTTGATGGAATCAAAGTAAAAAACTGAAAGTATTTCCTGGTGAGGAGACTGTAGTAAATGAGGAAATTAGGAAACTTCATAACAAATAAGTCTCCCAAGATGGCCACCAGAGACACAAGAGCCCAAATGTAGCCCAAATATAGCCCAAATATCACCCAGATGTAGCCCAAGTATAGCCCAATGACAGAATGTCCCAGAGTGTTCTAACGAACAACTAGAGTGATAACAGTCTTACTTATGACTAAAGTATGGCACACCTGAAGCCATCTTGATTGGAATAAAGTGGTAACACTTAAAACATTTCATTTGCAAAGGAACAAAATGAGGGGGTTCATTTTTCCATAGAAATTATGATTAGTGCTGCAGAAAGAAAAATTAGGGCACATTTTGACTTCTCAAATCCTCTTCTATTTCATAAAAAAATTCTGACATGCAGACTGAAACATGCACTTTGAATACCAGCAGCAGACTTCCCTGGTGAGCAGTAGCTTTACTACAGTGATCTAATGAGTAACTAGAGTGCTAACATTCAGAATTTATGGCAAATGTGTGACACATCTGAATGCCTTCTTGATGGAACCAAAGTAAAAAACTGAAAGTATTTCCTACTGAGGAGACTGCAGTAAATGAGGAAATTAGGAAACTTCACAACAAATAAGTCTCCCAAGATGGCCACCAGAGACAAAAGAGCCCAAATGTAGCCCAAATATCACCCAGATGTAGCCCAAGTATAGCCCAATGAGAGAATGTCCCAGAGTGTTCTCTTAAGAACAACTAGAGCGCTTACTGTCTTACTTATGACAAAAGTTTGGCACACCTGAAGCCATCTTGATTGGAATAAACTGATTACACTTAAAACATTTAATTTAAAAAGGAACACAATGAGGGTGTTCATTTTGCCATAGAAATTATGATTAGTGCTGAAGAAAGAAAAATTAGGGCACATTTTGAGTGACTTCTCAAATCCTCTTCTATTTCATTAAAAAATTCTGACATGCAGACTGAAAAATGCACTTTTAATACCAGCAGCAGACTTCCGTGGTGAGCAGTAGCTTTACTACAGTGATCTAATGAGCAACTAGAGTGCTAACATTCAGAATTTATGGCAAATGTGTGACATATCTGAAAGCCTTCTTGATGGAATCAAAGTAAAAAACTGAAAGCATTTCCTACTGAGGAGACTGCAGTAAATAAGGAAACTTCATAACAAATAAATCTCCCAAGATGGCCACCAGAGACAAAAGAGCCCAAATGAAGCACAAATATCACCCAGATGTAGCCCACAGGTAGCCCAATGACAGAAGTGTGCAAAGCACTTATTTTTTGTGTTTTTGCAGTTTTATATAATGCAGACTTGTCAGGTATTGGAGTGCTTTACATGAGCATTGGTTACATCACACAAGATCAAATTCATTTTGGTTGTAGACATGGGGAGATTAAGTGATTTGACCAGAATCACAGAATGTTGAGCTGATGCAGAAACTCCAACCTGGTTCTCCAGTTGCAAAGTCTGCAGCTCTGGAAGTAACACCACATCCTCTCCCCTAAGTGCAACATTTAATCAAGTGGTCAACTGGATAAAAAAACATAAAGATAACTTTTGTAACTGAAATGAAAGTGCTGTCGTCATAGGTAGACCAGGAGCCAGAGATGTAGTTAGGTAGATTTATTGTTCATGTAAGATGGTACAGGATTGCCCCACCGGGAGCAGCATCCTGCTGCTCAGCCCCACACAGTCCAACTCTCACTCCTTCAAAGCATGCACACACACCCAACATTCCATGACATCACACTCATCCAGGCTGAGCAGCCAGGACTAGGAAGTATAGGATATAACATATCTCCTTCCTTTAGAAACAATTAAAACAACAAGAAGCAAATTGAGGAACAAATCACATTTCGTCACTTGGAAATAAAATCAATTAGATCACGAAAATCAATTTAGATAAGTAAATGCATACCTATATCTCAACATCAATCAATTAACATTCTAGGATAATAAAATCGACAAGATCAAATAAATTGATAGAGATAAATGATTTTTCTCTAGTTCACATAAGAACATATAGCATAAATGATAGTGTTCTTCATATAGAATGGTATGAAACATGTAAAATCACATTAAAAATCGCACATGTTTCATGCAGGGTGCTATCACAAAATATGGCATGTGTTTCACAGACAATGCATTCAAAACACTTACCCAGTACACCCTGAAGAACATCACAACACACCTATCTCCCTCTGCTTAAAAAAAAACATGTAAGAAAAACGTGCACATGTTCCAGTAAGGATGTAAATAACGCACAATAACTGATGTGCGAGGGAGAACAAAAATGTAATGTACGCCCAACATTACAATTTAATAACTAGTGCACTACCTATGCAACCTTGACGTGTGAGGTAAAAGATAAAATATATGCACTCGAAAACTACAAAACGAATTATTGAGTACTCTGCCAATGCAACCCTGACGTGCGAAGCAAAGCACCTTCCCAACGCAACCATGACGTGCGAGGGACACTGCCAACGCAACCTTGACGTGCGCGGCAAAAACTAAAAAAAAAAATATACGCTCCCAACGCAACCATGACGTGCGAGGGACACTGCCAACGCAACCCTGATGTGCGAGGCAAAACAAATTCACCACACAACCATGACGTGTGAAGGACGCTCCCAACACAACCCTGACGTGTGAGGGATATTCCCAACGCAACCATGACGTGCGCGGGACACTGCCAACACAACCCTGACGTGCGAGGCAAATCACATTCCAACACAACCCTGACGTGTAAGGGATATTCCCAACGCAACCCTGACGTGCGAGCAAAAACAAAAAATAACATATTGCACGGGGTACACCTAGAAATGGACAAGATGCTCTACACACACAGAAATCACTGTGCACCTAGAAATGTAATTCATACTAATACTTTAAAAAAATATGCACCTATCCAACTAGTCCAACCACACCCACACTGAATATTCAATTACATACTGAACACTTATAATTACCAAAAAATTCACCGCATGACATAAAATAATACACATGCCAAAATAACGCACTACCATACCGCTCACATGTACCACTCACTATTACCGCTCACACGTATCACTCACTACCACAAATGATAACCTGTTTGGGCGACACATGAAAAAAAAAACTTCATGACAGTATGCAACATACTTGAATGGCTATATACTCCAACAAGTCAAATCAATTAAAACATTAGGTGAGTGACAACTCAGGCTTGCAGGCAACAACACCTAGTTCAAAGTATGAATGGATCCACAGATCGACTAGTATGCGGGGGTCTCTATAGCACGGTGCTAGTGTTGGTCACATTGAAAGACACATCAGATTGCTGCTCGAAAGCTATCATCTTTAAACAGGAACAGATACGTGCGTTGGATCAGCTTCTACTTTCAACCAAAAAGTCTGTCACGCTTGCCCCAAAGACATCGTTCTTCAATATTCGGAGATATCTTCCTCCTTACGTAGTGCCTGATTCGCTGTGCCAAAACGTTGCCACTGAACTGCTTTGCCAAAAACAACTCATTAATGCCAGCCGCACGCAGATCCACCATCTTGACTAACGCGGCTCTGCGCAGTTGTCAAGGCAACGTCCGGATGACATCAGCGCTGTGGAGTTACCAAAGGACCATCCGGAGTTACGTCGTCAGTGCGCGTCTGCTACACATCGGACAGAAACCAGCAAGAGAACTCAGTCGTGATACTCCACGCTCTCAAGAGAACCTCACGCTCACAACAGAATGCTGGTAGGTGTTTGAACCGCAACAGACGCCGAGACTGTCCCTCGATGCAACTGCTCACCGCTGTCTCCATCGCCTTCCGCCACCAGAGCACTCCGCTCGACTTGCGCACCAAACTGTGGAATGCCCCCAGATAAGCTCACATACAGTCAACCAACTGCAGTTAATGTTCACAACGTCAACAAAAAAAACACGCTGTCGGTTCACTGCTTATCCAAGCTTGCAGATTGGTTTTAAAATAAACGCTGTTCAAATGTTTTCTTGCTGCCGGTTGTTGAAAAAACTATTTTCTTGCTGCCAGCTGTTGAAAAACTAATTTTGCCAGTTTACCCCATGTGGCATTCAGTCCATAACTCCATAACTCGATCCATAACGTGCCTGCTTCAAAATCCCTCAGCAAAAACGTTCATTTTGTGCAGTCTGTAGACATGACTCCCTTAAGTGCCTTTCTCAACTGCACAGGCAGGTTTCAAGCCACCCAAGCCACTTAGTGCCTAACGCCCAACACATACCTTTGTGGACTGTCTGATGGAAAAAGACACCGGTGGGGCATCCAAGGCGTTGCGCAGGCATAATTTTCAGGCTTTTTTTCAGACACTGGCCATCTCCTTTTAGTTCCTTCTTTCAGTTCCTTGTTTCTTGGTTCTTTACACGTGGTTCTTTTAAAAATAGTCGCCATTTTTGTAACTGAAATGAAAGTGCTGTCGTCATAGGTAGACCAGGAGCCAGAGATGTAGTTAGGTAGATTTATTGTTCATGTAAGATGGTACAGGATTGCCCCACCGGGAGCAGCATCCTGCTGCTCAGCCCCACACAGTCCAACTCTCACTCCTTCAAAGCATGCACACACACCCAACATTCCATGACATCACACTCATCCAGGCTGAGCAGCCAGGACTAGGAAGTATAGGATATAACAATAACAAATAATTTAAAAGTGCTTTGTTGCTATTTGAAAACTCAGAAAATATGTCCTCATTTTAGTTTTTTAGAGCACTAACCATAATTTTGATGCAAATAAGACCCTCTCATAAATGTAATTTCTAAAGGAAATGCTCTAGGTATTACAGTTTTGATTACATCAAGATGACGTCAGGCGTTTCACACTTTTGTAATAAATATAGAATGTTAGCAATCTAGTTGTTCATTAGGATACTGTTGAGAGGCAGAGGCCAGGGGCAAGGACTCTGAAAATTGAAGGCATGTAGGAGGGTGCAGAGGCAACAATTTGACCACACTGGGCAGGCAGGAAAGGCAGTGGCAGCACAACAGACTATGGAGGACAGTGAAAAGGGGGGCAGGGGCAACAAACCAACAATACAGGACTGGCAAGAGAGGCTGTGGCAATATAATAGACCATTGTGGGCAGAAGGAAAAGGCAGTGGTAGTACAACCATACATGCCAACAGACTCGATTCAGCCAGGAAACGTCCAATGTTTTTAAGCTCAAATGGGCTTTATTTGATCTGTCTCCTGTCTACAATCTCCTCTTTTTCAATGTAACTCAAAGGGAAAAATCAATACCCCAGTTTCTTTTCAAAATCTCCCTCTTACTAAGTTCAAAATGTTCGCAAGTATGGTACATTGGATCATGGAAGGCAGGAGGAATTGGGGTAGGGACATGGACTCGGATAACAGAGGACAGGAGGGACATGGAGAGGTGCACCAAACTGACCCTACAGGGCAGGCATCAGGGTTTGCAGCAGCACAATAAACCACACAGGACATGCGGGACGGGAGTGCAGCACAACAATCCATAGAAAGCAATCAGGAGGGGACAGGACCATGCACATGGACAACAGAGAACAGAGGGGAAAGAGGCAATGGTAGCTAGCTGACCATAATGGACAGATAGGAGAGAAAGCTGCAGCATAACAGACCATAAAGGGCAGGAGGGACGGATCAGGGGCATTACAATGGAACAGACAAGCCAGGAGGGAGGGAATAGGGGTCTACACATGGAAACAGAGGGCTGGGGGCAAGGGGGCAGGGCAAGAGAAGCAAGATGACCATGGAGGTCAGGTAGGATGGGCACTAGAAACAAGACACACCATGGAGAGCAACAGTGAGACTATGATGGCATACACACAGACCATGGAGGGAAGGTGGGAGGGGGTCAGGGGTAGCTAGCTGACCACACAGGGAAGGTGGGAGAGGCCATGGCAGCACAGAAGACCATGCATGGCAAGTGGGAGGGTTAGTGACAGCACAATGGCTATGATGGGCAAGAAGGAGGGTGCAGGGGCATGCACAAAGGACCATGGAGGATAGAAGGGAGGGTCAGGTCCTGGGCACAGACGAGAGAGTTCAGGGGAAGGGGCCTCACAACAGACCGCACGGGGCAGGCAGGAGGAGCAGTTGCAGCACAACAGACCAGGGAGGGCAGAAGGGTGTGGCAGTAAAATGGTTCATGGAGGACAGGAGGAAGGGGATAGGGGCATTGCATGTGGACAGGCAGGATGGAGGTGGCAGGGACATGTTACAGTCATCTGACAATGCTAGGCAGGTGGGAGGGGTGTGGCAGCTCAACAGAACACTCAGAGTAGATAGGAGTGGCAGGTCCATGGAACATAGTGGGCAAAAAGGATGGAGCAGGGGCATGCACAAAGACATCGGAGGGCAGGGGGAAGGAGAATAGGGGCAGCAAGCTAAGCACAGAGGCTAAGCAGGAGGTCAATGATGGGGCATATAATTGGGCAATGGAGGGCAGGAGGAGTGGACTGGTACATCATGCTAAATGGAGGACAGTGGCAGCACATCAGACCATGCCTGGCAGGAGGGAGGAGGCTAGTCCATGGATTCAGACAACAGAGGATAGGGAGGAGATGGATGGGGCAGCAAGCTAACTGTTCAGAGAAGGTGGGTATTAGGAACTTTATAGTTCTTAAAATGTGTGTCTGTGCGAACTACTTAAAATATGAACAAGTATGCAGCATAATCTCACTTTTATTCAGGAAGAAGAGGACTTTTGTGACTGTGACTCCGGGCTCACTTGACAGAAACACCCCCTGACCCTCCACCCCCCATCGCAAAATGTAATTCCTGTGAAAAGGGTAGGTGAACGCATTGTTATATAGAACATAGTCCTGAGAGCACGATTGAAAATGAAAACTAGATATAGTGTATGCTATAAACTATGCACCAAAATGTGTGATATAAGATGAACCGGGGCGTGAAATATAATATGCAATACATTGTGCGCAATGACAGATTCATTGGAGAGCGCGAGATAGCACAGGCACTAGCGCGTGCTATGCAATATGCGCCTTGGAGTGTAATATGCACAGGACAGTGTTGTGTAACCTAACTAGTCTCTAAAGTTGTAATATAAAATATGTGCTGGGAAGTGTAACGTTGCATATGCACTGTGACAAAGATATGGATCCCAGATTGTAATATGTATGGCATAGCGCTGTGCGTTATAACATAGGCATTGAGGGAGGGACGTTAGATGGGGCAATATAACCCGTGCGAAGGTAAGTGTGGCATGACATATTCACGGGGTGGTGTTACAGTGCACATGGGCTAGAGAGTGTCATAGCATACGAATTAGCTGGTGGAATACAACACAGAGGTGTGTGGCACTCGGCGGGCACTGGTTGGTGTAACTCAGCATTGGGCGCAGCCAGGAACGCGCTGTGACTCTCAAGTGAGGTTTGTCTCCTTTCCAGAGAGTAAAATAAAAAGTATTACACATCCGGTGGTGGATGTGTGTTTTATTAACCGTGAGGCGGGTTTCTTGCATAGTTTTAGTCACATTTTTGTTGAATCCCCTTTGAATGGCTTGGTGTGCATGTGTATTAAATGTGCCCATCAATAGCTACCCATGTATGTATAAATAAACGACAAGGGTGTCTACTTGGAGAGTACCCACCGGTGGGGGTGCCGGGATTAGGCACGGTAGGGCGTCAGACATGTCAGAGCTTCACTAGCGGTGTAAATACATTCCACATGGATTCATTGTATGCATAGTCGCCTTTTAATGAATATCATGGAAATTGTCATGGTGATAGGTACATACGGTTTGTCCAGCATGTCCTAGGTGTTTCTATAAATATATATTTTTTTTAATTAATAAAAAACAAATGCCGGCTCCGGGGGATGGGATCCCCGGGGACATAAGTGGCCTGAGGATGGGGGCAACGCAGCCCCCCTCCTAAAGAATAAAAAAAAAAAAAAAGGCCTTGCCCCGGGGGTTGGGGTCATCGGGGCCAATGAATTAAAAAAAGAAGGGGGCCACACAGCCCTCCTTCTTAAAAAAATAAAAGACCGGCATTGCGCCGGAGGCCACATCCCCTCCTTACAGCACTCTGCAAACGCGCCCCCTGGCCAGTTGTAAGTTGGGGAATTAATTCCCCTTCAATACTGAGGGTCCCTGAGGGCCAACTAGCCCAACAGGTATCTCCAGTATGCGCCAGGGAGCTGCGTTGCAGACAGGTGTTCTGAGGCCACGCCCCTTTTTACACCTCTCTGCAACACGGCTCTGTGGCGCTTACTGGAGGTACCTAGTGGGCTAGTTTGACCCTAGGGACCCTTAGGATTCAAGGGGACTTAATCTCCCAACTTAGAACGGCCACAGGGCGCGTTTACACAGTGGTGAAGGGAGGGGATGGTGCCTGAGGTGACGTGTGCAAACACGCCCTGTGGCGCGAGTTAAGTTGGGGAAATAATTCCCTTTCACTCCTGACGGACCCTGGGGGCCAACTAGCCCACCAGGTGCTTCCAGTAAGCGCCACTGCTCTGCGTTGCAAAGAGGTGGTGCAGGCCGTGCCACTTTTTACACCTCTCTGCAATGGCGCTTACTGGACGTACCTAGTGGGCTATTTTGCCCCTAGGAACCCTCAGGATTCAAGGGGACTTAATCTCCCAATTTAAAACGGCCACAGGGCGTGTTTACACAGTGGGGAAGGGAGGGGACGGGGCCTGAGGTGACGTGTGCAAACACGCCCTATGGCGCGTTTTAAGTTGGGGAAATAATTCCCCTTCAATCCTGAGGGCCCCTGGGGGCTAACTAGGGGTGGGCGGAATTTGCGTAATCGCGTTACGCAAATCTCCGCGAAACGGTAAAAAATCTCCGCGAACATGCAGAAATTCCGCGAACACGCGGAATTGCTTGTTCGCGATGCTTTTTTCCTGTTCACAGTTGCTGTTTGCGTGCTCGGGGAGAAATATCTCGCGAACACGCATTTTGAGAACGCGAACAAGAAAAAATTTCGCGAAGTCGCGGAAAGCAGAATTTTGGGCAATTTCGCGTTCTCCGCGGAACGCGAAATTACCGAAATTCCGCAAATTCCGCGAGCGGAACGGAATTTACCACCCAGGCCTAGGGCTAACTAGCCCACCAGGTGCTTCCAGTAAGCTCCGCTGAGCTGCGTTGCAGAGAGGTGGTCCAGGCCGTGCCACTTTTTACACCTCTCTGCAACGCAGCTCTGTGATGCTTACTGGAGGTACCTAGTGGGCTAGTTGGACCCTAGGGACCCTCAGGATTCAAAGGGACATAATCTCCCAACTTAAAACGGCCACAGGGCGTGTTTACACAGTGGGGAAGGGAGGGGACGGGGCCTGAGGTGACGTGTGCAAAGACGCCCTGTGGCGCATTTTAAGAGGTAGTTTTAATCCCCTGCCCTATTATATACTAGGGGCTTACAGAGGAGGTCATGCTAATCACAGGGGGACCCCAACGCATAGTTTTCCCTAGTGTATGTAGGTGTTTTCGCTGTATTCTGAGTGTCTTTTAACATAGCACTGGCTCTAGGACTGGTTAGTCAGACTCAGTTACCTCCAGTATCCGTCTGAAAAAATTGAGGGTACAGGATAATTTTGCGACAAGGCTTCTTTCTGCTCTTCTGTTTGTTCTTTCTGCACGTTATCCTTCTTCCTGCACTTTTCTTCATCTTTGAGGACTTCTGTTGCTTCTTTCTGCATTTCTTTTTTTTCTTTCTGTGCGTTTTTTCTTCTTTCTTCACATGTTCTATCTCTGTAGGCATAGTTAGAAACTAGCATTTGAAAAACCTTTGAAATTCACTGAAAAAACCATAGGTTTCAGGCATGTTATAGTTAGGAATTAGCATTTAAAAAACCTTAAAAATTCACTGAAAAAAACATAGGTTTCAGGGGCGTTATAGTTAGCTGGACTTTTCACTCATACAAAACCATTGAAATTCCCCATACTAATACTCAAAAAACCAACTAATAACCTATATAGACACTCATGTAGCTACTCACCAACCCATGCAGCCACTTATACACAAAGTGAGAGACTGATACAGATATTTACACATTTAAACATTACTCACTAAGTCATGTATTCACTAAGATACACTTAATCAGTCAGTTATACAATCAATTTTTCAAAAACAAATCATCCATTTAGACACTTATATACCCATTTATTCTTCCATCGACCGTGAGATATACATATATAAAACATATTTAATTTTCAGAAAAACACACATTCACTGGATGATGTCATCAGTGATGTCATCAGTGATGTCTTTTGAGATATCATCAGTGATGTCACTGACCATGTCATGAGTGATGTAATATGTGACGTCATCAGCAGTGCATTGCGGGCGTGCGAGTTATAGTTAGCTGAACTAACTATAACGGGGGAATTTCAATGGTTTCGTACGAGTGAAAAGTCCAGCTAACTATAACGCCCCTGAAACGTATGGTTTTTTCAGTGAATATATATATATATATATATATATATATATATATATATATATATAGAGAGAGAGAGAGAGAGAGAGAGAGATAGATAGATACAGATATATACACATGCACACACTCACACACATAAAATGCATTCCCAATAAAACCGTTACAAAAAATCAACAAGTAAAATATATATATTAATTTAGACAATAAATAAAATATTAAACATTTAAAACCAACCCGAAATAATACATTGACTAAAATACTATAAACATTTAAAAAAAAAACAATAGAAAACAAATACATAAAAAACACCATGCTACAAATCTATTTTACCAATATTATGAAAACTTTTGTAGTCTAAGAATATTAAATATACCATTTCAACTCTAGTTTATGAAACAGTAGGAAAAGTGCTGGACTCCGGAAGGGTTATATTTACTATTCCTACCACATTCACCGCAGTAGTAGGGAATGTTTTGGACTTTGGAGAACTTAGATTTACTATTCCTAATCCGGTAAATGCAACAGTAGGTAAAGCATTGGACTTTAATGGGGTTAAATTTACTATACCCATTCCAATCTAAGCAAGAGTAGAGAAAGTGTTCAACTTTGGAGTGGTGAAATTTACTATTACCACACCAGTAAACAACAGTAGGGAACATGATGGACTTCAGAGGAGTTAAATATACTATTCCCACTCCAGCTTCTGGAACAGCAGGGAAAACGTAGGATTTCGGAGGAGCTATATTTACTATTCCCACTCCAAACAATGCAACAGTAGGAAAAGGTTTGTACTTCCGCGGGGTAAAATTTACTATTCCCACTCCAGTCTGTGGAACAGCAGGGAAAACGTTGAATTTTTGAGTAGTTAAATTTACAATTCCCACTCTAAACTATGCAACAGTAGTGAAAGTGTTGGACTTCGGAGGGGTAACGTTTACAATACCCTCTCAAAGCATTGACTTTTCTCCATTAGTATTCATATATACATTCAGTACACGTATTTCAAAAGCAAGAGAGGTGACCAACTCTTTGCTTAGGTCTGATGTCTATGGATACGATCCCATTCAATAATCTCTCCATTCATTTCTCATCATATCACCCATAAATTTAAAGATGCAAAGTGACTAATTACAATATGCTTAGGTAAATCCTCATTGTTACCAATATATTCCGGAAGGTAAACATGATGGCTAATTTGAATAAATGTGTGATGTCAAAGAAACAACACTACTGTCTTTTTCTGTGTGAACAAAATCTAGCGAGAAAGAAATCACTAGGCAGTGTCACAACAACACCTACTATTTTGACATAGAGGCAGTTCATTTCATTAGGCAGTGTCACAACTAAACCTATAATTGTCTCATAGCCTCAAAGGAGAGGTTGGGTTGGTGCATTGTAAGTAGCAGTTGAGGATGACAGAATTTGCCCAAATATTTTCTCACCAAGTTCTCGCCTGAGCCACATCAATGCGATCTTTTAAGATTTGCATTCCTGATCTATGGAAAATGTAATCTACCCAAAACTGTTTGCCCTTTGTCTCTTAATTATATGTATCCTAATAACTAGATGTTTTTATCATTAGTAATTTTAGACTTTAGCTACTTCATTCTGATTCAGAGCCCTCATTTAGGGCCATATCCACAAAGATAAATTAGGTCGTAAATGTAACTGTGCCGCCAAATGTATCTGTTTTATACATGCCAAAGGGATTCCAGGCCGGTGGAGACCCATTTGAGTGTGTAGTTCTTCTCATCCACAATTCCTACTGAAGGGGTGAAAAACAGGTTTTCTTAGACAGTGCTAACCTCGGAAGTTTGCGAACACACACAAACAATTATGTTTTTGGGAATTGATAAGCGTATCTCCTTTCTCATTATACCCTTTATATAGAAGTATTTGTCCTCCAATCGAGGGCTGGGGCAAATCCTTTCCAGAGTGAGAAGTGGAATAGACCACTGCCAGATCTGCTGGGGGTCTAGGGGAAGTAATTTTTCCACGATGGAAAATATTTTTCTACTGGCCAAAAAGTATGCATGTGCACCGTGTATTATTTTTCCCCTGTGTGGAGCTCTTCAACATTAAGAAGTCTGCACAGTGGGAATAGGATCCTGCTGTGAATGTCACAAGCATTTCCCAAAATTAGGTTGGGAAACTGGCACCTTGTGTCACCAAGTTTGGGGACTGAGAACAATACACCCACTAAGCCAGCTTCCCCTCTGCCTCTAACCATTTCCAACCTATCATAATAAAGCATGGGGAGTATTAACCCAGAATTCTACAATCAGATGTAAAGAAATTGAATCAAACAGTGGGTAGTTTCCGACTCGTTGCCATCATTTAAGGTGTAGCATCAGCTCTTTGCTAGGGCTGAGGCATATAGAGTTCCTTTCCATGAAGAGAAGGTGTGTTCCCTGATTTCTTGATGCTGCAATAACACCTTTCCTCCAATTACAAATATCATGGGAAATAAATGGAAAGCCTCTTCTTGCTTATTTAGGACACTATTGGACACCTCCCGTCTTTCTCAAAACATTAGCCTTTGTCCTATATTTCTTTGGAATCATTTGACTCGACATCGTACGTGTAAGTTTCTCTTTTCTAGTGTTTCCCTTTGTGCAGCCGAACCTGCTTCTTTCTTCTTTATACAATTTATTTAAATCAACGGATATTTTTGTAATTCAGTGCTTAGACGTGGGCCCATTTACATTGTCTGGATGTAATACATTTTTATGTACACATGTTGATTTGCAAGGCGCATACCTGTGCAGTCCGTGGTAATTCCATCAGTATGAAATGAGAACATCTTTGTGAATAATTGTCATGTATGACTCAGATTCCCTAGTGGCAAATCTGTAATACTTATAATAGAGGGAACACAATATATACAAAACTGCCTTCTAAAACGGCGGCGCAGGATACAGCATGGGAATGCCTGCAAGCTCTTTAATAGTTTTAATGTCAAATTGATTGTTGTACTGCATTATAGTCACATTGTTTGGAAACATTACAAGCCATAAAATGACTCAGGGTTATTGGCCCTTCATTATGAGAGTGCTCTTAATTGATTCATTTGTCCCTGATGTTTATTGTTTACTGTACAATCCAGTTTGCAGTGATTGCTTCAGTTGATGTGCATGGTATATTATCTAAGGAATGTGGAATCTAATACTTATTTTTCCACTCCCTATTACAAGTGAACTTCAAAGCTTCTGTCATTTATAAGTATTTACAATTTTCATGTACTACATGAGAAAAATCTAAGACAGAACTCTCCTGGGAACAAGATCTGGGTGTTAACTGGTCCATTATTACTTGGAATAAGATATGGAGTAAAATCAGAAAATCTTCGAGAACTGCCAATACCACACATACACTCTTTTTTATATATGATAGGCTTTTACTATTTCCAGTTGCTTTGCATAAAAGACATGCTGATGTTTTGGATAATTGCTGGTCATGCTCTTCCCCACATGCGGCCCTACATAACTTGCTTTTCACATGCCCACTAGTCTACGATTTTTGGGAAAAGGTGAGGGCCCAAATCAATTTAATTTTTAATTCCAAATTTCCTTTCTCTGTTTCTAATGTATTTTTGGGAAGTTTATCTCCAGTGTGGTCAGAACACACTTCTAACACAAAAATTGTAGACCTATTACTGGTGGTTGCTTTTCAGCAGATTACTAAAAATTGGAAAGACTTCACCAAATTATCCTATCTAGCTTGGTGGTATGCTATTTGCTGTAATCACAGATTAGATACAGCTTATGTGTACCCTATTACCATGGCAACAAAACATCTGTATTTATGGTCACCTATTACATCATTCATTGAAGCTAGTGCTAGATGCTCCTCTTCTTTAACTCCTGTACAACAAGAAGTTTCCAAACCTTCATGACTTCTTTTTTTGTACTTTTTACTTGCATGGATATTCTTCTCTTGAATTATAGTCTTTGTATTCTGTGATTTGAAATTTCCCTGTTTTCTTTTTTTATTGATGTATTTGTATATTTTTATTAATCCTTTCCTTCCAGATAAACCAACTTATATATACCTATTTTCTCTTTGTATTTATAAGGTGATTCATGTGACTATGTATTGTTATTTTGTTTTTTGTATTGAGATTGCATGTCCCTTAATAAACTTATTTCTGAACTTAATACTGATTGTTCGTCTGAGTTTTTTCTGATGTACATACTGCTTGGCCACTAATGAGATTTCTTCAAAACCACAGTTTGTGACTTCTGTCTGTCACTCTTTGCTCCTTTTACAAGCACTGGTCTCCTGTTTTGAAACAGCTGGTGTTGTAAATGTATTAGTGTTGTCCTATTTACTCATCTCAGTAAATATTATACTTGATTAAGGTTTGCCAACAATTTGAAAATCGGTACAACAACATTTTGATATTTGTTTTTCCTTCATGATTATTGATACTTATACGTATAGGAAGTTCTCTTTAAATTATTGGTATGTTTTTTCAAGTCTTATAATTCCTGTCATTCACGGTATTATCAAATCTGCATTAACAGTTATCAAAAGATATTTGTGGGGGAGTTTAGTATGTGCACAGACGTGCTATTCCTAAATCTTTGAACCGACCAGTCTGATTTCACCTCATACAAATAACAGGTGGAAATCCGCGTTTGAATAGATATTCAAGAGTATTAAAGTTATGTAAACATGATGAGAAACTTTGTATTACTGTTTGAAAACCAAGTGATCATTTAATGTGTGGCTTTCAAAATATGTTCAAACAAGTCTGACACTCAATAAGAAGCTACTTGAAATAACGTAGACTTAAAAGGCATCAACGAACGGTGGATGCAAAATATCAAAGAGGGAATAAAAGTATAAGATGGAACCCATTAGAAGGAGAATGAAACACACATTTAGAGCACTGAATATTCAATCCCTATAAGAATGAAATTGTGGGGATATTCTCAATGACTGGCGCTACCTACCGCAAACGCCAGTTCGCGGCAGTTTTTTTATCGCCGCCTAACCCTGTAAACTATCGCCATGTTAGCGGTGTATTACCAAACCGTTGCTACATGGCGATAGTATCAGAGAACAGCGGTGAAAACTGCAACTAACATCAGTGCAATGGCGATAGGAAATCCTGCGTTAATGGGCGATAACTACCGATAGGCCCATTAGCGGCAAAATAACTCACGCTAGTCAGGCCAACGTGAGTTTTATTTGCCTCTAATGCAAAAAATAGCCTATCAGTCAACCTCTATTATAAAATAGGCATTAAAACCAATAAAATGCAGAATGGAGCAGCCAGGGTCAAGTGCAGCACACATTAACAATCCCTGCAAGCCAGCCAACATCCAGGATGACCAGGATGAGAGCCTTTATGCCTCACTGGACCTGCGCCTGGAGCCTGGATGCCTCGCTGGACCTGAGCCCCAGCCTACATGCCTCGCTGGACCTGCATCTGGAGCCTGGATGCCTCGCTGGACCTGCGTCTGGAGCCTGTATGCCTCGATAGACCTGCGCCTGGAGCCTGGATGCCTCACTGGACCTGCGTCTGGAGCCTGGATGCCTCGCTGGACCTGCGTCTGGAGTGTGGAGTGTGATGCCGAGGAGCTGTGGAGTCGATGAGCCTTAGCGGTAGACATTGAGGCGCGATGATCGACCATACCTGGTGGTGAAGTCTGCCAGGTCTCATGGAGATATGTTGCTGACCTGTGTGAGAAGACCGCCTTGAGCACTTTGGAGCTGTTAATAGTAGAGATGCTCCTGCGTCCCAACATAAGGAGGTCTGCATCACATACTAAGATCCGCCACTACACCGGGGTGCACGGAGGGGATTACCAACAGTGGGTGCCATCGCTCTGCATCACAGGCCGGATGATGTTGGACAGGCCGGACGGTATGGAGGGTGAGGCCCCTGAGCTGCGCCAAACTTGTATGGCAGGAGCGCTGCAACTTCATGCCTACGGGGGCCCTGCTGCATCAACAGCATCAGGAGGTTCACCAGCGGACTTGGCGGTGACTACTCTTCCCAGCCTAGTGAAATCCCTCCTGGCTGAGGCTCCTGCCGGCTGAGTCACAGATTTGGAGAGAGTACAGCGGATTGCACCACGGTGTCAATGTCCAGGTGAGGAGAATGTGAGAAGCGTAGCACAGGACGCCTGGGGGTCGAGTACCCCAGGCCCAGCACACGTAGATGACGCACCCCCAGTGGTGGCTCCTCCGCTATGGAGGAAGAGCGTCACCCCACTGAATTCAAGCAGTGCAGAAGAGGAACAATCATCACATGATGATAACTTACTGATGTAACCGTGCTATGTTTCCCTTGCTTTTGGACTGCTCCAAGCATGGGTGGATTGGCATGCCCACTCAAGTGCGCAACGACGATTTGGTCGGCCCACTTAGGCCGCCCAAAGCAGTCATGCGCTCTTCCCTGTTCGTAATGCAAGCTGCATTACAGCCTGCATGGAGAACAAGCCCACCACTCCAGCCCCTGGCTGCATGCCTTGTTCCGTTGCCAATTACCAATCCCACTGCCGCATCACAGCGTTGTGATTGGCTAAGGGGAGGGAGCCTGGCTGCCTACTTCCTGTTTCTGGAAGCAGATTCAGGAGAGAAGGAGCAACAAAGACACGGGACCCAGCTTCGAGGTAAGACTTCCCTTTTTAAAATGTTTACCACACCCGCTCACACACACATCCCTGCCCCATCCTGTGCTCTTTCCAGCATTTCCACTTCACAGCTGCCCAGCCCAACCAGTACTTCTCAATGGCGGCTGCTGGGCGCCCATGCACAGCGGGCGCACCACCCATGTGCCAAAGGCACATACCTGGTTGCGACGCATGCCATAACATCACATTCCATTCAAATGCATACTAATACCTAGCACATTGCAACAGTAGAGTACGTGTTGCATAGCGGAGACATTGATATCACTATTCCCACTTCAGTGAGTGCAACCCAAAACTAACCTTTGCACCCCAAACCAAACCGTGAACCCTGGAATTCCTTTCTGAGCCCCCATAACACCCCCCATTTTTTTTATATTACTACAAATGTACACCCCATTTCCATATTTTACCCCAAAACACACCCCAATTTTTATATTTTACCCCAAAACACACAGCAATTCTCATATTTTACATCTGAAACCCATACCCACCCGAAAAACTTTAAATTACCCAATTACTGACCTCACAATGTGTTGCAATCAAATGCGATGTAAAGGCACCTGCGTTGTCAGAGTTCCGTTGTTAATGATGTACTGTCTGCGTTGTAATGGTCATCTCCCGTGCCAATGTCAACCCATAGGCTACACCGTTTGTGTCCGTCTGCCCCTAGACTGCGCTCAGCACCAAGAAGCCTTCCTCTTGGACACTCCACTGTTACAACGCCAGCACCCTCCTTGCCATCAAACCTGGACAACACCTCGCCTGCCAGGACCAACCTCTGCTCTGGACTGGACATCGCCATTACTGAAGGCACAGTATCACCCACAAGGAGCACCCCGAACATCAAGGAGGAGGCATTGCCATCACCTACAGATGCACACTCCGACTAACCACGCACTCTAATGACCCAAGGGTGGCCATGGACCACCTCAACTCCCAAATCCGGACTAAGCCCAAGCACATCCTCTGCGGCACCCTCATGTGCAGACCCCCGGGCCATGACCCAACATTCTCCAATACCATTGTAGACCTCATTGCACCCCAGGGTCTCCCAACCACCAACACCCTCCTACTCTGTGAACTCAAGTTCTGCCTGGACAACCCCTGTGACCAGGACCCCACCACCTCCTGTGGAAGGTCCCCTACATCAGACGCAAGCCGCAAGTCACCTCAACAAGCCACATAGCTAGACACACGGTCGAGCACATCACCTCCGCCAGCATTAACTTCAACTACAGCCACAACAGTGAACTCTCCTGGACCGGCCATCATTGGTAACATCACGTCTTCACCATGCCCATCGGACGCCACCGCCATCTTCGCACACCCTCGCAGCTAGATCAAGGCCACCGAAGAAAGTCTCGTCAACTCCCTCCGCACCAACACTCCCCCAATGCTTCCAAACGATGACATCGCAGTGCGCAACCACCACCGATGGATCTCCAACAGCGCCGACATTCGGGAATCCCTCATGAATGGCAGCCTCTGTACCTTCTGCCTACTTGATGGCAGGCATGAGGGTGACGCAGTGCCACAGGGATAGCCTGGCCCAATGCATTGCTGGAGTTGCGTCATGGTTGTGACATGACTGCAGCAATGCGTGACTTTAGCGCAGACTGATACGTCAGGATTCCTCACGTATCTGTCATTACTTGCATCATGTAGCACTGTCCAGTGAATACAGTGCATCAATGCTGTCGCAAGAGGAGTGTAGTGAGAAGTGTTGCAACGCTGTCTTGTCACAGCTCTGCAACACTTTTCATTACTGGGGACCAGGAATGTGCACGATCTTATTGATGATGCACATTCCTGCACTGTTGTTTTGTAAAAGGGCAGCACTACAACATTGCTTGCAGCACTGTCCAGCACCAAAGCCTGCTGAGATGTGGCCCCAAGTGTTATCCCCATTTTTAAGATCAGCTATTTTCCGGTCTTAAGTTACTGGCTCTAACTCCAGTTAGAGCCAGTTTCTTGGTCCGCAGAAGTTCAAGGATCCCCCTTGCGAATATGGAATAGTGGTGTTTTTGCACGGGAACGCCTCTCTTGCATATAATTATCGCTAACAGAAGTGGCGATCTTTAAAACGGATGCTTTCGCCTAAAAACTGTCGCTAATGGCTGTTAGCGACAGCTTGGTAATAGAGCGATAAAATTATCACCGCATTAGTGGCAGAAAAGTGCTGCTAACGCAGCGATGACTCCTTGAGAATATGCCCCTGGGTGTGAATTTAATTATTACCTATTGATAAATTGCACAATGTAGGGCAGGTTTCCCTTGAGTAAACACCCTAAGGATATCCAACAAATAGAAATATGGTAACTACCTGTAGTTCAAACAACCAGCTTCTTTCAATATGTTTATTGGACTGCATATTTAAGGCTCATAGTATTGTGTTTTAGCGAATTTTGCATATACATACTGACTGAGAACAGTGCATGCTTTCCATGAAAAAATGGAAAAGCGGAAAAATGTGAAATATGTCTTCTGGTAGTGGATCTCTATGCTGTATGTGCTGATGCCAGGACAATTGCTCTGCATATTAACAGCATCAGCCATCATTACCAGGGGCCTGTTAATTGTGATATGTTCCATAATTCCTGTTACCACGTGTTAGATCTGGCCCTTTTGACAGTTTTATTAAACCTTTTGCCTCCCATTTTTCTGACCCTGTTTTTGTTGGCTAAAGGATTCTTGGAACTTTACCACTGCTGACCAGTGCTAAAGTGCATATGCTCTCTGTATAAATTGTGACAGTGATTGGTTATTCATGATTGGCATATTTGGTTTACTTGTAAGTCCCTAGTAAAGTGCACGGTGTTGCCAGGGCCTGTAAATCAAGTGCTACTAGTGTGCTCGCAGCACTAGTTGTGCAACCCACATGAGTAGCTCTGTAAATGAAACTCAGACCTACCACTGTAGTGTCTACCAACGCTGTTGTGAACTGTCATGATGTCCTGGCAAATGCACCCACTTGCCAGGCCAAACCTTCCCTTTCCTTACATGTAAGGCACTCCTAAGGTAGGCCCATGGTGCCCTCATGGGCAGGGGAAGTGTATGTGAAAGGTAGGAGATGTACTACTGTGTGTGACATGTCCTGATAGTGAAATACAGTGTATTTCATTTTTCACTGTTGAAAGGCTATCTGTACCATGGGTTTATAATGGGGTTGCACTGTTCCATGTTTACATGTGCAACTTTCCCTGGGGACAAAATTGGAAAATCATGTTTGGACTCTCTGAACTCAGAATTTATTAATGCACCTTTTGGTGAATGTGGTTTTTGAATCCGGTGTTTTAAAATGTCATTTTTAGAAAGTAGGCATTTTCTTACTTTGCCATTCTGTGTGCCCCTGGCTGTTTGTGTATTCAACACCTTGTATATGAGTGACAGGAGCTGAGATGTGCATTCACTCTCGACAGTCTCATGGGGGGGTGAAGTGTGTCCTGCCTTGCCTGGGTGACTCATCACAGGCCTGAATCAATCAATCAATCAATCATAGGCATTTGTATAGCGCACTGCTCACCCGGAGGGTCTCAAGGCGCTGGGGGGGGGGGGGGGGGACGCTACTGCTCGAACAGCCAGGTCTTGAGTTGCTTCCTGAAGGCGAGATGGTCTTGCGTTGTCCGGAGGTGGATGGGGAGGGAATTCCATGTCTTGGCTGCCAGGTAGGAGAAGGATCTTCCTCCAGCGGTGGCTCTGTGGATGCGGGGGACGGTGGCGAGAGCGAGGCTGGTGGAGCGGAGCTGGCGGGTGGGCTTGTGGAAGGTCAGGCGGCTGTTGAGGAACTTGGGGCCCAGGTCATGGAGGGCCGTGTGTGTGTGGGTGAGGAGTCGGAACGTGATTCTTTTGTTGACGAGGAGCCAGTGCAGGTCTCTCAGGTGTCTGGAGATGTGGCTGTGTCGGGGGATGTCCAGGATGAGTTGTGCTGAGGCGTTCTGGATCCGTTGGAGTTTCTTCTGGAGTTTGGCGGCAGTGCCGGCGTAGAGGGCGTTCCCGTAGTCCAGCCGACTGGTGACGAGGGCCAGGGTGACCGTCTTCCTGGTCTCGGTGGGGATCCACCGGAAGATCTTTCGAAGCATGTGCAGGGTGTTGAAGCATGAAGATGAGACGGCGTTGACTTGTCTGGTCATCGAGAGGGAGGAGTCCAGGATGAAGCCTAGGTTGCGTGCGTGGTCCGTTGGCTTGGGGGTGGCTCCCAGGGCGGGGGGCCACCAGGAGTCGTCCCAGGCGGAGGGTGATGATCCCAGGATGAGGACCTCCGTCTTGTCTGAGTTCAGTTTCAGGCGGCTGTTCTTCATCCATTCGGCGACGTCTTTCATCCCTTCGTGTAGGCTGGCTCTGGCGGCGTCCGGGTCGCTGGTGAGGGAGAGGATCAGCTGGGTGTCGTCGGCGTAGGTGATGATCTTGAGGTTGTGTTGACGTGCGATGGTTGCGAGGGGGCTCATGTAGACGTTGAAGAGGGTGGGGCTGAGCGATGACCCTTGTGGAACGCCGCAGATGACTTCGGTGGCCGCTGACCGGAACGGGGGGAGGTGGACTCTCTGGGTTCTTCCGGCGAGGAATGAGGTGATCCACTCCAGGGCCTTCTCCTGGATGCCGGTGTTGTTCAGGCGCTGTACCAGGGTGCGGTGGCAGACAGTGTCAAACGCTGCGGAGAGGTCCAGGAGGATGAGGGCCGCAGTTTCCCCGTTGTCCATTTAGGGATTTGATGTCGTCTGTGGCTGCGATGAGGGCGGTCTCCGTGCTGTGGTTGGCTCGGAAGCCGGATTGCGAGTGGTCGAGGGATCCGTTGGTCTCGAGGAAGGCGGCTAGCTGTCTGTTGACGGTCTTCTCGATGACTTTGGCAGGAAACGGGAGGAGCGAGATGGGGCGGTAGTCCTTGAGGTCGGAGGGGTCTGCAGTTGGTTTCTTCAGCAGGGCACTGATCTCGGCGTGTTTCCAGCACTCCGGGAAGGTGGCGGTGTTGAAGGAGGCGTTGATGATGTCGCGGAGGTGGGGTGCGATGATGTGGTCGGCCGTGTTGAAGATGTGGTGTGGGCAGGGGTCCGTAGGGGATCCGGAGTGGATGGTGTTCATTGTGAGTGTTGTGTCTTCGGTGCTGACTGGAGTCCAGGTGTGGAGGGTGGCGGTGGAAGTCTGTGATGTCTTCGCTGAACTGTGTGCGTGGTCCCGGTGGTCTGTAGACGAGGGTGCCTCTGAGCGTGGTCTTGGGGTCGGTGTGTATCTGGAAGTGGAGGTGTTCGGCGGAGGTGAAGGTGTCATCGGAGTTGGTCGTGATGCGGATGGTGTTCTTGTGGATGATGGCGATGCCTCCTCCTGTCTGGTTGACGCGGTCCTTCCTGGTGATTTTGTAGCCTTCTGGGACGGCGATGGCGACGTCGGGCGCTGAGGAGGCGTTCATCCAGGTTTCCGTCAGGAAGGCGATGTCTGGTGCTGTCTATTCGAGGAGGTTCCAGAGTTCGACGGCATGCCTGTGAATGGAGCTGGTGTTGTGCAGGATGCACATCAGGTGTTTGTTGCTGGGGCTCGGTTTAGCAGGTGCGGTGTTGGGTCGGAGGCCAGTGAAGCAGCAGGTGAGGCAGGTGAAGGGTCCGTGGGTGCGTCTCGGGGTGGCTCGGTAGCAGGCGTTGTTTCGGCCGGCGTTGAGTGCATGGAGGGTTTTGGCGTCGTAGATGTGCAGGGTGTGCTGGCGAGGGCAAGGACCAGGGGGTCTGGCGCTGGGCGCGGTCCAGGCGCGGACAGGGCAGACGGGCTTACCTTTGGCGCACCTTCGGCGCTCAATCGGCACTCCCGCTGCGCGCGTCCGCTGCGCGGTCGCTCTGGGGGCATCATAAGTAAGGAGCCGGGAGGGAGGAGCAGCTGGGTGGCGGGAGCGGGGCGGCGAATGGAATCACAGGGGGGCGGGGCCGCAGGGAGGCAGCGGCGGGAAATTCCAAGAAGCAGCGGGCAGCGGGAAATTCCCAGGAGCAGCGGGAAATTCCCAGGAGCAGCGGGCAGCGAGCGAAGGAATCTGCAGGCAGGAGGCGGCAAAGGCAGGCAGGAGCGGCAGAAGTGAGTGGGGCGACCAAGCCCTGTGGAGGGCTGAGCGGTCACACTCTGTGGTCCCCTACGGTCCCCTTAAGTAAGGAGCCGGGAGGGAGGAGCAGCTGGGTGGTGGGAGCGGGGCGGTGAATGGAATCACAGGGGGGCGGGGCCGCAGGGAGGCAGCGGCGGGAAATTCCAAGAAGCAGCGGGCAGCGGGAAATTCCCAGGAGCAGCGGGAAATTCCCAGGAGCAGCGGGCAGCGAGTGAAGGAATCTGCAGGCAGGAGGCGGCAAAGGCAGGCAGGAGCCGCAGCACTGAGTGGGGTGACCAAGCCCTGTGGAGGGCTGAGCGGTCACACTCTGTGGTCCCCTACAGTCCCCTTAAGTAAGGAGCCGGGAGGGAGGAGCAGCTGGGTGGCGGGAGCGGGGCGGCGAATGGAATCACAGGGGGGCGGGGCTGCAGGGAGGCAGTGGCGTGAAATTCCAAGAAGCAGCGGGCAGCGGGAAATTCCCAGGAGCAGCGGGAAATTCCCAGGAGCAGCGGGCAGCGAGTGAAGGAATCTGCAGGCAGGAGGCGGCAAAGGCATGCAGGAGCGGCAGCAGTGAGTGGGGCAACCAAGCCCTGTGGAGGGCTGAGCGGTCACACTCTGTGGTCCCCTACAGTCCCCTTAAGTAAGGAGCCGGGAGGGAGGAGCAGCTGGGTGGCGGGAGCGGGGCAGCGAATGGAATCACAGGGGGGCGGGGCCGCAGGGAGTCAGCGGCGGGAAATTCCAAGAAGCAGCGGGCAGCGGGAAATTCCCAGGAGCAGCGGGAAATTCCCAGGAGCAGCGGGCAGCGAGCGAAGGAATCTGCAGGCAGGAGGCGGCAAAGGCAGGCAGGAGCGGCAGCAGTGAGTGGGGCGACCAAGCCCTGTGGAGGGCTGAGTGGTCACACTCTGTGGTCCCCTACGGTCCCCTTAAGTAAGGTGCCGGAGGGAGGAGCAGCTGGGTGGCGGGAGCGGGGCGGCGAATGGAATCACAGGGGGGCGGGCCGCAGGGAGGCAGCGGCGGGAAATTCCAAGAAGCAGCGGGCAGCGGGAAATTCCCAGGAGCAGCGGGAAATTCCCAGGAGCAGCGGGCAGCGAGCGTAGGAATCTGCAGGCAGGAGGCGGCAAAGGCAGGCAGGAGCGGCAGCAGTGAGTGGGGCGACCAAGCCCTGTGGAGGGCTGAGCGGTCACACTCTGTGGTCCCCTACGGTCCCCTTAAGTAAGGAGCCGGGAGGGAGGAGCAGCTGGGTGGCGGGAGCGGGGTGGCGAATGGAATCACAGGGGGGCGGGGCCGCAGGGAGGCAGCGGCGGGAAATTCCAAGAAGCAGCGGGCAGCCGGAAATTCCCAGGAGCAGCGGGAAATTCCCAGGAGCAGCGGGCAGCGAGTTTAGGAATCTGCAGGCAGGAGGCGGCAAAGGCAGTCAGGAGCGGCAGCAGTGAGTGGGGCGACCAAGCCCTGTGGAGGGTTGAGCGGTCACCTGAATAGACCTGGTCTGCATTCAGAGTAGTGGGAGGAGTTGTAATTACACCTGAATAGGCTGTCTCCTTTTGCACAATGCTGTCTCTGCTCCCTGTGGTCATGCTGCACCAGTGAAGGCAGAACTGGTTTGGACTGGGTTCAGAGACCCTTGCACAAAGAGAACAAAGACATTTTGGGGTATAGGTATTACACCTAAAACTCCAAGACTTTAGACTACTTCGGGAATCAAGAGGAACCTTTCCCAAGGAGAAGAGCTGGAGAAACTGGTGGAGCAGTACTGCCCCTTTGCTGTGTGCTGTCTGGGGTTGGCCTGCAGTGGCTAAATCTGCCAAAGAATGGACAAGGACTTTGCTGTGTAATGTGTCCCCCCGCTTAAGAGGAGTCTTCAAGGGATTGTGTGTGCTTGCCTCCTGTTGGAAGTCTCAGGGTCACAAAATACTTCATCTAAAAAGAAACCTGCAGGGGAAGGACTGTAGTGTGCTTCCCCCCCTTTTCTATGTTCCATGGTGCAAGGAGTGCTTTATGTTTTGCAAGCGCATGGGGGGGCGCTCTACTTCCTCATTTATTTACCAGTGCCCCAGCAAAGTGCGTGTTCAGCGCTTCAATTTTTCCCACTAATCTGTTGATGCCCAGAGTTGGGAGAGCACCTACTGTGTCATAAGTACTTGATCAAGAGCACTAATAGTTGGGTAGATGACATAATGACAAAGTGATGGTATGACATGCACCCTAACTGTGTCGTTCATGATGTGGGTTCATGACATGTGCCACCTAGGAGTATTCACTCAATGGCACTAATTGGGATGTTATGTATAATGTTTCAACAATGCTTTTAGGACATGTGCAACCTAGTACTAATGCCTTAGTACCTTAATTTTGCTCATGACGATTATCTTATGGCAAAGTCATTATTATGGGTTATGTAAGGTCATGACAGGTGCCTAGTTGCACAATGTTTTATACAGTTGTGGTCTGATGTGTTTTCACATGCCTCCTTTATGACAAGCGCCTAGTGGTGCAATAATTTGTTATATGTGGTTTATGTGCATCTGTATGACAAGTGTCTAGTGGCGCAGCGATTTAGGTTATGTGGTCTAGATGTGTTTTACATGCTACTCAGTGATTTATGGTCGAATGTGCTTTGTGTATGTGTAAATAGTACAAAGGCTATTTTTATATAACCTTGTGTGCAGTCTCTTTGGTGGTGTGCCTAGTGTGTCACTGGTGTATGTGTGTTGCGCACACGCTTTACACATTGCCTCCGGGATAAGCCTGACTGCTCTGCCAAGCTACCAAGGGAGTGAGCATGGGTTATCTTGGGTGTGTAACTCCCTTGTCCTGACTAGGAGTGGTGGGTTCTGCCTGGCTTAGGTGTACGCTCTAGCCAGCCCGAAACCCCATTTCTAACACCACACATATGTTTTCTGGGGGTAAAGGTTCAGAACATAGTGGGACAAGCGGATTTCGATCCATTATGCACCATAACCCACATACTATGCCCAATTTTTACCGGTGCAACTTGCAATTGGAGTTGTTTACCACATCCAATAATGATCCCCATGGTATTGCTATTTAGTTGAGGCGCTATATAATGATGAAATACCAGGCCACTCTTACTCAGGCCCTTATAATGTTAAAAAATGAATGTGATTTCCATATTTGCAAATCTGAGTCTTTTACAATTCTATTTTTAGCAGAGTGTGTTATTTTGTTGTATATGGCTTCTTAGCTCACTACAATCCTACAGACAGCAAAGTGTTATTGTACATTTATTAATAAAGTTAATAAAGATATTGCCACTTTTTAACCTTTTATTTATACATATTGATTAAATGTAATGTGTTAAATATTGTGTTTCATTTTCTAAATGTTTTGTATAAATATCATTTGTTTAAATAATATGAGAAGAAATTATTAAAATAGTAACAACTTTGAACATATTTTTTCTGTTTTCCTTGGTCTTCTTATTGTCATAAATATTGTGTAATTTGTTTACTTTATTGACATTGCCTAGGAGTTTTTGTCAAAACTACTAAGCAAAGTGTTATTGTACATTTATTAATTATATAAACATGGAAATGCTCATACTGGTGGCAACGTTTTTTTTCCCCAGAAGTTTTATATAGCGCAAACCTGACCCGATGGTATCGGGTATCAGATTACTTTACATGTGCACCAGTTGCGTTACAAAGAACACATGATTTTTGTTAGGCACGGGGAGATTATGTGATTTTCCCAGAATCACAGGATGTTGAGCCCCGTTGCCGAAACTTGAACCTGGTTCCCCAGATTGGAGGTTGACTGCCCTAGCCGTTAGGCTACATCTTCTCCACAATCTTCATTTTTCACCCACCAAATACATATAGATGTATGGATACTTAAAAGTACAACAAAAAAGATACATATGGTTAAAAACAGCCAGTAATCTAAAGATTAAGGGCAAGATGTACAAAGAATTTTGTGTTCACAAATGACCCATTTCTGCAAATCGGGCCGTTTGCAACCAGAATAATTCTTTCTTGTGATATACAAAGCCCAAATTGCAATTCATTAACTTGCTACAGAATCGCGACATGGGTTTTCCGATTCCGTGTATGGACAGGGCGTGTTAAGGGCTTCCCCTCCCAATACCGATTTGGAATGGTAGCGTATGAATGTTTTGTGGCTGATATGCAGACGGAAATCGTTTGCAAATTGCCACCAATTGAAAGTTGGTGACACACCAGTCGCAAAGTGGAAGGGGTGCCCAAGGGACCCCTTCCCCTTTGAGAATGGTTAGGAAATGTTTTAAGAGCAAGCATTGGTCCAAGGGACCACTGCCTACAGATAAAAGATGAAACTTCAGAGTTTCATTTTTTCTCTTTAAATGCATCCCGTTTTCATTCAAGGGAAACAGTCTGAGTTTGAAAAAAAAGACTGCTTTATTTAAGAGCAATCACAGATTGCGACCTACTTCATTAATATTCATGAGTTAGGTCTATTTGCGACCTACTATGAATCGCTAATGAAACTCAAAAGAGTTTCATACATTTGGAATAGCGATTCCCTAATTGCGATTTGCAAAAAAATTGCAATTAGGCAATCGCTATCCTATTTTTGTACATCTAGACTTAAATTACCACATGAAAAAAACATTGAATCATAAAGACCTTGATTACTTTTTGTTTTTAACAAATGTGAGTTGTATGTCTCTCTGTAACCTGCACTCCCTAATTTATGAAACTTCAGTGCTAGCCCCTTCGCTTCATGATACCTCAAAGACCAGCATGCTCACACAGATTACGCCCTTAGTAGATAGAATTTGGTTTTCTGTGTACTAAAATAGCCTATAAACGTAATTTCAAAGCACTTTTGAGGGACAAAAGGTTCTATTTATCCTGTTAGGTTTTTCATACACAAATATTTTTCTATTTCTGTGCCAATCTATTTACTCCGAAGTCTGTTTTGGCACTTGGGAGGTTTAGAGGCCATCAGAGTTGCAGTTACTCAGAGGCAGGGAAGTTGACTTGAATCCCCAGGATATTTGTCATTGTCATGGACTCCTGAATTGGAGCTTGGAGCTTTGTGAAAAATGCATACATTCAATGTGTATGCTCTTACTTCATTTAACTACTTGACACGAAGATAGGGGCATATCAACAACAACCGGCGATAATTATCGCAAAGCGCACTTAGCGCTAGGATAATTATCGCCGGCTAGCGTGGATTTTTATCGCTGAGATAGCGTGCTATTAGCAACGCCTATCTCAATAGCGATAAAAATATTCACGCTAACTGGCTAACGTGAAATTATCGCTGGAAACCCAGCGATAATCTCACGTTAGCTAGTTGATAGGGACTCACAAACTTAGCCATGATATCCTCCTTCCATAGGATATCATGGCTAAGTCAGTCCTGAAGCAGGTGTTAGGAAAGTAGCGATAACAGGTGTTATCGCTACTTTTCCTGACGCTATGCTTCATAGAGTGGGGCTTGATGATAGGAGAAATGTCGCTTAGCGACATTTCTCCTATCATGTCAGGTCAGGAACGCCCACTTTGCATCTCATTAGAGATGCAAAGCTAGGCGTTAGAAATCCCCACGCTAAAGCAAGGTTTCCCGCGTTAGCGTGACCTTGCTAATATAGCGATAAAATTATCGCCGCTTCTCGGCCGAAAACGGCCGCTAAAGCGGCGATAATTTTTTATCGCCTCGTTGTAAATATGCCCCTAAGTGTGCGTTGTTTGAGAATGATGGCTCTATTAGTAAAAGCGATTAGTACATTTGGAGCTTTACTCGTGAGTGAATTTTTGCAGCCTCTTACAAAAGCAATATGCACAATATTTGTACAGCCTTTCACTTTAAATTCGTAACATGTCATTGCTTTTCACAAGCACAATCCTGCCATTCACTGTTTTGACTTCTACATTTAACAAGTCTGGTTTAAAGTAGTTGTCGCACTGCCACAAACATTTATTGAGCATCTGCTTTTACAAACTGAAATTGGCCTACTCGCTCAAAAATGTTTTTCTGCAGAATTCCATCTAATCGGAGCTACACACGTTCGAATTGTTTACTTGTAGTTCCTGTTTGTGCGTTGATTTGCAGAAAGGACAGTGGCTGCCATGACACAGCCTGGCTCATAGTATTCTGGTCTTTCATCAGCAGACTGTGAATTTACAGAATTTAGTAAGTAGAACAGACCTTGTAATTGCCCCATGATTGATAACTGAGGAATAAAGCAATTCCCCACCACAAATCTTCAAATTTCTCAAGACTCAGCAATGACCACTTAATCGGACAACTGAATGTAAACATTCCCTGTCCCATTGGTTGTGATCCATCCTTTCTAGATCTCAACCTGCAGTGACGTCTCCACCAGCAGAGCACAGATCTGTTTCTCACTTCATGGACATGGTTTTCATAAAGTGCTTGAGGTTGTGCTAAAAAGACAGACATTTTGGCTCAGATGTACATCAAAGGAGTGACCACATACTCCACCTTTAGGCCTCCTGCGGCTTCCAATGTACTGCAGAATGGCTTGGAAGAGGGCACAGTGTGTACTATTCAAAAGGCCATGCTGTTAAATTCCTGGGCCGTAGCACTAGAAGTCCTAATTTAAAGGCATGGCCTCAGCCACAGTTTTGTGCTGATAGGAGCACAAACAGTGGTGTTTTAAATACACCGAGGTAAACGAGCGAATGCCACTGGAACTACAAAGGAATGTGCTGTTTTGACCAGAAATTCACCAGAATTTGTTGACATCTCTACAATAAGTAATTACAGTGCACAATAGAACACGACACAGTAACAAAGCAAAATAACAACACACCCAAAGCATGAGAGTGCAAGCCATTCAAACAGAACACTACACAGAGTAACACATCACACAATAATACAATGCAGTAATGAAGCACAAATCGTAAATGCACAAAAAAAAACACTGCAACACCATCCGAAACAAAATATAACACAGCAAATACAATCAAATATGCTTGTCACACATCAAAACCTCACACTGCTGCATTTATAATGCCTGATAGCTGGTGATGGCACCAAGCACTTCTTTGCCTACCACCAAGGACACATAATCGCACCAGTCAAATTTATTTTGTATTAACGTTTCTGTTTATAACTTGGCCCTGAGTCTGACTTCCTGACCCTCGAGATCAGAAGTAGCAACATGATAGGTGCTGGTGACCGCAGCCAGGCAGGCTTCACATATCAATTACTGCATACACTAGAACACTTCATTTGTGTGTGTTCAATAAAGGATTACTTTAGAACACACAGAAATGGATAATTATAGGCCAAGTGGCATGTGGCTATGGTTGTCATGCCACTGGATCTCACAAAAGGTATCTGTTAGACCTATCATCCTTAGGGTGATCTTTTCCAAAACCTTTTGCCTGCTTACCTCCTCTATTTGCTGATTCTGTTTGTTGGCCTTAAGACTCTGAGCACTTTACCACTGCTGACCAGTGCTAAAGTGCATGCGCCTCTCCCCTAAACATGGTTACATTGCAGTATACACAATTGGCATATTTAGTTTACTTGTAAGTCCTTTTTAAAGTGGTAAACCATATACCCAGGGCCCGTAAAGTGTATGCTACTAGTGGGCCTGTTCCACTGATTGTGCCACCCACACATGCAGCCTTTCAAACCATTGCAGGGCCTCAATGTGCAGTTTGCTGCCACTTCCACTTGGCATTTAAAACCCTTGGCCAAGCCTTAAACTCTCCTTTTATTGCACATAAGTCACCCCTAAGGTAGAGCCTAAATAGCTGACTGATAGAGCAGGGTGCTGTGTAAGTAAAATGTAGGAACTGTACTTTTAAGTTTTGCATGTCCTGGTAGTGACAAACAGCTAAATTCATTTTTCACTCCTATGAGGCCTACTCCTCTCATAACCTAACATTGGGAATTCATTAATACGCTTTTAAGCTCTAATTCCTAATCAGAAAGGAGTAGCTGCATCATGTTTCATATCTTTGGAATGGTAATGATAAAAACTCTTTTCCATTCCCTCTAGACAGCCACAAACACAGGAAGGGTAGGTGTGACAGAGAACTTGTCTGCATGCTGATAGCTCTTTGCACCGATCGGAACACACACATCGCCCATCGACACTGACAAGTCTGCCGCTCGACAACATCTCTTCGACGGACTGTGTGTCTCGATGATGACGGACTGTGTGGCTCGGCGATGACGCATTCCCTGCATGGCAAAGGTGTTCGTCGATTAAGCCTCTGTCGACTGCGCATATCAGAACCGGTGCATCATCTACATCCACGTGATCGACGATGATGCATTGCATGGCTCACCTCATCTGCAGCTCGCATCGAGACGTCGACGCTTCCTCTATCCAGGGTATGTATTAGCTGAACCTCCGTGAGTCCTTTAGCCAGCCTGCCCTCCATCATGGTCAGCCTGAACTTCGGATTTAGTACCGGTCTAGCTTGACCAGAGGACCCCGCTTGGTGCTGTATGACTCTAAGTACTATAATTTGATTTATTCTTTAAAACTTCATACCTCCATTTCCACTTACCAATGTTTGCTGTTTTGGCCTTGTTTTACTCATAAAAATATATTCTAGTTTTCTAACCCTGTGTGGAGTATTTTTGTGGTGGTTTCATTGTGTTACTGAGAGTGTGTATGTATTGCAAAAATACTTTACAAAGAGCCTCTTTAGATAAGCCTGACTGTTCTGTGCCAAGCTACCAGAGGGCGAGCACAGGGTATCTTTTAGAGTGCATCTAGCTTACCCTGACTAGAGTAGTGGTTCCTGCTTGTACAGGGTGAATACTTTGACAATGAGAAACCCCATTTTTAACAGTATCCATTTTCCATTCTGATAAATCTTTACCTCTCACTGCCCCAACCAGGGAAGGAGCTACAATATGTGTTGTAGTATTCACTTGCTGAACACATTATGGTGATGTTTTAATATTTCTTTAACAAAAAAGAGGGGGGACCTAGGAGCTGGTTAATGGTTCAGTATCCATGATTATGCCAATACAAAAAGAGGATACTGTTCCAAGGTTAGGGTGCAGGGAGTCACCCATGTACCTACAGAGGCAGAACTGCTAAGAAAAAAGGGGGGAGTCCTAGGTGGGATGGACCCATCCATCAGGGGGGAGAACAATTCTTGCCTCCTGTTGCCCTCACACACCCCGAGGGGTGTCATGCTTCATCATCGGGCGGTTTGCTCCTCGTTGGGCCGGCGCTGCAAATCCCAACGGGTCCCCCGAAGGGTCTCTTTATCGGAGTTCTTTTAAGGTATGCTGGATGGTGCATACAGGTGTGTGGAGGGGTTTTGGGTCCTCATAAGGGTAACCAGATGCATGCATAGTGGTTTAAAAATGGTGAAAGGTGGCCTAGAAAGGTAGTTCAATCTGGTAACACCCTTCACAGAATACAAGCCCATAAAAAGGGTATAATCCCAAGAGGCACAATGTACCTAAATAATGTAACGTGATCAACATGTTTCGCGCCTCTGATGCCGTAAGGGGCATTGGCGCTTCTTCAGGACCGTGATTTTAAAACATATATATAGTGAAGTGCACGTGAAGACATAAATAACAATAAAAGTAAGTACCCATGATACATGTCAGGGCGTGCCATTGTGCTGCTCCTGATCAAGACCTAAGACAAAAAAGAAAATGGAGAGTTCAAAGGATGTGCATTAGACTAGCTTAATCCAACATAGTGTGACACAATCGTGTGCACCACGTACCAATGATAAAGAAAGAGGGAGGTAAAAAGCACGAGACCAGTGGGAGATAAATGGTCTCCTTAAAGAACTCAGAATATGTGGGGCTGCCCAAGACCGTCTAGAGGCGGGCTAAATCACAGGGAGATCCTGGTAGTGGAAAGGATTAAATACCTCCAACGCCGTAATGCGCTGCATTACCACCTATGAGAAAACCGCTGGACAAACTGATTCCCAACAAAACACAGCCCATGGCTCCATAAAAAAGAGTATCTCTTTAGGTATTCTTACCTCCTTTTAAAAGCAGAGTTGCTCCAGTGACTGTAAACGTTGGACACCCGCACCTTGCCCGGCTGATGGGAAACACAATTAATATTGCCTTACGGAATTAAAAGTTTTTGCAAGACAATATTTGCTTTCTTTGAACACTGTTTTGCAATCTGTTGTCATGTAAATCTCTCAAACTCAGTGATACTTGCCAGCACATTACCGTCTGTAACGAAACTGTCCACAGATTTGTAATATTCTGAAGCCATAATAAAAACTTCCTCTCCCTTTAAATTGATAGTCTATAAGTTGACTCTGCTTGTGGCTCCTTTGCAGATAAAAGGTACATATATCCAATTTTTGTCTTTAGCACTTGAGTACATCACATCATGACCAGTGGTGAGCTTTTCCCAGTCAGTCTCTGTTTGACCACGTTCTTTGAAGCAGAACTACTGTGAGCTACTTTTCAATAAAGATAAAGATATGTAGGTAGGTATAAAGATAATATGCATAAGCACAGGATGTAATGTGCCGTTATTACAAATATTGAGTGTGAGGAGGGGATATGATGTCCATTCTCTCTCTAAAATGCTAATAATTTGCATATTATATTCTGCATATCTGTATGCATGGTTTATTTCATGCAATATCATCCTATCATGTGTATTTCTTTAAAAAAAAGTACTTAACCAAAACCAGATTGCAAAGAGTTGCATGTATATATGCAGTAAGGTGAAATCACCTTGAATAAAACTCCTGGCTGTTATAGGTGTTACCCTGTATACACTCGTTAGAAAATGCAAACAATGAGGCACTGAACAGCGGTTTTCTCACTGTAAATTTGCTGCTTCACTCGAATGTTAAACTCGTTAATGTGCGCTTATTAGTACGGGCGCTCTAAAGAAGTGTGCTTTTGGGCCACATTCATTAATTTATTTTCACTGGCATTGCATAAATATGTGGTGGTTGCTGAAGATGTAGAGTCTGTATAATGGGGGTCACAAAAACATGCACACGGCTAAACGGAGCGATTCTGCTGCCAGCGCCCAACGGAGCCTCAAGCACCACTCTTTGTGTATTCCAAGACCTGAGTGGCTGTATGGCAGCAGTTGATGTGCTGACTTCCACAGCTGCTGTCACTGAAATGTGTTCATGCTTGTGGCAAAAAAAACTCTCTACAATTCTTCTTGTGTGTTTTTTTTTATTTTTGTGTGTTTTTTGTGGACATAATGTTAACTTGAAATGCGTTTGTACCTGTGCGTTTCTTCTGCACGCATACTGAGCCACTGTAACTCCATCGTCAAGGAGCCTGTGTGTGTGTTTTTTTTTCTTGTTTGTTTCAGGTCACTAGTCCATCATCAGAACTTAATTAGAGGAAAAATAATTGTTTTCTAGTAGTTTCCTAGTGTTTTGTGGAATGTTGCTTAGGCGTCCGCTCTGTGTTCCATCGGAAAACACAGAGGGGCAGATTTACAATAACTGGCGCATCCCTGCATATCAGCAGGGATGCGCCAGTTATTTTGCGTCACGGCAGACACCTCTTGCGCCACCATGGATGCACCCCTTTTACAATGCGGCGCCGGCTCACCATGGGGCAAGAATAGACAGATGCGTGACGCATCTGCTGCCGTAAAGGTGACGCATTTCTGGAGTCGCGTCGCAAGTGTGACACAGCTCCAGCAAGGCTCGGGCTGCTCCTATGCCTAACATGCTGCGTCAATCCTTACGCCTGCTTCAAGCAGGGGCAGGGTTTTGACGCAGCATGGCCATAAAAGTGACTGAGTGAAATCTTGTAGATTTCACTCAGCCACTTTTAGAAGGCGTTCCTGCACCAGAACGCCCCCCCGCGCTGGAACACCCACATGTGGCGCAGGTCTTTACAACGTGACGCATCTCCCTAGATGCGTCACGTTGTAAATACCCCGCAGCATGGTGCTGGTTTTGCGCCGCCGCTGCGTCACAAAAGTGACGCAACGGCATCGCAAATGTGGCATACGGGGCTTGTAAATCTGCCCCAGAGAGTACACCAGACAAGGGAAATGCCAGATGTACCAAAGGGAATGCCAGGGAAAGCATGGGAGCTGCTACTCATGACTACCTGTCATTGACACCCATGCCTTGTTTCTTTCAACCAGTGTCAATTACATCAGTCTGTGTGTCTTCACATGGTTGTACTCACAGTAAGCTGTAACATGGTTGGCACGCGTGGCCATGCCTTGCTACTCTCCTTGCAACGCAGTTTTGTAGACTAGTCGTTGGCTATTTCTAGAAAACATGATACTTCATTTTTTTATGTGCATGGGACATGTAAGGAATAAATGTGGCAAATAAATGTCCCATGAGGTGATGGCTTCCTCCCACGTCCATCTTCTTGCACCAACTGCCTAAACTGGCGAGGTACGAGCGCACTCGTCCCTTTCCACTGTCTCACCATGCACTCTCACAGGCATCACATGGGGAGTAGACTAGGACACAACACATTTCCTTAACTTTAGAAACACAAGGAAACAGCCATTCATAAAAAGGCAAAGTAATAAAAACATCTATCATTTTTTTGGAGCAGACAGATCTGAAATACTAAGCCCCCATGAACTCTCTTTAATCACATGACGGAACTCAGAAACATCCATGACAGTCCTACAGACAAAACGTATTCATCCAGAGAAACCCTAAGCATGTCATCCTTCTAAAACTAATACTTATTTTTTATATTGGAAAATTATATGTTATCCAGATGGATTACAGCCATGCTCCATTCCCAAACTGCCACTCATACATCACCCAAGGAACCTTGACATTGCCCACTACAGTATGGTTTCAATACAGCAAAAGCTGATTTTAGTTGTTATATAGGTAGTACACTTCCTATTTTCGCAGGGCATCAACATGTTGATCTCCTGTGACAGTGGGGACATTAAAAGAGTAAAAGCTTTACACTCCAACACCATATCCGGGTAGACCGTAGCCATGCCCTGTTCCTATAGTGCCACTCATAACTCACACAACTAATATTCACAGTGACCATCGCACTGAGATATCAGCTCAACAAATGTCCATTTGATTGGGACATTAGCTAATACATCTTCCTGTTCAGCAGGGCATCAGCATCTCAATTTTACATATTGTGAAAGATTAAAAGAGTAACATCTTTACACTCTAGATAATACTGTGCCTTATGTAAAGTGTGCTTCTCAACCCTATCAGAGGGTAGGAGGGCATCAGACGACTGTAATGCTCATCAGATAAAATACACTTGCAGTGCTGTCACATAGCCCCTATTGAACTTCATACGCAGCAGCATAAGAACAATAACTCAACCATAGTCCACCAACCTTTGGACTTGTGCCAGCCTTTTTCTCTGGCATCCCACAGAATGCTTGACATCTGTACAATTTAGTTTGATTTCCACCAAGTCCAACATAAAGTTCTCATAGTTCTGATAGCGCGAACTGGGCCCTAATATTATTTTCTATAGTCTCTAATTCACAATCTATCACCATTTCCGTGCTAAATCTCTCTTCTTCTTCTCATGGATTGACCTTGGAACATATCGCATTATACCTTTACAACGCATACCATTACAACGCATACCATCACATTGCATTTAAGGTAAGTGTTGGATAGTGTAGGGGTAAAAATTACTATTCTAACACCAGGGGGTGCAACAGTGGGTTAAGTGTTGGATAGTGTTGGGGTAAGAATTACTATTCCAACTCCAGGGGGTGCAACGGTAGGGTAATTGTTGGATAGTGTAGGGGTAAAAATTACTATTCTAACTCCAGGGGGTGCAACAGTAGGGTAAGTGTTGGATAGTGTAGGGGTACTATGTGTTGTAATGGTATGTGTTGTAATGAAATGCGATGTAATGCCTGCGTTGTAGTGACATGCGTTGTAGTGTCATGCGTTGTAGTGACATGCAATGTAATGGATGCGTTGTAAAGGATGTTGCGGTGTAAGGACTGCGTTGTAATTGTAGTGCAATGTAATGACTGCGCTGTAAAGGTTGTTTCCCAAAACAGACATCTAAACCTTAAATATCATTAACAGTTTAAGTTTAGTCAATGATGAGACTTATATTGTAGTTTAAAAGCTATATTTCTCATTGAGATTGGTAAAGTTATTTTATTTATTTTTGTCTTTATTTCAGTTAGTTCATCGATCAAATAAGTTTAAAGAAATCTCATCAAAAAACATGGTTAGAATAAAGCATCAAATGATAAAGTACATTAAGCGTGTTCCACAAAGGAATAAGTTCCCTATTCTATAGATTAGGATCCGGGCTTTAGCTTTCTAGAACCCAGGAAGAGTTCGGGTTCAAGAAAAAGAGTGAATTTCATGGAGCATAAAGCTTCAGGGCCAAATTAGAGTAGCAGAACTACCCATAGTTCAGTAGTTCAAAAGACTCAGCTGAATCTCAATAAATCCAAGTGAATCAACATACAGTTGCAGTAGCAGTCTGTCAAATCAAATAGCAGAGTAAGTCTGAAAGGGGACAGCAGCAGTAGTAGCCGCAGCCATCAAGGGTCAGGTCAGAGTAAGTCATCCCAAAAATCTGACGTGACTACCTAGGAACACACACTAATATAAAAGTGAAGAAACATGTTGAAAACATTGTAACAGGTTTCTTCCTCCACAGACCTTTATATCAACACGGTTATCTACAGACAGTCTTGCGTAGTTAGATTCTGGAAACATCAGGCTTGGTTCCCATAAGCCTTAAACACCAATCGACCTTCTACATCTCGACTTTTTTCGCTGCTAGAACAATGAACTACTTACTGAAAGGCAAAATCACTGTTAGGTAATGCATTCTTTATACTATGAATCAAGCATTATTGTTTATAATGCACAAGGTATTCCATTCAAACTTTACATGAAAAATGAAGGTCATGACATTCAAGAATACAATGTTGCTTATGAAAATAATACATTTGTTAAACCAGAATATTCTGTAATTATGACATCTGTAGCATGCTACTTTAAGGTGAAGCTCCTAAATCACATTGTGCACATTTCAGCAATATTAAGTTAACTTTTAGTTAAGGAAAGCTTGCTTCGTGGCCTTTCCTTGGCCTACATGGATAACTATATCTGCCTGTTGGGAATAAGCACATTTTAAATATGTGTCAGGTCAACGTTAAGATTACACTCTTAATTGTACATTTAGCTTTCTGAGTTAATTAATTTTCATTCTGATTAATGGACTCTATTTGTTCCAAGCCACAAAATAATAATACATTTTCATTCTGAGCTATCTTTTTTCCCCTCAGCTGCCTCCCATAAGATTTAAATGTTAGAGGAAACCAATTTTATTCGATCCAAAATGAAGGCTTGCTTCGACAGTGGTTCAAAATGACAAAAAAGAGACCGGATCTGAGAATAACAAACCAACAGATGAGATGACTGCTTAAACCAGATTAGAGAACAGCAGGTAGTTTATCCTTCCACAACAACTTTTACTTCAAAAACTGACTGCAACACATATAGATAGTTATGATCTCCACTGCACACAGAGCCGCACTTTTGTACTTCACCTTGTGACCCCATGAGCTCACAATCATGCTGAAGTTCTGAATGCATACAAGACTGCAGCACCAACCATGCAGACCTCCTTCACTCATGCATACAATTTGGGGGAGATCATTGCTAAGAGACTCGTTGAACAAAGGTACCAGCAGCAAGCAAATGGACAACAATCCCAGTAGTAAATAGAAAGAAACATTTTACAAACTGAAATAATATGTGACAGACATGAACTCTTTAAGCAGCTTTCTAGGCTCATCTGACACAACTGTCCCATTTGTCTAGTGCATTGCTCACTCTTGCTTGACAAAGAGTTGACTAAAATGAAACAGAGTTACATCAATCAAATCAAATCTTTATTTATTTCTGCCATAACAGGCCATAACAATTAACAGCGTAGTATAAAACACAACTCACAGTTAACTCTGAGATCACATAAGATGCAAATACAGACAATCCATTAAAATCCGTTATTTAAAAAGATATAAATGATCATATGTTCAAGCAGTACTTTCCTACAATTTCATGATAGAGCCATTCAACTAAGCGATAAGCCAAACCAATATACTACATTATAGCGCACGTAGTGCATAAAATGGATGGTAAAGGGAATTTAAGTGCTGTTAGTTTTATGATCATAAATGCAAATGCATAGTGCGTGCTTCAAAGTGGCCCCCTCGAGCAGTCAACCTTTTGTTTCACTAAATTGCCAACAATTAGTGAAATAGCTCAGAAAGGACTGTGTAATGTACATTTATAAAGTCAGGCTAGGGGAAGTCTTATTTGGTTCAAAACTATTATAGGCGTAAGAATGTTAAAAAACTTATGGTAATAAAGTGCGAACCTGCCCTGAAAAATTGGCCCACAAAAGGATGCCCCTCAGATGGTTCACCTATTATAGCACTTATAGACAACAAGAAAATTGCTTTCATAAAAGGGAAATCTTTGAATATCTCAAAGTGCAAATGCGTTTATGCTTCCCTCAGGAATGACCCTTCAGACAGTCAACATAGAGGCACTAAATTTAGAAGAAAAAAGGGTGTTTCTACATTAGAATATCTCAAAAGGACCACATAGTTTGTTTTGTAACATGACTCTAGGGACATGAAGTACAAGTGCAATAGACGTGCCCTCAGAGTTAGCCCAAGGTTTGTTACTGCAACATAGGTCTAAAGAGAGTTTTAAAAATAATGGTTTTTGTACTATGGATCTATGAGGGTGTTAAGTAGAATCAAAATAACACTTTGTTAAATCATTGCAAGGACTTCCCGTACATAAAGCGCAGGTGTGCTGCTCCTGCCGCCAATAGTAACCCCTTTGCACAAGTAACATTATTTTAACATTGGAAACAAGGAAACATCTTCTTTTCCAGTAACTTGTCTCAATAGACCACAGTTATGGGTTATTTCAATATTAGGCCAGGAAAAAGTCTGTTGAGCTCGTAACAAGTTCTTGCTTTGGGCATTGTAGAAACTTTGAAGTTCAAATATTGTTTTTGGATAAACGCAGGCTTTCCTGGGCTCATACTCTTGATTTGCTGATGTTATACTTGAGAAAAAGAAAATACTATTTCCGAATACTTAACGTATGGTAGCACAGCAGGAGGAAATGGGTTAAAGTTTGCAGGCATCCCAGGGAACACAGGCACAGGCCTGCTCCCTTGACAGGTTTTGTTGACCATCTTTTAGTTACTGATGCCACTGCCAGTATGTCCAGTCGGAATTTTAAATAGACAGTTCTCTTTTCCACTGGGAAGATTTCTTCCAGGAAAGATTCAAATTCGCAGTGGATCACTGACATAATATCGACTACCAAAATATAGACCTACCAAAATATCGATGACAAAATATAGAATGCATAAATATCGAATTCCTATCTACAAACAGGTAAGTACAAAAATATCGAATCAAAAATATCGTTGTAAAAAAACTATAGTTAGTCAAAATATCGAATTTTTTTAAATGTCTTAAAAGTAATGTAAAAATAATAAAATAATAAATATAATTAACTAAAACATATTTAAAAATACTTAAATAACCTTAAAAATAATAAATAATTAATGTAAGTTAAAAAAACAATAAACATATTTTTATTTTTTAATAGATATATATTAACGTAATATTAATAAAAAATAATCAATATTTTTACCGTAGGATAGCGGCAGGTTAAAATGTACCATTACCACTCCAATGAGTGCAACAGTAGGAAAAGCGTCAGATAGCGTAGGGGTAAAAATTACTATACCCACTCCAAAGAGTGCAACAGTAGGGAAAGCGTTGGATAGCGTAGGGGTAAAAATTACTATTCCCACTCCAGAGAGTGCAACAGTAGGGAAAGCGTTGGATAGCAGGAGGGTAAAATGTACTATTCCCACTCCAATGAGTGCAACAGTAGGGAAAACGTCAGATAGCGTAGGGGTAAGAATTACTATTCCCACTCCAAAGAGTGCAACAGTAGGGAAAACGTTGGATAGCGTAGGGGTAAAAATTACTATTCCCACTCCAAAGAGTGCAACAGTAGGGAAAGCGTTGGATAGCGGGAGGGTAAAATTTACTATTCCCACTCCAGTGAGTGCAACAATAGGGAAAGCGTTGGATAGCGTATGGGTAAAAATTACTATTCCCACTCCAAAGAGTGCAACAGTAGGGAAAGCGTTGGATAGCGGGAGGGTAAAATTTACTATTCCCACTCCAGTGAGTGCAACAATAGGGAAAGCGTTGGATAGCGTATGGGTAAAAATTACTATTCTCACTCCAAAGAGTGCAACAGTAAGGATAGCGTTGGATAGCGTAGGGGTAAAAATTACTATTCCCACTCCAAAGAGTGCAACAGTAGGGAAAGCGTTGGATGGCGGGAGGGTTAAATTTACTATTCCCACTCCAGTGAGTGCAACAATAGGGAAAACGTTGGATAGCGTAGGGGTAAAAATGACTATTCCCACTCCAAAGAGTGCAACAGTAGGGAAAGCGTTGGATAGCGGGAGGGTAACATTTACTATTCCCACTCCAGTGAGTGCAACAATAGGGAAAGCATTGGAGAGCGTATGGGTAAAAATTACTATTCTCACTCCAAAGAGTGCAACAGTAAGGATAGCGTTGGATAGCGTAGGGGTAAAAATTACTATTCCCACTCCAAAGAGTGCAACAGTAGGGAAAGCGTTGGATAGCAGGAGGGTAAAATTTACTATTCCCACTCCACTGAGAGTGCAACAATAGGGAAAACGTTGGATAGCGTAGGGGTAAAAATTACTATTCCCACTCCAAAGAGTGCAACAGTAGGGAAAGCGTTGGATAGAGTAGGGGTAAACATTACTATTCCCACTCCAATGAGTGCAGTAGTAGGGAAAATAATAATCTAATATTTTTTTTAAAATAATTTAAATATTAATACCAATACAAACATTATTAAAATTAGTTACCAATCACAAAATATTTAATAATCAATTAATTATAAATACCAATAAATATTGTTTTTTTAATGATTTACCTATTAATAATTAATTAACAACCAATTAATTTTCAATACCAAAAATGAATAAATACAAATAATACCAATTAATAATTAATTAATAGTAAATTAATTATCAATATACAAACATAATTTCAATAATTTATTGTTTACAATTAAATTGCTTCCCACCATATTCCCCTATAAACCCACAACCCACTACAAATAATAAATTAAAACAATTAACATAATTATCAATTAAACAATTAATAAACATTAATTACCAATTAATACAAATTAATTACCAATTAATAATGAATTAACAGTAAATTAATTATCAATACACACAAATATTTTCAGTAATTAATTAATTACAATTAAATTACTACCCACCATATTCCCCAATAAACCCACAAGCCACTACAAATTATAAATTAATACAATTAGCATAATTATCAATTAAACAATTAATACAAATTAATTACCAATTAATACAAATTAATTACCAATTACTAATTAATCAACAACCAACTAATTTTCAATACCAAATATTGATAAATAATACAAAATACCAATTAATAATTAATTAACAATAAATTAATCATCAACACACAAAAATATTTTCAATAATTAATTAATTACAAATAAATTACTTCCCACCATATTCCCCAATAAACCTACAACCCACTACAAATTATAAATTAATACAATTAGCATAATTATCAATTAATAATGTATTAACATTTAATTACCAATTAATAATTAATTAATACATTAATTATCAATACCAAGAAATAAAAATAAATATTTACTTAATTACTATTAAATTACTTCCCACCCTATTCCCCTATAAACCCACAACCCGCTACGGAATTTAATTACGCAAAAATTTAATAACATAAAATTCATTACTTTAAAAAAATTAAACATACATTACAAAAACTAATATACACTTTTAACACATATACTAACATGCAAAACACTTTTAAAAAATCGATATTAATAAAAATTCGATATTTTTCAATGCCTATATTATGTACTTCGATATTACTTACCTGCAATTCGATATTTTTAACAACTATATTATGTCCATTCGATATTATGTCCATTCTATATTTTAGACTCGATATTTTGTCCATTCGATATTTTTTTTTCGATATTAAGACTGTTCACAGTTACCAATATGCCTACATAACCAAATCAAGGCTAGCCTTTGTAATAGTTTACAGATACAGCCAGAGGTCTTCCAGTTCAATATCGTGAAGGACATTTGATATATGGGCAAACCATGGAGATGAATGGCAGTTTTGATTCATCATAATATTATATATTGTGGATCTGTATGAGGAAAGCTCCTCTTTGGACCAAATGTGGATCCAATACTTTACTTGAGCTAATGCAATGTAATCCTCAATTTTTTCGATATCTTAATCTGGTCTCAAGGTATCCATTGGTATCCGACGTCCAAGTGCAGTAGCCATTGTATGAAGTTGTTTTCGGTGATTTTGATCGATGGCGTTTTTCTATACCCCCAGATCTCTGAGATATATGTGCTCACTGCCCTAGCTTTCATTTTAAATGCCAACATTGTTGGGCCTACTGAACGATTTCTTCATGCTTTTGCGACACTCAGCACAGCTCCAGTTTGCTGAGCCATAAAGGTGGCATTCTTAGACAACTGTGGGCCCAGAGAAGATTGCAGTCCAAATGACTTTCCATGTAATCATAGGTGCACCCATGATACAGAGGCTTGGTATAGACCCTAAAGGTCACTCTCAAGTTGGTATTTTGGTTAAGGATCATGTACTTTGTATCTCCAGCATTGATGGTGAGTCTTCTGGTGGCACAGAACAACTCAAATCCTGCCAGAAGACGGTGCAGTGATAGTTTTGTTCTGGCCTTTAACACCACATCATCTACAAAGGGTAGTATTGTAATCAACTCTTTGTTCATTTTCGGCATGTCTAGATCAAGGTTCGTTAATGATTTCACAACGTCATTTCTATACCAATTAAATAAAGTTGGCACAAGTATATAGCCTTGCCTGACACCCAATTCTATTGAGATCCCAACGGTGGAATCGCTTCTTGTGCTGTACTTCACCCAAGTTGTGTACCATAGTGCAGTGCAATTAATAGCTTTAATAGCTTTTCCGAAACTCCCAACTCCTTTAAGATTTGCCACAGTGTAGGACAATCAACACTATCAATTGGAGCACGATGAATACCACGTTTAAAGGCAACATTTTAAGGGATATATATATTATTAGCAGATGAGATATAATCTGATTACTTGGTCCACTGTACTCTGGCCTCTCCTGAAGCCTACTTGGTATGGAGATATTAGATCTTTATCTTCCAGCCACTGGTCCAAGCAAGATAATAACAGTTTTCTGAACATTTTACCCAATCCATCAAGCAGTGAAATTGGTTGATGATTCTCCGGGAGATCTCTGGGCCCTTTTTTCTATAGTGGCAGTTATTGATTTTCTCCATGAGAGTGGAATCTCCTCATGGGACCAGATGTTATTTAGCAATCAAGTTAGTACAGATGACCCTGGCTTTATGCTGCTTTTGAGCTTGAATAGCTTGAACAACTTCCTTTTCGCTAAATTCATCAGTTAACCCCAAGGTCCAATAATGGAAGGAAGCACTAGCAGGACGGTAAATGGTTAAAAAGTTATTCATCCAGAGTTGAGGACTTATATTCAGTTCCAAATTCTTCAGTGGTCCTTCACAACCCCATCTTATGATCTCTCAGAATGTCTTGTTTTTTAGCGTTATTGTATCCAATAGAGTTTGCCAGAGCTTTTGCGAGTAGTATTTCATTTTGTGCCATATCAGATGTTTATACTGCTTTCTGGTGTTGAGGAGAAACTGTTTACTGTTGTTAGACACGTTTCGGTTCTTTAGGGCTGATGATAATAGTCTTTTTAATTTTAAGTATTCCACATCATACCATTCCACACAGTCTGTAGAGGAGTAGTTAGATGAAGCATGGATTTTTTTTTCTGATCGCAGCCTTCTCTACCAAAAGTTTTACACATTTTTTCAATTGTAACCCCCCTGCTTCTGTGTCTATAGTTAGAATCAAGGTTTGCAGGATCACCCATTTATTGACTAGAAGTGTAGATCTTTGGATCACATTTCATTGTCATTGATGTCAACAATATTCTTCTCATTTTGTTTCAGGGCAATGTTTTGGCCACCTGCAAGTTGATTTAATTTAAATTTAAAACCAGAAGAACTCAGGATTGGGTGCTCGTATTAAAAGGTAGAGGTTCATGATTAATTTTGATCCTGTCATGAACTCTCATATCGACAAAAAGATGGCATCCTTCAATGGAATTCTCCATATAGTCAGTGGTACTTAGCCTATAACCACCTCTAAAAGTGAATTTTGGAGGCTTGTCTCATGGAGTTGAACCGTTCAGTTGGTGCATGTTTCCCTCAACTAGAGATCCAAAGATAAATTTGCCTTTCTTGTACTCCTGCAATACACTTTGGAGGGTAAGGGGGTGTTTCATACGCTATCTTCATTGATTATCATCAATTATCGTGTGAATCAGCATTAAGAGGTGCATTTTTTAATTGAAGTCACATTACTCAACCTATCCATTACTGTTAAATGAATATGGAACACATCCTATCTAGCAGCAGGTGGAAGATTTCGCCAGAGTGCGAAATATGATGAATCCATAGGTGATGAAATTTTGCATGTAGTACGGATTTGCTAAGAATTTTGCAAATGTTCTCCACTGAGTGGAATATCATGGGATTGCACGTTCTTTGCAGAATTTTGTTTTTTTCCAGGAGGGATCTCCTGAACATGAAAGAGTACCAGGAAACACTGAAATTTTGCATGATTCAGACCGATTTCACCATATATTTAGCAGATTCAGAAAAAAGTGAAACAATGAATCAATTAATTCTTTTACTTTTGCATTCTGGGTAGAAAATGTCCACTCCTAATACTGACTGATGGTCTTGACAGCTTCTGTCTATTGCATCTGCCTTAATCTGTTGTTACTGATTGTATGGCAAAAGTAAGAATCATGCAGTAAAGTGCATCACAATTTCGGAAGGTTAAATCACCCACCAATTAAAGTTGTTGTCAAAATTTGTCTTTACAGGTGGGAAAAAAAACGTAGGGGAATATTTACATGCCCATTGCGCCGCCAGTGCGTCACTTTTTGTGGCACACAGGCGGTGCTGTGTGGTGCTCCGTTTTACAAGGACATGTAAACCCACCTGTGTGGTTTTTTGTGTGTGTGGCTTTTTGTGTGCTTGTAAATACGGCCCCTTCTCACGCAGCACTTTGCTGGCAAGGGGTTGTTCCATGGGTGTTGCTGTGGGTGTTCCCACGCAACACCCATGGATTCTGTCTCATTCCCGGATTTACAATGTTTTGTAAACCTGGGAATTGGTCAGAATCCTACGCCTCCCTAGGGAAGGCATAAGGAGGCTCAACAAGGAAAAATAGTTTTATTTCACATTTTTCATCTTTCTGAGCGTGCTGCATTCTGCAGCACACATAGAAAGAGGAAAACACCTCTTGTGATTGTTTTTGTGCAGGAAGGTGTCTCTTCCTGCACAACAACAATCATGCCCGCAACTCGGCACCCTTTATGGTGCAAGGGTGCCTGCGTTTGACGCATGGCGTGCCAGCTCAAGGATACGTCATGTTGTTTTAACTAAGAAGCATCCCTTTGTTTTAGAAGTAAAGCAGCACAGCCAAATGGCTTGCTGCACCACACTGCGTTACTTCCTTGTAAATATGGCCCTTGGTATTTAATTCCAAATGAATTATACATTTAAAAAAATCTTTGCACAAATATAGACTTGTGGAGAATAAGATGTGCTTTAGTTACCTGAGGAGTAGTTACTAGCCTGTGTATGAAGTTGAGAGAAGTGAATAGAAGTAAAAGTCACCATGGCTTAGATTCACAAATGTTCATGCAACACAGTACACCAAGAAAGTTTGCTGCACTGCGCTGTGCAAAGGGAGAAAGAAGTGCAAACCCTTAACTACAAAGATTGGCCTGCCGCTGCTGTGATCTCTTGTGCTGCAGTCAGAAAAGTACACTATTCGAGTGTAAAATACATTTTGTGCTGGAAAGTAAATGCAGATGTGTTGCTCTGCGTGACTTTGCGATATTGGCCAAGCGGCAGTGTATCTGGTCCACTATTGGTAGGCATACTCACTTGATACTATTGCTGGCTACTTCCATGACCTCACCTACCCACTTTGTAATTATTTTTTGGGACCTGATTCATCACACAACTAATCTCACTAAGTAATTTTCACTGTCTCTTCTACTTCCAATTTGTCACAACTCCATTATTACAACAAATAATCAAAATGTGGTTGTATACCAGAATTTGTCCATGAATCTAGATTTCAGTTCTTTACTTTGTGTCACAACCTGGCAGAAACTGTGCAGTGAAAATACCACATATTGATAGCTTTGGTGCTCATATGGCAATAATTCCTCTGGAATTACAATGATATCCTGTGAAAGATGTGTAACCTGGAATGGAGAGGTAATACCACATGAGGTAACTACCAAACACAATTGGTATTTACCGGTTGTGGTGTTACCTCCCAAAATAGCGGAGCACACAGAACACTATATTTTGTGCCATTTCTTTGATAGTTGTGATTTGGTATCATGTTGTTACAGAAGCATGGCACATCCTTCCAGGAACTAAGATGCTGGCACAATGTATAAAAACAATATAACTCGTTATAATTACAAAATAAAAAAAAGAAAGAAAAAGTGATATTACTTTCTGTTGCGAACAAATGTATTCTCATGAGGTAACACCAGGCTTCTTCTTGACAGGACTCAGAAGCATGCAGTCTAGCTGTCAAGACTGAGTGGCTGGGAATTAGGAGAATGCGAATATATTGCCAGTAGGTGAGTGACTTACTTCTTCCTGAATCTCACGCTGTTTGCTTCTTTGTCTAAATACTACTGCATTTATAAAACCATGAAAAATATCACATTCATTAAATATACACTTTTACAGTTAAGGACAAATACCGGGGAAAGTACAAAACCAACAATGAATTTGACTTTCATATCAGAGTTCTTCTATTCAACCATTCTTTCACAACATTAATTAGTCTCGTTTCTTTATTATAAAAGAAACATTTGGAGAGGAGCTCTACGATAGGATTCAGCACTGATGTGTCAAATTTCCGGGGACTTTTCTCATTAAAGATGTTCTCTTTTTGTAGTCCAAGTTAAAGGCTGAAGATGAAAAATTGCACCAAGCTATTGTTTCGCTCCACATTTTGCATGTCAAGATTGGACATGTTGCTTCCTCTGTGTCATGGAAGAGCATTTTTTTGAAAAATTACAATCTGCCCATGTAAATTAAGTTTCATTATTCATTTTATTTCCGAAATTAAAGTGGATCGGACTCTCTGGTTGACGGAGCTAATTCCAGATCTGTGAAAACGTGTAGCTTTGTGGTGAAAAAAAATAAATTACCTGCGGTTTTGATTATTTTGTAGCATGTTTTTCTGAGCAATGAAACGTTTTTATCAGTATGTTTTCCTCTTTTCTTTAAGTGCAATTTTGTGATTATATTAGTTCCTTAGTAAGTTCAATAACACCTTTACGTATTTCCTTTTACTGTAGAATAATGAATGATAGGCGGGTACTCACCAGCCATCAATTTGCTGCTAGACTGCAAAATAACATGCAAAATTGTGACCTCAGATACCTTGTCAACAGATGTAAATGAATTTGAAAAACTTTCTTATCTAATGTATTTGGTCGATGTCCAAGGCAGATTTCGACCCGTTTCATAAAATTCTTCAAATTCTGAAAAAAACGGGAAGTGAATTTATTTTGTCTATCATACTTAAGCAGGAGGAACCGGCTGCAGAAATATGTAATTGAATTGCAAGATGTATAGCCATTGGTACATGTTCCTGATTCACCCTCTACATCAGAGGTCTTATAACATATTTGCTACGAGCCCCCAAACCAAGCGGCATATTTACAAGGGGATATCGCCTTAGGGATGTTCTGTTGGCAATATGCCCTTCTCCATATTTACAAAGCAGTTTTAAGCCACTTTTTGTGACTTGAAGCCGCCTTGTAAATAAGGCCCCTTTACACGCATCATTTAGCGTGAAAGGGGCGTGCAATGGGTGTTGCTGTGGGAGTTTCACCACAGCACCCCTTGCTTTTGATGCTGCTCCAGATTTACAAGGAGGTGTAGATTTGAGGGAGCAGCAAAAGCTAATGCCATGCAAGAGCAGGCGTTAGAATGGTGAAACGAGGAGAAATACTTTTATTTCCCCTCGTTTTTGTTTTTTCTATGTGTGCTGCAGCACACATAGAAGTAACAAGTTCCCATTAGTGATTGTACCTTCCTGCATATAAACAATCATTCCCTGCAACGTACCCTTGAACTATGGTGAAAGGGTGCCTGCGTTGGTGCTAGGCATCTAATTTTAGCATCAGCGCCAGGACAAACACAGGGGTGCTCTGTATTCTTGTGAATATGGCTCATCCCTGCGTTTTTAAAATGTCGGAGCGCGGCCCTGCCAAATTTGGTGCAGCTGACTATGCACCCAAATGTTTTAGGGTTGGGCCTCCCTCCCAAACCTCATGGCAAGGAACTGAGCAGGGCAGGATTGGTAAGAGAGTGTGGGGATTATGAGAGAAATTCAGGAGTATTTTTCTGCAACCAATAATCCACACTAATGAGAGAGTTATAAAAAAAACAAATGCATCAATGAAAATAGAATTTACCAAAAAACACTGGCCTATTGCAGCTGCACTGAGGATAGCTAAGGTTCTATGAAGCAGGTGGTCAACGAAGAAAAAATAACCCCCACACCTTGCGCCCCACCCCTTTCCACAGCATGGTTGTCCCGGGCCCTAATGATAGCAGGGAAAATACCCCATAACTATTTTGTGAATTAAGACAGCCATAACTGGGATGCCGTGGGAACATTCCACCAGTGGGCCCTAGTGTTACTGCACTTGCTACACTAATATATGCTAATATGTGAAGCAGTTTGTCCCCTTTGTCTTTTTCTAAAAACAGAGGAGCAGATTTACAAGAACTGGCACATCTCTGCATATTGAGAAGCACCAGTTCATTTGTGTGATGGAAAAATAGCCTTGCGCCACCATGGATGAATGCAGCGCATCGTGGTGCAAGGACGGACAGATGCGTGATGCATCTTTTGTCGGAAAGGCAATGCATTGCTGGAGTTGTGTCATAAGCACGACGCAACTCCAGCAATGGTCAGGAATGCCTATTCAGAGCCATGCTGCGTCACTCCTTATGCCTGCTTCAAGCAGGTGCAAGGTTTTAACGCAGTGGCATCGTAAAAGTCACTCAGTGAAATCTTGTAGATTTCACTTAGTCGCTTTTATGAGGTTTCCTTGCGACAGAACGCCCACCCTGCATGCATTATACCTGATGCAGGTATAATGTAGCGCAGGGCTTTACAACGTGATGCATCTCCTTAGATGTGCGATACTGCGTTACAGGATTTGTCACTTCTGAGACCTTCTGCATTTGCATTGGACCAGAATCTCTGGTTTTGCAATGATGCAATGTACTGGACATAACAAGAAGGGGCAGTTACCATCAGTACACCAACGGGTCTCTACATACAATGACCACGCTGTAACGTGAGCGTTATACACTTACAGGTTTCATTAGCAGCACGGCACGAGAGCTGAATTACTATAACCAGAGATTGGAGTGTGTCCCTCCAGGGGATAAACTCGGATCACAGATCGGAGTTACTTGCACTCCCAAGGATAAACTCGGAAGACAGGTTGGAGTTTCTTGCACTTCCAAGAACGAATTCGAAACACATGTTGGAGTTACTTGCATTCCAAGGATAAACTCGGAACCCAAGTTGGAGGTTCATGCTTATATCAAAGAATCTGAAGTGCTTTCTCTAGGCACTACTGTTCATCATAGAAACACGAAGCTAAAGTCTTTAGTCCTTGTGCAATCACAGTTCTAGGGCCAAGGTTGCAGGAAGGGTCCGGAGTATAAACACACAGGAAGCGCTGGAGTAAATCACAGAGAGCGTATGGAGGAAAAGTCTATAGTCATTGAAGACAGGGGTACTCAGACTACTTGCTACTGTGGGAGGATTAGTGTGCACTAACCTGATATTAAGTACTTAGCCTACTCCTTCCACTTGACTGAAGTTCGAAGTAGATCTAAAGACTTTGACTCAGGGAGTCGCGGGGGTCCAGAGTAGCTGTTCAGGAGGGAAAGAGGAGGAAGACATCGAGGGAGTTGGAGCCACGGGAACCACTGGTTCACTTAGACTTGAAGGAGACTGGAGCGCTTCTCAGTTCCAGTTGGATTCTTCAGGTGAGTGGGAAGGGTGAAGCTTGTTCCGCAGAGATCGAGGCCAAGCAATGACTTGGGGTTGGGTGGGGTTTATATACATTCTTGAAGGCTCAAAAGATGTAGCTAGATCAAGGTTGCCATGTTGGGCACATGGCCATCTGGAAGGTTCTTGAACCTTTGAAGAAAACACAAGTTAGTACTCTCACTTTGACCTTACAGAATGGGCAGGTGCAACTTGATGATCGGAACCAAATTACAGTGAACTAATGTATCCTTTTCGCTCCAACGTGCATAGTTGAAAACAACACTAAGGCCCCAGTAACAGCAGGAGCAAGGCTTGCCATTGGCTCCTAGGATCCTGGGGGAAGCTTGAAGGGATTCAATGGAAAACAATACCAAGGCCCTAGTAACAGCTGGTGCAAGATAATCTATTGGTTCATAGGTTCTTGGCGATGCTTGCAGGGACTCAAGTGTAATTTAATTATGGGCCTTGGTTAACATCATTCATGGTATCATAGCGTTCCATAAAGCGCAACAGGGGTAATGCAACATGAGCCCTCTGCATTAGACCACTACACAGGGGGCGCAGGAAGGGGTCATGACAGAATGGATGAAGAGGGGATAATGACAGTTTTCCCCTGCAAGGAACGAGCTACATGGCGTGGTTTGTCTGGGTAACGGGCATGGGACGAATGAACCAGGTGAAGAGCATGAACATCGCTGGATGGTTCCCAAGACTGCTCTTCAGAGCAATACCCTTTACCAGCAATCAAGTAAAATAAGCATCCATTCTCATGATTAGAATAAAGGATTCTCTGTATCTCGAATTCCAAATGACCATCCAGTGTTATAGGTGAGGGAGTTAGAACAGGATGGGTGTGGGCACACTAGGGCTTTAATAGGGATAAATAAACAGGTATATCTTCTGGCAACTGTATGTTCACAGCTACAGAGTTAATGATCTATTCATATCTGAGTTGCAGATTCCGTGGCCCCTGTAATCACAGGTGTTTAGTGGACAGTCAAACTTGGTCTCAACCTTGTACCTGGTTGTTGTTATCAATGTCTGTTAACATGTTTTACCATAATCAACTTAGCCTGATGCAAGTATGATAACACCTGCTGTTGTGAATCAGCCAGATGGTTCACAAAGTCTTGTATGTAAAGTACATTTTCCGAATACAGTATAGCATTTTCGTGTAACATATGTTGATGCATACCAGTTAAACAATAAAAGGGGTACATTAAAGTGGCTGAATGCTGTGAGCTATTGTAAACAAATTCAGCAATGGGTAACAAGAATTCCCAGTATAGGTCAATAGACATTGCAGTGTCTGTTCCAGAACCGTTTACCTGCCCCGTCTGCCCAGCATTTTGTGCGTGATAGGCAGATGAGAATCAAGCATCAATGTCCAATAATGTGCAAAGACTGCACCAAAATTGTGAAATGAGTTGCACATCCACATCAAAAATGATGGCTGAGGGGAGTCCGTGCAACCGCATGATTTGTTGAACAAACAGTTTTACAAGGGTCTTGGCAGAGGGTATTTCTTTTAGGGCAATAAAATGCTCCATCTTGGAAAAAAGACCTACTACCACCAAAATGGTTGTATAGCCATTGGAGTTGGGGCAGTCAGTAATAAAGTCTATGCTTATGGTATGCCAAGAATGTGGGGGCACTGGCAAGATTCATATATAGCCTGCTGGGGCAGAATGGGAGGCCTTGTTTTGCAAACATATTGGGTAGGTCTGAACATAGTCATGCACATCCTTGGACAATGTGTGTCGCCAGTTCCATTGCTGAGAGTTTGTTAAGGTCTTTTGGATATTTGGATGACCTGCTAATCTCAAACTACTTTCGGCCAGGCCCTCCTGTCATGACACCAGGTTAAGACTTCCTCTCTTAATTCTTTTGTGGGGACATATAAGGTGGTACCATGGTAAGGAAGCTCATTGGGGACATGATTATGATCTCCAGTCACCGAAAAGTTTATTTCTTCATGACTCATACTCTGCCTAACTCTATTCAATAAGGGCCCTGGGCCACAGATACCTTAGATGTGCTTTGAGCTTACAATGTTCTGTGGTGTCTGTCGTCTGTCCTAGAATGTCCTGGTTTGTGTAACCCCATCTAGATAGGAGATCGGCCTTAATCCGCTGTGTGCCTGGCGGAACATTATGTCACCATTCTTAAAAGCATAATTTAATGGCCAATAACTCTCGTTCAGCAACTGTGCAATTCTGCTCTGCTGACAATAATCTTTTGATCATTTAATACGGTTACCTGTTCTTTGCCTATCAACCGGCTAGAGAGAATCGGCATTAGAGATGCAGCTCTCCCCATCCTTAACTCCTTTCTATCAAACAGAGAGGAGGTGGTTGAATTTGGTGATTTCACCTCTTCACCTTTCTCCATCCCGTGTGGGGTGCCCAAAGGATCATCCTTAAGCCACACGCATTTCAACATCGATGTCACCCCTCTGGCTAAACACATTCGGTCCTATGGCTTTTCGGTTGTCTCCTACAATGATGACACTCAAATCGTTGTGTCAATTACATCTAATGTCGATGAGGCTGCCAACAAGTTTAATAACTGCCAGGCACATATTGTAACTTGAATGCTGGAGAATTATCTCAAATTGAACTCCAAGAAGACAGAGGTACTCCTTTCCAGAAATAATACTACATTCTAGAATACTTCCTAGTGGCCCTCCAACCATGGCCCTCTTCCAACACCTGTTCCGAAAGTTAAGAACTTAGGAGTGCTATTTGATAGTAAGTTTTGCTTTTATGAGCAAATTAATCATGTTACCTCTTCTTGCTTCTATCTGCTCAGGATCTTGAAAAAGGTTTTACCGGCATTCTTTTGGATCTGCAGAAAATGGTAATCGTGGCTCTTCTCCTTCCCAAAATTGATTATTGCAACACGCTGTATTTGGGCATACAGAAGTGCTTGTTGCTAAATCACAATCTCTCCAAAATGCTGCAGCACATATAATTTTGAAAATCCCAAACCTCAGTCCTTTCCCTCAGAGAATCTTCGGCCTTCATTGGCTGCCTGTCTGCAGTAGGGTTAAATGTAAGGCTCTTTGCCTGGTTCATAAGGTGCTCCACAAGACTAGCCCTCTATATTTTCAAATAATATTCTTTTGGCATGGTCTCAGCCATGATCTTAGGTCAAGGTCAGCCACCAAAGTATTGACCATTCCAAGAATCAACAAAGTAAGATGGGGAGGCAGAATTTTTTATTTTTCTGACGGTAAGCTTTGTAACACCATGCACCTTTACTTAAGATCTCATCCTAACCTGACACATCTCAGGAAAATGTTAAAAAAGCCTGTCTCTTCTCAACACTTTCTAAGTAGATTTCTATCTTTTGGCTTCTCCTAGGACGCAAGCTACATGACACCATTTGACATTCGCACACTTTTATAAACCTCTACTTACTTACTATAAAAAGGGCAACTAGGTGCATGTGACTTGTTCTTCTGTCACACTTTGATAACATACCTCCCACAGCTACCTGGGAAGTATCTGCCTCCACAAGGGAAGGCTCCATGGGGTCTGGATGTTTAAGTGCCCGGGCCATAGTGAATCTCTCCTTGAATAAGTGAAAGGTATCATTGGACTCCTGGAACCACTCAAAAGGTACCTTCTTTCTATCCAATTCGGCAAAAAGAGAATGTTCTGTCTCAGGCTCCAAGGAAGCGTAATCATGACGGCAGGGAAGTGTTGCGCCCGGAATCAAGTCTATGCTGCAACCAATTTCCCTATGAGGAGGTAGTTGTGTATCCTTTTATTTATCAAAGATGTCTTGAAATTCCTGGTATTCTACTGAAAGCCTTGACAAAGGGTCTAGTTTACAGGCTGCACAAGTCAAGGGAGATAGAACTTTCTGAACATCAAAATAGCAATAAGTTTGACAGTAAAAGATTCCAAGGTGACAAGATGAAGGGACCAGTCAATAGCAGGATTGTGCAGCTGAAGCCAAGGGATTCCCAAAATAGCACCAAAGGTAGATGAATCAATGAGATCAAAGGTTAAGGTCTGAGGATGCCCTTTTCCACATACTAAGGATAGCAGAGTAGCTTGGTATACAATCATCCCAGAAGAGAGCTTGGATATATCTATTGTTCTGAGAGGCTCTGGTTCAATTTTCCTAACCCGTGGGATATGTAAGGAACGAGCCGAGGCTAGATCTAAGACATTTTCCTGTGCCCCCTGAATTTACTAGCATGAGTAAAATCTGCCTCTGTTAGGGTGCAATGACAAGGGTGAGTGGTATTGTTAAATGTCATGGACCCTTATGTGAGGTTTGAGCCAGGTAAATGGGGTCGGTTCAAGAACCGTACCTGACTGGTGACTGGGGTGGGTGTAATTTACGTAGTCGGGCTACGCAAAGCTCTGCGAAATGGTAAAAAATCTCCGCAAGCAGGCAAAAGTTCGGTAAACACATGGAATTGCTTGTTCCGCCCATTCGCAATGTTTTTTTCCTGTTCGCGAATGCTGTTTGCGTGCTCGGGGAGCAATATCTCGCGAACACGCATTTTGAAAGCGCGAACAAGCAAAAAATTCCGCGAAGCAGCGGATCGTGGAATTTTTGGCAATTCCGCATTCTCAGCGGAATGCAAAATTACCCAAATTCCGCAAATTCCCCGAGTAGAATGGAATTGACCGCCCAGGCCTACTGGTGACCCCTATGTCAGCTGGGCAGGCTAACCTTTTCAACACTGTCAGAAGTCGAGGTGCTAGCCTTCTGAATTCCCTTTGGTTTGGCAGAGCATTCTCGTTCAAAATTCCCTGCTTTACAGCAATGCAAACACAGGTTTAACTTCTTCTTATATTCTCTATCCTAGTCAGTTAGAGGACAACACAAGCACCCAATCTCATGGGGTCTGTATTGTCCTGATTTTTAGACGCTATCTCAGACTGTTCCATTAAACTATGGTCAAGCCTGACTTCTAAGTCAATGAACTTTGAAAAATTAGAGGGTAAATCTACAATGCGCACCAGGGAATCCTTTAAGTAATTCTGTAGCCCTCTGTAAAAGAGGGAAGTCCTATTTTCCTCTGGCCACTGGGTTTCCTTACTGTCCTGATGGGGTTTTAGCAACTCATTATCACTGGTCTGGACAAAAGTGTGCATAGCAAAGAGAATACACATCGCCTCTTTAAACCTTCCAAAATCATATAAAACTAGATCATTATTTTCAATGAGGGGAATAGCCCAACTAGCATCTGTAACCAAAAGATAGGATATGATAAAGGCTATTCTAGCAGTATCAGAGGGAAAGGCAACTGGTTTAAAAAGAAATTGCAACTGACACTGACTCCAGAATGCATCAAAATTGTGACTATCCCCAAAGAATCGTTCAGGCAGGGCCAAGACACTGGGACTGGAGTGGTAACTATGACATGAACAGGATTAGGATTTCCAGTAGTGGAGGTGCTTGTTAGATTTCCCAATTAGCTAAATGGTGGGGGTTGTAGTATGAGATGTGTTCTCTTGGTACCCGCCCCAGTCCTCACCTCAGATAACCATGGTGAGGGTGACATCTGATCAGTTCATCCTCAAGCAACTGATTTTCCCATTGCAAGGACTAAATGTCATACTGTACATCCCCTAAAGCCCTTGCCAAATCTAAATTACTCAGGGTGTCCTCGTGAAGAGCCTGGGCCAGGTCCTGAACTTGTATCTGGGCATCCATGTTGTCCGAGGGGTGGAAGCATTCAAGGCTTGGCCTTCTGTCATACGCTCACCTGGTCCCCAGAGATGATACTGGAGGCAATACTGAACCTCCTATCCCTCTCAGAGCCGCACAAGATCAAGGGACTAAACTACTTAGATCACCCACGGCCCTCCGGATGAAGGATAAAATGAGAAAAGAGAAACTTTTGGTATTGGCTCTGCTCAGCGGCTGTGCGACACTGTGTACTGGGATTTGTCACATCTGAGACCTTCTGCGTTTGTGAGGTAGATGGACCAGAACCTCTGGTTTTGCGATAAGGCAATGCACTGGAAATAACAAGAGGGGAAGGCAGTTACCATCAAACTCAACAGTCTCCAATTTAATAGGGCAAAACTGAGATCATTTTGTTTGGTAAAGTCCAGCTCCTCTGGATGGATGACTGGTGACCGGCTGAACTTGGTCCTCTCCCTTCACCCAGCAGAACAGCCAGAAATCTGGGTATACTGTTGGACAAAAAACTATCCATGAAGGACCAGATTATCTCCACCTGCGGCACCTGCTTTGGTACACTGCGCCTCCTTCAAAAAATCTTTCAGTGGCTTCCTCTGGGCTCCCAGAAGACACTCTCCCAGGCATTAATCATCAGCTCCTGGGATTATGGCAAAGCCCTAATCCTCCCATCAAATGAATTGCTCCTATCCAAAATGCAGGTGGTCTAAAACACCGCTGCCCACATGGTCAACAATTTGCCTCCACAAACACTGTTAGCCCCCATGATCAGAGCTCTTCATTGGCTCCCCATCAGTAAGAGAAAATTGTTCAAATTGCTCTGCCTGACCTACAAATCTTTGTCTGGCTCAGGTCCAAAATATCTACAGGGCAGATGTATCTTGTATCTCCCTGACAGGAACCTAAGATCAAAAAATCAACTTATTTTATGCCACCGGCAAATTCGTACATCAAAATACATTGGCCGGGCTTTCTCCTACCTTGCTCCATTTTACTGAAACAGACTCCTCATATTTATTTGAGCATGCACCAGTTTCACAGGTTTTTAAAAAAATGTTAAAACTTGTCCGTTTTAATCAGCTGATATCACATTTCATCCACCTGCTGCTCACAGCGCCGAGATGCCCCCTCAAGGACAAGTCGTCGTGCTATACAAAGAACTAATTAACATAATAAAACATAACTGTCAGTACACTAACAAGTCTCTACATACAATGACCATGCATTAACTTCAGTGACATACACTTACAGGTTTCATCAGCAGCACAGTATGAGAGCAGAGTAACCAAAATCACAGATTGGAGTGTGTCACTCCAGAGGATAAGCTCGAAACACAGATTGGAATTACTTGCACTCTCAAGGATACCATTGAACCGCAGGGTGGAGTTACTTGCGTTTCCAAGGATAAACTCAGAACACAGGTTCGAGTCACTTGCACTCCTAAGGATAAACTTGGAACACAGGTTGGAGTTACTTTCACTCCCAAGGATAAACTCAAAACACAGGTTGTAGTTACTTGCACTCCCAAGGACAAACTCACAACACAGGTTGGAGATACTTGCACTCCCAAGGATAAACTCAGAACACAGGTTCGAGTAACTTGCACTCCCAAGGATAAACTTGGAACACAGGTTGGAGTTACTTTCACTCCCAAGGATAAAATCGGAACACAGGTTGGAGATACTTGCACTCCCAAGGATAAACTCGGAACACAGGTTGGAGATACTTGTACTCTCAAGGATAAGCTTTGAACATAGGTTGGAGTTACTCGAACTCCCATGAGTAAACTAAGAATTCAGGTTTGAGTACAAGGTTCATCCATATATTAAAGACTTTGAACAGCTTTCTCTTCGTACTACTGTTCATCAGAGAAACACAAAGCTAAAGTCTTTCATCCTTGTGCAATCACAGTTGTAGCACCAAGGTTGCAGGAAGTGTCTGTAATATAAACACACAAGAAGTGCTAGAGTAAATCACAGAGAGGGCATGGAGGAAATATTTTTGTCTTTGTAGCTGTAGATACTTGGCCCCTCTTCCTACAAGGGAGGATTAGTGCGCACTAACGTGATATCAAGAAATTAGTCTAGTTCTTCCACTTGACTGAAGTTCGAAGAAGATCTAGAGGCTTTGACTCAGAGAGTAGCTCAGAGTAGCTGTGCAGGAGGGAGAGAGGAGGAAGATACTAAAGGAGCTGAAGGCACAGGAACCCCCGGGTTCACTTGGACTTGAAGAAGACTGAAGCGCTTTGTGGTTCCGGCAGGATTCTTTAGGTGAGTGTGAAGGGTGAAGCTTGTTCCGCAGAGTGCAAGGCCAAGCATCGCCTCGGGGTTGGGTGGGGTTTATATAACCTCTCGAAAGCCCAACGGATGTAGCTAGATCATGTGTGGCATATGGGGCACATGGCCGTTCGGAAGGTTCTCGAACCCTTGAAGAAACCATGTTAGTACACTCGCTTTGACCTTACAGAATGGGCAGGTGCAACTTGATGATCGGAACCAAATAACAGAAAAATAATATATAATTTATGCTCAAATGTGCATAATGGAAAACAACACCAAGTCCCTCATAACAGCAGGAACAAGGCCTATTATTGAGTCATGGGATGCTGGGTGAAGCTTGCAGGGATTCAATGGAAAACCACACCACGGCCGTAGTAACAGTGGGTGCAAGATAATCTATTAGGTCACTTGTTCTGAGGGATACTTGTAGGGATTCAAGTGTAATGGAATTGTGGAACATCAGTCATGGCATCATAGAATGCTATAAAGCGCCACAGGGGTAATACAACACAATGCCTGCACCCTAGACCACTACACAGGGGGCGCAGGTAGGGTTTGTGACAAGTTACAGTGTCCTGGGGAGCCCACTCCCAAGACACAGCAGTTTCAGCACTGATGCAGGCAGGGAAAAATATGTCTGCTCCCGCCTTGTGAGAGCATTTTTAAATCTCCAGCTCGATGGGAGCAAGCATGCTTTCCAAGCCTGCAGGAATGTTGGCTACGAGCAGCCATTTGTTTTGTTTCCCTGCTCACACTTCTGCAGGTAGGGAAATAGAACAGATAATGCTTCCGCCCGGATTGAGCATGCAAAAAAACTGCTTTTTCCTCCAGGCGGGAGCAATGCCAGCTCCCACAGCATGCGGGGAGCTGGCTGGGGCCACAGAGGCCATGGGCCACTTCACGCAGCCCCCAACGTGTGCTTTGTGGGCGCTCCGATGAGCACCGGGACAACCACCTCTGGTACCATGGGATGGGATTCCCTTGGGCCCAAGAAGGCTCAGGGAGAGGGATCACCTGGCTCCTTTCCCTTTTTAGTTAAAAAAAGGGGGAGCAAAACAAAGCTTTCACATGCATTTTCCTTAGACTTTTTTAGGAAGCTCTACCACAAAAACTGCTGAATGGTTATACACCAAATTTAACTGGATGCTAGATCTTGGTCCAGAAAGCATGCTTCTTGTGATTTGGTGTAAATCTGTTCAGCAGTTTTTGAGAAATTAAGGCTCAAATATATCTGTATATGTGGATGGTTGGGCTTGAGGGACTATGTTGGAAGTCCCTCAAACCAATTTCAAATATTCGAGCTTTCTGATTGTCCAGAGGGCTAATGCAGGACCAAGGCTCCCATGGATTAAGGTTTTGATTATTCCCTTGTCCTTGGTCTAATTAATATATATATATATATATATATATATATATATATATATATATATATATATATATATATATATATATATAAGGGGACAGGGTGAGGATACCCAGCACCTCTAGGCCGTGTGAAGGGATCCATTGGGATGTGTTGTTTTCTTTCTTCTAAAGTCCCAATTTCTTGGGACTCCAGTGGTAGACCTTTTTTTTTTTTTTTTTTAAAGAAAATGTCTGTGTTTTCATTTAGTATATATTGAAGGGTGAGGGGGCATATGGCCCACCTCCCCAAGACATGAATGGGCATCAGGGACCCCATTCCCAGGACAATAAAAATCAAAAAGGGGAAGGAGTGCGCAGCCCTCCTCCCCGAACTACTGATGGTTCGGGGCATTCTCCCAGGGCAAATTAATCAAGATGGGAAATTGGGGCATCCATCTAATGGGGACAAATTAATCAAAACGAGGAGTGGGCGTTCACCTCCCTGAACCTCTTTTGTGCTCCAGGGACCCTATCCTCTAGTGCCAAAAAAATTCCAAAGTGGAGAGTGGCTGCACACACCCTTCCCTTATTGGCATCTGCCCTGAGGACCCCATCCCTCTGACACAATACTTTACAGTATCTTGTGGGGTCCACCTCAGGACATGATAGTACCCTGCCTGGGAGAGTGCGGGCATACCCTGGCCGTGCTCTCCCGGGCAAGAAACTATAATTTACTACTGCTCGGGAGTGAGCAAACAGACGTGTCGGCTCATGCAGCATCCAGTATAGTGCAGGCTGGGGAGACGTCTGGGGCCCCCTGTATCCCCCAGTGTGGTGGTTTGTGGGTGCCCCAGGTGATCACTGGGGCACATACCAGAGACCCCAGGGGATGGGGGTCACTGGGGCCCTGAAGTCTAGGGCTGTCGGCCTGCTCTCTTTTATTATTCACTGCTCCTTTAAAGGTGTGCCCCATAATGTTTTGCAAAAACTTTATTTGTTATTGTTTTTGTAGCTTAGTGGTGAATCTAGAATAGGGAAGGACTTTTGCTAAGCCTTTTTTAATGTTGTTGGAGGCTGCAGGGATTCCAGCAGACCCCCAGCAGCATTAAAAAAATAGGTCTCCCAATTGCATTAAATCCATGTCCTCAGGAGAACTTACCATATGTTTTTTAAGGCACTCCGAGCTAGAGTCTTTGCTTTAACATTTTTTGGCTGAGAAATGCAATCACCTTCCACTCCAGCTGAAGAGCAAGGAGCCCCAGCAAGGTGATGCATTCTCTGGGCCAACATTTTTGTTTTAAAATGACTTAGAGATTTGGTGTTTTAAAAAACAAAAAAAAATAAACAATATGTTTCTGACTATTCATTTTGACATTTTTCACCCACAAATTGTAATAATACAAAGTATGTAAAAAGAAAGAGTCACAGACAAGTGTTTTTATTAATACTTTGTTAAACATTTTTATAATAATGAGCATTGCATTGTATGAATTATTAAAATATACATTTGATTAAAAATATTGGTCATTTTTGGAGAAAGATGATAGATCTGCTTTAACAATATGTTTATCCCTTGATGAGCCAAGAATACTTTTTAGTATTGCAGAAAACCGTACTTGGCATAGGGTTGGCTACTTGCAGGCCAAGGCCTGTGACCATCCACACGATGTGCACAGGGGTTGGCTACCTGCAAGGAGTTGGCTGCAGTGCATGGACCACTGCCTTATTTGTTTTATGTTAAAACACATTCAAACAAAAACAATGTGTTGCATTTAAACAGAAGGATTTATTTTATTCAAAAGCAATCAGAGACATGGTGGTCTGCTTACCTCAGTAAGCCACCATCTCTGTGATAGCTTCAATTCCTAATGGGTTGCAATTTATGACCTACCTCTTTAATATTCATTATGTACTTTGAATTTCAACCCACTAGGAGTCAGTAATTTGCAAATTGACCTATTAGTAGATAGGTCTGTTTATAAATTACCACATTGGTGGCAAAAATATTTTGTGATCCGTGCTACGTAATCTGGCCACATGTTGTTAAATTAAAGAATCAATAGCTGTGTGTCATATATCCCTATAGTCATGCCTAGTGTCAGGTTGTCTGTGGGCAAAAAGACATCTATAGAATGAAAATAATTTTTGGGTGCTTCAAAAAAACATGGCAGATAAACATATACCAACTTGAGCTATGTTACAAACTAGATCTCATATCTATATCAAATGGCTTTTCCCCCCAAACTATATGCTACCTTTGTACAGAAAACAATTTTCCAAGATTTTTTATGTAATGAAGCTCATTTTTGTTTAATGCAAGGTTGATTACATGTATGATAGCATGTTAAATTAATGCTTATTATTTCTCAAGAAACAAATTGGATTCAGATGAGTCATTTGGTTTTCATTAATACACTTGAATAAATTGCCAATTGAAATGTCAGTTTTCTTTAAAATCTCCATCGTTTAAATGCTTCATTGCAGTGCGTTCTTTAGATTATTCTGCCTGAAACAAACTGCAAGGATTTCTACTGCCTCTTGTGAAGGTCCTATCATTTCACATTTCATTTTTTGCACCTCGTTTTAGAGTTCAACTGAGAAGTGAATGTCTATATGTGTGATGCTTTTTCCATTTCATGAGCATATGAAGAAATTACTTTCTATGCATTTGGACAAACTAATGGAAACTGAGAGAAAGCAGATCACTGAGCAGCTCATTACAAAGGCCCCAGTAGCCCAGGGTAATGCACCTAGTAAACTTGCTTTATCTTACTTACCACTTTCAGGAACATTGTTAACTCCACAAGTGTGGAGTTACTCAGTATCATGTGTTGGACCGTTGAGTACTATGGGCGAATTGCTATTGCTGCGTCAGATCCCTCCCTAATTATACTTTTTGTCCCAGTTTCACCTAAGGATTTCTGTGACTTTTGGGAGCCAAAACCACTGTGTGAAACACACTGGTTTTATGGTGTTCCCGCAGATCTCCTAAATCTGATCGAGTTAGTAATTCCTGTTATTGGAACAGAATCACATAGGTGCTTGTAATTCATATTCAAGGCCTATTATATTTTAAAAAGGAAGACCTGGTGAGAAATGCTAATTTCCGTCCATAGGTGTAGACTAGGTCATGACTGGCTGTCAATTCACCAAAATGCTAGGAGTAATGGAATCGACATCTCACACAGTTTGACCTTAATGGCATCTCAGGTAGTGACAGCATATGACCTTTGAGTTCGAATCATCCCAGGATGTTATGCCACCTGATCTTAACCTGGATAACATTGCAATCATTGATATTGCTGAAGCTCCATAATAACTGCATGATTAATATACAACACAACACAGACAAATGTCTATTTTAGATATCACCTATGTTATGGTGCTGACATGGTATGCATGGGGAACTTACTTGTTTCTCTTTGTATTACATAAAACATTGTGTGTTCCTTTGAAGAAGACATAATCCCACAACACACAGAGCAGCACACATAGCACAACTTACTTATGTAACAAACTTTCTTGCTCTAATAGATCTCTCTATAGTATACAGCAACAAGAAATGTATTGATTAATCTTAGTAGGAGTAAAATATTTTCAAAAACTGATATAGAACATATATTTAATAGGAACTGTGTTACATTATTAGTTATTGTTAACACATGATATATGATAATTTGCAAGGCACTATTATAATTTGCAAGGCACTATAACTCATGCAAACCACAGAGGTGAACATTTTATTCAAACATCATTTTTCTTGTGTTCACAATAATGAAATATGACAACAACTTGTTTAAAAATCCTGTTTTTTAGTTAATTATTGATTTAATCAGAAGAGTTCACTTTGCACTGCTGGAATTACTTATTGTACAATACCTAAAGTGTAGTGGAAGCTGCAGATAGTAACCACTGTTCATCCAGTTTATCTTCTGTACTTGTAGTGGCAGCTTGTGACATTTAAAGGTGGTGGACTTTAATACTTACCCTGAATTGTAGCGAGCAAGCAAAGCGAGTGATCCCAACCTCTTCTAGGGTGGGCTCGCATGGTTCTCTCCTTGAGAAATGTTTGAAAAAATAAAATCAAAGACAGTATTTTTTTCATCACAATTTTCACATAAATTTGCTCAAAAGCCATAGGCTGTAAAAGGGCACTAATTTTACCTCGGAGCCCAAGAGCATCATCTGCGGCATGGTTCAAATCTCATCGCTGAGCACCACACTTTTCAACACCTACATGACCTCCCTGGCCAACGTCGTCAGAACCTATGGACTGAACATCATATCCTGCACAGGTACACCCCACTCATCCCCGAGCTTTCACAGATGCATGACAAGCGTCACCGACTGGATGAGCAATAACTGCCTGGAACTCAACACTGACAAAACAGAGGTGCTGATCTTTGTGAACAGCACATTCCCATAGAACGACTCATGGCGGCCCTCCAAACTAGGGTCCTCACCCACACCGACAGACCATGCCTGCAACATTATCATCATCCTGGACAGCAAACGATCCATGAAAAGCCAGATCACTCTTCGCATGCTCACGAAAGTCTTCACGTAGCGCCCGTCAACACCAGATGAACCGTCAGCCAAGCCCTAGTCACCTGCTGGCTGGATTACGGCAATGCTCTCTGTGTCTGAATGCCCAATTATCTCCTGAAGAGACAACAGACCATTCAGAATGTAGCAGCCCGACTCATCCTCGACCTCCCCAAAATGACCCACATCACTCTCCTCCTCAAGAAGCTTCACTGGCTCCCCATCCAAAAGAGATGCCTATTTAAGATGCTTATCCATGCCTGCAAAGCCCTCCACGATCAAGGACCAGCATACATCAACTGATGAATGAACTTCCACAAACCCTCCAGACTGCTGCGCTCCGCCTCCCTCTCTCTTGCTCACACCCCCTGCATCTGCCAAAGCAAAAGTGGAAAGCATCAGACTCCATCTGAGGGAAAAGTACACACTGCATTGAATAATTAGGATAAACATAAATAAAATTAGTAAGTTCTTGACAAACCTTGTGAGGTGAGGCGGGATGACCATTTATGGTGAAATGATTGAAACAGAAGAAATCTACAAACAGTGCAGATCAGAGGTCACAAGCTTGTTCACAAACCTCTATCGAAGGCGGAGTTGCCTCAATGTTAAGGACAGGGAGGAGGAGGACAAAAAGAAGAGGGTGATGCAATGAATAGGTGATTGTTAATTTTTGTTGCAATACTCAAAAGGATTTTTTTTCTAGGTAACATACTTTCTTCAGAAACTGAGAGGTATAATAGTGAATAATGGAAAGTTGCAGCACGTCTTGGAATTGCTGACGGTAAGAAGTGTTGAAGCCATCCAAACCTTTGGTGGTTTTGCTACTTTTTACTGTTAGTCAATTTTCAGCCTTTGTTTGCCCGTCACTAATTTACATAGCTAGGATGAACGATTTATTGGGGTACCAGAAGACATATGTGCATGCACCTTAGAAACAAAAACAGGTATTTAACACAACTACTCTTGCATGAAGCAAAATGAGCAGGAATCGTTTCTGCTAGAGGGGAATGCATCAAATAAAACTAGTTGAACCTATTTCTCTCAAATTCGATTAAGAAGCTGCACCCAGTGACTTTCTCTAAAAACCTGGGGTTTCATATACAAAGACCATTTCAGAACTCAGATACTGTGATTTGCAAAGTTTCAGGTTTTCAGCTGCAATTTGTACAAAAGCCCTTTTACAACTGGACAATTATTTACAACTCCTAAGGTAGTGTTGCGATGCTTTCCAAACATCAGTAGAAAAAGAGTGTCTTTCTATTTCTGATGTGGAAAGGAATTTATTTTTGGTTTATGACTGTAAACAGTGAGTTCTGGTGGTAACTAAATCGCAAAGAGGATGGGATCCCGTTTGCACCCCTTCCCCTTTGGTAATCGTGTTGGCAGCCTCAAGGGGCGAAGGCAGTGTGGTCCTCCCCCTCTAGTTTCCCAAAATAGATTTTTGTTTTTTGTTTGAGATGCAGTGCTATCTCTTTTATGGAACACTGGCTGCTTTACAAAAAAGGAAAACATCTGTTTCGGAACACAGTCATGGGGATAATTGTCTGTTGTTCCTTGTAGGCCTCCATCCCTGTGATTGGAGCCAATCACATTGCGTCACATTTGCAACCTGTCTAATTGAATATTAATTAGGCAGGTCATTCTGAGACCCTGTGAGATTGAGTATTTTGTGACCAAACCAATTAGTACACAGGTAAGTTCACAAAGTACTATTTCATTCACAAAAAGTTTCCCTTCAATAATAGTTTATCAATATCAAGCCCTTGGATTGTTGTGACCTTGACTGCACTATTGTGAACAAATGACAGCTGAACATGGAAGAGGCATTTAACATATGTGATGGACCAGGCCCTTTTTGCAGTGTTATCCTCAAACCTTTTGCTTTGCTCTGCCTATTTTTCTGACCTTCTTTTTGTAGAACTCTGGCACTTTACCACTGTTAATCAGTGCTAAAGTGCCTTTGATCTATCCTCTAAAGATGAAATTATTGGTTTACACCTGTTTGGCATATTTGATTTTCTTGTATTACCCTTGTAAAGTGGTATACTATTAACCCAGAGCCTGTAAATGAAATGCTACTAGTGGGCCCGCAGCACTGCTTGTGCCACCCACAGAAGTAGCTTTTCAAACCTGTCTCAGGCCTGCCACTGTAGGGCCTGTGTGCTCAGTTTACTGCCACTTTGACTTGGAATTTAAAAATACTTGCCAAGCCTTAAACTCCAAACAATATGTGGTGTGGTGTGAGAAGCCTTGCATAGCCCCCGAGGCGGGAGCTTTTCCCCTGACACTCCCTGTTCTTAAATATTGTCCTGATGACAACAAAACTATGAGGAAGTACCTCCCGACTCAGTGCTGTTGTGATTTTTATCTTTTCATGACCCCTGGATAGGACGTGCTGTATAGACCAACGATCTACTTTAGCACCGGAGCACCTTAATGTAATGGGATATTTTATGATATTTAGGTCACTGTTTTCTAAAGATACGGCGTTACTTTGAAAAGCAACTAGGTGTTCCATGCATGGCAAGTGATATCTGCAATGGTTATTGTCTATATTAAAGGTGAAAATTTAATCTGCATCATGTGCCAAGTACTTACTGATGTATGTCGTTTTGATTCTTGCATTGTCCAGGATAACAAGTACTATCTCAGCATTTGCATAGTATGCACAGTTTTTTGATTCATAATATTTTGGTCTGGTTTTATGTACAATATAACATATATATTTTTTTTAAATTTTGTGGTGTATTTATTTTGTTTCTGTGTGAGTGCGTTGTGCAAATGCTTTATACATTGCCTCTGATTATTAGCCTGACTGCTCTGCACCAAGCTACCAGAGGGTGAGCAGGGGTTATCTTTGGTGTGTAACTAATTTGTCCTCACTGGAGTGGTGAGTACGCCTGGCTTAGATGCATACCCTAACCAACCAGAAACCCAATTCCTAACAGTATGCAATAAGCACAAAGAAACATGAACAGACTATTGAACTTTGCATCTGCCCTCCGGGGGGGCATGGGAAACATGCAAGAACTAATGTACAAATTAAATTAACAGCAGACATCTTGTGCAATAGCACAAATCACCAGTAACAGGTTTTACAGGTTTTTAGGGTCACAACTATAGTCAATGAAGTGGCTTTCCACTATTTAAAGCGGGTTTAGGAAGGGAAACATCTTTCTTTTCATTTTCACCCGTAAAAACAGAAACAAGGTGTAATACCTTTATCATAACACAGAGAAAAATGTACCAGCTCATACCGTATCATTTTATTGATATTCATAGCTGCCCTTTTAGAATAGATTGAGTAAATGGGGAAGGAAGGAAGGAAGGAAGGAAGGAAGGAAGGAAGGAAGGGAAGGAAGGAAGGGAGGAAGGAAGGAAGGAAGGAAGGAAGGAAGGAAGGAAAGAAGGAAGGAAGGAAGGAAGGAAGGAAGGAAGGAAGGAAGGAAGGAAGGAAGGAAGGAAGGAAGGAAGGAAGGAAGGAAGGAAGGAAGGAAGGAAGGAAGGAAGGAAGGAAGGAAGGAAGGAAGGGAGACTTCATATATGAACAGCACTATTGTTGTTTAAACTGCATTCACTTACAATTCGCATCTGTTGAATGTCAGATAATGCCAGGCTCAAGGTGGCATATTTAGAAAAGTGCATGCAGCCCTTCCGGCACGTCTGAGCCGGCATACATTGATGTACCTCATATTTCTTGCTTTCATTACATGTGCCTAGCAGTTTTCACCAAGACTGTTCTACTGGCACATTGTGTCTCGCGCTCAATGTTCCCAATAAAGGCAAACTATGCAACAGCAAACAACGTTGTACATTTTTTTTTACTGTTCCTAGTGTAAGAATGGATGTGTGTGTTTTATATCGATTCACAATACGTTAGTGCAGTTTCTCCTAATATTTTGACTTCTGAGGACTCCCACGTAATTACTACTGGAACCCAGGGGCCATCAATGAATCATTATTGGAATCTGGGGACCCCCACTGAGTCAATACTGGAAGCCGGGGAGCCCGCCCTAAGCATTTTCAAACATTTGAACTGATCAAACAAATAGATTAAAAATACAAAAACAAGCATTCCCCAAACAAATGCACACATGAAGGAATATTTTATTTAATTCACAAACCAATATTAAAAAAAATCACAATTTCAATTTTAATGGGAAGGCTGGAGCTTTTCTAAATCCAATTGAGGCCCTTAATCTTCCATAGTATTTTAATCAATCAGGGTTGGTAAAGCGCAAGTTCTCAACCGTGAGGGTCGCAAGACGCAGGGGAGGGGGTGCACTTGCAATGCTCACACAAATCAATCTGAGGATACCAACTCAAATGTTAGCCACCAATTTTTCATTCTGCTTCTTTATTTACTTACACTTTATTAATCTGTTAATATTTTCTAAGCAGTCATTTCCCCCTAAATAGGATTTGCTGACCCCCCAGGAGTCCCCGGACCACTGGTTAAGAATCACTGCTTCAGTGCACACTTTTAATTATCATACTTAGCCCCTATTTATATGTGTATTTATACAAAGCTGCCGGACAGGACTCACATCAAGTCTTCCATAGGTGATAGCTGTGTATTCAGCAGCATGTGAATGCTGTCTGCATCTCATTGTTAGCACGAAGTGAGTATACAAAATGATGCTTTCTGCTGAGCCATAAAGACTTGGATAAACACATGAAGTAAGAAAACAGAGAAACAGAAATTCCATTTTTGTCTCGTTAACTTCATATATGTTTGATCCATTTAGTGTTACTAGAAATTATATTCTTTATACCTTACTTTCTTAGTGATCATGAATTTGGTACTAACAATCCTATATGTCTGTTACTCTACTACAGGCGCCACAGGGTAGAGGCCAAGTGTGCCTGGCCTGAATGTGGTTTTTACTGTACCTATGTTTGTAAGCAGTGTGCTGGGATCAATCTAGGTCTCCTCGTTATCACACTCAACACTTTTTTTGCATAAGGCTTTCAAAACCTAGATATAACAAGATACAAACTTTTTTAAAAAAGTACACATCAGATAATTATCATCCTCAACCTCACTTACATCATCCTCTAAAACTTCCCTCAATGAATCAAAAATGTAATGGTCACTTACAGGCAAACACCAATAAATCAACAGACACAAACATGGTTCCTTCAGTTTGACTGATGCCTTTCACTTGCCGCACTCGCAGCTAAGGAATGATTTGAAATGTAATTGTTGCTCAAATGTGAATTTACCTTGGAAAATAAAAGACAAGAGGCACTGGCTTAATTAAACGCTGCAGCTGGGAGAACAGTGACAGAGTCAGGGTCTGATGGCTGTCTCAAAGTACATTGGTTTTGGCCATCCTTGTATACATTTCACAGAGTGTCATAAAACGATTTGAACATTCCTTTAGAGAATGAAATCCGGGCCTAGTCACGGAGTCATACATTTAATCACCTGGTATGAAGCGCTTGTATGCATGGACACTGTGCAGGCCAGTTGGTATGTGTCTAGATGATCAAAATGGGGAGCACGTGATCACTGCGTGTAGTGACCCTCCGGCAAAATGTGTTTTTTAGGGACAGTCTTCTTGGACCACTATTATGTCGCTGCCTCTCTGTGAGATCAATCAAGGTATTTCCTTTTCACACAGTTTTTCTACAGGCTACATATCACACCACCTGCGGTCTGCCAAACAGTTGCTTAAGGCCTAGGTCACAGAGCCTGTATGACCACAAATTTCTGACTCACGTTTGCTTGGGAAGTCATATCGGAGTATTCGAAAACGGTGATTCGAGTTTGTTGTTATGTATACATATGTCATGGCATACAATTACATCGTATTTTCCAATATTAACATTTCCCCTCTAGCTGAATTTTCAACTAAATCATTTAACCCATACTTCATGACAGTTACATTATTCTAGGCACGGCATGTTTCTGTTGCTTCTATTAATACCTCCCTAGTTACTTACATTTAACCTAATTTGAGGGCTGTGATTTTGCAGCAGAAAACCCCCTTTTGTAGGAAACCACACAAAAATAGCACAAAAATGATAATCGAAAGCAATGCCATGCACAGTCTGGTCACCCACCCGGGGAGCCAGGAAATCAATATATTGACCAGTCCTACTCAGAGGAACCTCCCTCCTTGTTCATATCAGCTTGTAGATGATGCAGTGCTTGGATGGCAAAAGCTAATGTCCCATTGTCTAGGTCTTTACTGGGGATAATACACGGCAGGATGCACCAATTTTGGTACACACCCCACCCTCCATCGCGATCATCAAGTCCAACACATACTGATACTGCATCTGTATATATAGCAAATGGCTCTTGGTTTTTCCTTGATAGCATTTAGGCTGAGCTCAGAATTTTTGATCATCTTAAGCATTTCATACCTGGTTATCAACAATCAAAGGGCGATTGCCTTTGTTTACTGGGTGAAGAGTATGGACCCTCCCACATTTACATGAGTGTCAAAAAACTGAATTGTTCCATAATGTCCTTGTACTGAGCCCAGCCAAAATAATCTGCAGTTCTTTTCTCTCAAACCTGATTCAATAGAGTTGTTTTCTTCTGTAGCGGATATTGGAACAACTCGGACAGGTCTTCTCCAGGGATGACCAGGGTCGGTGTGTGTATGTTTACGACTCAGGGCACAGAGAACCTGCCATCTAGGAACGAGCTGAGCATAGGTAAATTCCGCCCACATTGCCAGTAGATATTCACCATTGTGGAGGTGCCCCATTGCATGTCTGATACGTGCAGTATTGCTCCACAATTCTCATTCATGCCAAGTGAAATGGTTCCTTTGCCTCTGAAAGACAAGGAATACAATGTAAGTTTCTGTATAATTCGGGGATGCCCCTTTCCCTCTAGCCATGTGTACCTATCTATTTCAGCATCCCAGATTTCCTGATATGGGGTATTCATCCCTTCCCTATGAGACTCATTTCCTCATGTATCATTGAGGTGAATGACCCTGCACTGGAACTCTATATCTGGGGTTCGTTTATTATTAAAGAAGATTGCCCCAGATACACTAAGGGTCACCCTGGGACCACAGACGGAGGCGGGAGTGGATGTGTTTGTCCACTGGTGCAGTGGTTTGGCTTGTTCCACAAACCTTTTTTCTGGAAAATCTCAGGCCAAACAGTGTCCTCCCTTATAGGGCCCTGACTGTGCATCCTGTCTAGCTCGGTTTGAACACCCCTAGGCTGAGTGAAAAGGTACAGTGCTGTGGGGTTGGTCTCATACTAGGTGACGTTTACTACTACTCTTTAGGGTTTTACTTTTTTAGGTTGTATCTTGTCCCTAACCCTACACAGGTACAGGTGGATGAGACATTTTGCTTTTTAGGGGGCTATCTCTTGGGGTAAATAAAGCCTGTCTGTGCCTGCGGTGTGTGGTATCAGTGAGCAGAAATAGCAGGTCCTGGCTGATGTTTTGGCACCCACAGCAGTCATGTGCTGATACTATGGGCATCATTAGGATGGTGGGCGATCCCGTTTTCCGTCAGGATGGCGTGCGGACAAAGCCATATGTGCGGCGGTCCCGTGGGGGAGATTAGGATGCGCCCGCACACTGGCGGGCGCATCACACAGTTTTTAACATTGCGGCATGCGGTGTGTTCAGCAGCACCCGCCGCAATGGTAAAAATGCATGTCGTGCATTTGCATGCACAAAGTGGCAGGCACCACACAGTGCCTGCCGCATTGTACATGCAAATGCAGGGAGGTACCATAGGTACCCCCCATGGGCACCCCCACCCCCCCAACTTTCTGGGGGCCCACAACAGGCCCCCAACTCTGAACTCTGCATGCCTTTCCGTTGCGGCAACGCCACCACGGAAAGGCTGTTCTCCGCCTGCATGCTAATATGGATGGCGGTGTCTAGCAGACACCGCCACCATATTAAACCCTTTTCCACCTGGTCGACCGGGCGGAAAAGCGGCGGACGGTCTTCTCGCGATATATCAGTATGGCCTGTGGGTGCTGTTGCATGGCGGGTGGATCGCCACCGCCGTTTGGGCGGTGGCGATCCGCCTGCCATACTAATAGACCCCTATGTGTTGTCTAAGAGTGCACTGTGTAGTGTGTGTGGGATACTAGTGTTTGGTTCAGTGGAATTGTAATTGAGGTGGGAGAGGTCATTGCACAAGTGCAGTAGAAATATTCAGGTAGGCTCTATATGGCTAGGTAGTTTTTTGGCTATGGATGGATGCAGCCACACCCATACCAATCAGATGGTATACAATGATGCAAATATACATAACTTTTGGAAAATTGTAGACCTTGGGATGGGTTCCAGAGAATAAATCTGCAGTCTTCTCACTGTGTCTTTGCTTTAGCACAGTGTGAAAAGAGGTTGTTGAACAATGTCTGTAAAAACAGTCTGCTGTCTTTGCCATGCACACTTGGGCCTTGTTGAGGTTTGGGTCGTTGCAGCTGAAGATGTGGCAGGTCACTGTAAAGGTGGTCCACTCATGGCTCGATTGCAGACCTGTTGGATAAGGGCTGTGGGTTGTAGGTTAGCTTAGAACAACAAATATCATCATTCAGTCTCAGGAAATTAATGTGCCTTTCTTTTTCGGGAGTATTCTGTACATTCATTTTGCGCAACATTTTAGTGAGGTAACGGAAGGTGGCTCCAGTCAGGGGAGCTATTTAGGGAGCAGTGAGTGTTTAGTCATGGATCGGCTAAGTTATATTTTGTGGCTCATTGGCCATGACAGAGGGGAATATTTTTATGGAGTGATCTTCGTGGACATATGGATGATTCCTTTTATCTAACTATTATTTTCATGGACATTTCATTGTCAGCCCCCTAACACCCAAGCTTTCCTAAAGTGTGTGTGTGTGCGTGTGCTTTATTGATTCAGATGGTACTGTTTGACCTACACGGGCATGGAGTAATGTGAAAGGAAGGGGGAATGTCGCAGTTTGGGGGTTGTCGGCAATTGCAACAAGTTCTGGTTACATGTGTATGCCTCTCTGGTCCCTACACGTGGCGTGTAATGAGGTCCACCCTGAGGGAGTTAAGTGTTTTGACTACACCCATTTTCTGGAAACTTTGTTTTGGACTACTTTTGGGCTTCTTTTTGTGGGTCGTTGGGCACCTCCCTAGATCTCATGCAATGTTGTCTCTATTTTGCCATACCAAAGGGAGTCATGGGGCTGCCCTGTGCCCTATTGTGATTCTGATGCAGAAATAACTAGGATCTGGCCTATTGCTTCTGTGGATGATGTTTGCGAGGCCCTGTGTGATCTGTTTCGACGGATTGGGTGTGGTGGTGAGCTTATCCGTGTATCTTGCATGAGACTGATATCACCTAGAAAAACCCCTTTCCCCCCTATTGCCCCCCTCTCCCTCAGATCCAGGACATTATAGGTCAGCCGCCCCTGGCTAGGACCTGGGACTTCTAACTGGTGACACTCTACATTCGTTGTTTTATCCAACGAGCAGACGTGGGAAGTTTTAGAAGTTCTTTTTTGGGGAGGAGGAGTATTTTGCTTATAATGGGAGTCAGGGGCGTGGGTATGACTTATGACTATGGGTACTGAGCTGGAACAGCTGATTGTTCCTGTGCATTTTCCCGACTGACTTGATACCAAGTTGTTGTTTATCTTTGTGCGGATTACAGAGTTTTTATTGGGACATCATCATCCCAAATGGGTAGAAAACCTGGCTTCTTCCCCCTTGGTTTGGAACTAAAAGGTGGCCTCCACTTTCAATTTGGGGCTATTCCTAGTTACTTTAGATGGGGGACCTGGGTGCTCGCTTTTATGCGCTGATCGGGGGCTGCCCACCCCCTCATCAGACAGTTTTCCCCTCGGGCATAGCCAGCCAACCCTGCCTCGGGTGTCCCATTTGCAAGATGTAGTAGAATGCAACCTGAGGGCCAGTGTTGGTCCATGGATGTCCTGTCTTTTGTTCCCATCGTTCTCTCATTCTGTCTAGAAAGTCAGTCTTGGTTTCCTCAGACTTCATTCTCTCTGCCATCAATCCCTCTACATCTGGGCTGTCAGGGAACATTTCCCTCACGGCTTTCTATATTTGGTATCTGAACAAATTAATGCGGCCCTGTCATACTGGGGTTTGGTCAGTGTAACTGCTGGGATGCTGGCTCAGAAAAACACTGTTAGTCTGCTCTCTGATGATGATGCTGAGCAGACTCTTGACATCCCTATTGCTAGATGTATTCCCACTGTGTTTTTCTCAAAACCTGAGATCCATTTTACCACCCCACCCATCAAGACAAACAGTTTGGTCCTGAGTCCTTCCTTGTCCATCTGAGTCCATGCCACATAGATGGTCCCTGATATGTATTTCTGTGACAACTGGCATATTTTGGCTTGAAACTGCTCCACTCGCTTTTCTCCAAAGTAGCGCTCCCATCTTCTTGGTCATTCCTACATGCAATGGAAGTTCCACTTGGGATCTCCCCCGGGATGCCAGAGGCAGTGTTCCGCGATGGCCATGTCCTCTGGTTCAAAGGATCCATCCTCCAACCAGGGTCTATCATACTGGACCTCCATTTTGGCCCAGCGGGCTACCAGGTGGCAAAATGGTTGCTCCAAATCTTTGCCTTCTTCTCTCAACACTATCTCTCTAGGGGGAAACAGATATCCTCATCGCTGCTCTCCTTGTGCGCACGTAGAGGTACTGTTCTGCTCCTCCTGTGTCTTAATTGAGTTTGAGCTAGGCTACCCTGATCTCTTGTTTCTTTGTTGGCCTCTCTCCTACACTGATTGTCTTGTTAGGTTTGGGTTCCTGATAGGGTCCTCTCTTCTGGTTCTACTTCAGGCTCCTCTCCACATGGAGCCCATGGCCTAGATCTGCTCTCTTCCGGGAGAGGGTGTGTGGGTCTGTTCTCCCTTTGTGCCTCCCAGGTGAGAGCTCTTTCTCTCTCCATTCTCAACCCACGCCTCTCCTTTAACTCCCACCTTGGTTGCCTCCTTCACTCAGTGCTCTGTGTGGTTTTCTGTGGTAGAAACTTGTCCTCGAGCTAACTTCTTGTTGTCTCTTCTGCTGCCTTTGCATGCTTTGGGGAAGTGTATCCTGCGACTCACCCCTCGGTGTCAGACATTGGAAGGCTGACACCTTTTTCCTCCCCCCATCCAGTGGTGGTGTCACTATCCAAGATCACTATGAACCTCCCAGTTACCTGCGAGCACTCTACTGGAGGGGTTGGAGTGTATGATCCCCATGCTGCTGGGGCTTGATGAGTTGCATACGATGATTGGGGGTGGAACTTTGGGGAATTCTAGCACCAAAATTGGATGAGCCTGATATTGCATGGATTTGCAGATCTGGCAACCTACCAGCCCTAGATCTAGGGGCTCGCTGCCCAGTGGGAAACCCTTCAGCCCCCTTGAAAGACAGATTGGTGTGACCCAGGGCAGGAGTGGCTGGGATGGCAGAAATCAGAGATAGCACCTCCGTACCTGTGTATAGTAGGGGAGGTGCGGACCCCTTGCTTGGGGTGCTGGGACAGGACTGTGGGTAAAAACCTCAAAGATGGCCCACAGTTCTAACCGCGCCTCTCTTCTAACCTTCTTCTGTCTAACATACTTGGTCTGAATACGTGTTCTCTATTATGTTGGTGTCGAAGGTGCCCCCTCTGGCCAGGGGAAAGTATGTGTCTTGGTGTGTGTTAGCCACTCATGGCAGACTTAATCTAGCTTTTTAGCCTGTGTGGGGAATCTAGTTTGTGTGTGGTTTAACCGCGACTCCATGATGGATTGGGAACTTTCTTTAAGGGACTAGTACACTTTTAACTACTTACGTTTTTAAAATAAAAAATCCTAAATTCTACTCTGATCCAGAGCAAAATATGTACATAGGGTTATGCCAGCATTAACAACTTTGCTATGAGCTCAGCTTTAGAAAATAATGCATAAAAAACAGATCATTCACAATACACAAAACAATACATATGAAGGTCAACAAACTGTAAGAAAGTGTAATGTTTAATTCAAAACATTATGAGTTGTTTTCTAGCAGTAGAATAGCAAATACGAAAAACAGGAAACTTCTTCATGTGCACATAGAATCATTAATGAGACACAACATTCAACATAAAATGCAGTTGCAATAATTTATCAGCATCATAACATAAACAGTGCATCAATTGAGAAACCACAAAGGAAATAAAAGAAAAAGTGACAGAAAGAGGAAATGATTACTTTATCTAAAAACTCTCAGCCCGCTCCTGGCACATGCTGCCCGATGACGAGGGGAGGCTCTGCATGGTATACGGACTAAGTGAGCCCGACTAACTGTCAGTATCGGCTCTGGGACAAAGATAGCAACAGTTTATGAGAATAAGAAGGAATAACTCAACAACTACAGGCTCTCTTTGGCAAAGCACAAGCTATACCTTGATCTCCAAGGTCCAAATGTTTCCATTATGTCAGAATTGCACCCTGTTTCACACCCAGGGTCTTTGCATACCATCTCTGTTATGCCCAGCGGTCCAAGTGAATAACAGCTATCACTTCTTTCAGACATCACCAGTGCTGAAGAGACTTGTGAAAACAACTTTAGACTAAAAAATAAGATTGAGGTGCTGGCCCTATATCACAACCAGACCCTATGCGTACCATCCATGTCACGCCCAGCGGTCCAAGTGGTGAGGCCCCACCAGTGTATCATACCTAGGGATCAAGTATACCATTAGTGTCATGCCCAGCTGTCCAAGCGACAAAAAACCATCACCTTTCCTAGTGTGCTGACTATCAAAAAAAGGTGACCTCTGCCAGATCGCCTCCAGGGCCACCTTCCGACTACTCAGCTCGGACACATAAAAAAGGCAATGTGTCAGATTCCTGTTAGTGGCAGGGCACTTAGGTTACATTTTTGCACTTCTTACTAGTTTGCCATACGCCAAATGCTGGGACTAAAGATCAGATGTAGTCTCTCATCCACTGAAGGCTGCTTCAGGATAGACCTCTGCACTGCGGATTCAGCAGAACTTTCAATCAATTGTGGTGTCTGTTCACTGTCCTTGCTGCACAGATGTGAATCTGTACGAGGGGGGTCCCTTTCCTCTGGCTGCATTCGGGATCGAAGAATCAATCTCTCCTGACTGTCTTGCCAAAATGTTGCTTGAATGTGAATTTGCCTTGAAAAATAAAAGACAAGAGGTGTTTGGCAAAACAGGAAAGTTGGTTCGATTTAATGCTGTGGCTGGGCGAACTGTGACAGAGTGAGGGCCTGAAGGCTTGTCTCAAAGTATATTGGTTTTTGCTGTCATTGCATACATTTCCCGGAGTGTCATAAAACAATTTGTATGTTCCTTAGAGAAAGAAATCCAGGTCTAGTCCCGGAGTCATCAATCTAGCCACCTGGTATGGAGCGCAGGTACCTTGCGTGGACACAGTGCGGGCTATTAGGTACGTGTCTAGATGTCCGGTACAAAGAGCGTGTGATTACTGCATGTAGTGTGCATGCTGTGTTCTGATTGCCTCAATGTTCCTAATTTAATATGGCATCTAACTTTATGGTGTTTAGGGAACGCGCACCTCTCCGGCCAAATGTGTTTTTATTGGGGTCAATCTCCTTGGACCATTCTGGTGTCGCTGGCTATATGTGGGATCGATCAGGGTTTTTCCTGTTCTCGCATTTATCTACCGGCGAAGTGTCACCCCACCTTTGGTCTGCCAAACATTTGCTTTAGACCTAGGTCACAGGGTCTGCCTCACCACGTATTTCTGTCTCGAGATTGAGGAGAGGTCATATTGGTGGCTCTAAAAACATTTATGCAAGTTCTTTGTTATGCATACATATATCGTGTTGTACATTGACATAGTATTTTCCAATATTAACCCAATAACAATAGTGGTAACAGTTTATAGGTGTGAATACCATAATATCACATACTATGCAAGACAACAAGTAAGGCCTGTTTTAATCCACTACAACTGATCCCAGTCAGATTTTCAAGATGTTCACATTGTGTACATTATACAAAAAATGAATGGAAATGGAAATCATTAAAGTCAATGTTTATTTGTAAAATTTCTGGAATTGGTTAGACCTTTGTGGACCACTAAAGGGCCACCATGGTCAAGTAAACTGGTCCTTCGCATTATATATCACATACGAATTAAGCAACCTTCCCTTCCTCAAAACTGTACACAGCAAATAATACTGAGGCAGTTCTCATCAGTCACCCCAGGTATATTATATGTGTTCCAAAAAAGATCATCATTATCCTCCTGGTTATTTAAAACATACTTTCATCTTCTAAATGATGCTATCAGTAAATTCCAGCTGCCATTTGAAATTTACGTTGATGACACCCAGATCATGCTCTTCCCTAAACAGACAGTGGCAAGAGAATAAAAATGGATGAAGGAAAGCAACCTTTGCGTTAATGTTTCAAAAACAAAAATATGACCACTTAAAGAGGTAAACCACCTCCTCAGGAAATCAGAGATAGAAATATAGTAGTCATTCTTGACATGCACTTATTTTCCCTTCAACAGTTAATGCAGTTACACTGAGCAGACATCTCCATTGTTGCATGCTAAGCAAAGGCACACATGCTACGCGTTGACTACATGACCACAAAGTGGAACTCATTCTCTTGTACAATCATGTCTTGGTTGTTGCACTAACATGTACATAGGCCACTAGTAGAAAAACCTACAGCTACTTTAAATAGTTTAGAATCAAACAGTAATTCTAATGCTAGTGCTAGACTTGAAAATATAATACCTTATTACCCCTGTGTCCTGACCTTTTGACCCCGGAGACCCACTAGGGGAAAATGTACGCCAGAGCAATATTCCTTAGTCCATGAGAGTAGTAGGTCACTGACATCTACTGTAGCAACAAGAATTGAAAAGACACAGGTGGGTTTCTTATCATACTTCAATCTATATGAAAGCCTACACATTTGAACTACACATGTTGTAACTGTTAGAGACTATCAGGTTATTATGCAAGGAACCTCAAACACTGTGATACTGTATTTTAAAAGTTAACTGATTTGTGTATGTGGGCAATATTTCTCTTTAAGTTTTGACATACATTTATATTTGCCTGAAGTTTTTACATGTCAACAAACTTATCAAACTTACAGCCAATATCTTGTGGCATTTGGGTAGGTTATCATCAGTGAGAATGAATCACAAAAGTAATTTTTCTAGAGTCGCACAGAAAATTGGGATGGAGACCCACAACCACACTAGCACAAAGGTGGTTAGCTTGATTCTCCACTGGTGCGGTTAGGTGGATAGCATCATCATTGGGTCTTGACATCTGAGTGTCCAGTTCTCCAGGTGCTCCTTTGTCCTCCACCAGAAGGGAGACTGTCTGGTTCAAAACAGTTGTGAGTGGTGAAGTGAATAAAATGATGTACTCTCTTGTGTGTTGTATCATTATTGTTTGAGGAGAGGGATGAGGTTAAAAACTGTGAAGACCGGTGCTTATATGGATGTTTTATTGGTGCATTACACCTAGTGAAGGGTCCACATGCTTCGGCCTGGTTATTCCCGTATGGGTCAGATGGCTTTCATCAGGACAAGGAAGGAGCAGTCTCTAATATGAGGAGGCTGTCCAAAAATATAGGTGAATATACAGCTAAGTCGAGACACTCACCTCTCTTCGTTAGCGAGCTTAGTGGCACAGGGGCTGACAGTGTGTTATAGTTGCCATCTCGGACTATAACTGTGGAGGATAAAAGATAGTTGGTTAAAAAGCATGTATCAGTAAATAATGTGCTGCCCAATGGTAAACAGACAAAATATTGAGTCTTAATTATCGACCTACCAGAATATCGATATTCAAATATCGTCATGCCAGAAAATCGACAGTCAGAATATCGTCAACAAGAATATCGAGTTGAAGGTAAGTAATATCGTTTTTTAAAATATCGATGTTAAAAATATCGTTTTTTTAGTTGGCGTTATATATGTTAGTATTTAATTTAAATGTATGTGTTCTATATTTTTGTGTAACTATTGCTTTTGTATTTTAATATCTGTGTTAAATTTTTAAGTTATTAATTTTTTTTAACAACATTTTGCGTTTTAGTTCCGTAGCGGGTTGTGGGTTTATAGGGGAATAGGGTGGGAAGTAATTTAATTATAATACATTTATGAAAATTTTTATAAGGTTTTAATTCTTTTTTAATTACGTTTCGAATTTTAGTTCTGTAGCGGGTTGTGGGTTTATAGGGGAATAGGGTGGGAAGTAATTTAATTATAATACATTTATTAATAATTTTTAGAACTTATTAATTATTTTTTAATTACATTTTGTGTTTTAGTTCTGTAGCGGGTTGTGGGTTTATAGGGTGGGAAGTAATTTAATTATTAATTCATTAATAATGTGTATTAATACATATGTATGTATTTAATAATTTATATTGTTAATTGTGGTAATTAATGTAATATTAATGAATTATCAATTGGATATTAATAATTAATAATTAATTGTTAAATATGTTAATTGCCTCATTTTTTAGGAGTGGGATGTGGGTTTATAGGGGAGTGGGGTGGTAAGTAATTTAATTATAATTAATTAATTTATGTTTTTATTAATTAATATTTATGTTTTTAATATTTTATATTGTTAAATGTGGGTATTGTGTGTTGTGCATTGATAGTGGAGTAGGGTGAGAAGTAATTTAATTTTAATAAAAGTTTTATTATTTTTTTCTATAATATTTTAAAGAAACTTATTTTATAGTATTAATTGTGTGAACTAATTTATTAGTGATTGTTTTTAATTTGCTTGTTAGTTGTTATTAGTTAATTAATTAACTGTTATTTATGTTAATTTTGTCATGTTTTACAATATTGGTGGTGTCGTTTATAGGGGAATATGGTGGGAGGTAAATTATTTTTGAGTAATTCATTATTTGTTAATTAATGTTAATTATTTTGCTGGAGTGGGAATAGTAAATTATTCCCCTCCGCTATCCAACATTTTCCCTACTGTTGCATTTGCTGGAGTGCGAATAGTAAATTATTCCCCCCAGCTATCCAACATCTTCTCTATAGTTGCACTCGCTGGAGTGGGAATAGTATTTTTTAACCCCCCTGCTATTTAACACTCTCCCTACTGTTGCACTCACTGGAGTGGGAATAGTAATTGTTACCTACCCGCTAGCCAACACTTTCTCTACTGCAGCACTCACTGGAGTGGGAATAGTAACTTTTACCCCCGCTATCCAAAAGATTCCCTACTGTTGCACTTTCTGGAGTGGGATAGTAATTTTTCCCCCTCTGCTATCCAACACTTTCCCCACTGTTCGTTGGAGTGGGAATTTTTTTTTTTACCTTCCCGCTATCCAACACTTTCCCTACTGTTGCTTTCACTGGAGTGGGAATAGTAATTTTTACCCACCCGCTATCCAACACTTTCCCTACTGCTGCACTCACTGGAGTGGGAATAGTAATTTTTACCCCCTGCTATCCAGCAGTTTCCCTACTGTTGCACTCACAGGAGTGGGAATATTGATTTTTACCCACCCGCTATCCAACACTTTCCCTACTGTTGCACTTGCTGAGGTGGGAATAGTAATTTTTACCCACCCGCTATCCAACACTTTCCCTACTGTTGCACTCACTGGAGTGGAAATAGTAAATGTCACCCTCCTGCTATCCAACACTTTCCCTACTGTTGCACTTACTGGCATGAGAAAAGTAATTTTAACCCCTGCGCTATTCAACACTTTCCCTTCTTTTACACTCGTTGGAGTGGGAATAGTAATTTTTACCTCCCCGCTATCCAACACTTTCCCTACTGTTGCACTCACTGGAGTGGGAATAGTAATTTTACCCCTCCGCTATCCAACAGTTTCCCTACTTTTGTACAAAATTATTATTGAAAATGTAATTGATATTTTATATATTAAAATTATATCATTTTTATTTATTTATAATATTTATATTACAGGTGTTTGTGTATATATTTAATTGTATTTTTTGATATAGTTCTAATATGTTATAATTAAATAAAAATATTATTTATTAATTATTTGATATATATATGTATGTATACAATTGTAAATATGTAGGTTTTGTTAATGAAACATACATTTTTACATTTACAAATAAATTAAAATAATTTATTTTTAAGTTATTAATATTTATGTCTTTATTTTACAAGATTTTTTTTACATTAAGAAAAAAACAATATATTTACCTTCGATATTTTAAACAACGATATTTTTTTCTCAATGTTTTTGTACTTACCATGTTGTAGATAGGATGTCGATATTCTGGACATCGATATTCTTGACACGATATTCTGGTAGGTCGATATTGTTGTTGTCGATATTATGTCAGTGATCCAAGTATCCAGAAACCCTGGAGTATTGTTGTTTTTCACACGCTTTTCATCGCCTTGGGTACGGTACGTACCTCCTGGGGTTGCAAGTCTGCTGTGATACTCAGTCTGGACGCGCCCGCATGTTATGCAATGATGTTAGGTGTGAGAAGTAATTAAGACTTAACTGCGCCTTCTCCGCATAATGTGGAGTTTGCCGTAGGGCTCTAAAAGTGCCCTTGAGAGTGGCGCTTCTGTGAAGATCGTAGACCAAATTCTTATGGCGCTGTCGGGAGGGGAGAGTGAGTCATTGTTTCTCCACTGAGCCTCGCCTGCACTGTGTGTAATGTGCCACTAAACTCCTGCAGAGCTCCACGACATGGGGCTTCTTCGATTAACGTGGCTCCAGTGTCTGAGGTGCTTTCTTGAGGAGAGGGAGTTATCGTTACAGCAGTGCTAATCCTGGCGCTGCCACATCATTTCAGCCTTGGTATGTGTAGTGCACATGAGTGTGTGTAGCTGTGCTTAATGTGAAACACAAGGCTAACTCGAGTGGTTAGAGACCTATGAATATATCTTATCTTAGCGGGGGTCAGCTTCCCTCTAAGTTATCTACAAACATTCCTTTAAGGTTGCGAATTAATACATATATGAATTGAGGGAAATGTAAATATACATGGTTTTACCTTAATTAGTAAGTGATGCATCTTCCTTCCGGGAGCCGGCGATGCTGGTGATAATCCTGTAGAATGTATGTCATTACAACGAATTCCGTTGCAACGCATGCCTTTACCACGCATGCGTTACAACGGAATGATATTTCCACGCATAACCTTTACAACGAATATTCCTTTACCACGCATACTTGCATGGTAATGGAATACTCTTTGTACAGGTTATACCTCTCCCCTGTACCCTTACGTGATTCCCCTTCCCCCAATACTTTTTTTAATTTCCCCTGCCCATTACCCTCAATCCATATATATATATTTTAAATTTATATTCCCCTTACCTTACCTTTTTATTTTTGGGGGGAGACCCCCCAAGCACCCTTTTTTTCTAATTTTTGCCTTTAACTCACGTCTTCGCCGACACTTAAAAAGGACTTAATGTGACGAGGAAGAAGACATTCCAGTCCAGCTTGCGTGCTATAGACGTTCGTGGAAGGAATACGCGTTGTATTGCCGTTTACGTGGTAAGTGAACCGTTCGAAACGTAACGCGTGGAAATGCCTTTCTGGTAAAGGATGTTTCCCAATCCTGTATGCATCGGAAAAAGAGGTTATAAGTGATGGAAAACCTTGGGAATGATTTTTAACTAGGGGTTGTGTTGTCCCTTGGTCATCATACCTCGATTGTGGACTTATTGGCAGGTACTGCTGCCCTTTTTTCACGCCCCGGAAGTAAAAGAGGAGATGGGGGGATCTTCTTTTGTACTACCGGATTTGCCCTGTGATTGGATGGGGAAGACTGTTCAAGCTCATATTGAGCGACCCATTTAAAGCGTAGGAGATAGAGAAATTATGTGGGGTGGTAGTCAGCCAGGTACTTTTCAGGATGCACATATTTTCAAATTCCATACATGTGTAAAGGAATCACGTTTTCTTTTGTGTCAAATACCAAACTGTGCTATTGAAAAAGGAGCGAAATTACTACATTTGAATTTATACACAGGTTTGGGTCATCTGACCCTAGCCCCCTACTAAGATAAAAAATATATATTTCTGAAAATCCCTGAGTATCACCAAAGAACTGCAGATGGCAGAGCGTTTTCCACAGCAACTCCCATCAATATTTTCATCAAGAGCCTAATTTCAGCAAATTTATGGGGCTACTGAAGACTTGGCTGTTTTCACTTTCGTGTTAAAAAGAAGTGTACTTTTGCTAAAATACTTCCCTGTGTTAATGTGTCATTTAGAACTGCTCAGAGTTTGGTTATTTTCAGCTTCAGATACCACTCGCAGGGTTACTGCGCTATGCAAAATACCAAAAATGCTGGTGAAACACTCATTATCATCAAACTCTGTAAACTCAGTAAATCTTTGGCACTCCTGAGGGGAGATTAATGCAATCAAATACACTGCATTGTTCTCGAGCTAACTAGCCTGAGACGGGTAGTGAGATTCATCATTCTGTTGTTGAGTCTTTGAAGAGTCCTAGGTATTAATATTGTATTTCAGAATACATTTATCAAGACAATCTATAACTTGTACCTGGAGCAGGTTAGCAGCCTTTCTCTATGTCATTATTTCTTTGCTTGGAACAATTTAAGCACAAATGGTTCGCCTCACTCAATGATGCTTTATGTGGTTACCAACTTCAGACTGCACCACGTGATATAGGTTCTCACTTTATTGTAGCACCATTTCCTTTTCATTTGACACAATAGACATATACTTCACATGGATATTACGGCATTGGATCCCAATATATAGCATAACCTCAGTGAAAGTGCCTGACACTGCAATTTACATTATGAGAAGCTGATATAAGTATCATATAAGTCAAGAGGAGATGTGGTCTAGTGGCTAGAGCTGCCGACCTTGGAACACAGGGAACAAAAGTTCACATCCTGGTTCAACATGAGATTCTGGGCAAATCAAATTGGGGCTGATTTATTTGTTGCCAGATGGAGTTCACTTCATCAAGGCAAGAGAATAAATTACTCCATTGCTCTAACAAACTAACTGCCTAAAGCTTTGGTAGGAACCTCGATCAAGGCTGTTCCTGTCAATGCTTTTTAAGTTTGATGCACAGGTCTGAAGCTCCCTAATCCTGAAATAGTAATTTTTTTTGGAAGTTACATCGAGAGGGGCATTTTTAGTTTTTTACTATCCCTTACCACTGGGGTTTGCCTTGCAGTGACCGCCTGTAAAAAATTGCTCTTAGATCTGGCTTTTCCAGCGGGTTTATCCCCAGACTTTTCACTTTTTGGCCTCCTATTTTGGACCCTGTTTTTGTTGGTTTGATGACTCTGGACACATAACCACTGCTGATCAGTGCTAAAGTGCATATGCTCTCCCTGTAAATTGTGTTTACAGATTGGTGATTCCATGATTGGCATATTTGATTTACTGGCAAGTCCCTAGTACAGTGCACTGTGTGTGCCCAGGACCTATAAATCAAATGCTGCTAGTAAGCCTGTAGCACTGATTGTGCCACCCACACAAGCAGTCTTGCAAAAGGGTCTCAGGCCTGCCATTGCAGTGTCTGTGTGCACTCTAGTGCTACCATGTCGACCTGGCAAGTGCACCCACTTGCCAGGCTCTAACCATCCCTTTTCTTACAAATGAGTCACCCCTAAGGTAGGCCCAAGGTACCCCTGTGGGCAGGGTGCAGTGTATGTGAAAGGTAGGACATGGCCTGATGTGTGTAGCATGTCCTGATAGTGAAATACTGCCAATTTAGTTTTTCACTATTGAAAGGCTATCTGTCCCATAGGATGAATGGGGAGTTACTTATAGCATCTTATAAATATGGGGAGAGGATGTAGCCTTACGGCTAGAGCAGTCAACTTTGAAGCTGGGGAACCGAGTTTGAGTCTCGGCAAGGACGCTCAACATTCTGTGATTCTGGGCAAATCACTTAATCTCCCCGTGCCTAACAAAAATGAATGTGTCCATCTGTAATGAAACTAGTGCTCATGTAAAGCGCTCCGATACCCGATTTCTCAGGTCTAGTTCGCACTATATATAAAAAAAATAAAAGTATAACTGCCCATGGGAACAAGATTGGAAAATTGAGTTTAGTATGCCATAATTCAGAATCTAAAGATGCATCTTTTAGTAAGGATGATGTTTACATTCTGGGTTTGAAAACACCACTTTTAGAAAGATTATGTGTTTTTTGCTTAGCCCTCCAGTGTCCCTCTGCTAGGTTTGTGTATTGACTGTCTGGCTTTGGAGTAGCAGGTGCTGGGGATGTGCATTCTGTTCAGACTTGAGAGGTGAGGGGTGTCCTGCCTTCAGAGAGGGGGAGAAGATTTCTTTCACACATGAATGGGCCTGGTCTGCCCTAGACAATGTTGTCTCCACCTCCTGCCAGGAAGCTGCACCAGAGAGGACAACACTGGTTTTGGCTGGGCCAAGAGCTTCTCTGCCACCAGAGAGCAAATCATTTTGTGCTATAAAAAGTGGGGCCCAGACCCCTGAACATTAAATCACTTTTCAACTTCAAGAAGAAGAGCTGGAAGAAGCTGGAGGAGGAGTACTGTCCCTTTTCTCTGTACTTTCTGGGGTTAGCCTGAAGTAGCTGTTTCTGCCAGGGAGAGGAACTGTGTGTGTATCCTGCTTGACAAAGTATCTCCAAGGGTTTGAGGTAGAGCTTGCCCCCTGTTCAAGAGACCTCAGTGACAGCAAAGACTTCACCATCCTTCTCCGCACTGTCTCTGGAACTGCTGGGTTCAGTTGCAGCAGAGGAAAAGAACATCGACTCCACCACTGAGTCCGTCGCTGGTTCTGTGTCCTGAAGGTACCGCAGAAAGCAACGCCACACTTTGCACCGCATCCTTGGTCAGCGACTCCTCTGGGTAACTGTAACCAAGCCGTTGCTTGCACCGCATGCAGTGGTCACTGCACTCCACACCGCCTCTCCGTTGCTGCCTGACCAGAGCACGAACGGCTCCGTTGCCTGCACCACGACCTGCCAGCACCACATCGAGCACTGCCTCACCCCGCATCGTAAGTCTTGGCCTCACCGACGCTGTTGGACGACTGCCACCTTGCCACTGCTTGCACTGATGGCACCGCACACTGCACCGCCTCCACGTCACATTGCAACCGCGATGGTTGCCTCTACCGATTTGTACCAACGGGATCAGCCGCAACGAGAAAGGTTCTGTCTACGAGTTTGTCAAAGCTTTAGCTGGCCCGTACCAACGCGGTCAGCTGGAACTGTTAGACTCTGTCGTTTCCAGCATCGCGATAGCCCTGGATGGAGCTACCGACTCGGAAGAACTGTGATTTTGAGATATTCCTGCAATTTAAAGGTTATCTTGCAAAGAACTATTTTTACAGTTTTGGAATTTGAATTTTTGGCGTATTTGATCCAGTTGGTTTAGATAAAGTTTTGCTTATTTCTCAAAACTGTCCTGGTGTCCATTTGTAGAGTTTTCACTGTGTTACAGTATGCATGCACAATAGCGTTACATACTGCCTCTGAGAAAAGCCTGTCTGCTCGTGCCAAGCTACCAAGGGGGCAAGCAGAGGTTATTTTAGAAGTGTCCTCCCCTTACCCTGACTAAGAAGAAGGGTCCCTACTTGGAAAAAGGTGCAAACCATGGCCAACTAGAGACCCCCATTTCTAACACTGGTGGTCAGCGGTGAGGATCCGGACTTGCATTGTGCCTTACATGCAGTAATTGGTATACACTAATAATATAGTGCAGACCATTACACAACCACATACTATTTTTCCTTGTTTCCTGGTGTCCTCCTGAAAGTATTTATTACTGAGACTCTGGTTAGTTGTTGCACCTGTGAAGTCTTGACAAAATGGAACTTGACTTCTGGCACAAGTTCATCTATATTATGAGGGAGCTACATGTGTTCTGCAAGGAAAGGGGGCTGCCTGTGAACAGAGGCAGCCCAATTTCAATATGAGCTACCCCGCTGGGGGCCAACACTACCAGATGAGTCTGAGGAGGAAGACTTCTCTGAAAGTGATGGAGAAACAAAGAAAGATGAGTGGCTTTTAGATTGTGAGCAGAGCCTGTGAGAGCTTGATGAGGAGCTGAGAGGTCTGAGGCCAAGAGGACCTTAACCCTAGAAAAGAAAATGTGAGGAGCTCAAGAATTGAGCTTGGCTGGACTGCAGGTGGAGTCAAGTTCGGATGGTGGCAGCAAAAATGTGTTATCTAGTGCTGAGGAAGCAGTACACACACCCAGAGATGTGGCTCCTGACTTGAAGGAGGGGGTTGACACATACTAATGGGTCCAGGTTTATGAGGTAGCTCCAGTGGTGCGCAGTGTCCCTGAAGTGGATTTGGGAACTGTCACAGGGATCATATTCAAAGTGATGGGATGGATACTCTACTGACTCTAGATGAGAGGGGTTCCCCCTTGGTAGAAGCCCTGGTGTGTGAGTTCAGAGACCACCCAGAAGAGTGTGAGTTGAGTGACAGAGACAGTCAGACACTGTCTTGTCAGTCTCAGAAGGGTGACATAGGGTACTGGTACGAGGCACTGGATGGTGAGGGAAAGAGTAGCTTGGCTAGCCCTGTGCAGGGCTGTGTGATTCAATTGTTGGAGAGCATATTTTAAACCCTTGTTTTACAGAACTAAGCCAACACCTGGTGGAGTGTGAGTTCTCTGTCCACAGGGAGCTCACACTGGAGGCAGACCTTTTGGTGGATTCCAGAGGGTCTGAAGAAGCATCTGGGGGTGATCCTGAAGGATGTGGGTCGGGTTTTCCCCAACCATGTAAGGTAGGGGAGGGTTGTGGTGGCCCAGTGCTAATTTTGGGGAATAATGAAGATCTATGGGGTCCTCAACACTGGTCTTCTGAAATCGGTGCTTTACCCCAGCCGACGCCTCAGGTCCGCAATTTAGGCCTTATCATTGATGACCAGCTATCAATGAAGCAACAAGCGGTGAAGGTGGCCTCGACCTGTTTCATCATCCTTAAATGGCTCAAGAAAATCCTCTGGATGTTGCCCGGCCCCACTCAAAGAACTTTGGTCCAGGCTCTTGTCACTTCTAGACTGGATTATGGCAACATCCTGTATCTAGGAGTCAATTAGGATGTCATACGCAAATTACAGGTGCTGCAGAATGCGGCCGCTAGGTTGCTTTGCCAGGTTCCCAAAATGGCTTCCATCTAAGGTTATCTTCGGGAACTTCATTGGCTAAGGGTGGAGAGCCGTATTAAATTCAAAGCCCAGAGCTATAAGATCAAATCTGGCAAGGCACCTCAGTAACTGAATGCCTTAGCTCACCCTTACTAATCACCGCGTCTTCTTCGCTCCTCCACTCAGGCTAAAGTTTTGGTCCCTAGGACCAGACTGTCACGAATGGGTGGTCAGTCCTTCTCTTGCCTGGGCCCCTCTATGTGGAATGCCCTCCCCCTGTCACTTCAAAATGAAACAGCTTATGAGAATTTTCAAAAGGGTTTAAAAACTTGGCTATTTAATCAATAGATCTCTTAGCCTCCTTCTGTTCCTGTCAGGTGGCGCCGGGAAACCTTCGGGTATCTGTGCGCCTTATAAGATTAAATAACATACCATAACATAACAGATAGGTCCCAGAGTAGTTGGAGGGGTGTAGGGTCCAATGTCCTGTCCCAGGGGAGAAGTAGTGGGAGTGGGCTATGTCCCGAGGTGCTCGTAACCGTCTCAAGGCCTGGTTGGTTCTATGAGGGAAAACCAGGAGGGGGGCCTGGTCTGTACCGGGAAGCCATTCCCTAAGCGGGATCCCAAGGTGTCAGGTGAGCTGGAAGGGCGGGTGTAACAAGTGTCCCACCATTTCTGGTGTCTGGCAGCACCTCCCCAGTGGGGAGGGTGCATGAGTCCCAGAGAGAGGGGTAAGTGGGGGAAGCAGTCCTCATTTGGAAGGACCAGTGGGTCAGGGGTTGCTAGCTCTGAGGTCAGAGCACCCCAGGGCTGACCTTGGAGAGGCCACTTCTGGCCTCGGAGTCTTCATGCTCTCTCAGGTGGGAAGGAGGCTGGAGACCTGCACTAGGCAGACTCTTGCACATCTCCAGAGGAGTGTTTCCCTGGGGGGGCGTTTGGTGTACTCCCCTTTGGAAGTCCTGGGTTGCCAGGCACAGGTCCATCCTAAGGGTGCAGACCCTTGGTTGGAGGGCCAGGTTCAGGGTGTCCCCCCTGACCTGGAGGAAGGGGAGACTGCTAACAGTGCCCCTACCAGTTTTTCTTCTGGGGGCATCGCTCCAGGTGGGAGTGTGCAGGGCCCCAGTAGGGTGGGTGGGGAGACAGCAGCCTCATCTCTGACCCCTACCCAGCCTAAGATTACAGACCCTGCGCTTGTGGGTCAGTGTCAGGATGGCATCCCTGAAATGACAAGAGGGAGAGTGGACAAAGGGTGCCAGCCCCCACTCTCTTACGCCACAAGGGTTAGAGAGCCCAGAGAGGCATAAGGCCTGCGTCTCAGCACTGACAGCTGTCACTGGCCACTGAGGCTTGCTTTCCTGGTGGACACAGTGGCACGGGGGGCAGGAGTCACACCCCGGGGATGGACTGGCCCACACCACTGTTTTGGCCATGTGGGTGCTATCTGCCTGCGGGGACCCACCTGTAACCAAGCTGAGGTTAGGTGCTGCACAGATGGGGTCCCCAGGTGAGAAGGAGGGTTCCTCAATGGTTAGCTTAGTGGGCCCTGAGAGTATGGGCAGAGAGATCCAACTGGGTTCAGCACGGTGTAAAACTAGAACTTGCCCCCACTGTTGTGGGCCAGGTCTAGGTTCTATCGCCCCAAGCAGGGAAGTCCATCAAGGAATTGATTAGTCTAAACTGGTTTTAGGCTGGGAGGGGTTGCATTCTGTTCAGACAGCCATTTGGGGGGGAAGTGAGGGGTGTTCTGCCTTTCCAGGGTGAGTCAGGGCACGGCTGAATAGACTTGGGCTGCATTCAGAGTGGGGGGAGGAGATTTCTTTCAAACTTGAATGGGCCTGGTCTGCCTTAGACAATGCTGTCTCCACCTACTGCCAGGAAGCTGCACCAGAAAGGAGAGAGCTGGTTTTGGCTGGGCAAATAGCTACTCTGCCACTAGAGAACAAAAACATTTGAGCTCTAAAAAGTGGGGCCGAGACCCCTGAACTTTAGATCACTTGTGGACTTCAAGAGTAACCTCTGCCAAGGAGAAGAGCTGAAAGAAGCTGGAGGAGTAGTACTGTCCCTCTGCTGTGTGCTCTCTGGGGTAGGCCTGCAGTAGCTGTTTCTGCCAATGAGAGGAACTGTGTGTGTATCTTGCTTGACAAAGTATCTCCAAGGGCTTGAGGTAGAGCTTGCCCCTTGTCTCAGGAACAGAAAAGACTGCACCATCCTCCTGGGCACCATCTCTGGAACTACTAGTTTGCGTTACCACAGAAGAAAAGAACAGCCAACTCTGTCACCCATTCTGTCGCTGGTTCCATGTCTTGAAGGCAGCGCCACACTTCACACCACATACTTGGTCTCACCGATACCGCTGGGCAACCGTCACCAAGCCGTTGCTTGCACCATGTCCTGTTGGCCCTGCACTCCACACTGTGTGCTTCACACTGCCCGGACATCACCAGCCCCATCGCTGCCCGACCCAAACACCGACTGCGTCTGACCTGCCAGCACCGCATCGAGCACTACCTCACTCCGCATCGCAAGCCTTGGCCTCACCGACGCCGTTGGATGACTGTCACTGATTGCTGCCTTCACCATGCTATGAGGGCACCGCACGCTGCACCTCTTCCACTTCACATCACAACCGCAACAGTTGCCCTGACCAATTCATACCAACGCGATCAGCCACAATGGGAAAGGTACTGACTACGAGTCTGTCGACGCTTTAGTTGGCTCGTGCCGACGCAGTAGGCCGGAACTGTTAGAGTCTGTCATTTTCAGAATCGCGGTAGCTCCGGACGTAGCTACCAACTCGGAAGAACTCTGTTTTTGAGATATTTCTGCAATTTAAAGGTTATCTCACAAAGTAATTATATATTACAGGATTGTATTTAGGATTTTTGACCTATTTTGTCTTGTTGGTTTACATAAAGTGTTGCTTATTTCTCTAAACTGGTGTGGTGTTCATTTGCAGTGTTTTCACTGTGTTACAGTAGGCATGCACAAATGCTTTGCACACTGCCTCTGAGATAAGCCTGTCTGCTCGTGCCAAGCTACCAACGGAGTGAGCAGGGGTTATTTTAGAAGTGTTCCGCCCTTACCCTGACTAGGAAGAAGGGTCCTCCCTACTTGGACTAAGGTGCAAACCATTGCCAACTAGAGACCCCCATTTCTAACAATAGCTATATGTCTGCCCATCTAAATTAGGTGGGCAGACATATAGCGTATTCTCTGATGGTCCTTATTCCATCAGGCTGTCAAAGAAGTTTGGCCACAGCAGAGACAGAGCAGCCTCAGCTGTTGCCAAACTATGGTCTGCCTGCATAACATTAGGTGAGCTGACCTATGATTACCGCCAATATATAACTCGGGCCCTAAATTTCTCTGTGAGTAAAAAGGAAAAAACGTGTAACATAGTCAAGTTCTCTTATAAAGCGCTGCAATTCCCTTGGCCAGGTTTGCACTATGAAGAAACTGCAAATAAAAGAACAGTCTGTGATGGTCTAACTGACTGAATAGGATTCTTCTAATTAAAGCTACAGGATTTGTCATTTTATCATGTGAAGCATGTAAATTACTGCTCAAGAAGATGGTGGAGATTTGACTCTCTTGGCCAGGGGTCACAGATACTGATTTAGTCCAATTAACTTTGCAGTCTTTAAGGTTAGAACATTTCAGGGCTAAGGACATGAAGACAAGATGCATGATAATTGAGGACAAAGTTGATTCATCATCTTTGGGTTTTCAGTAAGTGCCATATTTCTAAGCTGTGTTTTCAGCCATTCAGTGTAAACTGATACTCACACACCATGTGCACCAGAAGCACTTTTAGAAGGCTAGGGGGCATATTTGCAAGCCCTGATGGCCACTGGAATGCCATTTTTTCAATGTTTCTGTGGCGATAGGGCTTGACCTTACTTACAAGGCAGGGTTAAGCCACTTAACGTGGCTTAATGCTGCCTTGTAAATAAGACACTGATTCACGCTCTGCTTAGCATGAAAGGGGTGGGCCATGGGTGTTGCGGTGGGCATTCTGCAGCAACACCCATTGATTTTTACGCTGCCCAATATTTACAAGGGTGGCATAAATGCGGGGCAGCACCAAATTTGAGACTTAAACAACTGGTCATACCATGATGAAAGGAGGAGAAAAGTTTTATTTTTCCGCAGTTTTGCTGTTTCTGTGTGTGCTGCATTGTGCAGCACACATAGAAATAGTAAAACGCCATGCATTTTTTGTTTATGTGCAGGAAGGTGTTCCTTCCTGCACAGAAACTACCATTTAAAAAATGAAGAGTTGCAACTTCTATGTGTGCTGCACAAAGCAGCACACATAGAAGTTACAAATTCCCATTTATGATTGTTATGTGCAAGAAGGGACACCTTCCTGCACATAAACAATCATTTCCACAACGCAGGCACCCTTGCACTATGGTGCAAGGGTGCCTGGATTGGTGCTAGGTAGCTGTAATTAGCACCCAGCGAGGGGGAAATGCAGGGCTGAACCATATTGTAGTAAATACGGTGCAGCCCTGCATTTCCAAACTGACCGAGCACGGTGTTAAACCAAGAAGACTAACACAGCGCTCCGTCACTTTCTTTGTAAATATACCATTAAGTCAATGAGCATAAAAGGGTTTTGAAGGCTGCCTCAATTGTTGTTCGTTCTTTGCAACACGTCATGTAAAGCAGGCACTGGTAAAATGTGAATATATATTGTTTGAATATGGATAGACTTTCAATACCATGCTAACCAACAACAACCAGTCTGTTCTCACAGACCTGCTCTTCTTGTCTCCATTTATAACTTTCAGAATTTTTCACAACTTTAATTAGTAGGTGAACAAGTGTCTAGTAAACCTAGCCCTTGTTTTCTATTTTGCACCTTCCAAAGGGATTCATCCTCCCTAGCAACTTCAAAAATTGCTTGTTTCCACCTGTTTTTCTGTTTCTCTTATTCTGCTTCATTCACACTTTCATCATTAAGGCCATTTCAAACTGAGTAAATATTAGTCCCCTTTGTAATACCAGTGTGCAAACACGAGTCACAACTGGATCTTGCAAGTCAAACACAATCTGGATCACATGTGAGGATGTTAATGTCAACACTGGCTAAGTAGGCATACTTTGCTGATGGTCTAAATGTATTTGCTGACATTATACCTAGGCCATCAGCATTTGCAGCATTCTGAGGTGAAGCCTTACATTATAATCATGGGTTGTTGAATTATTTATTTATTCATTAATTTAATTTGGTGTGTTTGCTGCAAACTTAATACACGGATGTCATGGTGCTTTACAACCATGAATGCAAAAAAAAACTCAGGTAAGTAAATCAAAAATGGTAGAAAGCAAATTCTCACAACATTTAATTAGCACTAGACTCAGCCAGAAAGTATTCAGAAAAAATATAGAATTATAGATGGACAACAGTGAATTAGGGGAATGCTATTTACAGAGGGGTTTGGAGTGACATCAAATATTATTTATGGCCCCCAAATTCATCTGCCCCTGCTTTTAACTGTTATGCAGTGGCGGAGGAGTAATGAGGGAGCCATGCATAACATGGTGTCTTTTCCCTGATTAAAATGTGAAAAAATACCCTACCTGCCATCTTTTACCTAACTCCTACCACCTTCCCTGCCCTCCTTCCCCCTCCTGCCTGCAGCTGTGCGTTCTGCTTTCAGCCAAATCAGAAAAGCGGTGCTGGGCTGACAGGCTCTCAGTTAGCTCTGTCAGACTGACCTGGAAAGCCTTTATGATGTAGCAACAGTGGGTAACAAGATTTGTTATCAACCATTGCCAGATTTACAAGCTGGTGTAAACGATTTAGGCTTCCTGTGGAACCACGCATAACAGGCTTGCGAAGGGAAGATTTAGGTTTTTGACCTGAAAAGTCGTGTGTTTCCCAGAGTTAGAGTAGCCTTAATTTGGGCGCTCTTAGACTCTCCAGAGACTTTGATATTTTCTGCACTTTATGCTGGGAAATATAGCAAAATGTTTTTTAAGGAAGACGGACAGAGTGGTTCTAGTTGCAGCCAGAGAAAAGCTCTCAAAATGGGAGCAATGCATTCAGACTTACAGTTCCAGTTGATAATTTTTCTGGAGCATAGCAGACATCCAGACACACTCTTTCTTGATGTTAATCTGTTTTCAGCATGTAGGACAACCTTCAGACAGTGCAAGAGTATTCTAAGAAGGCCAAACTCTAAAGCATTTACTGAAATAATGCTAAACAAAATTGACCCCTTAAGTTCATTTTGAAGCCCTCGTTACCAGCAAAGGTTTGTAAAGCTGAAGAGGTGTATTTTAAAGTTAGCGGAAATAAAATGGTATTGATAATCTCAGCCTTGATCAATCAAGCAATAAGGTTCGCCCAAAGTTACTTTTGATGTTCATTTACTTAGGATGACACAACCAGTACCCTGTTCAGAGTTGGCTCTTTGAGTCACATCTGAATGGGTATGGTTAAGTACAAATAATTATACATACTATAAAAATATTTCACGGAGACAAGAATGAAAGTGGATTTTCTCAAATGGGTATCTCCTTGCACTCAGCAGTATTCTATTCTTATGCAAATCTCAAGGAAAGGCCTTTTTTATGCTCCACCCTATTTTAAATTGTGTAATTTGTAATATGTTCGTTGACTTGAATTGATTGTCTGAGTATCATTGGCCATGAGGAAATAGGGTCATGTAGGCTCATTTTTAGTTATTACATAGTAACTTTTATTCGTCTCATTTCCCTAATCAAAATATCCTAATATTTTTGGATTCTGGTAATGGTATCTTCCAGAAGTAAAGAATGCATCAAGACCAAGCTTTCTGACCCTCATGCTCATTTACCAGCAGTTTACTGTCCTAGAGTAATGACATTAAGGGTTGCGGCTGTGCACATTATGGCCCTCATTATGTTGTGATCCAACTGACATCTAGTAGCGCGGTCCGACCACCACATTATTATTGTGAGATGGTCGGAGGCAGCATCCGGAGGGAATGACCAACAATTCTGACGGGCTCAAGGAGCCTGTCCAACCAAAGGTCAGAAAGTAATTCCTTACAATGGGGCAGTACCTGCTCAGCCACCAACGTAGGGATTCTTTTGGCTCTAGCTCTTGTGTTGTCTGTCTGTATTGTCCTCTTATTTTAAAGTCTGAATGGTGTCTCTCCTCTGTTTTAGGCTGTCTGTCAAGCTCTTTCAGTCAGAAAATCTTTGAATTAAAGTAGTATTGTTTTCAAATCTTATTCTTAACTCTTATAAGATATTAGGCGTAAACATGGTTTATCATTTAAAGTATTTTATATCCTGTGTCATCATGGAGCTGTATAGAAAGTGAACTTATGGCCCAAAATGTTGAATCATGATAACCATAAATTGATTTAATCATTTTATATTTCTAAATTGTATGTTTGTTTTATGTATTTAAGTCTTGTAGTTTATGGCTATTCGCCAAATAAGGCCTTTTGACTAACTGACTTATTGCCATCCGCAGGAGCCCTACTAAAACTTATGTCTGCAATCTACAATGTTTGCTGGACGACATACATTAGTCCTGGCCAACAATACCTTTAATTTTAGCATGCATTTTTACTAAGAACTACCTGGGGCGAATCTCCCCAGCTAGCACATCCACCTTTACCTGGCACAACTTTCTCTTCTTGAGCATAATTGTAAAGGAACTGAGTAACAATTATTCCAGTTACCCCCACCATTAACCTCTTGACTGCTATGGTTTCCCCACAGTGCTGAGCCCTATTATGATATTTGGGGCAGGTCCTACTTAGGGCTTTAAAAATCATTTATAAACAAAAGTATCAAGCCAAATTTCTGTACCTTTTTCCTATGTGTTGTGAATTATATACCTGGCCAGCTTTGTGGATTCCCTGGAGTGAAGCAAGCGAATAGACAGTGATTTTTTGCTCTGAATCAAAAATAAAAACATAGTTGTGAAAATAAATATTGTTTTTCACAGAACGTTTGCATTTGTGGTGATCAGTCTTTCCTATTTTTGCCTTTTGCACCTTTTAGACCTGGAATCCTTGGTGTGGTTCTCCCCTAACTTATTGCATTCAAACCTCCAGTTTAGCTGACTTTGTTTTTGCTGGCTTTAGCCATTTGTACCCTTTACCACCACTCTTTAAAACTTGGTAGAATTGTCTTACACCCAATTGGTCTATTTATTTACTTGTAATTCCCTAGTAAATTTTCAGTACATGTTCCCAGGGCCTGTAAATAAAATGCTACTAGTATTCCTGCAGCACTTATGTTGCCACTCACTTAAGTAGCCCTTTAAAATTGTCTCAGGTCTACCATTGCAACCTATGGGTGCAATTTTAAACTTCCATTTTGGCCTCGCATACATATGCTGTAACTTCTGATTGTGAGAAGGTAGACAGATCAAGTTTGTAGTCCAAAGAATTGTAATTTAAAGCCCTCTTTAATAGTAAACTCTGATTTTTAATATTAAATCTAAAAACGGCACTTCTAGAACATTGGCATACTCTTGTCCTAAACAGTTGGTGTATGCAGCCTAATCCTGGAGAGCATGACTAGGAGTAGCTGCCAGTAGGTTTTTGTGTATTGCTGTCAGACAGTGAGACAAAGTAGGTGCTATATAGCCTAAGCCTAAGAGCCAAGAATCCCACTAGGCTTTAGTCAAACCCCCAAATCTGAATAGTGAGAGTGTGGGACTTCGTCCTGGACTTGAGCTGGACACCCTGCAAGGGATCGTCAGACCACTGTCAGCTGGAGTGATGGTATGCCGGAGCTGCAGCGTCTCTGGTCAGTGTGTCGGCCATGAAGTCTCGGTCCCTCCTGCTTTCTGATAGCAAGAGGTGCTGTATTTATACAGTCTATGTACGTGTGTTACCCATTGTTCAGTATGAGGATGACGTTGGGGATTAAACCTTGTGCGTCGATGGGAGAGGTGAAGTATACCTCCTGGAAAGTGTACTCATCAATTATTCATATGGGCTAAGGATGACGTCTTAGCATTATCGATTGGGAAAAACCAACCCTCGGCATGGAACTAGGTGAAAGGTTTAGTCCATAAAAGGCTGCAGTCTTTATAAGGCATTCTGTCCTTATTTGGAGTTATGTCCTTATAAGGATCGTTCATATGAAATAATGGGAGCTGATGTAGGGAAAGTGTACGATGTTCCCTGGACCTATATTAGGGTACCAATATGAAATATAGCAGGATGATATGTGTTGGCAGGATGGGCCACTCTGAGCTAATGAGGGGGAGGTGCTGTCACCTAGCCTACATTCGCATTACAAAGGCTCTGTCTGAACACTCTGTCTCAAAGTGTTTAATTCTTGTCTTTTGTGACCCCAAACAAGCTAGGGCCAGGACAGGGAGGAAGGGGATCCCTGACACCTCGGGGGCTGGGGGTGGAAGCCTCTAGAAGCTTCCTCTACTTCAAAGTGGGCACCAGGTATACATATTGTACCTCAGACCCCACCTCTGCAGTGTACTTCTGGACCTGTGGACTCTGCCAGTAAGAACTGCTGCGCTGCTGAAAGTACTGCCACTCTGCTGGACTAAAACACTGCTGACCTGCTCCCTTTTGCCTGGGTGAGAAGGATTTGACCTGCATCTCTGAACCCAGGACCCTAAAGTGACTCCAAGGGCTAGCTGGTCTGACCTCATGATCCGAAGCCTCAGGGACATAGCAGGCTTCCAACAAACTTAAACCCATCACCTGGTCTCTGCCATCTGTGAGTCCTGCCCTCCTAAGTTGTACCCTCCCAGACCTGGACCCTTGGAAGTGCGCCTGAAGGTGCTCCGCCAGCCCATTCTGCAGAATCAGAAGAACTGACACTTCTCCTCCGTGGTGCATCTCCCGCTGTACAGATGCATCGCCATTGCTTCTTGACTCATCACTCGAAACTGAGGCAACGTCTCTGCTAATTGAACTTCTGTAACACAAAGACTTTGCATCGCCCAATGCAGCTCATCAAAGCCATTGCATCTCCTTGCAAGGACCTAACCTCGCCCAGTGCAGCCCATCGGCACCCCTGCTGTTTTATGCATATCCACACAAGGACATCACCTTGCACTTTGCAGTTCCCCAGACCCATCTCCTTGTCCAGACCTCACATCCTTGACATGGGGCTCCACATCTTTTTACAACCACGATTAAGGTACTGTGTTCAGCCGGCCTAACCTGGTCCCTGTGGTCGGACCATGCTCCATTGTGGTTGACCTGAAGTTGTGACTTTGTCCCTGTCTAGCACGACCAGATAACCACTGTTGTCGCTTTGTGATTTTCGGCACTATTTTCATTTAAATCCTTAAAATTGCATATCTCTGGTTCTGCTGATTGGTTTTGTGTTGTTTTGGTCTTGTTTTATTTATTAAAAGCTACTCTATTTTTTGTAATTTGTGTGGGATATTTCTTCTGCTGTGTTTGCACTTTATTACTGTTTGAAGTGTTCCATAAATACTTTACACACTGTCTCTAAGGATTGTGGTTGCTGCTTGAGTAGGGTTTCACTCCCTTCCACCAGTAACCCAATTTCTGACAGTGCGTACTTGCAGTTTGAGGGGAAAAGAGGTGTAAAACCCATGGGTGAATCCAGAAAGCTTTACATTTCTCAGAATGAGGCAAAACTGTATATTCTGCAAGGAATCGTATGTGTATACTGCATGTGGTTCTTGTAAACTAATTGTTGAAATCAAGAAGTAATGAATGCAAGTACTAAGAAATAGAAATCGATTAAAAAAATGTCATGTGCAAGTTTGTGCCTGATGGCTCAGATACAAAATTAATGTATTGTGGAGTCTGTCAGACTCTTCTGGTCACAGCAGTCCATAGTGTTTATCAAACGTCCAAAACATGGGGTACCCAGGGCCATCCACAGAGTTGCAGCCTATAGTAATGTTTAATTGCATTTTGACCATGTGTTAGTGTAAACGGTAAACTGTAACGAAGGGAAAAAGGGTATGAAGAAAAGCTGTCCACTTTTTCAATGCGTCCAAGAATCTCAGTTGAGACAAGCCCAAAATGCAATACGGAATGATTAAGGTTATTCCTTCTAATTAAAATCCTTCTAAGCATGCGGGTAGATGCGATATTTGTGCCTGGGGTTAGCTGGAACCCAGTGTAACCAACCAACACCAGATTTATTTTAAATTATACACCCTGGGAACTGTTGGGTGGTGTGGGTTGTGTGGATCCTACTATTGGTTACTCAAAATGCTCTAAAAATGTCAAATGTTGTTTGACAATATTGAATTTCTGCATTTTTTGTGCTTTACCTTACCAACCCTGGGCTTTTCTGAAAACTAGAGACCTAGGATAATCCAGAGTGGTATGACTTCTGTTGAACCCAGAAAGCTGTGAAAATGGCATAACTATGTCTAAAACATTTATTTCCCTGCTCTTAACATGGTAGATGGCTGCAGGATTGGGCTGTGATTGACCAACACCCAGGGGAATACACCAGCCCCAGTTATTGTTTTGAAGTATATGCATGATGTAGTCTAGGATAATGTAGCAAGTGTGGATCACACTACTTTTATCTTACCCAAAATGCCCTATCGATGTGAAGGTATAGATCAAAAACTCAGTTGCCTCATTTATGTATATACAGGACATTTTGTAACTTGCAGCCTTCATTAACTGACCAACTGTCCTTCATACTCACATTTCTCACAATGAAATCAGTGTCCCACATTTGTAAATGGCCCTATCGTACTGGAAAAGAACTGCACAAAAAACAAAACTCTGTAAAGTCAATGTAGTGTGGTGACATGTTTGCAGTTTTGGTCAATCACTATCATATCACTGCCATGTGCGTTAGGCCCACCCATACACATGAGGAATCACTTTTCTTGAGAGACAGGTGGGGATGCAGGATAGTAAGATTTTTTACATTGGCTGAAGTTCCTAAAAATTCCTTCACATAAATTTTAGCACAATTGCATTGTTTACCCATACTTTGAGATGTGCAGTACATTCTGGGTAGAAAATATGCTGGTATGTAGGCTTTTACAGTGTCGTTCTAGTGGGCTGTGTGTCACTTGGTGGCAGATGGGAAGAAAATTTCAAATATATCCGTTCAAGACAGGAGAAAGACTGCTAGGCCCTGTTGTGACAACCCAATGCCCGATGGGTTGGCCTTCCACCCAATTGCATGTTTTCAATTTCCCTAGTCATAGTAATTATTGTGCCCCCCCCCGGCAGACAGGTTTTGAGATAAACATCCCAGTCTACCCCCTTTGGAGCAGAAAAACTGTTGGGGGCAAACACCCATGACTGTGGGGCCGTCCCCACCATGAAAGCAGCCTTAGTGGAAGAGATTCCTGCTCAGGGATTGTTCTCCTGCAGCAATCCTGGAGCAGGAATCCACAAGGGAGTAGTCCTATTGAAACGAGGAGAATCTCTCCTTTTCAACAGTAACTCCTATTTAGATCGGTGCTCAGGGGACTGAACTGTGCCCCTGAGCAAATGAAAGCAGTCAGAGCTGAAAGCTTTTGGTGCTTTCACTTTTACCATTGAAGACATCAATGCACATAGCTGGCTGACACTTTATTTAAAAAAATGTCCTTGCAGCTCAAAGTAAGGGCTGGAAAGAGGGATCCATCTGGTGCCACCACAAGAGGGATTCTCAGTCCTAGGTGCTTTGACATGACCTCCCAGTCAACAGCACATGATGTGCAGCAGTGTTGATGGGAACGTCACATCAGTAGTGCCCAAGAAGTTAACATTTACCATAGAAGCATTTTTACCCTGTTAATTAATATTTTTAATCTCAATGCAACTAGAATGACATTTGACTAGGGCCTGGGCACAACTGCCATGCATGCCCAACATGTACGTTTTACATCCTTTGGGCTTTAACTCGGTTGGCCACAGGGCGTGGCCTTTGGAAGAGAAGGTCAAATATGGCTGCATCACTGGCAAGCTAGAGGCAATGGTAGCAAACCAGCAGGCCATATTGACAATTACTGTGATTGTGTCCCAGCTTTGAGCGCCCCTTTTATCCAGGTGCTGATAGACATGAGTCAAACATTATTCTATAAGAGAAGGCAATAATGGGGGGAGAGGAGCATGACTAGGGACAAAGAGAGAATCTTGCTAACTATTCCCATTTAATGCTATGTACCATCAGCAAGCTAACTGCGTCTTTCTCGAGTATCAACCAGGAAATAAAAAATAGCAACACCACCATATGTTAATCTTTTTATGGCTTAGCCATTCACTTAGAATGGCCAGAGGTCTAGTTACAAGAGGTGCTGCAGTGTGTGAGGCATAGCAGTTCTACTTCTATGTTGCCTTTCCTTCCCCATGAATGCAGCATACCAAAATCCCCATTGCAGAACTGGCATTTTTTTCACATATTTTTCTTCATCGTAACCCCATCATTGTCTTCAACTAATCAATCAAAGAATCAATCAGGGAATTGTGAAGAGCTACTCACCCGTGAGGGTCTCAAGGCGCTGGGGGAGGGAGGTAGCTCCGAGTCAGCCGAAGAGCCAGGTCTTGAGGCTCTTTCTGAAGGTGTGCACAGTGGGGGAGCATCTGATGTTGATCAGGAGCTCGTTCCAGGTCTTTGCCTCGATGTAGGAGAACGCTCTTCCACCAGCTCTTCTTCTGCAGATGTGCTAGGTTTTGGCGAGGGCGAGGTCTGCGCAGCAGAAGTTTCTCTTAGATGCTTGGAAGGAGACTCTGTCATTGAGGTATTTGGGTCCGGTATTGTGGAGTGATTTGTAGGCGGGGGTGAGTAGCTTGAAAGTTACTCTCTTCTCGATGGGACACCAGTGGAGGTCTTGCAGGTGTTGGGTGATGTGTTCATGCAATGGGATGCTGAGGACGAGTTTGGCCGTAGTGTTCTGGATGGTCTGGAGTTTGCATAGCAGGGATTTGTTGATTCCGGCATAGAGGGCATTCCTGTAGTCCAGTCTGCTAGTTATGAGTGCCTGGGTGACGGTCTTTCTGGATTCGGGGGGTATCCATTTGAAGGTATTGCAGAGGATGCGGAGGGTGTTGAAGCAAGTGGAGGCGACGGCATTGAACTGGCGTTTAATGGTGAGGGAGGAGTCCAGTATGATGCCGAGGTTCTGGGTGTGGTCTGTGGGGGTGAGGGTGGTTGCAGAGGGCAGTGGGCCACTAGGTATTGTCCCAAGCTGAGGGGGTGGGCCCGAGGATGAGGACTTCTGTCTTCTCCGTGTTGAGCTTTAGACAGCTGCTACTCATCCAGGATGCAATATTTTTCATTCCTTCCTGGAAGCTGAGTCTGGTGGCATCTGACAATGGCGACGAGGGAGGCCATGTAGATGTTGACGAGCATGGGACTGAGCGATGATCCTTGGGGCACAACCCAGTTGATCTCTGTGGTTTCAGAGACGAAGGGCAGGAGTCTGATTCTTTGGGTTCTGCTGGTGAGGAAGGAGCGGAGCCAATCGAGGGCTGTTCCCTGTATGCCAGCGTCGCGGAGTCTGGTGATGAGGGTGCAGTGGGAGACGGTGTCAAAGGCTGCGAAGAGGTCCAGAAGGATGAGCACCATGGTGTGGCCTTGGTCGAGGAGCGTGCGGATGTCATCTGTGGCAGCAAGGAGGGTGGTCGAGGTGCTGTGGTTGTTGCAGAATCCAGATTAGGAAGGGTTGAGGATGGCGTTCTCATCGATGAAGTTGGTCAGTTGGGCGTTGATGATCATCTTGGTGACTTTGGCCACAAAGGAAAGGAGAGAGAGGGGTCTGTAGTTTATCAGGTCCATCTGGTCTGCAGAGGGTTTCTTGCGGAGGGGCTTAACTTCTGCATGTTACCAGTTGTTAGGGAAAGTGCCGGATTCGAAAGTGGTATTGATGGAACCTCGTAGCTTGGGTGCTATGGCAGCAGCGGCTCTGTGGAAGATGTGCGGCGGACAGGGGTCCATGGGGGCTCCTGAGTGAGTGCTCTTCATGGTCGTGGCAGTATCTTCAGTGGTGACCGGGGTCTGGGCGGTGATGGTAGGCTGGCTGTTGTTGCTGGAGGAAGGAGTGGTTTCTGGAGTCTGTTCACTGAAGTTGTCATAGAGGGCCTTGATTTACAAATGGAAGAAGGAGCTGAGCTTGTTGCAGAGTTCATGGGAGGGTGTGACGCCCGTGGCTTCCCTGGGGGGCTTGGTGAATTCTTGGAAGATGCTGAAGAGTTCCTTTGAGTTGCTGGAGTTAGCGAGGATTTTGTTTCGGATGAAGGTCCTTTTGGTGGATCTAATGAGTTGGTGGTATTCTGTCAGGGCGTTCTTGTAGGTGGTCTGGTCTTCAGTGGTTTAGCTATTCCTCCATTGTTTCTCGAGACGTCTGCAGGTGTGTCTGGATTCTTGGAGGTCGGTGGTGAACCAGGTAGCCAGCATGGGGCGCTGTCTGTCGGGGTTGCGGAGTGGGGCGAGCTTGTCTGCTCAGTTGGTGATCCATCTGTGTAGTTCTTTGGCTGCAGAGATTGTGTTGGTCGAGGCAAGAGGGGGATCATGGAGGAGAATGGAGTTGAGGTGCTCCTCAGTGACCTTGATGCAGTTCCTTCGCAGTGGGCGTGATGTAGGTTTGTGAGCAGCGGCTTTGTCGAAAGAGAAGTGTATGCAGTGGTGGTCCTTCCAGGGGGTTTGGGTGGTGTGGCTGAAGTGGATGTTGGTCCCTTCTGCGAAGATGGGGTCAAGGGTGTGTCCTGTCTTGTGGGTGAGGGTGGCGACGAGCTGTTTGAGTCTGAGGTTGAGTCCAAGGAGGTGATGGCATGGGGTGTGATGAGGTTGGCAATGGTGGTGGTGAATTAAGTTCAAGGTCCGGGGGGTCTGTAGGTGAGGGTGCTGAATAGGGTAGTTTTGGGGCTGGTCTGGATCTGAAAATGGAGGTGCTCGGTGGTGGATGGGGAGTCACTCAAGCTGGAGGTGGAGAGTCGGAGGGAGCTCTTGTGTGCGATGGGGAGTCCTCCTCCTGGGCGGTTGGGGCACTCCTTCCTCTGGATCTTGTATCCGTCAGGATGGTGGTGGCAATGTCAGGGGCAGAGGTGGCATTGGTCTAGGTTTCTGTGAAAAAGGTGACGTCTGGCAAGAGGGTGTCAAGGAGGTCCCAGATCTCTATAGCATGTCTGTGCAGGAAGAGCACATTGAGCAAGATGCATCTCAGGGCATTGGGGGTGCTGGCATCCAGCGAGGTGCAGCAGCCATGGAAGTGCGGAGGTTGGTGAAGGATTGTCTGCAGCGTCGGCTGGAGAACTGGCCATGGGTGGTGTTTGGCCTCACCAGCTGGCAGTTGTTGTTTCTGGAGGTCAGCTGAGGCATAGCGTGGGTGGTTGGAGAGGCAGGCTCCCTGGCACTGGTAACGGTCAGGTCACGAACAGGTGCAGACGGGCATGCCTTTGGCGCGCCGAGCGATGCGCCCGCTGTGCAGCGGCCACCATTAAATAGGGAAGGGAGGAGGAAAGGGCAGGTGGGAGGTGGGAGCAGGAGCTGACGGGGAGATGGCAGCGGGGGCAGCAGCGGCGGGAAAGGAAACGGGCATTGAGGACGCAATAATAAACAGAAAGACAGCAGATAACAAATTCAGGGCACAATAACAATAAATACACAGTAAATAATGGATACAAGGCACAATAACAAAAAAGTCAGAAAAACGGGCACAAACACAAAGATTGACAACAATGGACCAGCAGAAGAGCAAGGCTCTCCCACTGGACCACAAGGGATGAGGCGCAGGTAGGAGCCTGCGGGTGGAGGAGGGCCTCGAACACTACCTCCGCAAAGAGGCGTTGGGGGCAGCAGCAGCGACACAACAGCAGAGCGGCTGGAGCAGAGAGGTCAGAGGTCTTGCTCACACGCCTGAGTAGCTGCTGCCATTAAATAGGGAAGGGGGAGGGAAGCGCAGCTGGGAGGTGGGAGCAGGAACAAGCAGGGGGGAGGGGCCATGGGGGCAGCAGCAGCGGGAAAGCATACGGGCACAAGGGACGCAACAATAAACAGAAAGACAGCAGATAACAAATACAAGGCACAATAACAATAAATAATAGATACAAGGCACAAGAACAAAAAAGACAGATGAAGACAGAAAACAGACAGAAATACAAGGCACAATAACAAAAAAAGACAGAAAAATTGGCACAAACACCAAGACAGACAACAGCGAACCAGCAGAAGAGCAAGGCTCTCCCAATGGACCACCAGGGATGAGGCACAGGCAGGAGCCTGTGGGTGGAGGAAGGCCTCAAACACCTACCTTTGCAGAGCGGCGTAGGGGGCAGCGTCAGCAGCACAACAGCGGAGCTGCTGAGGAAAAGAGCAGAGTCCCTGACTAGGAGATCAGGAGTCTTGGTGTACATAAACAATCTTTTGTCTGCACGCAGTCACCCTTGCACTATGGTGCGCAAGAGAGCCTGCGTTGGTGCTACACTGCTAAGTGTAGAACCAGTGCAGGAGGAAACCCTGCACCTTGTAAATATGGTGCAGCCTTGTGTTTCTGAAGTGGTGGAGTGAGGCGTTAAGCCATGACAGCTAACGCCTCACTCCACCACTTCAGTTGTGAATATCCCTTTTGATTACTACAGAAAATGTGGCTTAGGACCCTGTGTGCACACATATGTGGTCTGGGACATATATCAAGATACAAGGAATTTCCGTCGGGTAAGTACCTCAAACAATCTACACAGCAATGTCTTTGAAACCATTATTTCTTGTGAAACACAAATGTAACATGCCGGGCATTGGTGGCGTTTGGCTTCTTAAGTCCATCTTGAAACATAGAAACACACCAACATAAATAATCAACGTCAGCTCCCCGTTTTTGAAAATCCTGAAAGTTCCAGTTCAGGCTTGGCCCCTGGTGGCTTCCCAGATAGAAGGTAATTCATGAAGAATTCTCAGGCTAAGAGTAGGTCCAATTATGAGAGTCTAAAATCATGACTGCTTTTTAGGTTTTTTTGTTTTTTTAATTGTTGAGAACCCTCTCAACATTAAAAAGTGATAAATAGGTGTTCAATTTACGGAATTCTAGGTAAGAGAGTTGCTCACCAAGGAAACAAGATCTCGAGTTGACAGATTTATTCTTATGAAATGTATCCATAAATTACAGTTCTTTGAGGAAATGCTCTCCTTCAAAGGGTCTAAGGTGAGGTAGGGCGAGGGTGGAACCTGAGAGCCCAGATCACGTGAAGGTTTCTTATTCCAAGCCCAAATCTCAGAAAGGTTTAATTTTCATTCAAACACTGATCCCTAGAGGGGAAATGCCTGTGGCGGCTGGCACCAATTGGGGGTGGCAGGGGCGAGGGGGTATTTTAAAAAAAATTGAAAATAATCATTTACCTTATCACCGCTGCATCTCTCCTCCGCGTCAGGACTTGGCCGAACAGGAACCAGGAAGCACCCAGGCTCCCCGACCACTCCGTTGTGATTGGTGAGCACCCAGGCTCACCTGACCGATCCCAGCGCTGCAATGCAGCGTTGTGATTGGTCTGAGCCCCATGGTTCGGTGCTCAGATGGGGATTGGGGGCCTGGGCATGCTCTCCATGCAGGCTGTAATGCAGCCTGTGTGGAAAACATGCAAAGTGCACATGACCAAGCATTCATGCGCACTTGAAGTTGGAGAACCACTCCTCCCCTGCCCTGCTCTGAGAGCAGAACAGCTCCGCCTGCCCGCAAAGCAGCACAGAAACATACAATCATAATAACTTTAAGTTATTACCATTTTATGTTTCCTTTATTTACACTACTTAAAAGCAGTGAGACGACACTCCTCCGCCTTATCGGAGGAGCCGCCACTGGAAAATGCAGCATTTGTTGTGAATTAGGTTTGCACCTTTTGCCACTCTGCTGACCATTTCAGTTCTAGTTGTGTGGTCCATGAAATAGAGGATTTCAATGAGTATCGAGACCTATCCGAAGACACCGTCATTAATCAAGTAGGGGTGTCAGTGCTTAAAGCCCAAGCAATTACATATCTGTGCTCCGAATACAAAGGTTGGTCACCTTTAATCAACTACCAGAAACACCCTGCCCCTTTTTCTCACTCATGCAGGTTCCAGCTTTCTTTGGTCCCCAACAATAAGTGCAAGTGCCCCCCACCGGCAACCACCGGCTCAAATTAAGCATTGAGGGGGTGGCTTATTTTTTTCACTTTTGGAGAATTAGTGCCTAGTTTTCTGTTCTCTGAAAAGGTGTGGTGTATAACTGGTTTGTCTGCATCTAGTGATTAGCGTCATTATTCTGTGGAGAATAAACAGGTTAATGACCGTCAGTATTTCATGCCTCATTGTCCCTTCTGGCGCGCGTCAGACTTGTATGCGTTTGAAATGTTTCCATTTTAGAATATATGCGCAAGCGTTATTTCAAGACAAACCCGGATACTGGCGTTAGATCCATTGTTATAACTGCATCTTTTTTTCGTCGCTTTTAATGTAAACATCCCTGTCCTGCTTGGTCTAGTCTGCACTCATTGTATTACCAGCTCCAACACATCCAAACAAGCTGGCATTGTGTATTTGGAATGCAAACTCCGGATTGTTTGGCACAAACACTGGCTACAAGAAAACCTTTCAGAAGGGCTCGATTGTTTTCATCATCTTCACTACATGTAAAGCTTGAGAATGTGTTAACACCTTTTTGGCTGAATGCTAGGTTCATTCAGCTTCAGCGTGAAGGATGCCTTTATTCTGCAGATCATGTGCGGTATAATAATTATTATGTTGCTGGAAACGGTTATTATCACATATGCTTCGCCATTCCTTCCATATATATTTTTTTATTATAGTAACACAATGCAATACGGTATTTATTGAAAATCGAACTTAATAAAAGTATTTGGGCAGCTCTTTTTAAATCACTATAAAATAAATGGGAGTAAGAAAAACACGTTTAAGGCCTTTTCATTTCCTCATGGCTTAGTAACAAATCTTTTTTTCTTTCGTTTCCTTCCTATACTGCCTATATACCTTCACATCAAAAGATTTACTTCAGAGACCGAGATCTGTTGACAGCTTCTCTATAAACGCCTTTCCAGGGCGATGAATTTAGCTTTCTGTGGGCTATATTTTCTGCATTTGAAGTGTGCCGGCACACAATATAAGAAGCGATTTAAAATAAATGCTGTGAACAGACGTTTGTTTCGAAGCTATGAGGTGTAAAATAGAAACCCATATTTATCTCCTGGAATCAAGCTGCCACTCAAATTACTGTGTGTGCCAATCTTTTAATTTCCCATGAAGGCACTTGGCAAATTTCTAATTGGGAGTTTGAATGCCAGGTCTTTCTTAGGATGAGAAAAGGGCAGGCACAAAAATAGTCTTAATACACTAAGTCAATGATTTAGCCTTATAAAGGTAAAAAAGGGGTAAAAAAAAAACTAAATAGGCATTGAAAATTCTATTAAGATTGTCCAAGAAAATATAGGGGCGTATTATCAAGAAACGGCGTTAACGCCGTGCTTGATTATATGCCCCATATTTCGTTAGACATGTCTTTAAATCGAAATTTATTTAGTGCTGATTTATTGGGGAATTGTGTTCGCAAGGCACAATTGCGAATTGTGCCATATTGTACTGAGGGGCATGGAAAGCGCTATATAAAAACAAATACAACACGATATAATACAATAGGATAGCCACTGCTACAGTATGAAGTGGGATCATGCTTGTGCTGCTAAGTAGGCCAAATGCATCACTCAATTTTGTCATGAATGTGCCATGGAAAACGATAATTGTGCCAGAGGATGTTTCAGTCATGCAGACACTAAAGGGAGTGAAACATTCCTCCGTTGCAAAACATAGGTGCGCACCCTGAATATCGAGTCCAGATTGCCAAGGCATGCAAGTATGAAGAGCAATATATTGAATCCAAAATATTGAAAGGCAAGTAAGTATAGATTTTCCATACCTAGCTCTATATATTACCTACTGGCAGTAGTTAGTTGGAGCTATGACCATGGTTTGCCAATAACTTTGGACCGTTTGACAAATCCTTGCAAAATGGTCAGAATTATCTGACGCTCACCTTAGCTTCTGTCTTGAAAGTTTCGATGTGATCCATTATGAATGTATGATGATACAACGTGTACCATCACAACGCTGTATGTTACATCGCGGTCTTGACAACGCAAGTCGTTACATCGACTTGCGTTGGAGGGCGCTGGATTTAGGAATAGTGTGAATTACTATTCCAACTCCAGTCTACGTACAGTGGGGAAGGTGCTGGAATAGTAATTCACACTATTCCTTAGTCTAGAGCGCCCTCCAGTGCAAGTCGTTGTAACGACTTGCGTTGTCAAAAACACGATGTAACCATACCGCATTGTAATGGTTGCGTGATAAAGGATGTTTCCCATCCATTATGCGGGGGCGAGAGAAAGAGGGGTCCTCATGCAAATTCCCATAGGGATTTTAGACACGACTACAGACCAAACTGCTGAGCTGAATTACATCAAATTTACCAGAAAGGTAGCTGTTGGTTAAAAAAAAAGCGACTTTTTTGTAAATGAGTGTAAATCCATTCAGTAGTTTGAGAGATATTTATAAAAAAATAATTTAAATATCGAGGGGAGGGGAAGGCTTCGTGAACCCTCCCAATCTTTTGCTGAATTCTGATTGGCTGCCAACACTTCAAGCAGGAAGTGTTGGAAGCCATCTTGGGAATCGGTTTCAGAAAAAACATTAAAAACGAAAAGGGGGGTAGGGTAGGAATACCCAGATCCCATAGCTCTGGTTGTAGGATTCTAGCGGGACTGTCTAGGGCACAAAACCATTTTTCTTTCATTTTCACCAAAATTTGCAGTGGATCCGCGACTCCCACGCTTAATTTGAATACAGCCCCCGGGTGGGCCAGGTCCCAGATGCTGGAGGACTTACGCCTGATAGCCTACAATCCTACGCTTGGGGGTGCTGACGCATGAGGCCGAGAATACCGAGTGCTGTGAAGGAGTCCCGCAGCTAACCTGCATGGGAGGGGGCTCCTGTAGCATGGGGCAGGGACCACCAACGCGCCGCCCATGCTTTGTCATCGTGATCACATTGGAATCTAGACTCTGGTGTTCTGGGATCAGTGGCGTCCGTGCTTGGAACCCCAGCCCTCCACGCCTGAGAGGGGGCCAGATAGAGGGGTGCAGAAGAGGCAAGGGCATGTCAAAGCAATTTGTTGAATTGGGACCCAGCAGTCGGCATGGAATGCAAAAAAGATTCCCAAACCTTGAAGTTTGATGATCCCGGTAGCTGATGAAGGTTAGGCCTGGTCATGCAGTGCACATGTTTATTGCACCACTCACCAGCTGCTGGTATGTGACTGCTTGTTGATCCCTCCTTCAGGGGTTCCATTTCCCCTTTTTGCACCTCAGGGCTCTATGGAAAGTTGAATACTAGTATTTTCTATTTCACTACAGGTTTAGAACCTCCAGTGTGTTTCGGATCATGAATGATGCTGTGGGAACAAGCGCCAAAGTGTTGTGAAGCACGATAAGTGCTATAGAGTGCTACACGTAAAACATCTAGCATTGTGGAGACATGTTTGTGGTTACATTGGAAAGTGTTGTATTCTAGTTTGATCTGGAAGTGTTTTAAATATGTTAAACATAGATTCTGGGGAACTACTATACTTGTGTGGCTGAGAAAATTAATATATCAACATTTTTTACTTTAGCTTACAACGTGAAATGGCATGGTTTTGGCTAAGCACCCAACACTCAATCACCAGTAAAGCATGCATTGGGGGGAAAAACATGAACTGTAGGTCAAAATGTGTCGCAGGGGGCTCAGTGTGGTGGTGCACTGTGTGTGCGGGGAGCAGCGAGTGTCGAGCGCTGAGAGAGCAAGGATAAAGACCAGTGGCATGTGAGTTCCTACAGCAGCCATAATCTGGAGGCTGCTGGCAATGTGAGTCTTCCTGCAACAGGCGCTAAAGCGACTCTGCATTTTATCCTAGAAGTGCTCCTCGTTGTTTAATACCCCATGCTAAGCATTACATTTTTTTGTGGGCTCCTGTTTTACCTAGCCTGCGCTTTATATTCTCAGTGCTTTCAGTGTTATTGTTCTGCTGCTCCTCCTCTTATCATCCGCTGCTGCTGTGATATCGCTCTGCTGTGTTTCCTGCTATAGTTTGCATTGAATTGGTTAGCTGTTTCTCGAGTTAACATGTCTCTGACCCTTTCTGTTATCAGTCGCTCTCTAGATTGCTTTCCAAACGGTTGTCAGAACTGCTGTCTGCGCTCTTGTGCAATATGTATAACCTGCCCATTCACCTGACATGGCAGCTACAGCAATTATCAGCATCTTTACTTCTGAGTTTCCAGTTGAGCTCTTGCCTGGAGAAATGGCAAATGATGGACCACGAGCCTCCTATCTGCCAGCTCTTTAACCCACGAGTGCATGCCATTGCTCTTACTGCAGAAGCCGAATGACTCGGGAGCAGCCATATCTTTGTCAAGTGCATCTCACGAGGTGCATTCTTCCTTGGTGATGGCATAATTATCCCCATCTGCGTGGCTATTCAGTCACTTGCAGTGCCATAAGCAATGAAGTTATTTCAAGACATGCCGGACGTTTGTGGTTCAAGCCAGCTCACACTTTGCCATGGCTTCAAAACAAAAGGCAATATTTCACTGCATGTTCATGGTAACGGGCATCACGTTGTTTTTGAAAGAAACAAGAACGGCTTCTGGTAGGGAATTTCATTAGGAGAGCTTCTGTTAAGGCATTTTTAAGAAATGTTCCTGTGGTTGAAATATGTAAGGAGATTATCAAGATGCATGTTCACACATTTTCTTCAGTCAGCAGTGCGGTATCCCCTGGGTAAATGTACACTCTGTGGGTGCTTGCCACATTGGCTCCATTAGATGTTGGGTACTGGAGTGGCATGGGATTTCACTGGACTAAGTGTGATGCTAGGGGAGTTTGTCCTGAATGGTAGCAATTTCTGCTTTGTTGTGGATGAGTGCCGACGTGTTATAGTTAGAAAATAACATTAAGTGAAATGTAGCATTCACAAAAAATACTAAAGGCTACAGGGACATTATAGTTAGCAAATAACATTAAATAAATCTTAGAAATTCACTGAAAAAAACAAAGTTTACAGGAACGTTATAGTTAGGAAATATAATTAAAAAAACCTTAGAAATTCACAGAAAAAAACTAAAGGTTACAGGGATGTTATAGTTAAGCTCAGATTTCACTTGTACAAAACCAGAGAAATTCTGCAGTTATAGTTATCTGATCTAACTATAACTCATGCCCCCACAATGCACTGCTTATGACCTCACATATTATATCACTCATGACATGGTCAGCGACATCACAGATGACAGAATGTATGATGTTACTACATGAGCAAATACCACACGGTAGGTTACAATGCATGGCTTTACATCGCAAGTCGTTTCTACAACTTGCGCTAGATGGCACGCTGGACTTAGGAATAGTATAAATTACTATTCCTACTCCAGTTAGCGCAACAGCAGGGAATGTGTTGTACTTAAAATCCAACACATTCCCTGGTGTTGCACGCCACCTAGTGCAAGTTGTAGAAACGGCTTGCGATGTAAAGCCACGTGTGGTACCAATGCGGTCACTGTAACGACCGCGTTGTTACCTACCTGCGTGGTACCAGCAGCATTGTAAACGCTGTTTTCCCAGATGGCATCATTGGTGAGATCTCAAATGGAATCACTGATGATGTCACTGATGACATCATCCAGTGAGTGTAAGCATTTTTTAGGAGTTTATGGTTGTTAAACATATATACTAAGCTACTACAAAAGTTAAATCAGGATACTAGGTGTACTACTAATAAGTGATACTACTTCCAACATATATTATGTCAGTGGCTGTGTGACTGTGTGTATCTGTGTGTGAGAGGATGTCTGAGTGGCTGCAAGGGTGTATGAATGGATGTCTGAGTGATTGTATGGGTGCATAAGTTGGTGTGTGAGGAGCTGTGTGGGTGAGTGAGACTCTCACACCCACTCACATACCCATACAGACCCTTTCACACCTACCCTTACATTTATGCAGACACTTACACCCATTCACAAACCCATACGGAGACTGTCACACCGAGACACACACCTATATAGGCACTTTCATAGCCTCTCAGATACTTAGATAGAGAGTCTCACACCTATTGATATACTCATACAAACACTGTTAGTCACTAAGATATGAATTGAGAGACATATGCACATAGAAGTATAACCCTTTTATTTCTGTTATACCTATTCACACATCCATTCAGAACCCTTTACTAGAAATATTAAATATGCTCTTATGCATTTAAAGTTGGCTTTTGCTTTGCAGATCCACGGTGCCGATAGCAAATCTGCAGTACCGTAAACCAGAAAATTGAGGGAGTTATCCTTAAAAATAAATATATTATTGTACATTGTACACCTGTCCTATGTCTACCCTATTGACTAAATCTAAAAAAGTGTTGTTTATAAAAATAATTCAACTTTATACATTTTTGGTGAATCTGCATTTGCAGCACCACGGTTCCGTTGTTATCACATGGTCGGAGGAGAAAACCACAGCGGTCTAAATGGCTAGCATGTCTCACAGGAAGCCCAGAAGTACCACAGAATAAAAAAAAAGAGATTAACATATTTTCGATAGCCAAAAAATTACCAATACTGTTAGAAATGTAGTATAACATTTTTTTTTTAAATCTTACAATTAAACAAAAAAAGTATACAAAAGATCAAACAAAAAAGGAATTAAAATCTATTTCTAAAAAGCTATGAAATATTATTATATAGAATTACAAATAATTCATAAACACTAGAAGAATTAAAAAAGACAGTTGTATAAAAAAACAAGAAATGTTATACTGACAAAATTACAAAAATTAAAAAACCTTAGAATGTCACTGAAAAAAACAAAGTTTACAGGGACATTATAGTCAGGGTCATATTTTGCTTGTACAAAATCAGAGAAATTCAGCTGTTATGGTTACCTGAATGTACTATAACTTACACCCCCAGAATGCACTGCTTATGACCTTGCATAATACATCACTCATGACATGGTCAGTGACATCACTGATGAAATCTCATAAGGCATCACTGATGACATCACTGATGACATCATCCACAGAAGTAATCACACACCCACTCACACCCCTATAAAAGCTCTGATATGCCCATTCACTCACCCACACAACCACAAACATACCCATTCACAGACCCATACAAGCATTCACACAGCCACTCACTCATCCATAGAGCCACTCATACACTAACTCACTCATTCAAACAGCCACTCACACAACCACCCATTCCTGTTACAGCTACTCATACAAACAGTCACTCATAAAGCCACTCAACAACACACTCACCCAAAGAGCTACTCACAAACCTACTTATTCACCTTTCTAGCCACTGGCACATCCACTCACTCACCAATACAGCTTCTTTACACAGCCACTCATTCACCCATACAAGCACTGACACACACACTCACTCATTCACTCACTCACCCGCACAAAGACTTACATACCCATTCACACATCCATACAAGCACTCACACATTTGCTCACTCACCTATACATCTATTCTCACTGACACTTATTCTACAGTACAGCCACTTCACACACCAACTAACTTAACCAAACACCCACTCAAACAGCCACTCACTTACCCACAAAGCCACTTATACAGCCAGTCACTCACTCATACAGCCGTTCAGACACCCACTTACTCACCCATGCAGTCAGTTACATGCCCACTCCCCCACCCATACAGCCACTCACCCAATCACCCAATCATACCGCCGCTTACACACCAACTCACTCACCAATACAGTCACTCACACAGCCACTCACCAACATAGACACCTACCCATAAACCCATAAACCCATAAACCTATACAGGCACTCCGACACCCACTCACACACAGATACACGGATACACACAGTCATATATATATATTAGAATAGTATCACTCATTAGTAGTTCAGAATGTATAACTACTTTAACGTTTGTAGTACCTTGGTATATATGTTTAACACTCATAAACCTTTAGAAAACATTCACACTCACTGGATGATGGAATCAGTAATGTCATTTGAGATGTCATTAGTGATGTCATTGGTAATGTCACTGACCATGCCGCGAGTGATGTTATATGTAAGGTCATAAGCAGTGCATTGCAGGGGCATAATTCATAGTTTGCTCAGCTAACTATAACTGCTGAATTTCAATGGTTTTGAACAAGTAAAATCTGAACCTAACTATAACGTTCCTGTAGCCTTTAATCTTTTCAGGGAAAAAATTAAATATATATATATATATATATATATATATATATATATATATATATATATATATATATATATATATATATATATATGTATTTATATATTATATACACATACACATATATATATACACACACATATATATGTATACACATATGTATATACACACACACTCACACACACACACGCACACGCATATATATACATATATATATACCCAGCTACCACTCCAAAGTGCTTCCAGGCACCAGAAAGAGAGACAGACGACTCAATGAGCTAATTTTGCTTGCCGGTATGGCATTGACAAAGGCAGTCGCCGCAACCCAATAAAAACTGGGTGAGCAGTTTCCCGGGAGTGCTGTACTTTTGTACTTTGCAGCAGCAAAAAGTTTTGAAGTTATTTGTTGAGTGGGGGCTGAGAAAAATGGTGCGCGGGTCAAAATGTGTGCATTTCCAATGTAATTTCCCATAGGGATTGTGAACATGACTACAGCCCGAACTACTTGATGGAATCATACCAAATTTAGCAGAGATGTACTTGTTGGTTCAGACAGAGCCCTTTTTGTGATTTGTTGTAAATCCATTCAGTAGATGATGAGTTATTCAAGGAAAAACGAATTTGTATTTCTAGGGGCACGGACCATTTGCGGATCTCCTGTGGTGGATCTGTGAAGTCATGCATCACCAGCAATGAAGTGATTGCCTGACCACAACCTGAGTGGAAATGTATCTGCAAAATGATTAAAGTGGTCAAGTTGTAGGTACCCTGACCCCATGGGTGTGTTATAGGAGTGGTTTTTTTTCCCACTTTGGGAATCTGTGGATCCACAGCGAGGCTTTCCATGGCCCCCATGTAAATCCGTGAAGGATAGGCAAATCTTAATGCACTTTGAAAACAAAAGCATTTTCAGATCCACTCAGTCACCCATACAGGTGCTCTCACACCCATTTATAAACCTGCTCAGGCAGTTGCGTACCTACTCACAGACCTATGCAGGCATTCACATGCCTACTCGCAGAGCCATGCAGGCACTCACACACCCACTGTCAGATGGATGCAGGCATTGACACACCCACTCACAAACCCATCAACCACTCATAGACCTACTCACATACCCATGTAGGCACTCACACACTCACTCACAGATCCACGCAGGCACTAATACACCCAGTCAGAGACCCATACAGACACACACCCACTCATTGACCCACACAGAGACTCAGACACCCACCTACAAACCTAAATAGGCATTGACACACCTACTCGAAGACCCACTCACATACCCACATAGGCACTCACACTGGTACTCACAGACCAACTCAGGCACTCACACACACGCTCATAGACCAAAACAGACACTCACACACCCACTCACAGACATTGAGACTCCCACTCACAAACCAACTCACACACTCACCTACCCAGTGACAGACCCACACAAGACCATACACACGGACTCACAAACCCACTCATGCACTCACAGACCCACACAGACACTCACACATCCACTCAGAGATCCCACAGACATCACAGACCAATGCAAATACTCAAAGACCCAGTCACAGACCTATGAAGGTACTCTCACACCCATTTACAGACCCATACAGGCACTCAGAGAGTGATTCACATACCCATGTAGACACTCACACAGCCACTCACAGACCCACAAACCACTCACACACTCACTGACCCACACATTTACTCTGATACCCATAGACTGAACTACACAGGCTCTCACAGACCCACAGAAAGAGTCTTACAAGCACTCAATCAATCAATCAATCAAGGGCTTGGAGAGAATGGCTACTCACCCATGAGGGTCTCAAGGCACTGGGGGGTCTCCTGGCCCCTTTGGGTGTAGGATCATTTGAAGAGCCAGGTCTTGAGGTCCTACCTGAATTGGATCAGAGACATGAATTGCCTGAGGTGGAGGAGCAGGGTTTTCCAGGTCTTGGCGGTGAGGTAGGAGAAGGACCTTCCTCCGGTTCAGGTCTTGTGGATCCTGAGGACAGAGGCTAAGGTGAGTTTTTGCAGAACAGAGTTGTCTGGCAGGTACATGGCATGCGAAGCAGTGGTTCAGGTATACTGGTCCTTCGTCGTGGAGAGCTTTGTGGACATGTGTGAGGAGCTTGAAGGTGATTCTCTTGTTGACTGGGAGCCAGTGGAGTTGTCAGAGGTGTTTTATGATGTGGATGTGGCGGGACATGTCGAGGACCAGTCTGGCTGCAGGGTTTTGGATATTCTGTAGTTTCTTGAGCCGTTCTTGGGTGATGCCGGCATAGAGTGCATTGCTGTAGTTGAGTCTGCCGGTGATGAGTGCATGTGTGACTGTCTTTCTGGATTCTGTGGGAAGCCATCTCAATGTCTTTAAAAGCAGGCAGAACATGTGAAAACAGGTTGAGGAAACTGCATTGATTTGGGGGGTAATTGTGAGTAATGAGTCCAGTATGATGTTGAGGTTGCTTGCATGGTCTGTCGGGTGGTAGGGGAACCCAGGGTGGCTGGCCACCAAGAGTCGTCCCAGCTCAAGGGGTGGGTCCCAGGGTGAGTACTACAGTCTTGTTCAAGTTAAGCTTGAGGCATCTATCTTTCATCCAGGAAGCAACGTCCTTCATTCCACTGTAGAAGTAGGTTCTGGAAGTTTTGGGTTCATTCGTGAGGGAGAGGATCAGCTGGGAGTTGTTGGCAGGTGCATCTGGATTTGTGAAGAGTGAGAGTGAACCACTCACACACCCACTCAGAAATCTATGCAGGCGTTGACAGACCAACTCATGCACCCACACACGTACTCACAGACCCACTCACAGTAAGCAAAAATTTATGATCTGCACAGGTAGTTAAAGCCAGTGCAATACAGCCGGCTTAAAGGAGAAATAAAATACAATGTAAAACCCACAGTTAAAAGGTGGATATAAAGCTCAATTGCATAGCAGTTAGACTCAGTGTACTGAGCAATATTTTGCGGAAGTATTAGTAGTTAAAGTTGGTCAGTCAGTTCAAGCAGAATCTTGTAATATGGTCTTATAAGCCAGGGGTACTGATTTACCAGTGTTACGACTCTTCCTGGTCTGGTAAACCTGGGAAAGTGCAAAGTGTGGTGTGTCTCATCAAAGGAAGGCAGATTTCCTATCAATGTGTCCATGGGGAAGTTTTATGAACCTAATCATGGAGAGTAAAGTGCCGTGCTTATGAGCCAAGTTCGAGGATTTTGGGTTGAAGGCCGCCTGCTTCCCTGACGGCTGCAGATGCAGAGAGTACTGTGTGTAGGAGAGTTCTTGACATTTTCTTTTCTACCAGCGCAAGAAACTTTACCATCCTGAAGCTAAGCAGTAGTTCCTCTGGCCTGAAGCACGCCAGCATTGCCTGTCTCCACCTGCAGATCCCTCTTAAGTTTAACTGAGTTTTAAGAAATTGAGCCCTTTCTCTCTTTAGATTGCTGCAGATGCAGACCAAGCATGGCAGGTACTCCAAGCCTTTACCACACAAGTGGCAGCAAGTTGAGGTTTGCTCCTTCTTGCAAGGTGGAAGATGTAGAGCAGACAGGAGTATGCCCAGATGGCGTTACAAGAATCTTTCTGTTGTGTTGTTAGAGTAAGCTAGGCTTAAGTATTTTTGAGGGGTAGTGTCTGGTAGCTGTCAATCCTCATTCAGGTTGGCTTAGGCCTGAGAATGTGGCCTTTTCCTTTACCAAGGGCAGACATTTGATTGATTTCCAGACCACTTTTATAAAAACTGCATGACTTGTTGGGATGACTTAAAGCTGGGACAGCCAGGTATATGCAAGGGATTTCTGAAGGAAGCTTCTGGCAGGAGATGTATTTCTGTGCTGCAGCTCTTGCCAGAGCAGGTGGTTCAGAGTTTTTACAACGGAGTTCGTAAGCTTGTGCGAGCAGAGTATGAATGCTCTTTGCATTGACAAGGACTGTTTACTTAGGCCAAACTCTAGCCTAATCTGTGCTGCTGGGGAGTATTTTGGAATGTTAAGCATGATTTTGTAAACATTGACTAGAATGCTGTCCGGAGTTTTAGAATCTCTGCCTCTCATGGCTTCACTTCCATAAGTGATTGTTAGTAGTATTTTAGATTGAGCTACCTGGAGGAGTGGTAGGAGTTGGTCCTTTCAGTTTTGATTTTAGATTCCTCAGTGTCATACCAAAGCCTGACCTTTCCTCCTGATAGCGTGTAGCTGTTTGGCGAATTGGCCTCCATTATCTGGATTTCTGTGTTCCCCAGATGCAAGACTGTTTTCCTGCCCCAGTAGATAGTCATTGTTTTTTCTTCTTGAGATTTACTTCCAGGAAGTTCTCTGCTGTTTATGACTATATTGCATTGAGGAGGTGTTGCAGGCCCACCTGTGTGTGGTTGTTGACCACACCACATCATCTGCATACAGAATGCTGGATAGTGCTGTGCCCCCAATCTGGGAGCATGCAAATTGCAGAAATGTAGCTTCTGCATCAGGTCCACCATGTAAAGGTTGAATAGTGTTGGGGCAAGTACACACCCCTGTTTAAGCCCTTTGGTAGTTGTAATTTACTTGGGGAGGTTTCTGTGTGGAGTAGGATTATCATATCAAGCATAGACTTCAAGATGTTCCAGTAGGCTAGTTTCCTCCAAAGCCTAGCCCAGTCTAATGTGTTGAATGCTGACCTGAAATCTATGAAGAAAAGATGAAGAGGCCGTTTAGAGGACCTCGTCATGTCTATATGCATTGTCGTGGCCAAGTTGCTGGTTGTTGTGCCTCTAGAGTTGAAGAATCTGGTTTGGTTGGATGGAATGTTTGTGTTTGCTGATGCCCAGGCTTGGAGTTCCTCTAGCAGAGTGCCTGCAAAGTATTTTGCCTTATTGTCAATCAGAGCAACCAGGCGATTTTTGGTGAGGGTTTGTCTCCGCTTTTGATTATTGGAGAGATGACTGAGCCTTTCCAGAAGGCTGGGAGTTTCTCCAGTAATAGGATTGTATGAAAGAGAGGCTCTAGGAGTTCTGCTCCGTAATTCACATCTTGCTTTAAAAGGGCCGGCGGAATACCAGTGGTTTCTGGGGCCACTTCTCTCCTGCCTTTGGCAATTTAGCGCTTGATTGTAATTGTGTGGGATGGCCAGAGATTGAGCTGGTAGTTACCAATTGTTACCGTATTTGCTGGCTGACCCAGAGATTAGTGATTAAAAAGAACCTTCAGAAAGTCTGCCCAAGTCTCTGCAGAGATGTGGGATGCCACGCTCCATGGGATGGACACATTATTTTGTTCACTGTGCCCCAGAAGCGGATACTATTTTGGGATTTAATATCAGAGAATAGTTTTGTTCGTCTTTGCGAGTTCTGTTGAGGTTCGATTTTAATATGTTGAGCAACCTTCTCTGTTGGCGGAGTAATAGTTGGAAGTGTGAATCCCCCGGACTGTGTCTCAGCAATCTCAGCATGCAGTGTATGTCCCTTTTGAGTTGCTTCAGTTGTTTCCGCTGGGCATTGGGAATCCGTCTAGCTTCTCTGGAAGTTTGGTGCGATCTTGTTTTTACTGCCATGGAGAAAGAGATTGCTGCATTAACAGTAAAGCTTTCCCATCTGTTGGCGAAGCTGCTTGTGAAGGGTTCTTGTGTTTGTAGTAAATCCTTTGGCGATTGAAGCACCTCCCCTGTGATTGGTAGTGCAGTTTTGATTCTCATGTGGCTGGCGTATGGTACTTCTGGCAAGCGTTTCACTGCGGGCACAGCTACTAGAAGGAACATTGCCTGTAACCGATGATCGATGTGCCCTCTGTTCCCTAGAAGAAATGTGGGGACATGATAGAACAGTAAGAGGGAGATGAGCATGTAATCTAGTGTTGAGCAGGTAGACGCAGAGTAAAAGGAAGCCGCAGGCGAGCAGTCCTCACAAAATCTACCATTGAGTGCCCTGAAGTTGCTATGCTCCATATCATCCAGTAGGCATCTGGCTGTTTTCCTCGCTCTACTGTAGAGGTTTCTACTTTGTTCAGGGTTGTTCCAATTTGAGGACTGACCCATCACTTCATCACCCCCTGAGGAGCCTATGAGGTATAGCTTCAGATCCCCAGAAAGGATGAGGTTGGAAGTGTCTAGCTTACTTATGTGCATTAGAAGCTGGTCCACAAGATGTCACAAATATTGTTTTTTTGCTTTTCAGGTGGCTGTAGGTGTTGAAAACAGTTACCTCCTCCTTGTTTCCATCAAAAATGATACTGGTCTTGACTTGTGATGTGATCGTTGAAGTGAAGTGTACTTCCTCTAATGCAGTTGTGTAGGTTAATGTTAAGTAGGTTTACAGCCCGCCTGATGGGTGGCTATAATGACACCGCTTGGCTACTGGCATGGAAAAGCACAGGAAGCCCTATAGTTGGGGTGATTCGGCCTGCCAGGTTTCCTGAAGCAGAATTAAACATAAGGATTTACTGTTGAGAAGGAACTCTGGATTGGTTACTTTGCTTGCCAGTTTACTAATGTTCCATGAACATAGATGGAGGGTAGCTTTACTCTGCGTGGGTGGGCCACCCTGGTGCAGATTTTGTCATTGGTAGACTGTGAGGCTGTTGTTGGTTCTAGAAATCCGCCAGAGATCAGAGTGCATATTTAGCTGTTGTAGTGTGGGCTGAGGTCAACTATTCCTATTGTTGGGTGCACACCCCCTTGCAGGCGACTGCCCCAGGCTCCTCTGAGTACCGAGCTGATGGTTTTTGTTGTGTCGATGGTTGCATCTCCCATATTGTGGAGTAGGTGGGAGGGGTACCCTATGCTGTAGTGGAGAGTAATGTTTTAGCCCCATGCCTTGAATGTTTGTTGTTCAGCCAGCACTTTTTGGGTGATTAATGCTGATCTTCAGGTGTCCTTGGTAACATCACATGCCGAGATTGCTTCTGGCCTAATTAATTCTATTGTGACCAGGTCAATTGACCTTATCTCGGCTAAGGATATAATGGCTGACAGCAGGCATAGGATGTTGCCTCTTTTCAGGACGTCACAGTTGCCTCTTGACTTATACTCGGGTTTAAAGCATAGGATATGAGAATCCTGCTGCAGGTTGGAAAGACGATGTGTTGTGTGGCCCCACCCCATAGGGTACTGACTGACTGATCCATTCCCTGTTGATGGATTTTTCTCCTCTTCCCTGCTGATGGAGTGATATAATTGGCATGTGGGGGCCCAACGTCTACTTGGTTGAGCCTTCTGTGCTGGTGTCCCTGGTCAGTGATGTCCATGTGCATCCGAGCAATATTTGAGGGCCTAAGCCCAAATCACAGTCCTATGCAGGTACTCACAAGACCAGTCACAGACCTATGTATCCACTTACACATCCAGTTACAGACCCACAGAGGCACACTAACATCTACTCAGAGACCCGCACAGGCACCCACACACCCACTCACAGTTCTTTGCTGGCCTTTTCACACCCACTTAAAGTCCCACACAGCCACTGAGACACCCAGTCACAGACCCACACAGGTACTCACAGACCCACTCATCCACTCACGCACCCATTCAGGCACCCATAGATACACACATATACCCATGTAGGTATTCAGACATGTACTCACAGACCCATGCATCCACTTACACACCCGTATAGAGGACCACACAGGCACTCATACACCCACTCATAAAGCTATGCAGGCACTAACAGACCCACTCACAGAGTCACACAGAAACTCTCACACCCACAAAACCACTCACACACACATTCACAGATCCAGACAGATACTTATACACCCACTCACAGACCCACTAATATACTCACATACCCACTCAGAGACTCATTCACACACTCATTCACCCACTCACAGAAGCACACAGACACTCACACACCCCTTCACAGATCCACACACACAGTCATACATTCACTCACAGACCTGTACAAGTGAATCCTAAATGTGCTGCTTTTTATTGAATGTGTCCTTTTGATTTGTGGATGCGTGATGGATCCGAGGTGGCACAGACCCACTCAGACAATTACACACCCACTCAAAGACTAACTCACACACTCAGAACACCCAATGATAGACTCACACAGGCACACTCACACTCACTCACAGAATCACACAGGTAGTCACATACCGATTGAGAGAGCCATGCAGGCATTCAAACATCCACTCACATATCCAAGCAGGCACTAACAAATGAATACGCAGACCTACACTGGCACTCAAAGACTCACTCATAGATCCATGCAGGTACTCACACACCCACTTACAGATTTTTATAGGCACTTGCAAACTCACTCACACACCTCACTCACACACCTATGAATGCAGTTACAGACCCCCTCACAGACCTATATAGGCAGTCACACACCCACTTCCAGACCCACACAGGCACTCACAGAACCACTTCCAGGCCCACACACCCACTCACAGATGCACAGAAACACCCACACAATCACTCACAGATGCATACAGGCACTGACAACCCCACTCACAGATCCACTCACACACAGTCATAAATCCACTGACAGACCTCTAAAAGTGAATCCTAAATGTGTGCTTTTGGTTTGTGGATATGCGATGGATCCATGGAGTTGAGTAAATATTTCAAAAGAAGAATTTAATAAGAAAATGAACCAGTGTTTGGGAAGTAGTTGGCCTTTGTGTTTATTGTGTGTAGATGATAACTGCACATAAAACAGGAAGCAGTCTTTCAAGTTTTCAAAGAAGACCCTGTTGCCTTTCTCTGTGAAATGAGCTCCATATAAATGCATAGATTGTTGTGGCATATGGAGCCCAAGTTGTGGTCTCTGAGGAATGCAGAAACAGTTTTTTTATTGACATGTTTCCTGGATTTGTCAATCTGTAGACAGAATTCGTTTGACCACTTCCACTTCAGCCTTTGGAAAATGTTGGAGAACACCTAAGCAGTGTGTGGAAACAGTGCCATTAATTTATCAAAGGTATCCTTCATTAGGATTTCCAATCCAACCCCAGTAAGTGTGCCTAAGTCATTGCCACTACAGTGCACAATTATGAGGTCTGGATGTTGGCAATCCGCGATGCTTTCAACGAGAGGTAGCAATTGATGCCACTTTAATCCTCTCTGGCCAAACCAAGTAATATCTACATTAGGTAAGCCCATGTCTTTTGCAATGCCCTTCTTTCTAGCACTCTCTCTGGCCTAAAACACAAAACTATGGTCCACAATCCATGCTCTACCCATCTTGAAGGCAAACTAAAGTAGCACACAGGAGAAAGCTGTAGCTAAATGAGACAAATTTGAAGATGAAAGACAGTAAAATGGAGAAAAGCACCTAAAATATAAGAACATATTTGACTGTATGCTGTTAATATATAGGTAGCTAAAAGTAGGGATTGATTTTGAGAAAAAAGTAATTACTTTTATGATTGGCTCTGGAAAAATGAAAAAAAAGGTATGCTGTTTGGGATACACTTATAATTCTAAACAGTCTCGCCATCTCTTGGCTCTTCTGTCTCCACACCCCTGCCCTCACCACATGGTCTCTGCCTCAAAAACAATGCTTCATGGAGTCAATTCACTCCCCTTAATGACATTAGCATCTACAATATTCTCTCAACCCTTAAATCCTCAAATCACTTCAATGACACCCTTCCCGCCAACTTCTTTAAAGAAATGATTGGATCACTAGCACTGCTCTCATCCAAGATCATCAACGCCTCACTTCTTCAAGGTGAGATCCCGGACTGCATGAAGCCTGGCCTAGTGCTGCCTATTCTCAAAAAATCCTCGGCTGACCCTGCTGACCTGAACAACTACCGACCAATCACTAAAATACCCACCCTGGCAAAACTACTGGAGAAATGTGTTCATGAACAACTACGCAAACACATTGAGCAATTCCAGCTTCTCGACCTATTCCAATCGGGCTTCCTCACTGGCCACAACAAAGACATGGCCAACACTCACATAGTGGACGACGCTCTCCCTTTACTTGACCAAAATGAAGCCTGTGTTTTAATTCTTCTCAAACTCTCATCTGCATTCAACACTGTCAAACAATACAATCTACTCTACCTCTTGCAACGCAGGTTGGGGCTCTCAGGCACGGTCCTTAAATGGTTTTCCTCTTTCCTCAACAACAGAACACAAAGAGTCAAATCCAACCAGTCTCTATCCAACCCTAGTCCATAGTCCATACACACTGGGTGTCCCCAAGGATCCTCACTGTCCCCCACACTCTTTAACCTTTTCCTGGAACCATTGACTGTAATTCTTAAAGACTCCAACATCCAATATCACATGTATGCGGATGACACCCAACTCTACATGAAAATGTCTTCTTCCGAAGACATCAAATCTCTCACGAGAACCCTTCTCAAAACCCTAAACTGGCTAACCTCCAACCATCTCAAACTAAACACCCTCAAGATGGAATTCCTCCTCATTGCACCCGCTAGGCAAACCCCCACTGTTGTGAAATATCTCTGTAACCTCACTGCCCTCAACTGCACACCACACATCATTGATTCCACTAAATCACTGGAAGTTGTGCTAGACAAAAACCTAAACATGCAAGATCACATCAGATCAGCGACCAAAGGAGTGAACTTCCAACTTTGCATCCTAACAAAACTCAAACCTTACCTTCCCCAAGATGACTTTAAATCGGTGGTGCAAGCACTTGTCATCTCAAGACTCGAATACGGCAGTGCTACTCTATGCAGACTGCCGAAACTCAGTTCAGCCCCCATCAGAGCATCTCTAAATGCTGCTACTAGACTCATCACGGGTTCTAAGAAGACCAACCACATTTGCCGGACCTGAAATCGCTCAATTGGCTTCCTTTTGAGGCAAGAATCCAACAAAAGATCGCTTGTATGATCCATTGAGCACTACACTTCAACACCCCACTCTACCTGACAACCAAGCTGGAACTATCTGGTAGCTTCAGGTCCACAAGGAGCTCCGGCACTTTGCTGCTCAAGCCAAAGAAATTTAATAAGCTTAAAACCTACAAGCGTACATTCTCTGGCACCGCCCCGAGAATCTGGAACTCCCTGCCATTGGAAACAAGACTGATTCCCTCTACACTGGCCTTCAAAAGGGAATTCAAAGCTCTACTAATGAACAATGCGTTGAACTAGATGCTTTTCTCCTCTTGCCTACTGAATACATATCATGTGTTGCGACCCATTGTCGCCTGCCATATTGTCTTTTTGCTCTTGATGTATATTGCCCCACTTTTTGTTCTCACCCATCCTACTTCCTATGTCCACCTTAATGTTATCCTGCTCCTGTTGTATATTGTCCTACAGTTACATTGGTTTTTCTCCCCTAGCTGTTTTCCTATGTCTTCCTCAACCGTATGATAAGCGCTCTGATACCCACTTGGGTCAAATAAGTAAATAAATAAATAAAGTCAACCACACCTACTACAGTTGAATTTGGGGTTAGTATGGGGCTCACAGAAAGGGTTATGAATTTTTGACCTATTGCTAGCAGTCAAGGCTCTAAACATGGTTACCATGGAAACAGAGCCAAAAGTGCTGGGGGAAGGGAACAAAAAAGAGTAGATTGAAAATCAGAGTGGTGTGGAAATCTTGCTCAGTAAGGAGTGTTTGGGTTGTAATTTAGAGCTTTTTACAAAGTAAAGTTTAAATGCCACGCCTAACCAGCAGATTGTTAAATGGGTTTACGGGCTCACATGTGGATTTGCAGATCCACTGCAATGTTGCAAGGGAAAGGCCACACTACGCTGAGCCCCACAGTGGATTTGGGAGTCCGCTCAAATCCACTACCAAATGTATATAAGGTGTATATATATATTTTTAAATGTCTATAGTTTGAAAAAATGATTACTAAATTAACAAGCAAAAAAAATCGTAGTATACTTAGTACAAAAAACAAGCCCTGTCAATGAACTAAAAAACGAAATATTGCAGGGACATAATACTTTGAAAATAGAATTTAAAAAAACTTTGAAATTCACAGAAAATAACAATGGTACAGGGATGTTATAGTTAGGCTCAGATTGTACACCCAGAAAACAAGAAAAAATCAGCACTTGTAATTACCTGGGCTAACTATAACATATACCCTGCATAGCACTACTTATGACCTCACATAATACATCACTCATGACATTGCCAATGACATCTCTGATGACATCTCAAATAACATCACTGATGACATCATCCACAGAACCATTCACAATCCACTCACGCATAACCACTCATACATCCACTCACATGCCCATACAACTACTCACACATGCACTCACTCATCCATAGAGCCACTCACACACCCACTCATCCATACAGCCACTTACACACACAGTCACTCATCCATACAGCCACTCACTCACCAATACAGCTACTCAAACAGCCACTTACTCACCCGTGTACTTACTCACACACTTACTTATTCGGCCATATAGCTACTCACACACCCACTTATTTACCCACACAGTCACTCACATACCCATACAGTCACTCACACACCCACTTTCACACAGATACATACAGTCACACAGCCACTCACATAATATATGTTAGAAATAACATCACTCATTAGTAGTATGAAAACTATACTAATTTAACTATTGTAGTACCTTAGTATATATGTTTAACACTGATAAACGTTGAGAAAACACTCACAATCACTGGATGATGTCATTAATGATGTAATAAGTGATATAATTTGAGAGATTATCAGTGATGCCATTATTGATGTCACTGACCATGTCATGAGTGATGTTATATATGAGGTCATAAGCAGTGCATTGTAGGGTTGTAATTTATAGTTAGCTCAGGTAACTATAACTGCTGAGTTTCTATGGTGACTATGGTGTTGTACAAGTGAATGTGACCCTAACTATGATGTTCCTTCAACCTTTGTTTATTCAGGCAATTTCTAAGGTTTTTAAAAAAAAATCAGTTTCCTAACTATAATGTTCCAGGAACCTTTGTTTTTTCACCGAATATGTGTGTGTGTATATATATATATATTTTTTTTCTTTTTATTGTATAAAAATATGGAGTTAGGTATAGTAAATCTATGCTTCTATATATGCACTTACTTTTTTTCTCACAATTCTCTTTATCTACAGATAATTTCACAATGCAAACAGGCCGACATGTCACCTCAAACACAGTGGAATTACTATTTTCAGAAGTACAGTAATCATCAGTATAGAGGTGGTCATGGGCGAGTCAAGAACCAGTTGCCCAATATCGGAACATACCAGCAAAGTCCTCCCACAATCAAAGCATATACCACAACCCACCCCCCTCCACACTACAAACCCCGCAAATAAAAAAAAAGTACAGTTCATATGGGTTCCAGTAATGCCAGTGGAGGAAAGCTACTTACAGGGTACTGCATTATGATTCTCAATAATATTGGTGCAGTTCAGGTGCTTGCTCAGCCATATAGGCACATAGGGGGAAGACCTTTAAAATATAGGTCACCAAGTGGCCCCAGATATATGCAAAGTGTTTATAAAAGTCCAGTAGGACTTCTGCCATACATTCCAACGTGAACACCCTTCATAGCCTTGCATGCCATTATATCATGGAAGGAGCCTCCACTCTATTCCATGCAGCTGCCGCTGCCATTTTGGCCTACCCGAAGCAGAGCCACATGACCGATTTGTCCCCATTTCGCTGGAATCGTAGAGATTCATGGCTCAGCCTCAAGAGGACAAATCCAGGGTCTTCCGGAAGTGGGTATCCCAGGATTTCTTTGAGTTGTGCCAATATTTCAGAACAAAAAGGGCGGATCCTAGGGCAGTCCCACCAGATGTGCTTGAAATCATCTTGAAATCATCCAGCAGCCCGCAGTCCCTCCAGCAAAGGTCAGAGGTGGTTTGTGGGAATATATTCTTAAGCTTGGTGGGATAAGTATACCAATCAAATAACAGTTTGTAATAAGCCTCCCTGAGTCCATTAGTGATTAAACTTAGGTAGGTGCCTCACCACTCCAGGCCATTGAGCCTCCATAATGAGGCCTTCTAGCATGCCGTCCCAGTGTTCTCTTCATCTGGGCTGGGGGTGTATAAAGTGTCTAACTGTAGATTGTAGAGAAAGGAGCTAGTACTACTCGCACCGCTACCTCTTTGCGCAAAACACTCAATGGGTGTAGGGGCCCATATGACTGCTTCTCGCATGTCTGGTTGTAATACCCAGTGTTGTAGCTGATTATAACTGAAGAGTCCTGTGCGTGGGAGTTAGAAGTCTCGAACACAGTTTTCAAAGGTGCGGATGTCCCAATTATGGAACAGGTCTGACACAGTGAGATACCCCCCTCCCTTCACATCTCAAAGGGTCCTAGATGTAACGCAGGATGGAACTCAGGGTTAAAATGTATAGGAGTGAGAGGAGTTGTGGTTACTTTTTAGTATATTGTGTCCCTGAATATTCTGTCAATTATATTCTTGTATGTCAACATTCTTTGGATTGATATCCAGTAGTTCAACCCAAAATATATTTTTAGATAGCAGTAATATGAAGGGCTGCAAATTGTTATTGCGGGACAAGAGTGTTGGTAGGGACTTCTAGGAGGATAGTTGTCATGTTTTTCAGATATTTGGGAAATTGGACTGTGCTTTTTGGGTTTCCTTGTTCAAGGGTTGAAAACGCTACAAATTGTTGTATACTTCTACTTTGGTGGTGTCCCTAGGTCCGACATTGTAAGGTGCTCTTTCAGTGAGAGCTGTGATGTTTGTTTGGGAGGATCTTTCAAAGAAGACAAGCTGAAAAGGTATAGCAATTGAAGGGGAAGACGTGGATTTTGGGTGCAGGGAAAGGTTACTAATGGTACTGTGACTGCATGTGGATATCTAAAAGTGGTGCTAGGAAATAATAATGGGGGATTCCACTGCTTGACACTAAAAACCTGATTTGCAAAGGTAAAAATCTATCTAGGAGCATATAAATGAGCTTAGTTCTATCCTTCCAACACTCGTACTATGAAATTTCTAAGACTCAAACGTGTTAAGCATGGAGATGGATGTTTTGGGATTTTCATTTGTTTGCTCCCTTCCCTTTACCTCAGCCAGGCAGATGATCCACCAGCAGACAATCCACCTGTTAAAGGTAAAGAGGTGAAGTGAGTTTTCCTCTTCATTTTTAAATCCCTTTTTTTTGTGCTGGAAACTATGCCTTTCTCTGTAGAAGAAACCTTTCTCCGATACATTCACTTTATCTAAAGGTATTTCATTTCACTGTCCCATGATGGGAACCTACTTACTCCTGCTGTTTCTTGGAGTACATTTGACTGGATTTCCAGGGAGTAAATGCCATGCTAAGACTGTATGAATAACTACATATTTCCAACTTTCACATGGTTGGTGTTAGACCTGTCATCCTTAGGGTGGTGATCCCCCAAACGCTTGCCTGCTTACCTCCTCTTTTTGCTGTATCTTTTTGTTGTCCTTAGGTCTCTGAGCGATTTACCACTGCTGACCAATGCTAAAGAGCATGTGCTTCTCCCCTAAAGATGGTAACATTGGTGGGTACACAATTGGCATATTTAGTTTATTTATAAGTCCCTTGTAAAGTTGTATACTTTCTGCCCAGGGCCTGTAATCTAAATGCTACTAGTGGGCCTGCAGCAATGGTTGTGATACCCACAAAAGTAGCCTTTCAAACCTGTCTCAGGCCTGCCATTGCAAGGCATGTGTGTGCTGTTTGCTGCCACTTTGACTCTTCATTTAATACCACTTGCCAAGCATGAACCTCCCCTTTTATAATGCATAACTCACACCTATGGTAGGCCCTGGGCAGAGGTCTCCAACCTTTTCTGTAAGAAAAGCAACTTTTGCTCAATAAAAATCACTGTGAACTACGATTATTAATGTTCTAATAGTTATTGCATCAGTAAAGATTACATCAATGGCTACCCCATGCAAGATTACCAGCAGTAATCAACTCAGTGCATCAGGGAGTTACCAGTTCCAATGTCAAAAATGTTTTTCAATTTGAAACACCTCTACTTGGGTAATACTTAACAACCACAGCTGAAATGCCCTTGGCACCAAGGTAATAGTATGAATAAAGAGCCCCCCAGTACCTCAAAATTCATAACTCAAATATCAGTTTTAAATATATTTTGCAAATTAAGCCATTGTTGTCCAAACATCAGTGTGAGTTATATGTAGGCTTTTCTATTTTAGTATACATATATTAATTCAGCCAAACAAAAGCTTCTAATTTAATATGCTGGGCTGCACACAGGAGAGCTATTTACAGGTAGATGGAGAGTTACCAGTAGCTCATGAGCTTCTCGTTGTAGAAACCTGCCCTAGGTAGCCCTAAGGGAATGGTGCTGTGTAAAAGTAAAAGTCAGACATGTACTCTTATATCTGGCATGTCCTGGTAGTGACAAACAGCAAAATTTGATTTTCACTACTGTGAGGCCTACCCCTCTCAGAAGCTAGCACTGGGAATTTCTTAATACACTTTTGAGCTGTAATTTCTGATCAGAAAGGAGTAGCTGCATATTATTTCTTATCTTTGAAATTGTAATGAAAAACCTTCTTTACTGGTAAAGTTGGTTTTAACATTACTATATTAGAAATGCCACTTTTAGAAAGTGGACATTTCTCTTTTCTTACTGCTCTGTGTGCCTCGCAGCCTGTCTCCAATATATGTCTGTGTTGGGTGACGGCTACACTTTGTACATTCCCTCTAGAGAGCCACAAGCACAGGAACGGTGTGTGTGACAGAGAACTCATCTGCATTCATCTACTTTCTCATAGTGATTCCTGGGTAAGAAGAGAGGGGGGAGCTGACACTTACACGTGAATAGGTAGTGTCCTGTTTCCACACAAAGGGCTGGTTACCCCCTACTGATAGTCTGGAGCCGGGGCTGGGAAGAAAGGGTGGAACTGTGCACTTCAATGGCCTGCTTTGATGTCACCCCCACTTCAAAGTCACAACTGGGTATAAGTACTGAGACTCTGACCCTACCAAGACAGGTCAGAGTCTCAGTACTCTGACCTGGATCTGGGTCATTACTGGATCTGTGAAGAACTCTTGCAGAAGTAAAGATGATTGTGCTACAAGCATTACCACTCTGCTAGACTGCAGCTCTGGAGGAACTGCTTTTCTTCTTTGCTGTGCTGTCCTGCTGCCTGCTGATCTTGAACCTGCTGAGGACAAGGATTGGACAAATCTCACTTGAACCCAGAGTGCCTCAAGGGGCAAGCTGACTTGCCCCCTGTTTTGAAGTCTCAGGGATATCAAAGACGTTCTTCAACCCTGCAACAGCATTTGGACTCTGCCATCTGTGAGTCTTCCCCTGCCACGTGGTGCCAATACAGTCCTGGGACCTTGAAAGGTGACATCTGCTGTACAGAATTATCAAAATCGACACAGTGATGACTTTGCGCCGCTTGGAACTGATGTATTGCCCTTTGATGCTGACGCAGGAGCTAAATGACAACATTGCTTCGATAGACTGTATGGCTCTATGACAATGGACAGCGTGGCTCAACAACAGGGTGCCTGCATCATAAAAGGGTTTGTTGATGAAGGCTTCATCATCTGCACAGATTATAACTGATGCATTGATTCTTCGATGTCGACACTTGGTCCATCCAAGGTACTTTTTCAGCGAGACCTGCACGAGTTCTGTAGTGGCCTGCCCTCCAATGCGGTTGACCTGATCTTAAAATTTTCCCCAATCCAGTATGACCTTGAGTAACCCCTATGCGCTATTGGTTTTTAAGCACTATATTTTGATTTAATCTTTAAAAATTCACAACTCCAGTTCTACCTATTGGAGTTTTCACAAATCACACACTTCAAAACCACAACGGCAGACTATAAGTACTGCACCTCACTCCTCGTTTCACCAAATCAAAGTCCTGTGCACTGCAATTCGCCATTGTTTGGTACTGCTGCCCAGCAGAAAGATAATAATATTCACAATGGAATTGTGCACTGTGGGAGTGTTCTCCTCCAAATAATCATTCAGACAGTCTTTATAAATATTCCTTTTCATTTCTTTTTCTCTTCTTTCTTATTTAAATATAATTCTTCATAAGAAATCCATGAATATACATAAATCATCCAGCCAACATGTCAAGTATGTCCAATTTGATCTTCATCAGGGCTGTAAATAACATATAAGAAATACAAATAAAAAACAAAACAAACAGGACCATTATCAACAAACACCAAAGTACAAATATATAAAAGGCACATATCAAAATGTTTTGGTCTTGTTTTACTCATATAATTATAATTTAATTTTCTAAACCTGTGTAGAGTATTTTCTGTGGTGTTTTCATTGTGTTACAGTGTATGTGTGTGTGTGTTGCAAAGATACTTAACACATAGACTCGTTAGATAATCCTGACTGCTCTGTGCCATGCTACCAGAGGGTGAGCACAGGTTATCTTTTAGTGTGTATATAGCTTACACTGACTAGAGTGATGGTTCCTGCTTGGACAGGGTGTTCACCTCTGTCAACCAGAAACCCCTTTCTAACATTGGTGGCAGCAGTGAGATAGGACTTGTGTTTATGCAATACCATATAGTACATTTTTCACTATATCTCTATACTAAGACCATTTGAATTTCTTTTTAATTCTCTCTGATTGGCCTTTGATTTTTTCTTGTAAACTATGTCTCTCTCTAGAAAAGCAGCACCTGGACCTGCAGGAATTGATTTTGAGCTGGCCAGATCATAGGTCTACACCATGAGATTTCTACAAGGATTTTCAAGTTTCTACAAGAGGCTTCACCAGGAAGGTGGAGCTGCAGAAAGCCCTGAGAGCCTGTGCAGAGGCTAAGGATGGGCGGAGTTCATGGAGTTTCACTCCACGTAATTTCATGGAGTTACCTAAAAACTCCGTGAGATTCAGCGGAATTCTGCAACCTGAGGGAGTAACGTGAAGCGAGTGTCACATATAGCGGACATCAGTGATGTCATTTTGATAACCTGTGTGAGTTGTGGAAGAGAGCTTTGTAGATTATGGTTACTTTTCCTAAACAGAGAACAACTAAACAATCACTGTCTTTGGTGAGTCATGAACATTACACACATAATTCCTAAATACTTCTCCATGACAAGGCACATGATGTTACTCACAAATAAGCAATTGATGACATTGATAGTAGATACTCACGCATTTGAGAAACCCCGGGCCTGGAATCCAGATTGAAGTGCACCTAGAAGCAGCTGCTTGTGTGCATAATAGTGAGCGTCACTCACAACAAGTGCAATCCATCACCCTCCCATGTTAATCCATTACATTCCCTCCCAATCCCAACAGGACAGTCATCTATCTTCATGTGGGGGTTATCTATGCCATTGCAGCCTGCCGACTCTAGCCTTCTATGCCATCTTGGCTGCTGCACGCTGACGCTGAGAGGAAGTCCCCTGGGACGGCTATCCTCTTCTCCCGCTCTGATTAACTCAGGATCAGGAAGTCAGTTAGCGGCAAGGACGGGGACGGCAAGAACTGTGAGAACAACTAGTGCGCATGTCAAACTGCGCACAGGAAGAGCCTGTCCTGAGGAGATTCATTTTGGGGAGGACGGCACCAGTAAATTCAGCTCCGCTGCGAATGCCGAAGTTTTTGCAAAACTTCATGCTCCAAGCAGAGTGCGGAGTGCTAAAACCTCAGGTGGTGGAGCGGATTTAACCGCCCAGCCTTAGTAGAGACCCTGGTTGCAGGGGATGACATCCCAGAGGAGGAGAAGGAAATTCCTGAGAAGGAGAATGACCTGATTCCAGAATCTGATATGGCTCTAGAACTGCCTGTAGAGGGGGCCAACAATGTGTTGGAAGCCATGGTGATTCCCAGAGCAGGGACCAGTATCTCCTCAAAGAACCTGTCTCCAGAGGAGCTGGCAAACAGGAGGGAGAAATGGACATTTAAACTGTAACTTATCAAATTGAAGTTAGAGCAGGAAGAGAAACTTGCCACTCTGAAATTCGAGAAAGAACAAGCTCTAGAGGAGAAGAGGTTGGCTCTGGAGGAGAGGAAACAAACCAAGCAGCTTAATCTCAGAGAGTGGGATTTAAGTGCATTGCAAGTGGATTCCAGCAACAGCAATGGTGGCAGCATACCTGCAGTGTCAACTGGTGAGTCCGGAGTCATGATTCCCAAAAATTTGGTTCCCAGTTATGTGGTGGGGGATGACATAGGCAAATAGTTTGTTGCCTTTGAAGTTGCTGTAACAGTGCACAAGGTCCCAGGGTTCTGGGGTGGTAGGTTATAGAGGTATATGCACACAATGGGAAGGGGCTCTTGATACATTGCTATGAAGGGCATCCTAGTCAGTGAGTTTAGACTGGCCACTGAGAGGTATAGACTCACATTCAGTGGCAGCCACATGATCTCATCACAGACAACAGTGGATTTCCTTGATTATGCCAGCAAGGCATTCAATGACTGGGTAAGAGTGAGCACAGGTTATCTTTTAGTGTGCATCTAGCTTACTATGACTAGAGTGGTGGTTCCTGCTTGTAAAGGGTGCATACTCTGACAACTAGAATCCCCAGTTCTGACAGTTGGCATGGCCATCCCTCACTCTTACCTGGGAATATTTTATCTTCTCATTTTTTTCTCCCTAGTCCTGAGATACATATGGGCACCTGTTTAATTAGTAGGCTTTTCTGCATGAGTAAGTGAGGTTTCTGCATGGTAATTTAGATTCTGTAATCAGAATTTTTCTTCGTCCTGTGGAAATCCTATTTTTTATGGTTCTAGACCAAACCTATTGTCAAGAAAATGTTCATGGATAAGGTAATATGAGAGGGTTGATCAGATCTGTGACTTCAGTTGTCATGGACCACCATCAACAGTGTTGGAGGCAGCCAGCGAATTAATTATTTTTGACGTAATTTTGTTGGGTGGCAGGGCACATATTTCAGAGGTTGTCTTTCTCTTAGAGATTTTGGGGTAATTTGCTAATCTTCTCAAAGATTTAAAATAATGTTATTGATCTCTGGGTGAAAATTCAGCATTTGAAAAGCAGCTTGTCAATTATAGAGGCCATATTGATTTTAAAGAGACTGGAATTTTGTGTAAAATAGAACGTTTTATCACCAAACCTTCATTTATCTGAAACGATCAAAGCCACGGTTTGTTAATCATAAACGTTTGTGATAGGCTGCTCTAACTGTCCTTCCCCTTTTAAGAATTCTTCTTCTTTGTTTTTCTAGTAATCATTTTCTACTCACAAGCCACCACATAGTTCTGAAATCATGGAACCTGTCCTTTTTGCTAACTCATATGGTAGATCCGTACAGTAGCCCTAATATTCGCCTAGGCATTGCGAGTGTTGCAGTATTATGTTTCATGTATGTCTGTACGTATGCTTGTATGTACGTGAAATTTTTGTTGCATAAACCTATAATCAGTAAATAAATGTATGCAAGGATTCAGGGTATGAGAGGGAATATGGGCTATTCACTGTATTATATGTGGTATTCTTTGAAGAGGAATATCTTCCCCTCTTTACTAAATTGAAGAAGGTTTTAGCTGGTCTTTATGGAAATGAGGATGTTATTTCAGATCCTGGCTGAAGAGAGTGAGGAGGCCTGTTCCTTGTTTTCTTTTTGAACTTCCTTATCTTTTGTATGATGGTGTCCTGGCTGTGGGTAGCCCAGGAGCCACTGGAGATGATGAGCTTGCCAGCCAAATAGACAGTGGTGCCAGTTGTGATTGTTTTATATCACATATACAGATGGGTCAACCGATATTTTGGGTGGCAGTGGTGGGACTCCAATATGGAGGGATTGTTGTGAAATATGAGCCCGGTCAAGCAACAAGATCAGAGGGGCGGTTTTTGAAAGTATAGTCTATAAGTTTGGATAAATTCTATGTTTTATCAGCAATATGCTAACCTCCTTTTCAATATGGCCACTATATTTCACATGGTGTGTCGCACAGATGCTATCTGCCTACTTTTCACACCAAAGACATGCACATTTCCATGCAGATCAATGCAATGTGGGACTGTTTGTGATGAAAACTCTGTATAGGGGTTAAAGAGACAGCCGTAGGAGGTACTTCAAGTCGCAGCATCTTGCCTCGTTCCATTCAGCCCTCTTAATGTACATCTCAGGACTTTTTTCTCTTGGATAACAGCTAAAATGTCAAGGCTCTGTAAAGCATTTTTCAAAAGGATATAGCACTTTTTTCCAACTGATTTAAATGTTTCAATGTAGGTGCAGCTCATAATGGGCTTAAACATTATATTTTGTATTTCTTTGACTCTATGATCATATGAATTGTCTTTGATGTACCCTGTCAATCGTGGCTTCTCCTCCATTCAGCAAGCATGAGGTCTCGTTTAAAGGGGCTTTCCAGTGAATGCTGTCACAATAGATCTCAAAACCCCAGCTGACATCATCAAACAAATGAACATTCTGGATTGCCTACTGTTGCTCGTAGTGAGAGATGCAGGACTGGGCAAAGGGAACAATTTTTATCTTCATTGGATGGCACCTTTAAAGCTCCTCGGAAAATAACTAAACCCATTAGCCATTGCGATTTAATGTAACATATTATCAGCTTGTAATGTGGTAATACAACTTCACAGCATAGAAACCTGGGCCATTTAGCTTTTATGTTGGCAGGGTATGCTCAGACGTGAGTCCCTTGCTCACTTTGCCACTGGATTCAAGCAAGCCTGGCTGAAGACGGCTGAAATGCCAGAAACCGGTCCTAGGAAGCTTGTTTCCGGTCCAGGGAAGACATGGCTTGGCAGTTCGGGCTGGACTGTTCCCATGAGGCACAGGGTCAGACTGATTTGCATATGGCCATGTCTGAACTGGGGTGGCAGAGTGGGATAAAGAACGGTGATGGATTAAACCCAGATCAGTTGACTGGGGGTGAGTGCTTGCAATGTTCAACACTCCGTCCATCATTTCCTTTGGTTTTTCCATTTAGCTTTTAGCAAAAATGTGCTGCAAACTCCATGTTTTAACTTAGCACCAATACAACCTTTGCTGGGGTAACAGTGTGCTCTACAAATATTATTCCGTCACATTCACAAAACTTGCAGAAATAATGTTTCCTTCTTCTTCATTTAAAGCTAAAGAGTTAAAATTTTCTAAATATTGGGTCTGGTAACACATTTATCATATATGGTAACTTTCCGGCCCACTCTAAAGGACAACTAATGCTTTGATGCAGAAGTGCCTCTAAAAGAGTTTACGTATATACAATTTTGTATGTAAATTGTTTTCAAATAAATACTTTTGAAAGAATATGATGGCAGGTACAGACATTTCCTGGAATGGATAGTTCATCTATGAATAATACATATTTTTTTCAACTTGTACATTTTGTTAAATTTGCTTCTGTTTATTGCTCCACATATGTGTTCTTGATGCCAATATGTGCTACTGAGATGTCACTAAGATGTAATACTTTGTATTCATTTATACTTAGAATTTCTACTTTTGAACAGTAAAAAAAAGTTCACTATGGATACTCATTACAAGATAGCCGGTAACTGGAGGGGGGGGGGATACCAGGACTGAGTTTCTAAAAAGCACTGGTATCTTTATCAAAGTTATTGGCCATCATGTTTTACCAGGCACAGAATTTAGGCAAACTTGTGGGTCTCAGAATTCATTGGCTTATACCCAATTGCCGTTACTCATTTCAGGGCCCTTTGCTGAGCACATTTTTCACATGGTTCTAGCAGTTTAAAAATGTACGCAATAAAGCATACGTTTTCCCCCATGTGTTCCACACCTTGTAAAACTAGGAATAGAGCGTAGTGGTATATCCTGCGGTGAAGCCACTGTGCATGTCGAAAAGTCTGGGCCGAAATGGCCACCATGCATTGTTCTAATATCCTAATACATAGACAATGACAGCGAATTAGTGACTATAAAAAACACATTTTAACTTGATTTACATTGCAGTGCACCCACAGCCTCCTACTGCAGAACTGGATCGGGTAGTTCTTCTTTCAGGTGTATTTTCCAGGCTGCTCTCCAGACACAGACACAGACTTCATGAGGCCCGCACAGCAGGTTATTCTCTCATGTGGAGCACCCCAACAAAGAAACCAATAGATGTGAGGTTTCTGCACCTGGCTGTCAGCCACCCACTGAAAGCTAGATCAAAGAAGACAAAAGGCTGGGTCTCACTCAAAGAGTCAATTCACTTTGCACCCCACCCCCCCCCCATCTTCTGGCAAAAGGGCAGAGCTTCAAGAAGTCTAAGCAGCAGCCACTTTTTTAAAAAGTCTTCACTGAAAATCTAAGGGAGCCCTGTCAACATCATTCTCACCTCAGTGTCTGAATCTCCACCCTCCAACCGCAGAATTACAAGCATTACATTTCTCCTGTCTACAGAAGCTGTCCTCACTTTCTCTCTTATGCCATGTCAAACTGGAGGCCCCCAAATGGCTCCCACATTGCTTTTGTAATTAACACTGTGAGCCGCACTTTGCCAGAGAACATCCTATCCAACCTGGAAGAATCTCCTTTTAAATGTTTGCATTATTTAGCCACTGGCTAAATAATCCCAGGGTTACTACTTTCTATGAGCGCAGCCTAAAGCTCTCAATATTTCCCGATATTTGCTGACAGTAATTGCATTACCCTAGCAACCACTGATCTGATGAGTAAAATACTTCACAAATATGTCAATGCCCTCCACCTGTTGCCTAACCATCAGTGGGGCTTTAGAATGACCTTGTGTACTACAAATACATGGGTGAGTACAAGTCTGTTTTGCAATAGCTAATTTATGAGTCTTGACTTTTTTCAAGTTACCTCTAGCTCACTCTCATTTTCTGTACTGATTACCCATGTACATGTAATGGAACAATTCCGTTTCATGAGATTGATGCATACTAATGTAAAATATCAGGCTTCATAATTTAAGCCATCTAAAGATTGATATAAGTGTACTTTTCAATAGAAAGGAGGAATAATAACATATTACTGCTCTAAATTAAATCAGTAGAGAAGTGTGTTGAATTGAGGACAGACAGGTATATGTTTCAAAGTCAACCTGTGCCCTGGGAACCTCCCATCTTTTTGCTGAATGGTACTGGTGGTAACTGACTCTGACCCAGGGCCAGTGCTATGCTGAAAGAGACACATTTAGAATACAGTGAAAACACCTACATACACAAGGGTACACTAAGGGTTGGGGTACCCCTGTGGTTGACATAACCTACCCTATCAGACGCTATTAAAAATTAGGGCAGGGGGATTAAAACTACCTAGAAATCCCTAGCCCACAATAAGGCATGGCTGTGTGGAGGCCAGCAGCTTTTCATGTGTGCACTGCTGAAGCCTGAGGTCAGTTTTAAAAGTAGCCCTGGGTGGCAGGACTGTTTTTAAAAAGTAAATTGTGCTCAAACTCGACTTTGGGGTTTGGGGCACTTAAAATGGATAACCTACAAGGTTTTGGAATAATAGGAACCCCCAGGGTCTCCCTTAGGTGTTCCAGGGGTGGGGGATCAGTTATTTATAAGGTAGACCCTTATAAAATGAGTTTTATATGCCCTGGGTTAAGTGAATTTTCACATACGCCTTTCCCTATATATATTAAACATATTTAAACTTTACAGAAACACACAGTCACTGGATGAGATCATCAGTGATGTCATCAGTGATGTCATTTGAGATGTCATCAGTGATGTCCCTGACCATATCATGAGTGATGTAATATGTGACATCTTCAGCAGTGCATTGCAGGGGCGTGAGTTATAGTTAGCTGAACCAACTATAACGAGGGAATTCTATGGTTTTGTACTAGTGAAATGTCCAACTAACTATAACTTTCCATAAAACCTATGGTTTTTTCAGTGAATTTCTAAGGTTTTTGAAATGCTTATTTCTAACTATAATGTGCCTGAAACCTATGTTTTTTTCAGTGAATTTCAAAGATTTTTTAAATGCCAATTTCTAACTATAACGTGCCTGAAACCTATGGTTTATTAAGTGAATTTCACAGGTTTTTTAAATGTTAGTTTCTAACTATGCCTACAGAGGTTGAACATCTGAAGAAAAAAGAAAAAACGCACAGAAAGAAGCAAAAGAAATGCAAAAAGAGGCAACAGAAGTCCACAAAGACGAAGAAAAGTGCAGGAAAAAGCTAAACATGTCCAGAAAGAACCAACAGAGGAGCAGAAAGAGGTCTTGTTGCAAAATCATCCTGTACCCACAACTTTTTCAGATCGTACTGGGGGTAACTGACTCTGACTAACCAGGCCTAGAGCCAGTGCTATGCTAAAAGACACTTAGAATACAGTGAAAACACCTACATACACTAGGGAGCACTATGCGTTGTCGTACCCCTGTGATTATCATGACCTCCTCTGGTCCCTAGTACATATCCTGAGGTGACATGTGTGCAAACACGCCCTGTGGCCGTTTTAAGTTGGGAGATTAAGTCCCTTTGAATCCTGAGGGTCCCTGGGGTCCAACTAGCCCACTAGGTACCTCCAGTAAGCGCCACAGAGCTGCGTTGCACAGAGGTGTAAAAAGGGGCATGGCCTGGACCACCTCTCTGCAACGCAAGCCTGTGGTGCTTACTGGAGGTACTTGGTGGGCTAGTTGGCGCCCAGGGGTCCTCAGGATTGAAGGGGACTTAATTCCCCAACTTAAAATGCACCACAGGGCGTGTTTGCACACGTCACCTCTGGCCCCGCCCCCTCTCCTTACCACCGTGCAAAGGCATCCTGTGGCACGTTTTAAGTTGAGGGATTAAGTCCCCTTGAATCCTGAGAGTCCCAGGGTCCAACTAGCCCACCATGTACCTCCAGGGAATTAATTCCTCTTCAATCCTGAGGGTCCCTGGGGGCCAACTAGCCCACCAGGTACCTACAGTAAGCGCCAGGGAGCTGCGTTGCAGAGAGGTGTTCAGAGGCCACACCCCTTTTTACACCTCTCTGCAATGCAGCTCTGTGTGCCCCCCTGCAAATATTTATAGAAAGCCCCGGGGGGTGGCGATCCCCAGGGCTGTTGGGGTCCCCCTGGGCCCCAGCAATTATTTTTTGTGCATGCCCCCGGGACTTGGCCCACCCGGGGGCTAATTAATAACGAAGCGCGGGGGTCCGCGCTTCGTATTTTTTTATTTTTGCAGCTGGATCCGTGGATCCTCCGTGCATCTCTCGATTTTTTTTTTTTAAATATGCTTTTTTGGGCCCTGGGGGTCCTTGTGGGACCCCCTGAGCAGGCCTAGGGAGTCTGGGTGTTTCTACGTTGCCCCCTTTTCTTGTTTTGCACTTTAGTTTTGCTGTTTTCTTGTGCCTCGGTTACCGAGGCACAAGATATCTGCCAACACTTCCTGGTTTGGAGTATTGACAGCCAATTAGAATACAGCTCATGGTCAGGAGGGTGCACGGATCCTCCGCGCCTCTATATATCAAAACTGTTATTTTTTGATTTTCTCAGCAACTACTGAACGGATTTATACCATTTAAAGAAAAGTGCGCTTTCTGAACCAAGCACTACCTTTTTGCCAAATTTGGTGTAATTCCATTCAGCAGTTTTGGCTGTAGCCATGTCTAAAGTTTCCTATAGGAATTAACATGGAGAAAACATGTTTTGGGACCCCCCTTTTTTCTCTGCCCCCACTTGCAGAATCACCCCGAAACTTTCAAGACAGGAGCTGACCGGAGCACCCCACTAGTTTTAAAAATTTCGCGATGATTCGTCATCCAGCGCCAAAGTTATTGGGAAAACAAAAAAAAGCTTTTCCTATGAAAACTAGATCCTAACTATAACTATATATATATATATCTCGGCTGAATGCCGAGTGACCACTTCCGGGGAGGGGTCCGTGTATCGGAAGCAGCCGTCTTCCGCCGGTTTGAATTGAAGTATCAATCCCCAATGTATTCCACCATCCAACAATACAAACGGGCACAGACTATAATGTTTCTGGTTAAGTGGCCTTGATCACATACAAGTCTTTTATGTGATCAAGGCCACTTGAGGTGGGCAAAACGCATCATGACATGTTATGAGCGATACCATTTAAAATGCACCAGAAACATTGGAGTCTGTGCCTGTTTGTATGGCCTTATAATTTTTATTGTTATGATTTAAGTCCACGTCTGTCTTCATATTTCCCCCCAAAGTGTAATGTGATTATATATACTGTTTTCCTGACCCTATCTCGAAAGCTTCTTGTTAAAACTGCATTCATCACTGTATAAAAAATAAAAAATACTTATTCTGTAAGATAGCTAAATGGGCTGATCTGCCACTGCAGAGATCTGCGTACAACCCCCACACCGGCCTGCTTAGATTTAAATTTTTTAGATATCAAGACAATGTCTACTACTGGTTACAGTAATTATGACGGGGATTTGTTATGGGCATAAAACACTTTTTACATGCTGTGTGTGCCCTATATAATGACCAAAGCAAACACAAGGAGATGATGGATGGAGCGCTGAAACTTTTCAGACACTCTGGGTCATCATTCTTTAGCTCCCTTCGCCACCCCAGTTCAGACCCAGCCATATGCAAATAAGACTCGACCCTATTCCTTATGGGAACAGTCCAGGCCTGGCTTGGCAGTTCGAGCTGGACTGTTCCCATGAGCACAGGGTCAAGACTGATTTGCATATGGGTGGGTCTGAACTTAGGTAGTGAAGTGAGCTAAAGAACGATGATGGATTCAACCCAGATCTGTGACTGGGGTTGAGTGTCTGAAAAGTTTCAGCACTCTGTCCATCATCTCCTTGTGTTTGCTTTGTTTGCTCTAAGGTGGCAGGGTACTTTGTTAAAACCAAAAATAATGTTAACTTATGCAAAAGTGTAAGTTTAACTTTGTGAATCAGGTCCTCTGTGTTTCCTCTCATCTGAGTTTACCAGCAGGTGTTCTGCATGGCTGCATTGAAATTAGCATCTACCCTCTAGTGAGTGAAGGCAAGATACAACACCTTTTCAATGACCAGATCATTTTTAAGTCTGCAATCAACTTGACCTTCTGCTAAGAATATACATAGTTTGCTTTGGGTCTGCCTTATTCAACCAGTGGTTTCCTTCGACTGATCTGTTTCAGACATTGGTTTGATGTGTTGGTAATCACATGTGGGCTTAGCCCATTGGAGTAGCTGTCTCTCACCTAATGCTTGCATTGAGCTATATGAGGTACTCTTTTACAATTGCTTCCACTAATGTGCTAACGTTGCACGCATTAGCACATTAGACCTTTTGGCATTGCTAATGCTTGTTTGCCCAGGAGTTAATATGTGGCACCCATCTCCTGAGTCTCTATAATTAGATGCCTCACTCTTCAAATTCAATTCTACTTGACAAAAGTATGTCTTTTCCGAATGGTGTTGTTGTACCCCTTCTTGCAGTTGGAGGCAGCGTGCTTTCCAGTACAGAGAGTTGTAATTGTGTTAAGTGTATCATAAAAGTGCAGCCATCATCATTATCACTGCCTCATTCCACGTAAATTGCAGTACATTTGCTTGGCCGTAATGATTTTGTGGCACTACTACCTCTTGCAGGGATTGGTGTGGCAATACCGCCTCTCTGTGCTAAAGCAGGTTATCATCTAAACATATAATTTTATTGTGGTCCATCAGAAATTTAGTCTTTCGTAATTACAGACCTAACTAGTTTATAATCATGTTTTGTTTCTATTGCACAGGGGTTTTGGAGTGTTATATTACACAAAAAGACATGTTTTGACAACAGTGTTTGATATTTCTACATAAGTAACATTTTTCTTTACATTAAAAACATAAAAGTCCCATTCAAGGGAAAAATTAATAATGAACCATTCTCTAATTGAATATATTAATAGCTTATGTATATTTGTGTTTGTGACATTAGTAAGAGAACAAGGAGCATGCTACACTTCATCAGGCCACAGTATTTTTACATCCAATTCGATGGCATTTTTGAACTAATAGCAAAAGCAGACTATATAGTGGAATAAATATGACAGCCTATATTTTCCCGTTTAGAGCAGTGGATCATGTAATGTTTAATTAATTAAGCTCAGGCCTCGCTGCCCCCGGAATTCCCTCTGTTCCCAGCCCACTTACAAAATGGTGCGTTTCGCCAATTATTTGCCGCGTTCGTCTGTCCAGGAGAGAAAACAAGCTGCTAGCTTTTGTGTTCAGTTGCCATTTTACAGCCAACGTATGGACTGTTCTTGGGTCTGTCAGTGAGAACTCTCTCATGTTCAGGCCAGCTGGCTCTCTTCCCCAGATAAAAAATATGCCATTTCCGTGCTTCGTGCTGCCTTTAATAGCCTGTGGCTCGTGTTCCTACAGCACATTCCAAACTAGGTTTTCCCAGTTGAGATCTCCATGTGTTGCTGATTCTTCACCAAGTCAACTTAGCACTGTTTATTTTATAAGACATTCCACAAGTATTAAAAATATTTCTCTGATGCTTGGTGTTCAAATAGATAGATACAAAGGCTCAATGAACACAGCCATCCATATATAATATCTTTTCAGCGAAACAACACAGTTAAATGCTAGTTGAAGTTCGGTGAACAGAACCGCCCTCCTTCATGTTGATTAGTACACATATTGGGGCTTATTTACAAGCCGCCTGGGTCACCAATACGTCACGTTTTAGCATATGAAAAGTGACGCACTAGCGGCACAAGGGGCTTGTAAATAAGCCCCATTGTTTTTACACATTTTTACACTGTTTTTTCAGGCAAGGGGTGATCAAGGGCCTGATTCAGAGTTCAGAAGACGGATTAGTCAGAAACATGACGGATATCGCGTCCGCCTTATTACAAATGCATTAAATCCTATGGCACTTGTAATGGAGAGTATGGGAAATCCGTCATGTTGTGACAGAGCACCCATCCGCTCAACTCTAAATCTGGTCCGAAGTGATTGACATACTTGCCTTAAATCAGAGTATGTTAAGCTGTGGCTGGGACCCAATTCTGAACCATATAAAGATATATATATATATGAAGTATATGTTTACATATGTATATGTGTGTGTGTGTGTGTGTAGATATAGTTTTACAAGAGCTGCCTACTAAATAAATGGATAAATACCAAATATTTGAGTGCAGGTCCATTCTTAAAGTAAGGAATGGAATGGTGAATATATGTGGACATATTACCTACTGGCGGATGCCAGTAGGTAGTTATAGTTAGGACCTAGTTACATAGGAAAATGGCAACATTCTATTCCCAATAACTTTGGCGCCGATTGATGAATCTTCGTGAAATTTTCAAAACGAATTCTTTGTTGAGATCAGCTCCTATGTTAAAAGTTTGGGGGTGATTCGTCAAGGGGGGGCTGAGAAAAAAGGGGGGTCCCAAAACGTGTTTTCTCCATGTTGATTTCCATAGGAAACTTTAGACAAGGCTACAGGTCGAACGGGTGAACGGAATTACCCCAAATTTGGCAGGGAGAATGGTCTTGGTCTAGAAATCACACTTTTGTTTATTTGGTGTAAATTCGTTCAGTAGTTTTTGAGAAATATCGAAATTTGCTGATATCGATATTTGGGAATTCTACCATCTGATTGGCTGAGGTGTTATGAGCACGAGATTGTTGCTGATTGGCTGCGAGCGGTTCAAACGGTCGCAACTAGGAAGTGTTGGCCGCTATTTTGTGATTCCGTTTAAGCGAGTAAGGTGAAAAAAGGGGGAAAAAGGGGGAAAAAGTGGGAAATAGGAGGGTAGGAGCACTGTAACCTCTGTGGGGTTTTTAGGGGGTGCTATAGAGGGGGTGCGAAGAGAAGTATTTACCCCTACCAGTGTGTAAGTGGTGGGCTACGGAAATTAAGTGAGGTATTGGGTAGAGTCTGATGTGGGTAAGGTGAGCTGGTGAGGGACTCGGGGATTAAAGCATGAGCCCAAATTGTGTGTCTTATGCTGTGAAATCATGTGCCGTGGCCGCTGCACTACAGTTGTGGAAGATGTGTTTATAACTACTAGGATGAACTACTGACCCGTACTGGTATGAAAGTCCTGGGGTACGGAATATATGAGAGGTATTGTCTAGAGTCTCATGTTGCTAAGCTGCCAGAGTCGGGATTAAAGCGTGAGCCCAAACTGTGTGTCATATGCTGTGAAGTCATGTGCTCTGGCCGCTGTGCCACATCTGTGCAAGTAGTTTCAGCATGTAGCTATAGGTACTTGGATGAACTTTTGTTTAGAACATTGTAGCTTGTGTATGGTGCTTAGGTGGTGTTGTATAGGGAGTGCGAAGGTAAATCAATATGGTATTTGTAGAGCGCAAACTACTCACCCCTATGGGTGAGTAGAGCTGGGGATCATAGCGAGAGGTGTGTGCTGCAAAGTGAGATGGTCTGGCCACTACGCCACAGCTGTGTGGAGAATACATTTTGGCAAGGGTGCGGGAGTTGGCGTTATATGGCCCTAAAATAGGGGGCCTAAGTTGTAAGTTATAGGGTGGCTCTAAAAAGAGCCCTTGTGTTTATTAGTTGGAGCTACATATAAGTGCGGATGCACAGCTTCAAGTTTTTCAGTAAAACTCGGTTTCCATGATCTGTGAAGTGTATGCCATCACTTCTGTATATATCGTCCATATCAAAACATATGTTGTTGTTGTATATGGACCCCATTTTGTGGTGTCTGAGGTATGCAGAGACAGCTTTGTTGACTTTTTTCCAAGATTTTTCAATCTGAGGACAAAATTGTTTGGACAATTTCCACTTCTGTCTTTGGCATATATTGGAATATACAAAGACAGTTTGAGGCAAAAGTAACATCAATTGTCCAAAGGTGTCCTTCATAAGCATTTCCAAATCTACCCCAGTCCATGTGCCTAGGTCGTTTCCACCACAGTGCACAATCATGAGGTCAGGGTGTTGGAGATGCAAACAGGTTTTAACCAAAGGCAACAATTGGTGCCACTTCAATCCTCTCTGTCCAAACCATTTAATGTTCACATTTTGTAAACCTAGGTCTAAGTCAATACGTCTTTGTTCTGCATACCTCTTGCACCAGAGAACATAGCTATGTCCTACGATCCACGCTAGCATTTTGAAGGTATGGCTGGAAGGTATGGAAAGATGTCTGTAGCTCATGCAGTTCCTTCATAGAATAAGAGATATGTTTAAAGATGGGGAACTCTTTTCTTTTCGCATACAAAACGGTACGTGATTGGGAGATGAAAAGCATTGTTTTTTAAAAGTAGAGTGCACATTCGTTTTGTGGAAAAGTATGTTTGTGATTGGTTAAGAAAAACCGCGAGCCTAAATTGTGAGCTAATTTCTGTAAAGTGATGTGCTCTGGGCGCTGTAGCATACTTGTGGAAGAAGTGTTAGTTTACGTTTATACAATATAGGGAGTGGGAAGAGAAAGTCTTACCCCTACCGGTGTCAAGACTCGTGGATGAAACTATGAGCTCATTGCTGTAAAGTCATGTGCTCTGTGTAGTATTCCATTGTAAGTCATAGTAAATGTTAGTATGTAACTCTACTAGAATCTAAGGGGCATATTATCAAGGAACGGCGTTAAAATTATCGCCATTTTTGCGGCAGGAATCTGCCGCTAAAACGGCGATAATGGGATTGATAATATGCCGTAGAGAATTCCAATAGAAGCCCATGTTAACACGAGAACATGGGCTTCTATTGGAATTCTCTACGGCATATTATCAAGCCCATTATCGCCGTTTTAGCGGCAGTTTCCTGCCGCTAAAGCGGCGATAATTTTAACACCGTTCCTTTATAATATGGCCCTCAGTATGTAATGTTAGAATGTAGGGCTGACATGAATGGAACCTTGCGGAGTTTGTACACGGTGCTGGATTAGACGGTTGCTTTGCTGTCTGCTCCTGCCTCATCACTACATAAATTTGGTCACGAGTGGGAGAAGGCAAAAAGAAGGCACCACTCAGCAATATTTCAAAATTGCTTGCGTTGTGCTGAAGACCCGTTTTGTTTGTGTAGCTGTTTCTACTCATGCCAGGGTCATCGGCTCATTGAACTATGTCATCCGACTTCTGGTAGGATTTATATTTTTAGATTTTGTGCTTCATCTGCTTCTTCACTACATTCTGGTCGCTGTACTACACATGTGTAAGTAGTGTTAGTATGCGTTTATACTAACAAATGCATCATGGTAGTAGGGAGGGCGACCTCTCAGGTGCAGCTCATACAATGTCGCGGGGTGTGCATTCCCTGGACATTTGTGTTTGCTATTAGAGGGTGGTGCATGGCTTCCACCCTGTGATAGTAAATACTTGTTCAACTACTTGAAGCGAGAGGAGGAAAACCTCGTATCGCTGTTAAAGAGGGGATGCGGATGGTAAAAATGGAGAGAAAAGAACAACAACAAAAAAAGCGGAGTCTCACCCGTTCTTTTAAATGAGGCCCCTAGTGGGTGGGTAATGTTCCGTGGCCAATCCAATTATTATATTGCGGGGTCTCTGTAGCACTGGGGATCTTAATGTCACATGTAAATTAGGCACGAAAGGGCACATAGACGTTTTGCAGCCTAGGGGAGCGCCACCTTCCCGGGTATTGTTTTCTTATTGTGCGGGGGGGTTCGAGGCCAACTGAAGTCCGGGGATTGCCACTCTCAGGATCTTTATTTAAATATGCAGGGTGGGCCTCGGCAGTCCCTGAAGCCTCGGTGGTCCTAGGCAGTGCCTTATTTGTTCTGTAATCACACTGGCAGTACTTATGGTGTTATAAGGTGATACACTCATAGAACTCTTGCAGTTGTACAATTACCCAGGCTTCATTTGTCTAATAGTCAGTTAGATTATGTTTGGTAGGTGCACTCTAATATTAAATAATGTTGTCCTGAAAATCGCCTATAAACAGATGATTTTCACAATAAACAATAGACAAGTGTCATCAGAAAAAGAAGACCTATACACTCAGTTATTTATTTGAAAAAATAAGTAACCTTTATTAAAACAGAAATAAATAGAAATATAACTTTAATAGAACAGTATAATAAAAAATAAGTGGGTTGGACTCCAGTGGAAGCAGCGTAGGAAACCTGCAAGACAAAAATGAAACATAAGTATGTGTGCTATGTGGAAGAGGTAAAGAAAGGTAGTACGAATGAAAGGACCACAGTGAGAATGGAAGAGAGGGGGAGTGGGTGGAAGGGAGAAGGGGAGGGAGAGTCAAAAGAAGAGAGGGAGGAGGAGACAGAGCATCGGCCTATTGCACCCAGCCCTTAGTGCTTACCCTCCGTCACCCATTTGTCTAGGACGCTGGGGTCTGCGAGAAAGAGTGTGGTTCAGCAAGTCCTTAAAATTAAATAAATGAGGCCAGAGATTATCGGCCATATTATGAAGGAAGGGCGATAACACTATAGCCGCTTTAGCAGCAGGAAACTGCCGCTAAAGCGGCGATAAGGGGTTGATAATATGCCCTTGTGAATTCCCTTAGAAGCCCAGGTTCTGGTGTGAACCTGGGCTTCTACGGGAATTTACAAGGGCATATTATCAACCCCTTATCTTCGCTTTAGCGGCAGTTTCCTGACGCTAAAGTGGTGATAATGTTATCGCCGTTGTTTGATAATAGAGTCCTCCATGATTAGCTACTGGAAAATAGCTTGCATGCACCTGTGCACCCAGGGTGCTGCACCCTAACCCCTTTCCCCGCACTGTGCTCAATTGTAGTTCTTGCACACCGAGGCTTCACTGCTCACCTGCCACCACTGGTGTGTCCCACGACATGTTGGTGCAAGCTCCTAGTCAGGGGTATGATTGTACGATAGACCAGGTCTCCGGTCGGGGACGGTGTCATGATACCACGATAGAAGGTGTCAGAATGCCAGGGCATCATTGTGGGGTCAGCTCCCACTCTGTCATTCTTGTGGCAATCAATGGAATGTCTGAAAAGGGAGAAATCATTTAATGGTGGAAACGTCTGGAGGTAAATGAAGGTTTATTTCAAGCTTGATAGAAAATAGGAGTTGGGTGCATCCTTTGTTTTTGAAGTACGATCCACCAACTGTTAGTGGTAATCATAGTTCAAAGACGAGTTGGAGTGCATGAGAATACACAAGGTTAAATAATAATATGTTATGCCAATGTTCACACACAAAGGACCAGAAGCATAATTTGCACGTGTAATGCAGTGGCGGGAGCCTGTGTGCATGTACACTTAGTAACAAGCTCACTACAGTGTCCTAAAAGCCAACGCCACGTGTCTGTAGGGCAGCGCTGCCCGCTGGCTCAGGCCTACAGTACGGTCCAGCAGGTCCTTAAAATTAGACCGATGTGACTGAATGAGGTCAGAGATCACATCATTATACACGGCAACATCGCTTTTTCGCACGTGCGCACTCAGGGTGATGCATCCCATCCCTTCCGCAGAACCACGCTGAAGAGGTGTCTGTAGGGCAGCGCTGCACGCTGGCTCAGGCCTACTTGGGTATGTGATTCATTCTTTGCATTACTTACTAGGCCTGTGTGTAACTCTATGGATGAGTGGCAGCGTGTGACTGCATGTATAGATGTACGAGTGCATATTCTAGTCCGCTATTGATGAGTAACTACATGTATAAGTGACTGGATGTGTGTGTAGACCTAGGAAATAATGAGTGCTATGTAGTATATGGCATTCTTCTGTGAATGGTTTCAGAAATAGTAGTCAGCATTTTAGAATGGGTGTATCAAAGTTTATATTAGAGCATCAGTATGTGCATCAGATTGTCATGTGGATGATGTCATGAGTGATGTCATCAGTGATGCCATTTGAGATGTCATCAGTGATGTCACTGACCATGTCATGAGTGATGTAATATGTGACATCATCAGCAGTGCATTGCGGGCGCGCGAGTTATAGTTAGCTCAACTAACTATAACGGGGGAATTTCTATGGTTTTAAATGAGTCAAATGTTCAACTAACTATAACGTCCCTGAAACCTATGTTTTTTTTGTGAATTTCTAAGGTTTTTTAAATGCTAAGTCCTAACTACAACGTCTATAAAACCTATGTTTTTTCAGTGAATACATATATATACATATATATATATTCACTGAAAAAACCATAGGTTTCAGGCACGTTATAGCTAGGAATTAGCATTTAAAAAACCTTAGAAATTCACTGAAAAAACCATATGTTTCAGGGGCGATATAGTTAGCTGGACTTTTCACTCGTACAAAACCATAGAAATTCCCCACAGTGCAGACAGTGATGTCATTTGAGATGTCATGAGTGATGTCATGAGTGATGTCACTGACCATGTCATGAGTGATGTAATATGTGACGTCATCAGCAGTGCATTGCGGGCGCGCAAGTTATAGTTAGCTGAACTAACTATAACGGGGGAATTTCTATGGTTTTGTACGAGTGAAAAGTCCAGCTAACTATATCGCCCCTGAAACATATGGTTTTTTCAGTGAATTTCTAAGGTTTTTTAAATGCTAATTCCTAGCTATAACGTGCCTGAAACCTATGGTTTTTTCAGTGAATTTCAAAGGTTTTTTAAATGCTAATTTCTAACTATGCCTACAGAGATAGGACATGTGAAGAAAGAAGGAAAAACGCACAGAAAGAAAAAAAGAAATGCAGAAAGAAGCAACAGAAGTCCTCAAAGACGAAGAAAAGTGCAGGAAGAAATATAACGTGCAGAAAGAACAAACAGAAGAGCAGAAAGAAGCCTTGTTGCAAAATCATCCTGTACCCTCAACTTTTTCAGACGGATACTGGTGGTAACTGAGTCTGCCTAAGCAGTCCTAGAGCCAGTGCTATGTTAAAAGACACTCAGAATACAGTGAAAACACCTACATACACACCCCTATTCCCTCCTTCCTGGCTTGTCGGTTCCATTGTAATGCCCCTGATCCGTCCCTCCTGCCCTTTATGGTCTGTTATGCTGCAGCTTTCTCTCCTGTCTGTCCATTATGGTCAGCTAGCTACCATTGCCTCTTTCCCCTCTGTTGTCTGTTGTCCATGTGCATGGTCCTGTCCCCTCCCTATTGCTTTCTATGGATTGTTGTGCTGCTCTCCCCTCCCGCATGCCCTGTGTGGTGTATTGTGCTGCTGCAAACCCTGATGCCTGCCCTGTAGGGTCAGTTTGGTGCACCTCTCAATGTCCCTCCTGTCCTCTGTTATCCGAGTCCATGTCCCTACCCCAATTCCTCCTGCCTACCATGATCCAATGTACCATACTTGCGAACATTTTGAACTTGGTAAGAGGGAGATTTTGAAATAAAACTGGGGTATTGATTTTCCCCTTTGAGTTACATTGAAAAAGAGAAGATTGTAGACAGGAACCAGATCAAGTAAAGCCCATTTGAGCTTAAAAACATTGGACGTTTCCTGGCTGAAACGGGTCTGTTGGCATGTATGGTTGTATGACCACTGCCTCTTCCTTCTGCCCACAATGGTCTATTACATCACCACAGCCTCTCTTGCCAGTCCTGTATTGTTGGTTTGTAGCCCCTGCCCCCCTTTCCACTGTCCTCCATAGTCTGTTGTGCTGCCACTGCCCTTCCTGCCTGCCTAGTGTGGTCAAATTGTTGCCTCTGCACTCTCCTACCTGCCTTCAATTTTTAGAGTCCGTGCCCCTGGCCTCTGCCTCTCAACAGTATCCCAATGAACAACTAGATTGCTAACATTCTATATTTATTACAAAAGTGTGGAACGCCTGACGTCATCTTGATGTAATCAAAACTGTAATGCCTAGAGCATTTCCTTTAGAAATTACATATATGAGATGGTCTTATTTGCATCAAAATTATGGTTAGTGCTCTAAAAAACTAAAATGAGGACATATTTTCTGAGTTTTCAAATAGCGACAAAGAACTTTTAAATTATTTGTAATCTTAGTTTTTTTATCCAGTTGACCACTTGATTAAATGTTGCATCCAAGGGGAGAGGGTGTGGTGTTACTTCCAGAGCTGCAGACTTTGCAACTGGGGAACCAGGTTGGATTTTCTGCTTCAGCACAACATTCTGTGATTCTGGTCAAATCACTTAATCTCCCCATGTCTACAACCAAAATGAATTTGATCTTGTGTGATGTAACCAATGCTCATGTAAAGCACTCCAATACCGACAAGTCTGCACTATATAAAACTGCAAATACACAAAAAATAAGTGTTTTGCACACTTCTGTCATTGGGCTACATTTGGGCTACATTTGGGCTACATTTGGGCTACATTTGGGCTCTTTTGTCTCTGGTGGCCATTTTAGGAGATTTATTTGTTATGAAGTTTCCTAATTTCCTCATTTACTGCAGTCTCATCAGTAGGAAATGCTTTCAGTTTTTTATTTTGATTCCATCAAGAAGGTATTCAGATATGTCACACATTTGCCATAAATTCTGAATGTTAACACTCTAGTTGCTCATTAGATCACTGTAGTAAAGCTACTGCTCACCACGGAAGTCTGCTGCTAGTATTAGAAGTGCATGTTTCAGTCTGCATATCAGAATTTTTTAATGAAATAGAAGAGGATTTGAGAAGTCACTCAAAATATGCCCTAATTTTTCTTTCTTCAGCACTAATCATAATTTCTATGGCAACATGAACCCCCTCATTGTGTTCCTTTTTAAATTAAATGTTTTAAGTGTTACCAGTTTATTCCAATCAAGATGTCTTCAGGTATGCCATACTTTTGTCATAAGTAAGACAGTAAGCGCTCTCGTTGATCTTAAGAACACTCTGGGACGTTCTGTCATTGGGCTACATTTGGGCTACATCTGGGTGATATTTGGGCTACATTTGGGCTACATTTGGGCTCTTTTGTCTCTGGTGGCCATCTTGGGAGATTTATTTGTTATGAAGTTTCCTAATTTCCTCATTTACTGCAGTCTTCTCAGTAGGAAATACTTTCAGTTTTTTACTTTGATTCCATCAAGAAGGCATTCAGATGTGTCACACATTTTCCATAAATTCTGAATGTTAGCACTCTAGTTGCTCATTAGATCACTGTAGTAAAGCTACTGCTCACCAGGCAAATCTGCTGCTGGTATTGAAAGTGCATGTTTCAGTCTGCATGTCAGAATTTTTTTATGAAATAAAAGAGGATTTCAGAAGTCAAAATGTGTTTTTCTTTCTGCAGCACTAATCATAATGTATATGGCAAAATGAACCCCCTCATTTTGTTCCTTTGTAAATTAAATGTTTGAAGTGTTACCACTTTATTCCAATCAAGATGGCTTCAGGTGTGCCATACTTTTGTCATAAGTAAGACTGTTAGCGCTCTAGTTGTTCTTTAGAACACTCTGGGAAGCTGCAGTAGAACACAAAGGAATCAACTGACAGTCTCTGCCCTTGTTGGATGTACATGTTTTACTGAGAATGTCAGACTTCATTCTCACATGCCTGAGAAAGATAATGTGAATTTACAGAAAATATGCTCTCAGTTTAGCTTATAGATCACCTTCCAAACCTCTGTGGGAAAAGCATGAGAAAATAGTTTTCTCTAAAACATGGTTCATGATATCACAGCAGAAGGCTTTTTCACATGGTAAAATCACCTTAGGACACACCACAATTCCTTAAATGAGTATGGTACCATCAACAAATGATTTATAATGTAACTAAAGTCTTAAAACCTTCTATTAACTGCAATGCTTTTTAATGAGGTGCTATCATGTGTATTGGTCCCAAGATGGCTGCCAACACTTCTTGGATGAAGTGCTGACAGCCAATCAGATCTCAGGATGAGATGTGTGGTTAGGCTCCGCCCAGATATATATATGATTTTACTTTTGATTTTCTCAGGAACTACTGAACAGATTGAGTCCATAAATGCAAAAGGCTCATCCCTGAGCTGAGGACTACATCTTTGCCAAATTTCAAGTAATTCTGTTCAGCGGTTCGGGCTGTACCTTGGACTAAAGGTCCCTATGGAAAATTGCATGGGGAAAACGCGTTTTGGGACCCCCCTTTTTTCTCAGCCCCCGCTTAACGCATCCCCCCGAGACTTTCGGGGTAGGAGCGGAGCGGAGCGCCCCACCTATTTTGAAAATGTTGCAAGGATTCGTCAACCGCCGCCAAAGTTATTCCAAATAGAATGTTGCGGATTTCCTATGGAAACACGGTCCTAACTATAACTATCTACTGGCGACCGCCAGTAGATAATATATATATGTATATATATTCACTGAAAAAACCATGGGTTTCACACACGTTATAGTTAGGAATTAGCATTTAAAAAACCTTAGAAATTCAATGAAAAAACCAAAGGTTTCACACATGTTATAGTTAGCTGGACATTTCACTCGTAAAAAACCAATGAAATTCCCCCGTTATAGTTAGTTCAGCTAACTATAACTCGCGCGCCCGCAATGCACTACTGATGACGTCACATATTACATCACTCATGACATGGTCAGTGACATCACTCATGACATCACTGATGACATCTCAAATGACATCACTGATGACATCATCCTTGTGATAGAGTGGTAGACCTCCTCTCACCCTAATATAACCTTTGATACACACATTTAAAAATAGAGACTGAAATTTTCAAAAAAATGGACATACAAATAACAGTTACAACAACCTATTCAGTAATTCTAAGATCCACATACACATCCACTCATCCACCAACAATCCTATACAGTCACTCATACATGTACTCACACATCATATGTACTCATACACCTAAACATCCTGTAACACAATGCCACTCATTCATAGAGTTACTCACACATAGTCACTCATGCTAATAAAGAATCAAACATCCATTTACCTGCATATACAGTTATACACACACCACCACACTTACTTTTACAGAAACTTACACATACTTAGTCTTTTAAATAATCACTTATAGAAACACATACTTATTCATACAGGCACTCTTCCAATCTCTCACTCGCACATATACTTACTTATATACACCAATAGTCATATATACTAGTTTAAAAAATATGTAGTTACTCATAAAGACACTATTGAGACAGTCATTCACTCACTAACACACCCATACACACACTCATCCACCCATACGGTCCTACACACATGCTGTCTTCAACACATACAAACAGTGAGCCACTCATTCATGCACCTATGCACTACATAATAACCTCCACCGAACCATGAAGACACTCAGACACTCATACTGATACTCAAAAAACCAACTAATAACCTATATAGACACTCATGTAGCTACTCACCAACCCACACAGCCACTTATATACAAAGTGAGAGACTGATACAGGTATTTACACATTTAAACATTACTCACTTAGCCATGTATTCATAAAGATACACTTAATCAGTCAGTTACACAATCAATTTTTAAAAAACAAATCATCAATTTATACACTTATATACTCATTTATTCTTCCATCTACCTTGAGATATACATATATTAAACATATTTAATTTTCAGAAAAACACACATTCACTGGATGATGTCATCAGTGATGTCATTTGAGATGTCATCAGTGATGTCATGAGTGATGTCACTGACCATGTCATGAGTGATGTAATATGTGACGTCATCAGTAGTGCATTGCGGGCGCGCGTGTTATAGTTAGCTGAACTAACTATAACGGGGGAATTTCATTGGTTTTTTACGAGTGAAATGTCCAGCTAACTATAACATGTGTGAAACCTTTGGTTTTTTCATTGAATTTCTAAGGTTTTTTAAATGCTAATTCCTAACTATAACGTGTGTGAAACCCATGGTTTTTTCAGTGAATTTCAAAGGTTTTTTAAATGCTAATTCCTAACTATAACGTGTGTGAAACCCATGGTTTTTTCAGTGAATTTGCAAGGTTTTTTAAATGCTAATTTTTTTTTTTTTCTTCTTTTTTTTTTACATATTTTTATTTTAATTTTCTATCCTTTTTTAAAGACTATGGTTACATTTTGAAAATTCTACAATATGTTTTTTTTTTACATTTTTTATAAAATAAACAGGTAAAATTTATTAGCAATAAATGTTTTCCTTTTTTTAAAATTTTTTTTAGTGCGCGTACGGTAAGCTTACGGTAAGCGTACGGTTTACGCAATGTCCGTAATTTATCTACGCTGTTTGCGTATAGTTACGTAATTTGCGTAGCCGCGCGTACTCCGCGTGGGGCGCGTACGCGTGTACGCTACACGCGCATGTTACGCGGAAGTGTCGGGGAGTGTCTGTTATGCGCATGCGCGCGAGCGCGTGTCTTTTTTACGCGCATGCGTACTTTTGCCGTAAGCGCACCGTAAGCGTACCGTAAGCGTACGGTAGGTCATGTGATCATGAAACACAACTTTTGATTGGTTGAAACTACTTTCAGTTCTAGAACTCTCCTACACCACACCCATTCCCCTCATTTCTGCTTGTGATCCCTTAGGAGAAGGAGCTGGGTTGTCTTTGTGATACGATGGCAGAACAGCAGAGCTCTTCTGAGAGTGAGGCTAGCAGCACTACCTTGAGGCAGAGAGCGAGGAAACAAAAGACCTCTTACGTATGGGAGTATTTTACTTTTCCAGAAGGCCAGCAAAAGGTAAATGCACCCTTAGTGACTTGCAAGCTGTGTAAGCGTGTACTTTCAAGAGGTAATCCTGACAGGAAGTATTCCTTTGGGAATCACACCATGATGAGACACCTTAAGGATGTACACAGAAGGACACATGCTCGACTTACTGAAGGTAACCCTTCAGTAAATCAACCAAGCACATCCACAGCAGCTCAGCCTGGACCATCATCTGCAGGGCCGAGTCCTTCTTCTGCAGGTCAGGTGAGCCCTTCATCTGTGGGGGGAGCATCTCCTTTTTCTGGTCCTCTGGAAATCAACCATCGGTTTGCGAGGGTTGAAGTACGGTGCGCCACTTGTCATGATCTAATTACTTATAGGGAGACCAGTATTTCCCTAGTGAACAGTAAAATAGATCAGCACACTTGTCGTACCGTCTAATATTCCCAATCTTTCTTTCCTCTGTCCCTGCATGAACACAACGGCTCTTTTAAGAGCCAACCTTACCTTTCATCTATTTTTTATATATTTTTTTTAAAACGCGTAATTTTCTTTTTTTTTTTTAAAAACACTAAAAATCAATTATCACATTACAAGGTCCTTGAGAGACTACAATTAAAAACTGAAAATGTGATTGTAGAGAAGTGGAAAAAAGGGACCATGACATTATTGACTTACCATACCCACTCAAAAAAAGATTTATTCATTTAATTTTTTTTTTAATTGCTTTAAAAATGGTTCTAGTTTTCGAAAATTTTCTATCTCAATCTGAAAAAAAAGAAAAAAGTATTAATATTTAATAAAACATTTAATAATACAGTACACATATTTACATATTTTTCAAAAAATATTTTTGCCTTTTTTTTGCTGTTTTCAGAAAATATTGCATTTCACTATAAATTGTGAAAGCAATTGCATTCATCATTTAACAGCAGGCAAAAAAAAAATTAACAATCTCAAAGATTGTTTTTAAAAAAGCCCACAATCTCTTTTTGCATAAACATAACTTTATAGAAATGCATAATATTCTTAAAAAATATCATCTAATATCAATACTTATTTCTTTAAAATACCGTCTGATATTTTTGTTTCAGAAGTATAATCACAATAATATATGTCAAATAACTCCACAATACATCTGGTTCCATTTCCTAGGAAGAGAACAAGGGTGGATATGTGAAAACGAGTATAGATTCCTTCTGAACTTACATCCAAAGACACCGGCCATTTATGGACTCCCAAAAATTCATAAAAACATCTCTGACCCACCTATGAGACCTATTGTCAGTAGTGTGGGATCCATCTTGGAGCCCCTCAGCAAATATGTAGATCACTTCTTAAAACCAATTGTACAAAAACAAAGATCCTATCTTAAAGATACAGCACATGCCATCTCTGTGTTTGAGGGTCAGAGCTTCAACAGGGTTACCCAGATTTTGGTGACCCTCGACATAGAGGCATTATATACGAACATCCCCCAGAATGACACCATAAGAGTTATCTCTAACATTTTAGATTCTGAAGACCTAGAGGGAGCCAACAAAGAATTTATAATGTCATGCATTGAAAAAGTACTGAAAAATAACATCTTTTTATTCAAAGATGAGGCCTACATCCAGATCAAAGGCACCAGCATGGGGGCTGCCTGTGCTCCTAGCCTGGCATGCCTCTATGTTGGTGACTTTGAAGTAAAACATATCTACAATGAGATGGCTCCGTTTTTTGAAAATGTAACTTGCTGGCACCGTTACATAGACGATATCATCTTTGTCTGGAACGGTGCCAGTCATGATTTAGAACATTTTCTTGAATGGATTAATCTGGGTGATCCTAACCTGAGATTCACGGCTCATTACAGTCATTCGGATGTGGCGTTTCTTGATATAAAAATCAAAAATGTGGGAAACGTCCTTAATGTAGAATTATATTCGAAACCAACGGATAAAAACACACTTCTTTTATACGGTAGCAACCATCCGCGTTCCCAAAAGGACAATATTCCCTTTGGGGAATTTTTAAGATTAAGGCGCAACTGCACAGCTCTTTCCGATTTTTATTACCATTCTGAATTATTGAAGAAAAAATTAGCTGCAAGAGGCTACCCCAAGAAATTAATCAAACACTCCTTCAAAAGAGCGAGATTTTATAATCGCGACCATTTGTTGGAACAAAATAAGAATAAAAACAATGACAAAGCAACAGGACGTTTAGCTTTCGTTTCCCAATTCTCCAATCTTAGCAATCGGATCAAAAACATAGTCAATAAAAATTGGAAGATATTGAACTATGGATCAGAAACTCCACTTGAGAAGCCATTGTTCTCATTCAGACGTAACAAAACCTTACGCAATGCGTTGGTAAGAACATATGAAAACAAACAAGAATCCCAAACCACAATGAAGGGTGATAAAGCTATAGGCAACTACAAATGTGGAACTTGTTCCATCTGTCCCCAATGCCTTGAGGCGAAAAACCTTAGCCACAACAACAAAACAATTTGGGCTAGTAGCTTTAACAACTGTAGAAGCAGAAATGTAGTTTACTTTTTAATCTGTCCCTGCGGCCTGGCGTACGTGGGAGAAACTAGTAGGGAACTACGGATCCGTCTGTTGGAGCACAAATCTGCAACTAAAACTAAAAAAACCAATGCCCCCCTAACAGATCACTTTCTAGAAGCAAACCACAGTTGGGATTCAATCCGGTGGTTTATTCTGGAAAAAGTGACAGTAAACAGAAGAGGGGGTGACTTGGACATCAAGAGAAAAAAGAGGGAACAATGGTTCATATGTTTTTTCAATACTGTGGAGAGAGGTCTTAATACAAAAGAGGACTGGATGAGTATCATTGGTCCGTAAAAGAATTGGCAGACCCAATGAACAGTATTTCCTTCCTGTAATGACCTAGTATACTATAGATGTTGCTGAGATTACGTATGCTCTTGTGTTATTCTGAGAAAGAGATTATTATAACCCTCACTTCAACAACATTTAAATGGTGGCTTACTTTTGGGCACTATATGTTGGGTATAAATAGGATAACTTATATAAAAAATCTGATACCACAAGAATAACATACGGCATCCTAGTAACATCTTCGAAACGATGTTTGTGGTTATTGTATTTACATGAATCCTTTTATCCCTGTTAAATGGTGAAGTTTATTATGTGGATACACAACACATGACGTAAAATAAGATTAACAGATAAGGTTTGAATGATATCAAAGCTATTATATCAAAGCTATTATGTTGACCTGGGGATAATTAAATGTATACTAGACAGGGTTGAGTACATGTAAAACGACCAAGTGTAGATGAAATGATTGCATAGAATACCAGTATAATGATTTGATGCCATTTGGTGATACTGCAACAATATAATCGACGATGTAAAATCATGTGAAGTAAGAATTTATAAGTCTGCCATAATGTATGTTATCATGATGTCCTAAGTTAGGAAAATATTCTATTCGGTTGGTCGAATATGCACCTAATTCAAATCGTGAAGTGTACTCAACAGCATACCATGAGTAGATTGATTGATAAATATATAATACGGGGATAATATGGAAATATATCGCCAGTAATGAGGTTCTCAATAAACTTAACGATAAAGTTTTCTTTTTGAAAAAAAAACCCGTGGGTAACATCAACATCACATGGTCTACGGACCATGTGTAAAATTCAACCAATCAGGATTGGTGTCTTTACGCACAAATAAGCAGACACCTTTCACAAGAATTAGGGAAGCGACTTGAGAAGCACTTCCGCGTACGAAGCCGACTGTTTGAGGCCACAAGGTGAGATTGCCAAGCTAGCTTATACTCTTCGTCAGCATTCGACAGAAATGGTGATATTTAGATCCCATTTCAGTTAGGAGTAAATATGTCAGTGGCGCTAATACGAGCGCTTCTATTTTCCCCTTTTAAAAATAGGTGACGAACAGTAAGGGAGGAGTAACTCGGACCTCCGTCACCTTGTATGAAACTGACGATTCGGCCATAAGGTGAGACCACTTTGTTCACCGATAGGAATAGTTGCTGCAAACATTGACAGACACCGGCGTGGTTACACCACGCTTCAAATATGAGACAAATGCTAGCGGCGCTAATAAGAGCGCATTTATTATTTTTCTCTCTATATACAATAGGTGAGGAGTATTGAAGGGGAAATGCCACGTACCCACGGCTACCAATATAAGAATCAGTGTCAGGATAATTAAAAAATACATTCAGTAAGTAGAGAGTTATATCGAGCGTTTTCCTGATTTAGTGTGAATGAGTGTCTGCATGCCTTTTAAATAACGCCATGATATTATTATTATCTATGTTGCAGCACAAAACATTTAAAACCTGCAGCGTTCCACTACGTGGACCCACAAGTGAAAACTCAATAAAAATCGGAATATCGAAGTGAATAAACCAGGTGAAGCGCCACCTTACTTTTAATGGTTATGAATACTTACAACAAGAGTAGATGTGTACTCTAAACAATACTCCTTAAAGAGAGTCAATTAGAGACAACAATAAAAGCTCCCTGGGAACACATATTATAAAAATGAGTCTAATAGTATTTATTTCCTTGATGTAGGTCCCTGTAAAATAGAAGAGGACCTGAAGCCTATCACCTGTCTTGATAAAGATGGAATTACAAGAATAACCATCGAAACGCGTCGACGCATCTAAAATAACGCAATCCAAGGGAGAACTGTGGTTGACTGCGAGTAGATATAACGGTGCATACATATCACCAACCACAGCCGTATATATAAGACCCGTTAGGATGCGTAATTTATGACAAAGTGTATTGTCTTCCAAATCTTTTTCTGTTATGCGGGCTCATAACAGTTTGTGAATTATATCAATGTGAAAATCTGTATAGGTTACTTTCTGTGTTTTTAAGCTTATGTAATTGCATTATTGATATTATGAATTTCATGTATACTTTTTAAAAAATAAATGTAATGAACATTTGATGCCTTTTCATATTAATGAGTGTTAGATTCTTAAGTGTGGTACCATTGTGTCATAGCATAGGGATCGTGTTTTCTTAAGTGTGATTAGTACCCCATTCCCTTCAAAAGACAAGGGGTCTCTCTCGGTTACTCATACAAAAATCCATTTCCTTTAGGCCAAATAGTAATTTTAAAATTCTTTTTTTGTTTAATTTCCAATGGTAATCCAATAAAAATCTAAAGTTTAAATTGTACAGATGTCACCGATTCTCTGTAACATTTTGGTTTCCGAAAGATTAATTAATAATTAAATAAGTCCACAATAGAATTGTTTACTTTTCCGCATGGCCAAATAGTAATTTTAAAAATCTGTTTTGAAAAAATTTCCAATGGCAATCCAATAACATTCCAAAATTTAAATTGTGCAGATGTTACCGATTTTTTCTAAATTTTTGGTTTTCCAAAGTTTCCTTAAAAAATGGAAAAATTCCACATTACAATTGGTTACCTTTCCATTGGGCCAAATGATAATTTGTTAAATCTTTTTATTTGTAAATTCCAAATGGTAATCCAATAAAATGGTAAAATTGTTTTGTCCAGATGTTGCCAAATCTCTCTAAAATTTAGGTTTCAGGAAGATTAGATAGGAATTTGCTAAATCAAAAGGCAAACGTTGCTTAAAAATCAATTGGGAATCATTACACAGTGTCCAGCCTTTTTCACATTTAAGATAAACTGTTTAATGACCAGAAGTTACAGTAGGTCCATCATGGAAAATTATTGCAACTGTTACAAAAGTTTTTCCTGAAATTGATAATTGCTGTCCTGTAAACTTCTTTATTAAAGTATCCAATTTTGAACCATCAGCTCTACATCGTTGCATCATTAAAATTACATACTGTCTGTATTCCTTTAAAATTAATGTTGAAAACATGTCAGATTTACACTCACCGCATTGCATGCTATGATTAGCATCTTTAACTAATTTAGCAAAAGTGACTGTTTTACTCTCTGGCAATGTTAAATAAATAAACCTTTCAGAATCAACATTAGAGCCACATATATTATAACAGTTTTCACAACTATGTTCCCATTTATAAGAGAGACCAAATACATTTTCAATGGGAACCCCTTCTTCTTCCAGTACCTGAAGAAAATAAATCAAGAATTCCTGTGCGTCTTGCTGTACATTTTGAGAAAACTGTGTTCGTCCTGAACATACATCTAAAACTTTTCTAATTTCAGTAGCACTTTCTATTTGAGTTTTATCATTACTCAGCTTTTCAAAAAGGAGACTCAGCACAGAACAGAATCTTTTTCCCTGATTTACTATTATCTGCTCTTGCAAACTTTCCAGATAAAATGCAACATTCAGCACTACATTAGCGTAGCAGTTGACACCAGAGCTATTTTCAAAATAACATCCTACAACCTGTTCTTCATTTTCCTTATTCTTTTTGCTTGCAATTACATCACTCCTCTTTTTTTTCCTCCTCTCTACATCTTCATTACAGATATTCTCATTTCTCCTTTTATGAGAAACTACACGTTTCTCCAACACAGGATACTGACCTAAATGAGGAGCATACCTTCTTCTTAATCTATTATACTCCTTTACACAATTTGTATCAGCACTAACTTTTGAATCATCAAAGTCTATCATGAATAAACCTGATAATGTTTTCACTCGTGACAAAGCAACATATGCCATACCTTCTTTGAACACAGTTGAACCAATGTTCACAAATGCACAATCTACAGTCAATCCTTGAGACTTGTGAATAGTTACAGCATATGCTAGCGAAAACGGAAACTGCTTCCTACGTACATATAAGTCTTTCACAAGCATGAAACGAACTGAACAACGACAAATGTCTTTAACTTCTTCTATCTGATCAAATTTTATTTTTAAACATTCAATTCCATCTTTTTTCTGATAATTAATAAAACCCACAACTCTTCCCATAGCTCCATTACCTAAACCTTTTTCAACATCCAAATTTCTCCTTAAAAATACTCTACAGTTCATGCAAACATATAGATTTTTTTCTAATCCAGCTGTTTTGGAAATGTTCTTCTCTAGTGAATCCAATTTATTTTTCAGTGTGCCTGTTAATGTGACAGTAATTCTTCCATCCTCAATTTTGTCCACTGCTTCCAATTTCCTGATATCTTCCTTTTCCAATTTCAAAAGTTCCTCATTGAATATTGAGCATTCACGTAGAGTTGGCATTAAGCAGATGACACTTTTGTTTTCTGCAATGTTCTTGTATATCTTCTCTGCAACTATTTCTTCCTTTGGAAATAAATTATGTAGCAGCCGACTCTGTAATGCTTTTTTGCCAGCTTCTGTGAGTAGTCCAATCCTGATATCTTTCAGAATACTTCCATATTCTTCATCGTTTGCTTGCCTCATATTAGTTGTAAGTTCCTTGTACTCAAAGAAGGACCAAATATTTGTATTACCGATGCTTCCCAATGACTTCTTCGTGTCTTCATGTGTCACAGTATTAAACACTGGTTGTCCTTTAACTGGAGTAAGTTGCAAAAGATCTCCAAAAACTATGACGTGTTTTCCTCCAAATAACACGTCATAGTCTGTCTTCAGAATTTGCTGCATTCTTAAATGCACAAAGGCAAGCATTAAGTTCGATACCATGCTCACCTCATCAATAATGAGAACTTGCATCTTCTTCAATACTCTTGAAACTTCCAAGCATGCTTCTCCAGTTAGCTTGTTGTATTGTATTTTGTTCTCATGCTCCACTGGTAACATTAGCAAACGATGTAAAGTGATTCCTTTTATGTTATATGCTGCTAACCCAGTTGGAGCAGTAACCACACAAGACAAAGTAGAATCCGTTTTTTGCTGTAGGTAGCTTCTGATGACTTTTATTAGGAAACTTTTTCCAGTTCCAGCTTGTCCGCTTACATACATCCTGATTGGATGAAATGATGTGCATGAGCACTCTTTTTTTTCATGTAGAAATCCGTGATCAATTTTTTTTCTGATCTCTTCATAAATTTGTTGCTGCTCTTCGTTCAGTTGTCTTTCCAAATTTTGTAAGTCTATAAATTCTCCTTGAGCTTGATTCATAGCCGTTTCCACTTCATTCATGGCTATTGATGCTTCATTTTCAACGATTGGTTGTCCTAGGGGATCTTGACTGAGTGTTCCTGAACTTTGGCTGTCCTGAGAACTGTCTCTAGCTATTTCTGCTGCAATTGTAGTTTCCTGTTCAATTTCTTCATTTAACATTTGCAGATAAGTTGTGAATGTATTGCATTGTATGCTGTCTTTGCAAGCATTAAAAGAATCTTCATAGCTTTGAAATTCTCCCAGTAGTTCATCCTCTGTACGCCATGGTTTAAACAGCTGTAAAAGAGCCAAGTAGTAAAATTCCTTTTTGTCAGTAGTGTCGCAACTCAGCTTCCGGTGATTTATCAAACTTCCTTTTGTTTGCTTCACCAAACATCCTTCCTCACCAATGACTTTATATTTTCCATTGTTGATGTCTTCTGCGGCTTTCCGTGAATAAATGTAGTTCTGCAGCACTTCATAGAGACACATGTTCTCCAGATGATGACTTCTCTTGGGATAATATGTGTCCAACATGTTTGATTTCAAAATATCTGTACTTTCTGGGTCATTCTCGGCCAAATATTCAATTTCTCCAACAGATTTCAGTACCCGATTTCTCATTGCTGCAAGGCCTAAACTTGCCCAAATTATTCTTCTTGATTTCGAGTAGAGACTTGCAGAAGATAACCTATCTGAACATTCGTAGGATCCAATTTCTCGATGCGATAACATCTTCAAACTGAAACTGTACAGCTTCTTACTGACAGTTTTCTCGTGAGAAATCTCTTCCCACATTTCCTTCAATTCTGTTTTTTCTGATTTCGTAATGTAAGACGTTACATATCGAGCAACAGCAATGGAATTGTCAGCTACATACTGTATATCCATGTTAGCGTTCCACATGGATAAAATCACTGGGTTGTAGTCATTTATATTTTTTGATTCTTCTTTTCTTTTAAGGTTGTAGGTATTCTTAGGTGATTTTCTTGCGATAGTATGTCTCACAGATGACATAAAACTGTTAACTCTTCCATTTGAAAGAACAGGTCTAGGAAATCCAAATCGACATTTAGTGTAGTATTTATCTTTGCTCTTGTATTTCCGTCGACAGTATTTTCCACACCGATGACTTTGGAAACGTAAAACTTGCTCCTTTAACTTTTTCTCTTCTGTGCTTTTTGGTATAGCACATGTTGCATATTCTTCAATGCAAGATAACACTGCTTCATCAGTATCTGTTCCAAACTTTGGGGCATCCTTGATCCACAACAGCATATGAATATGAGGAGCACCTCTTGCCTGGTACTCTTTTCTCCAAAAGAAATCCACTACTTCTCCTAGAGGTGGATTTTTTTTATTGCAGATGAAGGACATCATAGCCTCAAATCTATGATTGAAATATCTGCAAACTTTAACCGGATCCAATGAGCACAGTTCTCCTGCTGTCTTGTATTCGATGTTTTTAATGTTTGAATTTGCCTCTCGTAGAAAATCCAGTAAATCATCCCAAGCGTACTCCGCACAGCTTAGGGTAACGAACCATGTTGGTGTTCCTAAATTCCGTAACATGCATTTTAATTTACCATGGCGTCGGTACCAATATTCATTTGTCCCACGCTGACAAGCCATCAGATTGATCAGTTGTGTTTCCAAATGATCATCTCGGTGCTGCACTTTCTCCATAAAATCCTTAGCAGACACATTTTGCAAATGTACTCCACTTTTTAAAATGTGATTTACTGCATAAGACAATGCAGACAAGTCGCTTTCAAATAAAAGATGGAACAAATAAGGAATACTTTGTCGAAATCTGGGATCTTCAGCATATAGTCTTGTAGTCCGATACTCAGAAGCTGGAATCTGTTCTGGACGTTCATCGTATCGTCCTCCTTTTCCTTTAGGAAACAGCTGGGGAAAACATCGAGCTTCCAAGCTCTCCTCCCATACACTCACGGGAGTTCCTTTTGCTTTCTTCATCTGAAATAGATCAATATTGTCTCCCATAACTTCTTTTGAATGAAGAGGATGTATGCTAAAATGTTCATAAATTTCTTCTTCCTTTGACTTGTCCACTTTTTCAATTTGTCCAGTTGGTGTTTCTGTGTCTTCTTGTAAATCTTCTTCTTCTTCTTCTTCTATATAAATTGATTCATACCATTTGTTATTCCTTTTCAAATACAAATTTGCTCTTTGTACTTTCCGTACATCTACCAGCTCCTGCCAAATCTTCTTATTCTTTGTAGGTACACCATTAACCAGAATAATTAATGGTTCAGTTTCCAAAGTATCCGCATAAATAGTTTCCATATTTTTTTTCAAATCCAAGGGCAAATACACCACTCTACCTTTTAAACCTCTCAGTAAGTCTGAAGGAGGTAATTTACCAGTTTTGGGCTCCATACGTACTATGGTCTGGAACGGATGAACACATTGAATGAGTATAGACTCATATGTATTTAATTCAGAAAGTTCAGCAGGAATAGCATCCAATTCTAAATTATTATGTACAGCTCTGGTCGGCATTCTATTTTCCTCTAACTTGTTGTAACAGTATTTACAAATACGCTGAACTTCACCCAATTCAAAACAATTTTCAAGAAATATAAATGTGGCAAAATCCTTCCACTTATAATTATCTTCATTTTCACTCTTTCTGTAGAGATCAACATACCTTGTTTGTTTTCTATAATGAGTTCTGCGGCAACAAATACAAGTAATATTTGGTCTTTCATTAGAGATTATTGCAAATTTTGTTATGTGATCATTAAATGCCTTACTTACAGAGGGTTCTACATTCTCTTCCACTTCTTCCTCATTTACTGTGTCCTTCTCTGCACTGTTTTGTTCAGGACCAAAGTAACAAAACTGAATTTCATCAACAACCTTCTCTACATCTGATACTGTTCCACGGAACAGAGCCCTATTCAATTCATCTAACTTTATTGCTGGACTTTTAGCAAAATACAACCGTCTCACAAACTTTCTCATTTCAGTATGATGAACAGCCAGCATCCTAAAATGATGGAAAACACTATTACACACTTTTCTAGATAGACAAGCCAGAGAATGACCCTGCAAACCAGTATTCTCTCTCACTCTGCATGGATCCAAACTTTGAAGCACCTTAATCTTCTGTTTTACACTTTTTTTGCTATATTCTCTTAGAAACTCACAAAATTTATCAATAGATTCCTGACGCACAGTGCAAATACTACTACAATTCCAAGTGTACACTGGGGCTTTAGGACGTCTCCCCATAGCCTCATCCGCCATCACTTGTACCTCATCTCTTGGAACCATTATCTCCTTCTCCATTATGCAACCATTTTTCACTTCATAAGCACGACCTCTGGTGTCAACTGCATGCAGCAAACTATTACTTTGAAAATAACTCTCTTCATTAAAAAAAGGTTCACTACTTGAACTATGCATCCATTTTCCTAAAAACACTTTAGAAAAGTTTGTTCTGTTCACTACTCTTTTCCTTTTGCTATGTGATTTCAGTACATTAACCATTTTATCTAATGTACGCATCCTATTCAAAATTAAAATGAATAGTTTCCTTTTTAATTCTAATGCCTTTGCTGCAATGGCTTCAATTTCTTTTTTTCTCTTATAAAACTTAGCCTTTTGCTTATATTTCTTCACATCCTTTATCAAATTGGACATAACTCTTCTCTGAAACATTTTTCTACGTATCTCTTTAAACGCTGTTTTTCTGTTTAAGTTAATCTTTTTAGTTGCAGAAGGTATATTTGCATTAACTAAATTCTCAATTTTTTCCTGTGCTTTTCGATTGAAATCATTCTTTACAGTACAGACATTTTGTACATTTTTCCTTTTTTTGAATATGTTTTTTAGAAAAATTTTTGTCTGCTTACCAGAAGATTTTTTCTTTTTCCCAACATGAGCATCTTCAACTAACTTAGGTCCTCCAGTTGTCTTCAAATATAGGTTTTTTTTGTGGTCTTTTTTTACTCTGGATTTTGTAGGCATCTTAAATTTTGTTCACTGCTCTTCAGCAATACCTGAAAAAAACTAAAAAAAAATTCCTTTATTTTATTTAAATATATTACTACATTTGTTTTCACATTAGTCACAAAACGAAATTTCTTTGCCAATTTGAAAGCACACTTACTGCTCTTTTTTTTGGCAAGTGATAATCACTTTTACAGACTGACACATTATTAATCCACTTTTCAGATTTTTTAAAAAGCACATGTCCAAACTGCTTTTTCAGACCAGCACCATTTGTAACCTGGGTGACTGCCTACACTCCAGCAAGGGCAACCAGCCTTAGTGATGCTGAATGTATTTGCATTACTGACTGAAACCTCAAACCCCACCCGCTTGTGAATACTGTGCATGATTCCACATGGTAAGCAGCTGGGTGTGTGCTAAGAGTCTGCTTCTGCACCAAAAAATGGCTCCCCCTTTCCATCTAATGCAACTGTGAAATCACCAGAGCAATACGCAATAAATCTCTGCCTGTAATTCCTATTTGCACACAGAGTCATGTTTTCACATTAGTCACAAAACGAAATTTCTTTGCCAATTTGAAAGCACACTTACTGCTCTTTTTTTTGGCAAGTGATAAACACTTTTACAGACTGACACATTATGAATCCACTTTTCAGATTTTTTAAAAAGCACATGTCCAAACTGCTTTTTCAGACCAGCACCATTTGTAACCTGGGTGACTGCCTACACTCCAGCAAGGGCAAACAGCCTTAGTGATGCTGAATGTGTTTGCATTACTGACTGAAACCTCAAACCCCACTCGCTTGTGAATACTGTGCATGATTCCACATGGTAAGCAGCTGGCTGTGTGTTAAGAGTCTGCTTCTGCACCATAAAATGGCTCCCCCTTTCCATCTAATGCAACTGTGAAATCACCAGAGCAATACGCAATAAATCTCTGCCTGTAATTCCTATTTGCACACAGAGTCATGTTTTCACATTAGTCACAAAACGAAATTTCTTTGCCAATTTGAAAGCACACTTACTGCTCTTTTTTTTGGCAAGTGATAAACACTTTTACAGACTGACACATTATGAATCCACTTTTCAGATTTTTTAAAAAGCACATGTCCAAACTGCTTTTTCAGACCAGCACCATTTGTAACCTGGGTGACTGCCTACACTCCAGCAAGGGCAACCAGCCTTAGTGATGCTGAATGTATTTGCATTACTGACTGAAACCTCAAACCCCACTCGCTTGTGAATACTGTGCATGATTCCACATGGTAAGCAGCTGGCTGTGTGCTAAGAGTCTGCTTCTGCACCAAAAAATGGCTCCCCCTTTCCATCTAATGCAACTGTGAAATCACCAGAGCAATACGCAATAAATCTCTGCCTATAATTCCTCTTTGCACACAGAGTCATGTTTTCACATTAGTCACAAAACGAAATTTCTTTGCCAATTTGAAAGCACACTTACTGCTCTTTTTTTTGGCAAGTGATAAACACTTTTACAGACTGACACATTATGAATCCACTTTTCAGATTTTTTAAAAAGCACATGTCCAAACTGCTTTTTCAGACCAGCACCATTTGTAACCTGGGTGACTGCCTACACTCCAGCAAGGGCAACCAGCCTTAGTGATGCTGAATGTATTTGCATTACTGACTGAAACCTCAAACCCCACTCGCTTGTGAATACTGTGCATGATTCCACATAGTAAGCAGCTGGGTGTGTGCTAAGAGTCTGCTTCTGCACCAAAAAATGGCTCCCCCTTTCCATCTAATGCAACTGTGAAATCACCAGAGCAATACGCAATAAATCTCTGCCTGTAATTCCTATTTGCACACAGAGTCATGTTTTCACATTAGTCACAAAACGAAATTTCTTTGCCAATTTGAAAGCACACTTACTGCTCTTTTTTTTGGCAAGTGATAAACACTTTTACAGACTGACACATTATGAATCCACTTTTCAGATTTTTTAAAAAGCACATGTCCAAACTGCTTTTTCAGACCAGCACCATTTGTAACCTGGGTGACTGCCTACACTCCAGCAAGGGCAACCAGCCTTAGTGATGCTGAATGTATTTGCATTACTGACTGAAACCTCAAACCCCACCCGCTTGTGAATACTGTGCATGATTCCACATGGTAAGCAGCTGGGTGTGTGCTAAGAGTCTGCTTCTGCACCAAAAAATGGCTCCCCCTTTCCATCTAATGCAACTGTGAAATCACCAGAGCAATACGCAAAAAATCTCTGCCTGTAATTCCTATTTGCACACAGAGTCATGTTTTCACATTAGTCACAAAACGAAATTTCTTTACCAATTTGAAAGCACACTTACTGCTCTTTTTTTTGGCAAGTGATAAACACTTTTACAGACTGACACATTATGAATCCACTTTTCAGATTTTTTAAAAAGCACATGTCCAAACTGCTTTTTCAGACCAGCACCATTTGTAACCTGGGTGACTGCCTACACTCCAGCAAGGGCAACCAGCCTTAGTGATGTTGAATGTATTTGCATTACTGACTGAAACCTCAAACCCCACTCGCTTGTGAATACTGTGCATGATTCCACATGGTAAGAAGCTGGCTGTGTGCTAAGAGTCTGCTTCTGCACCAAAAAATGGCTCCCCCTTTCCTTCTAATGCAACTGTGAAATCACCAGAGCAATACGCAATAAATCTCTGCCTGTCATTCCTATTTGCACACAGAGTCATGTTTTCACATTAGTCACAAAACGAAATTTCTTTGCCAATTTGAAAGCACACTTACTGCTCTTTTTTTTGGCAAGTGATAAACACTTTTACAGACTGACACATTATGAATCCACTTTTCAGATTTTTTAAAAAGCACATGTCCAAACTGCTTTTTCAGACCAGCACCATTTGTAACCTGGGTGACTGCCTACACTCCAGCAAGGGCAACCAGCCTTAGTGATGCTGAATGTATTTGCATTACTGACTGAAACCTCAAACCCCACTCGCTTGTGAATACTGTGCATGATTCCACATGGTAAGCAGCTGGCTGTGTGCTAAGAGTCTGCTTCTGCACCAAAAAATGGCTCCCCCTTTCCATCTAATGCAACTGTGAAATCACCAGAGCAATACGCAATAAATCTCTGCCTATAATTCCTCTTTGCACACAGAGTCATGTTTTCACATTAGTCACAAAACGAAATTTCTTTGCCAATTTGAAAGCACACTTACTGCTCTTTTTTTTGGCAAGTGATAAACACTTTTACAGACTGACACATTATGAATCCACTTTTCAGATTTTTTAAAAAGCACATGTCCAAACTGCTTTTTCAGACCAGCACCATTTGTAACCTGGGTGACTGCCTACACTCCAGCAAGGGCAACCAGCCTTAGTGATGCTGAATGTATTTGCATTACTGACTGAAACCTCAAACCCCACTCGCTTGTGAATACTGTGCATGATTCCACATGGTAAGAAGCTGGCTGTGTGCTAAGAGTCTGCTTCTGCACCAAAAAATGGCTCCCCCTTTCCTTCTAATGCAACTGTGAAATCACCAGAGCAATACGCAATAAATCTCTGCCTGTCATTCCTATTTGCACACAGAGTCATGTTTTCACATTAGTCACAAAACGAAATTTCTTTGCCAATTTGAAAGCACACTTACTGCTCTTTTTTTTGGCAAGTGATAAACACTTTTACAGACTGACACATTATGAATCCACTTTTCAGATTTTTTAAAAAGCACATGTCCAAACTGCTTTTTCAGACCAGCACCATTTGTAACCTGGGTGACTGCCTACACTCCAGCAAGGGCAACCAGCCTTAGTGATGCTGAATGTATTTGCATTACTGACTGAAACCTCAAACCCCACTCGCTTGTAAATACTGTACATGATTCCACATAGTAAGCAGCTGGGTGTGTGCTAAGAGTCTGCTTCTGCACCAAAAAATGGCTCCCCCTTTCCATCTAATGCAACTGTGAAATCACCAGAGCAATACGCAATAAATCTCTGCCTATAATTCCTATTTGCACACAGAGTCATGTTTTCACATTAGTCACAAAACGAAATTTCTTTGCCAATTTGAAAGCACACTTACTGCTCTTTTTTTTGGCAAGTGATAAACACTTTTACAGACTGACACATTATGAATCCACTTTTCAGATTTTTTAAAAAGCACATGTCCAAACTGCTTTTTCAGACCAGCACCATTTGTAACCTGGGTGACTGCCTACACTCCAGCAAGGGCAACCAGCCTTAGTGATGCTGAATGTATTTGCATTACTGACTGAAACCTCAAACCCCACTCGCTTGTAAATACTGTACATGATTCCACATAGTAAGCAGCTGGGTGTGTGCTAAGAGTCTGCTTCTGCACCAAAAAATGGCTCCCCCTTTCCATCTAATGCAACTGTGAAATCACCAGAGCAATACGCAATAAATCTCTGCCTATAATTCCTCTTTGCACACAGAGTCATGTTTTCACATTAGTCATAAAACGAAATTTCTTTGCCAATTTGAAAGCACACTTACTGCTCTTTTTTTTGGCAAGTGATAAACACTTTTACAGACTGACACATTATGAATCCACTTTTCAGATTTTTTAAAAAGCACATGTCCAAACTGCTTTTTCAGACCAGCACCATTTGTAACCTGGGTGACTGCCTACACTCCAGCAAATGCAAAAACGACAATTGATGGACAGAATGCAGAACAATGTCATACATTCACCCCAGTACAGAGATCTGGGCCTAAATCCATCGTTTTTTTGCTCACCATGCCATTCCAGTTTGAACCCAGCCATGTGCAAATCAGTCTTGACCCTGTGCCCCATGGGAACAGTCCAGCCCGAACTGCCAAGCCAGGTCCTCCCTGGACTGGAAACAAGCATCCTAGGACCGGTTTCGGGCTTTCAGCCCTCGTCAGCCAGGAAAGCCTGATTCCAGTGGCATGGAAAGCAAGGGACTCACGTCTGAGCATACCCTTCCCACTCGGGGTGACAAATGCAAAAACGACAATTGATGGACAGAATGCAGAACAATGTCATACATTCACCCCAGTACAGAGATCTGGGCCTAAATCCATCGTTTTTTGCTCACCATGCCATTCCAGTTTGAACCCAGCCATGTGCAAATCAGTCTTGACCCTGTGCCCCATGGGAACAGTCCAGCCCGAACTGCCAAGCCAGGTCCTCCCTGGACTGGAAACAAGCATCCTAGGACCGGTTTCGGGCTTTCAGCCCTCGTCAGCCAGGAAAGCCTGATTCCAGTGGCATGGAGAGCAAGGGACTCACGTCTGAGCATACCCTTCCCACTCGGGGTGACAAATGCAAAAACGACAATTGATGGACAGAATGCAGAACAATGTCATACATTCACCCCAGTACAGAGATCTGGGCCTAAATCCATCGTTTTTTTGCTCACCATGCCATTCCAGTTTGAACCCAGCCATGTGCAAATCAGTCTTGACCCTGTGCCCCATGGGAACAGTCCAGCCCGAACTGCCAAGCCAGGTCCTCCCTGGACTGGAAACAAGCATCCTAGGACCGGTTTCGGGCTTTCAGCCCTCGTCAGCCAGGAAAGCCTGATTCCAGTGGCATGGAGAGCAAGGGACTCACGTCTGAGCATACCCTTCCCACTCGGGGTGACAAATGCAAAAACGACAATTGATGGACAGAATGCAGAACAATGTCATACATTCACCCCAGTACAGAGATCTGGGCCTAAATCCATCGTTTTTTTGCTCACCATGCCATTCCAGTTTGAACCCAGCCATGTGCAAATCAGTCTTGACCCTGTGCCCCATGGGAACAGTCCAGCCCGAACTGCCAAGCCAGGTCCTCCCTGGACTGGAAACAAGCATCCTAGGACCGGTTTCGGGCTTTCAGCCCTCGTCAGCCAGGAAAGCCTGATTCCAGTGGCATGGAGAGCAAGGGACTCACGTCTGAGCATACCCTTCCCACTCGGGGTGACAAATGCAAAAACGACAATTGATGGACAGAATGCAGAACAATGTCATACATTCACCCCAGTACAGAGATCTGGGCCTAAATCCATCGTTTTTTTGCTCACCATGCCATTCCAGTTTGAACCCAGCCATGTGCAAATCAGTCTTGACCCTGTGCCCCATGGGAACAGTCCAGCCCGAACTGCCAAGCCAGGTCCTCCCTGGACTGGAAACAAGCATCCTAGGACCGGTTTCGGGCTTTCAGCCCTCGTCAGCCAGGAAAGCCTTATTCCAGTGGCATGGAGAGCAAGGGACTCACGTCTGAGCATACCCTTCCCACTCGGGGTGACAAATGCAAAAACGACAATTGATGGACAGAATGCAGAACAATGTCATACATTCACCCCAGTACAGAGATCTGGGCCTAAATCCATCGTTTTTTTGCTCACCATGCCATTCCAGTTTGAACCCAGCCATGTGCAAATCAGTCTTGACCCTGTGACCCATGGGAACAGTCCAGCCCGAACTGCCAAGCCAGGTCCTCCCTGGACTGGAAACAAGCATCCTAGGACCGGTTTCGGGCTTTCAGCCCTCGTCAGCCAGGAAAGCCTGATTCCAGTGGCATGGAGAGCAAGGGACTCACGTCTGAGCATACCCTTCCCACTCGGGGTGACAAATGCAAAAACGACAATTGATGGACAGAATGCAGAACAATGTCATACATTCACCCCAGTACAGAGATCTGGGCCTAAATCCATCGTTTTTTTGCTCACCATGCCATTCCAGTTTGAACCCAGCCATGTGCAAATCAGTCTTGACCCTGTGCCCCATGGGAACAGTCCAGCCCGAACTGCCAAGCCAGGTCCTCCCTGGACTGGAAACAAGCATCCTAGGACCGGTTTCGGGCTTTCAGCCCTCGTCAGCCAGGAAAGCCTGATTCCAGTGGCATGGAGAGCAAGGGACTCACGTCTGAGCATACCCTTCCCACTCGGGGTGACAAATGCAAAAACGACAATTGATGGACAGAATGCAGAACAATGTCATACATTCACCCCAGTACAGAGATCTGGGCCTAAATCCATCGTTTTTTTGCTCACCATGCCATTCCAGTTTGAACCCAGCCATGTGCAAATCAGTCTTGACCCTGTGCCCCATGGGAACAGTCCAGCCCGAACTGCCAAGCCAGGTCCTCCCTGGACTGGAAACAAGCATCCTAGGACCGGTTTCGGGCTTTCAGCCCTCGTCAGCCAGGAAAGCCTGATTCCAGTGGCATGGAGAGCAAGGGACTCACGTCTGAGCATACCCTTCCCACTCGGGGTGACAAATGCAAAAACGACAATTGATGGACAGAATGCAGAACAATGTCATACATTCACCCCAGTACAGAGATCTGGGCCTAAATCCATCGTTTTTTTGCTCACCATGCCATTCCAGTTTGAACCCAGCCATGTGCAAATCAGTCTTGACCCTGTGCCCCATGGGAACAGTCCAGCCCGAACTGCCAAGCCAGGTCCTCCCTGGACTGGAAACAAGCATCCTAGGACCGGTTTCGGGCTTTCAGCCCTCGTCAGCCAGGAAAGCCTGATTCCAGTGGCATGGAGAGCAAGGGACTCACGTCTGAGCATACCCTTCCCACTCGGGGTGACAAATGCAAAAACGACAATTGATGGACAGAATGCAGAACAATGTCATACATTCACCCCAGTACAGAGATCTGGGCCTAAATCCATCGTTTTTTTGCTCACCATGCCATTCCAGTTTGAACCCAGCCATGTGCAAATCAGTCTTGACCCTGTGCCCCATGGGAACAGTCCAGCCCGAACTGCCAAGCCAGGTCCTCCCTGGACTGGAAACAAGCATCCTAGGACCGGTTTCGGGCTTTCAGCCCTCGTCAGCCAGGAAAGCCTGATTCCAGTGGCATGGAGAGCAAGGGACTCACGTCTGAGCATACCCTTCCCACTCGGGGTGACAAATGCAAAAACGACAATTGATGGACAGAATGCAGAACAATGTCATACATTCACCCCAGTACAGAGATCTGGGCCTAAATCCGTCGTTTTTTTGCTCACCATGCCATTCCAGTTTGAACCCAGCCATGTGCAAATCAGTCTTGACCCTGTGCCCCATGGGAACAGTCCAGCCCGAACTGCCAAGCCAGGTCCTCCCTGGACTGGAAACAAGCATCCTAGGACCGGTTTCGGGCTTTCAGCCCTCGTCAGCCAGGAAAGCCTGATTCCAGTGGCATGGAGAGCAAGGGACTCACGTCTGAGCATACCCTTCCCACTCGGGGTGACAAATGCAAAAACGACAATTGATGGACAGAATGCAGAACAATGTCATACATTCACCCCAGTACAGAGATCTGGGCCTAAATCCATCGTTTTTTTGCTCACCATGCCATTCCAGTTTGAACCCAGCCATGTGCAAATCAGTCTTGACCCTGTGCCCCATGGGAACAGTCCAGCCCGAACTGCCAAGCCAGGTCCTCCCTGGACTGGAAACAAGCATCCTAGGACCGGTTTCGGGCTTTCAGCCCTCGTCAGCCAGGAAAGCCTGATTCCAGTGGCATGGAGAGCAAGGGACTCACGTCTGAGCATACCCTTCCCACTCGGGGTGACAAATGCAAAAACGACAATTGATGGACAGAATGCAGAACAATGTCATACATTCACCCCAGTACAGAGATCTGGGCCTAAATCCATCGTTTTTTTGCTCACCATGCCATTCCAGTTTGAACCCAGCCATGTGCAAATCAGTCTTGACCCTGTGCCCCATGGGAACAGTCCAGCCCGAACTGCCAAGCCAGGTCCTCCCTGGACTGGAAACAAGCATCCTAGGACCGGTTTCGGGCTTTCAGCCCTCGTCAGCCAGGAAAGCCTGATTCCAGTGGCATGGAGAGCAAGGGACTCACGTCTGAGCATACCCTTCCCACTCGGGGTGACAAATGCAAAAACGACAATTGATGGACAGAATGCAGAACAATGTCATACATTCACCCCAGTACAGAGATCTGGGCCTAAATCCATCGTTTTTTTGCTCACCATGCCATTCCAGTTTGAACCCAGCCATGTGCAAATCAGTCTTGACCCTGTGCCCCATGGGAACAGTCCAGCCCGAACTGCCAAGCCAGGTCCTCCCTGGACTGGAAACAAGCATCCTAGGACCGGTTTCGGGCTTTCAGCCCTCGTCAGCCAGGAAAGCCTGATTCCAGTGGCATGGAGAGCAAGGGACTCACGTCTGAGCATACCCTTCCCACTCGGGGTGACAAATACAAAAACGACAATTGATGGACAGAATGCAGAACAATGTCATACATTCACCCCAGTACAGAGATCTGGGCCTAAATCCATCGTTTTTTTGCTCACCATGCCATTCCAGTTTGAACCCAGCCATGTGCAAATCAGTCTTGACCCTGTGCCCCATGGGAACAGTCCAGCCCGAACTGCCAAGCCAGGTCCTCCCTGGACTGGAAACAAGCATCCTAGGACCGGTTTCGGGCTTTCAGCCCTCGTCAGCCAGGAAAGCCTGATTCCAGTGGCATGGAGAGCAAGGGACTCACGTCTGAGCATACCCTTCCCACTCGGGGTGACAAATGCAAAAACGACAATTGATGGACAGAATGCAGAACAATGTCATACATTCACCCCAGTACAGAGATCTGGGCCTAAATCCATCGTTTTTTTGCTCACCATGCCATTCCAGTTTGAACCCAGCCATGTGCAAATCAGTCTTGACCCTGTGCCCCATGGGAACAGTCCAGCCCGAACTGCCAAGCCAGGTCCTCCCTGGACTGGAAACAAGCATCCTAGGACCGGTTTCGGGCTTTCAGCCCTCGTCAGCCAGGAAAGCCTGATTCCAGTGGCATGGAGAGCAAGGGACTCACGTCTGAGCATACCCTTCCCACTCGGGGTGACAAATGCAAAAACGACAATTGATGGACAGAATGCAGAACAATGTCATACATTCACCCCAGTACAGAGATCTGGGCCTAAATCCATCGTTTTTTTGCTCACCATGCCATTCCAGTTTGAACCCAGCCATGTGCAAATCAGTCTTGACCCTGTGCCCCATGGGAACAGTCCAGCCCGAACTGCCAAGCCAGGTCCTCCCTGGACTGGAAACAAGCATCCTAGGACCGGTTTCGGGCTTTCAGCCCTCGTCAGCCAGGAAAGCCTGATTCCAGTGGCATGGAGAGCAAGGGACTCACGTCTGAGCATACCCTTCCCACTCGGGGTGACAAATGCAAAAACGACAATTGATGGACAGAATGCAGAACAATGTCATACATTCACCCCAGTACAGAGATCTGGGCCTAAATCCATCGTTTTTTTGCTCACCATGCCATTCCAGTTTGAACCCAGCCATGTGCAAATCAGTCTTGACCCTGTGCCCCATGGGAACAGTCCAGCCCGAACTGCCAAGCCAGGTCCTCCCTGGACTGGAAACAAGCATCCTAGGACCGGTTTCGGGCTTTCAGCCCTCGTCAGCCAGGAAAGCCTGATTCCAGTGGCATGGAGAGCAAGGGACTCACGTCTGAGCATACCCTTCCCACTCGGGGTGACAAATGCAAAAACGACAATTGATGGACAGAATGCAGAACAATGTCATACATTCACCCCAGTACAGAGATCTGGGCCTAAATCCATCGTTTTTTTGCTCACCATGCCATTCCAGTTTGAACCCAGCCATGTGCAAATCAGTCTTGACCCTGTGCCCCATGGGAACAGTCCAGCCCGAACTGCCAAGCCAGGTCCTCCCTGGACTGGAAACAAGCATCCTAGGACCGGTTTCGGGCTTTCAGCCCTCGTCAGCCAGGAAAGCCTGATTCCAGTGGCATGGAGAGCAAGGGACTCACGTCTGAGCATACCCTTCCCACTCGGGGTGACAAATGCAAAAACGACAATTGATGGACAGAATGCAGAACAATGTCATACATTCACCCCAGTACAGAGATCTGGGCCTAAATCCATCGTTTTTTTGCTCACCATGCCATTCCAGTTTGAACCCAGCCATGTGCAAATCAGTCTTGACCCTGTGCCCCATGGGAACAGTCCAGCCCGAACTGCCAAGCCAGGTCCTCCCTGGACTGGAAACAAGCATCCTAGGACCGGTTTCGGGCTTTCAGCCCTCGTCAGCCAGGAAAGCCTGATTCCAGTGGCATGGAGAGCAAGGGACTCACGTCTGAGCATACCCTTCCCACTCGGGGTGACAAATGCAAAAACGACAATTGATGGACAGAATGCAGAACAATGTCATACATTCACCCCAGTACAGAGATCTGGGCCTAAATCCATCGTTTTTTTGCTCACCATGCCATTCCAGTTTGAACCCAGCCATGTGCAAATCAGTCTTGACCCTGTGCCCCATGGGAACAGTCCAGCCCGAACTGCCAAGCCAGGTCCTCCCTGGACTGGAAACAAGCATCCTAGGACCGGTTTCGGGCTTTCAGCCCTCGTCAGCCAGGAAAGCCTGATTCCAGTGGCATGGAGAGCAAGGGACTCACGTCTGAGCATACCCTTCCCACTCGGGGTGACAAATGCAAAAACGACAATTGATGGACAGAATGCAGAACAATGTCATACATTCACCCCAGTACAGAGATCTGGGCCTAAATCCATCGTTTTTTTGCTCACCATGCCATTCCAGTTTGAACCCAGCCATGTGCAAATCAGTCTTGACCCTGTGCCCCATGGGAACAGTCCAGCCCGAACTGCCAAGCCAGGTCCTCCCTGGACTGGAAACAAGCATCCTAGGACCGGTTTCGGGCTTTCAGCCCTCGTCAGCCAGGAAAGCCTGATTCCAGTGGCATGGAGAGCAAGGGACTCACGTCTGAGCATACCCTTCCCACTCGGGGTGACAAATGCAAAAACGACAATTGATGGACAGAATGCAGAACAATGTCATACATTCACCCCAGTACAGAGATCTGGGCCTAAATCCATACAGCAAGGGCAAACAGCCTTAGTGATGCTGAATGTATTTGCATTACTGAGTCCAACCTCAAACCCTTAAACTATTCTTTTTTTATACCAGTACACCTTAATTTATTGTGAAAACATAGTCCATATTATTTTACTTGTTCCTCACATTTAAATTTCTCCCAAAACAGAAAATAATAAACACAACTTCAACAAAAAGAATTGCATTTCTATTATTCATTTCTTAATTTACCATATACATCCCCTCTCAAACTCTAAACTCACCTTTAAAATTAGTTAGTTGTGAAAGAAATGTGGCACTCAAACAGCAGATTATCAGAGCCAGGATCTCTGTTCTTTACACCTCTCTCCTCTCAGCAGAACCAGATAATGGCAAACTTTCCCTCTCTTTTTCCACATATATACATGTTAATTTCAAATCTCAGTGCTTCCCCCTTTTTTTCAAATGTAATCACACATTTCTATTGGTTGAAAACCAACCCTTTTCCAAAAGTACCCTTCCCCCAACTTGACTTCTGCCTAGTACCCTTCCCCCAACTTGACTTCTGCCTGCTACCATAGCAACAGCTCATGGAACACTGCTGTGTGGAGTTAGGTCAGAAGTTCGCCAAACAATGTTTCAATTCCACAGAGCAAGAGTGCTTGACTTTTCAAACCTAACAGCAAATCCATAGTACTGTTCTTTGGTAACACATTTTTCTGTACCAATACAAAACATGCTTCTATTAATTTACACATACAGCCTAGTTTTTATTCTAGAATGGTATGAAACAGCCAATCAGTTCTTTTTTTAATGAAAAAAATATGTATGCCTCCATTTCCAAACTGTCTTTCATTTCTTTTTACCATTCTACTGAATTACACCTCCTGAGTGCATCCAGTTCTCCTTTGAAGATGTTCACAGTGTGGATTGTAGGGCACAGCTATGTCTTCTGGAGTGAAAAGTTTGCAGAGAAAACAGGTATGGTGAGAGACCTTGCTTTGCCAAATGTAGACATTAAATCGATTGGTCAGAGAGGGTTAAAGTGGCACCAATTGATGCCATTGGTGAAATCCTTCATGCAAAACCAACACCCTGACCTCATAATAGTGCACTGTGGTGGCAATGACCTAGGCACTTTGACTGGGGTAGGTCTGGAAATGCTTATGAAGGACACCTTTGCACAACTGTTTTCACTTTTCCCTAAAACTGCCTTTGTGTTTTCTAACATATGCCAAAGGCAAAAATGGAACTGGTCCAATCATTTCTGTCCGCAGATTGACAAAGCAAGAAAGCACGTCAACAAATCTGTTTCTGCTTTCCTCCGTGACTATGGTATGGGTTCCATTTACCACAACAACTTGCGTTACGACATGCAAGACATTTATAGAGGAGATGGTGTATACTTCAATGATGAAGGGAACAGAGTCTTCCTCTTGAACCTTAGACTCTGCATCGGTACTTACTTGTAGGTACCACTAAAAAATCACTTCATAAACACAACGGCTCTTTTTAGAGCCCCCTAATATCTAAACACTTAAATCTGAATTTCATTTCATTTTTTTTTTTTTTTTCTACCGTACGCTTACCGTACGCGTACCCCGTGATTTTTTTTAAAATCAATAAATGTTTTCTTTGTACTTTTCTGTCCTTCTTTGACCCCCTTACAAATTTTAGGGGGTCTGTAACTCTCCTCCTTGCCCCCTTTTCTTGTTATCACTCTTTTTTTTCTGAGTGAAACACACGAAATGGCGGCCGCCGCTTCCTGGTTTCGACCGATTCGAATGTTTACTAAGATCTAAGAGCCAATCAGAATCGCGCTCGCGCACGCCACCGTACGCGTACGGTAAGCGTACCGTAAGCGCACCGTAAGCTGGCTCAGATATATATATTGATTTAAAGGCTATTTTCTCAGAATCTACTGAACAGATTTACACCAAACCTACAAAAGGCACTTCCTTGACCTGAGGACTACCTCTCTGCCAAATTTCTAGTAATTCTGTTCAGACGTTCGGGCTGTAGCCCTGTCTAAAGGTCCTATGGAAAAATGCATGGGAAAAACGCGTTTTGGGACCCCCCTTTTATCTCAGCCCCCGCTTGACGAATCCCCCCGAAACTTTCAGGGTAGGAGCGGAGCATAGCGCCCCACCTATTTTGAAAAATTCGCGAGGATTCGTCAACCGGCGCCAAAGTTATTCAAAATAGAATGTTGCGGATTTCCTATGGAAACGTGGTCCTAACTATAACTACCTACTGGCGACCGCCAGTAGGTAACATATATAGATATATATATATATATATATGTGTGTGTATATATATATATATATATATATAGATATATATGTATGTATATATATATATATTACCTACTAGCGGTCGCCAGTAGGTAGTTATAGTTAGGACCTATTTTCCATAGGCAATCCGCAACATTCTATTTGGAATAACTTTGGCGCCCGTTGACGAATCTTCGCAAAATTTTCAAAACTTTTGGCCAGCTCCGGTCCGCTCCTATCCTGAAAGTCTCTGGATGATTCGTGTAGCGGGGGCTGAGAAAAAAGGGGGGTCCCAAAACTTGTTTTCCCCATGCAATTTCACATAGGACCTTTAGCCGCAGCTACAGCCCGAACTGCTGAACGGAATTACACCAAATTTGGCAGAAAGGTAGACCTTGGTTCAGAGTTGTGCCTTTTGCTTAAATGGTGTAAATCCGTTCAGTAGTTCCTGAGAAAATCAAAAGTAAAATCACATATATATCTGGGCGGAGCCTAACCACACATCTCATTGTGAGATCTGATTGGCTGTCAGCACTTCATCCAAGAAGTGTTGGCAGCCATCTTGGGACCAATATACATGATAGCACCTCATTAAAAAGCATTGTAGTTAATAGACGGTTTTAAGACTTTAGTTACGTTATAAATCATTTGTTGATGGTACAATACTCATTTTAGGAATTGTGATATGTTCTAAGGTGATTTTACCATGTGAAAAAGCCTTCTGCTGGGATATCATGAATCATGTTTGCGAGAAAACTATTTTCTCATGCTTTTCCCACAGAGGTTTGGAAGGTGATCTATAAGCTAAACTGAGAGCATGTTTTCTGTAAATTCACATTATCTTTCTCAGTCATGTGAGAATGAAGTCTGACATTTTCAGTAAAACATGTACATCCAACAAGGGCAGAGACTGTCAGTTGATTCCTTTGTGTTCTACTGCAGCTTCCCAGAATGTTCCAAAGAACAACTAGAGCGCTAACAGTCCTACTTATGATAAATGTATGGCACACCTGAAGCCATCTTGATTGGAATAAAGTGGTAACTCTTAAAACATTTAATTTAAAAAGGAACAAAATGAGGGGGTCATTTTGCTATAGAAGGTATGATTAGTGCTGCAGAAAGAAAAATTAGGGCACATTTTGAGTGACTTCTCAAATCCTCTTCTATTTCATTAAACAGTTCTGACATGCAGACTGAAACATGCACTTTCAATACCAGCAGCAGACTTCCCTGGCGAGCAGTAGCTTTACTACAGTGATCTAATGAGCAACTAGAGTGCTAACATTCTGAATTTATGGCAAATGAGTAACACATCTGAATGCCTTCTTGATGGAATCAAAGTAAAAAACTGAAAGTATGCCTACTGAGGAGACTGTAGTAAATGAGGAAATTAGGAAACTTCATAACAAGTCTCCCAAGATGGCCACCAGAGACAAAAGAGCCCAAATGTAGCACAAATATCACCCATATGTAGCCCAAGTATAGCCCAATGACAAAATGCCCCAGAGTGTTTTAAAGAACAACTAGAGTGCTAACAGTCTTACTTATGACAGAAGTATGGCACACCTGAAGCCATCTTGATTGGAATAAAGTGGTAACACTTAAAACATTTAATTTGCAAAGGAACAAAATGAGGGGGTTCATTTTGCCATAGAAAGTTTGATTAGTGCTGCAGAAAGAAAAATTAGGGCACATTTTGACTTCTCAAATCCTCTTCTATTTCATTAAAAATTCTGACATGCAGACTGAAACATGCACTTTGAATTCCAGCAGCAGACCTCCCTGGTGAGCAGTAGCTTTACTACAGTGATCTAATGAGGAACTAGAGTGCTACCATTCAGAATTTATGGCAAATGTGTGACACATCTGAATGCCTTCTTGATGGAACCAAAGTAAACAAGCATTGAAAATGCAATAGGTCTCGCCCTCGTTTAAGTTAAAGCAATTCTGTTTGTAATTAGGTGGCTTTTTAGCTTTGCTTGTATTAGAGTATTTCAAACTTTCATGTACATACCATGCATATGTATGCATATATGTATATGTTTGCATGAATTTATATTTATATAGATATGCAGATTATATTTATATGTTTATATATTCACTGAAAAAACCATAGGTTTCACACACGTTATAGTTACGAATTAGCATTTAAAAAACCTTGCAAATTCACTTAAAAAACCATAGGTTTCACACATGTTATAGTTAGCTGGACATTTCACTCGTAAAAAACCAATGAAATTCCCCCATTATAGTTAGTGCAGGCAACTATAACTCACGCGACCGCAATCCTCTGCTGATGACGTCAGATATTACATCACTGTATTTAGACACTTATTTACCCATGTCTTCTTCCATCAATCTTTAGCTATACATATATTACAAATATTTATTTTTCATAAAGACACATATGTCATCAGTGATGTAATATCTGACGTCATCAGCAGAGGATTGCGGTCGCGTGAGTTATAGTTGCCTGCACTAACTATAACGGGGGAATTTCATTGGTTTTTTACGAGTGGAATGTCCAGCTAACTATAACATGTGTGAAACCTATGGTTTTTTAAGTGAATATATATATATATATATCCAAAACCGCTTCATCTCTGTAAACCTTCTGACGGCGAGAAGAGAGACACGAACCACTGGGAGATATGTCAAAAATTATTTTAATCCTCAGAGATTAAGCATTTCGGACACCACTTGTCCTTGATAACATACAGATATATATAACCTACTGGCGGTCATTTGATGAATTGTCATGTAGTTCTAATAAACCTATATAGAATCTGCACGTTTAGACAACATAGGCTATGAGATTGGTATCCAGGCTGATTCCAGATACCCCCACAGGATAAGTTAGTCTGTAGTCTTGCTAGCTCACAGTGCCCCTATGCAACCCTCTTACCATGGAGTGAATAGTTTCTGGCAACTATCGAACATGACAACCCTGATCCCTCAGAATCAGGGAAACAGTACAGTACTTTTCGCTCAGTCACTCGTGCTTACTTGTCTCAGAGAAATACACAGAATAGACAGGGGGACATTTTTCAATAAGTATCCCTCTAATGTAAAATAGGTGTGCTTAAACAACCATAAGACACAAACAGATACAAATGATTGTAAGCACCAATAGAGTAAAAGGATGGTAGATTCCTACCATAGTGCTAAAACAATGAATACGGGAAAGTATATAAAATACATGACAGTAATAAATGAGTACTCCTATGATGCAACCCTATCTAAATGTACCTGCGTGTACCTAACATGTATGTGGGTGTAGAGCCAAGAATTCCCCTAGGATAAAGCCAACCCCATTACCTGAAGTGAGAGACTGTGGGAACCCGTCTTGGTCTTGAGATGGACACCCCGCAAGGGATGTCAGACCACTGCGAGCTGGAGTGTCTGCGTGCAGGAACCTCAGCGTCTTGTGTCAGTGTGTCAACAAGGAAGTCCTTTTTCTCTTCCCCCTGCCTCAGCAAAGATATGGTATTTTTATACCCAAAGTCGTACCCTCACGGAATCTACCTTGCTGTGTCATGTCAGACTAAGATGATGGAAGCAATGACCCTTATACATAGGTACTATGCAGGAGATGGTAGTCCTGCTGAGATTCCAAGAATCCTCATGCATATTGACTGAGGCTAGTTTTCAGAGAAAACCCCACGAGCCTTTAGTCAGTAGCGTAACTAGGTAAAAGGTCACTACCAAGAACCGTTATGAAAATATATGTGAAAGTTTTGGTTACTACCTGAGCCTATATCGGGGTACCTGTATGAAACAGAACACCCACTCCTCATCTGACTGGACAACATACTAAAAAGGACTAAAAAATGCACTTCTAAAATTAGCTAATACCTAATAAGTCTAAATGTAAAAAAAAGTAGCATAAGCTATTGAAGTCCATTAAAATATGTTTGTATATATGGTCTGAACAACTATGAGTGCCTGAAACCCAAGGTGTTCAGCAAGAGAAGCATAAAAAGAGTGTTTTTGTTTTAAAATTCCAAGTTTGGTTGTTTTGAAAAAGGCCAAATTTATCCCAGCACACAATGAGCCAAATGTTCATGTGTCCTGGTGGGAGATGCAACATCACTACTGCTTGCTATCGCAGATGACGATTCCTGCAACACCTCACAGATCAGGTCAATCGAGCACAAATGATCTTCTGTAGTGCCCACAGTCGATGCTGGGGAATCTTGCATGATATCCAAGGCCTGGATACCTGTAGGGGAGCAGGTCTCCATTCAATCAGGAGCTGAAGCATCCCATGGTGGCTCTAAGAATGCAGACATCAACATGGAACTACGCTGGGGACACAGCAGTACAACGGGTCCAGTAAAGCATCCATGTCCGATGGCGCAACCGATGGAAGTGTTAGACAGAGATCCAACACACATTCTTGTCCACAGAACATGCTTTGGAGGACAGGCAGAACACAGTCAATCCAGACTGGTCTGAATGATAGGAACCAAGAGTCGCTTAGTTCCCGAAGGCGAGGTGTGCCAAGATGGAGTACCATGCGATCACGTTATCAGCACTACAAGAGCATTTTTTTTCATCTCCTTGGTGACTTGGACGTCCATGGAGTAGCAGAAATATTACAATCAGGATTCCTGCTATCAAGAACAGGATCAGCAGAAGTCCTTCAAAAATGCTTCCGAATACGGAGTATATGAAGGCTGGAATCAATCCGAATACTCTCTGAAGGTGCTTAACAGTCCAGAACCTATGGTCTTAAATTGGTTTAATATACCCTTTGTATCAGGCATAGTAAAGATACGTCGTACCATTTCTTTGAAATGGAAAGGGCAGTTTGTTTGTACAAGTGCCTGTATCTCAGCTGAGGACCTTGCGACCTGAAGATCAAAAGTTTCTCGGGCAGAGGTAAGGGCACGTTTTTCTGTTAAACAATGGCTTTCATTCGGCTCAGAGTATCAAACCGTATAAAGGAAACCTTCAAAGAAGGCCATAACGGTGCCTCCCTGATAGTATGGGTCGGTGGAAACAATACTTGCATACAGCAAGTAACCCTGGAGCCTACAGTGACAAGATAGGCGATGCCCTGAAGCATCCTACAGCAACCTTGATCATTCAGCATCAAGTAACTCCCTTTTGAGAGCAACTTGAACACCGGACTAATCACAGCAGCCGGGGACCCTTTCAAATGACAGGATAAGTTTGCAACTGAACTATTACAGGCCTGTGAAGCATAATATCCTGGCAGATGAGAGATCCACTTGAAGAGTTCTCGCAGTCTGTATCGCTGAGAAACACTTCCATGTCCCCACTCCTGTATCAAATCTATACGGTAATTCCCAAGACTCCTTGATGAATTCCTTACCCATTTATTCATATCTGCCTGCCTGTTGTTGTTCTAGGCAATACTGAAACTGAAAAGCAGTGACCGGTAATGTTACATGGACATGAATTAACCATTCTGTGTATGGTGACTCTGCCTCAGTGAAAAGTAATTGGTCCAGTTTTTCAATATGTAAATATTTATATATATCTGTGCCATTGTTATCTGTTTCTTAGTTAGATTGTATGCAGAGAACAGGGACGTACTGTTGATAAATCGCCATGGCACATAACCAGAACACAACCATTGTAGCGTCCAGCTTAACAACATAATAGAACGTAACTGAGATTGTCCGTGTTGTAGCATGGACAAACCTGTTCTAGTATATCTATAGCAGAAGATACAATGTTGCCCAATGAATAAATCCTGGATGTTAATGTGGTCATACCATTATCAACCACCGCTAATGCCTTTTCTAAGTTAATCCTATCAATTTCACGAAGTCACTCCGCAGCTTCCTGTTGAGAGATTTTCCAAATTTCATCATCAACAGCGTCTAAAAAATGTTTCAGACGTGGCTTTCAGGGACCCAATAAAAGTCCCTTAAATTCATGTCTTTTGAAAGTAAGGAGCAGTGTTGTTTCACCTGTGATAGTGTTGGGGTTTTAGCCACTCAAGGCATAACTTCCCAACACTGTATGATGTGACCACCCCTGGATTTTCTCATTTTACATAGCGTTGGTCTGGCCTATGGATACCAAACCCTTCGGTGGTACCTCTGAATCTTGTTTGACATCTATTTGTGTTTGAAATTTCATGTACCAAAGCACTCAAACAATAGTAAATATATGATGTTTCCGCCCCCCAATGAATAAAAAGTAAGGAGCCAAGTGTTGCAATGCAGCTTGTATTGAATTCGAAGAGCAGCAGACATGTGTTTCGTCACAACAAGTGACTTCTTCAAGGCTAGTTGTCTGGTCAAGTTGTCCTGGTATTGTGGAGCAACATAGCACACTTCAAAATTGTCAATAAATTTAGGTAGTCCAATGAAGATAACCATATGACATCCAGGTTATCAACAATGTAGTGTTTTTATTCACAGGTTCAAAGTTATCCATTTGCTCACATCTAGTGTGCATTTTACCCATAACTGCATGTACCGTTTGTGGAGTAATTTTAGTTGCAGACCCCTGAATTTGTCCTACTGGTGTAGCCCTTGTTGGCTTAAGTGTGAGTGTTCTCAACATGAATTTTGTCAGGTTTCTGTAAAGTTTTATTATTTCTTTATGAAGTGGATGTAAGTCTGCTACTGGCATTGAGCCAATGTCTGGTTGTGGTGTGTAAGCCGCTAGGACTGGCCAAGTTGCTCAATCTCTTCCAAGCGGACCGAGTCTCACTTTTTCTTTTGTATATGGGAGCGCGCCTTTAAACCAGTATATGTGCTCCTGGTAGGTGAGCGGAACTTCAATTTCCTCATATGGGCAGTATTCTTCTGGTATTTCATCTTCAGTGTAAGAATGAAATATATTTGTGCATGCATCTGTTGGTGGGAATTTAACCCATTAATAGAATAACTCTGCTCTGTATGGCTTGTGTGACTCAATAACGAACGTTACTGTCCCACCCCAGCTGTGACTCCATATTCTACTAGTTTTAAAGTAAGGGCAGTTCTGACATTTTTTGAAATATTTATTTCACATTCTTGTTCTTCCTCCCTTGCTGCAGTCGCACGTTGTGCTGGCCAGCGGCGTCTTCATCAGCCATTATTGAAAAAGGAGATGTTGCAAGGAAACTGAGATAATGTTTTATGCACAACAGGGAGATATTTGTCCTTCAAGCTTGATAAACCTACAGCCTATACATAAGATATGCCAACTCAGCTATGGCGGATTGTTCCCTTCCCACTCCAGACTTCTCTGGAAAATGAGGTCTCTGAGAACAGCACGACTGAACTACTCAGATTTGACCCTTAAATAAGTACCAAACCAACGTTGGGCGCCATGTCATGTAGTTCCTATAAACCTATATAGAATCTGCGCGTTTAGACAACATAGCAATAGGATTGGTATCCAGGCTGATTCCAGATACCCCCACAGGATAATTTAGTCTGTAGTCCTGCTAGCTCACAGTGCCCCTATGCAACCCTCTTACCGTGGAGTGAATAGTGTCTGGCAACTATTGAACATCACAACCCTGATCCCTCAGAATCACGGAAACAGTACATTACTTTTCGCTCAGTAACTCGTGCTCGCTTTGTCTCAGAGAAATACACAGATTAGACAGTGGGGAAGTTTTCCAATAAGTATTTATTGAACTAGCGTCATTCTAATGTAATATAGGTGTGCTGAAACAACCATAAGACAGAAACAGATATTAATGATTGTAAGCAGCAATAGAGTAAAGGGATGGTAGATTCCTTAGTGCTAAAACAATCAATACAGGCAAATATACAAAACACATGACAGTAGAAAATGCGTACTCCTACAGTGCAACCCTATCTAGATGTACCTACGTGTACCTAACATGTATGTAGGTGTAGAGCCAAGAATTCCCCTATGATAAAGCCAACCCCATTACCTGAAGTGAGAGACTGTAGGACCTCGTCTTGGTCTCGAGATGAACACTGCGCAAGGGATGTCAAACCACTGCAAGCTGGTGTGTCTGCATGCAGGAACCTCAGCGTCATGCATCAGTGCATCAGCATCGAAGTCCATTTTCTCCTCTCCCTGACTCAGCAAAGATATGGTGTTTTTATACACAAAGTGGTACCCTCAGGGGATCTACCTTGCTGTGTCATGTCAGACTAGGATGATGGAAGGCATGACCCTTAGACATAGTTATTAAACAGAAGATGGTAGTCCTGCTGAGATTCCAAGAATCCTTATGCATAATTAATGAGGCTAGTTTTCAGAGAAAACCCCATATCCTTTAGGTAGTAGCGTAACTAGGTAAAAGATCCATAACAAGAACCGTTATGAAGTGTAATGGCAGGGAAAATACAGGTGAAAGTATTGGTTACTACCTGAGCCTATATCGGGGTACCTGTATGAAACATAACAGAATCTTCACAAAAGTTTCAAAACTAGTGCGCTGGTAACTCTAATTGTGCATGGAAAGTTTTGGGGTGATCCGTCAAACGTGGGCCAAGAAAAAGGGGAGGTGAAAAAAGTGCATTCCCATGTCAATTCCCATAGACTCTATAGACATACCTGCACCCTGAACCATTGTATGGAATTACACCAAATTTGGCAGAAAGCTAGCTTTTGGTCTGCAGATTATGCCTTTTGTTATTTGGTGTACATCTGTTCAGTAGGTTGCTAGAAATAAACGGAAATCCAAATTTGTTTATCTGTGGTCACGAAGGCCTCACGAATAAAGCGGAGCTCATGCAAAGAGCTGCAGAACTCTGATTTGCTGCTAACACTTCAACCAGGAAGTGTTGTCAGCCATCTTGGGACTTAACTTCAGCAATCCTATCACAATTTACCACCAAGTTGCCACTCCATATTGCCGAACTACTTGCAGGTGTGTGCTTCCTTCATGGCAGTGGCTCTCATGTAAAATATAAACAACAAATCACCAGAGCACTCCACGGTGTCTGAACATCATTTTAATTATGTGTGGCAGTCACTTCAGCTGCACAACCTTTTTCAATGCCAGTCATATTTGCATTACCATAGCCACAATTTAAGCACCCGGCCCTCCTTCCCATTGGACAGGTAGAGTCTGAGTAGAGAAGGCAGACTGAAGCCTCCTTTGCTTCCATATTATTATGTCCACCATTACTAGTTGTGCCTTTATAATCTCCTCTCAGTGAGGGTGGCTTTATGCTCGTATATGCATATAAGTAAATTCTGTCTCTTTAGTAGAAACAAGTCGTACAACTGTGTTCTTCAAAGTACAGTCACCAACCAATTGTGGCCCAATAAACAATGTCAGTTCCTCACCCTGCCAAACTTTGGATCTCCACAGGTAGGTGCCCGCAGGTGCTGGTTTGGTAACCAAAATTCTTACATTTTTGTAATGATGACTTCATATCAACAGGCACCAATTCCCTCTGAGTCAACTGCAGTTGTGGCAATACTATCACAATTTACCACCAAGTTGCCACTCCATATTGTCAAACTACCTGCAGGCGTATGCTTCCATTATGGCAGTGGCTCCCATGTAAAATATATACACTAAATCACCAGAGCACTCCACCGTGTCTGAACATCATTTTAATTAATTACAGCAGATGCATTTCAGCTACACAGTCTTACTCACTGCCAGTCATATTTGCATTACCATCGCCACAATTTAAACACCATCCCCTCTGTCCCATTAGACTCGAGCCTCCTTTGCTTCCATATTATTATATCCGCCATTACTAACTGTGTCTTTATAATCTCCTCTCATTGAGGATGGCTGCCCGCTTGCAGATGCATATAAGTACATTTTGTCTCCTTAGTATAAACAAGTCTTGCAGCCATGTTCTTCAAAGTAAAGTCCCTCACTAATTGTGGCCTAATAAATAATGTAAGTTCTTCGCCCTGCCATACTCCAACTCTTCACATATAGGTGCCATAGGTGCTGGTTAGGTAAACAAAATCCTCACCCTTTGTAATGATGACTTGGTGTTGATAGGTGCAAATTCCCTTGGATAAAACCATTGAAATTCTGCAGTAATAGTTAGAGTTATCTCAAGTAACTATAATCCATCCCCTAAGGTAACTATAACTTGCGCCCCTAAGCACAGTTTTCTTATGAATAATTTTACAGCAAATGTTGCAGTGATATTACAGATATAATAGAAGATGTCATGACTGATGAAATACGTGGGGTAATTAACAGTGCATGGTGAGGGCATGAGTTTTAGTTACCTTAGGGCACAAGTTATGGTTACTTGAGATAACTAACTATAACTTCTGAATGTCAGTAGTTTTGTACGAGTGAAATCGGAGCCTAACTAGAATGTCCCTGTAATCTTTGGTTTTAACAGTGAATTTCTAACGATGTTTAATTTTATTTCCTAACTATAACGTCAGTGTAACCTTTGTTTTTTTCAGTGAATTTCCAAGTTTTTTAAAATTCAATTTACTGACTATAATGTCGCTGTAACCTTAGTTTTTTTCCCAGTAAATTTCTATGGTCTCTTAAAGCTATTTCCTAACTATAATGTCCCTGGGTGTGTGTGAGTGGGTGTGTGAGTGGTTGTGTGGGCATGTAAGTGGGTGTGTGCATGTGTGGTGGGTGTGTAAGTGCATGTGTTACTGGTTGTGAAGGTCTGTGAGTGGATGTGGGAGTGGCTGTGTGGGTGTGGGAGTAGGTGTATGAGTGGCTATGTGGATGTGTGAGTGGTTTTGTGGGTCTGTGAGTGGCTGTGTTAGTGAATTTGTGAGTTTATAAGTGGATGAATGAAAGCTGTGTTGTTATGTGAGTGGGTGTGTGAGTGGTTTTGAGAGTCTGTGAGCGGGTATGTGAGTGGCTGTATAGTTGGTGAGTGGGTGTGTGGATGTATAAGTAGATGTTTAATAGCTATGAGGGTCTGTGAGTAGATGTGTGAGTCACTTTGAGGGTCTGTGAGTGGGTGTGTGAGTGGCTGCATGGGTGTGTGAGTGAGTGGCTGTGTAGGTTTGTGAGTGGGTGTATGGGTGTGTACGTAGCTGTGTGAGTGGCTGTATGAGTGGTTGTTTGAGTCTGTAAGTGGGTGTGTGAATGGTTTGGGGGTATATGAGTAGGTGTGTGAGTGGATGTATTGGTGTGGGAGTTGTTGTGTGGGTATGTAAGTAGGTGTGTGAGTGAGTGTGTGAGTAGGTATATGGATCTGTAAGTGTGTGTATGTTTTTGTTTTAAATTGGGGTCTAGATCCTCGAATTTACCCGGATCCAGGGAGTATCCATTGCTACTTGCATTGTACATAACGTTTTTGATTAATTTCTTGCCCATGAATGGTCCCTCACAGACCCCTCTATAAGTCCCATGGGGTCAGAGTGCCTCCACCTTGACCCCTTCTATCACTTTTTAACATTCTTTTCCCCATAGGGAACCAAGCCCTAATGAACAGAATGCCGACTGCAACTTTCCTGTCATGTTGTGGCCAGCCAATACCAGCATTGTACTTGGCACATGGTGCCGAGGATATGAGGAGGATACGCGACCCGATGTGTACAAATTTTGATTTCCCTTAATATTTCAAAAACTATGAACAGAGTTACACCAATAAGAAAAAGGCACTTCTCTGGGCCAATATCTACCTTTTCCCCAAATTTGGTATAATTCCATTCTCCGTTTCTGGCTGTAGTCGTGCCAAAAGCTCCTATGGGAAGTTACTTAGGAAACGCATGTTTTTTGACAGTCCCTTTTTCTCTGTCCCCACTTGGCGAATCACCCCAAAACGTCCCATGTACAACAAGAATCAAAGGGGCATTTTTGGGGGGAAATTTAGTGAAGATTCGTCAACTGGTGCCAAAGATATATGCAAGTCAAAAAATACTTTTCTTATGGAAACATGATCCTAACTATAACTATCTACTGGCGACTTGCAGTGTGTAATATATGTATATTACCTACTGGCAGTCACCAGTAGGTAGTTATAAAATACGTAAATACGTTCAGTATTTTGTGAGATATTAATGGAAAAAGATATAGCTATCTAGACTCACAAACCCTCCATGAATCAAGCTGAGATCCGATTGGCTGCCAACACGTCCACTGGGAAGTGATAGCAGCCATTTTGGGACTCGGACTCAACTGAGTCCCAAACAAAATGGTAGAAAAAAGAATAGGAATACCCTGATCTCCCAGGCCCTCTTGCTGGAGTCTCTCAGGGACCCTGCCAGGGTCATAAAGCATTTTCTTTTTTAATCTTCACTGCAAAAATCACATATTTGTGAATCCCTGTGAATTTTTTCATTAAAAAAGCACTTGTTTGTATGTGAGCCCCAGGTGGGCCAGGTCCCAGGGGCCATATTTATTTATATATTATGGGGAGGGGGCATATTCTGCCCCCCCTTCATTTGGGTGAAGGGGCCATTGGGATCTCTACCTACCCAGGGCCATACCAATGTGTTAGTATGAGAGGGGGCCACCTGGCCTCCTTCCCAGGCCATTTTTGGCTGCGAGGACCACCAGCTCTCCAAGGGAAAGCACTAGAATAACAAAGGAGGATGCCGTGCCACCCCCCTCCTGGAGCCATTAATGGCCCTGGGGACTGCCTCACCCGGGGGGGCTCCCTTAGTCTCAGGGTGGCCACCCACGTGACAGAGCTCTATGCTCTCACTTGGTGGGAGCTTTGACAGCTCCCTCCAAGCAAGAGCCAACAGTGAAGTCTCTAGAAGGAGGATTGAGAAGCAGTGGTGCTCTTCTTTTACACAATGGCTGAAGCTATATTGTCCCTCCAAGATGAGCATCCACAACCTGCTGAGGATGAGGAGGACAACACACCACCTTTTGGGAAAGAAAGTGATGCGTGGAAGCACTATATTATACCTCCTGGGGAAAAGAAGGAAACAGCAAAATATGTGCAGTGTAATATTTGCGGCAAGCAGTTATCCAGAAGCACTGCAGAGAAGTATTCACCTGGGACAAGTTCCATGTGGATGGACCTAAAAACAATTCATGAAAGGGTCTACAAACAGATGAAGCGAGAGAAAGCGGGTGCAGCAGGATAGTCGAAATCTACAGCAGCCTTGGAAGAACCATCATCAGCTGCAGTCTTTACAATTCCAGCTGTTTGCAAAGAATTGAGTGACATTATTATTTACTGCGTGAAATGCCACATGCTTGTCACTGTAAAATGTCTTCTGTGGGTGCATTCTTGGATACAGTAAAGAAGCATCACTGTTAGTTTCATTTTCCTTAGCCAGAGACTACATAATATTTTTTAAAGACTGAAGCCAGTTGTCAAGACTGCGGCACCAATATCTTCACGGAGGCAGAATGATGCTAGCTCCCCTTGCCCCTTCTCCAGAACACACTGCGTATGAGCAGCTGCTCCAGATGGGGGGAAAGGGGAATGGGACAGAGAAGAGACACTCGTGCTGGCCTGGACTCCCTCCTCAGTCAGGTGACGATTTCCGGAGGATTCCTAATGCACAGATGGGAACATCATTTCAACTTAATGCCTCAACTTACCCCCCCTAATCACTACGGTTCCAGTTTATTTCCTTCCCCCCTTTGCCTACCAGGTGTCTGCAGGAGTTTTGCTTCTCTTCTTATGATCAGAGGTCCACTTCTGATTAGATTAAGTGGATGACCTAATGCACAGAGGGATAAATACAGGTTAAGTGATCCTATTCTAAATCTCTATGCTCTCTGCTTACAGTATCCTTCCTTCTCTTCCCTCTCTCTTACTTATTCTCTGATCTTCCTATCGTTACCTCCTTCTGATAATGCTTGGTGTAGTCCAAAAGATGAAAGTTTAGTTCAGGAGAGCTTTAGCTTTTGAAGGATTATCCCTGCTCCACTGTAGCTCTGCTTCACGGCTTGAAATCGCGCACAAAGGGACAGGGAAGGAAAACAGTAAGGAAAGAATAGGGAAAGCGCAAGGGAGGCAAGGAATTCCGTGCTGCAGGCGTAAGTACTTTCAGTCAAGAACGAGGCATGCGCTGCAACAACAGTCTAGTGCTTACTTGCTTCTTGTGACAACTGGTTGGCTGACAAACTTCGGTCTCCTTCTCTCGACGGTAAGCCTACCGGAGTAAAGGAGACACGAGATATCTTGTTCTCAGTAGCTCGACGATAATCTGTGTATCTGGATTCTGCTACCCTTTCTGACTCAAGAAGGGCTAACGGATTTCTCTGACTGGAAACGCTCTTCTTTTGACGTGCTCATTCACGACCTCCCACTTCATGAGTGTAGGTCTGGGACAAGAGTTCCTTCCGCGTGGTTACACACGAAGGTACAAGACAGACGCTCTGACTGGAATAACTGAGAGCCTTCCGCAAACACAACCTCTCTCAGACTTAGGCGAATTGAAGTGCGCAGTGGAACGTTCTTCCACGGTGCGCGAAATCTCACTTCCCGCGAGACTTCCAACTCCCTTCAATACTGGGGTAAACTAGGCGGCCATCTTGTAACGGTCGACCTACAAGGAACAGCAGACCAACAGTTGCAAAGAGATGGCTTAACGATGACTCGATGTCTTTTCAGAGAGTGATTACTTAGAGTCATGGCGTTCACATAGTTCCTGACACCAGTTGCTTCTTTGCATTTCCCCGTCCTTAATCTTTTTACAACCCTGTTCACTTTTTGTTAAAAAAAAGAGAGAAGAAAAAAAGTAGAAGCTGTTAGAAAAACCTTCTAGAAAAGAAAACGGTTCTTGTTGAGACAACCATCTACTCAAACAAAAAGATAACTGTGTTTTTAATGGGAAAGTGACTGTATCATTGTGAGAGTGGGTGTGTCAATGTGTGCATGAGTGTATGCCTTGGTGTGTTATTGGATGCATTAGTGACTGGCTGGGTGTGTAAATACCTGTTTTGGTGAATGTCTGGCCATGTCAGTGTTTGCATTAATGTATGCCCAGGAGTGTCAGTGTATGCATTAGTGTCACCCTGGGTATGTCACCGTATGTGTCAGTTTGTGGCTGGGTGTATTATTGGATGCATAAGAGTTAGGTTAGGTGTGTCAGTGTCTGCATTGGCATATGTCTGGGAATAGCAAGGTATGCCTGGGTGCGTCAGTGTATACGTCACTGTACGCCTGGGTATCTTTACTGGATGCATTAGTGTTTGGATGGATGTGTCAGTGTCTGCATTGTAACTCTATGGGTGTGTCAGTGTATGCATCAGTGTGTGCCTGGGTGTGTCAGTGTTTGTGTCAGTGTGCCTGTGTGTGTTAGTGTATGCATTAGTGTGTGCCTTTCTGTGTAGTGTATGAATCAGTATGTGCAGGGTGTGTTATCAGTGTGAGACTGGGTATGTCAGTGTGTGCATCAATGTACTTCTGCATGTGTTTTTGGATGCATTAGTCTTTGACTGGGTATGTCTGTGTCTGCATTGCTGTATGTCTGGCTGTGTCAGTGTCTGTATTGGTATGTTCCTGGGTGTGACTGTGTGTGCATCAGTTTGTGCCTGAGTGTATTAGTGTATAAATAAATGTGTACCTGGGTGTGTTAGTGTATGTATTGGTGTGTGCCTGGGTGTGTTAGTGTATGCATCAGTGTGTGCCTGGGTATGTTATTGGATGCATTACTGTTTCGCTGGGTGTGTCTATGTCTGCATTCCTGTATGCTTGGGTGTGTCAGTGTCTGTATTGGTATGTCCCTGGGTATGTCAGTTAATGTCTGGGTGTCTTATTGGATGTATAGGTGTTTGCATGGATGTGCTAGTGTCTGCATTGCTGTATGTCTTGGTGTATCAGTGTCTGCATTAATAAGACACTGGGTGTCTCAGTGAGTGCATCAATATGTGCTTGGGTGTGTTATTGGATGCATTAGTGTTTGGCTGGGTGTGTCAGTGTCTGCATTGCAGTATGCCTGGGTGTGTCAGTGTCTGCATTGGCTGGGTGTGTCAGTGTCTGCATTGCTGTATGCCTGGTTGTCAGTATCTGCATGGGTAAACCTCTGGGTGTCTCGGTCTGAGCTTGTGTGTGTGTCCATGTATGCCTGGGTGTGTTATTGGATGCATTGGTGTTTGGCTGGCTGTGTCAGTGTCTGCATTGCTCTATACCTGTGTGTGTGTGTGTTTGCACTTGCAAGTCCCTTTGTGTGTCAGTGTGTGTCTAGTTGTGTTATTGGATAATGTTTGGCTGGATGTGTCAGTGCCTGTATCGGTATGTAGTTCAGTATATCAGTGACTGTATCGATGTGTGTCAGTGGTTGTATCAGTGTGAGCCTGTGTGTGTGAGTATTCTGGCTGTGTGTAGCTGGGTGTGTGAGGTGCTGTACTGATGTGTGCCTAGGTGGTTTAGTAACCATAGCAATCTGTGCTTGGGTGTGCATCCTCAACATCTAATGTTATAAAACAACAGTGCAAGATCATATTAGCAAAGTACATTACTCCAATGGATGGTGCGATTGATCTGTAGAAAAAGAAAAAACTGTAATATTGACGTGTTTTACAATTAATACAAAAGACATAATTCAAACAAATAACTAGACATTTCTTATACTGAAAAAGGTATGTATTAATATTAATAAGCATTTAATTTTCCCTTTTTTACTGGTGTCAGCTTCTTTATTCACACTCCATAAGCGATGTACGTTTTAAGCAGTCATCATTGATAAGTAGGGAAAAAACAATCATAAAGATTGTTGAAAAAACAACACCACACACTATCTCATTGCAATTAAAGAACACTGTTCATTGCACTCACTACAAATAAACAAATAATCATAAGACAATCTATTTAATTATTTACAAAATCAGTTTCATGGACATCCACTTTAAACACATGCAGGTATATCTTTACACCAGCAATTACAAAAGAACGTGACGTCTACAAGCATTTTAGAACACCTTCAGGGAAAAAAAGATTACAGCTAAATATGTGCAGTGTAAGATTTGTGGCAAACAGTTACCCAGCAGTACTGCCAACAAGTATTCTCGAGGGACAAGTTCCATTTGGAAGCACTTAAAAACAATTCATTAGAGGGGGTATAACTGAATGACGAAGAAGAAACTAAGTGCAGCAGAATATTACACCTCTACAGCACCCTTGGGATAACCTTCATCAACTGCAGTCAACATAATACAAGCAGCCTGTGAAGATCTGAGTGGGATGGTTACTCATTTATAAAATGCTGCATGTTTGCCACTGCAAAAATGTGTTCCTTGGGGCATTTTCCTTTCCATTGTTCTCAGGTTGTATACTCAGGTTGTATACTCATACACCACATAGGATGTACTGTTGAAATAATCATCATTGATCAGTTGTGAAAAAACAATCATAAGGATTGTAGTAAAAAAAATAAAAACGGCCCACTATGTCTATGTAAGTAGATGCTTGTATGTGTAAAGGTCTGTCACTGACTGTGCGGGTTCGTGAGTGGGCGTGAGACAGTGTTTGGGTGTTTCAGTAACTGTGTGAATGACTGTTTAGGTGTGTGATTACATGTAGGAGTACCTGTATAGGTGGGTTTTTGACTCCTAATTTAAATTAATAAAAAGGTATTTATAACGTTACAAGTGCATTTTATAAACATAATAGAATACAATTTAAACCAAACAATTAACAAACATAACATAACTTATTTTACTATTTACAAATACAAAAACACACTGAAACTTGAACTTTTGAGTAACTACTGTGGGAACTCACCTGTATGCTTACAGTGCAGCTGTTTATGAACTTTCCCTCTCCAACTTTTAACATAAAAGAAGTCAGATCAAAAGTAAAAGTCTTTATTGAAAAGAAATGCCTAATTTGACAAGGAGGTGTAAACAACGAGATGAGAACAGACAAGAAGAGCAGCAATCAAACAAAAACAATATATTGAGAGAGCCTTCGTTGAGTAGGGGAGGCTTTTCAGTCCCAGGAATCCCATTCTCTTGGGCCCAACCTTTTATTCATTTAATCGTTATTTGGGGAGGGGGAAGAGCATCCCCCAGGACCCGGCCTCTTCAATCTGGAGTTCCCCAGGGCACTCAGTGACCTCTGTTGGGTACTGTGGGGTAGCTTCAAGGGATGGGGTCCAAGGGGCCATTAATGGTTCAGGGAAGGGGGCTACGTGGCCCCCTCCCCTTTAGTTACATTTTAGCTAGGGGTTGGGCTTTCAGGGCCATTTGAGGCATAGGGAGGGGGTCCCTTTCTCCATAAAGATTAATGTTGTCCCCAGAATGGGCTCTCCAGGACCTCTTGAAGCAAGGGGAGGAGGGCCACGCAGCTCCCCTCCCCATAATTAAGATCCCCCAAGAGCAGGCTCCCTGGGCCTCTAATGGCTCAGGAAGGGGGCTGAGTGTCCGCTCTATACAACTTGTATTCAACCTAAGGAGTGGGCTCCTCAGGTCCCATGGAGGCTCGGGAGGGGGGCATGCAGCCCCCCTCCCATTTATAAACACAGCCCCTAGGGGTTGGCCTCTAGGCCCATAGGAATGAATGGGAAGCTATTCCTTAACAGCGAATCACAATTTGCGATTCGCTGTAAAGGAATATGTAGAAATCGCATTTTTTTTAAATGAAATTTAACTGCATAGGTAATTGCGACTCCTTAATAGCGATTCCTTAATAATCACTATTAAGGACTCGCAATTCCTACCATTGATGCATATGCCCCTTAGGCACATTCCCTGAGAATTAGTAAAAAAATGTAAGAAGGCAGGGTAGGGATAACATGCCCTCCCAGGCTCTGTGGGGGCCCCCCAAAAACAATAATTATATATATATATATATATATATATATATATATATATATATATATATATATATATATATATATATATATATATATATATATATATATGTCATATGGAAAGGCAGTGAAGAATCACTGGTGACATTTATTGAAAGAATACAAAACAATGATTTAAACCTTAAATTCACCAGTACCATCAGTAAAACCAATGTGAACTTTCTAGATCTGTCTATCTACATCAAAAACGATAAACTCGAAACTGCACTATACCGGAAGCCCACGGCTGGCAATACTTTGCTACACGCTAAAAGCTTCCATCCTCAAAATTTGATTAAGAGCATCCCTTATGGAGAAGCCTTAAGAACTATGCGCAATTGCAGTAATCAAGAGAGCTGTGATAAAGAACTATCAATACTGCAGTCGCGCTTTATGGCCAGAGGGTATTCTGAGGAGTGCATTAGAGCGGCTATTATGAAAGCCAAGAGAAGGACAAGGGAAGACATTCTTTTTAACAAAAGCAATACAAAGAAAAAATTGGAGAATGTAAATAAGAACAAAAATGAGTGCAGGATGATAACCACTTACAATATTCAGCATAAAAAAGTAAGGAGCATCCTGACCAAACATTGGCACTTGATTTGCAGTGAACCTACGTTAGGTAAACTAGTAAAGAAAAAACCACAAATAACATTCAGAAAAGCAAAGAATTTTAAACAAATGTTGGTGAGCAATGTTTTGAAAACTCCGCCCACTAAGACAGCAGCCACTATGTGGCTCACAAAGAAAGAAGGTTTTGTGAAATGTACAAAATGTAAAGCTTGTATTCATGGTACGAACACCTCCAGGTATACATCAGGCTTCGCAAACAAAGAATTCAAAATCAAAGGACATTACACGTGCAAGACAGATTTTGCTGTCTATGTACTTCAGTGCCCTTGTGGCCTGAGATACGTGGGCAGCACTATCTTGCCTGTGCACAAGCGTGTTTTACAACACTTGAGAGCAATTAAAAATGGTGATAAATCGTACCCTGTGGCACGTCATTTTGAACGCTTTCATAATAAAAGCATAGCAGGCTTGACATACTTTGTAATTGATGCGGTTAAGAGCAGCAAAAGAGGGGGTAATAAGGAAAAACAATTGAGAAGACTTGAATCTTCATATATAATCAAATTGAATTGTAAGAACCCGACAGGGCTTAATATTGAGGAAGACCTACATACACACCTATGATTAATGTATAAGTGCAACCTATTTCCCTTCCGTTTTTAACCATTTCTTATATTATTATTTTTTAAGTTTTTATAATTTTTTGGGGAGCACTGTTGTAGACTGTAATATTTGCAAATGTATTCAACAATTATACCATAATCGTAATGCAATTTTGGCCCACTTGGGCAATACACCAGTCTTGATTAATGAAAATATTGTAAATAATGAGAATAATGAAAACGGCAATGTTACGCAGTGAGAATGCAATAAGCATTTTATATTGACACTACCAAACATTACGGTCTTTGAACCAAAATGACAGCGCGTAATTTGTCCTCCTGCATTATTTTGCTTGTTTTTCTTCAGATATTTAGGTTAATTTTTGGGCTATTAATTACTCCCTAATAATCAAGCTACGATTTGAAAAAATGTTTAAAAAATGTTAAACATGAATTCATGTTTTTGTGGTAAAACTACTAGTCTGTTGTTGAATACACTGCATTTGTAGTTCTTGTGCACGTGACACGCAGCGAGTGTCTTAAAATGGTGGCAAACTTTATTGTTAATGGTTGGTGAACAAGCCTGCGGGACAGGCGAAACGCGTCCAACAGCTGAGCATTAAATTTTGAATTTATGCAAGACACGGCGTCGTCATCCTTTACTTTGAAGTATCGGTAATTTGAGCATTTCACACGGATCGAGCCCGGATGATCCGGACAGACGACGCGCCCTTTGTTTAGGAGTTGCGGTGATTGTAACCGAGCAAGAGAAGTTGGCTGTGATATATATATATATATATATATATATATTCCAAAATTGCATTGCCGAAAATCCATCAAGGAAAAAACAACGCTACACGGCACCCGATGCTTTTAAGGCAGAGTTTAATTAGGCCACACAAACTCTTCTTTTTTTTTTTGCTTTTAAGGCAGAGTTTAATTAGGCCACACAAACTCTACGCGTTTCGGGAAACTCGGTCCCTTGATCACGAGTAAACGGACATAGTCAAATCACCACTAAGTAACAATGTATCACGTGACCTGGTTCGTAATTCAAGAACAGTGAAAGCAGACTGCACCACCAAGTAAAGACATCACCAGCGGATTCGTGTACACATAACATCAAAATGCCCCATTGGTAATAAATAGATACATTTATCTCGTAATTGTGAACGAGTTTACATTGTGCAAAATGTGCCCCCATGAATTTCCGTAATTAATCATGCCAATTCAATTTCTCAACTTTGTTTTTTTCGTTTTTTTCTCAACTCGATTTTTTTTTTCTCTCTCGATTTTTTCAAATCCAATATGAAAAAACTTTATCAACAGTCAACTAGAACACAGTGGATTTTCACGTGCAAGTGCTGAAAAATACAATTCTGTTTGGTTTTATAGCAAAGTCAACAATTATTCGACTTTGTGTACTAGTTCTGGACTCAGTTGAGTAAATAAAATGACCAAAAAATACAAAAAATACCGCCCAAGTGGGCACAAAATTAACCAGGTTACCCTTTGCTCACTATGTCTGAGCAGAGGCAAGAAAAGGAAAAACAGGTGGGGTAGCCAAATACTCCAAATAAGTAGCCCCAGTGGACAGATTGTTACCAGACTTCCAATTGAATGGAATGTTGAACCCTCGAAACAACAATCTGTTTTTATCATAATAGAAGTAAATGTCAATACTGATCCTTTTTCTTCTGGGGTTATTTAAGCACGTCTCTCTGTTTCATATATGGGTGGCAGTCTGCAAAAGATACACACAAGATAAAAACAGTGTCACAACTTCAGTTACAAATTATGGTTTTGAATTCATGTTTTTGTGGTAAAACTACTAGTCTGTTGTTGAATACACTGCATTTGTAGTTCTTGTGCACGTGACACGCAGCGAGTGTCTTAAAATGGTGGCAAACTTTATTGTTAATGGTTGGTGAACAAGCCTGCGGGACAGGCGAAACGCGTCCAACAGCTGAGCATTAAATTTTGAATTTATGCAAGACACGGCGTCGTCATCCTTTACTTTGAAGTATCGGTAATTTGAGCATTTCACACGGATCGAGCCCGGATGATCCGGACAGACGACGCGCCCTTTGTTTAGGAGTTGCGGTGATTGTAACCGAGCAAGAGAAGTTGGCTGTGATATATATATATATATATATATATATATATATATATATATATTACCTACTGGCGGTCGCCAGTAGGTAGTTATAGTTAGGACCTATTTTCCATAGGAAATCCACAACATTCTATTCCCAATAAGTCCGGCGCCGGTTGACAAATCCTCGTGAAATTTTCCAAACTTTTGGCCAGCTCCGCTCCTACCCTGAAAATTTTGTGGTGATTCGTCAAGCGGGGGCCGAGAATGAAGGGGGGTCCCAAAACACGTTTTCCCCATGCAATTTCCCATAGGATCTGTTGTCGCAGCTACAGCCCGAGCCGCTGAACGGAATGACACCAAATTTGGCAAAGAGGTAGTCCTCAGCTCAGACTTATGCCTTTGCATAAATGGTGTGCATCCGTTCAGTAGTTCCTGCGAAAATTAGAGTTAAAAGTACCTAAATATCTATGGCCGGGGAGGATCCGCGGACCCTACCTGCACCGTGAGCGCACCCTCCCCGAACCGAGCGCGCACCCTCCCGATCGCGCACTGAATGCTAATTAGCTGTCGAGTGTCTCTCTACATTCGAAACCAGGAACTGTTGGCGGCCATTTTCTGCCTCGGTAGAAGCGAGGCTGAAGAAGCAAGGGGAATAAGTGTGTAAAACATATAAAGGGGGCAGAGTGGAAATACTCTAGAAGGACACCCTGGGGCCCCCTTTTTTCTTTTTTTTTTTAAAACAGCGAGATGCGCGCACGGTGCGCGCATCCTATCGCGTTGGGTGCGCGGATCCACAGATCTTTTTTTTAAAAGACAAGAAATCATTGGTTGTATGACTACTTTGTACACTGAAAGGTAGGGTGTATATTTCTGTTTTTAAAGGTATGATTCTTATTGGTTAACAAAAACAGATTGTAATGGACCTTATTTTTGATTAGCTGATATGTTGAAAAGTGAAGCACACTTCCTCTCTTGTGTAGGATCATTGTGTGCTGAACTTCTGACCTGTGTGCTTAGTGCAGTGTTCCATGACCTGTTTCTATGGTAACAGGCAGAAGGCAGATTGGGGGAAGGGTTGAAATGTATTTCAGTTGGAAAGGGTTGAAATGTTTAACCAATAGAAATGTGTGTTTGCTTTTGAGTTTATGTGTGAAGGATTGTGATTTGATGTTTACATGTATATGTGTGGAAAATGAAAGGGAAACTTTTCCATTCTTTGTTTTTGCTGAGAGGTGCACAGTGCAGAGATTCTGTAAAAGAAAATATGGTGAGTGACTGATATACTTCTCAATCTAGAAAATAACTTAAAAGATGAGTTATTTAATTGTGAGGGGATATATGTAGACTATTTTGATTTTAATCAGACTAATGTATTTCTCCTGCTAAAGTGTAGGGAGTACTTTTTTTCTCTACAATCTTATTGACAGTGTGTGTGCATGTAGAAACCATTCTGTGATAAGCATTTGTGTTTTTCATGTGTTTGCAGACAGATAACTGTGCTGTTTTTATATTTTGGTAAAATTAGAAACCAGTCATTGTTTATGAATTTGTGAAATGAGTTATATTATGTTTCTATACTAAAATGTAGTACTACTTCTAGATGAAGAAATGTGTTTTGGTATAGTGCAAGGGATAGTGTTGTTTGTCTAGAATCACACAGTGAGTCTGTGTGCATTTGGGAACCACTGTGAGAGAAGCATTTGGTAACATTGTGTATTTGCTGACAGTTAACTGTTTTAACCTGTCATGTTGTGAAGTTTTAGTAGCATTAGAAGACAGTTATGGCTTATGATTTGATTAAATGAGTCAGGCTTTGACAGAAAAGTGCAGTCCTGAAATATGTAGATTGTGTGCAGTTTCCTTACCACTTGCACTGTAGTGAATGAGTATTGGTAAACTCCTAGGGATAGTGGTGCTTGTCTAGAATCACAGTGTGAGTTAGTGTGTATTTGGGATCACCGTGAGAGAAGCATTTGGTGACAACATGTATTTGCTGACAGATAACTTTTTAAAAACCTGTCATGTTGTGAAGTTTTAGTAGCATTAGAATCCAGTCTTTGCTTATGCGTTGATTAAATGAGTCATGCTTTGACACTGATGTGCTGTACTTAAATATGTAGATTGTGTGCAGTACCATTAACTCTTCTAGACTAGTGAATGAGTTTTGGTAAACTCCTAGGATAGTGTTGATTGTCTAAAATCCCACTGTGAGTCTGTGTGCATTTGGGTAAGGATTGTGAGAGAAGCATTTGGTAACATCGTGTATTTGCTGACAGATAACTGTTTTAAAACCGGTCATGTTGTCAAGTTTTAGTAGCATTAGAAGCCAGTCTTTGCTTATGCTTTGATTAAATGAGTCAGGCTTTGACACAAAAGTGCAGTCCTGAAATATGAAGATTGTGTGCAGTTCCCTTACCACTTCCACAGTAGTGAATGCTTTTTGGTAAACTCCTAGGTATAGTGGTTGTTGTCTAGAATCACACTGTGAGTCTGTGCGCATTTGGGAACCACTGTGAAGAAGCATTTGGTAACATTGTGTATTTTTTAGCAGATAACTCTTTTAAAAACTGTCATGTTGTCAAGTTTTAGTAGCATTAGAAGCTAGTCTTTGCTTATGCATTAATAAAATGAGTCAGGGTTTGACACTAAGGTGCAGTACCATGTACTATTCTCTTCACTGTGGCAGAACTGAAAATTTAAAACTTTTACCTAAGCACTGTCCTAGAAGTAGTCTGATTATTTAGTCAGTTTCTAAGTACCAAATAGATTGCTTCAAATGTCTATGCAGTATGCATGTAGTGTTCTAACATACTATACACTTGTCTTTTACACCTTCAATTCCCTAGTCAGTATCCATACACTTCCAGGAAACACCCTGTCACTCCCTTTGCAGTCCTCTAGTGACCCATTCAACACCATGTACTAATCCATTCACTGTGCCAAAACCCAAACACTTATAAATTCACCAAGACACTCTCTTTCCAGTACTCTAATGATTCAGTCACTGCCTAAGTATTCATGCACTGAGCCAGGCCTTAGCACACGGACTTCTTCAAACCCCTATCCACTATGCATGCAGTCCTCTAACCACCTACACACTTGTCTTTCACACCTTCAATTCCCCAGTCAGTATCCATACACTTCCAGCAAACACCCTGTCACTCCCCTTGCACTCCTAAAGTGACCTTATTAAGCAACATGTACTAATCCATTCACTGCGCCAAACCCTAATAAATTCACCCAGGCACTCTCCTTGCAGTACTCTAATCATTCAGTCAGTACCCAAGTACTCATCCAGTGACCCAGGCCTTAGTATATGGGCTGCTTCAAACCCCTATCCACTATGCATGCAGTCCTCTAACCACCTACAGAATTGTCTTTCACACCTTCAATTCCCTAGTCAGTATCCATACACTTCCAGGAAACACCCTGTCACTCCATTTGCAGTCTTCTAGTGACCCATTCAGCATCATGTACTAATCCATTCACTGTGCGAAAACTCAAACACTTATAAATTCACCAAGATACTATCTTTGCAGTACTCTAATTATTCAGTCAGTGCCTAAGTATTCATGCACTGAGCCAGGCCTTAGCACATGGACTGCTTCAAACCCCTATCCACTATGCATGCAGTCTTCTAACCACCTAGACACTTGTCTTTCACACTTTCAATTTCCTAGTCAGTATCCATACAGTCCAGCAAACATCTTGTCACTGCCTTTGCACTCCTCTAGTGACCCATTCAGTACCAAGTAGTAATCCATTCCCTGTGTGAAAAGCCTAGCACTTATAAATTCACCTAGGCACTCTCCTTGCTGTACTCTAATCATTCAGTCAGTACCCAAGTAGTCATGCAGTGAGCCAGGCCTTAGCACATAGACTGCTTTAAATGCCTATGCAGTATGGATGCAGTCCTCTAATCACCTACACAGTTGTGTTTCACACCTTCAATTCCCTAGTTAGTATTCATACTCTTCTAGCAAACACCCTGTCACTCACCCGGTGTGTCTCCTTATAGTACTGTAATCATTTAGTCAGTTAGCATGTAGAGTTTTAGTGAGGGAGGCTTTAGGGCATGAACTGCTTCAAAGTAGTATGCACTATGCATGTAGTGTTTTAACCATCGTCACACTTGTGGTTCAGGGACATAGTTTCTTAGTCAGTATTTATATAAAATGTGTTTGTACAGTAATGGAATAGTATAATTTTGAAAGTTATTAATATACATTTATTTGCGATTCTTTTTTACAGATACAGAACAGGAGTGTTTCTCATCTGTTTGCACTCTTATCGTGCAAGATTGCTTGGATGAAGGGTCCTTAGTTGTTTCATCATACTTGCTGTGCCACATGAGTATTTTTTGTTAGGATCCCCTCGTAACAGAACTCTTTTGAAAATCTTGTGCATGAGAAAGGTGGTATTGGTCTTTGTTTGACCCTCGAGAAAAGTAGAACATTTCCACATCACTGAAGGAAAACGTTGTGGGCGTGGTGCATCCTCCAAAAATTCAACTTTAGATTTGGTGAATATTTTATAGCGACATCATTTACAGTTTTTGTAAGTTAAAGTTAAAAAAATTTGTTAGCTGTGTGCATTTTATATTTCTGTGATTTGTATTTTGAGAATGGCATGTTGTTGTTTTTTTAACAATCTTTGAGATTGTGTTTCTTTTGCCCGCTGTTAAGTGATGAGTACGATTGAAATCACTATTTTTAGTGAAATTTAATATATTCTGAGAACAGCAAAAAAGGCAAAAAAATTACTTTGTGGAAATGATGCTGTGTTGTAAAAAATGTGTTATTACATATTATATTTTTTTTTCCTTTTCTTTCACAGATCCAAATTTTAAAATAAGCAATTTATATGAATTTATATTTGAATGAAAAAGAGAAAAAAATGTATACCATTTTTTATTGCTGTTACTGTGAAGGTAAGTTTAACTAAGTCTCAATATGCAGAATGAAGAGGCCTGCAAGAAGGTACAAAGTTGAAACACGTTTCTAAAAACACTTTGTTTATGTAGTTTTGAAATCTGACCATAATCAGATATCATGTGACCTGCAAAAAAAGAGATTTGAGGGGTTCATAATATTTCACGTTTTTAGCTGTTGAAGGACCGCAATCATTTCAATCATTCTTCTTTGAACATCTTTGCAGACAAAACTCTGTGCTTACCTTCTATCATTCGCAAGGAAATTTAAAAATGGAAATATGTCACTTTTTGTAACATAGTTATTGTGCAAGACACTGTTTTATATTAACAAAGAGAGGAAAAGGCACTCTGTGCACTTTTTATACTCCATGTAAATATAACCTCATCATGCACACCACTTTGTGTTGAAAGGGTGTTCTATAAGTGTTGTGCATGATTGCACTTAATACTCATAGAACAAGACACATGTCTAGATTTATCAGAAATCATAATCTCGATATGTGTGTGAATGCTGCACCATTCTAAAATTGGTGTAGGAAAGCACAACAAGGAGAATTGTTTTAATTTCTCCACATTTTTACATCTTCGATGCATGCTGAAATGTTCAGTATACATTGAAGAAGAAAAATGCATGTTCTCATTGTTTTTGTGCAGGAAGGTGTGTCTTCCTGCAGAAAAACAAACAGCACATGACACAGATATTCTTGCACTATGGTGCAAGGGTGCCTGTGTCAGCACATGGCTGCAGTTTAAGCAGCCGTGCAGAGAGAAGCATAGATTTGCAACATATTTATGTACATATGTTGCATCCCTGTGCTTCTGAAGTACTACAGCACACTGCAGTTAAAGAGGTTACTGTGTGATGCTGCAGCACTTCCTCATAGTTCTGCACATTCACCATACGCTACTAATGCATTCATTCAGTCAATTACATACTACACATACATTCATCTAAACTAACACTAACAAAGAAATTTAGCTCTTTTTTTAAACCAGGAAAGTTAGTTCTTTTTTGTTCTTCTTTCTTCTTTTATAATTTTTTGGGGGTTTTCTGAACAATTTTTAATTTTTTTTGGTTTTTCTGCAAAAAACAAACAAACAAAAAAACAGGAGAAACCAAACAATGAACTTCAGGGAACAATAAAAATAAAAAGATAAAAACTAACAAATGTGACTTTCTTGCCGGCGGCAGATCAGATCGATCGACTGCTCACCATAGCACAAAGCCTTATTGCACTTAGTGCAGAGCACTTTTAAAAATTTAAATTGAGGACGGATGTCCGAGGTTTGGTCTGATGGATGCACTCTTGATGTGCTCGGCTGCGATGAGGTGGATGGCGCAGGAGCAGGAGTGTTTCTCATCCGTCGGCACTCTTGCGCAAGATTGTTCGGATGAAGGGTCCTCATGTGCTTCATCATACTTGCCGTGCCGCAAGAGTATTTCTTGTTAGGATCCCCTCTCGATAGGACTCTTTTGCAAATCTTGCATGTGACCAAGGTGGCATTGGTCTTATTCTGCCCCTCAGAAAAAAGTAAAAATTTCCACACCACTGAAGAAAAAACGATTTTTGGGTGGTGCCTCCGGCAAAAATTCATCCTCAGAAGTATGAGGTGATGCAGGTGATGCCTGCTGCCCTGAAGCCATTTTTGGTTGAAAAAAGTTAGAGCTAAGTGTAAACTTAGTCTAAAAAATCTTCTTATCTCCAAAGAGATGGTGCTCTTAAGAAGGTCAAAGAAGAATGATTGAAATGGGTGGGGTCTTTCAATAGTTAGAAGAGGAAGTGTAATGAACCAATCAAATCTCTTTTTTTGCAGGTCACATGGGATCCGCGCACCCTGCGCTTATGCAGCACGCACCCAGCGCGCATCCGCGAAATTGAATTAAAAAGAAATATAGGATTAGATGTAAAAATATATTAGTTTGAAGACTAGTTTAGAGTTTGTCTTCAATTAATATTCACATGAAATACATATATATATATGTTTTTTTAATGTTAAATATTTCGCGGGATCCGCGCACCTACCGCGTCATAGACGCACATGACGCACCGTGGAAGCGCGTAAACGTCACGTTACATACATCGAACGTGACGCGTATAGGCTGGGAGTCGCGTACCTGTCGCATTGCGATCGCGCACTACACACGTACCCAAATCGTACCATGCACGAATAATATCACGTAGGGATCGAGAACGGTGCGCATAGGGTGCGCGGATCCAAAAACATTGAAAAAAATATATAAAATTAAGTTTTGAACATATAGTTAAAAAATTATTTTGAAAAATATAAAAAAATGTGTTTGTAAAACCCATTAAGTTCAAATAACAATTTTTAATTTTTGAAAGAATTAATTGAAAAAATAAGTTTCAAAAATGGTGATAAAAAAGTATTTTTAAAAAAAGATAATTAATGAAATTGACACACTGAATTTGAAAAATATAGAAATCCAATCAAAATCATTAAACATGATATCTTCAGAGATATGTTATAGATAGGAATTAGCATTTAAAAAACCTTTGAAATTCACTGAAAAAACCATAGGTTTCATGCACGTTAAAGTTAGGAATTGGCATTTAAAAACCTTTGAAATTCACTGAAAAAAACAAAGGTTTCAGGGGCGTTATAGTTAGGAACTGGCATTTAAAAAACCTTACAAACTCACTAAAAAATCATAGGTTTCAGGGGCGTTATAGTTAGCTGGACATTTCCCTTGTACAAATCCCTAGAGATTCCCCCGTTATAGTTAGTTCAGCTAACTATAACTCGCGCCCCGGCAATGCACTGCACTAGCTGATGACATCACATATTACATCACTCATGACATGGTCAGTGACATCACTGATGACATCACTGATGACATCTCAAATGACATCGCTGATGACATCATCCAGTGAATGTGTGTTTTTCTTAAAAGTTTAAATATGTTTTATATATTTATAGTGAAAGGCCTATGGAAGAATGAGTGGGTGTATAAGTGTGTGAATGGGTGATTTTCTAGGTGCGTAACTGACTCTATAAGTGAGTCATTAAATGTATCTTACTGCAGACTAGTGACTAAACTGTGTGAATGTCTGTATGTGTCTGTGTGTTGGTGTATAAGTGGCTGTATGGTTTTGTGAATAGCTATATGAGTGTCTATATGGGTTATTGATTGGTTGTGTGAGTATCTGTACGGGTGCCTGAGTGTTTGTGTGGGTAGGGTGTGTGTGACTCTGTGCATAGATGTGTGAGTGGGTGATTCTATGGTGCATGGTTTTAAGAGTGCAACTGTGATGGACTGTATGGTTGGGTGAGTGTATGTATGAGTGTGTTAGTGATTGAATGTATATCTCAGTTGTACATGTGTCAGTAACTACATATGTGAAAGGCAGTATATATGTGTGTAAGAGTATATAAGTGGGTATATGTGAGAGTGTGTAATTGTGAGACTGCCTGTATGGATGAGTGTGTGCTTGTATTAGTAATTGTATAAGAGTGTCAGAATTTGTTAGTATTTTTATGAGTAAGTGAACTTGAGTGTGTTTAACTGTATAGGTGAGTAAATTGGACTGTGTTTAATTGTTTGCACAACTGACTGGGTGTGTCAGTACCTCAATGAATGATTGGCGGTGTGTGAGTATCTATATAGGTGTATAAATGCATATGATAGTCCTGTACAGAGTGACTGTAAGTATGAGTGACTGTACAGGTGAGTGAGTGGAGGTGTATGTAGACCTAAGAGTCAATGAGTAGGTATGTAGTTATTGGTATTGGAGTATCTATGGTTTTGAGAATGGCCGTCTGAAATTTTGAGTCGGTGTATCAAAGGTTATATTAGGGTGTGAGAAGATGCACTAATTTATCACATGGATGACGTCATCAGTGATGTCATCAGTGATGTCACTGACCATGTCATGAGTGATGCAATATGTGACATCATCAGCAGTGCATTGCGGGGGCGCGAGTTATAGTTAGCTGAACTAACTATAACGTGGGAATTTCTAGGGTTTTGTATAAGGGAAATGTCCAGCTAACTATAACGCCCCTGAAACCTATGTTTTATTTAGTTAATATATATATATATATATATATATATATATATATATATATCTATTACCTACTGGCGGTCGCCAGTAGGTAGATATAGTTAGGACCCATTTTCCATAGGAAATCCGCAACATTCTATTTGGAATAACTTTGGCGCCGATTGACGAATCTTCGTGAAATTTTCCAAACTTTTGGTCAGCTCCGGTTCGCTCCTATCCTGAAGTTTCACGGTGATTCGTCAAGTGGGGGCCGAGAAAAAAGGGGGGGCCCAAAACGCATTTTCCCCATGCAATTTCCCATAGGACCTTTAGCCGCAGCTACAGCCCGAACTGCTGAACGGAATTACACCAAATTTGGCAAAGAGGTAGTCCTTAGTTCAGATTCGTGCCTTTTGCTTAAATCGTGTAAATCCGTTCAGTAGTTCCTGAGAAAATGACATTTAAAAGTACATATATATCTATGGCCTCGGAGGATCCGCGCACCGTATGCGCACCCAGCGCAAGAAACCTAAAAAACAAACGCGAAAAACGCAAAAAGGGGGCAGGGTAGAAATACTCTGACCCCCTAGGCCTGCTCAGGGGCTCCCACAAGGACCCCCAGGACCAAAAAAAGCTTTTTTTTACAAACAAAAATCGGCGAGATTCACGCACCCAGCGTGAATTTCGGCCAAAAATGTAAAAAAAATTCAGCGCGGGCTCCCGCGCTGAATATGCTAGTTTGCCCCCTGGGGCCAAATCCCGCGGGCATATTGAAAAATTAAGTGTGGGGGGTCTCAATCCCCCCCACACTGCCCCAGGGACCACCACCCCCCGGGGCTTCTTTAAAATGGGTGGGGGGCTCTCAGGCCTCCCCAGCCCCGGGGACCGCCACCCCTGGGGCAACTTCACAATTTGGGAGGGGGGCCATGCGGCCCCCCTCCTGGAGCCTTATATAGGCCCTGGGGACCGCCACCCCCCAGGGCCGGCTCCTGCAGTGTCCCGGGGGGCCCACCCCCGGGACACTGCTGTTTGAAATGGCAGGGCAGGAGCCTCGTGACTCCCACCCTGCCATTGCAAACTGCTTCGCTTTATTGAAGCGAGAGCAGGGCACCTGCTCTCGCTTCAATAAAGCAAAGCAGATTGCTTTTCCATATGGGGAGAAGTATGTCAGCTGCTCCCCATGTGGAAAAACAATGCCGGCTCCCGCAGGAGGCGGGGAGCCAGCGGGAACGTGGGGGGATTGGGGACCCCCCCACGGTCCCCAACGGTGAGAGCCAACCCCGGGGGATGGGGTCCCCGGGGCTACCAGTGGCCCGGGAGGGGGCCACGTGGCCCCCCTCCCCAATTAACATTAAAAAAAAAATGTAAACAAATGGCCGGCCCCCCTCCAAAATAGAAAAATATTTTAAAAAATTGGCCATGCCCCGGGGGATGGGGTCCCCGGGTCAGGAATTGGCCACGGGATGGGGGGCCACACTGCCCCTTCCCGATTTTATTTGTTTTTTTTAAACAAATTGGGGGCAGGCCCTGGGGGATGGGGTCCCCAGGGCCAATAAATTAGAAAAAGAAGGGGGGCTACACAGCCCCCCTTCTAAAAAAATTAAAAAATTAAAAAGACGGGATCGGGCCGGAGGCCACGCCCCCTCCTTGCACCACTCTGCAAATGAGCCCCCTGGCGCGTTTGCAGAGGGGGAACTAATTCCCCTTGAATACTGGGGGTCCCTGGGGGCCAACTAGCCCACTAGGAACCTCCAGTATGTGCCAGGGGGCTGCGTTGCAGAGAGGTGTAATGAGGCCATGCCCCTTTTTACTCCTCTCTGAAGCGCAGCTCCGTGGCGCTTACTGGAGGTACCTGGTGGGCTAGTTGGCTGCCAGGGGACCTCAGGATTCAAAGGGACTTAATCACCCAACTTAAAACGCACCACGTGGCGCGTTTTAAGTTGGGGAATTCATTCCTCTTCAATCCAGAGGTCCCCTAGGGGCCAACTAGCCCACCAGGGACCTCCACTAAGCACCACGGAGCTGCGTTGCAGAGTGTTGTAAAAAGGGGCGTGGCCTCTGAACACCTCTCTGCAACGCAGCTTCGTGGCGCATACTGGAGGTCCCCGGTGGGATAGTTGGCCGCCAGGGGACCTCAGGATTCAAGGGGACTTAATCCCCCAACTTAAAACACGCCACGGGCGCGTTTGCACCGTGGTGAAGATAGGGGGCGGGGCCTGAGGTGATATGTGTGCAAACACGCCCTGTGGCGCATTTTAAGTTGGGGAATTAATTCCTGTTCAATCCAGATGTCCCCTAGGGGCCAACTGCCTACCAGGTACCTCCAGTAAGCACCACGGAGCTGCGTTGCAGGGTGTTGTAAAAAGGGGCGTGGCCTCATTACACCTCTCTGCAACGTAGTTCCCTGGCGCATACTGGAGGTACCTGGTGGGCTAGTTGGCCCCCAGGGGACCGCAGGATTGAAGAGGAATTAATTCCCCAACTTAAAACGCGCCACAGGGCGTGATTGCACAGGTCACCTCAGGCCCCGCCCCCTTCCTTCACCATTGTACAAATATTCCTCTAAAATCAGCTGAACTACAAATTCCAATTTACTCACCTGTTATCAGGAGAGAACCCAGGGCTGCATCTTTTAGCCCAGCACTGACCCTGGAAAGCAATTCTAAGCATAATTACCAGTAACTTGTATTTCCTTCCATAGGAATCCATTGTGTGGTTTTCAGCAGAAAAGTTTCTAAGTGTCCATTTTTGAAACGTCAAATATTCCTCTAAAATCAGTTGAACTACAAATTCCGATTTACTCACCTGTTATCAGAAGAGAACCCAGTGCTGCATCTTTTAGCCCAGCATTGACCCTGGAAAGTAATTCTAAGCGTACTTACCAGTAACTTGTATTTCCTTCCATAGGAATCCATTGTGTGGTTTTCACCAGAAAAGTTTCTAAGTGTCCATTTTTGAAATGTACAAATATTCCTCTAAAATCAGCCGAACTACGAATTCCGATTTACTCACCTGTTATCAGGAGAGAACCCAGGGCTGCATCTTTTAGCCCAGCACTGACCCTGGAAAGTAATTCTAAGCGTACTTACCAGTAACTTGTATTTCCTTCCATAGGAATCCATAGTGTGGTTTTCAGCAGAAAAGTTTCTAAGTGTCTATTTTCACAAACTAAAAATATTCCTAAAATTCATCTGTATGACTTAAACACATTCTTTCAACTGTTTACAGGAGATTCACCAGTGCTGGATCCAGGATCGACCACTGAGTAATAAAAAGTAACGATAACACTACTTACCTGCTAAGTGAATTTTCTGCCATAGGATAACATTGGTTATTCTATGTGAAGAAAATTCCAAGTGTCAACTTTTATAATAATATTCCTCAAAAATCACTACTGTAACCAAAATGCTTTTACTCAACTGTTTACAGGAGATGTCCAAGGACTGAATCTAGGATCCAGTCCTGTGGTTAGAAAAGTAACTAATTGCATTTGACTAGAAATTCACATTGAGCTCAATGTTGCATTTTGTTTGAAATTGTGTTGCCCATTGCAACAACTGTAACTACTGTACTTAAAAATCTATTGCCTATTTGCAAAGTATTTAAACTAAAGTAATTCATTCTGAGAAAGTATATTTTGTATTGTAATATATAATGTAATTATAATGTAATTAAAAAAATATCTAAAAATATAGTTTAAAAAACTGTAGTAAATGTAGTAAATCAGTATCAAAAAAATCAGTGTAACAATTAATACATTAAAAATTGTCATTTACAAAACCTTTGAAATTCACTGAAAAAACCATATGTTTCAGGCCTGATATAGTTAGGAATAAGCATTTCAAAAACCTTTGAAATTCACTGAAAAAAAACATAGGTTTCAGGCCTGATATAGTTAGGAGTTAGCATTTAAAAAACCTTAGAAATTCACTGAAAAAACTATAGGTTTTAGGGGTGTTATAGTTAGCAGGACATTTCACTCGAACAAAACCATTGACATTTCTCCGATATAGTTAGTTGTACTAACTACATCTCGCGCGCCCGCAATCCACTGCTGATGATGTCACATATTACATCATACATGACATGGTCAGTGACATCACTGATGACATCACTGATGACATCATCCAGTGAATGTGGTTTGGTTCGTTATTTAAAATGTAAAAGAGTCTCTCTGACTTCCGTGCGGTGAATAGAGAGTAACAGACACCAAAGGTAGGACAGCAAGTTTTATTCCTTACACTCCTCTGCTTGACGTATTTCGGGCAACACAGTGCCCTTGCTCACATTCGGAACGCAGTCCGCCATTATCTCTTATTTAGAATGCACCCCCCCAAGTGTCATGTGATGCTAAACATAGAAGAAACACTTCAAACCATGACGCTTAATGCATATCGTAATTACGGAATCTATGCACACTTGGTTCTGCCAGGCAACATTTGAATGCGTACCATTATTTTAGCGAAACAATTTGGCGATTAAAAACAGGCATAAATACATAAATATGAATATATAACATATAAATATAATCATATCTATAAATACATGAATTCAGAAGCTTGATACTATGTACATGGTTTTCATACCTGCCATGGTCTATAGATATGACGATCTCTAGCACAAAATAGTGCAAAATATCGCAGTTGATAATACCATGTAACCAAATGACTTCAAGCATGAATATCGCTCTGTTATAAACTCGCCTTGTTGTCATATCACAGCTTAAATGCTGGATTGTGCTTACTCGACCATAGTGACATAGTCCTCTCTATGCTGCTTTGTTCATTTATCCCATTTTATTGTCGTCATGTTGCGATTTATTTTCAATAGCACCTTCAATTTTTTCTTTCTTTTACTTTACACGTTTCTCATTTTCACTCATTACATATTTTTCTCTTTTGTTTGTTTTTGACATTTTTTACCCCAACTCATGAATTCCATCCCTCATGTAAAGTGTTTGATTATCTAGCAGCATGTGCCTAAAGTGCAACTATACTATTTTAAGTGCTAAGTGCTAAAAGGTGCAATGTTTCATCTAAGAGAAAAAGTGCTCGTGCTATAATAAAAGTTATATAACCATAAAACACCTGAGATTAAAATAAAATACAATTTACATTTAATTTGAGCTGCAGAACTTTATCATTTAGCCTTCATGTTGCCAAAAGGATCTACATAGTCATATTTAATGGTGGGAATACTTTTGATACAGTATACATTACAGGAGGTTATGTAAGTCCTCTGTGTTGTTGGGCTCATTTGGTATGTTACAGTCCATTTCAAGGATCATTTGTGTTTCTAATTGCCTCAACATGTTTTCCCTATTCCCACCTCTCCTGGGTATAGGTATGGCAGCTACCACATAATACCTTAGACATTTCAAGTCATTATTGTGTGTACTCTTAAAATGCCATGCCACCGGGTATGCAGTGTCATTATTAACAATTGCTCTTAGATGTTGCAATATTCTGACATGCACCTGCAGCTTGGTACTCCCAACGTATCTCAAGCTACAGCTGCATGTCAGCACATACACTGCATACTCTGTTCTGCAATTGTAATTTCCCTTGATGGCAACCTCTTCAGAGGAGAATGGAGTGGTGTAGTGTGTAGTGTTAAGTCCAAACTTGCATGCTCGACAGGATGAGTATTTAAAAAATCCCTGTCTAGGTTGAAGCCATGCACAAGTAGGACTTAATTCAGGGCTATTTCTTACCAAATGGGGCCGCATCGATAAAGACTTCCTGAATGTAATAACAGGTTGTGTGGGGAGCCTAGTCCCTAAGACCCCATCAGTGAGGACGATGAGCCAGTTTGTACGAATTATGGACCTCATCTTCCTTTCCTGCTTGCTATAAGTTATAATAAGTCTGGGACCATCATCTAACCTTGTCGGTTTGATATATATATATATATATATATATATATATATATATATATATATATATATATATCCAAACACAAGGTTACCCTTTGTGAGAACGCCGTCACACTTTGAAGTTAATCACCTTCTTTATTGCAGGCTGCAGAGAAACACGCTCACATCAGGTAAGTTGCCATACGCGTTTCGGGCAGCATTGCCCTTGATCACTGGCTCAGCATCAACAAGTTTTTGCAGCGAAAGAGGAACATTTAAGGTGCTTGTTGGACCCGCTTCCAGTGGGCTTATCATGCCTCTTCTGCTATTTATTCCAGCAACGCCAGGCTTCAAAGTCCACACTGCGCTCGATATTAGCTGGCGCTGCTGGTCCGCATACACGCTCACATCAGGTAAGTTGCCATACGCGTTTTGGGCAGCAAGTGAAATTTTAAAGCAGCAAGAATTTGTCAGCGCCCACTGTGGGAAACGAAGGAACTACAGATACCATGAGGCTATATATATATATATAGGTAAAAGCTGAGATCCCATGGGAGTCCCGCGGGGCTCACTGAACTTCTCAGGATCATAAGCGTACTACGAAAAAAATTAAGTGCCCATCTGCGATTATCACATATATTAATTTGAGGAGAGGGTATGCAGCCCCGCTCCCTGAGTCAGAGATGGGCCCCAGGGACTCCATCCCCTGGGGCCAAGTTCATCATAAGGGGGAGTGGGTCCTCCCGCTCTCCCTGTGGTCACCAGAGTTATGTTTGGCCCATTTGGGCTTGAGGAGGGAGGCAATGCTCCTCCCTCTAACATGAATGTATTTGGCCCCAGGGGGATGAGGCCCCAGGGGCCTCCTAAGGCTGAAGGCCATGCACCCATTCCCGTATAATTATAGTATGGACCCGGGATGGGGTCTCCAAGTCCCATTTGGGTTCAGGCAGTGGGGACATACACCCTCCTCCCCTATTAATAATGTATTTGGTGCCAGGGATTAGGTTCAAGGACCTCTTAAAGCTCAAGGAGCGGACCCATGTGCTCGCTATCCTATAATTAAAGATTGGCCCCGGGAATGGGGTCTTCGAGTCCCTAGAGGCTCGGGGTGGGGGGCTAAAAAGCGTGGTGTCTGGTTGCGTGCCTGCGAAGGGTTTGCCTCAGGCCACGCGGCCTACCCTTAACCACAGTGGGGACCTTGGCTTTACGCATGTTAAGAAAATATAACTGTATATTAAAAAGATCCCTTGACATGCACTGATAATTACCTCCCATATTACATCACTCGAGATATGTTTGATAACATCACTGCAACATCTGAAATGCCATTTTGATGACACGACTGTGCATGCTGGGGACGCTAGGTTGGAGTTACCTAAGCGCATGAGTTATTACAGATTACTGGTGAATTTCAGTCTTTTTTTGTTTTGTTTGAAAGAACACTTTGGCATTGTTATGTTCACCTAACCATAACGTAACTTTAACCTTAGGTTTTTTCAGTGACAAAAACCATAAGCCCGAAGTTTGCGCGGTTTGTCAATTTCACCAGAACCCTACTATAGTGAGGGGCATTTAAAACAGTAATACATGTCACCTATTGTGCATTTTTATATGAAACCGTGGAAGCAGTTAACTTCAACTAAATGATTTTATTCAAACATTAAACCGTTTTTTGAAGTAAAATAAAAACTGGTCAAAGCTGTTCGATTGTTTGTAGGTTGTAGCAAAAGGAATAGGAAAGTTTTAAATTGAGTTACCTAAACTGCCATGATTTAGTGAAGATGTTTGTTGCTGCTCTTTGAAGAGCACATTTTGTCTCTAAAATAAAAGTTTTTGAAACAACATGTTTGATCAGCATTCTACCCATCACAGTTGAATAAAGCCTTACCGATATAATTCCAATCAGAGTTCATTGTTAGCTAAACATTTGGAATTAGAATTGTGAGGTTTTGTTAACCTTTGATTGACAGCATGTTGTTTAAACAGCTTTTGATGATTAAGCTGAACTGTGTATTTCGATGCTTTGATTAAAAATGCATTGTCATGATTTGAGACTGTTTAACTAAAGTGAAGTGCATCAGAAAAGGCTTTCCATTTATTTAAATCTTAAATTTATAGCAATGATGTAAATTCTAAGAATTCACCGGTATAGCTTCTTCCCGGTCAATTATGGCCCTTGAAATCTTTACTATCCATGCAATGAAAGTAGAAACAGATAAATATACAGGATACATATACAACTTTTATGATCTATTCACGTAAACCTTCTTAAGTCAGTTGGATATCTACTGCAGTATGAAACAACATTTTTGCAATTCTACATGGTTTTCAGGCATACTTACAGAGGTGTTACACCCAGCAAACTTTGATCAAAATCTTTATATGCTGCCTGAATTGGAGTTGTCATTTTATCATTCTCACCATAGTAGTCTAAGTTACACAAATGTTGAACCTTGACAAACACACCCTGAACACCTTGAGTTCTGTCTCTCCTGTTTTTTTCATGGAGTTGGTTATTGCCCTGTGATCTCACAAGGCTGATGTGGAAATTTGCCTATGGGTGTTAGACAGCTATGAGGCTGGCTGTTATATAAAAAAAGCGCCTTGGTATTTATTTGACCCGGTCTTCTACAAGGATGTGATGTACACTTGCATAAACAGCATGGGTGGACTTGTTCTTCACCGAAATCCTTGACTCCATTTCGATCGATGAACTGTGTTAGAATTTTTTTCATTCATCTTTTGAAATCGAGAAAAGTAGAATATACGTTTTTTCTGGTGATAATAATGAAATATGAGTGTTTCTTAATCCTGGCAAAGATGCTGAGGCAAGCCCAATATTTAAGCAATGTTTTTGAGGGGCCCTTATTAACTCGCTGAAGTAATCACAACTCTATGTTTTATGTGCAGTCGTATATGATACATTGTGTTTTCCTCAATGTGCATTTAATTACTATAATTCAATTTTTCTGTGTTTAGAGCTTAGGGATTCTTTGTTCATGTGTGGGCATCTAGAATCATGATACCTATCTCCTGGAGCAATTGCTCCCTAACTTCTGTCAATGTGTAGTTAAATTGGAAATTTATATGACATCGAGTTTCAGTATGACACAACTATTCGCTCTCTATATTTCGCATATATTGTTCCACATATGCAAGGGAACAGGTGACATCATCATTGGTGTACTGAGAAGCAAAAGGAATCACCTGGTTTCCAATTCATTAGAACATGCAATTTCAGGGATGAGAAGCCAAGTTTACTCGAGTCATTAATTGAGAATCTCATTTCTGCACATCAACCAAGGACTCATTGTAATGGCTAGAGGATACTTGAGACACCTTAGAGTCTTCTGCACCAGGTGAAGGCAAGAGTAGATTACCCCGACAGAGTGCATAGACTGACACTGAATCAAGATCTAAGAATCCTCTGCAGATGCACTGTATTTTCATTTCCATACATGTGTGTGGCGTGCCAGAATAGTAACCAGTAACTTCAGATGGGTAAGTCATATGGAGTGCCCCTTCAGCTGCTCCTAACAACACAACATGGCTAGGCACAAGTGCTATACAGGAAACATTTGAAGAGGCATCTCCATTTATCTCAAGTTAACTCTTTTGGGTTAGCCATAAGATGGAACTTTTTTGACTTCTTGTAGATAAAAAAACTCATCCTTTAATGCATGCTATAGAACAGCCTAGGGGGTTGGGTGATACTGCTAAAGTTATGGGGGAACCAGATTCGTATTAGGAATGAAGCATGGAAGAATGTTGCCAGGTTATATATTGATCACCTCTAATGGGCATCGGTACACTTCAGTTCTTAGGTGAAATATAAGTATTTACAATGTATTTGTCCAGAAATAAAAAAAAGGTCCATTCTGGAGCTCTTGAGGGGGAATGAGCTATTTGAACTAGCACTCCAAAACTCTGGGGCTTATTTGCAAGCCCCTTGCGCCGCTGGTGCATCACTTTTAAAATAGAAAAAAGTGATGCACCGGCGGCGAAAGAGTCTTCTAAATAAACCCCTCTGTTTGGGTCATAACAGCATCACCAAATATGTCACCCATAATTTGAGTGACTATTTGCAATTTCTAAATTTTGCCCAAAAATCCATCCTGCTGTTCTTAATTATTATTATCATTAGTTATAGTAATAGTAGTTATTGCAGTAAAAAAGTATTATTTTTATTATTGATAACAGTAACTGTGCAAACCTTTCTATAACTCAACCACACAGGTCTTTAACTACATTAATACATTCATCATAGGCATTTGATAAACATATACAAACATAGCAGGGGAGCCATTTGAGATTGTCTAAGGACTGAGGTGATGTAATAGAAAGGCTGGACAACTGAAACCAGTCTTGCAGGGGCATGAATGAGATCTTTTAGTGTAGCCAGATGGGTCTGAGGATTACCTGAGATTTTTTCATCCCCTTCATCTAGCCTTGAGAGAACCACAGCTACTACCCTATTATGTTACATTATACAACATTTATCATGCATGTTATCACCAAGGGTCTCTGGCATGTTAGCTGAGAAAGCTGATTAAACTACTTCGGTTCATCCAGTAGTCAGAACTGTGTAAAATAGGTATGCTTGACAGAAGAACCTTGGGGTATATTTACAGGGAAAGTGACGGAGTGTGGTGTTAGCCTTCTTGGCTGATAGCCGTGCTCCGCCACTTTGGAAATGCAGAGCTGCATCGTATTTACAACTATTTCCGTGAGAGAACGAGACTCCTTCGCATCCCGTTTTACAGAACGTTGCGCACACAGGCCCTTATCAAGGTGGCCCCTGCGCTGTACTTTGGCTACTTAATTGTTTGACCGTGATTTTACAAGAGCGCCCATACATGCCCTGAAGAAGTTCATTAAATGAACGAAACGCGTTGGCTGGCAATCTATGTCTTGGAAAATAAACAAGACTTATCACATACCAAGACTCATTGATTCATTGACCACCATTGTCGTAACAACAAGCAGTGCACCACTCCACCAACCTGTCCCAACAATACTTTGCAGCCCTGCATTTCCCCCTGCACTGTCCTTAATTACAGCTGCCTAGCACCAACGCAGGTACCTTTGCACCATAGTGCAAGGGTGCCTGCATTGTGGAAATGATTGTTTATGTGCAGGAAGGTGACTTTTCCTGCACATAAACAATCTTAAATGGCGATTTGCAAATTCTTTGTGCTGTTTTGTGCAGCACACATAGAAGTTGCAACACGTCATTTTTAAAATGATTGTTTATGTACAGGAAGGTACACCTTCCTACACATAAACAATCGTGCATGGCGTTTCTCCTCATTTCGCCATGTTAAGACCAGTTTTTTTTTGGTCCTAATTTTGGCACTGCCTCATATTAACGACACCCTTGTAAATATGGGGCAGCATCAAAATCAATGGGTGTTGCGGCGGAACACCCACTGCAACACCCATTGCCCTCCCCTTTCACCCTAAGTATAGCGTGAAAGGGTGCCTTATTTACAAGGTAGAGTTAAGCCAACTTAAGTAGCTTAACACTACCTTGAAAATAAGGCAAAGCCCTTATCCCCACAGGAAAGTCTTTAAAAGTGACGGTCTTATGCGATAGAGGCTTCTAAATATGCCTCCAAGTTTTGAGTCAGCGTCAGAAGAACAGAGTGGATTCTTATAACCATAATGAAGGTGGAAAATAGCTCCAAAGACTAGTTGCTAAAAAAGTAAAACTCTGAACACCGATTTCTTCTTTGTCTTTGGCATCTAGGGACAACCAAGAGTCGCACATCAATTGCGAAGTTAAATCCTTAAGTTCCCAAACTATGCCTAAAAATTCAAAGCTGTGACAAAAGCTTGTACATACTCATTAGGTCCTTGAGCCCAAGTAAAAAATATTGTGGCGATAATCAATAAGTTTGTTTTGACCCTAAACATTGCTTTCTAATTGTCTTACAGCCTCTTTGAAATCATCTAAATCTTCTCCTGCTTGGGGAACTTAAGGGGTAATATTGTCATACAATTTTTGACCTTCACAATTCAGGTGATCATACGACAAATTCTTTTTCCTGGCTTGCCTAACCCTTTGCCTTTGAAAAGCATCTATATACTCATTGAAAGCTCTAATCATTTCAGTGATTCCAATTCAGGGGGGAGATTTCATGGTTTCTGTAAAAACATATGCTGAGGGGTCATATTCTGCATACTGTCCTTAATGATTCTATATGAAGACAGTAGTATACATTCCGGTCTAACCTGAAATTGTCAATACAGTCATGGTTGGACAGGGACATAAAATAGGCTCAGGCACCGAATTAAAAGTGGCCCCCATTAGCGAATCAAATAGTTTAATTAATGGCCTATAGTTACAAATCAAGGCTGTTTTAAAATTGGAAAGAGAAGCTGTATAAGCAGGGCACAAGTCGGGGTATAAATGCAGGTAGACAACATCTACCCACTATTTTACTAGGGCAGACAAAGCCCCCTGCCAAGAAGTTGGGCCCCAATGAAGTAAGCTGAGCTTGTCCTGGTGTCATTTTCCTACACTAGGCCACCTTTAGAAGCGCCTGCACGTTGTCTAATATCCGTCGAGCAACAAAGTGCAGGCGGTGGAGGGGCTTTTTTATCATCCCCTCCACCTGTGTCAAAACAAGGGGCTGATTTAAAGGACTTCAGCTTTCCTTTTGTGAAGTACAATCCTATCTGGGAACTATCTACAGCGTCACGCCAAGGTGCCATAGGACTGGAGGGGAAACAAAGGCCCACAGCTTACTAATTCATAGGCATTTCAGAGAAACTAGGATTTGGAAGCAAGCTTTTGATTTTAATCATCTTTTTTATGTATTTCTTTTACAGACACCACTTCTTTTGATGCACATTCAATGTGACACACAGTAATGTCACCTGCCATGAATAAGACACCTTTTCACGCTATACTTAGGGGGAAAGGGGTGGGGAATGACTGCTGCGATGGGTGTTCCGCCGCAACACCCACTGATTTTGACATTGCCCCATATTTATAAGGGTGGCATAAATATGAGGCAGCTTCAAAATTAAGACCAGGGAAAACGTGGAGAAATGCTTTATTTCTCCTTGGTTTTGCTGTTTCTATGAATGCTGCATTGTGCAGCACACGTAGAAGCAGCAAAACGCCATGTATGATTGTTTGTGTACAGGAAGGTGTCCTTTCCTGCACATAAACAACTATTTTAAAAAGGATGAGTTGCAACTTACAAAGAAGTTACAAATCACTGTATATGATTGTTAATGTCCTAGAAGGGACATCTTCCTTCACATAAACAATCATTCCCTCAATGCAGGCACCCTTGCACTATGCTGCAAAAGTGCCTGAGTTGGTGCTAGGCTGCTAAATTTAGTGCCAGCACAGGGAGAAATGCAGGGCTGCACTGTATTTCTTCTACTCGAGGTGACCGGCATTTGTGGGACAGTCCTTGTTTGGGTTACATTGTTTCTCCAAACAGGACACAAACTCTTACTATGGACAATTTCAGATTTTGGTCCTAGTTCACCATGTTTTGGATTGCCCCAGGGATCGATATTGACTCTGTTCCATCTCTATTTGGCACCCCTTACTTTCCTTATTGAGTCTTTTTGAATTGTCTTTTACGCCTTCATGGATGACACACAATTGATAATACATTAGACGATAGACCACTGGAGATGGGTGTCTAATCTAAAATGCTGTCTCAGCAATATAGCCAAATGTATGAATTTTAATTATTTGAACTTAAATGGCAATAAGACCAAACTGTGTTACGCCCCTGCAGTAAGTTAGTCTGCGTGATCTCCAGTTTAAAGTGGATCAAGATCTAGTCTGTTCATGTTAGCCTGTAATATTATTGGATGGATGGAAAAGAAAGGGGACTCAGATCACATCTAGATGGTGGCTCCTGAATTTATTTATTTTTTCTACCTTTTTATTTTTTCAAATCACAATCTGATAACAGGAAACCGAGTCAGCTCACTGATAGAAATTTCAGTCACGATGAATCTAACTTTTAAGTTTATAGGCCATGCCAAGCAGTGTCACGCAGACCTACTCTGCACGCGTGGGTGTTTTCCATCCAGAAGAGAACACAGGCAGTCCCCAGTGGAGCAAAGCAGAAGTCTGACTCACGCTCAGGGTTTACATTCAAGTGCACATCTCTGAGGCAGCCGCGCAGTGTCAAGTGGCTACCATGGGAGATGTGTTGGAGTAGTTCGTATCCGCTATTGCGCGGACTGAATTTATTAGGCAGTAAGTTATTTTCAGAACTTTTTCCTAGTTGGGCTGATATTCTTTAAACAGTCATGGCTGTGACATTTTGTGTCAGCTAGAACTTCGTCAGTAAAAATATAAGGCAGGTTTTAACCATTCTTTCTGATGGGTATTGCTTCTTGGTGTATATTCGCATTGCAACCATGCCAGGGATGCTCGTTGTATTTGCATATGTAGTATTGAGTTTCTTGCATGAGCCCATGTTGCAAACATGTTCTAATGCCATGCGAATCAGGCTATCACCTACAGTTAAAATGAATAACGTGAAAGACAGTTCGGGCACTGTTTTATACATTGAAGTTTGCCACTTTAAAAAAAAAAAGTCATATGGTATCATTAAGATCAACCAGGCTTCTCCAATCAGTAGCTCTCCAGCTACTTGTGAGTAGCTCTCATGAGTGCCACCCATCCAACTAAATTAAACGTTTTGTTTAGTTGAATTTATATTTGTATACCAAAAATTGCCAAGTGTGTATTTGATATGAAAATGTGTGTATCTTCAGAACCTATAATTTCCAAAATATATTTAAAGCTGATATTTGGATGCTATATCATGCAGCATTTTGAGTTTTCTTACAAATATTATTACCTTCGTGCTAGGGCGCATTGCATCTGTGGCTTTTAGGTATGACCCTTGTAGAGGCCTTCCAAATTGATTTAGCCTTTCTTACATTACTGCGTTCAATCCTGTAGGTGATCACAGCTGGTAATCTTGCATAGGTTGGACACTAATGCAATATTGTCTGATGTGTACAACACTATATCAGGAGCTAAGGGTGATTTTATTTGAACACAAGTGTTGGTGAAAAGGTTGGAGACGCTGATAGACATACAGTAGAACTAAAATTGATGTAAGCAGCATTTGCACTTTTTCAACAGGAGAAACTATCAAAAGGTGCAGAAAATTGCATTGAAATCAACGGAGCTTGTCCACAAAGCACTTTATAGTTGCAGGATAAGTGCCCAGTCTAAAAGATTTTCATTTTATATTCTGACATATAGTCTGCACTCAGACAAGACGTTCTTGTTGGAATGTTCCTAGATTCCTCAGAGCCAATGTAGGTGGGAGTAATGGCAAGGAAATTATGGAACGCACAACCAAGGAGTCTGTGGGGGGAACCCTCTTAGATGATATGTAGCAAACTCTTAAAAGCATGGGGTTTTGCCCTTTAGGTCTTGGCCAGCTATCCTCTCTTGAAGGAATAGTCATGGAATATTTACTGCCAAGATACCCTTGGGTAGTTGTTAGCGCGCTACAAATAGCTGAAAATGAATTGAGAACCGGTAGCACCGACTGTAGCACACTTTGCTAATGGAGAATATTTTCACAATATTGTGAACAAGAGATTGAAATTCAAGATTCAATGGGGGATGGGGGTGGGACTTTTCTTTTTTACGAAGGAGGCCAGATCTATTAATTACCCAAGTACTTTCAGAGCAGGGCGAATTTCCCAGCAGGACATTACCTTGTACAATCTCCACAGGAGAAATGGTCATCCTGACAGTTAATATTGTCACTCATCCTACAGTCAATCAGCCTGTACAACCCAGTCCTTGCACAGTGTGTCCTTTGAGAAGCAAAATGAGTGAATGTGGTAGTATGTTCATTCCTTGTTGGTACAACCATGTCTGAGGTGATGCTTTTTTATCCAAAAAGCAATTAAAAATGACTGAATCTTAGAAGTGATGAAAAACCAGCATGTTCTTCCTGTTTTCAGCCTGATATCATATATGAGGCCTTGTGGTCACTCCGAGCATACTGACTGCACCAGCAGACGTATTCTAGCAGTGCGTTTGGTTTGTTTCAATACTCGTAAGTTGGCAATCCTTAAAAAAAAACCTAAGTGATAATACATCCCTTTATTGCATTTCTGATTACAGAACTTGAACTTTAACTGTATTTACAAAAGGACCGTAAACTGTAGACTTCAGAGGGTTTAGATTCAATATTTCGCCCCAGTTGACCTATTTCAGAAGCCAGACCCTCCTGCCCACATCAGTATTGGTGCAATTACAGAGAGAACAGTCCTGGCACGATGCCCGAGGAGGCAATTGGATAATATGACAGTGCTGCCTGAGTGTAATGAATTGTACCCTGAGCTAGAGGCCTTGCTAAATGTAGAAGGCACAGTATTGATATGAACTGTGACAGAGCTTCCTAAACTGCCTACTCAAAAGGAACTCGAGGGGAATCACGCCCAATAGGAGTAGCCCAGGCTCACCTTTGGTATATTTGCCTGACTAGTAACAAAATATTTCAGACAAATATGGTGTTAAGTGAAGCTAAACCAACATACATAAAGATGGGACCGGGAGCAAACCATCTTTAGACAATGAATGAATGAACGAATGAATGAATTAATTAATGTTATAGCACTATCGGCTGCCTAGAGAGGCATCCCAGCATTGAATGGAAGGCAGAAGTACGGCAACCAAAATCAGACTGAAGCAAATTGAAAAACCAACTGCTTGAGTTTCCTCCGTAGTGCGGCACGGGGCAGAGGGGATATTATTCCATGCGTTAGCTGCTAGATAAGTGAAGGATCGACCTCCCCCCTTTTAATTAGTCTGACCCAAGTAAGCTTAACAAGATAGGCATCCACAGACCTAAATGCTCTGCAAGGATGATAAAGGGTCACCTTATCACAGAAAAGGCTAATGCTTTAAAAATATTATTTTCTGAATTCGCAGCCAATGTAACTGTGTCAGATGTTGTAGAATTGACTGCCAGTGCAGTAGCTTCAAGCTCAATCTAACAGCTGTGTTTTGGACTATCTGAATGTGGTCAGTCAGATACTCAGGAGTCCCAGATAGAGTACATTGCATAGTCCAGCCTAGCAGTAATCAAGGTGTGTGCTACCGCTTTCTGTGTCTCCATTGGTAGAAAATCCAAAATGTTCCTCAGTGATCAGAACAGAGAAAAACATGGCCCTGCGACCAACAGGATGTGAGGACGAAAAGAGAACTGTGTATAAAATGTTACTTCCAAATTGTTAGAAACAGTTGTGAAAGACAGAAGAGCTCATAAACGCAAAGGTCACCAATCATGAGACTGTACTTTATAAGCATTTGTAAAGAGAAGATTCTCAGTTTTATCTAAGTTGCATTTAAGATTACTATGTCTCCTCCAGTCAACCATTTAAATTAAGCATGCTTTAAACGCCTCTTGTGTAGTGCCTAGATTGCCCTAACTAGACAAACGGAGTGTCTTCTGCTTAGGAGACCATGCTAATGCCTTGAGCTTGGATGATGAGTGCAACAGGGTCATTCAAACGTTAAATTGGGTTGGGCTAAGGGAATTCCCTGTGGGACCGCATGTTTAAGTGGTTTATGTCCTGAAGAGAAGGCAGAGAGAACCACAGATTGTCCTCTATCACTCAGGCAGGTTTGTAGCCATTTAAAAGCCAGACCACAGATACCATATCTGCCGGTCGCTCTGTACACTGTAACAAACACCACCAAAAAGTCCAACAACACAAAGGCAGCACACAGTTCCTGGGCTACACTTGATTTAATATATTCAGTACCTTCCAATAGTGTGGTTTCTGTGCTGTGTCTTGGTCTAAAGCCTGACTACAAAGGGTGGAGAGTTCATGCTACACTAGTTTTCATATGTATCCAGTAAATTCCAACAGTGTGGTTTCTATGCTGTACCTTGGTCTTAAGCCAGGCTCCGAAGGGTAGAGAGGTCATGTTGTTCCAGGTAATCAGATATTTGTTTATTGATTAGCTTCTTCAACATCTTTGATTCAACCTGGAGAAATGTGATTGGACTGAAGTTGGAAGGAGAGTTAAGACCTAGCAATGGCTTTTTGATGAGAGGAAGTACCTGCACCTACTTCCACAGGTTAGGAACTGTGCGATAGTCAGAGAAAGATTGAAAAGAGCATTGAAGGTGGGATCAATGACATTACTGCCATCTCTAAAAAAGAGAAGGGCAGTGGTAGAAGGGGGAATCAGGCTTACATGTAAGGATGACCTAAGCAGATTCCTCCAATATTATGCTCCTGAATTGAGGGAGAGTGCTCTTTGCTGAGGAAACAAGGAAAACAAGTTAAACATATTATTGGCAGGTCACAGATTGAACCCTCATATTTTTCTGGGAGTTGAATCCATCCAGTTAACATAGTAAGGAGGTTGTATCCTGCAATATGACCTCAAAGCTGAATGCTCATGATTTGATGTCTAAGTCAACAAACGTTTCAGAGAAAAATATTTTATGGCATACAAATCTGATATTTTACATGGTCATGGCATTTTACATCTGGCATGCATTAACACACAAAGTCCAAATCCAGTCAAAATGGGAAAATAAAGTTGCATCTAGATTTCCAAGCTTTTTCTGCTTCTGGCTACTTTGAGACTCATTCTAGTGCACCCCGTTTACATGGAAAATGGTGCAGGAGGAAAAAAGGTTCAAAAGGTCCAGCCAGTAATTTGGCTGTTTACTGAGATACCGAAAAATTAAGAGAGCAGTTCTCCATTTTGAGAGCTTTCCACTCAAGGCAGTTCAGATTTAGATCATGCGCCCACAGTTGGCTACAGGTACAATTTGGTAAAGGCTTTCACCAGCAGATCGACCCTCACTCACAACTAGCAACAGGTCCACAAAGGACACAAGAACTCTAGAGTTAACTGGATATTTAAATGGACAAGATGCTTACTTTGCTCTAGGACCAATTCCGCCCCATGTGTCTCAGACTCGAGAAGCTAAATCTACAACCTCTTTCATGCAGTCTTAACCCCCTATTACAGATTTGATTCTGTTTAGGAGGTATTCCTCTGCAGCAGCTAGAACAAGTGCTTTCAGACAGAATTCCAGTAAATGGTAAAGACATCTCGTCTTGTATTTCCTTACGTTAGTAAGCAGGAAATCTTCCTCCCAGGAAAACACCAATCCTCCTTATCTGTATTATTTCCAAGCTGAAAATAAGGAGCATTCTGCTTGATGTCAGTTCATAAAGGGTACTAGCAAAAATGCTAGTGGTAGATACCCATAAAATTCCCAGTCATCTGGGAAGTGTCCCACTCCCACTTTCTTCGCAACTTGATGTTACCCAAGCTCTGTAATACTTGGTTTATGGTTGTGGACAACTCACAATAATTTCTGCAACCTTCCAGATTTTGAAGATCTCTTTAGAGAGTCATATCTCAGCTGGACATGCAAACCCTCACCCTGGATACAAACCTAGGCTCCCAACAGAAAAAAAAGAAATTCCTCACCTTTGCTAAACAAATGACCAGGTACCTCCTACAGATAGTGGAGAAGGAACATTCAGTGAAAGATTATATATAAATAGATCAGAGCAGCTGGGTCATTTCATGCCTCATTCCAAGTTCCAGACAAGTCCACGTCAGACCTCAGCCCAACTATTGTCCAAAATCCCTTGAACCGAGAGGAGCATGGATGATCTGCAGGTCAAGCTGCAAAAGTTGAATTTTGTCTTCAGCTCAGAGATGTGAATAAAATGTAATTCAACTTAGCTTGAAAAGTATAAAATATTACATCTTCCATAATGTTAATGATCCAGCGGAAAAGGGGTCAAATTCACAGATCCTCCCTGCGTCACAGATCCGTTACCACACTTATTCATTCACACACGCATTCATTGGTGGGGCCCATAGCACCAACATTCACACTAGCGCGCTCGTCTCTGCACACAGGAGGATGATGAATCCGCTGGACATGTGGGGGGGTACCTTATAACCTATAGGGAAGAAAAAGGTATTTTACAGAATATACATTAACATTCGCCACCTATAGATTCCTAATCCCAAACATCAAGTTGGATTGGTTGATGGTGATTTAGAACCAGCTATAACACATTTTAAGACTTAGAATCCTATATTCTCTTCATTGAAAAACCACAAACTCGTAATTTCTGTTAATCAAATATTTGTTTATCTAATTTTTGTTTGCAATTAATATTAGCATTTGTTTCATCAAAAGTTTAGAATTTCTGGATCAAATCAATTCAAATCGCAGGACACTATATTTACCTATTCTTGCTATCTGGATTTTCTCTAATTCTTTTTGGCTCTGCATAACCGGATTAGCCGTTAAATTGTCCAAATAAAGCAGGCCAAAGCTTAAGGTCCGAAAGTTCTTTGCTCAGCACGTTACAGTCCCAAAGATCTCCAAACGACCAGAAAACATGCAAGCATCTGTCGTTGCCTGTGGGGTCTAAGAGGGTGTGCAGTCATAGTAACCGCCGAATGCCAGACCCCTCCCTATTCTACTACTCTTTTTATAAGATTAAATTTCAAGTCAACATGAAACATTGTTAGGCTTAGAAAGTCTGTGATTGGCTGATCGAAAACGTCCGATTTTTATTCAGTCAGGTTTCACATGGATTTTGCTGGTTCACTTCCGTAGATGTCATAGTCCTTATGTTACAATGTTTTGGGTTTACTTTTATGATCCAATTGTTCATTTAAGCCAGTTTTTACTGACTGGCATTTGGCAGTCCACCAAGATCCTATCCTTGATCGAGGACATTGGGTGCTCGGGTCTTCAGGAAGTTCACGGAGCCATCCGAGTCTGCAGTAAGCATCGCGCTCACGAGACGGTGACCACTTCTGAACTCGATTTACAATGCCATTTTAGGGTAGGCCCAAATGTCAACTTAAGCGAAAAAAACACAAAAGAATAATGAATACAAAGAAATAATGATTCTAATGTTATACTCTCACTAATCCCTTTATGTATTAGTATTTTCATAGCATATAGCAACATTTAAAGCGATAATATTCACCTTTAGGATCCAATCAGGAATGCAAACATCACTTAAGCAACATAAATCATGCGATATCTAATTACCACATATACTACTATTAATATGCGTACGTATTTTAGTCATAGAGTTATTTTGCCATGCAAATAGCAATTTCCCACGTGTAATTTGTGTATGCAAATGGTTAAATTAGTATAACACACCAAACCGTTAGTAATATTATAATCAGTAGGTTATATAGTTAGTCTTTTCATGCAAAATAGAGGAGGTATACAAAATTTAGCTCTACCTGCTCCATCATTAACATGATAGACTATAATTAATATTCCACAGTCATGTAGCTCTGCATATATACAACTCGAAAAAGTAGCCTGTACTACTGAAGCTAACATGTTATGCTAGTTACTCATATTTGATAATCTTCTAAGTCCAGCATGGTGATCTGTCAAAATATTAGGTCAGACCCATTGTACCAAGGCCTACATTAGGAGTTAAGGAAAACAACAACATTCTAAACAGGAAATGTAAGGACTGAACCATGGCCAACTGGACTCAGAACACAGCAGAGGTAAAATGCCATATTCACAGAACAATAATGTTCAGGTATTGGAGGGAGAGGTAACAATCTTGATGTGACCAGGGATTGAGATCCTTGAGGCACACACAATATGATCAACATAGAGAAACTTGTTTAATAAAAAAAATCTGGATTCATCCTTGGTAGCTTGACGTAGGTAGGAGGGTATAAAAGAAATCAAATGGAGGGGCAGCTCATCCAATATTCCTCTGGCAGACACCCAGCAATTCATCTTGCAGGTGGGCAGGGAGGTATTACTTCTTCATCAGCTTTAAGCAACTTTCGATTCGGAAAGCATGTATAAAGAATTTGTCAACGGTGATAGTCTGTGATAGAATCCCAGATAAATTACCACACTTCCTACTTTCACCATCATAGAGGTGCTATGTGTTTGATGCTCTGCTAAAGGTATTTGGGAAGAAATATTTTCCCAGATCACTTTGCAGTAAAATCACTGAGTCCAATTCTTCTCCTAAGAAGCCTGTGCCTCTGTTGCACCCTTTTCAAAGTGAGTCAGATCAATTATTCTCTGCTTATGTGACTGGTGAGCACAGGTGCAAACGGAAATGGCGTTTATCTGATCTACCAATGGTTTGGGCTTGTAAACTGGAGTCTGCATGGACACAAGTCTACTGTATCTGTCCAAAATGTAAATTACCGGGTTGTGCATTGAATGTATTATGGCCCAAGTGTTCCTCAGGCTGAAATATGAATTATCGTGCTGGGCTTATGCCACCGGCATCTAACAATTTCTCTCTCGAGTGTACTTTCCATTCAATTAAAGTAAGGAGATGGACTACATTTTGCCTGCTCGCTAAAGAGAAAATGCAGCAAATAAATGTTGATAACTTCGCATTTAATAAGCATTTGACACCAGTGAAAATGGTACAGCATTTGAAACTAATGCAAAATGTATGACTCAGTTTATTGTTTTAAATCATTGTATGACAATGGTTTTTAACCCCTTCCCTGCTCATGACGGAACCGTTCCGTCATGAGCCACGGTTGCCGTGTGCTCATGACGGAACGGTTCCGTCATGACAATCCTGTCGGCGGCCGCTCCGCCTGCGCGGCGCTGTTTCCCCGCCTGTGCGGGGCGACAACGCAAATGGGCGGAGTCATGACGGAACCGTTCCGTCATGAGCACAGCTCAACTGTGGCTCATGACGGAGCGGCTCCGTCATGAGCACAGGCCCGCCGCGCTGCCCCCCTGCCCCCCCCAGCGCTGCAGCGGAATGTCCGCAGCAGCGAAGGGGCTAATAAAGAACTAACCAGATTCATAAATAACCCTTGTTATAAATATAAACAAATTAATTATGCAAAATGTTTGCTGCGTTCAAACTATGAAATGGAGCAAACTGGATTTACTGAAACGTAGGTTAATGCATTTCATTTAAAATGTATTGTAATCTTAGTTCAATTTCTTATTTTGCAACTCCATCAAACAGAGAGTAAATTCATTTTGTTCCTTTCTTTTGCCCTGATGCCAAAATCGCTTTGTGGTGTGAATTGGAGCAGACATCATTTAGTCCATTTTCTGTTATGCAAGCAGTAAAAAAGTGTGAAAGAGTATTTGCATGATTTTTGCACAAGTGAACAGTTTATGATGTTGTGTGCCCAGGTAAAGATTTCACAACTGATTGAAGTTTATTTCCAATGCAAATTATTATATCCTTTATCAGGATGGTACATTAATTTAGCTGCTGATGCATCCTCATAAACACAGGTGCAGTATTATAATCCTCTTTCTCCGTTGACTCTTCAATAGAATACTGCTCCACATGCAAGGCGGTCCCCTAGGTTTAATGATATTGAGTGGTGACACTGATTTTGGTTGTGTGATTTAGATTACCAGAATAATAAGATAGCTTGATATGATCATAACAGAAGTACACTATCAAATGTAATACACATGACAATCTTTGGAAACATCCCACGCTAGTCTCTGTGAGGCACTAATTCGGTATATTGTTCATTTCAATGAAACACATGCTATTTGATAAACTACATACCAGTGGGCTACTTGAGTAACCCCCTTTTATTAACATGGTGAAACAATCTGGTTTTGGAGGAGGAAGGTCTAGGGTGTTGCTTTATCTTATGGAAAGACACTTTTTTTTTTTTTTATAGTACTGTGTTCGTTCTTATGTGTTTTGTATGGCGCTGAGGCACCATCAAGTTGTTCTGAAGTATATAACACAGTGTCCATTTCACATGGGTTATGCCAGGCCTCCCTCTAGTAATACATCTAAATTCCTAGAGGAAGCCAAGAGTAACCGAGTAGTACTTCTGACTTACTCCTCAAAATCGTGACCAAGGGCTTTATCATGGGTTTGGTGGTGCGGGAGCTGGACCGCCCACACCACCAAACCCATGCAGGAACCACCCACAAGATCAGGAGTTTTCTCCTGTCTGGTGCGCAGTTCTTTGGGGTTCCCAGGGCACTTCCAATGAAATAAACACTGTAATGGAAACATGAAAGGCAGTACCTGCATGGCATAGACTGCTCCAGTCCATGCCGTGCAGCCACTGGTGTGCATGCACACAGGGGGGCACATGTTGTGCCCCCCTGTGTATAACTACATTGTGTGAGGCACACTTTGTTTCCTCACCGACACACTTTTCATGGTGATTGCACTGCCTTGAAAAGTGTGGCAGCAAGGAAACTCGTAATATGCTTGGCGGAGCTGCAGCGGCCCTGCCAAGCATATTGTGGCCTTAGGAACGCTGTGAAATGGCAGTTGTGGCAGATGCTGTGGTCTCAGGATGCCCCGACCGCCCTAGTCGTAATGGGGCGATTGGGAGACTGCCACTGTTAGTCTGGCGGTCCATGGACTGCCAGACTCACAATAAGGCCCCAAGCCAGGAGTACTTAACACCTGTAATTCATACCAACTAAATTAAAATCTCTGAAATTTGGGCTCCAAAAGCTTTAAAGGACCAGAGCACCTCTTTGTATGTTCAAATATATTTCCTGCATTGAGTAGCCATTCTTCATCTGGCTTTTGCTATCCTCATCAGCAGAAGCGAGTGCAGCTATTGCCTGATTGTAAAGGGACTCAATTAAACAACCTCACAAGGATGAGTTCCCCTAAACAAGATTCAAACTTGGAACCTGAAGATCAGAAAAGACGTCAGTGCTGAGTGTTTAACTCACTAAGCCTCAGAGCCATCTGTAACCCATAAGCCTACTTTGGAATAATACCCTCTTATAAGTGGTGAGCGTATCTCCAATCTTTTATGCGGAAAATCATTATGAATGATCCATATTAACAAAGCTTTCACTGTGCGTAGTTGTGACTCATGCTTGCAGTACTCCTTTCTTATGCGTGAGTTCCAGGAGTAAGCCAGGTCTACCCCATTCGTATTACTTGAAGCAGGAGTACCTCAAGAGTAAGATATCATGTTTTGTTCTTATGTGCTTGTGCCAAATTTTTGCTGAAATGTAACATAAAGACTTGACCATTAATATTGGAATTTAGCTACACAAGGAAACACAAAAGTACCAGAATTAGGCTAGATTATGCCGGTGTCATGGAAATTTCACCTAGTTTTCATACTCTGCACAGTGCATACAATCCACATGACAAGGGTCAGGAAATTTGATAAAATTCACATTTTTATTTTGGCTCACTTTTTTTTTGTCAAGCACATTTTCTTTCTTAAATTTCTCCCCTTCGTCCACCCACCCACGTAATTTGGTGTACTTTCCACCATGTTCTGCTGCTCTTATCACTGGATTATTTAAATGTAACTGGGCCTGTATTATGTATATGGTGCACTTTCTCTATTAGCACCATGACGCCCCTTTCAAAAGATGTGCCAGGTGCAAACAGGGACTGTGCCCCATATTAGAAAGAACGCACTGACCCCAGGGCAGCGGCATACTTGCGCTTCCCCCGTGGCAGCGCATTCAAGTGATATTCGGGGAGGCTGCTTGAAAGCCACTTTGTTTTACAGTGCAGGCGACTTCCGCCAGCACATTAAAGAGGGTAGAGAAATTCCCTTGCAGGATGGTGCAGTGAATACCTGCACCCTACTGCAGTGAGATACCCTGCAGAGGGCTGTCTTTAGAAGACGGACCTTTTTGTGACGCTCTTTCAGTGGGTCTCCTATGGGCATGTTTGCCTCTGCGCCCAGGTCCATAATATGGTGCGTGGGCAGGGGCAAAGAGATTCCCTCATTTGCATGGGATCACGCCCCTATCCAAATGAGGCAACACCCTCTGATGATTCATGATAATGCTGGTGCTACATGTGCACCAGCGCTATCAGAATTACAAAAGGCACAAGCGTCTGCGGCCCCTTCTACAATAACATTGTGCCTCAGGGCCAACCAAAGCGGGAGCACATGCACGTTGAGCCCCCAAGGTACAATGTATAATACAGCTCCAAATGTACAGGGGATTGCACTTTCAAAATGCTTGTGAATAATCAGTAAACTAAGACAGAGTACACCACATCTGGATATGATTTCTCTAACCCCTCCTCTGACACACCCACCCCGGTGAACGTCTACTGGTGGATGGTAAGTTTAATACTATGGGGCCAAATCACAAAAACACTCTTTGAGTACAGGAAGTTGTTCTGCAGGAGTACTCTGTTAAGTACTCTTCAATGCCTTTGTGAATCAGTTCTGAAATATCCAACTCTCTGTTAGTAAAACTACAAAGCGGGCATACTACTTTCCATTTGTACTAATTGTATCTGAATATTTCCTGAATATTCACATTTTAGATATTTGGAGCAAATTCATAAAGGCATGCAGTAGAACACAAATGAATACTACAGGAGTTTAATTTTGTGTTCCCCTAAATACCTTATGAATATGTCCCCACACATGAATAGTCTATGTATGACTGAGTTGTCTTTGCATCTTAATCTTTTATCCATGTTCATATGTTCATAATTTTGGAAGCAAGCATTAATTACAAACATAAAACTTACGTTTTTCTCAGTCCAAGCTAGACTTATCTCTGAAAAGAAGCTTTGTGTGTCAGAATAACATATTTTGTAAAAAACACTTATTCTAAGTGTTGGCCATGTCAATCTCTGTGTTCTTAGTGCATTTGTGTTTAAATATAGAGGCTGCATATTTTAATTGAAATCATTAGTTTGACTGCTCTACGCACACATAATACCTGTAACTGTTACTTGTTGAAGAATGATTGGGGAACAAAGACATATCATGTGGTGTTAAATGTTGAAAAGCTGCTATTTTACCCAATGGGCTGCTGAAACATTTATTGAAAGGTTTATTTCCCGCGGAAACAATAATGTGATTGTAACTTCATACAGGAGTCTGCCTGTGGCTGTCAACATGATGGAAGCAGCACACTGCGCAGCACTTAGGCATTAATGAATGTTCACATCATCCCATTTCCTCCTTGTGTGTATTCTAACAATGAACTTAACAAACACTGTATGCTGACCCCACAGCTGACCTTACCCACTTGAAATGCATCTGAATGTCAATGAAAATTGCTTAACTTCTATGTTAGTTAAAACAGAAGTTAATTGTACATACAGTATTGCATAGCCCTCTGTTTTAAACTATGCACACATTTTAAAACGTATAACCCGGGAGATAGGTTTCCTAATACTCTTGCAATGGAGACATGTGTTTGTTTTTGATGTGATGATTGAGTAAATTTAAGACCTTACATTTCAAATGCTAATTCAAAAAAATCACGTTTAAAACTGGGGTTGTAGCAAGTGTTTTAAGCTGGGCAAACCTACATGCCTAGAGATTTGTAGAAATTCATTCATCTCTTACAGAAAGCTACTCTCCAAGTAAATGCACGCAGATTTAACTGCATGGAAGGCTGGAGAAGTTTACTTTCAAGGATGGGAGAGAAAGGGGAAACCACGATGATGGTGTAAAAAATGGCCTTCCTCACAGGGCGAAAAAAATAATTCAGAATATGAGAAATTTTCCAAGATTTACTCTCACAGATTTTCACTGTCTATTACCCACCTAGTGAAACATCTGCATGAGTAAATTTTGCTAATTTTACTATGCAGTAAGACCACTGTATTTTCTGAGTATAGATTGCCCTTTGTTCAGTTCCTTCTCTCACTCCGCCCTATTATTTCAGTGATAATCATCTACCCTCTTAATGTGTCTAAAATCCCAGTGCCACAATATGTACCCAAGAGCATTTCCTTTCTATTTTGTTTTTGTTTAAATCTGTTTATTGTATTTTCGTTAAACAATATTTTAATAAACTCCACAACATTTCACAACTGTACAACTCTGACATACACAGTACCAGCTAACGAAAGTGAGTGTAATACTTTGTCATCAGGATAATATGGACCGGTACAAGTGGGGGACACCTATTGGCTGCTGGGATGTCATAATACACCTGGAGTACCGGCCTTTGTGATTGCAAAAGTGAAAAGTTAATGCTGTAAGAAAATTGTGAAGACAACATTGATGACAATAAATGATCACACCATTGGGGCGTGCCCCCTCCCCCCCCGGCATGCTGTGGCATTCAGTCATCGTGTTTATCGTTCTGGCAGGCACAGCCCAGGCTAGAGGTGTGGAGGTGGCAATTGTAGCCGCTGCCTAGTAGAGGAAGACAAATGGCTGTACCAGCTTTGCAAAAATTGTGCATTACGAGCTGGGGCACAGGTGAGTGTTCAGTGGCATGTGCCCTGCACTTTGCGATTGTGTGCCAAGGGGGGGATCATTTTCCCATGGAATTTACTCTTGCTGCTTCTGTGCATTAGAGCTGCTAGCGGGCGTTAAGCGGTGAAGGAGTCGGGGGTAACTACTAATAACTGGGTGGGGAGTATGGGTGGGCAGAGAGTTTGTGGGTCGCTGGGGTGCAAATTATGTCCCTGTGGCAGCACCTGAATGGTGGCTTGCGCGCTAGAGGATTTTCTTTCCATTCTTTATGCTCATTTTCTGTTGCTTTTCGTTCTTTGCTGGCTCTATTTACTATTGCTAGACTTACGGAATACATGCAGTTACTTATTCATCAATTCATCCACCTACCAACTCATTCAGTAATATATTCACCTGTCTACGCATCAATGCCATTATCTACCCCCTCATTAATTCATGCATTCACTATTAATTCATGCACTTACCAGCTCCCAATCATCCAGCTCCATACAAACTCACATTACTTCACCCAACTGACTCATTTATTATTCACCCACCTATTTACCATCCATCCATACATAAATAAATTCACCCACTTATTCATCCATTCATCCTACGGATTTTTGCCTTACCCTGTCTTCCATTTACTCCCTCACCCATTCTCTATTCCAGCAACTCACCAACACACTCACTTGCCTGCCATTTCACCCAGCTCACCATACATCCAACAACTCAGGTACTCTCCATTCATTAGTTACTCATCATTCATAAATATAATCACTAACTATTCACCTAGCTACTCACTCTCCAACCATTCAACCAGCTACTCACCCATCCATGAGTTCATCTCCTCACATACCCATGCATTGCACTGCACTTGATGGATTGTGGATATTTATATCTCACTTTTTGGGTGAAATCATTAAAATACCTCCTCCATTGGTGTTAAGGACCTTTATTTGTCAATAAAGAGAGTTTAAAAGGTGCAATCCCATAGATCAACCATTCAGTATCAACAATTAATTTGTCATTTGTAAGTTAATAAAGAGAATTTGTGTGAGTTAAAGGGTTTTTATTAATAATTCTAAAACATTCAAATTGTTTTATTCAGAAGGTAATAATATTCTGTCATTGTTATTATAAATTCAAATATTCCATTAGTTGATATTTCAAAGCAAGATAAAATACAATATTAGTAACAAATTATAGTCAAAATAGTGATAATACAAAAAGCGTGTTACATAAAGGAATTTCCATAATCTAAAATAGTTTAAGAATAGAATAAGGTGTCAGTTCAGAAACTCAGTACAGAGTTCTGATGAGAGAATAATGCATATGCATGATGCCTTTCCACTTCAAATAAAAGAATATTATAAAGCTCGAAAGGTTTCTCCACTGGAAATCACCAGACATCTAGCATAAGGGAATAGGCTCAAAAGAAATCTCTCATGAAGAGAGATATGCTCTCAAGAAATCAAAGGAAGGATTTCGAGTAATGTGACAACCTACTCTAGGAGCACACACTAATATAAACACAGTGATTTATGAAGTGAAACAAATATCACATTCTACATTCACAGCATCCAATAGGATTTCAATAAACTCCTTGGATTAGGTAAACTCCCCAGTTTCTTACGTCTTCACAATAGGCCACAGATACAAGTCCTTGAACAGATACTTTGTTCACATTTCGAGGTTTGGACAGTTCTCACCACAAATCATCCTTCCTATTGTCTCCTCTCCGCCCACTGAGAACCTCACAATCAGTTGACTAATACATAACAAATGCCTATTCACTAAATAGCAGATGGCTTCTGAAAGAAAAACATCATGTGCAAAACAATAGCTCAATGTGAAAAATAGGCCTTTCAATGTTAGCATGTAAATCCCTGATAACTTAAAACAGCACATTATAATTTATTTTATATGTTTATAATGCATAAGTATGATTACTTTCTGTAAAAATATGTATTCATAATACTTGTGCTATTAGCATAGACTTTGTCACTTTTATTGAAATGCATTTTTGTTTCCAAAATGAAGAAATTCACCCCAGCAACTTCATCCACACATTTTTACCCATCCGTTCACTGATTAATAAATCCAAAACTAAACAACACCCTCCCCAACTTATTAACACATCCAAATTTGTAATTGTGAGAAAATGGGTTGTTATTGGAGGGTAGGGCAGACCCTGCTCAAGCAACAGCCACATTCCTTGTCAAGGTGAACCACAGAAAGTTACTAAATTGATCTGTGCTTAGCCCTCTAGTAGCTTGCCACAAAAGCAGTCAGGCATAACTTTGAGGCAACATTTAAAGTGTTAATGAGGCAGACAAACAGTAACAAAGTGAAAACGTGACACAAGAAAAAAAATTGCAGGGTTAAGTCTAGCGGCCTTGGGCTCTCCAGAGGGGGACTAGTTCTATTCTTTAAATGACGACATGGACATTTCACTTACAAGCAACGGGAATACATCTCAAGGGTCTGATTCTAGGGACTCCTTTGGGGACTCCTCTACTACACAAAAGATACAATGCGTGAGGTCCTTTTCCCAGAGGCAGAGATTCAAATCTAGATCCAGCCCTTCTAAGGGTGATAGTGTAATAACTATGACAAGGAAACTTAAATGGGATTACTCAGCCACAAACCAAACGTATGCAGAAGAAAAGGAACCAGCAGCTCAGGGAGGGCCGGGCAACTTAGAAGATCCTTCTGCCCTGCCTGCTCCTCCGTCATTAGAACTAGTGTACTCCACTCTAAAGCAGATGCAGGGGGAAGCAAGATTTGAGAGCCGGAGGGCACATCAAGCCACCAAAAAGCTGCAGGGATCACTCCGGAAAGTGAATAAACTATGCTCCGATATGACCGAAAGGGTCACCCATGTTGAGGAAAGAACTGTCACACTGGAAGAGGAAATCGGGAAGCTCCAAGGCTTTAGGGAGTCACAAGAGAAACAATCCGAAGACGTGATGGGGAAACTCGAAGATTTTGAGAATCGACAACACACGAATAATGTGAGACTGCTAGGTATCGCTGAGAACTCAGAAGGGGAGAACATTATGTCTTTTGTCATTACTCTCTTAGAGGAGGCTTTGCCTGATCTGGCCCAATGGAACTGGGATATTGAGGTGCAGCGAGCACACAGCTTTCCTTTCAACCAAAGAAACATCAATGCTACTGGGCAGGGGGAGCGACCCAGAGCCATTCTTGTTTTTGTCGGTAATTTTCTCCTTCGGCAGGAAATTCTGGACAGAGGACGACCGGAAGCAAAACAAACATATGAGGGCCATACTTTTTTCGCTCGTCCTGATTTTTGTCATGTAACGGTCGAAAGGAGGTGAGAGAGGTCAAGGTACAGCACAGCACAGCACAGTACTTGAGGATGAATAGATTGAATACAACGAGTCAATATAGAATAGATTTGATAATGGTGGATCAAAGAGTTGAATCAGGAGAGCAAAGAATTAATAATTTAGTTTTCGCGAAGGGTAAGGTGGTTATTATTAAGTGATGAGTCTGCGTATCGCCTCAGTTAATATATGTGGCCTTAATGATGTGGCTAAAAGACAAAGGGCCGCAGTAATTTTGAAAACAATGCGGATAGATATCTTGTGTGTTCAAGAGACCCACATAGAAGGTAGCAGAGCAAATCTTATGGAACAGCTGAGATTTAAATTGATTACTAATACTAAACAGGGTACTAGGACGAGAGGAGTCGCCATTCTATCCCGGCGAAGTGATGTTAACTTTAAGAAGAAAATAGTTGATAAATGGGGCAGCTGGGTGTTGGCAGAATGTATGTTCTATGAGGAAACATTCACACTATGTTCTGTCTATGGCTCTACCGGAGACGACCCCGAAGTTCTAGAATTCCTGGATGTTGAATTAGCCTCCTGGCCCTCCCCGGTTATAATGTGCAGGGATTTTAATATTAATGTCTTGGGAGGCCTCTGGGGGGAGCGGGAAGTCGCTACGTGGGTAGGAAGAGAAGAGTCTACGGAGCATTTACTAATTTGGTTCAGAATAACGCACTTATAGATATGTGGGTCGGCTAAATCCCACTGATCCTGGTAGTACATTTTTTTCTGCACCTCATAAGATTGTTACTAGACTTGATTATTTTTTTGTGTCTTATTCACTAAATTCAAGATACAGGATAGAGAAACATCCTCGGATAATTTCAGATCATAACCCCCTAGTCCTAACAATTACCTTTGGGGGGGGGGGAAAGACAAGAGAAGGTCAGGACTTTTGAGAGAGGACTTCTAAAGGATCCAGAATATATTACCTATATGAATGAATGGATTAAGGGGTTCTGGGAGATTAATAGCGAGAGTGCCAGCCCAGGGATGGTCTGGGATACGTTTAATGCCGGGGTTAGAGGAGAGACATTGAGCTATAGTTTGGGTCGGCAGAAGAAGGAGGGTCAACGAGTGAATATATTATGTAAGGCACTAGCGGATGCAGAGGAGGAGCTCACAGGCACGATTCGGTTGAGCAAACCATTCAAGGATATATTGCTTAAGCTGGCATTAGTAAAGGCTGAGGTAAGGGATATTATGGCGAGTAAGGCTGCAGAAATGTTTTGGGCTAGAAGGGAACATTGCTATGAGTTCAGTGAATGGGTGAGGCATACCTGGGACATCATAAACAGAAGTGGAAATCTAATAGAGGGGTCACTAGGGATTCGGGAAGTCTTCCATCAATTTTATGAAGATCTTTATAGGGATGAACAATGAGGCAAGCAGAGATTAAATCAAGAATATTTACGGGGAATCTCGATGCAAAGTATTGATCCTGAAGACAGGATGCACTTGACATAGCGCTGACCCAGGATGAGATATATGGCTCATTAGAGAGCCTCCCGTCCGGGAAAGCTGCCGGACCGCATCAAATTCCCTTAAAGTTTTATAAAACATTCCTTGAGATTATAGGACCAGATCTGGCGGCTATAATCGGCCATGCTCAGCAAGGGTGTTCAATCCCGAGTCATGGGCTGGGGCGGATATGGTTGTATTTTTAAAGAAGGGTAAACCACCGAGGGAACCAGGTTCGTATAGGCCAATAACGTTTATAAATAGCGATGCTAAAATCTATTCAAAAGCCCTGGTGACCCACTTAAATCAAATAATCGGAATGATAGTTCACCCCAGTCAACAAGTCAAGGGGTACTACAGAACATATCTGAAGAGTTATAACTTTATTTGATGCAGCGGAAGTCTCAGGGGATTCTATGGCTTTAATACTCATGGACGCTGAAAAGGCATTTGATGGGGTCTCCTGGGACTATCTTTGGGATGTTATGAAATGGTTTGGTATCGGGGGTAACTATATTCAGGCAATCCAAGCTTTATATAAGGTACCAAAGGATCGGCTCAGACTGAATGGGAGATATACGGCACCTGTGAATATTAAGCGAGGTACAAGGCAGGGTTGTCCTTGTTTGCCTCTCCGTTTCGCTTTATACATTGATCCCATGATAAGAAAATTGGAGGCCACCATCAGTATAAGACCTATGTCTTACCATGGGCTGGAGACAGAAATACTGGCTTAAACTGATGATGTCGCTGTGGTCACTCCTAATCCCCAAGACACAATGCTGGCAATAGAGGGTGAGGCTCAAGCCTTTGGATTGGTTTCCGGGTATGCATTAAATAGTCAGAAGACGTTGATAGTTAAAAATAATTTGACCAATCTAGAAGATTCACGGGTGGTGGATTCAGCCGTCTATCTAGGTATTGATATATTTCCAGATCTGAGGAAGTTAGTAGAAAGAAATATTAAACCAATTATAGGGAAAGCTAAAAAAGATTTTGATAGATTGCATAATCTTCATATGTCAGTGGTTGGCCACTGCAACGTGGTAAAGATGGTTTTCCTCCCTAAGGTACTTTATCTATTTAGGGCCAAAACCATTAGAGTGTGAGACGCAATGGTTTGTGATGCTTGAGCAAATCATGAATAGGTTTATATGGGCTCATGAAAAACTAGGCTGGCTATAAGATATATGTCATTGCCTAGAGAGAGTAGAGGTTGGGCAGTCCCAGATTTTAAGATGTATTATTGGGATTTCGCTTTACAATATATGTCTGGTCTGTTCGGTAGGGCTGCTGACGTCTCTTGGAATAACATAGGGTCTCCTGATGTATATGAATTACTATTAGGAGAGGGGGCGATTAATTGTTTCATGAAATTTAGCGAACCAAGCTATTTTTAAAAAACAAGATTCTGATGGCCGCATATAAGATTTGGGCAGCACTTAAAAGGAAATTTGGCCTTGGCAGATTTAATTTTTATACACAGCTATACAGAAATCCAACGCTCCCTGAAATCTTTTCTGATACAATAATGTTGGAATGGGAGGGGAGGGGGCTCCGGGTGTTAGGGGATCTAATTGGCTCTAATAGGATCCGGGCGTTTAGTGATATTCAACATGATTATGGTGTTAATACAAGAATTGTTTTTTAAATATCTACAGTTACAGAGTTTTTTTAAAGGGAAAATAGGGGGGCCGTGTGGCGTCCAGAAAGTCGTAATCAAAGATATTATAAGAATGGGAGAGAGTTGTACTATTAGGAGAATATATGCTGAATTGCAATTACTCAAGTCTGATGAATTGGACAAATATGGGAAAAAGTGGGCTGACAAGTTAGGCATAGATCAGGATAGTTTTTTTTTTTTTTTGTTTTTCTTTTTTTTAATAAAACCTTTATTTCTTCAAGAATCTGGACACAGCTATTCAGCCGACAACCCGGAGGTTCGGCAGCTTCGGTAGGAGAGGACAAAGAAGCGTCCACAGTACATTGAAGGAGCAGTGAAAAGGTTCCATTTTTAAATAATTACAAACACACAACAAACCCCAGCAAGGCAACAACACTGAATACCCACGGTGTTAGCCCCTCAGGGGGGGAGCCGGACCCCAATCGTCTAACTGTTACAGTACTGTGAAAAGAGGAAAACGGGGGGAAAGCAGAGGCCCAAGAAGTCAATTAACCATCACATCTGCATACTAAGCTGGAAAGAAGATCAAGAAGAAAGCTGTTCCTCGGGGGGATCCAGATCAGGGGCAAGACATATTCCCCCCCTGTATTGATTCCACCTCCCCCAGATGGCATGCCACTTCCGAGGGCGGCCTCTAGCGCAATAGACTGTCTTCTCCCTGAGCATACTCCAGTCCATATTTTCTTTCCACGCGGTTAACGTGGGGGGCCCCGCGGAACCCCACAAGCGCGCGATATCCCTCTTAGCAACCATGTTACCCAGAGTCACCCACTGGGTCTGCGCCTCATCATGATCAGTGGGCCCCCAGACATTCAGGAGACAACACCGCGCTTCCGGCTGCATAGCAATGCCCGTCACCTCCCCCATCACCGCATGGACTCGCCTCCAAAATTCCGTGATGACACCACATTCCCAAATGATATGGAGGAAAGTACCCACCATACCACATCCCCTCCTGCATAGGCCTTCCTCAGAGAATCCCATATGAACCAGTCGCGGCCCCGTCACATACACTCGATGCAATATCTTGAGCTGCACCAGCCTCAGACGCGACGGGATCGCAACCTCCTTAGGAGAGGAAACAGCAGACTGCCAGTCATCATCATCCAACTCGAGTCCGTCCCTGGTCCACTGGTCCCACAGCGCCAGAAGCATATCAGCCCGAACATTTATCAGTTTCTTGTAGATGAGCGAGATCGTGCTCTCTGGCATATGGCCATCAAGGATCCGGTCCTCCAAAGGAGAGGACTCAGGCACCCTCTCACCCTCCACAAGGACTGACCGCAGGGCATGACGCACTTGAGCATATCGGAAAAACTCTGATGCCCCCAACTCATACTCTTTCTGCAACTCTTCAAAGGACTTCACCCTCCCCTTAATCAGCACATCTCCAACCCTGGAGATGCCGATCAAGTCCCATTTATCAAACCCTTTCGTATGCCAAAGCCTACCCAACCTTTCAGATTCAAACAGCGGGGTGGCTAGGGTGAGCCTATCCTTCCAGCCCAGAGAGTCAGTCGCCATCTTCCATACACGCACCGCCACCCCAGTGGGCCTCGTGAGGGACGAGTCGAGGGACCGCGAATACAATGCCCTAAGATAGTTCCCACCACGCAGCAACCATCTGTCCATCGCATAACCAGGGCTGAGAGCCGGGCCATAAAGACCATGGTTAATCGCGGACAACTGGGTGGCCCAGTAATAGCGTCGGATGTCTGGAAGAGCGATACCCCCGTCATACCATGGAAGCGTCAATTTAGCAATCGCTATCCGCGGCCGCCCATCCCACAACAACGTTCGTTGGAGGCTTTCGACCTCCCGAAAGTACCTGGCCGGCACCCAATCCAGAGTATTCTGCAATGCGTAGAGGAACCGAGGAAGGGACATCATTTTGAACAAGGCAGCGCGCCCGACGAGGGAGAGCGGCAACCTCCGCCAGCCCTCAACATCCCGCCGCAGGCGCGCCAGGGGGGGAAGCAGGTTTCTCTCATACCGCAAAGCAGGGTCCATGGAGATAAAGATCCCCAGATACATGAAGCCCTGCTGAGCAATCTGGATCGAACAAGTTCGCGGGACCGGTGGAACCTCACCACTAAGGACGTATAAATACGATTTACTCCAGTTGATGACGAGACCCGAGTTCCTACCGAAAGATGTAAGAACGTCACAAACCACTATGAATGAATTCTTGGGCGAGGCAAGATACAACAGGATGTCGTCAGCATATAGCGAAATGCGGTCCTCGTGTTCGGGCGACCAGCGAAGGCCACGTATGTCCGGGTGCCATCGTATCCACGCCGCCAGCGGTTCAAGGGCAAGGGCGAACAGCAGAGGCGACAGGGGGCAGCCCTGCCGAGTCCCCCTCCCAAGCCGGAACGGAGTCGATGCCCGGCCATTTACCACCACACTCGCAAGGGGTCCCTCATACAGCAACCTCACCCAACTCACAAAACCAGGGCCAAAGCCGAACTTGGCTAGCACAGCCCACAAATACGCCCATTCCACCGTATCAAAGGCCATCGTGGCATCAAGAGACGCCACAATAGCCGGTTCTCGCAGCGTGCCAGCCCTGGCGATCACACCATGAAGGCGCCTAAGGTTTAACGCGGTGTTGCGATGCGGAATAAAACCGGATTGATCCGGGTGAATCAGGTCTCCAAGTACCCTAACCAATCGGCCCGCCAGGATTTTAGCCAGAATCTTCGGCTCGGCGTTGAGGAGTGAGATGGGCCTATATGAGGCACACTTATCTCAGGGTTTACCATCTTTGTGTATCACAACAATTGTCGCCAGCCTCTGGTCCAACGGGAGGGTCCCACTCCCCCGCGCCTCCACGAACATGGCGCGCAGGTGAGGGGCTACCCTATCCGGGAACAGCTTATACAGGTCAATCGGCAAGCCATTCGGGCCCGAGGCCTTGCCCGGGTTCAGCGCGCGAATAGCTCCCGCCACCTCATCGACCGTTATGTCTCCATCAAGATCATCTCTATCTACACCAGAGAGACAGGGCAGAGCGATATCCCTCAAGAGGTCACGCGAGTCCTCGGGCGGCCTATCCGACACTGAGGCATAAACCTTACAGAAATAGTCCGAAAAAGACTGTACAATCCCCTCAGGTTCCACAATCACCTCTCCCCCCTCTCCCGTCAACTCCGGCACTACTCTATTAACCCTTTCTTTTTTATCCAGCCAAGCTAAGAGCTTCCCGGCCTTGTCACCAACATCATACAGGCGGCCCTGCTGTTCCCTACTGAGGGTCTTAGCGGCATTTGTCACAAGGTCCTTATACTCGGCTTGCTTCAAGCTCAGCTCATGCAGTGAGGCCGCTGTTACCTCCTCCTCTAACGCTCCCTACAAAGCCCCGATCTCCTCCTCCACTTGCATAACCTCGCCATCTCTCCGCCGCTTGGCCGCCACTACAAGTGAGAGGGCCTCCCCTCGCAGCACGGTCTTAAATGCTTCCCACAACGACACAGCCGAGTCCACGGACCCATGATTGTCCTTGAAGAAACTATCCACTGTCTTCACCAGTGCGCTGCGCATCTTGGAATCTCGAAAGTACCAGGGGTTAATAGGAGCCACCCTTCCCCCTCCCTCGCGGCTTATATCCAGCCTGACCCACACTGGCGAATGGTCCGATATGCCACGCGCCATGTGCCTGACCTCAGACACCAGTGAGGCGTGCGCAGCCAAAGTGAGCAAGTAGTCAATCCTAGAGAGGCTACCATGCGCCCCGGAGTGGAAGGTGTATTGACGCTGTGTGGGATGCCGGAGCCTCCAGCAATCTATCAGGCCGAGTGTGTCTAGTAAGTCTGGGAGCCACTTCTGAGCCCCCCCAGTGTCTCTGGGCAGGTACCTATCCAGAAGCCCAGAGCCGACAGCATTGAAATCCCCCCCCACCACTAGCATTCCTCCCGGGAGATCCAGCAAGGCCCTACCCAGATCTGTAAACGTGGAGGCCTGCAGGGCTGGAGGGACATAAACCGAAACCAAAACCAAAGTTCTACCTTCCCACCTCCCCGCCACCGCCACAAACCTCCCCCTATCGTCAACAATTGTGGAGTCCACCTCAAATGGTAGCGAGGCCCTGACTAGGATGCCCACACCCCTGGACCCGGAGGAAAATCCTGAATGAGCTATGAATTTATAACCCTTCCTATTAAGAGCATAACCCGTATTACCTATGAGGTGTGTCTCCTGCAGTAGGGCAACATCTGGCATTGACCGTTTCAAGTGTTGCAAAACTATCCCGCGCTTAATGCGATCTCCCAAACCATTAACATTCCAGCTAATAACACTTAAACCTCTACCCCCCATCCCCAAACACAAAGAGGCCCACCCCCCACCCGAAGAGCCACCATGGAACAATCCCGAGAATGATCATTACGCCTTGCAGAAACAAACCCCCCAACAACAAACCCAAAATCCCAACCATCCCCCCCACCCTGCACCCCTGCTGCAGCTTACAAAGCCCCCCCAACTTGCAGTGTGCCTGTCGCCCTACCAAACCCAAATCTACAAAAAGTACCCTAAGGGAGGAAAGAGCTTCCCTCGTCCTCCCGCAACCCTCCGCAGTTACTGCACTCTATTCAAGTCATTAGATAAAGTCAAATCGAGTCAGACCAGCTCTGAAAACATCACCCTTGCCCATCCCGGCCACTGTCCCCATCCGCGGCAGTGTCCTCTCCCGTCCGTCGTCGGGGCAAAGCGTCCAGCCATTCATCGGCCATGGCGGGAGACTCAAAAAAGAATGTCCGGTCTTCGTACACCACACGTAATCTGGCAGGGAAGAGCATGGCATACTTCAGATCCCTCTCCCGAAGGCGCCTCTTCACCCCCAGAAAGCCCTGTCTCTGCCTCTGCACCTGCTGGGTGAAATCAGGATAGAAATTCACCGACGCGTTCTGGAAGGGGACCGGGCCCGTTACCCTCGATGCTTGCAGGATAGCGTCCCGATCTCGAAAATGAAAGAGCCGGGCGACGATTGGCCTCGGCGGGGCTCCCACCCTAGGCTTCCCACCCGGCACTCTGTGGGCCCTTTTGACCGCGAAGAACTTCCCAAGACCCTTAGGCTGCAGGTGGTTAAGCACCAAATCCTCCACGAGCAGGTCAACCGAAGCCTCATCCGAGGACTCCGGGACCCCGATAACGCGCACGTTGTTGCGCCTGGCCCGGCTCTCAAAGTCCTCCAGCCGACGGGCGGCGAGATCACTCTCGGTCCTCAGCTTACGAACCTCGGTCTGCAGTTCCGAAACCTCATCGGCGAGGCCCGTGGTCTTGAGGTCCAGGGTTTTAACCCGTTCGTTGGTTTTGCCCAAATCTGCGCAGATCAGGTTAACGTCCACCAAGATGGTATCCACTTTATGCGCCAGGGCATCAAATTGTCTCCCAATCGAGGTCTGCATCCCCTCGAGCGCCCCATGACATCCTGCAGCGAGAGCTCCGGGGCCAAGGGCGAGACCTCCTTCTGGGTATCCGGCGACTGGCTCGACCCACTCGGTGACCCCTTTTGCAGAGCATAGCGGTCCATATTATTAGCTTGAGAATAGGCTCCCCGCCTGGTAGACTTAGGCTTCAGCCGATCCACCTCTGCTTTGCCCGACATGGTTGGCACCAAGCAGTTCGGTTCCGATAAGACGGCCCCCTCTCAGCAAGAGGAATCAGGAGTGATCAGGTCTGCAGTGGGCCGCCAGAGTAGCATGTAGAGCGTCCAAAGGAGAATAAAGCCACCAAGGGCTCTCCAGGGGCAGGGCAGACAAAGGGAGAGAAAGTGAAAGTGAAAGGACAGGGACCTCCATCCGACAGTTCACACCTCGCCCGGCCGCTGTTGTTCAACTAGAGGTCGGGCATCCTGCCAACTCCAGCCCCTGGCATCCCTCGGAGATAGGCCGCAATCTTCCGCCATGCATAACTCCGGTTCCCGGTGGGCGATCCGACCTCGGGTAGCATCAATCGCCTCCCTGACAAGTCATCTACACGATGCCATGCATGCAGACAGGATTAGAGACAGGATAGTCGGCGGAGGGTGCGAGGGTCTCGGGAGCTCAGAGCTCACGCGGCCATCTTGGTCAAGCGCTAGGCTCCTCCCCTCAGGATAGTTTTGTTGATTCGTTAGAACTGGGTCAGACTATTTTGTGTTCAGCAGGGCTACAGGCTCGGCATTTAAAAAAAAAAAATTTTTGTATCATATGCCAGCAAGGATAGCACAGTGGGGGAATTAGATGTCCTCGATGCGATAGCTCTGAAGCTGACTTAATCCACATGTTTTCGACCTGCCCCCGGCTGGCAAATTTAATAGGAGCAATTGAAAAATTTCTTGATCAAACATTGAACATACAAATATCATTAGATCCTGCCCTAATGCTTTTGGAGATCCAAATTAAGGGAGAACCAAATTCATGTTATCATTTTCTGTTTCTCTCTATGGCTGCTTTAGGTATTATTGTTGCCTTTGCTTGGTTGGATCAATTTGTCCCAACTTTTCAGCAATGGCTTGCTAAATTGTTAGCTGTGTATAATTTGGAGAAAGGGATTTACGAGAGAAAGGGCAGGAAAGGGAAAAAAACTTGGCAGACGTATTTGGGAACCTATATATAGATGAAAGGAGGCTGTGAATGACAGTAGATCTTGATTTGATTTAGCTATTATTGTGACGTATTATTTGAATAAGGATTTTTTATTTTTTATTCACAAGGATGAATTGTAGCTCTATCGATTTTTGAATGTATTGGACATCATGAATTTGTTTTATATCCTGATTGATAATTTGATCCTTGAGTAATAATTGTATGTTTATTATGGTGCTGTATCTTTTTTGAAAAATAAAACAAAAAAAACAAAAATCCCACACCAATTTAGAAGAATAGAGCAAATTGTGATCAATTATTTAACACCAGATCAACAAAACTCCAATTAGGAAACCAGGACTTTTTGAAATATTTAGGTAAAAGTAGTGCTTAAATGTACAAAGCGCCAAATGTGGTTGTCTAGTGGCAGTGGACTTGTTCCAAGTCACAAAGTCAGGCTGACCACAATGGGATGCAGGCCAAACACAGGACTGAGTTCAGTCCTCTGTTAAAAGTACCTTGTGTCCTGCGCGGGGGTTGAGGGGTCGTCAACCAGATCTGCCATGCCAGGTTCTGCATCAAGACGTGTTTGTGCTGAGTCAAGATCTATGGAACGGTCAACAGGAGATTTCAAGGAGATTTCAAGGACTTGTGTCAAGAGGCATTAGTGCTGATTTGAGGTGCTTCGAGCTGGGCAAGTTGTTAACGTCAAGGTGGGTTGTGCTGGGTCGGTGATGACAAAGCCATCAATTAGCATCGATGCATGGTTAGTGTTGATATGTGTCTAGATGTGTCGAGCTGGGTTGTTCTTACTAGGGTGCCAAACTGGCACTGTTATGTGTGTCCTGCATTGAGAAGCCTTGGGTTGCGCCGGCACAGAGGAGCCTGTTATCTCCCTGTAGCTCAGAACTGGAGTCCAGCTAACTGATCTTCAGAGACGCTCTGGGGTCATGGGTTCAGGTTTGTAGATTCAGTGCTTCTTCCTCAGACAGCAGGGCAGCAGAGCAATTCTTCTTGCAGCAGGGCAGCAGAGTAGTAAAGCAGCCAGGCAGCCCGACTTACAGCAGAGTAGCAGTGCAGTAGAGCAGTCCTTCTTCTTGAATATTCCACAGGTCCAAAAGTGATCTGAAGTGTTGGGTCAGAGACTCCAATATTTATATCAGGTGCCAGGTTTGAAGTAGGAGAAGCTTCTGGAGTTTCCCCCTACTGAGGTGTCTGGAATTTCCCAGTCTTTCTGGGGGTACAGTGGGTTATAGGGAAGCCCTTTGTGTGTGAGCTGAGCCAGTGCCTTTGTAGTGCAAGTGTAGTAGGTGGTAGCTCCACCCCCTATCAAATCAGATGGCCCATCTTGCCAACACTGACCGGCCTTTTTGACTCTGTCTAGGAGAAATACACAAAGACCAACTGCCAACTTCATCTAATCATGTTACCCCTTGAAACAAGCGGCAGGCATCAAATGGTTAATACAAGAAAAATCAGCTTTCTAAAAGTGGAATTTTCAGAATTGTGACTTGAAATTTGACTTTACCATCAAAGGGCGTTTAAAATTAGAATTCCTCAGACACCAAACATGACTTTCCTACTTGCTCCCAATCCAATATTATTACTTATTAAATGTAATAAGGTAACCCAATGATATCTTATCGGAGAGGTAGGCCCCACAGTAGTGAACAATTGATTTAGGAGTTTTTCACTACCAGGGCATACAAAACTTAAAAGTACATGTTCAACGTTTTAAATACAAAGCACCCTGCCCTATGGGCAGTTTAGGGCCTCTCCTAGGGGTAAATGCATAAATAAGGGAGGCTTAGGCCTGGCAAATGTTTTATTTTTCCAGGCTAAATGGGAATTTGTAACTGCACACATAGGTTGCAATGACAGGCTCGGGACTTCTTTTAAAGGGCTACTTGAGAGGGTGGCACAATCAGTGATGCAGGCTCACTAGTAGCATTTAAGTTACAGACCCTGGTTAGGTGTAGTACCCCTTAATCATGGATTTACAAGTAAATTAATAGTGCCATTTGGCTGTAAGCCCATTTCACCATGTTAAAGGAGCGTGTCAGACTATAGGACCCTGCATCAAGGAGTACCTTAAGAGACAGCACTTAGCCCAACTTTTTTATTATTTAGATACACCAATGGTAAAATTGTATAATTTATTTGGCCTGTAGTGCATGAATTAGGCTGATGACACTTCGCTAATTATCACAATGGAGAATTCGGGCACTAACCCTTTGAAATCCTTCCATCATTGTATGACAGCTCTTTCAGGTTGGCTACAACATAACTTCCTCAAGTTCAACTCAGATAAAACAGATGATATGGCTACAACAACTAACACTCCTAGTCTGCTAACATCAGACGTCTGGGCTGCGTCTTGGTCTGTTCATCTTACCCCTGCTAAAGTGATGCAAAATCTGGAAGTGTATTTGTCTTTAGCTGGACAGGTCAAATTTGCGGACTCCTCCTCTATCTTTCTGCCTAGGGTTTTTAAGAAAATTCTGAGTAGTGGCACAGACGACCATACTAAGTTACCTGGAGTACAGCAGTTCCTTCTATATAAGGACGGACAGGGGAAAAATAAGAAACTTGGAGAAGATACAAAGTGCAGCTGCCAGAATGGCATTGGTACTTCCACATTTTTCCTCTTCTTACTAGCTCCCAGTGGAGAAAAGTGTTGTCCAGGACATTATACCATTTCTTTTATAACAAAAATGTCATATTTACTTCTGACCATGCTGCCGACGCTCCTCTGAGATTTGACTGATTATCCTCCCAAAAACCTTGCATAGTTGCTCAGGTGGCAAAGCTTTTTCGGTTAGAGTAGTCAAACTCTGGAATTAGCTTTCTGTTACCCTGTGGAAGATTCCTTCCTTGCTCCACTTTAGAATGTCCTTAAAGACACAGCTTTTCAGGAACTATGATTTTCTTGTCAGCCCTGGCTGGCCCGGTTGCCTTTATTTTGTACTCCCATGTAAATATGTCAGTTTTCTATGTTAGCGCCAGGACACCCTTTGGGTAATTGTTGTGCTCAATAAATAGGTTAACGTAAGATAACATTTATCCACATTTATTTTTTATGTATACACCTGCACATCTAGCTACAAAGTCATTCATTTCTTCTTTTCACCTATGTACCATTTACAAACCCATCTTCCAATTCGGTCTCTACCCTTTATGCACTAATTCATCAATTTACCAATCCCATCTACCTATTTCCACTCCTGTACATATTGAGCATCTAACTGTTCTTTTACCCTTCTCTCACTCATCATCAAACTGCTCGCACATTCTTCCATTTCTACCTGTTTAGCACCAACTTACTAATGTTCTCATCATCTATATATGTAGACACCTACTTACTTATCCATTAACATATCCCAATCATTCATTCAGACATTCATCCACCTAAGCATCCATTATCAACCTACTCACTCATTCATCCATCTACTCACACACCCATTCACCAACATCCACATTCATCCACCGTCTCATTCGCCATCCACATACTCAGAAACATCCACAACATATCCACCATGCACCTATTCATGAACAGTTTACATTTTAACTCAGTATAAAGGGAGATTCCCAGGCAGACCAATTAATACACTAACATGTGACTTGAAGCCCATATGTTAGAACATGTACACATTCAAATTTAGCAGACAAATGAACTAAAATAGTTAAAAATGAATATTTTATTTTTATATGATTAAAAACACTGTAAAAATATTTTCATAATGGTGTATGCAAAAATTGATCAGGGAGAACAGTTATGACTCACAGCGTACAATCCTATATGTGTGGAAAAATTCCAAACTCAGCCTGACAGGTTGTTCTCGTTACTATTATGTTCTAATCAACTAAACAGAGAGACAAAGACAGAGAATTGATTTTTGTCATTATTTTGACACATCCGTTAAAATATTCAACAATGCTACTCTTTGGAACACTCAAACTATACTGTATCTCAAAGATGAAGCCGTTAGTGCGGATTATGTCCTGTAATAGCGTCGACGCGTTTCGATGGTTCTATTTATGGTCCATCTTTATCAAGACAATAATACTGTCGCTCTTGTTGTACGCACTGGTTGGTTGCCGTAGTTATTTGCTCCTGTTGACAATAAATCAGGAAGAACACATCAATTATCAAATTTTGACTTCGTTTTTATCTGTTGCGTAGCTAAATGTACGTCAAAACCCTCTAAATAGAGCCCATCTTCCTGGTTTTTAATAAATGACATAGTGGCGTCAATTTAGCCTTTATTATCAAGAGACATAACATTTTCTGTTTTTAATACACCATCTTGCTGTTATGTTCTATCAGATGGGCTTGGAGTGGACCTAATAACCTTAACCACAGGCCTAAACACCCATACTGTCCCCAACCAGACTGCAAGGTTACCTTATATCATCACGTTCTGATTCCACATGTACAAGGGAGTCGATGAGTCCTTGTCATTACGATAAATAAAAATAAAATCTACAAGGATATCGGTCAGCACATCTCCATTACCGTTCAAAGGGGGACGTCAATTATATTGGTGTTATCTATTTCTTTTATTTGTTTTGGAGGTGCCATAACCTACACATTCTTTCTAAGAGGATGTCTGGGCCCATTTGCTGTAGCCACGGCAATCCTGCTGTAAATAAGTGTCCGCACTTCCCCCAGAAAAACCAAGAATATAGCAGGTACCATATGCACCCATGAGGCATGTGTTTCAGCTAGCATAAAATTAAGTAGAATACAGTAACAAAATGAAACATTTTTGAATAAAATGGAGAAATCCTGTTCTATAACAGAATAGACATTCTCTATAAATGAAAGACTTGAGATTGATATTTATATTTTTCTAACGTTCAGGTTCAACCGAACATGCAAGCACAAAGTTGAAGAGTGCCCTTTTTATACATAAAATATACTTTTATCCGACTACTGCTTGCGCAGAAATAGGTAATAATTAGAATAATTCCAGTCTTTTATTCTAAAGCGCTATAAAGACAATACACGATAAATGAGGTTAACATGACACACCCCTTTTTTTATTTTATCCTTGTAGATTTTATTTTTATTTATCGTAATGACAAGGACTCATCGACTCCCTTGTACATGTGGAATCAGAACGTGATGATATAAGGTAACCTTGCAGTCCGGTTGGGGACAGTATGGGTGTTTAGGCCTGTGGTTAAGGTTATTAGGTCCACTCCAAGCCCATCTGATAGAACATAACAGCAAGATGGTGTATTAAAAACAGAAAATGTTATGTCTCTTGATAATAAAGGCTAAATTGACGCCACTATGTCATTTATTAAAAACCAGGAAGATGGGCTCTATTTAGAGGGTTTTGACGTACATTTAGCTACGCAACAGATAAAAACGAAGTCAAAATTTGATAATTGATGTGTTCTTCCTGATTTATTGTCAACAGGAGCAAATAACTACGGCAACCAACCAGTGCGTACAACAAGAGGGACAGTATTATTGTCTTGGACCATAAATAGAACCATCGAAACGCGTCGACGCTATTACAGGACATAATCCGCACTAACGGCTTCATCTTTGAGATACAGTATAGTTTGAGTGTTCCAAAGAGCAGCATTGTTGAATATTTTAACGGATGTGTCAAAATAATGACAAAAATCAATTGTCTGTCTTTGTCTCTCTGTTTAGTTGACTAGAACATAATAGTAACGAGAACAACCTGTCAGGCTGAGTTTGGAATTTTTCCACACATATAGGATTGTACGCTGTGAGTCATAACTGTTCTGCCCGATCAATTTTTGCATACACCATTATGAAAATATTTTTACAGTGTTTTTAATCATATAAAAATAAAATATTAATTTTTAACTATTTTAGTTCATTTGTCTGCTAAATTTGAATGTGTACATGTTCTAACATATGGGCTTCAAGTCACATGTTAGTGTATTAATTGGTCTGCCTGGGAATCTCCCTTTATACTTAGTATAAGTACCCTATTTCCCCTGGCTTGGCAAGGGGTCCCTCTCATTTTTACTTTTTAAACCTACATTTTAACTCAGCCACACACAAATCTATGTATTCATTCATTATCAACCTTCATGCTTGTCCATCAACTTCCCTACTCATTCACTTGCCTATTCAGTCATCCATTCACTTACACATTTACTTATTCACTTATCAGGTGTAAGAAATTGAAGTATTAGCTGAGTGGGTGGGAGCCCTCTTCAAAGAATAATCTGAGTCCTTTTGAGGGTGAACCACAAAAGTACTAAATAAACCTGTGCTTAACCCCCTGGTAGCAATTGGCACAAAGCCGCTAGGCTTAACTTAGAGGAAATATGTAAAGTATGTATGCAGTACTCAAACAGTAATAAACGGAAAAGTTGACACAAGACAAATTTCAAAGAAATTAGGAAAATAGAGAATATTGTAATAAACGTAAAAACACCAAACAGCAAAACATGACTACTTTGGTTATCTGGTCACCCTTGACCAGATCAAAGACAGTAGTCAACTCTGAACACAATGGAGTGAAAGTTGGCTACTGAGACCAGGTTCATTACGGTGGAAACAGACTCCGAAACTTTTATGGAGAAAAAGTGGTCGTTGACGACTCAGCAGCGGGCCAAGTTACAAGCTTGATCCAAAGTGAGACTAGACAAACCTGGATTGCTGATAACAGGGTCATGATGCAGTAGTCGACGTGGGTAGGAAAACATTGAGCTAACAAATCTGAAGTCCTCACCCAGGAAGGCCTTGATGTCAACTGGTTGCTACTCAGCGTCGGTCCAAATGAAGCCCTCTGCATTTGGACAAAACTAGCAAGCTTAGGCCGACCATCGATTCAACGTCATTGGCTGCGACTTTGACAGCAATCTTGATTCTCTCGAAAGAATGTTGGCAAAAAGTTTTTACGTTGGACGTCTTTCAGTTTTGGAACAGATGGAGTACACTCTAGCACCAAACAAGAGTTCAGGGATTAGGATTCAATCCAACAGAGGCCAGGAGCATGGTCCAGGGTAGGTCCAGTTGGCACTGGTCAGCTGGGCAGCTGCAGGGAAAGGCCTCTGGAAGCTTGTGGTGTCCCTGTAGCTCAAACAGGTGGTCAGCCAGTTGACCATTAGAGACAATTCCGGGATGTTGGGTTCAAGACAAGAAGTCTCAGTCTTCCTTCAGGTTCTCCAGGCAGCATGGTAGTCTTTTTTCTGATTCTTCACAAGTCCAGCAGTTTTCTCCATAAGAATGTGGAAATGACACATTATGCCCAGTGCTAACCAGTAGGGTGAATGTACCGAGGGGTGGCCCTACCCTCTTTTGCGCCAGAGTTAGTGTGTTTTACTGTAAGCTATGTCCACAGTGGCCTCTCTGCCAAAATCCAACATGGCAGAACTGTTGTTCCTCTGGTCAGAGCTCTTTGTGCACAGAAAAAGGGCAAACCCTCCTTTGTGGTTACTCCAAGCCAGTTCTGGGGCACCTCCCCATCCCACAGGGTTTGGAGCTAAGCTGACTAGCAAGACAAGAGGGAGGCTGGCCTAGGTTGATATGCCAGTGGCAGGCTTGGCACTCTTTGAAGCCCAGAAGGGGGCCGGGCACAGCACCCAGGCCATCTTGCTCAAGGAAGAAAACCACCTCTCCACACCCAAACCCTTTTTCCACTGTCTGGCAGAGATCCACATCACACCACAGGGATACTATCAGCAGTGAGGTGAGACTGGACACTGACAGAAAGACCCCTTTCTGCTTAGACAGGAAAATTACAACTTTCTAAAAGTGTCATTTTCAAGCTAGTGATATAAAATCCAAGTTGACCATTAAGTTGGAATATAAATTAATATTAAAACGAGTCAGTGACTGATTTTCTAGCTACTCCCAAACTGAAGTTAAGCATTATAAGTTGTTTTAATGCAACCCAGTGTGTTCCCATAGAAGAGCCAGTCTTACCACTGTGAGAAATGACTTTGGAGTTTTGTCACTGCCAGGGCGTATAAACCATTAAATATACATGCCCTACTCTTTAAATTCCATGCACCCATGCCCCATGGGCATTTAGGGCCTACCTTAGGGATGACTTATAAGCCTTAAAATTGAGATTTTGTTGTATTTTATTTAGAATCAAAAAGGTTTATTTTTTTCCAGGTCGAAATGCAGTTTAAAACAGCCTCCTCAGGTTGCTTTGGCAGGTCTGAAGACATGTTTTACAGTGCTAGTTTAGTGGGTGGCACAATGAGTGCTGCAACCCACTAGTAGCATTTAATTTACATGCCCTGCGTACATGTAGTACTAAGGACTTATGAGTAAATTAAATGTGCCAATTAGGTATATGCCAGTTTACCCAGGTTTAAAAGGGAGAGCACAAGCACTTTATTGCTATTTAGTAGGAGTAAATTGTGCAGAGCCCTAAGGCCAACAAAAACGGGTTAAGCGAAAGAAGGTCAAGATCTGGGGGCAGGACCACGTAAAATGTAGTCCTTTTCAACACCAGATCACTTAGTCATCTTGCAGTTTATTCAACCATCTATCAAGCCACTCACCTTCATAGTGTTGTATTCATGTACACATGCACCTACCCACTGCTCCATCAACCTAAATATTTATTTATGTATCAATACATTCACCCATCTACTTATAGTCTTGTTCATCCATCCATCCACTCATCCATCCACCTACTCTTCCACCCACTCACACATCAATTCACTAATTCTTTGATCCACTCACCCATTCATGAATTTACCACATAATCCCTCTTAACATACACTGTGAACTACCAAAAGATACTCCTACTCCTCCTCACCACAGCTGCTCATTACCATAAATATTTGTCTTCAGAGTCAAGGTTGCCATTGGTCAAGGTTTTATCACAATATTTGGTTTGCTATCCATAGTTCCTGTTTTCATGGTTTAAAAAGATCTTAATGGAATGCCTTTCACAAGCCTTCCTTTTTTAAATCTTACATTTTTGCTGGCACACTTTGGGGGGATAATGATCATTTTTCCAATTAGCAAATTTAGGAGTAGTTGTTTTGCATCGCACTTGTTGATGTAAGCCTTTGACCATGAGTGACAATAATTAGCATAAATTAGAGCAGAGTGCTACTTGGACAAAGGCACAATGTATAACCATATTTATGCTTTCAGGGATATGCTACATTGCATTTGGTTTTTTTTTTTATATATTTATTTATAACGTTTTATTTAGCGCAAACTTGACCCTAGAAGTGGGTACATCAGTGAACATTTTAGATGAGATCTCCAGAACTGGATACAACATTCAAGGTAAAGCAAGTAAAGCATGCAGAAATGAATGGAATATTCCAGAAGAGGCTTCCAGGGTGGAAAACAGTATGCCTGCAGTGGCCTCTAAACTAGCTGTATAATCAATGCTCCATGTGTGGTATTGAACAAGACTTCAACTGGTTAGCCCTTAACAAAATTTGGCAGGGAAAACTTTTTTGTATGCTTGCAAAATGTGGTGTAAATCCCAAATACTTACAACACTTTTGCGCCGCTGTTGCGTCACTTTTTGTGATGCAGCGTAAACAATGTGCCACATTATTCCTGCGTCAGGTGTAATGTTTGCAGAGTGGGCGTTCCCATGCAACAAAGCCTCGTAGGAGTGGCGCAGTGAATCAGATTTGACTGCGCCACTTCTAGGACACCACTGCGTCAAAACCTTACGCCTGCCTCGTAGCATGCGTGAGGGTGATACAGTGCTATGTGTGTGGGCCTGCCTCATGCATTGCTGGAGTTGCGTCATGCTTGCAACACAACTCCAGCAATGCGTGATTTTTGCACCGACAGATACATCAGGATCCCTGACGCATCTGTCGTTCCTTTTGACATGGAGCGCTGCACAGTAAATACAGCGCATGCATCGTGTCTCAAGGAGGGCGCAGTGAAAACTGTTGCATCACTGTTTTGATGCAGCGATGCAACAGTTTTCATAAATAAGCCCCTGAGTTTGATGTATTTTGTATATGTTTTTATTTTTGTGTAATTTTCACCTACGATAGCCTGGTTCAAGCATAACACATCACGAGGAAACTGTTAAACTGGATGTGCGCTATGACTTTGTGACCTGCAGTTTCAACGTTCGCCACAAGACTTTAGAAATGCTTTCTGGGGAATAGGTTCAACAGGTATTTCACATGATTGTTGTACTCCAGACGATATCTCACATACAATTCTTATGAAAAATACTGCCCGAGGTATTTCGTACAATGCATTACTTTTTTTGAACATTACTCGGATTAAGTGTGGAAAAAAATCTCAAATTTCACCCACCCTTAGACATAATCAATACTCCACATTGAAAACACTACACCAGGTGTGGCAACGAAAAGTAGAAGCAATGCTTCAGGGGAAGCAGTGAGATCTAGATAGTGTTCCAGATAAACCTTTAAAACTTGGACACAGAAATGCAGGTAGGCCATAGCAGTGTTTTACACTGTATAATTGTGATACAACCTTCTTCTAATATTGCTTTTATTATCTATCTGTAAACCAGCATTTCCCTTACTGCTCCCCCCAAAGGCTTTCCATATTGTCTATCAACCCTGGGATGAACCAAAACTCAAAATTGATCGAGAGATGTGTGTGTCTTCTCTAAACTTCTGTGTGATGATCCTGGCAGACAGAACCGGATTGTCATGACGGTGGTAAAAAAAATTAATCTTTAATCACATTGGAGGCGCTGTAATAAGCATACATATCCAGCACAAAAGTCAGGATAGTGAAAATAATTTCTGACATAATTACATTAATGTAATCTAGTTACAGTTCCTACAAAATTGTAAAGAATTGTTCCTTTGAAAAATAAGCTTTATAATAGTTTAATTTGTTCTGGGGTCAACAGTATCACATTCGCTAAAATATTTTTTACTTGTGTTCCAACAAAAAAAAAAAAGAGCTTTTTTGAGGTTACCCATAATGCCAGATTACATTTCTCTTTACAAAACACAAGACATTGCCTCCTTGATGTTGAAATTAATCTAAAATGAATCTGACAGTTCAATACAAGCCTCAGAAGCCAGTGAGGTATCAGTTTCCTGTGGAGAAAATTTTTAGCTTACACTGTAATAACAAAAAAATGACAATATTATGTAGTGCCCAATTAACATTTTTGTGCTGTTAAGTCGTACTTGACTGTTCTACAAAACCATTGTTGCTTCATTTAAATTCCACCTACTGATACACAGATTGTGGAGTTCATATTTTCATACTGTAAAATAGTTTTATGATGTGTAAAATCTGACATTAGGGACATGTTTTCACCGTACTGAATTTAGGGTTGGAAGGAACACGAGGCCAATGAAACAGAAGTTGATTAGCTCCAATTTTTCTTTATTTTTTGACTGGACAAACACTGGTAATATTTTCTTCTACGTTACTGCATTTTTCAATCCTCATACACAGCTTTTTGGTTCCCAACAGCAAACAATTGACTTTGACATTAGATCATTGTAAGCAGGTGATCTTTGATGTTTGCTTTTCCCTGCACTTTATGAGGCAGTACATGTTCCAAGGATTACTCAGGAATTTGTGTCTCTTTATGGCGCCTTTGTCTTTGTCCGTGGCTGTTTCTTTTTCAAAGATGAAATCAGGATGGTGTTTTGGTGTCAGGATACAACCCTTGCAAATGACTGAACATGACCCCAGTGGAAAAATAAAATGTATTTGCTCACCTGCAATAATACTTCTGACGTGTCAGCAGCTGAAGGGCATGTCAACCTACACCATACATTATGGGATGGGCATTAAATTCACATGGAGAGTCCAGAACAGAGCCTCGCAAATATTTGTGAGCCGCAATAGCCTTTTCCATTGTCACCCTGAGGGATCCTTAAAACAATATTGTTTCGTTTGACACAAATATTGTGTCAAAAATGTTAGTAACCAAAATATTGTGTCCCTATCCCATAATGGTAAATACCAAAATATCGGCAATAATATTTTTGACACTAATATTGGAAAAAAGATATAAACATATCGATTTTTCACTATAAATAGAGTTTAAAGTAATGAATGTTAAATATTTAATATATAAATGTAGCATAATGTCTATTAAATTAATTCCACAAATATTAAACCCTAGGGGACTTATTACGAAGTAGGTCGAACGTGTTGCGGAATGGAACGGTCCAACCATAGGTCGGCGGTTCCGCTCGCAGAATCTGGAAACATCCAGTTTTCAATTGTGGCTTGTGCGGCGGGGTACGGGGTAAAAGGTATGCAGCACAAGCTGCAATTGTAAAATGGGTGTTATTAAACATCCCCGCAACATTCGGCAGGCACCATGGGGTGTCTGCCACATGGCGCAGGGATGAGTAGTGGGGCACCATAGGTGCCCCCCAGGCCCGATAGAGGAGGGCAAAGGGGACCTGCTAGGGGCCCACAAAGTCCCTTTCCATCTGACTTTTCATGGCAGGCAGACCACCATGTTAGGGCAGGTGGGAAGCGACATAATCCCGACAGACGAGCCGAGGATGGCTCTGGTGTCATGGGATTATGGGTCCTTCCGATGCTCCGATGGGCTTCGTCAGCCTGTTGGAGTGCAGCAGAATCCTCCCACGGGTTTCCCTCCAACCACCGTCATTATAGTATGGTGGTTGAAGAGAAATCATCGATGGCAGGCGGAAAGCCTCCAACCAGCTGTCGGATTGCTTTCTGTCCGACATCAAAATCGGGCCCCTTATATGAATATATAATTATATAAACACACAAACACTTATATATTAATGTATGTGTTTGTGTTTATATAAATGTATATATTCAACATAATTACTAAAAAAAAAATTCTTTTACATTCTTTTCATTTTCAAAATATTTAAAATGTATTACTGTGAAAATAAAAGTCCAATTTCATCAGTTCTGATAAATATTATCCCAAAATGGGGGCCAGTGGGGCCACACATACAGAAAGGAAACCAGCTCAGGCAAATGAGATGAGATGCAAAGTGTGATGAAAAAAATATTACACAGTAGTTTAATGGCAGAGTTCAATCAACCACCGAAGATATTGCTACTTAGAGAAGGAAATTGAGTGGTGCAATAAATCGAACATTTGCAACGTACTATTATGTTTTTTAAAGAATTTTTGCAGCACCTTATTCATTGACTATCCTTAGGTTCCTTAGTATAATTACGCTTTATGATTCTAATTTAAATAATGGAGCATTAAGATAGTGGCTAAAATTGATGGGCCCCAATCTGTGCAGCTGCTACATGCCCCTGTGTCAGGAGTGACCCCTCCAGCTAGTTCTGGGTTTTTTGTATACTGGGATTATTGAGACCATTATTTTTATTCTTTAAATACCTGAATGCATTGTGTGGTTGATTAAAGGTTGCACATTACATTAGTTATCTTGGAAGCTATGGATCTATCTTTATGTGTGTGTAATGTGCTCTCCATAACTGGATAAAAAACGTTCTATGAAACTACTATATAAACAAAAAGAGAACATAGCTTAAATCCCTCACAGTTTATTTTTCATGTAACAGAGGGGACAAGGCAAGGAGCTCTCAGCCTGATGTGATGAGCAGGCCTGTTTTTTTTAACAATTTTAATCACTGACAAACAATGGCCTTTCAGAATGGTTTTCCACACTTGCACCACTACAGATGAGAATTTGAAAACAGGATAGATTTCTCAAGGCAAAGTCAAAACAAGTAATGCAAACTGGCATAAAGTCTTGATAAACCATTTACTATGTAGCGCAAATCATGATTTCTGCTCAAAAGTAACCCTAAAGTAATGCTAGTATCTATTTGCCCTACTTTGCTTCAAGGGGGCATCCCATGAGTGGTACACAACATTGCTGTGCATCCACCCATGGATGTTGATAAAAACATCTACCTGATAATAATGGCAGATTGAGCTTTGTGTCAAAGAATGTGCCTCCTCTCGGGAGGCTCGAAGTTGGAGAAACATTTTCTTTCCTCTAATCCTTTCCAGTACCTCTTTTCTCTTTAAAGTTCAGCTTGCTTCCTACTCTCCTTCCAACTCTCTCTATATTTCTCTCTGCTTCACTACTCTCTTTACCTGACCTATCTTTCTATACCCCTTCTAATTTTACTCCTCTCTCAACCTCACCACTATATATCTCTAAATCTCTATTGTATTGCATGTCTTTCTACCTCAACACTCAGTGTATCCACCCCTCTCTACTTTTCATTTTCTCTATCTCAACCTCTATACATTTCGATTCCTTAGATCAAAACCTCACCTTTCTCTCTACTTCTTTATCTAGCTACTGTTTCCTCTTACTACCTCTCAGTATCTTTGTTTATAACTGCCTCGTCTAACTCTCTACCTCATCTCTGCTCCACCTCTACTCTCTCACTACTTCACTTCTCTCAATATTCTGCTCTGTTTACTTCTCTGGACTTATCCTGTCTCCGGCAACCTCCCATTTCTCTTGCTCAGAAGAGTTGGGATCAATGTATAGAAAAAGCTACATATAGAAAAAGGAGAGGAGGGTCCAAGACAGGAGAAGCTACTTAAAAATCAGATTTAACTCAGTGGAATGGTATAAAACCTCAGAACAGTGCTTTGAATTTCTCTAGTGCAACAAAATGCCTGCTGTGAAGTGGAGTTTATTTGTGATTGTAAGTATCTGGCAAATAAAAGTAGTATTATTAGTGCTGTGTGGTCTTCTTACAACAAATGCGGCAACCATCAAACCACCCACATCATACATTTCCTACAACAGTAGGGATATGATGGTCAGACTCTAAATTCCATGTAAATAATTATAGGAAGAGAAAAGGTCTAGATCCAGAAGCAACAAAGAAAAACATTGTCCAATTCCTTTACAAACTTTCTTTTGATACTACTTTGCTGATGGATGGCGGGAGCATGATCTTTCTGTTGTTCAAGTGTGCCCTTGTTTATTATAGTTTCATATATAATTCAATATGGCTTCACATCACAATGGCTTGAATTAAGGAAAATGAGGTATAAATTCAAAGCTTTTCCTAATAGAGGGCCCCAAAAATATGTTGCGTAGGCCCCACAAATCCTTAAGATATTCTTGGTGGGGAAACAGTGGCAATGATAGATTGACAATTGTTGTCCTTTGCAATCCAAAGAGCATAATGTAGAATCAGAAGTTTAGTGTGATCAGAAGGAGAAGGTCTAATATGTTGTTGTTCGGCCTTTTGCTGGGCAAAGTACAAGGAAGAAAATGGAGGAGTGAACCAACCAGGTTTGGCGCATTTTACACTTTAGTGTAGATGACTGAAGAGAATCCAATAAGAGCCAACCACATAGTAAGGCATTTTGTGGCATGATTAATGTACCCTGTTTGCCCAAGGGAATTACTTTTATGGAAACTGTTCTATTTTTTTTTACATGAAATGCAGGTTTTTACATGTCATATTTGCAGACACATTTCATTAACGTGGTTCTACATTCATAACATTTGTAAATCTTCTTGAGCTTATGTATTACTAATAATAACCACGATTGAAAAGCTGGTGCACGTTGATGTATTAAGATGCAAATAAAAAAGAACCTAAAAAGAAATACAAAATACTAACAGAATCAAATAAAAACCTCCAAACCACCTAAGAAGAATTCTTTGTACACCCATAACAGCAAAAACACAACTTTTGTAACATAGAGCCTGATTCACAAAGCTAAACTTACACTTTTGTAGAAGTTTACTAATTTCCAGTATTCGCAAACCACATGCGGAGTTTTATGACTCAGCACTCCCTATACTTATGTGTGCAGAGATCTCTTCATCTGGATACTCTGCAGTCCCAGGGGAGAAGTCCTCACACTTAAGTAGAGGGAGTGCAGAGTCGTAAAACTCTGCAGGTAGTTTGTGAAAAGATTTTTCCAGTACATTTTGTAGTGCCACAAAGTGCAGTTTTTGAATAAGGCCCGAGGTATCATATCTCAAAATAGCTTGCTGCTCCACCAAAAGATTTGTTCTAGAGTATTTTCATGAAAGCTGAAAGCCCTGATTTGTCTTTCAATTGTTCCTAATTTTACATTTTAAAAACAGGCAATATGAAGTGAGATAACTAATGACTAGTCTTAGTCCACGTATGTGGAAAAGGAATGCTGGACATGACTGGCGCAGCAGTAATAATGATTTTTAGCCATTTAAAATATATGATGGCATAAATGACTAACCACATGCACTTCCTCTATCTATGATATATGGACAGGGCCGACTTTAGAGCTGGTGGAGCCCAGTGCGACAATGTTAGTTGGCGCGCCCCCCATGACCACTCCACCATGGATTCCCTCACTCGCACCCTTGAACGGTGACAAAGTCTCCATAACCATTCTCTCTCAGATGCATTGAATTAGTCATAGAGCGGCACTATACCAGTAAAGGATGTCAGAGCACTTTGCACCGGACACACATTACACATAGACAATCCAACATAGGTGTGTAAATTAGCTTACAGGAAATGTTACATAAGCCAAAGGACTAAAAGTGTAGGAGTCACATGTTATCCATACTGGTAAGCCGTATAGTTTAGGAGTGCTTGGTGTGGAGAAGCACAAACTCAGATTTGAAAAAGAAACAGCATAGTTGGGAGTTTTCTTTAATAATAAGAATCGATTTCTACCCAAAGTAACCCTTTTCCCAACATTAATCTATGCTCTAATGTTTACTTTGCAGTGTGTATGCAGCTCTATTATAACAGTTACTACCTCACTGTTTCATATTAGCACTTTAAGTTATAAATTGCAAGTAACAAAATGATGTCTCTTTTAAAATCAGTAACCTGCTGATCTGTTTACATTATATGCACTCTGTAATCTACATGGTACGCGTTCTTTGCAGCAGGCATATGAACCCTCTGCACTACCATCACATAAGTCAAAACATCCACTATACAAAACTCCAATTAATCACAGGCGTTAACTTGACATTTTTATGAGGCCTGGTAATTGCCGGAGGAAAGGAATGCAGCAGCAGGTGGTTTAAAAACAAAATAAACTTGCAAACACGGCGCCCCCAGGAAGCCAGCACCTGGTGCGGTGGCACTGGTAGCACCGCCCTAGAGCCGGCCCTGTATATGGACATTTTACCTCCCTGGCAAAAACCCTGCCCACACTCATTTCCCCACACACAACTGCAGTGCTGTTTAATTAGTTGCTGCAGTGTAGATGGTAAAATGTCTGTCGGAAAAATGAACGCGACACCAGGTCCGCATACCTCTGTCTATTCGCATTAGAGACCCCAGATATACAAAACAGAAGGGCAGCTGTGATGGCAAGTGCAGGAAAGGGTCACTGGGTTGGAAGAGGTGTTTGATCTGTGATTCCATTCAGGCTGTTAAGCTCCAGACAGCGTGGGAATGTGATATTTTGAGGGGGGTAAAGTGGGGTGAGTGAGAGTTGCTGTAGTCAGTAGATATTGTAAGCATGGAATCAGTGTTACCATCACTAGGCAATGTAGAGTCTTTAAGAGCCCTTAGGCTATCAAACAATGTGACAAAGTTTCAGAAATTGATATGCAAGGATTGTATCATGACCTTTACATTTTCATCCATGCTGATGTGCAGCACACATTTCAGGTAACGTTAACCCGAGGCAGAAAGTTGTTTTCCTATAAGTGATTTCTGTACTCTTTATTAATAAGAAGAACAGGCATGTTGCCTGGACCCAGGAGGCTATTCCCGTCTTGGCTAATTTTTTAAGTATCTCAGTCTGGTATATGTTCAGTAGGGTTTCGGGGCTGGTCACAATGTTACTGTGATTGTGGTGTTGCAGGGCAGGTTTAGATCAACCAGCGGTGAATAGGATCTCTGAGGTTTACTTACGTGCAGCTTGGAGACTTATCCTATATAAACCTATTGTTATTCTAGGTTTTATGGCAATGTAGTATTGACATGAAAATTGTTTAGTTGCAATATTATCCATGGTGCACCATCAGCAGGAGTGTGGAAACAATTTTAGAAGCACAACTCACATTTTGGTGCAAGGCAGTGCAGCACAGCATGGGGAAAGCACAGTGCAGAGCCATATATACTACATCTCTCCCACTGCTGGTGCCATTACCTGTGCTGGAGCACAAATAGGATGCCTTGCCTGACACACAGGCTCACAACATGGCATAGAGGTGAAGGCACACTGTCCCGAAAACAATTTATGCTGGAGGCATACTCTTTGAGTGCAAATTCAAATGTATACTTACTATTCGTTTATTTCTGATGGTATTTATATAGCACTGACTTCACTGCATGTGTAGAAGTGCACTTCATACAAAACAGCATATTTTATAGAACTAGCTAATAACACAGCAAAGTTCAGATAGGATTCAAGAGGTGTAGTAGTGATTAATACATAACAGCAAGGAAAACTGAACAAATATGTTCTAATTAGTATATAGTATTATGGTTGGGACCATTAATTATATGGTTTAAAGTGAAGTCTAGCTGAGATCTTAGAGACTAAGGGATTGCTAGGAAGTTTGGATTATGCCTAAATTCTTCAGGTAAACTGTTCGTCATTTTGGGACCTTGACACAAGAAAGCTTATTTTTGTCATGAATATTATGTTTTGTTTCTTTAGGGATTGCTCTTTTTTTAGTTACATATGCTAGTCAATAAATCAAAAGTGAATATCTGTGATTAATAGAATGCACATTTAGCTTAATGCTGTTTTGTGCTACATTATCTGAAATGTGAGGATGAGGTTTGTGTGAATATATTTGCAGTATTTAATCGAGACAATGACTGTTCTATTTTACATTATGTTATTAATTCCTGAAGAGTTGATAACTATGGGTGTGATTAGGATGGCGGCCGGACCCTATCGGACAGCGGGACCGCCCGACTTGCTGTTGGCTGTCCAGTCAGTGAGATTACAATGCAACCATCTCCAAGGCGGTCGCACTGTCTATCTTTTGTATTGCGGCGGGTGCTGCGTGCTGCCGCACACGCCGCAGTACAAAAAATACACAGGAAACATATCCCTGTACTACGTGGCAGGCACCATGCAGTGCCTTCCACATGGTGCAGGGATATGTAGGGGGCACCATTGGTGCCCCCAACACCCACTTACAAGGACCATGGGGTAAGGGGGACCCGCTACGCGCTCCTAATGTCCCTTTCTGCCAGCCTTTTCATGGCGGGTAGACCGCTATGAAACAGCTGGCAGGGAAGGACATCATAATCCCTACGGTGGTGACTGACAGGCACGGCCACCATTGTAGGGATTATGTCTGCCTCCGACTGACCGATAGGCTCCTTGAGCCCGTTGAATGCATGGCGGTCGGGCTTTCCGACTGCCATCCTTCCACCCGCCATTAATATATAGTGGAGAACAAGAGACAAGGGAGACCCTACTCACACGGAATCAGGGTAATCTAAGTATGAACAGAACCAATGGTTCCTGTGGAATAATATAACAATCTTTGATAGTATTTGTGTGCGCAATCCAATAAAGTGGGGTAAGTTGATATCGAAAGGAGAAGAAAACATATACACCTCTATTTCTGCTTATAACAATCGTTATTTTTGTATGAAAAAATACACCGTTTTTACAAAAACAGAGCAATGGTGCGTAGTGTCCCCAGTGAACATGGAACCTAAAACATTGGTTACATATTTGTGACATAGACACTTTTGTTTCCAATAATTTGTAAAGTCGACCATCTTAAATAATAAGAAATGGGAGCAGCGTCCTTATAAAATAGTAAGCGCTGGTTATTGGTTCGCTTTAGTTTTTGTCGACGGCGTTTCAACCCTATGTGCAATGAAGGGTCTCTTCAGGACCTAGAGATGTAGGGGCCTCTGAGGGAATGGTTGTGCAGCAGCGTGATGAACGTGTACCACAAGGAAGTGAGAAGGAAAAAGGATTACTTACATGGGACCCAGCCGGGCATCCAATGTGAGGGGAGGGAGGCTGACAACAAGAATATTGGCACTGAGTGATGAATCTGGAAATGGGTTACTGGAGTACTTCATGGGAGCACATTGATTCGACCAGTGTAGACAGACAGACGTGGATCTACACGTGCGCGTGGAGACTGCACGTGCTTATTGTCTCAGTGAGTGTCGTTCAATAGAAAAACGAATCGTCAAGACGGATTGACTGAATCCTTTGGAATACTGATTAACCGCAGGTCGTAGCGACCGCACTTCCTGTGTCATTAATCTCGTTCCTGAGAAAAATAAGGATTGCACGGATCGTTGTGCTCCCATTAAGTACTCTTTTTCTGAACCCATTTTTGTTGGCTTTTAGGATTCTGTGCACGCTACCACTGCTAAGTGTGCTAAAGTGCTTGTGCTATTGCTCCCTAAAGCATGATAAAAGTGACTTACACCCAATTGTCACATTTAATTTGTTTATGATCACCTAGTAATGTGGCACTACATGTTCTGAGGGTCTATAAAAGAAATGCTTCTAGTGGGCCTGCAGCACTTATTGTGCCACCCACTTAAGTTGCTCTTTTAACCATGTCTCAGGCCTACCACTCAAGCCTGCATGCAGTTTTAAACTGCCAGTTCAACTTAACAAAAAAAATCATTTTTCCAATTCTAGACCTCCCTTTTCAATACATATAAGTAACCACTAGGGCAGGCCTTAAACAGCCCAATGTGCATGGTGTATTGCATGTAAAAAGTTGGACTTGTCATTTTAGTTTTAAATGTCCTGGTAGTGAAAAACTCACAAATGTGTTTTTCACTACTGTGATGCCTACCTCTCCCATTGGATAATATTGGATTACCTTATTACATTTAATGAGTGATTACCTTTGTTTGGGAACCGTTAGAAGGTTTCATGTTTCCTCTCTACTGAGTTCTAATTAGGAAACCCTCTTTGATGGTAAAGTCGGATTATAAATCACAGTTCTGAAAGCACCACTTTTAGAAAGTTGGCATTTCCTTGTTCTAACCTTTTGGTGCCTGTAGCCTGTATCCTGGATTTTATGACTAGGTGTAAATGGCAGTTGGGCTTTATGGATACCTAAAAGACAGTATCACAAAGAGGGACTGTGTGTTGACAGGATGGGTCATCCCAACCTGGTGGGAGGGCCAGAGCTGTCACCTACCACACCTGCAGTTCAAAGGAGCTTCCTAAGCACACACACAAAGAACTTCAGACTAGCCTTTTGTGACTTCAGCCATTCTGTGACCACGGCTGGGGAAGGAAGGAAATTCCAGAACCAGATGTGGGGGAAAGTCTAGAAGTTTCTTCCACGTTAAAGCTGGCATCAGGTATAAATAGTGGAGCCTCAGACCAACTCTTTGGAACCCTCCTGGACCTGTGAATACTACAGAAGAAGGACTGTTCGGTTGTGAGAGGACTACTGTGCTGCTTGAGGTCTGCCCTGCTCTCTGAGAAGGACTACTGGACCTGCTCCTTTCATCCCTTACAGAGTGACTCCAAGGGTCAGGTGGCTGACCTTAAAAAGATTCAGAGGCTTCCCTGCAACTGCCCAGCTGACCTTCTGCATTGGATCTGCCTGGACCTGCAACAGGACCTGCCTGAGCCCTTCTGGCCTCTGCTGGAGTGAGTTCCTGATCCCCAAGAGGTGCCTGAGCAGGTCCTGGACCCTTGGCTGGCATCGGTTGAGCTTGCCCTATGAAGAAAAGGAGAAATCCTCAGGTTTTGGGCTCCTCATGACCACAAATGGGCCTGTTCATGCTAAACCTACATGAAGCTCCAGTGGACCCGGTTTTTCCTGCTACAGCAACCATAAGCAAGGATCAGCAACGCAAGCCTTCTGTTAATCCCCAAACAGCATCAACAGGCCGTGGTGACTGCCATTGTGAAGCAACAAAAACGACAGGATCTTCGAACTACAGTGATAATAGTCCATGAAGCCAGGCCTGCTCTTCGTGCTACAGTGACGACCATCCGTGGCACTCCCCCTGCTCCTTGCGGCCTCCTCCTTCGCAAACTGGACTCTTTACACCAGACTTTGAGGAGGTAACATTTTCAGCTGGACTAAAGTGGTACCTGTATCTGGCTTGTGCTCCATCTCAGTAAGCCTTAACTTGTCACTGTCCACCAGTCTAGCACAACTAAGTACCTGTGAGTGGCACGTTGTGCTTTTCGGCCGTAAACTTAAATAAATATTTGAAATTATATATCTCCAATTCTACTGATTGGATTTTGTTTGTGTGGTGTCAAATGATGTATTGCGTTTTATTCTGTTTTAATAATTGGTGTTGGATGTTTCTTGTGTTGTGTTCCAACTATATTATTGTTTGTGTGCTGCATAAATGCTTTACACTTTGCCTCTAAATTAAGCCTGGCTGATTGTGTGCCAAGCTACTAGAGGGTTAACCTCAAGTTAATTTAGTGACTTTTGTTGTTCAAACTGACAATGATTGTGGTTGTTGCTTAAGAAGGGCTTTGCACCCCCTCAACCAAGAACCAAATTTCCCACAAAAGTGTTGCCAACATCATTGTGACAAAGAACCAAATATAGTATCACTGACCTGAAATCTTCTGGTTGAATGGCGGGTTTCACCTATCTCCTTAGATGGAGTTGGAAAGATGCAGTTTTAGTTTTCCTAAATTTGAGGGTTAAATAGTTATTTTGTGGTTGGTGATACATCTGAGTGATTTAGTTGAAGAGACCATTGTGGTGGAGATACTGATAGAGTAGACTATATACAGCGAGGACTGTACGGGGAGCCTTTTTTCAAAGATACAAAAACAACATGTATTTTGATTGGGTTTAGTTTAAAAGATAGCAGGTTCATTAATGTTTTTAATTTACATAGACAGGAAGGTCAGCTGCATTGCATATGTGCTTAGGGTGGAACGATAGTCCTGGGTTGGGCATTGATTCCACCCAATTATAACCGGGCCAGGGTTCTTATACCTGGGTGTGGGAAAACCAGGCTCAATTTTACCAGCTGGAAAATCTGGCCAGTAAAATCACATGAGGATCGGGTTTACAGTCTTCCTCTCCTGTCTAACTGGGGGGCATATTATCAAGCTAGGCGATAAAATTATCGCCGCTTTAGCGGCAGAAAACTGCCGCTAAAACGGCGATAATGGGCTTGATAATATGCTCTATGGAATTCCAATTGAAGCCCATGTTAGATGTGAAGGACATCTAACATGGGCTTCAATTGGAATTCCATAGAGCATATTATCAAGGCCATTATCGCCGTTTTAGCGGCAGTTTTCTGCCGCTAAAGCGGCGATAATTTTATCGCCTGGCTTGATAATATGCCCCCTAATTCCATAGCTCAGAAGTCTCCTTCATACCAGCCTACTGCCACGCTGGGCCAAGATGCCCTACTTACCACCTGCTCAGAATAGGTTGTAAACAAAAGCATATTTGTCCCTGGAATGCGTACAATGCATATGGAGTTTGCCACAGGAAATCATTACTTATTTCAAGGAAAACACTCTTGATAGGGGGATATATGTACAGTGATACTGGCTTAATAATGTATTTCCAGACAAATGGTTTCCCCACACGTAAATCATGCTATCATGTTACAGGAGCCTTGAAGTTAGTGTCTGCCCCAAAGTTCAGTCAGGTTCAAAGGGAACTTGGCGCTGTCAAAAGAGAGAAAAGCACCTTTTGCCATGAAAAGTAAATTACAGCTTCTCTTTTGCACTGATTTGCATTTCCTTCATGCAAACACCCATATAAATCATTAGTAAATCTGAACCTTAGTCTCTTAAATATAACATTAGATCACAAAGTTCCAAATATAGGCAGAGAGAGCTTTGTTCCACTTGCCACAGAGTTATACATGTTAACCCCTTCCATGTGCACGACGGCCGGGTGCCGTCATGCGCAACGGTGCTCATGTGCGCATGACAGCTCCAGGCCATCATGGCACATGGCACCTGGCACCGGAAATTCCTCTGGTGCAGGCACCAGAGGGATTTCTATTTCTCCTCTGTAGGCTCGGGAGCTAGGAAAGAGCTTCCCTAGCTCCCGAGGCCCCCCCCCCGTTTCAGTCAAATGACTTTCTACGTGCTCAGGGGGCTATCTCAGCCGTCTCAGCCGCCTGAGCACGTAGAAAGACGGGAGAGGTATCATTGGAAAGGGGTGAATCTCCCCTTTCCAATGGTACCCCTCCAGAGTGGGCGATCCCCAAGCAAGGATCCACCCACTAGACACCAGGGGGGGAGTGGCCCCTTGGGCAAGGGCCTTCGTTCCACCCATAAAAAATTGGCATAATTCAGTATTTCCCCCAATCTCCCCCCCAGGGGGGCAGACAACCCACTAAACGCCAGGGATTTTGTTTTGCGCATTTGTTTTTAGGGTGGGGGCTGCCCGAAATAGGCACACCAATGCCCCCACCCACTGCCACCATTACAGCCTTTGGTCCCCCCTGGGGAGCAGATGGGGGCAGTAGCCCCTATTCTGCCCCCCGGGGGGACAGAAAGCCCACTTGACACCAGGGATTTTTTTGTTGCCATATGTAATTAGAGTGGGGGTTGCCCAAAACGGGCACGCCAATGCCCCCACCCCCCACCACCTTTATGGCCTTTGCCCCCCCTGGGGAGCAGATGGGGCAGTATCCCCCAATCTGCCCCCCTGGGGGGTCAGGAAGCCCACTTGACGCCAGGGATGATTTTGTTGCTATATGTAATTAGGGTGGGGCTGCCCAAAACGGGCATGCCAATGCCCCCACCCTCACAAAATTACAGCCTTTCTGCTCTGCCTGGGGGACAAATGGGGCAGTAGCCCCCAATCTACCCCCCCATGGCGGCAAAAAGCCCACTAGTTGCCAGGGATTTTTCTTTGGGCAATTTGAATTAGGGTGAGGGCTGCCCAAAACGGGCATGCCAATGCCCCAACACCCCCCCACAAAAATGACAGTCTTTCTGCCCCCCTGGGAGCAGATGGGAGCTGTAGCCCCCAATCTGCCCCCCCCCGGGGGGAGCAGAAAGCCCACTAGAAACCAGGGTTTTGTTTTTTTAATTCGTGTAGGGGTAGGGGCTGCCCAAAATGGGCATGATAATACCCCTTCCAGAGAAATTCTAGTCTTTCTGCCCCCCAGAAGGACCGATGGGGGCAGTGGCCCCTGACCTGCCCCCGGGGGGGCAGAAAGCCCGCTAGGCACCAGCGATTACGCTGGCTTTTTTATGCATGGGGGTGGGGGCTGCCCAAAATGAGCATGACAATGCCCGCACCCCCATAAAAAATAGCCACAGTCTTTCTGCCCCCCTTCGGGGCATATCGGGCGAACCTCCCTCCCCCGATTCCCCCCCAGGGCGGCAGAAAGCCCACTAGGCACTGAATTCTTTTTAGCAATATGCCTACCTGTGGATTTTGGGCCCTAGCGCAGCTGGCACATCGGGAAACCTAGCAAACCTGTACATTTCTGAAAACTAGACACCAAGGGGAATCCAGGATGGGGTGACTTGTCTGGCTCTCACCAGGTTCTGGCCGGAATCCCTTGCAAACCTCAAACTTTGTAAAAAAAAAAACACATTTTCCTCACAATTCTATTGTGGGACAGTTCTGGAATATGCGTGGATCCACAAATTTCCTTCTACACAGCATTCCCCCAGGTCTCCCGATAAAAATGGTAACTCACTCTCGTGGGTGGGTCAAGTATCCGTGACAGGCAAGGGCCCAAAACCTAGTGAGGCGACATCAAAATTACCTATAACAAACCAACCTGGTTTTCAAGGGAGGTCCCATGAAGTTTTGCCCACGGGTTCGGCGGCCATCTAGGGAAAACTACCAAACCCATACATTTACGAAAACTAGACACCCAGGGGATTATAGGGAGGTATGGCTTGCGTGGATACCCAACTTTTTCTTACCCAGAATCCCCTGCAAACCTCAAATTTAGCTGAAAAAATCACATTTTCCACACATTTTTGTATGGCAAAGTTGTAGCATCACCAGGCTGGCACAAATTTCCTACCACCCAGCATTCCCCCAGGTCTCCCAATAAAAATGGTGCCTCAGTTGTGTGGGAGGCCCAAGTACCCGTGACAGGCAAGGGCCCAAAACGTATTGAGGCGACATCAAAATTCCCTATCACAAAACGACCTGGTTTTGCAACACACGTCACCCCATTCCTGGATTCCCCTGAGTGTCTAGTTTTCAAAAATGTATAGGTTTGCTAGGTTTTCCTAGGTGCCGGCAGAGCTAGGGTTCAAAATCTACAGCTAGGCACTTTGCAAAAAAAGGGTCAGTTTTCACTGTAAAAATAAAGTGTGTCCACGTTGCGTTTTGGACCGTTTCCTGTCCCAGGCACTAGGCCTACCCACACAAGTGAGGTACCATTTTTATCGGGAGACTTAGGGTAACATATAATTGTAGAGCAACTGTTATTACCTATTGACTTTTGTGCATTTCTGCCTTCCAAATGAAAGACAATGTGTAAAAAAGAAGTCATTTTGAAAAATGACCTATAAGTCTCATGCTAGTATGGGTACTCACAATTTCGGAAATGTGCAAATATCTACTGTTTCTAAACTCTATATTTTGTTCCAATTTCAGAAATACATAGGTTTCTTTCATACCGATATGTCCATGTATATATTTTCCCAAATTAATTGCTATATACCCGGAACACAATGAAAAAACGTTGCAAGACACTGCTCAGTTATTGGCTCTGGGTTCGGCGGGTTCTTGGTGAACCTACAAGTCCTATATATCCCCACAACCAGAAAGGTCTATTGGATGTAAAGGTATATTGCTTTCAAACAGCTGTTACAATTAGAAGAAGTTACAGGTGAAAACGTTGGCACAAATGGCTGTTTTTTGCAACTAATTTTCAATTTTTCCTATATTTAACTGTTAGTTTCTATAAGGGAACCTTTAATGATCTACACAAATGATCCCTTGCTGAATTCAGAATTCTGTCTACGTTTCAAAAATGTATAGCTTACCAGGATCAATTTTTGCTTTCATACCCATTTCTACCATTAACTGGAAGGAGATTGAAAGCACAAAAAAATAGCAAAAATAATGTATGTCCCAGAAAAACTGTGTAAAACATTTTGGTTTTCTGACAAAAGTCTGCTTGTCCCTGAAAGCTGGGAAGATTGTTATTTCAGCACCACAGCCCCTTTTTTGATACCATTTGCATGGAAAAAAACAGACACTTTCATCTGTAGCCCTTCTTTCCAATTTTTCCAAAACCCCCCAAAATGGAGCTGTATTTTGGCTAATTTCTGGGTCTCCTCCATAGGAATCCACAAACCTTGGGTACCTTTAGAATCCCCATGATATTGGAAAAAAAGGACGCAACTTTGGCGTGGATACCTTATGTGGTCAAAAAGTTACAGGGGCCTAAGCGGGAACTACCCCAAATAGCCAAAAAAAGGCATACCACAGGGGGGAAAAGGCCTAGCAGCGAAGAGGTTAAAATCTACCCCCAGAGTTACAAATACTGAGGTCATAAGTATCTCTGAGAGGGTGGTGGAGTTACTGGATATCATTGTGTTTTGACATTTTAGGCTTCTCTGAGGAATAGGAATTACCGGGAAGTTGATCAATCGTATCCCAAATGTCCTTGTTATTATTTATTCCCACCCCATTCATTCACCAATTTTCAGCGAGAGGGATTTCTGGGTGAAAGACTGATCTGTGGAGTTACCATGGATCTTATCACTGTGGAAGTGCCAGTAACTCCCATTACGAGTCCTATTGGACTTACAAACTGTTGGACCTGACCCTCTTAACAGTTTCACCCCCAAACGTTTAGCCTTTTCTTCCTATTTTTGCTGAGTTTGTTTATGCTTGTCTTCGGACTCTGTGCACTTCACCACTGCTAGCCAGTGCTAAAGTGCTTGTGCTCTCTCCTGAAAACATGCTATCATTGGTTGATACTCAATTAGCATATTTAATTTAATTGTAAGACTCTAGTAAATTGGCACTACATGAGCCCAGAGCCTGTAAATTAAATGTTACTAGTATGCTTGCAGTCACTCACTTAATTTGTCCTTTAACCATGCTCCCAGGCCTGCCATTGCAACCTGTGTGTGCAGTTTAAAACTGCCATTTCGACCTGGCAAAATAAACCTTTTGCCAGGCCCAAACCTTTCTTTTTAATCCATATTGGTCACCCCTAGAGTATGCCCTGGACAGCCCACAAGGTAGGGTGCTATATATTTAAGAGGTAGGACAGGTACTTTTACCTGGTAGTGAAAAACTCTTATCTTCATTTTTCACAACTGCAAGGCCTCCCTCTCTCTTAGGATAACATTGAAGTTACCTTATTTCATTTTATAAGTGTAATTTTCAAATGTAAATAGGTAACCTGTTCATGTTTGGTGTCTCTGAAATCCTAATTTAAAAATCTAACTTGGATTTTAATTTACAGTTTTGAAAATGTCACTTCGCAGTTTAGTGCTTGAATGAAGCACACATAGAAAAAAGAAAAACGAGGAGATATAAAGTTATTTCTCTTGGTTGCACCCCCCTTATTCCTCCCTTGAGGAGGTGTAGGAATCTGATGCATTCCGAGGATTACGAAACCTTGTAAATCTGTGAACGCATCAGATTCAATGGATGTTGCGTAGGAACACCCACAGCAACACCCAAGGAATGCCTCTTTCATGCAAAATAATACATGAAAGATGGCCATATTTATAAAGGCCATGAAAAGCCATGAAGAGTGACTTTACGTGGCTTGTAGATATGTGCAAGCCACTGCCCACAGTGCGTCTAAAAAAAGTGATGCCCTGGCGGCACAATGGTCTTGTAAATATGCCCCATAATTGTTAGGCTTTCATTTCAAACTCCTTCACATTTATAGAACATTTTAAATGTTGAATTTGTCATTTTGCTTGTATATTTATATACACCTTGATCTTTTAACATCATTTAATTTTCTAAGCAGTCTCAGACACTATGAGTAGGCTTCACGGATGCCCAGGGATCCCCGGGTGACAGTTTCAGAATCTCTGCTGTAATTGAAAATCCCCCTCTCAAGGGAGTCTCTACATTTCGTGTATTTTTGGTAATTCTAGTCCTCCCTCTACATTCTGTCGACTAGAGGACACACTGGGATCAATGGGCAATATTCTCCTAAGGGGATCTAACCATTTCTTCTACCTTTGCTTCTTCTAGTTATTCCTACAACAGTGGTTCTCTAGAAAGAACGTGGGGATCCGAGGACAGTCTTTCAGCTTGATCTTTTTTTGTTGACTCTCATTTTTCTGCAATAAAAGGAAGGTTTTATGAGGATTAAGTCTATTCCGGTAATGTTTATCATCATTTGTGATGAACGCTGTTTTTACGTGTATGTGGATAGTCACGAAGCTGGTGAGACATCTAATCAGTTTGCCCTGACCCAAGATTCCCGGCATCATGGTCCCGTTCAGTAGGGTTTTAACATGTTTTAGTAACAGAGCCAGTCGCAGTTGGTAGGGAATGGTGGCAGGGGGAAGAAAGGAGGGTGTAGAAAATAAAAAAAGAAAAAAAGCTGCCGCCTCTCCTCTGCCATAGGAGGCACCCGGGCTCCCAGGCTCCCTAAGCTAATGACAACGCTGCATTGCAGAATTGTGATTGCTTCTTCTAAGCCAATCACAATGCTGCATTTAAGCATTATGATAGGTCTGTGTGCCGTGGTTTGGCACTCACACAGGGACAGGGATCCTGTGCATGTTCCTGGGGGAGAGGGGGGGGGCATGCAAAGTGCACATGCCAGTTTGGCCAAACAGTCATGCAAACTTTGAGTGTACTCATCACTCCTCCCCCTGGCCCCTGCTCTTGCCAGCCCCGCCCTGCACCTATGAACAGAAAAAATAAATGATAATAATGTCATTTTATTTTTCCTCTGCACTGCTCTTAAAGCAGTGGGACGACGCTCCTCCTACTTAGCCTAAGAGCCGCTGCTGCTCCTACCATCCGCACAGCATAACAAATGTCCATCAGCCTCCCAAAAACAGATTATTTTTCTGAATTGTGATGACCAATTCTGTTTGTTAGATGACAGTACTTTACAGGTTTTATTCAGCAAACAAGTTATTGTTGGAAATCAGGGTTTTTAAGGGCAAGCCTTTATCTGAGTGCATTTCCAACCTCTGTGCCCAAGGGAACTAATTTAAACCTTGGCCTATGAGGTAGTTTTAATAAAAGTGCAAATATAGTTCATCCCGTTGTAGTGATCTGAATGCATTGGAAGGTTTAAAACAAACACCAAATAAATGCCAAATGCAAAGCGAGTTTTAAATTATTCTGCATGATCCCCAAGAACAAGCAAAATGCTGATGATCGGTCTGCATTATCCTTTCCTGCTCATTAGCTTTGTTCCTCAGCGGATGGTGCTCATACAAAACCTTAAGTAGTTAGCTTGTTTTATTTTCTGAATTGAATTTTAGAGGTAAAAACCTTGATTTTCAGTGGATGAAATACGTTCTAATTCACCCTGGTAATTTAAGAATCTATCAACAGAGCATGTGTTAAACTATTAAACTTCACTGGAAACCGGTTGCATATCGACCATGTTTGCCTGGATACCTTTGTAAAAGACTGAAATAAACACTCTTTAACAGGCTAGTTTGGATTTACAACCCAATAAGATTTTTCATTACTGAATTTAAAATGTTTCCACTGGAGAGCAGGTCCTTTAAAAAAATGATTATCGGTGTATCTAATAATGTTCAGTGTTACTAAGTGCAAAGTAAATGAATGTAATCAAGTTTCAAAACTACAAACATCACCTGGTGAAGAACTACATAACCAACAATACATTGGACTGGTGGAAGGAAAAATGTAAATGAACCACATATATAAAAAAAGATAGAATTATTGGAAACATAGCCATAATCAAGACCGACCTGGTTGAAATACATCAGCAATGTTTTTAATTCAATTTGTATATCAATAAAAAGAGAAGTCTAGCAGACTGTGTGAAGTGCTGTTTCATCTTAGAAAATGATGATGGCTGTTTAAAATATAGTCAGGAGCCAACTGTATGCAGCTATTGGAGTGACTGTATAACTATAACTCGCCACTGTACCATGCAGTGTGTTCAGACAAATCATGTAATTTGATGTGTTGTTATTAATGCAGTGATTTCACACTTATGTAATACGCAAGGGTGAGTTATAGTTAATGTCATGTGGCGAGTGAGTTGAGAAGAATCTGTTAGAGAGGTGCACGAGTTATGTGAATATTAATGTGGTAAGTTGAAATGTGAGTTATAAGTATGACTTATATTAGTGTGAAAGTAATGATTAAATGAAAAATTTAAGATAAAACAATACATATACAATTTCTGCTGGTTGTGTAGTTTAAGTTGTGTTTGTATAGTAAACATAAATAAAGTTTGCCTAACGAAAACTTCTGTTTAACCTTTTTTGTGTGAATCTATGTATCTATCTTTCTATCTATATGTATGTATATATATGTATCTATATATGTCATGTGATCAAGGGCTGCAGAGCCCGAAACGCGTCTGGCAGCATTTTGCACTAAATACATTTTCAACAGCACAATGAAACTGGAGTCTGTTTCTCTTCTTGCAAGTTCCCGAGAACAAAGGAGCTTCTAAGTTGGAAAATCGACACATGTATATATCTATATGTATATATATATATATATATATATATATATATATATATATATTCACTGAAAAAACCATAGGTTTCAGGGGTGTTATAGTTAGCTGGACTTTTCACTTGTACAAAACCATTGAAATTCCCCCGTTATAGTTAGTTCAGCTAACTATAACTCGCGGTCCCGCAATGCACTGCTGATGACGTCACATATTACATCACTCATGACATGGTCAGTGACATCACTCATGACATCACTGATGACATCTCAAATGACATCACTGATGACATCATCCAGTGAATGTGTGTTTTTCTGAAAATTAAATATGTTTTATATATGTATATCTCAAGGTCGATGGAAGAATAAATGGGTATATAAGTGTCTAAATGGATGATTTGTTTTTGAAAAATTGATTGTGTAACTGACTGATTAAGTGTATCATAGTGAATACATGGCTTAGTGAGTAATGTTTAAATATGTAAATATCTGTATCAGTCTCTCACTTTGTGTATAAGTGGCTGCATGGGTTGGTGAGTAGCTACATGGGTGTCTATATAGGTTATTAGTTGGTTTTTTGAGTATCAGTCTGAGTGTCTGCATGGTTCGGTGGGGGGTATTATGTAGTGCATAGGTGCATGAATGAGTGACTCACTCTTTGTATGTGTTGAAGACAGCATGTGTGCAGGACTGTATGGGTGGATGAGTGTGTGTATGGGTGTGTTAGTGAGTGAATGACTGTCTCAATAGTGTCTTTATGAGTAACTACATATGTTTTAAACTAGTATATGTGACTATTGGTGTATATAAGTGAGTATATGTGAGAGTGAGAGATTGAAAGAGTTCCTGTATGAATAAGTATGTGTTTCTATAAGTGATTGTTTAAAAGACTAAGTATGTGTAAGTTTCCGTAGAAGTAAGTGTGGTGGTGTGTGTATAACTGTATATGCAAATAAATGTATGTTTGATTCTTTATTAGCATGAGTGACTATGTGTGTGAGTAACTCTATGGATGAGTGGCATTGTGTAACAGGATGTATAGGTGTATGAGTACATATGATGAGTGAATACATGTATGAGTGACTGTATAGGACTGTTGGTGAATGAGTGGATGTTAATGTGGATCTTAGAATTACTGAAGAGGTTGTTGTAACTGGTATTGGTATGTCCATTGTTTTGAAAAGTTTAGTCTCTATTTTTGAATGTGTGTATCAAAGGTTATATTAGGGTGAGAGGAGGTCTGCCACTCTATCACAAGGATGATGTCATCAGTGATATCATTTGAGATGTCATGAGTGATGTCATGAGTGATGTCACTGACCATGTCATGAGTGATGTAATATGTGACGTCATCAGCAGTGCATTGCGGGCGCGCGAGTTATAGTTAACTGAACTAACTATAACGGGGGAATTTCAATGGTTTTGTACAAGTGAGAAGTCCAGCTAACTATAACACCCCTGAAACCTATGGTTTTTTCAGTGAATTTCTGAGGTTTTTTAAATGCTAATTCCTAACTATAACGTGCCTGAAACCTATGGTTTTTTCTGTGAATTTCAAAGGTTTTTTAAATGCTAATTTCTAACTATGCCTACAGAGATAGGACATGTGAAGAAAGAAGAAAAAATGCACAGAAAGAAAAAAAAGAAGTGCAGAAAGAAGCAACAGAAGTCCTCAAAGACGAAGAAAAGTGCAGGAAGAAGGATAACGTGCAGAAAGAACAAAAAGAAGAGCAGAAAGAAGCCTTGTTGCAAAATCATCCTGTACCCTCAACTTTTTCAGACGGATACTGGTGGTAACTGAGTCTGACTAACCAGTCCTAGAGCCACTGCTATATTAAAAGACACTTAGAATACAGTGAAAACACCTACATACACTAGGGAACATTATGCGTTGGGGTCCCCCTGTGATTAGCCTCCTCTGTAAGACCCTAGTATATAATAGGGCAGGGGGATTAAAACTACCTCTTAAAAAAGGCCACAGGGTTTTTTTGCACACGTTAACTCAGGCCCCGTCCCCTCCCTTCACCACTGTGTAAACACGCCCTGTGTCCGTTTTTAGTTGGGAGATTAAGTTAATTTGAATCCTGAGGGTCCCTAGGGTCCAACTAGCCCACTAGGTACCTCCAGTAAGTGCCACAGAACTGCGTTGCAGAGAGGTGTAAAAAGTGGCACGGCCTGGACCACCTCTCTGCAATGCAGCTCAGTGGCGCTTACTGGAAGCACTTGGTGGGCTAGTTAGCCCCCAGGGGCCCTCAGTATTGAAGGAAAATTATATCCCCAATTTAAAACGTGCCATAGTGCGTGTTTGCACACGTCACCTCAGGCCCCGTCCCCTCCCTTCACCACTGTGTAAACATGCCCTGTGGCTGTTCTAAGTTGAGAGATTAAGTCCCCTTGAATCCTAAGGGTCCCTAGGGTCAAACTAGACCACTAGGTACCTCCAGTAAGCGCCACAGAGCTGCGTTGCAGAGAGGTGTAAAAAGGGGCTTGGCCTCAGAATACCTGTCTGCAGCGCAGCTCCCTGGTGCATACTGGAGATGCCTGTTGGGCTAGTTGGCCCTCAGGGACCCTCAGTATTGAAGAGGAATTAATTCCCCAACTTACAACTCGCCAGGGGGCGCGTTTGCAGAGTGCTGCAAGGAGGGGGCGTGGCCTCCGGCACGATGCCAGTCTTTTATTTATTTTAATTTTTTAAGAAGGGGGGCTGTGTGGTTCCCCTTCTTATTCTAATTTATTGGCCCTGATGACCCCATCCCCCAGGGCCTGTCTCCTAATTATATTTTTTTGACCCCAATCCCCAGGGCCGGCCACTGTTTTTTATTATTTAAAAAAAATATATATTTATAGACACACCTAGGACATGCTGGACAAACCGTACGTACCTATCATCATTACGATTTGCGTGATATTCATTAAAAGGCGACTATGAATACAATGAATCCACGTGGAATGTATTTACACCACTAGTGAAGCTCTGACACGTCTGATGCCCTACCGTGCCTAATCCCGGTAGACACCCTTGTCGTTTATTTATACAAACATGGGTAGCTATTGACGGGCACATTTAATACACATGCACACCAAGCCATTCAAAGGGGATTCGACAAAAATTCGACCAAAACTATGCAAGAAACCCCCCTCACGGTTAATAAAACACACATCCACTGCCGGATGTGTAATACTTTTTATTTTACTCTCTGGAAAGGGGACGAACATCACTTGAGAGTCACAGCGCGCTCCTGGCAGAGCCCAATGCTGTGTTACACCCACCATTGCCTGCTGAGTGCCACACACCTCTGTGTTGTATTCCACTAGCTAGTGCATATGCTATGACACTCTCTAGCCCATGTGCACTGTAACACCACCCAGTGAATATGTCATGCCACACTTGTCTTCGCACAGGTTATATTGTCCCATCTAACGTGCCTTCCTCGATGCCTATGTTATAACGCACAGTGCTATGCCATACATATTACAATCTGGGATCCATATCTTTGTCACAGTGCATATGCAACGTTACACTCCCCAGCACATATTTTATATTACAACTTTAGAGACTAGTTAGGTTACACAACACTGCCCTGTGCATATTACACTCCAAGGCGCATATCGCATAGCACGCGCTAGTGCCTGTGCTATCTCGCGCTCTCCAATGAATCTGTCACTGCGCACAGTGTATTGCATATTATATTTCACGCCCGGTTCATCTTATATCACACTTTTTGGTGCATAGTTTATACCATACACTATATCTAGTTTTCATTTTCAATCGTGCTCTCAGGACTATGTTCTATATAACACTGTGTTCAACTACCCTTTTCACGGGCATTACATTTTGCGATAGGGGGTGGAGGGTCAGGGGGTGTTTCTGCCAAGTGAGCCCAGAGTCACAGTCACAAACGTCCTCTTCTTCCTGAATAAAAGTGAGATTATGCTGCATACTTGTTCATATTTTAAGTACTTCGCACAGACACACGTTTTAAAAACAATAAAGTTTCTAATACCCGCCTTCTCTGAACAGTTAGCTTGCTGCCCCATCCCCCTCCTCCCTATCCTCTGGTTTGTGAATCCATGGACTAGCCTCCTCCCTCCTGCCATGCATGGTCTGATGTGCTGCCACTGCCCTCAATTTAGTATGATGTACGAGTCCACTCCTCCTGCCCTCCATTGCCCAATTCTATGCCCCATCATTGACCTACTGCTTAAACTCTGTGCTTAGCTTGCTGCCCCTATTCTCCTTCCCCCTGCCCTCCGATGTCTTTGTGTATGCCCCTGCTCCATCCTTTTTGCCCACCATGTTCCATGGACCTGCCACTCCTATCTACTCTGAGTGTTCTGTTGAGCTGCCACTCCCCTCCCACCTGCCTAGCATTGTCAGATGACTGTAACCTGTCCCTGCCACCTCCACCCTGCCTGTCCACATGCCATGCCCCTATCCTCTTCCTCCTGTCCTACATGGTCCATTGTACTGCCACACCCTTCTGCCCTCCCTGGTCTGTTGTGCTGCAACTGCTCCTCCTGCCTGCCCCGTGCGGTCTGTTGTGAGGCCGCTTCCACTGAACTTTCTTGTCTGTGCACAGGTCCTGACCCTCCCTTCTATCCTCCATCGTCCTTTGTGCATGCCCCTGCACCCTCCTTCTTGCCCATCATAGCCATTGTGCTACCACTAACCCTCCCACTTGCCATGCATGGTCTTCTGTGCTGCCATGGCCCCTCCCACCTTCCCTGTGTGGTCAGTTAGCTGCCCCTGAACCCCTCCCACCTTCCCTCCATGGTCTGTGTGTATGCCATCACAGTCTCACTGTTGCTCTTCATGGTGTGTCTTGCTTCTAGTGCCCATCCTGCCTGACCTCCATGGCTATCTTGCTGCTCCTGCCCTGCCCCCTTGCCCCCAGCCCTCTGTTTACATGTGCAGACCCCTACTCCCTCCCTCCTGGCTTGTCTGTTCCATTGTAATGCCCCTGATCCATCCCTCCTGCCCTTTATGGTCTGTTATGCTGCAGTTTTCTCTCCTGTCTGTCCATTGTGGTCCTGCCTCTTGCCCCTCTGTTCTCTGTTGTCCATGTGCATGGTCCTGTCCCCTCCCTCTTGCTTTCTATGGATTGTTGTGCTGCACTCCCGTCCCGCATGCCCTGTGTGGTGTATTGTGCTGCTGCAAACCCTGATGCCTGCCCTGCTGGGTCAGTTTGGTGCACCTCTTCATGTCCCTCCTGTCATCTGTTATCCAAGTCCATGTCCCTACCCCATTTCCTTCCATGATCCAATGTACCATACTTGCGAACATTTTGAACTTGGTAAGAGGGAGATTTTGAAAAAAAACTGGGGTATTGATTTTTCCCTTTGGGTTACATTGAAAAAGAGGAGATTGTAGACAGGAGACAGATAAAATAAAGCCCATTTGAGCTTAAAAACATTGGACGTTTCCTGGCTGAATCGGGTCTGTTGGCATGTATGGTTGTATTACCATTGCCTCTTCCTTCTGCCCACAATGGTCTATTACATTGCCACAGCCTCTCTTGCAAGTCCTGTATTGTTGGTTTGTTGCCCCTGCCCCCCTTTCCACTGCCCTCCATAGTCTGTTGTGCTGCCACGGCCCTTCCTGCCTGCTCAGTGTGGTTAAATTGTTGCCTTTGCACCCTCCTACCTGCCTTCAATTTTCAGAGTCCGTGCCCCTGGCCTCTGCCTCTCAGTATCCTAATGAACAACTAGATTGCTAACATTCTATATTTATTACAAAAGTGTGGAACGCCTGACGTCATCTTGATGTAATCAAAACTGTAATACCTAGAGCATTTCCTTTAGAAATTACATATATGAGAGGGTCTTATTGGCAACAAAATTATGGTTAGTGCTCTAAAAGACTAAAATAAGGACATATTTTCTGAGTTTTCAAATAGCGAGAAAGCACTTTTAAATTATTTGTTACCTTTATGTTTTTTTATCCAGTTGACCACTTGATTAAATGTTGCACTTAGGGGAGAGGATGTGGTGTTACTTCCAGAACTGCAGACTTTGCAACTGGGGAACCAGGTTGGAGTTTCTGCTTCAGCTCGACATTCTGTGATTCTGGTCAAATCACTTAGTCTCCCCATGTCTACAACCAAAATGAATTTGTTCTTATGTGATGTAACCAATGCTCATGTAAAGCACTCCAATACCTGACAAGTCTGCACTATATAACACTGCAAAAACACAAAATAATAAGTGTTTTGCACACTTCTGTCATTGGGCTATATTTGGGCTACATCTGGATGATTTTGGGCTACATTTGGGCTCTTTTGTCTCCGGTGGCCATCTTGGGAGATTTATTTGTTATGAAGTTTCCTAATTTCCTCATGTACTGCAGTCTCCTCAGTAGGAAATGCTTTCAGTTTTTTACTTTGATTCCATCATGAAGGTATTCAGATATGTCACACATTTGCCATAAATTCTGAATGTTAGCACTCGAGTTGCTCATTAGATCACTGTAGTAAAACTACTGTTCACCATGGAAGTCTGCTCCTGGTATTAAAAGTGCATGTTTCAGTCTGCATGTCAGAATTTTTTAATGAAATAGAAGAGGATTTGAGAAGTCACTCAAAATGTGCCCTCATTTTCTTTCTTCAGCATTAATCATAATTTCTATGGCAACATGAACCCCCTCATTGTGAGGTTGCCAGTAGATAGTTATAGTTAGGACCGAGTTTCCATAGGAAATCTCAAAATTCTATTTTGAATAACTTTGGCGCCGATTGACGAATCTTCGCGAAATTTTCAAAACTAATGGGGCGCTCCGATCCGCTCCTACCCTGAAAGTCTCGGGGTGATTCGTCAAGCAGGGGCCGAGAAAAAGGGGGTCCCAAAACACGTTTTCCCCATCGATTTTTCCATAGGGACTTTAGTCGCAGCTACAGCCCGAACGGCTGAACAGAATTACGTGAAATTTGGCAGAGAGGTAGGTCTAACGTCCGTTTGGTGCCTTTTGCAGGTTTGGTGTAAATCTGTTCAGTATTTTCTGAGAAAATAGCATTTAAAATACGCGCGCAGCGTGCGCGCAGGGTGCGCGCACTCGGCCGTCCGCGAGCGCACTTCTGATTGGTTGTTACATCTTAGTAAACTTTCGAATCGGTCGAAACCAGGAAGTGTCGGCCGCCATTTTGTCTCTCGCACTGAGAGGGGGGTGAAACACAAAGGAGAAAAACATGTAAAGGGGGCACGTTGGACAGTTCCTGACCCCCTAGCAGGGGTCAAGGGGTCCCAAGAGGTCCCCCAATGGCAATTACATTTTTTTTAATTTTTTGCGGTAATTCGCCGAGTGCGCGAAGCGAGCGCGCACTATAGAAATGGAAAAAATTCTGCGAGATTCGCGCAGCGTGCGCGCACGGTGTAAACGCTTAAAAATAAACTTGCAATGTCAGTCCCCCGTGTGCGCACGCTGCGCGTAGCCTAGTGTGCATGCATGGCTTATAACATAATAACAAGTTATGCCAAAACCCTTAACAACAAAGCGTATCATGTGTCCTCCTTGTGCGGACGGTGCGCGAAGCGCACCGTGCGTACATGGCCCATTAAGCGTAACGTGGGCGCACAGTGCGCGTAGCGCACTGTGTGCTCACCGTGCGTGGGCAGTGCGCAAAGTGCACCGTGCGTGCACGGCACTAACTGTGTAAAGTGGGCGCGCGATGCGCAAAGCGCACCGCGTGCTCACCGTGCGCGCACGGAATGAACTGCGTGAAGTGGGCGCGCGGTGCGCAAAGCGCACCGCGTGCCCACCGTGCGCACACCGTGCGTGAAGCGCACCGTGCGCGCACGGCACGAACGGCGTAAAGTAACTTAGCATTTAAAAAAACGTACAAATTCACTGAAAAAACCATAGGTTTCACACACGTTATAGTTAGGAATTAGCATTTAAAAAACCTTGCAAATTCACTTAAAAAACCATAGGTTTCACACTTGTTATAGTTAGCTGGGCATTTTCCTCGTGAAAAACCAATGAAATTCCCCCGTTATAGTTAGTGCAGGCAACTATAACTCACGCGACCGTAATCCGCTGCTGATGACGTCAGATATTACATCACTGATGACATATGTGTCTTTCTGAAAAAAAAAAAAAATATATATGTATAGCTAAAAAAAAAAAGGAAGAAGACATGGGTATATGAATGTGTAAATACAGTGATGTAATATCTGACGTCATCAGCAGCGGATTACGGTCGCGTGAGTTATAGTTGCCTGCACTAACTATAACGGGGGAATTTCATTGGTTTTTCACGAGGAAAATGCCCAGCTAACTATAACATGTGTGAAATCTATGGTTTTTTAAGTGAATATATATATATATATATATATATATACGATACGATGGACGGCGTTTGCCTCAACTACTTGTTTTGCTGGTGAAACTTTGACTGATTAAAAGCACTTTTAGAATTTGAGCAACGTGGAGTGGTCCGTACCTGTTTTGCCACAGGAATCTGTGAGGATATATTATTCACGTATACAGCCAAAGGTTCGAGGACATTATAGTTAGGCTCAGATTTCACTCGTACAAAATCATAGACGTTCAGCAGTTATCAATTATAGTGACCTGAGCTAACTATAACTTATGCCCCTGCAATGCTCTGCTTATGATCTCACCTATTACATGACCCATAACATGGTCAGTGACATCACTCATGTCATCTCAAATGTCATTACTTATGTCATTCGGGCAGGCCTTGTGCCCAACCTCCTGCCAGTGACTAACCCCTGCTGTGTATATCCTTTGGTCGTACACAGCAGGGGCTGGCCACAGGGTCTGGCCTGCAACATTGCCCTGTGCTCATCTCACTGTGGGTAGCCAACTCTGGCCTTGAGTTAGCTTATTCTGTGTCTGTGTCAGCTTACTTAAAACATCCCTGTTAAGCTTGCTGGCCTGAAGCACGGGCGTGCAAACTAATGGACCTTGTTTGGCCGACTTTACGCAACAAAGATTGCAATCCTAGAAATATATTTGCAAACTCAAGAACTACATTGGTTGAAGACTTCCTGATTCTGGCCAAAGGCTGTGTACAGTGTGTAAAGGATTCTGTGAGTTGACTGCAAGGCCCAGCTGAGAATTTGCCTAGCCTTGTGGCCAACCCATGCTATGCAGTGTTGAAAGACATACAGAATCTGGGTTGGCAGCACACATCACTTTGCCAGCTGTGCCTGGTTGTAGGACCTGCTTTACAGCAAACCCTCACTACTCATTGTCAATCGCCTTTGCAGTGAGAATTGGTGGTGACTCATTGTAGTTGGCCACTGGACCAGGCAGTTATCCCTTGCTTTAAGTAGCCAAAGATCATTTGTAGAGTGGATTGACAGCCTGTGTCAGACTGGCAACTGGGCCTGGCCAAAATCCTGGTTAGTGGCTAACTCATACTGTAACATGGCTGACTTCAGCACTCTATTGTAATGGGTTTATAATGACAGTAATATGAGATGTATAAAATACAGATTTATTTATAATTGATAGGGCTTGGCTTTGAAGTCACAGTCCTACATGGATATATAGGAGTTGGACACTAAACTTTGAAACTTGTAGGCACCAAGGAAGTGTCCAAGCTTATATCCTAGATAACATGTTTAACATATTCTAAAGACACGCATTGCTCCTAAAATTATATTATTTGCTGATACCTATAGTACATTTGATGATAATAGTGTGCAGGTTCCAAAGTAAAGCCTGTGAGTCAAAAACAGTAAATCATGCCCTAAAATGTTATTGCAACGGCAGAACTTCTCGTCTGAAGGTTGCAGGCATTTACTTTCGGGCAGGCAAGGTATGTCAGAGAAAAAATATATACACATTGTGTAAAAAAAATACCAATGGTAATTACAGATAATGTTTATGTAATTCTGAGTTCAGAATGTCCATGGCACTGCATTAGCATGGTAAAGTGAAGTCTACTCTTAAATTTACTTACTTGTGGGACAGAAATGGAAGCCCACAATCTCCAGACAAGAAGCCCCTCCTCAAAACATCATAGGCAGGAAGTCTTGTGAGTGTGTAGGATTCCAGGCTGGCCAGTTTATGTCATACGTTTATGTGACATCTGGTCCCAGAAATCTACAGCAGTGAGTAATCATAGCACACCAAAGTCTCCTTATAAAATAACAAGCTACTGGGCCTAAAGGCCTGGAAGCATATGAGCTAAAAATAGGGGTCCAGATTTATCAAGGTTTTGCATCGCCCTTGCGCCACCTAAAGGGGCGTAAGGGTGATGGAAAACCTAAGTGAGATTTAACTAGCCAAACAAGGCCAACTTGCATGGCCCTGCATGGCTTGATCTAGAGGAACATAAGGCAGTGCAAATCGCTGCCTTGTGTTACACTGCGTTAGGGAGGCATTACTTGGGTGGAGCGTGGGTGTTCCCACTTACCCACCCATGGATTTTGGCACATTCCCAGATTTACCATTTGTTGTATACATGGGAATGCATCAAAATGCTAAGCTTCTCCCAGTGAGGCATAATCTTTATTTCTCCTCTTTTCTTCCTCTTTCAACATGTTCTGCATTCTGCAGCACACATGGAAAGAGGGAAATGCCACTGAGGGTTGTTTTTGTGTAAGAAGATGTTCCTTCCTGTACACAAACAATCCTACCTAGGCTACAACACGGGTGTTAGGCAGCCAAAAGTGTGCCAGTGCTAGGAAAGTACAGGAATGCGCCATATAATGGTAAAAATGGCACATTCCTGCTCTTTCCCTTTCATGCAGTGCAGCAAGGTGGCTTTCTGTATTGCTCTGCGTGAAAGATTGATTAATCTGCCTCCGGAGGTCCCGCCTCAAAACATCATCATGAAGACTCCCTGTTTCTGACTCGCAAGCTTAGAAAATGTGCTGAAAAGAAGTGTTCGGATAGGATGAGACATTCGTTTTCATCCTTTACATAAAATGGTTCCGGTCGGACAAAAGAAAAAAACCCTGTTTTAGTGCAGTGATTCGATTCTGCTTTCTGAGAAGCAAATTACTTTATGAGCTATGCATGACATCTGCCATCACACAAGAGGAGGCCAGAATAAAAAGTCACGCCACCGACAGCCAGAGACGTTCTACTGTCTCAGTAGAGGTACATTAGCAAGAAGAATCTGAAGTAGATCTAGTTAAGGTGAAAATGGCAGTCTAATGCATGGAGTGCAACACCTATCTTTGCTACTGGGAGCAGAACACCTGGGGCTGCATTATACATTGCACCTGCTTTCTGCAACCATGGGGCACAATGATATTACAGAAGGGGCCGCATACGCTTGTGCATCCCCTTCTATAATGCTGATAGTGATGGTGCACACCACAGGGCTAAGTTTAAATGTTTTAAAGGCGGTGTATATTTAGGTGCCAGAAGCGTGACAGAGCAGAAAGAGTAAGAACATCAGAACAGCATTTTCTGTGAATGTTTAAAACCTGGGGAGGTAAATGAGTACGAAAGAATTAGGAAGGGGTTGATTGTTTAAATAGCAGTATTTCAAGGGGAGTGAAAGGTAGAAGAAAGCTGTGTTTTAAAAAAAAAATTAGAACAGAAAGGATTAATTTGCATGGTGCCAGAGGCTGTGTAACGAAGGTTGGTGACCGTAGGGTTCAGTGTATGGACAGTTAGAACAGTAAGCAGGCAGGGATTAGCTAGGGGTTCAGCGATGGGGATCCAGTTTTATCAATATGAGAGTTTCAAATAATGATTTTGCAACTAATATGTTTCAAAAAATGATTGCGCAATTAACATGTGATTCTATTGTTACTTGTAGTGACCCCTGACGAAGGGCTCGAGTAGCCCGAAAAGCATTGGGTATTTTAATTAAAGCTGTCGTTGGATGAATTTAATGCTCCAGTACGTGTTATTGCAAAGAGGTCCGGATGGGCACATCAATGGCATTAGAAATTTGGAAAATTGGCATGACACTGCGCTTGTGGATCAAACGGGAGTTAAGAGAGAAAAATGAGCAAGCAAATGATTACAGGTCTTAAAAAATGATTAATTGGTCTAAACATAAATTGAGGATTCAAGGACTTCGTCGCTGTGCCTTTGGTTGGGGCGTATGTCGCCCTAAATTGTTTTTCATGTCATTTCAAGTGCCAATGGGCAAGGCACTTTTTCCCAAGGAGCACGCTACATTGCAACATGAGGATTACTAAAGGATTTGTTTGAATAGGTGTGCATTCCCTTCTTTGAACTATGTATAAACCACAATTTTTGCCCACTCTGGGTTTGCACCCGCCCGAATTTCAATTAAATGAGTCAAGAAGGAACAGTGCGGAGGTCGTTTTTTCCACAAGTTCGGCGGAAGATCACATCCATACAGTTTGCAACAAGAAATGGGACAAACAAGTGACTTTTGATTCATGTTCACTTTATATTGTAATATGAACAGTGGATTTCACAGAGCATCTGATATTTTATTTTTTGCGAGTCCTTGCATGATCACACTAAAATGTTTCTGTTTTTTGAACAGTGGTAAAGCCATGTTTTTGACGATCCAAACGCTGAACTGTGGGAGTTGTAATGCTTTTGTTAGGAGGGAGGGGCGTTCTGAAGAGAGTAACCACCAGCAGGTGGTATCAATTAATTGACGGTGAACATGGGAGGGATTTCAGCAAAACAGCGAGTTTAAAAATGAAGGGTGAACAACAACGTCACCAATTCCTTTGAAAAAAATAGATGAAGAGGGCAGATTCACGGCAGGTACGTGTTGCAGAGAGGTTTAAACTAGGCAGGCTTTTGTAACATTGAGCCCATGGAGAACAATGGTGGTTTTATAACAATGCGTAGGGTGAAGGTGCACACCACAGGGCTAAGTTTAAATGTTTTAAAGGCGGTGTATATTTTGGTGCCAGAAGCGTGACAGAGCAGAAAGAGTAAGAACATCAGAGCAGCATTTTCTGTGAATGTTTAAAACCTGTTAGGTAAATGAGTACGAAAGAATTAGGAAGGGGTTGATTGTTTAAATAGCAGTATTTCAAGGGGAGTGAAAGGTAGAAGAAAGCTGTGTTTTAAAAAAAAATTTAAAACAGAAAGGATTAATTCGCATGGTGCCAGAGGCTGTGTAACGAAGGTTGGTGACCGTAGGGTTCAGTGTATGGACAGTTAGAACAGTAAGCAGGCAGGGATTAGCTAGGGGTTCAGCGATGGGGATCCAGTTTTATCAATATGAGAGTTTCAAATAATGATTTTGCAACTAATATGTTTCAAAAAATGATTGCGCAATTAACATGTGATTCTATTGTTACTTGTAGTGACCCCTGACGAAGGGCTCGAGTAGCCCGAAATGCATTGGGTATTTTAATTAAAGCTGTCGTTGGATGAATTTAATGCTCCAGTACGTGTTATTGCAAAGAGGTCCGGATGGGCACATCAATGGCATTAGAAATTTGGAAAATTGGCATGACACTGTGCTTGTGGATCAAACGGGAGTTAAGAGAGAAAAATGTGCAAGCAAATGATTACACGTCTTAAAAAATGATTAATTGGTCTAAACATAAATTGAGGATTCAAGGACTTCGTCGCTGTGCCTTTGGTTGGGGCGTATGTCGCCCTAAATTGTTTTTCAAATATACAGAGAAACCAGGTGAAGAAGTGCTTCTGAGTCCATCTAGAGGCAGAATGACATTGTATTCCTACATATCCTTATGTTGTGTTTTATTAAGATAAGAGGAAGGATCTGCCTCCTTTCCTGCAGGGTGTGAGTGCACAGGAGTTTGAAGTATAATACTGTCACTTGACATCCTAGTTTGCAGGTGCAGGTGTCAGTGCTGGTTTTGTTGCTAGCCAATCTTTTGTTATAGGCCATGACTGGCAACATTCTGAATCTAAATGCAATGTATAGGCCCCTTTTTTTTTCAAGAAATTAGCTATTTAGGTATGGTTCATGGGAGAGTGTTGATTAGATGCCCAAGTACAGCCTTAAAATACAGTCTCCCTTACTGGACAAGATGGCCATGATATAGTCTTGATGACTTTTTGATGATCTGCTGGCTCATTTTGGACATTGAGACTGGTTTCCCCCAATAACCTGGGCACCCTATGTCTTTTAAGGTTGTGACTATGTGATCCAGCCAGCACAGTTTTGTAGAGCCTTTTCGGGCACCTGCATCAAGAAAAGCTTTTGTGAGTCCCTAATTGCGATTATTAAGGAATTGCAATTAAGGACTCTGAAAAGTAGGAATCGCTATTAAAATAGCGATTCCTAAACATTCCTTAATTGCGACTAGCAAATTGCGAGTCACAATTAAGGAATGCCCTCCCATTCATTCCTATGGGCCCACAGGCCCATAGGACTGAATGGGAGATTGCATGCGCAATTTTCGAGTACCAACAGGTTCTCACAAATTGCGCAAGCAATTTCAAGGGTGCAAGTGTGTCCAATGGACATCCTGTTGCACCCTTGAAATTGCTCTGTGCACACATGTTGCGCATGTGTACGCGCAATATGAAACTTTGAAAAATGCACTTTAGTGCATTTTTCAAAGTTTTTGCAAATTACCATCAAGTTCAACTTCATGGTAATTTGCGCCCCCCAGTAGCGAAATCGCTATTTTTAAGTGGTTCTTGCACTGCATTTAAGGAATCGCAAATTGCGATTCCTTAAAGGCAATCGCAATTTGAGAAATCACAATTAAATGCGAATTCTCAAATTGCGAGTGCCTTGAACCTTGATGCATCGCAAATGCCCTTTTTGCAGGGACAAACGGTCTATTTTTGCGAATCGCACCGTTTGCACTCGCAAAAATGGTTGATGCATGTGCCTGTTAGTCTTTAGGATGTCCAAGTAGGTTTCAGGTAGTTAACCAAATATTTATTTGGTCACAATCTGGTCCAGTACAAACTTTTCTTGATTGAAATCTTAGATTCAATACTATGGAGGCCCAGTTTAGCCCTTAGGGATGTCAATGGAATACCAGGGCAAACATCTAGAAGATGTTGAAAGAATATGTTCTCTACTTTTTGAAAAACATTGGCATTGCTAAAGCCCCACAGCTCCACTCCATATGATTTAGCAGCCTCTAGAGGCAACAGAGCTTACAAATACACCTCTAAGGAAACAAATAAATAAAAACAACAGAATGCAGAATGGAGCAGCCAGGACCAAGTTCAGCAGAGGTCAATAACCTCCCCATGCCCCCCAACAGCCAGGATGACCAGCCAGAGTCCCAGGGGAAGAGGAAATGCAGAAGCAGGGCCTCATTAATGAAAGTGGTGCATTGCTGGGGGAAAACAGTGATGCAGCACTTCTCATTGCACCATCCCTGCGACACCATGGCGGCCGATGCCTGGAATTGCAGACAGTCCCCAGGGCCTGGAGGCCTCGCTGGGCATGCGTCTGAGACCCGGAGTGCGAGGTGCCGGTGCTGTGGTGTTACTGCGGCCTGATGGTGGAGGTGGACTTTATCGGGCCTAAGCCTGTGGGCCCCAGTGGTATACATTGGGCATCGGCGATCGCCCTTACCGGGTGGCAAGTCTGGCAGGTCACATGGAAACACATTGCTGATCTGTGTGAGAAGACCGACTGGTGCCCCTTGTAGCTGTGATCGGTAGAGGAGCTCCTGTACACCAACGTGGGGAGGTTTGCATTGCATAACATGTGCCACCGCAGCAGGAAGGAGATTGTCGATGGTGGGCCGCGCCTCTCTGCATCACAGGCCAGAGTCATGCCGCTGCCTAGACACTGTGAAGGGTGAAGCCCCTGAGCAGCGCTGAACTTGTATGGCGGGAGCACCACGACCGTGCATATGAGGGCCCTGATGCATCACCTGCATTGTGAGGTTCCCAGCGTACTCAGTGGTGACTGCTGTCTTCAGGCTTGTGAAATCCGGCCTGGCTGAGGCTCGTTCTGGCTGAGTCTCAGATTCAGAGAGAGTGCGGCGGATTGAGTCCCAATGTTGATGTCCAGGTGAGGATAAGGTGGGGCGGGAGCAGAGGAGGCCTGGGAGTCATGTTGGGCCCAGGTCTAGCACATGTGGGTGGCACACAGCTTGCCCTGAGCTATCCCTGCACAGCAGCGGACCCACATCGCCAAGGACACCGCACAAGACTAGTGGGGGACTCTACTAACTGGCTCAAGTTGCTGATATCAGCCGTTGGTGGCGGTGGGTGCCTGGGGCATGGGGGTCGGTTCGGGCCTACAGCCTTGGGCATGCAGATTGATCCACCATTACTCACTGGGAACATGGAATCTGGTCATCACCGTTAGATTGGAGGAGACGACCGGGTGGTTCTGCCTTTCCTAGCCCCCTGTTAGTGCACTTTTGGGTGTACCGGGGGTTTCCCTCTGTGCAGCCCGAATGAAGTTTCCTGGCTAGCATACACCTGACTGAAGCTGGCCACACTGCACTGCACCGCATGTCATATATAGTGCCTGGATGTCTGGCGTAACAATGGGCTGCCTTCACACGGGGGCGGCTTCAACACCTGCCTGCTCCTCCATGTTAGTGGACCAAGTGGCTAGGGGTTGCAGGCCACCGGGGCAGGTGCAGCAGACACCCCGAACAAACTCGCAATTCCATTGAGGGCGGCATAGACAAAATCACAGTTGACTTCACCATGGAGCGCGCAGATCACCGCAAGCTGACTGACAAGGTGCACGACATTGGGCAAGAACTGGCCAAATTCCACCCTGTTACCCGAACCACAGCATTGGAGGTACAGCAGCTAATGGCATGTGTGGAATCACTAGAAAGAAGAGCCGAGGATGTGGATGGCCGCTTCCGGCTGGAACAACATGCGGGTGGTGGGTCTGCAGAAGGAGCTGATGAAGTGGCATATACTGAGACATGGTTGCATGCGCTACTGCCTGCAGATGCACTCTCCCCATTCTTTGTTGTGGAGCAAGCCCATCGAGGGCGGGCAAGCCATCCCCCACCAGAGACAAGACCTAGACACTTTATCTTCTGCCTCCTACATAGATCATGATGCTGTCCTGAGGGAGGTACGCAAGCTGGGGGAGGTGAAAGTGGATAACGCCACAGTACTTTTCTTCACTGACTATGCCTAGGGGGTGCAGAGGTTGAGGGAGCCATTTCTAGTGGTTAAGCGACACCTCCGAGAGTTGGGCATCAAATACTCCCACCTATTCCCAGCAAGGCTGCAAGTAGTCTCAGGTGGTAACAAGCGATTTTTTGAAGCCACTGAACAGGACTGGACCTGGCTGGAATTTACTGGTCGCCAGGTGCTGCGGATAGGGAGTGAAGTGTCTGCGCTACAAGCTGTCATTCATGGAGCCAGTCATAGTGGGAGGTGTAGGAGGAGCAGGCGTCCCCCGCTACCACTACAAGCCACCCCAATCTGGAGCAGGTTATACAAGAGTGGCAGATGGCACTGCATGCGCTGCATGTGGTGGCACAATGCATGATTGCACTCAGAGACAGGATCCAACACTTACCCTGAATGCTCCCCCATCGACGATGGCACTACTGCGGCATGGCCTTCCAGTGCGGTGTCTGGGCAGCCCCCGGATGTTACTCCTCAGGTGGCAGATGACCTCATTTAAGGTTGACTGGTTGTGTGTCTCTCCTTCTTCCACAGTTCCAGATGGCTTTGGAGAGTCTCTGGCTTTCTGCGGTTCTGAGTCTCCAGCTTCCTGTTGCTGATGTTATATCTACTGAGGTCAGCACTTAGAGGGGATCAGGTCCAGGCAGCGACAGAAATTACACCTATGCTTTGTTGATTTCAAGGCAGCTTTCGACCGAGTCAGTAGATTATTTTATGGTGTAAACTGAAGCAGCAGGGTCTACCGGAATCAATATTGACACCCATAATGTAACTATAGACTGACACGCGGATGCAGGTAAAAATAGCTTATGCTAAGAAGCACATGAGAGGGACTAAAGCAAGGCTGTGTCTTGGCCCCATACCTGTTCAATCAATTCATGGCCGATTCATCACCAAGACTGAATAAGGTCAACTCACATTCTCCATGACTGGGTACACTGCCATTAACACATCTGTCCTACGCGGATGACATTTTGCTCCTAATCTACATGAGAATCGGCTTGCAAAGAGTATTTAATGAGTTAGGTAACTACGCTAAGACCAACCTGTTGAAAATAAACATCATAAAAACAAAAGTCATGATCATAAGTCACTGTCTCCATAAAGAAAACATAGTTCACAATTAACAATGCGAGGTTGGAAGTGGTGAGCAGTTATAAAATCCGAGGGATACAGCTGGACCGAAGATTATCTTTTCAAAAGCATACTGAGGCCACACAAAAGAAGGGAAATGCCATAATATTTGCATTTTGTAGTCTTTTAAAAACCCTAAAAGTCCCACTGTTCACTCCACTACTAGCAATCATCAAAGCCAAACTTCTACCAACTGTAGCCTATGGAAGTGAAGTCCAGCTTGGGAATGATGCCGCGATTCTGGACAGCCTTCAAACACAAGTGTACAAAACGGTATTTTCCCTGCCACGCGACTCCTCGCCGGCCCAGGTCCAGTTAGAGTCTGGGCTACAACAACAACAACTATACAGAAGGTACGTGGCGATAAAAACCTGGTATAAAATCTGGATCAACCGTGGGTTTGAGATCTATAATGTGCTCTGGGACGCTCTACAAGATGACCCTCAGGCTGCCAACACAAAGTATTTACAAACATCTTTAAAAAATCACCAAGATGGCCGACCTCTGGCAGGGGAACCTACCTCATGCTTCATTTCAGCTTATCATAAAGAAGGAGGCAAAAAAGCACTCACTCATAGAAGATAAAGCAACGCTCAGCAAGTGAGCCCATGCATGGATGGTATTGCACTCTTACACAAAATCAGAGCCAGCTACATACCTGGGTCTCCCCTTTTCCCCCTACTTACTAACTACGTTTTTAGCACTACGTATGGGGAGGCTACCCTTCAATGCAGACCTGCCTTGATGGAAGTACCATTGTTCAAAATAATGTACTCTTCGTGGGTCATCCACACAGGACTTTATTCATTTAATATGCATCTGCCCAGCCTTAGGTCTGCAGCATCGTAAACTCCTGAAGAGACAGTTCAACGAAAGAGGCATCCACACCTGTAGAATTGCTATATTAAAATGCCTTGACCAGAACGACCCGCAGCTTACTTGCCATTTAACAAACATTGTAATCAGCTTGAATAAAGTCCTAAAACATTGACACTGGTCAGGCACAGAGTCGCTTTAGAGGCCAGTGCCTGTCTCTCTTAACACCAACTGCACTGTATAAATCAATTATTTTTCACGGACTGTACACAGCCAAACCGAATATTTAAAGAAACGGATGTAAACTGGAATTGTAACATGTATTTATTTCTGCGTGCATTTTAACGGTACAATGTATTTTGTTTATTGGAACATTGTTTTGGTTTTAATTAACTAAACAATGAAAAAATGTTCAGACACATGCATTCAAAAATATTTCTGCCTCAGCTAATTCAGACTTTGGTATATTTGCCTTGCCTTACACAATATATGTTTCAGTGTTTGTGAGACCATGCCACAGAAAGCGTAGAACCAATCAGAAATTAAAAAACTCAATTGGATCCCTTACAATCTCACTTTTTTATGGTTGCAAATTAATTTTTGTTCATTACAGGTGAGGAAGCTAATTTAGAATTAATAAACGTCATGTGTTTAATTTACAGGGAAAAGACACAAATAATGTGAGTGTGCTATAGTTTCACAAAGAAGCGTGTTAAACTTGGCATGACAAGGCCTCATATTTATTTGAAGCGTTGTACACTGCACATTTTACATGTGCTTTCTAATTTCTGTCTGTGCAGCTAGTGTTTAAAAATGTCCTTCAGTGTTTTGTAAAGTCATCTAAATTCAGCTGTTTTATGGTCTTGTCTTGTGGTAGTGTTTATTTTAGCTATAACAATGTAGTCGCTCACTGCCTGCTGCTGGGGGAACACACATACAGGGGCATATTATCAAGAAATTGCGATAAGTATCGCAAAGCGCACTCAGCGCTGTTTTACTTATCGCTGGATTCCATTGCTGAGTTATCATCAACGCTTATCTCCAAGGCATTAAAGAATCCAGCGATAGAGGCGAAATGCGTGAATATCGCTGGAAATCCAGCGATAAACCCTCAGCGATAGGGAAATCCTTGATAATAGGCCATGGTGGATTTAGCCTGACAATCCACCTCCCATTGACAAGATGGCTTTTTTGAGGTGTTAAAATTCGGCGAAAACCGCGGTTTCATCGCTATGCGGTTGCGGGGCAGCATTGTAAATACCGCGATGTTGTGTTACCGACCTTTCTTCATGTTGCTTCAGGATGGCACGCCTACTTGGCATCTCATTAGCGATGTATATCGCTAAGATGCGTAGCGTTAGCAATTCGGCTGCTAACATGCTCTAATGCATGTTAGCGCCGCCTTGTTAATAGGGCGATAAGAATATCGCTGCTTTAGCGGCAAAAAGTGCTGCTAAAGTGGCGATAAAGCCCTTGATAATATGCCCCACAATGTTTAAACCAGGGGGCTCCAACCTTTTCTGTAGTGAGCGCCACTTATGTTTTAAAAAGATAATGCTGAGCTACAAATATCATTAGTCTTGCATAGTGACCACATCAGACAAGATTACATAAGCTGCCAGCCTACACAAGACTGTCAGCAGTGATCACTTCTGTGCATCAGGCAAAGTTGCCAGTACAAATGCAAAAAAGGCTTTATCTATTTGGAATGTCCTAGTATCAAAGCCCCTGGCATCAAGGTTATAATAAGCGTGATAAGGCTCCCCACACAACATAATTTATCACTCAAATAGCTTTAAATATCTTTTGGAAATTCAAACTTTTTTCTCCAAACATTAGCTTAAAGGTTCTGAAAATGCACATTTTTATCTCAAATACATATTTCTCAATTTTGGTATACTCATGTTAATTCAACCAATAAAAAGCCTCTAATTTAGTTGGCTGGGCTACACATAGGAGAGCTACTTACAAGTACCTGAGAGCTACTAGTAGCTCCAGAGCTACTCGTTAGAGAAGCTTGGTTTGAACGTTCATTGTTATCTTCACTAGCGGAACTGTGGTTTACTCATATTTGCAAGCATCTGCTGTTCAGCAATGCAATGCCATTTCTTCTCAGTTTGTGGGTTAAAAGTCCTAATTGTTTATTTGGTTTGGGAGGGTTTTAGAGTGAGTTTGTTTTACATTGTATTGTTGTAATTTTAGGTGTACAGCCTTTGGCACCACTTCACACCATGCCTAGGGTTTCAATCCCTGCTGCTTAAATGTTAACAAAGCCGTTCGGGATGTGTGCCAAATGGACTTCAGACAGACTCCATGTTAGAATATTGTTTGACTTTGGACTGTTTACATTGATTCTCCACTGCCTTTAGACTAAGCAGTCACTATGACTATTTGCTCTTCGATTTAGTATTTGCCTTGTGCTAGAACGTATTTGGTTTTGACTATTAACTAGAATAGGACTCAGCTTCAACATATTAAGGTGCCTATTACGATCTCGATTGTAAAGCCTCCGACCTCAGGTCGGACGCTTTACTACCGAGATCATCGGTTTCAATTCAGACCGGCTGATTACAATACAGCCGGTCAGAATTGAAACCGGTCAGTCATTCCGACTGGATTCCGACGGTCTGAAGGAGTCCTTCAGCCAGTCGTAAACTAGTCCTTAATCCAAAAGGAGGGCGTTTCCACTGTCTGGGTTACGATGCATGGTTTTCTTTTTTTAAATTTTTTTTTATTGTTCTTTACCATCATTAACAAGACAAATTAAGTCATTTTTAACAACATCACTCCTTCCCACCCTCCCACCCCAGGTCCAAGAAAAAACAAAGGATAAGAAAAAGAAAAAAAAAACACAAAAGGGGCAATACATGATTATCGAGTCTGAAACCAGTCATTACAAATATATACAAAAAAAAAGACAGCAACTGGCTGTATACGCCGTATAGGAGAGAATGGAGAAAAAGGCAACCTTTAAATCCAAATAAGAGCAGGAGACAATGGAGAGAGAGAGGGAGGGATAAATAAATCGCAAATATAAGCAAAAAATACTCTACATAAACGTTATTCCTCAGAAGCATTCAGAGAATCAAGCCATCTAGTCAGAGGGTCCCAGACCACTAGGCCCCTTTCCCTTGCTCTTCTTCCCTTTTTAGAATAGACGGCTTTCTCCAACCTATACGTAGCAAAAAATCTAGCTTGCCATTGGCTAAAAGAAGGGGGATTCAGGTCTTTCCACTACGTAGCAATGCATATCCGCAAAATAGTCATAGCAACAAACAACAAAGCTCCGCCTTCTTTAGCATTAAGTGTCTCATATAACCCCAGCATAATAGTAGTTGGTATAAGTTGAATATCTAATGAAAGAATTCTATTAAGGAACAATTGAGTTTCTTTCAAAAGTGGCACGAGTTTTGGGCACGTAGCAAACATATGCACCGAGTCCGCACCATATTCAGTACAACAAGGACAAGTAGTTCCAGGCCCAATTGTCCATTTTGAAACCTTATTCGGAGTTATGTACATAAAAAATCCGGTCTTATAAAATTGTACTTGTAATTTGGGAGATAGCAGATATGTTCGTGCAGAATTTAGTGCGGAGCAGAAAACATTAGAAGAGATATTCAGTTTAAGCTGCCATTTGGCGTTTACTTTGCTTAGATCATCTGGTCTTAGTTCGTTCAAAATACAATAGATATCTCCAATCCCGGGTACTTTAGAGCCAAGTAGTTTATCTATAAAACCTAATGCTACAAACCCAGCAGACCCCTCAATATTCTTTCCAAGGTAGTTCATAATCGCATGATACTGAAATATCTGATCATTGCTTAGATTAAAGCTAATTTGCAATTCCTCAAATGACAAATAGCGACCCGCGCTACATAAATCTCCCAGTCTTCCTACCCCAGCGTGATACCATTGTCGCAAATATGTGCTTTTAAATATTAGTGGTAGGTTATCGTTATTTCTAATCGGAGTATAATAACTTAGCCTATTGATTCCAAATATTTTGCGGACATTACGGAAAACCTGATAAGCACAAATCATTGTCTTAAATTTCACTCGTTTGTAGTAGCTATATTCCAGCTGGCGCCAGAGGCACCCCTTTACTTTTTCCCCCAACAACAAAACATAGGGAGAGGGTAGGCCTGAGGGAGAGAGAGAAAATTCATCGTGCATCAATTCACAGCAGTGCTGTAGGGAAGCAGCCCAGTGATATAATTTTAAGTTAGGGAGAGCCAAACCTCCCCTCTCACTAGGTAAAGAGAGAAGATTAAAAGCCCTTCTAGGGTTCGTGTATGACCAGATAAATTGAGAAAAAATATGTTCAAAAACTGCAAGTAAATGACTATTAAAAGTAAGCGGAATTGTACGAAAAAAGTAAAGTAACTTTGGAAAATATGTCATTTTTAAAACGTTACATCTTCCCAGTATAGTTAAATGTAAGTTATCAATTTTCCGGAGTGCTTTTCTCATATTAGTGGCCAAAGGGGTCAGATTTTCATTTATCAAAGAATCCAAGTCTGCGACAATATCGACTCCAAGATATTTTGCTTTCTTTGTGATTCTGTCATCTCCCAGGTTATCATTTTATTGACAACAATCTGTGTCTTTGTTCTGTTAAGGGCATACCCAGAGATCATTCCAAATGTTTGAGTTTCTTGCTCCAGAGTCCTAATAGCAAGCTCGGGTGCCGGAGTAATTATGGCGATGTCATCGGCATAAGCCATGATCTTGGTGTCTATGCCAAACCGCGAAACCGGGGGGATTAAAGGGTTGATTTCAATTCTTCTTATTAAGGGGTCGATATAAAGGGCAAAAAGCAGAGGTGAACAAGGGCACCCCTGTCTCGTTCCTCTGGTAATTTGTATCGCTTTAGTCAATTGGCCATTGATGAATATTTTGGCTGTTGGGTTCTTATATAGTGCCTGTATAGCCTGAATAATTCTTGGTCCGAATCCAAGATGCCGCATGATGACCCAGAGGAATTGCCAGGAGACCCGATCAAATGCCTTCTCAGCATCAAGAAGTATTAGCGAGATCGGGTCTCCTATTACCTCAGCGGCGTCAAATAGAGTGATAGTCCGACGTACATGTTCAGTAGTACCTTTTTTTGGAATAAATCCATGTTGCCATTTAGATACTAATGTCTCAATATTTATAGATATTCTCATGGCAATGATTTTTGAGAAGATTTTCGAGTCAGTGTTGATTAATGTTATCGGTCTATAAGACGCCATCTCAAGGGGGGATTTATTTTTTTGGGGAAATATCACAATTTTGGCTAGGGACCAAGAATTCGGTAGAGCGGCCCCCTCAAAAATAGCGCTTATTACGCTAGTAAAAAGGTCTTTAATTTGAACCGAAAACATTTTATAAAATTCGATTGGTATATTGTCCATCCCTGAGGCTTTGCCATCCGGGAGACTAGCCAGTGCTAATGCAACCTCGTCCCAAACGGGAATATTTTCCAATAAGTCACGTGCCACATCATTCATTTTATCGGTCAAGACTCCCTTAAGATATTCTCCTATTTTCATTTCTAAGTCTTCAGATGTCCCTTTGGCTTCTTCTGAGTATAGTTTTTCATAATACTGCCTGAAAGCTTCCTCTATTTTTACCGGATCTGTGATAAGCCCATCTGTCTCACTATTAATAGAAGTGATGGTGTTTGTTGTTGCCCTTTGTCTTATAGAGATAGCGAGCTGGTGTCCAATACGCTCGCTCCACTCATAACATTTTTCTCTAGAAGCAGCCCATTTAATAGCTATTTTCTCCGCTAGGACAGCCCCCATTTCTGATTTAGAGACTGCTACCAAAGTCTGTGCCTCATCTAGGCCTACGCCCGTCTGAACCGCCTGAGTTAGTCTTTTTTCCGCTTCTATCATCTGTAGATGTAACTTTTTGATTTGTACTTTTTCCATTTTGTTCTTTCGGATTGAAAAACGGAGTGTTTCCCCCCTGATGCCTGCTTTAAGCGTGTCCCAGACCACCATAACAGATGCAGTCCCAATATTCATATCCTGAAATTCCTGTAACCAGCCGGCCATGTATTCTTGATATTTATTGTCATATAACAAAGCCTTTTCAAACGTCCAAGTTGAACCAGGTCTCTCAGTACCCCAGCCTTCTAAATTTAAAATAAGAGGATTGTGATCCGACAAAAGTCGGGGGAAGATATCAATGGAACAACCATGGATAAAGGCAGAGGATACAAAAAAATAATCCAATCTAGCTAAAGACCGGTGAGGGGCGGAAAAAAAGGTAAAGCCATTCTGATCAGGTTTGAGGCGAGCCCAGGCATCTATTAAGCCATGTGTATTTATTAAATTAGTCAGAGCCCGAAAGACTTTAGGTTTCCTTCCCTCATAATGCCAAGATTTATGGGAGTCCCATGTGCTAGTAAGATTTAGGTTTAAATCTCCACATAAAATTATCGGAAGTGGCCAATGTACTAGTTCTTGGTTGATATGATTTATCACCCCGGGATCATCTAGATTGCTAGCATATACCGAACAGATTGTAAACACAGGATTACAAGGCAAAGAACATAGTACTATAACCCATCTCCCTAATGCGTCGGATTTAACCTGGTTAACTACTATTGGTAATGATTTTCGTATCATGATCCCTACTCCCTTTATCCGAACCCCCTGCGAAGTTGCCCCAATAAGTTTAAACCCGAGGGTGTTTAACAGAGATCTCTGGGAGCCTTCAATATGAGTCTCTTGGAGGCAAACCACGTCTACGTCCATCTGTTGTAGTACCTGCGCAGTTTTCTGCCTTTTTGATACGTCGTTCAATCCGCAAATATTTAATGAGACTATCCTAAGTTTATTTAATGCGTTTATGTTTTTCTCTATCTTTTTAAATACTAATAAAACCAGGCTGATCCTTTACGGGTAATCCGGTATCATTGGAATCTCCCACAAACCCATATCCCACAACCCATTTCTTACAATTTTTACCATGCTCCCCCTCCATTCCCCTGACTACATGATCTCTCCAACCAAACCAAGATCCTGCTCGCTTGGATTGCCAGTGCAAAAAAAAAGAAGAAATCCTAAAGAATAACATTAGCTGTTAGAAAAAATACTAACAGTTGACTTTTACCCCCAAAGCATTCAATGAAGACCCGGACCCCAACCCCCAGTCCCACCCCCCCTCCAAAAAAAAAGAACAGTCAGGATTTCCCTGAATGATGGAAGCAAATGTGAGACCCCCAGTTGCCGAGAAAAGAAAGACATAAGAATAGTCCAATCTACATAGTCTGTCAGTAACCCAAAGAAAGAAGTCTAAAGAGATAGTTTGCTTTTTTTTTTCTTTCCCTTATTTTTTTTTTTATTTCCCCCCCTACCGCCTTGCTTTTTTTTTTTTTTTTAAACTAACACCCCACACGAATTAGAGATTTTAGATATTATTTGTCCCAATAGTCCCAAAGGTTCCTGAAATCCTGAATTCCTGAACTGTTTATTTCCTCTTTCTTCCCGTTATTTCCTTTAGATATTCTCCAGCTTTGATTTCGGAAATGAACATTCGGGTTGATCCCTCAAATATAACTTTCAGTTTTGCAGGGTTCATCAGGAAGGCTTGGGCCCCTTGCACTTGAAAAGGAGATATTAGTTGACGCAGACGCCATCTTCGCTCCACCGTGGTATGCCCAAAATCTGGTTTTGCAAAAAATTTAACTCCATCAACTTCTCTCTGAGAATTTGGCCTGGCCTGGTCGTAAATTAATTGCCTTAGGAGAAAGTTGCCAAAAAAAACCAGAAAGACTCTGGGTCTTTCTTTTCCAAAGTTATTGTTGGCTCGGTTTGAACTTAGAGTAAAGGGGAAGCGGTGAGCCCTTTGGATTTCCTGATCCCAGTTCCAGCTGGTCTGTAGTGGGAAGGCGGACCGAAGACGTTTTACAATATATCCTCTGGGGTCATCTCCCTCTACACCTTCCGGTATCCCTAGTAGTCTTAAATTGTTCTTCCGTAGTCTATTTTCCTGCTCCTCGAGCTTGGTCATCATGTCGGAGAGACGAGCTTCATGGGATGCTCCTTGTTCCTTAAGTAGGGAGACCTCAGCTTCCAGGATTCTGTACGAGTTTCTACCATAGAGACCCGGTCACCGATATCGGTACAGATTTTATTTAGTTTCCTTATGCTACCATGAAGTTTTTTGCTAGCCCCCATTGCTGCAAGATTGTCTGATCTGACCTCTTCCTGGAACTGTTTAATTGAGGCAAAAATTGTAGATAGAGAAGGCTCTTGAGGAGTTTCGTTATCAGGCTGAGGGCTCACGGGTGATTGTATTTTAGAATCTCTGTCTGAGGGGAGATCCGAGGGGAGATTGTGCAGTTCTAAGTGTCCCCGCTTTGATTGACTACGTTTTTTAGTAGATTTTTTTTCTGTTTAATAGTCCTTGAGACAGAGCAATTCATCTCCTCTTCCGATTTGCTGGTCCCGGTGGAGCTCATTAGTTCATTGTCGGTTTCAGTTAGAGGTCCATCTGAGACGGAGAAAAAGTTCTCATTAACTAAGTAGGGAGTCCGAGGATCCAGCACCCCGGGTATCAGGATTTCCAAAGCACTCTCAGGTGTAGCGGAGGAGGTAGCGGGGTCTATTACGTCTAAGGGGGTAATGCTGGAATTGGCAGAGATGGGAATAGCACTAACAGTGTTCTGGTTAAGGAGACCGGGTTCGGACATTAACACCTCGGCTGTCTCATCCACTAATGCATTGCCTTGTGGTGGTTGCGGGAATAATGCAGCTCCTTGCGCTATGGGTGGCTCAATAAGACTCGCGGAGGTAGTGACATTAGGAGGGAGCGTTTGGTTAAGAATTGGAAAATGTTTTGTGATAGAGGTCCCAGCATTCTCCATAGCCTTCTCCTTTAAATATGCAGGACCCCCTCCAAACGTATTCACACCCTTTTTAAATCCCAGATCCCTTTTACCTTTTGATGGAGGATCTGATCGGTCCGATTTCTCCAACTTTTCCTTCTCTCCCATCTCCTCATGTGCGGCGGCGGTAGGTCTTGATTTATGTGATCTCTGACCACGGGTAGCCATCTTCCAGTGACAACTTCTATTAGGGATATCGGCGCCTCTGCCACTACTTCTGAGCAAAATCCGCCAAATGTGAGTTCTCCCGGTAAAGGGAGGAGTAGTTTTCCCCGCGCTGGTGGAAAAATCGGCAATACCGAGAGAGCCGAGAGCACCGTGAAAGTGAAGTGCTACGGAATACCGCACATATAGCTTCACCCCTCGTGCACCATTGGAGCCGCAGGCTGAGACTCTCGGCGTCCGAGTCACGGGTGCCTGTGAAGCTGCAGCATTTCCAACTCCAAGCATTTGTCTCTAAACTTCGTTCCTCGGGATTCAAGCTTCAAGTCTCAGACTTTCAAGAAAAGAGATCAAGTTACCGAGCTACCAAACTACAAACATCTTCGGGTGCAGTCCGTTCGGCAACTGGGAAAAAGGAAGTGCTCACAGCAGCGCCATCTACTGTTCCCAAGTAAGCTCGATGCATGGTTTCCAACAGGTTTTCCATTCCGGGATTTCCGACATGAAAAGCCTGTTGTAAAGTGTGTTTGGGAGCCCCTAGCAGGGCCCCCATCTTTTTGCGAATTTGGTTGGGGACAGAGGAGGAACCTATGGTGCCCCCTCGTTGATCCCTGCACCATGTGGCAGTCACACTGATGTGCCTGCGACACTGTGCAGGGATGAAAACAACCTCCCCTTTTCCTAAGGATGTAACACATGCTCCCATAGGGTCAGTCAGAGGAAACTCTGACCAACATCAAAATAAGCCCCTTAGTATTTTCTAATTGAATTGGCTAATTATTGTCTTTCTGTAATGATTTCAAAATTTAAATAAATCTTCATGGTTTACAGTTGAACCATCTCCCATACGGATTTTCCAGTGTGGATTTCCTGTGTGGGTTTTCCTATGGAGGTTCTTTGGGTTTTCTTCTAATTTGAGACTCTAATATATAATCTGGGGCTCTCTTACTTATTTGAGACTTAGACATTGCCCAATATTTCATTTTGCTCCTTTGATGATAAAAAACGCTGACAAAGACATAATTTGTGAAAGTGCAAGTTAACAATGTCTGAGTTTCACATTCATAGCTCATACACTACATAGAAGAAGGAGGACAAGCTGCCCAACAGTGCATTGTTGTGCACAGCACTTAGCACATGGCTGACTATCCACACCGCCTGGTTCGTAAGGCTTTCCTTTGCAGTGACTCCATGAACAGCATGGAGCGCACAACATAAAGTATGGTGGTGGGTGTGTAAAATTCAGTGTGGGTCGAAGGATGTGAAACTTGAGGTCTTCATTGGGAAAGCGGTGTGGACAAATCTTACAAGCAGTCTTTTCCAAGCTATAGATCTGTCCATAGGACGTTATCCAAGCTTCCCGATACAAAATGAAGTAGAGTCTTTTTGTGTGTTGTTAGTTCATGTTTAAATTATATATATAAGGAGACAACTGCAGGACAATTACATAAGGAAGATGTCTTGCAGCACATTTGTTCCTGGGCTTTTCGTTGAATTTCTTACACCTTTGCTACTGCTTTATTCCCAGATTTTTGCTTATAGAATTTGGAACTTATACTGGATTTTTATTTTGGATATAATGCTTAGCTATTTCCTCTTCAATGATGTTAGAGAGTATTTGATCAAGAAACGGCATTAAAATTATCGCCGCTTTGGCGGGAGAAAACTGCCGCTAAAGCGGCGATAATGGGTTTTATAATATGCCCTTGAAAATTCCCATAGAAGCCCATGTTCTGGTGTCAACATGGGCTTCTATTGGAATTCTCTGCGGCATATTTTCAAGCCCATTATTGTCGCTTTAGCGGCAATAATTTTAACGCCGTGCTTGATAATATGCCCATATGTTCCTTGTTAGTCAAGTCAGCATTAATCTTCACCTCCAAATAAATGCTACAAGATAGCCAAGCAGTGTTTTTATTTATCATTTGTGATTATTTTTTCCTTTCGGGAATTCTCATAAAGAGACACTTGGCATGTTTCACATGTACTGTTATATTTAGGATGGTGACGATGCTAATGAGAGGTGCTACCCTTTCCTCAGGCAACCAATGAAGGGGCCTCAACAGACCTTCTTGGTACCCAGTATTGACAGTACTTTTTTCACAGTCTGACAGAGTTCCTGGACCACAATAGTGGCTCAAAAGACTGGAAGTTCACAACCACGACCTCCCCTATGCAAAATAGAGTTTCTGTGGAAACAGCAGAGATAGACACTGCAAATGTGGTTTACTTCGGCCTACTAGTATAAGAAAGTTGATGAGTCACATGAAGCAAGCTATATGCAGCCTGGCTTTATGTAGAAGTGCTGCTGTTCCAACCTGATGCAAGTCATTAATGGAATGTGGCAACTGGGAATAAATTAGTTTTTTGTATTTCCGAGGTCGACATGCTTGGTGCTTGTGCCATTCCTGGTAAATATATTGCATTCTATACTCACTTTAAAGGGCTTTGGGTATGCGTTCGTTGCCATTGGCTTACTTTACTTCAAAACCTTCTGCCATTTGATTGACAGGCTGTCAATCACATCCTGGATTAAGCAACATGAATATATGAACCTCAGCCATTTTTCTATTGCTTGTTTCATTGTGCTCTTCTGCCTCCATTATAATGCTATTTCACATCTGAAATTCAAGTGCTGACAGAAGCACCAGAAAATTGATGCTATAGAAAATAAAGCAACCTTTTTTTCTGTAGCCTCTAATGTTTACCTGCTTTTGTCTGCAGTTTGTAGGTTGGACATTTGCACAGCATACATATGTCCATTTCTCACACCCTATAGACATTATACCAATTGTCTTTGTCAATGCTTTTTATATGTCATGTCAAGTAATAACTCGGTGCCTTCTCCACTGTTATTGTGCATAGTTGCAAGGACAAAACAGAATCTTAATTATTTTTCTTTGTGCTAACCATGGACACATTTCCTGCTTGAAACTTCCATAAATTCGTCTCATTTGCATGTTGGGCAGAAATGTATCCAAGCGCTGATAATACATATGCCATTTGCTCCTGTGCAAATTGCCTACCCTGTGCTGTTTGCCCTGAAGATTACAGCAGCAAAATCTTAGCAGAGATTTTATTGTCAAATGCAGTAAAATCTAAGTTTCAGAATTTCGCTAAACCAGCTTGTGCCAATGGGAATTTCACACATTTGACCCACAAAACGTTTTACCTGCTGTAAACCTGTTAGCAAATAGCATTGGGGATGCAATTTGTGCATGTGTTGTTAGAACATGTGCAATTAGTGCTTGGACAAATACATCTCGACTTGGGTTCCTGTTTCAGGTACAAAGGAGATTTTCCATGCAAAATAGACTAAGGGCCTGATTATGTTGGTGTGGGAGCGGGGAGGCACGCCACTGCCCTGCTCCCACACCACCAAACTGCACCGCCAACCGCCCACCCTGATTACAGGTTGTAATCTGGGCAAGCGGTCCTGTGGTCGCTGACCCACAGCACTGCCTTTCAAATGCTCACAGAAGAGCCTTAGAAAGGCAGCGCCATAGGACCGCCATAGCACGTTCCAGCATGGCATGGACTGTAACTGGGGGTACAAAAAGACAGGGGGCACACCATGTGCTTCCCTGCATGCACCCCTGTGCACCGTAGGGCCCCCTTTGTTTCCTCACAGCTTCCCTTTTCATGGCAGGCTCACTACCATGAAAAGGAGGGCACTGAGGAAACTCATAAAATGCTTGGCGGTGCCGCAGCTGCACCGCCAGCATATTGTGGCCTTAGTCCGCTGCAAGACCGCCAGGCATCACGGATCCCTGGCGGTAGCAGCGGTCTATGGTGGTCCGACCCCCAAAGTCATAATAAGGCAGTCAGACTGCCGGTGCGGCGGTTGCCGCACTGCCATTGTGGGTTTGGCGGCCCATCAGACCACCAAACTCATAATCAGGCTGTTGGAAACGGCCCTTTTTGCAGGGTTATCCCCAAACTTTTTGCTTCTTCCTCCTTTATTTTTTCTGACCCGTGGTTGTTGGCAATAGGACTCTGGGCACTTTACCACTGCTGATCAGTGCTAAAGTGCATATGCTCTCCGTATAAATTGTTATATTGATTGGTTATCCATGATTGGTATATTTGTTTCACCTGTTAGCCCCTAGTAAAGTGCACTGAGTGTGCCAGGGCTGGTGATTCAAATGCTACTAGTGGGCTGCAGCACTGATTGTGCCAACCACAGGAGTAGCGCTAAAATGATGTCTTAGGCCTGCTTGCAGTGCCTATGTGCAGTCCAGGACTGCCATGTCGACCTGGCCAGTGCACCCACTGACCAGGCCTTATCCTTCCCTTTCTGTACATGTCAGGCATCCCTATGGTGGCCCTAGGTACCCCCCTGGGCTGGGTGCAGTGTATCTGAAAGGTAGGGCATGTACTGAGGTGTGTAACATGCCCTGGTAGTGAATTACAGCCATTTTCGTTTTTCACTGCTGAGAGGCTATCTTGCCCATAGGATAGAATGGGGAAGGCTGTTTACATGCCTATCTTCCCATAAGGGCAAGATAGAAAATCCAAGTTTGGTATCTCTGTGTTCAGAATTTAATTATACATCTTTTTAGCAAGATGGTTTTTAAATTCACTGTGTGAGAATAGCACTTTTTAGAAAGTAGCTATTCTCCTGTTTAACCTTCCTGTGTGCCTGTGTGCTGGTTGGCTGAAGGGTGTCATGTGATGGGCCAGGTGGCTCCAGGAGCCTGGATGAGTCAGCAGCAGGGTGAATAGGGAGATCTGCTTTAGATGGGTGGGAGGAGTAGGCCCTGGGTTTGAATGGGGCTGTCCCTGCCAAACACAAAGCTGGCTCCACCCCCTGCTGGCCAGGCTGAGGACTCTGCCTCTGCTGGCACAAAGAAGGCTCCACCTCCTGCTGAGCGTCTAACGACCCTGCCCCTCACTCTGAAAGGAACCAGGTGCTCCAGAGCAGAGCACACCCAGGAACCGGTTTGAGCAGGGGAATCCCCCCACTGGAACAAAGAGAGACAAAGACTTGGAGGGGTATAAGAAGAGGACCCCAGACACCTAAAACTTTAGATCACTTTGGAACTAAGAAGAAACCTCTGCCAAGGAGAAAGCTGAAAAGAACTGAAGAGGAGAAGACTACCTGCTTGCTGTTTTGCTTTGCTGCCAAGGAGAGGGGAAGGACTTTGCTGTGTCCCCTTCTTTTGATTCTGATCTCCAAGGGCCTGAGAAGAGCTGGCTCCCTGTTAAGAAGTCCCAGGAACAAAAGGACTTCACCACCAGCTCCCCTGGAACTCTGCTGAAGGAGTTCTGACCTGCCTTGGAGTGCTTGCCCAGTCTTGGGGCCTCAGGAGGTCGTTTTGCCGTGTTTGGGAGCTGGGAAGCAGAAGCGTGAACAAGAGTGACTGGTACCCAACGCATCATCCGATTGCGTGTCGCAAGACGAGAGTGCGAGGAAAATTTCATCGCGGCACCATCGCAACACGCAGGGTCCCCGCATCGCCGAGTGCGTCGAGCATCGTCCCGAAGCGTGAAGCTTCCTGCCATTGCGAGGGTTGTCGCAGAACCAGTTTGCGGGCCGCACCACTGCCGGTGCGTGAAAAGTCTCCAATCGCTGCGTGCGTCGACGCAGAGTCCCGTTCCGTGGCGCATCGAGAATTGCGGCGCCGGAAGGCAACGCTGCGCCACGCATCGCACCACATCGAAGAGTGTCGCATCGAACCTGTGCGTGAAGCTTCCCCCTAAGAAACCTACGCAACGAAGGCCAAAGTCATCGCATCCTCCCCTTACAGATCGGAGCCGGCGCATCCACCTCTGCTGCGTGAAGCAGGGCTGCTGCAAAGCCTCCCCAGGATCTCAGGAGTATCGCATCGCCTTTGCAAGCTTCCTTGTTATAGCTTTTGGGAACCTTATCGCAACTACAGGTACTGTTGGGCACGAAAGTGTCGCATTTTGTGCATTGAGAGTCGCATTGTGCAGGACACTGACTTTTACATCCTGGAGTACTTTCTGCAAACTCTGAACTATCTTTAAAGTAACCTTTTTGAATTATATGTTGGTTTGTCTGTAATATTTGGTCTTGTGAAGTTTTTAGTAAAGATACATTATTTTTCTAAAACTGGTGTGGAGTAAATCTGTGGTGTTTTCACTGTGTTACTGTGAGTGTTGGTACAAATACTTTACACATTGCCTTTGATAGCCTAGACTGCTCAGGCCAAGCTACCTAGAGGGTGAGCAGGGGTTATCTTAACAGTGTATCCCCCTTTCCCTGACTAGAAGCAAGGGTCCCTACTTGGACAGTGGTACCTACCCTGCCAACTAGAGACCCCCAGATCTAACATTGGTGTGGAGTAAATCTGTGGTGTTTTCACTGTGTTACTGTGAGTGTTGGTACAAATACTTTACACATTGCCTTTGATAGCCTAGACTGCTCAGGCCAAGCTACCTAGAGGGTGAGCAGGGGTTATCTTAACAGTGTATCCCCCTTTCCCTGACTAGAAGCAAGGGTCCCTACTTGGACAGTGGTACCTACCCTGCCAACTAGAGACCCCCAGATCTAACATTGGTGGTCAGCGGTGAGGATTGAACTTGTATTTGTACTTGACCCACAGTAATTGGTGTACATCACTAGGAGTGCAGACCAATACACAACCACATACTGTATTATTTTTGATTCTATTTTTGAGTAACTCTTCAAGAGCATCATGTCTCTGGTGGCAACAAGTGAGAGGGCAGAATTGGAGTTTTCCATTGAGGATTTGTATTCGTACAAAGTTGAGGAGCTAAAGCAATTCTGCAAAGACCTTGGTTGCCCTGTGAAAAGCGGATCTAGAAAGGATGTGCTACAAAGATTCTTGAAGGCCTGTTGGGAGGCCCAAGAGGAAGATGATGCAAATGAAGAGGATGGTTTTGTTCCCCAAGATCTGCCCGTGGTCGGACCAGTCTCAAGGGCTGGCAGCTCCCATTCCAGTAGGAGTCTCACTCCAGAGGAGTTGGAGGAGAATCAAAGGGTGAGAAACCATGAATTGGAAATAATGAAAATGAAAATGAAGCAATCGGAAGTAGACAAGGCGGCGGAGGAGAGCAGGAATGCCCGTGCCTTGGAGGAGAAGAAATTGCTTCTGGCTCATGAGTTGAGGATGAGGGCGCTTGATTTGGAGCTCGAGAGGCTTGAGGCCATGAGTGTCTCAGCTGAAGGAGAATGGTTAGCTCAAGAAGTGAGCTTTGCTGAGTTGGAGGTGGAGTCCAGCTCAGATGGTGGCAGCAAGATTGTAGTTTCTAGTGCTGAAAGAAAGGTACAAATACCCAGAGATGTGGCACCTGACTTGAAGGAGGGGGTTGACATGCACCAGGGGGTTCAGGTTTATGATGTAGTTCCAGTGGAGTGCAGTGTCCCTGAAGTGGATTGGGGAACTGGCACAGGGGACCATATTCCTAGTGGTGGGAGGGACACTCTACTGACCCTAGATGAGAGGTACAGGGAGAGGGGTTCCCCCATGGTAGAAACCTTAGTGTGTGAGTGTGAAGACCGCCCAGAAGAGTGTGAGTTGTGTGACAGAGACAGTCAGGTACCGTCTTGCCAATCTCAGGAGAGTGGTGTGGGGTACTTGTGTGAGGCACTGGAGGGTGAGGCAAACTGTAGCTTGGTTAACAACTGTGGGGGGCTGTGTGATTCATTTGTTGGAGAGCATATTTTAAGTCCCTGTTTTCCAGAGCTATGCCAACACCCGGTGGAGAGTGAGTTCTCTGGTTCCAGGGAGCTTGCGTTGGAGGCAGACCTTTGGTTGGATACCAAAAGGGCTGGAGAGGCATTGGGGAGTGATCCCAAAAGGAGTGGCCCAGATATCTTCCAGACCTGTGAGGTGGAAGAGGTTCGGTGTAGCTCGGTTCGGTCCCAGTGTAGTGGGAGGGGTGTAGGGGCTCACGTCCTGTCTCAGTGGAGAAGGGGTGAGTGTGGGACTGTGGGTCCCAAGGTGCCCGAAACCCAGTCTCAGGGCCTGGAGGATTCCTTAAGGGAACACCAGGTTGGGGGCCTAGACCGTGCTAGTAGGCCATTTGAGGAGGATCTCCTAGTGTCAGGAGAACCTGGAGCCTCTGTAAACAGAGCTCCAGTGGTTCTGGTGTCTGGCGGTACCGCTCCAGTTGGGAGGGTGCAGAAGTCCAGACTGAGGGGTGAGAGGGGGATGTGTTCCCCAGTGGGAGAACCAGTGGGTCAGGGACCAGCCAGAAGGGCTGAGTCCCCTAGGAGTGACCATGGTGACACCACTTCTGTCCTGGGGGATCTTCGCGCACTGTCAGGTGGACAGGGGCCGGGAGATCTGCGCCAGGCAGACTGTCACGAGACACATGAGTCATGTGTCACCCTCGGGGAGATACTGTGTGAGTCCCCAGAAGTCCTGGCATGCCAGGCAGGTGTGCAACCGCAGGGTTTAGTCCCTGGGATGGGAGGCCAGGTTCAGGATCTGCCTGACCTGGGGGGAAGGACATCTGTAAGCTGTGTCCTGACCGGTTTGGCTTCCAGGGGTACACCTCCAGTGGGGAGGGTGCAGCTCTCTGGAAGGGGGTGCAGAGGGAGAGAGTCCTCGCCTCTGACCCCGGTGCAACCTGAGGGTTTAGACCCTAGGTTGGGAGACCAGTTGCTGGAGAGAGGTCCTGAGCTGGAGGGAGGGACATTTGTAAGCAGTGTCTCTACCAGTTTGTCTTTGAGGTGTACCGCTCCGAGTAGGAGGGTGCAGAATTCTGGAAGGGGGTGCAAAGGGAGGGAGTCCTCGCCTCTGACCCCGGTTCACCTGGAGGGTGTAGACCCTAGGTTGGAGGGCCAGGTCCGGGGTGTCCCCCCTGACCTGGGATCCCAGTTGCAGGATAGAACCCCTGAACTGGTGGGTGAATGGTGCAGGACACCTGCCACAGGTGCCCTGACTATTCTAGAAGGGGGTACCGCTCCAGGTGGGAGGGTACAAAGCCCCAAGGAAGAGGAGGACTGGGTATGGAAAAGCCTACCCCAGCCTCCTGTCCAGCCACCGGATACAGGCCCGGAGCTGGTCGGTCAGTGCCAGGTTGTCAGACCCGACCTGACAGGGAAGGGAGTGGACAAAGGGTGCCAAGCACCTGGGGCTACCGCCCCCCACCCTCTGACGCCACAGGGGTTTGAGGGCACTGAGAGGAATAAGTCCTGGGTCTCATCCCTGACCACTGTCAGTGGTCACTGTGGCCTGCGGTATGTCTGTTGGGACACACCTGTGAGCAAGTTAAGGCTAGGTGCTGCACAGGTGGTGTCCACAGGTGAAGAGAAGGGTTCCACCTGGGTTGGCGTGGTGGACCCTGAGAGTATGGATGGAGAGATCCAACCGGGTTCAGGAAGGCATAGAACAGGAATAGTGCCCTGCTGTTTGGGCCAGTTTCCGTGTTCTATCGCCCTAAGCAGGGAATCCCATCGAGGTATCGTTTGGTCTACCCTGGCTTTAGGCTGGAAGGGGGTTGTGTTGGAAACGGCCCTTTTTGCAGGGTTATCCCCAAACTTTTTGCTTCTTCCTCCTTTATTTTTTCTGACCCGTGGTTGTTGGCAATAGGACTCTGGGCACTTTACCACTGCTGATCAGTGCTAAAGTGCATATGCTCTCCGTATAAATTGTTATATTGATTGGTTATCCATGATTGGTATATTTGTTTCACCTGTTAGCCCCTAGTAAAGTGCACTGAGTGTGCCAGGGCTGGTGATTCAAATGCTACTAGTGGGCTGCAGCACTGATTGTGCCACCCACAGGAGTAGCGCTAAAATGATGTCTTAGGCCTGCTTGCAGTGCCTATGTGCAGTCCAGGACCGCCATGTCGACCTGGCCAGTGCACCCACTGACCAGGCCTTATCCTTCCCTTTCTGTACATGTCAGGCATCCCTATGGTGGCCCTAGGTACCCCCCTGGGCTGGGTGCAGTGTATCTGAAAGGTAGGGCATGTACTGAGGTGTGTAACATGCCCTGGTAGTGAATTACAGCCATTTTCGTTTTTCACTGCTGAGAGGCTATCTTGCCCATAGGATAGAATGGGGAAGGCTGTTTACATGCCTATCTTCCCATAAGGGCAAGATAGAAAATCCAAGTTTGGTATCTCTGTGTTCAGAATTTAATTATACATCTTTTTAGCAAGATGGTTTTTAAATTCACGGTGTGAGAATAGCACTTTTTAGAAAGTAGCTATTCTCCTGTTTAACCTTCCTGTGTGCCTGTGTGCTGGTTGGCTGAAGGGTGTCATGTGATGGGCCAGGTGGCTCCAGGAGCCTGGATGAGTCAGCAGCAGGGTGAATAGGGAGATCTGCTTTAGATGGGTGGGAGGAGTAGGCCCTGGGTTTGAATGGGGCTGTCCCTGCCAAACACAAAGCTGGCTCCACCCCCTGCTGGCCAGGCTGAGGACTCTGCCTCTGCTGGCACAAAGAAGGCTCCACCTCCTGCTGAGCGTCTAACGACCCTGCCCCTCACTCTGAAAGGAACCAGGTGCTCCAGAGCAGAGCACACCCAGGAACCGGTTTGAGCAGGGGAATCCCCCCACTGGAACAAAGAGAGACAAAGACTTGGAGGGGTATAAGAAGAGGACCCCAGACACCTAAAACTTTAGATCACTTTGGAACTAAGAAGAAACCTCTGCCAAGGAGAAAGCTGAAAAGAACTGAAGAGGAGAAGACTGCCTGCTTGCTGTTTTGCTTTGCTGCCAAGGAGAGGGGAAGGACTTTGCTGTGTCCCCTTCTTTTGATTCTGATCTCCAAGGGCCTGAGAAGAGCTGGCTCCCTGTTAAGAAGTCCCAGGAACAAAAGGACTTCACCACCAGCTCCCCTGGAACTCTGCTGAAGGAGTTCTGACCTGCCTTGGAGTGCTTGCCCAGTCTTGGGGCCTCAGGAGGTCGTTTTGCCGTGTTTGGGAGCTGGGAAGCAGAAGCGTGAACAAGAGTGACTGGTACCCAACGCATCATCCGATTGCGTGTCGCAAGACGAGAGTGCGAGGAAAATTTAATCGCGGCACCATCGCAACACGCAGGGTCCCCGCATCGCCGAGTGCGTCGAGCATCGTCCCGAAGCGTGAAGCTTCCTGCCATTGCGAGGGTTGTCGCAGAACCAGTTTGCGGGCCGCACCACTGCCGGTGCGTGAAAAGTCTCCAATCGCTGCGTGCGTCGACGCAGAGTCCCGTTCCGTGGCGCATCGAGAATTGCGGCGCCGGAAGGCAACGCTGCGCCACGCATCGCACCACATCGAAGAGTGTCGCATCGAACCTGTGCGTGAAGCTTCCCCCTAAGAAACCTACGCAACGAAGGCCAAAGTCATCGCATCCTCCCCTTACAGATCGGAGCCGGCGCATCCACCTCTGCTGCGTGAAGCAGGGCTGCTGCAAAGCCTCCCCAGGATCTCAGGAGTATCGCATCGCCTTTGCAAGCTTCCTTGTTATAGCTTTTGGGAACCTTATCGCAACTACAGGTACTGTTGGGCACGAAAGTGTCGCATTTTGTGCATTGAGAGTCGCATTGTGCAGGACACTGACTTTTACATCCTGGAGTACTTTCTGCAAACTCTGAACTATCTTTAAAGTAACCTTTTTGAATTATATGTTGGTTTGTCTGTAATATTTGGTCTTGTGAAGTTTTTAGTAAAGATACATTATTTTTCTAAAACTGGTGTGGAGTAAATCTGTGGTGTTTTCACTGTGTTACTGTGAGTGTTGGTACAAATACTTTACACATTGCCTTTGATAGCCTAGACTGCTCAGGCCAAGCTACCTAGAGGGTGAGCAGGGGTTATCTTAACAGTGTATCCCCCTTTCCCTGACTAGAAGCAAGGGTCCCTACTTGGACAGTGGTACCTACCCTGCCAACTAGAGACCCCCAGATCTAACACAGGCCCTTAGCCTTTAAGTGTAATCAGGGTTTTGCACTCTATGAACAGTTTTCACCCAGACCTAGCCCATTTTCCACAAGGCATGAATTTTACAGGAGCAATTGTGCGTTTCATGTTTTACACACAAAAAACATCTTTATGTGTTAGCCTATTTCCTTTTCCCCTTTCCATTGTATACATTGGGGTATGCAGAGTATTCTGAAATAAGCTCCATCCATAATATATGACTCGTAGCTACATCTGTTGCTGGGACAATGACACCACTCCTGCTGCCTGGTTTGGCAGTAAAATACATTTAGAAAAAGGGTGCAGTGTGCCCCTTACACCTTAGAGAGCAGTATCGCTGCACCTGTTGCAAAAATGAAAACTACACCCCAATCTATGAACTTTTTTCAGAGGTAAATGAGACACCTGTTTTCCGAATGTGTCCATTAAACACAGCACTTTATTGGCAAGTGCATAAAAAGAACTTTCTGAAACTCAAAGGCCCCTTGAGCAGTAAAGAGCCTCTTGGCTCGTAAAAGTCATCTCGTGGGCTCGCACTTAAACAATAGCGATGGAGTCCAGCCGCCATGACACCTTCTAAAACAAACGGTGTGAAGAATAACTACTATGTGTGATCATAAATAATCAGTATGAAGCTTCCAAAGCAAAGCTTTTTTCCCCCTACAAGAAGAACATTAAATCTTTGCAGTTCTTCTCCTGGATAAACAACTGCTAGCTGCTCTGAATTTTTCATTGCTCTGTTTTTATTAGCACCCACTCTCCTTTAATCTGAATATTTATGCAAGATTTATTTATGATATAAAATGTGGCTGCATTTGATATTAGGCCTGCCAGATTTAGCGCGAGAATGATAATTGGACAGACTCTTAATTGATTGTGTTTTTTATGGAAGTGGACTGTTCTGTGTGACTATTGTCTGCGTCGAGAGTATGCAGGCCTCAGTCTTGGCCAGGGTATCCTGCTATTAAGTAATTTCTCTACAGAAGATCGCCTTGCAACAAGCAAGAGCACAAAGACCTTGAGAGGTGATGGCTGAATAGTTAGTGGTATAGTCCTAGGAGGGGATTTGCAAAGCAATGCATAGATTTCTTTGTTAGTAAAAGGCCAGGAGCGTATCATGATGAGCGGTGCTGCCTCCCCGCAGACCTGAGTGTTTTTATGCGCCAGCATCTTAAAGTGCATTAGTTTAGACAGCGCAGCTCAGAGGAGGAAAGAGGCAAACCTATTCACTTCTTCCAAATTGTACTGTCTGAAACGCAGGGTATATTTATGAGCCCTGTTGCGCTGCCCTTGCGTTGCCCTGAGTGGCTTTATAAATCTGGAGTAACACAACGCAGCGCAAATCGCAGCGTTGCATTGCTCCCCCCTGGAAAGGCGTTTCATGTGCATTGCGTGGGTGTTCTTATGCAACTTCTATAGATTTTTATGAATTCACAGATTTACCAAATTTACCAAAGAGATCCTGCTTCACAGAGGAGGCGTAACTAGGAGAAATATCTTTATTTCTCCTCCTTACTTCTGCATGCTATGTGTGCTGCATTGTGAGCACACACGGATAGAGGAATACGCCTCTCACAATTACCCTTCCTGCACAAACCAATCCTGCATGCAACATGGTGCAAGGGTGCCTGCGTTGGTGCTAGGCAGCCAAAACGGCACAAACGCAGGGACAAGAACAGGAATGCATCATATTCTTTTAAATATGGCGCATTCCTGCCCTTTCCCTGTGATGCAGCGCAGCAAGGAGACTTGCTGTGCTGCGCCACAAGGTCATAAATATGCCCCTAAAGCTTTAACTCAGAGAAATATTGGATTAAATTAATTGACTTTATGCATTGAGGGTGCATAAAAACATGCAGAGGGAATGAAGCCCATTTTGTTACAGCCACAGTTGGCGCAGCACAAAATTATGCAGCACCATGTGAGCACTCGTGCAGCACTTAGTATTGCTATACATTATTTGTTGATCTGATCCAGTGTGTATATTGGATAATGATAGGAAGCTGGTGGTGTTTAATAATTGCTTTTATGGGAATCATTATAGTAAAATCTCAAAACAAAGACCACATCATCTCTTCATTCTAAATGTTATTCCCCATTATGAGCAACTATATGTTTTTAATTATGTCTTTGTATTATTTTCAGTTGCGTAGCTGGGGTGGCGGGGGCTGTCCACCCCGGGCGCCACTTTTTTTTAGGGCGGCAGCACTTCATGTGGGGTTAAGGGTGGGCTAGGGGCGGTCTGCTCCGGGTGGCACGTTTTGGTGTGCCGTAGCACTTCACGTGAGGTGAGCAATTTCGGCAAGCGCAAGGTAAGTGTTTTTCTTTTTTTTAAATATTATTTTTCCTTGTCGTCGTCTGTCGACTACCCTCCCGCTCTTACCTGCACCGGCCGTCACTGGGGGGCAGGCTCAGGGGCTGCCCCGAGCAGCAAAAGCTCTAGCTGTGCCACTGAATATTTTGTTTATAGTACATTTATTCAGGTTAGATGACAGAATCACCACTGCAGTCAATATCTGATGTACTGCATTCCTTAACCTCTTCAGTGCCCATGACGAGATAGTCTCGTCATGGAGCACGGTTGCGCTGTGCCCATGACGAGACTATCTCGTCATGAACCCCGCCCGCTAATGTAACGCCCGGCACAGTGCGGGGAAAGGGCGTGGCACTGAAGGGGTTAAAATAAAAGGCCATTGAGGACACCGACCCATTTTATCATCAATTGGAGATACCACTTTCCTTTTTATCAAGCCACTGGGCACTAAATACAAAAAAAACTGATATTACAATGGAATGATACATATAATCGAGTAGCACATCCGAATTGTGACGTACTGTAAATGTATAAACCATTTGATATTTGTATTACAAGTGGGTTTTTACAAGCACTGGTTCCTGTTACCAGAGAGAGAAAACAATAACTAGGCTTAAGGATAGTTCCTAACAGTATTGTGAAGGTTTTGTATCACACCATACGTGAGTCCTATGTTACTAACACTTTTAATGCTTTCATTACATTGATAGCAAACATACAAGTAGTATTTTCTGTCTAATGCATAAGAGCTAGAAAAGCGGAAGATAAAATTCATGATATCAATATGTGAAGTAAATGCACTCTCTTACAGATTATAAATGCTTGTGGTTTCCTTGATAAGAACCTGCTTGTGTGCTTACAAATAATGTAAAACTTATGTTAATGCCTCTAACATAAGAATTTCACTGTTTATTTTATCAAAATATATTACTTACATGTTAAGCATCAGTAGTTTCGGTGTTGGATATTTATTTCCATATCGAGGCCCTGGAAGGAGTTTATTGAGTTAATGCGTTTGTATCAAAGGGTCTTCTTGTGGATAAAGACAATCTCCCACCAGTTTTGCTGTTCTAAATAGTTAGAGGATGTTGTATTATGGAGCAAGACATGAAGAATGAGCTGAACTAGACTTCTGTGAGTGCAATGGTGTCATGGTCACAGTCTTGAATGAGGGCATATAAGTTGTGTTAGTCTTGTTGCTATCTAATGTATGTCTTTCATAGAGAGCCTCTATCATTTATGTCAGTTTCTGAATCTCAGAAGCCACTGCTGAGTCAGAGCAACACTTGAATACAAAGCTGGTTACCCATGTCATGAAGGCCTTCCAGGCCAGGCTGCAGAGCCTCCCTGACAGCGGTCAGCGCAGCACTGCTTGTCTGATTGGACTGAAAGCAGAAAGCAAAGCTGCAAGACGGGGACGAAAGGCAGGGAAGGTGGTGGGGGTTGGTCAAGGATGGCAGGTAAGTTTTTTTAACCTTTGGGATAGGGATACATAACAGAGGCCATGTTATGCATGGCTCCCCCATTATTCCTCTGCCACTGCAGAGCAGTTGAAAGCAGGGGGAGATGATTTTGGGGGCCATACATAACATAGAATTAGAAATGGATACAAAGTGAATTATAGGGATGTTTTTCACCTCAAGGTTCTGAGTGACATCATAGACATCTCAAGCTTCACTATTGGTGCCTATTTGATGCCACTCAGTGAAAAAGATCCCTGTAATTCACTGTTACCCATCTATAATTCTATACATTATGAATGTGGAGCAAATATAAAGTCGATGTGCCCAGGCCAACCACATATTTTGTTCATAAACAGAGCAGAGTTAGCCATAATGTACTCATGATGTCCCACGAGTCATCCTCATTTAGAATTGTTCTCAAGTTCACATTTTATGAGGATAAGAAATTTCAAAACTGCCTGTATCTTGTTCCTCCCAAATATAGAAAAAACTGGCCTGATCAACAAATGCCCATTTGTTACTAGCAAAATGCCCCTTTTGATTGTTGATGCTGGCTTCCAGACAGGAAGAGACCCCAGCCTTGACAATATATGCTTCAGACACATTTTCCAGCTAGGCCGTCATGGTTATCAGTAGGAATGTGCTCATTGTTCTCCAAATGCATTGAAAACTGTGATCCAAGTGCGCATGACGACGAAAGTCTGCAGATGTTAGCAAGCTGCTCCCTGCACATGCCTGCCCCTCGTAGAAGCACAATTGAGATGTGCAGGCCCAGGCAGGTCAGTCCACTTACTTACACTCCTAATTTAGGGAGGGGTGGGAATGTAAATCTTTACATCACAGTTTATGAATTTGCTATCCATTGGATAACAGATGTGGCAGTGATGGTGAGGGACAATTCTGCCCCTACCTCAATGCCCCTTTTGTCTGTGAAAGCTCTGTAGTGTGCTATGGCTGCTGTAGATAAGCAGGTGGGTTCCAGGTGCAGATTCTTAAGCATCACTTTCAGTTGATGTGAGTTTTGGAATGTGCTCTGAAGTCCACATTGTGCATGAGGGCAACATTCATGTGTGTAATTCAGTATGTATACATGCATCCCATTTTGCACATGCATTCATTCTCTTAGTGAATTGGCTGGTATACAAAATGCAGATCTTGGGTAAAGGAGTGAGAATCAGGACCAATGAGTGATTGTGACCTTTTCATGGTGAATTCTGAGGAAGTTGTCTTTGTTAAAGTCATCAGTGTGATACATTCTGAATCTGAATAGTGCTAACGGGGTTGTCTGTGTCCACGCAACCTTGACAAGCGGGGTGGGGGGGAGGGGGGGGGGGGGATGGCACATAGAATGTCCCCATGAAAATTAGGTTGACCGGATGTCTTGTGTTTTTTTTAATTATATAAGTATGTCCACAGAACCTTGACAAGGGCGTGTGCATAGACTGTCCATTTGAGAATTGCAGTGACCAGGTGTTTTGCTTTCTTTCCAATTCAACTGCAACCTAATTTATTTTAACGTAGCTTCAAAACCTATTTTATATGAATGTATTTTTAAGTTTGATAAATATATTACTGATTTTACTTCCTCCTTTTGACTATTCTTGCTGTGACTCAAAAGAGATACCTTACATGTTATATCCCTAGTGACGTTAAATATGCTGTTTTGCTTCCCTGTCAGCAAAAAAAAAAAGAAAAACACGCATAGGCAAAATGGTGAATTGAATTTTTGAAACCATGGAGTGTAGGGCATGCTGCCATGTAATGGATGTAAGTAAAGGGACAGACAATGTATTCCACTGGTGATTGTTTTATTGACAAACTGTCATGCCTCTGAGTGATTGGTTAAAAAGCTGAAAGGACGAGAAGAAGATCTGATAAGGCGCACATTCCCATTATAATGCTAATTGGGGGCTGACTTGAGGTTAGAGTCGCAGATGTACGTGAGCTCAAAGTCTGCATTTGATGGCTGCGCTGACGGAACCGTTTCCCTTCAGGCAGGTTTGGTTGTTCTGAGCCCCATAATCACACGAAATGCACCTCTGCTTAACACACGGCCTTCATAAGCCACCTGACATTTTGGTCTGCCATTTGTGTGTCATTAGCCACTTGACATATTGGACTGCCGTTTGTGTGCCATAAGCCACCTGACATTTTGGACTGCCGTTTGGTGTGCATTACTAAGCTTCCTGCACAAGGCACTCGAGGCACATGTCCAGAGGCCATCGATGTGTGGCGACTTTACCAGCTCTGTTGCTTTCTGTGCAGGTTCTAAGACTTTAAAGGTTGAACGGGGAGACACTTTGGGGCACATTTACATAGAAGTGACGAAGCATGGTGTTAGCTGTCTTGGCTTAACGCTGTGCTACACCACTTCTGAAACGCAGGGCTGCACCGTATGTGTGCTGCTTTGTGCAACACACATAGAAGTTGCAACTGGTCATTTTTAAAATGATTGTTTATGTGCAGGAAGGAACACCTTCCTACACATGAACAATCACGTATGGCGTTTTGCTGTTTCTATCTGTTTGTTATATGTGTGCGGCACAATGCAGCACACATAGAAACAGCAAAAACAAGGAGGAATAAAGCATTTCTCATATTTTTGCCATATTAAGACCAGGTTTTATTTGGTATTTTGCCGCTGCCTCCTATTTAGGCATCCTTTGTAAATAGGGGGGCAGAGTCAAAATCAATGGATGTTGCCGCAGAACGCCCACCGCAACACCCATTGCCCCCCCTTCACACTAAGGGCCTCATTATGATGTTGGTCGGAAAGCCTCCGACCGACAGTCGGATTCTCCTACACCGTGTCAGAGCCCTTCTGACCGGCTGGGTCAGTTTGCATTCCAACTGACCGATTACGATGCAAAACGCGTGGTTGTTCCAGAACGGTTCCAACTGGCCCTCTGAGTATTCCTGTCGGTCGGAACCGCATGGTACACCCCTATGGGCAGCGTTTCCGACCAAGGGAATAAAAGCCTTTCTGAGTCTGTCTGTCCGACGCAAAAAGGCTGTCAGAAAGTGACTTTGGGGGACACTGTATCCCCTAGACCCAGCGGCCTCCGATTGATGGTTGAGGGAGTACCCAAGTGACCCTTCTGCGGGGACTGTGTGGCAGGCACCATGGGGTGCCTGAAAAAGGGTGCAGAGTTTTCTGCACACATTCCCTTTCTGCATAGGAGTCTGTGTCAGGGCCGGCTGTCGGGCGCAACACGAGCTCCCATAGGGAACAATGGGACTATGACTGAACAGTGTTCAGTGGCGTCGTAATCTGTCGGTCGGAACCGCCGACTGCGAGTTGGTCAATTCCGATTTCCGAGACCATGGCGGTCGGAGGCTTTCCGACTGACATCGTAATGAGGCCCTTAGTATAACGTGAAAGGGTGCCTTATTTGCAAGGCAGCGTTAAGCCAAGTTAAGTGGTTTAACATTGCCTTGTAAATAAGACGAAGCCTGTATCATCACAGGAACGTCTTTAAAAGTAATGTCCCTGTGCAATAGGGGCTTGTAACTATGCCCCTCAGAGCTCTCACATTTATAAAGGAAATTTACACGTGTAGATTTACTCATGTGTAAATTTACTCCTCCACCTAGGAGAAACATGACAACACGGGGGGAAAGAGAAGAGGGGGGAGAGGTATAGGGTGTTGCGATATAATCACCTCTTTTTCAGTAATTCACTTTCTCCTGGTAGGACACACGTTCGCTCGTAATTTCCTCACTTCAGCAATATTAAGGCTTATTCCGTACTTTACTATGTTAATTACAGTCAATGTTGCCTTGCCCAGCCTGCAATAGCACGTAATTCAAATAGTTCAACCTTTTCATTAGTATGTCTTTGCAATTGGGACCGACGGTTGACACCAGTCTCTTTACCCCTGTAGATTCTCCTTGCTCACACTTCTTGTCCTGATGATGATCTCCAACAAATGAGATTGAAACGCCATTGAGCTCTTTTCACAACCAAAACTCCCTCATTATATTGAATCAATTGGAGTTTTGTTCTATGTTGTCAATGTGATGTATGTTTAATGTCACCAACCAGCCACTTCACGCACTTTCACTATTCATATGAGCACCTGAACTACACCTTGTAATTACTTGACTCTCCATTTATGACGTTAATAAATGTGAGATCACTGCAACCTTGTGTCCCTTCATATATTGTGCAGCAAGTACTTATTAATTATTGTTGTTGCCTATCTGATTTATGCATATCTCAGTAAGTGTAGCCTAAGGCTACTATAGGACAGTTTTTGGCCTCTCTAGAACCATTGTTCGTTCTCACTATACACTACCCCTGGTCTGACTGTTGGGGTCCCCTTGTTCTATTTAAATATAATAAATTAAATAATAGCATAAAATATATACAATTATTTAATATATACTGAAAAAACTTTTGTTAAAATTATGTTGAAAATATGCATAAAACAATTTAAGAAATGATTAAAAAGTTTTAAGCAGAAGAAAATAAAAGTGGAAAATGTACAACATACAATACTATTTCAACATAATATGCATTTTTTATTTTAAAAAATCATAAAAAATGTTTGAATGAATTAACTATGTTTACATGTTTCTTTTTAAGTTGAAAGTTTAAAAATGCACAAATATGCATTAAATACAGTTTGAAAAATAAATAAAATGAGAAAAATGTGCTAGATTTCTTTATTCTATCAAAACATGCAATTCATATTATTACTCACAAACATAAAACTATGTTTTCATAATATTTCTAGACACCAACAATACTTATGAAAGGATGTCATTTACTGTTCCCACTCCAACCTATACCACTTTGAGGAAGGTGTTGGGCACTAAACTTGTAACATTTACTATTCCCACTCCAATCTATACCAATTTGAAAAAGGTATGGTACACTAAATAGGTGAAAAATGCTATTCCCACTCCAATTTAAACCAATTTAGTGACAATGTTGGAAGCTAAAGGGAGCCATTTATTATTCCCACTCCAACCTATACCAATCAGGGGAAGGTGTTGGACACCCTAAGGATAGATTGTACTATTCCCACTCCAATCTATACCAATTTGAAGAAGGAGTTGGGTTCTTAAGAGGAGAAAAATGCATTCCCACTCCAATCTAAACCAATTTGGGGACGGTGCTAGACATTTACTATTCCTAATCCAAACTAGACCAATTTGGGGAAGGCGTTTGATACTAAAGGAGTGACATTTAGGACTCCCACTCCAATCTAAACCAATTTGGGGAAGGCGTTGGACCCACAAGGGTATCATTACTATTACCACTTCAACCCATACCAACTTAGGGAAGGTGTTAGACACTAAAACTGTAACATTTTCTATTCCAACTCCAATTTATACCAATTTGACGAAGGTGTTGGACATTAAAAGGGCTTCATGCACTATTCCCACTCTAACCTTTACCAATTTAGGGACTGTGTTAGACACTAAAAGGGTAATATTTACTATTTCCAATCAATCTATGCCAATTTGAGGAGGGTGTTGGACCCAAAAATGTGATATTTACTATTCCCACTACAATATAAACAACTGATGAATGGTACTGGACAGCAAAGGAATGGCATTTACTATTTCCACTCCAATCTAATCAAATTTGGGGAAGGTGTTGGACACTAAATGGTTGACATTTATTATTCCCACTCCAATGTAACTATATCAGGGGATAGTGTTGGATACTAAAGTGGTTGCATTTATCAGCCCCACTCCAATCTAATCATATTGGGCAAAGGTGTTGGACATTAAATTAGTGCAAAAACAACAGTTGATGGACAGAATGCAGAACAATGTCATACATTTGCCCCAGTACAGAGATCTGGGCCTAAATCCATTGTTTTTTTGCTCACCATGCCATTCCAGTTTGAACCCAGCCATATGCAAATCAGTCTTGACCCTGTGCCTCATGGGAACAGTCCAGCCCGAACTGCCAAGCCAGGTCCTTCCTGGACTGGAAACAAGCATCCTAGGACCGGTTTCGGGGTTTCAACCCTCTTTAGCCAGGATAGCTTGAATCCAGTGGCATGGAGATCACAGGACTCATGTCTGAGCATACCCGTCCCACTTGGGGTGACAAATGCAAAAACAACAGTTGATGGACAGAATGCAGAACAATGTCCTACATTCGCCCCAGTACAGAGATCTGGGCCTAAATCCATCGTTTTTCTGCTCACCATGCCATTCCAGTTTGAACCCAGCCATATGCAAATCAGTCTTGACCCTCTGCCTCATGGGAACAGTCCAGCCTGAACTGCCAACCCAGGTCCTCCCTGGACTGGAAACAAGCATCCTAGGACCGGTTTCGGGGTTCCACCCCTCTTCAGCCAGGATAGCTTGAATCCAGTGGCATGGAGAGCACGGGACTCACGTCTGACCATACCCGTCCCACTTGGGGTGACAAATCCAAAAATCCATCACCACCCCCTTTTGTACCGCTTTGTTCGCCATGAGTTGGCAGGGTATGCTCAGACGTGAGTCCCTTGCTCACTTTGCCACTGGATTCAAGCAAGCCTGGCTGAAGATGGCTGAAATGCCAGAAACTGGTCCTAGGAAGCTTGTTTCTGATCGAGGGAAGGCATGGCTTGGCAGTTCGGGCTGGACTGTTCCCATGAGGCACAGGGTCAGACTGATTTGCATATGGCCATGTCTGAACTGGGGTGGCAGAGTGGGCTAAAGAACGGTGATGAATCAAACCCAGATCTGTTGACTGGGTGTGAGTGTTTGATTGGTTCTGATGCTCCGTCCATCACCACCCCCTTTTGTACTGCTTTGTTCGCCATAAGTTGGCAGGGTATGCTCAGACGTGAGTCCCTTGCTCACTTTGCCACTGGATTCAAGCAAGTCTGGCTGAAGACGGCTGAAATGCCAGAAACCCGTCCTAGGAAGCTTGTTTCCGATCCAGGGAAGCCATGGCTTGGCAGTTCGGGCTGGACTGTTCCCATGAGGCACAGGGTCAGACTGATTTGCATATAGCCATGTCTGAACTGGGGTGGCAGAGTGGGCTAAAGAACGGTGATGAATCAAACCCAGATCTGTTGACTGGGTGTGAGTGTTTGATTGGTTCTGATGCTCCGTCCATCACCACCCCCTTTTGTACCGCTTTGTTTGCCATAATTTGGCAGGGTATGCTCAGACGTGAGTCCCTTGCTCACTTTGCCACTGGATTCAAGCAAGTCTGGCTGAAGACGGCTGAAATGCCAGAAACCCGTCCTAGGAAGCTTGTTTCCGATCCAGGGAAGCCATGGCTTGGCAGTTCGGGCTGGACTGTTCCCATGAGGCACAGGGTCAGACTGATTTGCATATGGCCATGTCTGAACTGGGGTGGCAGAGTGGGCTAAAGAACGGTGATGAATCAAACCCAGATCTGTTGACTGGGTGTGAGTGTTTGATTGGTTCTGATGCTCCGTCCATCACCACCCCCTTTTGTACTGCTTTGTTCGCCATAAGTTGGCAGGGTATGCTCAGACGTGAGTCCCTTGCTCACTTTGCCACTGGATTCAAGCAAGTCTGGCTGAAGACGGCTGAAATGCCAGAAACCCGTCCTAGGAAGCTTGTTTCCGATCCAGGGAAGCCATGGCTTGGCAGTTCGGGCTGGACTGTTCCCATGAGGCACAGGGTCAGACTGATTTGCATATAGCCATGTCTGAACTGGGGTGGCAGAGTGGGCTAAAGAACGGTGATGAATCAAACCCAGATCTGTTGACTGGGTGTGAGTGTTTGATTGGTTCTGATGCTCCGTCCATCACCACCCCCTTTTGTACCGCTTTGTTTGCCATAATTTGGCAGGGTATGCTCAGACGTGAGTCCCTTGCTCACTTTGCCACTGGATTCAAGCAAGTCTGGCTGAAGACGGCTGAAATGCCAGAAACCCGTCCTAGGAAGCTTGTTTCCGATCCAGGGAAGCCATGGCTTGGCAGTTCGGGCTGGACTGTTCCCATGAGGCACAGGGTCAGACTGATTTGCATATGGCCATGTCTGAACTGGGGTGGCAGAGTGGGCTAAAGAACGGTGATGAATCAAACCCAGATCTGTTGACTGGGTGTGTGTTTGATTGGTTCTGATGCTCCATCCATCACCACCCCCTTTTGTACCACTTTCTTCGCCATAAGTTGGTAGGGTATGCTCAGACGTGAGTCCCTTGCTCACTTTGCCACTGGATTCAAGCAAGCCTGGCTGAAGACGGCTGAAATGCCAGAAACCGGTCCTAGGAAGCTTGTTTCCGATCCAGGGAAGGCATGGCTTGGCAGTTCGGGCTGGACTGTTCACATGAGGCACAGGGTCAGACTGATTTGCATATTGCCATGTCTGAACTGGGGTGGCAGAGTGGGCTAAAGAACGGTGATGAATCAAACCCAGATCTGTTGACTGGGTGTGAGTGTTTGATTAGTTCTGATGCTCCGTCCATCACCACCCCCTTTTGTACCGCTTTGTTTGCCATAAGTTGGCAGGGTGTGCTCAGATGTGAGTCCCTTGCTCACTTTGACACTGGATTCAAGCAAGCCTGGCTGAAGACGGCTGAAATGCCAGAAACCGGTCCTAGGAAGCTTGTTTCCGATCCAGGGAAGGCATTGCTTGGCAGTTCGGGCTGGACTGTTCCCATGAGGCACAGGGTCAGACTGATTTGCATATGGCCATGTCTGAACTGGGGTGGCAGAGTGGGCTAAAGAACGGTGATGAATCAAACCCAGATCTGTTGCCTGGGTGTGAGTGTTTGATTGGTTCTGATGCTCCGTCCATCACCACCCCCTTTTGTACCGCTTTGTTTGCCATAAGTTGGCAGGGTATGCTCAGACGTGAGTTCCTTGCTCACTTTGCCACTGGATTCAAGCAAGCCTGGCTGAAGACGGCTGAAATGCCAGAAACTGGTCCTAGGAAGCTTGTTTCCGATCCAGGGAAGGCATGGCTTGGCAGTTCGGGCTGGACTGTTCCCATGAGGCACAGGGTCAGACTGATTTGCATATGGCCATGTCTGAACTGGGGTGGCAGAGTGGGCAAAAGAACGGTGATAAATCAAACCCAGATCTGTTGACTGGGTGTGAGTGTTTGATTGGTTCTGATGCTCTGTCCATCACCACCCCCTTTTGAACATTAAATTAGTGACATTGACTATTTCCACTCCTATCTAAGCATATTGGGCGAAAGTATTGGACACTAAAGGAGGGGGGTATACTATTCTCAATAAATCTAACCATATTGGGGGAAATATTGGACACTACAAGTGTGAGATTTACTATTCCCACTACAACTATCTAACATTATGTGGGAAGGTCTTGGGCACCAAAGGGGTGACTTTATTATTCACACTTCAATCTAGTCATATTGGGAAAAGGTGTTGACATTTTCTATTCCCACTCCAGTCTAAGGGCCTGAATTTGATCTTGGCAGACCTGGTCCCGCCGCCACTGTTTCGACGGTTTCTCCGCCTGCTTACAAGGTGGCCCACCCGCTCTATTTAGATACTGATGGTTCAACAAAGATCAGGTCTGTTCACCCGTGTCTACAGCACAATAGGCAAAATCGTCTGTCAGAGGGAGTTCCGCCAGTTTGTCCGCTGGGCTAATCAATCAATCAAAATAGCTTCATTCGACAGATTTGTCATAAAAGCAATACACATACGTTACAACATGTATATTAAGATAATAAATATTCTGAATCTAAAACATTTAAGAACGGGTTAAACAAAAAATACTGCCGAGTAAATTAATTCTGGAAATAAAATACATACATACTCAATATATCCCAGGCAATTCATACTATGATACAGCCTATCTTTGGAACTGAGGGCATTTAAGTCAATTAGCCTGGAGCAACACCCTGGATCGGATGGACCAGGCCCAGCCTAAAAACGTAGCCATTGCGATTGCTATTGGCAGCAATGGGTCCGTTGTAAGGATTCTTAGGGCCTTGTCATGCTTTCTGAAGCCTAGAAGTTTGCAAATAGGTATAACCCAGCTGGGCTAATCATGATGTGCCTTCCGCTAATGTGACTGTGGCATTAAAACCTCCACACCTGAGTTGCTGGATTGGAAGGGATATAATGCAGAAACTCACATTTTCTTACTTTCACACTTCCTTGATCTTCCAAGTCCTGCCTCTGTGGATAGTGGATGGAATTAACTGTTACGTTTTGACTAGTCTATTAGCATTTGCACTGAGCTTGTGCATTTTTAAATCTCTCTTACAAGCAACAGCATACCAAAGTGCATGCATATGTCAGTAATGTTGACGTTTACGAAATTTACAGAAACACACCTTTATGATCCCATTGTATGTATTAATTTGGTGCAGGCTGCCTTAAAAAAATGGAGACTCGCACAAAAAAAGGATATCAAATAAAAAATCAGAAAGTCACCATACAGGTCTGTTTAATTACATTTCAAAGATTGTCACATTAAAAACATATGCAACACACATCATTGGCATACGTGTAATGTAAGATGATGTAGAAATTGCACTAGACAAGGTGTAACCTTTACCTTCTAAATGTCCAGTAAAATCAATTTCAGTCCCAAATTTTGAATATTGAACCTATACATCCATGTAACATTTCCCCTTGTCTAGTGCAAGCTCTGTACTGTATCCAATTTCAACAGTCACAATATTTTAGAAGGTATAATGCATATGTGTTGATACTGATCAGTAATCATGGTGAAACACACGTCTGTAGTACCACATCCAAAACAAATCTTAAACACCAATTAGATGGTGCAAGTGGCCTGTAGTTTAGAAATGAAACATTTCGAAATAGAATTAAAACGAAATGAAGAATTAGCTCAAGAAGTTAGGCAACTCTCCAGTTCAGTTGTCATCAATTTAAAAGCATTCAGGGGCATATTTCTGCACACACCTCCAAATTTGAGTTGACAAATAAATATTTTATGACAGATATTCCTCAGTGCTTCAGTTGTTTGTCTCTGTGACTCAGCCCCAGCCTGGCCCATGATTCTGACTGAGCACTGCTCATGTCAGGCCCACCTATCAGCAGCCTGATGATCTTAATTTCAAATGAGCACAGCCTTTCCTTAACTTTTACACCAAAACATTACCTTGTGCCCATCTAATAACTGAAACAGTCTGGGAGTATCTGGTAACTCCCAATCAACTGTGTGGAGACCCTCCAATCTAGGCTGAGGGTTTTGTGGCATGATACACATAGCAAACATCATTTCCATTAAGTTTGTACAGAAAACATATATATATATATATATATATATATACACAGGTGTAAAGACTATATAATGTGTTTTCTAATTTACATGATGTTAGATTTCTACATTTTGCATGTAATCAAACATACATAGATCCATCTCTACATACACACCAATAGTATCTAGGGCTTTAAACACACAACACATACTAATATTGTTGTTTTGTTAAAAGTGCTTACAAATCCCCAACATCATTGTCCTATGGAAGGATCAAAATGCATGACACTCCCATCAATCACTTCACTTCATTCAGGAATTCAAAAGGACATTGTGGCCTGTGTTAGTGGAAACAACAGTTAGACAGATTCACATACATATTTCAAACATGTACCTGTTTCCCTGGTGAGCCATAGAGCTGGCTATATTGGGACATCACCTCCTTTGCCAGCAACTCCAGCTCCTCCGGCGAGAAGGCAGGGACCCTGTCACCTGCTCAAACTATGAATCGTGGTTCCCAGTGGTCACAAACATCAGCAAAAGTGGTGGAGTTCTTGATAGCTGCAGTGTTAGAAGGCAAGTGAGCTTTTTTCGAACCGCCACATATATATCTACTCGACGTACGTGATCATCAGCGGAGATGGACACAGCCATAGGCCTTCAAATATTGCTTTCCTATACGTTAGCTTACGTATGTGTCCGTCATGGAGTTGAATACGGTGAGGTTAGGCCCCCTCCATTTTAAAAGGCCAAATAGTATGTTTGTGACTCCTAAATGCATCACCACCACTCAAAATGGTGGCTAGTTTGTTTACATATTTAAACTTTGAATGACACTCGTGTTTAAAAAAAGAAACTTTTTATGTAGTAGTTTACTATAGTTAAATGCAATAGTTGCACTGTGTTGTTTACACCTCTGTATTTTCGATTAAAAAAATATTTTTAAAAGAATGCCTAGATAATACATGAAAAATGTTGAAAAATGTATTATTTACACATTCTTTCAAATTTAAAGTGTTGACAGCTAAAAAAGTACATTTGGGAAGAAAAAATTACAAAAACAAATGTTGTAAAACGACATATATTTTTGAGACATGACATTTCTGTTAATAATCAAAAATAAATATGTTGAAAATGTTTTTAAAAAAATCACAATTTCTCAGTCTTCCAGATAAGCAATCATGGTTTACATCAGTGTGTAGTATGCCTGGTCATGCTGCGCTGGAGCAATTGACATTTTTGCTGACTCGCCATGATCCAGCTGGATTAATCATGAGCAGGAGTCTAGATTCATGTTCGAGCCCACTACACACTGATATAAATCATTGCTTATCTGGAAGACTGTTACATTCCAGACATTGCACTCCTAAATCCTTATAGGGGCTTTTTGTTTTCAAGTGAACTATGTAGTCCTGAGGATGGTCTCGGGGATGAAAACATTTTGAGACCGAAACGTCATCACATTTCTTAAATCTGTTAAAAATGTGTTTTTTTTTAAATCACAATTTATTAGTCTTCCAGATAAGCAATTGTTGTTTACATCAGTGTGTAGAAGGCCCAGACATGCTGCGCCAGGGCAATTGATATTTTTGCTGACTCGCCATGATCCAGCTGGATTAATCTCGAGCAGGAGACTAGATTCATATTCGAGCCCACTACACACTGATGTAAATCATTGCTTATCTAGAAGACTGTTACATTCCAGACATTGCACTCATAAATCCTTATAGGGGCTTTTTGTTTTCAAGTGAACGATGTAGTCCTGAGGATGGTCTCGGGATGAAAACATTTTGAGACCGAAACATCTACACATTTCTCATCTTTCTTTGGATCACATTTATTAAAATTGGTTTGTAATGTCCATCAGGCATGCAGCCTCAAGATATATAGAGAAAGTGGGCATTCAGTACATCAACGTCTGCTGAAGAAAATTAACCTAATTTATGTAACAGACTTTACAGTATGGGTGTATTTAAAACAGTTTTAGATAACACCTGGAGAAAATGTTCATGTATGTTGAATCAAATATTATTTTGGTATTCTATACTTAACATAATTTTCTCAATTGATGCACCTCTTGATTTCATTACTATAGAATGCCTCCTTTGACATACATTTAGCTTTAGAAGTCAACCAATATCTTAATGCCTTTGATGGCGTGGATTCTGGTGGAAGGATTTTCTGATCCCCAGGCAAAATGACATCTTGCTGTTCAGGTACTTTTTTCCCCTAACAACACCACCTTTATGAAGCCCCCTGTGCAATATGGCACCATCCTGTGGGTTTATATATGGTTGCTACCCAAGACCATCAGTGAACATGATGTGGCACTGGTAGTGATGGTGTGCATCATTGCGGAGGAAAGCTCATATAAACAAAGTGTACTATATTCCTGGGATGGACCGCTTGTGCTCTTTTTATTGTATCCCAATATATATTTATGTAAGGCAACACCTGATACCTAGGGAGCTGGTAAGGCTGGACTGACATGTCAGAAAAGTATTGGAATACTTCATTAAAGTCCATTGATAACTTCTGATTTCTCTGAATATTGTGCTATAAAATGAAAAATGCACCCTGGCATTTACACATTTTTCTTGGTTTTGAGAACTTATTTGATTTCTTGACCTAGGCTGAGGAAGATATTTAAATCCCACCACCCACCATTGCTCATTAGTGGCAGAAATTGGGTTCCTGATTTGACTGGGATGTGATCCCTGGTCAAGCAGCAACCTCAATTCTTGTCAGGGTAAAGCACAAGCAAACCCTAAATGAACCTGTGCTCACACTTTGGTAGCTTGGCACAGAACAGTCAGGCTAAACGATGCAAAGTATTTGTGCAACACTTCAAACAGTAAACACACTGAAAATACCACACAGAAAGATCCCACACCAGGTTTAGAAAAATAGAATATATTTTAATAAATAAAACAAGACCAAGATGACAATAATCCAAAAGGGTAACTGAATATATTGAATTTTCAAGTTTTAGGGTAGTGCCAAAATCACAAAGCGCCAATAAGGGAAATCTGGTCTCACTAGCTGGGGACAAAGCGACAATTTCAGGCTGACCACGATGGAGCATGGGCCGGCTACAGGAACCAAGTTAGGCCAGCTGAAAAAAGTACCTTAAATCCTGGTTTTGGAGTGTTGCATAGATCTGGGAGAAGAAGCACTGCACAGTCGAAGCAATGTATCACTTCTGAAATGGGGTGAGGCTGCAGTGCAAGGTCCTGTTGCATCATCATCGAGGATCCCGTCGACGGGGTTTGGGATGAGAAGTCCAGGCATCAATGATGCAGTGCACAGCCAAGGTGATGCGCCGGTCCCGATGAACTGCGAGGACTTGGGTTAGAGATGTGCCGCGCCATCTGCGATGCATTGGTTCAGAAGATACCAGGGTGATGTGGACCTTCTGCTCCGGGATCAATCCACGCTGCATCAGCGATGCATCTGTTCTGCTCGGGGATGCGCTGCTCAGCAGAGAAGATGTGACGATTCTGTTGGTAAGCACCATAGACCCGCTTCCAAGGGTCCAGGACAGGGCTGACACCTCTTAGCAGGGTAGACTCACAAATGGCATAGTCCAGGTACAGATGCTAGGTTGTTGGAAGCCTGTCATGTCCCTGAGGCTTCAGAGAAGGAGGTCAGCCAATAGCCCTTGAAGTCACTCTGGGTTCAAGTGATGCAAGTCCAACCCTTCTCACCCAGGCAACAGGGCAGCAAGCAGCAGGTCAGCTCAGCAAAGAATGAGTCCAGAAGAATAGCAATCCAGCAGAGTGGCAGTCCTTTCAGCAGCACAGCAATCCTTCTTCCTGATAGAGTATCCACAGGTCCAGAGGTGTCTGCGGTCTTGTACTTGTACTTGGTGGTGTCTTTGAAGGGGGTGAAAATTCAGTGACAAGCCTTTGAAATGCACAGGTACTCTGCCCTTCCAGCGCTGGCTCCAGACTCGCAACAGGGGGGTATGCAGCCCTTTGTGTGGTGACAGGACACAGCCTAGTCAGGTGTAAGTGAGTCAATTGCCTCCCTTCCATCCTGCCAGGACGGCCCATCAAGTCACACCTAATATTGTGTGTGGCAGTCTAGGGGAATACAAAAAGCTCAGCTGTCACCCACCCCAGACATGTGGTCAGAGACACGCAGCAGGCACCAAATGGGCAAAACAGGAAAATGCCAACTTTCTAAAAGTGGCTTTTTCAGAATTGCAATTTAAAATCCGACTTCACCATCAGTTAGAATTTTAAATTGTGAGTCCAGAGACATCATACTTGAAGAGGTCATCTCTTTTCATTTGAAAATTACTTTTATAAATTGTAATTACAGCAACTCCAATGTTATCCTATAGGAGAGACAGGTCTTGTAGCAGTGAAAAACGAATTTAAGAGTTTTTCACTTCCAGATCATGTAAAACTTAAAAATACATGTCCTGCTTCTGAGCTGTTCAGGGCCTACCTTGGGGTTGATATGTGTATTAAAAAGGAAGGTTTGTACCTTGCAAGAGATTTAACTTGCCAGGTCAACATGGAAGATTAAACTGCAAACACAGGATCTGCAATGGCAGGCCTGAGACATATTTAAAGGGCTAAGTAAGTGGGTGTCACAGTGAGTGTGGCAGGCCCGCTAGTAGCATTTACTTTACACATTACAGTGCACATTACTAGGGAGGTATCGGTAAATTAAATATGCCAATTGTGGATAAGCCAATTTCACTAAATTTTAGGGAAAGAGCCCACGCCATGAGCACTAGTTAGCAGTGGTAAAGTATCAGCTAAAGCAGGAGGTCGGAAGGCAAAATGTTGTGGGAAGCCACGTGTAGGATGCCAGGTCTAATAATTAGATATTGTTTTAATTATTCCAGTGCTTATTTACAGTATTTATTCATTTGTATATCTATTTATTCAGCTATATGTTGAGTTTCTAGGGAGCTAAATGCCCTTTAGAGATTCCTGTCAGTACTGAGTTTCCATAGTCTAGTTACTATAAGACTAGCATCAAATGACAGTCTTAAAATCTCCATCTTGAATGAAAAGTTTGATTCCTTTGAGATGCCGCAATTGAAATAGCGTACCCTTGGCCATTGCACTAATATGTGTTTGGTGGTTGAGTTGTTTGTCGAAGTAAAAGCCAAGTGACTCCACTATCGAAGGATTGCAGTTTAACACCCCGAATGAGAGACGCCCTTTCTTCACCTGGATTTGGCAATTGAGAAAGGATAACAAAATGAACTCTTATTTAGAGGGGTAAGCTTCAGGCAGTAAAGTAGCATCCAAGTTTGGATTTTGGCCAAGCCTGACTGTCTGAGAGTCAAAGAGCAAGGCTCCATTGAACTTAAAAGGGTGGTAAGCGCTAAACATTCAAATCTCATTCGCAAGAAAGAGGAAGGGTAGCCAAATTATTCAGATTGAAATTTGGTAAATAAATAGATATAAACATCAAAAATTTAATGACTTAACAAGCAAAACCTTCAAGCAATGTTATGCATTAAAAATGATTTGAAAATACAATCCATTCAGTAACCTAATATGTGGCAATTATTGGTGAAGCAATGACTATATCGCACTTAGAGATTAACGAGGTGTAATAGAAATAGAGCCCTTAGAAATTATTCCCCCCAAAATAACAGTAAGGTTTGCCTTTCCCAGGTAAGAGGTAGCGGATATGTCACAGAAAGTGGTCAGTCTTTGGTTAACTATCAAAATGGAAAGAGCAATAAGAGATGCATGCCTACATGTTGATGCGTCATTTAAATTTTAGTAACTTCTTTTCACTGACAGCAAAAGGCTACTCAGAGGAAGATGTTTTCTGAACAGAGAAAATATGTTGTAATTCTAAAAAAAGGGCACCCGTTTGCACACATCACAATGATGCAGTGCCCTTTGGAGGACACCGCTTTTGTGAATGAAATTGTAAATCTGTTTCAAATATTTGTCTCTAAATATTTTCAAATATAATTTGCCGTGAAGTTGTGTTTTTTGTTTTCCCTTTGGGCCCCCTCAATTTGAGCTTTTCACAGTTGGTGATTAAGAGAGACACTATTACCATTAATCAGCTCTCTTGTTTCTAATATCAGTAATATATCCTGTTGAGGTTATCAATGCCTTTCAATGATGGACTGTCCTGTCTGAGTGGACCCTAAGGAAATTGGGACCAGGTTCAAATTTGTGGGCATATTTATAATTGTGTAGCGCAGCAAGTCACGTTGCAGCACTACGTCACAGGGAACGGGCAAGAATGTGCCATATTTATCTCCATATGGTGCATTTCTGTCCTTTACCCAGTGCTGGTACACAATGGGGTGCCAAGCACCAACACACACACCCTTGCTCCATGCTGCAAGGGTGCCTATCTTGCACTCAGAATTATTTTTGTGCAGGAATGGAACCCTTCTTGCACAAAAACAATCCTGAGAGGCATATTCCACTTTTGCAGCACCCACAGAAAGGAGAACTAATGAGGAGAAATGTCACTAGACCTTGGTAAAGAGTACCCATGAGGGTTGTGTGGATTACCTACAAGTGTTGCCTGCAGGGCCTTTCTAGTTTTTTTTTTTTACTTTATCCATATTATTGATAAGAGATTTGAACAAACTGATCCTGTTGTACTTTTGGGAGATTACCCTGTCCCAGCTGTATGGATATAGAGGATCAGTCCTTTTAAGAGATATGGCATTTTAAAGATAGTGTTTTATTATTGGTTAGGGATTTATTAAACTAGATTGCTGTTGATTTATAAGATCTCTAATTGTAGGCACTGTCCATGTTAGGATGGTGGAGACAATGCGACCCCGATCGGGTAGCAATTAGTATTTACTTATTCTTTGTAAAAATAAAGATTAGACCTTCAAGGGATCAAGCAGCTGATGTATACAGCAGTATTTAATGTGCAAGTTGGTTATTAGCTATGACTGTTAGTGGTTTTTGAGTTATTATCAGTACATGTCGCGAACGCGATTATTCTGCGCACGCTTTAAGGCTTTTAATTACCGTGAACGGTTTTGACGGTGGACGCTCAAGTTATTAGGAACGACTACTGTGAAATATGATGGCTAACTCTAAGATTGATTATATCAGCCTACCCAGTCCCTATGGGTGCTGTCTAACTAAAGATGGCGTGACCGATCACTGGGGGGTTGTCTGCCCTCGGTCTCTAATGGCATACCACGTGAGCGCGACTTGTTTGCGCGCGTTTTATGATCCAGGGACTGCCTATAAATTGTTGGGTTTTTGAGGGTCAGTAACTTCATCTGACTCCGTGTTGAGACCTGTGTGGGGTTTATGCTGATGAAAGAAGGTAAGATCACAGGGCGACGCTGACTCCCGCTTACCTTCTTGCGGGTAGAATATTGAGTTTCTGGGGATTCTTGTGCTAGCTAGAGGGTAATAGAAGATGCGACCATCAGTGTCGATGTAACATCCCCCTTGGAACATTTTAGGGTATTGTTTGGGAACTTTGTGGTTTGTGCAGATTCCCCTGGAGTGTGCCTGGTACTAAGTAGTAAACATCGGGGCACATCTGGTGGCATCTATTAAAATGTTAGGAGTTGTTATAATCGTATTAGGGTTGAAATTAGAATAGCTGTAGTTTGTCGATTAAGCATTATCGATGCTTTTACGACTTTCTAAAACATCGTATTGTATCATGTTGTTTACAGTGTCGTTGGACTCAGTCAAAAGTACTCGGAGGTTCACACATTTTTTACCCAAGATGTTACAGCTATTGAGTAGCGAAATATAAGGATATAAAATACAGAGACCCTATTGAAGTGAGCTTATAAGGTACAACTATGTGGATAAGCTTGGTACAATAACAATTGTTATCTGGCAGCTATGGCTCTGGACCCTAGTGTAACGAAAATAAATATCCGTTTCTGTCCCCTACATAGGATCGTGTTCTTGTGACAACAAACTCGTATTCATATGTTACCCGATATACAGTACAGAAGAGAATTAGAGGTAGGACATCAATGACTCCAATAGAATCTCCAGTTGAGAATGTATTATAATAATTAGTTTTTTGAGACGCATTGCCTTGTTTACCCTTAACAGACAGAGGTAACAAGAATCGGGAAAAAGGGTTGTAATCTCAACTTAAATAACTGTTGATGCAGAAATATTGTTAGGAAGTATTCTGGGAATAAATCTATTTTAAAAATAGCTCCTTTTGTGGTGGTGGTGGTGTAAAAAAAGTAAAAAAAGAATCAATTCTCTGTCCTTGATTCCACTGAAGATTTCCGCCCTTAGTGAGTAGGAGCGTGATAAGTATATCTTTCTTTGTGGCATGTGGAATACACTTTTCGGTGTTGTGCACTGTCTGTAAGGTTGTAGTATATTGGGTCACAATCAACTACACTTGTAAATTACAGTTTGCATATGAAGGTCCAATCGGAATAATTTTATTGTAAATCATGGGCTGTCAATTTATTGTTTTCATACGTTTTTGGGTTCCCCATGGGTGTAGTGATATCGGTCTGATATCTGGCAGGTCCTGAGGATGGTGGTCTTCATTCATTCTACAAGCCACTGAAACGCGTCGACCAGTGCTATTCAGATCCTGCTATATGGAGTTGCGCTTAGTGGTCATGGAGACTAAAAACAAATTTATGTCTCCCACTTACAAGATATATGTATTTATGAATGTGGTATGAGTGTAGTTGAAAAGGTATGCATGTATGAAATTTGGTTGAAATTATTATTGTTGTCTCTTTACCTTGGGGTTTATTTAGTTTACAATGTTTGATACATGAAAATGTTACTGTATTGTAAGATTTTGGATATATGTCTACAATATTAATTTTATATGCAACATTGAAAAAAAAAGTATAAAAATAATTTTGATAAAACAAAGAGAACAAAGAAAATAAATAAATAATGTAAAGAATTATAAATATGTTTATGTTTTTTGTTATTATGTAACTTTATGTACAGCCCTTATTGAATTCATGCTGAATCAGATAAAAGGAATATAGGTCACGAGGGAGTATTCTTAGACTGTACTGATATTTCTCCGCGTTACATCTCCATTGAGCAGGCCTTGCTTTTTGGTGCACCCGATTTTGGTAAATCTGAGAATTTATCAAAAACCATGGGAGTGCCATTGGACCGTCTATGGATCACCTTCCCAGGGCAGGGTGACACAACGCAGAGATTTGCACTGCATTGCTTACTCCTGATTTATGAAACCACTCAGGGCCACACAAGGTGGCCTTGCGTGGCTTTAGAAATCGCATTTTTGAATTGCGTCACGAATTGCATCGAGCAAGAGTGACGCAACTGGACTCTTAAATATGGCCCTAGGTGTTGATTGTCAATTACAGATTATCTGCATAGATTTGGTTCAGATATTTTCTTTATTTGCAGTGGATCAAATGTACTCGGTTTGCAATGTCTGGGTAACCATTTCAAGCTTTTCATCTGTATATTTGTTACAATGAGTGACAAAATATCCTCCTGCAACAATATTGAGTACAAGATCACAACTAGCACTATATTGTGACGGAACGCATACATAGGTAAGTGTAGATGTACTATTCGAAACTCCATAACAACATACCTTAAAGATATACGACACCAAGGTACACAGATATGTAGTTGAGATCGTAAATCTATACTTAACACTATACCTTTAATTTCGGGTCAACATGGAAGTCGATATCTTACCGTCACGATTGTTGCAGGACAATATTAAACGCTACATCTTTTTTTACCTATTGGAAGAGGGCCACAGTCCTATTCTGATTAATATTAAGTGGTCTGCACCATCTCATTCTACAATAGCAAGTCACTGTGGGCCTCATTTACGGGTTTTTGGTGCAAGGCAGTGCAGCAAGTCCCTTTGCTGCACTGCCCTGCGTCAAAAGGAAAGGGCAGGAATTTGCTGTATCTATGATACACTGTGCATTCCTGTCCTTTCCCCCTGCACTGGCACCGTTTTGACTGCCTTGAACCGATGCAGGCACTCTTGCACCAGGGTGCAAGGGTGTCTGCGTTGTTTGCAGGATTGTGTTTGTGCAGGAAGAGGCACCTCCCTGCAGTAAAAGGATCCAGAGAAGCGTTTTCCTCATTCTGTGTGTGCTGCAGAATGCATCACACATGGAAAAAGGAAAAAACGAGGAGATGTGAAAACATTTCTCCTCATTACGCCTGCTCTGGGAGGCATAAAGGGTTGACACTGCCCCAGGTTTATGCGATTTTGTAAATCTGGGGCAACGTCAAAATCCATGAGTGTTGCTTGGGAGCACCAACAGCAACGCCCATGTAACACATCATTGACACAGAGTAAGGCACGACAGTGCTCTGCCCTGCCTTGTCTTACTCCATGTGGCTTTGTGTCGCCTATGTCAAAAAAGTGATGCTCCAGCAGCGCAGCCCACTTGCAAATAAGCCCCTGTGTGTTTTTTCTATCCGTTTCTTGCAAGATTTTTACTGTCATGCTGAGTGCCATTCTAATGTATCTCAAGAATCTGTCTCCAATATTATCCTGTGTTTTTACCCCTTGCTGTGGGGAGTTCCTTTTGTTTTATTATCACTATGCCTTCTCAGCAACCTACTTTTTTGCATTATTTGAAGGTGTTACGCAGTTTTCAGACCTCAACTACAAACAGCTTTAGCTGTTTGTTTGCAAGAACTATTCTTTCCCTTTTGTACGCAAGTACTTACAGTGGCTTTAGGTCAACCCCTTGCTTGTGATTGGATGGCTTTATTGTGTATCTCAATTGATTCTGATTCAATGACTTTCGTCCCCTTTCTTGTGTTTGACTTGTCTTTGAACATTTTGATTTCAGTGTTCTGATTAAATGAGTGGTATCCTTCCATTGCCGACTTGATGTGACTCTGTTTTTTTATTTTGCCTTTAGCACTGTGTTTCCCTGCTCATTTTCCTGCTTGTTTATGTACCTCAAACACATTCTTTCGTTTTATTCCCATCCCTACTCCTCAATGCTTTTCACCTTCTTTCTCATTTCCAATTTCACATTTGTTTTTATTGATTTATTTACAAAGTTCCAACATCTGCAAAAGTATTGCTTCCTTTATTTGTGCTTGTGTACATTTTGTTATACTTTTGTTTTTATAATTGGCCTTTGTAACATAGCCCATTATAATGCATGCATGTGCACTGTCTGCCATTTTGCAATCGGTTTTCTTTAACAGTCAGTCAGTCAGTCAAAAACTTTTATTTCGGTATAATACCATAAAAAGACATAAATACATATTTACAATAAAATTAATAAAAGATGAACATTTGCATGTAATTCAATCCATCAAGAATTAAAAACATGTTTTAAAAATTAAATGAACATTTAGAACACAATTGAATACATTATTAAAAGGACAAGGTGATATCAATGAAGATGTAGACACATAGAACAACATCCCATCCTTAGACAAATCTCATACCTAAAAGCGCTTTCGCTACAATGCTAAATTCACCTCAGTAAGAGCAAATTATGGTCTATCGATTTTCAATTTTTTACACCTTGAATACCACATGGAAAGGAGAAATCTAGCCATCGCAAACACTATCATGGGGTAGTATCATATTTGAGGATTCTAAATATCTCCTGATAATCCCTGAGACCCCTAGACTTGCAGAGTTGGATAATCCATTTTGCTCTTGCCTTGATGTAGAGAGGGCAAAAGAGCACAACATGCAACTCTGTCTCGCAAGTATCAACACACTCTGGACAAAAACTCGTTGGACAGAGCGCGCTGGACCACCTATGGGTTAAAGCCCTCAGAGGAAGAGAACCATCTCTGAACTGGATATATAATTTCTTGGCCAATGGAGGCTGGATAACATCCAAAAAAAAATCATAATGGGGACTGATCTTGATATCCAAAAAGGTGATAGTAAACCTACCCAAGGAAGAATTTTGTAATATTTCCATTCGATAATCCTGAAGAGCCGCCCTCAATGATTTCTTGGTCTGTAAAGCACAAGACTCCTCTGGTGACGTCCACAGGTCCCCCTTACCTAAGGCATAACACAGGTTCTTAATGTGCATTAGCCATGGGATTTTCCCCGTATTCCCTCTTGACAAGAGATCACCAAGGTCCTGCCTATATCTCACAAGCTCAGGTGTTGACCAAAGACGTCTCCAATACAGGAGTGGAGGATTTGGGGCAGTCCCATCAATAGGAACCAGACCTAAATCCCATCTCAGGGGGGTTAAGGGGGTACTCATGGGTAATTTCAAAAGCCGCCTAATAAAACTGTTCTCAGTTAAAGTTAGAGGGGCAATGCTACAATGGCCCCAGAGCTCTGCACCATATAGCACACCCCCTCTTGCTTGGGATTTATAGATTTCCATAGGGGGGCCCAAGGATTTAGATGGAGTGTTATTAAAAACCTTCAAAATACCCCCCACAGATTGTGTCAACTTCAAATTGACCTTCGCCAAATGAGACCCCCATTTCATTTTATCATTAAGAGTTACCCCCAGGTAATCAAATGTAGATACTCGGTCTAGCACTATTCCTTACATCTGAGGATGAGGACAGTTGGCTGGACTAGAGCTGAAGACCATGAATTTAGTTTTGGGTAGGTTCAGTTCCAGATTCCTTAGTTTACAAAAGGAGCAGATTGCCTCTAATGTACGCTGGATGCCCATAAAAGATTTTGACAATAAAAGCGTGTCATCCGCGAACATTAGGGCAGGTATCTTTCGCCCCGCTAACCATGGGGAGTCCTGATTACTAGCACACAATAAATGATCTATCAACCCATTGATGAAAAGAGAAAATAAAGTTGGAGCCAAAACACACCCCTGCCTCACACCCTTTTCAACCGGGAACGGACCCGAAATTTCCCCGCTTCTCCCGTATCTCACCCTTGCATATTTTCCATCATGCATACGCTTAAATAGATGGCACAATTAAGGGGGGGCGCCCATCTCCAATAGTAACGCCCAGAGCTTCTCCCTTTGAACCATGTCAAACGCAGACCGAAGGTCCACGAAAATCAAATATAAATTGCCAGCTCCAATAGAAACCGTCTTCCAATAGACCAACTGTAGTCTGAACAGTTGGTCGATAGTGGAAACTTTTGCTCGAAAGCCCGCTTGAAGAGCAGTTAGGATGTGGTGTTCCTCCATCCAACTCTGTAATCTTGTTAAGAGCATGCGGGCAACAGTTTCTGTAGAACATCTATCAAACTTATAGGGCGATAGTTAGCCGGGTCCAGGGGGGAAGATTTTTAATGGCTAGGTTTGGGGAATCTCGAGGCCCTGCAAAATGGCATTAAAGTAAACCCAAATGTAAGGAGCCCAGATTTTTTGTTCACTTCGATGTAAGTCACCTGGGATCCTATCAAGGCCCGGAGCTTTCCCCAATGATAAACTACTGAGAGCCAGCTCGATTTCCAAAAGGGTACAGGTTCGGCTCTCCAAGTCCACATGTTCCGGGTAAGCCATAGCAATAGCATTTGTTTGGGTTGCTAGGTCTATTCCACAGTCAGAGTTACTAAGCGAATAGAGGGGCTTAAAGTGCTCTAGCCACACCTCTTCGCTAAGGTTGGGAATAATCGCAGATGGACTTCCTGCCGAACCAGCTCGAACAAGATTCCAGAATACCCTGAAATCTCGGGCTTCTAGGGCTAGCTTAATACTTGACCACCTCAAGTCCTCCCACTCGGATTTTGCCTCCTTCATCAGGTTTTTATAGTTATCCCTCGCCAATCTAATGCTTGACTGGGTGCCCAACTTTACTTCCTTAATCAAAGCACTCTTAGCCAACCTACAACTTTTGTCATACCAGTGATCGTTCTTGATTATCCTAGGCCTCTGTGTGATAGTACTATAAAAATAACCGGGCATGGAGCTAAGGAGTTTATTGGGAATAGACTGCAGGCCCAGGAGATAATGCTGGGATGACTCTCCATTAAGACTCAAGAGGTGGGAGACCTCTGCTAGAGAACAGGCAACATGGCGGTATAATTCCGCCAATTTAGCCTCTTCTGTCACAATTTTTGCCCACCTAATGCATCTGCCACCTGCCGCTAGAACCAAATTCACACTGCTCGTTGTTACTAAACCCGTAGAAACACTACGACCCCCGAATCTGCTAGTTCTAGTGTCAGTAAATTGTGATTACTGTCAACCCTAGGGATAACAGAGAAAGCTCCCAGATAGCCCCAAAAATCCACATTCACCAGAACATAATCAATTGTTGAACAATTCCCAGGTCTATTAAAAGTATGTGAACCCGGGACATCGGGAAGAAGTCTGCCATTACAGGCCCTAAGAGAATGTAAAATAACGAACTTATTAATCTCAAGGGCCAAAGGCAATAAACGTTTTTCCGGGTACATAATACAGTCTGGGATTGTACAATTTTCATCCTCATCCGAGGTCACTGAAGGTATCCCAAGAAGGGGTTCAAAATGACAATTAAGATCTGCTCCTATAATTTTGTGAGACGTTAGGGGAAGAGAATGTAAAAGAGCATCTAAGGCACCCAAAATCGATAAGCCCAACTGGATGGGATAAGGACGTACGTAGACATTAAGTACTACCAACGAATAGCCAGCAGAGAAGTTAAGCACTAAGCATAAAATATCTGGGCACTGAGTATCAATGGTCTTAACTGAACAACCAAGATGAGAAGCAACCCAGATGGCTAACCCCCCGAAGACCTCCCCCTGACTCCTTGGACCGCTGGTATATGGAAAGACGCATAACCTACCCTCACTGGGATAGACCGTAGCCAAGTTTCCTGAAACAAACATATGTCATAACTATCCATAAGCTCTCCCCACTTTGGATTGGGGAGTTTAGACCCCAGTCCAGCCACATTCCAAGACCCTACTAAGGATCTACGTGTCACTGCTTGAGAAGAACAGTCCTCAAAAAGTGCACAGGCAACAGAGGAGGGAGATGCTACTGGGTCTAGAGTACCTGACTCTATTATTCCTCGTGCGGGGCTGTTACTTTGGGAGGATAGGGGAATAACTATTGCTCCTGACCTAGTTCCATGTACCAAATTGTGAAGGGCCGCCTCCGTACTACAGCCATCCATTGATAGAGGCTACTTTAGTCGACCCTCCATGATCCAATATATGACCAACTACTCTCGGATGCCTGTAGTTAATTATAACACAATCCCCGCAAATATCTTTAGGTCTGGTCCCCAACTAGCAAACTCTCTGCACAAACAAAGTCTCCCCCAAACCTACTCCATTCAGAGGTCTATGGTTACTTAGCCAATAGATAACTTTATTTTTTAATTCATAATAGGATTCCCCCCTATCACTGGGCAATGGAGGTACTCCCGTAAGCACCACCACGTAAGACGAAGCTTCGGGGGGCAACTGCGGATAGGAAGGAGATTTAGTCAGGCCATTTTTACCAAAATTCACAAGCGGGTTAGGTTGAAGCCTACCCGCCCCCTAGACCCCGTGTACCGAGAGCCTTTGGAATAGAAGGTTGTTCGCAGGGGGCCGGACCAGTAGCAACTTGGGGCAGGTTAAGACAGGTAGATGGACCAGGAGCATTTGGGGGTTGAGTTGACATCAACGTGGGCAGCTGGACTGAGTCCTGTATGGTAGGTTGTTGAGAAATACAAGAAACACGTGGGGTGACTTTACTATTCATGTCAGACTGGTGGTGAAGAACCTCGGTTTTCTGTTCGACTCGACCTTAAGCTTTCAAGAGCATACCAAAAAAATAGCTGCCACCTGCTTTGGTCTTTTACGTGCCTTAAGACCTCCGCTCCGCTTCTTTGACTCAGCTTCACGCCAACTTAAAATCCAAGCCACCATTCTTTCAAGATTAGACTATGCCAACTCTTTGCTGCTAGGGGCTAATAAAGCGGAACTTAACCGTCTTCAGCGTACTCAAAACTCCGCAGCTCGCGCCATCCTTGGCCTTTCTAGATCATGCTCTGGAACAGGGGCTATCCGACGCCTTCATTGGCTACCGATCTCCAAAAGAATTGAATATAAATCCCTCTGTCTCACCTTCAAAATTCTTAAATTTGCTACCCCCGAGATCCTGTCTGACCTGATCACCCCCTACATCCCCAAGCGTACGCTGCGCTCTTCTGAATTGATGCTGGCTGCTGTCCCCAGAGTTAAGAGATCGAGAGCTGGTGGCAAGTCTTTCCGTCTCTTGGCACCCAAGCTTTGGAACTCCCTGCCGGTGACAATCCGCAGTTTGGACTGTCTGACCTCATTCCGCAAAGCCATCAAGACTGTTCTCTTCCCTATGGCTTAATCTCATCTTCCCTCCTCTGGACTCTGTGGCTAGTGCCGGGACGCCCCTTCGTTGGGGCAGCTGTGCGCTTTATAAAAGTGTTTAACATAACATAACATAACAGATACTCCCAAACCCCCCAAGCTACCAGGATCTTGTAGAGCAGAATTTAGCTGGGTTTTCCCTACACCTTTATTATTAATCAGTGTTACTAGTCTGTCGATCCTGGTCGACAGAGATTTAAAATGGGCATTTAAAGTCTGCTCTATATGTGCCTGTAAATCAATTATTAAATGGGTAACCCACACAGGCGGGCCCGAGGTTACTGGATGGGGAACAGTATCCAAATGACCAGGAATAGATAAAGAAGGCGTTGTAATTTTAACAGTTTTTTTGGCGAGCTTCTTTTTCTTAGCCCGTGCTCGCGGTTTATGTGCCACTGGAGATACCATGGAGGATGTAAGCAAAGCAGCCTCTACTGGCGCGTTCTCATCAAGTGGAATCTGGGCACATGGTAAATGTGTAAAAGAAGGCAACATAAACGACATAGCATCCGCCTCATCCTGAGTTACTATGTCTACAGAACAATCGTCTAAAGACGGTGCAGGGGGAATGGCAGGGGTGATTGACAGCCGCCTCTCAGTGTTTTCAATAGCTGATGCCACCACCCCAATGGTTTTCTGGAGCATTTTGTCAATAGCTGTGAGGCTCGGGAGCGGCGGGTTCGAAGTTGCTAATTGCCTAGTCATTGGGCGTGCGATGATGGGCTTACAATGTTTCCCCATAATTTATTCACAAGGAGCATAAGCACAAAATCTTCCTTGTGAATATCACAACTAGTTACCAATAAAACAAATACTTAAAATTAAACAATAACAGTTAAAATACGATTTGACTGAATATATCTAAAACTACAAAACACATATATTTACCACGTAAGTGGGTAAATCAAAGTCCAACAGATACCCGGACACTGTTTAGGGGGTGGCCCAGCCCAGCCTCCTCCAGCCTCGGACAGCCACAGACGGCTCGCCCTTTGCCCGGGCTTAGCCCGGCGCGTCCGGTGTGCGTCCTCGCGGGACAAGGGACCAGGCGAGGCTTTATGCGCCTCCGGGCGCGTAGTAGGCGGAGGGTCCTGCCCAAGGTAGTCCTGGGAGTTGAAGTCCTGCACAGCGGCGGCACCGGCGGAGCCAAGCCCGGCCGTCCGACACGCCGAAAATAACACAAGGACCAAGAGTCAAAAAGCGGAGGTAACCCCGGCCAGGAAGACAGGAAAAGCAGCTACAGAGTCACAGGATCACGTAGCTAAGCCCGGTGTTAAATAGACCAACAAGGAGACTCAGCACCAGGCGAGGCTTTATGCGCCTCCGGGCGCGTAGTAGGCGGAGGGTCCTGCCCAAGGTAGTCCTGGGAGTTGAAGTCCTGCACAGCGGCGGCACCGGCGGAGCCAAGCCCGGCCGTCCGACACGCCGAAAATAACACAAGGACCAAGAGTCAAAAAGCGGAGGTAACCCCGGCCAGGAAGACAGGAAAAGCAGCTACAGAGTCACAGGATCACGTAGCTAAGCCCGGTGTTAAATAGACCAACAAGGGGACTCAGCACCAGGCGAGGCTTTATGCGCCTCCGGGCGTGTAGTAGGTGAAGGGTCCTGCCCAAGGTAGTCCTGGGAGTTGAAGTCCTGCACAGCGGCGGCACCGGCGGAGCCAAGCCCGGCCGTCCGACCCCGCCGAAAATAACACAAGGACCAAGAGTCAAAAAGCGGAGGTAACCCCAGACAGGAAGACAGGAAAAGCAGCCACAGAGTCACAGGATCACATAGCTAAGCCCGGTGTTAAATAGACCAACAAGGGGACTCAGCACTAGGCGAGGCTTTATGCGCCTCCGGGCGCGTAGTAGGCGGAGGGTCCTGCCCAAGGTAGTCCTGGGAGTTGAAGTCCTGCACAGCGGCGGCACCGGCGGAGCCAAGCCCGGCCGTCTGACACGCCGAAAATAACACAAGGACCAAGAGTCAAAAAGCGGCGGTAACCCCGGCCAGGAAGACAGGAAAAGCAGCCACAGAGTCACAGGATCACGTAGCTAAGCCCGATGTTAAATAGGCCAACCAGAAAACTCATTACAAAATTGCCAGCCATGCATGCACATTCATCATGATGCATCTGTTCCCATTTGATTGGCAAGGAACACTCATTGGTTAATACAGCAGCTTAGGCTTATAGAGTCGATGAATATATGATGTTACATCACGGTCTTCGGACCGCGATACCTTTACAACGCAGGCATTACAATGCAAGTCGTTACAACCACTTGCGCTGGACTTAGGAATAGTATGATTTACTATTCCAACTCCAGCCTACGTTACAGTAGGGAATGTGTTGGAATAGTAAATCATACTATTCCTTAGCTTAGAGCGCCATCCAGTGCAAGTCATTGTAATGACTTGCGTTGTAATGCCCGTGTTGTAAAGATATTGCGGTGTGAAGACCGCGATGTAACCGATGTTTCCCAGAGCCGATCCCTCCAGCCTTTGCCAGTGCTTGTTTTCTACATCACCGAGTCACTGTAGCTATCTCTCGCAATACATTGCCAGCTTTACTTTTCTATGTTCGACTTTAAATGCACTTCAAGCAGATTTTTTCAATGTAACTATCTTTATTCCCTACCTTGTGTGAAGTTTATTCAGTTTGCCTATTATTTTATCAGGAAAGATTCACGGAGAGCCAAAGGGAGAATATTAACAGCAACCCCCCTCTGTTACCCACTTGCGTGTCTTTGATTTTATCTCTGTGTCTGCCACGATCACAGTCCTTTGATTTCTTTTTTTTGTCATGCTGATGCTTCTCTGTTGGGCACCCTTAAATGTATGTGCTTTGCAGTCTTTTTGCTATCAGAATGTTCAGGTATCATCATCAGTGTACATTGCTCCCTTGTCCTTGAGCTGTAGTCAGCTGCCACATTGTGGTAAATATTCTTTTTACCTAAACTGAATTTCATACGGAATCTTTAAAATAAAGTAAAATAGCTCAGAATAACAAGAGGCAGAATCCGTGGTATAAGAGGGTTTCTAAATGGGCTTTATTCCATCCAAAATGGCCGACTCGAGTGGCGGCCTTCAGGTTCCGTCACCACGAGGGTTCAGGAAGTGAAGTACAATACTTTATTGACAAGAAGTAACTTTTATAGCTCATACATTACAATGAAATGAATGCAAAAGGCGTAACAATTGATAAGAGAAATGACATCGTGGTACGTAATCGAAACTAGGCGTAATAAGGAGCAGAAAGAAACATGATTGGCTCTGATTATCATGCATAGGTGGATCTATAAGATAATACTTAACATAGATGCGCGCGCAACAGCATGACGTGTGATTGACGTGCAACTAGGGGGTGAAGGGGACTTGACATTTAGCTCTACATGTGGAGACGAGAAGTCTGGGGGGTCAAGTCAACCTAATCCCAAATCATATCTAACATCCTATGTTTAGAGAACTATGTTATCCACAAGAAAAGACTCTAGTACAGAATCTATTCTATACTGACTGTGTGTGCGTGTACAAGCGTCTAAGTGTCTATATGAGATGCGAGGGGCAGAAAACTTTCCATGGTAACAGGGCTATGAATTACTTGCAGGAGGACGGAAAGGCTGAGTCCTTTGCTTGTGAGCTAAAGGAAATGTTTACCTAAATCACTAGACAGGAATGCATCGGCTGAAGAGCAAAATAGATAATTCGAAGGTGAAATACAGCTTCTTGGCAGGCAGGCGAAAACTGGCCGAGGCAGGCACCGTTAGCTGCACAGGGAGTAGGACAAAGTTCATGGATACAGATGCGAGCTCAAGCTGAAACTGTCAGAGACAGAGAGCAGGGAAAGGCTTTGAGGAAAGAATCGGGCCTACTTGCCTGAACTGTAAAAATGGAGTACTTTAGCCATATAAAGTCGGTGGCTTTTCATACTTAGGAATCGAATATCCAGCCCATTGATGACGGATCTGACAGAGAACATGTTGACGGTGGACGCACATATGTTTGCGTTTTGGAAACTGGAACTGGAGGGAACATACATGTACTTGTGACATGCACATAGAACCGTTGGGGTCCAAGATAGGGGACATAACTGATCAGGAAAATCCACATTTCCACATTCCCTCCTTGTCCCCTACTTGCCCTTCAAGAGATATCAATCTTCATCATTCCATCGATTTGCTCATGGAGCATCATTTCTTCTTCCTTCTTCTTCCGGCATTTTGAACGAGAACCTTGATATGGAAAGCATGATGTGGCACACAAACCACAAATCGCTGGTCCACATTGCAGGCATAAACAACAACTGAAGAGCATAAGAAGGCCAATACCTAGGAAGGATAGAACTCTCCATCCCCAGGCTGATATCACACTCCAAAACCACCCGGACCACGTCCAAGTGCCTGGATTTTCGTGTATCTGGCTCACAATCTTATGAAGGCGTGTTATAGCTTTATATACAGATGGCGAATTTTCTGGTATGAATATGCAGCAGCTGGATCCGATGACCCTGCAAGCTCCGCCCCTATCGGCCAGGATGACGTCAAGGACAAGACGATTCTGGAGAACAACAATTCTCATCACTGATTGTTCCTCTGTCAGATTGCCTAGGGCGGCTATAGTCTCGTTTACTACAGCTTCAAGAGTCTTGGTGAGTCTGCGTATCAGCTTACTATTTGATATTGTACCTATATAGGGAAAGATACCTTTATTGAAATCTACATACTTGTCCCATGCCGTCTCAGTATAATCGACAACTGGGAGATCTCTACGCTCTCTTTTGTGTACTAAATGAACATTTCGATAATAATCAGGTGGAGCTAGGAAAACAGGTGGCAGAAGGAATGCTATGTAACAGGTACCATCCCAATCTAGAGGCAGACGCATATATGCCGTCTGACCACATATAAAGTAAGAATGGCGAGAAGCTCTAAATGAGGATTTACCTTGATCACTATATTCTACTGTAGTAACGCATTGGCTATGGCCCATATGTATGGAACCAACTTTTCTTACACATAATTCACCCTTAACTGGAAATACTGACATAGTGGGCAGAATTAGTTCAACTTCGGATTTGACATTCAGAATCATAAGATTAGGTGTAAAATTACCTAATTTATACACTTCATTTTCTAGATCAGTTCCTGTTCTACTGGGGCGACCCTCCTTATTAGGATGACAGACTTTGAATAAAACTAGATTCAGATTTCCCCATATCCAATGTTGTTGATAAACTGCTGTGTCTGGGTCTATGGAATTTAGTAAACTAAACCATGCTCCACAGGAGCCATTGTGTGTGAACGGATGTGGAAAGAAAGGCAGAACTCCTTTGTTATTCTGATAGGGAGGGAGTCGGCCACACACCCAACAATTGGTGGCATTACTAGTCTGATGGGAATGATGTAACATACTAATGAAAGTGTTATTGCGCAGCGCAAGTCTATAAGATAATTCATGTGGCGGTAGGTCACTAAAAGAATGTTCAGCAGTAATATTATAAACATGTCTAGAAATAGGATGATATATGTGCAAAATCACACTCGTAATGATTATTAAAACACTCAATAAAAACAGAATTAATAATGTCCTCACACAGTAGCTACGCAGTGATTTACAATACGCCTGTCGTTTCAACATTTCTCTGGTATTTTCTCTACTCAGGTCCAAGGGATACATGTCAGAGACAATTCAACCGCTTCACCTTGGAGAGGACTTAAACAATCAAATTGCTCGACTGTTTGGGCCTAAGTTTTAATTTATAGTTCTGAGAGTCATTCCTTTCAACAAAGGGAAGTTTTGAATCAGTCTGTGAGGGAGTGCAGGGCACAGTGTCTATATCCGAGGATAGTCCATGAAATTTCTTAACGTGGCTGGAATGTATCCATCCTTTGCGGCCCTCCACTTTCACGGCTGTTCTTGTGGTCAGCAGGACTAGCTTCGGTGTTTTCCACCTGGGCTCCAATTGGGTTTTCCGATCGAAATTCCTCACAAACACCAGATCCCCCGGAGCAACGTCATGGGGTTTCACCTCAGTGTTGTCAGGAAAAGCTGCAGCTACCTGTGAACGACAAGATTGTAGTGCAGACATCAAGGAAGCCAAGTAATCTGTCAGCATATTACAATTAACATCAGTTATTTTACGTGGTATAGGCGTCCCCCACATATTTGGTGGTCTTCCGAAGATCACCTCATACGGGGATAGCCCTGTTCGAGAGTGTGCTACCATTCTTATGTAAAATAGTGCAACTGGTAATGCTACTATCCAGTCAACACCTTTCTCCTTACATATTTTAGACAATCTGATTTTCAAAATTTGATTATGTCGTTCCACGAGACCTGCTGCCTCGGGGTGTCGGACACAGTGGAATTTCCACTGATATCCCAACAAAAGTGAGACATGTTTCATTAATTCGGATGAGAAAGGCTGGCCGTTATCTGAATATACAACACGTGGTAAACCGTACCGTGGGAAGAATTCTCGAACTAACTGTTTGGCAGTAGTCGGGGCCGTGTAATCTGATACTGGGTACGCCTCAGTCCATCGGGAGAGAGCGCAGACAACTACCAGAACATATTTGAATCCTCGACATCGTTCCATCTGGATATAATCCATTTGGAGCACTTCAAAAGGATGATCAGGAGTCTGGAATCCACCCTGTTCTACGGGAACACTTTTTCCCGGGTTGAACTGACAACATATCATACAGGTACGGACCTTTTGTTTAGCTGCTGCTCGTAAATGTTTATTGAACCAAATGTGTTGAATGCTATCTAGCATAGCTTTCTCTCCTAAATGCGCTGGGCTGTGAATTGTAGCTATAATGGCTTGGACCATAGAGTCAGGAAGAAACCATACAGATTTCTCCTTCGTCATCCATCCCTGATCTGTCTGGATCCCTCCTAGTTCAGTCCATTTCTTTAATTCTTCTGCAGTAGCATGTGTCTGTATGTCAATTACGTCAAGTGCGGGATCCTTAATTGTCATACACTGTGTTGGTGTCTGAACTATTGGCTTTGTCATGTCTAATGTGCGATTCTGAGCAGTCTGTTTAGCTGTTCTGTCAGCTAAATCATTGCCTTGAGAAATGATATCAGTAACCTTCGTGTGTGCTTTACATTTCATAATCGATATGGCAGTTGGTAGATGTATTGCGTCTAACAAGGCATGAATGAGGGTTCCGTGCTGAATGTGGGCACCATGGGAGGTTAAATAACCTCTCTCTCGCCACAGCACGCCGAAGTCGTGTACAACTCCGAATGCATAACGTGAGTCAGTGTATACATTAACTTTCTTATTTGTGGCTTGAATACAGGCTTGTGTTAGAGCAATAAGTTCTGCTGCTTGGGCTGACAAAGTATCTATACAATTTGTCTCAATAACTTCAGTGTCTGTTGTGACTGCATACGCGGCCACTAAGTCTCCTGTACTTGCTCTCATGCACGATCCATCTACATACAACGTCAGGTCTGGGTCTAACAATGGAACGTCTGTCAAGTCTTGTCTAGGTTTCGTCTTTATTTCAATAATTTCAACACAATCATGAGCTAGTGGGTCTGTTCCAATTACAGGTAATAGTGTAGCAGGATTCAATGTATTACACCGTCGGATCTCTATGTGTGGCTGAAACAATGTCAGTTCATAACCGGTAAGTCTTGCTATGGTCAAGTGTTGTGTTTGTGTTCGGTTCACAAGAACTTCTACTGCATGTGGTACTTGTACTGTCAATGGATGTCCTAACACTATGGCATCGCTTTGTCTGATTGCTAAAGCTGTTGCTGCCACTGATTTCAGGCACGCGGGCAAAGCCTGAGCTACGGGATCTAATGTACTGGAAAAATAAGCACATGGCTTGCGTGATCCTGCTTGTTCCTGTGTGAGTACTGACAAAGCAGTACCTTCGTGTTCTGTGACAAAGAGTGTAAAATGTTTGCTATAACATGGTGTTGCTAAAACAGGTGCTTGGCATAGAGCTTCCTTTAAGCTTTCAAAAGCTTGTGTATGTTCCTGAGTCCAAGGGAGAACAGTCGATGTGGCTGCCTCCTGTGTGGTTAGCTGAATGAGTGGTTTTGCTAGAAATGCGTACTGAGGGATCCACTGCCTACAATATGAAGTGAGGCCTATGAAAGCCCGCACCTCCTTTTGTGTCTGGGGTATTGACATGTTAGCAATTAACTGGATGCGATCTGGTGTAAGCTGCCTTCCCTCCTTGGACAGCGAGTGACCAAGATAAATAACTCGCTGGACACAGAATTGCAGCTTAGAAGGAGACACTTTGTGCCCCTTGTCAGCTAAAAAATGTAAAACTGTCAGAGAAGCCTTTTCACATTCAGGTTCGCTTCTCGCGGTGATCAGCAGATCATCGACATATTGAAGCAGTGCAGTATTGACTGGCATGTGGATACTGTCAAGTTCTCGTTTCAGTGCTTGGCTGTAGATGCTGGGGCTTTCTGTGAATCCTTGGGGGGCGCGTGAGAATTTAAAGCTGCGCCCATTTAAACTGAATCCGAACAAATATTGGCTTTCCGGATCTATTGGGACGCTAAAAAAAGCATTCTTGAGATCAATTACAGTAAAGAATGTTGCTTCGGAATCAATTGCTGTCAATAATGATGATATATCGGGGACCACAGGAAATTGTGGCACAATGCACTTGTTTAGTTCACGCAAATCAATAACCAATCGGTATACTGGCGGAGCAGTAGGGTCAGTTCGTTTAAGAATCGGAATTATCGGCGAATTACATACATTGGAGTCTGTTTCTACAACTACTCCTTGGGCAATTAACTCATCAATGATTTTCAGCAAAGCCACTACAGCATCTTGCGGTAACTTGTATTGTCGCATTCGTGGTAATACCACTCCTGCCTTGAGTGTAACTCGGTATGGTGTAATGTTCATGCAACCAACATCAGTAGGGCCTTGTGCCCATAGATGTGCTGGTAAAGTCTGTAGTCGGGGATCAATGTCTCTAGACACATAGTGACCTTTAAAATCACGTAAAAACAACCTTATTCCTCCCGGAGAACAACATATTATGGCTCCTAGGGCTTTCAGAGTTTTAATTCCTAACAAATTTTCTGGGCATGATTTAGTAAGCAATAAATCTGTAGTTCGTGTCAAAGGTCCTATCGTAAGTGGAAGAGGCTGTGATACTTCGTTAACAATAGGTTTTCCTGAAAAACCAAGGGAAACATTTTGAGAGCCTGAGAGGGGTGCCCCTGGAACTTCACTACGTTTTATAGTTGTACGACTTGCCCCTGTATCGAGTAAGAATTTCCTATCTTGGCCTAATAATTCACTATGTACATAAGGTCCTTCTTGATCTACAGGAATCTCGATAAGCGGTAAGTCAACTTCCCTCTCTAGGCTGGTTCATGCGTAACGCTGATACTCTGGATATTCATACTGTGCAGTCTGATACATTTGTCGTGTGGTGGTTTGTGTGGCAGTAACAGGCAACGGTGGTGCAGCTGGCACAAACTGTATTGGCTGTTGTGCGGCTGGCATGGCCTGGGAATGTGGCATAGCTCCTTGTTCATTCTGATCTTGTCTGAGTGGCCGTGATCTTTCTTGTGTTTTACCTATGGCGATATTGTGTTTTAAAACTGGACAATCGTGTACGTAATGACCTGGCTTTTTGCAATAATTGCATGTCCCTTTTACCGGTCCTGCTGAATCGGACTGTGTCATACCCTTTTTATGTCCTTCAGCCGGTACTGTCTGAGACACTAGCATTTTCATTTTTGTATCTTTCATACGTCTTTGTTCGTGTTCTTGTTCATCTCTAATTCTATTGTGATGATACTGTAACATTTGTAGCATTTGTGACGGAGTGTTACTTTGCCAGGTACTCTCGAATTTCAATATTCTATTCTTTACTGGAGGTAATGCATTTTCTACTAATTTTGTCACAAATAAATGTGGATACGACTCACTACTTGTTTTTATACCACTATTTATTCCAAAACATTTTTCAAATCGGGCATAATAGTCACTTGTGTCTTCATCATGCTTTTGTTTACAGGCCGTGATTGCACCCCAATCTTCCTTTTTCGTAGTTAATAAACGTGGCAGTACTTGTACTAGTAAACCTGGTAATGCTTTGACTTTATCCCCGAGCCCTGAACCTGCAGCTCGGGCCTTTTCTTCCGTTTCTAATGCTGTCCAATCTATCTTTTGGTCTCCCACTTCCCACTCTTTTTCTTTCAGTTTTTCATAAATACCAGCAGGTAAGAGCACCTTTAATATCGTCATAATATCAGGATAGGTATATTCTCCCATCAGCAACATGTCCTTAATTTCTCGGTGGAAACCCGCTGGGTCTTTGTCATGACTTGGTACTACTTTCTTCATTTCTAACAATTCAATTTTTGATATGGGTGTGTATACAAATACACGGTGAAACTCATTGTCTTCGCCTTTTATTGGGTGCACCTCCCGTAAGGGATTTTGTCTATCCATATAATACGGCGTTCTTTCTCTGCGGGGCAGCGGGAAAGAATCCGGATTTACAAAAAGGACATACTGTTTACGTGACACTAATATTTCTTTAATTAACTTGTTACTAGAACCTCTCCATCTGTTCGTGAGTAGTTCCGTTAATATATCAGGTAAAGGACCAGGGTCAGTATGTTGGCTCTTATATAGTATAAGGAGTTGCTGAATCATATAGATTCCAGCTAAACGTTGTTCATCTGCACTGAGATTAAAAAACGTGTGTGCTACGGTCTCATCACCGTATTTTTCAGGACTGTCAATCCAGTGAACAGCTGATCTGGCTAATTCTTGCTCATCCATGGAATCGAGGAGGTGGTAACCCCTTCGTTCTCGTAGTAGTTTATCTGCGGCTTGGAACAGATGTTCAGGAGACTTTAAATTTATTACAGGCGTCGGATACGTTCTGCTATTTTTTGGACATACAGAGTGTATGGGATCAGAAAAGCATCTAGTATTATCACAGGATCTTCCTCTGCCTACGTATGCTATGGTTTCTGACTGTCTTGCGGAATTCCCTGATTCGGAGACTTCATCTTGCTCGAACTCGTCTGTTTCCAATCTTTCTTCGTGAATACGTTCTGTTTCTCTACGGATTTTTCGGCACATGGTTATTATACAGTTTTTCTTATCGTGTCTCCCTTCTGATATATTCTGGCTCCATCTTGTAAGAATAAGCATTGTATTCGGGTCTACCCCCGGACGGTCTTGATTTCTGATTACGCAGTTTATGAGGAAACGTAACAGTTCCCCCTGTATCTCTACTTTCTGGAATTCCATAGCTCTGTTAATACATTCTGGGTTTCGCCCTGTTTGGACAAAATGATATATGTTATCTAGATGCGTAGTCATTCCTGGTAACCTCGCTAAATACTCGGCGGCTCGTCTGATACGTAATGATGCCAGGACCATTTCGTCCTCTTTACCGACCACCGGGTCATACCTACAATCTATAAGGAGTTCCTTAAGCGTACGTTCACTTACGAATTTGGGTGTACGTGAATGCGCTGATTCTTGAAAAATAAGTTTATTTATTCTAGGTGGCGTAAAAGTATTGCTTGCACCTCCCGTGGCCCCTTCAGGGGCGTCGGGTGTGAATGGATTTGTCGAACGTGATACAGCAACTATAGGTGTCGATACCACTGTAGAATCGATTGCGGGGATAGATGCGGAAACAGATGTGCTTGCCGGAGCTCGCGTCGGGACTTGCTGTTGCACGGGGACAGATACCTGATCCTGACGTTGAATCCCTCCGCCAGACGGTCTATGTGGTGTGGGGTTAGCATACTCGGGAGCTGCGTCATCTAGATATGAGGAGAGAAAAACATCTTCTGCGGTTCTGGGATGCCCTTTTGGATGTACCTTAATTGGAAATAATGGGGGTGGCAAGTCTTTTGGCATCTCTGGAACAGCCTTAGGTAGTCCTTCGGCTAGGAGGGGATACATACCACTCATAAGAGCGTTTCTTTGTCTATCTACTTGTTCTGATTTTACTCGGATACCTTCCTCAATTAATATATTTTCTTGAACTTCCTTTGAACTCTCTTTACTCCTCTCTTCTTGTCTACGTGCTTTTTCTGTACGTCTATGAGATTCTTTACGCCATAACTCAACAGCGTCTTTCTGTGACTGTCTGACTTTTCTTTTCCATAACTCTTCCTCCACTTTCATGATGCACTCTGCATCCCAGGTTCCCGCTGCGGGCCACCTTTGACTTTCCGGCAATCCCTTGGTATAATCTACCCATAGATCAAGGAACAATATGGCATCTAAGCCATGCTTGTGGTACATAAAATGCCCTGGAGTGTCCCTAGGAGGAATAGGAACTGCTTCTTCAAGCACCCCTTTTCTGGTAGTAATCTGTCTTAACTTCGAGAAGAGCGGCATATTGACAACTGATCTGATACTTACTCTTGAATTCACTTAATACGAAAAACACAATAATGAACAGTGAACAAAGAACAATCATTCATACCACAATATGCAAGACATTTGAACACTTTAAACATTTAAACATTAAACATTTTTAAAAATGACCGACGATGATGACAGTCTGCATAACTAATCACCAAGCTGAATTCTTGACAATAACTGAATACTTCGGAATACTTGATATACTGCTAAACAGTACATATACACTGCTAAACAGTGCAGACCGGATTTGTGTACCCAAATCCGTCTTGACCGGCACAACCTATGTGCTGTCAACACGCCTCCCCGGCGATGGTACTCACCGAGTAGCTCCTTGAAACGGAAGGCCTCAGAGAATGAACGGGACTCGATGACTGCGGACAGCGGACCCTCTGGACATCGGGATTTCGAAAACCTGGTGGGCCTCTGTATACCTCGGATCTTGCTCTCTCAGCTAGGCTCTGGTCGGGATACTTCGCACTTCTCACCGCCTCGTCTGGGTTGATCGCAGCCTCAGTCGCCCCCGCTTGACCGGAGGGAGTTTACAGGAAATCCTGCTGGTACGCGTTTATGGTCCGTCCAGCTGTGGCAGGAGACCGGGCCTGCAACGCACCGCCGGCGCGTGAGATGAGAAAGTGTCCCTGTTCGGGCGCCATTATGTGGTAAATGTTCTTTTTACCTAAACTGAATTTCATACGGAATCTTTAAAATAAAGTAAAATAGCTCAGAATAACAAGAGGCAGAATCCGTGGTATAAGAGGGTTTCTAAATGGGCTTTATTCCATCCAAAATGGCCGACTCGAGTGGCGGCCTTCAGGTTCCGTCACCACGAGGGTTCAGGAAGTGAAGTACAATACTTTATTGACAAGAAGTAACTTTTATAGCTCATACATTACAATGAAATGAATGCAAAAGGCGTAACAATTGATAAGAGAAATGACATCGTGGTACGTAATCGAAACTAGGCGTAATAAGGAGCAGAAAGAAACATGATTGGCTCTGATTATCATGCATAGGTGGATCTATAAGATAATACTTAACATAGATGCGCGCGCAACAGCATGACGTGTGATTGACGTGCAACTAGGGGGTGAAGGGGACTTGACATTTAGCTCTACATGTGGAGACGAGAAGTCTGGGGGGTCAAGTCAACCTAATCCCAAATCATATCTAACATCCTATGTTTAGAGAACTATGTTATCCACAAGAAAAGACTCTAGTACAGAATCTATTCTATACTGACTGTGTGTGCGTGTACAAGCGTCTAAGTGTCTATATGAGATGCGAGGGGCAGAAAACTTTCCATGGTAACAGGGCTATGAATTACTTGCAGGAGGACGGAAAGGCTGAGTCCTTTGCTTGTGAGCTAAAGGAAATGTTTACCTAAATCACTAGACAGGAATGCATCGGCTGAAGAGCAAAATAGATAATTCGAAGGTGAAATACAGCTTCTTGGCAGGCAGGCGAAAACTGGCCGAGGCAGGCACCGTTAGCTGCACAGGGAGTAGGACAAAGTTCATGGATACAGATGCGAGCTCAAGCTGAAACTGTCAGAGACAGAGAGCAGGGAAAGGCTTTGAGGAAAGAATCGGGCCTACTTGCCTGAACTGTAAAAATGGAGTACTTTAGCCATATAAAGTCGGTGGCTTTTCATACTTAGGAATCGAATATCCAGCCCATTGATGACGGATCTGACAGAGAACATGTTGACGGTGGACGCACATATGTTTGCGTTTTGGAAACTGGAACTGGAGGGAACATACATGTACTTGTGACATGCACATAGAACCGTTGGGGTCCAAGATAGGGGACATAACTGATCAGGAAAATCCACATTTCCACAACATGATGCCTACTTTTTGAAATCATAATGTATGTATTACACTCTCTGTGCTATCCTACAGGACACTATAAACATGTCAGTGTGTCCTCCTTCAAAATGACTATTAATAGAGTGGTAAATCCTTTATCACCAATTAACATGTATATATCATCACTAAACAACGACCCCTGTATTATGTAAAAAATCAAATGTATTACACAATGTCAATGTCAATGTCATGGGATCAAATGGGTACTGTTACAGGGTGCTTAGGCAGATAAATATTAATAACAACATTACTGTATCTTTTTAATGAATTGCTCTTTCTTTGCTTCTGTTTTATCTTTGTTATTAAGTTCTGACACTCCCTGGGACATATATTCAGTATACAAAACCACATAAATAAAATAAAGCTAAATAAATGCTGATGGTTGCAATCCAGATGGCTGCGGTGACAGCGCAAGAAATAAGGAAATCAGAATGGCTTTATCACATTGTTAGGAATTTGCTCACTGGTGCTGCATGTTTCCAGGCATTGACAAAAAAGGAGGCTGCTAAAAGGATGATCACATTTTATTTGAAATACCAGATGAGTAATATTCCTAATGAGAAAAAGATTGTACAGTGGAGAGGGGAGTGGTTTGAGTGGTCAAACAGGTGCATTAAAGGTTCATTTAAGCAAGGTGGTGGGTTAGGCTATGAAGGACGGGGCCCTCTATGGCCACGCGGGTTATATACAACCACCTGCTATGCCTTCCCCAAAATGAAGAGTCGGTTAGACAGTAGAGAATGCAAACTTACTTTATTCAGTATGTACTCTGCAGAGGAGCCCAGTTAGACCTTCACCCTAAGATGTCTGCCGAGGGGACTGATGCCCTAAGGTATGCTAATACAGAATAAACCCTTCTGGAGACTTCGGCCACACCTCTAATGGAAAGTTACCGGCTTGAGACGGGCATGAACAAAGGAGGTACAGAGAGATGAGCTAACACCTGCCAGATGGGCGCACTAACTGTACTCCAAGGCCGCTGTGCCGAGTCTCAGAGTCTCCTAACGTGGGAGCAGAGCTACACAGTGAGATTGGAATGCAGGGAAAGAATAGCAGTTCCTTAGCAAGTCTGGTTACAGCCTTGAGCAGGAAAGAAAATAATAACAAAGTACAGTGTTTTGCTTAGGCAAGCGAGAACAGAAATGAGGCCTAGTGCGAGCACAGCCCAAGCAGTCTTCTAGTGATTGCGAAATACAAAATGGAGTCACACAAGCTAACTAAAACCTACATGTTGCAAGGATAACTCAGTGGGTTGCATAACATGAATACAAATGGCGTCTATTTAGCCACATATATCGCTAACCTATTATAGCATGTGTAAGTGCACAATGGGAAGGGTATTTCAAAACCTAACATATCCTCGTTTTAGCATATATAGCTAAAAGCTTTATTGCTATCCGGCAGGGTCTTTACAATTCTAAGTGGGAAGAGGAGAATTACATAGTCATTCATATTGCAAAACGAAAACATAGCAAATGCATGCATGAAAGAAACGTTATTTAATATTCGAATATTCCCTCGTCTATCAACATAATTGACTGAATTTCTTGCATCATCATGGGGGAGTACTCATTACCCTGTTTGAGCAGCGTAATGCTGGGAGTACGTTTATTCATACAATACGCACAACAGGCTAGGGGGCAAATGATGCACAAACAACAGGTAAAGATGACCCCTGCGATAGCTATCAGGACAAGAAATATTTTCCAACCCCATGAAGTCAGCAGGCCCCAGAGCCACCCTGTAAGGGACCATGGACCATTGTCTTGATGGATCTCTGAGGCGAGTCTGTGTAATTTCTGTATGGCAGAAAATACAGTTAGAGCACTGTCGGATGTGTACACAAAGCAACTGCTGCCGATGACGCGACACGCTCCACCCCTGTCAGCTAGAATGACATCTAAAACCATCTGATTTTGAAACGAAACGAGTCTTGTAGCTTGGAGCTCAACTGTGATATAAGTCAGTATACCAGCAGTAGTGTTGATGACTCCCTCAACTACTCTGGCAAGGCGACGTATGTTGCGGCTATTAAACATGGGACCCAGAATGGCACAATACCCTTCATTATATCAGTGAATTGCTGTAGGGAGATATCTGTTTGATCGATATCATCTGTATTAACAACTCTTTTAACTGGGTGCACGGAAAGATCCCTACGATGCAATCTATGGTCTTTGTGGTAAGTGGATGGCGCAAGGTAAACAGGAGGCAGGAGGAAGGAGAGATAACACCGGTCAGACCACCACCTAGGGAGCCAAGTAGAAGCCTGTTTCCCACAGATGAAATATACATTTGGAGGTGTCAGCAAGGGTGGACTACTGGTGTTAATCAATTGATAGGTATAATTACAATGACTGTCCTACGGAAACATTTCCCGACCCTTGAATACAGAAACTAGCTGTTGCATTTATCACAGAAACGGACATAGATTTATCCTCAGTGATATTGCGCTCTTGGAAACATTTAAAATATTCAGTGACATTGAATCCTTGGAAGTCTAGTACTTCATTTCGTAACCATGTGACATTGTTGTGGGCTGTGAAAACATTCATACAAGCGTCAGGGTGTATGGTACCCTCCTTTCCATCAGCCCCAGGTGTATATCCTTGATGTACCACTATATATTCTACAACTGCCTCATAGCCTTGGAATGATGTGTGGGGAGGAGGGTTTTTAAAATCCTAAGTGGATCGACGTGTATGTCACCACCATGTTTGAATGGCCATTTCTCATAAAGCACTTTAGCCCCCCCACACAGGTGTAGTACGTGCTATACAAATACTACAATATAAAACCTCAGCTATTAACCTCACCCACCATCATCCTCTAATTCTTGGGATGGGGTTAAGTCACTTTCTTATAATGTCTTGTGTATCTGAAAGTGTGAGCACACCCTACTTAAACTCATGTGTTCTAAAGGCAACAAACCGTAATGAAACATAAGAAGACTTGTCTCTAATTTAGGGATAAATTCGATCCAAAATGTTTTGAAGTCTGTTGTAAATGAGTCAAAGTTTCTTTAATTGTTTATTTTCAAAAACTGCTACCTCGTAATCAATTGTAATTACTGGAGGGAAGGTAGACCAGGCACAAAATGAAAGGCACATAGCTTAATTAGAAGAGAAAAAATATTTGTATGTTGTTATGTTATTGGTGTTTTTATAGTGCACTATTCACCCATGAGGGTATCTAGGCACTTTGTGGCAGGTGTGAGATCATCCCGGGCGAATTACTTGAGAAACCAGGTCTTCAGCTTCTTGCGAAAGTCGAAAAAGAGAGGAGGAGGCTCTATTGTGTTGTGGAGGTCGTTCCAGGCTTTAGGGCCAGGTAGGAGAAGGTACTTTTTTGTATGTGTGGGGTGTATGCTAGTGAGAGACCAACAGAGCAAAGGTGTCTGGAAAGTTGGTGGAAGTTAATACAGCTGCTTAGGTAGGCAGGGCCATTGTTGTGTTTGTAACATCGCAAGTTAGTTTTTAGAGAACGTGAAAATAGCAAATTCAAATTTTAGTTTTAGTAAGATTAAGAACATGTTTACAACTGTCTGGCAAATTTGCCATTCTGCTGGGGTGTGTGCAAAAATAACTATCCCACATGAACAGGCTTAAATTACTGCGATGCTTGCAAGTTTAGTATCACCTCAATATTTAATTTTCATTTCAGGAGGACAAAAATGCTGTATATTAACGCGCAACCAAAAAAGGGGTCTTAGTCTGCAGTTAAGTGTGGATTGAAACATAGCTGAAGTCAAAGTCAAGATCACAGAAAAATACTGGAAGATTTATTTCCCCGATCTAGCTGATATATTTAGTAATCTCAATACATGAATAATAAAATCAAGGAGTTAATATTTACCATATGCCAGTCAACTCTCTCAGAGATAATTGACAAGATAATTTGCTTTTCTATCACAACTAGATGGGTATACATCGAGAATGAATGTGCTATCAACTGAAACAAATGGCCTACAGGTTTACACGATATACCAAATGAGGCCTGTTGAGAAGTAAAAAGATACAGAAGTTCATAGGTGAAAAGTAGTCTGAATTTTTCTTTCTTTAAATATTTTTGGGATTTCACAATAGTACTAGAAGGGGCTGTGAAGCCAACTCAGAGCTTTCTGTGAGTAGGAACAAGTCCTAAAGGTGTGAGATAAGAGATTGTCTTGAAGAATCAGGTGCCTTCAACAAAAGTGCCTCCATCTGCTGAGATGACGGGGACCCTTCGAAAAGTCCTTGAGACCCTCTGGGATGCAGCGAATGATCACAAATGTATGGCAGTAGTCCAAAGCAGTCAGGAAATCAATGGTACAGCGATTTGCATCGGGTACAAAGCAAGCTTTTCACTTACTCATTCACAGGGAAGAAATGTCAGTCCTCAATCCTCTAAAAATGTGAGTAGGTCCTAAGTTTGAGCCGTGAACAAGAGGCACTCAAGACATGTGCCCATGGATAAGAACCATTGGCTTCATATATGATTGGCTGCTTAAGGAAACATTGCAGTTAAGTTGAGATTAGCTGTTGTACTCACATAGCATGAAATATGTTGCGCCTCATTCTTCGAGATTGTCCAACATTTGCACTTCCACCTTGGGCCTTGCCTTACTGCTGCTTTAATGACAAACGTCACTTCCTCCTGGCCTTTCTGCTGCCTGTTGTTCATATGGTTTCACCCCGCATTAACAAGGTTTCCACAGACGCTATGGGCAGGAGTAAACCACACATGGTGCAGGGAGAGACAGAAGGGATGATCGCATGGGATTTTACATTTTGTTCCATGGCCTGATGTAATGATCTTGCTGACCGGATGTGGGGCCTGATCTTCAGACTGTGTGTTGTAGGATGTTTGTTAACAGTGTAGGATGAATGGCATAATGTCCGATGTCAGGGGGTGCTAATTAACGATTGCATTACATTTTCTAAACAGGTAGTGCTGATCGTAAACTGCAGTGTTTTCCATCAGTCTGCCTGCATTCTATCCTACAGGCTGAGCACTCACCCGTCACCACATATACTTAACCAAAACTAGCACCAATAATTCACCTCTTCCTGACCCTTTTTGCCATTTCCCGCTGCTCTTTTATCACATTTTTGCTCTGCACTTCACACTCACCTGCTCCTTCCAGCCTACTGCTTCCCGTCTCCTTTGTTCTCCTTCTGCCTGCTAATCCCCCAGTCAGACCTGCGTACCACCCGTAGGATCTCTTCTCGCCTTCCAGACCTTCTCAGTGGCGGCTGCATGGCAGACCAGTTTTTAAGAAGGCACTCCCTTACCCTTCCTGATCACCTTACCTATTGCTTCAGTCCTCCTACCAGGCCCAGGCGTTTCAGACACCACTTCTTCTCGTCTACACTGGATTGAGGTCGTCCAGCTTCCTGCCTTTTTCTCATCTTTCGCCACTCTTTTAGTTAAATTTCTCCTGCTTCTTTTTCTACTCATTTTGTTCTCTTTCTCCTGCCTTTTCGACCATGTGTTCTTTTTCTTTGCCTCCTTTACACCTTTTACCCTTTGTGCTTGTATTTCCCTTACTTTGTACCTTTTACCTCTGTGTGCACCTTTTTCTCTTGCTTGCTGACTTCTCGCTTCACATTTCACTTCTCCTTGCCCCCTTCACACCACTTTCCCACAGCTCACTCCCTCACTCACACTTTTTACCACTTTGCCTCTTTTTCCTGCTTTTTCAGCTTTTTGCTCCACCCTACTGTGACCCTGTGGCCTCTCTTTTCTGCTTTTTACCTTTGCTTTTTTCCCCCTTTTGCTTTTTTTTGCCTTTTTTTCTTGCCCTTTGCTTCTTATGCTCTCAGCGCCACACACTCAACTGCTCTTACTGCCTGCTGCTTACCTCCTCCTGTGCTCTTCCAACATATGCTCCTCCTGGCCCAGTGCTAGTCATCGATCCCAAGATCTCCTTCCACTCCTGGACCTTTTTAATGGCAACTGCAGTGTGGACGTACAGCAGGTGCGCCACTGGCGAGCTGATGGTATGCCGAAGTCAAGCTTGTCAGCGACCATCCATGCTCCACCAGCCCCAGTGCCAGGACCTTTGGTTAGACACCTACCCATTGCAGGTCAAGATGGTATTCTGCTGCAGCCCTCTGTACCATGAACCCCGGATGCCCATCCCGTATCATACCCTTGCCTCCCCTGCCAGCAGTGAAGGTGCATTTTTGGTTCATTCTCCTGCATTGCATGCCGCTTATCGTGTACCTTATGCAGCACAATCCCGCAGTGCCTCCTCCCTCTCGCAACACACACAACCATGCCTTTCTAGACATCACCATTCTCTGCTCTGCACCCTACTCAACACCAGCTAATGCATCAAACACAGCTTCTAAGTTGGGACCTCCTCCTCAACCTCTTAAGAGACCTACGATTCCTCAATGGGATGTGGCTCAATACGTCTTCTGTTCCAAATATCACTTTAGCCATTCCTTCCAGCGACAGGATCTCAAGACAGGACAGAACCAGCAGACCTGGATCGCCATCATATGCAAAGAAGACATCATCCACGCTAACTCATCTGCCAACATCAGTGGCCACCTTGAGCACATGGCCTTCAAGATCAGAACCTCTAGCAACACCACCCTAGCAGGGATCCCTAATCTCCGTCCTATTGAACCCAGAGTCAACTTTGGGACCACCCTTGTGGACCTCGTCACCCAGCTTGTGCTTGATGACCTCCATTAATGACATTCATCTAACCATGAACAAAGAAGACTCAGCATCACTCATCCTACTGGACCATTTGGCTGCTTTTTATTCGTGCACCAGCAGTTGAGGATTTGAAGCGGAACCCGTACAGAGAGCTGAGTGTAAGTTTACCAATGCTTTCAAATGGTGTGAGTGAGTTGTGAGTAAGACTTAGTAAGAATAAGTGACAGAGAATGAGTGTCAGTGATTGTGAGTGACACTGAGTGAGACTGAGTGATATTGTGTGATATAGAGTGTCATTTAGTGTGAGGGAAAAATAATAAGAATGAATGACTGAGAAAGTGTGAAAGAATGTGAGTGAAAATGAATATGAATGAGTGAAAGGGAGTGAGTGTGTGTGTGTTTGCACGCACACAACACCCCAGAAAAAAATGAAACATTTGTTACAATGATGGCTGAGCTTGCGAGTCTGCTACAGGCACTTGCGTACTGAAGGTAATGCTTGCTTTACACAGGCACCTACGGCAACATGGTAGGTCCCTTCGTAAAATGCAGCCCCTTTGTATAAGCAAGTACTGTTTTACATACGGGTCACACATGGTATATAGATGGTATCAATAACATTTTAGCACTGGCATTCTATAGTTCATTTGTTGCAAAAGTGGGTATCCATGGCATATAGAGTACCCATGACAGAATGCTGGCCCTGGCACATTGGAGGTTATTGACATATGGGGGAATCCATAGGACATTTTTTTAAAATTGAGCTAGCTCCTACGACATCAGCCTTGATTGGCACTTAACGCAAATTTTGAATAATTAATAAGTGTTCTTTCAGGGCCTATTGCCTTCTAGAAAATTTGCGTGAAAATTGTTCTTTAAAATACACCATTTTGTTCACTTGAAAAAAAATTCTCTTGATGAATTCTCTACCTCCTCCCCCTTCCCAAACACTCCTTAAAGACATCGCCTCAATCGCATGTTAGAACGCGAGGCAAGTATCACCTCCTTTCCACTTTCAATAACCACCAGCCACCAGGGCTCTGCCTGTTGGTTTACATGTTGTTAAGTAATTTGCTCTCTCAAACCTCTTTTGATTCTTGTGGCATATAATGGTGTACTTGAGTAAACATATATGTCAAACAGCCACAGGGACGTCTTAAGAATTTTGGGGGCCCTGGGACAAACGTATTTTGGGGTCCCTCTTTGGAACAGCTTTTTATTCATGATTCATGTTCAGCTCTTTCGTGCCCCCTTTGGCCAGGTCACTGACAGTGCGCATGTGCAGTCGTCCAAATTCTAAATGTGCCTACATCTAATATTCATGGATAGTGCCATTTGTTTTCAATGTTGTAAAACAAAGGCAACTCTCTGATATTGCTACAAATAATCTCCATGACACCCTAAAATTTCTCATATGTGAGGTTTTGATCTATAAGAAACTTTTTTTTTTGATGTTGCATGAAACAAAGACACAACATATCTTTGCAAAATGTCTGTAATAGACTCTTGCACATCACTCACATAAACAATAGATTATAGAGAAATATATTTAAAACAATCCTTTTAAGAATTATTCAAGGTCATCAGGGCAAGGCTTTCTGCAGAAAAGAGCTGGCTGTATCAGGGGGCCCCATGAAAGGCTGGGGCCCTGGGCCAGAGCCCACTTTGCTCATGCCTTAAAACGTCTCTGAACAGCCATGCACTACAGGTGCCTATGTCTTTCGCGTTACTTGGGGGCATATCAGCAACAACCGGCGATAATTATCGCTCAGCGCTCTTAGCGCGAGGATAATTATCGCCGGGTAACGTGGATTTTTATCGCTGAGATAGCGTGCTATTAGCAACGCTTATCTCCTCAGCGATAAAAATCCTCACGCTAACTGCCTAACGTGAGATTATCGCTGGAAACCCAGCGATAATCTCACGTTAGCTTGTTGATAGGGCCTCACAAACTTAGCCATGATATCCACCTTCCATAGGATATCATGGCTAAGTCAGTCCTGAAGCAGGCGTAAGGAAATTAGCGATAACAGGGGTTATCGCTACTTATCCTGACACTATGCTTCATTGCGTGGGGCTTGATGATGGACATTTCTCCTGTCATGTCAGGTCAGGAACGCCCACTTTGCATCTCATTAGAGATGCAAAGCTGGACGTTAGGAATCCCCACGCTAAAGCATGGTTTCACGCGTTAGCGTGACCTTGCTAATTAGGCGATAAAATTATCGCCGCTTTTTGGCCGAAAACGGCCGCTAAAGCGGCGATAATTTATTATCGCCTCCTTGTAAATATGCCCCTTGATTCGATTCCTGATCGTGCAGCTTGTCTTCCACACAGTAAAGTATTTTTAATCTGAATTTCACAACCCTGTTAGTATTTACTACATCTAATGTTTTCGGTCATTGTGTATCTTTTAACACAGCATTTAACTCTAACCCGAGTACTGCAATCCTCAATTGCTCCGTGTCCTGTGGTGTCCCCTACGTTTCACATTGTTCGAATGTCTCGACTGGGTTCAGCATTCGCCAGGGCTCTATAATTAAAACTGACCTTTTCTTCTCAGTCATTTCGTCATTCAGTTATACGCTGCTCTCTCAGCGACATGTGAATGGAAAAAAAACCCTAGGTGCTGCATGGGGTAGAGCCATTTTCTCTGATTGATGCATGCAGGGATTACTGTGGAAAAATCCCTTGATGAGTGACAAATATCGTGAAATGTGACTGATGTGTTTGAAAGATCCCCTGCAAAGTCTCCAGGCTGACAGAAATGTTTTCTTTAACTCTGTCCTATCTAAACATCTTTTCACACAGAATTGAATTTCTGTTCGAAATAGGATGCCACATAAGTGCATGGCAAAAAGTAGGGTTATATAGATAGAGGGGCCATTGGATTTGGAAACGTTTTTGCGATTGTAAGCAAGACTTCGCAAAGTAAAAGTTCGAATTTTCTGTCACAGTCATTAGTATCACGGTTTATAGAAGCGGTATATGTGGAGTTCTCTAATACACATTTAATTTTCAAAATTCAGTCAATTTTGACAAGTTTGAGGAATTTTCACCAGCTCTACGTTTTGTAAACGTGGGTGATGAGTGTTCCCTTGGGCGGGACATTGGGAATATTGGGAAAACCTGGAAAGTCGTACATATGGATATTTACAAGCATTGACAGTGACTTTTACCCCTTATTTGCAAATCCTTTATTTTCAGGTGGTTTTGAAATGCTTTTCATTACATACAAAATGTTCTCATTTGGAAAAACGAGCCAAAGTATCTTGAATATGTGCATGTCTGGCAACCCTTATCCTGTGGATTGCCTATGCTACAAACGAGCACCAGGAATTTCTGAATGGTATTCATGCAGGTCTCCAACTTGCATCCATATCCGAGGCACACTGCTAGTAATTCTGTAAATTTAAAAAAAGGAGAACATCTACACAAATAGTCATCGGAAATGTGCATGATGATGGGCAACCTTTACTGCTCTTGACCTGCTTTCAGTGGAGAAGGACACAGTTCTATTATGTTTTCTGTAATTGACGACCTGAGTGGGAATGGGATGGTATTTAACATTGACAATGGTGGGAAATGGGAATGTTGCCTTCTAGGGACACTTCCACCAGGGTCGGCTGTCCTGTCTTTTTGTATCCTTAACTGTACTATTTTCAATAGAACATGTTTTTTTTAAAAACAGTCATCGGAAATGTGCAATACAGAGATATGCTTACCATTAGTTGGCTTTATTGTCACTCCCATTTGCTCACTTCTTATTAGGTGGCTTGCCTATTCCATTTTGTGTTTGTCCCTCTCCTGGAACACAGACTCTTTATTTGTGCCCCTTCTCTGCTCACTTTTAGGGAAATACTTTTTTCTTCTTTGTTTGAGAATTGCAGTGCTTAATTTGGGCTGGAGCTTTCTGGGAGTGAGCACCGGCACTTAATTGGTTTCCAGTGCTCCGCACCGGCACCTAATTCTCAAGACCACTCTTAGGGCAGTCTGCCACAAGGTGGCGCTGCTCATGTAATTTAGAGATGAGCAGTATAACAGTTGTTTAGGAAAGCAATATACATTAAAAAATTACTAATACCTGCCTCCCCAGCCATTCCTTTAGCTTTGGGGACCTGGAATAATCTGAACTGTCGCATTCACATGCGAGAGAGATGGTCAGTAGTTGGTTTGGCAGAGATGGCAGGGGCGATGGGTGGTGCAAGCTGCAGTGGCCTTCTGGTCAGAGCCCTGGCACTTCATATTTTACAAATTAAGCACTGGAGAATTGCATGCATGCATGTGTCTTCCTTGTGTGCTTCACTCTCCTTTCCACTCTGTGTTGATCTCTCCAATCTGTCTGCTTTTCTGCCTACATGTTGCTTCCTCTCATTCCTTTTGCATAAACACACCACGAGTACATGTGTCTTCCAGCTGTCTTTGTTGTGTGCTTCTATCCCCCTCACTCAGTGTTCCTATCTTCCCTCTTTGATCTGCGTGCATCTCTCGCCCCACCCTGTGCTACATGTTGCTCTGTCTTGCCCATGTACTTCTGTGATATTCTTTCCCTCTTGTACTTATCCCCTCTCCCTCCATGGATTGGTACATCAAAAATGAAAGAAATGAAGACTGAGTCATTCTTTTGGTGCCTCGGCGGCCATACCGGGGACCGAGAGTCAGACGTATACTCACGTCACCACAACTAAGATTATTAAAGTCGGATACGGAAGTCGCGATTCACCTATATCTTATAGACTACATATGCAATTCCTGACTGATATACCGTATTTCCTGCTCTAGTGGCCAGGACGGAAATATAACTGGTCCTAAGGCCACAGTCCTGATCCATATTCACCGCCTTGCCCTGAGGAAGTCGCGGGCACTCCCGGGCGATGAAACACGTGTTGGCTGGACCAACGAAAGAGAGAAAAAAAGAGAAGATACAATTAAATTGCAAAAATCATGAAATTGTTGTTGACAATATATCAGTATGTGATATGATAGCTGTGCTCGGGTTTTGATACAATATTGTGTCTTATCCCTAGGGATTACGAATTGGGAAGGGTGGGTGACCCTTCTTCCCTTGAGCACCTATAACATAAATTCATACCTAATATAGTACTGGAAAAGTGTAAGCGCCATTACCAACCAGGGACCTTTCACCCGTTTATTCCAGCTGTCTTTGTTGTGTGCTTCTCTCCCCCTCATTCAGTGTTGCTGTCTTCCCTCTTTGATCTGCGTGCATCTCTCTCCCCACCCTGTGCTACGTGTTGCTCTGTCTTGCCCATGTACTTCTGTGGTATTCTTTCCCTCTTGTACTTATCCCCTCTCCCGCCATGGATTGGTACATAAAAAATGAAAGAAATGAAGACTGAGTCATTCTCTTGGTGCGTGCCTGCATTCTGATACATGCCTGTGTCAGAGGACTGGCGTGACTGCCATTGCCCCTTTTTATTTTCTACTTTTATGATGCTGTACAGTGACCCAATACTGCACAGTACCACCTAAAGCAATTGTCAAGGCCAACAGGTCGCAAAGGCGAGACCTGTTGGCTTTGCCAATGCTTTTTACGTATAGGAGCTCATCTGACAGTAGATTAACACAATCAGAGGAATGCTGATTGCGAGTAAGGCAGAGAAAAGTCATATGGTATCATGGAAAACATGCATAACAAGCACAATGGCTGGCTGGTTGAGCTTCCATTGACTTTTTGCAAAAGTGTTTTACTAGGGCTATTTGCCATTCCTTGGCAGCATTCTTCCATGTGTGCAAACCTGGTGCAAACCTGGTGTAGTAGCTGTGCAGGTTCAATTTGCAATACCACTGGGTGCTGTAATTTAGTAAGCGCGCAACTAGGGCCTCATACCTAGTTCGACGCCTGAGTGGGGATAACCTGAAATTTGCACTGTTTGCGAACGCTATTCACCAAAAGTTTTACCCTGCAAATATTGTACAGGTAAACACACAGGGGATGATATTTGCAACTGAGTGAACTCCTGATTCAGGCACAAATGGTGGCCTGCGAATTAAGGCACATTTTAGAATGTGGGCTTATGCCTCAAACAAGAAAAACAAAGGATGCTCCTTCCATGGTTTACCGGCCCACTACAGGGTTTGAACTCTGGGACATTACTTGTAGCTGTTTATGAAGATCTTAAATTCAATTTCTAGAGGATACTGAAAGGGTCACATTTCAGTTGTTTCCTGAAGAATAGATACTTTGGTTGCACTTTCATGGCTGCTAGAAACATTGCATTATTCTGTCTTGAAATAGAGATATGCCTCTGCTTTGGCAGTGCTAAAGAGGATGTAAAGCAGGCATCTTTTGCATTTGCTCTTTTGCAATATGCCCGAGTTTCTACCAAGGGTCACAATGGCCAATAAGGCAGTCAGGCACTGCCCCATCGGCTGGTCTGACTGGTCAGTGTGTGGGCTGTTTTTTGGCTGTTTCTGAGCAGTGGCGGTCGGTAATTTTAGCAGTGAGGAGTTGTGGGACCACACACGCACACATACACACTCACTCACACATACATTCACACACACACACATACACAGCAATTCACAACACTCACTCGCAAATACACATACATACATACATTCATACATACACACATGCACCAAACATCAGAAAACTTAAAACTTACCTTCACTGCAGCTCTCCACGAGGGAAGCCTCGAAGGGCTCCTCAGGAGGATTCGTACTGCTGCCTTCTCCAATGGGGCAAGGCAGCAGTCTCTACCTCGTCACAGAGTGGAATGGGTCAGTGAGACAGCTGACCCCTTCCCACTCTGTGATGAGCTGTTACTGATTGGAACTTGACCCAGGGCACCCAGGGTAAATCAGGGCTTAAAAGTGAAATGCCCAGGTCCCAGGTTTTCAGTGACTTTCCCTCTCATCATGATGGAAGGGCTTCGAGGCACTTTTGCCAGATGTTGGAGTTTACGTCCACAGGGATGAACTCTTGGGCAATCAATACTTGAAACTTGCAAAGTTCCGCCCAGGCAGTCAGGAGACTGTGCATTTAGCATATGTCTAGCTCCTGGCTTTCTTAGCTGAAAAAGAAGAGTGTCTGTCTTGTCTGGGTGAAAAAAGGTGGGGGGCGTGGCCCCTCCACCCGAATGGATGGGCTGCGGCGGATTGAGAGATTTTTACTGTTGATTTTCCTGATATTAAACAAATATTGTCTGCAATAAGCTGAAACTCATGTAGTCTACCATACCTTAAAAAACATGAATACGTGTCTTTACAAGTTCAAAACTGCCTCAATCTGCAAACATGGGGCACTCTTTTAGCGATCTTTTTAGAGGCAGCTATCATTTTGATGCCTGGGCCTATTTTCCGTGGCCAGCCCGACCCTGCTGTTATGTCAGTTCTTCCCTCGCAGCTCCATTTGCACACCACCCCCCACCACCTGCCCCTCAAAAATCCTGCATTGGGAGTTTGAATAAATCGCCTCAATCTGAATTGTGCAAAGAAATAAGGCCATTATTTTGATATTCAACTTGTACTAAAATGTTGTCCAGAATATGTGTTTACTTTTAATGCTTGGTATAGATAATTCTTTACTGTGCTCATACAGTGATGTTTCATCTTTCAAGTTAATGCAAAACAGAATAAATCAAAGAGGGCAGGGTAGGGAATATTAATTCAAACATAATTCCTCTGATGTACTTACTAGAGGCACTGAAGGCAGACCATGTATCTTCTAGCCATGATTTATAGCAAGAGCTTTGTATTTGCAACTATGAACAGCCCCTTTAGGAGCAAGCACTGGAAGCGTTCAGTTTAATTACCCCTGTAAGACCTTCATCCTTGATGCTCACAGCTCCTAATCCTATTTTTCATGCTGTTATTTTAAATGTCCAATTAAATTGCAGATATATTTCCAAGAAGACACACAGGGAAACGTTCAACATTCTTAAGAGGAAAGAGGTTTTCAAACACCCTTTCAATGTAAGGCGGATAGCTACTGTTATAGTGGTGTAACGAAAGTTGAGGGCCCCCCCCTGCAAGGTACATGGAGGGGCCCTGCTCCAGATTTTATCCGAAGCTCTGATGCCTGAGTACTGTGCCGAGGGGGCCCCCTGCAGTGCGGGGAGTCTGTGGGGGCCTGTGTTATGCCACTGTAGTGTTATAATGTCAGGCAGGAGCTGAAATCAGCTCAGGGTAGTATGGGCCGGAGGTATATCCCCCCACCTGACTAGTGTAGTGCACATCATTGCAGACCTGCCAACTCATACGGTGCCACGTATGCCACAAGATTTCTGCTCCCTTCACATGGTCACCCAGTGAGCAGCCGAAATCACACGGTGGCAGGGAAGAGAGGCTGAAAATCATTGCATGGAGTGGCTTTCCAGCTTCTCTTTGGCAGCTGAAAGGAGCCACTCTCCATTAAGAGGTGTAAAAACACCCTAGGACATCAGCCACAGCTTCAATGACCCTTTGTATTTTTTGGGGAGAGGTTGGGGGGCAGGGTTGCATTGAGATCAAAAATAGGCACGGGCACCTTAAAAAAAAAAAAGTGGCCCACATTTGCAGATTGCGCTTTTTCACAAAACCCTGCCCCGTGTTTTAAGTATTATTGGGGCGGAGGAGGTGTTTCTCTAAAAGAGGCATGTTTTCTTAAGTTTGCTGAGATAAAAACAAATGCAAATGTTGCCAGGACACCTGAAGTGAAGCCACTTCTACTCAGGTCTGGCCCTGTTCAATCTGCATACATTAATGGGCGGGCCCAGCAAGAGACTGGGAAAGACACCTCTGTCCAGTTGGTAAAAGGGAGGTAATCGAGGCATATCTGCCTCAAGACAGGATGCTCAGGCCCCCACTGGGCCGCTTGCTACACCTGAACACACAGACACAGTACAAATTGGCTAGCACGGTGGCCAAAAAAGCGGCCCAAATAACGCAACCGAGATACTGGCCTCTTGCCCATTGCCCGAGTGCCCGCTTTACCAATCCGACCCTGGTTTTGGGGCTTGGTGAGGGGCAGATTGTATCTTAGTTAGCTCTCAGCACGACGCCCTACCCCCTCCAAGGCCTTGCCTCCTACTCACGTGTAAAATCTATTTGTAAGTTGGCCATTGATGTTTTATTTTTAAAAATGCTCGTGCTATTCTGCCTTCTTTCGCAGGAGATAAGTGACATATTTCTTGAAATGTCATAAAAACTGTAAAAACTAAAATAATCCTTCTAACTTTATGAGTTTGTAGCAGGATGTATTTTGGTGTGCATACATTACCTTTTCCAACTCGTAGGATAAGTCAAGCTTGAGAATTAAAACGATGCATTTAGCTTTTTATTTAGGTGTATAGTTTTATGTATAGATGTTTTTCGAGCAGAGCGCTGTGAGTAAACAATCTCTGTCTCTGTTAAATGCACTGCTACTGGCATATGCTTCTTTGAGTCCACGTGGGCGCTTTAGGTCAAAGTCATGTTACGGTGACTTGACCTACGCCCATTTCTGCTTATTGTTATGCAAAATTATACATGTTTCAGGAGCATTCTCCAGAAATGTGCCACTGATCACTAGTTCATATACATTTGCAGCAATATCCTAGAACACAACTCCTGAATGGAAAGCCGTCATCTGGCCACATACATCATATTTGATTCCCAGACAGTTTTTTCGGAAAATACATTATGGTGAGAGGAAGTGCATATGAATAATTCATGTACAGCATTGTTCATTAGAAAAAGGGTCTTTAGGTGATCATAGAAGGTGAAGGTCCAGCTGGGAATAATTTATTCCACTAGCAATATTTTTACTGCTGTGAAAAAAATACTTATTTACGATTACATTTGGCACAGCCATATATTTTGCAGCAGAGGAATGTGAGATAATATCTTAGGCACAGCAATGTTCACATCCTTTGGCTACAGGTAGGGGATCAGAATGAAAAAGAAAGAATGTAATCCATCCATTAAACCGTATAACATTATCACTCCTAAGACTTTTTTACCTTGTAAGATAATTCCTTGGATCTATATCTCACTATTTCTGTGCCCATAGTCAATGATAATCAGATCCGCAGTTGTGCATACCTGCCAACTTGAACAGAAATCACACCGTGTGCAGAGGGGGCGGGACCTAGGAGGGGGTGGGGCCTTGTGATGAGAAGTACCTAGGACGCACTTTTGCTCGCAAGATCCCCTCCTCCAAAAAAAAAAAACTTCTTGAGGCTGGTGCCGATGTCCTGGATTGTTTGCACTCCCCTTAAAGGATGTCAGCACTTCAAAGTCTCGGAAAAAAAGAGCTGGAAATCCACTATTTACAGTGGTTTTCAGCTCATTTTCCCTGCCACAGTGTGATATTGGCACTCCACCGGGTGACTGTGTGATGGGAGCCGATATCATGTGTCACACGGTAGCACCATGTGAGTTGGCAAGTCTGGGTGTGTCATGTCTGGGAAGGCTTCCAGTCTCCAACTCTGGAGGGATGCAGCAATGTCTTGCGAGGGAGGGAGTGATGGGCAATGGGGAAGGAGTACAGTGATGCCGTAAGCAAGGTATGTAGAGGATGCAGAGACATAGGGCAGAAAGTGTACAAAACTGATGTGAGGGGGCCTGGGAAGGGCTGATTCTCAAGAAGGTGAGATACATGTGGTAGATATTGCTCTGTAACTCGTGTCATGGCCCACCACACAATAGTAATTTGATGTGGTGGCTCAGATGTAGAAAATCTGACCACATCAGCTAAAATCAGGACACAGAAGTCCTCATCCCCTGATTCCTGTTGATATCTGTGAGCCTAAATCTGGCTATTGACGAGTTTTAGTTCCATGAAGTGAGAATAACTATATAGGCACAGGATTACAGAGTGAACATTCTGATGCTTTCAAGGGGATTCCAGGGAATTTATTTTTTTTTTTTTTTTTTTTTTTTTTGAAACCGTTTATTGCATCCATAAAAAGGTTACAGGTATGGGCCTACAACCGCACGGCCGGCCGCTAAAGCATCACAAATATAGTACATACAGACAGTAAAGGTCTCTCAGCGGTGTACAGTAGAAACACAGGAGTAATCAACGGTGCAGGCCTCACGGCGTCCTGCCACAGATTACGGTTTCATTTTAAGGACTAACAACATCAACAAAAAACCACAACCGCAAGGCAACCCGAGATTCAAGATGACAACACTTGCTCCATAGTGGGGGATCCAGACTGGCAGGAAAGATCTGAAGAGGGGGATGGGAGGAGATCAAGGACTGGGGGGCCGCGTGCCCGCGGCCGAGCAAGAGGGTCCAGCTAGGGAGACGGAGCAGGCGAGGCAGCCGGCAGCTGTGGTGGCTCACAAATGCCCCCACGGTAGGCGTTCCAGGGGCCCCAGATTTTCACCCACGCCCCAGGCTTACCCCTCGCCACATACACCACCCTTTCACGGAACATACACCAATCCATGTGCTCTTTCCAGGCCGACACCGCAGGGGGCCTCTGGGATCCCCACAATTGAGCAATATCACGTTTCGCTATCATGCATCCCAGAGTCACCCACCGCGTCTGCGGAACCGAGTAGTCATTCGGTTCCCATACATTCAACAAGCACCTCCTCGCTTCGGGCAGCAGCGCTACACGCGTGACCACACGCAGGACCTCATGCACACCACGCCAGAATCGCTCCACCTTCGGGCACTCCCACAGTATATGCATAAAAGTCGCCAACGCACCACAGCCACGTTTACACAGTCCGTCCACGGCAAAACCCATACGTAGAAGCCTCGGCCCCGTCACGTAGACCCGGTGAAGAATCTTGAGCTGGACGAAACGAAGGCGAGCCGGGATGGCCACCTCTTTCGGAGAGGCCACCGCGGACATCCAATCCTCGTCGTCCAGCTCCAGCCCGTCGGCCACCCAAGCCTCGCGTAGACTAGTTAACAGGCACGATCTATCATTAATCAGCTTCTTGTATATGAGGGAGATCGTGCTGTCCGGGACATGGCCATCCAGCACTCTGTCCTCCAGGGGGGAAGACTCCGGAATGGATGCAACATCCGGGAAGACGGAGCCCAGCGCATGGCGGACCTGCAGGTACCGAAAGTACTCACTGCCCTGCAGCTGGAACTCCGCCTGCAGCGTCTCAAAAGTTTTGAATCCCCCCCTCGTCCAGAGATCCCCCACTGTGCTGATTCCGATCGTGTCCCACTTCTCGAAGCCCTTCGATGTCCACAGGGAGCCCAGTCTCTCAGAGGCATACAGTGGAGACGCCCGGGTCAAACGGTCCTTCCACCCCATAGCTGCATTAGCCGCGTGCCAAACCCGCACCATTACACGCGTCGGTCCCGTCAGACGGGAGTCAGGCGCGCCAGAGTACAGCGCTCGATTGTAATCGCCACCGGGCAGGAGCATCTTGTCCATCTCGAATGCCGGGTTCAGGGCGGGCCCGTAAAGGCCATGATTAATTGCAGCTAGCTGGGAGGCCCAGTAATACCGTTTAATGTCCGGGAGGGCGACCCCTCCATCGTACCACGGGAGCGTCAGTTTAGCCAGAGCAATACGCGGCCTCCCGTCCCAGAACAGGCGCCGCTGAAGGCCCTCCACCTCACGAAAGTAGCGTGCCGGGACCATATCCATAGTGTTCTGGAGGGCGTAGAGGAAGCGCGGCAAGGACATCATTTTAAACAAGGCCGCTCGACCGAGCGGCGAGAGCGGGAGACGCCGCCAGCGCACCACATCCTCCTTCAAACGCTGGAGAGGGGGCAGCAGATTCCGCTCATAGCGGGCCTCCGGGTCAAGAGTGATATATATACCCAAGTACCGGAAACCCTGGGAGGCAATCTGGATCGGGCAGTCCCGCGGCAGGACCGGAGCCTCCCCGGAAAGCACGTAGACGCAGGATTTCGCCCAGTTAATGACTAGGCCTGAGTTGAGACCGAAGGAGCGCAAAACATCAACTAGGACGATCAGGGACTTGCGCGGGGAGGCGAGATACAAAAGGATATCGTCCGCGTAGAGGGACACGCGGTCCTCGTGCTCGGGGGTCCAGCGGAGACCACGGATGGAAGGGTGCCACCGCAGCCACTCCGCCAGGGGCTCCAGGGCCAGGGCGAACAGAAGAGGCGACAGGGGACAACCCTGTCGCGTGCCCCGCCCCAGCGCGAACGGGGTCGACACACGCCCGTTCACCACCACCTGCGCCATCGGGCCCGAATATAGTAATTTGACCCAGCTGATGAAACCCGGGCCGAACCCAAACTTCGCGAGCATCGCCCAGAGATATGGCCATTCGAGCGTATCAAACGCCATGGTGGCGTCCAAGGACGCCAAGATGGCTGGCTCCCGCACAAATGGGACACGCGCAAGCACGCCGTGCAAGCGCCGTAGATTAAGAGCCGTGTTGCGGTGTGGGATAAAGCCCGATTGGTCTTGATGGACCAAATCGCCCACCACGCCAACCAACCGGTTAGCCAACACCTTGGCGAGGATTTTGGGCTCCGCGTTCAAAAGCGAAATCGGCCGATAGGATGTGACCCGTTCACGGGGCCTCCCCTCCTTGTGGATTACCACAATTGTGGCCAGACGCTGGTCCGGCGGGAGGGAGCCCCGCGAGTGGGCCGCGAGGAACATCGCACGCAGGTGGGGTGCCAGCACATCCGGGCGTAACTTATATAGCTCAATGGGAATGCCATTGGGGCCCATGGCCTTGCCGGATGAAATCGAGCGAATAGCCGAGGCAATTTCGTCCGAGGTGGGAGGGACGTCCAGCGAATCTCTGTCTTCCGCCGTAAGGGAGGGGAGTGCAATATCCCGAAGCAGGGCACGGGAGTCCGCCTCCGAACAGGGAGAAGCAGGGGAGTAGACTCCGCGGAAATAATCCGCGAAACAGGAGACAATGGCTTCCGGCTCCGTGGCACACGCACCATCCACACTCTCAATCAAAGGCACCACTCGGCTCGCTCTCTCTCTCTTATCCAACCACGCAATCAATTTACCGGCCTTATCACCCACATCATACAAGCGCCCCTGCTGCTCTCTACCAAGGCCCCTGGCCGCCTCCGTGACGAGGGCCCGGTAGGCCGCCTGCTTTAACTGCAGAACATGTAACTTGGCGTCTGTTACCCCGTTCCCCAGGTCACCCTCCAATTCCGCAATCTCGGCCTCCACCCGGGTCACCTCCTCCCGCTCACGCCGCCGGGCACTGGCAATAAAGGAGAGGGCCTCCCCTCTAAGAACCACTTTGAAAGCCTCCCATAGGGAGATGGCAGATGGGACCGACCCCACATTCTCCTCAAAATAGCGCTGCAAGGATGTGATCAAGTCGGCACGAATGGTGGGGTCGCGCAGATACCAGGCGTTAATCGGGGCCACCCTGCCATCCCCCCTCGGGAAGACATCGAAATGCAACAACAATGGGGAGTGGTCTGAAATACCCCGTGCCAGATGGCGCACCTCTCCCACCCTCCCCGCATGGGCCGCTGGGACAAGGATGTAATCAAGCCGCGAAAGACTACCATGGGCCCCCGAGTGGAAGGTGTATTGTTGCAATACGGGATGCTTTAGGCGCCAACAATCCACCAGGCCCAGTGTGTCTAAAAGGCCAGGCAGCCACGCCTGTGCCCGGGGGAGGTCCCTAGGGGGATGGCGATCCATAGATCCAGAAACAACCGCATTAAAGTCCCCTCCAACCACCAATAGGCCACTCGGAAGTTCCAGAAGGAGGCGCCCCAGGTCCGCAAATGTAGTGGCCTGTAGCCCAGGCGGGACGTACACCGACACAAAACTGAACACTCTACCCTCCATACGTCCCGCCAGAGCAATGTAACGTCCCCTCTCATCGTGGTGCACCTCATCAACCTCCAACGGGAGCGAGTTCCTAACCATAATACCCACCCCCCGCGAGCCTGAGGTGAAGCCAGAGTGGGCCGCCAAACGATATCCCCTCCGATTCATTGCATGAAAGGTGTTACCTATAAGGTGCGTCTCTTGCAGAAAGACAACATCTGGGGAAATACGTTTTAAATACTGCAGGACCACACCACGCTTAATCCTATCCCCCAGGCCGTTAACATTCCATGACAACACAGTCAAGTCCCTACCCCCCATCATACGTCGAAACAATCGGTCGTCCCCCACCGAGCAGTCTAAAGACAACAAAACAGTTGCAGGATTGCCTTGCGGTACGAACAAACAACACACCCCCCCCACCCCCCGGTCCCAACAAAACTCCCCCCTCCCTGCACCCCTGCATGAGCCCAGACAGCCCCCCCAAAGTGCAGTGTGCCTGTCGCCCCATAGCTAAATACTAACTAGTCCCCCAGAGGAGGAGGGAAGCCCCCAGCAGACCCCACATGACCTCCATGGGAGGGGAACCTACAGAAGCAGTATGTGGTGAAGGAACAATGTCCCGAGTAAGGCAATACAGTCACCCCTCAATTCTGATCCAGCGGGCCCTCCTCGCCAGCTGCGCTCCCCCCACCCCCCCGGCCCCGATCCCCAGGCAAGGTGTCCAACCAGTCCCCAGCCGCCTCGGGCCGGTCGAAGAAGTGCGTGCGACCATCCACCTCCACCCGCAGCTTAGCCGGGAAGAGCATTGAGTACTTAAGATTTAGGTCCCTTAAACGACGTTTGATGCCAATAAAGCTCTGCCGCTGCTTCTGGACCGCCGGGGTAAAGTCTGGGTAGAAGTTTACGTCCATGTTGTCCAACCTGACCGGTCCCTGTTGCCTGGAGGTCTGGAGGATGGCATCTCGGTCCCGAAAATTAAAGATTCGGGCAATAAGGGGCCGCGGCGGGGCACCGGTCTTAGGGCGGCCCCCGGGGACCCGGTGGGCACGTTCCACCGCAAAAAACTTACTCAGCCCCCGGGGCTGGAGATGGGTCAGGATCAAGTCTTCCACGAAGAGATCCGCCGCCTCCGCCTCACGTCCCTCCGGCACACCAATAATGCGGATATTATTCCTCCGGGCGCGACCCTCGGAATCCTCCAGTCGCCGGTCCATCAGGGCGCTCGCCTGGCCAAGCCGGCGCACCTCCTTCTGGAGGGCCACCACGTCAGTCGTGAGGCTCGTTGTGGTGTGGGTCAGGGAATCGACTCGGTCGTTCATCTTTGACAAGTCCGCCCTCACAAGGCCCACATCCACCAGGACCGAGTCAATTTTTTGCGACAAGGTATCAAAACGCTGGTCCACTGAGGCCTTCAGTTCAGCGATGGCGCCCATGACGTCCCGGAGGGTTAGATCCACTGGATGGGCAGGTGTCTCCGTCGGTCCCACCGGGGATGACCGCGTTGTCTCCGGAGAACCCTTTTGGAGCGTGTAGCGGTCCATACTATTGGCCTGGTGCGCCGTGCCACGGCGGGTCGTCTTCACCTTCGCCCGGTCGCCATCTTGTTTGGTGGCCATGCTGGCCCTTCCACCGTCGTGCCAAGATCTCCAAACGGGCCGTCACACCAGATCACGGGTGTCAAGGAGGCGACCACAGAGCCGCGGGTCGACCCACCGCCGGCGGGCCAGCTGGGCACCTGGACAAGGCCACACCACCGCACCCCGCTCCGCAGCCCGACCTCGCCAGAGAGCAAGGAGGGCGCAAAAGCGAAAGTGAAAGTGCGGGGTGCGCGAGTCGCCCAGCCCCGCTCGCCGCTGTTATTCACCTTGTCCCCGGATCGCGCCACTACTCCAATCCGGGGGGCCGGCGAGGAGAAGGCCGCAACCTTCAGTCGATGTTCCCACCGGTGTTCGGGGTCCGATTCGAGCCCAAAAAACGGGTAGTGCCTCAGCTCGGGTTCCCCGACACAGTCCCCTTAACAAGGACAGGATATTTCCAGGATTCATTCAGGAGGTCGCGGAGGTCCTCGGGAGCCTCGCACCTACGCGGCCATCTTGGTTGCGCGCTAGGCTCCTCCTCCCCAGGGAATTTTGAGCAGATATTTACCCCCGGTCTGACCAGGTGGTAAATGTCAGTGGTGGAGTTCCTGTGTGGGTTACAGAATGGGAACAGAATCCAGATAAACAGTCATAGAAGGCTGTGATCGAGGAGATGAGATCATCATCTGCTCCTCCCCCATGGTACTGCAGAGGTTTATGCAGAGCCAGAGATGTGCCTGCTAGACCTGTCCCCTGTGTGTGGTATTACAGGGGGTGGATCCACATCTAGTGAAACCAGAGCTTGTATTTTTAGACCTGGTAAACCGAGTCGGATATATCAGACAACTCATAGTATCCACAGCACATTTGAAGGGATACATGAGTATTGAGTGGTGCAAAAAACCTGGCCTGCAAATCCGACATTTCAAATGCTACCTTTTTGGTCCCAGATAAAAGAGGAAATGCAACATAGTTTGATCAGAATGATCATCACAAAAACATACTAGAACTGTTGCCTTGAAAGTAATGACCTTTGGTATGGATAATAAGCTCGATAAGAAATAAAATGTACTTTAGTTAGCAGTGCTCCTTCATGAGGGTTTCTTATCCACATAAAAAATATTCAGGCCCATAGGAACACTTCATTGTGAAGTATGCAATCACTATAGGTTTAACCAGCACGCGTGATTCTCGCACGAAAATTTCAAAAGCAAGAAAGCACTTAGGCTCAAATGTACAAATGTATGCTCGCAAGGCAGCCAGCCTGTTTTTTTAATAGCATCTGCTTTGGGACGCAACCTCATAATTGTAAGCACAATAACCATTAGACCTATTACTAGGTATGCTATTTTGTGTAAAAGTAATCAATGGAGCCATAGCTGTATATTTTTCTCTCCTCTCCTACTATCTCTACTTGCCCCAATTGCTGTTGCACTCTAACCTTTCTTATATTGCCTACATCTGCTCTCGCTGCACCCCTTTGCTACCCCTTAAATTTGACCGGTCTCTTCAGCCCCCTTCTCCTCCTTAATCTTCACATTTTGCTTTAAGTCTCGATATTCATGATTGGGATATTCATGATTTTATAACAAGTTGTTCTTAGATCTATGCCTTTACTGTCCTGCCCAGTTTTATGAAAATTTGCTAAGCATAGTTCAAAGTTAATAGATATCCTCTGTAAAGGGGCTGACATATGTTTTAGTGGAGTTGTTCTCTGTAACAATGCCATAAATTAATAAGTTAAACTGTCATACTTGACTCATTGCTTCACAATACACCACTTTTCTAGAACACTTATAGCCCAACAACCTCTCACGATATTTGAAATCCAAGGGGCATATTCACAAGAACGTGTGATAACTACTGCAAGAGTAGCTTAACGCAACTCTCAACATCGCAGTCTATTGCGGGAAAATAACCCAGTGTCAATGTGGAATTCACAACAAGGCGGTACCATGTGATAGTCCACTGAAAACGTGGCCAATGTCTGCGCTACAACCACCCCGGCGGAGATAAAAACACAAACCACAACACCAGAAAACATGCGATGAGCCCATCCGTGATGAGGAAAGCAGGGATAAGCACCGCCAGGACCGCAAAACACATGGCAGGTGGGAATAAGCACAACAAAAGCCTGTAAAAGTGAGACAGACCAAACAGAAAACAACAGCCAACCACAATGGAGGCAACGTGAGCCAGCAGACAACCCCACCAAACCCATTGGCAACAAAACATTGTACATGGCAGGCCAACTTGGACAAGATGAATGCAGCCTGAGAGCAGAGGAGGACAATGGCACAAAACCAGAACTCCAGCAATGATGCAAAAGGCACCAACAAGCAGAAACACGCCAACAACAAGAAGGCAGCAATGCACACCTGAGGTGGGAGTCCAGCACCACACCAGGAGCTGGATGACATGGAGCAAATGGTCTCCACCACATCAGTCTGGAGATGGTGGCAGGACTCGGGGACTGCAAACTGCACCAAACAACAGACACAACAGCAACAGGGAGAGGAACCAGCAGGGCTTGGGGGACCGGGGGAGATGGGCACATTGGCACACATGCACAACTACGCACAGCACAACTGCAGACAAACCATGCCCACAAGCAACAACACCAACCAGGTGCACAAGTCACACAACCAAGCAATGTCACACCACTGAACAGGCACAGGAGTGAACACAACACCGCCTGAAAGGGAGAGCCAAATCAGAGCTGAAGGGGCATCTTACACACAATGCAGCACACACACATAGGAAGCAGAGCACCACAACATCCAACACAATGTGATACAAACAAGTGCACCCGCCTGTGGCCGGTAAACGGCCATACGCATCTGGCAAAGCACTTATCAGGGACATGATAATGCACATGAACAAACACACAGTCCTGATGGGGTAGCAATGCAAGGATGGCTGGGAGACAGAGAGTCTGTGACACACATTGGCATACAAATCAAGACACAACACAGTTGGAGACAATTGAAAGTGCAGAAACTTTATCAACAAGTGCGAGTCAGTACAGCCAAGATAAGTGACACGATATGCAGACCAATGCAGCAGCATGTCTGAATGAAGAACGTAGGAAAGTGCCATGTCCATCTCGGGGGAGTCCCTCACCAACACAAGTCAGTGCCAACCCACATTGGTTGTCCGCGCCTGGAACATGAGTCCTGGACAATGTAGCCATGTCCACTGTCGTCTCTGGACTTGTGACCATATCCACAACATGCAACCATGTGTCGTGACAAGTGCTCACATCCAGTTGTGGCTGAAGGTACCTTGTCACTCATCCATGAATGAGAGTGCAGTTGCGTAGGCCAACATCTCCAATGTCGTTGATGTAATCCATCAGCTGACCAGGACAGATGTGCTGACTCCAACCAGTGGACCCAATGTGCACCAAAGCCCAATTGGGTAGTGGCTCAATGTGCTCACTGCACATGACGATTCGTGCAATCTCCCAGGTCCAGTTTCCAGCCTGCATGCCGAACATCCATGCATGCCATAAGCAGTCATCCTGGTAACACTCCTGGTCATGGTCCAACAGGGAGTGCACACACACGTCGAAATCCAGGTCAGCTACCGTTACGTTGGAGAGGCAGACATCAATGGACCACTCGAATATGCACAAGCGACAATGCAACCCATGCTGCACGCAGGTGACGTGCGCAAGGCGGAAGCCCACCCAGTAACTGATCCACAGCATTGCCAACGGCAGCGCCCCCAGTACATGCAGCAGACGTGCACAGTACAGCTCCAAGTGACTGGAGTAGACCATGTGTCCGGGATGGTCTGCCATTGCGTCAGTGGCTCTGCTTGCAGCGGCACTGGCTTGCCCTGAGACAGTCCGGTGGATGAAATGGCACAGCTCGGTGCAATGAGCAGTGTCTGTGTGCAACGGGTGCAGGCCTTGGGTGGGGTGGGAGTAGGTGTGAAGTCCATATCATGCGCGCCAACTACGACCAAGGACGACTGCGTGTGGGATGTATACACGTTGGTCTCACGCCGGGCAGTGCGTAGTGTGTCGCAAGCAAATGCCATCGTACCTGTCAGGGGTTGCTGGGCACATGCAAGTTCCTGCTCGGAGCTGCAGATGTGCTACTGCCTGATAGTACAGACAAAGGACCTTTCATCCCTACGTTAACTTCGCCAGCTGTATGCATACAGGAGACGTACAGAGGCCGGTCGTGGGTGTGGTGGGAAGTCTGCGACCCTGGGAATCATGGATGATATACCCAGTACGATGCATATGAGCGGACTCACGGTGTGTCACGTTGCCACACAGCAGCTCCACCCTGCCACGGGCACCCACACTTGTGTGCGCTGCACGGTTGCATCACGTGCACTCCTACAGGACACTGTTCGAATGCCTGTCTGTGCATATCCAGCGCCATGCCAACAACACCGCGACACTGGCCTTCGAAGGTGCGCGCCCACTTGGGTATAGGCCAATGGTCCGGACAGGGCGGACACAGGTGTCCAGCCCATGGCTGGCTGGGACCACACAGCGAATGAGGACAGACAACAGACTCATGCATCCGCAAGACTGAAACACATCACACCTGACATGCATGTGCCACGACCCGAGCTTCCTAGCGCTCCAACATGTCCCTGTACCTGCATGCCCACCCTCTTGGCACATGCCACATTGCAACATCATGTACTGTGGCCCTAGTGGCGACAACACCCCAATACAGAAACACACTTACCGCACTTCCTGCACCAGGCCACTTCCGGACCAAGCCCTGCCCCCCCTGCCGAACCAGCACATGCAGCCTGTGCATGTAGGGGGCAGGTGCGGGGCTACATGTCCAGGGTCACTGCCAACGCTGAGGTGACATGGAAACATGCGCAGAAGACAGCACACTGTGATGTTGCAGGGCCCATGCACATCAAGCTGACACAATGAACAAATGGACACACTTGCTCAGATGGTGTGAATGGCTACGGGCACATGTGCACGGCCACATTTATTAGCAGGCACACTTACCGAGTGAAACATGTGTTGGATGTGTGTGTGGACACCAGCCGGCAAGTGCTGCCTGGTGCAGTCAGAAATCGACAACAGTGTACATCGTAAAGGACACAACCATACAACCATAAAGGCACCATGATTTGTGCTGCACAGAGTTAGTGGCCCGGATGCACAACGTCCTGCACGGGCCTGCCGCCACGGGCCGCTGACTAGCGGTGCACTGGGGCAGGGTCACGGGTGCAGAACAGGTCCACAGGATGACAAGGGGCCTTGTCACGGAGTGTCTCTAGGGACAGTGGAAGGAGTACCCCCAGGGCAGGATGCAGAGGACAGGCCCACGCTGATACAGTCACTATTGTAGAGATGAATGGAACAGACACATGTCGGACAACAAGTCCAGTCCAGCCAGAAGAAGATGCAGAAAACCACCAGGCCATGGGCTCTGATGCCTCCAGGGTTCAAACAGATGATGCCCATGACTCATTGCGCACAGAGTTAGTGGCACCAGTGCAGTTAGGGGATGCCACCTGCGATGAGGTGTGTCCAAAGGTGTGGATTCCTCCACATCTTACCCAAGACACAGTTCCACATGTGTGACCTAATGGACTGCAGTGTGGGCCTGAGGTAGCGGTCGGCACGGGCCATTCACCGACTGTTGCCGGCATAGGTTGGATGGCCCCACTGGCATGCAGACTTGCGATGAACAGGGTTGATGGCACCAGGTCAGTTGTTGATAGTGTTCGGTCACCTCTGTGACTGTGACCTGGCTTTCATCCGGACTGAGCCGCATCTTCCTCTTACTCCTCTCAGTGCGACCACTGGTTTGGACTCTGCAATTCGTTATTCGCGACTACGTGCTGGATGTGGGACCTACTGGTCTGCAGGGTAGTCCTGGTCCCTCATCCACATGTCGCCGGCTGGCGTTGAACAGAGTTAGTGGCACCACATGTCGCTGGCTGGCATTGAACATGGTTAGTGGCAGCACGTGTCGCCGGCTGGCGTTGAACAGGGTTAGCGGCACCACGTGTTGCCGGCTGGCATTGAACAGGGTTAGTGGTACCACGTGTCGCAAGATGCCCATATGGAACTATGTCTTACTGATCGGGGGGGGTCTGGTGCTGTGGCCACTGCCCAGACTTTGGGGTCACTGCCATTCAGGACTCAGGACACAGTTTCACATATGGGCCCTTCTGGGCCAGAGAGGACGCCAGTGTAGTATGTGAATGTGGAAGGAGTAATGTGGGCCAGCGTCGGGGGGCCAGCATTGGTCTGCAGAGGCTGCAGAAGTCACAGAACTGGTGCTTGGAGCTTGCACCGGCATGTGGTGGACCCTCCTTGACAAACGCCGGTGTTGGCAGGTGATCAGTGTGGCCTGGCTGCGCAGGGGTGGGCCTGACCATTGCGGGGTCCAGCGGGCCGGGGTACGGCAGGCGCACAGGATCGCAGGCAACTCCGCTCATGAGGACAGCGTCAGCCTCGTGCCATGGTGAGAGGCGCCGCCCTGACAGAGACCTTGGGCTTTCCGGACGTGGACCACGCCCAGGGCTATGTGATTTTTATTCACACCCTTACGCTGGCCTGGTGTATGCGAGGCAATCCCACTCCGCTCACCCTTACGGGGGAGACATAACAGGCAACATTTGCACAAACTCTCCCACCGTCCGGGGTGACATGGTTGTGTCCACTGTCCACTACACTCCATACACCAGAGGTGTATGTCGCCTTGGATATGGGTGTGTTCTACATACTGCGGTCTGCCCAGCACATCTTCGCCACTCTTGGCATTGTGTGCTTTCCCAGTCATGGTTCTCCTGCCTCCTTCACACATGCCTGATTGCCACCACTCTCCACATTGGGCTAGTGTGTGGCTGCGGTTGATGGCTCATGTTCAGGGCTTGCCCAGGTTACCATTGTGAGTTGTTCTGTCGTGTCTGGTGGGTGGGCATGTTGGTTTAGATTTTGTGACGTGTGGATTGCCAGAGTTGTGAGTTGCATGGTTGTGGAGTTGAGGTGAGTGGGGTGTTCATTTGGAACTTGCCAAGGGGCTGTGCATTTCCCTTGGTGCCATCCTGGGGATGCTGGTTGCTGATGGACTGTCGGAGGATGGAGGAATCGTGCACCGTGGCTGGGTATTTGAAGGCAAGATTGGTGGCGGTTCCACAGTGTTAGTTGTTGCCTGCACATTGATGTGAGACGTGTGCTATCTGTTGTGGTGATTGTGTGCTGTGTCGGCAGGGGGCACAGGTATGACATGTGTGCTCTGGATTGCCCCCGACATGTGCGTGCATCCAGCTATGGCGTATGGTCCTTGCTTGGTGTCCAGCGGATCCTGCACATTGTGTTGGATGTATAGGGACTGGGGTGACAGGCTGATGTTCCAGGTCAAGTGTGAGGGACTTGGATGTGGCTGGCTGTGTGACTCCTCCGACTGCAGAGGGTGTCGGTTGGGGATTACCAGGGGCCAACAGGTGCAGCACAGCCAGCAGTTTTGTGTGGGGTGGAATGTTGGTTGTCCGCTGTGTTGGTGCTGTCGGCCTGTTGGGCGTTGTTGGTCAGGATGCGTAGGATGGTTGTCCTTTTGGGCCTGTAGTGGGCAATGACATTGTCAGGTGTTGGGTCTGTGAGGCTGGTGTGTTTCCTGGGGGTCTGCTATCTTTGTCTGCGCTGTGTCTGTGGTGGTCCGGGGGGAGTATTCCGGGTGGAGTTTGGGGTCCTGGGGTGGTGGGTGTTGTGGCCCTCTTGTGTGTCCAGCCCGGATGCCCGGTGGCTCAATGGCATGGGCTGTGCTCCCTTTTGTGGTGCAGGCTGTGGTCCGACTTAGCACCAGGTCAGAGCAGGTGTTATTTTCCTGCTGCTAACGCGCCTTATCGCCTGTTTTGTGTTCTTATCACAGTTCAGGCTGTTTGTTGTGAATGTGGTGGATTTGTGTTGTCATGGCTTTTGGCATGGGAACGCCTACTCTGCATCTCATTAGCGATATTTGCAGGGGTCATCCGTGGCGATGTTTTTTGCGGCTGCTATCGTGGGTAAACTGGTGCTGTGGGCTGTTAACCCCAGCTTGTGATTGGGGCGATGAGTGTATCGCAAATTTGGCTGCGATAAAGTGCCGTTAACTCGGCGATAGTTCCTTGTGAATATGCCCCCAAGTGGTATTAATAATTTAAGATTTTTATCATTTCACATGGTTACCCTCTGAAATGTGTAAAGCTTGTTTAAAGCTTGTTTATGAAGCAATGTTAAATATTGACGGTGTACAGAGTCTTAGTGCTATCTCTTTCCATATCTTTTAGATGTGCCTTTTACGTTGGTTTTAGGATCATATATGTTATAAAGTGGTGCACATGCTAAGGCAATGATTGCTAGAAATGCATTTATATATATCACATTTTCTCTAGCTATTGATTTACAGTCAGCTTCTCAAACTGAAGACAAGATACAATGTTTTCTCTCCTAGTTATATTTTCTGATTCTTTAATATCATTAGTAGAACTGTCCAGCAATATAAATGTCTGTTTTGTTTCCCTGTCAGATTGTTCTATATTCAAAGCTTCACACCGGCATTTATGAGTATGGATAGTAATACTACAGGAGTACTCTTTAACATACTCTTTCATGCCTTTGTGAGCCAGGTCTGATACCTCCAACCCCCTATTAGTAAAAGTGGAAAAAAGACACAGCCCTTCTGTTTGTACAAATTGTATATGAATATGCTGGGATATTCCCATTGTAGATGCTTTGGGGGCATTTCACATAAGCAGTTAAGAGTACATCAAAACAGTACTACAGGATTACTACTTCATGTGCTTTAGAATGCCTTTGTGAATGGATGTTCTATCTACTGCTTCTCGTTAGTAACAATAGTCTGAATATACTAAATCAGTTAACTAATTAGCTTTTCATATAAATGAATTAGCTTCATATATCTCAGTAGCCTACCACCAGTAGAGAGGGCACATGAATATGAGAGCCTGAACTCAGTAACTAGTTCAGTTAAATAATCGTATCTTTGTTATGGAAGTGTTATAATGTGTGTGTAATAGGATTGGAAAAGGTATGTATGCATCTTTGTAATGCCCTTAATACTCTGTTGTCCATTCAAAGACAACCATGTTTAAACTAACAATGTTTCAATCATATTTATATACACTTCACAGCACTGCAAGCATCAGGAGTAATAAAAACAGAACTAACATGTGTCTCAAAGAAATTGGGGTGACTACACTCTGACCTGGATGGTAGACAACCCAGTGAGATGCAGACCCTTCCTACTTTCTTAACTAAGGTGGTTTATCATAGTGTAAATGCATTACAGAAATCCTATCAGGTGCAGTTACTTAAATCGCATGCGAACTGATCATTTTAGGTATGCATAACTTTTCTTCTGAAAGGATGAATTATGAGATTGTGGCAGAACAAAACTGCACCTGAGGTCTGGTGGTATCACCATACTGGGCTCGGTATTTGTTGTTATTGCTTTTGAGTTTGTGTTGGTTTTAAAGGACATGCCATCTAAAATTACCATTAATGTATTAACCTGGAATAGACCAGTAGATAATGCACTTGCGAAGAAGAACTTTGCAAGACAAGTGATCGGCTGTAGAATTTATTGTTTTTGCATTTTTGTAAATTGTTTGCCTCATACTGCAGAGTTGTTGTTTAACTTTAAATATTTCCTCAACTTGCTGGTATCAGAAGATATTGGATTGTTTGGGCCTCGTCACCATAGCATGAGGATTAGAGATTGACCATACTCTGTACACTGAACAAAGTTCCCTTGTAAAGTGGTATACCTTATACCCAGGGCCTTTCATCTAAATGCTACTAGTGGGCCTGCAGCACTGGTTGTGCCACCCACAAAAGTTGCCTTTCAAACTACCTCAAGCCTTCCATTGCAAGGCCTGTGTGTGCAGTTTACTGCCACTTCGAGTTGGCATTTAAAACCATTTGCTAAGCCTTAAACTCCCCTTTTATTAGACATAAGTCTCCACTAAGGTAGGTCCTAGGAAGCCCTAAGGGCAGTGTGCTGTGTAAGTAAAAGGTAGGACATGAACTTTTAAGCTCTATACGTCCTGGTAGTGACAAACAACTAAATTCATGTTTCACTACTGTTATGCCTACTCCTCTCATAGGCTAGCATTGGGAATTCCCTAAAACATTTTTAAACTGTAATTCCTGATTGGAAAGCAGTAGCTGCATCATGTTTCATATCTTTGGAATGGTAATGACAAATCCTCTTTCATGATAAAACTGGATTTAACATTACTATTTTAGAAATGTCACTTTTGGAAAGTGGACATTTCGCTTCTCTTACTGCTCTATGAGCCTTGCATCCTGTCTCCGAATATACTCCCGGTCTAGGTGACAGCTACACTTCGCGTATTCCCTCTAGACAGCCATAAACACTGGAAGGGTGGGTGTCACTGAGGACTCATCTACATTCATCTGCATTCTGATAGCGTTCCTGGGCAGGAAGGGGGAGTGGGAGCTGATACTTACATCTGAATAGGCAGTGTCCTATCCTCACACAAAGGCCTGATTACTCCCCATAGATAGCCTGGCAGACAGGAATGGACTGTGAGGGACACTTGTGCACTTCATAAAGCTGCTTTCAAGTCATCCCCCACATCACAGGCACTTTGGGGTATAACTACTGGGTCTCTGACCCCCCTAGAATCAGTAGTGTAGTGAGCTTGAAGCATTCTCTTTACTGCATGGTAGAATTCAGCACATCGCTTGATACTTCTTTACTCTGGTATCCGCCTTTGGAACTGACACATCGCCTTCACTGTGTGGAGAAGATTGACGTATCTCATTGCCTGCAACCAGGAAAGGTACTTTGTTCAGTAGGGCCTGCTTGGGTCCCTGAGCCAGATTTCGTTTTCATGAGGTCAGCCCGAACTTTCACTTTGTCCGGTCCAGCACGACCTAAAGTATCCTTTTAGGTGGACTTGCTTCTAAGCCTTTTGCTGCATTTCTTCTTTAAAATTCAGTATCTCAACTTCTATACATTGGATTTTGTTGTGTTTGGAGTCTTTTTGTGGTGTATTCACTGTGTTCCTTTGTGTGTGTGTGTGTGTGTGTGTGTGTGGGTGTGTGTGTGTGTGTGTGTGCGTGGGTGTGTGTGTGTGTGTGTGTGTGTGTGTGTGTGTGTGTGTGCGTGTGTGCGTGTGTGTGTGTGTTTTGCACAAATACTTTACACATTTTGTTTCAGATAAGCCTGACTTTGTGACTAGCTAACAGAGGGTGAGCACAAGTTATCTTTTAGTGTGTATCTAGCTCACCCTGACTAGAGTGGTGGCCCCTGCCTGGCCAAGGTGCATACCTCAGCCAACCAGGATTCTCATTTCTAACAGTCCCAGTGTCTACTCCTCATTAAGGAATATTTTTTAGTGTAGTAAAAAAATATCTCAGTCACTTAAATCTCAAATTACATACAGGTTGCCTAAATTAATATTTAGAGTTTGTGATAAATTTTCGTTGAATGATTCAGTTCCAATCCCTGCATTTCTTTTCTTTGTGAATAACATTATCATGTACCTTTAAGCCAAATTCAAAAGCTTTCATTCAACATAATTTGACAAAGTGATTCAACACCTTGAATTGGTAGAGGGAGAAGGCATGAGTGTGTATTTGTGTGTGCATGGGCAGAAACGAACACACAGGTGCCTGTGTGTGTGCATGTGTATGTGTGTGTGTGTGTGTGGGCACCTGTACATATTTGTGTGGTCATTCGAGGTAATTTTCCATGTGGTTTTGATGAAGGAAGTCTTCTGTTAAGAAATCGCCATTTACATTTTCACTGCTTCTAAAAAAAATAATAAATTCCTTTTTTAATTAAATGCTTTACATTTCATCAATACCTCCCTATTCCCAGTTGAGTGTCAGTCAAAGTGAATAGCCACCAGGTAGCAGGGCTTGCAATAGAAGTTTAATCTGTCTTCCAAATGAGATCTTTATTAGCCGCTTCACTCTAGGAAAGTGAATCAGCCAAAGGAGAACATGGCGGATTGATCCAAAGATCATTACTATTCAATAGGCCAATACAGGATTGAATACGTCTCAAAAAGTGGAATGTTCCTATGGATTTTAACATTACGAGCTCTCTCTTAATTAACTCAGCTAATCAACTACATTAAAGTTATTTTTCTGCAAGTCATTTCTGCACCATGCATTCACACCCCTCCTACCGGTGTGTGAAATACTGTGATGTAAGGAAGATTCATACAAAAAACATATATGCACTTTTATGTCAGTTCCAAAGTTCTGTGCTAAAGAAGTATAATAGTTTGGCCTGCTCAAATCTGGTCCATCAAAGACTTCAACAGGCATCTCTTTTATTTAAACAGGGTAAGTGCAGGTTGCATATATTTGCCTTTCTTCTGAAGTATCACTGTTTTTTTGCCGTTAGGGCATCAAGTTATCAATTAATTTTCTTGGGGGTTATTTGTGCTTTGGGCTAGCAGTAATCACTCTAAGTAACCCTAGGCGTAGTGGGCGTAGCGGGCCTATGCGGAGGTCCACGGAGTTGCGAACAAACTCCGCTACGCCACTCGCCTCCACCCCCCCTATTAACAACTAAATCAACATTAATTAAAAATAAATTTAAAACCACTTACCTCTGCACTGAGGCATCCCCGGGCTGCCTTCCCCCTCTTACTCTCCGTATCAGTAATTCTTGAGAAAATTGCGTTTGCGCACGCGCCCACACATGCACATTTCTTGCGTGATTTAGCCACTTTGCATGATTTGAATGGCCTCATAGATGTGGAGTGAGGCAAGGCAGGTGCCTTACTCTGCACTAGGGAGGTTTTCTATGGGCATTGCGATGAGTGTTCCCATGCATCACCCATGGATTTTGACGCATCCCTAGACTTACAAGACAATGTAATCCTAGGAATGGGCCAAAGCCTTGGGCTGTCCCGGAAGAGGTGCAAGGAGGAGAAATAACTTTATTTTGCCTCGTTTTTCCTCTTTCCAAGTGAGCTGCATTCTGCAGCACACACAGAAAGAGGAAAAAGCCTCCCAGGATTGTTTTTGTGCAAGAAGGTGCCCCTTCCTGCACAAAGGCAATCTTGCACGCAACGCAGGAACCCCTGCACCAATATGCAATGGTGCCTGCGTTAGCGCTAGGCTGCCGAAATTGCCCCAGCACAGGGGGAAAGGACAGGAATGCACCCTGTGCCATAGATAAGGCCCATTTCTGCCCTTTCAGTTTGACGCAGGTCAGCGCAGCAAGGTGATTTACTGCGCTACCCTGTGCCAAACCTCCATAAATAGTTTTGTGCCTAACTCCTACAACCTCAAAGAGCACTCTTCGCTTAACTGAAAGGCAGTGTAGAGAGTTACGGGCTTCCATAACATTGTCACATCTCTTCATCCCACTAGGAACTAGAACAGAAACATTTTAAATTATTTGTAATTGTCTATGGCTGAGGCAAATAATATTGGAATAATATATTCTGTAATGGACATTAGGTGAGACAACCTAGATGTGATATTGTTTGGAGAGAAAAGGCAGAATCTTTCTTAAGATTCCAAGGGGCATATGTACAATGAAGTGGTAGAGCGCGGCGTTAGCCTCCTTGACTTAACGCCGCGCTCCGCCACTTCAGAGACGCAGGGCTACTTCATATTTACAACAATAGGGTGCAGCCCTGCGTTTGGCCCCTGCGCTGGTGCTAAACTTGACAGCCTACGGCCAACGCAGGCACCCTTGCACCATAGTGCAAGTGCAGCACACATAGAAGTTGCAAAACGTAATTTTTGTATTATTTTTGTGCAGGAAGGGTCACCTACCTGCACATAAATAGTCAAGGGCGATTTGCTGTTTCTATGCGTGCTGCAGAATGCAGCACACATGGAAACATCTAAAACGAGGAGAAATAAAGCATTTCTCCTTGTTTCACCTGTTTAAGACCAGGTTTTGCCTGGTCTTAATTTTGGTGCTGCCTCCTATTTATGCCACCCTTGTAAATAGGGGGCAGCATCAAAATCAATTGGTGTTGCGGTGGCCCGGCCTCTCCTTGTATTCTCCTGAATATAGCTTGAAAGGGTGCCTTATTTACCAGGCAGCGTTCAGCCACATTAACCCCTTCAGTGCCCGCCCCTTTCCCCGCCCTGTGCCGGCCGTTGCATTAGCGGGCGGGGTTTATGACGAGCTGGACTCGTCATGGGCACAGCACCACCGCGGCCCATGACGAGTCCAGCTCGTCATGGGCACTGAAGAGGTTAAGTGGCCCAACGCTGCCTTGTAAATAAGGCGAAGCCCCTATCATCACCACAATGTCACTAAAAGTGACATTGTGGTGGTGACAGGGGCATGTAAATATGCCCCAAAGATTGAAGACATTGGCTGAGGAGAATCCACAACTAGCAACCAAGTGTAAATGGGTGTCTAGGACACTCTTTCCCAGCACACTACCAGTGTCCACGAAGCATTTACCAAACATACACATTGCGATGAAAGTATGATCCTAATGTTTATGAACACACAAAACAGTCCAAAAATAAATACAAAAGGGTTTCTCCTGCCCCCAGGACTGTTGCAAATGGGGTCCAGAAGGGATCCCTCTGTGTGGCCACAGGGTAGGGAGACAAGTGAAGTCTTAATTTAGCACAGGGCACACCAAAGGGTGTTCCTGGTGATCACAACATCTATTGTTGTTGGAGTCCCTGAGGAATAAGAATTCTACAAACTCTTCCAAAAATCTAAAATGCAGGAAATACTCTGGTCAAAAGCAAAAAGTGACAGGGATGTCACAGAAGCTTAGATGGTTGATTGCATGTGCCTGAAGACACATGAATAACTCTCTAGGGCTCAATATATTCTTGGAATATTAATTACACTGCATCTGAGATCATAATACATAATGTCAGGGCCTGATTCACAAAGGGCCTCCGCACTCGTGGACGAGGCCCCACAGCCATAGGGGAGTCTCTGCTCTCAAGGAGGAAGTTTCACAATGAGAATTCTCATTGAAGAGATTTGGCCCCAAGTGCGGAGATTCCCCCACGACCGCGGGCCTCCACCAAGAGCGCAGAGGCACTTTGTGAATCAGGCCCTCAGTGTCTAAAACCAATAACCCTTAACAGTTTTGCCTGATTTCTACTTATAACGGGAGAAGCAGTGAAATGTGCACATTGGTTCTGATGGATACAGAATTGCATAGACAGACACCATTATCCACTGGTGCATTTTCCTGCTTATTCCTAATACTTGCCAGAGGGAACAAGTGCCTTTGTCTGACAAAGTTATGAATTTGCAATTCCTTATTTGCATTAAGTACGTTTTCAGATATGTCTTGAGTCATCAATTGAAGGTGAAATTAAATGAAACAGATTTGTAGAAGCGCCCAAATACCCGAGGGTGTCAAGGCGCTAAAGACTTGCTAGTTTAGATGAAGAAAAGAAAATATCAGATTCTCTGTTCTGGAGGTCCACAGACCTTGAGTTAGAATATGAAGAGGCACGTTTTAAGGGCTTTCCTGACGGTTTATGGTTTTTCACACTGGTAATATGACAGGGAAGGGAGTTCCATAACTTGGCAGTGGCCACTGAGAAGGCTACCGTCCCATCTTGCTTTCTGACATTTTGGCACCGCTACCAAATTTTGAGTTGCTGAGCGAAGCAGTCTAGTAAGTAGATACCAATGGAATATTGTTCTGATTACTCCAGGCCCTGATATATGTAAGGCCTAGGAAGCAATGCGAAAGGCCTTAAACATGATATGCTGTTTCACTGAGAACCAGTGAAGATTGCTTAAACCCGCTGAGACTGAATGATATTTGGGAATGTCTAATATAGTCTCGCTGCTGCATTTCGCACAGTTACCAGCTTAGTCAGGGCTGACTTATTGATGTTCATATTGAGTGCATTGCAGTAATCAAGTTGGGAGGGCGGGCCAGAACCACTTGTTTACGTACATGTACTGGGTAATAATACAAAAGCATGTGGAAACTATGCAATTAACCTGTAGTTCAAATGCAAGATTTTTGTTCATACTCAGTCCCAGATTTTTTGCAGAGTCGGTGAGGGTAGGAAGCGATCCCTTCATCTCTGGCAAACCATGCACATTCAGTAAATGCGTCTATATTCTGGATAACAGTGTAAAAGAAATTCTTGATAAATTGTTGCCGCTCTCCTGAGAAATCTTTTAAGTTCCATCCTACATACCTTTACTCGACCTATGCAGTTATTCTTGTTGGCGCATCTTGGGCCTTACAAACATAATCTCTTGTCTAGTCATCAAAAATCTTTACCCATTGGTCGTATCAATCTTTTATAGTTGACTTAAAGCATTGAAAGGGAGAACACATCAACAATACAATTTTAACTTGTGAAGTCCATTTGACTCCAGAAGGAGGACCAATTGCTATATATGATTAAGGAGTTTTATTTGGATTACTAATCAATCCAGTAAATATGCAATCCAAATGCAAATTCAATAAGTTCTTTAGTATAATAGGCAAAGTGAAATATCGGAGTTGGTTTAGATGCAACAGAATAAGATCCAGAATTGTGATAGCCACACTTATACAGTAACAGATAAAATGAACAGGTGTTCCAAATAGAAATTTCCCTTCTCTACTCTAAACATGGGTCAAATAAAGAGTCATCTATTTAGAGTCTGAAATTCAGGAGCATAGAAAAAGAAGTTGTCATCATCAGACTCCAGTAAAGGTCAAAAGAAAAAGGAAATACGTTTTTAACATAAAGCTTTATACTTGCAAGAATAGGGCAGGCAGAGAGGTCTGTACCTCTCTAAGTCTAAAGAGACTATCTCCTTACTCAAACGATTGCAACACCAGTATAAAAGTAACAGGAGATTCAGAAAATACTTATCTCCCTCACACCACCAGGAACCAATCAGAGCACCACTCAAGTGTATTTACAAAATAGCTCTGAAGTACCAACACATCGAACTGAGGCTGCCATTCTCAGTTTTGAACATCTTGCCATCCTGCTACACGATGAACAGAAAGCTTCTTTCAACCATTGTTTCTCCAAGTTCACTGCCAAGTATCTCTCAGGCTATCAGTTGTCTAATATAGACAATAAGCCTTTCTCTAGCTAATGAAATAATAAACCTCCCAGAAAAGAAAAGCATGCTGGCAAGCAAAATAACATTTCAACTGAGGCCTATAGTCAGACTAACCTAAGTAAGCTTTTAATGTTCACTTGGAATACATGGCTATGCATGCACATGTGTAACTTTAAAATAACTGCAAAATGTGAACATAAGTATATATGTTTACATATGCAAATATAGCTGGAAGTGTAAGTGTAAAACACAAATGAAGAATACATGATTCATGTTTAAACTGACCAGTAGTGCACACGCATATACATCACTAGTTTACACAGTGAATACATTTCAGTAATGTGTTTAAATGCTTTCCTCATGTTAATAAAGTTAAGGTACACAGTGAATGTAATGTCAAGGGCACGTATATAAGTGCATCTCAGTGATGTGTAAGGGTGGAGCCTAAATTAGTCTGCTCCATTTTTCCAACACAAATGAGAAGTGTGCAATTATTCTTACATTTCTTTCTGAGTTGGCTCAAAATGTCAGAATTCCTACTAGTAAAGATGCACAGAGGGCACCATCCTTTTTATTTTTACTAATTGTATTTGAATATTACCTGAATATTCCCATTATATTCCTATTATTGATATGACATGTTGGGGCTAATTCACAAAAGCTTGTAAGAGCACTCCAATCATCTTACCTTCTATGATGGATGCAAAACTATGGATAGCCCCCCCCCCCCACACTGTTTCTTTGCTTTTGCAGTGTTTTGCTTTTGTAAACCACAATGTGGATATTCTGCAAATCGCATGCCAAGTAAGGCTTAAGTGGGTTCAAAAGGAAAGAGATGATTGTCCACAAAGAACATGAGTAGTAGTCTACATTTATGACCAGGTATAATAGTACTAGCTTTTGCAGGAAAGGAGAGAAAACATCAGTAAGACATTTAAATCTATTGAATTGCATAAGAAGAGAAGTGTGTTAGTTGCTATGCATCTTAAGCCCAACTGGGTTAATACTGCTTCAACCGCAAATACAGTTTATGTTTATTAACGTAAATGTTCATTGGGACTGGTGTCATGAGGCTACATTGGTCTGTTCCACAGGGATGCTAAGTGCTCTGTTAGTGCGCTCTGCTGCATAGAACAGAGGCATTTTGAACCTCATTGATTTATATGAGGAGATTTAAAAGTTTACACTATTCTCTTTACACGAACCAACACCCCCCCTCAACCCCCAGGGTCTGATCAGCATTACAAATACTGTGCACAACTCACACAGTCACTAAAGGTGTTATACCTCTGCTCCATAACTTGATTTGCCACACCATGATAAATGTTTTATACCTGCTCATTCGTTCCTAGGTCTTCTTCATTATACAAATATGTCCAATAAAATTAGAGTGACATTAATATTGACGAAAAGATGGTAATAACTAGATCTGCCCTATCCCATCTCAAGAGGTTCTGGCAAGGCCAATCGACCTAGCCTTCGCAAGGTTGCATTTTTTTTATTCTATATTTTCTTTTTCACAAAGGTATCAATAATAATAAAAGTGTGAAAGTAATGCGGTGTAAAAGTGCTCCGACTAAAGGTGTTGCGCATATATTTGCAAAACAAATAAAAAATGGGCCACTGCAAAAATAAAATTATAAAATGAAAAAAACATTTTTTTAGCAGAGATAAAAGCAGTCTACCAACCTTGACACTGAAGTGGACTACATTATTGGCGGATGTGCACAAGCGCACAATCAAAATGCTTTTACTCGCAGTGAAAAAGCTACTGACTGAAGTGGCCTGGCCAATACCCGATGCTGTTTGCTGTGGTGGGGGAAAGAAAATGTGAATGACACTTGAACAAACCAGTGAATGAAAAAGGCCCATTTAAAGCCCCTAATCTATATATTTATGTTTACGTTTTTATTATAATTTTTATAAATCACGAGGCTGGGGACTAGGCCACTAGGACAAACTTAAAAATTGCCACAATCAGTGGTGGATGCGCAATGTGGACAGTCCCAGTGAGTAAATTGAATCCTCATCTTTTTTTTCTTTTTATAAGCAAATTCTGACATCCAGACACATATAACATGTACATTTTGTCACTATTAACCTGAGTTATGTTATTACAGAAAATGCAAAGTATCACAACAGCATGCAGCTACACAACTCCATAGCATGAAGTAAAAGTGCTGTTGCCAGGGGCACCGCACTCTTCCTTGATTGACATATTTATAAAAACAAATAATCAGTAGTCCACGATTCAGTGTACAGGGAGAAAAGGCAAAGGATAGCCCCATTCAGTGGAATGTAAGCCGGGCACTGAAGAGATGAAAATGATGCTTTTTACTTCCTAAGAAATGCTTGCACTATAAGAAGGATGATGAATGTCACTGCTGTCACCCACATTATGCACTAGAGTGATGGAGAGAGCATTTGTAAGCAGCTGAAGCTCAGAAAAAAAGTATTATGAAAGAAAAATGTGCATTATTTACATAACTGTTAAAGGATCATCATCTGAAAGGTCTCGGCCTCATCCTACCCGTAGCTACAGCCAAGCAACAACAGTTTTATACTGTGCCGCATAAATCCTCGCTCATTTTGATGTCAGAAATTCCTTATTTAGGGGGGCGTGGTTAACGCCTTACGAAGATGGCGGCTTTTCCCTGACGCTCCCGGGGTCGGGAGGACAACGCCTATTTTTTCTCGCATAACTGCGAGTGCGAGGATGCCACAAAGTGGGGACAGGCTGTCTGAACATCCGGAGCGCCGAATTTTGCAGTCGCTATGTCAGTAAGCTGCATTTAACCCCCTTTAATTTCCTCGGAGGTTCCGTCTTCGGAACGACCGCCATTTTGTTTTTCCGCCTGAGGAAAATGTAAGCTAATGGCTTGAAGAAACATGCTGCAAAAGTGGTTTTTTACCCTTCTTGGCTATTATTCCTGATTAACTATGACTTTCTCTTCATTTTTTCATCAACTTTGATAACCTCAATGATACATATCTGGAGAATACGGAAGGTGCGTTGTTTATGCAGCGTTTTCTTCACCGAATAAGCCGCCATTTTATGCATGCACCTCACGGGAGTGTTTTTCTGTGCTGTTCTCCTCAGATAACACAGTTCTTCCTCACTCTTGGTTATTCTTGACGAGTGTTTTTGTCTCAAATATTGAAATAGTTTTATGGAACTGCCTCATTTTTTCGGATACGTCAATTCAGTGACTATTTCTTCAACTTCATTTGAACGCGCGCTTCAATGAGGTTTGCTGATACTTGCTGGACCTGACAGTGATGTTAACCATTTAACTAGTGCTACTCTACTTCTGGGCCACGTCTCTCCCCCTTTCACTTGGTCTGTTGGACTTGCCTCTTATGGGGAGAACGAAAGGCTCACTCACTAAACACCCTACGCCTAAGCATACCCTCATCAAAAATTCAAACGTTTTTACTGCCTTCTCCAAACTAGAGGATTCATTGTTACCTTCACAAGACCCCACGGAGAATATGGATCCCTCTCCCTCGCCAGTGCCTGCTGTGAAGTCTGTCACCAAACGTTTAAAGCATAACCCGCCTTCTCCTCCTAAATCGACCTCGCCTGTTTCCATGGAAACACTACTGGAAGAAATTAGGGCCCTTCGTCCCTTTATGGAGGAAACAAATAATAAACTACAAGTTCTCACTGACACCTGGGCTCAACTTGACTCACGAGTTACTGCAGTTGAAAGTCATATGTCTTCCTTTACAGACACTAACACCAATGTATCTCACCTTCAATCTCAAGTGTCTACCCTCCAACGCCAAGTCGAGGATCTTGAAAACCGTAATAGGCGGAACAACCTGCGTATTTATGGTCTGGTGGAGGGTTCAGAAGGGTCGGATCCCCCTACCTTCTTTAAAACTTTTCTACCCAAGATTCTCCATATGCCGGAAGGCGCTGCTCTCAACATTCAACGAGCCCATAGGTTAGGACGTCTCCCATCGAATGCATCTTCTTCACAGAGGCCGAGAGGTGTCATTTTGTACTTTTTGGAGTACACGGATTTGCTAAAGGTTTTGTCAGCGGCTAAATCCTCTCAGCGAGTCACCTGGTCCGGCGCCACTTTGTTTTTCGCTCAAGATTATGCCAAGTCCACAGCCAACAGACGTAAGGCCTTTCTTGATATGAGACCTACTCTTCGTGCCATGGGAGCGCGTTATGGTCTTTTTCACCCCTGCCTCTTTAAGGTCACGTTCAATAACAAGACGACATCCTATGAAGATCCGCAGCAGTTACAGAGTTTCATAAACTTTCACAAGACGGAGACCATGGAAGCTTCGGGAGCCTCGTCTTCAAATGTTACTTGATGTTCTGATGATTTTTCTTATGGTTCTTTCACTCACTGCTTCTCTTTATCATCGTCCTTCATGTATTCTTTGGTGTTCTTCTCTAACTCGGATGGTCTTCTTAATTTACTGTGCTAAATAGTTTTTATGTTTTTTTTTTTTTTTTTGTTCTCTCTCGCATCCGTAGATATCCTATTTTATTGGCGTTTTCCCCCTCGTCCTCCGTCTGGTCAGCTTGGATGGGCTGCCTGTCTCGTGTGGCTTCTTCCCCTCCCCCCTGTTCTCTTGGATCCTCTTCATGTAAGTATGTCTCCTGTTCATATTCTCCTTTTATGCTTTTTTTGCTGTCCTCTGACATTGCTCCTTTTCTCCTCTCTTTCTTTTTCTTCTTTCCTTTTCTTTTCTTCCCGCTTACGCCTCCCTCATTCTATCCTCTTCTCCCTTTCTTTGGTCATTCGCAATTTCATATTCCTTCCTTATGTTTCTTATCCCTTATCGAATTTCGTAATATTAAGGTTTTCAATCTTTTCCTCTCTTATCCTCTTCTATGTACATTCCTGAGTTCTCATTTCTCTACTCTTCTCATTCTCAACCCTATTTATCGCATTGTATGTTCATGGTTTTTGACTTCAATCTCATCCAGTCAAGTTCAGACTTATCACATGGAATGTTAAAGGATTGAACAATCCCATTAAAAGACAACGAGTTCTATCCCATTTAGCAAAGTTAAAAACTGATGTTGCTTTTCTTCAGGAAACCCACTTTTCTGAGGCTGAAGCATCTAAATTAAAAAGATGTTGGGTAGGTAATGTGTTTTCTTCTCCAGCTTTAGGTAAGAAAAATGGTGTTCTTATTCTTACTCATAAAAAGTTTAATGTATCGGTGATTTCTCAAGAGACTGATTCTGAGGGTCGTTGGTTAATTGTTAAATTACTTATTGACAAAATACCAGTGGTTTTCTTTAACGTTTATGCTCCAGTTTCAGTTGACAATGTTTTTTGGTTACATATTTCTGATAAGTTGCTCTCCCTTGCAGACGATTATATTGTTTTTGGGGGTGATTGTAATCAAGTTTGTGACCCCATTTTAGATAGGAACTCCCCAGTCAGATTTGTAAACAACAAAATGCACTCACAATTTACTTCCACCATTCATCAAAAGTCTTTAGTTGATATCTGGAGACTGTGTCACCCTGATCTTCGAGAATATAGCTTTTTCTCCCCCCCACACAAATCACAATCTCGTATTGACTACCTCTTTTTAAGTAAGCCTTTAACGCAACACGTACTTCAATCAGAAATAGGCTCCATTTTAATTTCAGATCATGCCCCGGTTTCTGTTGATTTTGATCTTCTTCCTTACACCCCATTTGCTGGACGTTGGCGTTTTAATAATTCACTGCTTGCAGATCCTAATTTTTCCAGCCAGTTCAGTTCTTTTGCTTCGGAATTCTTCACCATAAACACAACTCATGATTCCTCTCCTGCTATGATTTGGGATTCTTTTAAGGCAGCTGCCAGAGGCTTTATTATTAACTTTGTCTCTCGGAAGAAAAAAGTTTTTGAGAAGCATTCGGCTCAATTGCTTGCCAAAATTAAAAAATTAGAATACGCCTATTACCACTCGTACTCTGAAGCTTCTTTGAAAGATCTTATCACGGCTAAAATTACCTTCAACAAAGCATCCACGGACGCGGCTTCTTCTTATCTTCTGAAGAGTAGTGCTCGTTACTATGGAGGTCAGAATAAAATGGGGAAAGTATTGGCCAACTACCTAAAATCTAGGCGGGACAGAACTAGGATAGAGTCTTTGAAGGATTCCAATGGTGACATTCTTCTCAAAGATGAAGATATCTTAAATGAGTTTGTCTCCTTTTATAAAACCCTTTATACTCCCGAGGCCCAACCTCTTCAATCTGATCTTTCCTCCTACTTCCAATCCATCTCTTCTCCTCCCTCGCAGCATATTGATTTTGATTCATTGCAGCTAGATATCACACTAACAGAAATTTCTCATGCCGTATCGGTTTTAAGACGAGGGAAAACCCCTGGCCCTGATGGTTTTACCATTGAATTCTATGAACACTTTTCGAAACTCCTTCTTCCACAACTTCTTCTTTTGTTTACTTCTTTTATCACAAACGGAACATCTCAGGGTACCTTCCAGGATGCTATGATTTGCCTAATCCCCAAAGAAGGCAAAGATCCTTCTTTCTGTAAAAATTATCGCCCGATATCTTTAGTGAACACGGATTATAAAATTTTTGCTAAAATTCTTGCCTTACGTATTGACCCAATCTTACCTGAGCTTCTTGGTTCGGAGCAATCGGGCTTTGTAAAAGGTCGCTTATCCTCTGATAATTCTAGAGTCTTTTTTAACATTCTTAGCAAAGCCTCTTCCTTAGATTACCCGCTTGCTGCCATAGCTTTAGACGCCGAGAAGGCTTTTGATAGGATTGGTTGGGACTTTATGTTCCATGCCCTTCAGTGGATAGGGTTTCCCTCTAAGTTAATTTCCCTGATTTCTCTCTTGTATTCTGGTCCCAAGGCGTCTATTTTTGCTAATGGTAAGGTCTCCGATTATTTTTCTCTTTCAAGAGGTGTGCGGCAGGGTTGCCCCCTATCCCCTCTCCCATTTGTAGTGGCGTTAGAGCCTTTCCTCACCAAAATTAGACAGGACTCCCTAATTACAGGATTCCATTTAGGCTCCCGCCAAGTCAAAATGTCTGTTTATGCAGATGACATTCTTTTATACTGCTCCAATCCCGAAACTTCTCTTCCTCCTTTCCTTTCCCAAGTAGACGCGTTTTCAAAACTTTCAGGATACCGCCTAAATCGTGATAAGTGTGAAGTCTTACCTCTCAACGTTTTGTGTCTTAAACACTATTTTGACCATACCGGTTTTTCCTGGCAATCCTCTAAATTAAAATATTTAGGATTATGGTTCTCCCCGTCTATTTCCGAAACTCTTAAACACAATTTTGATTACATTACTAAGAAGCTAAATGATTCTATTACCAAGTGGCACCCTCTTTTTCTCTCTTGGTGGGGTAGGTTAGACTCTATTAAGATGATGCTTGCTCCCGTTATTTTATATTCTCTCTCAATGATTCCTGTACATATCCCAGATTATTACTTTAAGACATTAGACCGCACTTTATTAAAATTCCTTTGGAAAGGTAAGCCCCCTCGGATAGCCTTATCTACTCTCAAAAAAGACAAATCAAATGGTGGGCTTAAGTTTCCGGACTTTAAATCTTATCACCACGCATTTTCCCTAAAACAAGCCTCTTCATGGCTTTCCTTGGACTCTCCTACCTATCCTCCAATTTGGCTCAGCATCGAGAAGTTTTTCACTTCCCCCTTCGCCTTTTCGGAATCCCTTGCTTTCTCTGCACACACTTCTTCTTTGCGTCATCCTGTTATCTCTCACACACGAAAACTCTTAACTCCTCTCCTACCAGCTTCTTACCCCTCGCTTAACTCACTTCCTCAACAATCTATTTGGCATAATAAATTATTACGTATTAAAAATCGTGCCTTCTATTGGAAGGTATGGCACTCCAAGGGGTTGAAGTGGATTTCCCAACTCTTGATGGGTAGTACACCTCTGTCCTTCTCAGTCCTCAAATCTAACTTTGCCCTTCCTAATTCCTGTAAGAAGCAATATGACCTTCTGCTTCCTTCTCTTCACCAATATCTTTCATCACTTCCACCCTCTCCAGATCTCCCTACAACTTGCTCTACATTGTTTCCATTGTTAAACGCTTCCCCTTCTGCATCTTCCCTTTACAAGGGTCTTTTATCTCTTTCGACGCGATGCAAAACAAGGACTGAACTGGCATGGGAAAAGGACTTATCGCAATCCTGGTCTGTCTCTTTGTGGGATAAGTTGTGGTTAAAGATTCATAAAACTTCACGGGCGGCCAATACCACTCAGACTCTTTATTTTGTATATCAGCGTGCATTATATTCACCCGCACAATTGGCTTCCTTTTCTTCCACCACTTCATCACACTGCTGGTCCTGCTCATGCTTACAGGCTGACTTAAAACACATGCTATTTGATTGTCCTAACATTGCTAAATTTTGGCTCTTAGTTTGGTCTCAAATTAACAAAATATTTAACACTAAAGCTCCCTTTTCCCTCAAATATATTTCTTGGTTCTTTATCCCCCTCATGGCCTCAACCTTCGTCACATTATCAGTTAATTGACTTGTTAATTGCTATTGCCTTACATCTAATCACCTTAAATTGGAAACATGCGGATAAAGTCACTTACAGAGCCTGGTGGAATGCCATCTGTTTTAATCACAGACTTGACACTAACTATGTTACCCCTGTATCACTAGTAATTAAAAGGGACTTGTTGTGGCTCCCTCTCACTACGTATTTATCTGCTTCCCCCCCTTCGAATATTTCAATTACTGCTACTGTAAGAACATCAGACGATGTCCGCAAACCGCCCTGATTTAGTTTCGTTGTCTTTTGTTTGAATAATTTATTATTGTTCTTACATACTGTATTCCTCCCATGATATTACTGTATTCGTTTTAGAGTTTTAAAGTACATGCAATGTAATGCTTCATTTTACCTCTTTTGTTGCCGTTGATTGCTCTGAACTCTTTCCAATGATATTCATATTGCTTCCCCCCTCCCTTTTTCCTCCTCCTTCTCTCTTTTTCTTTTCTAGGTTACCGTGTTTATTGTAACCATTATGCTTAATATCCTTTACTGTTCATATCATAATTACTCATGTTGTCTGGCCGGATTTTGATTGTACATTGTATTCTCTTGCTGGTCTCAATAAACTTAAACTTAAAAAAAAAGAAATTCCTTATTTAAACAGATTGAGTTTTATAGGGATATATTACATTCCTCAATGTCTTGATTGTGGGATCAAACTATAAATAGTAAAATAACACAAATATATGACAAGGAAATTGAAAAAATTGAAAATGCTGTGGCACCACACATATCGGACACTATGGGGCATATGTACAAGGGGATTGCGCCACAGGAACGTCATTTTTACTGATGTTCCTGTGCTGCAATGCCCTGCTCTATATTTACAAAGTGGCGTTAAGCTACTTTTTGTGGCTTAATGCCGCTTTGCAAATATGGTACTCGTTCACACAGTTTTCTGCGTGAAAGGGGCGTTCAATGGATGTCGCTGTGGGCGTTCCAATGCAAAACCTATTGCTTTTTGACGCTGCCCCAGATTTACAAGGATCTGCAAATCTGAGGCAGTGCCAAAACCAACACCATGCAATAGCAGGCATTAGAATGAGACAACGAGGAGAAATACTTTTATTTCCCTTCCTTTTTGCTTTTTCTATGTGTGCTGCATTCTGTGCTCTTCTTGTCTTCCCTTTTTCCCCTTTATCCCACTCTCCTCCTTTCCTGCCTGTTTTTCTCCCACCCCTGCTGCCCCTGCTGCCCCCGCGGCCCCTCTCCCCAGCATGCCCAGCGCGACCAATCCAGCTCCCCTCCCTGCTCCCGCCTCCCAGCTGTCCAGCCCTCCCCGACCCCTACTTAATGGCGCGCCAAAGGCAAGCCTGTCTGCGCCTGTCTGCTGCACGACCTCCATCCCGCCAATGCTATGACCCAGGCACTCAACCCAGGCCACAACAACAGCTGCAAGCTAGCATCACCAGTCGACACCCACACACCCTTCAGCTGTCACTGCTGCAGGCACACCTGCAACACCGCCAAGAACACGGATCCAGCACAACCCGCCCACAAGAACACAACCAAACCGAAGACCCTGCAATGCAACCTTCTCAACGTCCGATCACTCCACAAACACGCCACTGAAATCTGGGACCTCCTCGACAGCACCACCCCGTACATCGCCATTGCCATCCCCCAAGGATACAAGATCTGCAGGAAGGACCGCCCCACCCGCATGGTAGGAGGAATCGCCATCGTCCACAAATCCACCCTCCGCCTGAGCACACTCCCCGACGGAAGACCTTCACTTCAAGATACTGGCCAGCCCCACCGCCACCCTCCAAGGAACCCTCATCTATCAACTCCCTGGCCGCCGCGGACCCTTCGCTAACTCCATCACGGACATCCTCTCCCCACAGGCCATCGCATCCACCAACTACACCCTGCTGGGAGACCTCAACTTCCACCTCGACAACCAACTGGACCCCAACACCGCATCCCTCCTGGACAACCTCTACAACATTGGATTCCACCAGATTGTGACCGAGCCCATGCACTCAGGAGGACACACCCTCGACCCCTCTTCACTACAGGAAACTCCATCACCTTCAGCCACACCACCGAACTCCCATGGCCCAACCATCGTTGCGTCCACTTCACCTTCAGAACACCAACCATCCACAGACACCAGCACCTGCTCCCACGAAGAAACTGGACCAAAATCACTGATGGCCAGCTCACCTCCTCACTCAACAACTCCACCCCAACCATCGCAGAAAACGACGACCCCAACACCGCAGCCTGAACCCTGCATAGATGGATCTCGGACAGCCGCCTATACCATAGCCCCCCTCAAGAAAAACAAGAATACCCATGCCAAGAAAGCCAGATGGTTTACCACTGAATTTCGAGAGTCCAGACGCACCTTCAGCTGCCTCGAAAAGGCGTGGAGGGAACACCAAATCCGCAGAAGTCCACAACAACTTCAGAGCCGCCACCAATGCCCACCACCAACTCATCAGAGAAATTAGGAAAAAAGCGATTGAAAGCAAGGAACTCTTCAACATCATCAGGGAGTTTGCCCAACCCACCAGCGAGTCCACTGACATCACTCCCTCACAAGACCTATGCGACAAACTCAGCACCTTTTTCCACCACAAAATCAAGAGCATCTACGACAACTTCGACGAAGACAACCAACACACTGAACCCTCACCAACCACCCCTGACACCCGGAAACCAGTAATTGACAACTGGACAGCCCTCATCACTGAAGACACACTGAAGACAATGAAGTCAATCCACTCAGGGGCCCCCACGGACCACTGCACCACCACCTCTTCAACAGAGCTGCTGTAGCGATCATCCAGAGAGACAGGCATGGACGAGAGTTCCCTCACGTGTATCAGGCCCCTCCAACCAAAAGAAAAGGACGGGAGCAGTGCACACACACACGCACTACAACTCCCATAACACCGCGGGGCAGGGCCGGGAAAAGAGCGGGAACCAGGAAAGAACCCGCCCCTATATAAGCTCCACCTTGGAACAAGGTGAGTGCTTGACAATCCGACCGGAACCAGAAGACTGCTTCGAGGCTTCGTTGTGGTTTACCTTCGCCTAGGATTCCCAGAGGACCGCGGACGCTTGCCTTCCCGCTAGGAGCCGCCACAGACCCAGTGTTACCATTGGGACCTCAGCCCACCGCGGACGCTTGCCTTCCCGCTAGGAGCCGCCACAGACCCAGTGTTACCATTGGGACCTCAGCCCACCGCGGACGCTTGCCTTCCCGCTAGGAGCCGCCACAGACCCAGTGTTACCATTGGGACCTCAGCCCACCGCGGACGCTTGCCTTCCCGCTAGGACCAGCGGCATTTACACACACGCCCCTGCTGCAGCGCGGACGCTTTCCTTCCCGCTGGAGCTGTCGGCAGCGTGACCCAGGTATTCCGAAAGCGGACGCTTTCCTACCCGCTTCGGTATACGGAACCATCCCAAGCTGTACTCACGGACACGGACTCGACTACGGCCAACGATGACAGGTAAGGGGTGCTAAGTGCGTGTTAACCAACGCCCTTTTTGACGCTCACATCCCTGTTACTTTGCCTAGCTTCACAAAGCGGAGTACACGCTGTTCACTTTCGCATTGTACGACGCCATTGTATTCCACAGTACATTACCTTGACTCTCATCCCAGACTTTGTGGCGCTGAGCAGCCACAGGGAGGAGTGGAACCCACTACGCCATAGCGTACCCACACGACAGACTTGTGAGTAGAAGGATCCACCACTACTGATACTGTACTGTCTTGGTCATGTTCATTCACAACAAAATACTTATGCTTATGTTTTAATCCCTCCGCAGTTACTCCCAGCCGTGTGGAACGGGAACTTCACCCGACACTCCCATCCGCTGTTTTCCGAGTTACTCTCTCTTCCCTGTTCCCCACGGTGCTTCCTTCCATACCAGTGACCATCCCTGGGTGGGAGGCAGTGTCAGGGCGAATAGGGAGGCCTCTCTCCGCTGCTGTCGTCCCTGCTGGCTGTTTTCACAGGTTAGTGGCTCTCCTAATTACCTTGTGCTGCTGACATCCCGACAGCTGCCGACACCATCGCACCCATGCTCCGCAACACCATCAACCACTCCCTGGCAACTGCTTTGTTCCCCGATGACTGGAAACACACCGAGATCAACCCCCTCCTGAAGAAACCCTCGGCGGACCCCAATGACCTAAAAAACTACGGACCCATCTACATGCTCCCCTCCCGTTCCCAGCGAAAGCCATCGAGAAAGCCATCCACAGCCAACTCGCCATATTCATCGTAGAGCAGAACATTTTCGAATCCTTCCAATCCGGCTTCAGAAAAAAACACAGTACGGAAACCGCCCTCCTCGCCACAACAGACGACATCCGCACCCTACTGGACAAAGGAGAAACAGTAGCCCTCATCCTCCTCGACCTCTCAGCGGCGTTCCACACAGTCTCTCACCGCACCCTAATACGCAGACTCCACAACGCAGGAATCCAGGACAAGGTCCTTGACTGGATCTGCTCCTTCCTCTCTGGCAGAACGCAGTGGGTCAGACTCCCCCCTTTCCTATCAGACCCTACACCTATGACCTGTGGAGTCCCCCAGGGCTCCTCCCTTAGCCCGACACCCTCCAATATCTACATGGCTGCGCTCGCCCCCATCGTCAGAACCTACGGACTCAACATTGTATCATACGCAGACGACACCCAACTCATCCTCTCCCTGTCCAACAAACCCAACACTGCCAGACACAACTTTCGAGAAGGCATGGAAGCCGTTGCCAAATGGATTAAAAATAGCTGCCTAAAACTAAACACCAACAAAACAGAAGTACTCATCATGGGCCCAAACCCCTACACCTGGAGCGACACCTGGTGGCCCCCCGCCCTCGGAAACCCGCCAACCCCCACGGACCACGCATGCAACCTGGGAATCATCCTGGACTCCGAGCTCAAAATGGACCGCCAGATCATCTCCGTCTCGTCTTCCTGCTTACACACCCTCCGCCTCCTCCGTAGGACCTTCAAATGGATCCCCCTTGAACACAGAAAGACCGTCACTCACGCCCTGGTCCCCAGCAGACTCGACTACGGCAATGCACTCTACGCCAGAATAAACAAAAACCTCACCCGCAATCTACAGAATATCCAGAACGCTGCTGCAAGACCAGTCTTCAACCTGCCAAGACACTGCCACATCTCCCAGCACCTGCGCACACTCCACTGGCTCCCCGTCGAGGCGAGAATCACCTTCAAGATACTCACCCACGCACACAAGACCCTCCACGGCACCGGACCAGCATACCTGAACAGACGACTCAAATTCCATGCACCCCAAATGACCCTACGATCAGCCCAGCTCTCCTACGCCATGGTCCCCCGCACCAGAAAGACCAGATAGGGAGGCCACTCCTTCTCCTTCCTCGTACCCAAAGCCTGGAACGCCATTCCGCTCCACCTCAGACAGACAACATCACTCCCCATCTTCACAAGAAACCTAAAAATCTGGCTCTTTAACCAACCCCCATCCTTGATGGACTGGAACCTGCACCCCCTCTAGCACCTTGAGACCTTTACGGGTGAGTAGTCGCGCTCAACAAACACCTGATTGATTGATTGATTGATTGATTGATTGATAGCAGCACACATAGAAACAGCAAAGCGCCAATAATTACCGTTTATGTGGAGGAAGGTGTTCCTACGTGCATATAAACAATCATTATATAATATCGATCTGCTACTTCTATGTGTGCTGCAGAATTCAGCACACATAGAAGTAATACATCGTCATTATTGATTGTTTATGTGAGGAAGGGACACCTTCCTGCACATAAACAATCATTCCATGCAGCGCATGCACCTTTACACTATGGAGCAAGAGTGTCTGTGGTGGCACTAGGCAGATATTTTTAGCGCCAGCACTAGGGAAAACACAGGGGGGAACTGTATTGTTGTAAATACAGTGCATCCCTGAGTTTTGGAATTAGCGGAACGTGGCACTGCTAATTTTGCCGCAGCTCCGCGCTCTGCCATTTCCTAGTAAATATGCAACTATGTATTATATGGAATTATGAATCCCAACCCTAAATAATGAGTATACCACAAGTCACTTTCGGGTTCCTTGACCAACATCAAGCAGCGTTATGCTACTACACAGTCTCAGAACATTTCAATGGCTAGCTACGAACTGATTATATGTAGTCGGGATATGGCAAATCCCATCTATAATTCCACTATGCTGTACAGGAGAGTTGATATTAAACTTTGAAGCAGAGGTTGAGTGGTTTGGAAATAACACCAGTAACCTAAGAGTCTTAATTGTACGTATTGCACACTTAGCCCATGAAGGGCACGTTTCACAAAGGGACTAATGACTAGTGAAGTTATGAGTGCAGAGTCTCTAGACCTGTGGCGGAATCTCCGCACTCACTGCGGAATCTCTGCAGATACCTCCCTCGAGTGCAGAAACTTTACGGGTCATAAATTACCTTGTGAATCGGGCCCTAAGTACTCATATCAAAAGGTGCAAAATAATTCCCTAAATTGCTGGTTTTGAAACCATTGCCAGTTGCACAGTAGAATTATGTTTATTTTGAATGCCCTAAAAAATGTGGCTTTAATTTTAGTTATTTGTTTTGGATTCTAATAATCTGAAAGTAGCATATTTATTTTACTTATGGAAACCGACAATATGAAAGAAAATTTGAATGTATTCATTGTTCGACCGGAATCTGGTCATTTTGTGAAATATAAATTTGATGTCTTTATGCAAAATCAAAGACTAATACGAAAATGGAGAACAGTGCAGAAAGGTCAGCAAAATCTCAGAAAGTACTGAGGTATGTAGAGTTAGAATGGTTTGGAGATTCACACACATTCTTAAAATTGGACTATAAATCGACCACATTATTACATTTCCAGCAGTACTGCTGATGGCCAAATTTTACGCATGGGGAAGAGGAGCCCTTACTTCAAGGATTTTAGAAGCACATTTATGAGTATTTCTGTGGGTGGAATGACCACGCGATATCTTTACTAATGCCTACAAATGTTTTAGTCACTGTGGATGTCACTGAGTTTTCTCGGTCACCCCACTACAGCATTCTTTTTCCCAACCAATCAACCCAAATATATAATTTCGGGAGATCCACTATTTTGAGAGATTTTTCATCTCTGAAATTTCTCTTTACAACTCTGAAGTTCAACCTAGCATGGAAGACCTGGGTGGGTGAAATTGCTTAATTTTATATGTATATTTCCAAAGAGTATTACATGTGTATATATACTTCCCGTGAGTAAGGCTGGTTTTACACATAAAACAACAGACATTACATGAACTATTGATTTTTCTTTTAAGAATGTGTTTATTAGATTTTATGCAACTGACAAGAGAGCTGTTACAATCAGCGCAGCAGGCAGAGCTCCGCCACAACAGCAACAGACAGCGCATGCATAGAGTACATGTCAAATGACATTATTGGTGGCATCTTTGTGATTGCTATCATTACAATGACAAGTGTAGCCGGAACACTTTTACCAATAAAAAAAAGAGAATTTGCGCTTCAGACTATGTGGAGGCAATGGAAGGTTCAGTCTTAAAGTGGGGAAGGAAAAGGTTGAGTAGGCGCCCCAGGTAAGCACCCATGTAGTCGTGAGGCACGTGTAGTGCTTATGTAAATGGCATCCAGTTGGTTGGGGATAGAGGAACCCACCTCTGACCACTCAAGGGGTAGTTCTATGTCACCATGGGAGGGCAATCATGATCACTGGACAGTTTCAGGAGGAGACTTAGTTGTCATCTGATCATTGGGTCAGTGAATTGTGGGTTCAGGGTGGGCGTGTATCGTTCTTAGCTTCCACATTAAGTAGAAATGTCTCCCAGCATTCGCTACCCGTGAAGGGAATCCCACCTCTCTGGAGTTCCTGAAGAATGTGATCCTCTGGGTGTGGCCATGTCAGAAGGTCGCACATTTACCGTTGGTGGTCTGGGAGTGTGGGGGGCTAAGAGGCCATGGCCACCTGACTTTTATATAGGGCAAATATAAGGTTGATGAACCTGAGTAAGTGTTTGATTCTCTTTCTGGGGGGGCGCAGTCCCAGTAGTCAGGAGGAAGGTGTAAGAGGAAGGGAGTGTGATGTCAGATCCGTCACCATCGCAACTGTCATGTGCCACGCGGTTGCAACATCCCATACTAAATGGTAAAATCTTGAATCCTGCAGGCCACAGCGAGGGCAGACAGAGGCAAGCACCTGAAACATACATTTCATGTGGTGAGGGGCTAAATAGGTTTGGTGTATGTAATTAAACTGTGTGATTCTAAACCTGGGGTTGCTAGACACACCCTTGACTGACTGTAAAGTCCGACACCAGGCCCCATCCGTCAGAGGTTGCTGTAGCAGCGCGTCCCATTGGGCGTGTGCTTTCGTTGCATGATTTGGTGGAGTCACATGCAGCGCTGTTTAGAGGGTAGTATTGGTATGTCATGTGCCTCCAGAAGATAATAGGGCATGGAGCACTGCAGAAGTGGGTGGTTCCACATCTCCGCTGCCCCAAGTGGCCCTCATTGCATGTTGTATGTTGCGATAGGTTGGGAATTGACCGGAGTCCACCTTCTACAAGTGGTCGCTGGATCGTAGTTAGTGCTACGTGACCACGGTCAACACTCCATATCAATTCAAGGAGCAAGCTGTTGAGCATCCGGAAAAAGCTCAGTGGCAATACAACTGGCAGGGCTCCAAAAAAACTATAACAATCTCTGCAACACCAACATCTTGGAGATGGCCACTCGACCCAGTGGGGCGAGTGGCAATGAGCATCAGAAGGGTATGGATCAACGGATAGAGCCAACTGCCTTGTCATAGTTGCCCTCTCGGAAGTCTCCCTGTGCGTGGTAGATCTGAACTGCCAGGTCCTTAAAGAAGTCATAGAACCACTGAAGGCGCATGTTCGTGGTCTCAGTTCTGCGCGGCAAGGGTTGTGGTGCTAGCAGTAATAAACAGTTCACTCACAAGCCTGATGCTTCCTCAAATTCTTCCAACAGGTGTATGAGGTCTGGTAGGGCAGCCTCCACATCACACAAATAAATCAGGGCATCGTCTGCACAGAGCAAGAAGACATGGTTCCAGTTCCAGAACACCTCATAAATGCGGCATGCCCCTCAGGCACCGAGTAAGGAGCTCCATTGCAAGTGCAAAGATTAGTGGTAACAGTGGACAGCCCTGACGGGTCCATAGTTGTATCCAAAACTTGTCCAAATTCACCCGGCCACTCTTCACTCTAGCAGTTGGGGATGCATACTGAGTATGTACCCAAGCCGTAAACCCCAGTCCGAACCCCATGGCAGCGAGGGTTGAGAAAAAGTAATCCCACCCCAGTGTGTCAAAGGCCTTTTCTATATCCAATGACACAGACACTTGGTTGTATGCAATTGGGGGGGGGTAGCATGCATAAGGCGCAATAGTCTCCATTCATTAACAAACGTGCTGCGACCCGGTATAAAACAGGATTGGTCATCATGCACAAGTGCATGAGCGATGAGGAGCATGTGGTTCGCTAAAGTTTTACACAAAATGTTGCAGTCTAGATTCAGCAGCGAGAGGGGGCAGTATGACATTCAGCTGGTATGGGTTCGGTTTGGACAACACCATGATCAGAGCTTCCCCGAGAGAGTCCGGGAGTTTGCCACGATCCCTGGCTTCGTGAAACATGACCAATAAGTGTGGAGCAGTTTGTGTAGGTAAGTTGGTGCAGCACTCAATCGGTAGGCCATCTGTGCCCACGGCCTTGTTCCGGGCGATTTAGGAGATGGCAGCACGGATTTCTTCCAGCAGGAGGGGTTCATTGAGGTCAGCCTGCTGCACAGGATTAATTGTAGGAAGGGGGAGGTGAGCTAAAAACCTGGGTATAATGTTCAAAGATGGAGAGGCAAGTGTCTCATACAACATGCAATATTATTCACAAAAGGCTCCGTTAATAGATGTTTGGGAAGTGGCAAGTCCTCTGTCAATTTCGCAAAGCACCACAATTGGGATGTGTTGATGTTCTTCGTGAGCGAGCAAAGCCAGTAGTCTACTGGAGCAATTACCCTGAGAATGATAAAGGGCTGTTTGTTGTGGTAATCGTGATGACTCAGTGTAGTCTCTGCCTCGCTCTGCTTGGAGCTGTTTCAGTCGTGTGGGCGATGCCGCCCAGTTGGCCACTTGTATTTTTGTTTGGCAGAAATCGTGTTCAAGGGACGCAAAGTCTTCCGTTAAGCGACGACAGATACCCCAGGAAGTTGCCATTTAATGGCCTGTGGTCCACAACCTTATGTGCATCCCATTCTTGGGCGCGAGTCGTAGCAGATCCCCGGTTCTCTGTAAAATAATTAGTAAGGCAGAGAGACAGATTATCTTGGAAGGGGGATCGGAGAGTGCCTCAACCTGGAGACTCCAGGTAGGGATAGTGGAGCATTGTCTGCCCCAACTCAGTGTAATAAGCAAGGAGTAGTGGTCTGGCAGAGATCTCGGCAAATATTCCAAACGGACAACCCGGGAGCTGATAGAAATCATATATAAAATAAGGTCTATTCTGGTATGCAGTTCATGCACCACAGGAGAAAACGAATATTCACAGAAATGTGGATGTCCCATGAACCATGCATGATGCAAATGCATACCCGTGGGCCATTGGTCAAAGTGCTGTGTGGTGTGGACGCTCGCCGCTGCATGCAGTGGTGGGGTAGAGTGATCAAATTGCAAATTGGGCACACAATTGAAATCACCTCCCCAGATCCCAGGGCTGAGTGGGTCATGGAGGAGTGCAGGGGTGAAAATAACTAAAAGCTCGCCTGCTTGGAATTGGGCACATACAGGGCCACTAAAGTGAGGGGGCTCCATTCAGGTATCCCTCTAAGATGACATACCTTCCATCTGTGTCCGCCCATTGTGTACTGAGAGCAAAGGGGACCCCAGGTACTATCCATATAAGAACACCCCTTGCATAAGCTGACATTGTGGTCCCACAGGTCTACCGTCTACATTTAGAGCATACTTTGTGTAGCTCCAATGCTGTAAGTTGGATCTCTTGTAGCATCCCGATATGAGTGTGGCACCATTTGAGGTATGCATAAATACGGTAGCACTGGGATGGATTGGCCATGCCCCGCACGTTTTAGGTAAGTATGTGATACTGAGGCACAGAATGGTCAGGTATTGATGTAGGCATATCTGTAAGCATTGCAAAGATGTGCAAGACATGTGGGATGAAAATACTCCCCTCCCTGTGTGGCTGTGTCCCTTCCAGGCATGCCCGCCTCCCCAATGCAGATGTGCAAGTGACAAGGGATCGGGAGTACCTCAAATCATCATGAATAGTCTAGAAGCATAACATAAAAAAATAAACAACATTCAGCCAATATGGCAACAATATCCCCTGGGCGGTGCATACAGAAGAGCCTACCCATGTGTCCCAAAAACTAAAGTAAGAATTAGGAAAAAATAAGACAATGTAATCAACGGCCCACATAGGAACAATGGTAGGACGTGGCATAGGAGCAAATCAACATGGCCAGTGGCAAGGCCCATGATTGATAGAGGAGTATCACCAGAGGATGTAGAGGAGTGTCACCAGAGTTACCCATGGGGCGGGTGGTTAGGTAGGAGATGCAGTCAATGCCCTGTGGGTGATAGTCAAAGGAGACGATCAGCGAATCTCAGTGTGATCTTGGGGGTCGTGGTGCTGGAGGTTAAGGAAGACTCAGAAACACAGGCCTCTTAGCAGGAGTCCTCAGATGGCCTTTCTCTCAGGATGGCAAATGAATTAGCCTGATGGTGATGCACTGGCACTTCCACAGCTTGTGCCTGCTCCACTGCAACTTGTTCTTGATCTGGGCGGATGCGTGATATCTTGTGCCAGTGGCACCGTGGTTTAGGTGTCACCCAGGAGTCATCTTTGCCCCAGCATGAGGTGGGCATCCTCGAACGCAGTGTGCCCTCTCGATAGAGAACAGAGCAGGCACCCTGTCTTTCGATACTGTGTCCATCAGCCATTCCTCCAGAAAGAGCTCAGCACTGGGAAGCTCTGCCCTCACCGAAAATCCAAGGAAATGAACATTGATGCACCGCGAGCACCCCTCTGCATCCTCCACTCTGCGATGCAGAGCTGTCACCTCCTCCTGCATTGTCGCTAGTTTGAACGGCAGTTCATGCACCAAAAGAGACAGCCAACCCATTGTCGATCTCTAATCATTCACCCTCTCAGATAACTTGTGGTGGTCCACGCGTCAAAGGCCCACAACGAGTGACACTGCATTGATCCTCACCTCCAGTGAGGTCTTAGTGTCTAAAATAGCATGTAATATTTTCTCAAACTGCTCAGAGTGTTTGTGGAGCATTTCTTTGAGGTGTTGTAGAGCATTCCTGAGTGTTGGTATGGCAGCCGAGGAGGGAACCTCCATGTCCGCCTCTCCAGGCGCCATCTTGTTGGATCTATTGCGCCCCATCTGGACGTGAGGCATGGTATCAGCCCCACATGTGACCAGGTGCGACAACAAGATAAAGTTCTCAATCTGTCAGGGAGGGCCCACACGTTGTTCAGTTTGTGATGTACGCCAAAGGCCGCTCATGGTAGAAGTGATGGCCACACGCAGGACCTGAAATAGTCCTTGCAGGTGTCTCACAATGAATTACAGGCCTCTCAGATTTGCCAGGGGGGATGGAAGGAAGGGGAGCCCCCACTGCAACACAAGGCCCAGGTTGATAAGGCTCCACAGCGTGCAAGATGCCACCCAATGCACCCCCCCCCAGTGCTCACCAGTCAAGGCAGGTAGGTCTTCCACATTCAGGGATGCACGGTCATTGTATAAAGGTCCAACATCCCCTCAGGGGTCGGTCAGGTTGGATGTGCAGCAAGAAGTGGCCTAGCCCGGTCCCAACCACCAGAGACACAGTCCATGCTGGTAGAGGCTCAGGTGAATATGGGGCCAGTCTCGGAGCATGAAATGGTGGCCCGATGTAGCATCTATTACCGGGGCACGCCATAATTTCCTGTCAATAGGGGCACCCCAGCCAGGGAAGACTGCAGGGACACACCAGTAAGTCTAGGCGGTAGGGCGGCCCCAAGGGTAGAGCCGTGAGGCGGTGCGGATCAGTGGGCCCCGCTGTGCAGGCCCCCAGGCAGATCCCAGGCCCAGGGAAGGTGACCATCCAAAGGAGGGGCTAAGCCACCCTACAATAGGCACCAGCGGTGGGGGCCTGATGTGACGCCGGGTGGCAGCTCAGGCGCGCCACTCCACATGATCACCAGCCAGCCTTTGGGTCCCAGCCGGCTGGCTAGTCAAGGCGGTAGAGCGTCTCCCAACGAGGCGGCGCAACAAGGCTGATCCCGTGGCACCGTGCCAACCGGCACCAGACAGCCTCACAGGTCTGCACAATTACCAGCAGTGGGCGTCCACTAGCAGCTGCCTGCAGTGCTGCGGGACCCAGCATCTCTCCGCAGGCCCAAGTCTGTGGCTCAACGTAGCCCGCCACAGGAGAGGCACATCACCCGGTCTACCCGGACACCCCGCTGGTTGGTGTCGTGAGTTTTATGCTCTGGGATGTCCCGAGGGTGCCACCAGCATTCAGTGGTCTCGCTAGAGAGTCAGCACCAGGTAGGTTCCAGGATAATTCTTGGGCCCAGCACGGAGCGCTTCACTGAGCGTCTGCTGCGGCCTTCATCTTAGCCATGCCCCTAAATGAACTATTGCTAACCCAATACTCACATTTTAGCTAACATCACACTCTCATAATAACAATTAAATACATACTTGGGAGCTATATCTGGAGTTCTAGCATGTGAAGTTTAAATTCTCTGTGAAGGTTGTCAACATTAGGAATGTAGCTCTTTGTGAAGGCAGCTGAAGTTTCCCATGTTGGCCTTCCAAAGTTCAGTTTCACCACCTTCCAATTCATCAAATTCAGATGCGCTGCTAAAACTGACCCTCTGAGGAATTGGGTTGTTATTTGACTGGGTTGTGAGCCCTTGTCAAGCAACAGCCATAATCCCTGGCAGGTTGAACCCCGAAAAGTCACTAAATTAACCTGTGAGTAACCCTGGGGAGGTTGGGACAAAAAGCAGCCAGGCTTAGCTTAGAGGCAATGTGTAAAGTATTTATGCAGCACACTCTAACCGTAATTAAGTGAAAACACAAGACATCAAAAATCCCACAACAATTTATAAAAATAGAGTACATTTTAATAAATTATTTGACACCAAAACAACAAAAACTCAACCAGTAGATCTGGAAGAATTACTTTTTAATGTTTTTAGTAAAAACGAGCACCTAAATGATCAAAGCACCAACTGTGAACATTTAGTCGCAAGATACTGGTTCAAAATATAAAATATAGCTGTCCGAGATGGAGCGCATGTCGTATAGAAGAAGTGGATTGGGACCGGTTGGTGCTCACCTTCGGACCTGAATTCTGGTGATGATGTTCTGAAAAGGTAAAGTTCAGCAGGGCAAGGCTGCAGGTGGTGTCTGAGGAGGGAAGGTCATCGCCAGGAAGCCTCTGGATGAAGTTGCGGTGAATATTTCTACGTTCTGACTGAGTCACCTTTATGGAAGTCAAAAATCTGCAGCAGGGTGGGCAGGAGGCAGTAGCTGACAAGAGTTCCAGGGGGCCAGATACCCCTTTGGCAAAGGACCCCTGAACAGGATTTGCTGCTGCAGATATGAACATAGCAGGAGCAGCCGCAATGTCAGGCTGACTAACAATGCATTTAGGGCGGATCGACGAACAGGTTGGTCCCGTGCTTCCGTCGGTTCTCAAAGCAGTTTTTAACCAACATTTATTTAAGTCCCAAGTTTTTTAATTTGTCTATCTGGGTACCTTTAGTACCACCATCAAGGCTCCAGGACTGGAGAGGCAATATTTGGGGGGTTAACAATCACTCAGCTGGGTCCAGGTACGGGTTCAAGATGGTCAAATCCCGTGATGTCCGTGTGGCTCTGAACAGGAGATCAGCAAACTAGCCCTTGAGTCACTCTGGTAGTGCTGGGTTCAGGTAGAGAGGTAGGGCTCAAGCAGCAGGGCAGGCCTCTGAGGATTCAAGGCAGGCTCTAGGCAGCAAATCAATCCTACCAGGTGAAGCAAAGCAGTTTTGTGGTGTAAACAGCAGGCCACAGCAGCAGGCAGCTCTCTGACAGTTCTTCTGCAGGTCCATAAATTCAACTGAAGTGTGGGGCTGTGAGCATTATTTTTTTTTACCTGGTGCCTTCTTTGAAGTTGGCAGAAGTTTCTAGAGGTCTCTCTTTGAAGTGCTTGGAATTTCATGACTCCCCTGCCCTACTGTCTCCAAGCTGGCTGCAGAAACACTCCACTGGTGACAAGCCCTGTATGTGAAGGCAGAGCACAGCCTATTCAGTTGCAAGTGGGGCTGTACCCAGCTCCGCCCCATCCCCATCCTGCCATTTAATGGCCCATTTAGGCACATCTAATCCCTTATTGTGTGACTGTCTGGGAAGAATTCCCAAAGTCTAACTGCCAGTTACACCAAGCCATGTGACTTGAGACAGGCAGCAGGCACCAAGAGGTTAAGGGCAGGAGAATGGCAATATTCTAAAAGTCTACATCGTAATGGGACACCTTCAGGCCCCAAGCCTGTGGCACAGCCTTTTAAATTGCATTTGCAATTGCACTTTGTAATTTGTCACTTAATTCTCGATTCACTCCTTTTATACTGCATTCATTTTCCACTTTTGCGCTTGACGCTGTTTAAATCCACATGCAAGAAAAAGCCATTTCCCAAATTTTCATGTCCGTGATGGGGCATCCGAACCTCTCTTCAAGAACACGTACCAAAGCCAAATCCATCAAAAAGCAGTTTATTGTAACCCAATGCATTTCAGGCCTCTAGGGCCCTTCGTCAGGGATAACTGAAAGTAAACAATTGAACATACATTAATTTTTCATGCGCCACTATTTGTACACAATTTCATGTTTTCTAAATTGCGCCTCATTTCTCTATGACTTGCGCGCATCAAATTCACAAAAAATATATTATTATTGTTATTTGCACTGTTCAAAATTACCCCCAATTGCCTATAGATAAACTCAATCTTTACGCTTTAAAATCTCTATTGTACCTCCCTCTCACAAGGTCAGTGATTCTTATGCGGTAACTCCGTGAACTACAACCCACAAACTTCTCTCCACTAACTATCCCAGCATGTATACACTACTCTCCCACCATACACTTTCCTCTCCACTAACTCCCGTCATTTTCCCTCCTTGATCTTGCCCTCCCTTACCTGCTAACAATCAAACATCCTCCTCCCTCGATCAGGAATAGAGTTCCCTTTCCTTTCCGACCACCTGACTATAAACTAAGCTCTCGCCCCTCCTCCCATAAACCCTCCCACTTAGCCCAACATAATCACCACCTGTGCCATGTTTAACCTCCTGAGTCTGCCTAAAATACTACAACTCCCATAATGCAAACAATCACTTTGTCAAAATACCCGACATAGAGTCTGTAGTACAAATAGATGAATAAATGCTGCAACAATCCACATTTTGAAGTGCTAACGACATTATGCGCACATTCACTGTTCAGTGTTAAAAATGTCAGTGTTATTCTGACTTTCAAAAAATAAACGTGCTCTGTGGATAAAGATGATCCGCCTTGCATGTGGATGGCGGCATACTCTAAAAGTGGCATTTTCCAAATTGTAATTTAAAATCCGACTTTACCATTAAAGAGGATTTTTAATTACAATTTCATAGATACCAAACATGAAATGTTCACCTTTCCCCAATGAAATGTCAAATAATTCCTTCCATCTGGGTCTCTTTCTAAACACCAGCCTTTCTTTACCTAAGTGTGTTCATAGGATCTTGTCCAGACATTAGCTGTTGCCGTAAACCTGTTCCTGACACTCCAAATGATTCTATAAAACTGCTCAGACCACTATGAATTTACCTCATAAGATGACTGTCCTAAAATCTCTCGAGATTTAGAAGTGCAAGCCTTTCTAGTTACTAGCCTTGGCTGAGCAAACTGGCCACCCCCAAGACAAGGAAAGTCTGACAGCATTAGAGGAACCCGGTGGCTTTCTATGGCATCATGCAGCGAAGGGCCAGGGGTCTGGTAGAGAATCATACAGTAACGAAGAAGGAATTATGGTTGTCACGAAGTGTTAAGAGATTCACATTCTCCACTATAAGATTCTACATATCTGTAGACCTCCCATTCAGACAGGTAAATCAAATGCATGTTTACATTATGGGCTTGTAAACAGTAGGCCAGAAAGGTTTGCTCTAGATCTGTTTATTTTCTCATTCTCACTAAACCAAACCAGATGGGGTTAGCTAAGCATATGGTTCGAACATGTTGTACAAACCTTTATAAAATCAATAAAATACTTTAAAAATAAAAAATGTAAAAAAAAGAACTGCATCAGTCTAGCAACTTTTTCTTTAGCTGCCTCTCAACCATCGTTAGATTTGTAACCCTGTCTGTCATTTCTGGCAAAGTTTAGGCCCATGCCTTATGTAGTTTCAGTTTGCTTTCCTCTGTGGACTAGCGGTGGCGGAATCTGCCTTTATCAGGACTCACAATCTTAGTCTTGCGGTGTTAAACTTCATTTTCACCTTTCGGAAGGAAACCCTTGCAAAAATGCTATCAAAATAAGTTTACTGATTTTCGAAACATAGATTCGCCGTTCAGCGTGTTTAGGAATGCAATATGAATTAATGAAATCTACCAAATAAAATAACTGAAAAAAAGGAGTCATGAAATGTATTGGAAAGGGCAGATGGCTTAAAATAAATAATGTTTGCTTAATTTCCTATGAAGACAGTGCGCACTCTTTGTCAGTGCTCAATATAGCTACTAATTACACCCCCCTGTGCACTTGGGGAGTAGCTCAGCAGCTGGAAAGTAAACATCTCTTTTCGTACATTCGTACCCTTTTCCTCCTCAGTTCCTTCTGGAAAACATCAATTCACACCAAGCCGGAGTATGTGTGGCACAGACGGGGAACCTCATTAGCATACCGCGAAGCCTTTCTCTCTGGAGCCCCAGTCGGAGTCAGAGCCTTACAGCAAATTAAGAGCTGACAATATCTTTCTGCAAGTTCAAAGCCATAATGACTTGAAAGCGAAGTGATTTCCTAGAAGTAGTGGGAGTATTGGCAGGAGGCCCTGAGTCAATCAGGCCGACAAAGGTCTTGAAATACCTTGCATGCATCAATTTATTAATGATTATAAACTATGTCCAATATGTCCTCTGCTAACTTGGGGGGGGGGCGTTACTTGAAAATAGCAATCATTTAATTAAAGTGTAATGTCTATTGCTTTTATCTGCTCTAAATGTATATATTTATGTCTTTTTCTGTATGAGCAGCTGTGACTGCGCTTCATTCTGAACTAACTGAAGCATTCTCACCTAATGTTATACTAATCATGGACTTCTCACACACACTCACACACACACACACATGTTAAGTGATCTGAAATATGGTTAAAAGGGTTATGTTAATTCTTGTTACAAAGCAATGTGTTACCGTGCAAATACACCTGGTGTCAGTATCTGTGTCACTGACAAAGACTGATATTGTACAAGAGACTAAAAAGTGATTTGTGAGATACTTTCCTTTTCTATATGAGGGAATCTTTTTTACAAATGATAGAAAACATCTCGCCACCTATTCATATTTTATCTCAGAACATGCTCTGGCAGTAGCGTTCCTCATTAACTTGAACATATCTTGAAACATTCTGGCAGCCTGGGCCTGCATCCAAAACAGCCAGCGATGGGGCTTTTGGAAGGGGACCACAAGCTTCCCACTGACCTGCCGGTTAGCCCCAGGGTTGTGCAGCTCACCCCTGCATTGCTAATGGCAGCCCAGGCTTCCCTCATAAAGTCAGGTGGGCTGCTCCATGGTCTGACAAAAGTGCAGGCAAGCCACTGTCAGATGTTTACATAGGTTACCTTTGCTTGATTGTTTAAACACATCTATGCCTCTACTTGTTCTCTTTCTGCTGCACTTTTCAACTCTCCAATCACTCTGTGAGCCATGTCAACATTTATAAGTGCTGTAAAGTTATTATAGGATCCTCAGATCTGCACATGGGTAAGATGGTCCCTCTTCTGGAACCTCACCATCAGTGTGATTACGGACTTCTCACCAGTAGTTGTCTCCATTCACTCAAAAGACACGTTAGAAGTTTGTAGAGTATCTCCTCCCAACAAGAGGTTCACTACATATTTGTGATGGAATTTTGCAGGTTCACAAGTCATGCAGCTCTGATTCCCATTCTGTTTCCAGATTGGCCATTGAAGATTCCAGTCAGGAGATAGTTGTCGCAAAACCCTGAACGTCACTGTTAGAACTGGGGGTCTCTAGTTGGTAGAGGTAGGTACCTTTGACCAAATAGGGACCCTTGCTTCTAAGTCCGGGAGAGGGGATTACACTACTGGATAACCCCTGCTCACCCCCTTGGTAGCTTGGCACGAGCAGACAGGCTTATCTCAGAGGCCGTGTGTTAAGCATTTGTGAACACATACAGTAATACAGTGAAAACACTACAGATGGACACCACATAGGTTTTATAAAAAATAATATTCTTTATATAGACTTAACACAAGACCACAAATGACAAAAATCCACAATACTGTACACAAAATTGACATAAAGATGGTAGAATTAACTTAGTTCAAGTTGATGGTAAATGTGACACAGTTCTCACAAAAGTACCTGGATGCGTAACGCAAAATAAACAAAAGGCTCGCAGCATTGGAGATGCGTCGGTTCCTTGCTTCGGGGGAGACGATGCATCGCGCCTCAATGCTTGCGCAGAGTAGGGGATGCATCTTGATCCTTACTGGAGAGGAGGTACTGCGTAGATTCTCGTGCTGCAGCCCGGTTGCGATGCTGCAAGATTGTGCCTCCCCTCAATGCGATGCGACAATCCGGTGCGATGCGATAAGATGGCGCCCTTGATGCGACGATGTAGAGACGATGCGTGCACGCCCTGGCATCCTTGCAGAGACTCTGTACTTTGGAGCCATGACAGGGTCTGCGACACGCCTCTCCGGGGATGTGACGTGAACCCTCACGGCGGCAGCACGCTTCCCTGGGATGCGACAGCAGACAACTGTAACGAAGACACGCTTCCGGGGAGATGCAGCGGCGGCACGCTTCTCTGGCGATGCGATGACTACGGCTGCGGTGGCGACACGCTTCTTCTTGTTGCGTCACCCATCCAGCTCCCAGCGACACACAGGCTTCTGCAGATAGAATTCCCAGCAAGGAAATTCAGAGGGGAGCTGGTGGTGAAGTCTTTCGTCCCTGAGACTTCAGCAGGAGGCAAGCACAAGTTCAAGCCCTTGGAGTAATATTCTGCAAGATGATGAAAGTCCTTTGAAAGTTAATTCTCCTCTCCTTGGCATTGAAGACACCACTGTAGGCCAACCCAGCAACACAGCACACTGGCAGGGGGGCAGTACAACTCCTACAGCTTCCTTTGGTTCTTCTCCTTGGCAGAGGTTTGTCTTGTTGTTCCAGAAGTGATCTAAAGTCTTGGGGTCTGGGTCCCCATATTTATACTACTTTTCTCTTTGTTCTCTGAAGGCAGAGAGGCCTTTGCCTAGTCCAAACCAGTTCTGGTCAGTCCTGGAGCACTTTGTTGACAAGACTCCTTCTTTCCTTTCACAGGGTAGGTCAGGGACATCAGACGCACCACAGGAGGTGGAACCAGCATTGTGGAGGGAAGGCCCTATTCAGGTCCCAGGTGCAGCTCCTCCCACCCATCTACATGCAGATATCTCTATTCAGCCCTGTGCTGACTCACCTTCTCTCCTGGAATCCCCAGCCCCTGTCACTCAAACTCCAGACACACAATACACAACCTAGCAGAGGCAGGCTTGGACAGTTAAGCAAGAAAATACCTACTTTCTAAAAGTGGTATTTTCAAACACAGAATGTTAAAACCAACTTCACTAAAAGATGTTATCATTCTGAGTTCAGGCATGCTAAACTCAAATTTCTACCTAGTTCCTTGAGTCAGTTAGGATTATAAGATGTAATAATCAAGCTGCCTATTCTGGCCTATGAGTAACAGGTAGCCTTGCAATAGTGAAAAACGAAAATGGCTGTAATTCACTATTAGGACATGCCACACACACCAGGGCATGTCCTACCTTATACTTACAATGCACCCTGCCCTTGGGCCTACCATAGGGGTGTCTGATATGAAGAAAAGGGAAGGTTTAGGGACTGGCAAGTGGGTGCACTTGGCTAGTCAACATGGCAGTCGGAGACTGCACACAGGGTCTGCAGTGGCAGACCTGAGACACACTTTACAAGCTGCTTCTGTGGGTGGCACAACCAGTGCTGCAAGCCCACCAGCAGCATTTGATTTACAAGCCCTGGGCACACATGGTGCACTGTACTAGGGTCTGACAAGTAAATCAAATAACCCAATCATGGAGTCACTAATCAATACATCAATTTAACATAGGGAGCACTTGCACTGTGGCACTGAATAGCAGTGGCACAGTGCCCAAAGCATCTAAACCAGCAAAACATATCAAAAACATAGGAGGCAATCAGAAAAAATGGAAGGGAGACTCACGCCAATGGTACCAGGTCTAACAGTCGCCTTATATTTGGATGAGTGGTTTGTCTTTAGAGAACAGAGTTGGATCAAAATATTCCACTATTTAAAAATATACTCTGTGACCTGTGCAGATATTACCAAGTCATCAGTATCAAGGACACTCTCCATGATGGCTAGTTTTTGCAAACATCCAGCTATTTGTCCATTGCCCTGTGTATGTTCTCTGATCCTGAAACCATGTAAGAATTAGCTAATCCCTTATTGGCATATTTAACTGTCCTAAAAGGCCATAGTATATGGTGTAGGAACTACACCCAGGTATGGAAAGTTAAATGTCACCTGTGGACTGCAGCAGTAATAGTGCCATTAAACTAGTTTGACATGGAAAACATGCTTTTGGCCTACCAATGTAGTCTGACTGTTCCAGTCTGATTTGAAAAACTTTATTCGACAATTAAGTCTTGAAAGTATCATACATTAGCCAACAACATACACATGAGTTAAAACATAAGTTAAAACAAAACATGACATATTTCCATAGGCACACTATTTTCTAGCTTACTCCTGTACTAATCATCAGTTTAAGTAAACAACATTAATATCCAATGAGACAATTGATTAAAGAAACTTTCCAATTTGATTTAGTTTAGACAGATGAGTCAGAAAATAAAAAATGAATAGATACATGACTTCAAACAAGCGCCACTACATTAGGTGCTTTAATATTTGGCTGTCTGGATCGTATTATCCAGGCCCACTTTATATACTTTGCCATTGCAATTGCAATTAGTGGGCTCGGATCTGAACACAAAATTCTTAGTGCCTCTACGTGCCTTCGGGTGCCTAAAAGCCGACAGACAGGTAATAACCATTTTTTTCGTGGGAGCTCATAAAGAGGACAGAAAAAAACAAAATGGCTCAGAGATTCTATCATGTCCCTGCATTTTGGGCATTTATCCAGGGACCCTTTAGTCCATTTAAAAGTAAATGAGCAGATAGGGAGAGTACCTATCCTAAACTGAAAATAGAGTTTGCGATCAATTGGTGCTTCTATCAAATCCCAATAAAGTTCCTGTCTGGGGTAAGCCTTAATCTCTAGATATCTAGCTGTTAGCTGGGATGTACACCCCTTTGCAGCAGATTCCGTGGCAATAAATTCCCAGTACTTGGCTTTGACAATTTCTTTTGGGGGAAAAACAGCATTTTGAGGATCATCCCAAAGGTTGTTCCATCCCAATCTATAAAGTAACATCTTGATGGACCTCAACCAGTCTATTCTATGAAAGAGGTCTTTCTCCATTATTTCTTTTAGGCCCAGCGCATAATGCTTTAGCTCCTCAGTTGACCAGATCCTACGCCAATACAGCAATGGTCGCAAATTAGCGGTATCTTGTAGGGTTTTCAAACCAAGGTCCCAGAAAAGAGGTAGCAAGGGAGTACTTTGTGGTACGCCAACAACTTTCCTAATAAACTCGCTCTCCATAGCATTCAACCGTTTTGGGTTATTTCCATATCCCCATAGCTCAGAACCATATAGAGATGAGCTACGTATCTTCATCGTATAAACCTCGAGGAGTGGGGCTATAGGCTGGGTCTGCGAGTTTTTAAATCTTTTTAAAAGGAAACCTGTCTGTTGTTTGAACTTCATAATAGAAAAGTCTATTTGGCTTTTCCAGCGCATATTCTTCTGTAATGTTACTCCCAAATAAGTGAAAGCATCCACCTGTTCCAGGGGAGAACCATTCATGACAATTACACTACTAAAGGGTTTGTACGATCTGCGCGGGTTCGGGCCATTCAGGACCATAAACTTGGTCTTGGAAACGTTTATTTCCAAGCCACGTAGCAAGCAGAATTCTTCAAAGCGTCGGAGGGTTAGCTGTAGGCCACTCGGAGTTTTAGAAATCAGCAGCGTGTCGTCCGCGAACATGAGAACAGGAATGCGCGTTCCGGACATTGCCGGAGCATCTGAGGGGACACGGGAGAGGAACTCGGCCACCCCATTCACGAAGAGTGAGAACAAGGTCGGTGCCAAGACACAACCTTGCCGCACTCCTCGCTCCACGGGGAAAGACTCCGTTACCTCGCCCTGTCTTCCCCACCGGACCCGAGCAAAATTGCTCTCATGTAAGCGGACGACCAATGCCAATCACTCCGGCGCCATCCCCAAATCCTCCAACACTTGCCACAGCTTATCACGTGGAACCAAATCGAAGGCCGCCCGCAGGTCGACAAACACAGCGTACAAAACCCCTTTTTCTAGAACCACTGTCCTCCAATAGAGGACAATGAACCTGAAGACCTGGTCTATGGTGCTGGTTTTAGGGCAAAACCCGGCCTGTAATGGGCTCAGTACATTACTGGATTCCATCCAGGTCTGAATTTTGCCCAAGACCAGCCTACCCAAAATCTTTTGTAAAGCATCTATCAAGCTAATGGGTCTATAATTGCAAGCCAACTATTTATCCCCTTTTTTGTATATTGGGACGATTTCTGCACCTTTCCACGAGTACGGGATCACCATTCCCTGAGCTACGGCATTAGCTAGGTGCATAATATATAATGACCACCTCGCTCTATTATACAAAAATACATCGGCCGGGATACAATCCATGCCGGATGCACGACCCTGGGTAACCTTGTCAAGCGCAATGTCAACCTCCCCGACACTAAACACAGGGGTATCATAAAACGGCCTCTCCTGATAAGGCTTACTAGCTTCCTCAAGGCCTATCGAATACTGAGACTTGAAAAAGTCTACCCAAGAACTCTGGGGGACATGATTTTGGGGACTATCAACTATTTCGCCCTTTTTCCATTTAAAAATATTCCAGAATTTTTTCTGGTCTTTATCAACACATGCTGCTTTTAGGTCTTGCCACTCACATTCATTCCAATCCTTTTTTGCTTTCCATAGGACTTTTTTATGGGTATTACGAGCAAATTTGATCTTATTTGGATCTTTTGATATTAGAGCAAGTCCCAGCTCGGTGCGGGCTTGTTTACAGGAGGCGTTATACCAACCCTCCTGTTTGCTTCTTGAGGCTTTCTGTACTACAGGGGGTCTGCAAAAACATGATTTTAGTTTTTCAACTAATTTTCCATGAATTTCCTCAAATGTTACTAAGTGTTGTCCTAAATTACCTACTACCGTAATTGACGACAGCGCCTCTTCAACATAGGACTCGATATTACCTAACAAATCTGGGTGTTCTACTACGTTACGCCATTTAAGGTGGCGTTCATTATTTGATAGAACTACAGCTGGGCCAATCTTTTCAGGAGTTTGATCTTTACTAGCTCCCATTCCCAAATCAAACACGGCTACTAGGGGATTGTGGTCGCTTTCAATCCTGGTCTCGACCACCATATCCACTAATGTATGCCACATCCTCAGATGGACTAAGAGGTAATCTATATTACTTGCCCTAGTGCCATTATCATACGTTTTGTTGCACATCCTATCTGATTTGGTTCTGCCATTGGCCGCCCTCAGCTGGTTGCCCAGGCAGAACCCTTTCAGGTACAGGGCCGCCTCTGTCCACTTACCGACTGTCTTTGTCTCAAGCTGTGGGACACCCCATTTTGCATCCTCTTCCTCTGTCAGAAGCATGTCTTGAGACCCGAGTGGCTCGAAAGTCGTGTTAAAATCTCCCGCAATAAGTGGGAGCACATCAATGGGGCTGGATTCTACAATGGTATTTAATGCGGATATCACCTCAGATTTTTTTCCGCCTGGTAAACCCCTTACATATACATTGTATATGTCAATTTTAAGATTTTGCGGACTGGTCAGCCTAATTCCCAATATGTCAGCGTTCTGTATATGAGTAGTTTGAACTTTACATTCCAGATTCTGTTTAATCCAGATGATCAGGCCTCCTGACGCCCGGCCCCTGGGTTTTTTCTCTGCTGGAACAAAAAAATTCAAATATCCCAACATGAACACCGGGTCTAATGACCATGTCTCTTGGAAAAGACAGATGCGATGCTTGCTGATAAAATCTACCCAAAGGGGAGATGATAGTTTAGAGTTTATACCCGCCACATTCCAAGATAAAAACAATACATGACCTGCAGAGACAAGTCCCCCTTCCATACTCCCTATAGTAAATATAGGGGAAGGGGCTATATTTTGCCCAAGGCAAGGGATGGGATCAATACCTGAAAATTCGTTTTGACATTCAGCATGGATGCCTTGTTCTCTAGTCCCAGTCATATTTACTTGGTCAAGGGATATATTAACATCTCTACCATTAGGCGGATCACCATCACACAAACCCTCATCTGCCATTAGAGCCACATTTGATTTTTCACAGTTGGCTGATGTCGCTAAGGATACATGTGGCATTGCATCATTGGAGTGTATTCTACCATCAATCAGTCAGTCGCAGTCAGCTAACCCAGAGAGTACATCAAATCTGTTGATGGATCTTATGTCCTCAAGAAAGGTTCCATTTATCAAGGGGCCCCTGCGTGTAATCCCACCTAAAGGCTGATACTTAGGTACATAGAAGTAAGACAGTGACATTGTACATATCAGAGCCGAAGGATCATTTTGGGGCCAAGAGCAGATATATTCCACACACCGCCCTAAAATTAATAACAACACAATCCCCCTTAAATGACTTAGTGCTTCTGCCCACCCAATTTACACGCCTAGCGTATAAGATCTCAGCACGCATATGGGCCGGCAGTGGTCGTTTGGCATTAAGCCAGTGTGTACATTTATTCTTTAGATCCCAATAGGATTCCCTTGCTCCATTTGCCAGATTGGGAACCCCAGTTAAAATCACCACATAGGGGGCAGCTTCAGGGGGTAAATGTAGATCAATTAGGCCTGGAGAGGCCTGTACTACAGGCTGAATGATTGGAGGCTGCCTGTCAGTTCTTGCTCTACTTTCCCTAGGACTACTTGGTGTCGGGTGTGGGGAGAGATGTTCAGCTACTACCTGAGTGTCCACTGCTGAAGTAGGATTAGACTCCTGGGGGATAGATCGATTATCTGGTGCAGAATTAATCAAATTACTGACAGTGGATTTGGTCTCAATCCGGTGACATGTTGTGCCAGAGCGCTCTTTTAATGCAAGTGAAAGTGAAAGTTCCATACATACAAGTCTACTTTCAATAGAACCTAACCTTTCATAGATGGGGTCACATAATTTCTTAACAATACTTTCCATTTTATCCCAAAAACATGCTGTGTCTGTTACTTCCACATCTGACAACCCCAGTGGTGGTAATGGGTGTGCCCTTGTTTCAGTTGTTAGAGGCTTGGGGTGTGGGGGTGGAACCTTCTTTGAGACAGAGACGAGGGATTGACCAGCCTTAGTGTTAAGGTTCTTCACAGCGGCTTTCTTTTGATTACCCCTACAGTTTTTTTTCAGGGTAATAGCTGGTTGTTGCTGGCCGGAAGCCGCATTTAAGATGCTGGTTGAGCGGGTCTTAATACTTGACAAAGATTTGGAAGTAGGGACCCCATTACCCATATTTGAAGTGTCAACATTATCATCCAGTATTTCAATCAGAGGCGTGGGGCAAATCATTGACTCATTAGTTTGTTCATCCATCACTGGAGACACTGGACTCGAGGAATCCAATCTTACGGGCTGGCCACATGGAGGTGATCTTGAATTAGCCATATTCCCCAAAGAGGACCGCTTGTCACAGAGAATGTCTAATGATAATCTTTTTTCAGTTAATTCAATGTCCTTAGCAAGGACTGATTGCACTCTCACCAAGAAATTATCCAATGTTCCCATTAGTGCGCCCCCAGTCGAATGCAAAATAGGACCGTCCCTTTTCTGCGTTTTATCCATCTTTGGCATATAGTTCCAACGTCTTTAGGCAAAGACCCACTAGGTTACAAACGTGCGGTAAATAGCTTGCACTTACCGAGCATCAAAAACTGCAAGCAACAGGTGTTAGAGAAGGGTCCCGTTCCGTTCTTGAACGTTCTCGGACGGGCTCAGACGGGCCCGCCCTTGGCCCGGGCTTGGCCCGGCGCGCGCCCGCGTGCGTCCCGCGAAGCGGGGGCCGTGAGGAGTGTTATAGCGTCAGGGCGGGAGGGCGGGAGTACGGAAAGAGGACACAGCTGTGTTCAATCGCGGGGCTGCTGGTCCTCGCAGTCCCGCATTACACTCGCTTCCTCGGATGACAGTCACCAATAGGGGTTCAGGCGGCTCCTCCATTCCTCAGCACTCAATAGATCCCTCAGTTAAAAGCACTTGAGAATAAAAACAGTCTCAAACTCCTACCACGAACGGCACCCAGTCTAAACATGCAGTCTGACCAGTCAAAATAACCATTTGACGGGGGAAAACTTCCCTTTTAAAGAATAATAAGTAACTTCTATGTAGGCCTTGTAGACCATTGAGTAAGATGCATTGTTTTTAACAATGAGAAATGTAGTTATTTAATATTACTATACCCTTAAATTGGCAAGCCCCCAAAAGCTATTTTCACTGTGGAAGGTTCTGGCTCTAATGAGGAAAACTGGACTCAAAATTAACATATTAATTTTGCTATCTCTGGTTTGGGACAAACTAGAATAAAAGTCCAACAACTATTTTTAATATTTATTAAAAATCAAATAAATTAGAAAGCTGAAGTTTGATTTTTAATAAATACTTAGAAAAAGTAACTTATAGAAAGTTACTTTTTCCCTGCCTGAAGCTCCGGGAGGCTAATTTGCATTAGCCTGCCAGCATCTGCCCTATCAGTGCTTGACCTTAGTGAGTTGTGAAAACAGCTCACAAAGTAGGACAATGACTCAAGCCTGGTGAAAGGATAGGCTGAATGTGAACCAGTTTGGTGTAGCCTAGGAGGGTGGAACTGCTCATTTCCTTAAATATACCACTGACTATCACACAAGGGCAGAAGGCCTGTGCCATCCGGGATTTCCCTTAAAATAGATTACTCTAGGATAGTTTGCAGTAATGCAAACAGAATGTGCGCAAAAGTGGGTAGTGGTGCACTGAAAACCTTATACCCATTGGTTAGGGAGTGTCCAGGAGTCACCCCCCCGGCCCACCAATCCAGCTACTGAACTGTACAAAATGGACCTCACAACCAGCTCCTAAGAACAATTTTTGTTTAGGGCCTGTGAAAGAACAGAAGATGGACTGCACCTGCTATTTGAGACCTGTGAGGAGGCATGATGGGCTGGACCTGTTCTCATCTGTACCCAGAGAAAGAAGTGGGCTTCAAGGGTCAAATGGCTGAACACCTGTATGCCTACAGGGACACCCAAAGCTGCAAATGGCTCTAGGAAATTAGGTTACTGGTTGAGGGGTGTAAAACCCTACTCAAGCAGGAACCATAATCCTTGTCAGGGTGAAGGCGCAAGCAAACTCTAAAATAAATCTGCGCTCAACCCTGGCCCTCAACCCTCAACCACTTGGCACAGAGCAGTCAGGCTTAACTTAAAAGCAATGCATATAGTTTTGTGCAATACTTCATACTGTAACCCAATGAAAACACACCACAAATGGATCCCACACCATATTAGAAAAATTGAGTAATTTTTAATGAATCAGGCCCCGATTCACAGAACTAACTTAAGACAAAATCCTAAACTTACTGCCATTTTGGTATTCACAGAAGGCACTTACTCATTTTGGTATTCACAGAAGGAACTTACTCATTTCGGTATTCACAGAAGTTAGGAGTCCTAACTTTAGGACTCCTAAATGCCTTCTGTGAATACCGAAAGTCTTAAAGTTAGGATTTTTCTCAGTTTAGGAGTAGTAAAGTTAGGACTCCTAACTTTAGGACTCCTAAATGCCTTCTGTGAATACCGAAAGGCTTAAAGTTAGGATTTTTCTCAGTTTAGGAGTAGTAAAGTTAGCTTTACTACTCCTAAACTGAGAAAAATCCTAAAGGTCGATGTGGAGTCCGTGCGGTAGCAGAACCCTTGCAACAGAGTAGCAGCGGAGATGCATCGGTTCTGTTGGATCTACAGATGGGCTGGCAGAGCACCTTCAGGCCCATTTCCAAGGCTCCAGGACTCAAGTAGCACCACTTGACAGGGTAGGACTCACAAATGGCCGAGTCCCGTTGCTGGGTTTATGGTTGTTGGAGCCTTCTATCCCTGAGGGTCTAGTCAGTAGACCAGCCAGCTTGCCCTTGAAGTCACTTTGGGGTTTTGGGTTTAACAGATGCAGGTCCAGTCTTTCTCACCCAGACAAGAGGGAAACAGGTCAGGGCAGTAGTGGTTCAGAGCAGCGGTCTAGCACAGGGGTAGTTGGTGTCTGAGGTCCAATATTTATATTTGGGCTTTCCTTTGAATTGGGAGATGCTTCTAGAGGTTTAGCTTTGGGGTCAACGGGTATCCTGTTTTCCCTGACCTGGCTCCAGACTAAATACAGGGGGTATGCAGCCCCTTGTGTGGAGGCAGGATACAGCCTATTCAAGTGTGGGTCGGGCCATGTCCAGCACAGCCCTCCTATCCTGCCAGTGATGCCCATCCAGGCACACCTAAACTCTCTACTGTGTGTGGCTGTCTAGGAGGCATACACAAAGCCCAACTATCAGCTACACCCAGCCCCAGAGGCAAGCTATATGTACTAAATGGTTAAGACAGGGAAATGGCAACTTTCTAATAGTGGCATTTTCAAAATTGTAATTTAAGGTCTGACTTTACCATGAGAGAGAACTTTTTAATACAATGTCAAAGACACCTAACATGAACTGGTTACCTGTTCCCATTTGGAGTTTACAGCTTTTGAAATGTAATAAGGCAAATCCAAAGTTATCCTGTGGGAGAGGTAGGCTGTTGTATAGTGAAAACAAATTTAAGGGTTTTTCACTACCAGGGCATGTAAAGCTTAAAAGTACATGTACATTTTTTTTTTAATATACTTCACCCTGCCCTCTGGGCTGTCCAGGACCTTCCCTAGGAGTAACTTACATTTAATAAATTATATGTCTTAAAAAGAAAGGTTTGGGCATGGCAAAATGTTTATTTTGCAAGCCAAATTGGCAATTTAAAACTGCACTCACAGGCTGCACTTGGACATGTTTAAATGGCTAGTTAAGTGGATGGCACAATAAGTTCTGCAGGTCTACTAATTCTATTTCAACAGCACCAACCCAGTATACCCCCAAGGAACTGGGTGCTGTAGCCACTAGTAACATTTAATTAACAGGCCCTGGGTACATGCAGTACTTCTTTACTAGGGACTTATAAGTACATTAAATATGCCAATTGGGGATACACCAATTTTGACATGTTTCAAAGAGTGAGCACATGCACCTTAGTACTGGTTAGCAGTGGTAAAGTTCATTGATTCCTAAGGCCAGCAAAAACAAGATCAGCAGACATGGAGGAGGAACACAAAGCATTTAGGGCAAAACCACCCAAAAGCTGACAGGTCTAACAGGGTGTTTTCCCTGAGAGACCAGTTATAACTGAAAGAGGACTGGACTCTGCTGGTGGCCTCTGTTTAAATGAGATCTGAATCCTAAGTGCTGTTGCTGAGCTCTTTGGAGCCTTTGTGGAGCCCAGAAGGACTTACATTTCAGAAAAAATTGGACTTGAAAATGTTGGACTTCCAGACCATCAGAAGACCCGGACCAGCCACCAAAATCAATCCAGTCAAGGTGCGACCTCGCTGGACAATAAAATCAGTTCAGAAATTTTTGCGGCCTGAAAATCTAGTTCAATAGAACCTTGCGGCAAGTGTATATGACTTTGGAGTGACTTTCCTGGCTAGAACCTGCTGTCTTCCTCTGCTGGAGGAATCTGAGCTCCAAAAAAGTCCCAAGGTAGAAATCTTGAACTGGTGAAGGTGCCAAAAGTATCAGGACGGTGAGAGAACTTCATGGGTGGGTAATTTGGCTTTTCCTATTGTGAGTTTTTATCACAAAGAAAAATAGCTTTCGCGGAATCTCACACAATATCTATCCAACTTCCAAAGGACTTCTCTGGTTACAGCCTGCTGACTTGCTCTTCCGCAGGATTTTGACTTCTGATTCAGAGACTAAATCACAAGATATAATCTTTGATCGGGATTAACCCACTTGGCATATCCGACCCTGGCACCATTGTGGTAGCCTGAAGATAAGTCCTAGTCATAAGCAAATCTTTCTAAATTCATATCTCTTGTTCAGCTTATTGGATTTTTGGCATTTTAGTGTCATTTTCTAATCAATTGTTTCTCTATTTCTCTACATTACAGATTATTCTTGTGTTGTGTTTTTTATTTTTTAACTGTTTTGGTACTTCTAAATACTTTACACAAGTCAAACCTGTCTGATCTGCACCATACCTACCGAGGTGTGAGTTCACTTTTAAGTTTGAACCTTTGTCTGGACCTAACAAGTCCAAATACTTTATTACTTGTGGTGGACTGCCACTCACCCAAATTAAAGATTCACATTCTTTACAGCTCCATGTGATTTTTTAATTTAAATAGCGGATCCCTTTCTTCATAAGCAAAACATGCACTTCATAAAAGTTTCAGGGGGTATTTAGAGTTTGGTGGATGTGGGACATTCTCCAATAATTGGCAGATGTTCAGTACATCCTATTTAGGGTTTATATGCATATATATATATATTCTACATAGGAAAAAAAGTAGAAGTAATTCCTTGCAAGCAAATAGAGACTGACTTCTCCCATCTTGGTATTGACAGTACTAGATTAGTGATTTGCAAAATCCCCATCTGAATAACTCCAAACAGCTTATGGAAAGTTTAGGATTTGTATGCCCAAAGTTTTTAACCCCTTCCATGCTGCGCAGATTCCGCCGCTGTGCTGACGGAATCTTGCGCGGGCGTGGTCATGACGGAACGGTTCCGTCATGAGCACAGCTCAACCGTGGCTCATGACGTAACCGTTCCGTCATGAGCACCGAAGGGGTTAAGTAACACAAAACTCTTTTTTGGAACTTGAACATGTTCCTGATTCCCTGGACCAATAATAAATCAAGAGCTGTTCTCTCCTCCACCTGAGTCCCCACCAAATTACATCACTGTATTCACTAAGATACTGTTAATAAGTCAGTTATACAATTAATTTTACAAAAAAACCCATCCATTTAGACACTTATTTACCCATTTATTCTTCCATTAACCTTTAGATATACATATATAAAAAATATTTATTTTTCAGAAAGACACATATTCACTGGATGATGTCATCAGTGATGTCATCAGTCATGTCATTTGAGATGTCATCAGTGATGTCATGAGTGATGTCACTGACCCATGTCATGAGTGATGTAATATGTGACGTCATCAGCAGTGGATTGCGGTCGCGCGAGTTATAGTTAGCTGAACTAACTATAACGGGGGAATTTCAATGGTTTTTTACGAGTGAAATGTCCAGCTAACTATAACATGTGTGAAACCTATGGTTTTTTCAGTGAATATATATATATATATATATACATATATATATATATATATATATATATATATTATCTACTGGCGGTCGCCAGTAGATAGTTATAGTTAGGACCGTGTTTCCATAGGAAATCCGCAACATTCTATTTGGAATAACTTTGGCGCCGATTGACGAATCCTCGCGAAATTCTCAAAATAGGTGGGGCGCTCCGCTCCGCTCCTACCCTGAAAGTCTCGGGGGGATTCGTCAAGCGGGGGCTGAGAAAAAGGGGGGGTCCCAAAACGCGTTTTCCCCATGCATTTTTCCATAGGACCTTTAGTCCGAGCTACAGCCCGAACGGCTGAACAGAATTACTTGAAATTTGGCAGAGAGGTAGCCCTCAGGTCAGGGATGTGCCTTTTGAAGGTCTCGTGTAAATCTGTTCAGTATTTCCTGAGAAAATAGCATTTAAATCAATATATATATCTATGGGCGCGCTCCGAGCGCGTACCGTAAGCTTACCGTACGCGCACGCTGTCGTGCGCGAGCGCGATTCTGATTGGTTGTTAGATCTGAGTAAACATTCGAATCGGTCGAAACCAGGAAGTGTCGGCCGCCATTTTGTCTCTAGCAGTCTGAGGGGGTGAAAAACAAAGGTGGATAACGTGAAAAGGGGGCAGGCTGGACAGTTCCTGACCCCCTAGCCTTTGTCAGGGGGTCCCAGAAGGACCCCCAAGGGCAAAAAATTAATTTTATTTTTTTTTCAAAAAATCGCCGAATGCGCGCAGCGTACGCGCACGGCGTAAACGGAGAAATTCCGCGAGGAGGAATTCCGCAAACTTCGCGTAACTATTACGCGTACCGTGCGCGCACGGCAAAACAAATTTTACAAAAAGGAAAGCTTAAAAAAAATAAAAAAAATTGTGAGGTAAGGTTGGCTCTTAAAAGAGCCGTTGGGTTAATACAGGGATGGAGGAAAGAAAGAATGGGAATATTATGAGCGTCTACAAACGTGCTGGTCTATCTTATTGTTAATAAGGGAAACACTGGTCTCCCCAAAAACGATAAGACCACAACACGTTGTACACCTCATTGCAACCCTCCCAAATTGAGGGTTAACGTCCAGAGGAGCAGAAGAAGGTGATGCTCCCACCTCAGAGGAAGGGCTCAGCTGAGCTGCCGATGATGTACTCGGCTGAGCTTCTGAGGTTGGGCTCTGGTGACTTACTGAAGAGTTTTCTCCAGTATGTCGAGCAAAGGTCCTGGGATGTTTATCCCTAAGGTGTCTCATCATAGAGTGATTTCCAAAGGAATACTTCTTCCTTGGATTTCCTCTAGATAAAACACGGTCACAAAGTGTGCAAGTGACCAATGGAGCATTGACCTTTTTCTCCCCCTCTGGAAAAGTAAAATACTCCCATACAAAAGAATTCTTTTGTTTCCTCCTTCTCTGGATGATGGTGGCGCTGCTAGCCTCACTCTCAGAAGAGGTCTGCTGTTCTGCCATTGTATCTCAATGTCAATTCAGCTCCTTCTCCTAGGGGATCTCAAGCAGTAATGAGGGGAATGGGTGTGGTGTGGGAAGTTTCTGGAACTGAAAGTAGTTTCAACCAAAGAAAAGTGTTCTTTGTGGATCACATGACCTACCGTGCGCGCTCCGTAAGCTTACGGTACGCACTCGGAAACAAGTACGCATGCGCGAACGTGACGCTTACAGAGCGCTTACGGAGCGCGTACGTAAGACGCACTCGCGCATGCGCATTACACGCCCCTGCGTAACCGCGACGTTGCTTCCACGTGTATGCGTACGTCACGTACGTATCACGTAAGCGCGCTGTACTTATGACGTACGGAGCGCGTAGCATCAGCTTACCATACGCGTATCGTATCACGTAAGTGCACCGTACTTATGACGTACGGAGCGCGTAGCGTCAGCTTACCGTACGCGCATGGAAAAAAATGCAAAAAAAAAAAATTAACCATTCCATAATGCAGGATATAGTACATATATTATTTTATACATAGGTTTACCAAAACTCTAAAAAAAAATTGCATTTAAAAAACCGTGCACATTCACTGAAAAAACCATAGGTTTCACACACGTTATAGTTAGGAATTAGCATTTAAAAAACCTTGCAAATTCACTGAAAAAACCATAGGTTTCACACATGTTATAGTTAGCTGGACATTTCACTCGTAAAAAACCAATGAAATTCCCCCGTTATAGTTAGTGCAGGCAACTATAACTCACGCGACCGCAATCCTCTGCTGATGATGTCAGATATTACATCACTGATGACATGTGTGTCTTTCTGAAAAAAAAATATTTGTAATATATGTATAGCTAAAAATTAATGGAAGAAGACATGGGTAAATAAGTGTCTAAATACAGTGATGTAATATCTGACGTCATCAGCAGAGGATTGCGGTCGCATGAGTTATAGTTGCCTGCACTAACTATAACTGGGGAATTTCAATGGTTTTTCACGAGTGAAATGTCCAGCTAACTATAACATGTGTGAAACCTATGGTTTTTTAAGTGATATATATATATATATATATATATATCGAACGCCAAGGTTGCCCAAAAGAAGAGGTCACACACCCTGAGATATCCGCACACTCTCCGCAGGCGGCAACAGTGGTAGCAGGCTGCACACATTTTGAGCCATACGCGTTTCGAGCTCCCTCGAGCTCTTGATCACTGGCAGGAATGAGGCTAGAAACAGACGTTGAAGAACGAACTTTATTGAAGTCGAGAGTCCTGCCCCAGTGGGCGCAATGGCTTGTGGTCCTGGTAGTCCAATTGTGCTGCCACAACGAACTCAACGAATGTTCTCTTACCAAGTGGCCTGTCGTTTCTGCCTCAAAAATAATTTTCATTCAATTAAAATGCATCACAGCACCGCTTGCACGCTGCCAAGTCTTCCTGCGGTTCAGGCTCCCAAGGTCCTTAACGGCGCTTGTGATGCAAGCACCAAGGAACGCTACAGCGGCATCGGGACCTCCTCGCGGCCGGACTAGCCGCTTAACATCAAACGCCAAGGTTGCCCAAAAGAAGAGGTCACACACCCTGAGATATCCGCACACTCTCCGCAGGCGGCAACCGTGGTAGCAGGCTGCACACATTTTGAGCCATACGCGTTTCGAGCTCCCTCGAGCTCTTGATCACTGGCAGGAATGAGGCTAGAAACAGACGTTGAAGAACGAACTTTATTGAAGTCGAGAGTCCCGCCCCAGTGGGCGCAATGGCTTGTGGTCCTGGTAGTCCAATTGTGCTGCCACAACGAACTCAACGAATGTTCTCTTACCAAGTGGCCTGTCGTTTCTGCCTCAAAAATAATTTTCATTCAATTAAAATGCATCACAGCACCGCTTGCACGCTGCCAAGTCTTCCTGCGGTTCAGGCTCCCAAGGTCCTTAACGGCGCTTGTGATGCAAGCACCAAGGAACGCTACAGCGGCATCGGGACCTCCTCGCGGCCGGACTAGCCGCTTAACATCAAACGCCAAGGTTGCCCAAAAGAAGAGGTCACACACCCTGAGATATCCGCACACTCTCCGCAGGCGGCAACAGTGGTAGCAGGCTGCACACATTTTGAGCCATACGCGTTTCGAGCTCCCTCGAGCTCTTGATCACTGGCAGGAATGAGGCTAGAAACAGACGTTGAAGAACGAACTTTATTGAAGTCGAGAGTCCCGCCCCAGTGGGCGCAATGGCTTGTGGTCCTGGTAGTCCAATTGTGCTGCCACAACGAACTCAACGAATGTTCTCTTACCAAGTGGCCTGTCGTTTCTGCCTCAAAAATAATTTTCATTCAATTAAAATGCATCACAGCACCGCTTGCACGCTGCCAAGTCTTCCTGCGGTTCAGGCTCCCAAGGTCCTTAACGGCGCTTGTGATGCAAGCACCAAGGAACGCTACAGCGGCATCGGGACCTCCTCGCGGCCGGACTAGCCGCTTAACATCAAACGCCAAGGTTGCCCAAAAGAAGAGGTCACACACCCTGAGATATCCGCACACTCTCCGCAGGCGGCAACTGTGGTAGCAGGCTGCACACATTTTGAGCCATGCGCGTTTCGAGCTCCCTCGAGCTCTTGATCACTGGCAGGAATGAGGCTAGAAACAGACGTTGAAGAACGAACTTTATTGAAGTCGAGAGTCCCGCCCCAGTGGGCGCAATGGCTTGTGGTCCTGGTAGTCCAATTGTGCTGCCACAACGAACTCAACGAATGTTCTCTTACCAAGTGGCCTGTCGTTTCTGCCTCAAAAATAATTTTCATTCAATTAAAATGCATCACAGCACCGCTTGCACGCTGCCAAGTCTTCCTGCGGTTCAGGCTCCCAAGGTCCTTAACGGCGCTTGTGATGCAAGCACCAAGGAACGCTACAGCGGCATCGGGACCTCCTCGCGGCCGGACTAGCCGCTTAACATCAAACGCCAAGGTTGCCCAAAAGAAGAGGTCACACACGCTTTTGGGCGGATCCCGAGTGCTGTTATTCACGGACTCTTGAGGGAACGGTGGGGGCCTCAACCACAGGCAGATATTGGCTCTGGGGCCAGTGTTGCAATCATCGCTCTTCACCTAACAAGGACGATCACATTTTTATTTGATGAAGGAAGCAGCACACTTGTACTGTGAAAACTGAGAGTCTTCAGGCATTATTCCAGGACTACTGTGACCAGAATGCCTGTGTGTAGGACGCCCACTTGGGCGGGACTCGCTATTCAAACAAATCAGCTGTTTTCAATGAGCCTGCTTCTTCCATCATTTCAGCCAGTGAACAAGAGCGGCAAACACGCTCGAAACGCGCATGGCATGCATGGAGAGTTTTGGGGCATGCTGTCAACAGAGCTACCTGTGGCGATTTGTGTGTCAACTCCACTGTGTGTGGCAGCTTCTCAAGGGCAACCTTTGCGTATGGATACTAAAGCGGCTGGCTCGGTCGCGGAGCTGCCCCGCCGCCTTTGGGCGGATCCCGAGTGCTGTTATTCACGGACTCTTGAGGGAACGGTGGGGGCCTCAACCACAGGCAGATATTGGCTCTGGGGCCAGTGTTGCAATCATCGCTCTTCACCTAACAAGGACGATCACATTTTTATTTGATGAAGGAAGCAGCACACTTGTACTGTGAAAACTGAGAGTCTTCAGGCATTATTCCAGGACTACTGTGACCAGAATGCCTGTGTGTAGGACGCCCACTTGGGCGGGACTCGCTATTCAAACAAATCAGCTGTTTTCAATGAGCCTGCTTCTTCCATCATTTCAGCCAGTGAACAAGAGCGGCAAACACGCTCGAAACGCGTATGGCATGCATGGAGAGTTTTGGGGCATGCTGTCAACAGAGCTACCTGTGGCGATTTGTGTGTCAACTCCACTGTGTGTGGCAGCTTCTCAAGGGCAACCTTTGCGTATGGATACTAAAGCGGCTGGCTCGGTTGCGGAGCTGCCCCGCCGCCTTTGGGCGGATCCCGAGTGCTGTTATTCACGGACTCTTGAGGGAACGGTGGGGGCCTCAACCACAGGCAGATATTGGCTCTGGGGCCAGTGTTGCAATCATCGCTCTTCACCTAACAAGGACGATCACATTTTTATTTGATGAAGGAAGCAGCACACTTGTACTGTGAAAACTGAGAGTCTTCAGGCATTATTTCAGGACTACTGTGACCAGAATGCCTGTGTGTAGGACGCCCACTTGGGCGGGACTCGTTATTCAAATAAATCAGCTGTTTTCAATGAGCCTGCTTCTTCCATCATTTCAGCCAGTGAACAAGAGCGGCAAACACGCTCGAAACACGTATGGCATGCATGGAGAGTTTTGGGGCATGCTGTCAACAGAGCTACCTGTGGCGATTTGTGTGTCAACTCCACTGTGTGTGGCAGCTTCTCAAGGGCAACCTTTGCGTATGGATATATATATATATATATATATATATATATATATATATATATATATATATATATATATACATATGATGGACGGCATTTGCCGCAACTACTTGTTTTTCTGGTGAAACTTTGCCTGATTAAAAGCACTTTTTGAATTTGAGCAACGTGGAGTGGTCCGTACCTGTTTTGCCGCAGGAATCTGTGAGGATATATTATTCACATATAAAGCCAAAGGTTCAGGGACATTATAGTTAGGCTCAGATTTCACTCGTACAAAATCATAGACGTTCAGCAGTTATCAGTTATAGTGACCTGAGCTAACTATAACTTATGCCCCTGCAATGCTCTGCTTATGATCTCACCTATGACATGACTCATAACATGGTCAGCGATATCACTCATGACATCTCAAATGTCTTTACTTATGTCATTCGGGCAGGCCTTGTTCCCAACCTCCTGCCAGTGACTAACCCCTGCTGTGTATATCCTTTGGTCGTACACAGCAGGGGCGGACCACTGGGCCTGGCCTGCAACATTGCCCTGTGCTCATCTCACTGTGGGTAGCCAACTCTGGCCTTGAGTTAGCATATTCTGTGTCTGTGTCAGCTTACTTAAAACATCCCTGGAAAGCTAGCTGGCCTTAAGCATGGGCGTGCAAACTAATGGACCTTGTTTGGCCCCCCTTACGCAACAAAGATTGCAATCCTAGAAATATATTTGCAAACTCAAGAACTATATTGGTTGAAGACTTCCTGATTCTGGCCAAAGGCTGTGTACAGTGTGTAAAGGATTCTGTGAGTTGACTGCAAGGCCCAGCTGAGAACTCTCCTAGCCTTGTTGCCAACCCACGCTATGCAGTGTTGAAAGACATACAGAATCTGGGTTGGCAGCACACATCACTTTGCCAGCTGTGCCTGGTTGTAGGACCTGCTTTACAGCAAACCCTCACTACACATTGTCAATCGCCTTTGCAGTGAGAATTGGTGGTGACTCGTTGTGGTTGGCCACTGGACCAGGCAGTTATCCCTTGCTTTAAGTAGCCAAAGATCATTTGTAGACCCCCTTAGTGTTGCAATGGCTGTTGATATAGTGCAGTGATGTAGTGACCCCTGAAGAAGTGTCATCAACGTTTTAGCATACTTTCATCAGATTGGCTGCAGAAAGCTTTTATGACATTCTAATTTGCGGATTTCTTAATATTTGACTTACGCAGTAAGACACCTTGCTGTGCTGCACTGAGTGAAACAGACAGAGGAGGTAGGTTCCATATTTAAAATTATATGGTGTATTCCTGTCCTCTCCTTGTGCTGCTAACACCTGGGGCTGCCTAGGCACTCTTCTGTCATTGTGCAGCAGTGTCTGCATTGCAGGAAGGGACACCTTCCTGCACAAAAACAATCCTGTGATGGTTTTCCCTCTTACGAAGTGTGCAGCAGAATGCATCGCATTTTGAAATAGGAAGAAATGAGGAGACATAAAGATATTTCTCCTCATTCCTCCTACCTCCACTATTTTCATATTTTTTTATATTGCTGTTTTGCAGTTGATGCTACTGCTACTGTTTGGTCTTTAATAAAGGGCTTAAAACAGCAATAAACTAAATAAATAAGAAGAAATAAAACAACGAGAAATAAATCAATGCAGTCTGAGAATCAACATCATTTGTATTATTTGATTTTCATTCAATAAATTCAATAAGGCTAGCCTCTTAATTAGATATTTGCAAAGTCAGACTTCAAAATACAGAAGGACTCAAGTAACAAATTCATCCATGGCACAAAAGGAACATGACATTTGCAATAAAAACGCAACTTGCTGATCTTGCCTCGCAATATGGCCAAATCAAATGTGCACTAGCATCGACATGTTACTATGACTGAATATATTTCATTCAACAAATAGGAGACACTACAGACAGCATGAAATAAAGAATAAGACAGTTGGCTTTAAGTCTTGACAGATCTGCTAGGAGCTTTAAATGATTATTAGTAAATGGCACTCTTCTGTTAAAAGAAGTAGGGCCCTCATTTACAAGAGGCCTGCGCCACTGGAGTGTCACTTTTTATGACGATTCGGTGGTACATGTCTATCATGTGACGCAACACCACCATGCTTGACTTTGCATGGCCTCATAGATATGGAGTAAGCACTGCCTTGCTTTACCCTTCGTCAAGGAGGCGTTCCATGGACGTTGCTGTGGGTGTTCCCACTAAACAACCATGGATTCTGACACTGCCCCAGATTTATCACATTACGAAAACCTAGGGCAGCACCACAAGCTTACGCCTCCCTGGAGCAGGCGCAAAGGGGAGAAATGTTCATATTTCTCCTAGTTTTTCCTCTTTCCACATGTGCTGCATTCTGCAGCACACTTAGCACAAGGAAATTGCCTCTCGTGATTGTTTTTGTGCAGGAAGGTGCCCCTTTCCTGCACAAAAAAAATCATGCGAACCACACCGACACCCTTGCACCATGGTGCAACAGTGCCTGCATTGGCACTCGCCTACAAATTGTGCATCGACAATGGCTGAAAGGACAGGAATGCACTGTATCTTGTAAATAAGGTGCATCCTGCCATTTTGAATTGGCGTAGGGCAGCGCAGCAAATTGACTTGCAGCACTGCCCTATGCCAATTCTTTGTAAATGAGACCCTAGAGTTTTCAGAATGATAAAGAAAATCCTTTGACAATCACAAAATGGATAGCTAACCGAGCATTAAAGAATTGGGTCAGCAGATATATACCTCCATGTTTGTAACATTCTTAAGAAGCCTTACAAAGAGAGTGCCAGGGGAACCATGGAAAATAAAATATTAGCTGTAAGTCATTTTGATGCGAGGCCCAAATTAACATTAGACCAAGCTCAAATCTTATGTCCAATAAGGGGTCAAATTATAAAACCAGAGACTCTCCGCCAAGTGGGACCTTCAAGTCAATCATTGGTAAAGTTGGTCCTTGGCAGTCATATGGAGGAGTCAAGAGCCAGTAAAGGCACATCTTTAGCTTTTTAAGCTTTTCTTAATGTCTGCCACAATTAGACACAACAGCGTGTGGTGTTTCTGGAAAGCACAATACAAAGTCCCGAGGGACTTATACGTTAAAACAAATAATAATTTCCATGACACCCTATTATTGACTAAGATACCTAAGTAGTGATAACTGGTTACGCCTGCTAGTGATCCAAACACCAATATACTTTGAATCCTAATTGATCAAAATGTAAGTTGTGAGTTACTTCACAATTAACTCTAAGGTAGGTAGGTTATTTGCAGGCAAGGCATAAGCAGCAAGCTCCTCTAAGGCATGCTGCAAGCCTACAGATGCTTTGTGAGCAATAAAACATCCATCTGTGTAATATGAAGCTCTATTTTGCTGGTCAACAAGAAGTATTTATTAACCCATTGGCAGCGGCGCAAATTCTGCCGCGGCGCTGGGGGGGTGCGGGGTGAGCGTGGCGCCGCCATGCTCGCGACGGAACCACTCCGTTATGAGTCATGGGCGAGCTGTGCTCATGACGGAGTGGTTCCGTCACGACTCCGCCCACTCGTTAATTTGCTCGCACAGGCGGGGAATCAGCGACGTGTGGGCGGAGCGGCCGCAGCATGACGGAACCACTCCGTCATGAGCACACGCCGCCCGTGGCTCATGACGGAGTGGTTCCGTCATGGGCACGCAAGGGGTTAAAGCCCCTGCCAGGAAAGCTTCCAAGTCACAAGAAAGATGCTAAAAAGATAAGCTGCAAGGACAACTACACTCCCTGGGTTCTTATTTACAAGCCATTGAGCTGCAGATGCGTCACTTTGATTGCCGCACCAGCAGCGCAATGGTCTTCCTCTTACTTGCAAGGCCATGTAAAGTCATGCGGCGTGACTTTTCATGGCCTTGTAAGTATGATTCCCTTTCACGCATAACTCTCTATGAAAGGGGCATTCCCTGGGTGTTGCTGTGGGTATTCCCATGCAACAGCCACAGAATGTTATGCATTCCCAGATTTACAACCTTTTGTAAACGTGGGAATGCGTCTGAATCCTACACCTCCCCAGGGGAGGCATAAAGAAGTGCAACAAGGAGAAATACTTTTATTTCTCCTCGTTTTTTCCTCTTTCTCTGCGTGCTGCACAAATAAAGGGAAATGCCTTTAATTATTGTTTTTGTACAGGAAGGTGTCCCTTACTGCACAAAAAAATCCTCCCTTTAGTGCAGGCACCCTTGCAAAGAGATGCAAGGCTGTCTGCGCTGGTGCACGACTGGTGTTTGTGCGCCAGCGCAGGGAAGAAGGACAGGAATGCGCTGTATCTTGTAGATACGCCACATTCCTGCCCTTTTATTTTGACACATGGCAACGCAGCAGGAAGGCTTGCTGTGCTGCCATGCATCAAAATATTGTAAATGAGGCCCCCTATTGGCAATACTCCAGCTGTGACATTGTTTATTACTTGAAGAGAAAACCGCACAATTCAAGAAAATAGCTCAGTTACCAAAATACATGATTTCTATGGGTGGCTAGCCATATCATTTTTAAGCCACAGGAAGGGACTATTGACACAATGAATTGCCTTACAAAAATCTACGAAATCACAATCGAGTGGCAAGACATCCATCTACAATAAGCAGCTAGCCATCGTCATCAATTCAGTGGAATTGTCAGAGTCACGTAAACAAGCCAGTTAGATTTGGGGAACATGACATTTCTCTCCACCCAAAGCACTGAATCAGCTAAAAGAATTTCCCCCAAAAACGTAATGGCAGATTAGGAGCCTTTTAAAGTCTTGTGTAAATTGCTTTTAGCTGTATGTTGTCGCATACTAACAGTGTGCTTTGGTTCAGGCCATTCCCTACCATTCCTTGACTTTCTGGCAGTCCCATGTGCTTGCTTCTTCTTTGATGACTTCTTTAACATCCTTTTGATATGATGGTGTATATCCTTCGACAGCTGACATCAGGGAGCTAATTTTGTATTTATTTTCCCACACTCGTGTTGCTTCAGTTGCTAGCCCCAGCTTATCTACTGCGTCTCCACATCCACACATACCACCCAGATTGTTTTTCCCCTCCAGATCCCACAGACAGACAGACAGACAGGCAGGCAGGCAGGCAGGCAGGCAGGCAGGCAGGCAGGCAGGCAGGCAGGCAGGTAGGTAGGTAGGTAGGTAGGTAGATAGATAGATAGATAGATAGATAGATAGATAGATAGATAGATAGATAGATAGATAGATAGATAGATAGATAGATAGATAGATAGATAGATAGATAGATAGATAGATAGATAGATAGATAGATAGATAGATAGATAGATAGATATCTTTCAGATGGCCCAGCTTGCTTCCAGGCCGCTCCTCTCAGGATTTTGCACACTTTCTTTAAATTTGCTGTTCCCAATATTGGCATCCACCATTTTAATAAATAGCATTTTAATATGTTTTTTGAAGTTGTTTCCAAATGTTTCTATATACAAAAACGTATAACAATTTGTATTGTTTTTTCATTTACAGATTTTGACGGCTATGGCACATCTTTCAGAAATGAACGGCTCAATGGAGAACTGGTTTGAAGAGCTATATTGCTCAGCAACTTGACTCACTTACTGAGACAACACTATTCACTATCCGTAAGTTTTTATGCATCTGTTCTCTACTGTACAATACCTTTAGAAACCTGCCTACTTGTCCTCTGAGGGTCACAAACATATGTTGCTTAGCTGCGTTCCATACTGGATTTCTAATAAGATGGGCAATGCTCTTTCATTTAAAGCAGTGTCTTTTGGAAACAAAGTACTGACAATTGGAATTACAACAAATGAACTGCTATCCCTTGTCCTTTGCTAGAATGTCAGCTGGAATGATTCTCCACACCTTTATGTCCCATATGCATTCTAATCCACTCTTCGTCAAAATGATTTAAAAACAAAATGTTTTTTATCAATGTTTTTGTGTTTACAACCACATCAAACACATATAGTAGAGAAACATGAACAATTAATTAATAAAGCCCCCATCAAAACTACAAAAATCCGATCAGTAGAACTGGAGTTATACGTCTTAAAATTTTAGGATAAAAATGGCAGCAAAAGGAGCAAAGTGCCAACTGAGGCTATCTGGTCACACCGGACCGGGTGAGAAGTCAGAAGTTCAGGCTGACCGTGATGGAGCTGTGCGCTGCTCTGCACCAGATCAGGTGAAATTTTCAACTAAGCAGGGAGATGTACAGTCTGATGCCAGTCAAGGTTCCGGCACCTTGAGGACAGCACTTGGGGGTCACGACGCACTCCCGCAGAGTCCAGCAGAGGGAACCAGGTTAGGTCCAATTGAGTCTGGTCAGCTGGGAATCTGGAGAGACTTCTGGAACTTGTATCTTGTAGTTCACACAGGTTAACCAAATGACCCCTGGAGTCACTTCTGGGTCTTGGGTTCAAGGCAACCATGTCCAGTCTTCCTTCAGGCTTCAGACAGCAGGGCAGCCCTTCTTATAAGTCTTCATAGGTCCAGAAGTGTTCTGATTTCAGGTTCTGGCAATGCCATTTTTTATCCCCAATGCCAACCTGTGGGTGAGAACACCCCTTTGTCTAACTATAAGACTGGTTCATATCAGTTCTCCCCCTCACCCTGAGTTTGGGTCCAGTCTCTGTAGTGAAATAAAGGACAGGAATGCCAAGTGTGTGTTGCATTTTGCAGTGACAGGGTAGGCATCTCTGAAGTCAGGAAGGAGCTTATACAGCCCGCAGGCTTCCCTTTGTAGCTCAGGAAGGGGCTTGGTACACCCCCAGAACATCCTGCTCAGGAGAGGACCAACCTTTCCCACACCCAAGACCCTTTGTCTACTGTCTGGCAGAAATATACATCACACCATACAACAGCCATTAAAAGTAAGGTGACCCTGGACACTGCCAGAAAGACACATTTAAAATAGGCAGGAAAATGCAAAGTTTCTAAAAGTGGAATTTTCAAAATAGTAATTTTAAATTCACCATTAAACTTCACCATTAAAGAAGATTTTAAATTGCAATTAAAATGAGTGAAAGGAGTATTTATTATGCTGCATAAATACTTTAGAAATTGACTTTAAGTCGAGCCTGTCTGCTTTTGTGCCAAGCTACCAGAGTCTAAGCACAGGTTTATTTAGTGACTTCAGTGGTCTGTCCTAACAAGGACTGTAAGGAGTAGATCCAATCTGTACCATAGCGCACCAACAAGGATACATCATAAACAGACACACCCTAATGATCTCTGTATTAAACTGACAGGGTGTGCAAGAATGTTTAAAATAAAATGGCATAAAACACACATGTGAATAAACATGAGCATGTGATCTACTACACACAGCTCCCTCGAGGTTCCTTCAGTGAGACATCAGGAGTATGTAATAGAAAAAGAGGTGAATAATATTTCGAAGGCTGTAATTAACCCCTTCGCCGCGGCACGAATTCCGCCGCGGCGAAGGGGGGGTTTGGGGTCAGCGCGGCTTCGCCATGTTTGTGACGGAACCACTCCATCATGAGTCACGGGCGAGCTGTGCTCATGACGGAGTGGTTCCGTCACGACTCCGCCCACTTGCATTGTTCGCCCGCACAGGCGGGGAATCAGTGCCGCGTGGGCGGAGCGGCCGCCAACGGCCGCAGCATGACGGAACCACTCCGTCATGAGCACACAGCACCCGTGGCTCATGACGGAGTGGTTCCGTCATGAGCAGGGAAGGGGTTAACACAATGAAAATGTACAAAACATAGGTAAAGGCTAACTCTTGTGGGATACTTCAACACTTTGATCCCAAAGCAGAAAAATTTCCAGGATATATACAAGAAAAGAACAAACTTCACACCGCATGTACGACAAGTAAGGGCTACAGATTGCCTCTTGAACAACCCAAAACCACTTTCTGTGCAGGGTAATACAAAGAGGCATATGCGAGGATAATAAAGAAGCAGCTACCAAGCACTTAGAACAAAAAAACAAAAATGGAATATAAAGTCGGCATGCAGCATAATATGCAAGTGAATGGGGGACTGTTAAGACGATGTGTGTGTGAAATTCACGTAATTTGATGTCACAAAATTATGAAAAATGTCAGCAAAATCACAAGAAATGATGCCTAATTGCGCATGAGGCACATCAATTAAATGCATTTTGAATTAGGAAAAAGTGCAAAAACACAAAAGCACCCCGATCAACAGATGCTTGTGTTCTGTTGTTCCCGTGCATTCACATTCCATTTTTACCACTAACGGTACATAACTATGCAAAGTAGCATAATTTCATGAATTTTGCCTAACGAAGGTGACACAAAATTCCTAAAGATTTCCACATTACATATGCGTAATTTAAATTTCACCCTCTCAAAACTCCTGTTTGGTAGTTCCACTGTGGAATCAGTTCAACAGTTGCACAGCTAGAGAAAATCCCCATCCCCATGCAGTAGGCTGACTTTAACATCAACATTCATTGCTATCAGACCCGATCTCTGGCACAATACAACCAACTCATTTCTTCACCTTCCAAATGATAGCTAGGTTCACGACCAGCCACAATACTACTTGATACCTTGCTGACCTTTGTACACCGACTGCAATGGGTGGCATTGCATAATATATTTGATTTACTTCTCATTGCCCCGTCCTAGGATTCTGTTAGATGTCCATAGATTGCGACCCTTCTAGATCACACTCCTGCCTCCTAGTGTGTCCCTGTACTGGCCCTCAATGAAAGGTTGGTACTAAAGAAACATTTAATTGTAAAATCCTCTAAGAGGGACCTCTACCCTGTCAGATAGTTAGACTTATTGCAGCTGGTCACAACTACTTTCCATACTAAACAGCTAGGTCTTTCAACTCCAAGCTACAAACACAACCATGCTGCCTGTAAAGGAAATACAGACTTCCATCATCCCAAACTTGCGCACCCTACATAACTCTGGCCTTGCTGACCTCTTCTACATCCCCTAACTTTAAAGGAACTTTATTGAAAATGAGCTTGGATCGTGGATTGGTCAACAACCCAGTGTTCTGACTGGCTGTCCACAAGATCATTCTTAAAAACATCTTCAAAACTGCAGACGGGTAGCAGAGACCTACCTGAATTGAATTTTAAGTAAAGCGGTACTAAACTCATCTATAATTACATGTTTGATTGACTAATCTTGCATGTGTAGGATTAGCATGTCAGCGGTAAAAGCGGGCAGAACACAGTTAGATCCTGGTTACAAGCATTATGTAGGCATGCAGTTGCCTTTAGTGCTATAAGGACATAGCAATAGCCCAGGGTGTTTGTAAAACTCTAATTAAGTTCCACCGTGATTTTGTTGAACATACTTCCAGCCGCATCCATACCTTCATTGACAAATCAATGCTATTTGGCACAATCATATTCTATAATTTACATGCAGGGTAACAGGGTTCAGTAATTGAAACAGGATAATTATTTACCTAATTTTACATGCACTACATAATATCATTTATATAGAGTTCTTAGGTCTCAAATATTCCCACGTATCATGACTTGGATGAGGATCTCCTAAAATTATGGGAAGGGGAACTTACAGCTAACTCAAATAAACTAATGGAGATTCCTGTAGAAAATGCTGAACAAAAAGTGGCGAAATTACAGACGGAAATTATTGTCTTGGAAAAGGAGATTAAGGATTTGAACCTAAGAGAGGTGACATAGAAGAATTATGTCATCCTGAGGGATGTACTACAGAAACATCAGGATGACATAAAACAGAGAAAGGCAAGGAAACTCAGAAGAGACGAGATTGACTATAAAGAAGGGAGGATCTTTACCTTTGCCAGGAAATATGATCAATTGCTACAAGCTGATAAAGAGTCAAATAGACATGGTAGGCAGGGTACCATCTCTGTCTCATTGAGTTCCACTTCGCTGAGTGTGCCGCCAACAAGTGACAGCGTATGATACAGGTGCATCAGCCGGTAATAGGACAGAGAGCTCTTTTTTAAGGGAGGTCCAGGGGATAAAGAGGGGCAACTGGGACCAACCCACACATGGGGGCTTTACAAAAAAAACTGGAGAGGCAAGAGAGCAGGAAGTAGAAGAAGACAGAATGAAGTTGTGATTAGGGACAAAAGAAACTAATATGCACTGAGAACATGGGAGTGGAGGTGATTAATCTCTCTAATGAAACACTCACCCCTGACCTGAATATATTACTGGAGAACGGTTTGGGATTTTGTCAGAGTGAGTAGGGTGATATGTGCAAATTGAAAGTGGATCTGTTAAAATTTGTGAGGGGGTTAAAACTGAAAAAAAGCTTTAGTAATAATCCTGTGCACATTAAAACGAAAGTGAATATTCCATACACTATAGTGTCTGATGTATTAAGTATACAGGATGTACGTGATACCCAGTTATTCTTGTCCATCACAGATCTAGAACAGGCACCAAGCAACATGGTTATCTTATTGGAGGACTTAAACATCGACTCAGATTGCACAATAGCCAGCAGTTTAGAGAGCAAATCGAAATGGACTCTGGTCCTACCGGGTGGTAACACGAGAGATACCTTTCATAAACTGGTCTTAGGGGATCTGGAGAAATACAGAAAGAAATATCTCACCCACAAACTCAGATTCAAAGATAATTTGAACCAGGGGGAACGTGCAGCACTAAGACAACTGGTATCAGATGACCAAATCATGATCAGGGAAGCAGACAAGGTAAGAAACCTTGTCATTATGGATAAAAAGGACTATGATTTAGAGGCAGTGACACAACTGAATGACACTACCTGTTATGAGAAATTACAATCTAATCCCATGGGGTCACTCACCAATGCAATCAATAACTGTCTTAGGGAGTGGCATGAGTTGGGCCTTCTTGATGATGACAAATACATGTAGTTTAAGGTTTTTAGACCTATATTGCTGTGCCTCTACACACTGCTCAAGGTACACAAGCACCTTCCTTTCCCTCCAGGGAGACCCATAGTGTCCAGCATGGGGGGGCCCGACAGAGAGACTTGCCAAATACATAGACCTCTTCCTCCAACCACTGGTACACAACCTCCCCTCCTTCATCAGGGACACAAAACACATCTTAAGTCTCCTGGCTGATCTTCCATGGGAAGAGGGGATGATGCTGGCTACAATAGATGTAATTTCTGTATACACTAGCATCAAAACGCACTTGGGTCTGAGAGCAATGGAACGATACCTGAATAAGTGATCTGCCAGTCAGAGGCAGCACACGGATATGCTGATGACTATGGTTGAGCTGAAACTTAAGAACAACGTTTTCCTTTTTGAGGGCACATGATACAGACAAACTCAAAGGGTGGTACTGGGGTCCAAATTTCCCCCATCTTTTGCTAACCTGTTTATGGGCAGACTAGAAGAAGAATGGATTTGAGGCCTGAAAGGTGGCGATTGGAGTGATTCAATAATATACTGTGGGCACTACATAGATGATTGCCTATTTTCTGAATACGAACACCATGGACATTAAATTCACATACCAGTATAGTCATAATCACATCACTTTCTTGGATGTGGAACTGTAAGTGCTAGACAACAAACTACAGAGTAGACTACACCGTAAATCCACCCCATGTAATTCCATATTACATGCCATGAGTGCGCATCCCACTCATCAGATTCAGGCTACTCCATTTGGGGAATTTATAAGAGCACAGCGAAACTGCAGTGTGGATGTTGATTTCAACTCCTGTATTGAGAGTATGAAGACACGCTTTATGGCGAGGGGCTCTGATAGACAAACCATTGGTAAAGCTGCACATAGAATCTGAGAATACAGAGACAAGACATCCTGAACGAGAAAACATTAACCGAAGAACGGGAACAAACCATCAGATTTGTTACGGACTATAATGGTCTGACCACAACCCTAGTGAAGATTCTACACAAACATTGGGGCATACTTAGGGCAGACAAAGCACTAGAGGTATGCATAAGAGACAAACTAGGAGTAACATTCAGGAGAGGCAGGACACTGAAATCTATATTAAGTCCAAGCTTCCCACATAACAGGAACAAGACCAACTGGCTTACACAACACATATTGGGATTCCATAAATGTGGTTCGTGTCGGTTCTGCAGATGGGCATTAGACAAGAAGAAGGAATTCAGGGGACTTGACAAGAAGACCTACACCATCAGACACCCAATCAATTGCAATTCCAAATTTGTCGCCTACATCATCGAATGCAGATGCAAACGCATATATGTAGGGAGTACGATCAGAGCCCTGAAAGAAAGGATCGGGGAACACCTAAGATCCCTGAAACAACATGACGTCAGATATCCCTTGGCAATACACACCATGGAATATCAGTCACAAGGTCAACATAAACAGTTTGCCTTTTACGGGATTGACATACAAGAGCAAAACTCAAGGGGTGGCAACCGGGAAGTTAAATTGAGACGCATGGAGGCACTATGGATTATGCGTCTAAAGTCTTCTGAACAGGGTCTCAACACGGACCATGAGCTACAATACTTCCTAGGAGACTAGGACTGGACGTACTAAAGGAACCTAGGAATGATGCATGGGGTATGGACAGGGAATATGGAAGAGTATCTAGGATTTGAACGCCCAATATACTGGAAATACTATGACATATTGTTGCAACTCAATGTACTCCTCATAAATCGTTCTATTATGTATCAGAGTCGCCATCCATACCGTAGATACCTAGGAATGAAGTTTGGGAGAGATACAGGAAGCACTGTGTATTGCAAGTGAATCTGACAACTACTATGTGTTGAATTGCAATGACTTCGTTTGAATCCACTTGGATATAATATGCTCTGACTTATGGCTTCCACCCATTGCTCTCAGCGTTACGGCAATCTAATATGTATTAGAATTGATGTTTTGTATGGAACTGTCTTGATTAGCACTTCTCTATAAGGACAATGTGGGCTCTCAACATTAAGGAACTTATAAGGCTTTTGAATTACTATGTAGCATGTTAACTGCATTTGGTTGCTCCGATTTGCGCAAACATAGTAGCCCAACTTGAGGGCCTCCTGTTGTAACATGTTGAAATATGTATGCTGGATTGATTGTTTTTACATGCTCATTATGGTGGTCAATAGGGGTGACATTTTAATTCATACATGGGGAGCACATTACAAGGGTCACATTCAGTTTCATGGTGACATACAGGTCTAATTTGGCATGGGTTTCGCTATACAGCCATAATCACCATGGCATTGGAATTTGAGATTTATGTAGTGCGGAAAACAAGTGGACGATTTATTGGGAAACATAGAAGAAACAGGGTTCTCGGTCCGTGTTAACATGAAGCATGCGAATATGCTGGTTAGCATTCTAGTCGATTGAGGGACGAGTGAGACAAATACGAGTGCCCGGAACGTCACTTCCGCTTCCGAGACACACTCGAAGATACGACCACGGAAACATTTGTACGCCGGAGTGCACTCGCTCTAGGTAGGCTCTATCAGACATGTTAAACGGAGAGGAAGATAACAAGGGGCACGCATCATTTACCGCGGTCACTGAAATTGTGGTTGTATTGGATTGTTGTCTTACAGGAATGGACAGGGGTTTTTGGCATTTCATCTCCCTACTAAACCGGACCGAACTAGGTCTTATTACAAGCCTGATACTAGGTAAGGTAATAACAGTTGCAGGAGATTCATTGTAGTATATTGAGGAAGGGTAGGGCTAAACAAATACATGGTTTTTGGACCTTATTGAACAGGGCTTAACTACTCTGGAGCTACATGCTCATTTTTAAGTGGACAGCACAATGTTGACCAGCCGGTCGGAAGTAGAACCAGCAGAGAGGTAAGGGACTTATGATTTGTCATATGATTTCATAACGGAAAAGAGGAATATTTGAACCATTTGATGTGATCTAAGTACACATCGTAAGTTGTTTGATTAATTTAAGGGTAATGGTTGACTCTCCCTGTTAGGTGAGAGGAACTGAGAGATTGGCAAGCTGAACAAGTAGGGACATAGGACTGTTTATGGATCTAGGGGAACTTCTCTCCTTGGCATGTGGTTCAGGATGAGCTAGAATAGAGACATGATTTAAAACTGTACACTCACTGAGATTATTGGAGCGTTGGGCACGACACATTGGAGTTACGCTTAGGCACCACACAAGGAAGTATCACTTCAGATAGATATCCCTAGCACCACACAACCGAGTGATTGCAGGACTTGATCTGACACTCTTTCACACTATTATCTGCCACTTGGGTTTCCACAATGGGGGCGGTGTGCTGCCTCTACCTTTCTACACCATCCTTATGGTTCACTACACAATGGTGAAATGTTTCTTCACCATGTTTGCAATTCTTTTTGTATACTATTGACTTTGAAACCGTTATAATCATGTTCCTTTAGCCCTTAAGAAGTCACAGGGTATTCCCCTATCGACGAAACATGTGTTGGCTGGGCGAAAAGAATTAAAGACAAAGATCTGGAAATAATGCATTGTTCTCTAATTTGTATAACCTTTGAAATTCTATGTCACTCTTGATGCATGCGTGAGCCAAGGATTCTTGTAGGATTTAAGTAATGACCTTAGGGTCGAAGTTTGGAGGGTTTAGGGTGAATCCCCTCCCCTTGAGCACTGCAACTGATTATAACAATTTGTCACCAAACTAATACGGTAATATAGGAGTGACAGGGATTTCCTAGTTCCAATTCACCCCATCAGGACATTATCATTTATATAGTTGTTTTAGCCACATTGCAAAGTAGGGTTAGCGGTAGTTTTTGCACTGGAACTCCCACCTTCCATCTCATTTTTGTTAAATCCTGCTAACAGAAGTGGTGATCTTAAAAATTCATGTTTATGTCGGAAAAGTGCCGCTAACTGCAGTTAGCAGCAACTTGTAAATACGGTGATAAAAAAAAAGCAGCCGTAACGTCAAAAAATTGATGCTACAGCTGTGTTAAGTTCTTGTACATATGCCCCCAAGTTCTGAAAACAGGACAGTTGGTGTAAGGCAATCACTGCACACTTATCTGGATGTGAAATTTGGGTGGGAACAAGAACAGATGGCATCACAAAGGACAACAGTAAGGGCCTGCATTTTGATACTAAAATGCCGCAATGAAGTCAAAGTGACAGAAGCCTTTCATCCAGAGAGTTCTCTCAGACATTTACCTCTGTCAACAGTGGGTGAAGAAGTTGTTCCCTGATAGGTCATTGGGAGTGCCTTCTCATTTCTAAATGACTGATTCGCCAAGCAAATTTGGGGCTTCTTAGAGGGGAACCTGACTTCTGCCATCCTAAATAAAGCTTTTTCGGGAAGGTTGACAGTCAAGCAAGACAGGAAGTGCTGAAAAAGAGAGATTCATTTGGTGGGAAATTTGGGTCGAGGGAATTCTCCAAAGTGGCACAGTGCCAGTAGCGGCTCGTGGAGGGAGTGCCGCGGGCGGTGGGGCGGGGGAGGAGCAGGGTGGGGGCTAGTAAACTCTGACTCATGGCCGACCGGAGTAATGTTAGTAAATAAATAAATAAATTGAATTTCATTGCGCACGCTGAAACGCCAAATGAACCGGAGTTTACTACCCCCCGCCCGCCTCTCCCCGCGGCACTACCTTCACGAGCCGCTACTGCACAGTGCCACAAGATAATCAGAACATTCATGGACCTGGAAGAAAACCTCAGAAGAAGGAAGAATCCTGCCTGTGAAGAAGCCTGATGTGACTCCTGCTTTCATGTGAATTCAGGAAATAGAACTATTGTTCAGATGTCTGTCAGTGGGCCTCTATAACTGCCCCAGGGACACAAAGGGCTGAAGGTCTCCCTCTTGTGTGGAAAGTCATATGCTGATTTGGGAGTGAACTGCACTGAACCCTAGGAGAGCCATGGATGGAGATAGCCTTTCATCCCAGCAGACATTCCTAAGCACTTGAAAGTGGCAGGAAAGTACAGAATTGATTTTCGCAACCAAGTTTTTGCACTTAATCAATTTTCTGACCTCTGGAGGACTGGGACAAGGCCCTAAAAACTCACAGAGAAAGACTCTACTGCTGTGGTCCACTAGTAACCTTTTCCATCAGAGATGGAGGCTACCACAGGATTGTTGAAAGACATATCTGACCCATATGGAGCCCTCTTTGACTACAGCCTTTTGTCTTGCCCCACTGGAGAAATCTGAGAACCAGGGGATACTAAGGGCCTGATTAAGAGTTTGGGTGTCGGTTAATCGATCACAAATGTGAAAGGTGTCCTGTCTGCTTTCTTATAAGTGCATTATTTGCTATGACAAAGTGGAAGGGACATTTGTCATGTTTGCAATGGAGTACCCATCTGTCAAACTCTATATCAGATCCTACGTCCTGCAGGACTTGGGACTGGGGCAAGGTGACAACTACATCAAAGTAGTGAAGCACCATCAGTGGCTATGAAATCCAATGATTTTCCACTTGGAGTTTTTGGCACACAAACTGAATGCCTCAGCAGGAGCTTGAAAATAACATATTTGACTTTCAGAGACCCTCACTGGCTTCATCTTCCTGCATTTTTCCTCTAGAGAAATTGGGAACCAAAAACAGTACCAAAGCCCCATGGTAAAACATTTGACCATAGAGTCCTGCAGTGCTTGCTTGACCCATCTGCTCCATCACAGTCCTCATGGATCCTAGTTCATCACAAACAATGACTTTAATTCCTGCTCTGCTATTTTCTGGTCTTTTGTGCCTTAAACCGCAAAATAATCAGATCTGCTTTTCTCTTTATCTATTTTTAACCACTTTTGTTTCACTTTGTATGTTTATATTTCTCCTGAGATTTGTATATAAAATTGGTTGGGAATGTTGTTGTATTGTGTTATTTACTCTATTGGTGCTGAATATATCACACATTTCACCTGCTACTTTAGTTGTTTCTGCCAGGGGCTGAACAGAGCTTCTCAGGCAACTGTGTGCAAAATAACAAGATTGTGCTTTATTAAGTTGGTATGGTTCATCCTCTATAAAATGAATGATCTATTTTCTGACAAGTATGTTTGCTCTTCACAAATTTATAAGCATACTGGTGATTCAGATACTTCATACCCAGCTGAATCAAAGTAGTTTGATCAATGCCTAGACAGTTATCTAGATGGGAATACTCATATTTTTTATTCATAACAGTATAAACATCTCAATATCGTTGAGCAAGGGCCTTTGTTGTTTCATGTATTTTTAATGGACATGTTAATTTTGTGAGCTCCCCACTAATATTTGTTGGTTTATATTAGTGAAAATATTTATGTTATCCTAAAGCAATACCCATAATCTTTAATTGATTCTTATTTGCTGTTGTTATTTGCAGCTGTGAAAATTAATCCCAAAGCTGATCCATAGTCAGTTGGCTAAAAGTACGCTTTTGGCAAAACACATTTAAATTAATTTAAAGAGATTTGTTTTGCCTGTAGCTAGCTCATTCTGTTCACTTTGATATCTGTATTTTCTAAATGTGGTACATTCTAACTATAAAAAAACAAGGCACTCTCAAATCGAAAGGGAATCTTTTCAGTGATCATTTAGATACTTGCATTTAGAGGAACTTGTGGCTCCCTTATGATAAGTTATGCATGGGAAATCTGCAATATACATACATTTCCATTTAGCCAGACCAAATAACAATGGTGCCAGGACATCATTTTCAATGTTGTCCTTGATTAATACCTGTTCTCAAAATATAGAGAATAAGGTGCACAAAGTACATCTTTGTGTTCTGGGCACATGATACTAACCTTGTCACAGTGATTTTGGTGGGCAGTTATCTCCAGGTCAGAACTGGTGCTCCTGTTCACAAGGCATCCAAGCAAAGGGTGAACAACTGGGCCATATCTCCACTACAACATAGCCAGATCAGTGGCTAAAGTAAAGAAATTTCTAAGAAGGACCTATTCTCCCATTACCTCATTGTAAATTTATAAATTTGGAGGGCTATTTACTAAGATTCTGTGTGGGTGATCACATGGTGCTATGCGACACAAAGCATTGCATCGAAAAACTTGCTATTATAAAAGCCTGCAGGTGTAGTGTAAAATTGTGCAGCTTCACACACAGCCCCCACACCAAGGTGTGATGTCTGTCACAGAAGCATGATTTGTGGATAATTCAGGTTCTGGCAGAGTGGCAGCCATTCCACTGTTGTATAATATCACTCAGATAGATCAGCTCCTTTGGTTGGAGGGGGAGTGGAGGACAATAGTAAACACTCATTCACTGTGAGTACCTCCCGCCAAAGCCTTCACTCCAGCTGATATGTTCTTGATTATTACCATCTTGTTCAATACCTGTTCGGTTAAATGTCTGCTTTTCTGCTGCCCCCCCTCTTCTGTATCTTTGTCAAGCCATTCTCTGATCTGGTCACTCTCTACCTTTTTGGAGTAGCAGAGTCCAGATGATTTAAAAATATGTATCGAGGATGTTAACTGTTTGGTAGCCGTATACCTTCTTCATATCCATGTCTCCTAGGACCTCCTCCAAAGAGTTCAGGGTCCCACTCCCAGCACTAGATTCTTGCTAGAGCTTTTCTTTACCAGGCATTGTGGTTGCCTAGGCCCTCCCTTGGGCAGATCACTTATCTGTACCCTCCTTGCTTCAACTCCATTGTATTATTAGTAGACTCCCAAAACCACCCTTCTCAATAGGAAGAACGTTGGCAAAATCACCAGTAACTCCCATGATACACACTTCAGATCCAGCCTTCACAATACTTCAGACAAGTTTAATCACTAGCTCTCACCTTTGCTGGATACTGTAACACCTACCAAAACATTTGCCCTCTGCTACACGCTGATTTCTGGCAGCTGCTAAATGGACTTGCAAAATGGTGGACAGCTTTGGAGTTAGCATTCTATTATACTAAAAGTAAAAACCCATGGCACTAAAAAAGTTTCTTGCAGCTCTAAGAACATACATTATCTATACAGTATAATTAGCACCACCAATTCCACTAAGGAGGTATGAACATTGTGAAGTGTCTTTCAACTTTTTTTCCCACTCTACTTCTATTGTTTGCTCTCAACCCAGTGAACTAATCTTTCACACTGTTTCCAGCGCAAAATAGATAAAATAATTGTCCTGAGTTACCAGTCCATCGCTGGCGACTGCTGCAAGTATGACTTATTCAGAGCTATTTCCTTCAGATTTTTACTCACTTCCTTTGTACCTGAGTGCATATGATCTTGGATAGTGAAACTATCCTTCAATAGCTCATATTCCCTTCTGAACCATGCAATATGAGATTAGTTAAAGCACAGAGAATAGCAGATGCCCATTTGGACAGTTGTAAAATATCCCTACCTGAGGGCAAGGTCCTATCAAACTAGGAGGAAACTGTGGTGGTCCTTCTTCTCGAAAAACCTCCTACTGACACTGCAGTGCTTTACAACATCTGCCGTATTTCCCTTTTGCCATTTTCTTCTACAGTGACCAGCACCATGGAAATAGCCAGCTGAATCTCTATGTGTGTCTTTAATGTGGTACAACCGGGCTTCAGGTGTGGTTATGTTACTAAAGTCAACTTGTTTTGCCTCTTGATGATACGCCATTATTCACTAGATGAGAGAGGGTCTGATTCCCTTCTCTAACTGGATCCATGTGTTGCTTGCTATACTATTCCTCACTCCTTCTTAATTGATCACCTCTCTGAGAATGGAGTGAGGGAACACGCACTTTATTGGATTTGTTCAGTCCTGAATGATTGCTCTCCGACAACGTCTATCTGCCCTTTCAAATCCTCATTCTAAAAGCCTGAGTGCCCCAGGGTTCTGTGTTGAGCAACATCCCCTTCAGAGCAAAGCAACACTTTTCCAATACTTGAGTCTCAATTTCATCTAATATGTGGATGATGCACAATTTATCTGCATGTGTGAAGAGGTCCCATCTACTTAATGAAATAAATTGAACCATTTAAGTACAAATTTTACACTATAATTCTTTGACACTCAACTCAAACAAGAAAAATCTCATTAACATTGGCAGTGTGGCTACTGCCTGAACCAATGAGTGGTATCCTGACGACTACAGCCCCCTACCACCAGAGTGCTCGTGTATCTTTGGGATCATTTTTGACTCCGACTTCTCTTTCAAAAACCACATCAATAAAAGAAGCTTCCACTGGCAGCTTCTTTTTGAGGGTCCTAACGGAAGTCCATCCTCTTCTTCTGCCCTCTTTTCTTGAACCCACAGTCAAAGGTGCTATTTCCTCCTACTGTAACTGGTAGTACCAGAGCCCCTCAAAATATATTTTCTCTCAACTACAGATGATACAAAATTATGCATTCTCCGTAGTCATCAGTTTGAACATGTGCACGTTTCTTTCCATATGATGCCTCTGCCTTTGGTCTTCACACAATTTAGAACATTGTTCCTTTTTTCATCTGGCTTTGATTCTACACGTACCAATCCTCTGGCACTCTGTACTCTCCCTTCTCACACCTACTCACTATTCCTTGAGTGTGAAATACCAATAAGGATGGCTAAGCTTACTCAGTTCTGATGGACAAAGCTTTAAGTCCCTTTATTCCCTCTTTGAGAATTATGGAAACCCCAGTCAGGTTCTATAAACTTCTTAAAACATTGGTCCGCTTCCCTGAAAAAATCTTGTCCTAGCATCTTGTCTTCTGTTTGAGGCCATTTCTGAATGGCCCTGATGGGATAACTTAAAAGTACAGCATAAACCCCAATGCCTTTATAAAAATGTGGAATCTTAATAAATGTATTTACCTTGGCCGTAAATTTCATATAGTTGGACTCCTCATAGCCACTTTTTCCCTCACTGGAATGAATTTGTTTATTTTGTTTTGACCCTTATTGATGATATCTCTGAGAATCATCACGTCCCACAAATGAGATCCCTAATGTGAATCCATTGTTAGAGTGAGTGCCATGGACACTGATGCATGCAAGGGAAATGGGCAGCCGCGGCTGCTGCAGGTAAGAGTGGTGGGGCGCGGGCCAGGTGAGGGGGGATTTCGAGAGACGACCACGAGGGAAATTAAATAAATAATTTATTTTCCCTCGTGGTCGTCTCTCGAAATCCCCCCTCACCTGGCCTTCCGCCCCACCGCTCTTACCTGCAGCTGCTGCGGCTGGGAATGGGTCTCCCTCACCTCGGGTGGATACTAGAAGACTGCCTTAATTGTGCTTCAATGAGCCCTTTACACCCTTGGGCCCTACTGCCACTGCACCTGCTGCACCATTGATAGCTATGCCACTGATGTGAATGGCAGACAGCCAGCGCCTGAAAGGCTGGCGCAGCTCAACTATAATTTCCCAGTCACCTCATGTGCTTCATTTATCAATGTTTTCACTGACTGCAGTTTCCTCTTCATAACTTAAAATTGTCTCATACAAGCGTCCATTAATGGAATTCCAGGAGGTTATTTTTTTCTACATTGTATTAAAATATTGAGTAAGTACAAAGACGTTCCAACACCTGTTTCAATCAAGCATCATATAAATGTTCACTTTCATTAATTTTCTATTTTATTTTTGGAGTATGTTACTAACACTGCTGCTGCAAGATGGATTGTGCAAGCACCCTGTCACGTTCTTTATGACTGCCATCTCCCTTTTTGCTAGAAAGAGTAATGGCCTGATGGCCAGATCGATGTGTCATTATACCAGCTTAGCTACTCTTTCCTTGAACTCCCTTGAAGTTTTCTTTCAATTTAGCTCATAGCCACAGAAGGTTGTGAAATTTCAGTCGAAAGGTCCTTGCGGCATAAAAGTTCACATATTCTCAAATAACGCACAGAAACCAGATGGCATGATTACTCAGTACACACAGAGAAAGCTTCATTTATTTAATAAAAACAATGCCCTTTGCACTGATTATTGAAAGTAGCACTTACATACTGCTTCCAGATTAACAGATGTTGTTTAAAAATAGTTCTGTGGCACACAGCCCACTGCTTTTTTCCAGATTTGCTTCAGTTTATGCACAGGTAATTAGCTATGTTGAGGTACATAAATGGGAGTTGCTTCACATCTCTCTGTGAATAATAGATGCCCTGCAATTTGCTCTTGCCACTGGCCCGCCCTGGACATTAAGGGGCATATTTATCAAAAAATCATGCAGTGCAGCAAGTCACCTTGCTGTACTGTTTGATAGGGAAACGGCAGGAATGCACCTTATCTAACATCATGTGGCACATTCCTGTCTTTTCCCTGCGCTGGCACACATGGCCATATGCAAATCAGTCTGACCCTGTGCCTCATGGGAACAGTCCAGCCCGAACTGCCAAGCCATGTCTTCCCTGGACTGGAAACAAGCTTCCTAGGACCGGTTTCTGGCATTTCTGCCGTCTTCAGCCAGGCTTGCTTGAATCCAGTGGCAAAGTGAGCAAGGGACTCACGTCTGAGCATACCCTGCCAACTTATGGCGAACAAAGCAAAACCAAAGGAAATGATGGGCGGAGTGTTGAACATTGCAAGCACTCACCCCCAGTCAACTGATCTGGGCTTAATCCATCACCGTTCTTTGGCCCACTCTACCACCCCAGTTTAGACATGGCCATATGCAAATCAGTCTGACCCTGTGCCTCATGGGAACAGTCCAGCCCGAACTGCCAAGCCATGTCTTCCCTTGACCGGAAACAAGCTTCCTAGGACCGGTTTCTGGCATTTCAGCCGTCTTCAGCCAGGCTTGCTTGAATCCAGTGGCAAAGTGAGCAAGGGACTCACGTCTGAGCATACCTTGCCAACTTATGGCGAACAAAGCAAAACCAAAGGAAATGAAGCACTCACCCCCAGTCAACTGATCTGGGTTTAATCCATCACCGTTCTTTAGCCCACTCTGCCACCCCAGTTCAGACATGGCCATATGCAAATCAGTCTGACCCTGTGCCTCATGGGAACAGTCCAGCCGGAACTGCCAAGCCATGTCTTCCCTGGACCGGAAACAAGCTTCCTAGGACCGGTTTCTGGCATTTCAGCCGTCTTCAGCCAGGCTTGCTTGAATCCAGTGGCAAAGTGAGCAAGGGACTCACGTCTGAGCATACCCTGCCAACTTATGGCGAACAAAGCAAAACCAAAGGAAATGATGGGCGGAGTGTTGAACATTGCAAGCACTCACACCCAGTCAACAGATCTGGGTTTGATCCATCACCGTTCTTTAGCCCACTCTGCCACCCCAGTTCAGACATGGCCATATGCAAATCAGTCTGACCCTGTGCCTCATGGGAACAGTCCAGCCCGAACTGCCAAGCCATGTCTTCCCTGGACCGGAAACAAGTTTCCTAGGACCGGTTTCTGGCATTTCAGCCGTCTTCAGCCAGGCTTGCTGGAATCCAGTGGCAAAGTGATCAAGGGACTCACGTCTGAGCATACCCTGCCAACTTATGGCAAACAAAGCAAAACCAAAGGAAATGATGGACGGAGTGTTGAACATTGCAAGCACTCACCCCCAGTCAACTGATCTGGGTTTAATCCATCACCGTTCTTTAGCTCACTCTGCCACCCCAGTTCAGACATGGCCATATGCAAATCAGTCTGACCCTGTGCCTCATGGGAACAGTCCAGCCCGAACTGCCAAGCCATGTCTTCCCTGGACCGGAAACAAGCTTCCTAGGACCGGTTTCAGGCATTTCAGCCGTCTTCAGCCAGGCTTGCTTGAATCCAGTGGCAAAGTGAGCAAGGGACTCACGTCTGAGCATACCTTGCCAACTTATGGCGAACAAAGCAAAACCAAAGGAAATGAAGCACTCACCCCCAGTCAACTGATCTGGGTTTAATCCATCACCGTTCTTTAGCCCACTCTGCCACCCCAGTTCAGACATGGCCATTTGCAAATCAGTCTGACCCTATGCCTCATGGGAACAGTCCAGCCCGAACTGCCAAGCCATGTCTTCCCTGGACCGGAAAGAAGCTTCCTAGGACCAGTTTCTGGCATTTCAGCCGTCTTCAGCCAGGCTTGCTTGAATCCAGTGGCAAAGTGAGCAAGGGACTCACGTATGAGCATACCCTGCCAACTTATGGCGAACAAAGCAACACCAAAGGAAATGAAGCACTCACCCCCAGTCAACTGATCTGGGTTTAATCCATCACCGTTCTTTAGCCCACTCTGCCACCCCAGTTCAGACATGGCCATATGCATATTCGCAATAATTTTGCAAGAAAAAAATAACTACAGGGTTGTATTTTCAAAGAGATATATAGGTGTTCAAGCTATGAAAATGCAGTATACATTTTGTAAAGTAGGTGTGATACCCATGAAATGTAGTTTATTTATATTTAATTTACAGACTGGGAGGGAAGGAAGTGCTAGGTGTGTATAGTTTGTGTCTATGGCAACTGTCGTAATTTTACATAGAGTTGTGATTATTGTCAGTGATTCTACATGCTATCCGTGTTTATACGTAGTAGCCTGATTTTAGAGGGGCACTCTGCCAATGGAGATAGTGGGCTTGCCATGGTTATGTATGTAATGTATTTAGGCTATATGAATATAATTTCAGCTTATACATGCCAGTGGGAGTCAACTGGTAGTGTAACATGTTGCACTGTCCTTGCATCTGTACTGTATATGGAGCACAAGGGGCATCATACCAGTGATAACTGCGGCACGTTGCGTGGGCCAGTAGCGTTGCACCCTGGCCATGGAGTTATTTGGTCAGGCTGTGCCAGGGGATATTATCGTTCAGTCCATGTGACTGGGTTGATAGATGGTAGATCCAGCGTTGTTCTTTGTTGAGTAGAAACGTATCGTTGTTAGTGTTGTTGCATTCAAAGCGTTCTACTACCATCCACGACATGTCGTTGGGAGTGTGTCCTAGTTGTAGGTAATGGTCTGTCAGCTTACTGATGTTCTTTTTGCACCGAATAGTGCTGCGATGTTCCACAATTCTGGTTCTCACTTTGTGTGTCGTCATGCCAATGTAGCAAAGTCCACAAGGACATTCAATCAGGTAACCTACATTGGCTGAGTTGCAATTTTTTTGTGCTTCAATTGTCTCCTATTAAACAACCCTTGTGGGTAGTGGGACCCCAGGACAGTTTTTATTCACACTCACACAACATCACTGCACACTCAATTACCAAAATACCCTCTCTGCTGTAAACAGGCGTTGTAGCACACCCGTGGTACGCTCAGTGCCACCGGGTGGGGCCCGATGAGGAAGCATGCCACCAACTAGGTTGGTGGGTGAGGGCTTTCATAAGAGATAGTATTTCTTCTTTACAAAAACACACTCTTTGAAGCTTCTTCCACACTGGCTTGTTCCTTTTGATTATATAAACACCCACGCACCACCCATGGAACTCTGGGGCACAGTAACGCAACGCCGCGATTTGCGCTGCTTTGCATTACTCTAGATTTATCAAGCCACACAAGGCCATGCAGGGTGACACTGCATGGCTTGAAAAATCTTACTTAGTATTTGCATCACCCTTACGTCCCATTGTGTGGTGCAAGGGTAACTCAAGTACTTGATAAATATGCCCCTCAATTTGTTCTATGCTGTGTGGGCATTCCAATTTACACACGTGCATATCATTTCACACACACTCAAATTCTTTTTGTGAATTCTTTCACCCAAAATGTACTTTTTACTTGAGATGTGCTAATGCAGAACTGTTAAAGGGGCTTGTGAGTTGGGGTTGGAGTGCCTGTTCCAGAAGAGTTGTGAGACCTATTGTGTCCCTTCAATCTACAGGATTGTGTTCCATTATTCAGACGTCATTCCAAAGTAACAGCTCTTACTTACATGACCTTTTCCCGGAATGCTGAAGCAGACATGCATGGGCAGATTTTATAAGTTTGGCGCAATACAATTCACCAACCCATGTTGCTGCACTGCATAGCGTCAAAGAGGGCGAGAAAAACATGCTACTATACGGCACTGCATTTCTCTCCCCCAGCACTAGCTCACTTTAGGTAGCCATGCACTAATGCACACACACACTTGTACAATAGAGCTTAGGTGTATGTGTTGTATAAATGATAGGTTTCGTAGTGGAAGTAGACCTTCTCAGTACACAAATTATACTTTGATACTTCCCCCCGCTTTGTATGTGTGCTGTACAGTTAGGCTTGAAAAATGTGGAGATGTTTAAAAGTTGCTCCACTGTTATGTCTGCACCAATGAGGTGTAATTATTTTACACAAGTCCCTCTCTCTCTAGGCAGTGATTTACTTTAAACCCATGTGTGGTTGCATGGGAAGACCCATCTGCCACACATGGAACGCCTGATTAACACAAAGTAATGCAAAGAAGTGCCTAACGCTGCTTTTGATTACTTTAAGCAACTTTCCAACACAAGGCATGTTTTGTGTTGGAAAGTAAATTCCTTCCACCATACAGTGTACGTAAATCTGAGCAGAACTGCTAAATCTGTGAGAAGTCTATTTGTTGCTCACACCATTGCATAATTATAGGTTCAGTGGCCTCCAGAGGTGAGCCATATATGGAGTGCTGGTGTAATTCTGGTTGATACTATCAACTACCCCTTCAAAATATCCTTGAATAAAATCTGCCTCAGCCGAGTGGCACTGTTTCAAAGCCTTTCAGTCCCTTGAATAGCAGTTGGATACTAACATCCAACCTGGAGATGTTCCCGAGCCACTGTAGATGAAATCAAATACTGTCTACTGTATGCCAGACAATGAACTGATAAAAGTCATTTTTATGTACCTTGCAAAATGTAATACAATTAAATGTTAATGTCTGATATTACAAAAAAAATTGTTAGAAGAACAAATAAAAACCATAACCATAAAATACATGAAAACAAATTGGTCTTTGGAGAATATCTCGATGAAATGCCAGTCAATGTATTGGTGCACCAATATCTAGTTCATTTCCGGAGGGAATGATCTATTTTGAGTGCAAGCGTGAATTGTTTTGTCCTTCTTGGATTTAATTTGATCGTGATTCGTGAGTCATTCTCAGAAACGTAATTTCATTGCAGAGGGCTGGAACAGAAAGCTTTTCAGATGCTTTTTAATTTGTAAACTTCCTGTCTGTTTCATATGTCGCATTAGTGTCAGACATGCTGTTTGGAAAGTCCCAGTAAATACCAATATAGTCCTATTCATGTATTATAATACAGTTGGCGTATATAATAAAGCTAAAGCGTGTGATATTTTGTGTCATACAATTCATAAAGCTATTTGGTCTAATAATTGGATGTGATATTCCATTTAAAACCAGTGCGTCTTTTTCATGTCAGTGATTTAGATACACTTACTCCAAAGAGTTCCTACAGTAGGATTGCTCAGTCAAAACCCTGTTAGGTGCTGGCTGTAGAGTTGGTGATTCAGTGACCTAATGTGTCAAGTCAAAGAACTAGTGTTGAACAAGTTTGCGATAGTGTGGATTCCAGACTTATCTAGTAGGCCTACACAAATCAGGCTTACCTCTTTTTTCCTGCCAATCCAGTAAAAAAGCTGCTAACCTATCAGATAAAGAAGCATCCCATTGGTTGGCAAAAAATGCTTCCCAGCTTCCGCCATCCACCTGCGCTGTATGGAAATGAAATCCCTTGTCTGCGTCTCATGGTCTGACCCACTTTCCTAATAATTGCATACGATTTTGTCTTATATATTCCTCAATATACACTCTTCCTTCACTTTCCAAATACGTATGTGCTGTATAAATACTGATAAATACAGATAATCCATGAATTTTTCATAATATATCTTTGAAACTATTGAAAATAAATTCTGGAAATATAATTTTAGCTGCTGCACGGTATGATTATGACACATTGATGTTAGGGGTCAGTCTACATGATGTCATGTAAACTCCTTCACGCAGGAATCATTTTCTCACATGCCCACAGTGCATTCTCCAGCAGGAATCTATTATTGGTTGTCAGGCAAATAATGTCAATTGATCCTAGCTACCGAAACCCAATACATAGAACTTCCAGGTTGTAATTCATGACCAACAAGGTAGAGTTTTTCTGTTTTCTCAAGGGGCTTCTTTCTTCTCTGCTGACCATCAAACAATAACGGAGCCTTCACAAATATCCTTATGGGTGCCTTATAAGACATAGGCATCAATCATACCAGTTTCTGCATCCCTGGCAACTTGAACATCTGATTGGACAAACCAATATTGCCCTAACCAAATGATATCATAATTCGTTGGTAAACTCCCTACCTACACCAACTTAAGACGGGACCTACTCACAAATCAGGGTTCACTTTGGACATCAACCGAGTCTTTACCTCATCTCTTTTACCTGTGACTCCCATAAAGACCTAAAAATGACCGTGTTCCACATATCAATTCTGACTTTGTAGCAAACGTAATATAGAGGAATTTGTAGCTCAATAGGCAGTGACTTTAAATGCCAAGGCAATAACAACCGTAGAACAACTACACGATTGGATGAACAAAGCATATAATCCCAATGGAAGACTCACCAGAACCAAAACGGAAAAAGAAGGGAACATGGATGAATGACAAAATAAAGCAGACAAAAAGCCACCTGTATGCCCTCAAACATCAACAGTATAAACCCAAAAGCCCAATGGAAGACATGAAGCTCAAAAGGTTCAATAGGATTTGTAAATCCACCATCAAAAAACACAAAGATTCACTGAAATCTTAAGCTGGGCTATAAATGCCAAGTGCCTCCTAAGGAACTTTACAAAACATAATTCCGAAATGCAGATTGTATCTCAGTGTCAGCACCTCAAACACAACAGTTCTGTGACATAATGGCAGATCACATTTTCATCACAAGTAAACTGCAGGGACATCTCCAGTGGACCACAAAACGTCATATGAAAGGCCGGTCATTACAAAGAACAACCTAGTCCCAATAGAGCGAAGTAACTATATGCTAATCTCCATTTTGTCTCTTCATTGGAAAACTAATTGATGAAAGAGCATTAACAGAGACCCAACTTCCACAAATAAGACATGTTACTCTCTAACAAACAAACGGGACTCTGCCCTAGGAGAGAAACTATATTAGTCCTAATCTCTACATGGGATGATCTAAAAATTCCATAGTTATAATTGAGGTGGATGCAGTAATACTGCTCGACATATCGGCCACCTTTAACACCGTACACTATGAAACCTTTATATTCAGGCTAGAAAAAATGGGCATCAAACTAATCATCCTAGATTGAATGTCATCCTGCCTGAGGAGCAGATTAACCACTGTTGCAGAAACTCTTTCTTAACACCTTACAACAAAAAGGCAGGATTCCCTAAGGCTCAGATATCTCCCCTCTCCTCTTCAATGTATACCTTGCACCCCTCCTGGAACTCATCTAATCCTTCAATTTTACTATGCTGATGGCACCCGGATTATCCTAAAACTGGATATAACCTACTGTCATTGAGGTTTCAAATACTATTGACTGACTCCTAGACTGGAATTTAATAATTGCTTAAAACTCAGCTCACCACAGACTGCGGAGGTTGGAAAACAAATGATCCATTAATCTTTCACCAAAAAAGTGGGAATCCCCCTAGAGAGAGATTAGAAAAGTAAAAGTTATCATGTCCTCAGCACTAAAGTTAAAGAAGAAACTAAATCTGCATCCTATGCTATACACACGTTATGACACATTTTACCACATCTGAGCTCTCCACAGGAAATCCAAGCAACTACCTGCCTTGCTATCCAAGCGGAACACTGACGGATGAATGGCAAGTGTAATGAGGGAATGACAGTGCGCAATATGAGGAGGCCGGATCCCCCCCCAAACCGTTTTTCACCTTCCTCTCCTGATTTCTTCTCTCTTTGTTCTATGTTCTCTGTGCGCCGGAGCCCGAAGATTTCAATGCAGGATGCAAAGGTGAAGGCAAATGTATATTCAATTTGACAGCTGTTGAGTATGGGATGCGCTAACACTCTGTATTTCTCTGCCACTGTAAAATATGGAATTGGTACGGCCGCCTGCATGTATACACAGATGTTTTTCAATAAGATTTGTTTATTTATTTCTTTTATGTAAAACTACCTCCCTCGCCATATCATGACCAGGTTATGCTAACGGCCTGTATCATGGAATCGCACACTCTGCTGCTAGACACCTTCAAAATGTTAGAATCCAGAAGCAAGACAACTTGTCCATGTAACCCAAAGAACTCACATGACTACAGCTTTAGAGATCATTAATTTGCTCCCTGCAACATGAAGATCTACCTTCAAGCATTACATCATTACACACAAGGTAATAAGCAAAAATGATCCTGTTTTCATGCATAGAAAGCTTAAGAAGTGCCAGGTGAAATGTACACTACATCAAAGATTATCACCGGGTCTGGACTGGAAACCAAAACCTGCCCTGGCAAAGTGCTTGACTGGCCCCCCTGGGGGATTGGGGTGCGGCTGAGCTGTTTGCCAGGGCCGAATTTGTTACAGGGGCCGATATTGCAGCTATGCTGCAAAAACGGCCCAGTAACAAAAACGGCCCCCCAGGGGCCCAAAATCAGCCCCAACCCTGGCGGCCCACCGGGGAACTGCCCGGTGCCCGCTAGGGCCAGTCCGGCCCTGATTATCACTTCGACTGATCATAATACATTGCAAGAGGAAGACCGCTTTCTCTTTTCAAGCTGTCAAAATATGCAACTCGCTTCTGGGAAGGATATAAGCTACAAATAACCAGCTGGAATTTAGGCCAATAATGAAGACCTGGATTTTTATGACCGGAATGTAATAACATAGACCAGAACTACCCTACTACCTCAGCAGTTAACAATGAACAATAGGATTTGAATCCCCATAAGTAAAAAAACACTCAGACTCAGAACGAGACCCAAATATATCCTATTACCATCCGATGCAAAGCACAAAGAGGCTATCTGTTCTAGCACAATACCAGTGCTAGTCACAGCAGCAGAACCGATTCATCACAAAGCCAAATAATAGGAACTAGCAGTAGAAAACAAATCAGTTCCATCTCAGGAGGCAACACGTTATATTGTCCATCCAACAAAAATCTTCAGCCAACTATGTAATTGAAATCTCTACAATATTAAGTGAAGCCCTGTATGGCCCTGCATGTCTAATGCAGAGGAAATTTATAGAATGATTAAGCACATACTACAAACTAACTAACTGTATGAATTTTCCTCCTACTTAATAATCTTGTTATATCTACCTCTCCAACCTTCAGCCTGCCAAACCTAGTTAAACAAGCATCATAATTTGTGGCAAATGTCATGACAAATAGTCTACACACAGCCTGGAAAATTAGTTTGGGAATTGTAATGTGTTGTGGTTTTTCACCTAAAAGCTGTGGTACTGCTTGAACCTAATGCACAGTTTTCTGAAGATTGCCCGCTACTGGTGCCATAATTGTTTGCAGACTTTGTGTTGTGCCATTCTTGCATAGGTGCATTTTCCTGCCTACACTTCAGAGCCTAATTAAATAGCAGTTCAGTTGTAGGTGGCGAAATGCTTGTGGGCAGCGTAGAAAGGGGCGCAAGGGTACAGGGCACCCCCATAAAACAAAATAAAAGAAAACAACAATCTCTGCAGGGTAAATACCGGCTTCAAAAGTAAATCATGTTTGCCCCATGGTGAAATATCCGCAAATCTGCCATAACTACCAGGGGATGAGCAGATATTTTCGCAAAATTGAGTCTTTTGTTTGCGCTTATCCTGGAACCCTTAGCCCACTGGATCAGACGGGATGTTTCAATACGGGGGCTCAAATGGAGCGAGGACATAGAAGACAGAATATCACTATATTCCGATGACATCCTTATATATTTGGCATCCCCCCGATCTTCCCTTAATAGTTTATTTAATATCATAACTAATTTCGGCAAATACGCGGGCTACTCTATTAATTGGTCAAAGTCTGTATTATATGTGCTCCATGGTCCCCCACCTCATCTTCCTTGTGGAAATTCAATTCAATGCACAACGACAGGTTTTAAATACTTAGACATCTTTATCACATCCGACCCCAAACTATTCTATGAACACAATCTCATAGGCCCCCTAAAGTGGCAACAGGAGGACTTGCAACACTGGCGGTCGCTGCCCCTGTCCCTTCTTGGCAGGGTGGCCCTATTTAAAATGCTTGCCTTTCCCCGATTCTTATATGTACTTCAAAACTGCCCATTTCCCGTAGCAGACAGTTATTTCACCACCATAGAAGGGGAGCTCCGTACCTTATTATGGGACGGGAAGGCCCCACGCATCACTCTTCAGAAACTCACCAAGGGATGGTATGACGGCGGAATAGCTCTTCCGGATCTCCTCCTTTACTACTGGGCCTCCTAACTAGTACCCGTCAACCACTGGCTCCCCGGACCCCCAACGAACCCAGCCTTTCATCTAGAGAAATACCAGACAGGCCGAGAAGGGTATACGGCAACACTCTATGGCAAAGTCCGAAATAGTCGACACGTAGGTTCCATGTCGCATACGGTAGTAATTTGGAACAAGGCCAACAAACGCTTCGGTTGGGCGGACACATTCACCAAAGCTACACCGTTGTGGTCCTCGCAGCGGCTGGGGTCGCTCTGCTTCCATAAGGTATTTGATAGATGGGATACTATCGGAATCACTAATTTTGGGGACCTAGTTGCCAAAGGGAAAATCCTCACAGTCAAAGAACTGCAAACCAAATACTCACTCGCTCAAGGAGAGGTCTTCCGATACTTACAAATCTGACACACAATTATCACTAATATCCCCGACCTCCCTTCCCTACCAGATGCCTCCCTCTTAGAGGACCGCTTACTTACAGAACCACTTCTGACGAAAGCCATTTCTTGCACCTATCGCAAACTCTGCAATAACCTACCTGACACTTTTCAAGCTCTGTGAAACCGCTGGCAAACGGCCCTAGGGGAACTGGAAGATGAAGACTGGTAGACTGCCCTAATGTCCCCCAGAGTAACAGCCGTGAACCACCGCTTCCGTCTCATACAAATAAAAATACTCCACAGAACATACCTCTCTGGCATCCTCCCGGCGAAAATTGGTAACAGGAATGATGCGTTATGCCTGAGGGTTTGTGGACAAGACGCATTTTGCGATGCAGCGTGCGCAAAGGAATTTGTTTTATTTCTTTAAATGTGTACTTACCTCCGTTCATCCATATTCCGGTGTTTACATTTCCCCACTCTGCCCCTCCCCTGCCCCGCCTCACTGCCCCACCGAACTCCCTCCACGGACCGCTACTGCGTTTGTGCAAGAAACTGAATTTAGGTAGCACCTGCAAATTCCTATGGATATCTGTGGACTGCTAATGCCCTCTAGTTCAATGGAATATTTACAGTAAGGCAAATTCATGCCCGTAATAAAATAACAGTTAGTGGACGGAAAGGAGTAGCAATGAAAAGGTCACAGAATGCTCACGGATATATACTTAAGTGGATATTCACAAAAAGGTTGCATAGTGTTTACCGCCTTGGGAGAAAGTGTTTAACTACTAATGAAAAAGACATGGATAATGTTTTTTTTGTACTGGAAAAAGGAAGTGAGCTCCAGAGGTAAAATATGTCTCTTCTGGAGGAAAATAAAAAAGTTTACTGGCCAACAACATAATTCTGCTGCAGTTAGTGATTTCTGCCCCGCATACGGGGCCATATTATCAAGAACGGCGATAACATTATCGCTGCTTTAGCAGCAGGAAACTGGCGCTAAAGCGGCGATAAGGGGCTTGATAATATGCCCTTGAGAATTCCAATAGAAGCCCAGGTTTGTGGTCCTTCACACCAGAACCTGGGCTTCTATTGGAATTCTCCAGGGCATATTATCAAGCCCTTTATCGCCGCTTTAGCAGCAGTTTCCTGCCGCTAGAGCGGAGATAATGTTATCGCCTCGCCGTCCTTGATAATATGGCCCAAAGTCCGCACAAGTGGTGCAGTGCCCATGAGAATCTGCCATGTGTGGATATTTTCATGCCTGTGCCTGGGTGTTTTGGTGACTCCACAGAACTTCGGAAATTACTCCTCTTACAGAGAGACATTTACTACAACTACATTTGTAACTTTAAGACTTTTTTTGATTCTCAATCGGGCTCATTGTGATATTGTTGTGCCTCTTTTTCTGAAACTACGCTCCATAACTCAACGCTGCTCTTTAGCATTTAGACACTTTTCTGGAGCAGACTGTGCCGCTGCCGTGGTCCCTCTTAAACAAAGTTATCAAAGAATTGTATTTGACTGAGGCAAATTTGAGCTTCATTTCTAAATGTGGAAGAATAGTTTACCATCCCTTGATAAGGAATGCAGAGCTAACCTGTATCAAGAAATCGCATATCTCTGGAAATATAACATAATTACTCTCTCCAGTGCATTCGTCGGTTTTTGAGTTACTTACTTCCCACGCTTTTACGGATATTTTCAATTTAAAAAAGTGTAGCACGTCAATGGAGATCGATTTAAATGTAGTTGATATTCACAGAGGGTGTTGTGTTGCTTTGAGGAAGAGTTGAAACACTCAGAGAAAAAAAACTACCCCTATGTATTAATGTCAAACTATCGTCTTAACCTGCTGGAATTTCGGAAAAAAATATAACTTGAATGGCTGCTATATTTCCATTAATGGAAATAAATAGACATTTGAAAATGGACGGTTATGTATGTTGTGCACAACAATCGTGAACAATTGTGATTTTTTGTGAACAATTGTGATTTATCCTTGTACTTTGTAACTAAAGTTTGTACAGCGTATTTTCCAATGTGACACATGTTCGCTGCCAGTGATTTTGTTCATTGAGGGCCTCATTTAGAATGAGGTTTCGCCACCGGAGCGTCACTTTTTGCGGCGCTCCGGTGGCCCAGGGGTCTGCTCCATATTTACCAGGCAGCACTAAGCCACTTTGCATGGCTTAATGCACCTTTGTAAATATCGTTCCATTAAAGCAGTTTTCTACATTAAAGGAACATGCAACAGGTGTTGCTGAGGGCTTTCCCTGCAACACCCATGACTTTTTGACACTGCCCTAGATTTACTAGGAATCGAAACTCTGAGGCAGTGCCAAAAGCTTATGCTTCCCCAGGGGAGGCGCAACGTGGAGAAATACCTTTATTTCTCCTCGTTTTTCCTTTTTCTATGTGTGCTGCTGAATGCAGCACTGATAGAGAGAGGAAAAACTCTTTTGTGATTGTTTTTGTGCAGGAAGGCTTCCCTTCCTGCAGTAAAAAAAATCTTTCTCTACAATGGAGGCACTCTTGCACCATAGCGCAAAGGTGCCTGTATTGGAGCATGGCAGCCCATTGGGCGATAACACAGGAGAAAAGTACAGGAGTGCGCTGTATCCGATACAGCGCATTCCTGCTCTTTTCTTTTGCTGTAGGGCAGTGCCGCAGGAAGGCCCGCGGCACTGCCTTACGGAAAAATCATGCACCTCATTTATGAAAAGAGTTGCATCGCTGGTTGAAAACAGCGATGCAACACTTTTCATTGCACCCTCCTTGCGACCCCTTGGATGCTCTGTATTTACAGTACGGCGCTACATATGGCAAGGATTGGCCAGATAAGTCAGGAATCTGGTGGCGCAGTAATGACGCATTGTTGGAGTGTGTCGCAAAACCAACGCAGTTCCAGCAATGTGTCAGTACACATGGGCGAGTTCCATGTAAAAGTGCCTGCATCAGTCCTTATGCCTGCTGTGAAGCAGGCATACAGATTTGACGCAGTGAACTCGTAGAAGTGGCGCAGTGAAATCTCATGGATTTCACTGCATCGTGTCTATGAGCCTTTTTTACAGGGAAATGCCCACCCTGCATACATTATATCTGATGCAGGTATAATGTAGAGCAGGTGTTATGTTTATGGTTTGTGCATACTGTAATGGGCTCGCAACCTGCCTCGTGCTGTCTCCCTGGCTGCGAGCTCTTGCCCAGGGTTCTATGATGTCCATCTGTACTGGAATAGAACCTTGGGCATGAGTGGCAGTTGGGAGAACAGTTGAGGCGAATTCCTGTACTGAGAGGACCCGTTTCCAGGTGTCAGGGCATTCTCCAATAAAGACTACTATCTGCTGTGCCTCTTTGGTCTTACAAATTTTGTCGATGACTTGCCCTGACACCACAACGGACCCACTGGTGCCCCTCTGCACTACTGCTTACCTCGTTGCTGCTCCTGTATCCTCTCAGCATTTCCTGTGCGGTGACTGGATCGCTGCTCTGTTGGTGCAGTGATTGCTTCCAGGTCTCCAGATTTCCTGCTTTGTCTTTACGCGGTGAGATCTGCGGAGCCCGCGATTCACTGCTTTGCCTCAGCACAAACTTCTCCACCGCTACTCTGCCTTGTTGCAGCTGTCCACCCTGCTGCTTTTACTGCGCCTTGCATTTTTGACATTTGCCGCCGCCCAGGCATGCATGGGTGGGTTTCCTGGTCATGAGTTTACCTCACTTAACATTGTATCAGCGCCTCCCTCAAGTTCCTCTCAGAGGCCTTACTGCGCATTCATAAAAAAAATCGGGCTATGCGTCCAATGCATGGCGGCCATCTTAAGTAACACTCTGTGTTACCAACATGAATAGTTTTCTTCATTAGTGACGCGCACACTTTAAAGCGCATTCCTGTTAATTACTATATATCTAAAAATTAATTGTAACACACCGTATTACCCACTATTCAGCAATTACTCATCATACAGTGCATGTATTAACTTTCATTGCCAACTATTATGGGTTTACTTCAGTGATGCACACACTGACAAGCGCATCTATCAACATCATTCATTCCCACAATTCTTCTAAATTTATAACGCTTATATTAGCTGCATCATTTTGGTGGCGTCAATTCACCTCCTGCAGCTCTTCAAAGTCACTTACCAGCTCTATTTTATTTCTTCCAGTGCGACATTTTCAGTGCGCTATTAGGGATATCATCATACATTTCTCAAACTGTGGTTGCCAGCGTAGCGTACAGCCCCTCTCATATTCGCTGATACACACAGCTTTGTTTTGATTACCTCATCTTCATCTGTACCCACTTGGTGCATCATTCCTCGCTGATGCACACAGCTTATTAATTCCTCATCTTCATTTTCAGCTTAAGAGCCCTACTAATTTTCATTCTTTCATTTTCATTCTTCTCCTTCTTTTTCACTTACCTTTTCTCTCCTCACTATGGCTTCTGGTAATATTTGGAACCTCTCTCAACCACAGTCTTTTATTCCCACGTCAGGTGATTCTTCTCTCAAATGGAAAGAATAGCGTGAAAACTTTGAGAACTACATTTCTACATTTGATGACACCGAAGATCTAACTCCAGAAAGAAAGAAGAAAATATTACTACACTGTCTGGGTGCACAAGGAATGAAAATTTATAATCGCATTAACAAGAAACCCAGACCGGCGTGAACAAAGTGATGTTTACACTAATGTACTTGAAGATTTGTCTAGCTTCTTTAAACCCACAGTTTGTGTTTCTGTTGATAGATTCATATTTTTTCAGCGCAAACAAGGTTCTGAAGAATCAGTTGAGGATTTTGTTGCTGCACTCAGAAATTTAGCTTTATCCTGTCGCTTTGGCACATTACATGATTAATTTATCCACAATCAAATTGTGATGCGAGTTGATAATCGCGACATCCAAGAGAAATTGTGGGCTAAAGGTGAATTTTCTCTTCAAGAAGTCATCAACATTGTCAAAAGTGCAGAGTTAACAGGAAGATGTGCCAAAGCGGTATTGTCAGATGATAAAAAAAAGACCAGTATGGAGGAACAACCAACGGTCGCCAGAGTAAGGAACTTTAAAAGCTTGGTTCCAAAACCCAATTCAGATACTTCTCAGAAGAAGAACTTTAGTCCCAAACCTAAATTGGCAGGGCACAGGAAATGTTTAAGGTGTGGTAGCAAGTTTCACCTGGCAAATGATAAGAAATGCCCGCACTTAAACAAAAATATTCAAAATGTGGTATTATTGGACACTTTTTCAAAATGTGGCAAAGTAAACATAAAAGAAATACAATTTGTTAAACCGGAAGACCAAGATGACATATATTCTTCTTCTGATGATGACATAAATATTTTTGTTTTACAAGTTGATGAACATATGCTAAATGTGAATGGCAATAGTAAAAAACCAATGTGTGATTTAAATATTGGGGGTGTAGAAATCTCCACAGTAGCAGACTCTGGTTCACCGTATACTATTAATAATAAAAATGTTTGGGTAGGAAAATTTGTACCTGTTATAGGAAAACATTTAGTCAATACTGACATCTCTCCCATGACGTTCACTGGTGATCCTATCGATGTTTTAGGATACAGGGAACTGTGTTTCCAATTCAAAGACAGACAAATGCCGGGTAAATTGTATGTCTCTGCTGTCGGACCTTCAGTGCTTGGTTGGATGGACCAAGGGAAATTGGGCATAATCTTAGATCCTAATAGCCCAGATCCTGTGCTTTCCTTACAATCTCAAGATGAGTACAAGAACATCATTGTTAAAAGGTATCCTAGAGTGTTCTCTGATAACATTGGAAAATGAAATGGTTTCCATCACAAAATTAAACTAAAAAAATGTGGTTCCATGCATTCACAAGTCAAGGAATATTTCTTTCTCCATCAAAAGTGAAGTTGAAGCTGAACTTCTTAAATTACAGAAATCTGGCATAATTAAACCAGTTGAATCAGCTGATTGGGTCGCACCCTTAGTCGTTGCTAAAAAATACAACGGCAAACTCTGCTTATGTGTGGACCTCCGCGATCTCAATAAAAACATCCTCATTGATCAGTCCCTTTCCCCAAGATCTCTGAGATGTTGTCACACACCACTGGCATCAAGTGCTTTTCCACAATTGGCCTCACTGCAGCATACCATCAGGTCGTACTACACCCGACAGTAGATGCCTCACCACCTTTGTGACGACCTTCGGTTGCTTTAGATTTAAAATGGTACCCTTTGGATTGGCCTCCGCTGTGGCCATGTTCCAGAGATTAATGCAAATACTTTTTAAAGATGAGCCTAATCTTCTTATTTTTCAGGATGATCATGGGAGCTAACAGGGACGAACATGTTGCCAAACTAGCTAAAGTGTAAGGAATCCTTGAAGACTATGGTCTCCCTGCTGATATTCGTAAATGTAAATTCGCAGAGACCAGTGTCACATTTTAGGAAACAAAATTTGTGGGAAAGGCATCAAACCAAAAAAAGAACTACTATCCACCATAAGAGAAGCCCCCTCTCCCAAAAATAAAGACGAGGCTAGAGCCTTTCTAGGTCTCTCAGAATATTATGCTAAGTTTTTTAAAGATTTCTCCACTAAAACCTTCATTCTAAGACAACTTAAAAAACAAAAGAATACGTTTGAATGGTCTAGTGCTTGTGAAGAAGCTTTTACTAGGATTAAGAACGACATTTGCAATGCCCCACCACTACAGGAGTTTAACCCTTCCTTACATAGCATTGTTACAACAGATGCAAGTGGTAGAGGTATTGGAGCTGTTTTGAGACAAACCGACGACATTGGCAACAAAAGAACCATTTCATTTGCCTCAAGCTCTATTTCACCTACTGATGAAAGGTACTCAGTGATAGAGCATGAGGCTCTGGCATGCGCATGGGGTTTAGAACACTTTAGGCAATACATATGGGGGTATCAAGTCACACTTAGAAGTGATCATAAACCCCTTGTCAAGGTCCTCTGTACCAAGGGACTACAAAGTGCATCACCTCTCCTTGCACTCATATCTGTCAGAATGATGGACTTCAATTATGAAGTACAATATGTTCCTTGTGTCAAGAACACCATTGCTGACTGTCTAAGTCGTTTGCTGTTGCCTTATGTGGGTGATTCTACCTCAGATATTGAATCATTCTGTGTAGCAAACATACTTGAAGAAATACCCTGCATTTCCCAGTCCGAATGGTTGAGGCTGATACCCTTTTATGCGAAGTGAGAGGGCATATCAAAGAAGGTTGGCCCATTAAAAAAGACATTCCCACCCATTTACTTACTTTCTGGGAGTTAAGACATGAATTGTCATGTGAAGGAAGCCTTGTTCTAAGAAATGGAAGAGTCATACCCCCTGCTTGCCTTCAATCCAAACTCCTTGACATTTGCCATGAAGGACATTTAGCCATTGGCAAGACTAAAAGTAGAGTAAAAAATTCTTACTGGTGGCCAGGGTTAGACCTCGAAATTGAAAGACAAGTAAGAAACTGCTCAGCTTGTGAGAACTCGGACAAATCCCAACGTGCTTTTAGACTACCTTTACAACCCCTTTCCAGCCCCAGCATGCCTTGGACCAGATTAGGTATGGACATTTACGGCCCCATCGGGTAGAACAGTGAACAAGTATTTCTCGTTGTACTAGCTGATCATTTTTCAAAATGGCCTGAAGTAGAGGTTGTACACAAAGCTGACACCAAACCATTATTCATTTCTTGCAGAAGGTATTTTTAAGAGAAGGTTTACCTAAGTGCATTGTGACCGACTATGGTCCCCAATTTGTCTCTGATGATTTCCAAAAATTCGCAATGGGTAATGGTATTTCCCATAAAACCACTTCTCTGTACCACCCGGCTGGTAATGGTGCAGTTGGGAGATTCAACCGAGTCATGAAAGGTATTATACAACTTGCCAACCACAATGACCTTTCTTGGAGGAAAGAATTGGTGCACAACCTATGTGCTTTCCGAGTTACACCCTGTGAGCCTAATGACTCTAGCTCCTTTGTGTTGTTAAGAGGTAGAACCCCAATCACCAAAGATAATGTAGGGTGGTTAGCACCAAAGAAGGTAGCTTGGTCCACAGAAAGCGAGAAGGAAAAAATGTTACACTCTCAATGAACCAGCAAGAAGTATTACGATTCCAGACATGCCTGTAAACATGTTAGCATTCGCATAGGTGACAATGTTAAAGTAAAAAAAGTTGTTTTGTCAAAAAGGGTCTAAGTCACTTTTCACAGCCCTTTGTAGTCAAGAAAATATTCTGCAATTCATCTCTCTTAAGTGACATAAGGTTTGGCATTTTTCGTCCTTATCCTTGTGCAGAGGAGGAGGGATTACAGCTCATCAGCAAACCAATTTGGAGTGTCATAGATCCTCTACCTCCCTCAATTACGATTGGCTGCTGGATGATTACACCAGTAGGGATTGTAACCTTGATCATGCTGTAGTCAGATCTTCAAGTAGAATGGGTGTTCCGAGTGGTGACATCTTCCAGAATAACAATAGAAGTAATTCTCCCACTGAGGAAACCGTTGATGAGGTACCACGTGACTCCATCACCAGAGAGAACAATGTACAAAATAATGATAAGGTCAACACTGAACGAGGTTGTCCCCTTCACAAGAATCCCCACGGAAGAGGGGTAGCTGTAAGGGAACCTGGTATGAGCAGACAGCATAGAGAAGTCAGACTACCCAAAAGGTTACACGACTTTGTGTGTGAATAACCCCCCTTTTTCTCTTCTGTACCCCCATTGATTACAGACATTCATTACCTTTTATGCACTCGTACATTTCATGGCTCTCTATCTCTGTTTCCCTTTTCTCTCGTTCCACCTCCCCTTCCTCCCTTCCTTCCCCCTACGCTTCCACCCCAGGTTGTACTTCACTTTGTTTTTGATGAAAAGGAGATGTGTTATGTTTATGGCTTATGAATACTGTATTGGTCTCACAACCTGCCTCGTGCTGTGTCCCTGTCCGCAAGCTCTTGCCCAAGGTTCTATGACATCTATCTGTTTTGGAATAGAACCTTGGGCATGAGTGGCGGTTGGGAGAACAGTTGAGGCGAATTCCTGTACTGAGAGGACACGTTTCCTGGTGTCAGGGCATTCTCCAATAAAGACTACGTTTGCTAACCTGCTGTGCCTCTTCGGTTTTTACAGCAGGGGCTTAAAAAGTGACCCATCTGCCTTTGTAAATATGCCGCAGTGTGGCACATTTTTTTTGCCGCCGCAGCTTCACAAAAAGTGATGCAACGGCGCTGTAAACCCTTTATAAATAAGGGCCTGAGTAAGTACTTTCATCTGACAGAAAGGAAGATGTAAAGTATCTTGAAAGGGAAACTCTGGTTTTATCTTTCAAATCACATCTTCAGGCCTGGCTCCAGGATTATGGATCTGGGAGGACCATGATGAAACATGGGTAGGCTAAGATGATGCATGTGGTGGGGGCAAAAATTATCAAAGCATTCCGCAAGACCTGCTCTTTTAGACACTGACAATATAGGGCAATTTTGACAAGTCTACAGACTGAAAGTTGTATATGCTTACTAATGTTTGGCCAAATCAAACAGAACATTAACCCTTCTCACTACCTAATTTGTACTGTTTGCAGCGGTACTCGGCATACGAATTGAGTGCAGACCGTGAACACAGCTGCAGAAAGAGCCCATTTGGGTGCTTGTAGGTGGTACTTGTTAGAAGGCAAGGGCAGTGATCATGCCCTGTGCTCAGTGACAACATAGCATAGCCATGCTCAGAGATTGCAGCAGCAATGTTTTTTTGGCTACAGAATATGCCTAAAGTCTATGGGTTGTGAAGGGGGAGATGCTATGTTACCATAACTGACCATACTTTGTGAAAGGCAATGTTTTTTAGATTCTGGAAATAAATAGCATATATCACCTTGACCGGCACTAGAATACCTGCCAGTGGACCCAAAGTACCAGAGAAAGGGAGGCATGTATCTCGGTAAGACAGGGTTACCTAGTGGTGTGATTAAGGCCCTGTGTAACAGAGGGAACATTTTCAAATACTTTGCCAGCTTCATACTTCACAAAACTGGGGGGTTAAAAAGATAAATGGAAAGTGCTAAGCTTCACAACTCCTCGGCAGTCTATATGGAGACATAATACATAGTCGTCCAATATTTATCCTCTACATTAAGCTGGATACCTCATGCAGGGCTCTATTGCCAAAGCTAGATTGTGTCATAATGAACACATTTTCTTTTTTTACACCTACCAGGAATTCACAAAGGAACACCTGGCAGATGGAGATGCATTTATTGTAGGAGATTTCTCCACTAAGAGTGCATAGAAATCTACTATATTAAATCTCACTTAAGGGGTGGGAAGTGGGTGTTTCAAGGTGTGATATTTCATGCACTTGTGGGGATTCCCAAATTTGTTGTTGTAGCCTTTCCTCACTGGAAATGGCTGGAGTAACTCTCATTCCAGAAACTGCTGGGGTACGGATCACTCCTAGATTTACTGTGAGTATAGTGGGATAGCTTTCTCCATGGGCAAAAATGTTTTCCTGACAGAAAAAGATTATGAAAAAGTGCATTTGCACAGGAGGCTCCATTCTCCCTCTGTAGATCATTCACTATGGAGAATGCCAATGAAGTAGAATAGGAGTCTACTCAAAAAATCTAATAACATTCCCACTGCTCCACTTGGAAACCTTTGGCTTGCTCACTCTTTCGGCCGTATTATTGGGATTGTTTATGTATACATTTGGGATTTAGCTGCTGGAGTGGCCCGCGCAGGTAAAAGTGGTGGCGCCAGGTTGGGGGGAATTCACCAGACAACCACGAGGGGGAAATAAAAAAAAAATACATTTTTCCTTGTTGTCTAATTTTTAAAGAATTTTATATAGCGCAAACTAGACCCAAATATACCAGGTATCACACCGCTTTACAGGAGCACCAGTTTCGTTACAGATGGACACATTAATTTTTGTTAGGCACAGGGAGATTAAGTGATCTGGCCAGAATCACAGGATGTTGAGCATTGTTGCCGAGACTCGAACCTGGTTACCCAGCTTCAAGGTTGACAGCTCTAGCCGTAAGGCTACATCCTCTCCCCTATGTCGTCTGTTGAAATCCCCACCACCCGGCCCCACCATCCCATCCTCCCACCGCCCCACTGCTCTTACCTTCACGGGCTGTTCCTGGTTAGCTTCTGATAAATGTGACTCAGGATAATCGGGATTTAAGAATTACCAGCTGATAAAGTCGACAATATAATTCCAAGACTTCAACTGTTAGCATGGGCAAAAATGACTGCCCCATTCTGTTTCTAAAGGCTGTAACAAGGAATAATCTGCAGCATTGAGATATGTGCACACTATTAATCTCCGGAGTACAACATTATCATGCTTCTCAGATTATCAAGATCGGGTATAGTGTTTTAGGTCAACTGCTTAGGGCCTTAGGCACTGTGATAGCTTAATGCACAGTTTTTAACAGGCATATGGATGAAAGGAGTGCAGGCTATAACACTAAAATAAATCTGAAAGGAGCTGACATACATAAATTATATCATTTTGGACAAAAACACTCAGTGGTATACTCAATTCTTGGTAGCTTCTGAATAATCATCAATAAGCCAAGACTTCCAGCAGTATTCACAAATAGTAGTTGTATAATACTATGATGTTTACAAAACATCTTATATTATGTGATTCAGTACTTCCGATACTTATTCTTTTCTTTGTGTTGCTTTCTACATGCCATTGTAGCTTTAACTTCCATTGAAACCTTTATTTTTTCATTAAAAAAATATACAAGGTGTGTTTCATGTAGCGCTTAAAATAATATATTTCTTGTTTAAAAAGGTTTAGCCATATGAACTGTGATGCTGCGCACAAAGGAATAGCTAAAAACCAAGATATTCTGTTACCTTTTTATGTCTTCCACCTTCAGGTGACAACATTTTATACCAACGCACAGCTTAAATAAAAATCAAATGCAAGTTATGTTTTTTTTACTAACTGCCACAACACAAAATAATGTTTCTCATCAAGTGTGTCATTTTGGAGGCTAACTCTTAACTAACCTCGGATGGGAGCTGGCACTCACTGTCTTTTGTGTCATAGATGACCTAGTGTTCATTTTTGTTTGGGGGAGAACATGAGTGATCATGCCCACTGACTGTAACACCTCTCCATACAGACTCTCTTAGGAGCAGGTGCTGCTTCTCCGTTATGGCGGAGGAGCGTCGCTCCCCCTGCAAAAAGCCAGCAGAGGCAACCAACTAAAATAAAATTATAATAAAAATGTTTTATTATTTTATTTGTTGTCCTACAGGCAGAAGCCGAGGGAGGGGCGGGCCATTCATCCTGATGCTGCAGCTGCAGCACCAGGAAAAAGGGGGAAGTGGTGGCCACTGCTAAGTGGGCATGACAGCTTGGCTGGCCTTCTGGGGCCAGCCAAACTGTCATGCGCACACAGTCTTTCTACACTACAGCTGGGTGGAGACACCAACACAGGCTCCCAGTCCATGTCTGAGCGCAGAGCCAAGGTGCTCAGACCAATCTCTGCACTGCTCACAGGCTGGGAATATCATTCCCAGCATGTGTGCAGCGGTGGGGTTGGGAGCTTGGAGCCTGTGCAGTGTGCAGCAGTTCCTGGACATCCGGTATGCAAAGATCAGGAGGAAGGCAGCAGCCGTCAAAGCAGGTAAGTGCAATTTTATAATTCTTTTTTCTTTAGTTTGTATACCCCCTACCCCACCCCACCTCTTCACAATACCAGCAACCTCTACTGCTTAAGAGCCTATGTCATTATATGATATGCTTCCTCACATTTTTTGTCTGTCTTCCATGTTACAGACTGCTATTATACCGGGCATGAATATGGCACTATCCTTTCTGTTTTTACAAAGATCTATTTTGCCCATTGTTTTTCACCTTTATTGTTTACTTCTTTAAGGACCAGTGAACGGTCTGATGAAAAGTGTGCCCAAAAGTGTTTAATTTTCTCGTCTGCTCCCTCTATGCCAACTTAGTGATTTCATACTATTTTTGGTAGAGAGGGAAGAAGTTGTACTTGATAAATTATCTCCTTGTGTTTTGCTACTGTGTACATAATTTGTAAGATTACAGTTATTGGGTCAGCTGAGCTATTTGTGACCTCATGGCATAAATTCTTTGAAAAACGTTTCTTAGACCGGACATCCTTGATATGGTGTTTCCCTCAAACATTTTGCCTTCACCCCTACTGTTTTGCTGAATTCGTTTTTGTTGCCTTCAGGACTCTGTTAAGGTTAAGCACAGGTTGATTTAGTGACTTTTGTGGTTCACCCTGACAAGGATTGTGGTTGTTGCCTGAGTGGGGCTCCCACTTCCCTCAACCAATTACCAAATTTCTTACAAAGTACTTTAACGAGATGTACACAGAGGGAAAGTGTTTGGGGTCACCTCCCTACAGTCAATGGCTTTCATTCGTTTTTTCTTGGCTTACCAGTGCTTGGATAAACTGTCTACCAATGGAATGGCATTTTGTGAATAATTACATTATCTAATTTGTGGTTCTACTGGGTTTTGGTTATGGGACTCCAAGTAATACTTTTGTATAACTACTGTTTAGAGACAGAGGGGGTGATTTATTTCTTGGTGGATGGTCCGCTGTTCCACCATGGGACAGAATAAATTATTCCTACCCAGTGATGGAGAGGTTGCCCACATTATTTATAAATGACCACCTAGTAGGCAGTCATTTGTAAAACATTGCCAGGAACTGCCATCACTGCACGATGGATTAAACCCAGATCTGTGACTGGGGGTGAATGTTTTGCCAATGTGCAACATTCCGTCCATCTTGTGTGTTTTGCTGTTCGCCCTATGTGGAAAGGGTATGCCCAGACGTGGGTCCCGTGCTCACTACGCCACTGGAGTCAAGCTATCCTGGCTGAAGAGGGGTGAAACCCCGAAACCGGTCCTAGGATGCTTGATTCCGGTCCTGGGAAGACATGGCTTGGCAGTTCGGGCTGGAATGTTCCCATGAGGCACAGGGTCAAGACTGATTTGCATATGGCCATGTCTGAACTGGGGTGGTGTGGTGAGCAAAATAACGATGGATTAAACCCAGATCTGTGACTGGGGTTGAATGTTTTGCCAATGTGCAACATTCCGTCCATCATCTTGTGTGTTTTGCTGTTCGCCCTATGTGGGAAGGGTATGCCCAGACGTGGGTCCCGTGCTCACTACACCACTGGAGTCAAGCTAACCTGGCTGAAGAGGGGTGAAACCCCGAAACCGGCCCTAGGATGCTGGATTCTGGTCCAGGGAAGACATGGCTTGGCAGTTCGGGCTGGACTGTTCCCATGAGGCACAGGGTCAAGACTGATTTGCATATGGCCATGTCTGAACTGGGGTGGCGTGGTGAGCAAAATAACGATGGATTAAACCCAGATCTGTGACTGGGGTGAAAGTTTTTGCCAATGTGCAACATTCCGTCCATCATCTTGTGTGTTTTGCTGTTCGCCCTATGTGGGAAGGGTATGCCCAGACATGGGTCCCGTGCTCACTACGCCACTGGAGTCAAGCCAACCTGGCTGAAGAGGGGTGAAACCCCGAAACCGGTCCTAGGATGCTTGATTCTGGTCCAGGGAAGACATGGCTTGGCAGTTTGGGCTGGACTGTTCCCATGAGGCACAGGGTCAAGACTGATTTGCATATGGCCATGTCTGAACTGGGGTGGCGTGGTGGGCAAAATAACGATGGATTAAACCCAGATTTGTGACTGGGGGTGAATGTTTTGCCAATGTGCAACATTCCGTCCATCATCTTGTGTGTTTTGCTGTTCGCCCTATGTGGGAAGGGTATGCCCAGACGTGGGTCCCGTGCTCAATACACCACTGGAGTCAAGCTATCCTGGCTGAAGAGGGGTGAAACCCCGAAGCCGGTCCTAGGATCCTTGATTCCGGTCCAGGGAAGACATGGCTTGGCAGTTCGGGCTAAACTGTTCCCATGAGGCACAGGGTCAAGACTGATTTGCATATGGCCATGTCTGAACTGGGGTGGCGTGGTGAGCAAAATAACGATGGATTAAACCCAGATCTGTGTCTGGGGGTGAATGTTTTGCCAATGTGCAACATTGCGTCCATCATCTTGCGTGTATCACTGCAGTTCCTGCCATTTTTGCAAAGAAATATATAATGCTTCCCTAGCCATGAGAGTCTTCTCCCGTGGCAGGGAGAGCATTATAATATTTGTACTGCTCCTTACCGCCAGGTTTAACCTGGTGGTAAGAAATAGTAAAAAATAATTAGATGTCCGCTCATCTAAATTGGGCAGGTGGACATGCAGCTATTTCTCAAATGGCCCTTACTCCCTAGGGCCAATGGAGAAGTTTGGCCACGGCAGAAAGAGAATAGTCTCTGTTGTGGCTAAAGTGAAGGTCTGCCCACATTTAAATCGGGCGGGCAGATCTTGCCACGGAGTATGCATAATGCCAACATATAAATCACCCACAAATTGCATTTTCTGGTGTAATTTGCTGGTATAATCTCATTTTAATTGCATATTTACTGCATGTTTGTTTAGGAACGTTAAACTGTTTGCATAATTCAGTCTTTAATAAAGGCACTTTGTATGGTCACTAATGACCTTTGCATGTTCATTTTTTTTTTTGCTGTCAATAGGATGTTGGATTTCTTTTCTTTGTTCCCAAAGTAAATGTGTGTGCATATAGGGTATATTATGCTGCAACAAATTTACTCGCTGCTAATACCAAATCGGCACAGTTTTTCAGTGTATGTCTTTATGCTCATCACTTACCACACAAACTTCACCATCTGCCTCCTTTCCCTAACACTCTTTCGGAGGGTGCAATTTATCTCTGCTAATGCAGTGTTTTGAGCAAACAGTTGCTATTGAAGTCTTGCTAAACACAGCTTTAACTGACTGGGATATCTCATGTCTATTAGAAGAAATATGAAGAGAATGTGGGCTTGGGTCAATTCCTTCAGCCATTTGCTCTCTTCTGTTTATATGGGGTGGCATTGCTTGGATGAACTGTCAATTAAGACTGTTCATTTCATGTAAAGTTACTTTGTCCTACTACCTTTCCCATTAGGCGTTGACCTCAAAATGTAGTTCTACACAACTCATCTCACTTACTCCTGTCCTTTTATTCCCACTTGCTTGTTTCAGTTATTGCTTTCCCATGCCTCACTTTACTTACCTTTCCCCTTTCACCATCACTCACTCTGACTTATCTACTCAACATTTCTCGTACAACCCAGTGGTGGCTGCTCTACTCACACACTTTGCATGGGCCACCTTCTTGAAAACAGCTAAAGAGCATTTCTAGATATTGAACAAAGCTTGTATTTTTGTACACCAATGAGTGGTCATATCTATCAATCTAAGGGTCAATTCCTTTATAACATATACTTTCACTCTGGACCTTGAGCATGACTATCACCATCATAACCCATCATTTCCATACATATTTAGTTCTTCAAAATCAAATCAAATAGTTAGAGTGAATATGCACATTTATGTTAGAGCCACCTTTATCTCGAATGTGCTCAGGGTGGAAGCAGCCTTGGTATGCAGTGGAATGGGAAACACCTGCCAAATTCTGTGACAACAGCACAGCGGCACCAACTTCCCTTCATCATAAGGTTTACTGTCTACAGTACTGTATGCAATGCATGCGTTGCAACTGTTTGTGACTGATCTCATGAGAAATGTGTCTGTATTACAAGCCTACTAGTGCCTTTGTACATCTAATGGCAAAATAGTGATATCTCAACATTAATGAGGTTCCATATTCCAGTACTGGTTGCTGAAATTCATTGGAGGTCTCATATTAGCAAATGTGAATCTTCCTTTTACTTTCGTGCATTGGCTTACAGAACTGTAAGGGTCACTGGATAACTCTGCCAAACAATGCAATGCATGTTAAATCCTTTCAAGAGCTTTCAGAGCTAAATTAGAAAATCTCTTGTTCAAGTCCAAGGTTTACCAAACTGTCAAGCTGAAAACAGTAACAGTATCCTGGCTGCTATTGTAGAATTCCACTGTCATCACTGTATACAACTGTGAATCGGAAAAGGACTTACGTTTATTAACTTCCAGCAGGCCATGGCTAACATCTAGGAGGAAGTGTGTCAAGTTCACTTCAGTTTAAAACTATTATGCCAGCTTTCATTACTATCAGCACACTCTCTGAAATGGGCTGTGGCCAAAGTTTTCCTTGGCAAAGTTCTTAGTTCCGGATATCAGATTCTACGTGTGGCTGCACTAGTTTTCATTGGTCTCAGGGGTCATGAAGGTAGCAGCAAGAACAGCAATCAAATAACTCTCTCAGAGACATATTTGTTGACTGCAGTCTTTGTCCTTCTTCTATGCTGCTAGGAGCAAATAGGAGGTTTTGTGTGTCAAGGGTTTGATACTGTGATGTCATTGAGATCAAAGGGGTTGTTTTGTCTTTTATACTACCCCTGGTATTTTGGTGAGGCAATAACCATGACTGAAGCATGTTCCACCTAAATTAAAAACATCAAATAAACTGTTGCGAGCTACAAGCAAATGAAGCCATGTTAATTGATAGTAGTTTAACCTAATGATGCACCTAACCTGTATTAGAATATTTTGGCTATTTAGTACAACTGTGGAAATGGCTCTCAGGCTGTATATGCAAATGTTCCTCACCCTTGTTCACTCTGTTTTCCTCTAATTAACAGACTGTAACAGGAGATGTGTCACGTTTTTTTAATTGTTATTCAGTTACAGAACCCTACTGGAGAAGCTGGTGTCATGTGTTTGCACCCCTTGAGACTCCCCAAAAAGAAGACTATTTTTCATATGAGGCATATAAAACATCCTTGTGACTAGTGGCTGCTTCCCTTCCTTCTGGTGTTTGTCAGTGATTGACAGCTTATTATCCTGTGTCCTTGTTTGAGCCAGAAGCCTTCTGTTTAGAAACACTAACTAGATTGAAGGGCAATTATCAGAAGATAAAATTGCAGGGATTCTGCTCAGGAACAGAACTATGCTTGGGACCACAGAACATCAGCATGTAGGGACTGAGGCACCATACCACATTAGCACCTATGGGCCAGAATCTGACTAGCTCATAGCCCCTCACTTGCCTTCCTAAACTTCCCAGAGAGACAAATGATTTGGCACCCAAGAACACAACACTCTGAACCCTCTCAGGGTAGCAGCTCATCCCCTTTCGTTCTCTCACTCGTACTTGTCCACAATAAATAGAAGAGAGCCAAGAATAAAGCTTACAATAATTATTTAAATATTGTGCTCTAATATGTAATAACTGAACCACAATTAGAAAACATATACAGGGTAGTAATATCATTAGCATGATTAGCAGACCATATACAATGAAAAGCCCTGTTATATTAGCTGACAGATTTGCCTAAACCCACCCTCCCTCTAAAAGCAAATTGTTATATTCTAGATCTCTGGGCGTAGTGGCCAACCCAATACCTTAGCATTGCTGTACATCTCGGCGAAGCAGCCCTCTAGTCTCTGGACCTTTGCTTTGCCTGCAAGTCTGTGGTCTGTGTGTTTTCAAAACGACACATCCAGGATTATATGGCAAAACGTATGTGTTCAAAAACAGTAGCTGGGTTTCTCTGTTATGTCTAGGTGCTCATGTCCGACCACAGAGAATACCAAGGAGAAATGTTGTTTGATCTTGCCTAGGCTGTTCCGACTAAATCCCAGGAAAAGAACAAAATACAACTGACTATGTGTGAAAATACAATTTGGTGCAAAAACAACTGTGATAGTTGCTAACATGCACAAAGGCAGTGCGGCCTACAACATGCAAATTTTGACTAACAGGGAAAAATACAATGAGCTATATAGGGAAAACACAACAATATTGCACGTAAATGCTTTACAGGAAGCAACACGTATCCCTGCATCTGTGTTCTGGACACTAATTATGTTATGTGTACCTCGATTTTACGACCTACAGTAATTGGCAGCTATTTACCATTCAGTCAATGCTGCACAGACACAAAGGTACTTGTGATATAGAGGCATGTTATAGGATAACATAACTGAACTAATAAAGAGCACACAGGTTAGATATGTTTTCCCCACACAAACTATTAATACAGTGGCATAATGAAATTTGAGGGGGCCCCCTGCACGGTACAAGGAGGGGCCGCTCTGGACTCAACCAGGAGCTCACCGTCTAGGGTACTGTGCTAAGGGCACCTCTTGGAGCTTGAGCCTATGTTACACCGCTGTATTAACAGAGTTATGAAGAATCAAACAGAGACCTGGTAGACGTGTCTAGGTGGAATACATTAAGAAAGAAAGAGAGATAAATTGAGAGACTGTATTTAAGTCATCTCTAATTCACATCATAGAGAAACATTTACAATCAGAAACAAAAGTATTATAATAGGAATTCTTATACGTGAGTGCAGCACATATTACCACACATTTCCCATGTACACGAGTTACACCACATACATTTTAAACATGTTTCCCTGAAAATGTTGAGAACAATTTCCTTTCAAATTCATCCAACTTATGACTCCCGCAAATAAGGAAGTGCCTCAGGTAAGAGGATGGATAAACACAAGACAGATTTGGCAACAATATTTTTAGTAAGGCAGCCCAAAGCTGCACGCTTATGGGTGACCATAAGCCTCAGCAGAACCAAAATTTGCAAGACTTCATAACAGGATCAATTGCAAGGACCGGGATTGTTAAGGCAGAAACATCACCAGTTTGTGTAGTTCAAGACTGCTTTTTAGTCATCATCATTTTAAAGCTCATTTTTAAGTTTTATCACTCAGTGGTTCAGGATCCACCTTGGTGATACTATCATACTATTATAAATCTGTATTAAAAAACATGACAATGTGTGCAGTGGCATAACTAAACTTAAGGAGGCCCACCTGCAAGGTACATTGAGCCCCCACGCTACAGATATCGTCACGAGCTCTCAGGCCAGGGGCCCACTGCCCGTGCACAGTCCCAGTGGGTGCCCCCTGGAGATCAGGTCCCCCTGCACCATGATGGCTGCCGGGGTACTATTACGCCACTGTATGTGCGGAACTTCACAATGTAAGGATAATCATAGGTTCTTATCTCGGAGGTTCCATTCACCCTTTTACCCTTCTGAGGTCAAAACAATGGGCACAATGAGTTAAGTAATAATAATCTTCAATTATGCATGCATGGATTAATGGTTTTATGTATGTAGGTATGTATGTGGTATTTGTATAGCACAAACATAGTTGAAAAGCAGTGGAGTGCAGCACAGTTTTAAGGACAGAAAATGTTAATGAGTGTTTGGAGGGGCTGCTGGGTTTTGTGAGAGGAAGTAAACTGTTACTGCATCATGATTTAATTTTCTTTAGGAGATGTGTCTTCAGCTCCTTCCTATATTGGATATGGTGGCCTGGATGGGTATAGGAATGTTTCTCCAGATCCTGGGGCCAAAGATGTAGAAGGGTTGTTGTCTTGTTTTTCCGGAATTGCAATTCTTTTTCTCCTCCTTGATGGTATCCTGGGTGGAGGTGCGTGACAGCCACTTGAGATGACCCACTGGACTTTCATCAGTGATGAGGTGATGTGGTCATATTTCTTCAAGCCCTTGATGAGGCATTCTATGGGGTGTAAAATGTTCTTAGAGGGGGGTCATTTTGGAGTCTGGGAGGCAGAATAGTAGGGCATTACCAACCTACAGATGTGAGAGTTTGAAGGTGTGCGCAGCATTCAGCAGACGCTTTCCAGGAGGAACAGTTTCACTTTCTTTAGTAGAGGCAGCTGGTACAGGCCAAGCAGCATCTCTTGGTGAAGTATCTAAGAAGAAATCCTAACAGCTTTATTGGGACTAAGCATGCACTGTACAAATATGCCTATTATAATATTTTCATGCCACTGTGCAAGTTATTACAAGACAGGTGAATGCTGCCACTTATGTTCTCATAGACAATGATGTTACTTTTAAAAACAAATAAAAATACCACAAGTCAAACATTAAAGGGAGTTTGTCAGTTACTAGCTGCATCAATATTGTTGCATTAGATAGAATGAATCTAATCAGATAACACTCTAAACAAGATGTCCTTGTAGATATCTGTAATATTTTTATAGCTTGGGTCATACCATAAATGAACATTAAAACTTCCAAGAAAAACATCTGTGTTCTATTTTGCGTTGTTTTAACATGTGAAATAGGCACAAAAGTCACAATTCTTTTCCCTCAAAAGTGCAAAAAAGTGCTCTGAAAGAAAATAGATTTGTTCTTTTTTCAACAAATGGCATCTAAAAATGGTTTACTGGGCCAAGACCTTCTTCCCCAGCTTACAGACACAGATCAAAATGATGGTTAATATTTCCTATGTTTGTGCATTGTCCTTGAGTAAATTACATGGTGGAAGCAGATGTTAGACCCCTGAGTAAACTCAGGAAGCTATGTGCTTCTGAAGAGTAGACAATTTTGTCAATTCAGCAAGGGGTCATTTGTGTACATCTATGGTTCTAGGTTGGGTTTAATGATATGTGTCATTTACACCACACCAAATTTTGTGTTACCAATAAGTCTAGGTGATTCGGAGGGTTTTATTCCGAAAGCATTTTTTGTGTACACTGACTGACAATAAGAATCATATAATGCAGGAAAATTCAATAAAAAATACCAAATATTCCTTTATTCATGTAGTTTGCAAAGTATAGACATTGCCACCAAATAGGTTTCGTCCCCGGCAAGATAGGACCAAAAACCTGCTCTGGGAAAGAGTGTTAAAAATGCATTCAAATAGTTCTTTGTGAGATGGCTCAGGGATGGCTGGCACCTAGGGAACCTATTCAACACAGATATTCCCATAAACTAGTGAGATGAGCAGTCCAGGGTGGAGTAACTCGTGCGGATCCCACCCCATTTTCTAGCACAGTGTGCTTGGCAACCATCATACTTTGATTAACAAAATAGGGCATTTCCTCATATTTATGTGGTAGAAACCATTTGATTTCATGGTAACTGGCAAAAGATCTACCAGCGAGCAATCCCATCTACTAGTAATTAAAACTGTTACCTGACATGAGTAGATTGGCCTATCACCTGAATAGGGAAGATCCAAAAGGTGGACAGAACAATACAGAATTCCTCACATTTTGGTGACAAAAAATCCTACTACACAACATACCCATTCTTTCTCTCCAAAAACCTTATTTGTGAAAAATTAATTGGGTTGTTGGTTGAGGAGGGTGTTAAAAAAAATAAAAAGGGAGTAATAGGATAAGAGCAGGGGGGTCCTCCAACCCCGATTCATAACACAGAAAAAGGCACCCAACAGATTTAAGGAAAGTCTAGTTTGCGAATGGGAGAAAACACTCGGTTTTCTGTAAAGCCCTCACCCACCAGGGTTACCCCTTGGTGGCATGCTTCATCATCGGGTCTTTCCCTTTCCACTGTGGAATTCGGCGTGCTGCGACCTATGGCTTACGCGGGAGTACTTTTAATGAATATGAGAAACAAGATGGTCTGTGAGGGAGGAGTGGGAGATGGTTGGGGGAGAATCTTTAAAAGTACCTGGCTAGTGGGTTACGATTATTTTATTCCAACCCCTAATCTGTATGGTTAAACAACGGGGGAAATATTAGGAAAAAGGGGGAAAAAAATCGTATTTCCTAATGGTCAACATGTTTCTAGCCGCACCCCTATTGGCTATTCTTCAGGATTTAGCGTATTAATTATTTTCTTCATTCATTACAACACTATTTTATCATGGGTGCTCTGCAATTTCCATTATGTTTTTTTTTTTCCCTGCAAAATGTCATATTCTGTATGGTCCGCTCAGGACAGGTCTGTGCTGTTTCTCCAGTCCGGCTGGTCAATACAACCGGGTTGGTGAAACCTAAGTGCACATAGCACTCCTCCCCCTCCTATGCCCTGGTCCAACCCCTACCTGCACAAGCAGGCTCAGAGCCGTCAAATGAAAAATAAAACAGACATGGTATATTGTTTTATTTTTCACTTGCTAGCTGTGAGCCAGTGGTGCGACGCTCCTCCGCCATTGCGGAAGAGCCATCCCTGCCTGTGTATATGTATATAATGCTTACTAGGACTTATAAGTACATTAAATATGCCAACAAGGTGTAAGAATTTTACCATGTTTTAGGGAGTGAGCACAAGCACTTTAGCAAAGTTTAGGGGGACCTTGCAGAGAGAGCCAAGTCCAACATTACCCACATGTTGATTCAGTTCTTGTCTGTTCCACTACCTCACTGTACGTTTACCAACTTATATAGGGGCATATCAACAAGGGCTTTATCTCTGCTTTTTTGGCTTTAAAAGCCAAAAAAGCAGAGATAAAACTAGCACCCTATCAACAACAGGGTGCTAACATGCAAATTGTCATGTTAGCACCCTTTTACACTACGCTTCCCCTTGCATCTCTAATGAGATGCAAAGGAGGCGTTCCAGAGTAAAATAATAGGAGAAATGTCGCTAAGCGACATTTCTCCTATTATCAAGAATATCGCTAACCCTGTTAGAGACAAAAAAAGCAGCGCTAAACTCGGTTAACGCTGCTTTTTTACGTCTGGTATTTTTCTGACTTAGCCATGATATCCTACGGAAGGAGGATATCATGGCTAAGTTTGTCTGTCCCTATCAACAATCTAACATGAGATTATCGCTGGGTTTCCAGCGATAATCTCACGTTAGCCACTTAGCGTGAGGATTTTTATCGCTATTGAGATAAGCGTTGCTAATAGCACGCTATCTCAGCGATGAAAATCCACGCTAGCCGGCGATAATTATCCTAGCGCTAAGTGCACTTAGCGATAATTATCGCCGGTTGTTGTTGATATGCCCCATAGTCTCATATTGACAGTGAAGGTTGGGAAAGATGGGTAAGGTGGCCCACAAAAGCTAGACACTGGAAAAACTGAAATCCCTAGATATCAAAAATAAATCATACTTTATAGTTAGTGGATATCAGCTCTTCTAAGGCGCACAATCGAAAGAAATTCCATTAATCTGTTACTCCAGAAAAGCAAATATGGAGAATGTGGATGAATGCCAGAGGGACAAGCCATGTATCCGCTCCCTACTCTTGCTCTATTTTTTGGTGGTACAAAAAAGATATTTAATCAGACTGAAAAACAGAAAGGTCTTTATTTGCAATTACTTGCACCAGAGAATGCTTTCTTAATTTGCAATCTCTTGCCACCACATTGCAAAAAACTTATTAACAAACACATTCGGAGGAACTTCACTTTTCATATAAAAAAATAGTTCTCCATTTCTATTCTGATTCATTTGCATACTTTGTGTATTTTAATTAAAATTTGTGCTCGAAAATTCCATATTCTATAAAGCTTATCATTGCACCAAATTGTCAACACATCTTTGTGAAGAGTACTTCTTCCTCAGGATCATTAGCAATCTCTGGACACTTCATCAGAAGCAACCAGGCGCTTTATAAATATTCATATTATTATTATCAATTTTCCTCATTATTCTACACTCCTATTTACTCTCCTTCCTTCATTATATACTGTAATACCTAAAGCTACCTTCTATTTGCCCAGCATAAGTTTGACCTTAAAACTGTTTTTATTCTTATTATGTATTTCCTTTGCTATAATTTATAACATCTTACCTATCACATTTATCCTTAATGACTTTTATTTGTATTTTGCCTATGGGTTTATGTACAAAACACAAGACTCAATGACTTGATGACTTGACAGAGGCCAGAATATCATGTTTATTTGCTTGAAACAGGTTTGTGTTTCTAATAGTTCATTCAATCTATGGGTTCCTTGAGTTTTTCAATATAAAGTTTGTGTTAGGAGTTGCTGTGGTACTCTGGCTGCAAACTGTAGATTTACAGATCCAGTTCCCCGTGTAGAGAGATGGGCACTTCACATGCTCCCTACCAGTCCTGATCCTCCTCCTAGTCTGCCAGAGAAAAGCTGGTTATATAGGGCTTTTAGCTTCAGATCCTTTCTACTCGTTCACTTCCTTTCTTCCTAGTGAACGTTTCTGATTTAGTCTCCTCTCCTATGCCTACCTGATAATATAAAAGGTAATTCTTAGTCTATTTGTCTCCCCCTTTATAATCGGTCTTCTCCATGTATTTGAGAGTAATGCATGATGTTCTAATATGGCACCGGACCTAAAAAGGGTGAGATACACAATAAGTTCCCAGAGTTCTGTGAATATGCATGGATTTGATGATGTTGGGCAGACCAAATGTGTTCTCCTTTGGAATTCTTTGAACAAGCAGGTTACTTACATGCACTTGGTGACCCACTCCAGGACCTAGCAATGGTAACGCTCAAAAAGCCAGCCACCATACAGTCTTATCACTGTCATCATCCCCACTGCAGGAGTCAACCCTGAAGGATGTTCTGGCATGTTATATTATGCATCCTGATTTTGTGTTATTGTTTGGCATCTTCTTGCTCCTGGAGAACCATAACTCCTGAGATGTATATTAATCAGTGCTTAATTTGTAAAATGTTAAGTGCCAGGGCTCTGACCAGGAGGCCACTGCAGCTTGCACCACCCATCGCCCCTGTCAACGCCGCCCAAACAACTACTAACCATCTCTCTCGCATGTAAATGCGACAGCTCAGATTATTCCAGGTTCCCAAAGCTAAAGTTAAAGGCTGAGGAGGCAGGTATTGATTTTTTTATGTATATTGTTTTCCTAAACAACTTTTATACTGCTCATCTCAAAATTAGATGAGCAGCGCCACCTTGTGGTGTTGACGATTAGGTGCCGACAGCCAATTAAGTGCTGGTGCTCAGCACCGGAAAGCTCCGGCTCAAATTAGGCACTGATATTAATACCTGTGGGAGCACATGACAGGGTAAAAAATAGATTCTTAGCAAAAACCTCACATTAAGTTTTTATCCTTTTGTAAGATTGATATCTATAGAGTTGTTCCCTTGTTTGTCTGGCCTTTTCCTTTGCATCTTCTTGAGAGAGGTATGACAATACAGTCCAGACTTTGGGGAAAGCAGGGGGAAGAGGTAGAGAACGATGCTGTAACCAACCTGGTAATCACCACAGCACTTTGGCATGTCATTTAGTTGGTAAACAGGACACCGGTCACACAAAACAGACTCTGGTTGATGGCAAGCTGTATTGAGTTTCACAAATGACTAGGCTACAGGGGTAGAACTAAGAAGGCCCCCAAGACTAAAAGAACTATTATGCAGGAGGCAGGCAGAGAACACCAAAACAAGATATAACAGTATAGACATAATGAATTTCTAGGGACCTAGAAACAAAGATTTTGAGAGGGAAGATAACAATAAACATGCATAATCCTATGACCTAAAAATGAACTATGCAGGAGTGATGTTCCAAATGGAACTTACAAAGCATTGTCAGACAATGATGAACTGCATGAGCTTCATTTTTGTGCTAACTCTGACCAATATGCCATGTAAGTTAATCTGCTGGCCATTTGGTCTCTGCTGGGCCAGCAGCTACAGGCTCGATATCCACAGTCTATATGCTTCTGCACTATTCGTCCGAGAGGTCATGCATGTGCAATGCGGCGGATGGTGAAGCAAGAGTAACAAACTCTGTGGTGCTGTAGGTGTCTTGATAGTGTATGCAATCTCCTGTTTTGTGTCTTAACCTGAGCCTGAGATACCTGACACCTAGTTAATTTCGATTTTGATTATATGAATAATAAAGGCTCTTTATGTCTCCTTGAATTTAAGAGGTAGATTATGCAGTACCACTGATTCATTGTCATATTAGTATCAATAACTTCAATATTTTGAGAACATTAAAGTTACTCTATCGATTAGTCTTATGAGATAACAACATACTTATGGTCTACTTGTTTGCATAAAGACTATTGAATAGGTATGTCTAGTTATACATCTTTTTGATCAGCACTTCTCCAGCATTGATTTTGGTGCTATATTACTGACTCTATGGTTATTAACCTTGACCAATATTTAGTTCAACTCCACCTTTGTAAAATTTGTGTTTTTATGGTCATTGTTAGGACCGAATAAAGACTATTGAATAAGTGAATCAAAAATGCATTCCAGCTTTTTCAAACTGTTGAAACCTCTGTTAATATCAAATCAGATTACACAATTTGTTTGAAATCTATAATATAAAACAAATTTAACATGAACAGCTGAAAGGAAATTATATACCACTATTTTCAAGTTTGAACTAATACTTTCAAAAGTGGCCAAACATTTATTGCCTCTGTACTATGTTATATGTATCCCACATTTGATGTCAAGAAACAGTTGTCTTTGCAGACTATGTAGGCTTGACCAAAGACAATGAGATGTGTAGCAAATGGGTTCTGCCCATTTTATCTCCCTGGAATATTTGCGTTTGACTACCTGTTTTTTAAACTTTTATAGTTAAAGAGTCTCACCAACTGAGCCTCCCTCACTGTAAATTCACAGCAAATGGACTGAAAGTGCTATCCACCAATATCTGTCTTTTACGCTAAGGCAGCTACATCACGGCTAGGGTAAGAAGCTCTGAGCAGATTACTTGTGAACACATTCATGTGCGCACATGGGGAACATCCTTAACATCGCGGTTAGTACACCGCGATGCAGTTACATCGCAATCGTTACAACGACTGCGATGTTACCACGCCATGCCATTACAATGCAAGTCTTTACATCGACTTGCGCTAGATGGCGTGCTAACATTACAAATAGTGTAGTTTACTATCCCAACACCTTCCCTACTGTTAAGTGGACTGGAGTTGGAATAGTAAATTACGCTTTTCTAATGTTAGCACGCCATCTAGTGCAAGTCAATGTAAAGACTTGCGTTGTAAAAGCATGGCGTGGTAACATTGCAGTCGTTGTAACGACCGTGATGTAACGGTACGCGTTGTACTCACTCGCGTTGTAACATCATACATCCGCGCACATGTGCTGTGTAAGAAGTTGGGTTGTTGATTGAAGGGGTGTTAGCCCCACTCAGCAGCAATCACAATCCTTGTCAGGGTGAACCATAAAAATAATTAAATGACCTGTTCTTAACCCTCAGTATCTTGGAACAAAGCAATCAGGCCTAATTTAGAGGCAAAGTGTAAAGTATTTATGCAGCAAATGAACAATAATAAAGTGAAAACACAACACAAAGAAATCCCAGACTATGAGAACAAAACAACAAAAATCCAAACAGTAGAACCGGATATATATACAATTTTAAAGTTTTATGTAGGTATGGAGCCTAAAAGCACAATTTGACACCCACAGTTATCTAGTCAGGCTAGACCCGAGGAAGGTCAAAAGTTCAGACCAACCAGGATGGAGAATGGGCCAGATACAAGAACCAAGGGGCTCATTAGGATGGCGTAACGATCGCCACAGCCGGGCTGGCGGTGGTGATCGTTACGCCATCCCAATGTGAAATACCCATTGTTACGCCATCCCAATGTGAAATGCCTCCCGCCATATTATGATGGCGGTGGGTATCGCGGTGGACGCAAAGTCCATCTGCCACTTTTCTGCAGGTCGGCAACCGTTACGATTGTCGGCCGGGCAGAGCTGGGCCACTAATATGGTGGCGGTGCCTAGCAGGCACCACCAGCCATATTAGGATGTGTCTGTGGAGAGCCCTTTCCATGGTGGCGATGCCGCCATGGAAAGGCTGGCGGGGATTGGATTTGGTGGCCTGTTGCGGCCCCCCGGGGGGGTGCACTGACGGGGTACCCATGGTACCCCCCTGCAGTTCCCTGCACCAAGAGGTAGGTACCGCATGGTTACCATTGAGGACGGTACTGCGGCCAGTGCACCATACGCAATGGTAAAAGGACAGGATGTGCCCGCCAGTATGGCAGGTGCATCCTAATTGAGACGTGGGACCGCCACACGTCTGGTGGTTGGTCCCATTGCTGTTATGATGGCGGGCCGACTGATGTCTGCCCGCCATCATAATGAGCCCCAAACTTAGTCCTGCCAAAAAAGTTACCTTCTCAAAGACCGGTGCAAAGAGACCAGAACTTCAGGATTTCTCGTTTTCTTGTAGAGGAGTACACTCTGATGCCAACCAAGGGTCCAGCACCTGAGAAGATACCACTTGCAGATCAGGGGTTCCCTCTTGCAGAGGTCGGCAGGGCTCAGTAAGGTCCAGTTGAAGGTCTAGTTGCAACAGGCCAGTTAAGTTGCAGGGAGGCCTCTCGAGATTGTTATGTACCACTAGCTCAGAACGGGAGGTGAGTCAACTGACACCTGGAGGCACTCATGTAGCCTGAGATGAAGGGTCCAGTCTTCTTTCACAGAGAGCATGGCAGGCCTCAAGGAGAAGGGCAGTCATCTGGGTAACAAGCAAGCCTCAAGCAGCAGGGCAGTCTTCTGGTAGCCGCATGGCAGTCATCTGAGGAAAAAGGCAAGCCTTGAGCAGCAGGACAGTCTTCAGGGGAACAAGGCAGACCTCAAGCAGTAGGGCAGTTCTCTAGGGAACAAGGCAACTCTTTCTATGTACTGTCTACAGATCCAGGAGTCCACTGAAGCGTGACTTAGACGGTCCAATATTTATCCCTGGTGTCATCCTTTGAAGTGTGGGTATACTTTCTAGGCTACCCACACATCTGATCCTGAAAGGTTCTTCCCTCCAAGGCTCCAAGAAGTCTAGCGTGACAAGAGACTAGTGTCAGGTTCTTTTGTGTGCGTGCTGAAGCCAGACCTTTGAAATGTGGGGCAGTGAACAGCTCCATCCCCAGCAATCTGGGCAGGATGGCCCTCTACCAGCTACATTCATTTCCTATTGTTCAGTTACTGGGTTCAATATGCATTCTTAATGGGGCGCCATAGCAGATCTGGGCAGCTGGGCCCACCTAGAAGGCCATAGATACTTTTGGGCAGGAAAATGGCAGCATTCCAAATGTTGTCTTTTTCAAAATCTTTAAATTCAACTTTACCATTAAAGAGAATTTTAAATTGCAATTCATTTGAGTCCAAACATGATGTTTATATCGGTTCTCGATCAAATGGTAGCACTTATTAAATGCAATGTAAAGGCAACCCAATGTTATCCTATGGGTGAGGTTGGCTTTACAGTAATGGAAAAAAGATTTGAGGGGTTTTTCAGTACCAGTATATATACAACTTAAAAACACATGTCCTATGTTTAAAATACAATGCACCCTGACCTATGGACTGTTTGGAGCCTACCTTGGGGGTGACATATATAATTAAGAGGAAGGTTTAAACCTGGCAAAAGGTTTATTTTGCCAGGTTGAATTAACAGTTCAAGACTGCACTCATAACTGCAATGGAAGGCACGAGACATGTTTTAAAGTGCTACATTTGTGGGTGGTACAATGAGTGCTGCAGGCCCACTAGTACCATTTAACTTACAGGTCCTGGGTACATGTAGTGCAATATCTAGGGACTTACAAGTACATTAAATGTGTCAATCAGGTGTAGGCCAATTTCACCATGTTTTAGGGAGCGAGCACAAGCACTTTAGCTCTGGTTAGCAGTGGTAACTTTCACAGAGTCCTGATGACAACAAATACAAAAACACAGGAAGGGTGAAGGGATATATTAGGGGGTGACCTTGCAGAGAAGGCCAAATCCAACATGAGGGCTGCATGTGAAAGACTGCCATCCTTGCACAGCTCGGTATCTGTGCAGAGGCAACCGGTTTGCGAAGGGACCTTTGAAGGATGGCTACTGACCTGGGATGGGCCTTTTAATGTGATTAGACATTTCAGAGTGTGAATCTGTGGTGCTTACTGAAAGTCTGTGGTACTTAACTGAATTATCTATTATAGGCAAAATCTGCACCAGAGTACACTACCCCTGACTTAAGCCTACAAAGTCCAGTGATCTATCAATCTTAATGTAAACATATCCTCCTAATTGCACTTTAATATTTTTTTAATTTCTCTGGCCCAGCCATAATAATCAGATTCCATCCCTTTATCCCGCCTTACTAGGCCACTTTAATTACTCTGCTGACCAGCAAGAGGATGAAAGGCCACTTCACACAATAGACCTATTAGCAGTGCTTGACTCCGTTTCTGGGAAAGAAAGGGGTGGGGAGGGAAATCTGCATCTGCTAATTAAGTTCTCACAAGCCCATGGAAACAAACAACGAAGCCAGACCTCTGTAGTCAAACAGTGTCATGTCGTTTATGATAGGCCTGTGATGTACACCACATTTTTCATACATTGTCCCATCCACATGACAAAAACTATTTTAAACAGGTGACCTTTTACCTCGTAGCTTGCTCCTGTCTCTTCAACACCAGGCTCTCGGTACTTTATCATAATTCCTGTTCCTGACATACATAAACATATCCTCAGGCACAGTATAATTATTCTGTATACATATCACCACTTTTTTCATCCTTGGCCAACAGCCATCTGTGCATGATCGCATTTGTTTTTAAAAACATTCATGATTGTTTCCAAAACATTTATGGTTTTAAAAACATATTGATTCTAGAAAAAACCCTGGAGTGACCACTCTAGTATAAAAGACCCCTATTCCCTCCTGCAAATTAAAGGAGAATTCCTTCCAAGCTGACACGAGGTCCTGCATGCTGAATCTTCGACACGCAGTGGTCTGACCTCTCTTGTGGGGTGTCTTCCTCGAAGCCAAGATGGGGTCCTTCATTCCCAACCATCAGGTGAGGGGTCTGGTTCTTCCCTAGGGGTTTCTTGGCAACAGATACACATAGATACATACGTATACATGCTACAAACCAACATCTAGGCTAGGTACATTGAAGCAAATTACTTGGGCGCATTTTAAGAATATGCTAGTGCTACAGTTTTTATCTGAACTGCCTATGTTCATCTTATTAGCACTATGGTAGAGATGTATCTACTATTTACTATATTGGTACTAGCAATCTCTTTTGTATGCTTCTGAATCCTGATTGTTGCAGCACATATGTTTTACACAATGCTGTCGTTGGACCAATACATTCTTATTGAATTGTCCTAATTGCCATCCTGTGTATTTTCTGAGAGTAAGCAAGCATGAGTGTTTGAGCAAAATGTACTGCACCGTTTTCCGCCATCCCTGAGGAATCAGGGTTGTCATGTTCAGTGGTTGCTAGAAACTACCTACACCACAGTAAAATACAGGGGGGTGGTAGTAGCACTGTAGAGCTAGCTGGTCTACCAGCTGACATATCCTGTGGGGGTGTCCGGAAGCTGTTTGGAAACCAAGCCCTCAGTTTAGGTCATCCAAAACTCTTAAATCCTTGGGATTCCTAGGAACTACACGACAACAGAGGATGGGCTCCCATTTGATATGTTGGTAGGAAGGGCTTTGTCAGTTGGGAGAGGAGCTGAGGCTCCCATGGAAGGTCCTTCCATAGACCACTTGAAGGCACCATCTTAACATGTCCCAGAATGCTGACTTGGAACAGGGGTGGAGTGATGAAGTAGCACCCTCAATACTCAATAGCATAATTCAGGCTCTTCCAGCCACACAGTGCAGGCGGCTCTGCCAACCGGTTACAGGGCCCCCGAACCTTCAGGGGGCCCCTTCAGTCCAGGACCAATAAATATCTGTGAGATATGGGAGACTCAGGCGCCCCTCATCACATTCTGCATTTGAGCCTCTTTATTTTGCATTATTGTACCAGGAACCCTAGGATTGTCCAGGAATGCCTGGCTTCTCCACAATTCCACCCGCACTTTAAAATCCCTGCCGATGGTAAAGACTTTGAGAAGACAATGAACCAGGGAGTAATGATGGCAAACAAGCTTGCAAGATAAATGTGAGGGACAGAAAAGATGAAGGGAAACATGAGGGAGCAGGTGTAAACATCTGAAGACAGATCAGTTCCTCCAACAAAGTTGATGATGGATAGTGGGAAAACACGAGCATATGCTAGGCTAGTGGAGATTCTATGATCTCCTGAAAGTACGTTGCCCAGGTGAATAGGTCATGCTGCTGACCCTGGGAGAGTAAAATGGAGCCCTGGTGGGTGTCATCACCCCCCAGCATCTGGTATAGAGATATCTTCATTTGGCCCAGGGTCCCCCCAGTTGGCCAGTCCGGTGCCCTTGGGTGGTCTGGTGATCGGTGCATACTTAGGGGCATATTTATGAGAGCCTTCCATCATGCTTGCACCACGTAACGTGGTAGATGCACAATGTAAAGCTCCAAGTCCTTTTTATGAAGCCACACAAAGCCACTATGTGTAGCTTTGAATGGCTTCATAAATGTGGAGTAATACAACACAGCGCAAATCATTGCCTAGCATTACTCTGCATATGGGAGGTATTCCCTGGGCATTGTGGTTGGTGTTCCCATGCAAATCCCATTGTTTCTGACACATTCCCAGATTTACCAACCCTAGTAAACCTGGGAATGTGTGAGGAGCTTGGAGGTGATTCTCTTGCTGATTGGGAGCCAGTAGGGTGGTCGGAGGTGTTGTGTTATGTGGCTGCAGCGGGGGATGTCGAGGACCAGCCTGGCTTCGGCGTTTTGGACGTTCTGTAGTTTCCTGAGCTGTTTCTGGGTGACGCCAGTGTAGAGAGCATTCCCGTAATAAAGTCTGCTGGTGATGAGGGTGTAGGTGACCATCTTTCTGGATTCTGTGGGGATCCATCTGAATGTCTTTTGAAGCAGACAGAGCGTGTGGAAACAGGATGAGGATACTGAGTCGATTTGCCGGTTCATTGAGCAATTAGTTCAGTTTGATGCCAAGGTTGCGTTCGTGGTTCATAGGGTTGAGAGAGGTTCCTAGTGCGGCGGGCAACAAGGAATCATCCCAGTCTGAGGCAGTGAATCCCAGGATGAGTACTCCGGTCTTGTCTAAGTTGGGCTTGAGGCAGCTATCTTTCATCCAGGTAGCAACTGCCTTCATTTTGCTGTCAATGTTGATTCTGGTGGCTGTGGGTTCATTGGTGAGGGAGAGGATCAGCTGGGTGTCATTGGTGTAGGGGAAGATGTTGAGTCTATGGCTTCTGACGATGACTGCAAGGATGGCCATCTAAACGTTTAAGAGGGTGGGGCTCAGGGAGGAGCCCTGGGGCACTCTGCAGCTGATCTCTGTAGGTTCTGAGAGGAACTGGGGTAGTCTGACTCGCTGCATTCAGCCGGTAAGGAAGGAGTGAATCCATTCCAGTGCCATGTCATGGATGAGGGCGTCGTGGAGTCTTGTGATTAGGGTGCGGTGGGAGACTGTGTCGAAGGCGGCTGAGAGGTCCAGTAGGATGATGGCTGCAGTTTTGCCCCAGTTGAGGAGGGAGCCGACGTCGTCAGTGGTGACGAGCTGTGCTGTCTTGATGCTGTGGTTGCTTCAGAAGCTGGATTGGGAGGTGTCCAGGATGTAGTTCTGTTCAATGAACTTGGAGAGTTGGGCATTGATGGCCTTCTCAATGACCTTGGCTGCGAAAGGGAAGAGGGAGATGGGTCTGAAGTTCTTGAGGTCTGTTAGGACGGCGGATGACTTCTTCAGCAGGGGGTTAATCTTAGCATGTTTTCAGTCATCGGGAAGGTGGCTGTTTCAATGGAGTAGTTGATGATGCAGCGAAGTTGGGGGGTGATGGAGGCGGCTGCTCTATGGAAGATGTGGTATGGGCAAGGATCGGTTGGGGCTCCTGGATGGATGCACTTCATGGTCTTAAGTGTGTCATCGGTGGTGAGCAAAATCCAGTTGAGCATGATCTGTTGGGTGAGGTGTGGTTGCGTGCGGTGGTGGCAGGCGTAGTGGCAGTGTCTTGGGTGTCGAAGCTGTCGTAGATCTGCCTGATCTTGTGGTGGAAGAAGGTGCCAAGTTTGTTGCGGACGTCTGTGGTCTCGCTGTCGGGCCTGTCAGACTCCTCAATTATGACGAAGAGTTCTTTGCTGTTGTGTGCACTGGCGTTGATTCTGTCTTGGAATGCTGTTTTCTTTGCTGTTTTGGGGAGAAGGTGGTGTCGGTTGACAGCAAATTTAAAGGTTACGTGGGTTTCAGGGGCATTGTTGTTCCTCCATCTCTTATTGAGTAGTCTGCAGGTACGTCTGGGCTCGTGGAGGGTGGGAGCGAACCAGCTGGCTTTCTTGAAGTGTCGCTTGCCTGGTGTTTCCTTGAGGGGTGCCAGAGCGTTGGCGCAGTTGAAGATCCATCTGTGAATGTTGAGCGCTGCATTGTTGGTGTCTGTTGGTGTTGGTGGAGTGGTCGTGCTGAGGAAGTCAATGAGAAGTTCTTCTGTGGCCCTGTTCCAGCTGTGGCGGGGGCATGATTAGGGTGCTGGTGTATGGTGGGTGTGGCGAAGGCGAGATGCACGCAGTGGTGGTCGGTCCAGAGGAGTTCGGTAGTGTGGCTGTAGGTGATTTTCCCGCTTTCAGAGAAAACAGGCTTGAGCATGTGTCCGGCTGTGTAGGTCGGTAGGTTGACTAGCTGCTGGAGTCATATGTTGGTGAGGTTCTCCAGTAGGGAGGCAGTGTTCTGGTCACAGGGTTTGTCCAGGTGGAAGGTCTTTAAGTAGGATGCAACGGTGGTTGCAAGAGCCTGCGAGTGACGAGGTCTGTGATGGTGTCAGTGACATGCGGGCTGGGGGCTTAAAGATAAGGATGTTGCGGTGGGTGGTGTTGGGGTTGGTCTGGATCTGGAAGTGGAGGCGTTCCATGGTTGTCGTTGGGTCGTTTGAGTGCATGGTCAGTTGGACAATGGCAATGCCTCCTACTGGTCCTTGCGGGTGATTTTGTAGTCGTCTGGGATTGTTATTGCGATGTTTTGTCAATGTCAAGAGAGGCGGCCTCGAGGAGGTCCGAAAATTCTGTGGCGTGTTTGTGGAGGGATCGCACATTGCAGAGGATGCAGTTGAACCAGTCGGGAGCATGGTTGGTAGACAATAAAGTAATGTACTCAGAAACTAACCAATGGGCTATCACCTGAACTTAGTGCTACAATACATAATAGCACACAGTAGATTTTTGAAGAGCTTGCTTCAGCTAAACGGTATGCAGTACCTCTAATTGAACTATTCCCTATTGCCAAACATCCAGGATTAGAACATCTACCCAAAAAACACCCACAAATCCTGCATCAATGAGCCACTGTCAATGGTTGTGGGTGCTCCTTGTCCGTGAAAGTAGAATACTTTATCAAGCCATTTATCACAAAACATAATTCAAGCAGAACACTATGGGGCATATTTATGTGAGTTTTGCATCATGCTTGCACCACTCAACATGATACATGCTCTAAGCCAGATTTATGAAGCCACACAAAGAAGAAGGAAGGCAATGCAGTGCAAATCGCCGCTTTGCCTTAATCTGCGCAAGAGAGGCATTCCATGGATATTGCTTTGGGTGTTCCCACACACCTCCCATGGTTTTGGGCGCATCCCCAAATTTATAAGGACTTGTAAACCTAGGAATGCGTCAAAATGTTACGCCTTCCAAGAGAGGCCTAACTAGGGGAAATATCTTTATTTTTCCTAATTTGTTCCTCTTTCTATGTGTGCTGTATTCTCCAGCATGCATACAAAGAGAATATAGCCTCTCAGGATTGTTTTTGTGCAGGTAGGTGTCCATTCCTGCACAAAAACAATCCTGCATGCAATGAAGACACCCTTGCACCATGGTGCAAGTGTGCCTGCATTGCTGCTAGGCTGCCAAAATGGCGCCAGCGCAAGGGTAAAGCCAGAAATAAGCTGTATTGGATAAATATGGTGCATTTCTGCCCTTTCCATGTGACGCTTGCCTGAGCCACAAAAGACAGAAATATGCCCCTATGTTTAAATTATTAATGACTTCCTTGTAATACCACGACAGGGATAGTGGCCAGATTGGGTGTGGCATATTGATGAGACACTGGTTGTTTTAACCATGGTCTTTAGTGCCAGGCCATCTCCCCTCCAGGCATGAATGTACCTGGTCACAGCTCTAACTAAAATAGACTTGAAGCAACTCTTTCCTCTTCAAATGCCTACTACTTGCAAACACATAATACATCTTTGTGCTTTATTTGCTCGAAATCTTGCTAACCAGTAATTGGCAGCACTTTTCAATATTGAAAATAAAAGATTTAATGAGAATGAGGACACTTAGGGGCCCATTAGCATGGCAGGTGGATCGCCACCGCCTGACCGGCGATGGCGATCTGCCCACCAAAACACCCCGCCGGACAGGCTTTTACCCATGCCACATTAGCCTGGCGGGGGGTACCGCGGCAGACAGAAAGTCCGTCTGCCGCTTTTCCGCTGGTAGGCAATCGTCACGTTTGCCTACCGTTCGGAAAAGGCCTGCAATATGGTGACAGTGCCTTGCAGGCACTGCCATCCATATTATGATGTTGGCGGTTTAATGCCTTTCCATGGCGGAGACTCCGCCATGGAAAGGCATGCGGTGTTTACTTTAGGGGCCCGTTGCGGGCCCCCGTGAGGGGTGTGGGGTAGGGGGATTCACTTGGGGGGTAACCATGGTACCCCCCTGCATTGGCATACACAAGGTGGCAGGCACCGCGTGGTGCCTGTCACGTTGTGCATGCCAATGCGCAACATGCATTTACTACATTGTGGCGGGTGCTGCTCACAGTACCACCCACCACAATGTTGTATATGTGGGATGCGACCGTCACGGTGGCGGTTGCATCCTAATTGGCGGTGCGGGACCGCCGCACCACTGGCAGCCGGTACCAGCACTGCTAGGGTGGCGGGCGGACTGTAGTCTGCCTGCCATCCTAATGGACCCCTAAATGTGAGGGACTCATACAAGAGTGAAAATGTTACATAGAAGAATTATTTTGTCCCAGGAATGCTGAACAGTTGCACCCAAGAATGATAATTTCTCCATAATTCTTATAAGTATGAAATGCATTTTAGACCAAATAATGCCATGTAAATGGCAATATTCACACCATATATTTAGTTTTTACATTTATTTGTTATTGCAGAGAAAAAGAAGAGCACAGACATCACACACCAAAAACACACCAATAACTTACATCACTAATAATCTGAGGACATTTATTACAGAATAAATCAAGGAAACTGAAAGCGGCTAAAAGAAAAAGAAACAGTCACAAACAATGTAATCAGTTAAATACCATTCAGCCTGATGGTGGTCCCAATAATGAGAAGCAACCCTTCAAATGTCAGCATAATATTTTTTATGTATGCTATGTGTATTTGTAAAGCGCACTGTCACCCGCCTGGGTATTCTGCCTATGATAAGTTGGTTAATTGAAAAGACAGGTATTCAATTTCTTGCGAAAATCAAGATGAGATTCGAGTGCTCTGATGTGGATTGGGAGGTTATTTTCAACTTTGAGAGCAATGTAAGAGAACACTCATCCTCCTGATCTGGTTCTGTGTATGTGTGGGATGTGTGCGAGTAGCATCTCTGTGGAGCAGATTTGTATGGGTGGTTGGTGGAAGGAGGTACAACTGTTCAGGTACGTGGTGCCTGAGTTCTGAAGTGCATTGAATGTGTGTCAGTAGTTTGATTTGAGCACGCTTGTGTAACGAAAGCCAGTGCTGTTACCTGAGGTGTGGTGGGATGTGCGTTCTGTGTGGGAGGTTGAGGGTGAGTCTTGCTGCTGAGTTCTGGAAGGCCTGTAGTCTTCTAGCGAGTTGCTTGGTGATCTCACCGTAGAAAGTATTTCCATAGTCCAACTTGGTAGAGGCTATGGCGCGAGTTGCAGTTTTTCTAATGTTGTTTGAGAGCCATTTGAAGATCTTCCTGAACTCAGTCAGGGTGTGGAAGTAGGATGCAATGACTGCATTGACGTATGTGGTCATGTCTAGCTTGGTGTTGAGTATTCTGGGTTTCCTGGCATGAGTTCTGAGTGTGGGTCCAAGTTCGGTGAGCCACTAGCTGGAGTCCCATGGTGAGGTGTTCTTGACAAAGATCACTACTGCTGTCTTCTCAGTGTTTAGCTTGAGACCGTTGACTTTCATGCATTTTACAACTTTCGTCATGCAGGTGGTGAACATGTGTCTTTTTGTGGGGTCTTGTGTGGGAGGGGGAGTATGAGTTATGTGTTGTCGGCTGCTGGCTTTAGCAGGTTTGAGTTCATAATAATCGACAATCGAATTCCACCATTTGTCCATATTTGGGGCTCTTGAGCCATGCACAGTTGTGCTACAGTGATTGTTACAAATGCAACATAAATAATCATTTGTGGAATATTATTGTCATTACCCTGTATAATACATTGTGCTGTTTAAACCAGATTATCATTAAATATGACATAACCTCTGAATAATATTTGAACAGACCTCAGAAAGACTGTAACAAGCAACAAACCTAAGGAGTTCATCTGCATTTGATTATCCACATCTGGGATAGCTTGAAACTAGTCTAATTTTAGTTTTATACAATTTATCAAGTGAATAATATAGTCTATTTACAGTTTTAAACTGCTGTTGTATTACATTAGAGGACTTATAGTTTAGTGTGTCAATTTGAAGAAAGATAATTGCAGCCTTTATTATTTAGGGCTTAACAGGGCACTGCAAAAGAAGCTTAATGGATATCAATATCATACAAATATCCCAGTAGGAAGCATACAATAAGACAGGAGCAGTAAAATAATTAAAGAGGACAGGGGTGACCATACTATAAGCTTCCTTAGTGAGTCGGAGTATTGCTAGAAGGGGAAACAGAGAGAACTATCCGACTGACTTGCTGTCTAAGGATACAGAATCGACACACAATAGGAGACGGGACAAGGCGGGGAATGGGGGTTCGGGACAGGGCCATCGAAGGGGACCCTGACAGATTACCATGTGGTGAGGTTAGCAGTATATAGTCAGTCACAGGTTAATATACATACCTAGGACAACAAAGTCAGCCAGTGACAATTTGCACATTACCCCATTACCCCAACTAGATTCGAGGGGGTGGTATAGCATCTAGTGAGCTCAAGTAGAGTTTGCATTGTCACTTGCAAGGAAGGTACACCACACTACCTCAAATTTGTATAGCTTGTAATTGAACTGGTAGGTGATTCTTTCCTGCCAGCCAACAGTTTTCGTGCATTTACACATCAGGGAGATGTGATATGTCATGGAGAGATCACTGACACAATATTGGGGTAAAAAATATCATGGACAAAAATATTGTGCCAAAAATATTGTGTACCACAATATTGTGCTGCTATTCTTATAATGAATGCTAAGTACCAAAATATGGGAAGAAAATATTGTTGACACAAATATCGTCCCCAAAAATACCAAAATATAGATTTTATAATTCAAATAAAGTTTTAGTAAAAAATAATAAATATTTTAATATGTAAATTTAATATAATGGAATTCTTTCCTGCCAGCCAACAGTGTTTGTGCATTTACACATCAGGGAGATGTGATATGTCATGGAGAGTTCACTGACACAATATTGGGGTAAAAAATATAATGGACAAAATTATTGTGCCAAAAATATTGTGTAGCACAATATTGTGCTGCTATTCTTATAATGAATGCTAAGTACCAAAATATGGGAAGAAAATATTGTTGACACAAATATCGTCCCCAAAAATACCAAAATATAGATTTTTTAATTCAAATAAAGTTTTTAGTAAAAAATAATAAATATTTTAATATATAAATTTTATATAATGGAATTTAAATAAATTCCACTAACATCAAATACTATATATATAACTTTATACCTATATAAACACACAAACATATATATATATATATATATATATATATATACACACACACACACACACAATCGTTTGTAGAATCAACAAATGTTGCAGAGCCCAAATCCTTTTGAAACGTTGTTTTATTATTTCATCTGCCAAAAAACACCCGACGTGTTTCGGAGCAGCCGCTCCTTGGTTACGGGACCCGTGACCACGGAGTGGCTGTTCCGGAATGCGTCGGGAGTTTTTTGCCAGATGAAAAAATAAAACCACGTTTCTAAAGGATTTGAGCTCGGCAAAATTTGTTGATTCTATAAACGATTGTGTGCATTACGGAGGTTTGCGACATCGCCGGAAGCCCGCTGCCGCTCTGGGGCAGAGTTACACACAAACTCTTTGGATATATATATACATATATATATATATAAGTATAGCATTCTGCCATTCTGCTAACAATGATCAAAATGTGCTTGAGCAATAACATTTTTCTTTTTGACAATCAACTATATCAACAACTCTGTGGTACTGCCATGGGCATTTCCTTTTCCCCAAATTTTGCTAATCTCACAATGGGATGGTGGGAAAGGGAGATAGCCTGGGGCCCTGAGAATCATCTATCTCTGGAAAAAATAGTACTGTGGTACGATATATAGATGACTTATTCATAATTTGGGATGGAAAAAAGGAAGAATTCATGCAATACTTTGATAAATTAAATGAAAACCAAATTGGCCTATCCTTCACCTGCACAATGAGCAAAACAAGGATAAATTTTCTGGATACCACAGTATATATAGATGATGGCAAAATACAAACTACGCTACACAGAAAGAAAACGGCTACAAATAGCATTTTACATGCTAAGAGCTTCCATCCGCAACCACTTATAAACAGCATTCCTTACGGAGAATTCTTGAGGATCAAAAGAAATTGCTCAAAGGAAAGTGATGCAACTGCCCAAATAGAAGCCAGTGCTCAGAGGTTGAAAAATCGAGGATATAGACAAAGAATCCTCAACAAAAGCAAGAAAAAGGTGGAAGAAAAAACACATGATGAGATTCTAATGTCCAAAACAGAAAAAGAACAATTACTGAAGAAAGAACAAGAAAAAGATCAAGTAGATGACATCACATTGAAGAATAAAAACAACGAGGAAGCACCGAGACTAATTCTGACATATAGTAAGGAAAGTGCGAAAGTTACCAGAATCGTTCAAAAATATTGGCACTTATTAACACAAGACAATGACATTGGCAAAATAATTGGAACAAGACCAAAAGTCACTTACAGAAAGGCAAGCTCGATAAAGGACAAGGTTGTACAAAGTCATTTTATCACACCGACAAAACAAACATGGCTGACACAACAACAAATGGGATTCAAAAAATGCTCCAACTGCAAAGCGTGCAAAATTGCCATTAATAAAAAGGAAATAATTGACCCTGAAGGCAAAACAATAAAGATAAATCACAGAATCACATGCACAACACAATTTGTTGTATATGTAATACAATGTATATGTGGCAAAAAATACATTGGGAGTACCACATGCATGCTTAAAAAGCGAATACTTGAACATATTAGAGCCGTGAAAAACAAAGATATGAATTATGCGATAGCGAAACATCTCGCAAAGTGCCAAGACAACGATTGGAGGAAGATGGAATACTTTGGATTGGACACAATACCATTAAATGAAAGAGCAGGAGACAGGAAAAGGAAATTGAGGCAGTTGGAGTCAAAGTATATAATACGATTACGAACGAAGACTCCAAAAGGCTTGAACAACGATGAAGAAATGTACACTCATCTCTGAAGCAGTAATTGAAACAATTATACCAATTGAACAATCATATGAAATGTCAATCAAACCAGCAGTAATTGTATCTGTATATTATCTGGACATGAGCGAATAGATACTAATCTAACACTAGCAGCAGATAGAATAATTAGAAACACTGTGGTACCAAAATGCTAAAGTTTTCACTTGAAATACTTTAGATATGTGCAAACTACTTATATACTTATATACTTATATATCTCTCGTTGTATTGGTGTACTATACCATTATAATTGGCCGTGTCAACATGCAAATAATATACCAGAAATGCAATGATTAATTCAAATGGTTAATGTGTTAGACTAAATGTTATTTCTGTCATTGGGATACTAGGTGTAAAACACTACAACTCCCAGAAGGCAATGGGGTTGTTTTTTAACCATAGAGTGTTATAAACAGATGACGATAGTAGTGTCTCCCTACCGTGAGAAAGGCTGCAAAGCCGAAACGCGTCGGTTGACAGACTGGCTCTGTTCGAGTAATAAAAAGCGGAGAAACAAGGATTGGTGTGTGCGACTGAACTTTGTGATAAAATAAAAAAAAAAAAAAGTATATATATATATACATACAGGGAAAAAAGCTCCTTCTGGAGATTCCTCGTCTTTCCAGGGGTGGCTCAGTGCCGGCGGAGAAGCCGGTAAAATCAATGTACATATAAATGGATTTCCAACGAGCACTCGGGTCCGTAAATAAACGACAGGGTCCGTTTCTTATGCCAAAGTGGTTTATTAGCAACATAAAGCAGTCCTGATGCATTTCGCGCTCCAAAGATAATAAACCTCTTTACTTTGGCATAAGAAACGGACCCTGTTGTTTAGCTACGGACCCAAGTGCTCATTGGAACTCCGTTTATATGTACATATATATATATATATATGATAACATAATTAGTGATAATATTTATTTAACATTATATAAATTCTTTCAATATTTTAAGTTTATTACGATTAATTTATACAGTTAATATATTGTTATGTTATGTAGATTTGTATAGTGCAGCTTATTACCAGTGAGGGTTTCCAGGCAGTGGAATGTAAAATACATATTTTTTATTAATTATGTTACCACTTAATATATATATGTTTGTGTGTGTGTGTGTGTGTGTGTGTATAATATATATGATACATAACAATAAAGCTATAAATAATATAAACAATTTAATAAGATAAAGATATTAATTAATATATACAATAAATTACATATGAACAAACTAAAACCCCATAAAAACGAAATGTAATAAAAATATAATCTTTAAAATAAACTTGAAAATAAAAACAAATAATATAGAATATTTAAAAAAGGTTAACAATATAAAATCTAGTTTACCAATATTATAACAAATATTGGAGTCTAAGAATATTAAATATACTATTCATACTATAGCGAGTGCAACAGTAGGGAAAGTGTAGGACTTCGGAGGAGATAGATTTGCTATTCCTACTCTAGTCACCACAAAAGTAGGGAAGGTGTTGGACTTCTGAAGATTTAGATTTACTATTGCCGCTCCAATCTGTGCAACAGTACGGAAAGCGTTAGACTTCGAAGGGGTCAAATGTACTATTCAGACTCCTAGCAGCGCAACAGTAGGAAAAGCATTGGGTTTCAGAGGGTTACCATTCCCACTCCGAAAAGCGCAACAGTAGAGAAAAGGTTGGACTTCGAAGGGAAAAAGTTTCTATTCCCACTACAGTCTGAACAACAGTAGGGAAAGTGTTGGACTTTGAAGGGGTCAAATTTACTATTCCCACTCCAAACAGTGCAACTATATGGAAAGAATTGCCTTAATAAGGGGTAAAATGTACTATTTCCACTCTAAACAGCACAACAGTAGGGAAAGCATCGGACTTCGGGGGGGGGGTAAATTTACTATTCTCACTCAAAAAAGGGTCACAGTAGGGAAAGCATTGAATTTTAGAGGGGTAAAATGTACTATTGCCTATCCAAAGAGTGCAACCTTAGGGAAAGTGTGGGACCTGCGAGGGGTAAAATTTACTATTCCCTCTCAAGTCTGTGCAACAGTACGGAAAGTCTTGGATTTCAAAATGGTGAAATTTACTATTCCCACTCCAAACAGCACAACAGTAGGGAAAGTGGGTTAGTGTCGCCTGAAATTATATATTATGCACAACTTCGAACGTGTGATTTAGCTGTGCAATGATCCTTGTAACATTGTGCGTGGATTTATATTGTGTGACCAAACTATTTTAATTTAAACTTTGTACTGTTCAACACTTACATTTTCCTGCAGGTTCTCATCATTACTTAAATGGGGTTTTTTTATTTTGGGGGGGGGCAAATCTGAGATTGGTCCACTTTGAGTAATTGTTAACATCATATCTAATAACATCACAGTTAGCTACTTTCAGCAATGTGGCTAGTTGTGTGGCAAACAGAATTTCATTGTTCACAGGGAGGGTAATTATTTAATATCACCACACCGTCTTTCATGATACAAATATACATATGATACCTTTGACCCACACATCTAAGATGGCTGAATTGAATCTTCACAAGTACAGAAAGCATACATAGTGCTGTTCGTTAAATTACATGTGCCCAATTCATTTAGGACTTTAACCTTCTACTGTCATTGCAGACTTTCCCACTAGAAAATTAAACACAAACAATCAGGCACATATTTTACCAAGTCACCGAAGTTGAATTTTAATTGTTATAATTTTAACTGAGATAAGTGAATTTGTGGGTGTCTCTAAGTTTAGATTCATTAACTACAGGCTTCTTTTGTAAGCGAACATGTAGCAAAAGTTGCAATATTTCTTTCACCATATTTACAAAAACTAATTGAAATATTGAAAACACAAAATGCATCAGTCATTTCCGACCTCTTATAACCCTAAAGTAGATTGTCACCTCACACTTAACTACAAGATAAAATGTGTATGCCATTGCACGAACCCGTTGTCAGAACAAACACATTCCTTTTTTTATGAGGTATTATAGCTGCTGAACATATAAAACATTTATAAAGATTCAGTTTATTCGAAAAGGGCATATCCCACCGATTTACTATATATTATTTTTAATGTAGATGTGCCTTCAAAATAATGCTGTTTAAATCAGAATAATGTACGAATGTGGTATAATTGAAAGTCAAACTCACGCAGTCTTTAGTGGTTTTCAGTGCTAATTCCCTACCACTAAGCATAAAAATAAAGTTATATCTTGTTTAAAACTACAAATCCTACACAATTTGCATGTATTTCGCATGTATATGAGAATTTAGCCAAGAAAATGTAATTCATTTAATGGGATACGCAAAGGCTCTGAAGCAGAGAAATGTATGCTGAACATATTAAGTTAACAAAGAAATTGAATAAAGCTGAAGGCAGGGCTACAAAATAGGCCAATATATATTTTGCACTTTTTCTTCGGTCCTCATTAAAAAAATTCAGTATCAGGTAGGGTATTTACCATGTGTGGTGAATACCATTACCACAGGGTGAGGAATTTGCCACATATGGTAAATACCTCTTATTCTGAATTTTCAACATGGAAATGAGCCATTACATGGGGAATCGGTATTTAACACACCGAATTCTGCATGTTTACGAAATAACTTCAGTGTGTATAACTTACGCACCTGAAGGAGTAAATTGTACACATATATATCATTCTCTTAGACTTGAACTTATTCCTTTGTGAATGGCTGCTAAATTAAACATGAATTAGTGACATATTCAGACTTTCCTATAGAAAATAGCATATGTAAGTAGGGCTCAAACTCCTTTATGGCATAGAATACATGTACAGAGAATATTACTGTGCTACTGTGCCTTGAGGCCCATTTCAAGATCATTCTCTCAGATGGCCGGGCTTTGTTGATCCTGGCAGCATAAAGGAAGGGAAGTCTCCTTTGCTGGAAATGTTTGTTAAAAAAGCAGGCCTGCCTTTTCTCTACTTGGAGTTGCTTTGACCACCGGTTTCAAGTACCAGCATTGCCTGATGAGAAGGTCATTTTGGGGGAAGGCACTCCTCGAACAGGCTGGCCTGGCCCTCACAGCCCGGTAGTTGCACCCTGCCTGCTAGGCAGAACCACAGCACCCTGAGCAAGTAATTTGACCTCACAGACGAAAGATTGAGTTAGACACACAGACCCTATTGTACAACCAGGATGTTGATTGTTACTCATGCATTCTTATTGTGACACTTACAGAGGAATCATAGTTGAAATCACCCTATCCGGGAAACAACCTTTACATCGCGGTCATTAGACCGCGATGCCTTTCTAAAAACGGTTGTTACAACGACCGCGTTGTTCAACGCGATGCCATTACTATGCAAGTCATTAGATCGACTTGCAGTAGATGACACTTTAACATAAGGAATAGTATAATCTACTATTCCATCATCTTCCCTACTGTGGTGTGGGCTGGAGTTGGAATAGTAAATTATACATTCCTAATGTTACAGCTCCATCTACTGCAAGTCGATGTAATGACTTGCGTAATTATGGCTTCGCGTTGTAACAATGTGGTCATTGTAACGACCGCGTTGTTACCTACCGCGTAGTAAAAGCACGAGTTGCAACGTGCTATATTCCCCATCCCCCCAAACCACCCCCCAAAGCTGAACCCCATGTAATTGTGTAGTATTATGTTTTACTGTGGTATTAAAATACTTTCTTTTTACTAAGATAAGCACTCGGCTGGACAATTAATTATTGTGACTGTTGTTGGACTATTTTGTTCAGTGCTGTGCACCCCCCTGCCCTCCACTACCATTCTGAGAAGCCTGTTAATGCTCACCCTAGCTATCCTGAGAGCCAAGTGCGGAAGCATGTACTCGGCCCAGTTTGCCGAACCATAGTGGGGTGAACCCCAGAACATCATCAGCAAATGACCTCAACCACCCAGTTTGGGGCCCAGCTGGTATGGTCTGCCTTGGAGCACCTCACCCCTGAACAGGGTTTTACAGGTATATTCAGCCTTTTGCGCAGGAAGTGAATGATTCTAATGTTGTCTTCTCCTTGGCTCTAGGTTGTAGGTGTATTCTGTAGATTAGATGATCCCTCTAGTCCTTTAATAAAACTCTATAATCTTCACATTAAGCTGTTATGGTGAAAGCTTGATGATGTAGGGGTTGAAAGTGTAATAACGCTTGTCTCAGATATTAGCTAAGAATATACAGAATGGATGTCAACCAGCTTGTAGCCAATAGAAACACAGTATTGTGGTAGTATACAGTTGTCTGATTTACAATTTTTCATACCCACGACAATGGTCCCTGTGGCCTAGCTTAACATTCACTTAATGGATTCATTTCTATGTATAGAGTTTTATTGTGATGTTCACACTCACTGACAGAGAACTTATTGAGCTTGTAAAGTGTTGGCATTGAATGTATGATATTACAACACATACATTTACCACGCATGCCTTTACAACGCAGTTTTTACATTGCAACATCCTTTACAACGCATTCTTTTATATCGCATGCCTCTACATCGGATTTTCAGACACTACCTTTACAACGCATTCCATTACATCGCATTATACCATTGCAAAGCATACCATTACAACACATACCATTACATCGCATTTAAGGTAAGTGTTGGATAGTGTAGGGGTAATAATTTCTATTCTAACTCCAGTGAGTGCAACAGTAGGGTAAGTGTTGGATAGTGTAGGGGTAAAAATTACTATTCTAACTCCAGTGAGTGCAACAGTAGGGTAAGTGTTGGATAGTGTAGGGGTAAAAATTACTATTCCAACTCCAGTAAGGGTACTATGAGTTGTAATGGTATGCGTTGTAATGACTTGCGATGTAATGCCTGCATTGTAGTGACATGCGTTGTAATGACATGCGTTGTAGTGACATGCCATGTAAAGGATGTTGCGATGTAATGCCTGTGTTGTAAATGTAGTGCGATGTAATGCCTGCGTAGTAAACGTTGTTTCCCGTTGACATTGCCCACTTTATGGGCAAGTGACCAAAACTGTTTTGAGTAACCTTGTTTAACCCCTTGTGTGCCCCGCCCTTTCCCCGCCCTGTGCCGGGCGTTGAATTAGCGGGCGGGGTTCATGACGAGATAGTCTCGTCATGGGCACAGCGCAACCGCGGCCCATGACGAGACTATCTCGTCATGGGCACTCAAGGGGTTAACTTATTGACATGTTGTTGGACTTGACTTCCTCGGTGTGAATTTCCCCCAACTTTATGCATTCTAACCTTCTGTTTCTGCGGATTTCGTTTTTGTTGGCTTTATGACTCACCACACTTTACCACTGCTAATTAGTGCTAAAGTGCATGTGCTCCCACCCTTAAACACGGTAACATTGGCTTAAACCCAATTGCCACATTTAATTACTTGTAAGTCCCTAGTTAAGTGGTACTACATCTACTCGGGTCCTGTAAATAAAGGCTGCTAGTTGGTCTGCAGTACTGATTGATCCACTCACTTAAGCAACCCTTTACCTATTTCTCAGGCCTACCTTTGCAGCCAATGTGTGCAGTTTTAAACTGCCATTTTGACCTGACAAGATAAACCTCTTGCCAGGCCCATACCTCTCTTTTTATTACACGTTAGTAACCCCTAGGGTAGGCCCACAACAGCCCAGAGGGCATGATGTAATGTATTTAAATGATTGACATGAACTTTTAGGTTTTACATGTTCTAGTAGTAAAAAAGGAACGTTTTTCATTACTGTGAGGCCTACCTCTACCCTAGGATAACATTGGGGGAACTTATTACAGGTAATAAGTGATAACATTCAACTAGGAGCAGGAAGGGATGATGAGTTTGGTGGCTCAAGATTTGTAATATAAAACCCTCCTTAATTGTAAGTGGGATTTTCTTGTCCTAACCATTTGGTGCAGGAACCTGATTACTGGGTCACATGACTAGGTGCAGCTGTCAGTATGTCTTTGTGTATTGCTCACAAGATAGTGGCACAAAGGGCCCTAGGTATTGGCAGGATGGGCCATCTCTGACTTGATGAGGGGGAGGAGCAATCACCTACTAAACTTGCACATCAAAAAGGCTCTGCCTGAGCATAGTCACCAAGGGTTTGACACTACTGACTCAGAAGGACTGCTGTGCTGCTCTGCCAGAAGGACTGCTACTTTGTTGCCCTGCTACCCTGCTGCCTTGCTGCTAGAGTGAAGGACTGGACCTGCATCTTGAACCCAGCTCCAGCAGAGTAACTTAAAGGGCCAGTTGGATGGCCTCCAGGTCAGAAGCCTCAGGGACAGAACAGACTTCACCCATCTTGAATACAGCACCTTGACTCAGTGTGCTGTGAGCCTTATCCTCCATGTGGTGCCACCTGAGGCTCTCACCCTTGAAAGTGGACATGAAGGTGCTCTGCCATTCCAGGTGTGGTCCTTTAAGCAGAACTGATGAAACACGATGTGTGTCTTTGCAGCTTCACTCCAAAACCGCAGCTACGCGATGCATCCTCGATAAAGGCATTCGCATCTCAAGCCCCTAATCAATGGCATCCTTGACAATGGTGCAGGATTCCGCATTGCAAGCCCCGCAAATTCTTTAGAACCAGCCAGTGTGCAACACATCTTCAACACAGGACTTCGCATCTCAAGCCCGTCGTTGACGGCATCTACAGCAAAGACACAGGACCTCACATTGTAGTCCTGCAGCTGCTTGGAACTGTCGCTGCGCAATGCATCCAACCAGAATTTAAGGTACTCTTGTTCAGTGGGCCTAACTTGGTCCCTGTATCTGGACTGTATTCTGTCACAGTTAGCCTGGACTTCTGACATTGTCCCAGTCCGGCGCGACCAGATGACTACATTTGATGGTTTGTGATTCTAGAGAGTATTTTCAGTTAAATCTTTAAAATTGGATAACTCTGGCTGGTTCTACCTATTTAATTTGTGTTATTTTGGTCTCAAATAATTTATTACATTTTGCTCTATTTTTCTAAATTAGTGTGGGATTTTTCTTGTGTTGTGTTTTCACTTTATCGCTGTTTGAAGTGCTGCATACATACTTTACACATTGCCTCTAATTTTAGCCTGACTGCTTAGTGCCTAGCTCTCAGAGGGTTAAGTACACCTCCTCAGCCAATAACCCAATTTCCTACACATGTTCTAATCCAGCAGGCTGATGTCCATCACCTTAGTGTCAGTCTGAATGTGGAAGTTATTTATTTTCTGAAATGCAAGTATTATTGTTCGCTTTTATGTTATCAAGTCCGGTCAATACTACGTTCGCCCCTTAAAACTACATACCATATGTTTCTTCATACTAACTTTACCCATTACATTAAACTTATTTGTTGGAACTTGTATAACAAGGGTGTGAGTAGCTAATGTCCTCATGTCTAGTCCATATGAAGGCCAATTTAAGTCAGACAGTGGGCTTGTAACATGTTTTCCTAACTGTACACACTTTATACTATCATTTAAATGAAAAAGTATTCACTGATTAAAAGGCATGCATTTTTTAAATTTTAAATACGGAATTCAATTATAAGTGATCACTTTGTTTTTAGATTGTTGTCAAACTACGATGGAGAAAGTAATGCATTACTATGCCTTTGCTCATTCTGTATATTTACGATGTACACTGTTTCTAGATCCTTTTTGTTTTAATTAATGATCTTGACAATGAACAAATTGACATAAACAATGAAAAAGGTATGACTTTGCTTTCACAGGTTTCAAAATGAATTGCAGAAAACGCACACCCATCAGAATTGTCTTAGAGTTTACTAAATAACTGATTTATTTTCACATCTGCTGTTAATTCTGGTCATAAAAGACTAATGGCACCATGCTGCCTTTCACAGTGTGATGTTTGCATCCAGTAGGTTTATGTTAAAGTTGACTGCAATGTAATCCTTGCACAGGCCTTGTTAGAGAATTACTTCTTTTAACACTAACAATGGAGTGGCATTGCTTATAATATTGCATCTCTAAAATCAGGCAAAGGCCTCGCTCTAATAAATGTGGTTGCTGCTGGAGTGCTTGGGCCAGACACAATGATGCATAAGAAGGAAATGTTAATGTGTTCATGGAAGCTGTCAACAACAGTTGAGCCTTACACACTTGAATAACTCTTTGTTGCATGCATCTTCTTCACTTGAAAGTATCTGCCAGTCATTCTTGGAAAGCAGCTGTCACTTGCCTTGTTTTCAGCCCTAATGATTCAAAGCCATTTAAGGCATTCAGCATATAAATGCAGTCTTCTAAATATATTTATTTTTACAAATATGAGCACTCACTATCGTGTACTCAACTAATGTGCGTGCAAGGGCTTCTACTTGACGTCTTATTTAGCTGCAGCATCACATCTATGAGGTATGTGATGTGGCTGATCTATCTGTTGTTTTTTGTATTCACTTTCTCCTATCACATGCCACTCTTTGGGATCTCCTGTGGCAAACTGTGTAGTTTATAAAAGCAGATGCTGTGCATGAGAAGGGCTCATACAAATGATAACGCCCCCCCTTGGCACCAGATTAAGGGTACGCTTCTTGCCCGTGCCCGTCGTAGTTAGAAAAGGAGGGAGGAAACGGCTACTGTCTTTTACTCAGATTGGCTGCTACTGTCTCACATCAAAAGTTGCCTCAGTGATCTCTTAGGGCAACAAATGGGGCATTTCAAAGTAAACATGGTGCCTGAGATGGGGGTGGTGCCTGTGTTCGCAATACACAATCTTCTTCGCGCAGTGTTTCTTTTAATGTCTCCTCTTCAATATATGAGAAAACACGACCTTAGCCCATGAAGGGACGTCACATTTCTTCTTCTCCAAAATTATTTACCTAGGCCAATGGTAAATCTGAGCATAGTGTATTGGCTTATACAAAGACTCCATTGTTGGCTTACTGATAAGTTTTTCTTAGCCCAAAATTCTCTCCCCACCTTAACCTGAAATAGACACTGCTTTCCTCCTAGTCCACGTTTGTCATGGTGATGTAGAGCAACGTGAAGAACTTGCTTGCGGTATTTGTATGAGTGAACAAAAACATACATCTTCTACTCCACTAACCGAGGGCATTATATATTGATTTGGAACTGCTTCTCTCAACAAATATGTCAGGATTTGTCATCCTCAGACAAATGTCAATATAGGAAATTAATTAAACATTGGCATAAGTGGGTAGTCACCAGCGTGTCTAGTTCAATTGTATGACGCACAAACCATAAAGAAACAATAATAGCTGTAAATTTGTAGGTGATACATAAGTCAAACATAACCAGTGAAAGGCAATTAGAATGTTTGGAGTCTGGCCTTTATGTAGTTGGATCTCGTTTTCAGCAAGTGTATAGTATGAGATTTGAATTTAGGAATGACTCTTTCCCTGAGTGACAATTTTATTGAGGACATTTTCTATTTTAATAATATTCTAACTGGTCTAGTTCCACCATTAACCATGTCATGTGTTGTTGATGCTGTCTCATCTAAATCTTATATCCCTGAATGATCTTTTATGGATGGTACCCCCACAAAATAATTATTTTGATTTGATTCCTGTCATTGCTATGTTTTCTATATTGTGTTCCAAAGGAAAGCCTTTATAGTCTAGCGTCATCAAAGTGGCACATTTGAAAGATGGTGATCATTATGGGTTTTAAATAAACTCCACTCATTTCTACGTTCCTTTCCCTCTAGTCTTCTTTACTTTCCTCATTGTCTTCCAACGTTGTCTAATACAGAATTTCTAGTAAACCTGAGTAAATCCAGGCAGATTTTCCTCCATTTCCTTGAATCTGTAGATTGTGAATGTTCTTAAAGTAAGTACATTAAATTAACATATTTCAATTTAACAATTGAAACCCTTCCAGAATTTGATAAATATTAATTCGGTCCAAAATATTTGGATGTGTGTGTTCCATTGTAAATAAAAGGCGTATAGATAAATGCTAAAAGACTGTCGAAGGTTCCAAAGAATATAACGTTATATGATTTGATTGTCCACTGTGCCAGTTCTTCTTTCAATGCACAATGGCTGGAACTAGTTTTAAACTTCATTTTAACGATTTTGTAATGTAGTATGTTTGTATTCCACTAGGAGCAGTTCTGGAGTTTCTTGAAAGGGAAAAAGGAAAGCATAGGTGTACAGAAGGGAAACATTATGCACAGTAGAAATGCTCTAATGCTTGCATGAACTGCACACATGAGATAATAAATGAGCCTTAGTGGGATTGGTTTTCACAAGCCGAGACAGCACTTCCATAAGGAAAGGCGAGGCAATGGGCTTAGGGTGCCTTCATGGGGACTAAATACTATAATGGGGATGCCATGTTTCTAGAGAGACGGTAACCAGAACAGATCAAGCTAGTTAGTGTGTTGGAAATCACAGATGTGGTGGACTGTGTCACACATATGATGCTGCAAAACAATGTGCCGTATAAAGCATATCATATCAAACTAAAGGAGATGACAAATTGTCGGGCACATAATATTATATACTTAATTTTATGCCTTCGAGGTTTGGAATATGTAGGAGAGATGGTACATGAATTACACTAAGATTTAATAAACACAGATCAGCTGTATGAACTAAGAAAATACAGTCACCTATGGTGAGACATTGCATGTAGCACAATCATCTCAGAATAGCTTACGCTGGACCTTTGTGAGAAATTTAGATCAAATGGTGCCAGTGGATTAATTGAAAGTCCGAAATATTATGGAAGTATATTGGATTTTTATGCTTAAGAAACACCTGAAAGGCTTAAATGAAAACCTATAATAGAAAACCTTGATTAAGTGATGCCTATATTCATTAGAACATATGCGATGCCTATGGAAAAGGCTACAGGACATCATAAGGTTAGTGAATTATGGAACAAATGAATTTGATCATTCTAAAGCCTGATTAACACTGAGCAGAACATATCCCTGTAAAATCAGGTCAATTTGTAGGGAGTTCTATATGGCGGTGGGTACAATCGAGTAGATAACGTGTCATGTATATGACTGGAGGCTCTTCCCATATTAATATCTGGTCCTTAACTGGCAGGTAGTGCAGTTGTGACCACTTTACACACTAACCTTTTTTGACCACTTGGTAGGAGAGATGTTTATTTGCATAATCGTGTTAGGAATGTCTCGCCGTCTGAATCCATGGGAAAGAGAGGCCAAGACTTACTGTACTTTTGCAAGAGAGCTTCCACAGCAGCTTTTCAAAGCCCTATGGCGCACAAACAACACTAATCAACTTCAGTATGCAAAAACTATTTTGTGTCAAAAGTTGAAGTAAGCACAGGGCCAGAAGCCTTTGTGGCGTGGAGAACCATACCTCCTACAACATATATATCAAGACATGGCTTTGCATGAAATCTTCATCAATGAAGCCAAGCACACACAATGGGAAAATAGAATATCCTATAATATTGCAATTTGCAAATGTGTGACTGTAAAGTTAAAAGATTTATGCTATTGACATTTTCACTTACAATCAAATACGAACTAGAAGGTATACCTCAAGTAAGCATTTCAGGCAAGGCAAACAAAACAGAACCATCAAATATTTTTTTTTATAGAGCACAGCTCATGATGCCATATGTTTATAAACGCGGTACTGCATTTTATTTACAATTCATGCAATGTAGCGCTGTGCTTCACTATGTTTTAAAAAATTTCGTGCCTTGTGGCAAATGATTCCGATTTTTCATATTAGTCTTTGTGGGATCTAAAGACTACTTCTTAGGAAGCGATAGAAGTACCTAGTCTACAAATCAATGTGAAGACAGAAACACTTAGGGCCATGGGACATCTTTATAAGGGTTGGCATTGTGTTTGCACCACACAACCTAGGGCAAATACGACGCAAACCCTAAAATGCAATTTATTTAGCCGTGCAAGGACACTTTGTGTGGCCCTGAGTGGCTTGATAAATAAGGATAGCGCAACACAGCGCAAATCGATGCGTTGTTTTACTCTGCCCTGGAAAGGCGTTCCATAGGCATTGCGCGGGTGTTCCCATGCAACTATGGATTTTAACTCATTCCCAGATTTATCACTGATGGTAGACCGGGGAATATGCCAAAATGCTACACCTTCCCAGGTAAGGCTTAATGAGGAGAAATAACTTTACTTCTCCTCGTTACTACCTCTTTCTATGTGTGCTGCATTCTGTATCACACATGGAGGAATATGCCTTAGGGGGTTGTTTTTGTGCAGGAAGGTACCCCTTTCTGCACAAAAATATTCATGCATGGAACGCAGGCACCCCTGCATAATGGTGCAAGGGTGGCTTTGTTGGCGCTAAGCAGCCCATTGTGCACCAGTCTTGGGGGAAAGGCAGGCATGTGCTGCAATGTGTTAAATACAGCCCTTTGCCTGCAATGCGGTGCAGCACAGCACGGTGGCTTGTTGCGCTGCGTTACTTTTTAACCCCTTCGCTGCGGCGGAAATTCCGCCGCAGCGCTGGGGGGTGCGGGGGGGCAGCGCGGTGGCCCGGTGCTCATGACGGAGCCACGCCGTCATGAGCCACGGTTGGGCTGTGCTCATGACGGAGTGGTTCCGTCATGACTCCGCCCACAGCGCTAATCTCCCGCACAGGCGGGGAATTAGCGCCGCGTGGGCGGCGCAGCCGCCAACGGCCGCAGCATGACGGAACCACTCCGTCATGAGCACACGGCAACCGTGGCTCATGACGACGTGGCTCCGTCATGAGCACGGAAGGGGTTAATAAATAGACTTCCATATTTATTAAAAAGTAATGCAGCACAGCAAATCACCTTGCTGCGCTGTGTTACAGGGAAAAGGGCAGGAATACTCTATATTTAACACAATAACCTAAAGGTTAAATAAAAACATCAACTGAATCCAAGTACTCCAATAAAAGCCAATAAAAAGCTTCCATGGGGAACTAGAAATTAAAGCCATTTTTTTCACAGCGTTTCCAAAGACATTGAATGAAACAGCTTGTAGTAATTGTAGCTAACGAAACCCGTTTGTAATCAGTCGATTAACTGCATTGCTACAGGGTAATGTAAATATATATATTTTTTTAAATGCGTATCTTATTGGTACCTAGTCCTCGCGCTTTGATGTAAACTTCGTATATTTCAGTGCTCTATCAGTACAAATGATTCTTCGAGGTCCCACTGTTTCAGTTTGCTGTGAGGAGGCTGCCTGCTGCGCCACCCCTGCGGTAGCGCTGAAGTGTTTTTATATCAGGCGTCATTGCACTTGCAGGCCCACATCTGTTCAGCCCAAGGAAAACCAACAGGGCTCGTGTAATGCGTGTCTGATCCCGTGAAGATCAACGCTGCTCGCCCGGCGCTCCCGTTGCTTCATCGCGCGCTCCCCTGCAAAGGTATACATTTCATCTTTCCAAACACCAAAAATTACCCAATCTGCTGCTTCCATTCCAGCCCGACTACCGCCCGGCGCGCGCGCGCCCTCATACCGGGAAACCTTTTGGAGCGTAAAACTGCGCTTGACGTATTTAAAGGTTAACGCCGGCGCGAGGATAAAGATAACATTAGTGCTCTACCTTGCTTTGCACTATTTAAAGCATGCAGGTTACACAACAGTATTATTTTCCCTCTCGTTGCTTTTTATTTTTCCCAAAAGGGCTTAGTTTTAGATGGAGCGCTCTAAATACATGAATTTTAGGCCTGTCACTCCGCCATACAGAACCCGACTGCAAGGCTTCATGCCGCGTGGCTAGCCTGTATAAACACTGCACTTTATTTCAATGAACTACAGCTAAAGCATTTCGTATTTCATCAATTTTTGAATTGTAATATAACAAAACAATATACTGGTGAAAGGATGGCGTTAACCAAGTGACAGTAATAAAGCAACTTTTTTCTTACTTTATTTGAGTGTTGTACAGTCTTTATTTAATGCGATTTTATAGAGCGCGAACATTACCCGAAGGTGTCAGAGCGCTTTACAAAAGAACCAGTTGCGTAACATAAGGACTTTTGATTACATGAGATTACATAAGAGATACAAACAGAAAAAATTGCAAATGTACAATTTGTAAAGTCACTCAAGGAAGACAAACAAACAGATAAACTCTAAGATCACATAGGAGTGGTAGTAAGTACAAAGATCTACTACATATACTAGTGGTTAGAGTTATATATATACAAATTGCAAATTCACTCAGGATTACATTTTAACAGCGATTAGGCTTGGACAGTTATATATTACATATTTACAGAGCAGGAGATTCTTGCCATCATTCAGCCAGGTGTTCAGGTGGTGTTGCACTTTGGGGCGGTGGTCTTGGGTCCGTAGGGGTCCCCGAAGAAATCGCTACCTAAAATTACAGCTACATTGGTTGCTGGTTCAGTTAAATGATGTGTAAACAAGAAGACCAATGGAGCAGGCCAAGGGGTAAAGTACTGGCAGGGAACACCATAGAGGTTCAGAAGTTGACAAACGCAGTGGATATTCCTGAGATCACCCAGTGTGAGTCCGGTCACCCTCACCGCATTGGACTGCAAAATAAAGACGTGAAGGGTGCCTCAGTGGGATAATGCCGTGAAGGGGCAAGATTAAAATACGGGGGTAAACAGAGGGCGATGGTCAAAAGGTGGAAAGAAGGCGATGACCAACAGTGAGGATCAGTCCGAGTATCAGTTGCAGTCGCAAGATGGAGGGTCCACGTCATGGAGGTAAATACCTCACAACAAAATGGCGGGCGGTGCGTGCAAAACCAAACCAGCTGAAAACTCAGAGAGAATACTTACCCCAGGAACAAGGCTGAATGGGAAGGCAACGTCAGCAAAATTTGAAGGAGGAACAGCACGGTGTCGTTGATCCCTCAACGGGCATCAAAAGTATGGGGAGAAGTCAGCGCAGGCTTGAATACAGAAGGGAATGGCAGTTGCAGGGTCAGGAGGGCGCGACACAGCCAAAGGGGAAAACAAGCTCGGAAAGACGGGCTTCTGCGTCGTGGCACTCTCCAGGAAACTCCATCCGGGGTCGCCAGATCCACATGATTCAACTGCAGCCCCAGAGCGGCGCCGCTGGAAGATAGGAATTCGCAACAAAGGTCTGAGAAGGCAAGCGTAGATCGACGGGACCGCCCGGTCAGCAGAGTCAGGTATTAGCTGCAGCAAGGCGGACAGGTAGCCGGCAGACCCACCGGAGTTCAAAAGACGGCGGGGGAAGAAAGGAGGACCAGCGGAGTGATGAAGGGCACAGTGCCCAATGTCCGGCTGGGTAAGTGATGGCAGCGGCAGTGCACAGCTCTACCGGATATCGCCCATGTTGCTCCGATGCCGCCAGCGGAAAACTTCGACCATAACTCCACAGGAGGTCTCGAGTCCTGAAGATGGAGACCAGAGAGGCGACGACCGAAGGCAAACCGGATCCCCGGTAAGTAGAAAAGATCCAAGGGGGAGGGATATTTTAGGGGAGTTAAGCCAAAAAAGGCTATCCCTGGCCGGGAGCTCCCGGCCGGAGCGCCTCACCAGTCGGCCATCTTGCAGCCTTTGCTGGGGATGCTAAGTTGTAGATCCATTTATCCATAAAATATGTAATTTTAAGAATCTGTTAATAACCTCATCATCTGTATTATTGTTTAAAGGGCCGTCTTCTGCATCAGTATTTCCCCCACCCGGTATTAACAATACTGCAGTGATCGGTGCTCATGGGTGTGAGGAAAACAGCCAATTCTGATATTGTACATGAGAAATGGGGAGAAAGAGTGAAATTTGGAATTTTTACACCAAGGGGCATATTTATGAGAATGTTATACAGAGCAGCGCAGCAAGTCACCTTTCTGCACTGCGTTACAGAGAAAGAGCAGGAATGCGCCTTATCTAAAAAGAATCCGGCATGTTCCTGCCTTTGTCCCTCTGCTGGTGCCATTTTGGCTGCCTAGTACCAGCGCAGGCACCAGCGGCGGTTCCTCCATTTTAGTGGAGGAGCGTCGCCCCCCTGCTGCAAATAAAATGATAATAAAGTGTATTTATTACCATTTAATATTTCACAGCTGTTCTAAGCCCGAGCGAAGAGTCAGGAAGGGGTGTTGGGTCACTACTGCTGATTTGCCAGAGGAGAGGTGTGGTGGTCACTCCTGTTTAAAGTGCACAAGTCACTGTGGCCGACTGCCTTTCAATGGCCAGCCTGACATGCATACTTTAAACCTCTCCACCTGAGCGGTCTTAGACAGTTTGGAGGAGAGAAGGCACAGGTCTCCAGTGCCTAAAGGAGCGTCGAGCCAACCAGCTCCAGACAATTCTGGGGCTGCTCTCATGCTACTTAACATTATGAGAGTAGCGTCTGGAGTGGTAGAGAGGATTTGGCTGAGGCTTAGAGACTAGTGCTTGGACTTCCGAAGCAAAGAACCCCGAGGATCCCTGGGTCAGTAAATATTTTATTATTATTTACTTTTTTGACCTAATGACAGGCATCGTGATAAGCCCTCACTGCCTGCAGCCTCAAGTTCAGAGCTCTCGGTTATGGCCCATTATACATAAAACACTCCTAATAAGCCATGATTGAGAGCTGTGGCATCGAGACTAAAGGCATTTATCACAGTGCATGTCTGTGGGTTAAAACATCCACTTTGCTCCCACGCCCCTCCACATCTATACATCACCAATTGTCACTGGCAGGCACCCTTAGAATCAAGTGCAAGGGTGCCTCTGTTGCATTCAGGAGGGGCACCTTCCTGCACAAAAACAATCCTGGGAGGCATATTCCTCTTTCTATGTGTGCTTCAGAATGCTGCACAAATAGAAAGAGAAAGTAACAAGCTGGCGGTGATGCTCGCCGCATCGCCAACTCGGCAATGCTGCAAGCGGAAGGTAAGTGGTTTTCTTTATGTTTTATTTTATTTTCTCTATTCTGTCATCTGTTGACCCCCCTCCCGCCCTGGCCCACCACTCTTAACTGTACCAGCCATGCCTGGACTGCTGTGCTGCTGAAAGGGCTTCTCCGTTTGGTGAAGGAGGGCTGGGAACAAGTTATCTGGAGAGCCCTCTAGGATGTAGTCAGCTACAAGCTGGTCCTCCACAACCAAACAACGCGCTTCTGGTAGATAAAACAGGAGAATTTGGAAGCCAGCCTGGAGGATATCAAACGCTTGTATGACCAGAATGCCACTCTGGTTGTGTTTCAGCCTGGCCATAATGTGTGGGTGATGGTGCCCGTGGAGCTCCAGGGTCTGTAAGAACACTGGTCAGGGCCTTATGAGTTGAAGGAGTGCATGAGTGATGTCACCTACTTGGTGGACTTCAAGATTCCTAGGAACCCTTGAGGGTCCTGTATGTTAATCATCTCAAACCCCACTTTGAGAGGCCAAACCTTACCATGCTCCTAGTTACAGATGATGGGGTGGAAGAGGAGAGTGAACTTCTACCTGATATCCTTTCCTCCAAGGAACGGAATGAGTCAGTGTAGGGTGCCAGTCTCCCCCCTACACTGACCCTAGATCAACAGAGAGACTGCCGCCAGTTGCTGGGGCAGTTTGTCTCTTTGTTCTCCTTACCCCAGGAATCACTATATGGTGTACTCATGATATTGATACTGGGGACAGCACACCTGTGAAGATACACATTTATAGGTTATCCGATAAGATGAGAGTCAGCATCAAGGAGGAGGTCTCAAAGATGTTGGTGTTAGGGGTTATTGAGCCCTCCAACAGCCCTTGGCCCAGCCCAGTTGTGTTGGTCCCCAAGGCTGCCCTCCTTGTTTCTCACCTGAACTTAGGTTCTGTGTGGATTATCCTGGCTCAGTGTGATCACGACTGACGTGCACCCCATCCCCAGAGCTGATGAGCACATAGATTGGCTTAGAGCTGCCAAGTTCCTCAGGCTGTTTGACTTAACGTCTGCGTACTGACAGATTGCCTCATCCAAGGGGGAAAAAGAGAGGTCTGGATTCTTTACAACAGAAGAGCACTTCCAGGTCTGGGTCATGCCCTTTGGGTTGAAGAACGCCCTGCCACCTTCCAGAGGTTGGTCAACCAAGTCCTGGCTTGGTTGGAGAACTTCAGTGCCGCCTATGTAAACAACATTGCTGTCTTCAGTTCTAGATGGGAGGACCACCTGTGCCACCTCAGGGAAGTGCTTCAGGCTCTGCAGAGTACAGGCCTGACTATCAAGGCCACTAGGTGACAGATAAGGCAGGGTTGAGTAGTCTGCTTGGGTCACAGGTGGCAAGGTGCAGCCCCCCCCCCGGCCTAAATTGAAACTATTCTGGCTTGGGCAACCTTAGGTCTTACTGTATACTACAGGAGATTGGTCAAAGGGTATGGCACAATTGTTGCCTCCTTGACAGAGCTGACTTCCAGGAAACAGCATCATCTGGTGATCTGGACAGAGGCATGTCAGAATGTTTTTGACACCCTGAAGGAGGCCATGTGCACTGTACCCCAGTTCAAGGTCTCTGACTTCTCCCAAGTTTTCAAAGTTCAAACAGATGCCGCAAAGCATGGTGTAGGGGCCATGCTCTCTCAGCTAAATGAAGAGGGCCTGGATCAGCCTGTAAACTTCATCAGTAGGAGGCTACTGCCCAGGGAACAGAGATAGAGCACAATTAGAAAGTAAAGCCTTTGCTGTGATCTGGGTGCTGATGAAACTAAGGCCACACCTGTTTGGTATTCACTTGGCAATTCAGACAGACCACAGTACCCTCAGATGGTTAATGTAGATGAGACGAGAGAATCCCAAACTGTTGAGGCTGTCCATCTCCCTACAGGGAATGGACTTCACGGTGGAACACCACCCTGGAACAGACCACGCCTATTCTGATGCTCTCTTTAGGTTCTTCCACCTTAGTGAAGAGAACTTCCAAGGGGTTGGGTAGCACTCCCCATTTTCAGCTGGGGGGGGACACATGTTAGACCTGGCATCCTTAGCGTGGTTTTCCTGAATTTTTGCCTTCTGGCCACCTGTTTTTCTGTGTTGATTTTTGCTGGCTTTTGGATTTTGGGTACTCTACCACTGCCAACCAGTGCTAAAGTGTGTGTCCTCTCTCCCTAAAACATGGAAACATTGGCTTATCCACAATGGGCATTTTTAATTTTAGTAATAGGTCCCTAGTAAAGTGGAGCATATGTACCTAGGGCCTGTAAATTAAATGCTACTAGAGGGTCTGCAGCACTGATTGTGCCACCCATTCCATGTCACTGCAGAGCATGTGGGTGCAGTTTTACACTGCCTTGTTGAACTGGAAAGGTCACCCTTTTGCCACGCCCAAACCTTCCTTTTTAATACACATAAGCCAACCCTAAGGTAGGCCTTAGACAACCCCAAGGGCAGGGGCAGTATATTTAAAAAGTTGAACATGCACTTTTAAGATTTACATGTCCAGTTAGTGAAAAACTCTTAAATTCATGTTTCAGTACTGCAAGGCCTATCCCTTCCATATGTTACACTGGGATTACCTTATCACAATCTATAAGCATAATTTCCAGTTGGGTAAAGATGTACATTTTTAAGTTTGGTATCCCTGGACTCACAATTTAAAATCACAACTTATGGGAAAGTTGGATTTTAAATTGCTAGCCTAAAAGTGCCACAGAACGTTGACATTTTCTTACTTTAACCATTCTGTGCCTGCTTCCTGTCTCTGAATACACATCTGTGTGAGTGGCACCTGGGCTCTGTGCTTCCCTCTGGACAGCCACACACAAAGGGAGCGTAGGTATGACTGATAGGCCATCAACATCCTGATGGGTCATCCTGGGCAGAATGGGAGGAAGGAGCTGGCACTTACACCTGAATAGGCTGTGCCTGTCACCACACAAAGGGCTGCATACCCCCTGTACTAAGTCGAGAGCCAGGGGATGAAAGGCAGAGACTTTGTACACTTCAAAGGCATGTCTTTGAAGTCTTCCCCACTTCAAAGGCACAACTTACTATAAGTACTGGGCCCCTGACACCACCAACTCAGTACACTTCTGGACCTGTAAATACTTTGCCAGGAAGAAGGACTGCTGTGCTGATGAAAGGACCGTCACTCTGCTGGACTCTGCTGGACTTTGTTGGGCTCCTGCTTTGCTATGTCTGTCCTGCTGCCTGCTGCCCTCCTTGCCTGGGAGTGAGAAGGAATGGACCTGCATCAGGACACCCCAGAACCAAAGTGACCTGCTGGCTTGGCTTCTGTTCTGAAGTCTTAGGGACATCAAGGACTTCTCTCTTCAGTCTGCAACCAGTGCCTGGATTCTCTCTGTGTGAGTCCTGCTATGCCAAGTGGTGCCAATCCAGCCCTGGGCCCTTGGAAGTGAGAACAAAGTACTGCAACCCAGAAAATCCATGCATCGATGACGTTTTGCCGGTGGGAACTGGTTCATTTCCCTCAACACCTATGCATTTGCCGCTGCTGCTCACACTGCAGACACTGCTTCGCTGGCGGTGTGATGCATCGCCTCCTGTTTCCGAAGCATCTCTGACTTTGCGCGGCTCCACGTCAACGCATCGCTTTGTGTAGCTCGTAACTCATACAGCCCAGCAGTTCGATGACGACGGATTGCCCTGATTTCCATTGCATCTTGACTCTCAGCGCATCTGCGACTTTGCGCAGCTTGTAACCAACTCATCGCCTACATCTACAAGATTGACAGTGACACATTGCCTCCTCTGCTCCACGAATCACCCTGACGTCGACACATCTAAGATACAGTTCAGCAGGCCAAGGCTGATGCCTGTATTTGACCTGCGCTCCATTTAAGTTGGCCTGAACTTTTGGATTTGCCCCAGTCAAGCACGACTAGATAGCCTTGGTTTGCGCTATTTGTTTCTAAGCACTACAAAACTGTTTATTCATATCTTGACTTCTACTTATTGTTTTTTTGTCATTTTGGTCTTGTTTCACTCATTAAAATATTCTCTATTTTTGTAAAATACTATACACGTTGCCTTTAAGTTAAGCCTCACTGCTCTGTGCCAGGCTACCATAGGGTGAGCACAGGTTCATTTATGGTGTGAATCTGACTTACCCTGATTAGGATTGTGATTACTGCTTGGATAGGGTGCATACCTCTGCCAACTGGAACCCCAGTTTCTAACATTACTCATTTATTCTGTACAGCTAATAAACCTTGGCAAAGCCAATAGTTCTGGCATGTTTTAAGCGTGTACAATAACAGAAAGCTCACATACTGGCACCAAAATACTCATCGAGCAGTATACTATGGGAAGCACAGGATTTTATTTTACATATTTTAAGCTGTACCCTTAATTTCATAGGCCATACCTCTTAGAAAGAATTCCTATTTACTCTTATTAGGCTGCACCCGTTTTAGAGATTCCCCCACTTGTTTCATCCCATTTGAAACCCTGATTACTCAGACCTTGTAATGGGAACCCTAGTGTTTAACAGATATATTTAAACATTGTTCTCACGAAGTCTAAACTTATTAACATGGATATGCATCGCTGAATAAATTACCCTCAAAATAATCCCTTCTTGACTAGTCAAGCGCTGGCTACCTGCTTTACTCAAATAGCATAGCAGGCATCTTGTGTACTCTTCAATAATTCTGTTTTGCTCATTGCTATGTTTAGTCAAAATGTTTGAAGAACAAAAATACACTAATGCATCTGGCTTCTGTTTAAAGCTTTAGATCCAGGTTCTAATATGTGTAATGAGAAGGCTGTGTTTTGTGGCATTTATTTGTTATTATGTGTGGTTAATAAACTATTCACAGTTTATTGGGAATACTTTCACATATGTCTAAGTAGGAAGCATGTCAGTGAAAGTGTCCCTACTCCTAGTTCATTCAGATAATATTAATTAGAGTGAGCATACAATTGTGCATATATTTCTTGTGAAGGTCAGCAGTCTCAGCTGTCTGAGAAATTTGTTGCTGTGCATTAGATGCATAACATTGTGGCAAATTGCACTGTGCTATGCATCTCATAGACAGTGGCAAATTGCTCAGACAGCTGACATTGCTGACCTTCACAAGGATTCTATGCACCATTAGTGGACAACTACTGGATTATACTAATCTATGCCTAAGAATGGATATCTGATCAATGGGAGCCTACAATCCATGTCTGAAGGCCTGTTTCAAATTCCCTTATTACTGTCAACTTGTGACGTCTCTAGGCACATGAAATAACAAAATGACGTATCTGCTCAACTGCTCTACAGTATTACAGTTGAGTTGTGATGGCATAATGTCTAATGTCAGAGCCAGCTAGCCAGGGTGAATGTTTGGTAGCAAGTAACTTCTGCAAAAAGGCTAAACAGATGCCTTATGCAAGTCCACACACTAAAGGAGTTGTTTGGGCTGTCAGCGTTAAAGTTAGATTACCCATTTACAAGTCACATTTCGGTGACATTGTACAATGCATAAGGAATCTGTTGAGCCTTTTTGCAGAAGTTACTTGATTTGGTGGCCACGACTTGCAGGTTTGATTCCTTTTCAACACTGAGTCCTGGTGATGGTCTTTCAGACTTGTCGTGCCATCGGAGACTGAAACTTTGATAGTTTGTCCTCTTTAACATTATTGATTACACCATATGGTGCCTCAGTCTTTTCTGAACAGTTGAAGCATAAGACATGGGACTGCAGATTTATGAACCTGTATAGGTAAGAGGATTTTGCGCTTCCCCAGATCCCTAGATTGAATGTATATTACAAAGCTTGCAGGGATCGTGTGCTGGTGCCAGTGTTGCTATATTGATGTACTGTTGTATATACCACCTGTCATTGTACTGCAATTGTTTACAGTGGATATGCGGTTATACTGATTTATTCTTTATATAGAAATACATCTATGTTAATAACAAAACGCAGTTGTTGCAATACTGAAGTGATTTACTGATTGTTGGCAGTGGGATCATTTCATAAGCATAAATAATTCCTCCTGGAACACTTTTGTTTGTAGATTACATTACCCAGTTCCTAGGGAGAGGACTGGGTTGCCCTGTTGTATAAGGAATGCAGGCTTACCAGTAGCATTTCATTTACAAGCCCTGGATATATCCTATATAACTCTACAAGGGACTTGTAAATGAAATATGCCAAGCAGGTGTAAACAAATATAACCATGTTTAACCCCTTCAGCGCTGGGCGAATTCCGCCGCGGTGCTGAAGGGTTCGAGCGCGGGCGGGCTCATGACGGAACGGTTCCGTCATGAGCACAGCTCAACCGTGGCTCATGACGGAACCGTTCCGTCATGAGCATGGAAGGGGTTAAAGGAGTGAGCCCCAGGGTAAAGTGCACAGAGGCCTAAGACCAAGAAAATAAATCTGCAAAAATGAAGGGAAAAGGCAAAAGGGTTGGGAGTAAACTACCCTAAGGCTAACATGCTATAGGCAATTACACAAAACATAAAGGGCCATATGTAGGTAGCTAAATACCGGTCGGTAACGGCCGAAATTCGGTAAATATCCCGTTACCGACCGGTATTCAGGCATTTGAGATGTAGGATGCATGATTTAAGGATTCTGTAATTTACCGAATCGGTAAGCGATCGGTAAAATACTGAATCGGTAAAATACAGATTCGGAAAATTACCGAATCCTTAAATCATATGTAGGGAGCACTCAAGTGAGTGAATTTCAGTATTAAGGATTCGGTATTTATCACCAACTACAGGTTGATGATAAATAACGAATACCTTTCAAAAAGCTATATTTTGCTGATTTAAAAGTTCCATGTGGCAGACATACATGCCCTTAGGGCATGTATGTGCGCCACATGTGCACACATGCACGATTCAGGGGTGCAACAGGGTGTCAATGTGACACCCTGCCACCCATGAATATGCTTCCCCTATTACCGATTTGGTATTTACCGAATCGGTAATAGTAAATGGCTTCCCATTCATTCCTATGGGCCTCCAGGCCCATAGGAATGAATGGGAAGGGATGCATTATTACCGATTCGGTAATTACCTATTCATAAATGCCGAATATTACCGAATCGGTAATAATTACCGAATGTTTACCTACATACTATTTACCGATTCATAAATACCGAATCGGTAAAATTCGGTATTTATGAATCGGTAAATATAATTTATCTACATATGGCCCAAAATCTCTGCATGTCTCTAAGCAATCTGAGCCACAGAATTTTTTACCCTGATTTACCATAGGCTGGTTTCAATATAATTGAGCAAAAATTAAGAACTGATTTTTGATGTGCTTATTTCACAGTACAGATTCTGCTTTTATTCTTCTTATCTGCATTGAACATGAAACAGCAAGATACTAAAGATATAAGAATTGTGCAGGAAGGGTGATGTTCTGACTATGCATCATGAGTAATAAAATACTATCTGCCGTAAATTAAAAGGGTATTGCAAATCACCTCAGAGGCCCATGACCTCCTAAATTAATTCAACTTTAAATCTAGTTCCTCTACATGTTCATGGAACTTCTTAGTGAGCCTACAGTATCAATATAGTGTATGGCAGGGGGACACTCATTCCATATAAAAATCAAAAACTACTATGTGTATTCTCTTCTGGTAATTATCTTCCATATATATATCTATTTCACAATTTGTCATTACCATCTTAATCTATTAAAAAGTATTTTCACACTCACTTCTCTGAAATAGGTGTAAAATATACAAAAGGTTGCCTGAATGAAAGATCCTTCAATAATTTGTTGCTGTCTGAGGATTCCTAAAGTCACTCCGATTGCTATTAATCTGTTTAGACGCATTTTAGCCAACATATACACATTTAGCAGGAAGGATCAAACTAACATTCTGCTAGCAGAGAGATGAAATATGTTTTCACTAACCACAGCTAATATATCTTAAACAAATCAGGGAATATTTCTTCTTTGAAAGGGATCTGGTTCCAGTTGTTTTGCCTCTGAAATTTGATCTGTAGCAATTCATTTTTTTTGCCTAGTACCTGCATCATATCTCTTCAACTGTAAAGTGCATGGAGCAAAAAGATTAGGCAGTCCAAAGAGCATCTGGCCTGTCAGCTGTCAAGGATTGTCATAAACTGATGGAGGGTTTTCAAACTTCAACATGACTGAGTGATTTATTTGAAGGTAGTCTCTATAATATGTGCAATAGTTTGAACAGTAAATGAATATTGTAACAGAGTAATCAGAAGGCATGATGGGTATTTATACTTTCCCAAAAACTTTTTCAGGGATTGTGTTTGCTATAAAAACAAATACATTTTTAGAGCATATCAATACCTCATAACACACATTTGTTTACTAATTATATATTATTTATTTATGAATGTATCTATTCATTAATTTTAAGTGCTATAAACCCAAGGATATCAGCACACTGTGACTGAAACAATGGTAAGCTGCACTGCATCAATTCTATGGATCATTAGCAATTCTTGTGAAAACCTCTGAAACTATCAATAATTCTGAAACTAAAGGCAAAAGGAAAGGAGAGTGTTAGACAGGTGCCTCTTTTGTGTAGTTTACACCATTTAATGCTGGGTGGTATTGTTGGTTATTGAACTCTGCATACTTGGCTGCTGCTGCCTAGTCATGCGTGTATTTTCTCTGACCCTTAACACAAGGTAATATTGGCTAATTCCTAATTGGCCTCCTAAACTTTGCAGGAAGGCTCTAGTATATGGTGCAGGAAAAGCAACACATGGCAAAGAAAAGTTAAATGTTACCTGAGGACTGCAGCACATCTTGTGTCATGGACTAGGCTGACACTTAAAACAACGCCCTCTGTCTCTTTAACATATACACAGCAGGCATGGATGCCTTGCTATCAGACATTTTGAGTGAGCCACCAAAACTCGCAAAGAGACCAGTGAGCAGTCAACAATACACAGATGATATCATCTTATGCAGCCAGAATCCTATCGGCCTTCAGCGCCAAATCACTGCCCTTTTCAATTTCACTGAATCATCAGGTCTGAAGTTAAATCATAGCAAACTAAAAGTTATCTATTTCTCATCAAAAAACAGCGAACAAAATATAAAGTTCAGATAGGAAGCTGCAGGGGACAGGATTGACCTGGTCAGGTCCTATAAATATTTGAGGTGGAAATGGACTCCAGATTACATTTTAAGAAGCACCTTACTGAACGTAGGGCTTCACCTTCAACATAATAAAAAAAAAGATGGGGAGCTCGTCATAGTTATATTTGCTGTAAATAATCGGAGCAAAATTTCCACCATTGCTGACTTATGGTTCAGAACTCATCAAGGGCAAAGTTGCTACCACTCTCAATCAATTACAGTCTGTTCTGTTTAAACATATCTTGCACCTACCAGGGGACACATTTCTCAAGCACAAGTGCGCCTGGAATTCGGGCTTTTCCACTACCTACTGGTAATAATGGCTTCAAAAATCAAATTGTGCTGGAAGATGAGAGCTGCATCATACGAGTCACTGGCTGCCTTGTGCTGCTCTGAAATGGAAAACCAGCATTATTATAAAAATGACTGGACAACTGTGCTCCACCAAGCCTAAACAACTCTTATCCTTTCCAAAGCCTGGGAGTTAAACATCAGCTTCACAGCATTTAAGAAAATCGCCAACAAAGCAGTCAAGCTAAAATCTTGGACACTCGACAAAGCAGAAATGGCTGGGAAAAAGCACGGCTGTACAGTCTTACAAACCTACACCAACTGGGGTCCCCAAGCATACCTCACTTGCCACATTTCTCAAACCATTCAGCATTTTTTTCTACTAACTCACATGGGAGTTTTCCCTTCAAAAGATCAGGTCCCTCCTTGGAAACAAAGCTGGCCTAACTCCCTTTGCCGTTTATGTGGCCAATTTGATGAAAGCCTATAAGATGTTTTGTGCAACTGCCCTGCAGTGAATCAACTCAGTCAGAGGGAGATGCATCGCCAGAGGACTCTGCCGGTCACTTGTTTGCCAAGCCTGGTTGTGAACACGGACTCCAAGTCCCAGGACTCTGCGGGGCACAAGCTTCAGCTGCGTACACTCCCCCTAATCAGCGGGGGCTACTTCCACTGCTCGCGCCTCCCGCATCGCGGGAGACGCATCGCCAGAGGACTCTGCCGGTCACTTGTTTGCCAAGCCTGGTTGTGAACACGGACTCTGCGGGGCACAAGCTTCAGCTGCGGACACTCCCCCTAATCAGCGGGGGCTACTTCTACTGCTCGCGCCTCCCGCTGCGCGGGAGACGCATCGCCAGAGGACTCTGCCGGTCACTTGTTTGCCAAGCCTGGTTGTGAACACGGACTCCAAGTCCCAGGACTCTGCGGGGCACAAGCTTCAGCTGCGGACACTCCCCCTAATTACGAGGTGTATATCTTGAAGGCCGGACTCTCGCCTCGCGGGACGCGCGCGGGCGGTGCCGGGCTAAGCCCGGGCAAAGGGCAGGCCGTCTGTGGCCGTCAGAGGCCAAAGGAGGCCGGGCTGGGCCTCATCCCTTTTATTGTTGCTGGAGGTTTGCCATTGTGGAAGGATCCCTGGGCACACATATGGACACCAAGACTCTTGCGTCCCGTCCCGCTACTCAGGTCATACCATAATAAGTTGTATGTATGATTTCCACTGTTTAAAGTATTCTTTACTGGGGTTGATGTGACCAAAAGCGGTACTTGTGTGGAAATTTTGATTATCAGGCATCCTAACTCTTCACCCTTGATCTAATATAAAAGGGTAGGGTAGTACTGCATACCCCGATCATGGTTAAGTCAAAGAACTCTCAGCTTAGGGTGGAGGGAGGGGTAAAGGGTACCCTTGATGCCTTTATCATACGAGCTGAGTCGTTGCTAGCACATGAGATTAAGCTGACTGAGCAGAGACTTTCACTGGACTCCCTAATAGCTAAGAAACGGTCTTCCCTGGGCAATATAGCTCTCTGCCCCACGCCCTGTGGAGGAGCCCCTTTAACTCAAGCTAATCAAGTCCACTCAACCCAGCCTGACCCCACTGACGTATTAACGTCGGCAGAGTGTAGCTCACAGGGGGACCTAGAGATAGTCGGCTCAACCGGACTGGTCTCCACCAATCAAGACACATCAAAACGAATGCCCAGCACTGTTGACACCCAGCTGGGCACTCAACATAAAACATCGGAAGGAGAAGACTCGAGGGGGGTGCCTAGTGCTCAACTAGCAGTGATGGACATTGATCCCACACGGACCCCCATTAGGGAAGTAGTCACACGCTCTAAAAGATCCCAAATGTTGACGGGGCCTTCAGATCTAGGTGGGTTGCATTCATCAACTTGCGCCAGTAAGCCTAGTCGTAGAGGGCCGACAAAGTCTAACAAAGGAACTAGCAAGAATCCTGAGAGCATAGCATGTCCAACCTGTCAAATTGCAAGCGGGGCGGAAGGGCTTCATGAAATCACCTCAGCACTTGAGAAAAAAATGGAACAGCTTTTACTCCAATACTTAGGTCCAGTAATGACAGCAATTTCCAATCTGGAAGGGAAAATAAGTAGTCTGGTAGACCCTGAAAGGGGACAGCCACCCGGGAACACCCTACAGAGGAGGGAGGAGGGGTCAGCAGTGGCTGATTGCGGGAAAAAGGTTGTTATTAATATTGATCCTGAGCCCAGAGAGCACAGAGAGACAATCTTGGAGCCAGTAAACACGGGTAACAGGAATCCGTGCTGTAAGGCCCCGGGTAATACGCGGACTCTTTTTGACCCTAAGGATAATTGCCGGGGACTAAAGGAGCCTGAGAAGGCTTTCAAGAACAATAGCACTGACTGTGCCCAGAGCACCCCAGGTCTTCAGACATTGGATTTACCCCCTGCATCCTGCCCCTACTCGGTAGTGCTAGTAGGCGTGCCTGGTCTTAATAAAGATAGTGAAGAATTGACCAGCACACTGATAAATAAGGCCTCGCATTGGCTACTCAATAACACATCTGCAAGGAGACTCCAGCACAGGCACATCCTTATGGCCAGGAGGGTGGCTTGGATTGGGAGTAGTGAGAAAAAATTTGCTGCCGACTGTGTCATTGTAAACTTTAGGCATCCCGAGTTAGTAAGAGACCTGCTTGATAACCACCATGGGGAGGGTGCAAGTGGGTCCTGCATAAGGATGTTACCCCTGTATTTCTTTTACAGGGATAGCGCTCCAGAGTTCGGGTAGAGATGGCAGGGGCCTTGGGTTGCTAAGAAATGGAGGGAGGATGCCCCGGGCCATGAAATGAATAGATTTGCCCCTCTCTCTAGTATTTCTGCCCTGGACGAACAAGACTGACTGATGAGAACAGGGAGCGGGTAGACTGAGAAGGAACAAGATACCCACTGCAATCCTGGAGATATAAGCCCATTAGGGGCACATGACTTGGAATTAGGGGCACACGACTTGGAATTAGCAGCCGGCACCTTAATATGTGAGGGATGCGGAAGTCATGTTACCGACAGTAATTTGCTCAGAAACGCGCCCCCCCCCTCAAGAAAGATGACTGGAGCGACTAGTGGCCCTGACTTAAACCCCAAGGAACTGAGGATGACTTCCTGGAACATTGCAGGACTTGCAGCCAAGATTCAAAATATAGAATTGCTAGATTTTATTAAAAAACACCATGTCATTTGCCTCCAGGAAACATGGGAAATTAACAATAACACGTCATTTCTTGAGGGATATAAAATGTTCTTTGTCCCGGCCTGGAAATCATCAATGGGCCGCGCTAAGGGTGGCTTAATTATGTATGTGGCATTGACGTTGCAAGGGAGGTGGCAAGACCTGGGGTGGGATTCATGCTGTCTCCAGGGTATAAGATACTCTATGAAGGGCTTAAAGCTCATTTTTATAAATTTTTATAATGCGGGACAATCTCTGTTAAATTTGGCCGAGCTGGAGGAGAGATTGACCAGCTTACATGATACAGGGGATTTAGGTACCCAGTTGATTCTTATGGGGGATTTTAACTGCCATCAGTGCCCTTATTTGAAATGGGAAGGAGGCACTTGGGATGCATGTCCTTCTACCAAGGGATGGCACCCTGAGCATTTCAGAGAGGGTATGGCATTAAGTACAATTTTGGGCAAGTTTGCCTTAACCCACACGATGGATTTGATCGATTGTGGGTTGCCTAACACAATAACTCCCTCCTTTAAGGGAAGGGGAAGCGACTCAATTATTGATTACATCTTTATATCTAGTGCACTAAAAGGCAGGATTAGCCACTTCTAGATAGTGCCCAGTGTGTTTAGTGACCATAATCCCCTGGCACTGTCACTGGTGGATACGAACTTTAGAACTAAAGTGGATAAAAGGACTACTGTGGGCAAATATAAGGCAAGGGACCAGGGTAGGAGAATCAGATGGAGTAATATTGACGGGGTAGAACTCCATAGAGTGCTCCTCGCCAATATTGACAACCATACCTGGAGGTGCCTAGACCCCACTGTAGAGAGGAATGATCTGATTGCAGCGTTCGAGGGCACCGCTCAGCATATAGATAGCCTTCTAAGGAGAAAATCAAAGACGCAGGCCGATTTTTGTCCCAGATGGTTTGATAAGGACTGTTCAAGGGCCCATAAGGACCTGAAGTTGGCACTTAAAACAGTCCCAAAGGATAGAGGAAAGATCGTTGCCTGCAGGACTCGGTATAAAAAGGCTACCAAGTCACGGAAAATTTCCTTACAATTTGAGGCTTGGGAGTCACTGAGAGAGGCTGCAGAGCGTCGTGATATGAATAGCTTCTGGAGGGTAATAAATGACCCGTGTTTCCAACCCCCTTATAAACCTCAAGTGGCGTCTCATATTTTGCCAGAGGCATGGGCGGCTTACTTTATAAGCTTATATAATCGAGGTGAACTAGAGGAGCAGCCAAATCTAGTCACAGGACTCCCTGTCTGCGACTGGATGCTTATCACGGTAGCCGAGGTCAAATTAGGAATAGATGGCCTGGTAATGAGAAAGGCGCCAGGGCCCGATGGGATTCCCCCCGATCTATTCAAAAGCCAGGCAGACCTTTGGGCTCCCATACTGACTAGGGTATTTAACACAGCCATTGAAGTAGGCATGCCCAGATCTTGGTCCACGGCCGTTATTGTGCCAATATTTAAAAAGGGTAACAGGAATGAACCACAATGCTATCGTCCAATATCCCTTATAGATGTCACGGCGAAAGTCTTGGGGAGAGTCATTTTAAACCGTTTAACGGTCTGGGCGGATGAAAACAACATTGTCACAGATATTCAGTATGGGTTCCGAAATGGGCGTTCTACAACTGACCAATGTCTCAACCTCTATCACTTGGTGGCAAAGTATACCATGGCCAGGGAAGGCACGGTTTACCTGGCATTCATGGATCTTTCAGCAGCATTCGACTGCGTTAATAGAAGAAAGCTGTGGGAAATCTTGGGAGCCAAGGGCGTGGCCCCAGGATTGATCCATGTTTTACGAATGCTCCATCAAAACACCACGGCACGCATCAGATTTACTGATGAGGGGGACCTCGCGGAAGACTTTCGGTGTCGTGGTGGGGTGAGACAAGGATGTATCCTCGCGCCTTTTCTGTTTACGCTTTATATAAACAGGCTTGATAAGGCGCTTGGAGCCTTGGAGGCAGACTGTCCCTGCATTGGGAGGAGAAGTATACCCGTCCTCTTATATGCAGATGACGCGGTCCTCTTGGCGCGTACAGGAAGGAGTCTGCAGGCTCTTATTAGTGGATTTGTCAGATTCATGGCAGATTTGGATTTAGTGCCCAACCTTTCAAAGTCATATATCATGGAAGTGGGTAAAACGCCTTCTAAGAACTGTAGCTTCACTATTGGAGCACACAAACTTGAAAAGGTAAAATTGTTTAACTATCTGGGGATTTTATTCGATAAGGACCTTAACTTTAAACCTCTAGTAAGACACAAATGTAGCCAACACCCCAGCGCGGTGGGGTTGATTATGAATTACGCGACCAGACTCGGCCGCTGGTCACCCAATGAAATAGCGCAACTATACAGCTCGGTATGTTGCGCTAAGACTCTGTACGGGAGTGAGGTGTGGGGTTTTACAGATGGAGAAAAAATCCAACTGGAGGAAAATAAGTTTTTAAGAAGACTCCTGCAAGTGCCTCAATGTACCCCTTCCTTTATTGTCCATGAGGAGTTGGGCATCTCCTATCTTAGCGAGAGGGCTTGCCTTAAACCCATTATTTGTTGGATTAAAATCTGGACAAATCCAGAGGCAAGTCTGAGCAGACAAAAGGACTGTATGAGGGGGGACAAGGGCTCACAAATACCCTGGCTCAAACACGTAAGGGACGTCTTAAGTAGATTGGGCCACGTAAACTTTTTTAATGATCCTTCTACATTAGTCAGCAGAGACATGGGTGTTATAAAGGCAGATTTTCTGCGGTATTCAGCCAGGGTCAGAGAGGACAATGAAGGGCGGAAAAGTACAGTAAAACAATATCAGCTCACAAAATCATGCTTGGGCAGGGAATTTTATCTCTCTAATATATACAATAGACAGGACAGATTCCTGATGACCAGATTCAGGTTAAACCTCTTGCACCATATCCTGTCAGTCCCAGCTGGTTTTGTAAGCGATGTAAGTATAAAAGGGTGTTGCGGCTGCGATCTAAGATCTCAGCAAGATACCCTTCACTTCGTCCTAATTTGCCCCTTCTATGCACATCCAAGGTCTCTGTTTTTAAAAACCATTCTAAGACACTCCAAAATTAGACAGGCTAAAGTGGCTCTTTTATTTCTTAAACTCTCCCCCGACTCTTTTGTTTTATTTAGCACAGTACACTTTTTGCGATTGGCTGTTAAACTAAGAAACACTAGAGGAGAGGACTAACTTTGTTGGTCTTATTAAAGTTTTGCAGGATTTAAAGTTTTTTTTTTTTTTTACTTAGATTTGGTCTGTAATACCTATTGCGAGAACGGTGTATTACACAGGGTATCTCCTTTCATGTTATTGGGGAACCCCTATATGGTCGAATGAGTTGGATATAGTACATGATTGTCCCGTTTTAATCTCTATGTATTTTGGGGGTTTTATTATTACTGAATTTATGTGTAATGTGTATATTGATCCAAATTTTTAACGGAATTAGGATTGTTTTATGATATGTATCTTTTATGGATATTTTTAATACCCGAATAAAGATTATTTGAATTTGAACTCAGTCAGAAACAACTTCTCCCTACTTTTTGGGCTCTCAAAATAAGATTCTGCCGCTGCGCAGTGATGACACTACTGAATAACAAATCAATCCTGCTGTCCTCCAGGTCCGCCAAGTTTCTACTTCAATTGAACAAATTATTATTCATCCACTTTGCTATGCTAGATAAGAAACTGCCGTCCTCAGGCTTGGATGATATTGACCATGTCAACTTTTTTTACAAGCTAATACCTTGCCCTAAATTAACAAGGGGCTCCTGGTCTTTAAACTTTCCTCCAGACAAATAAACGCCGCCCAAATTGCAAATTCTAGGGCCTCCCTACCTGCATATTATCACATCTGTATATCCTTAATGATCGAGAACATGTCTTTTGCACAGTATGATGTTTTAACAATGAGCATTTAGCAGTCATTTTAACCTTCTTCGTGTTGTTTGACTTTGCAATGATTTTAATGAATCTGCAAATAAAATTTTTACTTACTTAAAAAAAAACGTGGCTTCATGCTACCTGCAGGCAAACCTGTCAAAATAATGCTTTTGTCAGGAGAGAACTCTACCTTTAAATATTACCCCAAAGTAGGCCTTGTATTCCACAAGGTATGGGTCCCAGTATTAAAAAAAGTACATAAGAGAATTGAGTGCTGACATGTACCCACAGTGACTAGCCCCCAAAAGGGCATTTCACTGTGAAAGGCTGTAGCTGTCCTATGAGAAAAAAATAAGTTCAGAATAAAATCATAACTTTGCTCATTTTGGTTTTGGACAAACTACTAGAATAATCAAACACTATTTTTATTGCTCATTAAAAATACTATTCAGGGGCCGATTCTGATCCGGGTCGGAAGGGCACCGAACGCGATCCGGCTGGAAAAACTACAGGCCGTACGTGTGTTTTCCGGCTGACTCGTACAGCTGTACGAGCGAGCAAGTACAATGTGAGCTACATGAAATTCATCGACCAAGTCGTTTCCGGGTCTGAACCGCTCCGTATGTCTCAGTCGTAAGCTAACCGTGGGGTGCAATGGATGCGATTCACGACTGAGCCAGTACGATGCACGCATCGGACGGCCTGTGCAAGCCGGAGTGTCCGGCTCGCAAATTGTCTGGGTGGTTGCCTTTGGGGGTCCGCGTCGAATCCTCTGTCACCCGCAGCCCTACGACTCGAACACAGGGGGAGACCCATGGGTCTCCCCAACACAGGCATGTACGGTGCGGATGGCACAGACGCGTACCCACTGTAGGGGGCGCACTTGTCCGCGACGTACCCATTCAGTCAATGGGAGCCCATGTACGCATCGTACGACCGGCTCCCATTGACTTCTATGGGAGTCCGACCGAACTGAGTCCGGCAGCATATGGCCGCATCGTACTCGCTCGGTCGGACTGCAGGACTCCGGCTCAGTTGAAAAACACTCCGGATCCGGCTCGGTAGGAGTGCTTCCCGACCCGGATCGGAATCGGCCCCCCAGTGGAGAAGCAGAATTTGTAATAAATGTTTAGAAAAAGGGCCTTTTGGAAAGTTAGATTTTGTCTGCCTGAACCTTCAGCAGCCTATTCAGCATTAGCCGAACAGCAGCTGGCAGGCAGTGCATCTCCTTAATGAGGTTTGAAAATTGCTCCTAAAGCAGAAACAATGGCTGAAGGCTTTTGGCAGGAAGACCTGGGTGTGAGTTTGTGACACATTCTTTTTCTGAATATTTTAACTGTGTTTTACAATATAAACAACATTAGCTTGTGACAACCACTGGCAAGTGGTGATTATGCCCAAAAGCAAAATACAGTCTAGTTTTGTCAGGGTATATATCAAGCAACTGCAATGCACGGCACATAACGGTACAGAGATGTGAGGTGTCCTTATTATACATTGCATTTCAACAGCTGTACACTGGCACAATGATATTAACTGGGGATAAACTTAGAGGCTGAGGTAAGGGGGTGGCCGATGGGTTCAGTGATATTAGCAGTGTGTGATGAACAAAGCAAAATTGATAGTGGGGTGGGAAGGTCAGTGTGCTGGGTCGTGGTTACCACGTGGAGGTCGATGGGTGAAGGCTGTGGGTGAAAGCTAGCACAGGGGTCCTCATCTGGGACAGAGGTGTGTGGCGCGTATGTGAATCGTAGGGCTTAATCACAGGGGATGATCGTTTTTCCCCACCTCCTGTTGGAAATGCATGAGAAGGGTGGCCCACTTGTTCACAGGACTGAGAAGTGGATACAGAAGGTCTATTGACTAACATCCCATGTGATTACAGGGACACAACAAGCTTCAAGAGGTATTTTCCTGAAGTTCCCACACGACTAATAGTAACCAAACCTAGATTGGACCCTGCAGGTGGGCTCTGCTGGAGTGACTCCTGGACCCTATGTGCTCTCTGTGGGATTCCAGGAGCCTTAGAGGTGACTAAGAGAAGCTATTCCAGAAACACTGAACAGTTACAACTTGAGCAGAACCTTGTAAAATAAGTGCCTGATTTCAAAGGGACTTTATGGAATGAAGATTCGGGCTTGCCTGCTTGAGGACTTTAAGCTCAAATCAAAATACTAAGGGCCTGATTCAGAGTTTGGTGGATGGGTATTCACTCCATCAGAATAGCAGAGTAAAGTACTCCATCGCCCTGAGGGAGTACTTGCCTGACAAATTTCAAGATAGTCGTTGGCCCAGTGGACATCTGCTGCACATGTGGACTGGCAAAGAGAGGACTATGCAAGAGGTGTTCCACTTGTGGAAAATTTACCCACAAGTACCAGACAGAGGAAGTGATGCCAAGAGTCAGTTGGCTGACTCCCTGTTACAGTTACAGGGCCATAAAAGGTTAGAAGTCTGCACTCCTTGACAGCTCACACCAAGAAGCCTGACCACTGCTAGATGCTGAGGTGCAGCCTTCGAGACCCAGTCCTCCAAGTTGCCTCCAGGTCTGCCAGACCCGGGAAAGTTGTTAGAGTATAGTCACCCAGCAAGCAAGTTGTCACAAGCCAAAGGAAACCATTAGGATTGCTGTAACCAGAAACCAGTAGACCTTTGGCAACTGGTTCTGCACTGAACTTCACCTGGAGACCATGAAAGATCAACCTCTGAGGCCAAAGTCACCCTCCCAAGCTCGAGGACCAAAGGGTAGCCACAGGAAGACCCATTGCACCAGCACAGCATTCCCAGCATCTTCAAGCATGTTCAGCATCCTGTGCTACTTGCATTAGGACCACTTCACTGGCTGCTCTGGTGATTGGACCTAAGTATCTGAAACTGGAACTTGACAAGAGACTGATAAAATCAACAGTTAACTGTCCCCATTGACCTGATTGGTCCCTGTGACTGTCTCCCTATTGAAGTTGGCCCATACTAGAGTGGCTAGATAGCTATTTTCAAGTTGCTTGTTTAGGCTAACCCTAAACAGCAATTGTGGCAGATTACACAGATTAGTTGCATTAATTCAAAAGCAGTGATGTATTCTTTCTTCCAAAATTCCTATCCCTGGAGCCCTCCAGTGCGTTTTTACTGTTGAAATGTCCGTTTATTGATATAAATACAACTCATGTTAATAAAAACTGTCAGATATTTCTTGAGTCATGTCTTCTTCTTATTATACTGCTTTTGTACTACTTAATGCTCTACACTTGTTCCTCTGATAAAGCCTGACTGCTCTGTGCCACAGCCACCCAGGACAGAGCTATGATTTTCCAATTAATCTGATTGGACCTGATACAGATTTGTGTCACATAGTGGAGCTGCACAACCACACTATATAATAATTCTCATTTCTCACACACTCTAACACTAGTTTTGAAAAATATCCAATTTTGTCAACCAAAAGTGATCTAGAAAGTGAAGATATGTGAATAGTGAAGCAACACAAATTTCACAGGAGAATCCAGGAAAAACTGCTCAATCATAATTGCTGCTAAGAAGGAAGGTTGTAGGAAAAGATGGTCTGCTGTGCAAACCATCATGGTCAACATAAAGAGGGACAAACCACTTCCTACACTGGAGCAGGACAACGTTTTGGACATTCACAGACATTGATAAAGCACTCTAATTTGGAACTGTTGCTCTACCAACAAATACGTCACTAGCTCAGGTTCTCCTTGAGTTTAGTCTAGTCAGGCAATCAATAGCTAGGGAGGGCACATTCATCAAACTTTGCTACAAGCTAAAGGAGGCAAGCCTAGCAATACTCAGCTCCCTCATTTGAATAGAAATGAACAGGAGGACCCACTCTCCAGCTAGATGCCAGCTCCTTGGGATTACATGGCATCTTGGACCAATGGGAATCCTTCAGCTCCTATCATCAAATCAAAGCAACTGTTCATAAAAATGTCAATACCCTCTTGCTACCAGCAGATAAGAAGCTCGTCGCTAAGAGACAGCATGCCTGGCTTACTTTGTTGAGTTAACTCCCCGGTCATATCTGGGCACACCCATCAAACTACATCTTAAAGGAGCTTTTATGAAACTCCCAGGGGGATGTCTGCGCTGGACTGTTCCCATTGGGCGCAGGGTCAGGACAGGGTAAGGCTGGATCCAAACTGGAATGGCTTGGTGAGCAAAAAAAAGATGGGCCTTATTTATGAGGCCTTGCATCAGTTTTGCGCTGCTGTTGCATCACTTTTTGTGACACAACGGCAGCATAAAACATGCCACCTCTTGCGTCCTATTTAAAAAGTGACGCATCTAAGCAGATGCGTCACCTTGTAAAGCCCTGCGCTACATTATACCTGCACCAGGTATAATGTATGCAGGGTGGGCGTTCCCACGCAAGTAAGCCTCAAAGAAGTGACGCAGTGAAATCTGAGATTTAATTGCGTCACTTCTAAGACGCCATTGCGTCAATATCTTCCGCCTGCCTCACAGCAGGCGTAAGACTGACGCAGGCCCTTTCACATAGGGCTTGCCCCATGTGAAAGGACACATTGCTGGGGTTGCGTCACTTTTGTGACACACTCCAGCAATGCGTAATTTTTGCGCCTACAGATATGTCAGAAATACTGACGTATCTGTAACTCCTTGCGACATGATGCGTCATACTGTAAATATGACGCATCCAGCATGTCGCAAGGAGGGCACAATAAAAAGTGACGCATTGCTGTTTTCACGCAGTGATGCGTCACTTTTTATAAATGAGGCCCGATGGATTTAGGCCCAGATCACTGTACTGGGGTGAATGTATGACATTGTTCTGCATTTTCTCCATCAATTGTTCTTTTTGCATGTCTGCCATCATACTCACATCTCCCCCCATAGAAGTGAGCAAATATGGCAGGGTTATGCTGACTTTGTGGTCTAGCCCGGAGACACTGACTTACCAAATATGAATTTGCAAAGGCAACATGTGGAATCAGAAGGCCTTTGTAATTGCAAGTCAGCAATTTTAGCCTGCTTCAATGGGACGGACATGCAATGAAGCTGCAGAACAGTAAATACCCGGAGAAACCTGGAGATAATCTTAAGTACCCCAGGGATGCAGGCAGCTGCAGGTCAAGTGCCACCAGTCAAGCCATCCTGCAATCCAGACGCAACACCCAACACAAGATATAAGGAAGGAAGCAAAGGGACCGCAGTGCCTTTTAATGCAACAGTGAGGCCTAATCAAACAAGAGAAGGAGACAGTACAACCGATCTCTTTATAAAAACAGAATTCGCTCTTACACTTGAGAGACTGCGCCTCCTTCCGCACAACTATTGTTTAAAAAACATATGTGTGGAAACGTTTTAGTTATTGAAAAGAGCTACACTTACAGTTTTCATATGTTCATAGTCTGTTTTATACCCTTGAGATTTCACTTTGTTTGCATCTTTAGCACTTTAAAAACGGAAAGGACTTTCTGGACTTCTGATAACAGACATCATGATGTGGACTTATGGCGCATTTGCAGAGCTTTTAAGTACAGACTGGCTCATTTTTGTCTATATGCTCTGTGCTAAAGTCTAGATTTGTTACTATTTGCACTTGATGCATTGCATTGTGGTATGTTATGAATCGATAAGCAGATTTGAAGTTCTGTGCTGTTTCAAAGTTTTTAATTGTAAAAGGTTTAATTAACTGATCAATAAACTTAAACTTGGGACTGTGCGTTAGAGAAAAGACAAGAAATCCCAGGTCAAATAAATAGTTTGTCAAAGTGAAAAATAGACCACATCCCTGAACAGCGACATACCCAAGGGCAGCAAGAAACAAAATGCCCATTGCTGTGCTCATCAAATAGAATTCATCATGCCACCTCAGAGAAGAAAACCATCACAAATCCTATCCCAGAGACTTGTTTTAATAGTAACAAATACGGAATATAATGGCCCATCAAAATGTATTTTTTAAATTTCTTTTTTACAGAAAACATGTTGCCTTCAGTCATAGGAACTGAACATATATGCCACTTGCATCATCCCTGGCAAGTCCAACCTGTCTTGTTCTGTACAGCAGCTAAAAATTGCATGCCCATGGAGGTGATTTATGCAATGTAGATGAAGGCAAAGGAATAATCCTGCCAACGGGAATGACCCTCAACATTTTGCAGCTCTATGCTTCTGAAACTAAAGTTACAGAGGGTGAGAGGGGCCTGCTCTACCTGCAGCCAAGAGAAAGCAATCACTTATGCCTACTTGTGTCCAACCTTCAAGAGAGAATAAGGCCCAATGTAGGATATCCATATGCAGCGACAGAGAAGAAAGCAAAGCTTCTCAAATATAGGGGGATCGATGATGCAAAATACAATACTGAAGTCTTCGCAACAATTCTAAATCATAGTGTGGAAAAACTAAAGGGCATATTTACAAGCCCCTATTGCCAAAGACGTTACTCTGGTGATAGGGGCTTTGCCTTATTTACAAAGCAGCGTTAAGCCACTTAACATGGCTTAACGCTGCCTTGTAAATAAGGCACCCTTTCACACTATACTTAGTTTGAAAGGGGCTGGCAATGGGTGTTGTGGTGGGCGTTCCACCGCAACACACATTGATTTTGACCCTCCCCATATTTACAAGGGCGCCGTAAACATGGGACAGCGCCAAAATTAAGACCAGGGAAAACCTGGTCTTACCCAGGCGCAACGAGGAGAAATGCTTTATTTCTCCTCGTTTTTGCTGTTTCTATGTGTACTGTGTTGTGCAGCACACATAGAAACAGCAAAACACCATTGATTGTTTATTTGCAGGAAGGTGTCCCTTCTTGCACATGAACAATCGTTAAAAGAAATGACGAGTTGCAACTTCTACGTGTGCTGCACCAAGCAGCACACATAGAAGTTACAAAACGCCATTTCAGATTGTTTATGTGCAGGAAGGGACACCTTCCTGCACATAAACAACCCTTTCCTTCAATGCATGCACCCTTGCACTATGGTGCAAGGGTGCCTGCGTTGGCGCTAGACTGCTAAATTTAGCGCCAGCACTAAATTTAGCAGAGAAAATTAAAAGCGGCGATAATGGGCTTGATAATATGCCGCAGAGAATTCCAATAGAAGTCTATGTTCACACCAAAACATGGGCTTCTATTGAAATTCTCTGCGGCATATTATCAAGCCCATTTTCGCCGCTTTTAGCGGCAGTCTGCCGCTAAAGCGGCGATAATTTTAACACCGTCCTTGATAATATGCCCCTTAGTCACCATTGACCCGTATGACCTGATAAATGCAGTTTGGTTCACTTGAAAAGTGTGTAGGAATGGAAAGGGCCTGTAGGTCTCTACAAAACAAGTAATTCGCTCAATGAGTATCATACAGTTAACCCACAAGATAAACAGATCAAATTGAAAGTGATCTATCTAAAGTAATTCTGAAGAGAATTTATAAAAAAGGTCTGAGAAGAACAATCCCCAAAATGTACACTGCTGTTTAATGTAATTATTTGCCCTGCAAATCTAACATTGATACATGAAGTCTGTGTAAACCAGCTCCAGTAGATCTTCTGTGACGAGGTGGTGAATGAGCACATTCTGAGACTTTGAGAGTCTGAGATTAAACTCCCTTCTGAGGAAGAGGGCAGTACTTCAGCACCAGAAACACAAAGGCCAAGATGACTAAAAGAAGTGGTGTAAAATGTAGAAAGTTGTAGATTCAGCTATAAAATTCCTCAAGACAGACAAAGCCCATCCTAAGAACCTATGATCCAGTTACAAATGTAAGACCTACCTAGACTTCTAGAAGCTGTTTCAGAAATAATTACAGGCGCATATGAACTATCTTATAGAAGGCAAAAAAAACTGGCACAAACGCTGCGGCATATTTTTCACAGGTGGCATCGCTCTCGCGCCATTCATTGGGGTGCAAAACCAATGCAACCCTTAAGTGTGATTTATCAAGCCACACAAGGCCACCTTGCATGGCCCTGAGTGTCGGAAATTGCTGCATTGTGTTACTCTGCCCCAGAGACGCGTTCCAGGGGTAGTGCGTGTGTATTCCCAAGCAACACCAATGGATTTTGGTGCAATCCCTGATTTAGATCTTGAAATGCATCAAAACTGCTACGCATCCCCAGGGAAGGGGGTAACAAGGAGAAATAACTTTGTTTTTCCTCCTTCTATGTGTGGTGCATTTTGCAGCACACAAAGAAAGAGGGTAATTCCTCAGGGGATTGTTTTTCCTTCCCTTCCTGCGCAAAAACAGTCCTGCTTACAATGCAGACACCCTTGCACGTTGGTGTTAGGCAGTACATGGTGCACCAGCACTGGGAAAAGACAGGAATGCTCTGTATAATGTTAAATATTGCACATTCCTGTCCTTTCCTTGTCACACAGCGCAGCTCAGCAAGTTGACTTGCTCGGCTGCACGACTTGTTGATAAATATGCCCCTCAGTGTTTTGAGCTTTGTGATCTCCAGTTCATGCAGTAACATTTAGGGTTACAGAGCTGGGGAAATAGTTGTATGACAGAGGCACGCATGGCTAAACCATGAATGCCCCTACAACGCAGCCCAAACAACGAATGCATCTGAACAATGCATTCCTTTACCACGCATGCCTTTACCATGTAATCTCATGGTTTAGGCATGATTGGTAAAGGGATGTGTGGTAAAAATCACACCCAAGCCCCTCCACCCTGAGCCCTAAAACCCCAGCCCCTGCCCTATAAACAACCCAACCCCCGATGCCTAAAAACTACTACCCGACCCCCTCTTGCCCTAACCCCTAAAACCCTGGCCCCTGCCCTATAAACAATCCAACCCCCCCTAAACCCTAAAAATGATACCATCCTTAAAACCTAAAAGTATCCGAACCCCTTGCCTTGAGCCCTAAACCCTGCCCCTGCTCTATAAACAACCTGACCCCAAGCCCTAAAAAATAAACCCCAGCCTCCCCCCAGCTCTAAAACCTGCCCCCTGATCAAAAAACAACCCTGCCCCAGCCCTAAAAACGATCCTCCCACCCCTGAAACTACCCCCACCCCTCCAAAACCCAGCACCAGTTACAATTCCGCGTCCACTCCCGATCCTTCCTCTTCCTGTTCCCACCCATCTGCGCATCTCTGCAGCGCACTGCCTTACACCTGGTTAAGGCATATACATGGTTATGGCAAGCATGATTTTGCTTGCGGGTAAATGGCATGCGTGTCTCTGCTCGAGTAGTAAAGGCTGTTTCCCGTTGTAATTATTGTTGACTGCAATTCCATACAAAACTGATACATGTCCCTATTCGGTGCCTTTGCATGGATGTCAAATATGATCCTAGTGTGGTCACAATCCTCATTTTCTTGCTGCCTTGTCATATGAAAAAGTCAAGGATTTTCAATGTGCACTCTGTCATTGTCTGCAATTTTGAGGAACTTTTTCAATAAGTATGTAAATGAATTCCAATGTTGTACGCACTATCTTGATTTCTGATGGACATGTTTGAGGTGCCTGCCTCAACTTGCTGATCAGAATATGAGATAAATAAATGTGTCAAAATAAAGTTAAAGTGCAAAGTGTGAGACATTTAACCAAGAAGGGTAACTCAGTGTTATGCTTGACCATGGTGGAAATGATGCATGAAAAAGTGTTATGCATGCTCTAACTATAGAAATATATGACTGTTAGAGGATTACTTGCAATCTGCTGGCTGGGATCGTTGTGATTGCCAAAAAGGCAGATATTTACTCTAAATGTACGAGTAACTCTGCAGGAGCAAATACTTGACTTTTAAAGCTGTAACTTTGTAAATCAGACTCATTCTTCTAACTTCATGGGTGTTCACAAGATTTTTCATGACTACCCCTTTTTTTCAACACATCTCTATACCACCCCTGTGTGGCAAATTACCCTGCTTCAAACTCCAGAGGAATCTACATTCCAAGGCAGACATTTGACTCATGCAGATAGATTTCCCAAAAATGTATTCTGTGAAATCAGATTCCTATTTTAGATGTGGAAAGACAGATTTGCATTTTTGTAATTTACATCTAGAGGCACAAAAAACTTTGTAAAACAAACTCTAGGAATCTGGTATGAAGACGAGACCAGCTTTAAATCCTAAATATTTAAAGTTGATCAGTTGAAAGATGTGCTATCTTTTACAGTCATTAGTGTGTATTACACTACAGTACAAGATAAAAATGCAATTATAATTGAGAAACTGGCATGCTCATTCAACAGTTACAGTTAATAGTCTGGTTTCAACTAGAGACCACAAAATTGCGTTACCTCCGGCTCTAAGAACAAAGAAAGGGGAAGCTGGTATGTTGCTAAACGACGAACTGTGAACAATACACTGCTTAGTTGTGGGCGGATTTTAATTAAATTCACATTTCATGCTGTGCTGCTCCATCATACATGAGAAACAACAAGCACCCTCCTACACTATCCGGGACCGTACGGTGTGCTGTCTTATAAATTGTATTCCTGAAGCCTTTTCAGTGTGACTTCCACATGTACAAGAAATCTACTACAAACTTGAACATGAAACAACGAAACAATATGTACAATAAAACAGCCATTGGTGTCAACAGAGCTAAATAAACTGAGGAAAAGTAACGTTGTCACTATACTCGCAAAATAAATCCAGCATTGTAATCTTTCTTCTCATGTGTTCAAGAACTGAAGGAAAAAAATGATCACTTTCATTTACAGGTCAGGGATGTAGCACACTTACCTGCACACATTCAGATATTATCATAGTCGCATTCATGCACATGTAGAGGACACATGTGCTTCTGCGCACACACACAGCATTACCTCCAAGTTGGGTATTTTTAAGACAAAAAGTACCTTAGAATTTAACTCAATGAGGCTACTGAATCGTCTTGAAACTTACAAAAAAAATATCAGCAAATTCCCTTATACTGTTGTTTTGCACCGAGAAGGCATCTGGTTAGGGTGAAGTACATTCGCCAGTGGAATTGTTTCCTAAGGGCCTTATATTGGTATTTTCTTTTTTTGGGCGGTGTCATTCCTATTTTTATTAAAGGCCCTTTTATAAGTAATGAATGAATGAAGCTGACACACCAGAGAGTAGTAAAGTGATGATGAAAACGGTACACAATTCTGGCTCTGTATTAAATTTTGAAATATAAAGATGGGACTGCTAGGGATATGTTTCCAAAATAGGTCTTTCAGGTCACCCAGGAATTGTGTACCTAATTCCTACTATAGAAAAAAAAATACCTCCAGAACTACTGCCCTAATATGTTAAGGAATTTAAAAGAGAATTGTATATTTGTGTATGTGCCAAACACAAGGAGATGATGGACGGAGCGCTGAAACTTTTCAGACACTCACCCCAGTCACAGATCTGGTTTGAATCCATCATCGTTCTTCAGCTCACATCGCCACCCCAGTTCAGACCCAACCATACGCAAATCAGTCTTTACTCTGTTCCTCATGGGAACAGTCCAGCCTGTACTGCCAAGCCAGGTCTTCCCTAGACCGGAAACAAGCATCTGGGGAATGGTTTGGTGGTAACACCTCTCATCAACAAGGCTAGCTTGATTCTAGTGGCAAAGTGAGCAAGGGACCCACATCTGGGTATACCCTGCCAACTTTGGGCGAACAAAGCAAACACAAGAATATAATGGACAGAGCGCTGAAACTTTTCAGACACTCACCCCCAGTCACAGATCTAAGTTAAATCCATCATCGTTCTTTAGCTCAATTCGGCATCCCAGTTCTGACCCAGCCATATGCCAAATCAATCTTGACCCTGTTCCTCATGGGAACAGTCCAGCCCAAACTGCCAAGCCAGGTCTTTCCTGTACCGGGAACAAGCATCCTGGGAAAGGTTTCAGGGTAACTCCCCTTATCAGCCAGGCTAGCTTAAGTCCTGTGGCAAAGTGAGCAAGGGACATAAGGCTGGGCATACTCTGCCAACTTAGGGCAAACAAAGCAAACACAAGGAGATAATGAACGGACCGCTGAAGCTTTTCAGACACTCACAGCCAGTCACAGATCTGGGCTGAATCCAACATTGTTCTTTAGCACACTTCGCCACCCTAGATCAGACCCAGCCATATGCAAATCAGTCTTGACCCTGTTCCTCGTGGTACTTGTGAGGGCTATTAAGATACATTTACACGTGAGTAATCTACACTTGCATGTATACTCTCACACTTTGGGTTCTATTCACAAAGATAAATTTATACATGATTAAATCTACCTGTCTAAATTTTACTCTTACACTTATGTCGTAAATATATTACTTTTGGTTCCTCACCATTTCTGAGTGAGCATTTTCTACAAAGTGTAAAAGTTACTGCCAGTAACTTTTAACTTTTTACACTTAGGCAGAGTTCTCTACCACCGAGGTGCAGATCTCCTTATGGTAAAGTATAGGGACATTTTAAAAAGTTTATAACACTTTTAAAACAATAGTAAATATATATTTATTTTAAATATCAATGTAAATATATTGTTATTTTAAATATTAATGTAAATATTCATGTACAAGTGAAGTAAAATATTAATGTAATAATGTAAATGTATATTTCCTTTAAAAAGTAGTACACAATAAAAAATGCTACAGGACTATTATCTTAATTTTAAATTAAATATTTCATTAATTTAACTATTTTAAATTAAATAAAAGTAATTTTTTAAATCCCACCTAAAGTAAAAAGTTATGGATAGAATCAATTTAAATAAATGTAATTATTTGAGAACTTAAAGTTCCATTTATTTTTAATTTAAAAAAATGGTTACTACAATATTTTATTATGAAATAATATTCTGTCATTGATATGTCTTTTTTAATTAATAAAAATGTATATGTACATGTAAAAATTATGGATAAGTTAATTTATTTTAACATTATTTCCTATGAGGTTCTATTTTGAGTCTTTGCCTCTCCACCCTATGCATCTGTGTTGCAGTACCAGTTATTTTAATAAGCTACACTGAAATACATCAGTTATAGTTGATTCAAGTAACTTTAACTCGTGCCCTAAGGTAACTATAACTTTCACCTGCACCATGCACTGCTAGTTACCTCACATTTAACATCACTCATTACATGTTCTATGACATTATTGATAACATCACTTGAGCATTTCAAATGGCATAATTGGTGAAAACCTGTGTATGACAGGAGCACCAGTTACGGTTACCTATGTTACTACGATGCAACTGAAATTTTCACCTTACTATAAAGTAACTTTAACCTTTGTGTTTTTTCAGGGAATTTCTAAGGTTTTTTTAAATTTAAAGTAAGATATCATTACAATCCCTATCAAAACATCTAATTTTCCTATATATATATTAAAAAAACAAAGGTTAAAGTGGCATTATAGTTAGGTGATAAAGTAACACGAACTACATTTTCAAAGTTAAAAAACTTAAATTCACCTTTATAGTTCAGTGGGCTTATCATAATCCCCCCCCCCCATCATGCACTGCTTATGACCTCATGAAATGTTAAATTACATCATTGATGGTATCATTGATGACATGTCAGATTACATCATTGATGACAGGCCCGATGATCGTTAGATCATTTTAAAAATGGATTTGGTATAAAAGAGCCTATGATCATGTACAGCATAGATTGACTATGTGTACATATGTACATTTAGAGAATGGAAAGAGTGTAGTCCTGGAGACAAGTCTGGTTCAGTAAGGTCAATGTTACATGGCACACACTTTAGCTGCCACCAAGGTTTCAAGTGTAAGAAATACTTCAATAAACAAAGTAGAGCCTGAATGCAACTAGTATGAGTTGTGGACGCATGTTAAGGCTTAAAACCAAGGCCTGTTGCCAAAGATATTTTCCTCCTGCCGAGCTTGCTCGAGTCCCTTATTGGGCCCTTTCTTATTCCCTTGGTTCCCACTATGGCCCCTTTCAGTGTTCGGGGAATTGGAGTGCCCTTGTGTTTTATTAACGCTCCTAACTTGCTTATTTGCCTTTGTTTGCAGCACTGTTCGAGGGTCTGTACAGTTTACCCCCATCCAATCTGGAACTGATAATCTTGCCTTTCCACTTGTAATTATTGATCTATCTATGGCTAACGTCTCACTCTCGGGCGCGATGGGGGTAACATTTACTTCCCTCTCATTTGGGTTTTTACACAAAGAACCCCTAGCATTAGGCCTAATTTGCAGCGCATAGCGCCCCAGATTTGACAGTAGTTGGCCAAGCTGCTCCTCTATGCGGTCCAATCTCAATAAAATAGGCTCCAATGAATTTGACACTATTTTCCCCAATTGAGCTGCCACCATGTCCACATCAGGCATAGATTTTGTCTTTACAGGCCCTCCTCCCCATCGGGCTTTCCCCATAGGGGCCGTTGGGTTTTGTTTTGTCCTCTTAACCCTGGGCAATTGACCCAAGGTCCGCTGTTCAGTCCCAATAGGGTAAGTGCGCTTACTTTTTCCCCCAGCTGTGTTTTGGTCCCCCGTAATTGTCGGTGTTGCAGTGTCCATGCCTTTCAGCTCGCCACCCAGGGTGCCCTGCTTTACGAAAGTAACAGTTGGTGAGAGTACGATTGGGGGATTCTCTTGCTGAAAGGGAGGGACATAGGTGATATTCGCTTGGGGTACTCTGCAGTTGTTTGGGGGGGAGACTTGCCTGAGTGAGTGTTCATGTCAACGGCTAGGGGTACTCGGGCCAACTATAGTCTGCGTTCTGCCTGTACAATTTCTTTGTTAAGTGTCCCCATGGCCTTTTGTAGAAAGCCATCTAGAGTTGTGTCTGTGCATTTAGGGGCAGGCGTAAGTTTCTTTCTTCCCATCTCCCCACACAAAATCAGCACAGATATTTCCCAGACCTTTCAGCCCCACTCCTTACTTCTGTGTCTCTGATGATAGAGCCAGGAAATGTGGCACGGCCCCACCTACTCCAGTCGCGGACGGGAGCAGACAGGCCCGCCCTTGCCCGGGCACGCCATTACATCTGGAAATGGTCAAAATTTACTTTCACCATTAATGAGCCTGTACTTTTAAACTTTAGGTCGCGCAAGGCGCTTTAGGAGTGCAGACCAAAGGTCCTCCTGTCTTCTAGGGTTCAGTATTCACGCCGGAGCATAGTATCTCCTCGGCAGCTCCTTCTAATTGCAGATATTTCTGTAAAAAAACTGTAGGTTTCTAAGGTGCGATTTTTTATTTCCAGACACACTTCACATATTTTTAGACATTTACATTGTTGAATGTAAAAACGCATGGCTGAACCACTACTAGATGTTTTAAGTCACAGTATGATTGAAAGATAAGTATGTAAGCCATTATGCTCATTTCAGAAATGTGTGAGGTGTATTTTTTTACAAACTACGAGGGTTGTCCTTAGTAAGTCCGGGTGGAGAACTCCGCTCTGCCAGTGGAGTGTGCGTAGACTTTCCTACTCTGCGTTCCGCAGAGAACGCGGAGTATAGGGCAAAATTCTGACGGAGCAGAGTTGGCCAGCCCCCTCGCAAGATGATCAACCCAAGTAGGAGAGAGACGGCGAGGAAGAGGAGGAGGGCAGCCCGGGGATGGCGCAGTACAGGTAAGTGTTTATTTTTTCATTTTTCTGAAACTATCATTAATTTTTATTAGGGGGTGTGGAGGCGGGTGGTGGAGGGGAGCAGAGTTCCACGGAGTTTGTTCACAACTCCGTGGACCTCATGTAGTCCCGCTCCCTGGACCTCCGCGTAGTCCCGCTCTGCCTGCTCCGCCCAGGGTTAGTCCTTAGGACCTGACTGTACCTGTTTTATCATTGGCTAATCCATAGATGGGAAGCTGTTGACTTAAAATTGTATGTCAGATGAGATGTAAAAGAGGCATATCCTAACAAGGCAACCAAATAACAAGGCTTTGTAGGGTATATAAGACTATGGGCCTAATTCCAAGTTTGGCAGTCCATAGGACCGCCAAACCCATGGTAGCATGGTGGTTAGATCTGCACTCGCAGTCCGACTGCCGTATTACAACTTCAGCAGTCTGACTGCCATGGGACCACCGCAGCTGCTGGGGATTTGCGATCCCTCAGCATTAGCGAGGTGGTCTGGGGCAGTAATATGCTGGTGGTAGCACTGCAGCACCACCAACAATATTATAACTTCCTTACAGCCACACTTTTCATGGTAATGATCCCGCCATGAAAAAAAAAGTGGTGCTCAGGAATGTAAGGGGACCCTACAAGGTCCCCTGGTGTGCCTGTGTATGGAGGCACAATGGTTGCCCCCTGTGTGTATGCGCCCCAGTTCCTGCCATTCAGGAACTTGCTTTTACGCTCTCTCGGTGCTGCAGTGCAAAGGCTCACATGTGAGCCTTTGAGCTGCACCACCACAGGAGCGCTGCACCACCCACCCGCCAGATCATGAAATGACTCGTAATCTAGCGGGCAGGCAGTGGTCAAGTTTGGTGGTCTTGGAGTGGCACACTGGTGTGGTGTCCCACATCAAGACTACCAAACTCATAATCAGGCCCTTAATTTGTTGCAGATCACATTAATGTTCACAGAGCTGTTTCATTTTTTATCAGGTGAATCATTAAAAAAGAGGATAACATCTACTAAATGTAGATGATTTAACATACATGCTCAATGTCATGCATTTAGCGAAAGCTTACGTCCATTAGCGCTCATTGAATACCTTCCAGACCCAAAAGCATATAAGGCACAACACATTCAATGGATAATATCAAGAGTGTGAAACATGTTTGCCTATGCTAAAATGCAACACTTTAGTTATGTGACAAATGAAAGAATATGGCGTTAAAAATGACACAGCAGCAATTTTCAAACAGAAAAACGGATTATTATATGCTCCAGCTCAGGAGGAAGCAGACCTTTAACAAGTGAAAACAAAATGTTAAAGTTAGAAATGTTTCAAGTTAAGAAATACCAACTTCTGTTGTGGCACTTCAAGTCCGTGTAAATAATAAAGTAATATGTAAAGAACATAACTCTAACCAGCGTAATCTTTTAGGCCTGTAATGTGCACTTTAATTGGCTAATCTTACAATGCAGAACCTTTCAAATGCTAGCAAATCTTGACAGCAGAATCCTAAATTATTGAAAGAGTGTTTCCGAAACAACAGTAAGAGAAATGCACAGAGGGGAAGGGCTGTGAGGGAGATATGAGGAATACTTCTTTGTCGCCTATCAGAAGCATTATTGTTTCCACAAGACCGCAAAACAGAAACGTCTTGCAGGGAGAGAAGGAACAAACCTGACGCAACAACGTTCTAAGTGATGTATTTACTCCACATGAAAAAGAAATTGTGCATATTTAAAGGAGATGTGGAGATGTGAATGGAGGCATTAGGAGGAAAAGGGCCCTGCACTGAAGAGTCTGTTTTACCAGCATATGACATCAATAGAGGCGAGTGGCACACAGTACTAGAACAACACTCAATAATTGATTGTCCAGTCAGAACTTTCCCTTTCAAAAAGAAAAAGGAAATTTATTACACATACACTACTAGATACTCCGCATTAAATTACAAATGTACACATCGGGTAGATGGAAATACCTTTGGTGACACCCTTAAATATTATTTCACCCCTAGTGGGTCTTAAACCCCATAATCAAAATGCCCCACCATATGTATACCAGATGCAACATCACAATATAAGTGGGTATCATTTTAAAAAAGGCAGGTCTTCTGGCTTTGTCAAGGGGTCACCTCAATATTATATATAAGGCAGTCCTACTGGCTTCATCAGAGTGTTACCACAATAATAAGACAGCAATCACATGTAGGATTCACCATTAAAACTAATAGAATAAGTACCAATATTCTGAAACATTCATGATTACAACATGTATTGCAATGCTCACCAATCATCATTGTCATTTGAGATGTCATCAGTGATGTCATGAGTGATGTCACTGACCATGTCATGAGTGATGTAATATGTGACGTCATCCGCAGTGCATTGCGGGCGCGCGAGTTATAGTTAGCTGAACTAACTATAACGGGGGAATTTCAATGGTTTTGTACAAGTGAAAAGTCCAGCTAACTATAACACCCCTGAAACCTATGGTTTTTTCAGTGAATTTCTGAGGTTTTTTAAATGCTAATTCCTAACTATAACGTGCCTGAAACCTATGGTTTTTTCTGTGAATTTCAAAGGTTTTTTAAATGCTAATTTCTAACTATGCCTACAGAGATAGGACATGTGAAGAAAGAAGAAAAAATGCACAGAAAGAAACAAAAGAAGTGCAGAAAGAAGCAACAGAAGTCCTCAAATACGAAGATAAGTGCAGGAAGAAGGATAACGTGCAGAAAGAACAAAAAGAAGAGCAGAAAGAAGCCTTGTTGCAAAATCATCCTGTACCCTCAACTTTTTCAGACGGATACTGGTGGTAACTGAGTCTGACTAACCAGTCCTAGAGCCAGTGCTATGTTAAAAGACACTTAGAATACAGGGAAAACACCTACATACACTAGGGAACATTATGCGTTGGGGTCCCCCTGTGATTAGCATGACCTCCTCTGTAAGCCCCTAGTATATAATAGGGCATGGGGATTAAAACTACCTCTTAAAACAGGCCACAGGGCGTTTTTGCACACGTTAACTCAGGCCCCGTCCCCTCCCTTCACCACTGTGTAAACACGCCCTGTGTCCGTTTTTAGTTGGGAGATTAAGTTCATTTGAATCCTGAGGGTCCCTAGGGTCCAACTAGCCCACTAGGTACCTCCAGTAAGTGCCACAGAGCTGCGTTGCAGAGAGGTGTAAAAAGTGGCACGGCCTGGACCACCTCTCTGCAATGCAGCTCAGTGGCGCTTACTGGAAGCACTTGGTGGGCTAGTTAGCCCCCATGGGCCCTCAGTATTGAAGGGAAATTATATCCCCAATTTAAAACGTGCCATAGTGCGTGTTTGCACACGTCACCTCAGGCCCCGTCCCCTCCCTTCACCACTGTGTAAACGCGCCCTGTGGCTGTTCTAAGTTGAGAGATTAAGTCCCCTTGAATCCTAAGGGTCCCTAGGGTCAAACTAGACCACTAGGTACCTCCAGTAAGCGCCACAGAGCTGCGTTGCAGAGAGGTGTAAAAAGGGGCTTGGCCTCAGAACACCTGTCTGCAGCGCAGCTCCCTGGCGCATACTGGAGATGCCTGTTGGGGGCGCGTTTGCAGAGTGCTGCACGGAGGGGGCATGGCCTCCGGCACGATGCCAGTCTTTTTTTTAATTTTTTAACAAGGGGGGCTGTGTGGTTCCCCTTCTTATTCTAATTTATTGGCCCTGATGACCCCATCCCCCAGGGCCTGTCTCCTAATTATATTTTTTTGACCCCAATCCCCACTGTTTTTTATTATTTTTAAAAAATATATATTTATAGACACACCTAGGACATGCTGGACAAACCGTACGTACCTATCACCATGACGATTTGCGTGATATTCATTAAAAGGCGACTGCAATGAATCCACGTGGAATGTATTTACACCACTAGTGAAGCTCTGACATGTCTGATGCCCTACCGTGCCTAATCCCGGTAGACACCCTTGTCGTTTATTTATACAAACATGGGTAGCTATTGACGGGCACATTTAATACACATGCACACCAAGCCATTCAAAGGGGATTCGACAAAAATTAGACCAAAACTATGCAAGAAACCCCCCTCACGGTTAATAAAACACACATCCACTGCCGGATGTGTAATACTTTTTATTTTACTCTCTGGAAAGGGGACGAACATCACTTGAGAGTCACAGCGCGCTCCTGACAGAGCCCAATGCTGTGTTACACCCACCATTGCCTGCCGAGTGCCACACACCTCTGTGTTGTATTCCACTAGCTAGTGCATATGCTATGACACTCTCTAGCCCATCTGCACTGTAACACCACCCCGTGAATATGTCATGCCACACTTGTCTTCGCACAGGTTATATTGCCCCATCTAACGTGCCTTCCTCGATGCCTATGTTATAACGCACAATGCTATGCTATACATATTACAATCTGGGATGCATTTCTTTGTCACAGTGCATATGCAACGCTACACTCCCCAGCACATATTTTATATTACAACTTTAGAGACTAGTTAGGTTACACAACACTGCCCTGTGCATATTACACTCCAAGGCGCATATCGCATAGCACGCGCTAGTGCCTGTGCTATCTTGCGCTCTCCAATGAATCTGTCATTGCGCACAATGTATTGCATATTATATTTCACGCCCGGTTCATCTTATATCACACTTTTTGGTGCATAGTTTATACCATACACTATATCTAGTTTTCATTTTCAATCGTGCTCTCAGGACTATGTTCTATATAACACTGTGTTCACCTACCCTTTTCACGGGCATTACATTTTGCGATAGGGGGTGGAGGGTCAGGGGGTGTTTTTGCCAAGTGAGCCCGGAGTCACAGTCACAAACGTCCTCTTCTTCCTGAATAAAAGTGAGATTATGCTGCATACTTGTTCATATTTTAAGTAGTTCGCACAGACTCAATGTTTTAAAAACAATAAAGTTCCTAATACCTGCCTTCTCTGAACAGTTAGCTTGCTGCCCCATCCCCCTCCTCCCTATCCTCTGTTGTGTGAATCCATGGACTAGCCTCCTCCCTCCTGCCATGCATGGTCTGATGTGCTGCCACTGCCCTCAATTTAGTATGATGTACCAGTCCACTCCTCCTGCCCTCCATTGCCCAATTCTATGCCCCATCATTGACCTCCTGCTTAAACTCTGTGCTTAGCTTGCTGCCCCTATTCTCCTTCCCCCTGCCCTCCGATGTCTTTGTGCATGCCCCTGCTCCATCCTTTTTGCCCACCATGTCCCATGGACCTGCCACTCCTATCCACTCTGAGTGTTCTGTTGAGCTGCCACTCCCCTCCCACCTGCCTAGCATTGTCAGATGACTGTAACCTGTCCCTGCCACCTCCACCCTGCCTGTCCACATGCCATGCCCCTATCCTCTTCCTCCTGTCCTACATGGTCCATTGTACTGCCACACCCTTCTGCCCTCCCTGGTCTGTTGTGCTGCAACTGCTCCTCCTGCCCCGTGTGGTCTGTTGTGAGGCCCCTTCCCCTGAACTTTCTTGTCTGTGCACAGGTCCTGACCCTCCCTTCTATCCTCCATCATCCTTTGTGCATGCCCCTGCACCCTCCTTCTTGCCCATCATAGCCATTGTGCTGCCACTAACCCTCCCACTTGCCATGCATGGTCTTCTGTGCTGCCATGGCCCCTCCCACCTTCCCTGTGTGGTCAGTTAGCTGCCCCTGACCCCCTCCCACCTTCCCTCCATGGTCTGTGTGTATGCCATCACAGTCTCACTGTTGCTCTTCATGGTGTGTCTTGCTTCTAGTGCCCATCCTGCCTGACCTCCATGGCTATCTCGCTGCTCCTGCCCTGCCCCCTTGCCCCCAGCCCTCTGTTTACATGTGCAGACCCTTACTCCCTCCCTCCTGGCTTGTCTGTTCCATTGTAATGCCCCTGATCCGTTCCCTCCTTCCCTTTATGGTCTGTTATGCTGCAGCTTTCTCTCCTGTCTGTCCATTATGGTCAGCTAGCTACCATTGCCTCTTGCCCCTCTGTTCTCTGTTGTCCATGTGCATGGTCCTGTCCCCTCCCTCTTGCTTTCTATGGATTGTTGTGCTGCACTCCCGTCCTGCATGCCCTGTGTGGTGTATTGTGCTGCTGCAAACCCTGATGCCTGCCCTGCAGGGTCAGTTTGGTGCACCTCTCCATGTCCCTCCTGTCCTCTGTTATCCAAGTCCATGTCCCTATCCCATTTCCTTCCATGATCCAATGTACCATACTTGCGAACATTTTGAACTTGGTAAGAGGGAGATTTTGAAAAAAAACTGGGGTATTGATTTTCCCCTTTGAGTTACATTGAAAAAGAGGAGATTGTAGACAGGAGACAGATCAAATAAAGCCCATTTGAGCTTAAAAACATTGGACGTTTCCTGGCTGAATCGGGTCTGTTGGCATGTATGGCTGTACTACCATTGCCTCTTCCTTCTGCCCACAATGGTCTATTACATTGCCACAGCCTCTCTTGCAAGTCCTGTATTGTTGGTTTGTTGCCCCTGCCCCCCTTTCCACTGCCCTCCATAGTCTGTTGTGCTTCCACGGCCCTTCCTGCCTGCTCAGTGTGGTTAAATTGTTGCCTTTGCACCCTCCTACCTGCCTTCAATTTTCAGAGTCCGTGCCCCTGGCCTCTGCCTCTCAACAGTATCCTAATGAACAACTAGATTGCTAACATTCTATATTTATTACAAAAGTGTGGAACGCCTGACATCATCTTGATGTAATCAAAACTGTAATACCTAGAGCATTTCCTTTAGAAATTACATATATGAGAGGGTCTTATTGGCATCAAAATTATGGTTAGTGCTCTAAAAGACTAAAATAAGGACATATTTTCTGAGTTTTCAAATAGCGACAAAGCACTTTTAAATTATTTGTTATCTTTATGTTTTTTTATTCAGTTGACCACTTGATTAAATGTTGCACTTAGGGGAGAGGATGTGGAGTTACTTCCAGAACTGCAGACTTTGCAACTGGGGAACCAGGTTGAAGTTTCTGCTTCAGCTCGACATTCTGTGATTCTGGTCAAATCACTTAGTCTCCCCATGTCTACAACCAAAATGAATTTGTTCTTGTGTGATGTAACCAATGCTCATGTAAAGCACTCCAATACCTGACAAGTCTGCACTATATAACACTGCAAAAACACAAAATAATAAGTGTTTTGCTCACTTCTGTCATTGGGCTATACTTGGATTACATCTGGGTGATTTTGGGCTACATTTGGGCTCTTTTGTCTCTGGTGGCCATCTTGGGAGATTTATTTGTTATGAAGTTTCCTAATTTCCTCATGTACTGCAGTCTCCTCAGTAGGAAATGCTTTCAGTTTTTTACTTCCATTATGTAGGTATTCAGATATGTCACACATTTGCCATAAATTCTGAATGTTAGCACTCTTTTTGCTCATTAGATCACTGTAGTAAAGCTACTGCTCACCAGGGAAAACTGCTCCTGGTATTGAAATTGCATGTTTCAGTCTGCATGTCAGAATTTTTTAATGAAATAGAAGAGGATTTGAGAAGTCACTCAAAATGTGCCCTAATTTTTCTTTCTGCAGCACTAATCATACTTTTTATGGAAAATTTTAAATTAAATGTTTTAAGAGTTACCACTTTAATCCAAGCAAGCTTCACGTGTGCCATATGTTTATCATAAGTAGGACTGTTAGCGCTCTAGTAGTTCTTTGGAACACTCTGGGAAGCTGCAGTAGAACACAAAGGAATCAACTGACAGTCACTGCCCTTGTTGGATGTACATGTTTTACTGAGAATGTCAGACTTCATTCTCACATGACTGAGAAAGATAATGTGAATTTACAGAGAATAAGCTCTCAGTTTAGCTTATAGATCACCTTCCAAACCTCTGTGGTAAAAGCATGAGAAAATATTTTCTCTCAATCATGATATCCCAGCAGAAGGCTTTTTCACGTGGTGAAATCACCTTAGAACATACCACAATTCCTAAAATGAGTATGGTACCATCAACAAATGATTTATAATGTAACTAAAGTCTTAAAACCTTCTATTAACTGCAATGCTTTTTAATGAGGTGCTATCATGTATATTGGTCCCAATATGGCTGCCAACACTTCTTGGATGAAGTGCTGACAGCCAATCAGATCTCAGGATGAGATGTGTGGTTAGGCTCCGCCCACATATATATATGCTTTTAAATGCTATTTTCTCAGGAAATACTGAACAGATTTACACCAGACCTGCAAAAGGCACTTCATTGACCTTATGGCTACCTCTCTGCCAAATTTCGAGTAATTCTGTTCAGCCGTTCGGGCTGTAGCTGTGTCTAAAGGTCCTATGGAAAAATGCATGGGGAAAACGCGTTTTGGGACCCCCCTTTTTTCTCGGCCCCTGCTTGACGAATCACCCCGAGACTTTCAGGGTAGGAGCTGAACGGAGCGCCCCATTAGTTTTGAAAATTTCGCGAGGATTCGTCAACCGGCGCCAAAGTTATTCAAAATAGAATTTTGAGATTTCCTATGGAAACTAGGTTGTAACTATAACTATCTACTGGCGACCGCCAGTAGATAATATATATATATATATATATATATATATATATATATATATATATATATATATATATATATATATATATATATATATATATTCAAACAAAGTTGCCCAAAGATGGAAACGCCACACACGGTGAGTAATAAACATCTTTAATCCAAGACCTCAATGGTGCAGTCTCCTTATCAGCATCTCAATTCAAATCGCCACAGCCCTACGCGTTTCAAACACAAAGTGTCCTTGTTCACGGGCGGAGAAAATGCAGGGGCAGCGGTTAGCATGCAAAGAGAACACCTGATATAAAGCCAAGTCCCGCCCCCAGTGGGCATATGCACAATTGCATGGTGGTACTTGTTGTTCTCTTTAGTTACACCAAGTGGTTGCTGCCACTGTCCCAAACTTACTACAGTCTTACCCAAGTGGGTTGATGGAGGTTCAGGAGAAACCGCCACATTGATGGTTTCTCCTGAACCTCCATCAACCCACTTGGGTAAGACTGTAGTAAGTTTGGGACAGTGGCAGCAACCACTTGGTGTAACTAAAGAGAACAACAAGTACCACCATGCAATTGTGCATACGCCCACTGGGGGCGGGACTTGGCTTTATATCAGGTGTTCTCTTTGCATGCTAACCACTGCCCCTGCATTTTCTCCGCCCGTGAACAAGGACACTTTGTGTTTGAAACGCGTAGGGCTGTGGAGATTTGAATGGAGATGCTGATAAGGAGACTGCACCATTGAGGTCTTGGATTAAAGATGTTTATTACTCACCGTGTGTGGCGTTTCCATCTTTGGGCAACTTTGTTTGAATGTTAGCGGTTCGCCTTTAACCGCGGAAACGCCCTGCTGCACTCAGTCAGATCCGGCGATTGGAACCCCAACATGCCAAAAGCAATGGTGAGGTTCGTGTCTCAAGACTAGGAACGAACAATGTGGCGGTTTCTCCTGAACCTCCATCAACCCACTTGGGTAAGACTGTAGTAAGTTTGGGACAGTGGCAGCAACCACTTGGTGTAACTAAAGAGAACAACAAGTACCACCATGCAATTGTGCATACGCCCACTGGGGGCGGGACTTGGCTTTATATCAGGTGTTCTCTTTGCATGCTAACCACTGCCCCTGCATTTTCTCCGCCCGTGAACAAGGACACTTTGTGTTTGAAACGCGTAGGGCTGTGGAGATTTGAATTGAGATGCTGATAAGGAGACTGCACCATTGAGGTCTTGGATTAAAGATGTTTATTACTCACCGTGTGTGGCGTTTCCATCTTTGGGCAACTTTGTTTGAATGTTAGCGGTTCGCCTTTAACCGTGGAAACGCTCCGGCTGCACTCAGTCAGATCCGGCGATTGGAACCCCAACATGCCAAAAGGAACGGTGAGGTTCGTGTCTCAAGACTAGGAACGACAATGTGGCGGTTTCTCCTGAACCTCCATCAACCCACTTGGGTAAGACTGTAGTAAGTTTGGGACAGTGGCAGCAACCACTTGGTGTAACTAAAGAGAACAACAAGTACCACCATGCAATTGTGCATACGCCCACTGGGGGCGGGACTTGGCTTTATATCAGGTGTTCTCTTTGCATGCTAACCACGGCCCCTGCATTTTCTCCGCCCGTGAACAAGGACACTTTGTGTTTGAAACGCGTAGGGCTGTGGAGATTTGAATTGAGATGCTGATAATGAGACTGCACCATTGAGGTCTTGGATTAAAGATGTTTATTACTCACCGTGTGTGGCGTTTCCATCTTTGGGCAACTTTGTTTGAATATATATATATTTATATTTATATATATTATCTACTGGCGGTCGCCAGTAGATAGTTATAGTTAGGACCGAGTTTCCATAGGAAATCTGAAAATTCTATTTTGCATAACTTTGGCTCTGGTTGACGAATCCTCGCGAAATTTTCAAAACTAATGGGGCGCTCCGTTCAGCTCCTACCCTGAAAGTCTTGGGGTGATTCGTCAAGCGGGGGCCGAGAAAAAAGGGGGGTCCCAAAACGCGTTTTCCCAATGCATTTTTCCATAGCACCTTTAGTCGAAGGTACAGCCCGAACGGCTGAACAGAATTACTTGAAATTTGGCAGAGAGGTAGTCCTCAGGTCAGGGAAGTGCCTTTTGCAGGTCTGGTGTCAATCTGTTCAGTAGTTCCTGAGAAAATAGCATTTAAAAGCATATAAATATCTATAAGCGCACACCGTGCGCGCACCGTGCGAGCACCCTAACGTGCGCGAGCGTAATTCTGATTGGTGGTTTCATGTTAGTCAACGTTCGAATAGGTCGAAATCAGGAAGTGTCGGCCGCCATTTTGTTTGTTTTCAGTGCGAGAGTGAAAAAGGAAGGTGGTAAACGTGAAAAGGGGGCAGGGTAGAGAGTTCCTGACCCCCTAGCCCTTGTCAGGGGGTCCCTGAAGGACCCCGAAGGCAGAAACATTTTTTAAAAAAAAAAAATTTTAAATTGCGGGGGTGCGCGCACCGTGCGCGCACGGTGAAAAACCCCAAAAAATAAATAAATATATATATATAAAAAAATAATACATAAATAAATTAGCATTTAAAAAACCGTACAAATTCACTGAAAAAACCATAGGTTTCACACACATTATAGTTAGGAATTAGCATTTAAAAAACCTTGCAAATTCACTTAAAAAACCATAGGTTTCACACATGTTATAGTTAGGTGGATATTTCACTCGTAAAAAAACAATGAAATTCCCCCGTTATAGTTAGTTCAGATAACTATAACTCGCGCGACCACCACTCTATCACAAGGATGATGTCATCAGTGATGTCATGAGTGATGCCACTGACCATGTCATGAGTGATGTAATATGTGACGTCATGAGCAGGATTGCGGGCGCGCGAGTTATAGTTATCTGAACTAACTATAACGGGGGAATTTCATTGGTTTTTTACGAGTGAAATATCCACCTAACTATAACATGTGTGAAACCTATGGTTTTTTAAGTGAATTTGCAAGGTTTTTTAAATGCTAATTCCTAACTATAACGTGTGTGAAACCTATGGTTTTTTCAGTGAATATATATATATATATATATATATATATATATATATATATATATATATATATATATATATATATATATATATGTATACATATATGTGTGTGTGTGTACATACACACTCACACATATATATACATATATATTCTAATAGTAGAAAAAAAAAATCAAAGCAAGAGTTTTAAATAAAATATATGTTGTAAAAAGCTTAATTTTTAAAACTTTTGCAAAAATGTTTAAATTGTGCCTATACTGGCCCACGCAATGTATGGCTGGTGCAGATTTGCAGGAATATGGGTAACAGTTCAAGTAGTGTTTCCCTGAGAATTTTGCATTCTGATTCATCATCCTACTATGCGATCCCAGTAGCAAAGTTCCTGAGATGGATGTGGACTATAAGATCTTAATCACTGATTGCAACTAATTGAACCTGGAACCATTCTACTTGAGGATGTGAGCCCAGTACTCTATTGCCGAGCCTCAGTACTCTATTGCCGAGCTGTGGTGCTTTTTAAAGAACTTAATGTCTTTGCTACCATTTAATAATACCTATTTTGCTGTTTCTCCATTTTATGAATTTGTTTTATCATACTGTATTAGGATGAAGTGATCTTTTACTTATGACTATTTGTACAAATTTTTTTAATATTTAAACTTATTTTTCATGCTCAATACTTTTATGACATGTATTGTCGAATAAAGTTTCTTTTTGATTGATTGGCAAATATTTATATTTTTTAATTTATATTTCTATTTGAAAATTATATTTCATTTTTATAACATTTCAAAATGTATTTATATGTTTTAATATTTCATTTGGAATCATGGTTTATTCTTTATGTTTTAGGAATGTTAGAAAAAAATTGAAAATATTTCAATCATTAATAGCAATATAAATATTTAAGTGTGTATATTTTATAGTAAAAACAATGTTTAGGAGTATGTGGTATTGATTGTGTATTTAAGTTGTTCAATATGTATTACCTTCTTTAAAATTATTTGTATTGAAGTGCCTATAGCAAAAATTCACCTCTTAGTGCCCAACACTTTTTTCAAATAGTCTTAGATTGTATTGGGATTATTAAATAGCACCCTTTAAGTGTCCAACCCCTTCCATAGTTGGTTTGGATTGGAGAGGAAATATTAAATTTCACTCATTTAGTGTCCAACACCTTCCTCAAATTGGTTTAGATTGAAATGGAAATAGTTAATGTTACTCCATCACTAATGTGACGGATATCCTATCCACCATATTACAAGTTCCATTATATCCAATGGAATATAGTGGAACTTGTAATACGGCTGATGGAATATTCGTCACATTTGTGATGGAGTAACCCGTCTGCCAAACTCGTAATCAGGCCCTTACTGTCCAACACCTTCCTCAAATTGGTTTAGATTGGAATGCAAATAGTAAGTGTCACCCCTTTAGTGTCCAACGCCTTCCCCAAATCGGTTTAGTTTGGAGTTACACTAGTAAATGTCACCCCTTTAGTGTCCAAAACCTTCCCCAAATTGTTGAAGATTGGAGTGAGAATGGTAAATGTTTCCCCTTTAATTTCCTACACCTTCCCCAAACTGGTTTAGATTGGAGTTAGAATAGTAAATGTCACCCCTTTAGTGTCCAACGGCTTCCCCAAATCAGTTTATATTGGAGTGGGAATAGTATTTAAACCCTTTAGTGTCCAACACCTTACCCAAATTATTTTAGATTGGAATGAAAATAGTAAATGTAACTCCTTTATTGTCCAACATTTTCCCCATATCGGTTTTGATTAAAGTGAGAATTGTAAATATAACCCTTTTGTGCCCAACGCTACCTCCCCCAGCATGTTTGGATTGGAGTGGGAATAGTAAATGTCAACTCTTTAGGGCCATATTAATCACAGTGTTGCATCGCCCTAAAGACAGATTAATCAAGCCATGCAATGCCAACTTGCATGGCCTTGTGTGGGTTGATAAATTAAGTGTAACGTAACACTGTGCAAATCATTGCGTTGCGATGCTCAGCCCCACGAGGGGTTCCATGGGTGGAGCATGGTTGTTCCCACACACTCAAACACAAGGAGATGATGGACGGAGCACTGAAACATTTCAGACACTATTAGATCTGGGTTAAATCCATCATCACTCTTTAGCTCACTTTGCCACCCCAGGTCAGACCCAGCCATATGCAAATGAGTCTTGGCCCTGTTCCTCATGGGAACAGTCCAGCCTGAACTGCCAAGCCATGCCTTCCCTGGACCGAAAACAAGCATCCTGGGACCGGTTTCAGCGTAACACCCTTCATCAGCCAGGCTAGCTTGAATCCAGTGGCAAAGTCAGCAAGGGACCCAACTCTGGGCATACCCTGCCAACTTAGGGCGAACAAAACAAATACAAGGAGATGATAGATGCAGCACTGACATTTTTCAGACACTCACCACCAGTCACTATTAGATCTGGGATGAATCCATCATTGTTCTTTAACTCACTTTGCCGCCCCAGGTCAGACCCAGGCCATATGCAAATCAGTCGACCCACAGTCTAGCCCAAATTCCCTAGCCAGGTCTGCGCAGGACCAGAAACAAGCACCCTGGGATCAGTTTTGGGGTAACACCATTCATCAGCCAGGCTAGCTTTAATCCAGTAGCTGAGTGAGCAAGGTATCCACGTCTGGGCATAACCTGTCAATTTAGGGTAAACAAAGCAAACAAGGAGAGGATGTACGATGCACTGAAACTTTTCAGACACTCAGCCCCAGTCACTATTAGATCTGGGTTGAATCCATCACCATTCTTTAGCTCACTTTGCCCCCCAGGTCAGACCCAGCCATATGCAAATGAGTTTTGACCCTGTTCCTCATGGGAACAGTCCATTCTGAACTGACAAGGCAGGTCTTCCCTGGACCGGGAACAAGCATCCTGGGGCTGGTTTCGGGGTGACACCCCTCATCCGCCAGGCTAGCTTGAATCCAGTGGCAAAGTGAGCGAGCGACCCACGTCTGGGCATACCCTGCCTACTTAGGGCAAACAAAGCAAACACAATGAGATGAAGGACGGAGCACTGAAACGTTTGACACACTCACCCCCAGTCACTGTTAGATCTGGGGGAATCCATCATCCTTCTTTAGTTTTAGCCATGGATGGTGGAGTAGTCCCAGATTTACCATTACTGGTAGACCTGGGAATGCATCAAAATCCTATGTCCCCCCAGGTGTGGCATAACAAGAAGGAATATCTTTATTTTTCCTTGTTGTTTCCACCTTCTATGTGTGCTGGATTATGCAGCACATATAGAAAAAAGAAAAAGCCTCAGATTATTGTTTTTGTACAGGAATGTGTCCTGCACAGATTAAATCCTGTCTGCAACACTGGCACCCTTTCAGCATGGTGCAAGGGTGCCTGTGTTGGTGCAAGGCAGCACATTGTGTGCCAGCACAAAGAAAGAACAGGAAAATACGGCTCATTCCAGCTCTTTCACGCAGCGCAGCACAGGAGGATGGCTTGCTGCGGTGCGGGAAAGCTTGATAATTATGCCGCTGTGTTTCTATGAATTCTTCACTTTAATTTGTGTATGTAAAAATAGTTTGTGTTATTTATTACTATCGATGGTCATTAGATATATAATAAAAAAATAATTAGGTGTATGTTTATATACAATAATAATATTAGTTACATTGTTTTATGTAATGAAGACATGTTGCATATTTTTTTCATTCATTCTTTTCAAACTTTATTGAGAATGTTAACATTTTTAATTAGATTTCTTGTTTGTCAAATCAAGCATTTCTATGAGATTAAGTAAATAAAACATTTCCTTTAGTTTTTTATGAATAAAAAATGTAAATTCCATATACATAGTGTTGTACGTTGTACATTTGCAACTTTTATTTTACATTGCTTAACAGTTTATTGACAGTTCCTTTTTTAATATATATATTTTCATATCTTTTTCAATAGTATTTCATCTTATGTTTTCAAGTATATATTAAATAATTGTATATATTTTATACTATTATTTAATTTAAGCTTTACACATTTTAAACATTTTATAATAACATATTTTGACATGTATTATATATTTCGTCTTTTTTAAACATTTTTGTATTCATTTATTCAACACTTCTTTACAATATTTTCCATTGATTTCTGTGGGGAGACAGTCTTTTTTAGGTTCATTTAGCTGCCATTTTTTTTACCGCTACCTTCTATTTTGTAATCTATTTGTCTTCTTTGCAGCATACCAGGTTGAGGTAAGTTGCTGCCATTCATTGGAACAAGTAAGTCCTTTTTAATGATTTCTTTTAAGAGTTTTGAGGGTAGGGGAATTGAGGGACAAAGTCTAGAATATAGTGACAGTGTTGTTTGTGGGTTTGGAGTATATTTAGATGTATTACTGTTATTGTTTTTCAGTAGTTTGTAGATTTTCATTTTTGTATACTATTATGAAAATGTGTTGTTAGATTAAGTTATGTCATTTATGTTTTGATGGTCAGCTGTTATGTATATGTTTTTGGGAGTTTAATGTGTTTTTGTGGGTGAATTGTTTATCTTACTTTACAGGTTTTTATCTACAATAATGTGCTAAGGAAATTGAGAGCTCATATTTTTTTACAAAGAAACCATTTTTGATATATAGTGAAACAATGATTTTTAATTTGATTTCCTTTTTCTCGGTTTTCCTAGAGAATTTATGTTTTTAATACATTTTAAGGTTTTTGTTATGGTTCCTACATGCTATTGATTTCTTTGACAGAATCCTATTGGATTCATTAATTTTTTAATTTTGGGGGGGAGGGACTTTTTGAACAATATATTATTCTATTTTTGATGGATTACTGTTTTTAAATACTTGGATACAACACAATCTGCATCTACAGAACAGTAAGTATTATTTATTTTATTGCTGTTTGAGCGAAAAAAGTCATTTTAAAATGTTTGTGTTAATATTATGTGGTTGTTATGTGGAATTATTTAGTTTATGTGTTGGAATTATTTTATGTGATGGATTGAACTTGTTATTTAATTTTTTGTTGGAAATTGTTATGTTTTATTTCAAATAGTTGATAGTTGGTATTTTAATTGGTTTTTAATTGATGTAATAAAATAGTATATTTATTATCTAAAATAAAAATGTTGGATTTGTTTGTTTACAATTGTTCACAGTTTTGAGGATTTTGGAAGGTTAGTATTTATTTTATAATATGCCTTTATCAATCTTTCTAAGTAATCTACTCATTTGTTATGTATGAAGAGTTTGATTTTAAATTGTAGCATAGCATACATACTTTTGGTTTGTTTGCTAACTTTTGGGGCAATTTGGTTAATGGATTGTTCCATTCTTATTTGTTGGTAGCTTTGTTCTTTTTGTAATGCTTTGATAAATTTGCAAGGTGTAGGTTGGGTTCTGCTGAATGAAACATGAAAACATTGCAGAATCCTTCCACTGAGTTGTTTGTTTTGGCTTCCTGTGCCAAGGTGCTGTCATAGACATTCCGCTATGATAGTTAGAATTAGGGCTGGGATCTGTGTCCTGAGCGATGCAGTCTGCCAACCCAAGTGTCTTCGAAATAGTCTATTAGGGGGCTGAGTTTGTCTTCATTTTGTTGGTAAAAAGGGCTTTCTACTAGTAGATTGTAGTGGTTGGAGACCTCTGAGACAGGGACATAGGCTAGTAGTATCTTTTTCTTTTTTATTTGAAAGGCAAATTGGCTGTTCTTAGAATATTCTAGACTTGGTGCAGATTTTTGGAAGTATCTCCATATACTTTGATTGAAACAATAGTTACAACCTTCTATGAGTGTGTGGGGATACATTTTTAGAAGGAATTGAATCATAGTTTCCTCAAAGTGTATTATTATTTTTTTGGGGTAGTAATTATGTGTTTTGTGATATGGTTTAAGTAGCTCATAGTGAGTGTTGCTTTGTTTATTTGGTAGGAGAGCATATGTAATAAGAATATTTTGTGTTTTGATGTTCGCTATGTATGGCGTTTATCTGAGTTAATAGTTTGGGACACATTTTGAAGGCCTCATCCATCATCCATTTGTCATGTTGTCTCAGTGTCAGTAGGTTTCCTGCTCTATAGAATGTTAGTATTAGTTTTCGTTATTTAGTTTGTCATGTAAAAAGAAAGGTTTATCTTTTATGTGTTATTATTAAGTATTCAGGTAAGTGTATGGCTTGGTATTTTCTAGGGGCAGATTGGGTATCACTGGTGGTTTTTCAGTTCATGTAATTAAATGGTTTAAAGTAGGGATAGGTGGTAGTTGGCCTGTTATGTGTTCAGGAACTTAAGGTAGTATATCTTTAAGCTTTTTGCTTGTCGGTTTCTGGGAGCTGGTGCTTGCCTTTCTTATATCTTGCAATATAGCTGTTACCTTTGTAGAGTGGATGTCCTCTTTTTACGAATTACAACTTCATTTTTTGTAGTTGCACTCCCATAGCATGCAATAGAAAAATATTTAATACATTTCCAGTCTATAGTTTCCGTTGATACAGTTTCTTGATTGTAGGTGTAGCCCATGAGATTTAGTAACTCCTTTCCTTTCTGCAAAGAGATATACTTTGCAGCTGCTGTCATTGTATCTGAAAGTAGTGTAATAGTATAAATATAAGGATTTTTTTTAACTATAGTATATATATTATTTACATTTCAAATTAGGAAATCACTTCTATTTTGTATATTTGCATGTATATTATGTATAGATGTTTTTCACGATTTTACAGCTTTTCAATTGGGGTGTTCTTATGTGAAGCTGGTGCTTTATTTTTTGTTGGATAAAAAAAAGTACGTTTCCCTTTAAATGTTAATTCGTTGCTAGTTTCTGGACATTGAGGTCATTAGGTTTATTTTTGCTTGCGTGTGTTTATGTATTTGTATTAATTTAACTATACTTACTTTCTTATATCTTTTTGATGCTGTTATTTTCAGGCAGATTATCCCTCTTTCAAGGAGTCAGTTTTTCTTTTAGGGAGTCAATGTAAAACAATACATGTTGAATAGTATATTATTATTTATTTGTTATTTGAGATTTTTAAGTTTATTAATAACTATGTTTGAGTGTAAATATACGTTTTTCTTACTTGGTTAAGTAGTTGTTGAAATGTATATCTTTTTTCTGTATTGGTTTGATGAGAAATTCCAGGAGAGTCTCCACGTCTTGTTTGTTTTTGAAGTAGTTTGTTGTTTAAATTAGTTTGGCGTTTAAATGGCTGATTTATTTGTTTGTTTGATTTTATTGGTTAAATGTGTTTATAGTTTTATTTAATTGGTTGGTTTAATGTTATTTTCTTTTTCTGCTTGGTCCTCTTATGGTCAACAGTAATTTGGGTATTATTAATTTTGCTATTTTCCAATATAAATTAAAATATAGATATTTATATATACATATATATATATATATATCACTGCCAAAGTACTGGAGAAGGCCATCTACCTACAACTCACTGAACAGCTGGAAAGAAACAACTTGTTATACCCCTCCCAATCCGTATTCAGCACCAATCACAGCACCGAGACAGCTCTGATTAGTGCAACAGACGATATCCACACCCTATTCGACAGCGGAGAATCAGCCACCCTGATCGTGCTTGACCTCTCCACCACTTTCAATACGGGCTACCAAAACACACTCATCACTCGCCTACACCAGATTGGTATAACAGATGCCCCACTCAGATGAATGACGTTCTTTTTCACAAACACACCCAGAAAGACAGCCTCCCTCTCTTTACATGGCAAGCCAAGCACAACATCTGTGGCGTTCCCCAAAGCCCATCCCTCAGCCCAACACTCTTTAACGTCTACATGACTCCACTTGCAGACATCTTCAGATGGCACGCCATTAACATTATCTCCTACGCAGATGAAACAAAGCTCGTCCTATTGCTCTCTGTTGACACCTCCGCGACAAAGACCAACTTTCACAACAGCATGAAGGACGTATCAGCATGGATGACGGATAACTGCCTAAAACTTAACATGGTCAAGATTTTTAAGTGGCTCTCCATCAGCACTAAGAAGACAGTAACGCATGTCCTCATCACCAGCAAACTGGACTATGGCAGCGTACTCTATGCAGAAATCACCACCGAACTCACGCAAAGACTCCAGACGATCCAGAACGCAGCCACCAGATTGATCCTCAACCTGTCAATGAGCACACACATAATCCAGCACCCGAAAGAGATGCCAATTTAAGCTTCTGACACACGCTTACAAAGCCCACCATGACCAAGGACTCATCTACTTGAACCACCAACTACACTTCTACCATCCCGCCAGGAACCTCTGCTCTTCACACCTCGCCCTCAAACAGATCCCTCACATACACCACTACCACACCAGAGGACACTCCTTCTCCCATCCCGCCGACAAAGCTTGGACACCCTCTGCACCTCGACTTCACTGACTGACTTCAGGAAGAGGTTCAAGACATGGATCTTCGAATGAGCCCTGCAGCAAGCCGCAGGATACCCTTGGGGGTGACAAGCTGATAACTGCTGAATTTCACTGGAGTAAAATGTCATCCTAACTATAACGTCCCTGTAACCTTTGTTTCTTTCAGTGGCCCCCCTCCCTAGGCTGATTTTGGCCCCAGGGAGCACATCCCAGGGAACCCACTGCCAATGTTGGAGACCACTGGGGCCAAGGCCCTCGCTGTCGCTGATGGCTCCCCACCTCCTGTGGGAGCTGGTATTGCTTTGGGATCCAGGTAGCTGCTGAGATGCAGCTCCCTGGGTCCCAAAGCAATGACTGTTTCCCTGCTTGCTTCACCATGAGCAGGGATACTGACACTGCTCTGCTTTCATCTAGTGCAAGCATTTTTGCTCTTGCTTGCTGAAAGCAGAAAGTTTGCTATGGCTTTGCGGGATTGGTGCTCCCGCCAAGCCATAGCAAATTGCAATGTCCCTGGGATGGGCACCCGTGGGGGGTGGCAATCACCAGGGCCATCTACTGCTCCAGGTGGGGAGCCGTACTGCCCATTTCTTTGTTAAGTAAGCCCCGGGGAGGTGATGGTCCCCAGGCCAGGGGTCCGCAACGGACCCCTTAACTTTTTTTATTTCTACAGTGGGGAGTTGTCGTCTCCATGGCTGCTGGTGGGGTCAGAGCTCCCCCACCCATTATTATGCATTTTAGCCCCGGGGAGGTGGTGGTCCCTGAAGCTGCGGGGAAGGCTGTAGGGCCACCCACATTGTTTTAAAACAAAATAATTCATGTATGTTGCCGGGGAGGTGGTGGTCCCTGGCGCAGTGGGGGGCTGAGTGGGCCACTCGCATTTGCATAGAACAGTCCCCCATAGAGGTGGCAGTCGCCAGAGAAGCAGGGGAGACATGCGGCTCCCCCGCATATAATTAAGTTTCTGCCCCATGGAGGTGGTAGTCCCTAGGGCTGTGAGGGAGGCCAAAGGGCTTCTCCCGCATTATTTTTATATTCTATTTGTGCCACAGGCGGTGGCAGTCCCTGTGCCAGCAGGGGAACCACAAGGCTCTCCCACATATGTTACTGCTCCCGGGAGGTGGCGGTCCCCAGTGCTTTGATAAGCCCTAGCAGTTGGGCAGTGTGCTCCCCTCCTATATTTATTATATGCCCCATGGACCTGGCCCATCCGAGGGGTATTTAAAAGCAATTGCAGGAGTGGGAACTTGCATTTTTTTTTATTGCAGTAAGTTTGTGAATATCGCGATTTCACTGCAATTAAAAAAAATGCCATGGCAGGCTCCCAAGGGGACCCCAAGACCATGGCTTGGGAGTCACTGTATTCCTTCCCTGCCCCTTCTCTTTATTTTCAAATTTTTTTAGGGGAATCAGAGAAACTGAGTCCCAAGATGGCTGCCAAAACTTCCTGGTTGAAGTGTTGGCAGCCAATCAGAGCTGTGCATTTCCCTGCACGAGCTTCTCATTTTTCACGAAGGTTTCGCAGCCAGAGATATTACTATAACTTTCAACTTAAATTTCTCAACAACTACTGAATGGATTTACACCAAAAGGCACTTCCTTGGTGTGAGTCCATTCAGCGGTTTGGGCTGTAGATGTAGCTAAAGGTACCTATGGGAATTAACATTATAAATACACCCTTAATTCGTCCCTCAATGTCTCAGTCCCCACTGCATGGATCACCCACAAACTTTCCATGACACTTTTTGGGGAGAAATTGCATGAAGATTGGTTGAACAACGCCGAAGTTATAGCCAATTCCCCAAAAATCTTTTCCTATGGAAAAATGGTCCTAACTACAACTACCTACTGGAAACTCCCAGTAGGTAATATATTTATATATACATATACATATATATATATATATATATATTCAATGAAAAAACCATAGGTTTCACACATGTTATAGTTAGCTGGAAATTTTACTGATAAAAAACCAATGAAATTCCCCCGTTATAGTTACTGTAGGCAACTATAACTCACGCGACCGTAATCCTCTGCTGATGCTAATACTGTATTTAGACACTTATTTGCCCATGTCTTCTTCCATTAAATTTTAGCTATACATATTTTACAAATTTTTTTTTTTCATAAAGACACATATGTCATCAGCAGAGGATTACGGTCGCGTGAGTTATAGTTGCCTACAGTAACTATAACGGGGGAATTTCATTGGTTTTTTATCAGTAAAATTTCCAGCTAACTATAACATGTGTGAAACCTATGGTTTTTTCATTGAATTAGCAAGGTTTTTTAAATGCTAATTCCTAACTATAACGTGTGTGAAACCTATGGTTTTTTCAGTGAATTTGTACGGTTTTTTAAATGCTAAGTTACTTTACGCCATTCGTGGCGTGCACGCCCACTTAACGCAGTTCGTTCCGTGCGCGCACGGTGCGCTTCGCGCACCATACGCGCACAGTGAGCACGCGGTGCGCTTCGCGCACCGCGCGCCCACTTTACGCAGTTAGTGCCGTACACGCAAGGTGGGCACGCAGTGCGCTACGGCCACCGCGTGCCCACGTTACGCACCGTGCGTACATGGAGGACATATTATGCGCTTCCTTGTGATAGGTAATCTGTTAAATTTAATTTGTAAGTGATGACAATAATATGCCATGCACAGAGAGTGTTTTTTTTTTTTTATTAAAATTTTTAGCGTAAGCGCACCGTACGCGTACGGTAAGCGTAATCGGCGAAATTTTCAAAAAATAAAAATTTACCGTTTTTGGCCTTGGGGGATCTTTGAGGACTCAACTAACATGGCTATGTGCATGGGCGCTGTCTAAACAGCCCCTTTATATGTTTTTTGCCTTTGTTTACAGCCCCCCCCTCAGAGTGCGAGAGAGAAAATGGCGGCCGCCGCTTCCTGGTTTCGACCGATTCGAATGTTTACTTAGATGTAACAGCCAATCAGAATCGCGCTCGCGCACGCCACCGTACGCGTACGGTAAGCGTACCGTAAGCGCACCGTAAGCTGGCTCAGATATATATATTGATTTAAAGGCTATTTTCTCAGAATCTATTGAACAGATTTACACCAAACATACAAAAGGCACTTCCTTGACCTGAGGACTACCTCTCTGCCAAATTTCTAGTAATTCTGTTCAGCCGTTCGGGCTGTAGCCCTGTCTAAAGGTCCTATGGAAAAATGCATGGGAAAAACGCGTTTTGGGACCCCCCTTTTATCTCAGCCCCCGCTTGACGAATCACCCCGAGACTTTCAGGGTAGGAGCGGAGCGTAGCGCCCCACCTATTTTGAAAAATTCGCGAGGATTCGTCGACCGGCGCCAAAGTTATTCAAAATAGAATGTTGCGGATTTCCTATGGAAACGTGGTCCTAACTATAACTACCTACTGGCGACCGCCAGTAGGTAATATATATATATATATATATATATATATATATATATATATATATATATATATTCACTGAAAAAAACATAGGTTTCACACATGTTATAGTTAGCTGTAGATTTTACTGATAAAAGGCAACTATAACTCACGCGACCGCAATCCTCTGCTGATGCTAATACTGTATTTAGACACTTATTTGCCCATGTCTTCTTCCATTAAATTTTAGCTATACATATATTACAAATATTTTTTTTTCATAAAGACACATATGTCATCAGCAGAGGATTACGGTCGCGTGAGTTATAGTTGCCTACAGTAACTATAACGGAGGAATTTCATTGGTTTTTTATCAGTAAAATCTACAGCTAACTATAACATGTGTGAAACCTATGGTTTTTTCAGTGAATTTGCAAGGTTTTTTAAATGCTAATTCCTAACTATAATGTGTGTGAAACCTATGGTTTTTTCAGTGAACCATAGGTTTCACACATGTTATAGTTAGCTGGACATTTCACTCGTGAAAAACCATTGAAATTCCCCCGTTATAGTTAGTGCAGGCAACTATAACTCACGCGACCGCAATCCTCTGCTGATGACGTCAGATATTACATCACTGATGACATATGTGTCTTTCTGAAAAAAAAATATTTGTAATATAAGTATAGCTAAAAATTAATGGAAGAAGACATGGGTAAATAAGTGTCTAAATACAGTGCTGTAATATCTGACCTCATCAGCAGAGGATTGCGGTCGCGTGAGTTATAGTTGCCTGCACTAACTATAACGGGGGAATTTCAATGGTTTTTCACGAGTGAAATGTCCAGCTAACTGTAACATGTGTGAAACCTATGTTTTTTTAAGTGAATTTGCAAGGTTTTTTAAATGCTAATTCCTAACTATAACGTGTGTGAAACCTATGGTTTTTTCAGTGAATACATATATATATATATATATATATATATATATATATATATATATATATATATATATATATATACATATATATATAACCTAATTACCTACTGGCAATTACCATATATATATAGTACATATAGTTTAAATATTTTCAGTTTATGCTTATAATACGGTTGTATTGTTAGAATTTTTTGTTATATACTTTTAGGTATGAAAAGTAAATGAAATATATTTTTGTTTAATTTAAATATGTGTATGAACGGTTTTTGTTTTAGTTTAAGTAAATGATTAATGTTAAGAGCTTGTTATATATTTATCAGTGACTATTTTGTTATTTTGGTATTATTATTGTCATCTATATTTTCAAAATAATATATTTTTTATTAAATGGTAACATTGTTTTTTTATCCGATATTTTTGTTTTCGATATAATAATGGATATTTTTAACAGCGATTGTTTTTTCTCTAGATATTTGTATAAAAAGCTGTCGTTTTTGTGATTGATATTTAATTTTCTATATATTTGTGTTTCAATATTGTTTGCTTCAATATTATGTCAGTAATCTTTCTTCTCTTTACAACTCTGTCGAATTGGTGCACCGTTTTGGTGCAAACCCAGGTTTACAAGTGTTAGTAAATCTGGCTTTCCATCAAAATACATAGGTGGATGCATGGGAACACCCATGCGCCACCCCTGTAAAGACTACTCGACGCAAAGCAACGCAAGTCAGGGCTATGCGCTTGTTGTATTACTTTGTATTAATAAACCACGTAAATATATGCAAAATCTTAGTAAATCTGGGCCTGAATTGGTAGTTTTATTTTACCCAGGTAGTCTGGGAAACGTACCTTAGTTTTTTCTTACTTGTAGCTGCTTGTTCGAAATTGCCCTAAAGACTAGTGACCACACAAATTATACAGTCATGAAGTGAATGAAGTCCAATAAATGAAGTTATAATTCTGTATAATCTAAAACCTGTAGGAAACCTTTTGACTTCTCCACATAAGAGTGGTCACTACCTATTTCCAGTAAAGGAAATGTACAATTTCCCTTATTGGTATGCAAAAAGCAGGAGTAGTTAACTAATTAACTGAATACATTTTCATTTGAGTTTGTGAGAACAAAAAAAATGCAACTTTTAACAGATTACGTTATATTCAGTATTTTGACACTCACTCGGGTATGTTTAGACAAATTCCCAAACACCATGTCCTGAAAGAGTCATACCTGTACAAGTTCGCACGAAACAGAGTCTGCCCCATTGGCATGTATAATTTATAGACAAAGACAAGCGTGGGTTCCTGGAAAGCACAAAATCCCGTTGGTCTTTAAGTGGAAAGATTGCCTTTTGAGACGAGCTTCTGCTGGAATCCTACTGAAACCAGTTTAAAATTCTGATTTGAGATGAAAGCGGAATTTGTTGATCCGTATCCGAAGGAGTTCTTCATCAATATTAACAAAGGCAGTCATAAGATCTAACAATAAAAAAGAGCGAAAGCAGGAAAGAGACTGAACATGGTTGTCTTTTAACAATCCAACAAGTATATCAATTGCTTTCATTTGGCACAAACATACCAGAAAATTCCCTGCACTGCGAATTCGATTTTCAAAATGTTTGAGGTACTTGGGTAGTACATATCTTTTAAAACGTGCGCACATTGAGAGTTGAAATTAAACATGCTTCAGTAATCTCTGGCTGTTAAAGGCAACTCTTTGCAATATATCAGAAGACTGTTTTAGATTTATGTTTAGATAAGTTCAAGTCCTCGATGCCAGTGAGTAGCAACATTTCCAAAAAAGCAAGCGACAAGTTATCAGCCAATGCCAGAAAGTTCTGAATACGATTATTTTTATGATAATTTGTACTTATCCACAGTAGTATACAGACACCCATTTTATTTATTTTTCTATGCCTTTTACCTCAGAATTATGTGTGGTGATTTCCCTTTTGGGCCCTCTTTGGTTCTCCCTTAGTTGCACTTTAGCTGTTTTAGGCTGCCTCTGATTTACACAGTTGCACATAATATATTTGCTTTTGTGACATGATATTATTTTAAAAATATGAGGCCTTACTTGCGAGGCCCCAGGGGCACTTTTGTGCCATCCGAGCATCACTTTACTTGCGCTCCGATGGCCAATGTGTCGTAGCATATTTACAAGACCATGCAAGCCACTTTATGTGGCTTTTCATGGCCTTGCAAATATGTGCTCCTTTCATGCAAACACTGTGTGAAAGGGGCATTCTGTGGGTGTTGCTGTGAGTCTTCCCACGCAACATCCATGGAATCTGAAGATTTACTAGGAATAATTTACTAGGAATAATAAACCTGGGAATGCGTTCAGATTTGTACACCTCTCTCCAGGGGAGGCGTAGGAGTGGCACAACGAGGAAAAATACTTTTATTTCTCCTCATTTTTTCCTCTTTCGATGTGTGCTGCATTCTGAAGCACACATAGAAAGAGGACAATGCCATCAATGATTGTTTTTGTGCATGATGGCGTCCCTTCCTGCACAAAAACAATCATCCCGCAACTCAGGCTGCTTTGCAACATGACATAGGGATATCTGCGTTGGTGCACGGCTTCTATTTGTGCGCCGGCGCAAGGGAGAAGGACAAGAATGTGCCGTATATTGTAGATAGGGCCATTCTCGCCCTTTTCTTTTGATTCAGGGCAGTGAAGAAGGAAGGCCTGCAGCGCTGCTGTACGTCAAAAGTTTATAAATGAGGCCCATTGTGTACATATTTTTCTTGTTAATCGGGGACTCAGTCTGGACATTTCGTACAAGGTCAAACAACATGCTGTACTGTTTTCTTGTGACCAGTCAGCAACATCTCCTAATGTTTTTAGACATAACACAGTAGCACAGTTGCAGTTTTCCAAAACAGTATTTCTTATTATATAAACCGTGTCTCTCCCTCTCAGGGGGGCAGAGAGGAGAATTCCAGCAGAGAGACCGGTCCTGGAACAGAGACAGCAGCCTTTTGTGCACTGAGTTTACACCCATGATGCAGACCACCTAACCATCCACTTGAGGTATGGGATCTGGTGCTAATCACAGAGATCACTAATATATCCCTGTGCTCACACAATGAGGGTAGGCCAGGATAGGTATGATAGTTGCCATGGTTGGGTTGTTCATTGTTTACAGCCTGCTAGTAATGTTGATTACATTGCTTAGTTTATTTGTGTACTTATCGCAGCACATTTTCTTCAAAATAGGCTATGATAGTTTCAATAAATATATTGTAAACTTCCTTAGTTTCTTTCTCTTGCTTATTATGGCCATGCATGAGTGAGAAAATAAAGGTGATAATCTTTTTCCACGGTTCCCTTGGGGACTAGAGGTTCATGTTATAGGTTTGTAGAAATCACCTGCTACTCTGGGAAGGTTAGGAGTTCAGGTGAGACACCATGAGCTAGTTTGATTTGGGCCCACAGGTACTGGCATGGTATGGAAACGTGGGGGCATATTTACAAGAGGATTGCACCACCGGAACATCTCTTTTTTTTCTGGTCCGGTGGTGCAATATCCTGCACCATATTTACAAAGTGGCATTAAGCCACTTTTTGTGACTTAACGCAGCTTTGTAAATGTACCTATTCACACAGGTATCCGTATGAAAGGGGTGCGCAATGGGTGTTGCTGCGGGCGTTCAACTGTAACATCCATTGTTTTTATGCTGCCTCAGATTTACAAGGAGGTTAAAATCTGAGGCAGCACCAAAAATTAACGCCATGCAACAGCTGGTGTTAGAGTGGCACAACGAGGAGAAATACTTTTATTTCTCCTCGTTTTTTATTTTGCTATGTGTGCCGAATTCTGCAGCACACATGAAAGAGCAAACTGCCATTAGGGATTATTTATGTGCAGAATGGTATCCCTTCCTGCATATAAACCATCATTAAACATTGAAAAATTGCTATTTCTATGTGTGCATGCTGACATGTGTAGACCTGTAGTCTTTGCATATGCAACTTTGCATGGCCTTGGAGTTGCAGGCGGGGACTTTATCTTCGTGGTTAAAGCTCACAATAACGATCGCTTAGAAGTCTTATATTGTTGATGAATTTTCTAGCTATAGATGCTAATACACAAACATTTCATGAATACACTAATGTTAACCCACCACAATAACAAAGAGTATATTTCCTCTTAGAAATTCCACTTTCACATTGGAAACATCAAAATTGGTTTGGAGGCACCATTATACATGTACTTGCTCCTGTACGCATTGGCCCCTTTAGTAATGAAGGGGCCACCTGGTCAGTGCTAGCTGGTTTACATCATACCCTAATTTCCAGAATCTCAATGTTAATAAGCTACAACAATTATACAATGGTCTAGTTAGACGCTTAACTCCATATGTTTCGTGCACCTTGCTGTCTGTCCCAGCAAGGGCTGGCCTGGAAGGGCAAGCTCAGTTGCCTGCAGTACCAACCATAAGTCCTGTAATTGATCATTCTATTATGGGCAAAATTCCCACAAATCATGAGGAAATTCCTTTATGGATCACCCAAAAAATCGATCAACTTGAAGCCATGTTTTCCCTTACGGGACCACAAGACAAGTATATAATATTGACTATGTCCTTTCCCTTTGGGATGGTTTCTGTAATCGTTGACTGCTCCACTTGGGGCACAGTATTTGCTGCAGTCTATACCATCACACATGGTACTCCATCTATGTAAGTCTTGCCAGAGGTGTAAAAACAGATACAAAATGCACATGGGGCAGCTGCTGCCCTGGATTTGGGGATGAACCTAATAGAAAACTTTGCCATAGTCTCTGCAATGATTCTTTCTAACATTAAAGGAGAAGCAGCTTCTCTAGCTACATGTCAGTGGTTTTCGCAGGTTGCACCAGGCAACCAGTAACATGAGCTACCTATAATTATTTCTGAAGAGTAAACCTTTATAGGACACAATAATTTGGGGAACCAGACCCAGTAAACCACAACTTGGCAAACCTAGTTCCGAAAAGGACACTGAAAAGCAGAAACCGAAGTTTGTGAAAAAAGAATGGGAGAAAGCCAAACATAAAGAAAAATCTAAATCTCAAGGAGGATCTACACCTCCGGAGTCCTTTGACACACAAAATAAGATGTGTGATAGCACACGAATGAAAGCACCTGATAGGTATCAGCTTTCTGATACTCATCCTTCTCCTTTCTTTTAGGACTCATCAAAAAAACAGGGAGAGTACGTGAAAACAAAGGAATCACAAAGCTCGTCTGACGTAAAGATAAAGAAGGAGGAGAAACCTCCTCAATTTAAGCCCCAATTTCAGAAAAAGAAAGTTGCAGCTATAACCACACAATATGCAACAAACACTGAGAACTCACCTCCTGAACTAGAGGCGAACAGTGACTCTCCTCGACACTGCAGCAGAGGTCACTAGTGTTTCTGGCAGCTAAAGCAACTGATAACTCCATTACAATTGAAACCCTAGACAGGCGTGTAGCCCCTCCTGATAGATTACAGAATTTGGATATACAAATTGAAGGTGACATACAGTGCACCATATAAGAAATATGCTGGGAATATAGTACTTTATCATAGCACATTCTCTTAGCAGAGGTCCACTGGCCCCCGCAGTTTGTCCAAACATCCCCACAGGGCTGAGGATGTGATAATCTCATCTTTTTCTGCGCTTGTCCCTACTGAAGTCAAACAAGCCAATGCAACAGAATGGGCTGTTGCACTAGCCCCATCTTAATATCGCAATCATGTTTGCTTAGATAAGGATTCTCGTTATCATATAATACACATACAGTGTAGCTCACAAGGGTAACCACAATAATCCATTAAACGGGAAGCTCAAGTAACTGCTAGAGAAGTACTCTCCCAGTTGGAGTACTAGGGAGTAATTGAACACTGTGTTTCTCAAACAAATAATCCCCTTTTCCTGTTTTAAAGCAGGATCCTTGATAGCACATAGTCTTAGACTATGGACATTTAAACAGTCATACTCACACATTTGCACTTCAAAATACACACAGTACTGCACTTATAAATGACATAGTCTGTAAAACATACAAAACAACATTGGACATTTCCATGTTTTTTTTCTGCCAAAATATAGCACCTCTAAGCAGAGATTGACTTTTCTGCGCTAGGCTTTCAGAGTTTTTTTTCATGACTCCCAATGGGATATAAGAACAGTCCAGGACTATTTGCTGCCCGCAATTCTACAAGATATTGACCCTGGTGCGTAGTCCTATGTAGATGATATCTACCCAATGGATAATTGTCATTATTTTCATTCCAGCCTTGGAGGTTGTTACCTAACCCAGCGTTCCTAGCACTATAGCCCTCCATCCTAGTTGGATGCCATGGGTAAATCTTTAATAGCTGTTGATGTAGACTTCATCCTTGACCTGTCTTTACTGACACAAGAGTTTCTTCAATATGGGCATGTTTATCCCATGCCCAGCAATATTTTGCCTTTTGACCAGTATAAATACATTGTTTATACTGATGGTGCAGCCCAGCCTGCTGTAGGTACTATGCACCAATATTCAGCGGTGTGCACCACCATTCTTGGTGTGATGTTAGACAGAAAAATCCAACCGCAATAAACTCACATACAGTCCTTAGGGGACTGCAGTGAACTGTTAGCTGAACTGAAAGTCATGTTACATGCATTGTAACATACAGACCTGGAAGTCCCAACACTTATAGCGTGTGATTCATATAATTGTGTCCAGTCTTTTAATGACATGTTGCATTATTGGCATCAAAATGGATTCAAAGATTCTAAAGGCAACACAATCGAGCATAAAAAGCTTTGGGTGAAGGTGGCAGACCTTAAGGATAAGTTGCCACAGGCTCAGGCTAGTCATACATTGAGCCATCAATGTGTGAGGCCACATGTTGTAGGGAATTATTTGGCAGATGACACGACTAAATCTGTAGTTGTGACCGTAACAGTTGCTGCAATTACTCGTTCTTATACGAGGGCAGACATTGATATATTAGCTGCCATTAATGCTACACATGATGGCACCCCTATGCCTAGGGATTTTCCATCTAAATATACATATCATTTAAGTGAACAAAACGGTCCCTTTAAAACAATTCCAGGAGTTGCTGATCGTCTGTTTACCAACCGCAGGCTAGCCTTAGTGATAGCTGTGCATCAATGCGTTGCTTCTGCAAATGCAGGTGTGGCCCCACAAGTTCATTGCTACAGCAAAGTTATTGGTGGAATGCTTTATACAAACAGGCCAAGAAATATGTCCTTTGCTGTGACATTTGTCAACAAATAAATACTTCTACAGTAGCTCATCCACTGCAAACATACCTGCTGATTTCCAACAAACCTTTTAGCTGCATTTATATGGACCACTGTTACCCTCTTAATTCGGATGGAACATTAAAATGTATCCTACTTGCAGTTGACTCCTGCTCAAGGTTTCTCTGGGTGGGGCCACAACGTTCAGCTCACACAAACTGTTATTAGAAGAGTTGAAAGATTTTTTTGGACATATGCATGCACTATATTCCACTCGAATCAGGGCACTGCTTTAGCCGCTAAAACTTAGAGGGATTCTGTGTCTTCCATCTGTGCTGAGATATTTTACTCTACTCCATATCGGCATGAGTGCAATTCTGTTGTGGAGAGAATGAACCATGACTTAAAGCAGCCCTAAGAGCTCAAGTGTTAGGTGCAGGGTGTAGTTGGATCCACCACCTGTATGGGGTACAAAGAGCACTTAATACACTCCCTAAAATATCTCTGGGTGGCCAGACCCCATACGAGGTCCTTTGGTGCATCAAAATGTACGTTCCAGACTTTGACGGTCCAACATTATAGCGGCAGCCATGCCCTTTGATGTAAATGATCATTGTGCTGTCTTACAGGACTTACAAAACCTCAGTGACTACCAATCCATTGAGCAGTTGAAGACGTCTGCCTCTGCAAGAATCAAGGAGCATCCAGGACCTTCCAGCAGGTTTCCATAAGTTGAGCGTCAGTTAATTTCCAATATTGCTACAAATTCCAGACACACGACTGAAGTGAGCACTGTACTTACTAGTACGTCTTCTGCAGCTGATGTCATTTATTCTGATCCACCCCTCGTGGACTCTACCAGTTCTTTACATGTACCTGTGGCTCATGATTTTCAATGAACTGCCTCTGGTTATTATGTGGGAACAGATGATTTTTCATCCGACTCCTTTGACAGTTCATTTGTTTTAGACATTCTGCCTACATGGGCCTGTGTTTTCTTTTCAAGCCTGAAACACACTTGAATGGTCTCTCCTTGGATATATGTTTGGATAACACTTTCCTTGGTTTTCTATATCTATGGATTGGATTTGTGACTGTTTTCTTCTTGCTGATGAATGTCCATTACCTTCCAGAACGCTCTGCCACAGAACTGGTCGACGAGGTGTTAACGCCTCACTCATTTTCACATAAGCTAAAAAGAGACTTATCCCTTGTGAACATTTCAGCTGGTCCAATAACTGATGTAATTGTTTGGGTTTGTAGAGTTTCTATGGGTGATGCTATTGTACCTGGGTTACATTCTGATGATTGACATGTTGAGACTGTAAACTCCATGCTCTCAGGGCTGGAATACTACACTGTTTTAGAATCTGAGGACCTGTACCTAAATTCTGCTAATTATGGTGAAATGTTTAGTTACCATCATTATGGGCATCATTATTTCTACTGAGCTAGTGTCCACTGCACACCTTTTAATTTTACACAATGGAAACATTGTCCTACTCCCCCACGAGCTCCAAAACATATCGGGACAAATTCACATATTTTTCTGGCCACAAGTCACTAGAGCTGAAATCCTTTTATTTTAAATTTGTCCCTACACCAGCAAAGAAATATATGCTTACACAAACCAAGCTAATATATACAGACTTATGTGCCACACAATTTGCCATGAAAGGCTATGACTATTCTAAGAGTACCATTGACATGAAATCATTTTGAGGTGCTAAATCTTGGCAAGTTCAGGGTACAGCCATCTTATTTCGAGCCTAATTAATTCCAACACGAATGATTTTTCTGAATGATACAGTTCAGCGTACTACTTGTCTAGGACTAGCAAAAATTAAAGACATGAATGCACCAAACTTTCCTTCTATTGCCCAATTTGAGAATTGGCAACATCTCACAAATACACTGAACAACAGCTCAATACATATTGTAGAATGGTACATTTAATTCCATATTTAGAGGTCCAAATGGTTAGCTATTGTAGCCAGGGGACACAAACGGTTGTTATGCTTGTTTGTTTAATTCCAAACTGGGGTTTAAGACAATCTGACCAGACCCTTGTTGTGCCCATTCCCAACATTCAGGTATTGTCACCACCTATTTGGTAGGGAAATTGTGCCAACAATAGTTGGAACATTCCATACTGTTTGCAGTGAAACAACATATTTCCCTCCTTTCAGAAGACGTGGACCTATCTAACTTTTTAGTGGGTCTTAACTCTCCATGTTCAAAAAGATGTATTTATGCCACATACAATGAAATTTGGAAACTACCACAAATGGAAGCTGCTGCACGTTTCAGACAAATTGATGAAGATAATTTGGATAAAGTGCTTGCTGTTGTTGATAATAGTATTAGTACATTGTCTTCTCACATTTACAACTTGAATACTATTGTATCATCCTCTATTGATGTTATGCACAGTGACATGTCTTTATTATACCATGGACAATTTCAGCTTAGATCTATCATGCAGTTAGTTGAACACTTCAGGTCCTCAACAGTAGCAATGTGCCATGGCATTACCTCAAGTCTATGCAGCTGTTCTTGCCTTTCAAGCTGACACGCAAATAAGGGCTCTTGGCCAAGAAAGATGCCACTTACAGAATGTTACATCTCGAGAAGTTAGAACAGCTCCCATTCACAATAGCAGAGACACCCTCTGCACTGTGGTTAATACATGTTGCAAAATCTTTGCCAATTTCAACATTTCAGTTCACAGCTTGCATGAACCATTTCCCAGGGAGTGTGTACGAAGCTCTAGGAGGGTACTTTATTCATGAGTTATGGTCTTTACCATTCTCTCACCTATGTGAGTGAGCTGAGAAAGAGGTATTACTTACTGGAAAGGAATGCGACTCTTCTGTCGGTCACTTACTTGTCTGCAAACACGTTACCATTCACAGTCCATGCAATGCTTTGGTAACTAATTTGGCCTGTTTTCTAAAAGAAATACCAGCCCCTTCAATTTCTCCCTCATCTCGGTCCTTTCAAATGGAATCAGCGACATTAGGGCCAAAAACCTGTATATTTTATCGGTCTCACTGATAGTGACCTGCTGCAATAATGTACTTTTTTTGCCTACGGTCTCTGATAATTTGTTGTGGCTTTCAATTACAAATTTGAAGCCATACTTTAAAAAGCTGAGCTGACTCAAAACCTTATTGTTTCAAAAAGATGTTACATTAGCATCTGTCTGAGAAACATTTGACCAGAATGTTGCAAGGACGTCCAGTGAAATACAGTCCTTGTTAAACACAAATCTTCCATTTGAGCTTGTCCATCAAATGTATATTGCTTCCAATACTGCTGGTATAGCACACTTTATAAAAATAATCAGGACTGGCTAAGCCAGTAACTTCCAGAAAATCTGTAGAGTAATTTCGGCATTAATCCACACATTTTTTTCCAGCGTGTTCCAGGGCATACCCTTGCTATTATTCCTCATTTGCGATATTTTGGTTCTATTTTTGTTACTACGCAATAGATGCTACGTTTCAAAGCACATTGGTACTGGAATTACCACCGGTTCAGCTGTGCCATGAGCACATAATACGAATCTTTGAAGTTTCTTTGCTCCAGGAACTCAACACTGACCTGTCCCTGTCATTCCGACCGGCCAGGTTCACCTGCATGCGACCCCCATGTTTCATTACCTATGGTTCCCCTATGAATGGGCACTGGATGTCTGCTTGGCTCTGCAATTGCCTGTTCATTTGGACATGAGCCTGCTAAGTCAGATAACAGCCCATTTTTGGAGCTTTCCCATGAACTTGCGGCTGCTTCAGGATGCATGGTACGAGCCACTCCCTCCGAGGCAGATGGGTGCTTCAGCAACAGGATTACCGAACTCTGGCTCCAATATCACAGATACAGGAGACCGAGACCAGGCTATTTCCTCAGCATCGGCTTATAACTAGGATCATGTCTGTTCTTTGGAGCTTCTAAATAGGTCAATTGTAGAATCATTGTCTGCGAAGATGGCATCTGTCTTAGATTAACTAAACATTGATCTTGTAGAAGAAATTTTGGGTGCCTCAGTTTCACCTTAATTTGGCCATGCTTTAAAGTTTTTCATGTTATTTTTTTGATTATGATTATATTTTTTTGCGTGTCAAGCTTATTAGCATTGCATTGAATTTGCTTAGCTTGTGCTTGTGTTTATATTATTTCATTAGTCGATAAGTTACTTTCGCGACCAAGAAGGGGGTGTGGTGATTTCCCTTTTGGGCCCACTTTGCTTCTCCCTTATTTGCACGTATTAGCTGTAGAAGGCTGCCTCTGCTTTGCACAGCCACATGTAACACATTCGTTTTTGTGACATGATATTATTTTAGAAATATGCAGTACATATTATTTGTAATTTAGGGACTCTTCTTGGAATTCTGTCTGTACATTTCGTACAAGGTCAAACAACATTTTGTACTGTTTTTTGTGTCCAGTCAGCAAAATCTCTTAACATCTTTAGACATAACACGGTAGCACAATTGCAGTTTTCCACAATAGTTCTAATCAAATAAACTGTGTCTGGCCCCCTCAGGAAGCAGAGCGGAGAATTCCGGCAGAAAGACCGGTCCTGGAACTGAGGCAGCAGCTATGCGTAAACTGAGTTTACACCTATGATGCAGATCACCTAATTTGGTACTCCTGGTATGGGGTCCTGTGCTAATCCCAGAGATCACTAATATATACCTGTGCTCACATAATGAGGGTAGGCTTAGATAGATATATTAGTTGCCATGGTTCAGTTGTTCATTGATTGCTGCCTTCTAGTAATGCTGATTACGTTGCTCAGTTGTATTGTTTAACTATCGCAGCACACTTGCTTCAAATTGACTACAATAGATTGTAAACTTCCTTGGTGGCTTTCTCTTGCTTACTATGGACATACATGAATGAGAAACGAAATATATGATCTGTTTCCACAGTTCCCTTGGGGAACCAGAGTTTCATGTTTTAGGTTTGCCAAAATCACCTGCTACTCTAGAAGGTTAGGCACTGTGAGCTAGTCAGATTTGGGCCTACAGGTACTGACGTGATAGAGAGACTCAGTCCCTACATTCTGACATCCTGTTCTCCCGAAGCACAGTTCTGCTAGGGGTGGCCCGAATGTGCGTAGTCGCGCTACGCAAAGCTCCGCGAAATGGTAAAAAATCTCCACGAGCACGCAGAAATTCCGCAAACACGCGGAATTGTGCAGAATTGCTTGTTCGCGATGCTTTTTCCTGTTTGCGAATGCTGTTTGCGTGCTCGGGGGGAAATATCTTGCGAACACGCCTTTTTAGAATGCGAACAAGCAAAAAATTCCGCGGAACACAGAATTTTGGGCAATTATGCGTTCTCCGCGGAAATCGAAATGAACCAAATTCCTCAAGCTGAACGGAATTTACCACCCAGGCCTACTTTCAAGCAGAATCTCTGCAACACATTCTGGTCATTTTTGTAGCAACAATAACAAAGGTGATCAAAGAGAAGGAGGACTATCAGTTATGCATAATTCACAACAAGACCTAAAAACATACACTGAAGACCAGACTACCCTGTATGAAAACTTGCACGTTACAACTTTGACCTAAATACACAAAAATATTAAAAATCAACCAAACAAAATGCAGTTACCATTAGTTCTAAGATTGGAGGAGATGAGCTCTTTAACCAAGTTTCCATAAGGATACCGATAACGAAATTACGTGTGAGGATGATGTCATAAATGTCGAGCACATGGCCACACAGCTTACCTGTCCTAGGTGTCAAGAGGTGGATGCGGACCTACTACACATGTCGTGGGAGTGCCCATGTATGCGTGTATACTGGCAAACAATCAGTTACAGAGTGAGGAAAGTCACCGGTATGGCCCTTTGGTCATCAACAGAAAGTTGTCTACTGGGCCTGCATAAACGCCCCAAAGGGCAGAAGGTCCAGTACAGATTTGCCACAAAACGAGCCATTACAATGCGGTGGAAATCCGATTCTCCCCCTACAGCACTTGTATGGTAGACTGAAGTGATCCGCTGGGGCACTGCAGAGAGTGCGATTATCAGGCAAGAAGAGTCTCGAGGTCTGCGTAAAACTCCTATTTCTATGGAATGGGATCACATGCTTGAAACGTTTAAAGCCATAGACACACTCACTCCTCCAACATCACAGATCAGACCCATCCCACCCCCACCTCACGTATCCCTAGTAACTGTACCGACTGTTACACAGTAATGTCGTATTACTTCATGTCTTCACTCGTCTAGGGATCTACGAATGTATAAACCCTGTATTTGTGTTTTTTTTATTCTACTGAATGAATACAATCCTTTGATATGTTGAATAATAAATTGGTCGACCAGTGAACAGGAAGGAGAGGGAAAGGTATACGTTCTGTATTAGTATGGTGAAGTAAAGCTCATTAGTTAACCACGAGTTTGATATCATTCAAATATTTCTTTATATCATCGTTCCGATAATTCCCGCTCTACTGCTCCTTAGACAAAATGTTGCTGTGTTAACTAGAGCTTTTGTGTAGGAATGTCTATGCTACCATCTACAATTTGAAGAGAATGATTGTATACATGACTTCTACCTCTTAATGGCTCTTTGCAATTTGGAGCAAATGTGACTCATATATGTTAGGATGTTTAATAAACTCAATAAAATTATGTTTAAAAAAAAAAATGTCGAACACATGTTTATTTGCCGATCTGCCTTTCAGGAGCATACACTTCAGTTGGCTATTGGTGTGAGGAGAGGCATCGCAACATATGTTAATGTGCTTGAGGTTGTCATTGTTTACAGGTCTATGACTGTAGCTAGGTTCTCTGTAAGGGTTAGCCTGAATGGTTTGGATTTGATCCAGACCGGCCTCGTTGGTATTTTTCGTGCAGGAGTATGAGAGCAGGAGGTTGTGGATATCACTGTCAGATAGACCATCCTTTGATCTCTTAGGTCGAGAGTGTGCATTGGGGAATGGTATTGTTTTCGAGTTAAGATGTGAAGTGTGGAGGACATGTAATGGTAGCATGTCGAAACGGGAGTCGGTCAGATTCATCAATGTACTCCTGGATCTTTCAGTGAGCAGTAGCTCTGAGGTGATGAATGTAAGTCTCCAGAAATCTTCCTTGAGATGGATCAGGCTATGAGAAATCTCATCAAAGCGCGCCTCCCAAGAGGCATTGATACAGGTGGTAATGGGTTGATGGGTGAGTCTCTGTTGAGGGAAGAAGCCACCTGAGAGGAGAGGCCGTTAATGGGGACCTGGGGTACTTGTGAGTAAGGGTGGTTTTGTAGAGGGTTTGACTGAGTAAAAATGGGTGCAGGGGGAGCAGGAAACGAGCGGTGATTATGGGATGGTGGGGATCTGGGGGGACTTAAGGTTAGTTAAGGATGGCCAAGCAACATGACTGACAGGACGTGAGCTTCGCAGCTCCTGGCTGGCTGTCTATAAATCCTACTGCATCCTGTAACCCAGACTTGCAAACTAGCCCGGAATGTGCCAAAAATATTAGGCAACCTGAGGTGTTTTCAAATACACGCTTATCTGCACCTCCGACCCCGCGAGAAAGCGATGAAGATCGGGGCCTGACTAGGCCCTTAGCAGGCCTGGCCTGGGAGACGGTGCGGAGAGGAGAGCAGTGAGCGATGAGCACCCGTCGGCCGGCTGGCTGCCCCTGCAGATTGTGGTGCATAGGGGACAGGCTTGACTCCTTGCCCCATGTGCTGGTTCCCCGTGCCTTGGGCGAGAAGAATGCTGGGCAGAGTGAGACAGGCCCTGGTGGCAAAGGAGCCTAACGGTGGAAGGGCTGCGGCAACGCGGCAACAAAACAGCTGGGGAGGCTGCGCCCTGGCTTGCTGCTGCTGGGAGAGGAGCTGAGGTTTCCCCATAGTGCCCCCACTGAGGTGAGAAGACAAGCTGGGCACTAAGGAGGCTGCGTCCTGGGCACTGCTGCTGTGAGAGGAGCTGATATTCTCCCGTTTGGCCCAATGAGGTGACACAATTAGTTTGGGTCGTGCTGCTGCCGGCGGGAGCTGTGGCGGCCTGAGCGACAAACTGGGACAGCCGGCAAGTGCGGCGGAGCGGCTGGGCTAGTGGAGACCAAGAGTGAAACTACCGAGCAGACGTGGAGGCGAGGGGTGCTTGGCTGCTCATGAGGAGTGCCCATACTCTCTCTGCACTAACCGAAGTGACTGTGGCCTACCTTCATGCCTTACTCCGTGGCAATGAATATTGACATTGAGGCCTGAGCGGACCTCGAGCAGGGCCTGGTCGGTGAGGTGAAGGAGAGAGGGGTGCATGGTCAGGGGCCGCCGGCTATCTGGCTGACCCTGTGGACTGCTGCTTGTGGGGATGGGCTGGTGGCCCTGCCCTCTTGTACTGGCTCTCCTGTGTCCTTCATAGAAACACTGGGCGGTGTGACACAGGCCCCGGAGATGGTGGAACCCAGCGGAGGAGAGGCTGCAGTGTCACGAACACTGAGACAACCAGAAAGGCTGCGCTTCAGGTGCAGATGCAGCGAGAGGAGCTCATGTATCCCTGTGGGTCCCCACTGTGGGCAGGAAGTAAGCTGGGGCTGCATTGTTGTCCACTAGAGGTTTGGGACCTGGACGGCAAAAGAGGGGCCATCGGCGAGTGTGAAATATAAATTTATTGTAAGGGCAGACCTTAGACTTTCTGGGCAGGTGGGTCCGGAAAACCTGTCATGTGCTGGATGTGAGTGTAAAACCCAGTTGGGCAACTTAGGGTGGCATGGACGTCCTGGCACTATTAAGGGGCAGGCATTAATGAAAGCACTGTTGCTAGCACGATGTCCGTGGGTGGGGGGTATTTCTGCAAGTTCTCATGTTCAGGGTCGATTTAAAGGTGTGCACCACAGAAGTTCAGCAATGGGTAGGCAGGGGCTTGCACTAGACATTGGCACAAGATTATTCCGCCATGGGGAAATAGTGGTGATTCCTGACCTGGAAAGTTCGGAGTTGGGCACTTATACTAAGAGGCATAGGTTTTTAACCTTCCTAAAATGCCATCACATATCCATTGCATGCCTCCAGGAAATGTACCTGGATGACAGTTGTGCAGCCAGGGTAGCTAAGAAGTGGCGAGGCCAAATACATCATTCTTCCTTCTCTAAATACACCAGGGGTACAATGATCTGGGTAGCCCCGGGCATACCATTCACCCCAACTTACAGTGAGTCTGATGTAAATGGCAGGTATGTCCTTCTGCGAGGCACACTAGATGGCAGTGAGATTACTATCCTGAATACATATGCACCAAACACTGATGACACCATGTTCTTCTAGGTCATCCAGGACTTACTGGCCAATGAGCTAGACGTCCCATTCATATGGATGGGAAACTTTAATTGCATCCTTGACTCTGAGCTGGATAGGCATCCCCCAAATCCGGAACAAACCCTAGAATGACACAAAATCTCCGAGAGGTCATGCATGAGTTAGGGGCTTGGGACTTCTTGCGAGTGGCTCACATCACACTCCCCCTTTTCACATGCCATTCACTTACTCACGGAACGCACAGAAGGCTTGACAGAGTTCTGGTTATGGGCACTCCAGCTTTCCCCGATGCAGAAGCCAGCCACTTGGCGCGTTTCCTGTCCGATCATGCTCTGGTGCGTTGCTTGGTGAGGTGGGGATCCCCCATATTGGATCCAAGAAGATGGAGATTTCCACTGGATCTGCTTGAGGACCGGGTGGGGAGGGCCGCCTTCTCTTAGGTGGTAAAAGATTACCTGCCGGTGAACTAGGGAGGGCTGACCAGGAGGGCAACCGAGTGGGAGGTCTTCAAGGCAGTAGCACGAGGGGCTAGCATGGGTCTGGTATGCAGGGTGAGAAGACAACTTCTGGGGGAGCTTGACAGGGAAGAGAAAGTCCTAGCTGCAATGAGATGAGGGGCCCGACTAACTCGGACACAGGCGAGTGTGAAAGGGCGTAACACGTGTGCAAGTGTCTGTCTGTCTGTTAGAGAGTTCTCAGAGAAGTAAAAAGAGAAATGATTTCTTTTTTATGAAACCCCTCACTCACCAACCTAGTTGGTGACGTGCTTCATCATCGGGGTCCACCCGAGCAGCCGAATACCACCCGGGTGTGCTTCAACGCCTGATTACAGCGGAGCAGGTTTGTTATTATGTCAGTACGTGTAAGTGACGTGTGTGAGTGAGTGAAATAAAGTTAAAAGTAATCCTACTGTACTCCCTAATAAATTTAATATGGAGCAGCAGGTTCACGGTTAAAAAAGTGGTGAGGTGCAATACTAATGTAGGTTTGATTTGACCTAAAGTATTATCCAAATATTGATGGTCTACATGTTTCAACCTTTGAGTGTAGTCACAGGTTTTCGTCCGGACCTATCGACTCACCGGGCGGTCTACACACACTAAGGTGCATTTTGTGTAGAAGATGAGGTCATTGGTTAATGTTCCCTTACTAGAGCAGAAGGATGGGTCAGAGATAAGTGTTTCAGGCCGAGTTTTGAGCAATTGGTGTTTAAGTCTTTTTGTTGCATTTTTGGAGATATTAGGGGGGGATTTAATAGTGAAGGCATTGAGGACCATAGGTTTTAGTTTCATGTCCATCGCTTAATGAAAGAAGGTACCTTCAAGGGGTGGGTAGTACCGAGAAGGGGGCTTCTTACCAATCTCCCAAATCATAGGGTGGAGAGGGGTATGACAGTCAGAGTATCCATACACTTATGATTATCAAGTGACAATAGGGAGGTTGTTAGTGAGCAAAGCGCACTTCAGAATGGAAGCACGTAATGAGGTCATGAGGGATTTAGAAGAAATGTACAAAACTAATACCAAACAGACATTTAAAGATGGCTGCCAGTTTTGCAAGGCTTTCTACTGATCGGAGTTATAGTCTGATTTTAGTTTCCAATAAAGTCATTCCCGGTGAGGGGGTGCCATCCTCTGTAGGTGAGACTATACAGTGGAACTATGTATCACAAAATGCCAGGTTGGTCACCCAATGGCCCCATTGTCCGAAACTTGGGCATTCCCATGTGAATCAAATTAAACTCTATAAACCCTACTTCTCTAGAAACCCTGGCGAATGAAGTCAAGCAATTCTCTAGCAGGAGCAACACTTTTTAATAAATTCACAAAAAACATTGATAAAAACATTCAACAAGGTAATCTGTGTTTAATTTGTTGAAGCATGAGTGCAGGTGCCAAAAGCTTTGCTGAGAAGCCTGTGGACTGCACCGGTATGAGGAGTAACAAGGCTGCATATTCTGGAATACACTTCATGCCTCTTTGTTGCAAAGTCATCCTGTGCCCTGGGCACCCCCAATTTGTGCGGACTGGTGCTGGTGGTAACTGACTCTGGCTGTCCCTGGGCTCTGCCTAACCAGCCACAGGGCCAGTGCTATGCTGAAAACATTTAGAATACAGTAAAAACGCCTACACACACTAGGCTACACAATGGGTTAGGGTACCCCTATCATTGGCATGCCCTCCCCTATAAGGCCATACTACATAATAGGGCAGGGGGATTTAAAACTACCTTGGAGTCCCTAGTACAAACTAGGGAATGACAATTCAGAGGCCAGCAACCATTTCTGCACTTAAATGTGTGCACTGATAAAAGCCTGAGGTCATTTTGAAAACAGACCTGTGTTGCAGAACTGCTTTTAAATGTAACTTGTGCCCTAACTCGACTTTAGTGTTGAGGGCACATTTCAAAATTGATAAACACTACAATACTGTGGCATATTGGATACCCCCAGGGTCTCCCCTAGGTATCCCACAGGTGGAGGGTTATGTACTTATAAGGAGGACCCTTATAAAAGAGGTTTTATATGTCTTGTGGATAGCGAAGTTGCACATTTCACTTCCCTCATTGTAGTAAAGTGATTTCCAAAATCAATGTTCATGCTAGGAGCACTGTGGAGTGAGGATCTACACTATTTTTGTATTGTCAGGACCCCTAAAGTCTCCGCTCGGTGTCCCAGGGGTGGCGGGTCATGTAATTATACGCAGGGCCCTTATAAAAGAGGTTTTATAGGCCATGGTGTTGGAGAAATTGGGCATTTCATTTTCCCCACTGTATAATCCCAGCCACATAGGTTAACATCACAATAGTTTTTGAATTTCCAACTACCGCAAGGGACAACCGAAAAATTTAATTCAAGGAATTAGGCGAATGGTATTGATAAATTCAACAATATGCTGGTATTGAATTTATCCTAAAATGTATTGAAAAGAAGTTATAAGACATTCTTGACTGTAAACCAAAATGCAACTTTCCGGAGGTCTGCCCTGATTGGTCAGAGTTAAATGGATTGGCCAGGCTGCTTTGATGAGGTGATAAGGGGCACCCAGCGAGAAAAGGCTATCTCTTGTAAGAGGACCCTCCTCCACAGGAATGCCAGAGCAGCGGGGAGGGCTCATAAAGCATCAGCTTAAAAGGTAGAAGGGGACTGGCAGAGAAAGCCAGGTTCAACTACCTCCTTCTAATCTGAACACAGCCAGATGGAGGGTTAAGGAAGGAATTTGCAGATGACAGAGGGAGGGGAGCTATGGAAATGAGCCATCCCGGAGGTTGGTTTAGCAGACTTTCTGCTGAGACTTTAGCCATATTGAATTTTGGAAGAATAGTGCTTTCTGGGAGACCGTTGTGCCACACTTTGGAGGAAATTGTGATGTTATGGGGTGTTGCCCAGCACCTCATTGGACAGGAGTGCTCTCCTGCTTGACCCCAGCGATCACTGAATGAGTATCTGAGAGGGGTAGAACCCCTCGGATCTGCTACTTGAAACAAGAGAAGAGGAAGGGTTCATGCTGAAATTTTGCTTTGCACCAATCAGGCCCTGCACTGCACCTGCTGCACAATCTGGAACTACAGCCCTGTGGCTTCAAGAGCAATAAAGAGTGGACTCCCTGCAAGCTGCAGGTTAACAGAGCTCACCTGGACCATCACCCCCAAGAACCCCCAGCCTGGAGTTTGTTCAGTGGATTTGCAAAGGTTTTGTCCAATTGGATTGTGGGAACTGAAATCCCAACTTCCAAGGACCATCTTGGAGACTCCAGACCCTTGGATTGTGTTTTGGACACTCTTGGATCCCAAAAGTAACTTCAGGAAGAAGTTTGGAGCAACTTTGGATAACAGCTCCATAAGTGGACAGACTCGACCTGGCCAGCCAAGCCGGTGACCCTCAACTGCGAGCCGGCCTGACCTCCAGGTTCACCCTGCTGAAAAGCTCCAGCTGTCCGACTTCCAGGTTTTGACTGGGAGCTCAAAAAAGCCAAGCCGGCAAACCTTCACTGAACCCTTGGTGAAGAGCATCAAGGGACCCTGGGAGAAACAGCTCCGTAAAAGTTTCTAAGTCCGAAGGTAAAAGACTTGACCGGCTCCAACTGTGAGAGTCAAGCTGCCCAAACTTTGACAGAGGCCTACTGCGAGGGGTAGCTGCACAAGGCTCCATAGCTGGCGACCTGAAAGTTTTACTCTGTCCCAGTCTGGCGCGATTAGATGTCCCAATAGGAGCTGTAGGTTTCTATGTGTTACATAGTGCTAAATCTTTGAAAATCCATATCTCCGGTTCTCTACATTGGAGTTTCTTTGTTTTGGTGACATTTTAAAGATAAAAATATTTCCTATTTTTATAAATTGGTGTCAAATTTTTATTGTGTACTGTGTCTTAATTATTTACTGAATTGGTATTTTTAAATGCTTTACATACCTGTCTCTGAAGTTAAGCCTGCCTGCTCGCAGCCATGCTACCAAGGGTTGAGCATCGGAATATTTTTTTTAGACCTATTCTGAGCTCTAGATCAATCAACAAAAACCACTAAGCCTGTCTAATGTACATTGTTATACTGCTAAGAAGCAGGTTGTGCAGTTTCATACGTTATGTATCTTAGAGGGTCATTAGTATGGCGGGCGGACTTTGTCCACCCGCCATATCCCCGGGAATCAGGACCGCTCGCAATGCTAGCGGCGTTCCCGCACCCTCCATTAGGATGCGCCCGCCACACTGGTGGCGCATCGCGCATTTGAAACATTGCGGCGGCAATGCCACAAAGGCAGGTTGTGCCTTTCAATGCACAACATGACAGGCATCGCGTGGTGCCTGCCAAATAGTACATTGAAATGCAGGGTGGTACCATGTGTACCCCCCACCCCCCAGAGTCCCTGGGGGCCCGCAACGGGCGCCCGCAAGAAAACTTTGCATGCACTGCCGCCACAGAAAGGCATGTTTCCGCCCCCATTGTTATGTGGCTGGCGGTGTCTAACAGACACTGCCACCATATTGAACCCTTTTCTGCCCGGTCGACTTGTCGACGGGGCGGAAAAGCGGCGGACGGTCTTTCTGTCTGCCGCGGACCCCCCAGCCATCGTAATATGGCGGGGGGTCTTTGCAGCATGGATGGCGGGCGGATCGCTCCTGCCGGGCCGGCGTTGACTACCACCGGCCCGGTGGGGGCGATCCGCCCGACATCCTAATGGGGCCCCTAGTTCCTAAAATAGTGTTCATGTATAAAAATTTGAATTTTTAAAGATTTTTTTTGACTAGGCATGTTCATATACATTTAGATATTCAGATTTACTAACATTAAGCATAGGAGTACTTAGGTAATCATATCCGCAACAGTGTGCAATGGGTGTGCATGCTTACTAACACTTTATTTTAATTTTCATACATACAATATTAGTCGGTCCATCAAAGTCCACAGTAATTCTAATGTTTGCAGCTATGAAAATAGGTTTGCATTACATTTTCATTACCTGTACTAAATTAAGACCAATTAGTAGAAGGTTCAGATAGGTAACCAATTTTAATTTTCTCTATAACTGATAAAAACATAAATGTCAATCTCCTAAAGTCGTACTTTCTATTCAAGATGAAGTTTGGCCTGTGGTGCTTCATACCATAGATGAAACGACTGTTGGACACAATTAGCCATAAATGAGGCAATCTGCTGAACATATCTCTCTGAAGACAATAGCCCCATAATTCATCCTCTTTCTAGGTTAATGGCATACGTTTACCAATGGTTAAGCGAGCTAATTGCCGGGACAGGACACTGAATTATTTCAAGCCTGAGGAAATTAATATAGGTCAGACTTGCTGTTAGACCTGTCAGCCTTAGGGTGGTCTTCCTCCAAACAGTTTGCCTTCCTCCTCCATTTTTGCTGATCTCTTTTTTGCTGGCCTTAGGACGCTGGGCACTTTACCACTGCTAACCAGTGTTAAAGTGCATGTGTTCCCTCATTAAAATGCAGTAACACTGATGTATGCCCATATACCCAATTAATATGTTTAATTTACTTATAAGTCACTAGTAAAGTGTGCTACATGTGCCCAAGGACGGCAAATTAAATTCTACTAGTGTGCCTGCAGCTCTGGTTTTGCCACCCACTTAAGCAAACCTTCCCACATGTCTCAGGCCTGCTATTGTAGCCTGTGTGTGAAATTTTAAACTGCCATTTCGACCTGGCAAAATAAACATTTTACAAGGCCCAAATCATCCATACATAACTGTCCCCTAGGGTAGGCTCTGAACAGCCCAGAGGACAGGATGCAGTGTATTTAAAAAGCAAGGCATGCCATGGTAGGGAAAAGCTCTTACATTCAGTTTTCACTACTGTAAGGCCTACCTTTCCCATAGGATCACTTTGGAGTTACCTTATTACATTAAGTAAGCTGTAACTTCCAATTGAGTGCAGGTAGACAGTTCAACTTTGGTGTCTAAAATTTTTTAATGAAAAGACCTCTTTAACAGTAAAGTCAGATTTTAGTCACAATTCTGAAAATGCCACATTTAGAAAGTTGGCAATTTTGTGTCCTAGGGACCATTTGGTGCCTGCAGTCTGATCCTGGGTCACATGACTATGTGTAGCTGGCAGTTAATTGTTGTGTATTGCTCCCAGACAGTGAGACAAAAGAAAGAAAGGAGTTCACTGGATAGACCACTCTGAGTTAACTACGGGCAGGAGATGTAACCTACCACACTTGCACATCATAAAGGCTCTGCCTGAGTTCTTTCACAAAGGGTTTGTCATTGGTCTTTTGTGTCCCTCAGACAAGCTGGGCCAGGACAGGGAGGAAGGAGATGCCTGATGATGGGTGGAAACCTCCAGAATCTTCAAAGTGGGGACCTGGCATAAATGTTGGACCTCCGATCATAACACTTCAATGTACTTTTGGTCTTGTGGTCTCTGCCAGGAAGAAAGAATACTGTTTTCCTGAAAGGACTGCAACTCTGTTTGACTGGTACTCTGAAGGCCTGTCGCCTTGTTGTGCTGACCTGCTGCCCTACTGCCCTCTTGTCTGGGTTAGAAGGACTGGACCTGCATCTCTAAACCATGGACCCCAGAGTGTCTCCAAGGGTTAGTTGGCTGGCCTCCTGTTCAGCAGCTTCAGGGCAGAACAGGCTTCCAACAACTTTGAACCCAGCACCTCAACTCTGCCATCTGTGAGTCCTGTCCTCCCAAGTGGTGCCACCCAACTCCTGGACCCTTGGAAGTGGGGCTGAAGGTATTGCACCAGCCCATCTGTGGATTCAGTAGAACCAACACATCTCCTCTGTGGCGTAGCACATCTCCGACAGAACTGGTGCATCGCCTCTGCTGTTCGCGCACTGCCCTCTGAACTGATGTATCACCTCTGCAGCGTAGACCTCCCTGGCACAAGGACTTCACATCGCCCAATGCAGCCCAGCAAACTGCTGTGGCTTGATGCATCTCCCTGCAAGGACATCGCATTGCACTTCCCAGCTTCTTGGAACTGCAGCTGCACAACGCATCTCCTCACTGGACCTCACATTGCCTCTGTTGCGCAATGCGTATTTCACATGGGTCTCTGCATCTCTTTGCAACCAGAATTAAGGTACCATGTTCAACAGGCCTAAGTGGGTCCCTGTAGCTGGCCCACGCTCCATCGTGGTCAGCCTATCCTTGTGACTTTGTCCCAGTCTGGCAAGACGTGATAACCACAGTTGGCACTTTGCGCTTTTTGGTGCTATTTTCACTAAATTCTTGAAAATTTTAAATCTCCGAAGTTATTAATTGCACCTTTGTAATTTCATTCTTGATTTATTTATTAACATGTACTTAATTTTTCTAAATTGGTTGTTGGATTTTCCTTGTTTTGTGTTATTGCTTTATAGCTGTTGTAAGTGCTGCATACATAATTTACACGGATCACTGACAGAATATCGGCAACAGAAATGTCGACCTACAAAAGTATTGTGATAAAAATATCGTTGTCAAAAATATCGACCTCCTATCTACATGTTGGGAAGAACAAAAATATTGGAAAAAAAACTATTGTTGTTAAAAATATCGTAAAAAATATCGTTGTTTTAAATGTTTCAAAAACAATGTAAAATAAATTAAATAATACATATTTAGCGCTGGGGGTACGCACAGTATATACGGGGGTGGGGTACGCACCGTACATGCAGGGGGTGGGGGTGCGCACCGTACATACGGGGTGGGGGTACGCACCGTACATGCTAGGGGTGGGGGTACACACCGTACATACGGGGGTGGGGGTACGCACCGTACATACGGGGGTGGGGGTACGCACCGTACATGCGGGGGGTACGCACCGTACATGCGGGGGTGGGGGTACGCACCATACATGCGGGGGGTGGGGGTGCGGTGCATACAGGTACGGGGCTGTGGTACGGAGGTGGGGTACGGCGCATACACGTATGGGTGCTGGGGTATGGTGCGGACGTGTAGGGATGGGGGTACGGTGCGTACCAGGCCCCCTTTTCGTCGTGCATCGCGGCGTACTTAGCTTTTCCGGCACCTTTTGGGTCCCGTAAAAATGTTGCCGTGCGAAGTGCTGTGGGTACGAATCGTACTTGCTGATCCGTAAAACGCTGCCTGACTCCGTGCGAATGTCGCGTACGCGGTGTCCCGGATCCGAATTGTGGGTATATTTTAGCCGGTCGGTGTTCTTTACGATTCGTACGGAAATGGTGTTTCTGTACGAATCGTACTTGCGGGTTTGATAAGGTGTTTTTCCCGGGTACGAGTCGAATGGAGAAAACGCTCCGTCCGACGGTTCGTACCCGGGTTTTACAGGATCGGAATCGGCACCCAAGTGTAACAGTGGGGAAAGTGTTGGATACTGGAGGGAAATAATTTACTATTCCCACTCAAGCAAATTAATTAGCATTAATTAACAAACAATTAATTAATTAATTAAAAATAATTTACCTCCCACCATATTCCCCAATAAATTACATCACCAATGTCATAAAACATAACACAATTAACATAATTAATTAACAATTAATTACTCAATTAATAACAATTAACAAGCACATTAAAAACAATTATTAATACATTAATTCACACTATAAAACAACATTAAATAAATATTATATAAAAAATATTTTAAAATGTATTAAACTTAAATTACTTCCCACCCTACTCCCCTATAAACCCACAACCTGCTGCTAAAAAAAAATCACACAATTAACAATTAATTATTAAATATTAATAACCAATTAATAACGAATTAATAAAGAATTATTTCCCACAATTAACATTATAAAATGTTATAAATATAATTAATAAAAAATATTAATTAGTTCTTTATAATTAAATTACCACCCACACTTCTCCCCTATAAAACCACAACCCGCTCCTAGAAGAATGACACAATTAACATAATTAACAATGTATTAATAATTATTAACGGGGAGGAGCCTAGCGCGCAACCAAGATGGCCGCGTAGGTGCGAGGCTCCCGAGGACCTCCGCAACCTCCTACATTTATCCTGAATTCATCCTGCCTCGATTGAGGGGACTGTGTTGGTGAGCCTGAGCTGAGGTGGAACCCGTTTTCCGTTCTCGAATTGGACCTCGGGTGCCGGAGTGAGCACCGATTGAGGTTTGCGGCCTTCTTCTCGCCGAACCCCGGATTTGCGTTGGGGGGTGACCCAGTGGCAAAGTGAACAACAACGGCGGGCCGGGCCTGGCGAGTCGCGTACCCTGCACTTTCGCTTTCGCTTTCTCGCTGTTTCTGCAAGTGAGATCGCGGAGCCTTTTGTGTTGGTGTGGCCTCGCTGGGGGACCCGGCCTGCCTGCCTGCTGTGGCCCACCCCGCCGATCTGGGGTGGCCCCCCCGGAGCTCGTGGCCCTGATTGCCTGCCCTCTACGACGTTGCTGGTTCGATTGTGGGACCAGCGGCGATGGCCACGAAACAAGATGGGGATCGGTCAAAGACCAAGTCGACCCGACGTGGCACCGTCCATCCGGCCAACAGTATGGACCGCTATACCCTCCAGAGGGGATCTCCCGGCGGACCGCACAAGTCCCCTGAGGGCCCTTCTGATGCCCCGGACTTGCCCACGGATCTGACTCTCCACGACGTCATGGGCACCATTTCCGAGATGAAGGCCTCGGTGGGCCAGCGGTTCGACACCCTGGCACAGAAGATCGATGCGGTCCTTGTAGACGTTGGCCTGGTGAGGGCCGATCTTTCCAAGACCAACGATCGAGTTGACTCTTTGGCCCACACCGCATCGGGCCTTACGACTGAGGTGGCGGCACTACAACTGGAGGTACGCCGGCTAAGTCAGGCGAGCGCACTTATGGATCGGCGCCTCGAGGATTCCGAGAGTCGGGCCCGGAGGAATAACGTCCGCATCATCGGAGTGCCCGAGGGACGGGAGGAAGCGGCGGCGGATCTATTTGTGGAGGACCTGATTGCTACCCATCTCCAGCCTCGGGGCCTGAGTAAATTTTATGCTGTGGAGAGGGCCCACAGGGTTCCCGGGGGAAGGCCGAAGGTCGGAGCCCCTCCGCGACCTCTCATTGCCCGGATTTTTAACATTCGGGACAGAGACGCTATCCTGCAAGCTTCCAGACTACATGGGCCGGTTAAGTTGGACAATATGGAGGTGAACTTTTACCCTGATTTCACCCAGGCGGTCCAGAAGCAAAGACTGAGCTTCCTCGGCGTTAAACGCCGACTCCGGGACCTGAACTTAAAGTACGCCATGCTCTTCCCGGCCAAGCTGCGAGTGGAGGTGGATGGTCGCATGCACTTTTTTGATCGTCCCGAAGCGGCCGGGGACTGGCTGGACACTCTGTCTGGGGATCGTGATCGAGATGGCGGGGGGGGGCGGCGGGAGGAGGCGGCCCACTGGATCGGGACTGAGGGGTCAATATTGGGCCTCACTCTGGACGAATACGATGCTACTTTCGATCAAGCGTCTGTCTTTGTACATTCCCCTCCCATGGAGGTTGTGTGGGGTCTAGAAGGGGTACTCTTTCCTCCTCTAGGGGGTCTAGCTAGTTTCTTTTATAGGGGCGACAGGCACACTGCAAGTTGGGGGGGCTGTCCTTGCTCATGCAGGGGTGCAGGGTGGGGGGAGTTTTGTTGGAATGGGTGGGTTGGGGTGGGGTGTTGTTCGTTTCCACCACAAGGCAAACGTATCTTTGTGTTATCTCTACAGTGCTCTCTGGGGGACGAGTGATGACTTCTGTTTATGATGGGGGGTAGGGGACTGAGTTTGTTGTCCTGGAATGTTAATGGACTGGGGGACAGGATAAAACGAGGTGTGGTCCTGCAGTTCTTGAAGCGAACTTCGCCCGATATAGTTTTTCTGCAGGAGACGCACCTCATTGGCAACTCCTTTTGCGCTATGAATCGACGGGGCTACCGCCTTGTGGCCCATGCGGGCTTCACGTCCGGTTCAAGGGGTGTGGGCATTATGGTTAAAAACTCGCTCCCGTTGGAGATTGATGAGGTGCGCCATGACGATAGGGGACGTTACACGGTTTTGGTGGGCAGACTGGAAGGGCAGAGTGATCGTTTTTGTGTCAGTATATGTCCCACCGGGGCTGCAGACGGCCACCTTTGCGGACCTGGGGCACCTCCTCCTTGGCCTTCCGGAGGGGATTCTAGTGGTGGGGGGGGATTTTAATGCTGTAATTTCCGGAACTGTGGATCGTCACCCCCCTAGGGATCTCCCCCGGGCCCAAGAGTGGTTATCTGGCCTCTTGGATACCCTGGGGCTGGTGGATTGTTGGCGTCTAAAACATCCCACGCAGCTACAGTACACCTTCCATTCAGGGGCCCATGGTAGTCTCTCACGGCTAGATTATGTCCTGGTCCCAGTGGCTTATGTAGGGAGGGTGGGAGAAGTGCGCCATTTGGCACGGGGTATTTCGGACCACTCTCCGCTCTTGTTGCACTTTGATGTTTTGCCGAGGGGAGAGGGTAGAGTGGCCCCGATCAATCCCTGGTACCTGCGTGACCCCACCATTCGAGCAGAGCTGATTAAATCCCTTAAGCGCTATTTTGACGAGAATGTGGGGTCTGTGTCTTCGGCGGTCTCACTGTGGGAGGCGTTCAAGACAGTACTCCGAGGAGAAGCCCTGTCCCTTATTTCCCACTCCCGGAGGCGCGAGCGGGAGGAGGTGACCCGTGTTGAAGCTGAGATAACCGAGTTGGAGGGGGATCTAGAACGTGGGGTGACGGAGGATAAATTACATGTTCTCCAACTCAAGCAAGCGGCCTATAAGGCCCTCGTCACGGAGGCGGCCAGGGGCCTCAGTAGAGAGCAACAGGGGAGACTGTATGATGTGGGTGATAAGGCTGGTAAATTGATTGCGTGGCTGGATAAAAAAGAGAGAGCGAGTCGTGTTGTCCCGTTGATTGAGAAAATGAATGGTGTGTGTGTCACTGAACCGGAGGAAATTGTCTCCTGCTTCGCGGACTATTTCCGTGGGGTATATTCCCCAGTGTCTTCCCGCTCTGAAGAGGATTCCCATGCCCTGCTCAGAGATATCGCGCTGCCTTCCCTTTCTGAGGAGGACAGAGTGTTGTTGGACGCCGCTCCAACCTCCGAAGAAATTGCCCTCGCCATACGCTCGGTCGCTTCCGGCAAGGCCATGGGTCCTAATGGTCTTCCCATCGAGTTGTATAAGCTGCGACCAGATACGCTGGCGCCGCATCTCCGTGCTATGTTTCTTGCGGCCCACTCGGTGGGTTCCCTCCCGCTAGACCAGCGTCTGGCTACCATCGTGGTTATCCACAAGGAGGGGAGGCCACGGGACCGGGTCACATCCTATCGACCCATTTCGTTATTGAATGCGGAGCCCAAAATTCTCGCCAAGGTTCTGGCCAATCGGCTGGTCGGCGTGGTGTGTGACTTGGTCCACCAGGACCAGTCCGGCTTTATTCCCCATCGTAACACAGCGCTTAACCTGCGGCGTTTGCATGGGGTGCTCGCACGTGTCCCGTTCATGCGGGAGCCGGCCATCTTGGCATCCTTGGACGCCACTATGGCGTTTGACACACTTGAATGGCCATATATTTGGGCGACGCTCGCGAAATTTGGGTTTGGCCCAGGGTTTATCAGCTGGGTGAAATTGTTGTACTCTGGCCCACTGGCGCAGGTGGTTGTGAACGGTAGAGTGTCGGCTCCGTTTGAGTTGGGCAGGGGCACGCGGCAGGGCTGCCCGTTATCGCCGCTTCTTTTTGCGCTTGCCTTGGAGCCCCTGGCGGAGTGGCTGCAGTGGGAACCTTCTATTCGTGGTTTCCGCTGGACCCCCGAGTATGAGGACCGCGTGTCTCTATATGCTGACGATATTCTCCTGTACCTGGCTTCCCCATGTAAATCACTGATAGTACTGGTTGATGTATTGCACTCATTTGGTCGTAACTCCGGCCTTGTCATCAACTGGGCTAAATCGTGCGTGTATGTTCTCTCTGGGGAGGCCCCTATCCTTCCGCGGGGCTGTCCTATCCAGATCGCCCCGCAGGGATTTAGGTACCTGGGTATCTTCATCACCCTAGACGCGGAGGCCCGGTATGATCGAAACCTGCTGCCCCCCCTCCAGCGCCTGAAGGAGGATGTCGTGCGTTGGCGGCGTTTGCCGCTCTCGCCGCTCGGCCGGGCGGCATTGTTTAAGATGATGTCGCTGCCGCGTTTCCTGTACGCTCTGCAGAATACAATGGACCTCGTCCCGGCGCGCTACTTCCGCGAGGTGGAGAGCTTGCAACGCCGCCTGTTCTGGGACGGGAGACCGCGTATCGCCCTGGCGAAGCTGACGCTCCCGTGGTATGACGGGGGGATTGCCCTCCCGGATATTAAACGGTATTATTGGGCCTCCCAGCTGGCTGCGATTAATCACGGCCTATACGGGCCCGCCCTAAACCCGGCCTTTGAAATGGATAAGATGCTACTGCCGGGTGGTGACTATAATCGAGCGCTCTACTCCAGCTCGCTCGACGCACGTCTTACGGGCCCCACGCGTGTCATGGTAAGAGTGTGGCACGCGGCTAATGTAGCGATGGGGTGGAAGGATCGTTTGACCCGGGCGTCACCACTGTACGCATCTGAGCAGTTGGGCTCCCTGTGGACCTCGAAGGGCTTCGAGAAGTGGGACATGATAGGCATTAGCAGGGTGGGGGATCTCTGGACGAGGGGGGGATTCAAAACGTTCGGGATGCTGCAGACGGAATTCCAGTTGCAAGACAGGGAGTACTTTCGGTATATGCAGATCTGTCATGCACTATGCTCCGCCTTCCCAGACGTTGCCTCCATCCCGGAGTACTCCCCTCTGGAAGATAGAGTGCTGGATGGACATGTTCCGGAAAGCACGATCTCGTTAATCTATAAAAAACTGATCAATGACCGCGTGGGATTGCTGCTTGATCTTCGCGAGGCTTGGGTTGCCGATGGATTGGACCTGGACGACGAGGACTGGGTCTCTGCGGTGGCCTCCCCGAATGAGGTGGCCATACCGGCCCGCCTTCGCTTCGTCCAGCTCAAGATACTCCATAGGGTCTACATAACGGGGCCAAGGCTATTGCGAATGGGCTATGCTGTGGACGGGCTGTGTAAGCGTGGGTGTGGTTCTTTGGGGACCTTTCTTCATATTTTGTGGGAATGCCCAGAGGTGGAGCGATTCTGGCGTGGTGTGCATGAGGTCCTGCGGGTGGTTATGCGTGTGCCGCTGCTGCCCGAAGCGAGGAGATGCCTGTTGAACGTGTGGGAACCAACCGACTATTCGGCGCCACAGACGTGGTGGGTGACTCTGGGATATATGGTGGCCAAGCACGATATTGCTCAACTGTGGGGTTCCCAGAGGCCCCCGACTGTTTCGGCCTGGAAGGGAAATATGTACTGGTGCATGTTTCGGGAAAAGGTGGTGTATGTAGCGAGAGGTAAGCCTGGGACATGGGTGAAAGTGTGGGGCCCCTGGAACGCCTACCATGGTGGAATCTGCGCCCCGCCGTTATTGCCCGATCCATCGCCTGCCCCGTCCCCTTAGCCGGTTTAGCTCTCCGGTACCGGGCACTGAGTCCACCCAGTCCCTGTTCTGACCTTCTCCCCCCCCTTGATACTCCTATGGTTTGGTAGGGTCCCCCTTCTAGGGGAGCACATGCTGCTGTTTTCAATCGTGGGTTGCCTTGTGGTTGGATTTTGTTTGTTGTTATTTATGTTTAAAAGAAACCGTCATGTGGGGTCCGTATGGTGTGGCCATCAACGCGGCTAACTCCTGTATGTTTCCCTTTGCCGCTGCCTGCGTTCTACTGTCTGTATCTTATGCTCCTCTTGTTTGTTAGCGGCCGGCCTGAAGGTTGTAGGCCCATCTTTGTATATTCTTTGAACTTTGTAATAAACGGTTTCGAAAAAAAAAAAAAATTAATAATTATTAACAACCAATTAATAAATAATTAACAATAAATTAATTTCCACAATTAACAATATAAAATACGAAATACATAAACATTAATTAATAAACAATACTAATTAATTAATTATGATTAAATTACCTCCCACCCTACTCTCCTATAAACCCACAACCCGCGCCTAAAAAAAGACACAATTAACATAAATAACAATTAATTATTAATAATTAACAACCAATTAATAACTGATTAATAATAACTGTATTTGCACAATTAACAATATAAAATATTAAATACCTTAATATTAATTAAGAAAAAATAATAATTAATTAATTATAATTAAAATACTTCCCACCCTATTCCCCCATAAACCCACAACCGGCTACGGAACTCAAACGCAAAATGTACTTAAAAAAGAAATAATAAGGTCTAAAAATGTAACACATATATTAAAAAACAAATGCAATACTTACACAAAGAATAGAACACATACATTTAAAATGCACACTAAAATACATAACATTAACTAAAACAATGATATTTTTAACAACATTTTTGCAAACAATATTAATGACTTCGATATTTTTTAAAACGATATTACTTACCTTAAACTCGATATTCTTGACAACGATATTCTGAGTTGATATTTTTGTATTACGATATTTTGCGACATTTACAACTCAACATTATGTCTATTTACCAATTTACACATTGCCACTAAGTTAAGCCTGACTGCTCTGTGCCAAGCTGCCAGTGTTGAGCACAGGCCAATTTGGGGTTTGCTTGTGATTTTACTCGGACAAGGATTGTGGTTGCGGCTTGAGTAGGGATTAACCCCCCTCAACCTGTAACCCAGTTTCTCACATCCCCACTGTAAAAACATCATAGTGCCTCACATGCATTAAATCCAAGATGGGAAACCATTCTCCTCTTGTGTAGAGCCTATGTACCCATCGAGAAGGGTGGCCGGGGTAATGACCAACCCCCTCCTCTGTGGTGATTCCAAATCAGTCTGTAGCCTGTGGAGTCTGTAGCTGGTACAGGTCAAAAGTTATAGATTGACGTGTTTGATCAATACGTTGACTATGCCTCTGTGCCAGTTACAGCCTGGCCAATACCAAAGTCCTTTTGGTGTAGTCAAGTGGGGAACACACCATGTCACACATGTTTCACCCTAAATATTATATAACCTAAATTGTAGGCAAAAAGGTGTGCTTTGGGGCACGTATTTAATATTTCAAATCTGTTTTTTCTACTTGTTAAAAGGGTGATTTTGATTGGTTTTTGCAGCAATGTTCAAGGTGCTGTTGTAAGGATGACCATTGTAGCCCTGAAGCCATTTTTCCATACCTACTTGGTGGATGGCAAAATAGGTGCTCCAGTCCATAGGTGGTATTTAACTTCCAGGCCTTGAGAACATTTTCTATGCCATATATCTGGGGCTTATAGACAATTAAAATAAGTCACTTAGGGATCGGCCAATTTAATCATATTTTAGGAGTCACTGCACTCACACTGGGGCTGATACAGCAGTATCCCGGTGCACGGAGTCCAAGAACCGGCAGCTTCAGTCAAAACAAAATGGGGTGACCACACAAAAAGGAGCACATTTTCACGAAGACTAGGTGACCTGTGCTGGGATTTGAACTCATGAAGTGCAGCTCACTGCATGTTTCAGTGATGCGTGTTCAACTCTTTAAACAGCCTGCAAATCACGAAATTCTAGTAGATGAAACACCTTGGCCTCTTACATTAAATGTGTTATAGACCCCTTTATACAAATCAAGTCAAGCAGTTCATTATTCTTGGTGATGGTAAATACAGCAGGCTAAATTCCATATTGTCTTAACAAACTGATTTTCTAGCTTGAAAATTCAATAGGTTGCCATTTTTTTTGTTGACGATATGTAGAACCACTAACGTTATCCATTCCCCAAAGTTATACAGTAATTTAGAGTTAAAACAGAATGCATTACTAATCATTTTACCTTACTGAGTTTTATTTCTTTCATCCCAAACTTGATTTGATAAGGCCACTGGAACCCATGAAGATGTGGCCTAGTAGCTAAGAACTACTGCCTTTGGAACCTGGGAACCTAGGTACAAATCCTGGCCTCTGTGCTTGACTTAACGGCATGTGATTCTCTGCAAATAACTTTGGGCTGCATTACAGTTCATCAATGCGGAGGGCCCGCCATGACTGTGGGGTCTCCGCCATGAGTGCAAAGATCAGACAGTAACTTTTTTTTACCAGGAATGTGCACCCTACTTTATACTACTTTGGGGCCGATTCCGATTTCGGTCGGAAGAGCTCCGACCCACGAGGTGTCGGCCGGATTCCTTTCCGACTGAGCCATTCTGATGGGCTAGGTCGAAAAGGAATCCGACTCGGATTTCCGGATTGCGGACGACAGGCTCGGAGAGCCTGTCCGCCGTCCGGAAATCCCTCAGTACTCCCACGGCCGCCTCTTTGCGACCGAGAGAGTACGATGGCAGATTTTCACTGCCTTTTCGTGCCGGTCATTTCGGCACAAAAAGGCAATCGGAAACTGTTTTTGGGGGCCCTCAGTGGGGCCCCCATGGGTGTGAGGCTGCCGAATGGAGGCCTGGGGGCTCCTATGGTGCCCCTCTGTGGATCCCTGCACCCGGTGGCAGGCACCTTGGGGTGCCAGCCACAGGGTGCAGGGATGAACTGCACCCCTGCTTTTTGCACTGCAAGTATGCATTCTGCTTCCAGCTCAGCTTCTAGCGTGGGGTACCGACGGAGAGAGCGGTGCCTCCTGTCCTGAGCGGATGCCAGGCGAGGCGAGGTACATACCCGAATATTGACGGGTTTCTGGTTTCCCCTCCCAAAAATTCCAGGGAAACGGACTAGCATAAAAGGTCGTATTGGGATTTTATCCCAACTACTAGTTTACATAAGTTTCCTTTGTTCACGTTTTTGCAGTAGCGCTAAAGGTCCTGATGAGAGCTTGGACTCCATAGTCCGATAGCCGAAACATGTAGACCACCACCCTGACAGTTATTTGTTACACTGTCCACGCACTGTTTTTAAAGTGGCATCAAGATAGCACCAGAATAAAATTGTTTGTGTCTTGATAGCCATTTTTAATAGCACTTTTTCCTTTTATATTCTTGGCACTGCAAACCATCACCCTACTTTTGGTCACCCACGACTGGGACTACCATACAACCGCCATTATTACTCAAGTGGTTGGTTTTTATGGTTTAGTTCAGAGCTCCCAAATGATGAATAGCCACCTTTGTGGGTGATGGGAACTCAACCTCTTTGGGTACACCCCAGATGGTTTTCACTCTTCTGAATATATCAGGTATCCACACAGAATATTTTTCAGACCCACAGTATTTTTGGTTTAATGCTTGTTGATTGGGGATTTATACTGTAGGTGGTCTCTAAACACATCCCTTGGACCCTCTTTACCCACACTCCCCCTTTTGTGTAGGGTTTTCTTGTATTGAGGCACCTTGGGGTGCCAGCCACAGGGTGCAGGGATGAACTGCACCCCTGCTTTTTGCACTGCAAGTATGCATTCTGCTAGGAATGCATGCTTGCATTGTGAAGGTCGCATCGTAGTTGCAGGGCCGTAACCAACGACAGCAGGTCGGTTGGTTACGGCTCCTGACCGATGTCGGACGGACCTGAGTCCGTCCGACATCGGAATCAGCCCCTGAATAGTATATCAGTAGTGCCATGTTATTCAATGCAGGTGCTATATCCCTGAGATGTTTCCACGTGTAAAGCGACCTGCACTGACTTCCATGTTGAAGACCACCGCGGGGCCTTCCGATTCATTCTGTTGTGGTGGCAACAAGTTACAAATCAGCCCCTGATCCATAGGTGCATCAAAAACAGCCCACTGACTTGTGGGTCTGGGTTGGTACTGGATTACTGGCAGTCTGTCCTGCGTCATTTTCCCTTACCTTTGAGATTCCTGCTGCCTTGGTGAAGTGACTGTAATTTATTAATTAATTTATGTGCACATCTAACCACTTAGGAATTTCATTGAGCAACACACAGGTCTCCCAGAAATTAATGTTACTGAGTTTAAATATAAATCTTTGTGATGTGAGAAGAAATATAATCTCAGAACCTTCTAACTTATTTTAGGTGTGAACCCAATGTTCCTAAAAAATGTTGCAAAGTCTAATGAATGCTGTCTGCATCCAAAACAGGGTGTGTATAAGAGGCAAAGACAGTAATATTGAGAACCCAATTGGCATCATTTAATGGCAGTGGCGTAGACTGGGGGCCATGGACCCTAGTACAAGCAATGAAACTAGGCCCCCAAACCGGTATTACAATATGCCTATAAATGAGGTACAGCACGTCCATCACACCCCCATACCCACTGTCCCTGCTACACCAATATCATTTACAGCTCTCCAGGTTCCTCGTTCTACCCAACATTCCTACTCTCCCCCCTATTTGCACTCCACTCTCCTGTCAACTCCGTCATCATCCCCTTCTGTCTACTTGCTCCCATCTCTCCTTATTTCTGGTTCCTTATTTTACTTTTCCTCTGCCCACTTTGCTTATCCTTATCTTCTTTCTCGTTCTTGCTTAACTTTATTTCCTCCTCCCATTGTCACCTTTTCCTGCGCTCCTCCCTCTTCTTTCACCCTCTCCATTTCTCCCCCTTTCCTCTCTCTCTTTATTGTTTCCTTATCCTCTACTTCCTCTGTGCCCCTCCCCCTGAAAGGTGCAGCCAAGCTCTGGCCCTGGCATGAGTGTATTCCCCAAACAATATCAGAATAGGTAGCTTCTTGTGAATACGGTGGATCCCTGTGTTTTCTAAATGACGGGGTGCTGCTAAATTGCTTGCCGCGCCACGCTGCATCGTTTCTTTGTCAATATGCCCCATAGTCTACAAAATTACTGGTGCTTCATGGCATATTTTCAATATAGGTAGCATTTGTATTAAATTTGGTGTGGGCCACACTGGGCCCATTCTCACATCTGGGCACCGGTGCATTGCACCGGCTGCACCATTGTTAGCTCCACCCCTGTTCCATTGTTCATAAATATGCTGACTGTGTAGGTCAAGAACATGTGGCAGGGTAATGATGAAAAAATTCAGCTGGAGAAAATTGACTCTTGCTATGAAAGCCAGGTGCATGGGACAAAACCGGAAATATCTGGGGAAAACTCACTTTGATATTCAGCATGTTTGAGCAGCTTCGGCTCCCTTACAGTTACGTGTGTGGTGAGCAGAGGACAGGGATTAATTCTTGACACTAAAGACAGCTGAGTTAAAGCTGGATTAAGTTATTTTCTACAAATAACTATTAGAAACGTTAACAGAACAGATAGGTGCTTTCATGACGTACGAAGGAATGCATTGTGCATGGGAGCTGAGGCTTACCACTTTTGAAAGAAGACACTTTGCTATGTAAATAGAAAGATGAACTTCTTGAACTGCAGAAATGATTCATATGAGAAACAAAGTGAAGTGATGTGAGAAGATCTAGGGTGAGTGTGAATTTTGGGTGAAAAATGACCGAAACACCTCCATATTTTTAGGGGTTAGGCAGACGGGAAAATGTTTAGATGAGTTAAGTAGCTCTGCGAAAATGCACATTTTTCTCTCAAACTGAGACATGCAAATGTGCACTAACAGACTATCAAGTAAGGTACAGCTAGCGAATATAGGGGTAGACTTGGAAATTTAAGATTTTCAAAGTGCTTGATTTACTCCATGGAATGTACGAGTATCACAAAATAGGGAAATCAACAAAAAATGTAAATATAAGCATATAATTTGCATATATACCGATTTCGTCAGGAATATTGTCTTGTATGTCTAAGTGTATGTGACGGTCTTGCTCCTCGAGCCTAACCTATGTCATCTTCGTTTCTACAGCGTCTCACGTGCATTATGATTTTTTTTACTGATGAATATAGATGGAAAACAATCTGTTTCACTTTCTGTATTTATTTTTAAAAACAGAAAACGGTAGTACTTCCTTTGAGTAAATCTCAATACTGTCAATCATAATTGCCAAGAAATATTTGCTTGATGTTAGATTTAGTAGATTTTCCCACATATACTTCCTAGCACGTTGTTGCATCTCCTAATAAGTTGTAGTTGCAAGATATAGGGCCATATTTACAAGGGCATTGCGCCACCGGAGCATCCCTTTTTACTATGCTCTGGTGGCGCAATGCCCTACAATGCAGCGCTAAGCCACTTCGTGTAAATATCGCATCCTTTCATGCAGTTTTCTGCATCACAGTGCCGTGCAATGGGTGTTGCTGTGGGCATTCCACCGCAACACCCATTGCTTTTTGACACTGCCCCAGATTTACAAGGATGTGTAAATCTGAGGGAGCGCCAAAAACTAAAGCCATGAAAGAGCAGGCGTTAGAGTGGCGCAACGGGAAGAAATACTTTTATTTCTCCTTGTGTTTTTGCTCTTTCTATGTGTGCTGAATTCTGCAGCCCTCATAGAAGGAGCAATTCATCTTTAATGATTGTTTATGTGCAGGAAGGTATGCCTCCCTACATATAAACAATAATACCTGCAATGCAGGTAACCGTGCGCAAGGGTGTCTGCGTTGACGGTAGGCAGCTTTATTTAGCGGCATGAAAAAACACCTGGATGCCCCGAATTCTTATGAATAGGGTGCATTCTTGCATTTTTTAGATGACAAAACTTTTTTTAAAATGCTAAATTGCCTGCAGTGCTGTCATTCCTTTGTAAATATGCCCCATGGTATACAAAATTACTGGCGCTGCATGACATATTTACAATATACGTAGCATTTCTATTAATTTTTCAGCATAAATAAAATTTTGTGTACCAATCCTTTACTTCACTTGCGCTAAAACATTAATCATTCTTCTTCGTGTCTGTCCCATTTTAAATACAACACTGTTACAACGATGTTATCATAAAATTTCATGTGGACTTTTTTAGTTCATTCTTTTTAGTGCATTGTGGTTAGTCTGTTTCACAAACCATCTTCATGCATTTGTTTTCTGATGGTTGCCTTGCTGCTCAGGCCAGCTTAGCAAACAAGGGCCTACTTTTCATTCTTTAAACCCTCAGGGGCATATTCTCAAGCCCCAGTCGCCACCACAACGTCACTTTCAGTGACGTTGTTGTGGCGATAGGGGCTTAGCCCTATTCACAAGGCAGCGTTAAGTCACGTTAAGGTGGGGAAACTAGGAGAAATGCTTTATTTCGCCTCGTTTTTGCTTTTTCCATGTGTGCTGCCTTGAAAAAGCAAAATGCCATGGATTGTTTATGTACAGGAAGGTGTCCCTTCCTGTACATAAACAAACCTTTTTTTAAAATGCCGTTTTGTAACTTATATGTGTGCTGCATGAAGCAGCACACATGTGAGTTACAAACTGCCATTTAAGGTTAGTTTATGTGCAGGAATGGACACCTTCCTGTACATAAACAAACCCCCTGCTTGCAGACACCCTTGCACTCTGGTGCAAGGGTGCCTGCGTTGACGCTAAGGTGCCGATTCCGATCCGGGTCGGAAAGCACTCTGACCGAGCTGGATCCGGAATGTTTTCCGACCGAGCCAGAGTCCTGCAGTCCGACCGAGCGAGTACGATGCGGCCGTAAGCTGCTGGACTCGGTTCGGTCGGACTCCCATAGAAGTCAATGGGAGCCGGTCGTACGACGCGTCGTACGACGCGTACATGGGCTCCCATTGACTGAATGGGTATGTCTCGTGCAAGGCGCCCCCTACAGTGGGTACGCGTCGGTGCCATCCGAACCGTACATGCCTGTGTTGGGGGGACCCTTGGGTCTCCCCCTGTGTCCGAGTCGTAGGGTTGTGGGTGACAGGGGGTCCGACGCGGACCCCCAAGAGAACCACCTGGACGTTTTGCGAGCCGGACAGGCTGTCCGACGCGTGCATCGTACTGGCTCGGTCGTAAATCGCATCCATTGCACGCCACGGTTAGCTTACGAGCGAGACGTACGGAGCAGTTCGGACCCGGAAACGACTCGGTCGGTGAATGTCATGTAGCTCGCATCGTACTTGCTCGCTCGTACAGCTGTACGAGTCGGGCGGAAAACACGCGTACGGCTTGTAGTTTTTCCGGCCGGATCGCGTTCAGTGCCCTTCCGACCCGGAACGGAATCGGCCCCATAGTTGTGAAACTTAGCGAATCGCAGGCGGAAACGCGAGGCTGCACCATATCCTTGAGAATATGGTGCAGCCTCGCGTTTCTGAAGTGGCGGAGAGTGGCATTAAGCCAAGAAGGCTAACGCCTCTCTCCGCCACTTCCTTGATAATATGGCCCACAGTGTCTTTAAGTTTCCCAGGTTTTGCACTTTGAAAAAGCAGGCACATCTCAGATTAAACAGCTGGTCTCTCCCTCTCTCTCTATCATTTCTTGGCAGGAAGATTTGAAAAAAGGTATCACTGTGTTATAGCACTTAACAAAATTTTAAAAAGTTGTGGTGGAAAGTTATGCCCATTTTGCTATGTGTTAGATTTTGATGCTTTTTACAGCTGTACACGTTGTTGTGTTTCCTACTAAGCTGTAGATACAAGATATATTGTACACTATTCCTGACTTTACATAGCATATTTACTAGTTAGCTTTTCCACTAATTTGCATCATAAGTATCATTTGGTGTAGCAGCCCTTTACTACACTTGATTGAAAACATTGGTCAATGGAACTCTACAGTTTCACCATGTTAAAAAAGACCATCATTGTTTAACATCACAAATCTCACCTTCTAACTGGTATTTTGATGATTTACAAATATTTCATATTTATTAACCAGGCATGACTTTTATAGCATGGATTAAGAGAAAGAGGGCAAGAATACAGATTAAAAAGACACAGCGTGACCTTCACGATGGTTAGTGTAGCCTGGATGGGCATTCTTCAAAATGCTGTTTTGGGAAAAGTCAGAATTGTAGTTCTGTAGGCAGCGTCATCTTTTAAAGTACATTTTCAACATTTTCCAGGGATTTAGAAACAGCTAAGAAAATACTACTGCAAATCTACAGCAGTCATAAAATACCTGGAATCATTTTACTTCTCTAGGCTTAATTATTCAGGTTTTATATACACATACAAACTTTTTTAAGCCAAAGGGAAATTGTTTTTCTATATGAAGAACACCTATTGTTTCCAAATTGAAACAACAATAAATGGATATTTGGGGACTTCCATTTCATTCACACACTTTAAGAGCTATTCACAAAGGTACATTTATAGCTGCAGATTTACTCACCTGTAAATGTAATCCTCCACCTAGCAGTAACTTTTCTACATTTTGCTAGTCACCATTTCCGAGTGTAAAGTGACTCCTAGGATTCATGAGTGTGACATTCGAATTTGTACATTTTCATGTGTAAGTGGAGGTCTCCTCCACCACTGGGTTAGAGATTAACATTGTAATAATTATTAAAAAGGTGACATATTTTAATGTAAATTAAAAATGTAAATTAACTTAAAATAATGATTATTAACTTAACACATTAACTCATCAGATTAAATGTTTAATAAATAAATGTTGGAAATTAGGTTACTGGCTCAGGGATGTGAATCTGTACTCAAGCAGCAACCACAATCTCTGTCAGGGTGAAACACAAGCAAACCCCAAATTAACATGTGCTTATGCCTTTGGTAGCTTGGCAGAAAGCAAGCAGCCTTAACTTAGTAACAAAGTGCAGATCTGATGCCACCGCGCTTTGTTGGCGGTTGCTGTGGCATGAAGCGACAGGATCGCCAGAACTTCGCATTCATGGGTGGTGTAGGCATCACTATCTTGGCGCAAACTGACCCAGGAGAGCTAATCCGAGGCCGCTTCAAGGGTTGAGGACCTGAGGGACACCACTTGGGGGTCAGGAACTCACTCCAGCAGAGGCGAGCAGGGCTCAGATTGGTCTTGTTACAGGTCCATCCAGCAGGTCAGCTGGGCAGTTGCTGGGAGCCTCTGGAATTTGTAATGTAACTTTAACTCAAAATAGGAAGTCAGCTGACTGACGTTTGGTGTCACTTCAGCTCGGGATGAATCCAGTCTTCCTTCTCGGCAAGCAGGGCAGCAGTAGGCAGAGCAACAGAGTGGCAGTCCTTCTGGCAGCATAGTCCTTCTTTTGTAGCATTCATAGGTGCAGGAATGTACTGAAGAGTTGGGTCCGTTATTTATACCTGGTGCCCACTTTGAAGTGGGAGAAAGTTCTGGAGGATTCCACCCCCTGAGGTATCAGACATCCCTTCCCCCTTCCCTGCCCCAGCCTGTCAGGGGTCACAAAAGACTAGTGATTGTATTCAGGCAGGACCCTTGTGATGTGTAAATGTGATAGCTGACAGCTCCAACCCTTTGTTAAGTCAGAGTGGCCCATGCTGGAATCACCTATCTTCACTTTGTCTCACGGTCTGGGAGCAATACACAAGGACAAACTGTCAGCTACACCTAGTCATGTTACCCAGGAACAGCCTACAGGCATCAAATGCCTAGGAACAGACAATGACAACTTTCTAAAAGTGGCATTTTCAGGATTGTGACAAAAAATCCTACTTTACTATTAAAGAGGGCTTTTAATTTAAATGTTTAGACGCCAAACACAATCTGTCTACCTACTCCCAGTCGAAAGTAATCACTTATTAAATGTCATAAGGAAACCTAATATCCTATGAGAGAGGTAGGCCTTGCAGTAGTTAAAAACTAATGTAAGAGTTTTTCACTACAAGGGCTTGTAAAATTTAATAGTACGTGTCCAACTTTTTTAATACACTGCACCCTACCCTCTAGACTGTTAAGGGCCTACCGTAGGGGTGAGCTATATGTATTAAAAAAGAAAGGTTAGGCCGGGCAAAAGGTTAATTTTGCCAGGCCAAAATGGCAGTTTAAAACTGCACATACAGGCTGCAATAGTAGGCCTGAGACAAGGTTAATAGGCTATTTAAGTTGATGGCACAATCTGTGATGCAGGTCCACTAGTAGCATAAAATGTACAGGCCCTGGTACTGGGGGAACCCCCTTACTAGGGACTTACAAGTACAATAAATGTGCCAATTGGGTATAAGCCAGTTTTACCATCTTTAAAAGAGATAACACAAGCACTTTAGCATTGGTTAGCAGTGTTAAGGCGTGCAGCATTCTAAAAGTCATCAAAACCGAGTTCCAAAAACTGCAAGATGAAGGCAAACATTTTGTGAATGACCCTGCAGAAAGGGCCAAGCACAGCAATAATGAAATAAACAACATTAATTTAATGTAAAAATATTATTCACAATGAGTTTAATAATCCTAATGTCTATATCTTATTTATATTTAATCAATATTTATCAAACTTTATTAATTTGTTTGATTTTAATAAATGTTTTTTGTGTATTAAATGTTTTACTTATTTGACTTTATTTCATATGGGGTGTTATTTTATTTCTCTGAATCTACTGTTTTCTATGGGAGTGTGTTGCAGTACCTTAGAGTGGCCATGTGTGGAACTGGACCTTCTCCAAGGGTGTGCTAGAGTACATGTACTGCTGTAGGTCCTTTTCGGCTGTACTAACTTTAGAAGTGCAATATGTGAATATCAATGGACTTACTCTTTTGTGGGTGAATATTTTTATTTACATGTCCTTCTTTCAACCCCCCCCCCCCCACTATGCCCCAACTCATCCCCTCCTAATCTCCTCCCATTTAGAGGAAAATATTTCCCACTTTCCAGATACCTCCTCCACGTTCCTCTAACATTTACTACCTAATGGTATACCTGCATGCATGCTGATCTCCACCTTTGTAGTGGATACCTCCACATATAAAAGATAGGAGAGGCAGAGGTCTCTGCCCATACATGTGTTAGTAGTACTTGAGTAGTACTATTGTAGTATTACTAAACAAACTACAAAGTGCGATTTGTGATTAGGCCTCATTATTGATTTTGAAAGCATGGTAGGCTATTTAATCAGGGTTGAAATGTAAATTTAGAAATGTTTGTGAATTTGCACAAAGTTACGATTTTGTAGGTGTTTATAACTCTTTCAACTGTCAACCACTTGCTCTTCCTCTGGAAAACCCAAGCTCCTGGGCTTTCAGTGGAAGTGCAATTTGTGATTCTAAAAAACCCATACATTTTGAGTTTTGGAAGGATTTGAAATGCAGACCGGAACACTTAAGCTCCACTTACATGTGCCAACATATTTTCAAATAGACCCTTAGGAACTGATTCACAAATGGCGTGGTAGTGGAGGCCCCACAGTCATAGGGGAGTTTTCCCCACTTGGGGTCATATTTATGAGTTTGGTGGTGCTCTTTATATGTGTGTAGACAGAGTAAAAAACACAAGGAAATATAAAGATATTTCTCCACGCTATGCCTCAGCTGGAAGGCGTATTATTCTGGCACATTCTCAGGTTTACAAGGTCTTTTCAATCTGGGAATGAGTCAAAAACAATGGAAGTTGCGTGGGAACAGCCACGCAATGCCTATGGAATGCCTTAACTGGGCTAACTAATGCAAAGCAGCAATGCGGGTTGCGTTCCATTACTCCATATTTTGGGAGCCACTTAAAGCCATGCAGAGTGGCTTTGCGTGGCTTCAAAAATATGACTTACGGTTTGTGTTAGTTCTTGCTCCAGGTTGCGTGGTGCAAGAGCAGTGCAAACCAGGTCAGAAAAATTACCCTTGCACGCAATCTCCGCAATGAGAATTCCCCTTGTGAATCAGGGTCTTAATGTCCAGAGGTAAACTTCCAGTGATTTCCTGAAATGTGGCTTGGAGAGGAAATTGCACATTATTAGTAGAAGACCTAGGTAATGGTGAATCCAAAAAAGTCTGGAAGTCGGTGGAATTAAATTAAACCATATAGAGAAAAAAAGAGAAACAGAAACTGAGGGCCATATTATTAAGGAACGGCGATAACATTATCGCCTCTTTAGCGGAAGGAAACTGCCACTAAAGCGGCGATAATGGGCTTGTTAGTATGCCCTTGTGAATTCCCATAGAAGCCCAGGTTCTGGTGTGAACCTGGGCTTCTATGGGAATTCACAAGGGCATATTAACAAGCCCATTATTGCCGCTTTAGCGGCAGTTTCCTGCCGCTAAAGCGGCGATAATGTTATCGCCATTCTTGATAATATGGCCCCAAATACCTGGTTAGAGTGTTGGTTATAGCCAACAAGAAAAGTAAGGTGTTGCATGCGTGTTATACTAATGAGGAAAACTATTTAATAACGGCTCGAGCCACAAGACTTTCAAAAAGGCTTTGAAGAACGTCAGTCCCTTCTGTGGCTAACTAAGCTTGAATTAGTCTTTCTTAAGACTATCCCTAGCCCCATAGAACATGGTAAAATAAATCAATGAAACTTAAATCTGAAGGATTTAGTCTTTGAAATTGCACTCACCCAAAACACATGTGGCATTCAATTGCCACCCTTAAATAATGTCACTGGAATTTGGAATTGGCCGACTGTTGCTGCTGTCTAGAAATGGTTCGGTGATGAATGATGCACTATGTGCAGGGCACACACTGACATCTTCAATGTTTTCACATGTAAATGTTCTTAGAGGTTTCCCAGTTTGTGTTGTGAACCATGGTCAACCCAGATAGCAATTACATGGCTGCTGCCAATGCAGGTAAGTAGTTCAGTGCTAGAGCATTTGGCATTTTGGCATTCCCTAGATTTTGTTTGCATATTTCCAATCAGGCAGTGCTAAAATGTTTGCTAAATAGCACACTTTTTGTGCTAAATGCCACTTCCCTTTAGGGGATCATGAAACGCAAGGATAATATGCTAACATTGCTTCTACATTGATGTATCCTTCAGAAATTAGCGCCTACTAATATGCTTCGGTTACGAAGAGTAGAGAGAAAAGTCCCATTGGGCCAAATAATTCAGATAAGAAAGAGCTGATTTAATCCCAGGTGATCTAGCTGATCATACTCAGTAGGAATCCATCACATCCCCTTCCATGCAAAACTGATTCTCGATTCCTTGCAACTCCTCCATCTGTTCTGATTAATAGTCATCAAACATGTATAGCCAAGATCAATATTTGCAAATTACATCCACATTGAAATTTATCTTGGACGGGCTTTCTATGTGGTTAACAAATTCGCATATACATCTTTTAAATGCCCAGGCTTTGCGCGGCCTGGTTCTGCGCTGTTAACAGTTTTCCAATCCTTTTTTCACATTTCAGCAAGTTGGAATAGAAAAGTAATTTAGAGGCTGTAGCAGTTTCTCTCTCCGCAGTGAGTCACTGAAACCTCCCCGGAGAAACCTGATCTGAGCAATGCGATAACCTCTGAATATAACAGTACGATTAAGGCATTCACCTAAAGCTATCAGTGTCATGTGTGTTAAGGGTGATATTGTTTCAAACGAGGCCTGGCTCCAAGGGTCTCATTTCGGTTAGGAGCAGGTTGGCACTGTGGAATACAGCACCACTGGATATGAATAAAACCATCTTGCAACCCTCGTCTTCCCCAAAGCTTTTTCAACTTCTTTTAAATCACTGGTGTAATGGAATGTGCAGTGCTAGCACCACAAATGAAAATGCTTTCAATTGTTTTCGCCAAACTGGTCGATTTGTTTTAGTGAAATATAATAAATACAGTAGCATGGTAAAGAACCAACAATTGCTGCTTTTCCATGCACATAGTAAATATTTAAGGGGCATATTTATCAATATTTAATTAACCCTGGGCGGACAACTACGCTACGGTCGCGAAGTTTGCGTAATTTGTGCTACTTCGCGTTACGCGAATTGCACGTAGCACAGTGCAAAATCGCGTAGCGTAGTTGCCATTTTTTGCTCGCTCGCCGTCCTCAACGTCAAGTTGGTGACCGCGAGCGAGCAAAATGACATCCGGCGAGACTTTTTCCTTGTTTGCGATCAGCAACATCAAGTTGCCGATCGCGAGCGTGGAAAATAAACCTCCCGGTGAGAGTCTCAACGCGGGGTGGTCAGGTTTCTCATTGCGAGTGGTCGCGTATGCTCGCGATGAGAAACTACCAGTTCACGTTGGGAAAGCTGCCGCTCGAGTAAAAATCTACTTGTGTGGCAGAAAACGACCGCTTGCACTGAGCATCCGGCACTGTGCAATCATCGCGAACAGCGTACTACGCAGTTCGCGTAGTGCTACGCGTATCTCGCGTAGTGCAAAGTGCACTTCGCGTAGCTACGCGTAGCGCTACTATGCACACTACGCCCAGGGTTATATTTAATGCAGTGCAGCAAGCCACCTTGCTGCGTGACATAGAAAAGGCAGAAATGCTCCATATTTAACATAATATGGCGCATTACTGCCTTTTCCGAGCGCTGCCGCACAATGTGCTGCCTTGCGCCCATGCAGGCACTTTTGCACCAGGATTGTTTTTGTGCAGAAACGAAACACCCCTGAGGTGCTGCAGAATGCAGCACACATAAAAATGGGGAAAAAATAAGAGAAATAAAGATATGTCTACTCATTATGCCTCCCCTGGGCATGCGTAGCTGTTTTGGTGTTATTCTGGATTTATCAAGCCCCTCAGTGCCATGCAAGGTGGCCTTGCGTGGCTTGATAAATCAAACTTAAGGGTTGCTTTGTATTTGCACCCCATTACGTGGTGCAAAGGTGACACAACCCTATGATAAATATGCCTCTATGTGTTTACCCATCACACCCACACTGGCTCCTGCTACAGCTACCATCAGTAGTTACGCGCAATGAAACTTCAGAATGACGGCGTGGTGGTGAACTTCAGCATGACAGTGCTGGTACTACCAAGCTGATATCCTTGTTTTATCTGGCTGTCCTGTCAGGTGTCTGGTGGAACCTTTAATTGAGGTATTTAGTTCCATGGCAGTGTTGGGAGAATTCTAAGATGCTGTAAGCCCAAACAGCTTAGATGTCCAACAAATGTGCAGTAACTATGAAGAAATGTTCAGTATTCCCCTTTTGTGCAACCTAGAGAGGATAGTCCAAAGGTTTACAATGGTCCTTCATGAAGCAGGGCTTACAGAAGCTGTCTCCCTCTTGCCAGACAAAAAGGTTTGCCTGGACATTCCATCCCTTGGTCTGTCGTGCATGGGCTGCAAGCCAAGGGGGAATAACCAGTGCATAATTTGAGCTGGTGGTTGTTGGTAGGGCCCACAGGCACTCATTTTTGAGGACTGGTATGAATTGGTCCTCATGAGGATTTTACCCGGAGCAAGTGAGAGAAAAACATAAAAAGGGTAAGTTCTGAGTTTGTGGCTCTCACTGTCATCCTTTACCATCCATCCTTCCCTCCATGCATTGTCAACATATGGCAATGAATACCACCACAAGATTATAGCAAGGCCATTTTATGGCAGACGACTGCTGCATACAGAGCCAACACCACCACCTCTTCCTATGTCTGTAAGTGGTGGTTTGAAGCTGAGAGGCAGAACTTCCACCATGTCAGCACTTTTGACCTCCATGCTGGTACACTGCTTATTCTCAGAAACCAAAACCTCTGGCAAATAAAGTATTGTATTGGGAGATCAATGTTAGTGACAGCAATTCCAAAATACCTGTTTGCCATGGAGGACATATAGTCAGAAATGTGGACACTGAATTGTACCCCTAACTACTTTGTTTACTGTACCCACATTAAAAGGTCACATACATTTTCCACCCATGCATTAGGGACACTTTGAGAACATTTTGGAGGAATTATGTACAATGCTTCCCTGGTTTCAATAGTGATTTTGCACAGAAGTGAGACCATCTGAAATGGTTGTGGTTTTACCTCTGTAAATTGGGGGAGCTGGGTGGTTGAATGACACTTCTGGTGACTCTACATGAGCCAGCGGAGTGAGAAGCATCTCTGTCACGGAAAACATGATCTAGGAGTGCACAACAAGATGACCGTTGTAAGATGCAATCCATCCAAGGCGGAATTGTTTTTACTATATACAGTGTGCTCAAATTTACCTGAGAGTGATTCAGTTATATCAGAAAAAGACTGGAGAAAAAAGAAGATGACGGCAGCACACAGCACTAGACCTCAACGTACTATTTAGAGTGATGAGTAGAGTAAATGAACGCCAACTGCTTTGTATTGAGATTTTACTTTTAGTTATTTAAACACATCATTGTTCATTACCCTCTGCTTGAAAGGCACTGCTTAATGGTAATAATAATCATAAGAGACACTTGATGAAGACCAATTTACCCATTTCTCATGTCAGTTCCGTTATATTTTTTCTCTCACTATTTCAACCTATACAATCAATAGAAAGTTTATGGTGGTGAATCCTCTGAGCTACTGGTATCATAAAATCCATTGGAAAATTAGTTGAATATTATGTCGAATTTATATAGGGAATAGAGGGCATACATGCAAAAGGATAATAAAGAGCCCAGTTGCAATCCCAGAACTTGTTTTGCAATGAACAACTTACAGACAATTGCTGACCAAAATGGCAAATAAAAAACAGGACCAAAATCTTCAATACCATTAATACCACGATGAAGTATCCAAAAAACTTGAAGGTCAAGCTCGCCCTGTCAGAGAAACTACAGTATAAAAGAAATTGTGAAGGAACTAGGGCTATTTCCACTTCAAAAACCTACACATCTATTGGCAAACTCACCTTCTCAAATTATTTGAGTAAAAGCTCTGGAGGAACTACCCTATTTAAAAAAGAAACTGGAACTATTGCGTGGTCCAAAAGTAAGGACAACAATTTAAAGTCTCATAATTTTGTTATTTCTCAGACATCTCCAACCTGTTATGGTGCCTTTGGATATCGGAATTGCAAATTAAATTACTAAGAAGATAAAATGAACGAAGACTTTACGTTGCCTGATATACCAAATATCTATTTACTTCAAAACAATGATGAAGATGTCAATGTAGAGTAATTTAATTCAAAAACACCCAACTTGTATTCCCCTAACCCTAATTAAATTAATTCTGATTTTTCTGAATTACTTTTTTCTTCCATCTGCCCTGAGCCTGTTAACACAGAACTACAACAAGGTGAAAAGCAAATTGCAGTTAAACTTCACACTTTACATCGAGTAGTATGTATTGCAACTGATGAAAATAAATTAATTGTTCAAATCACATTTCCTCAATATTAACTTTAATTCCCAAAACACTGTTAGCCTCTGATAATTTGGCTGCCAAGACATAAGTTAATACTCAACATTCATTCTCAATACAGATCAAAAGTACTGTGTTTCCTCTCTCACCCATCACAACTGTGAAGAAAAATACCTTTAACTGTACAGTACAAAGATTGTGCAAAAGAATAAGGAATGAGGCAAATTCTGAAAAGAGCAATATGACTAAGTATGAGGTACACAAGAATTAATCTTATTATGTTAAAACAACCACAGCTAGCATTTGCATGTACTCTCTGAGAATCCTTTTTAAAGAAATTCCATAAGATACTGTGCATTGTAAGCATGGACCTGAATACAAAGTGAATGATAAACGTCATTTTCCCATATTTGAGAATGCACAGAGAGTAAGAACAACTCAATCAATACACAGAAAACAAAAAAGATGTCAAAGAAAAGAAAATGTATCACAAAGAAGCCCTTAAGCTTAAGTACAGATCAATAGCAACTCATGAAAACGAAGTTCCCTCAGCCACAGACGTCAGTAAGAACCCCTTGATACATGCTTCCCTACAAAGTAATCAATATGAAGAGGAAGATACCAAGGACTTTTTTGGAGAAGAGAAAATCAATCTTACAATGTATGTATTAAATCCATCATTACCAGTCTTTAGTCTAAAGGCATCCTTTGAAATTGATTGCCCTCTCACTAAAGTTTCTGATAAAGGTTCTACCTAATTCTGGAAGGTAGTCCAACAAGGTCCATTCCAGCCACTTAATAAAGACAATCTATGTTTACCTAACCTATCAATGATAACAAGTGTAACAGCGTAACAGCGACTAAATACTAAACAGTTCATGATTTCTCAAAGTCTTCCAACTTATTGCCCTGTTAAATATTATTTCCAGCAACGATTTAAATCAGTTAAACAATTCAATTCTAATGAAAACAGTACAATTCACCTATGGCCAGGGCAGAATTTGTTTTTAAGGATGCAATTATTTTACTCATGGATAATGTTGACTACCAAAGAAAAATGGGAATCGATGTATTCCTGAATGTGCAGAGTAATAGCACATTGTACCACACCATAGCAAATATTGTCCAAGATCATCTTCGAGCATGTGGGTCTATGGTTATAGCCAACCACCTTTGTCCAAAAAGGCAGTTGATGCAGCTTATCACATCATGTGCTACCTAGAGAAAAGGGAAGAGTGGTGCAAAATGTGCTCCAACACTATCAATGTATATTTGAAGATAACTGGGAAGAAAAAAGCAATTCATGGACATGGTTATCTGCAATTACTGTAGGAAATACAATTAGTCAGGATACACAGAATATTAGCAAACATATTATGTAAGGAAGTTGAATTGTTGCTGGTTTACCAAATACATACATCCTAAATGGATTCATAAGAAGAGCATATAGGAAATTCACATCATTTGTGATAATTTACCTCCAGGAGACTTGACTCTGTAAACATTGTGTCAAGGATACATATCATATGATTGATAAGCTAACAGAGAAGGCCTCTAAAGTCTAATTAAAGGGTGGCCTAGTAAAATCATTACATACTAAATGTGACCAGCAATTCAACATATCAGAGAGTAATGAGCTCTTTCTTCACAGGATACGGCGATATCTGTATAATAAATTTGGTAATAAGTTGTCATTGTTTAACATTTATACACCACCAAGTCGATACTATGACATGCATCTAACCTCCTCAGTGCAGCAATTTAAGTGAAGTACAATCAAATCTCATCTCGCTCTATACAAATGATATAACTTTATATTTCAGACATCCCAAAAGAGGCTTAAATCCCATATTAAGCAAGCTCATTAGGCTTGGAGGGTTCTCAGGCCTCACTAAAAGCTGGGGAAAGTGAGCAATTTTCACTCTTAACAAAAACTTGGAGTTGCATGATCTATGTTAACACATTCCAGGTCCTTTAAAAGTTATGTAAAACGGGCTAGACGATCAACTGCTCAAACTCCTCTTGAGATACTTACTACCATTTTAAAAAGAAACAATGAAGAAATCACTTAAAGAATGTTCCCATGGAAGCTGAGAGTTTTCTCCTAGCACACCAAAAATGCTTGAAGGATTCATTCTATCTGAGACCACAGTGATGATAGAGGAGCAGAACGTCCTTCACCCCAAACATCAGGAACAACAACATACAGCCGTAGAAATTCACACGGTCAAAAGTCACATGGAGACTACAACCCACTTGAGAAGTATAATGGGGGATGGAGCCCAATGGGGGAAAGTTGATGACACCATTGAAGCAATTGAGGGGGTCAGCGGCCAAAAAAATTCGCCAAAATACTTAGGGGACCAGGAGAAAAAACTCTAGGGGGTCGTGCCCGAGACCGAAAAGGAATACGAGAGCAAAAGGGCCGCAGAAATAGAAGGATTCCCAGAGCACCAGAGACCCAATGACTCAAGCGGTCAGTTATCCTCCATCTGCATTTCCCCATTCCACCTGAACTCATTGAGTAATCATGATGGAGCAATCATAACATCTCACGCAAAAAAAAGTTCTCCACACAAGCAACTGACTATACAAAGCGACACTCCAACGACAAAGGAGTAACGACCCAGCAAATCTCCCTCCACACTCGCTATACGAGGACTCGTGCAACACAGATAGCGATATGACCTTTTTGGCATCCCAAGAATGGGAGGACCTTGTAGCATCATACAAAGTAAAACCCACCTTCAATAGCTCCACTGAAGAACTCACCAATCCGCACATAGAGGGGAGCAGAGGTCCCAATGACACATTCTGGGTAACCTTATTAAACACAATCCAGCTGTCGGCAACAGCACTGCAGTACCAATCCGACAAACTAGACATGCAGCTGACCGTCCTCCAAACATTAGCAGAAGCTACCTCTGGGATAGAAAGAAAGCTTGTGGATCTTAATGGCCACATAAAAAGAGGACAAAAAGCAGCAAAGCTATCTCAAATAGTAAGAACTGACTGCATCTGTTCCCCAATAATCGACAAGCTAGCTACACTAATCAAAAGAGAAAACAAGCAAACAGATAGAGCTGAAGGACATCGGCCCAGCTAAATCTGCCAATAGTAAAAATACAAACTGGTACACAGGACACAGAGCAGGCCCTAGAGGAGTCCGCCCTAATTTCCACAGAAGTAATAAACACCGGCTCACCCACAAATAGTGTTAATTATCGCAAAGAAATTGCCACCCAGGAACCACAGATGACAGTAAGCAAACATTGCACGAACAAGTCGGCGGTTGAACAGGCAAAAGAGGATCACTACGGAGCCAGTACAGTAAACTACGATATAATAAACAATATTCAGCCTCTACACGGGGTTAAACAACACGAGCTAACCACACATCAGCGAATACTGACCTCTGGAATAAAAGAGACAGACATTATTCTATTTATTCCAGAATTCAAATCCAGAGGAAGAGTGGACACCCTAAACAGGGGTAACATACTTATACTTATCCACTCAATTGAAAACCTAAAACACATTAATACTACAGACTTGCTCGCAATTGAATTTCACTCTTCACCAGACCAACAAGGCCATGAAATAACAATGACAATATGGAAAACAAACAATTTAGCAGACCAAATCCTGGGGGAAACGCTCAGATTCTCTCAATGGGGGATAAAGCTGGAACCAGGAAAAAGACCAGCTTACCCCACCCTGCTCCTAGAAGAAAGCAAAAAGATCGCCCACAAACAGTCAAATCAATCTTAAAAGGAGCACGCAGTTACTCCCCACGACCCAATAGCAATCTTTCACATTTAAAACACTCTACAACCCAGCAACCTGATTCAAACTGGGCAAACATACGGCGGACAATGACCACAGGATATACTAAGTGACAAAGGGCACCAGGCCAGACTTCTACAAAAGTTGACACCTCAAATATTAAAATATGCATCTGGAACATAAACGGTCTGATAAGTAAACTAGAAGACCGAGAAACATCAAACTATTTAAAATCATTCGATCTGATTTTACCCCAAGAAACCTGGCAAGATAAAGAGTTACCCTTACAAGGATACACAACCCAAACCCACCCAGCTACTAGAGGTTCATCCTATGGTCGCAGCTCAGGTGGCCAGGCATTACTCACCTCAATACTAACAATAGGAACAATGGAAGAGATTAAGGTAAAAATCACTCCCCCAAGTGCTATACAGGCAATAGCAAGAACAATCGAAAACAACCAGGTGGCTCAACCACTATATATAATAAACACATATGTACACCCTAAGCACAGACTAAAAGGGGCAAGAGAACTGGTCAGCGAACTAGTAAGACTCATGGAAGAAAGGGAAATGGAGAACTTACTTCTGGCAGGCGACTTCAATCTTCACCTCTTTGGAAAAAAATCAGAAGATGAAATAGTATAGGAACTTAACATTGTGTGGGGAATACCAAATCAAGCCCCAGCCTCCCCAAACAAGCAAACAAGATGCTCAAATAAATTACTGAAAGATCTGGAGCAGCTAAACCTGAAGGTACTAAATGGTCGATTCAAAGAGGATACACCGCCAGCATTAACATATTTCTCCTCAACCACTTCTTCTCACCTCGACTTCACCCTTGCAACACTTCCATTGTTTGATATTATGAGTTCGTACAAAGTTGGAGAAAACGGTCAAAGCGACCACCTACCACAAAAATTGAAACTAAGTGTCACAAGTGGGAACGATATGGAAGCAAGAGAAAGCGTCGGCACAGAGTACACCTCCAACTTTAGACGGATAAGGTGCAAGTCCAATAAAGCAAAGGAACTAACAATCAATGCAAAAATAATTATCCACCGGAAAACAAGCTTGTCAAAGAACCCATTAGAGGCTTGGGAAGAATTCGTAAAGGAACTCGGAACAACATACGCCACAGAACAAAAATAGGGAACATATCATGCAACATATTGGGAAAGGTAACCACACCAGAGATAAAAAACCTAAAACTGAAAATAAACCAGACTCCAAGGCAGCTCCGCAAACAATCAAACAATGGAGTCCTGCAAAAGGAGCTGCGAACCCTAAAGGCTCAGCAAAAAAAGATGATTTGGGAAAAGAAAAGGCAAACGAACGAGGCACTCTGGACAAAAATCGTGTATGACTCGAAACAGAACAGCGCCAGATTCTGGAAAACAATCCACAGCCTTCAACGGCCATGACATAATGGAATAAACTCACATATATCTGAATCTGAATGGGCACACTACTTATCAAATCATTTCAATGATAAAAACTCAGAGGGGGACCCACCTAAAGGAAAAACTCGGACAATCATGATGAATACATGCGCTAATAACATAGGAACACACAAACACGAAGTAAACGACGACACCAGCAGGCTGAGATCTTGTGCAAACTTGCAAATCTGGAGGAGAAAGGAACAACAAGCTCTAAACTACCATCAGGCAGGAAGGAAAAAAACACGTAGTAACAGTGGCTAGGATCAAGCTACAAATATCAAAAGGGAAACTGGAAGGAGCTCTTGGCCCTAACGGAATCCCGCCAATAATGTACAAGCAAGATGCTGACTTCTGGAGCGCTACACTGGCACCAGTCTTCCAGGTAATTAGGGAAACAGCGATATGTCCAACATCCTGGAGAGGATCAATAATAAGTCCGATCTATAAACAGGGCTAGAGAAGTCATCCAAGCAATCATCGACTTATCGACCTAGCTGACACAGATGCAAAGTAGTATGCGGGACTCCTCTTGGAGGAACTAACATCCAGAGCAAATTCAAAACATATCATCCCAGTAAACCAAACCGGATTCTGCAGAAGCCAGGGCAAAATAACTAATATCATAGCACTAACTCTACTGATTGATGCGGTTAAGACAGCTAAGAGCTCGCTATTTCTATGCTTCATAGATTATAGTGCAGCGTTTGACCATTTAAACCGCAGCAAACTCTGGCAGAAACTGAAAAAATGGGAGATACCCGGGCCACTTCTGAAACAGCTGATACTACTGTATACCAACACTTGGGTCAAGTTCAAACTGGAATCTGGAACGCACCTTTCAAGGCAAATCAACACCACCAAAGGCCTAAAACAAGGATGCGTTCTAGCCCCCATGCTCTTTAACCTTTTTCTCACAGATCTACCTGGAGAACTGGACAAAGCCAAATCACATGCTCCACGGTTGGGAGACATCTCGCTATCAAATCTCCTATATGCAGACGACTTGGTCTTAATAAGTCGGTCCCCAATTGGACTACAACACCTCCTGGACACCACCAATAACTTCTCAATAAACAATGCATTAAAGATCAACTTAAACAAATCGAAAGTTATGTCAGTGAATTACAATAAAACAAAGAAACTTACATGGTTCCTGGATGGACAGAGGCTAGATCGTGTAACCAACTATAAATACCTTGGTGTATTATTAGACAGCAGAGGTTCGTTTAAACCTCAACTGGAGGCCATTTGTCGGAAGGGCACAACATTCTACTTCTCAATGAAGCCCCTGAAGAAAGTTCTTCCTGATCGATCACTGGATCCACTTCTACAGGTGATCAGAGCACGTTTACAGCCAATGCTCACATACGGTAGTGAACCCATGCAAGGGAAAGACGCGACCGCTGTAGATAAAATTATCAGTAGAGCATACAGGGCAATTTTCCATCTGCCAAACTACATGTCGCCCGCCCAAATCCGCCTCGAATTTGGTCTCCAGAGACAAACGGTGGAGAGAAGAGGCGCCTACATAAAAAGTTGGCGCAAAATCAGAGGCGCGGAGAAAGGATCTCTAAACGCCCACCTTTGGACCGAACTGTCTACTCAAGAGAATTCACCTGCCAAGAAGTATCTACTAGAATCACTGGAATACTTGGAATTAACAAACCTCTGGGAGTCATCCACAGACAACAAAAGCTTCGAAAAGGTGGTAACAAAAGTAACTAAAATGATATCATCCATAGAAGATAAAGAAACTTTGGCCAAGAGGGCTCATGGATGGACAGTGCTGAAAGATTATAAAGCTCTTAAACCACAGGAATACCTGAAAACGGGTCTTACACAGAAGACAAAAGATTCATTTCTAAATCTGTGCTTCGGCATCCTACCAATACTACCTCACCTGGCACCTTGGAAAAGGGGAGCAGAAGAACACCTTTGCCGTCTTTGTAGAACATGGAAAGAGGACCTAATACACATAATTTGCATCTGCCCAAATTTGATGGATATATGGCGTGCCTTACTCCGAGTATTATGAAACCAAAAGGGCATATCAAGCTGCAGGCAGGCTGTGATGCTGTGCTTTAAACCTGAAGAGATCCAGCTTAACTGCAGACTGACAAAGTACTTTGACATAGTGGCCAGAAGACTTAAGAGCTAGCCATATGGAACATTGAAGAACAGCAGGCAACAGCATTTTTATCTAATAAAGGAAGAGACTGTTAAGGAACTTGCCAAGGACTACACAGATAACGCAACTGAGACTGATACGATCTTATAGTCTGTAAAATACCTTTTTTCTTTTACTCTAATAACTTTAATGACGGAAGTTTTTAACATTGTGAGTTTTAATTAACTGTACAATAAAGTTATTCTTCTTCTTCTTGTTATGATAGAGGAGTGTCCCAAAATTGGTCAGCTCCTTTGAAACCATTTATGTCGGGGTCAGGTATGCCATAAAGGGGTTCCTGATGATGGAGCCAAGAGGCAGGTGAATGAAGAGGCGGTTTCTATGATATAAGCAAGGTAAAACATAGTGCAATACATTTATATTGTGTAACTATCCAGAGGACACAAATTCCAACTATATGTAATTGCTATGTGCAGTAAAAGAATGTTGTCTGTATGTACAAATGTGGACAGAAATATTGAAAATATTTAACTAATTATGTATCTATGTAAAAATATTCAACCTTCAAGCAACTTAAAAAATATAAATTAACTTAAATAAAAAATAAATATGTGTAAAAATATATAATATAATATTAAACAACTTTTAATAACTAAAAAACTAAAAGAAATAGGTATCTTCAAATTAAATTAAAACTATACAAAAATATATTAAATAAAAACATATTGAAAAGGTATTGTAATAATGCAAATTATTTTATTTATATTCATGTAAAACACAGAGAAAATAAAATGAAAATAGAAAATTCAAATAATCATAAAATGAAATAAATATATATATAAACATAATAAAACAAATATAAAAAAATAAAGAAATTCATTTGAGAAAGACTTTAAAAAATTCACAAATAGTTAAAATAACTCCCATAAACATGAATAAAAATGCATACAACTTGAAGACAAAGGGAAAAAATAGTTGCAGTTCTAACTCTTATCTAATAAATGATTTAAAATATATATAAAACAAACATGCCATTATAACTTCATTCAAACAAAAACTATAATAAACACATATGTCAAAGAAAAGAAAACTTAGGTTTAAAACTGCAGCCTAGGCAACAGTGTGGAAAATATTGGACTTTGGACAGGTCAGATTTATTATTTCCACTTCAACATAAGCAACAGTACGGAAAGTGTTGCACTTTGAAGGGATCAATTTCATTTTTTCAATTCCAGTCTGAGCAACAGTAGGGAAAGAGATGGACTTTAGACGTGTCAGATGTACGATTCCCACTTCAATATAAGCAACAGGAGGGAAAGTATTGGACCTTAAATGGATCTTATTTCCTATTTATACTCCAATCTGTACAACAGTAAGGAAAGAACTGGACTTTAGAGTGGTGAGATTTACTATTCCCACCCCAACCTAAGGTATAGTAGCAATGGTACCTTTACAAATATTACATTTACTATCCCAATGCCACCTGACAACCAGAAGAAAATATTTAGGACTCAAAAAAAGCTAAATTCTGTACAACTTTACAAAGAAACAACATAACAAGCTAAACACATGTGCACACCCAAACACACATACACACATGCACACACACACAGATATACACAGAAATAAACATAATCAAATAGTCGATGAATCAATTAAAATACCTATGTGTTAATGTGAAGGAAATTTAAAATTTAAATTTCCGCCCGGGTGACTCCATCCGGGGGCCCGGCCAACAAAGGGTGGGTGCCATGATGCCCACCCAGGACACCCACCATATCTTGGGTGGGGGCTGTGGCGAGAGCCCCTGTGGCCTCAGCCTGATCCCTGCATCCAGCATGAGCCGGCATTACTCCCTCTCGCAGCGAGCAGCTAAAAATCTTGTTACCTGCGAGTAGGAGCAATATTCAGGTCTGTTTCCCTACCTGCATCACTATGGGCAGGGAAACAGGTCAGAAGTCGGCTCCCAGCTGGCGGTAGCATTTTTAAAGCTTCCACCCGCTAGGAGCGGACTTCATGTTTGCTATTGCTTGGCGGTAGCTTTAAGATCACTCCTCGCAAGCAAGAGCAAAGACAGTTTTCAATGCCTGAGCCAATGTGGGCAGGGAAACTGATATGTCCTATGGGTGGGCACCCTGGAACATAGCAGGAGCCACCCTGGGGATGAGGTCCACAGGGCCATTAATGGATCTATGAGGGGGGATACGTGGCCCCTTCCCTTTTGAAATTGCAGCCGGGACCCTGGAGATGGGGTCCCCGGGGCCAAAATCATCCTGGGGCAGGAGCTGTGTGCCCTCCTCCCTTCTTTTTAAGTATGGCAGGGTTTTGGGGTCCCCAGGGTTGAAATCAGGTGGAAGGGGGGCCGCGTGCCCCTCTGCCAGTTTAATTAAAAGGACAGGCCTTAAGGGATGGGGTCCCTAAAGCCAAAATCAGCCCGGGAGAAAGGCTGTGTCCTGCTCCCCCAAATATGTAGATTGTTCCCCCATGGACCAGACCTCCCTCGGGGACATAACAAAAACACAAGCGCGGGATGTAGGAGAGTAGGATCTTCTTCTTATGGTTACCCCCACTTTTTGCAGATGTAACACTGTTTTTTTACTTTAGTCTGGCCGGGGCCCTGCTATTCTGGACACCAGCCCAGCTGCTTCTTCTCTAAATGGATTCCTAGTACCTTATGTACACAACAGATTGGATTCTGAGGTGCCCTTATAAGTTCCTAGTATTTGGTATACTATGTACCCAGGGCATAGGTACCCCAGAGGCCTACCAGGGGCTGCAGCATGTATTATGCCACCCCTGGGAAGCCCTCCAAAATGACACCACAGGTCTGCAGCCTGGGTAAGGTGGTGCCTGCACCCCTTACTGAGATATAGGTTCACCTATCAGTCAGCCCTATGGCAGGCCTTATCAATCCTGAAGGCAGTGTGCTTGGTTTTATGTGAGAGGGTGCCCATGCATGAGCAGAGCCCCTCTGCAGCCTTCGGAATCTCTTCTCCGGGGTTGTCTGTGATGCAGCCTGACCATATACTCCTAAGTGCATTATAACCAAACTGTAAATGCTAACTTTGGACTGGCTGCACGGAAACATGTCGTGTTTGGTGTAAAACATCTTGGAATCATACCCCCACACCAGTGACTGGTGTGGGAGTATGATCCCACCCTTCTAGAGGGAGAGACATGACAGCACCGGTATACCCAGTACCAGCTTAAAAGAGCACTGGCATTACAAAATGGATGCGGCAGCCACAGACACGAGTCTGGCCTCCTGCTGCTGACCGAAACTCCGGCATGGGAGGCCTTGACAATAGGTTTCCTGTCACAGGTGCTTTGACATTTTGTGTCCCTGTGCCTAATCCAGCTCAAACCGGTTGCAGGGGCTACCAGCCCCTGCTCTGGTGCGAAACTGGACAAAGTAAATGGGAGTAGCCACCCCTCTTTCCAAACCCTCCCATAGGTGGGTCCCCTGAGTTAGTCCAACCCCTTCCTTGGGTATAAAGAAGGAACCTCTGTAACCAGAACTTTAGATATCCCTGGACAAAACTCTGAAACTGAATCCTGGAACTTTGACGATCTCCACGACGCCAGATGACTGAAGAATCTTCCTTGGAGTAAAGGAGTTACTCCCCTGCTTGACAGGCAACAATGAAGCATCTGACCGGTGTGCATCTCCGAAGCTCCCGCCGGACTTCGAAGTAATTGCATCACAGGAGGTGGATTTCCAGACTTCCCCGAAGCCGACCCGAGTCCCCAGCAAAGCTGAGACCCGTAGCTGTCGTGGGTAACGTGGAACCGGACCTCCTGGTCACCACGCACATTTGCATCAGCTTCTCAACGTCCTTTGAGGCTGTGCATTGGGTTACTTGTAGCCCAGACCCGAGCACCTTTTCCACTGAAGATTGCTGGCCTACACTCCATGAGTGTTCCGTTAGCCCGCCCATGTGTGTTCGCTCGAGGCTCCTTCGCGATCCCTGGTCCGTCGGCTGGTGGGGCCCTGTGAAGGCAACTCTTACTTTAATTGGGCTTCCCTGGTTGCTCCAGACGTGCCCTGACTCTCCATCGCTTGGGGAGTCCCCAGGACCTTGCTGGTGCACACCGAAACATTTCTTCTCTGCAGCACTCGACATCCTTTGTGGGACAGCTCGAATCCAGCTCCTGGTTGTCCTCGACGCTTCCTGGTCCTCGTAGCTGAAGAAGAGTCAAGCTTCCCCTCTTCACACCTGAAGCACCCGACATAGGTGGGCATTCGTCTATCGTGCCCCTGGTCACTGGCAAGGGACCCAGACTCTGTCCCCTCTGCTTTCAGGTTCTTCACATCTTCGATCTAGGCTTGGATCTCTTCGGACACCTCTCCTCTTCCCGGCATCAGCACTTTTCAGTCTCCTGCCATTGAAAACGACGGCGCGACCCGACTCCATTTGACAGCTATGCACCCGGCTTCCCTGGGTGAGGTAACACGAGTACTCCGGTGCTCCCATGGGTGTTGGCCCTAGAACCATCTAAGTCCAAAAGGGTCCTAGTCCACCTCTAAGTGTCCTTTATCTTTAAAAATCTAACTGCGACTTTCCCCATAGAAGCTAACGGAAGCTCGCGGCTGTGTTTTCACACTGCACACAGCCCCCGTGGGTCCCCTGTGTCACTACCTTGGGTGGTTCCTTGGGGTCCCAGCAATTCTACAGGCTCTAGGCCTTGCGCCTAGTTAAGTCGTGGTTCTTATACCACATTCTTAGTGTATGGTTTGGTCCGCCCCTAGGGCCTAACGTGTATTGTGCTAATTTACTGTAATATTTGAAGTGTAACTTATATGCTTTTGCCTCTAGCCTCATAAAGGGACTAGAGGGGTGTGTTTAGGAATAAATACATATATTATATATCTATATATATACCTGGTGTGGTCTCCTTTCATTTAGCCACTCAAGAGATTATAGACTGGTAAAACAAGCTGCTTTACATTCCTTCAAGACTTAGCCTGAAGGCTGCTCTCCATAGCTACCACTCGGATAGCTTTCAATATAGGTTGTCTTTAACCTATCATCAATAAGGGGTTGTTTGGACTGGTGCAAGGTGCCCACTATAACTAGTGGAGAGCATATACCAGGCCAACTTCTCACACAGGAGACCACAATTGTTTTTTTAAAAGGTTTTGCTGCTAATCCTCTGTGGATTTGAGACCTTATCACAAGGCCTAGGGGTCAGAGGATTCCTACCCTGCCCCCTTGTGTTTTCTTTTACCTTTTCTCTTGGAACTCGGCCGAGTCCGTGTCCCAAGATGGCTGCCACCACTTCCTGGTTGAAGTGGTGGCAGCCAATCATGCATTGCTGTTGGCACATAGATTTCCAGATCCTACGTGGTGGATCCACATCTCTAAATATCATAAATCTGTTTTCTTCAATAACTCCAAAACTACTGAACAGATTTACACCAAATTGCAAAAATCACTCTTTCTGGTCAAAGATCTAGCTTTCTGCCAATTTTGTATAACTCCGTTCAGCGGCTTGGGCTGTAGTCATATCTAAAATCCCTATGGGAAATTGCACGTGGAAAACACATTTTGGGACAATTCTTTTTGTTTGACTCTCACTTGACGAATCACCCCAAAAATTTCCAGACAGAAGCTGGAGTGATGTCATCAGTGATGTAATTTGAGATGTCATCAGTGATGTAATGAGTGATGTCACTGACCATGTCATGAGTGATGTAATATGTGAGGTCATAAGCAGAACATTAAGGGGACATAAGTTATAGTTAACTCAGCTAACATTAACTGCTGAAATTCACTGGATTTTTACAAGTGAAATCTGAGCCTAACTATAAATTCCCTGTAACATTGTTTTTTTTCAGTGAATTTCTATGTTTCTTTAAATTCTATTCACTAACTATAACGTCACTGTAACCTTTTGAATTTTCAGTGAATTTCTAAGGTTTTTTAATGTTGTTTCCTAACTATAACTTCCCTATAACCTTTGTTTTTTTTCAGTGAATTTCTACTTTAAAAACAATATATATTCCCTAACTGTAACCTGTAACCTTTGAGAGTGAGTGTGTGAGGGAGTGCATGAGTGTCTCAGTGGGAGTGTGAGTGGCTGTGTGAGCATGTGTATGAGTCCAGGGGTGGCTGAATAAGTGCATCACTGGGTGTGTGAGTGTCTGAGTGTCTCAGTTGGTCTGTGCGTAGGTGTGAAAGCCTCTGAGTACGTTTGCGAGTGCCTACATGAGTGTGTGAACTAGTCTGTGAGTGAGTGCATGAGTGTCTGAGTCGGTCTGTGAGTGGGTGTGCAAGTCTCTGAGTGGGTCTGTGAGTGGGTGTATGAGTCTCTGGGTTTGTGTGTGGCTGTGTGAGTGTCTTTATGGGTGTGTGAGTTGGGCACATGAGTGTCTGAGTAGGTCTGTGAGTGGCTGTATGTGTCTGAGTGAGTATGTGAGTGGGTACATGAGTATCTGAATAGGTGTGTGAGTGGCTGTATGAGCCTGTGAGTAGATGCATACGTGTTTGAGTGCATCTGTGAGTGAGTGTCTGAGTGGGTGTGTGAGTGCCCGAGTATGTGAGTGGGCATCTAAGGGTCTGTGTGGGTGTATCAGTAGCTGTGTGAGTGACTCAGCCACAAAGGAACTGCACCTGCCCTTTTATCCAACAAGAGTCAACAGTTTTGCACAAATTATCTACAAAGTGGAGTTCTTTCTACTTTGAGGGCCCCTGATCTCCAGCCAAAGTCGGCCCTCGATACTTGCAGACCAAGGGACCACAACAGAGACACCCCCGTCAACTGCACCACACCCAGAGCATACTTTAAGCATCTCTTGCCTGTATCCTCAGCATCAGGACCACTCCCTTGATATGTAAGGTGGTCATCCTGTAAAGTTTGTAACATGCTTTAAAAACACTCTGTTGGTCAGGCAACTAACCAAAGTATCCTCTCTTGCCCCCTAGACCTTTGCCCTAGTGGATTTTGTCACCCAACCTCGGCCGGAGTACCTGGACTAACTTTTGAAAAGTTTACAAACTTTTTGTTGACCATTGCATGTTTGCGGTTGCATTTAAAAGTGATAAAATATTCTACAATCTGTATTTCTGGAACCCTCCGGTTCTGAAATTCCAAAGGCACCTGTTCTCTAGAAAGAAAGTTCCAAAGTAGGAAATCTGTTTTTTTCTACGAGTCTTCAAAGAAGGAGAGCAGGGGAACCGACTTGGCTGCCCTGTTCACACTCAAGAATAATAGCCTGAGGTAATTGTGCAGTGATAGAAAATGTTTCCCAGGAAATACTGCATCTAAGGAGGATCTCAAGAAAGCCCTCAAAGCATGGGAAGAATCCAGGAGGGCCAAGCTCCAGCTGGAAGAGGAGATCCCCCCTCTGACAGTGGAGAAGAGGGAGACCGTGTAGAATTTGAGGATCTGGAGGGGGACACTGACAGTGATGTCCCCACAATTTGTTCAAGAGTTAACTTTCTGCCTGGCAGTGAATGGAGCTCTTCTTAAGTTAGGAAACCACATAATCTCTCATCCCAGCTCAACCTCCTTGAGATCCAGGAGTGGAAGCTGGCCCTAGAAGAAAAGAAACTGCCACTAGAAAACAGAAGGGTCAAGCTGAGGATGAGACCCCAAGATAATATTGGCAGCAACAGAGAAGCACAGGTGGGGCCTATGATCCCATGTTGCCCAAGGATATTGTTTCTAAATAAACTGAGGGAGATGACATAGACAAGTGGCTAGCATCCTATGAGAGAACTCTTAGGATGAGGAGGGTGAGTTTATAACATTAGGGGTCCTTACTTTGGTAACTGATACCTATAGGAGGGAGAGATAGACTGCTTACACTTAAGGATGAGGGGGCATAGTCTTACACACACATGAGAGAGTCACTCATTGAGTTATTTGGTCTTACAGCTAAGGAGTATAGACAGAAGATTAGGAACATACACAAGGGAGCAACACAGACATTAGTGTACTTTGTGGTTGCCTCTGTGATGTCATCGGAGGACTGGATAAAGGTTAACAAGGTTGATACATATGAGGGCCTATATAGTTCAGTGGAGAAAGCACAGCTAATTTCAAATTGTACCTCAGAAAAGTTACACCAGTATCTGTGAGACTCGAAGCTTTCTAGCCTAGGAGAGCTGCTGAAGATAGCTGATGAGTGGGTACGCACTAGGAAGTCCCAATGTGGTGAACACAAAAAAATGAGATAGTCCTCCGTTCAGGGGAAGGATGGGGCAAGTTTAAAAAAACAGATAAACCCAAAGAGGCCCCAAGAGATGTCCAAAGTGGGGAGCGCACAGTCACATTCGAATTCCAGAAGGGGAGGTGGTATCAGGTAAATAATGTTGACCTATCAAATGTTGGGATGTGCTATGACTGTAGACAGCCAGGACAGCCAGGGCACAAGAAAGGGGATCCTGCATACACAAACAAATCACCCACTGGTGATAGCTCCAGAGGAATTGCCAGTGTAGGGGTTTGGGTGGAAGTTGTCCCTTAGGAGTGCAAGGTTTACACTGCCAGCCAGTATGGCAAAGTAGAGGCAGTGACCAAGAATCAATATGGTAGAAGTCCAGGCCATGAGGGATGCAGGTGTTAGCATAACCATAGTTATGGGCATGCTGGTTTCACCAAGCCAGATATTACCTGATGAAGCGCATGAGATTATTAACTCTGACAGTGTTACAAACTCACATCCCATATCTCTGGTAAACCTTGAGTTGGGGGTTTACTGGCCCTAGGAAAGTAGCTGTGTCCCTTGCCATCCCAGTGGCGTTTCTATTGTGCAATGACATTGAAACTTCTGCTTGGGCAGAGGTGGAGAGAAGTACTCATGCAGAAATGATAGGTCTCCCTGAGTGGGTTTGTATCTCCATTAGAGCACAGAAGGTCTTAAGAGACAGCCAAGGACTGTGTATCCTGAAACAGTGAACCAAGTCCCTAGTACCCATAGCAGAGGGAGAAGTCTGGGAAGGCCTCTGCCAAAAGTCCCCAGACCCAGAATGAGCTTAACCCTCAAGGGGAATGCCTGGTCTCTGAAGAGGAGGATGCTGCCCTGAAGGATTGGCCTGAGCTAGCAGAAGTTCAAGAAGCAGATGGTCCCTCCAGAGAGGACTTAAAACAGGGACACAAGTATTGTCCCACTCTTGAGGGCCTGTGACAGCTGGCTGTCAGTCAGGAAGAAGGAGATGTTTTGGTACCCATAAGGTATACTGGGAGTCGGGAATCCTGTACAGTGAGGCAAGGGACCCACCCCAGTGGTTACCAGGAAAGTGGTGGTCCCAAAACAGTACAGAGAATTCCTCCTTAACCTAGCCCACGACATCCCCTTAGCTGGACATCCGGGGCGACCAAATCTTGGGGCAGTGTGGTCAATCACTTCTATTGGCCTGAGATGTCAGAAAAGGTGAAGGAGTTCTGCCGCTCCTGTGTTACCTGTCAAGCCAGTGGCAAAACAGGTAGCAAACTAAAGACTTCCCTCATACCACTTCCAGTGGTAGAGACTCCCTTTGAGAGGCTAGGGATTGACATAGTTGGTCCCCTAGACCCACCGACTGCATCTGGGCATAGGTTCATCCAGGTGGTAGTGGACCATGCCACTAGATATCCAGAAGCCAAATCCCTTCGGACAGTTAGTTTCCTGCAGATAGAGCCTTGCTTCGTATTTTTTACCAGAGTAGGGTTCCCCAAGGAGGTCATTTCAGAGAGAGGCCCAAACTGTGGGGAGGATTTACAAGTCCCTTGTGCCACTTTTTTTTTGTTTTAAATTTTGTTTTATTGTCAATAAATGGGGCACAAACTTTACACCAAATTACAGAAATGAAAAATAGCAGCAAAAGAGCAATTATTAAATAACTAAAAGCAGAAAAAATAGCCTATATTATAACAAAACAGGAGGAAACATCATAACATAACAACCATATATACCTCAAAATAGAATTATACCATAACCCTGAGAGTTTAAAACAAAAGCCCCCATATTGCATCTATCTTCATCACAGAGCGTATACCCCTTGCCTTAGCTAAAGCTTTCTCCATCTCATACGTTTCCTTAGCTAGCAGCCACCAATCGTTTATAGAAGGTGGTTTTAGAGAGATCCATACACGAGCTATTGTCAATCTAGCTGCAACTAACAATATTGAAACTAATCGAGTAAGTCTACAATCCATTATCTTACAACCCATCATAATTTCTGTAACCGTTATTGATGCCATTATCCCCAATCTCTGAGAGAATACTTGGCCAATCTGCTGTCAATATGTCTCTAATTCGGGTCAGGTTGCAAACATGTGCGTAATATTCGCAACATATAGATCGCATCTGGGACATTTTGTGCGAAATTGCTAAATCGCAGATTGACGGAATGCACTGACTTAGCTATAGTGTTCAACGCTTGTTCTATAGTATTAGATGTAACCTCAGTCCCCATCACTTTGCTCCAGCGCCCCGCCAATCTTTTCATTAATTTAAATACATTTATATATTTGACTTATTACAGATTTTGTTTTTGCACTATATAAGCATTCCCATATCTCTGAGCTAATTGGTTTTGTCAAGTTTAAATGTCTGACCAAATATTCCCTAATCTGTACGTATTTTAAGAACATATAATCAGGCAATTTGTGCTACATCAGCAAGTTATTAAAAAACAAAACCATTATAATCGTAGAGATCTCCTAGACATGTACCCCCATATCTAATCCAACGTTTGCTAACAGCATCATGAAAAACATCTCGAAATATCGGATTGTCCCATAAGAGAAGTTTATAATGGTAAAATGACAGATGGCATCTAGTAAAAATAGCACACCAAATAAACGTACTATCCCTTATAGTCTTAAACTTACCTCTCTTGAAATAGTTTGGATCGTTGGTCCTGTATAAATACATATTACTGTCCTCACCAAGTATAAATTGCTGGAAAAAGTTTTTATACTCAGGCTTTAAGAGGCTACGAAAACAGGCAGCGAAAACAGACCAAAAGTACTTTTTAAAATCAGGAAAATCAAGACCACCTTGATCAAAAGGAAGCTTTAACAAATCGATAGCTCGCCTAGCTTATTTATATCCCCATATGAAACTACCAAGACCTCCCTACAATTTATTGATAAATAAATTTGGAACCAGCTAGATCTAAATAAATACAAATATTTGGCCAAAATTTAATTTTATAATATTGGAACGCCCTATTGTACCTATCGGAAGTTTATGCCACTCCCTGAGCATGTTAACTGTACCCCCAAATAGGTAGCTATAGAGCAAGCCCCAAAGAGTGGTTTTTCAGGTTTAAAATTAAGTCATTTTTGTGTTTTTTTAATATTTAGTTTATAACCTGAAATAGAACCGAACTTAGCAGCTTCTTCCTCAATAGTCTTAATACTTTAATTGGTTCATCTGTAAAAAACGCTATATCATCTGTATCAGCGATGACCTTAAATGGTACATCGCCTGATACTAATGGGATGATTCGAAGATCAGACTGCAGGGCACATATAAACGGCTCAATATATAAAGCGAATAATAAAGGGGAAAGGGACATCCCTGTCTAGTACCAGAATGAATCGAGAAAATTGCTGACTGGAAGCCTAAGTATGACAATTTGGCTTGAGGCTTATTGTATAGAGCTTGTATCCACCGCTTAAATTGGCCTTTAAACCCAAATGTATCAAGTATAATCCAAAGATAATCCCATCCCACTCTGTTGAAAGCCTTCTCGGCGTCTAAAAGAATCATTCCCAGAGGGATTACCCTCCTTTCAGCCATATGGAATGACCCTACCGCCGTATTAACATGGGCTGTGGTATCCCTACCTTGAGTAAATCCATGTTGGTGAGGAGACACCAGCCCAGGCATAGAAGGTGAGAGACGATTTGCCAAGATCTTTGCAAAGATCTTGGCGTCTACATTAATCAACGAAATTGGCCGATAAGAGCCGCATTTATCAGCAGGCTTGCTCTTTTTTTTTAAAAAACACCATTTGCATCATGTTCCAGGACCCTGGTGTCTTCCCTGCAATGCCTATACTTTGCATGACCATTCTAAGCAGTGGAGTCAGAATATCTTTAAAGATTTTGTGAAATTCAATAGGTATAGTATCTTCTCCAGATAGCAGAGAAGATATTGCCAAGTCTATTTCTTCCTTCGTGATATCCCTCTCCAGTAAGTCTGATGTTTTGTCACTCACTATTGGAAAGGTTCTGCCCTGAAGGTACCGACGCATCTCCTCCACTCCGGGGTCTACAGTTGGCATATATAGTGCCTTATAAAACAAGGAAAATTGTGGCTGAGAGTACAAAGTATTATTTACACCTTTTATATTCCCTATTTGAGTTTTAGCTCTGTCCTCTGCTACTTTGTAAGCCAGAACTTTACCTATTTGTTCTCCATATTCATATTGCATCACACGATGTTTGTGGTATCTAGCAGCGTTTCTTTCCCTAAATATCTTCCTTATAGCTAATCTAGCATCCATCAGGGAAAGAAGCAGCTGATCTTGATCATTTGTACCTAAACGAATTGCTGCCAAATGTAATTCTTCAGCTCTTCGGACTGCTTGGATAGCCTCCTTACTCGCCTTTTCCTGGGCTTTATTCTGTTGCCATATAAATTGTAGAGTGATACCTCTTGCGATGGCTTTCATAGTATCCCAAACCATAAATGAAGAGGCCGAGCCAATATTCTCCTTGAGAAATAATTCAAGCTGAATCCTAGTATTATCCAAGTACCCCTATCTGAAAGAAGATATCTAGGAAAAGAAAAAGGTCTAGGTATCCTGCCTTCGGTTTCTAAACCAAACGACAATAATAAAGTATTATGATCAGAAGTAACTCGTGTACATATTTCTATATCTGATGATGCCAGAACCAACCTGGGGGAGGAGCAAGGTGGTGGACTGACACCGCCTGAGGAGATGAAGGCACACGGAGGAGCTCCCGAGCCCCCACACCTAAATCGGCCGCTAATTTAACGATCCAGTGCATTTTAAGCCGAGAGGTAGAGGAGGAGGAAGAAGAGGGCAAGAAATTTGAGAAATGCAAGCTTAAGCTGTAATTAAAGACAATTTCACTTGTATTTACTGCAGTTGACTGGAAGTGGCGAAGCGGCAAATGCAGGCAGCGTTTAGCGAAGGGCGGCGGGTGCGTGCCCTTTGGAATGCTGGGTAACCAGTTGGCGTGGCGTTCTGAACTCTTAGTGAGAGGGATACAGCGTGAGAAGAAGTCGACTTAGAGACCGTTTGCCTATGAATATTCACCACGAACGTGCAAGTATTGATTTAGCCCAGATTGACGGCTCGACAACTCTGCCTCTTTTTCTTAGATGTGGATTAAATATTCTACCATGATTTAGCTCGGCTGAGGTTGGAGTTCCCTTTGCAGACGCCAAGACAGGCTTTCCGGCAAGGTTTCCTTTGGCCCAAAGTCCTGATGAGGCCCAAATTAAACGGGCTTAAACGCGTCAACCAGACATAAAAAGAAGCCCTTTTCCATCTAAACTCATGTGTGAAAAGAAATAATTGTAACACCTGTCCATAGTATAATAGGGTGGAATCACATATACCTTGAAAGGTGTTGACACAAGGGTTATCTTGATTATCGTGAACTGCGAATCGTATATAATTTTTTGTTTTCCAAAGGTTGTTACGCAGCACTACTAGTACTCAGGTCCCAAGGATTCTGCTTTGTTTTCAGATATATAAATGTATTGTTTGTATATGTGTATATATATTTTTTTTTGGGATCTCCTTGTAAATAAATGTGTATTGTTTATGTGTCAAAATATATATATATATAAAAAATTGGATGTATAACGACTTACATCGGATCTACAACCTAGTGTGAGTGTGTTCTTGAATTGAGATAATCGGTTGGTTCAAGATTGATTTCTCATTGATGGATTAATTAAGGTTTCCATTAGTTATAGAAATAATTATTGCCGTATCCATTCCACTGCATTGTTTTTGTTTGTGTTTGGTCTCTTGCCCAGATGCAGGTGGATTATTAGGGCAAACCCCCTTGTTTGGTAAAGGTAAAAGGCTGAGACTGTTCAGCCAGGCAGATAGTATGGCTCCGCCTAAGAATACGCAAACTACACGAGCAGGGCGCTTACTGGCGAGCTCGGCTAATGGAGATGCTGCTATGCAAGAAGATCCAGGAGAAGAGACACAGGGAGGAAACGCCATTAAAACTTATTCAAAAATAGGTAAGCCGCTGCTACGGTTGCTACAGTCAGGCAATGCAGCAGAAGTCCTGGCAGTAAGACCGCCTGAGCTTTCTATTGGCAACAATATAGCAAGTGTGATTTGCAAGGCAATTCCAGCGATACGTTGTAGCATCAAAGATGTTGCTGATAGCCCAAGCCTCTCAGTTTCAGTCGAAGTAGCACATGCGAATCGGAACAATTAGAGCAAGTAAAGGGGCCTGAGGACAATGGAAATTATATTAATGAAGTTATAGATGGCATAAAATTAAATGAATTAGCTGAAGGGCTTACTTTATTGCCTGAATCACCTGAATTAATGACTCCTTTGATAGTGGACACTCCTACGGAAAGAGAGATAACCAGTAATCTACAATCTGTTACTGGAGAGGAGAGCTTACTAGATGCATATGAGGGGGAAAAGTAAGTGACTGAGGATCAGCCTGGTTTTGGGCAGAATAGTCTTAATAGCTCTGCTGTTATGACCTCTGATACGACCCCTCCCCTTGCTTTGTGAGGTGGGAACTCTGATGGGGAAGGTGAGAGATGAATTGCCCAACATGTATCGATTGGGGACTGTGCAGCAAACTGTGTAACAACCTGTAAAGCACAAGAATTGCAAATTACTCAAGTTGTTCAAGCTGTTCAACAGGAATGTAAGAAAATTAAGGAAAAGAAAGACAGCCCAACACTTAATTTGTCCAATAAAAAGAGTAACGCTAGAGCTAAAGCAGCTAAGGGAGCAAAGAAAACTAACACTGTTCATGATAATACTATCTCTTTGCCTGCAAGAGACCCTCCCGCGGACAGCCCTCTTCGACGCTGGGTTCAAGCAAATGGCGGGGTCAGAACTATAATATCACGGTTATCCGGGGCTAGTGCTTCTGATGCTGCTGATGATGAAGTACGGACAACTCAGATACAGAGACCCCTTCTGCATCCTCCAGAACATTGCAACAGGCAATGCAACAGACAAAGGGGAAAGGTCAGTCCAAGAAGGTTCAGAATTCATAGCAACCATCACTGTCTTCGATTCTCCAGGCCCTGCAGGACCAGCGATCAGAAGCACAGGAATACTATGCTCAAGCCAGAGCTGATAATCAAAGTATCCAACAATCAATAAAGGAGGTAAATATGAAGATCGGGATAGTTACCAACAATATTGTGAAGCTATAGCAGAGGGTGGCGACCACTGAGGAAACTAGTGCTCAGGCTGCTAGCTCGCTGCAAAAACATGAGGATCGTATTGCAGCTATGCTGCCTAAGGTAGAAGACTTGGAGAACAACCGGAGCGACATAATTTAAGGCTATTTGGTGTCCCAGAGGACAAAGAAGGGTCGGATCCAAGAGCGTTTATAGTTCAGCTTCTTCAGAAGGCCTTCCCTGATCTGGGGGATTGGGACTGGGACTGCCAGGTACAAAGAGCGCATAGACTTCCGTTGGTAAAATACAAACAGGGACCTCGCTACCCAAGGCCATTCCTGATTTTCTTTGGAAATGTTTTGCTTCGGCAGGCAGTATCCTTAAAGGCTCGTCCCAGCTTCCCGGTGTCTGCTGGTGCTTCTAATTTTTTTGTTTGTTCTGATGTTTGTAAGGTGACAATGGACAGACGGTGGAAGTTGCGCCAACTGATTGATACATTAAAGGCTAGTGGGGCACAAGTGTTCCTGCAGGAGCCCGCCCATCTGAAAGTTATACTTGGGGGTCAATCATATTTTTTCTCATCTGAACAGGAGGCAAAAGATGCAATTGACAGATGGCAAAAAAAGCCCTAAGATAATATTTAGAGTGTTATGATTCGGAATTTGTGCTATTCTGTAAGTTGAAGAAGCGGGGGGAAAGTGGCAGAGAGGGGAGAGGGGGAAACGGGTTTCAGGGTTGGATACATGATTACAATGTCTTGATATTTTTCTTTAGTTTATGTCCTATTCCTTCTCTTTTTTTCTCTCTTAAATTCTCACTCTTTAGTGGATTTGGATTTGGCTTTAATTTTCTCTCTTAAATTCTCACTCTTTAGTGGATTTGGATTTGGCTTTAATGTTTACTCGCAATTAGACTTTAATTAACCGGTGAGGGTGTGGGTTTAGCTCGAGCAACTCTGTGGGGCGATGTTTCCAGTAGCTGCCAATTCAGCGGCAGCTGGTGAGAGGGGACAATTCCTCCTCTATGATACAGGGAGGGGGGTGAGGCTCCTAAGAGAGAAGAGGGGGATTTGGGGGTGTATGGAAGACTGAAAAAAGTCAACAAAAGCTTATTTGGAAAACTTAGAAGTAAATCTACAAATAGAGCATATGAGAATGAATTGATTATTAGAGCAGAGGGGCATATGGGAGAGGGTAGCACTAAAATAAAAGGGAATTATATTTATCATGGATCGGATTAAATGTCTTGCTTGGAATGTAGCTGGTCTTAGCAGTAGAATGAAACGTCAATTGGTTTATGAAGAACTGAAAATGTATAACCCCCAATTTGTGTTGCTAACAGAGACGCATCTTGCATATAAAGATCGGGGTTTTCTCAAGCATTTGGGTTATGAGACAATAGTATGTACAACACAAGATACATCAACAAGGGGTTCTGCTATATTAAAGGACAGACAATTTAACTGTATGATATGTAGGACATTGTCTGATCAGAGGGGTGGATGAGCAATGGCACAGTTGGAAATTAGGGGGAAGAAATGTGTTTTCTGTTCATTGTATGGTCCTAATATTGATGACCTTATGGTTATTGATAGTTTGAATATGGAAATGTTAGATTGGGAGGGGGAGCGGGTGTTAGTGGGAAATTTTAATTGCATTATGGGCTGCAATATAGATACAACTAGACAAGGAGCTATTCATAGAATGCGGAAGACTTGTGCAGCGATCATTGAACTGGGACGGCTGCAATCTATAAAGAGACACATGGAGGCACCTAAAACCAACCATCCCAGGCTATACGTACTATTCCGCTCCACATAAGTTGTATTCTAGAATAGATATGGTATGGGTATCTGATTATACAATGACATCATCAGATATAGAAATATGTCCACAAGCTACTTCTGATCACAACCCTTTATTGTTGCCCCTTGCACCATTTTTCACATGGGAAAAGTGACGTAAGGGTGGCACAAGGGGCTTGTAAATAAGCCCCTGAATGTCTGTCTATCTGAAAGCAATGTGGGATGAGAGTTGAGTGACTTATAAACTCTCTACACCTTACCATCAACAAGGTAATAGCCTTATTGAAAGATTTAACAAGACCTTGATAGAGGAGATGGGATATTCTTCTCCTATGCTTATTTTCTGCCTACAGGGAGGTTCCCTAAAAAGGAGTAGGATTCAGTCCCTTTGAACTGCTGTTTGTGCTCCCTGTCAGGGGTTTCTTAAGGTTGGTCGGAGAAGTTTTGGAGAGACCTCTCAAGGATCTGAAACAAGGCATCCTAGATTATGTACTAGTCCTTCACCCAAGGAAGTCTGAATACATGAAAAAGGTTAACAAGACGTTGGAGGCTAGCCAGGAGCTTGTCAAGCACTGGTATGACCAAAAGGTTTCACTGGAGGAATACCAGGCTGGCAATTGGTTTGGGTGTTGGAGCCTTTAGCACCCAGAGCACTCCAACACAAATGGACTGGGCCGTACACTGTCTTGGAAAAGAAGGGTGACGTCACATACCTGGTGGACTCGGTACTCCCAGAAACCCTCATAGGGTGATACAAGTGAATAGGCTCAAGTTACATCATGGTAGAGCTGACCATAGAATGTTCATGGTGACAGATGGTGGAGAAGAGGAAGAAAGAGACCATCTCCCAGACCTGATGTTGACCAATGTCAAAGATGGCTCATTGGAGGGATTAGTTCTCTCTACCACTTTGAATAGTCAGCAGCAGACTGACTGTTGCAACCTGCTTGGGCAGTTTGCTGACTTGTTTTCCTTGACCCCAGGTTTGACAACATGGTGCACACATGATGTAGGCACTGGAGACAAGGCTAGCATTAAATCAGAGGTTGCACAAATGCTAGAGTTGGGCGTTATTGCTCCCTCTAGTAGTCTTTGGGCCAGCGTAGTAGTTCTGGTGCCCAAACCAAATCCAAAAGGAGGAAAACTAGAATTAAGATTCTGTATGAACTACAGAGGCCTAATTACAGTCACCAAGACTGAAGCTCACCCTATACCAAGAGCTGATGAGCTCATTGATAAGTCGGGCGCTGCAAGATATCTGAGCACCTTTGACTTGAATGTAGGTTATTGGCAGATAGCCCTCACACAAGGAGCCAATGACAGGTTTACCTTTCAACCCCAGAAGGCCACTTTCAATTCAAGGCAATGTCCTGCCTCCTTCCAGAGGTTAGTGCAAAGAGTACTAGCAGGCTTGGAAAGCTTTAGTGTAGCATATGTGGATGATATTGTTGTATTCAGTTCCACCTGGGAGGATCATCTGGTCCACCTCAAGGAAGTGCTTTAAGTCCTTCAACAGGCAGGGCTAGCTATCAAGGCAAGCAAGTGCCAGATAGGGCAAGGGTCTTTTAAGGTGATGTGGCAGGTTTTGTGCCACTGAGAGTGCACTGAAGCCTGCCAACCAGACTTCAATACCTAACCCTATACAAAAGATATGTTGAATTAGATACACCCAATTGGCAAGTACTGACTTACTTATAAGTCTTCAGTATATGTTACCAGGGTAGCCAGGGCATGTAACGTAGAGTGCTCACACAGGGCTGCAGCACTGGTTGCGCTACCCTGCATGTGACAAGGACAAATGGATCCCAGCCTGCCACTGCAGACTGAAAGAGTAGCATTTGCACTGCCAGTTCGACTTTGTAAACAGTGGAGTTCCAGCTCCTTGTCAGAGGCAGTAAGCAGCAATGTCCATTAAGAGGTGTGAAACGCACCAGGACACTGGTGACAGCCTCAACAACCCTTTGTGGGTTTTTATTTCTGGGACAGTTGGGGGGCTAGGAGGGGGCACAGTGTCTCTTCGTGCTCTCTGCATGAACCCCCCCCCCCCTGCAAGGCCTGCCCCATCCTCACACTGAAACTTGTTTGTAAGTTGACAGGTATGCAGTGATAAATTGTTGTTTTTACTGTAACTTTAAAGGAATGTGACACTTTTAGCTGAAAATGTAGCAAATTTATTTTATTTAAATTATTTACAGAGCACAACAGATTACAATAGCATAACACAAGGCACAACATTGGCACAACAAAAATATTACAGATGAAAAAGAATACAACCCAGCAACCGCAGTGCAATACAACAGGCAGTAGCAACACAATGCGGCAATGCAGCACACAAACACAACAGCAAAAATAATTGAAGAAAACATCGCCACAAAATGAAACAAAACTTATATACACAGATATTCTTGTTACACAACTCCACTTCCACAAATGCCCTGTCATAATAGATTGGTGAAAGGTGTTTGCCCCAAGCACTGACATTCTTACCACCAAGGACATGTAATAGAGCCAGTCAAAAATGTGATCCGGACCTCATTGCTTTAATCATTTTAGAGAAATTTAGGAGTCACTTCTGTAAGTATAGACACTGCTCTCAGGGCCACAAAGTATTGTACGCACACCCCTTTTAATTTAAGTTTATGTAAGTGCAAGTACAAGAATCAGAGGTGTAATAATGTATTAATTCGATGTTTTCATTAAAAAACAATGAATGTGTCAATCAATTCATGTGCTGTATCATTTTGAACCATTGTCTGTCTTCTGGCGCTTGCGGATATCGAATTGTTTCCCAAATACCAAACTCTTAAAGTTTTTCTGTACGAAAGCAGATCTTTAGTTTCCAGCAGCTGCTATAAAAAGAAAATCCATTTCCTTTTCTTTGAATAGGCACTCCAGCGGATCCATTCTCTTCCAGTGGAAATGTTAAGATTGTTCATTAGCAGAGGATGGGAACCACCGCACCACTTTCACAGGAAATGCTGGCACTTTACACCGTCAAACTAATTTTCTGTGCCTGTTTCACAGATTACAAGCGCTGCGTGTTGGGTCTGAGTGCCAGCGAGGAAATCGGTTCGGTAACAAGGAAATTGATGTTTATTCGGTGAAACCCGAACATGTGTAGATACTGACAGCAATATTCTTTCTCCTTTGTTGCTAAAAATGCCATTCAATACAAAAACATTTTTCAAGCAATCTGTTCTGTAAAAAAAAAAGGTAGCTGACAGGTCGGTGTGTAAATATAGATGGCTTCCTATTTTACAAATGGTAATTTGAGATGACATATTTTTCATCCTACTTGTCAGAAAATGTAAGCTCCAGAAAATAAAATGATTAAAAGAAAAACAGGGGCTAATAAGTAAAAACTTTTCTGCGTGTTATGCCTTCGCTCTACCACAGAGATCACTATTAAAAATATTGAAAATATATATTATTTTAGCAGGGGTTACTGATTTGTAACATAGCAAACCCTGCCTCTTTAAACTATATAGGAAACGCCCTCATGAGTATATACTGCGTTAATAGGAAAGCAAAGCCAAAACTCTTACAGTGACTTAAAATTAATATCTTAGCATTAGTTCCTTATTCTGTGCAGAAAGTAATTACAGACGCATTACAGTGAGAAATGTCCCTTTCAGTAACTCAAAAGTTGTGACACAGTCTAATACACAATAATACATCAGCCAACACATCACTAGGGGCATGGCCCAAACTCTGAAATACTGCAGCCAGTGCCTGGTAACATACTAGATACAGTACCTTTAATACCTGCCAGATCACTGCAGAGGCTGTCGGGAGCGGTTCACAAAAAGTGAAACATACAGTTGTGATTACTGGAGTATGAAGTGCCTTGTATGGTGTGTTACCTTGTAGTTGCAAATGTGTTAGGTCGTGTGAGAAATAAACCACAAATACTGCACAAGAAAGTCAGGTAGTTGCAAGAGTATACTTGCTGGAGAGATGAGTGGTGCTGGTGGAGATGTGGCGGTTTGCGATGTTGCTAGCAACAAGAAGTCCTTTCTACCCTTAGTGCTCTCACAATGTGCAAGTTGCTGCCCCCCTCCCACTGAAAGGACTCACAGGAGAGAGAGAACATTGATTGTGGTTTAGCCAAGGCATAGATCTTTATCTTTATTCACACAGCTTCAGTGAGAAAAAGAGAACATAAGAACCACAGTTAAGCATACTTTATAGTTGGGATAATACGGGAAAGAGATCAGCACAAAAAACAGTGCAAAGATTGTACAAGTGATACAACAATTGTGCATAGTTCCAGAAGCACCTGTTCCTTAGAGAGCTCCCAAGCCCTGAACCAAGGGCATCCCAGTGATTATTGGCAAAGATACCTTAGTGGCAACTTACACTCACCCTAAGTCTCACAGAGGGATGGGTAATACTAGAGGTTTTAGATATGATGGTAGCCATCTTTGCAAGAGTTTTAGATACACGAAAGTACAACAAAAGACTCATGTTACACAATAGCATGCATTTTAATCTCTCCTAAAGTTAGTTTTCTACTCTGCTACTCATGCTGACTCACAACAAGCGCAGTTGGTGTGCGTTGTCTGAATCATTACTGACTGCAAAGTGTGACACCCTTAATGTTACCATCTTTGACACTTTAAACATTCCACAACATGCACAATAATATGACTTCACATCATTGTGTAGAAGTAAATGTAAATGTCCAGTATTTGTAAAGCGCGAACAACTATCCGAGGGCCTCAAGGTGCTGGAGGCCATCTGGAAGATTAAGTGAGGTATTGCCCAGAGTCACATAGTGCTGGGCTGATCTGCCGCCGGCGATCGATTCGTGAGCCCCCAGGTTCCGGAGTCAGTCGTCCTGGACCCTGCCCCACACCTCTTCCGCTGGAAGTGGCAATTATAACTTACAGCAAAAGCTTGAACGTTTGATTACTGAAAACATGAAACAGATTTTTGGCCCTGGAGCTCAATTGCCATGAAATTCCAATTGATTCCACAATTTAGCATTTAAGTTCTGCATATTTTCAGGTTACTGCCGTATTGTTGGAAACAATAGAGCCCCTAAAAAGGAAATGTCAAATGGCAGGATGGAAAAACACTGTCATTATCCAGGACAAAGGTAAGATATGGGAAAGGACAAAATAAGAAAGGCAAAAGATTTCAGTGGTTGAAGATGAGTTTACTATTCAGATGAGAGACATAGGCCACATTAAAGAAGAAATAGCGTTCTGAAAAAATAGTGTGAAGAGCATTGGCAATCAACCACTGAATAGAACATTTTTAAGACTGAAAGTGTGACATATGAATATCACATCTCACACAAGGCGTGATACAATAGATTAAAAGACCATTGTAATTCCCAGTTGTTATGTAGTATGCTATTGTTCACTAAACAAGTTGCTATCTTTTGTTTGCTTCTCCCTTCAACTCCAATCTAAGTACAGATTCTGTCACTGTATCATTACATTCACCCTTTAAATCCAATCCAACTTTTGAACTGCTAAGATCAGGAGGACAAACGGAAAAAGAACAGATGATTGACGGAATGCTGAACAGTGCTAACATTCACCCCCAGTCAACAGATCTGGGTTTAATCCATCGTTTTTTTGCCCACCACGCCACCCCAGTTTGGACCCAGCCATATGCAAATCAGTCTTGACCCTGCTCCTCATGGGAAGAGTCCAGCCTGAAATGCCAAGCCAGGTCCTCCCTGGACAAGAAACAAGCATCACCCCTCATCAGCAAGGCTAGCATCTCACACATGACATGATACAATAGATTATAAGGTCATTGTAACTCCCAACTGTTATCCTTTATGCGATTGTTCTCTGAACAAGCTACTATCTTTTGTTCCCCCCTTCAGCTCCAATCTAAGTCCAGACTCACTATATCATTCAATTTAACCCTCAATCCAATCCAGTTTTTGAACTGCTAAGATTAGGATGACTGCATGGATCAATTTCGACTTTTCACTTACCCACTCTTTTAACGTACACTTTTTGTCTTAGCAAATGTTTGTCATTTGCGGGCGTTTTGTTTATTCACATGTTCTTCTTTGCTACTTTGCACTTTTGGTGATGCCAGAATACTTTACTCACACCATCTCTAATAGATGTCTGTTAATTAATCCACAGCTTCCAAGGATAAGGACTGGTTTCCTCACAGAAACATGCAATTACACTTTAGGCACTAGATTGTTTAAGCTTGTCTAAGTTTAGTTACACCTCATATCAATAATGAAGCCATTCTACCATGCTTTTCTATTCAGCTCCCGATTGGCTTTTTATCAAACAAGCTCTTCAAACCACCCTAGAAACAATTTTAAACCATGTCAGTGTCACATTCTTTCAAGCATATACTAAAGAGCCAGCAGAGGAAAGGCGATGTAGGAGCAAAGATTGTTTTAAGGCAATAATCTGATGTGTTGCCGCTTGCCTAATTGATGAACTGGCTTTGGCATTAGACTCATGGGATTGCTTGGAATCATTGAACTCGTAGAATGAAGTAAAAATATATCAAACAATCAGGATTTGTATAGCGCAACTGCTTCACCCGTGAGAGTCTCGAGGCTCTGCGGGGTCCTGCTGCGAGATCATGCTGCCTGTTTCATTTGGTTAAACATTCCGGTCTTGAGGTCCTTCTTGAACTGTTGGCGTGACAGTGCTGCTCTGAGGTGTTGGGGGAGGGTGTTCCAGGTCTTAGCCACCAGGTGGGAGATGGAGCGGCGACCGCTGTTCGCCCGGTAGATACGCTGGGTAGATGCTAGGGAAAGGAACCTGGAATGGAGTTCCCTGGTAGGTTGGTGGAAATTCACTCGTTTGTTGAGGTACGCTGGTCCTTTATTGTGTAGTGCCTTGTAAGTGTGGGTGAGTAGCTTGAACTGACATCTCTTCGCGTCTAGTAGCCAAAGGAGTTTCCTGAGGTGAGGGGTGATGTGTGTCTGTCTGGTGAGGTTGAGGATGAGTCTGGCTGCTGTGTTCTGGATGGTCTGGAATTTCCTCAAGAGATGGGTGGTGATTCCTACGTAGAGGGAGTTGCTGTAGTCGAATCTGCTTAACCTTTTATTTAAAGAACAAGAACCCCAGCGTTGGATGTTTGTGACATGCCTCCACAATATTACATCACCCATTACTCATGTTTTTATACTGGGGATTACAATGAACAAAAGATCAAATATGGTAAGAAATTGTTTTTACTAAACTGTGGGCCTGATTCACAAAGGGCGCCAGACTCATGGCACAGGTCCCGCAGTGGATCTCATTGCAGAGATTTTGCACCTAGTGCGGCGCCTCCTCCACGACTGCAGAGCCTCCGCCATAAGTGTGGAGGACTTTTGTAAATCAGGCCCTCAGTCTTTATTTATATATCATTCTGCACATGAAATTATCAAGTATAAGAAAGTAATTACTGCTGCCATATCCTTTTGACTACTAATTGCTGTATGTTTGACAGAGAATCACTGGCATGGGAAGTAGAGGCTTAATGTGCAGTGGGACAAAGACGCCTCGACATGCCCATGGCAATATTTTTTTGTAGCTTATTTAAGCTTTAAGTATAGACCCGCAGAGTGTGCTTGGGTTCTAGACTTCAAAAAGCATCCGCCAGTACTTTATTTTCCATACATACTCCTATTCCTCAATGCATTCCTTACCTGCACCTGCGCCTGGGTAATCTGACAGACCGCATGTGATAGGCATCCGTATTTATAGATGTAATCTTTTTTTCTTGACAGTGAAAACATTTCTGTGTGAAGAAGCCTTTCCCTCCACACATTCATGAAGCACGGGCATGTTCCATTCCCAAAGTGGAAAGATTAGCTACTGCCTTTTTCAGAAATGGTTTTACATGTATTTATAGGGAGGTAAACTCATGCAAAATGTTTGTGAATGCCCCAAACTTTGGGCCTCATTTGTGAGGAATTGGCATAGAGGAGCTCTGCATGTCTTCTTGCTGCGCTGCCCCACGCCAATGTGAAAGGGCAGGAATGCACCGTATTTATTAAATATGGTGAATTACTGTCCTTTCCTGTTCTGTTACCTAGCACTAACGTAGGGTGCCTCAGTTGCAGGCAGGATTGTTTTTGTGCAGTAAGGGGCATCTTACTGTAAACCGAGAGGCTTTTTCCTCGTTTTCAGAATGCAGCACACATGAAAAGAGGAAAAAAACGAAGAGAAATATAAATATTTCTCCTTGTTACGCCTGCTCTAGGGAGGTATAATGTTTTGGCGCAGTCCCATATTATGTAAATCTGGGGCAGCATCAATATCCATGGGTGTTGCATGGGGAAACCCACCGCAAAGCCCATGGAACAACTCCTTGATGCAGAGTAAGGCGATGCAGTGACTTGTGCTGCTTTTTCTTACTTCATATCTATGAGGCCATTCAAAGCCACACATAGTGGCTTTGCTTCGATTCATAGATACAATTGAGAGGCTTGCGCCGCCGGAGCATGAAAAAAAATGACACACCAGCGATGTAAGCCTCTCATAAATAAGCCCCATAGTAGTTTGTGGGTGCTCTACGTTTTTGCAATGCTACTCCCTGCTGTCTTACCCACTACCTTGGCCTACCTCTCTAAAACCTATGTACTAATAAAGTTTCCACCTTACTAAGTTCAATAAATGGGTGTGAATTTCCACAGCTCCTGAGTCTCTGAATCAGGATCGCAGAATGTGTTATTGCAGATGAGTATTTCCTGGACCTAAGTTCAAATTCGGTGTTTAAATATATCTTTTGATTGGACTCTGTACTTTCGGACAAATAATGATAAATAAATGTCAAGTGCATTAGCAAAATATTACTTATGGTCGAGGCTGAACATGGAAGAAATTAACACAAAAAGTAGTAATGAATATTGTATAGTGCTGGTCTATGTTTCTTTTTTTACAGTGGTGTTGGGTGGTTAACTGTAAATTCTAGGGAGAACAGAAGTATTCCCAAAATATGTTCCAATTGTGGCTCAACAAACTGGATTGTGATGCTAGTTGATGAGATCCCTATCGGGTGATTAGCCCCACTTTACAAATCCTGATTGACTGATTGATTGAGATCAGCCTGCGAGCATAGGCTTGGCCTGGGTAATGAAAGTTAAGCTTACATTTGAAAAAATAGAAGTAACATTTCATTTGAGATGTGAGCTGAAAGCATCTGATGTTAGATTCTCCACTGTATATCAATAGAAGGATAGATGGCACACTCCCTGTAATGTAAGGTAAATCAATATCTGTTAGTGGGTGGTGCAAATTCTTCTTGAGTGTGAGGATAGAAATCAATACTAGAAGCGCAGTCCTCAAAGCTTGAGGGGCGTCACCAACTTGCACTCAATGATGAAAGTAAAATCAGTTATTCCATTTTTCTTAAATTTATTTGGTAAGTTTCTTTATAACTTTTTCATATTATTCAATGCAAAGTTGGTTCATTTATTGTTCATGACGATGCATATTTTATATATGTTCTAGCATCGCATATGCTCTGATGCCCAATGCATTTTGGGCCATTGCCCTTCATTAGGGGTGTATTGTTCGGAATCGCGTGTTTCGAGAACCGCGTTCATGCAAGCTGGACTGATATAATAGGTCTGTAATACCCGTGCTCGAGAATTGAATACGCAACGAACTTCGCATTGAATAATATGAAAAATCTATAAAGAAACTTACCAAATAAATTTAAGAAAAAGGGAATAACTGATTTTACTTTCATCATTGAGTGCAAGTTGGTGCCGCCCCTCAAGCTTTGAGGATTGAGATTCTCTCACTGTGGCATCAGACTAGCTCAACAGGAGTTAAAGAAAATAGCTCTAAAATGGAAGGTTGCCTCTGGTGGTCATAGCAGAATACATGGTGCCAGAATTATGTGGGACGTCCCTCTTGGCCGGTTCTTTTCCAGACTCATTTAAAGAGCAAAACTGACTTCTGAATCCCACAGGTAATTTCTAACCAGTATTCCACTTTGTGGTTAGCTAATAGGATCTTGCAGTGGTCAGCAGCAAAAGCCATTTGGAAGAATTGGTCTGTCATAATCAGTTTTTTGTCTTTGTTGTGAGAAAATCAAAACCAGGTGGCTGCACTCAATAGCTCAACTAGTTGCAGTGTAATGCACTAGGCTCGACATATACCTCACACACTCTCATTTTCCCATCAAGACTTTTCAAGTGTAGTTTTACATGGAACTGTGTTATGTTATGTTATGTCAGTCACACTTGTAAAGCGCACGGCTACCCTAGGGTGTCCTGGCGCTAAGCACTGCTGGGAGCCATGAAGGTGAATGCTACTGTGAATGCTACTGTGAAAAGAGCCATGTCTTCAGCCCTTTTCTAAAGGAGAGGAGATCCGGGGCATTCCTGAGTTGGAATTCCATGCCCTAGAAGCACAAGTGATGAAGCTCCTGCCTCCCCAGTTGACTTTTTAAATTTGGGGACTGGAACTTTCTTAGCTCCTGTTAATCTTAGCATTCTTCCCGGGACGTACCATTGAAGTTTACGCCTCAGGAAATCGGGGCCTACACCATTGATGGCCCTAAAGACTGTGCAGAGTGCCTTGAAGTGTACTCTTTGTTTGACCGGGAGCCAGTGAAGTTGCCTGAGTTCCTCCTTTACTGAGTCAAATTTTGGGGTCCCTGACAGCAATCTTGCAGCTGCGTTTTGGGCAAGTTGAAGCCGATAGATATGTTGCTTTTGGGCATTGAGATATAGACTATTACAATAGTCAAGACGTGACATCATCAGGGCCGTTACCACTGTTTTGAGGCTGGTTTCCGTAAGAAAAAACTAGATTTTTCTTATGATTTTTAGTGCCAGAAAACAAGCCGAGGTCACCATACTTATTTGGTCACTCATGGTGAGTTTATTGTCCACCCATACCCCAAGATTTTTTGCTTTCTTGGTAGGTAGGGGGCATGGTCAAAGGTCTTCCAGCCACCATTCTAGACTCCAAACAAGTGGATTATTTCCGAACTTTATGACCTCGGTCTTGTTGGAGTTTAGTTTCAGAGAGTGGACAAAACAGAGCGGTGCCTAAGGTGAGTCTTAGTCAGATAATGCCAGCACAGAGCCAAGCCCACAGACTGACCTGCACCTGACAAGAGACATAGGGCATATTTACAAACAAATGCAATGTAGCAGCGCCACGCTGCATCATTTAAAAAATGAAGGGATGCGCCATAGTCACAAGAATATGGTGCACCCCTTTGTTTTCCCTTAAGCCGGCACTAAAAAAAGCTGCCTAGCGTCAACACAGACACCCTTGCTCCATGCGCTGCAGGGCTGATTGTTAATGTGCAGGAAGGCACACCTACCTGTACATAGACAGTCATTAAAGGCAATTTGCTCCTTCTAAGCAGCACACATAGAAAGAGCAAAAAACGAGGAGAAAAACGTATTTCTCCTTGTTGCACCACTCTAACACCTGCTTTTCAGTAGCCTCAGTTTTTGGTGCTGGCTCCGATTTACAGATCCTTGTAAATCTGGAGCAGTGTCAAAAAGCAATGGGTGTTGCGGTCTAACGCCGACAGCAACACTCATTACATGCCCCTTTGACACAGAAAACTGTGTGAACGGGTAAGATATTTACTTACCCCTGCATTGTAAATATTGAGCAGGGCATTGCACCACCAGAACATCGTAAAAAGTGACACTCTGGTGGCGCATTGCCCTTGTAAATGTGCCCCATAGTAGTTGTTAATGACGGACTATCACCTGCATTCTTCTGTCTTACTCAGGTCTTGAGAGGCCCAAGTCAAGTTTGGGAAGTAGGGGGCCCATCATCCATTACTCTACCACCTTCTTCGGGTCTCTAAAAACTCAGGGGAGGTGGTTCAATGTCCTACATAGCACTGGCTGCGCAACCTACACAACCCAATTTTCCATTGCTCTGTTGTAAGAGCAGCATAAACTGTAACTCATCATTCTTCTTTTTTTTTTTTTTGAAATTTTTATTAGGCAACTTCATTACGTACAATATATACAAAGCAAAATTTCAGTATTTTTTAGAATATAATACAATGCTGCAAATAATAGTCTGAAGTTTAGGTACCTCCCAGATAAAAAAATACATTTCCAGTAATCTGATCAATAACAGAAGCAACCAGAAATAATCTATACTAAACTAAAACCTGTTTTTCTAAGAGGTAATTGGCATCCAAATCAGAGCACCACGTTGTCTAGCCTTTTTGCCTTTAACTGCATAAATTGCCATTTCTTGGTTTGCTATACCCAAAAAGCGAGTTATCCAAACTTGGAAATTAGGAGGATCTATGTCTTTCCATCTGGTGGCCAATATTAGTCTATATACTGCCATACCCAGAAACAGGCACATCTCTTCCTCCTTAGTATGATTCAAAGTATTGTCATGCCCAATCACAAATAAAGTAGGAGACATCTGAACTTTGTGGCAAAAAACCTCTTCCCAAAAATCTGATATTTTAGTTTTAAGCAAGGTAAGTTTACTGCACTCAGAGAACATATGTATTAAATGTGCCGGGCCCATCCCACACCGCGGGCATTTATCGTCTGTTCGTTTGCCCCATGTGAACAGTTTAGCGGGTGTAAAATATAGATTGTATACAGTCTTATAAAATTGTGCTTTAAGAGTTGCTGTGAGAAAAATCTTATCAGCGAGGGAGAGAATCTTATCCAAATCTACATTTGGATTACTCAATTTAGAAGCCCAGCATGTTTCTGTTCTTTCCATGTCATCTTGACATTGTTCCATCAACAACCTATATATTATACTTATACTGGGTTTTTTCCCCCCTCTGTCAATAATTTCTAGAAAAGAAACAGTCTTCATTGAAATTTGTGCAACCTTCGCGGAAAGAATAGAATTTATTTGCATATATTTAAAAGATCGGAAGTCGGGATATTAAATTTAAGTTGTAAGTTGGAGAATCTCGAGCTAGATGGGGCATCTAAGAAATCCCCCACTGATAATAACCCAAGGGCCTCCCATCTTTTAGCAATATCGTCATTGATTTGTGCGGAGAAAAGGAATAAATGCCATAAGGGTGTATATCTATTAATTTTTGAAATATCAAAATGTTTACAGATTTTTTTCCAAACCCTCCAAGCATTATCTATAATTTTAAATTTAACCTTCTTAAAATAAGATGGTTCAATTTGTCGTAGTAATAGTCCTTTTGCATTCTCACCAACAGCCAACTCATATATAGATGGGATACGTATACTAGCTGTACTATAGGACAGAGGGCTAGCGTTGAGTAGCGGGAACATCCCTTGGAGAAGGCTAGTCCAAAAATATAAAGTTATATTAGGAAGTCCTAGGCCCCCTCTTTGCTGTGGGAGAGATACAAATTTTGAGGATCTTCTGATCTTACCGTATCCCCAGATAAATTTAGAAATTAGTGTTTCCAAGATTTTAATAGTTTTATCCTCAGCTAAAATGGGTATCGCACGGAATAGATACAAGATCTTCGGAAAGATGTTCATTTTGACAAAGTTAGTCCTTCCTATAATTGAAAGATTAAGGCTATTAACCCTCAGTAACTCCTTTTTAATATTTACAAGCAAGGGGTCATAGTTAAGTTTGTTGATATTTTCGACCTGTGGGGATATACAGACACCCAAATATATAGCGTTAGATGTCTTTCGGGGGTCATTGAAACAGGTGTTTTTTGTGCATATGACAACAGTTTTTCCAGTGTTCAAAGAGTATCCAGACATATCTCCGAAAGACCGAGTTATTTTCTCGATTTCTGCTAAAGCCTCACAGGGATCTGGTGTCACAATCGCCACATCATCGGCATAGGCCAATACCTTAGTTTCGTAGATGCCTGTTTTAATTGGTGTTATAGCCGTATTTGCCAAAAGTTTCTCAATCAGGGGGTTTATATATAGGGCAAATAGTATTGAGGAGCAAGGACATCCCTGTCTTGTACCCCGTTGGATTTTAAATGGTCTCGATTCTAAGCCCATCGTCAGAACTTTTGCTATCGGATCTTGATACATGGCTTGTATTGCTTTGATAAGCCCAGGCCCAAAATTATTAGAGTCCATTATTGCCCAAAGATATCTCCAAGATACTCGATCAAAGGCCTTCTCGGCATCAAGGAGGATCATGGACATCTGGCCCCCCGTCACTGTCATGATATCAATAGTGAAATCAGCCTACGGGTATGATCCGTGGTTCCCTTATGAGGGATAAATCCGTGTTGCCACGGGGAGACCAGATGTTCAGCCACCCCCCTGAGCCGATTGGCCAAGACTTTTGCATACATTTTTGTATCTGAATTTATTAGGGAGATAGGGCGATACGATGTAGGATGTATTGGCGCCTTACCCTTCTTAAGGAATATCATTATATTAGTCTCTCTCCAAGACGCCAGCGTGGTTCCATTCGTCTGTATCCCTATACAAAGATCCAATATATAAGGTAAGATTACTGATCCCAAAATTTTATACAGATCTATGGGGATCTTGTCGGGGCCAGCTGCCTTACCGGCTGCGAGATCTTTTACCGCCGCTTGTACCTCCTCTTGGGTAATATCCTTTTCTAATTCTTCTCTACTATTTGCATCGAGAATGTTATTCGGACCCCAATCGCATAATCCCTCTCGTAGTTTGTCTGCCGGAAGAGAATCTTCATTTTTATAAAGATCTTCATAATATCTCTTAAAGACATCTAATATTTTATCAGATTCTGTATAAATCGTGCCATTTGCGTGAATAGTGTTAATTTTGTTAAATGAATGATTTTGGCGGGTGCGAAGGGTCAGTTGCTTTCCAACCCTCTCCCCGTCTTCGTATAATTTATTTCGGTTAGATTGGAAAATTTCCGCGGCTTTCTGATTAAGCTTGCTATTAATCTCTGTTTTTAGAATTATTAGTTTGCGTAATATATCTTGGCTATTGTCTCCATTATTTATAGTGTTTATATGTTCCTGCTCTGCCTTTGCTAAATCTGACATCAGCTGCTGGTTAACCAGGGCTGCCTTTTTCCTCAGTTTGGCTACAAAACTCATAGTTTCACCCCTGAGAGCAGCCTTAAAACCATCCCAGACCACATTCCTTGGTTTTTTTTATTTCCTTTTTTTTTTTCATCCTCATATGCCTCATGAAAAGATAACCAGATTCCATTTGCACACCTAACTGGACATGGCCGTAGCCCTCTGTGCTTGCGTGCTGGAAAAACCGGAAACAGGAAAGGGAGGAGAGAATACTCAGCTCTGTCACTTTATGGCCCGGGTTTTTGAGAGCATCGCACTCCACCTCGCCTTCCCACTTTTCTCTCCACTGCATTCCCCCAAGCGTCTGAGCACTGAATAGGAAGCATCAAATGGAGAAATGCCAAGGTAGCCGGACGAGGCTTAGCAGGCGTAATCATCGGATGTTAGAAAGTGTTTGCTGCTCGCACCACGCCAAAGCGGGGGACCAGAAATGGTGATTCTTAAAAGCTCTCGTGTCCAGCCCAGATACATTTTTAATGGAAAGCACCCAGTCAGAGAATTTAGGAGGGAATGCAGCTAGCCATTGCTTACAAATCTCTCTGCGAGCCAATAACATGGCATAAAAAAACAACTTAGAATTATTAGCCGAGACCTTTTCCAAGGAATCCACACATCCGAAGATAACCATCGAGATGCTTACCTTGATGTTGATGTCTAGCATCTTGGACAGAGCACTACTCACGTCTTTCCAGAATACCTGGATCTCGGGGCATTCTAGGAACATGTGAACATCGTCCTCTTTCAGGCTCCCACACTTAGGGCATGCCACATCACCTCCTCTTCCAAACTTGGACAGCCTCTGTGGTGTCCAATAGGCTCTATGAATGGAAAAAAGGTGATTTCTTCTTAGATGCGCATATTTGACAGTTTTAAAAAGCATAGACATTGATACTTGCCACATATTTTCCAGCGATGATCTCGGCAGGCATCTTCCCCATAGCTCTGTTGGGAGAGTGAAAGCTCCATCTTCCAATTCACCCATCAGCCAATAAATCAGAGCCAGCTCCTTTTTAATAGTTGCTTCTTTTATAAGTGCATCTTCCAGATCGTTCTGTTTTCCTATCACAATGATAGGATCTTGACACCAGCTTTGTATTTGAATATACTTGAATCTAGATATCTGTTGGTTCGTTAGCTGATTACAAGTATCCCAGCTTATTAATTGTGCTTCAGGCAAAATGTGATTCCATCTGGTTAGGCCTGCCTCTTTCAGTGGTCTGGCTAGAATGTCTTTAGCCCAACCCGGTGAACCTGGTGAGTCCCAAATGGGAGCCATGGAGCTATAATAAGGTATCTTCAAGGCCTTTCTGACCCTGTACCAAGTCTCTGCCAGGCCATTCAGGATCTTCAGCCTGACTTTCTTAAAGTATTTGGGGTCAGAATACTTAAACAAAAAGCCCTGGCTGGTTCCAGATTCCACACTTGCCATAACATCAAACATCCTTCCCAGTTCCGATATTGTGGGAGTATTAAAGAGCATCTTTCCATTTTTTAATAGAAATGCCCATGAATAAAATTGTAAATCTGGCAAAGCTAAGCCACCTTTATCCACCCTCCGTCTCAGCTTCTTCCAGGCTATTCTTGGGCTTTTACTTGCCCAGATAAAAGAATTTATTTGACCCTGCAGTTTTTTAAGAGCTCCTTTATCAAATGGTAGGGGGACGGCGTCAAACAAAAAAGATAATTTTGGGAGCACCATCATTTTTATTAGATTAACACGGCCAAGCAAAGTAAGTTGTAGGTGCGCCCAGATTTTTAAAAGCCCATTAATCTCTTTCCTTGCCTTCTCAAAATTTATTTTTGTTAGTTTGGAAAGATCTTGCGGGATCAGAACACCCAAATATCTCATTACCTCCTTTTGACCTCCTTCTCCTCCTTGTAAGTTCCAGGACATAATTTCCGTCTTACTTCTATTTACATTGTAGCCCGATGCCTTCCCAAAATCCCTTGTTAATGTGTTGATATTACCCATAGTTTTATGCAAGTTGGTAGTGTAGATGAGAATGTCGTCCGCGTAGAGGCCCAGTTTCTTATTCCAGCCTTGGAAATGAAAAGGTATGATCTCAGGATCTTCCCTGATTCTTCTGGCCAGGGGCTCTATATACAGATTAAACAAAAGCGGTGATAGAGGACACCCCTGTCGTGTACCTCTACTAATAAAAATTGGATCTGTTAAAGAATCATTGACCAACAATCTGGCTTTTGGATGGCTATATATGGCTCCCAATATTCTACAAAAATTCGTACCCAGGTTAGCTGACCTTGCTGCTGCTTGTAGAAAGGGCCAGTTAACTCGATCAAAAGCCTTGGTGGCATCCAAAGCAATTACGGCCAATGGGAGCTCGTAGGTGGTTGCAAGGTCTATTGAACCTACTAGTGAGTGAGTTAGTTCCTTTAGGAACCTTCCACGAATAAATCCTTTCTGGTCCGTGTGGATCAGCTCTGCCATAGGACCATTCAATCTATCGGCCAATATTTTTGTGAAGATCTTATAGTCACAGTTCAATAAGGAGATTGGCCGATATGAGTCACAGTTTATCGGGTTTTTTCCAGGCTTTAGAATTAAGGAGATATTGGCTTCGTTCCATGAGGCTGGCAATTCCGCACCCTTAATGAAAAGATCATTGAAAATCTCCAAGAGGAAGGGTATTAGTGTATTCGCCAAAGCTTTATAAACCTCAGAAGGTAGCCCATCCGGGCCCGGGGCTTTGGCCATCTTCCCTTGTCGTAATGCAAGCTCCACTTCCCCTTCTTTTATCTCCTGATTCAAACTCCTAGATTTATCGGCTGAAATGATTAAACTTTGGGATAGCCATGTTTGGACCTCTTCCTGAGTAGGTTTTAAATCTTCATGGTACACCTTGCTATAGTGATTATGAAAGGCGTGTTGGATCTCCTCATTGTTGGTGGTAAGGGCGCCTGTGCAGTCACTTCGGATCTGGTCAATCCTGTTTCTCGCCTGTTCTTTTTTTGCTTTCCAAGCCAGCAGCTTACTGCAACCTTCACTGTATTCGAAGTGAGCCAACCTGCTGGCTTCCCATTTTTTTCTTACTCTATCCTGTAGAACTATTGACAATTTGGATTTTTCTTTCAGTATCTCCTGGAAAAGAACTCCCCGGGCTTCCTCCTGTAGTTTTGGATCAGAGAGATCTTTCTCTAGGGACTGGATCTTTTCCTCCACTGCCAATAGATCTTTACGATAATTGCGTCTTTTCTCGGCCGCTAGTGTACCCAACCTGCCTCTCAAGAAGGCCTTATAGGCGTCCCAGATTACGCCAGATGTAGCTGAACCCTTATTAAACAGGAAGAATTCCTCAGTTTCTCTAGCAAGTATGGCCACTATATCCTCATCCTGTAAAATTGTGCGATCAAGCATCCATCTTGATTGGGAGACTTTCTCATATAAATCTAGATATAGAAGTACTGCCGAATGATCGGACAGATGGGCACCCACATGCTCGACCTTTTGAATCCCTTTGGTCAAGCTGCTGTCAGTGAGGAAATAGTCTATCCTGGACTGATGTCTATATTTATGGTTGTGAAATGTGAAACCTTTTTTTTTAAGTCCAGCCTTCAGCCGCCAAATATCTTGAAGCCCCAACTGTGTCATGACTTGTTTAATGAGCATTGACATTTTCGGATTAACACATGCCCTGCTGCCGGATGACCTATCTAGAGTGTGGTCTAGAACAGCATTGAAGTCTCCAGCAAGAATAATTGGATCAGAGGAGTCCACCAATTCGGCTACTAGTTCTCCCAGAGGAAGGGGATCATCCCTATTGGGGCCATAATATCCCGCTAACATGAAGGGGTAACCTGAGATCTTTGCCTTCACCACTAGCCATCTGCCTGCTTTATCTGAAGTGTGTGATCCGAACACTACTTTTGGCCCTTTTTTAACAAGAATCGCCACTCCCTTAGTGACTCCCGACTGAGATGAGCAGACTGCTTGGGAGATCCAATTTTGGGTTCTAAAGAGGTCTAATCCCTCTTTCTCTGATAGGTGGGTCTCTTGTAATATAATGATCTCAGCTGGGCAGTCTCTTAAATATTGTAGGATTTTATACCTTCTTCCTCGTACCCTAAGACCATTAACATTCCATGATAGTATTCTTATTACCGCCTTACTTCTCTCAGTCATTCATAAAAAAGAAAAAGCAAAAATACAAAATAAAATACCATATAGGACCACATTCCTTGTTGTACTATACCGGTTACAGTCGAAATATCCCTGCGCCCAAGTCTTGATATGTTCAATATATTCTTTATTTAACAAAAGTTTTCTGTCAAAAGTCCAATTAAATGGGGGCCTATGCATTTTAGTCAAATTAATGGTTAAAATGAGCATATTGTGGTCAGAAAGTAGCTTAGGGCTTTTATCAATTTCAGCTCCAGATGATAGCTCGCTGGCTAACCACATATAATCAATCCGTACGTATTTGTTATGTGGAAATGAAAAATACGTGTATCCAGGATCTAGTTGGTGTTTTAGAGCCCAAATATCTATTAGATCAAAACTTCCTTTAAGTTGAGAAAGCGCCCTATAGACATTAGGTTTCCTTCCTGTATAGGTGGTCATGTATTGATTATGTGGTATTCCTAGATGATTGAAAGAAATATTAAAATCCCCACAAAATATCAACAACTTAGGCCATGTAGCCAGCTCAAGCTCTAGTTCTTCGATTATCCGTGGATCATCTAAATTAGGAGCATAGATCGAGCAAATTGTAATTCCCAGATCTATTTCAATTATAGCCCACCTCCCGAAGTCATCCCCTAATTTACGTTTAGCCTGACCCAAGAAGCCTCTAGCGAAAATTGCCACCCCGCCAGTTTTAGTAGTCTGAGTAGTATTTGCTAGCAAATTGTATCCTTGAATTCTTAATAGATCCCTATCCTTCCATGTAATATGAGTCTCCTGAAAGCATACAATATTGTAGGGTGTTTGTTTAACAAATTGATAAATGGTGGCTCTTTTACCCCTATCATTTAGTCCTGCCACATTCCAGGTGCATATCTTTAGCTTCCCCATAACGACCAAAACTTATTTCCAGAGGTACGTTCTTCGTAATAGTGAGAAGATATCATATCGTTTGTAACTTTAAACAAACATTGTACGTATGAAGATGTCTTTTTTCTCCCTACATATTCCCCTTTAACAGACCCCATCCCAGCTCCAACCCCAAGACCCATGCCCCTCCCCCCCACCTCCCACCCCACACCCACAGTTAGGCAATTAGACTCAATAAGAGTCTATGTGATGAATGTGCCTAAGAGGACCAGTGCTGGAGTTTTGCCTTGATATTTGCCATTGGCCAAAAATATAAAATTCAGTGTTTCCTTCCTAGCAATGAATATGACCAATACGCAACAAATTTGCTCAGATTGTAATGAAATCTTCAACAAAGACCAAGGACCACAATCTAAACTACTCTAATCATAAAGCATCTAGATATTCCTTGGCCTTAATCTCTGATGTAAAAAATTTGACTTCCCACTTATTAATTATTTTAAGGCGAGCAGGGTTATTCAGATAGGCCATCACATTTTTCTCCTGAAAAGGTTTAATCATCTGTCGTAGGCGCCATCTCCTTTCCACAGTAGCATGACAAAAGTCTGGGCGCACAAAGTAGGAGATATTACCACTAGCACGTTTTGCCTCTGGCCTTGCTTTGTCTGAGATAGCCTGCCTCAGGAGGAAATTGCCAAAATAGACCAGGATTGCTCGGGGATACCCCCCAGGACGTACAGGCTCTTTTTGATACATGGGGACCCGATGTGCCCGTTGTATTTCGATATCCCAACTCCAAGAAGACAGTTCTGGCAAGGATTCCCGAAATAGTCTAATGATAAAGAAGCGAGCGTCCTCTCCTTCTGAGTTTTCAGGAATCCCCAGCACGCGAAGGTTGTTTCTGTGTAAACGATTTTCGAAATCCTCTAGCTTCCATCTGACGTCAGAGAGCTCTGCTTCGTGTGCCACCGTTATTTCGTGATTAGTAGTTATCGCTGTTTCATTTGCCACAATACGCGACTCTAGCTCAGTCAACCGATTTCCCAATGTGGTTACTGTTTTGTTTAATCTCCGTACAACCCCTTGTACTTTCCGGAGAGTATTCTGTACCTTACGCCCATCCTGTGCCGTCTCTTCTATATGTGCCGCAATAGCTTGAAGAACAGTCTCCATTACTGTATTTAGTGTCGCCGTTGGTCCTGAAGGCATTTCCGTAGAACTCGAAGAAGCCAGTTGAAGAGGAGAGGGAGGGCACACTGCGCCATCTGAGATATGATCTGTCAGTTGCAGGGTAGGATCTATGGTAGGAGTATAATCCCATACCAGATCGGCCGCCCCGTGATGGCCTTTTTTTTTCTAACTGTTTTCTGGGCTCCATAATCATCCTCAATATCACTGCCGGTAGATATAGTGCTTGTCGCAGTTGAAGTTTGATAGTCGTCGGAAAATGAATAAAAATCTCTGGGTTCCTTTTCTGCGTCTGTTTCAGTAGTTCCTTTGTTGATCCCCCCAGCAGTACAGCCCGTTTTATCCTTTAGATTTCTGATAGTATTTCCAGAGTTACTCGCCAGGGTGAGCATAATATCTTGAGTTTGCTCCGTCGAAGTACTTCCTTCAATATTTGCAGCGATCTCCCCAAGCAGAACTGTGTCTGATGGCGATAGCCCGCCTACCCCTTTACACTTGATTATTACGGAGCTCAGGTATTGCAGGGTAGGTACATCAAAGGTCTTCTGTGTCTTTAGTTGTCTGTGAGTACTTGGATTTAAGTTATTAAGTGCCTCTGGGACTGCAATAAAGGGGGGATCTTGAACAAGTACATTTAGATTTGGTAAGTCCTTAGCGCCAGTATCAGCCCCCTCAGCGAGATCAGTATGGATAAAACCAGCTGCACATAGGTCATTACCTGTGTCTCGAAGCGTTTCCATACTCTTCTCAAGATTCTGAGATACAGCCTGCTCGATTCCAGGTATGCTCTGCCTTGATTGACCTGGAAGCGCTCCAGACGAAGCCCGGCGAAGAAGAAGGTCAGCTACGGACGGCACGTTCGCGTTTCCTCTCCCCATCGGTGCCGCTCGGTGTTGTCTCGTTTGGGTCTTGGCTCCGGCAGCGCTAGGATCCACATCTGCCTCCCTTGCGGATCGCCTCCCGGTTGAAGCATCCTCTCGTTGTAGGCATCTCGCCGCAGCCACCGCTGCGGCCCTGGCCCTAGCGGCGGCGGACCCGGCGTTCTTGGGAGGCATACTTGGGCTCACCCGTACGTCGCTGTCACTGTTCAGGGAGTGCTGTGAGGGCTGTCCCGCGGCTGCTATAGATGCCCCGCTCTTCTCCTTCAGCGTCTTTGCATCCGAGAGCTGACCGTGACAGAAAAGGCGAACTACACATAGGCCGATGAGTGTTGCAAACGGCCTTAGGTAAGCTCCTGTACTCCCGGTTAGCCCGGCGTCTTGTATTGCAATTGATTGTAGTATCATTAGGGAAAGTTCGTCAGAGTCTCACAGAGTTTGTAATGGTTCAAATGTTCAATCGATCGCCTCTTTGTTTACGCAAATATGTTCCTATGTAGCGTCGCGTATTCCTCCATACTACTGCACACTTCACAGCGCATCTCAATATCTGAGCACAGCTCGGCAGAATTCAGCTCAGCTCCAGCACCGGTACCGGTCTCTGCACTGCGGTCAGTCAACCGCCATCTTGGGAAGTAGGGGGCCCATCATCCATTACTCTACCACCTTCTTCGAGTCTCTAAAAACTCATTGGAGGTGGTTCAATGTCCTACATAGCACTGGCTGCTCAACCTACACAACCCAATTTTCCATTGCTCTGTTGTAAGAGCAGCATAAACTGTAACTCATCATTCTTCTTATGTCAGAGCATATAAAGTCTGACTTCAAATGGGGCAGGGTTGGACTGGTCTGTAAGGCAATCTGGCAGTGCCGGAAGGTCTGGTCACACAAATCAGGGTGGTGGCCTTTTTTCGGCTGTTTGTTGGCCTGTTTTTTGGTTTGCTGGTCTGGTTTTGACTTGTGATTCCCCAGACAGTGCAACAAATATTGCCTGCACCCAGACCTTAAAAAATCCTACAGAGTATGTCTTTACCAGTTCAGAGTTTCCCCGATTTGGGGAATGTGACCCACTTTTTTAGTATCACATTCACTAAAGGGGTCCACTTTTATTTTAGTGCCGGGGCCTATTTTCTGTCCCAGTCCGACCTTGTAATCTGGTTTAGTTTTCAGAGGTTCCTAACAGAAGCCATGAACAGCAGTCAGACTTCACACTGCATACAACCTCTGCCTCTTGAGATACTCATCATGCATGGAAGAGTGGCCCAATTCCACAGAAATTCTTTGCTTCACCTTTTTTCATTGATGCTTTCAATGATATTAAATTTCTTTATCAGTTTGTTATATTTTATATAGTGGCATCAACTAGAGGTCCTGGTTTCGTGCTATTTACACGTAGTTTGCCGTGCTTCATGCTCGTAGCCTGATGTATTAAATTCTATAATGTACTTCTTCCAATATATCCCTTCTAAGCTTGGTTTTCTTTGTCAATTGCCAGCTCTACTTTAATTTTTGTATCCGTATTTCCTAAAATTCACCCTTTTCAGTACGTGAGTTTAGTAACGTAGTCTATGATGATTCTCAAGCATCTTCTCTAGTCCTCTATATAGGGTCTTCTGCTAGGGTTGCAGTTTAGTCTTTTTTTAATTAGATTTTAATATGCTTTCACAGTGCACCTTATTACTGTGTTTGTGGGTCTCTGGGGTGTCTTTTTTGCAGTAATAAACATATTCATGCATTCCTAGCTCTAAAGCCCAACATTTTAGGAACATTATCAATCAACGAATGTTGCTATGGTCTTTTTCTGTGAAATCATCTAACAATAGTTTAATTGTGTTTCCAAACATTTGCAAATTTGATGCATACTTCTAAATTAGATTAATATGAGTTTTGACACAAATTGTTTCTATCAACAACCCCACATCGTCAATATAAGCCAAAAGTAATAGTTTTTTTGTTTTCCACATTCCTTCATTATTTGGCATTTGCTATGAGCTATATCTAACTTCTTAGAAAGCCACATGCACTAGACAGACAGCTGGAGCTGATTGACTCATTTCCCTCTGGTTCTCTAATTTCCAAACAAAAGAATGTGTTACTCTGGGAAAGAATGTTCATTTCGCATGACAATAATATGAAAGACAGCATTAAAAAACATAAATTACTCTTTGGCCTCACTTAGAGGTCTAACTGATAATGCAATCGTATTTTAATTGAATCATGGAACCTAGAGTCAAATATATTTGGAAAGTGCACCAAATAAATAATAAAACATAAGCATGAAACAATAAATAAGTAAGTAAATAGCAAAATATTTACAGATTAGAGAACAGTAGGAGATAATAGGTGCCACAAAAGGAGACGCTTATCAGCTGAAATGAGAGGTAACCAATGCAATTTGGCCCTTCTCCTCCAGCAGCACCTAGACATTTGTCCTACTGCATTTACTTTCTGGTACCAACTGCCAGCACCCATCTTAACTCAGCGGTCTTACAAGTCAACCCATTGCTCTCCTTCCCAGACTAGTATTTCTCTGTGGTGTTACTTTAAGTCATCAATTTAGATATGTGGCTGTCTCTGAACAGTTGGAACTATCCACTGCTTGATACCAGCTGGTCTCACCATGACTGCTCTGAACACATGAGGTAATAGGCAGTGCCTTCTCACCAATTCTTGACCTCTGCTCCTTCACATCTCTAACTAAACCTTACTCTATATTAACATGCTACTTTGGAAGAATCACCTGTTTTGTGATTTTAATAAATTGGGTTACTGCTTGAGGGGGGGTGAAACCCTACTCAAGCAGCATCCACAATCCTTGTCAGGGGGAAGACACAAGTGAGCCCCAAATTAACCTGTGGTCACACCTGGTATTCTGACGGAGAGCAGGGAGACTTAACGTAGAGGCAACGTGGAAAGTATTTATGCAGCAATTCAAACTGTAATAAAGTGAAAACACAACACAGGAAAAATGCTATATCAAATTAGCTAAATAGTGTACTTTTTATTAAAAAGAACATGACCAAAATGACAAAATTCCAATCAGTAGGACCAGAGATTTGCAACTTAAATGATTTTAGTGAATATAGCGCCATAAATCGCAAAGCTCCAACTGTGGTTATAACAAAGTCACAAGTTCAGGATGACCACGATGGAGCATGGGCCAGTTACAGGATCCCAGTTAGGCCCACTGAACAAGAGTACATTAAATCCTGGTTGTGGAGCTTTGCGAGGTCCTGCGTTGAAGATATTTCTCACAGCTGAGGTGATGTGAGGTCCGGTTCGGAGCTGTGAGTCTGCGATGCAAGTTCCTGCATCATCATCGAGAGGCAGATGAGTTTGTGTATTTGCCTCTATCACTTTCCCCAGCCCCCCCAAGGTTAATTGCAGAAGGCACTGGGAGGCTCCAAGAGAGAGAAGGAGAAGGAAGGAGGGCGAAGCTAGAAAGAAAGCTGTCAGAAGGTGAGAAGAGAGGAGAGAGGGAGAACAGATAGAAGAGAAAAGAAGAGAGAGCCAATGGATGGATTCAAAGAGAAAGATTGCAAGAAGGGACAAGGAATTTTTGCCAGGGCTGCCTGTGGTTCCCCAGTTCTGCTAAAATGGCAGTTTTCACACTACCTTTAAATCCTGTGCATTCCCTAATAACAAACAGATTTCCTTGTTTTTATGGGGCTGTGTCCCATGCCAGTGAAGACTATATATGGCTAAAATGTGCCAGCATGGGGGGGCATGGCCAACTGCCGACAGGAATTGCCGCACGGTAGCCGAGCTCCGCTGCGCCACTCCCGAAATATCCATTTCAAATCATCCGCCCCGGCCAAATCTCCTTTCCTTGGGGTTTAATGAAGTTGGCTGCTGCTGCCCAAGGAGCGAGCGAAGTTTGAGTGAAAGCGGAGGAGCCCAAGTGAGGCTGCTGCCGTCGCTCGCTCTGCCCACTGTGACTGCACCGGAGGAGAGTGGCGCACCTCAGTCGACGGGGTCCACGCAACGCCGTGGCTGAAGCCTGGGCCGCGGCCGGACTCGACAGTGGTGAGCGGGCGACGCAGACATCCCTGGTGACGTTGCATACAGAGGACATCCAGCGGTGTGTCCCAGCAGGTTGGTGGATGCCGGGAAGAGAGGAAACATCCAGCACTACTGGGAAAAGTCACACAGCAAATGGTAAGGACATGCGATAAGCCCCTAAAGCCATCCCCCCAACTCTGCCTACTTAATATATGGGAGGCTACTGACCTCTCCCAGGCGGAGCAGGCATGGGCCTCGATGGGTTGGGTCATCGTGAAACGAAACATCGCACAGAAATGGGGTTGGACACGATCCCACTTTTACGTGACTGGGCCAAAGATATGGACAGTGCAATGATTGCAGAGAAGGCTGTTTTCCAGGGAAGAGGTTGCCCCAGGAAATGGGATCACAAATGGGGAAGGTGGAATAAATACAGAGGGGACATCTGCATCTCACCTACTATAGAATTGCGGCATGAGAGGCACACTTTGATGTCACTACTAACTGATATGGTGGAGCCCTCCCCACCGACAAACTAAGAGGGATACGTCCGATGGGCCTTACTCACTTCATGTTTTACTGATGTTTATATTTCCTCAACTCTGTAATGTACAGCACAGTTGGTTGGACATTGACCGAAAGCAGTGAAATGATGTAACTTTTGCTCACTATGATGTGGTTATAAAGATGAAGGAGTCATGTACTGGGAACCTTAATACGGCTTTGATATTGCTATGTACCGATGCTATTTTGTTGAAAATAAAAATTCTTTTAATAAAATGTGCCTGCATGAAATTGCACCTGCAAAGTTAGCATTGCAGGAGATTTTTCATGAACACCTCCTGCATCTGAGCACAGGCATAGAATGGAGCCTACACCCAGTTTTAAGAATTTGCTCTGTGCAGAAGGCAAGGACTATCTCTGTAACTTTGGACAAGATGTATAACACATTTCTTCAGTCGCAAACATCCCAATTTGCAGAATCAGGCATTTTTTCAACAGAAAAAATGCTTTTTCAAATGTACAAACATCAAATTGCGATTCTAGTGAATTGCAATTGGACTTGCAACAAACAACTGAATTGCTATTTGGAATTGGTGTTTTCAGGGTGCCCCTTCTAAACAGGGAATCTGAATTGGATGTACTAATGTTAGCTTTTATATATTATTAGCAAATAAGGACCAGATATAACTTTAGTACACTAGTAATCGCTATTACTAAAGAGCGATTCGCAAAAAATCACTATTGCTAATGTTAGTACATGTTGCCCTTGGCATTAGCTGTTGCTGTAGACAACAAGGCTTGGGGACATGGATTAATGGTAGCTCTTGATGTTTATACACTGCAATTGCCAGAGTTTATGCACTAACTGTAATGCTGAATTTAACACAGAGAAGTGTCAAATGTGATATTTATTACGATCAAAACATGAGTACATGTGGTACAAACACTGTCAAAGGCTAGGAAGAATGGAATCTCCTTACCTTGACACATTCCACCGATGAAATTCCACTGATGTCATTACATTCCGTGCTCTGACCATAACCAATGACATGACCACGGTACATTTGTGATGCTGGTAGCATTTGGTCAGCACCGTTAGTCACTTGTAAAAACCAAGACACATTTTTTATGCTCACATTTTGAGAAGGGCAGAAAAGACAGGAAGGTGTCAGAAAAGAAAGACAGGAAAATTAAGAACTGGTGGTAGCAGAAAAGAAAAAGAACCTTCAAGCATAAGGCAAAGACTGACCTAGTCAATCAATCAATCAATTTCATCTCTATTCAGCTGGGATACAGCCATAAAAGTACAGGATAAAATATTAAAATATACATACAAAACTGTAACCTGTAAAATTTGCTCAATACAATCTCACTTGTAATAAAGTGCAATGTGAGCATTAATACCATACATTGATCTAAGCTTGCACCCTTGCAATATTAACAGCAACAACATTAAAAGTATTTTTCTACTTAATCAGACAACTTAATCAGAATGCATTGACAATCATGAGCATACAGCGGCCCTTTAAAATAAACTAACATGAAAACATGTTTCATCATTGTGAAATTGTTTCAGAGAGAGCATTGACTGAGTGCAGTGTTTCAGGTTCTTGAAATAATAAATGGCATTAAAAACATTTTGCTATATTTCTGATAAAAAAAATGCAGAAAAAAGTCAAATGTATCATTGACTGTTTAAAAGTGTTGTTACAGGGGCACACCATTGATTCTAAATTATGTTGAAAACCCCAGGAACAGCAAAGCATATGTTTTATTATATCATCCGGAAAGTGAAACAATAAAGAACATTCCCATCTTCCTCTCCCACCCCACAAGTAGTTGCTAAGAGTATTGTCATGATTCAGGGGAAGGTATGCAGAAATAGAGGTCTCTGATATTTCTGTGCTTAGCCTCTTTTCCCGAGTATGACTTAACAATAAGGACTGAGCATACTTCCTGGCCATTGACACACAGGTTTCGACGTCAATAAATGCTTGGTGAAGACCAATGGTGATAAAAGAGTTTTCAACAAATGCTAGCCATGGGATATCTAAACCTTTATTGCAAGCTGAACAATCTTTTATGATGTTTCTAGTTAGGGATGCCTCTTTGATTTTCCAGATTAAAAGCCATAATGGGGGGGCATATTTGAGTGAGACCACAAATGCAGCTTAGTCCCAATTCATTATGACAAATGAAGTGTCATGTAGAAAGAGGGACTAATAAGAGCTTATGACAGAAGCGGTTTTCTTCTGTCTGGATTGCTGATAGATCCCTAATGCCCCAGACTCCGGCCATGTAAACAGCAATCGGTACGCAATGTATAGAGTATATTTGCAACATGGAATCGGATGCCCGGCTGCCAGGTGGTACCAGTAAGCTGAAGAGTTGACCAACTGCCCTAGAGAGCTTGGTTCTCTGCTCAATGATCTTAGGTATCCATTAACCTTTAGAGCTAAAATACACCTCCAGATAGGAAAATGTATCAGTGATAACTAGGCAGTTTGTTCCAACCATAATGTTTGAGAGGAGTATGCACTTTAGGCCACATGCCATGACAAAAGATTTTGAGAAATTAATCAGCAAAACGAGGGGTCCCATAAACGCAACAAATTATTTGACCAGTAATCTAAGGGCTCTTGAGGTGCGTGCCATTAAAACTGCATCATCTGCATATAACAAAACAAGGCATGGAGTGGCAAGGAACATAGGAACGTCTGGCCTACACGATGCTAAATGTGTGCTGAGATTCTTTATATACAGAACGAACAGCAGAGGAGCGGGCACGCAGCCCTGATGCACCCCGCACCCAATGTGGATCTCTCTTGTGAGCTCTCCTCCTTGGCCGAACCTGACTCTAGCCTTGGTGTTCATATGCATAGAAGCCAGAAGGTGCACAAGTGGATCCTCCATTTCCATTCGAATAATGTTTGCCAAAGCCTATAATGGTTCACACAATTGAAAGCCATAGTTAAGTCAGTAATTGCTAAGTACATTAGGGTGTGCTTTACTATGGTATATTTGCCTAATATTAGACTGAGGTTTAAGCACTGTTCCTGAGTTCGAATATGCTTATGAAAACCATACTGGCATGGGTTCAGAATCTTGTTTGCCTCTACTTACTCAATGATCTTACTATACAAGACCCTCCCAAGGATTTTAGCTGAGGTGTCTATAAGAGAATTGGGCGATAGCAACTTGGTGAAGTTCGATCTGACCTAGTCATAAAGGCATTTTGGAGTAGGTAAAGTAATACTACTGTGGAAATCTTCCACGCATTCTACATGCCTTTGTGAGTTGGCTCCAAAACATCTAAAATTGGAATAAAATGGGAATTAAATGGAAATAGTTGTGTGCAATTAGTACAAATAGAAAGGTTTGTGTCGTCTTTGCACTTTGATGAATAAGATGGAAGTCTCGGGGACCATTTACAAAGGCATGCAAGAGTGTGTAAAAGATTACTTCTCCCTGTACACATAATGCTTTTATGAATCTGCTCTAAAGACTAAAAGTGTTGTTTGGTAGAAGAAACAGTCTTGAAGTGGAATCAAGACTAGTCAGGTTTGGTATTCAGCAATCCTGTCATCTAGCAGTGCCAGTGGTAGGCTCTTAATAAAAGCTTTGGCACTCATTTTTTTCCAAATGCGGCTCTGTTTTTTCCAAATGCAGCTCTGGTCTGCATGCAGGACGAGAATCAGTTCTTTTTTTTTCTGCAGTTTTATATGACACAAACTCGACCCAAAGGTGTTGTAGCACTTTACATGAACACCAGTTACAATTGACTACTTCATGTTTTTAGGCACAGGGATATTGAGTGATTTGTCCCAAATCACAGGATTTTGAGCCGGTTCTCCAGTTCCAGTCAGCAGCTCCAGTGTTAAGGCCACATCCTCTCCCCAGCTGATTTTAATGTTGCAAGGTACTTTTTACATGTACTGTGTAAGCTGACATTTTGAAGACTGAAAAGCAAAGCATCTTATTTCCAAGAAAATGTAGTATAATTGTATGAACAATGTGCATACCTGCCAACTTTCTTAAATATTTTCACTGTGTGAGGAGGGTCGGGGCCTTGGAAGGGGTGGAGCATAGAGGGGGAAGGACTTGGTGCTGAGCACTAACTAAGAGGCACTCTGACCCTCACCAAGGCACCACCCCCTCCCAAAAACAAAGGGCCATTGAGGCTGTCATTGATGTCCTGGTGTGTTTTCACACCTTTTATGGACATCGGCTGCTTAGAGCCTCCGAAATTAGCTGGAAATCCACTGTATATAGTGGGTTTCAGCGTGTTTTCTCTGCCACTGTGTGATTTCGGTTCCTCACCAGGTGACCATGTAAAGGGAGACACAATTGTGTGACACACTGTGGCACAGTGTGAGTTGGCAGGTATGAATGTGTCAGCTGCTACTGAGTTGCTTCGCCCAACTATGGCTCATTGCTTCTTGCTTACTTCTATCATAAGATATCGGAAAGGATCAATTTTGCACTGCTGTTGTCTCCCTCTTTTTAATGTGGTAAAAAGTTTCCCCAATGGCCCTTCAGTCCAAGACTGAATCCTCTCACTGAGTAAATACATGGTTTATGGAACAACTATAACACGCCTGTTTTCATTTTGTGAAGTGCTAAAATGTGGAAAGCACATGTTTTGTTTCAGAACTGGTTTTCTACCAAGGTGCAACAAGTCGACTAGAATGCCAATGAATTTGCGAGTTGTGTCCAGTGCCATTTTTGCAATTCAGCCTTGGGTTTTCATTGCAGCTGGAAAAGAGGCCAGGCAGATTCTGCAAATGTGGCCAGCCATTGAGCTGCAAATGTACTAAGAATAGACCACTTCTTTTGCGCTATTTAACCAAGTTCAAAAAATGCAGCTGCTCCCTTACTTGACGCACTAGAGCCAGGCAAGGCTGAGTCACCAGGATGGATCTATTTTGATTAATTTTGGTGTCATTTACATTTGATAACGTCTCAGATGCTCCTGCTGTGCATTATGTCATATAATCTACTTGTATCTGATACTGGAAGTGTCAAAATCAATTTGTGAGACCGCAGAGCATATACCCAAATTAGGTTTAATTTGTTATGCCGTCTGAGGAGTGGATTAAATCTGACTGGCTTCCCTATTGTGTATCAAATTAGTAACCTGTATCAGGAATCAATTACAGAAGAATACTGGCTATGGGTATTTAGAATATCACATACCAGATGTTACTTAAGAGGAAAAACTTGTTTTAGTTGACCTTCCTTTAAAAAATAAATCAGTATAATACTATGCAGGCACCAGACAGAATGCAACATGTAATGAATCATGTGTCTTTCAATAAAGGATAGGTCAGATGATGAAGAAAAGGCCTTGGAACCAGTAGACGTTTGATGCAGACCAGATACCACGATTTAAACTCTTCGGGGACCATTTAGAGGCCGGTTCAAAATGGAGGTGCAAATACTCCATTACATAAAAAAACATTTGTGGTGACTGTTTGTTTTGCTCAATTTTTAGGCCCGTGTAAAAGGGAAAAACACACAAACATTAGTTTATAACCATTGTGGACACACTGGGGCAGTTTCACAAAGTCATTTTTGAGTGTGGGAAATAGTATTGCTGGAGTACAGTTTCTGTACTTATTAATAAATGGCTTTATAAATCAGCCCCAGAAAGTTCACCTACCTATTTAGTAAAACGTTAAGTATAAGCAAAGAGAGCACAATCCTTTCTTTTTGCACTCAATGTCTATGAAGAATTCCTGAGCATTCTGGTTAATTCCAATTACTCTTTTCCAGATACATGAACGCTTTGTGAATCACCTGACGCTCAACTCCCTACAAGTGAAAGTAAAAGCGGAAAGAGGGCGCAATCTTTGCCCTTTGTACTTGTAATTTTTTTCTCCGGACTATTTCAATTTGAGATGATTTGGGGCAAAGTCACAAATACATGTAAGAATACATAATAGAGTACTCCGGGAGTACTGCTTACCATACTGATAAATGCTTTCTGGATTCTCCCCCAATGTCACTGCATTATTCCTGTTTTGTGGGCGGTGTTAAGGCCAGCTTTTTGCTGGTGTAAGCAACAAAAACAAAATGGAAGCGAGTGAAAACAACAAGTAATTGTAAATTGGTCAGAGGTTAATTTGTAAAGGAATAAGTGCCGGGGTTTTCGTCAGGAGGCGGCTTGCACCAGCCCATTTCATCTGTTAGCGCTGCCTAAAATAGAACCAACTACTAACCATGAAAGTGGGGAGAAAATATGGCGCAATGGCCAGAGCTGCCGACTTTTGGAGCTGGGGAACCAAGTTTGAGTCTCAGGTGTCGGCTCAACATTCTGTGATTCTGGGCAAATCACTTAATCTAGCCGTAAATTAATGTGTCCTTAACTGGTGCTCATGAAAAGCGCCAGTGTTGATGATTAAGTGCCAGTGCTGAGCACCGGAAAGCACCAGCTCAAATTAAGCACTGAAATCGGTTCACCCATTCACCATGCTACATCCCAAAAGGAAGAAACAGATGTAGTTATTTTTCATCTTCATTCTCTTAACTGGAAAAGGATTCAATTTTAGGTTTAACTGTGTTTTTATTGGCATTTCAGCAAAATTGTACATTCAATAATCAATATAAGCATATATACGGCGTTTTATCCATAAGCATATATAGGTCCCAGTCCATCTATGGAATTCACTCATCAATTATAGCCATTAAGGGGCCGCTCTCATGCTGCCAAATCAGCTGCCTCCGGATTGCACGGATAGCTATATCTAGTATTGCAATGCCTTTTACAAAATGAAATCAACATTCCCCCAGTCCCCCCCTCCCTCCTTGTCAACTCCCCCCTCCCCTACCCCGAACTGGTGTGCCGCTGGTGTTGTGTTAGGGTAAGTCGTTAGGAGCGTGAGTCAGTGGGCGTCCTCTGTTTGTTGTGTCGGTGCATCCGAGCTAGTGAGTCAGAGGAGTCTGAGATATTTGGAGCAAGTAATCTCGTTCATGTCTTGAGCCAGAAGGGAGAGCAGTGGCTGTCAAGTGTCCGTGAAGCTGGACAGCTCGTTAGAGCGGGAGGCTTGTATGCGTTCCATTCCTATAGTGTACCATAATTTATGGAGCCACCCCAGGCGTGTCGGGTTCGTGGAGGAACCCCAGGTGATAGGATGTTCTGGGTTGCTGCTCCCAGAGCTAATCCCATTTGTCTTCCTCTTCGAGATCAAAGTGGGTATGTCAGGGGGTTGGGCAAGCCCAGCACTATATAAACCGGGAAGCGTGGTATCGCAGTGTCGAATTGGCGGTCGATATCGTCTAGGATAGAACTCCAATAGTCTTGTATTTCCTGACAGACCCATAGTAAGTGCACCAGAGTGCCCTCTTCGCCACAGCCCCGCCAGCAGAGTGGGCTCCGCTCTGTGTTTTCTCTGTGCAGGCGGGCCGGGGTCAGATGACAGTACATAGCTACCTTAACTGCGGCCTCCCTGCTAGCCGTGTTGCGGGCGGTGTGGTTCGCGCGGTAGTAAATGCCTGACCATTCTTTGTTCGTTAGTTCCCTCCCCAGTTCCTTCTCCCATCTCCGCTGGCCCGCAGTAGATTCTGTTGGGGCCCTAGGTCAAAGCATATCATAGAGTTCTGAAATCATTTTCTTGTCGATATCTTTGGTATATAACCATTTCTCAAACTTAGTTAATTTCCTTGCTACTTTGGGGTGGACTTCAGCGTGGAGAAGCCAGTGTCTGAGTTGGAGGTAGTGAAAACACTCTGTGTCGGGGTGCCCATACTCTGCTCTTAGGGCCTGAAAGGGGAGTATGCCCTCTAGGTCGAAGAAGTGACCAGCCAATGTGCACTCGGATTTCCTCCAGAGTGAGAATGCCCTTGCCTCCGCGCCTGGGGGGAATTCTCTGTTGTCGAATAGGGGTGTCATGGCCGCTCTGCCACCCCATCCCATGCCCTCAGTACAGTCCGTGTAATGGGAGAGCCCCGTAGATTAGGAGGTCTATCTGTTCATTTGAGGAAAGGGACCTTCCGTAATTCTAATTGAGCTAGCGCCCTGTCCTGAAATAACCATCTTTTTTCTGATTCAGATCGCTGCCACTCTATGAGGTAGCGCAACTGAGCCGCGCGGAAATATTCCAAGAAGTTGGGGATGCCCATTCCTCCCTCGTCTAGTCTCAAATAACGCAAGTCTTTGTGTAACCGGGGCCTCCCCCCCATATAAATTGGTTAATGTCACTCTGTAGCGTTTGTAGGACTCCTGGGGGTGGCCAGATCTGGATAGTCTGAAAGAGATATAGCGCCCTGGGGAGAAGGGACATCTTGACCGCTGCGACCCTGCCCAGAAGAGAGAGCAAGTGGCGCTTCCAGTCATTTAAGTCTTTTGTAAATTGCTCAAGAAGTTTGGAGTAGCTAAAATTTAGTGTCTGGGCCACAGCTAGTTCTATGCCCAAATGAGGGATGGAGGGATATGTCGGTATTCCCGCGTATGAAGTTCCGTGTGGGGGGTACAACATTCTCGGTTCCTGAAATCTAAGGATCGATGACTTCCCCACGTTAATTTGAAGGCCCGAGGTGTGGCCGAAAGCCTCCAACTCCCTCAGGAAAGCAGGGACCGAACGTGCTGGAGACTCCAAGGAGGCTATAATGTCATTGGCATATAGGCTGACGGTATGCCGTTCTCCCCAAAAGGAAAACCCTCTATTTCCGGGTTGTCTCGGATTCGGTGAGCCAGTGGTTCAACATACAAGGCAAAAAGGAGGGGTGACAGCAGAAATCCCTGCCGGGTCCCCCGCTGTATCTCAAAGGGCATGGAAGTTACCCCGTTCACTCTAACAGTGGCCGTAGGTTTAGTATAACAGCTCAGCACCAAGGCTCTAAACCTTTCCCCTAGACCGAAGTGGATCAAGGTTTTGTCCAGGAAGCACCAGTCCACCCGGTCAAACGCTTTTTAAGCATTCACTGAGAGGAGGAGAGCGTCCATCTTAGTGCGGTGGGCTTTATCAATAAGGTGGAGCATGCGTTTAGTGTTATCGCTACTTTGTCGGGTTTGTATAAATCCAGATTGATCTGGATCAATTATACCCGGCATAAGGGGTCCTAAGCGTGCCGCTAAGATGCCCGTAAACAACTTCAGATCAACATTAAGAAGTGATATTGACCGATATGAGCTGCACTTGGTGGTGTCTTTGCCCGGTTTGGGCAGCACCACTATCGAAGCTGTGAGCATCTCTAGTGGAATCGTGCCCGGGCCGGTGAAAGAGTTAAAGAGCCTAGTGAGTATTGGTGCTATAGCTGTGCAAAAGGCCTTGTAGAACCCGGCTGAGAATCCATCCTGGAGATTTCAGTGGTTTAAGGCAGGAAATTGCTCCTATAACCTCTTCAATGCGAATAGGGCTGTCGAGTTTCCCTGCATTATGCTGGTTTAGTGCAGTTGTGTGCGCACTTTGAAGATAGGTATCAACTTGTGGGCCACCTGGGAGGTCCTCCGAATATAAGTCAGCATAAAAATCTCTGAAGGCCTGTGCTATCTCTACATTGTCTTCGAGTTTAGTACCCTTTGACCCTGTGAGCTCCCTTATTTTGGCCTGTAGCGTCCGCGCTCTCAATCTTCTAGCCAACATGCGGCCCGTCTTGTCCCCTCTATGTAATATGAGTGCTTAAGACGAAGGGCCACATACTCGGCTCTATCCAGGTCGAGCTCCGCTAGCAGGGTGCGCGCATTCTTCAATTGGTGCCAAATTCTCGGTGCTCCTTTCCGACTATGGGCCTTCTCCAATGCCAACACTTGGGCCATGAGCTCCTCACGTTTCGTTCTGCGATCTCTGTTCTCTGCAGCTGCTATTGCGATTAGTTCTGCCCTCACTACCGCCTTAAGTGCCCCCCATAACGTGGCAATGGAAACATCCGGAGTATCATTGACCTCTAGGTAGTCCTTAATGCTTTTAAGAAGTTGCTCCCTCACTGCTGGTTTATGTATCATGGCCTCCCGTAACCTCCATCCTCCCGCTGGCCTAGCTGCCCGGGGGACCTCTAGTGTCACCACCACCGCGTCGTTGTCTGAAAGTGCCGCCGCTGTGATGTGGACGTCTTTTACCTGCGCCTGTACCTCTGTGGAGCCTAGAAGGTGGTCTAGTCAGGCATAAGTGTGGTGTACGTGCGAGTAATAGGAGAATTGTGAGGCCTGAGGATGTGCTGATCGCCATATATCCACGAGCCCCCTCTCCTGCAACCAGTGCTTGCCCTCTTTGGAGATCTCCCCTCTCTGTGAAAACCGGCTGCCAGATCTATCTGTGTAGGTATCCATTACTAAATTCAGATCCCCTCCTACCAGTATGAAGCGATCTTGCCTCTCTAAGACTGTTGACAAGGTGGTTTTAAGAAATGCCTCTTGACCCGTGTTTGGTACGTAGACAGCCCCTATTGTTAAAGCCAGAACTTTAATCCAAAACCGATGTGCTAGTAACCTCCTTTTAATTTCTGCAACCCTGTTCCCCACTGTCCCTTTAAAGCGTTGTGACACGAAAATTGCTACCTCTGTCTTTTTATCTTGTGTAGAGGAAAAGTATTGATAGGGGAATGCTCTAACCTTCATTCTATGCCAGTCGCGTGCCAATAGGTGTGTCTCCTGCTACAGGCAGATGTCCGCCCCTGAATTTTATAAGTATGACAGCATTGAGCGTTGCTTATTGGGGCTATTCAATCAATCAATCAATGACACTTATAAAGCGCGCTACATACCCGTAGGGTCTCAAGGCGCTGGGGGGGGGGGGGGGGGGGGGTGCCACTACTGCTCGAACAGCCAGGTCTTCAGCGTCTTCCTGAAGGAGAGGTGGTCTTGGGTCAGGCGCAGGTCGGTCGGGAGGGAGTTCCAGGTCTTGGCGGCCAGGTAGGAGAAGGACCTTCCTCCTGTAGTCGCTCTTCGGATGCGGGGGACGGCGGCGAGGGCGTGGTTGGCTGATCGGAGGTGGCGTTTGGGAGCGTAGAAGTTGACTCGGCTGTTGAGGTAGCTCGGGCCTTGGTCGTGTAGGGCTTTGTGTGCGTGGGTGAGGAGGCGGAAGGTGATTCTTTTGTTGACGGGGAGCCAGTGAAGGTCTCTCAGATGTCCGGAGATGTGGCTGGTTCGTGGGATGTCGAGGATGAGTCTGGCTGAGGCGTTCTGGATCCGCTGGAGTCTCTTCTGGAGCTTGGCGGTGGTACCGGCGTAGAGGGCGTTGCCGTAGTCCAGTCGGCTGGTGACGAGGGCCTGGGTGACGGTTTTCCTGGTCTCGGTGGGGATCCACCAGAAGATCTTCCGTAGCATGCGTAGGATGTTGAAGCACGCCGAGGAGACGTTGTTGACTTGCCTGGTCATGGAGAGGGAGGAGTCCAGGATGAAGCCCAGGTTGCGTGCATGGTCTGTCGGTTTGGGTGCGGTGCCCAGGGCGGGAGGCCACCAGGAGTCGTCCCAGGCGGAGGGTGAGGGGCCCAGGATGAGGACCTCCGTCTTGTCCGAGTTCAGTTTCAGGCGGCTGGTTGTCATCCACTCGGCTACCTCTTTCATCCCTTCGTGCAGGTTGGCTCTGGCGGCGGTGGGGTCGTTGGTCAGGGAGAGGATCAGCTGGGTGTCGTCGGCGTAGGAGATTATGCTGAGGTTGTGTTTGCGTACGATGGCCGCGAGGGGGCTCATGTAGACGTTGAAGAGGGTGGGGCTCAGAGATGATCCTTGAGGGACGCCGCAGATGACTTCGGAGGCCACTGACTTGTACGGTGGTAGGCGGACTCTCTGTGTTCTTCCGTCGAGGAAGGAGATGATCCATTCCAGCGCCTTGTCCTGGATTCCGATGTTGCTGAGGCGCCGTACTAGGGTGCGGTGGCAGACCGTGTCGAATGCCGCGGAGAGGTCTAGGAGGATGAGGGCCGCTGTTTCTCCATTGTCCATCAGGGCTCGGATGTCATCGGTGGCGGCGATGAGGGCGGTCTCGGTGCTGTGATTGGCTCGGAAGCCGGACTATTGAGGCCTTTAATGTTAAGGGTAAGGGTGGTTAACTCCGAATCCAGCTCGTTAGAGGAAGATTATCAAGCTGTTCCTGGGCTCATGGCCGCTGGCTGAGAATTATAACCTCTCCTCCTCCTTTGTGGCCTTGCTCTTCCTGCTACCTTTTCCCCTGTCGGCACACCAGCTCTCCACCCACCCCCCAACCTCAACTGCAAAAACTCCCCCCCCTAAAGTGTCCCGAGCCCACTGAAGAAAGCAGTGTGCTCGTGGTAAATAAAGGAGTCCCAGGGCATCTTGTGACATGAGTGGTTCGGCAGGACCCTCCATCCACCCGCCTGCCCCTCAAGCCCTGAAAATGTGCACGTCCCCTCGTTCTGTCTCAAACACCATCTTGGGAGGTTGTGTCTAGGACGACTGTTACAAGTGCTTCTCTACGTTCCTGCGCCATGGCCACTGGGTCAGGACCTCGAGAGGCTCCCGTAGATCGCCTTCTCCTTACTGTCTGCCAGCGTGCCGGGGACAGACGTTGGCTCGATTGATTCTCTGTTTCCGGGCTCTGATGTGGTAGTCCCAGAAGCTAGCAGGCCTCAGAGAGCGAGCAAATTTGTTGAAGTGCTCCATTCTATTTGAATATTATGCTGAAGGGGGGCCCCCAGGAGTATGGCCCCATTTCCCTCGCAGATGTGCTGGAACATCCTTAAACTTTCTCCTTTTCTGTAGAGTGCTGGCCGCAAAATCCTGGTACAAGGTAATGTTGTGACCTTGGTATCGGACAGGCTGCTGTAGTCGAGCTTCTCTGATGATTCGCTCCTTCAATGGGTAGTCCGAAAGGAAGGCCAGTATATCTGGTGGCGGTGCATTTGGCCTGCGCTGCAGGCCCACCCTGTGGGCTCTATCTGTGCATATCTCCGTCTCTGGGGGAGCTGCCAGAATCTCGCAGAATAGGCCCTGTAGGTACTGGGTGATGTCAGACCCCTCTGCTTCAGAGGATACCCCTCGAACTCGAATGTCATTCCACCGAGAGCGGTTTTTGAGGTCCTCAGCATGGGCCTGCAGATCAAATTGTTGGTCCCTCAGACAGATCACCTCCTGTTGCAATTGCGAGACCTCCTCGCTTTTGGCCTGTTCTTGGTTTTCTACGGCTGCCACCCTGTCACCGAGGGTGTCCACCTCCCGCCGAAGCTCGAGGACCTCCCCGGTTACTTCACTTTTCAATGTATGGAAATCCTCGCGGAGTGTGTTGAATAAGGTCTGCAAAAAAGATTTGGTTATGGGGGCATCTACCTTGTCGTACTCGGCGCTGGACAGGGGTGGTTTGGAGAGCATCTCCTTTAAAGTGCGTTTCTTTTTTATCCGTTGTGTTGACATGGCTTCTGTTGGGTTGACAGCTCCCGTAGAACCAGTTGATCGTTTTGCGGTGCAGAATGAGGTCCCTCCTATGTCTGCGTCGATATTTCTGTGCACTGCTAATCCTTTACCGACGCGGCAAGGTGAAGAAGTAGTGGGGAGTAAGGCCCTGAAGGAGTCTACACTGGATGTTATGTTATGTTATGTTGTTGTTATCTGAGTTTATACAGCGCACAGCTGCCTCAGGAAAGAGGGGTCCCGGCGCTGCCAGCGTCAGAAGGATCAGGGCTAAGAAACAAAACAGGTAGAATCCAGGAAGATACAAAAGGACAAAAAGCGACTAGGCAGAGGGAAAAAGAAAAGTTTTGATAGCTTTCCTAAAGTCCAGCAGGCGATCCATACTACGGATCTGGGGAGGCAAGGAATTCGATAGCTTGGCTGCCAAGCAACGAAAGGATCGACCCCCGGCCCAAAAGCGCTTCACACGGGGGACTCTAACCAGATGTTGTCCCGAAGAGCGCAGCTGACGAGTTGGAACTTATGGGGCTAGCAGGTTAACTAGGAGGCTGGGCGATGCAAGCTTCAAGATCTTAAAAGATAAGCAGAGAGCCTTAAATTGGATCCGCTTGGTCATGGGCAGCCAATGTAACCTCCTGATAGCACCAGAGGAGGGGCAATTACACGGAAGCCCCAGTAGGGCTCTAGCGGCAGTCGCATGACTTCAGCCTGATTAGCCCCAAGAAGGAGCGAACTAGCATAGTCTAGTCTAGATAGAATGGCTAATTGAACAATCAGGTGGCAAGTAGGTGGGTCAAAGAACCTCAGCAGAGGCCTAAGTCTCCGGAGGAGGCCAAAACAAGTACCAGCAACCTTTTTTGTGTGATCTTGAAAACTGAGGGTAGAATACATCCATACCCCCAGGTTCTTGACCACTTACTTAGGGATGGGAGTACTACCAAGAGCGGTTGGCCTCCATTGCTCACTCCAGCAACTCCTGTCCTTCCCCACCAGCAATACCTCTGTTTTACTTGCGTTCAACTGGAGGCAGTTTGTGGTCATCCATTCCGCAACAGCGGCCAGGCCACTCCCAAACCTAGAAGCATCCTGTGTGGAACCATCAGAAAGGGCCACCACCAGCTGCGTATCATCTGCATACAAGACCATGGTGAGGCCCATATTCCTGGCCACCGTTGCAAGAGGCTGAACATATAAATTAAACAATACGGGACTCAACGCAGAGCCCTGAGGCACCCCTTGCCCGATGGAATGAGCCTGGGAGAGAAACGGGGGGCCGACACTCTGAATGATCTCTCTGTCAGAAATGATTTGAACCATTCAAGCACTAGGCCCACCACACCAGCTTCCTCCAGACGCTGTAGCAGAATCCCGTGCGAAACCATGTCAAATGCGGCACTCAGATCGAGCAAGATTAGTGCCGCCGTGTGACCGGAATCGAGAATGGTCCACAGATGTTCTGTCACAGCCAGGAGGGCGGTCTCCGTGCTGTGACCGGAGAGGAAACCGTTCTGAGAGGGATCCAAGATGTTATTAGTATTCAGAAACCTCATTAATATGTTATAAACATGAGCCTCAGCAATCTTAGCTACCCAAGGAAAGAGGGATATTGGCCGAATGTTTTCCAGTTTTGCCGGGTCAAGTGAAGGTTTTTTAAGTATAGGAGATACCCTCGCCTGTTTCCACGGCCCAGGGACCACAGCTGTAGAAAAAGAAGTGTTAACAACCTGGCACAGACAGGCCAGAAAGAAGGAAAGTGAGTCCCTGAACTGGGAAGGTTTTAAAGGATCGGCCGGAGAGCCGGATTTAATTTTCCTACTCAATAGAGTAAACTCTTTCTGCATGATACTGGGAATCGCTACCAGAGATTGCAGTGGAGGAGATCCGCAAAGAGCAGCAGGAGGAGGAGACCCTTGCGGGAAGGACCGATAGATGGTGTCCACTTTATCGACAAAGAAAGTTGCCAGGTCCTCACACTGTTGCTCAGATGTAATCACGGAAGTAGAGGAGTTTTTCCTTACTCTGAGGTCTTTGAGAATCTTAAAAATACATTTGGCCGGATTAGGGCTTAGCTTAATTTCATTGGCATAATAGGCCGCTCGGACAGTACAAATGGTTCTATGATAGTTTTTAATAGCAGCCAGATAACATTTTTTAGCCACAGGGTCATTTTCCTTTCTCCACGCGCGTTCCAATTTCTTACGGCCTTTCCGTAATGCAGACAGAGAATCATTATACCATGGGCTAGAGTCCAAAGTGCGACCTTTAAACCATTTAGCTGGAATGAGGAAATCCAACGCTTGGACAATCCAATTGCAAAAAGATCTATAGCACACATCAGCATCATTGTGTGGTTCAGGGGGATTAGCAGCAAGAAGCGCGTGGAAATCCTCCAGCCTCAGTTTGCGCCAAGGACGTCTAAAGACGGGCTGTTGAACGGCATTGTCAGGGGGCTCAGGGGCAGGGAAGGACATAGATATCATAGAGTGGTCAGACCAACCTACGGGTTTAGGTGTCTCCACCGTTGCGAGAGGAATATTAGAAAAAATGGGGTCTAGCAGATGGGTAGAGCCAAGGACCAATTGATTTAATTGGCAGGCTGCCAGATCAGCAAGCTGACTGCAAATTTCATTATCTTGCACAATATCAAAATGAAGATTAAGGTCACCCAGGATGCTGAAATTGGCTGAACCCATTGTGAGCGAGCAGGTGGACTCCATCAGGGCAGACTTACATTTCGTAGCAGGTCCCGGAGGGAGACATACTAACAACTCTGAAATAGTCAAATGGGCGCTGAAGGTAATACTGAAACGCGCGCATTCACAGCCCTCCATTGATTCTTTGGCAACGCTAAATTAGGTTCAGCCACCATATCTTCATTAAGCCAGGTCTCAGTTAGAAAAAACACATCTGGACATTCCTCCATAACCAGATCATAGATTTCTAAGTAATGCTTAGCCAGTGACCAAACATTCAAATGGAGAATTCTCACCAGAGAACTGGGCAGAGGAGGGGGAGGTAAGGGAAGCAGTGGCATAGGGAAATCATACCTACAACAAAGACAGCCAAAGGGCCCTTCCAGAGGACCTAATGGAGGCACACTGCATATCTTGACCATAGAGTTAACTGCCAATAGTTCTGCCCTGGTATAGGTGCGCAGTCCTGAAGGGCTCCGGCCTGCATTTCTGGCGAGAGGCGACGTACTGGCGCGGATGGGCGCAGACGGGCTTGCCTTTGGCGTGCTGCCGGCGCACCCGCTGAGTGCGCCCGCTGCGCTCGCGTGCCATGTCCCGGTTAAATACCGGTAGAGGCAGGAAGCACAAAAGGCTAGACCGCCACCCACCAATAAGGCGGATGAGAGAGGCCGACCGGAAATTGTGGACTCCGGCGGCAAAGTTTCAAGCACCCTCCACAACAATCAGCCACAAAGGCTGTGGTGGACCGGGGAGCTGAACTAATGAAAAGCGTAGCAGCCAAAGAGGACACAAGGTAAAAACACACAAAACAAAATACAATTAAAAAAATTAGCTGAGGCAAATGCAAACAGTTAAAAATAGCAGTGCTACCAGTGAGGTGCTCAGCCTCACGACAGCTGAAACCTTCCTGTGTGTGGGCCCTTCCATCCGCTGGTTAGTGGGTGGGGGCGGTGATAGTGGTGGAATCACTGTTCTCTTGTGCCGCTGTTTGGAGAGCGGGAATCCCGTTGCCCACTTCAGGGCCTCATGAGCCACTTCTCGACCCCTGTCACAGCTTAGCTGAGGAGCGGCGGAAGACAGTTTCCCAAAAGATTCTGTGCCTATGAGTTCCTCCGCGTGCTGAGTGTCTCCCTCCGAGGAGTTACTAGTTGGGTTGAAGGGGTCCCGCAGTCCAGCCGTGTGGAAACCTCCCCCGGCACCCCAACAAGGCCCACAATCTGCCGCTGGTGAGCGTGCCCGGAGACTGCCTCAGGATAGAATCAACAGGGCCCCAGCAGTGGAGTATCCCTCATGGGTCGCCAAAGGCCGGGCACCTTTCCCCACTATGAGAGGCCTTCCCTCCCTGTCACCTTCTGTGGCGAGATGTGGCCTCCCCCGTGTCTTCGGCCATCTGCTTGGCGGTACTACGGGGTCCCCGGGGGCAACCCGGGTGCACCACCGCAGGCGCACCACCGCAGAGCCAGCCGACCCTGCTGGCCGATGTCCCGTATGCGCACCCGGAGGTCACGCTCTTTTGTCACTTAGTTTCCTGTGTCTGCTGTGCCCACCGCAGGCCCTACACAGTTACACTAGACCCCAGACAACCATCTGCCGTCGGGGAGAAGGCCCCAGTAACGGCGCCGCCCTCGTCCACTGCACTCACCTGTCCGCGTGGTCGATGGCCCCTTGCGCCCTCCTCCACTCCGCCGGTCTGCTTCAGGCCCCTGGGTCAGCCTTATGTGGTGGGCCCCTCCGAGGACCTGAGGGCCACCGGGCACTGCGCCACTGCCTCCGACCCTTGTGGGAGACCAGCGAGGGAGCGGAAGTCCAACCACAGGGAAGCCAGTCGATTATTCTGGCCGAAGCCCCGCTAACAGTGCGTGGGCCCCTGATCTGCGCTAGGCGCTGCTTACCGCTTCCTGCATCAAGTCAGAGTTGGCAGGCGTCCGTCGGTTCACAGTGCCCCTCTGCTCTCCGCTCCAGCAGTCACCTCCAGCATAGGTGGTGGTGAGGAGGGCTATCCTCGTACCTGATACTGTTCCAGCCGATGCTCCATGTTGCGCCTCCGCCGGTCCTCCCTCGGCCGCGGCCTCGATCTGCGTCTCAGGCCTCTCCCTCGTTGCCATACCCTCAGTCTCGCATGCAGGTGGGGGCTCCGCTCCTTGCTCGGGGGGACTGTCAGGGACTCAAGGTAGGAAGGCGCTCATCTGTCAGTTTCTAGAGCACCTCCAATTCCTTGTTCGGCGTCGGCTGCCAGGTCTGCTTGTCAGGCGCCAGCGTCTATCGGGTCAGGGTGCCATTTTCTCCCAGTTCCGTCAGCCTGCTGCCCGGCTCCGATCTGTGAGAGCGTTTGATCCCCAGCCCCATTTTCTCGTATACAAAGCTGCAGATGTGCTGGGGAGCAGTTCCGCTACTCCCGAAGTGCTATTAGGGGGTGATTATCTCGGTTCTAGGGCAGATCGGGCATCGACGAGCGGGGAGACGAAGTAACACACATCTTACCCGCTCGCCATCTTGGCCACGCCCCAGAATTCAATTTTAGATTGTAAATCTGTACAGTAAGCAGTGAAGCACTTTGCAAATTCAACCCTTCTTTCATAGGCTCCTGATTATGAGGACTCACAGGACTGGCCCCCAAGAACTTATAACTGGATCCAAGGGTCAGGCCAGCAAGCTTCATACCCTGGCCCAACATGGCTGAGGGAGGAAGAAGAGATGCAAGTAACTGGGAGCAGAGTGGAGAAGTAGTTGAACAATACATGAAAGATCCACTTGTATCACTAGACGTCTGCTTTCTGAAGAGCTGATCTTACAGTGATGCCAATATGTAAATATTGCTTGGCGTAGACACACGCTGACGGGGCCGTAACTTGAAGCCATCTCACTCTTGTGAGGGCAGCACAATATTAAGCACAGAACATTTGTTTCACTCATGAGAAATTGGCCCTTATTAACAGGTGCCTCATTCTAGTCATCTTGCCTCAAATAAGTTGCTTTTATAACTGGATGCAGGACCCTGCAAGCAATTTTTGAATCTGGCTGCCATTTCTTGAGAAAACTGTCAGAGACACGACCTCAATAAGGTCACCCTAGGCAGTCTTACAGGACACCACTATGTGGCACTAAACAAAAAGGAAAGGCCAAAAACTGGGTAGTTTATTTACAAGCCCCTTGTGCTGCAGGGGCGTCACTTTCAATATGGGAACAAGTGATCTACCAGCAGTGCAAGGGGCTTGTAAATAAGCCCCTGTGTTTTTAGTGGCAAGGGAGTGCTATAGAAGCAAATGATACTTTGCTCGCTGTTGGGACGGAAAAGACCCTTGCATGGTGACAGGCATGCAACCCTGCCATGAGTGCCCCAGCTGCAGCGATATCTGGATCTCTGGTGCAGAATTTTTAGTAACGGGCGAACACGGATCATGCGTGTGTCCCATGACATAGGCCTGTCTCACAGATTACGGTCTTCTTAAACCCGGAAGGGCACCCAAAGTGCTACCCTCCTGGTGGTTAAAGACTACTGCCTTCACCAGGAGTTAAGTAATGTGATGGTGGCAGCATACCATTTAGTGATCAGTAGGGGTGAACCGGTCTTTTTACCTGAGTTTTTGGAGTGAGGCCTACAGGCCCACTCATGTAAAGTTCTGCTGCTGTGGGCTTAACTCACCCTTGGCCTACAATTATTTAGTATGTAGTGCTGTGCATTGCATGTGTGGTTGCATGCATGTGCTGGGTGTATGTGTGTCTGTGAGTGGTACAATACATGAAAAACTATTCTGGGTTCCATTTTGGGAGGGCCAAGACTGACTGGAGGAGCATGGGAGGTAGAGGATTCCCCTCACACAGATTTGTGGATTTCTGCATTCCTAAGAGCTGAGTGGGACACTCACTGAAGGGGGGCAGAGTGTGGCTCTTCAGTTCACTTCAAACTATGCCCTTTGATTCAGAGAGAGGTCACAGGAAAGGGGCTTGGGCTTATGTTAGGATGGATATGGGGTCGATAAGAGTATCATAAAGAGTAGCGATGGGACACTTTGATAACTCTTTGATTCACATATCACTGTGGCTGACATCCAGGTGTGAACCACTAGTTGCTCCCATGCCTTGTGTTTGTGGGCTATTAGAATTGGAGTCCTCCTCCTGTGACAGACTGCTTCCTGGAGGTAAAGCAGGATAGAGTGGGCACTTCAAAAGTAAGCAGACCCCCAACACAATCTTCAAAAACTCAGACACTAAATCACATTTTGTGTCTGGAAATGGACTATAAGAAGGGGAGCTCGAGACTCCCCAAATTGTCAACTGCAATGCAACCAGTTGGGCGGTAGGCCGAGGGGGAGAAACTCTGCAAGACTTTTACTTGTGACCAGGACTGGTGCTAAGGTCAGCCAGTCTCGCAGCTGGGTGAGGCGACATCACCCAGGTAAATCCAAGATTACCTGCCCTGGAGCACCAATATATGTTTGCTTGCCAAGATCAGAGTGCCCTGTGAGGAAGAGGAGAACACTTGGTTCAATCAAGGTCCAGTGGGGGATCCTGGTGAGCAGATTACCATAGAGAGGTGGGAGAAAGTGGCTGGTACATCAATACGGCCACTGCCAGTGTGCAGACTCAATTCAGCAACACTGGATGCCAGAGCTGGCTGCTCTGAAGTTAGCCATCTGCTGGTTAAATGCAGTGACCCTGTATTGCAGAGGGAGTCACTGCAAAAAGTGCATTTGTGTTGGGCTGATTGAGGTGTATTCCATTTGTGGAGTAAAATGGGCAACTATGTATACCAGAGGTGTCCACCGTGAAGACTGTATTACTGCCATGGCGATCTGGCTGTAGCCCATGTGCGGAGTAAAGTCTGCAACTCTGTATGACAGAGGAGGCTGCCATGAAGACTGTATTAGTGTTGTGCCCATCGGGCCGTAGCCAGTGTGTCAAGTCAGGAACCCAGTATTCCTAGGGTGGGGTGAGGGGGCTCGGTGAAGACCAAGGGTCATCCCTTGCTTTCTGTGATGCTGAGAGAGAATGCAGTTGGGGTGACATTCAAGTGCATGGGCACTGATTGAAGCATTAGAAATGGAACAACAATCCTTCTCCCTGTGAGATGCATCAGAGGAACTTACTGCTTATCATCATGGATGATAAGCCAATGCCCCACAAAGCCTAGAGTGCAATTCACGTCTGGCAGCCTCTGCAGATGTTTAAACATTGAGGGCGTCATTTATGAAAAGTGACGCTTCACTGCGTGAAAACAGCGATGTGTCACTTTTCATTGCGCCCTCCTTGCGACATGCTGGATGTGTCATATTTACAATATGACGCATCATGTCGCAAAGAGTTACAGATACGTCAGTATTTCTGACGTATCTGTAGGTGCAAAAATGAAGCATTGCTGGAGTGTGTCACAAAAGTGACGCAACTTCAGCAATGGGTCATTTAACATGGGCAAGTCCCATTTCAATGTGCCTGCGTCAGTCTTATGCCTGCTGTGAGGCAGGCGTAAGATATTGACGCATTTGCGTCCTAGAAGTGGCGCAGTGAAATCTCATAGTTTTCACTGCGTCACTTCTACGAGGCTTATTTGCGTCGGAACACCCACCCTGCATACATTATACCTGGCACAGGTATAATGTGGAGCAGAGGTTTACAAAGTGACGCATCTACCTAGATGCGTCACTTTGTAAATATGATGCAACATGGTGCATTTTTTACGCCATTGGTGTATCACAAAAAGTGACGCACCGGCGGTGCAAAAGTGACACAATGGCTCATAAATAAGACCCTGAATGCTCACGGATGCTCCAGTAGAGCAGCCCTGGTGGGAGCAGGTAAGTCTGATCACAGGGCCAGAAGGCCCAGTAGAACTTGTTGTGCCTGGTAGCACGATGGGCTCTGGCAGTCGTTAACTTTGAAAGTGTTAGACCTCTAGTGGAGACTAACCCTAATGTCAACTATAATGAATGAGAAATACCTACTATCTAGAGGAAGGGAAGTGGATTTCAGGAACCTGCCCATCACTAGCATGCTGACCTAAGGAGGACTGTGTGAATCATTTGTGTATGCCGTATTTTACTTTGTGTTTATATGTAAATATTTGCTGGACAATCACGTGTTGCTGATATTGAATGTATTTTGAGCCGGTGGTCACCCCCCTCCATCTACCTTTCCTCAAGAATAATTGGACTGCTCAAACAACATAATTACTGAGAGTCAAGTCTAAAGGGGTACTTGTCCCAGTTGCTCAGAATCCTTTGTAGATCTGGTAGCAGGACATAAGGAGTAAAAGTCCTCAATCCCCCAAGGTTGGGCCTTGTAGCTCTTGCTTGCCCCGTGGCCCTCTGACAGGGGTTATGACATCTTGCAGTGATACAAATCCTTGCACCAATAGTCCTCTCTCTTATATGGATTCAACTATCTACAGACACACCCAGTCATCTTATGTATATGTAGGTGGCAGATTCTTCAATACTGTACAGCCCACAACTGTGCATCCAGCATTACTAAAACTAATGTAAAAGCTCAAAACAGAAAATATGGCCCCACATCTGAACAGGGCACCATTTGCTGTCCTCCTTAAGAGAAAGACATATGCCCTAATGGTGTTAATATAAGACCACTAGAGCAAAGTGCGCACATTTATATTGGTGCATGTCATAGAGAATCTTCTCCTCTCTGCACTCACTCATTTCCATCAGGGGAACTCTGGAATAGTACAACAGGTCATATTCCTGTGCCTCTGATTGTTTGTAACACAAGTAAAGGCAAACATTTAGAAAACTGGCTGAGGTTCCTTTTATCAGGTTGCATAGATTATACTTGTGCCAATGCAATGTTGCACTAATGTTTCTGGATAACTTAAATTACACTTTTGCATAGAATTTTGAGCAGATCATCAGGAGCAAATGTCAATGTTACATTTTTTGGTCAGTCGATGAAAGAGTCACATTTTAACACTTTTCTGCCAAAGGATGGTGCAAATATGCACCAGTACAATGTCTGTAATACAGAACTGTTAATTTCAAACTGATATAATCTAACTACACTCAATAATTGACAAATCTGCTTTTTTCACAGAATCATACCTAATAGTTCCTTTTATCATTTCTTCACAGTTTCCATCGCTCACCATCATACCGAAATCCTTTATCAGGTGAGATCTTTTTCATCTGTAAATGCATTGTTTCAGGCTATTTACTTCTTATTATACAAAACTGACCATTACAAAATGACCACACATTTTGAAGTTTGTCAAGAACTAGATTAATGAATGCTTTTATGTCCTGGATATGGGTGAGAGAAACATTTTAGACTAAATATTGTGTGTAATCCTGTGCTTGACATGATACAATATTTGTTATCTCTGTCGTAATTTATGCTGTGAACAAAACATTGAATCCTGTTCAAAGACCCTTTTGGATTAGGCAGGAAAATGACAACTTCCTAAAAGTGTAATTTTTAAAATAGCAATGTAACATCTGGCTTGACCATTAGGTTGGATTTTAAATTGCTATTAAAATGAGTCCTAGGACCATTTTTATACTTTCTCCCAAACTGGAATGAAGCACTGTAAGTTCTTACAGTGTCACCCCGTGTTTTTGTTTCGAAGAGCCAGCCTTGCTATAGTGAAAAGTGGCTTGGGAGGTTTTTCACTGTCATGGCATGTAAAAGATTAAATATACATACCATGGTTAAATACCATGCACCCTTGCCAGGTAGAAATGGCAGTTTAAAACTGCACTAAAGGCTGCAGTTGCAGGCCTGTAAACATGTTTTAAGCACTACTTTAGTGGACGGCACAATGAGTGCTGCAGCCCATTAGAAGCATTTCAATTTACAGGCCCTGAGTACATGTAGTACATATACTAGGGACTTATAAGTAAATTAAATGTGCCAATTAGGTATATACCAATTTTATCAGCTTTAAAAGGGAGAATACAAGCATTTTGCCACCGGTTAGCTGGATTAAAGTGTGCAGAGTGCAATGTCCAACAGAAAAATGGGGTCAGCAAAAGCAGACAAAAATCTGGGGAAATGGCAAGCAAAGATGGTCATTTCCAACACTCCATGGCTGAAACTGAAAATTTCTCAAACACCATTTGTAACAGCAATTGATTGACATGACGTTGGAATTACACTTTCCCGGTTCAGTGCCAAACCAGTAGGTCAAAAAATAGGTCATTGCCCACAGAGGCTGAAGGGAGTGAGGACAAGCTTCAGCATCCTGATCACTGCTTCTCTGGATGGTGACTTGTGGTTTTGTCAGCTGTGTAATTGAGCCTCTGTTTTATGGGCCTGTTGTATGAGGTGAAAGAAATAAAGTTGTATGTCAAAATGTCTTAAACAGAAATATCGTCTGACATAGATATTGAGTTCTAAAGATCGCCTGCAAAGATATCGACCCACTGGGTGCTCATTTTGTAGTATTGGATCCAATGGGGCGATATTTTTGTAGAAGATAATTAGGACATCATAATAATCTATGACAATATTTCTGTACCACATCAGAACTAATGGTTTTTCCTCTGTATTATAATGGAGTTGGAGGTGGTGGGGCACATTGTGTACATACTTAGCTGGTCCATGCGCAAGCCCACTTGCACTTTATTCTCATCCATATGGTGGTCAAACAGGTGCTCATTGAGTCAAGAGCAATCATGTAGCATTAATACAATTCTATGCATGCAATTCACAACCATTTAGTGAAAAAAGAATCATCTATCCTGTCCTGCCCTTGACTACATGCTACCAATTTTGTATCTCTTTGTGCATGCCATATCTGTCCTCTTTCTCACTCTTCCCTTTTCTGTGGTCTTCACTACTGCCCTAACCCTGCCAAACACACATCTACTGTCTTCTTTTGGCAATCTAGATTAGCTCCTGTCCTACTTTGACCTCCTCTATTCCGCATGTACTTCCATCACTTCATGACCTAAGATAATTTCATGCCGGAATTTCTTCAGGTTCTGCTCCAAATTACTCTGGCTACATGATCGGTTACTTAAAGGGGAGTGTTCCACATGTATGTTACGGTGGTCTCTCTCACAAGCCTTTCCTTTGGGCCTTTCTCCCACTCACTCAAAGTTGCCATTTCTACCTTACAATTTGCCCCAAAAAAATTTAGACATATTCAACAGTTCATCATGGAGGCCCAGTGTTTCCGTTGACCATGCACTATTGGGATTTGACATTTTTAGATCTGGCGTTAGCAAAGCACTTTTAATTTTACTAAACCTATACATGTGATATACTTACTTCTAGGGGTTTTCAGTCAGCGCTCATCTTCCATTTGTCTGATGTTGTGCCATTCACATTTTCTTCCGCCTGCAACAGAATACAGTACAGGGTTATGGGTCATCCCACTTCAGTCATTGGTTGATTTCACTGTGAGTGAGGGCTTTCAGTTCATTCTCAAAACACCCATCTGCACAGAATGGATTCCCCTTCTGACAGGGACGAGAATGGCAATGCGTGTTTTTTGAGACACACAAAAAAATATTCTTGCTTTTTGCCAATGTTTTTTTTTTTTGTTGATTGCCCTGCAGCCACCCCAACAAAAAAAACCTGTTCTACCTTTGTGAAAAAACATTCAAGTATTGAGAAACCAAAAGTCTGTCCGCCGACGTCAGAGCTATTGCCTTTGCCAATGCTTATTGCAAGCTTTTAACCTGGACTTCAAAAAGAAAAAAAATATGTTTTAGTGGTGCGCAAGCATATATTAGACTTCACCTTAACAACTACTAAAAGTATGTGTAACAGGCAACTGTAATAGATTAAGCAGTCTGTTTACACTAAAGGCAGCAAGAAATTCAAAGCGTTCTAGTGCTCCAGAGAAATGTTACAAGATCTGGGAAGACAGCACGTTCTGATTCTCAGATTTGATCTTTCAAACATTTTTAAGGGTTGAAACTTTCTGAAATGTATTTCCGAAGGCACTAGTACCTCTATGAATGTCACCGTCACATGTTGATGATTTGGTGATATTATAAAAATAACGGCTGCGTAGGAAACAGATTTTCCAAACCTATTACCATTCTCACGTTCATCCTTACGTCAAAACGTTTTACCTGTTACCTAGAGTTCCAGCCATGCTTACTAACATTTATTTCTCATTCATCACTGCCAATTAAAAAAGAAACCTGCGCCGGAACCTCCATCCATTGACACACCCATTTACACTCACGCCCATACACACAGTGACATATTAATGACATTTGTGGCGCAGGGCAGAACAGCAAGTCACCTTGCTGCGATGCCCTGCACCACAGGGAAAGGACAGGAATGCGCCCTATTTATCCAATACGGCGCATTCCTGTCTTTTCCATCTGTGCTGGTGCCATTTTGGCAGCCTAGCGCCAACGCAGGAACCCTTGCACCATGGTGCCTGAGTCGTAGGCAGGATTGTTTATGTGCAGGGTGGGGCACCTTCCTGCACAAAAACAACCCTGAGAGTCTTTTTTCCTCTTTCTAGGTGTGCTGCAGCACACATAGAAAGAGGAAAAAACTAGAAGAAAGAAAGATATTTCTCCTCGTTACGGCTCTCCTAGGAAGGCATTATCTTTTTGGTGCATTTCCAGGTTTACAAGTCCTTGTAAATCTGGGAATGCAGAAAAAAGCATGAGAGTTGCGTGTTAACACCCACCCCAATGCCTATGGAACACCTCCCTTGAACAGAGTAAGGCAACGCAGCGATTTGTGTTGCGTTGCCTTACTCCAGATTTTTTAAGCCATTCAAAGCCATTTAAAGTGGCTTTGCTTCATATGTGTGACTTAGAGGTTTGTAACATTCATGTACTACATTGCGTGGTGCAAGTATGACGCAAAGCTATCAGAAATATGTCCCACAGTGCCAGTGGTTGCACCAGGTGGGTACCAGGGCTTATTCTTGAGAACCACAACTTATTTTTATCACCAGCCTTTGACCCAGAGTAAAGAATAGAAGAGTTAAAAAAAGCAAGAAAAGGATAAATATGGGAAAACAGTGACAAAGGGAGAAAGGATGAATGAATAGGACCTGCAACAATGAGATAAAGAGACAGGCAGTATAGAGTGGTGCAACAGTGCTGTGTTGGCGCTAGGCAGCACATTGTGCGCCAGCGCAGGCACAGAGGGGGAATGTGCTGTAAAATGTTAAGTACAGCGCATAACTCCTCTCTCCCTTTCACGCAGTGCTGTCGCTTGCTACGCTGCCTGAAAGTTTGATAAAAATGCCCCTCAGCACTGTGACACCGATAATAAGTCCTGCATGAAATGCCGAATGTAGGGTCTTTGCGTGCTGAATTTTCTGACTTATGTTTGTAAACGTTTATTCTTTTGCATCATCCTTGGCAAGTGCTTTCTTTGTGTTGTGTAAATTATATTGTTTAATTTGCAGTTGCTTCTTTGAATCTATATTGTTATGTTCTGCGAGTTGAGAAGTTATATGAAAACTAAAGTTTTGTAGCCTACTGTCCTTTGTACATTGCTGAACTTTAGATCATTCAGGAGCAGCACAACTTTAGTTTTCATATTGCATTTGGGCAACTGTGCTGGACCTCATGTATAAAAGCCCTTTGTCCCTCTATTTGTGAATACTGTGAGTTGTGAAGCACAGGAGTTCAAGGTTTTACATTCATATACCTCTATTTTGATCTGTCCCTCTTTGAGTACAACACACTACAAAGAACTTTATTGGCGTCACAAACATTGAAAGTATTTCCCAATTAAATACACTTTGTGCATACCAGAGGCAAATGACAAGACAGGCAAATACAGTTTTCGGGATCATTTAGAAACTGTTCCATAATCTGCTCTCTCCTTTGGTAAGGGAAATAGCCACCTCTCACACACTCTCTCTCTACTCTCTCTCTGCACACCAATTTTTCTTCTGTCTTATTCCCAGCTCATTCCCTTCATCCATGTTCCACTCTTTAAAGCCATGTTGTGTACTCTTTGTCTAAAACGTTCTCTTGGACTACATGTTCGAGCAGAACTTAAGAAACACGCGTTCACTGATATATTTTTTTAAAGGGTAATGAGCCGGATACAGGGCCGACTTAGTGATGCCGAACATGGGGCAATCTCCCTGGAGGCTGGAAGGGCAGGGTCAGTTTTGTCACAAAGGGCTGTTTTTTTTTTACTGGGGCCGAATTGTTAGCAAAATTGTCCCCCAGTAACAGTCTGCACCAAGAAAGCCTGTGAATGCTGCCAGCCTCCCCTTCTCCTGTGATATGCAGTTGCCCCTGCCTCTCATCCCCTATGTACATTGTGCCCCAAAGCGTCCTCTTGTGTCTCGCTGAGAACAGCCTTAATCACTCCTCCTTCATTTCTGAGCTGTGGACATGATAATCCATTTGCAATTCAAACCTGCAGAGGCCAAGTGACAGAAGAGCTGACTGTTTTGCGTCAGTAAATGGCTGTACTTCAGGCAGGGCATGCGTGGTTAAACCCACTTTAAAGCATCTTATAAGCCAGCATGGACCTCAGGATGAGGGAAGAGTCAGGTCATTATTCCAGAGATCAAAGAGCCCGGTGGCGGTGTGTAAAAGCAGGGGATCCACTCTTTGCAATCATTGCACTTGGGAGAGACCAGCCCAGCTAATGTAATCTTCCTGTTGCCTGTAACATAGGTGTGAAAAGAGCAGGCCAGGCTGCCCCCAAGGACATGAGCCATGAGGGAAAAACAGTGCTGTGCTGTATAAGTATGAGCAGCCCTGGCAAATTTTGTTAGACCAGCCCCCATATGGCACATAGCGGGCGAGTGCAGCGAGAGACCCTGACCACTGCTATGGGGGTTTGGCGCGGTTCTCCCCAAGAAAGGTTTGGGGATGAAAGAAAAAAACGGTGCATTTTTGCATTTTAACCATACATTTTTCATTCCATGTTTATTCGTATTAACATTCAAAGCATCGTAAATAGTAAATGATGACCTTAAAGAGCATGAGGAAACCCAGATATATGTACCCATAGGAATATACCTCTTTTTTACGCATTATTTTTCCCCACAGGGAAATTCAACGCAGTCGTTACAATGACCACGTTGTAACCACGCATACCATTACCCCACAAGTCGTAACAATGACTTGCGGAGGGGGGGTGCTGGATGATGGAATAGTATAATTTACTATTCCAACTCCAGTCTGTGCGGACAGTAGGGAAGGTGTTGGATTTTAAATCCAACACCTTATGCCCCCCCCCTCGCAAGGCGTTGTTACGACTTGCTGTGTAATGGTATGCGTGGTTACAGCGCGGTCGTTGTAACAACCGCGTTGTAATTCCCGGCGGGGAAAACTTTTCATGGTAAACGTTGTTTACAGTACCCATAGACATTCTTACAGAAAACCCCAAAAATAGACCTGAGAGTAGTGAATCTGAGAACCCAAAGTAAAAGTCAGACGACCCCACGTAAGGTGTGTAGCGAGCAAGCACGGCGAGCAAGCCTGACCACTACTAAAAGAGTTTAGTAGAAAGAAAGGTCAAAACTATTCATTTTACAACACATTTCTCATTATATTTAATTGAATTAACTTTTAAAGCATAGTAAATGATCACCTTATGGTGCACCGGGATACCCAGTCATAACTCACAGACATTCTTACAGAGAACACCAAAAAATGAGATGTCAAACATGATACATGAATTCAAATACAACAGATTTATTCATCATATAAAAAACTATAAAAAATACATTTAAAATGCACTCAACCTCAAACAACTGTGCAAAGGTTTAAAGGAAGAAATCTACAAGACAATGTGCAAAAATCAAATCATTTTTATATCCTTCGTTTTGTAAACAGTGCAAAAAAAAGCATCTGATTTAAGTGCAACAGTGCACAGCATTACGATTGTCGGCATTTTGGCATTTTAAACAGTTAACATGGCCTGCAGCAATTTCCTTAATATAAAATTCTGTATAAAACATCATTTAAACGTACTTAATCTCCAATAAGCGTTATATTTATAGCACTTTGAACTACTTTGCATCAATTTGTGTCAAGAGGGTGTTCCATGGGTTATGTTGCAAAGCCCGACCTACTAACAAAGGTAGAAGTAGATTTGAGCCAAAAACTGATGCCTCCTTGAGGTTTTCCAAGAATGCATGTGTGCTCTACTGGTACTGTACAATTACAATTTGGTAAACATTTTAGAGTTAGCCTAAGCATAGGATTTTGTGGTGGATGGATATCCTTCAAGAGCAAAACCTATGCTAGACAAAATGCTCACAACTTTTTTTTATGGTGCAAAGGTGTGTGCATGTTGCAAAGCAGACTCAATGACAGCGGATGCAAGGAGATCAACTCTGGGTATTGCACTGCTTCGTTTGACACATGCAAATTGGCCCCAGAATGTTCACGGTAATGTGCAAAAGTCAAATGCTTTTCATGTCCTGAGTCTTACATGTAGCCTTCAAATAAAATATTTTATTAGCAGTGCTCATCTTCAGAAATCTGGCAACTTCAGCTCACATTTTAAAGTGTCGTAACTGAAACGGATAACATGATACAGCTCCATATATGTCAATTTAGGGTCAGCACGGTCTGATCCATCCCATATATTCGGAATAACCACAGCCTATGTAAATAACTTTTATGTGAACATACTGAAGATCTGACATGGAGCTGCCCTCTTACATCAAACCTGAGCACCCTAATAATTGTTGACAATTGATTGTTTTATGATGCTCCATTTCCAGCTACAGAATATTATAATTAATCGCAATTTAAAGATGATTTGGTTATATGAATGAGCTGCTCCGTTGGATTTAATGTGATCTTCTAAAATGTCTTGTGTTTATGTATAAAGGCGGAGGAATCAGAGTATTAATTTATGTGATTTTAAATTGAATGCTTGTATGTGTAATGTTGATAACCGAATAAATTAGTATTGACTGACTGAAAATATCACATACCAGACTAGTTATAACCCTAGCATTTTTATTATACAGTCTACCTAAAAGAGTAAATAAGAATCAAAGTTGTACATTAAATTTTACCATTTAGTACATCCTGCCACATAGACCGTGAGAGTATTATAATCATGATAAACAAGGTGAACTTGTATAAAAACAAGTGCAACCAGGTAGGATTATTATGTGAATAAAAAGCAATTGAAACACCATTAGATCTTAACCTAGCTTGACAGGGAAGCTCATTAAGAGTGGACCAAAGTTATTTCCATACTTAGGTTAAATGTGGTTGATATCAGTGACAGTCTCTTTTAGAAGAAAACCTTGACCTAAGGGAAGGCAGTTCTTGTGTTGGTATGGAGTATAAGAGGATGAAACACATATGTCATCCTTGTAATATGTTTCACTGTTTGATGCTATGGGAGGGTGAGGTGAAAGAACTTTAAAAAGATGGGGTATTGGCTAAAATGGTGGACCTTTGAAACATCAGCACTACATGAGCAGCTGAGCAGCCACCCCTTTCTGCCTCAAAAGCAACACAAGCATTGGCTTAGCCAATAGGACTGCCTTTAAAGGAATGGTGTATGGTAATATGAAAAATTACAAGTAAATAGCATGGTAATTTATATGCATTTGTGTGGAAGCAAACCAAGGAAAAATAAACATTAGTATAGGGTAAAGGGTCAGTTGACAGTTGTACTGCCAAGCCAGACCTAAACCTCCATGTAGATTAAGGACTGCCCTCCTACAATCTGTGTTGCTGCCAGAGAAAAACAGGTAAATTATCTAGCTATCCAAGACATTAAGGGCCTCAGTGTCGCAATGTGCAGCAGCATATTTACAAGGCCATACAAAGCCACTTTAAATGGCATGTTATGGCCTTGTAAATATTTGTCCCTTTCGTGCAGAACACTGCATAAAAGAGGTGTTCCATGGGTGTTCCCACGCAACATCAATGAAATCTGAAGCATTCCCAGATTTACGAGGAATGGTAAACCTGGGAATGCATCAGATTCTAATGCCACCCCAAGAATGGCGTTAGGGAGGTGCAACCAGGGGAAATTTCCTTATTTCTCCTCGTTTTTTCCTCTTTCTATTCTGCAGCACACAAAGAAAGCGGAAAACACTGCTCGTGATTGTTTTTGTGCAGGAAGGTGTCCCTTCCTGCACAAAAACAATCACCCCTACAATGCAGACGCCCTTGCACCATGGCGTAAGGATGCCTGTGTTGGCGCATGGCAGCCTATTGTGCACCAGTGCAGGGGAAAAGGACAGGAATGCGCCATATCTCAGAGATATGGCACATTCCTGCCCTTTATTTTGACACAGGGCATCGCAGCAATATTCCTTGATAGGCCTGGGCGGTAAATTCCGTTCCGCTCGCGGAATTTGCGGAATTTGGGTAATTTCGCGTTCCGCGGAGAATGCAGAATTGCCCACAATTCTGCGTTCCGTGGCTTCACGGAATTTTTTGCCTGCTCGCGTTCTAAAAATGCGTGTTCGCGACCAGGAAAAAAACTTCGCGAACTAGCAATTCCGCGTGTTCGCGGAATTTCTGCGTGCTCGCGGAGATTTTTTACCGTTTCGCGGAGCTTTGCGTAGCGCGACTACACAAATTCCACCCACCCTTGTTCCTTGCATTGCTGCCCTGCGCCAAAACCTCGTTAATGAGGCCCTTAAATAGCATTCCGTCATGTGAGTGCCCTTGAAATTTCGAGCTCAGGCAGCTGTATAAATAAACAAAAGTGTGTGGAAGGCAAGCACTTTTATTGTGGAAGCACACATCTTCTGCCCTATCAAAACATGCACTCCTGACGCCCAACATGTAGGTGGAGCCAAAGCCTCTCTCTTGTGGTGCTCACATAATTGTCTGGCGACAGCTGTGCTTCAAGCGAGACCATAAAAAGGAGTTCTGGGACTGCCTCATAAGTGCTGAGGAGCATGCCAAACCCCTAATGGATCACAAGAGTGCACAGTTTCAATACACGAGCTGGAAATCTACCCTGTGCCAGGATTTTCAGTTCACTTTAGTATTCACTGAGTGATAAGTTCACTGCCCGAAAGGCGTTGTTAAAAGTGCTAATACTGTGACCTGGTGTAGCACGCTGCAGCATGTAGTGAGTTAGCATGTCTGCTGAAAAAGTGTCATCCTGAGGTCAATGTGTGGAAATGAAATCACAATCAACAATTATGTGACTGTGCTGAGGTTCTTATTCATGCTCCTCTGTCAGACTCTTTCTTCCATGTTTGGATCTCCATGAGTGCTGCTTGTTGTTGGAGAGAAAGCATTTTAGTCATTTTTCTTTGGATATGCCTTCATGTTTTGCACACAACCCAATTTTTATTTAAATGTGTGCGTGCAACTGTTCAAGAGGCAATGGACCACATATAGATCGGTGAAAACACATTTAGTGGGATTGAAAGTAAGTAATGGTACATAGTGACATGATGAAAAATACATATACTTAGAGGGGTTGAGTGTGTATTTGGGGGTAGTGGATGTAAGTGATGAGTGGTAGGTACAGTGGTGGTGACCGACATCCTCACCACGGGCATCATCCACATCCCAAGCTATTTAATACAGGGTCTAGGTTTGGGTCTGGATTGTGCACTGGAAGCAGGTTGGTGCCTGCACGTAAATATTTGTCCACTACATGGAACAGAGGCATGAGTTGGTCCTGCTGCAGTGGCCAGTGGCCTATGAGCCAGGGTCTAGATGAGCTGCATCGGGCCTCTTTTTAATTGCCCTCTATTTGCCAATCCAACATGTGCTTTTGCTTCTCCAATATCTTCTACAGCATCACATTCTGGATCTGCAGCAGCTCATTGTGTCCCTCTATGGCATGGATGTGGCTTTGTAGGTTGTCAGCGAGTGTCCTCAGGTACATATTCAATTGGACCGTTAGAGGCCCTTAATGTTGTACATGCGATGTCTCACATTGTCCTCTTGGTTGAAGATGCCAATGGTGTAGCTTTTGGGGGTGATTGGGGTGTGATACACCCCACATAAGTACATTCTTGGCTTGGTAGTTGTACCTTGGTGCCCTCAGACATGTCTGTGTTGGTGGTTTTTGTCATTCTAATTTCACTAAGATGTTTTAACGTGTTCATTTTTTGTGTCAATAACTTAAATATATTTAGGCCCAGATTTTCAAAGACTTTGAGTCGGGTTGTGCCATTTTTTTTACACAGCCGGACACAAAATCCTTTTTGGTATTTACAAAGCCATGCAAATATTAATTTGCATGACTTTGAAATAAAATGTAATGCAATGCAGCGCAATGTGCTGCATTGCATTACTTTTCATCAAGTACACATTCTTTGGATGGTTCATGGATTTTTATGCAAACCCATATTTACAGAGTTGTAGACATGGTTTTGTACTAAAGTTATGCACCTGTCTGATGTTATTTTCCTTTTCTCCTTTGCATGTGTGCTGCATTAAAAGTCTCAAAGGCTATTTTTGTGTAGGAAGGGTTGCAACTACCTCCCTTCCTGCACAAAAACTATCCTTACACTATGGTGTAAGGGTACCTGTATTGGCACTAGGCAGCCCAAAGTGTGCCAGTGCATGGAGAGAGAACAACTGCTCCATTTCTTTGAAGATATGGCACAGTTCGGGACTCTTTAGTTGACACAACACAGTGCGACAACTTTGCTTGCTGAGCTGCCTTGCGCCACTTCTTTGTAAACATGACACTGGCATTCCTATATTGACTCAACATGGAGTGTTAGGAGAATCGATTTTCTGTAAATTTTGTGATAATATATTTCTCAACAACAATTTGTATGCTTAGTCTGCAGTTTTAGATACAGCTCCCTATGAAATGACATCTATTTTGTTATTGCCAATAGGAGTCTTAATGGGGATGTGTATGGTAATTTATCAACTGTATTTTTACATTGAACTTAATCAACCTTTTTGTGTATTTGTTAAGTGTTTTTATTGATATTTATTTAAATACAATGGCTCTTTTAAGCTGATAGACCAATTTTTCAAGGAATATACAAGTAAAATATAAAATATTCTGATTGAGTCGTGTCAGTTGGAGATTTGATCTGGGGTTGCTAGCAGGAACTGGAGCTGCCATGCGTATCTTGGAAGCTGTTAACCTTCACATGCATCTTCTCATCTTACTTATTATTTTAATTATGTCCCCTATGGGTTGTACTTTCACCCACAATGTATTCAACCTGTTGGTGAAATCCTGTCATATGGCTACCCTTTCCTTTCCATAGAGAGTTTGTGAATGCAGACTATGTAGTTCACCATAGAAGTCAATTACAAAATTGACCACAGTGTCTGTCTCCTCCACAGTGAAGTATCTCTTCCTTTTTTTGTGGGATGGTCTGCTTCAGGCAAGGCACTGATTGATGGATGCAATTATCTGCTTTTTATTGTGATTTTCCCCTGGTGTGAGTGAATATGGTCAGAACCTGTTGGTTAGCTAGTTTTCCTAATTTGGAATGATATGTCTGCAGCCTTAGTGTTAATTGTAGTAACAATACAGTGGGAGATATATGTCTACTACAGTTTAGAAATAGCCGCTTTTTCTTTGTGAATTGCTATTATTCAGAAACGTACACACAATAGTAAATGTACTGCTACATGTGCATCAGTTTCCACTCATATATTTACATTTGTGGATCAGTCCCGAGTGATTAATGTTCAGGCCTGATTTAAAACGTATACAATTTTTGCTTGTCCACTGTAACATTCCACCTCACAAATGTGTAAGGCTTAGCTGTCCACATACCCATCATAAGTTCTTATAACTACACCCTTCATCAAGTTCAGAAGTACCACGCAGCCATTTACATCCCTCTCTTTAATAACAGCCTGTGAGTTTTATTAGTCACAATAGTGACAATAGGCACTGGCAAATTACTGCCTTTCTAATGTTTGCTAGGCTACCTAGCACATGGAACCTTTTTTTGTACAATCATAAAAAGTCATGGGTAAGAAATATAAAACTGCCAACTCTTTGTCTGTATCATATTTCTTTGTATTTCAGATGGTACCTTTCAGATGGTTATAAACTCAACAGTACAGCAATAGTTGGCAACAATTGAGTGTCGGGTAAACATTTGGATCCGTCTCTCCTTTTCCCCCGTCCCTTATGTACAGCACTCAGTGGTACCTTATGCTTTCCAGTCGTAGTGTATTAAACCATATAAATAAAAAAGACCTATCTAAAAATAAAATCTAAATAACTTTAAAGTCTCAGGAAATCCATTACACACATATTCATACTTTCCTTTCTATAGGAGATACCAACCTCATCATTATATTCCGTTTTGATGTTCCCCAGATTTATAGTGTGAGTTACAGAAGGTACTGCTATCAGGACAATAAAGACCAGGTACTAAGAGTGGGATCAAAGAATATAAACCACAGATGGCCTGCATTTGTGTACAGTAATACCACCCAGGAAAGTAATAATAATGCAAGGGGCATTTTTCCTAATGCAATATCACCACCCCATTATAAGTTCTGAACATCAGAATGGGGCATAAGGTGATGATGACACTACATGTTTTCTTTTCTTCTGAGCTGAGAAATTTACAACCTTGCTGTTTTTACCCAGAGAACGTTTCCAAGATATTATCTGCTGACATTAGGGTGGGAAAAACTGCAAGATCAGTGAGAAATTTACTAGCCAACACCAAAGGAGGGCAATAGCCTGATCAAGAAATGGAAGATCCCACAACCGAGGTTAGTTCTGAATATCTTTGGTTCCCATAAAATCTAAAACTAACTAAATCTTTGTCCTCATTAACTCAAATATTTTGTTAAATTGGCCATTACTAGCAATACACTATTTTCAACCTAGTAGTAAGTCCACATCCACTTGTAGCGGCCTAAATTTAATCAATTCCTTACAGTTAATTGACAAATTAGGACATTACATAATTTACCCAGGTAACGCTTTACAAAGAGGAACTGTGAATCACTCCTCACTCTTATGCAATAGTGCCACTCTGATGGGCTTTCAGTAAATCATGAAACTTCCACTGGGTTCACAACATTGCAAAAGGAATACTAAGAATTGGCAAAGTCAGTAGGTTTTGCTTTCAAAAGGTGCGTGCTGACCTATTATCTATTTTAATGCTTTCTTGAACTTGAGTTCGGCTCATCTATATTTTCACAAGTACGGTTCTAAAATGACTATTAGAAATGTGTAAACAGTAAATTGAAAAAATAATGAAATGGCCACTTGTGCTTCACAACATTGGAAAATGCGCACACACATGTTATACACGTTATAGCCATCTTGGAATGGTGAAACAAGTTTTTTCACTATTACACCATTCCAAGAGGGCTGGGCATGCCCAGACACGTGCTCCTACTTCATCACACCCTAGCAGCCACTTTTATAATTTACTGTGACAACATGGCCATCCACCATCTTAGAACAGTAAATTTAGAAGATAAAACATACACATGAGAACTAACGCACTTAAGCAAGTGGCTTGACTGCAATGTGCAGCTGCTGGTATGTAACAAAAGAAAAAAGTGAGGGGAAAGCAAGCTATAGCAGTATGCAGAATGCAACTACCTGATCTTGCACCTTCAATTTATTAAAAAGAAAAAAAAAGTTATAATGAAGCCGGGAGTGGTAGGGGCATGAAGAAATGGACAAGCAGATGAGGGTTTAGTGGATTATTGAAGGCGGGAGTAAGCTCACATGAGAAAGGAATGAAAGGGATTTACTACTGATTCTGAAGGGGCACTAAAAAAGTAGTCCCCACAGCAGTGTGAGGATGCAAGTCTTCTAGTCAGACTCAATGTAAGGAAGCTATGCACCAAGGGTAGGGAAAACACAAGAATAGGAAGCTCACTCTGTATTTGCATTGTGGACAATAGAGCTTTGACGACAGAAAGGTAAAGCTATCTGTAGACAAAAGCTAACTACTGTTGCTGGAGTTAGAACCAATATGGAAGAATCATTCATACAACTGTAAGAAGACACTGAGTGACAAACAGCGACAACATCACAAATTATGCTTCCACTCTTGGATGAATCACTGGCATTTCATATGCAATGTCTGCAATCGTCTATTACAGACAGAACACAGACATTTTGAAAAAAGGGCATCTGCTCTATTTACACCTTTATTACATATCTACTTTTGTGTCTCAGCTTTTCTATCCACCACCACCAGCTCAAAGCCAAACTTGAATTATGTGGCACAAATCTATTTTACTGATGGTCTGTCTAAGCAATGTTATGTTTTTGTTTATCAAACACACACCTAACTGATGAAAGTATTAGAAAATGTAAAACAAAAAGATAATTTCTGTGTAATTTCAGAGAAGCTCTTTTAGTTGAAAATTCAAAGAAAAATCTGAAAAAAAATAAGATTTCATCAAGCAAAATCTTTATTTTGCAAGCAAAATGTTGTGCAATTCCTAGTGTTAGGTAACGTGTATTTTGCCTAGTGGTATCCATTTAGCCTGTTATTACTCCTCAATGAGTTATAATTTTGTGTGTAATTTTTCATGTGCAGTAGACTCTTTTGCGAAGAAAATGTCTAAAACTGATGTATGTGGCCGAGAGCTATGTTCTCCAGTATATTGCGTGCCATCTGCGTAATACCTGCAATGTTCCTAAAAATAATGCGTATGGACCAAGGAAAAAAATCTGAATTTCACCCACCTTTTCTTTACACGTGATCTAGAGAGAAGGAAAAACACTCCACTCCAAAGCATTCAAGCAAAATAGTAACAAGCGAAGAGTACCCGAAATGTGAAGGGAACATGTGGGTTTTCAGTTTGTGTCGTAGGTAGGGCCACAAAAAACCTCCCTACTCTATTTAACGGTACATAGAGGGCCATCAGTTAGCATCATCATGGTTTCCATATGTACATGGATAGAAAATGTGGCAGTTTCTCTTCCACAAGTATACCTAGGGAACGCACTTGGGCTGGGAGTTGGCCCCTTGGCAGTATGTCCCAAAAAGTAGTCAGAAGTTTCTTACCAGGAGGTGGGGCTTGCTAAGCCTTTAATGGTCGCTCCAGCCGTACCGGTACAAGGCTACTTTAGGTGCTGCTCTTTTGGATCCTTCCGCCCTCATTACAAATTGCCCGGTGTTAGGTGAGATATTTAATACACCTGATAATTAATTATATTGATCAATCGTGTTATTTATGGGATGTTATAAATAGCACCTATTATGAGTTTGTGAGCAAAAATAAGACATAACGTGCAGATTTAGTTACTATTTAGATGTCACTGTATTTTCTGGACCTTTTTCTCTCTTTCAAAATCTACCAAACTATAGTTAGTGTAGGTGTAGCTACAGTTCTCTAAAATTAAAAGAAATAGAACACAACATATCATCCTCCTTTGTCAAATAGTGAGAATACGCTAAACCCATAATGAAATAAATAAATGGTCCCAGTTTCATTTATTGTATCTTGATTTTACATGACAGTGGCTCTTTATGGTGCTTTCAGAGCGCTTATTTTCCCACAAACACCTAAAAAGCTTACATTTTGCCGTGATATCTGCAGCACTTGGTTTCAATTGCTTGGGTGAATAATGCGTGTTATGTTTATTAGTTTTGTTTGCCATTTAAGAATAAAAAACTGTGAGCATATATTTCTAAACTCTGTATTTTATGAATGATATGATGAAATATATGAGAGTTAAAAGAGTTAAAAATACTACGTAAAGTATTTTTTATATGCTAAAGACAATTCTAATTTTGTGTTTTCCTGGTCGTGACATTTGAATAGCTGGGTATGAGGCTGTAATCAAAACCTCCCATACACGTACCTTACCGTAATATGTAGAGTATTGTTTTTATCGCATTGCATAACAAGGTTGTGAAATATGGGATTATTGGTTGAGGGGGTGAAATTCTGCTCAAATAGCAACCACAATTCTTCTCAGGGTAGTCACGAGCAAACCCTAAATTAACCTCTGCTCAACCCTCGGGTACCTTGGCACGGAGCAGTCAGACGTAACTCAGAGGCAATATGTAAAGTATTTGTGCAACACTTCAAATAGTAACACAGTGATAACACACCCCAAAATGATCCAACAGAGATTTAGAGAAATAGAATAACTTTTAATAAATAAAACCATACCAAAACAACAAAAATCCAATCAGTAGAACCCGAGATATTCAAGTTTAAAAATTCTAGTAAAAATAGCACCAAAAAACACAACGCATCAACTGCAAATATCTAGTTGTGCAGAACAGGGTCAAAGTTCAGGTTGACCGCAATGGAGTGTGGGCCAGTCACAGGGGGCCAGTTAGGCCTGCTGAACAAAGTACCTTAAATCCTGATTTGCAGAGCGTTGCAAAGATCCGCGTCGAAGATGCATCGCGCACCCATAGTGATGTGTCGGTTCTGAGGCGTGACAAGGCTGCGATGCAAGGTCCTGCTTCATCATCGAGGATCCTGTCAATGAAGGCTTACAATGTGAAGTCATGCATCGAGGATGCCATGTGCAGTTGAGGTGATGCATCAGTTCCTAGGAGCTGCGAGGCTGCAATGTGGAGTCCGGCGTCATCATTGAGGCTGCCGTCTATGAGGAATATGAGGGCCTACACTAAGGATGCATCATGTAGTGACGTTTCGAAGAAGCTGTGGAGGTGATGCAGGTCTTTGTGATGATTCTAACCAATGCAGCAGAGGTGATGCACTGGTTTTGCTTGAGGTTGCACTACACAGCAGAGGAGATGCATCGGTTTTGCTGGATCCATAGAGACTGGCATGCACCATAGAACCACTTCCAAGGCTCCAGGACTGGAGTTGCACCACTTGGCATGGTAGCCTCACATATGGAAGGATCCAGGTACAGGGGCAATTGTGTTCCTGAGGCTTTAGATCACGAGGCCAGCCAACTACACCTTGGAGTCACTTTGGGGTTCCGGTTCAAGAGATACAGGTCTAGTCATTCTCCCTCAGGAAAGAAGGAGCAGGTAAGCACAGCAGGCAGCAGTCCTTCAGAACAATAGTCCAGCAGAGTGGCAGTCCTTGCGGCAGCACAGCAGTTCTCCTTGGAAGAGTATAGACTAGTTCAGAAGTGTACAGATGAGTTGGTGTCTGAGGTCCAGTATTTATATGCAGTTAAGCATTTACAATGGGGGAAAAGCTTCTAGAAGTTTTCCTGTAAAGTCTACAGTCTTCCCTAACCCAGCTCCAGACTAACTACAGGGGCTATGCAGTCTTTTGTGTGGAGGCAGGGCACAGCCTATTCAAGTTTAAGTAGGGCTGTGCTCAGCTCTGCTCTCCCATTCTGTCAGTGATGGCCCACCCAGGCACACATAAGCTCTCTATTGTGTGTAGCTCTCTAGGAGGAATACACAAAGCCCAACTGTCAGCTACATAGCCATGTGAGCCAAAGACAAGCTACAAAAAATACTTACTTTCTAAAAGTGGCATTTTCCAAATCATAATTTAAAATCCTACTTCACCATAAGTTTGGATTTTTCATTACAGTTCCAAAGACATCAAACATGAACTGGTTACCTGATCCCATTTGGAAACCAAAGCTTATTAAATGTAATAAGGTAACTCCATAGCTAGCCTATGGGAGAAGTAGACCTTGCAGTAGTGAAAAACGACATTAGGAGTTTTTCAGTACCAGGACATGTAAAACTTAGAAGTTCATGTCCAACTGTTTTAATATACGGTGCCCTGCCATTTGGGCTGTCCAGGGACTACTGTAGGGGTAACATATGTATTAAAAAGGATGGTTTGGGTCTGGTGAAAGGATTATTTTGCCAGGTCGACATTGCAGTTTATACTGCACACACAGACTGCAATGACAGCCTGAGATGTATTTAAAGGCTACTTATGTTGGTGGCACAATAAGTGCTGCAGGCCCACTGGTAGCATTTAATTTACTGGCTCTGGTACATGTAGTACCACTTTACTACATACTTATAAGTAAATTAAATATGTCAATTGCTGATGAGCCAATGTCGCCATGTTTTGAGGAGTTAGCACATGCACTTACGCACTGCTTAGCATATTAAAGTGCACAGAGTCCTAAGGCCAGCAAACGTGAGGTCAGCAAAAATGGAGGAGGAAGGCAAAAAAGTTTGGGGGAAGGCTGACAGGTCTAACAAAGGATAGCACCTCAAGGTGTCCTATTTTAGGAACTATATTTTGAGTTGGCTCTTCCAAACCAAATCAGCCACTTGTGGCAACTAAAGGAGGGGGTAGGTCCCTTGTGGTACAATTGCTCTCCTCCTATAATTCATTCTTTAAAACATGCCCTAAACTACCTCAGGAGATTTTCTCTCTATAGGAAATATATTATGTTATGACGTTATTTTTCAATAGCGCTACATTGCCTTTGCAATGGCATCAGGGCACTATTAGATTTGGGCAAGCATCATACCCATATGTGAAAACTGCTACTTCAAACTGATATTTGAATCTATTAGGCGGTGAAGGGTCTGGCCTCCTTGTTACAATCAAAATGAGGTCCTGCCACTTTACTCACACACACATGCTCTTCTAAGACTTCCTGTGAATATATTAGAGCCACATGCATTACTGAAATTGTTCGCCAGCAGCTATGTGACCATAATGTCTGTCACAAAAGCGACCTAAAGTCGCTCCAAGTCTGCATGTTTATGTTTAGCGCTACATAACAAATACACAAATCATCATGTTCTGGGATAGGAGCCGAGTGTTTAGTGTCCACAGATGCTCATGTCCACTGCACAGCTGTGTGTACAAGGGGAATCAGCCGAAAGAGTCCTGTGGCTTCCTGAAGTGCATGTCTCTCTGAGTGGCTGGCTCAGATTAAGGCGCTTCTCTTGTTATTCACGTCTGACTTTTCATGTGCTTCATGTTTAATTTCTGACAGATGTACGTTTGCTTATGCATGCACGTCTTGTTTTTGCACACTTCAGCACAATTTAACATGATCTTCAGATTCTCTCTTTTCTGTCCGACATTCAGTTTTGCCAAAAAACATAAAATTAGCTGCAAATCCAAAAGTTGTGGAGATAAGTGTGTTTCAATGGAAACATTGGTTTTGGGAAGGCTATACATTTACAGAGGTGTGGATCCTGAATATCGACTACAGCATATCATAGGGTACTAATATCATAGACAGAATATCATGGACAAAATATCAAAAGAATGATTAGATTTTGTATACCTAACTCCTTAAACATGCACTTTGACGATATATATAACGTCAAGATACACAGATGTAGAGATAAGAACAGCAAAGCTATACTTCCCTCGGTGCAGTTACCTTTTGATATTTTTTCCTTCGATAATTTAAAGAAGATGCTTGTGTGCCATGCTATTCCTGTACTTGATATTCTAAAAACCATTCATTCTGAGAAAGATGAGGGCATCTAAGCTTTGTGGATATCTGTCTACAATTTGCAGATATAGTCACATTTCCCTTAGTTTTTCAGAATTCCATAGTGTATGCCTTAGAAATCTATAAACGGGTACTTCTACTCTTGTACACCTACTTCTGTTGATTGTCCTTTGGGCAGACAACCCACAAGGGTAAGTATTGCAACTTGTGTGTTTGTGTGCCCTCTAAAAAGTTTGTGGATGTTTGGGACACTTTCCTACCCTATTTGAACTTCAATACGTATTTGTTCAAACTATGTTAATAGATACAAATAGGTTTCAAAAGGCCATTGGTTAAAGCTGTTTGTAAAGTTAGTTAATAGCCATAAAAGAAATACTTTGTTGGTGTTCTCTAGCACCCCGGCTGGGTTCACAACTCTGTAGCCATTCACTAGGAACACCCAAAGTAACCTGTTGTCTGCAGAAAATCTACTTTACTGGCAGATTTCCGTTGCTTATAAGTAATATTTCGAGTTACAAATCCTGCAAATCCAGATCACCTGAATTTAGATTCAGTAAATTTGAACAGAAATGTCACTTTCTTTGTGGTAATATGTGTAAATTATGGCTGTATATATCTATATCAAATGCTGGTGACAATGATGTCATACACGTATGACTTCATCGTCAGTGCTACTTTATAATACTTCTATGGACATAAACATCTGTAAATTATAGGGATACGTTTTACCACGCATATGTTATGCAGATCTATTGCTAGAAATAGACACTGAGAGGGTTAGGATCTGCCCCTTTCAAACCACTGACTTTATTCAGTCATCCTCTTTCAGCCATTGGCTTGAGACTTTGTAAATCACGTCTTGTTTTAGTCTAGTGGAGTAGTAATCTCTCACTTAACTCTATTGGGTTGGTTTGTATCCATGCGTGTGTGCCATATTCGAGTGCCTGCTCTAAAATGCATGGGGGGCTACTTTACAACAATAATCCTCTCTGAAAGCTCTGTTTCATCTGAATGCTGGGTCAGTTTACTAAACTCGGATTAATTGGCTTTGCCAGAGCTTGTTTTAAATTACAGTATCACAATGTGTGCTTCTTTAAAGAAAACCTTTATGATAAGGATCATAAATGTATGTTTTCTCTCTTCCCATTGTGATGTTATTAGCCACATATTAGTAGAAAATGCTAACATCTCCTCCTCCATAATAGTAGATTCTGTCAATAGTAGTTAGTGGCCTCTAAATAACCACCTATTAAAAGTGGTCCCCACATCATCTAGATATATTAAACTTCTTCTAGTAATGACTATAATTAGACTGTCCAAAAGGGCCGATGCATGAATCATTTTAAGGACAGTTTCCTCTAAGGCTCTATGGATTAACTGAAAAGTATATATGTATATTGGAACAAAGCTCTGAGGAAGAAGGAAAGTTACTGTTGACCGTATGGTCAATAATGGGTGATATGGTCTGACTGATTCAAAAGGAAAATGTAAGTTAATACCAGTGTTTTTATAAATGTGTGCAGTGGTATGTCTCTCATTTATTGTTGAAGACTCTAATTTTAAATTTAAAAAAATACAATGATTGCCTGGGGGGTTGTGAACTAGAAGAAAACATAGCTAAGGACACTTGGGAAAGTCATGCCGAAACCCTGATTGGATGTGTCCATGTGATAATCATAGGTACAATTTTAATGCCTAACTAAAATTAAGCTTCTGCAACAATACCCTTGGCTTGGCCAGAAAAATGTGCCTTTACATATATTAAACTCAGATTATTTCAGAATATTTATATCAATGTTTCTATTTTAGACTATTCTAGACAGAATTCATGTTTGGCAACCAACCAGACTCACAAGCAACACATTAACAGTACTCACTGCAATTTACCTTTGTCAGCCTCTTACAATATATGACATATAAACATGACTTACTTATGAAATTTGATATTATATAGCAATATGCTCACATTTTAAAAATTGGAAATTACTTTGTGAAACTATGTATGGAGTTCATAGTAGTACAATACATCGTGGATCCTTTATAGGTATTTATTAAAATGAGTTCAAGTGTTGCAGTTTGAATCCTTTTTGATGTGGTTGTTGCACTCTCTCACATGAAATTACTATTTTCACAGGTTTTGGCACTTAATCTGACCTGGCACCACCAAGAACTATATTGAACATCAACCAAACTGCGTACCACAAATATACACTATGGGGCTTAATTATGAGGCTGTTGGCTTCACTCTTGTACCACACAACATGGTGCAAGAGCGACACAAACCTTAAAACAGATTTTTTAAGCCATGCCAAGCCACTTTTTGTGGTTCTGAGTGACTTTAAAAATCTGAAGTAACACAATACAGTGCAAATCGATGCATTGTGTTAATCTGCCTTGGGAAGTAGTTCCATGTGTTGCATTGGTGTTCCTACGCAACTCCTATGGGTTTTGATGCATTTCCAGATTTACAAGAACTTGTAAACCAGGGAATGTGCCAAAATCTTACACCTTCTTATGGGAGGCGGAACAAGGAGAAATATTTCTATTTCTCCTAGTTTCTTTCTCTTTCTATGTGTGCTGAATTCTGCAGCTCACATAGAAAGAGAAATATGCCTCCTAGGATTGTTTTTCTACAGGAAGATACCCCTTCCTCCACAAATATAATCCTGCATGCAACACAGGCACACTTGCATCATTGTGCAAGGGTTCCTGCATTGGTGCCAGGCAGTCAAAAAGGTACCAGCGCAGGGGAATGAGCAGGAATGATTGGTATTGCCTTAAATATGGCGCATTTCTGTCCTTTACATACATATCATGCATTGCACCTTAGCAAGTTGACTTGTTGCGCTGCACTGCGTGTCTTCCCCATAAATAGGCTCCTATGTCTTTTTCAAGGGTCAGCTTCACTCCTACTTGACAGCACTTGAACATTTTCACAATTGTTGTCCATTAGGGCATTATCCAGTGCACATCCTTGCCATCCTCATCATGTATGACTGCAGTATTAACTCTTGATAACTTGGACAGCTTGTCAATTTTAAGGTAATAGGGGGGAGGGATGCCCATCATACTCCTGGATGCCCAGCAGGACCTCCAGGGAGAAGGTATGCCTTTTGGGGGGACCCAATCTCTGGAAATCTACAACAATTCACTTGCCAGATCTGCAGCACACATAGAAAGAGGAAAGAACGAGGAGAAATAAAGCAATTCCTCCTTGTTACGCCTCACCTTGGGGGGCATAAGATTTTGGTGAATTCCCAGGTTTACAAGTCCTTATAATTCTGGGAATGTGTCAAAAACCATAGGAATTGCATAAGAACACCCACCGCAACACCCATGAATGCTTTCCTTGCACAGAATAAGGCAACGCAGTGGTTTGCGCTGCATTGCCTTGCTCCAAATTTTTGAAGCCATGCAAAGTGACTTTGTGTTGCTTCAAAAATCATACTTAGAGGTTTGTGTCACACATGTACCATATTGCGTGGTGCAAGCATGAGGCAAAGATCTCATAAATATGCCCCTGAATGTGATTGTTAATTGAGCAGCAGTAGGTAAGATCAGGATTGTCTTACACTGTCTGCTTGGGAGAGTTCGAATGCATTATTTGCTCTTTAAGCTACCCCACTGGTTTCCTTCTGAGCTGTATGAGTCGCCTTGGTGGGGAGTATGCCTGGCAAAACTTTCATAAAATTCCACCCAGCTTAGCAGGATGGAGGTGCAGCCCAACAGTTTGCTTTACCTTTCTGAATTTGTTTTTGTAGGAGTTTTGCAAACAATCAAATAAGTTGCCTTGCAACAAATACTGAGCACTCTTGGTAGGAAGAGTCCAAATGCAATAAAAATCCATTTGATAATTCATAGTCTCCAACCGAGTATGAGGTCAGGCTCTAATCAATTTGCTGGTCAGTGAAGGTTCTTATTTTTGACAGTTTGCACTCACAAACCAAGAAACATCCACCAAATACTATGATTATATTCAAATAGAGCTTTTTATTTAGTGGCACGCTATGGATTAACTTAAGTGGAGGCAACCAGATGAATTTACTGATACGCATTGGGTTTTGCAGTTATTCAGGTTTTTTCATTGATATAGGACCACGGGCAGGACCTATTTGTTTCAGCACACTTTTCATGTTCATGTAACTGAATGAAACATTGGAGAGTACAGATGTTATGATATACAGAACGACGCTGCTTGTTCAGACATGCAGACCATTTGAAGCCTTCAAGGCCTGGGGTGGTGAGGGAGGAGGAGCATTGACAATGAGCTACCCGAGTGCAGAATTTATTGTTTTGTGTATTGGGAGGTGCATGCTGATAAGTTCTCTGCCTTTTGGTTTGAGTGGATGGTTGTGCATGTACCTGCCTGCATACAATATCTCCTGTTGCAGAACCAGTTTGGGGTTGTTTTGTTTCAAGTGTCCTTTTTAGGCTGCCTCTCAGACACAACTTTGTGTAAACAGATGATATTCACAGCATGGAGGACTGCAGCTCTGCTCCAAGCAGGAACACCCACAACAGGAATACAATGAAGTGTGAAATCTTTGCACTGTATTCTTCCTGAGCAACCAGTTATGGACAGATGAAAGAGCTAGCCTAGCCAAGAATCTTCACAAATGCAACAACAGAAACTATGCCTCGCCTTCACCACTACCATTCACAAAATGTCAGAGAACAGGACGAATTAATCAGCAGCCGCTTACTAAGAAAGGGGCATATGTATAAGGAAATGGCGATGCGCTTTGACAAATTTTAAAGCTCCATGTTGTGTCAATTCCAAAATTCATGGATGCGCCATATTTACAAGACAAGGCGCACCCCTGTGTTTTTCCTAGCACTGGTGCTAAAACTTGCTGCCTAGCACAAGAACAGACTCCATTGCGCCATGGTGCCTGCGTTGTAGGGATGATTGCTTATGTGTAGGAAAGTGACCCTTCCAACACATAAACAATCAATGGTGGCGTTTTGCTCTTTCTATGTGTGCTGCATAATACAGCGCATATAGAAAAAGCAAAAACAAAGAGAAATAAAAGTATTTCTCCTCATTGCACCAATCTAACGCCTGTTTTGATTGGCATACGTTTTTGCTGATGCCTCCGATTTACACATCCTTATAAATATGGATCAATGTCAAAAAGCAATGGGTGTTGCGGTGGAATGCCCATAGAAACACCCATTGCACACCCCTTCCACGCAGATACCTGTGTGAAAGGATATCATATTTACAAAGCATTGTAAACATGGTGCAGGGCATTGCCCCACCGGAACATTGACAAAAGTGACATTCCAGTAGCGCAATCCCCAATGTTCATAGAATTTTTAATGGAAGGCCTGTCTCCACCCAACTCACTTCAGTGTCTGGCTCTCCTCTTTCCATTCAGAGGAATAAAGCAATTACATTTCCATTTTCTGGTAGGGTCTCCTCTTTCCTCATCTTGTGCCATGCTGAACCAGAGGCATCCAAATGGATCCACTTTGCTTTTGTATTTAATTAAATAATACAAACTTCAAGGGCCACAGAATCTCCTTTTGATGCTTACATTATTTGCACCATATATTCTCTCAAGTTTCTATGATCATATGGTTGCTGTTTTCTTGACAAGCTGTATAAATCGCTTAATATCTCCCAAAATATTCATCCTCGATATATGCTCTGAAGGCCTCCTTTATATTGTTAAAACTCTGCATGAAAAACTGACCTTGACTTGTAACTTCCGATTGCCGCCTCCGGGGGGTGTGGAATTTATTAAAATATCTACTTGTCCATTGAGCAAGTTGCTTCATAAAACTACTTGTCCTGTAACAAAATCTGCTTGTCCTTTTTGTGCTATGTAATGCAGCAACACATTATGGCAGCAATCTCATTATATAAGAGCCTTGATATAGCCTTACTGATTATGCCAGTGCTCATTTCATTATCGGGTTTGAATACTAGCAATTCCCTTATGTTGACACGTTTCTGCAGATCTACATACTGGGTTTGAAGGTGGTGGAAAGCAATAGTTCCAGAGTTGGAATGCAATTTTGAGTCTGTGCAAACCTACTAAATTGCATGTTTTAAGGGTTTTCACCAACTCTTCTCTAATCTTTTCCCATACTGAGAAAAGCTGGAAATTACTCCCAACAATGGCAGACGTAAAACCTCTTCCATGGTTGGGATAAAAATGTAATTGGAGGGAAAGTGAACTTGCAAACATTCAGATTTTTGTAGAGCAAATCTGCACATGTACATTTACTCATGCTAAAATGCAGTTCACAAATATTTTCTAGGAGTACGATTACTTGGCCTACTTCTGTAAGTTCTTGTGAATTCATGAAAGCTGTAAATCTGCAATTAATGCAAGGACATATACCATAGGTGCACTTTTGAGACTTTCTTTAATACTTGCTCCCCTAATTAGGTCTGGCGTTAATCATGACCTTTTGTGTTAATAAACTTCTGTCTCTTTTGATCTATTAGCGGGCTTTACTGTGAGTGACAGCATTCTGCTCTTTCACAAGGAGCATATCGGCACACAAAGTAGTTTTGTTCAGTGCAAGGAACTACTGTGGCAATGTGTCTTTTTTAAGACCAAAGTTTTTTTTTTGCTTTTGCCAATGTTTGTTATAATGGTGAGGGCCCAGCAGCTCCCACACCAATAAAGTTTTAGCATACATTAACTATATTGTACTAAATTATGCTGCAAAGAAATGATTCCTAACATTTTAAATGACTTTTTCCTACTTGCATTTTTTTGTGAACATTTTATTTTGAAAGCAAAGCATCATCAATCTTGCTTTCAAGCTTCCACAAATATTTGCATCTAATTAGAGAGCATTCTGGGAGCATTATAAATATAGCCTGATATTGCTAAACTTTGAAAATATGTGTCCACATTTTCATACTGGAGCCAGTCAGTAGTGCAGTCGCAGCCAATGACATTTACTTAGAGTGCTCACCCTAATAATAAAGGCTTTGCATTATTGGACCATAAGTACAAGTTTGAACAGCATTAATACACAGATACAAATATTACCTTAACTGCAGACACCCTTCCCTGTTCTATAATGTGGTGCTGTAAACTGGCAACCAAAGGGTTTGTGCTGTGAGGGGTTGCGCCTACTTGTCCCAAAGACAAAATGCACATGCAAACTTGTTGCCCTTGACCCAAAACAATATCCCCTGGGCATTGGGCTATAGGAATGCCACATCCCTGTGCCTCTCCTTTTTGCTTTCACATGCCACTCTCATTCTTCCGACCTCTACACAATACCTGTCTCTGAGCACAGCCTACTCTGTCACTTATGTCTTTGCCCTAATCTCCATTATTGCATTTCTGCAATTTGTCCACATCTTACCCTAAAGATGGCAACAAATGCCTTTGTAAATAATACACAGGGATTCCCTCTACTTCATTTAACAATCCAACCAACCATCTGCATGAACTCACATACCGCCTACTAATGATCATAACTCCTAATATTTTAATTTACAACAAAGAAACTTAAGTAAATGCAAGAGAACAAGATTAATCCAAATAACCAACAGTAAAGTATCTACTAAACTTGAGTTCCAGTAACAGCTTGCTGCCCAGTGTAAAGCGCTTCAATGCCTCGTCAGGAAGAGTAGTTTCTATATATATATATATATGTATATATATATATAGATATATATATATATATATATATATATATATATATATATATATATATTATATATATATATATATGTGCAATTACAATTACAATATCACAATTGGCATATTTACAAAAAATGATCTTGAAATTAAACAATTTCAGTTGAGATTGCTAAAAGAACCAAGAAATTGCCAGAAATCATAGTCTGCAATTATGTAACACAGCAACCATCTCAGCACGATGCACTGTGTTTAAGATATAATTAAGGACACTGTTTTTCAAGCAAAGGGAATTCAATCTAGACTCCATGGAGACAAAAGTATCCTGCTTTGATCCTTTCTTTTCCTTGCCAATGTCCTTGGTTATCTGAATAGTGTTTATAATGTTTAATTGCATATATGAAAAAGCCATTGATTTCATCAGGTCTTTTGTATTTTTTATCCTAGCTATATTTGTAGCAACATGAAAGCTAAGCCAGTATAAGACATCCCTTATATTTATTTTTAAAAGTATCAGTGGGAATTGGTATCAATCGCTGTCATAGGCTAACCACTGTTACCAATTTGCTGGCAAATCTATGCAACTCTAAGAACCACATCAAAAGGAGGACCAATCGAGCAAGGAACATTTTAGTAATCAGGTTACACAAAAGAACATACGGTATCAGTGATTTCTGTGCTCAGCTATCATGAACAAAATGTGATCTTGGTGCTGACTCCTGTGACCTGAGCTGACTTGAAACACCTGAAGGAAGATCAAGTATATGACTTAAATCAATACTGTACAAATCAAAAATTCTTTTTCATGAATTGTTGCAAATTTGAACGTCAAAATGATAACTTGCACATAGGTTTGCTCTGATTTTTTTTAATTATTATTATTCCCTTCTCACCGAGGTTGAATAGGCAGTGCCCAACAGGCTGGTCTGACAGGTCAGTGTGTGGGCCATTTTTTATTGAGCTGTTGCTGTGCATTTTTATGGCCTCCTGGGCCAGTTTCTACTGTTAATCTCTCTGACTATAAAAACAAACTTTTACTGCAGCAAGCTCAGATCCATGCTGTCTTCCAACCTTGCAAAACACTAATATGGCGTGTCTTTACAAATTCAAAACTGCCCCAATTTGCAAACATGGCCCTAGTTTTAGTTATCTGATTTAATATCGGTGGCCACTTTTATTTTGGTTCCCAGACCAATTTTCTGTCAAAATCCGATCCTGCCTCTTATTCCAATTTTCATTTCCAAGCCATGTTCATTACAGTTAAAAAAGTACCTATGTCAGTCTACTGTACTTACAGTAGGCAATATATTCATTCAACATGAGGGATCAGTTGTTACTACTAAAAGTATCACCAGATTTAAAATAATTACAATCATTATAGATGGCAGGAAAAAACCAAGGGGCAGAGTACGATGTCAGTCGGAAAGTCTCCGAACGGCATTCTATTCGTCTGAATCTGTGTCAGAAGCCTTATTTCCGACAGACCGATTGCGATGGTTGGAAACTGTTTGGACTGTACGACTCGGTTCCGACTCACGTCCGAACGGCAATTGGAGACTCTGAGTCGGTCGGAGCCAACTTGTACGTCTTTACAGACCGCGTTTCTGACCGAGCGATTACTATGCCGGATACGGACAGCCTTTCCGAATCGGTTTGTGCGACACTGATTGGCTGCAGGAATCAGACTTTGGGGACACGTAGCAAGGCCCCCTTCACCCGGAGGCCTCTGGTTGGGGGTCGATGGGGTACCCAAGGACCCCCTTTCCAACCATGTACAGTGTGCAAGGTTTTCTGCAACCACCCGGTTTTTCAATGGGAGACTGTGTTGTCGGTCAGAACACAGTCTCCCATTGAAGTCAATGGGAGTTCGACCCAACAGTGTTCGGGAACATCGTAATCAGTCGGTCAGACTCCCCGAACTCGAGTCAATAGGAAACCATTCCAAAACCGAGTCGATCAGAATGCTTTCCAACCAACATTGTAATGTGGCCCTAAGTGTTTGAAATTAATTTTTTATTCAATTTGAAGTTTATGTAAGCCTTTCTAAAAAAAAGAAAGAGGCATCATATCTCTTAAAAAGACATATTTTAATCTACTTAATAGCTTTCTCTGGTTGGCTTCAAGAAAGGTAGATAAAACACAAGCCACTTGGCATGAGTCACCCAGAGAGGTTTTTCCAGGGGAGATACCACTCGAGGCAATACTGAGTGGCCTGGTGTTCCATACCCACGATTACTGAGTGCAGAAATAACAGCCCTTGTTTTACTAGCTACAAAAAAGCACCTAGCAAAACCAGAGATGTTTCTACTGACAGTTTCCAAATGCTCAAAACAGGTCACAGTGTCTGTGGAAACAACCCCAACATTGAGAAAACCTGGGCTTTTTGACTTGGTAACTTTAGATCCCTTGCGTTATTCTGCAATCAAGGGTCAGTAACTGATGATGGCCAGAAACTGGTGCAGACATACCAACTAAATCATTAATTCTGACCCCAGTATGTCCTCACACAGTTGCCGGCTATTTCATAATGAGGGCCTTTGATTTTAAGGGCCTAATTTGCACAAGGCTCAAAAACAAACCTATCTCCTCTACATATGTGGAGGGAATGCATTGCATAATTTAAGGCAAGTGACAAAGAAACACTGCATGCATACGCATGTTGAAGTGTAAAGGTATGCTTCCATAACTTACTACGAATGAGGCCAGAGTAAGGCAATTTAAACCAAACTGAAACACTCACAAATGAGTACTGATTCTGCTTCGGTTGATGCCCAAATAGCAAGCAAGCCAGACATCGTAACATTTTTTTAAATATGCAGCATCACATTTCCATCAATGCCACATGCTCTGATGTCTACCATGTTTCATAGCAGTAAAAGTCCAAGTTCCTGAGTTTCTTATTATTTCTTCTGGAAGCAAGATAGGGAGAGTATATAGCAACACTCATGTGAAGAAGCAATTGTACTCCGCCAAAATTACTACGTGATCTGCCACTGAAAAGGGAAGACTAGTGGCCAGGGAGTGCATGGTGGTGATGACCACACAATGAAGAAAAGAGTAGGCTGTAAAGGTTACCTAGTTAGGGACATAGGAAAAACTCTGCTCTTCAAACGTGCTGTTTCGGGAGAGAAAATGAGGAAGGATGCCTGCTGGTCCTTCTGTGAGTTTCCATCTTGTCACTTTGCATGCGGTAGTAGCTACTCAGGTGCAGATGTTCTCTCATTATAATACTGTTTGATGCTTTCTCTTTCGGTACTCGTTGTTGTTGTTGATTCTTATTTTTTGACTCACCTCTAATGCTTTGTCTAAACTTTTTGATTAAAAAATGCTGGTGTGCATCTGTTTGGTAACATGTCTCTTCTTCATGAATGGATATTGACACTATTTTCTGATACATCCTAATAGTCATGTCAGTGCCCCTATTTAATGAAAGAGACTCTGTTCCTCCCTTCCTGGCATGTATGCTGTTAGTGGGTGATGGTGACATTTACATGATGTGTGATGCATTGGTTCAGTGACATTATATCGATAACAACAATATTGTGATATAGAAATACTGTGTCAAAAATATTGATTACAAGAACATTATTTCCCTATACTTATAATGTAAGTAAAAAACCTTTTCACAACAATCATTATAAAACATACAAGTATATAATTTTCTAATATATAAATATAGTTTTAAATAGTAGATTTTAAATATTTTAGTACATATAATCAATATGATGTAAATGAAATACATTTAAGTAACATTTATTACTATATATAAAGATATACTTATATAAACATACACACATACATATATATGTCTCTGTATATTTATATATGCGGATATATAATATAACACTTATAAAAAAATTATATTTTACAATATATTACATTAATTTATTACTTTAAAAATCATATATCATCGGTGGATGGCGAAACGCGTTGGTTAATTTGGAGACTGGAGAACTACTAAAAATGAAAATAAAGTAATTGGGAAACTCAACAGACTGTGAGTGCGTGCTACTTGTTTCACTGCGAAGTGAATCTCTGGGGACAATACTAAACGGCATGGCTCTGCCTCAGCACAGCACCGGATCAAGACGCGCCAGGGGTCCTACGAACGGAGCCGAATTGGGTTGAAATATATATATATATACACATAAAAAATAAGCAAATCAAATGCAAAATAATAAATACATCACCAAATTAAGTGAATATAAAAAAGAGACTTACTAAAAATTTACAAAAAATACACATACACACACATATATAATATAAAATGAAACAAATAATAATATTAGATATATTTAGATTTTTTTTTTCAAAGGTATTAAAGTATGGGAACAATACTACACCCCTCCAATCTGCACAACAGTATGGAAAACTCTGAGGGGTTAACATTTCCTATTGCTATTCCAGACTTTGCAACGCTAGTGAAAGCGTTGGACTCCGGAGGGGTAAACTTTACTATTCCTACTTCAATCTGTGCAACAGTGGGGGAAGCATTGGATGCTTAAGGGGTAAAGTTTACTATTCCCACTGCAGTCTGTGCAACAGTAGGGAAAACCTTGCATTCCGGAGGGTTAAAGTTTACTATTCCCACTCTAGTCTGTGCAACACTAGGGAAAACGCCAGACATCAGAATGGTTAAATTTACTATTCCCACTCCAGTCTGTGCAACCGTAGGGAAAGCATTGGACTCCAAGGGGTCAAATTTAGTATTACCACTCCAGTCTGTGCAATAGTAGGTAAAGCCATGGACTCTGGAGCAGTAATATTTACTTTTCCCACTCTAGTCTATGCAATAGTAGGGAATGCATTGGACTTCGGAGTGGGTAAATTTACTATTCCTGCTCAGGTCTGTGCAGCAGTAGGAAAAGCATTGGACTCTGGAGGGGTGACATTTCCTATTCCTACTCCAGTCTGTTCAACAGTAAGGAAAGAATTGGACTTCGGAGGGGTAACAGTTGCTATTCCCACTTAGGTCTGTGCAACAGTAGGGAAAGTACTTCACTTCAAACACATATATTATAGGAAATATAACCCTATGAGTTTATAACAAATGTAAAATTCTAAATGCAAACTTTTTTAATTGCTCCCAAAACAAATATATGTATTTTACATGTATTAGGAGCACTCATGACTGGAATTACCAACGGCACAGGCATAGTATGTTTTCCATGTCCATCAGTGATTGCCAGGCAGTACGTCATCCACTTGCACTTTAAAAACATTCCATTTCCTTATCCGTGTCATGTGATCAAGGCCCCACGTGGGCTGAAACAGGTCATGGCAGTGGTGGTGTCGGGCACTAAATAAACAATATTGCACCATCCTTTGGGTTCGCTTCGTCTGTTTTCCAGTGCGTGACTGTACCTGAAGGACAATTTACCCATATTATATATATATATATATATATATATATATATATATATATATATATATATATATATATATATATATATATATATATATATTCACTGAAAAAACCATAGGTTTCACACATGTTATAGTTAGCGGAAATTTTACTGATAAAAAACCAGTGAAATTGCCCCGTTATAGTTAGTGCTGGCAACTATAACTCACGCGACCGCAATCCTCTGCTGATGCTAATACTGTATTTAGACACTTATTTGCCCATGTCTTCTTCCATACATTTTTAGCTATACATATATTACAAATATTTTTTTTTCATAAAGACACATATGTCATCAGCAGAAGATTGCGGTCGCGTGAGTTATAGTTGCCAGCACTAACTATAACGGGGCAATTTCACTGGTTTTTTATCAGTAAAATTTCCGCTAACTATAACATGTGTGAAACCTATGGTTTTTTCAGTGAATTTGCAAGGTTTTTTAAATGCTAATTCCTAACTATAACGTGTGTGAAACCTATGGTTTTTTCAGTGAATTTGTACGGTTTTTTAAATGCTAAGTTACTTTACGCCATTCGAGGCGTGCGCGCCCACTTAACGCAGTTCGTTCCGTGCACGGTTTTTATCAACTTTAATAAGCCCTGTACATTTGGTGGCCTTCGGCCACCAAAAGCACAGGGGGTGGGGTAAGTGTGGATAGTGTTATTTTTTTTTTATTTTTTTTACCGTACGCTTACGGTAAGCGTACGGTAAGCGTACTCGGCGAAATTGCCGAAAAAAAAATAAAACCGTTTTTGCTCTTGGGGGATGTTTGGGGACTCCCTCAACATGACTATGTGGGAGGGAGTTGTCAAAACAGCCCCGTAACATGTTTTTGGCCATCTTGTTTGATAAACAACACTCAGTGCGAGAGACAAAATGGCGGCCGCCGCTTCCTGGTTTCGGCCGATTCGAATGTTTACTAAGATCTAAGAGCCAATCAGAATCGCGCTCGCGCACGCCACCGTACGCTTACGGTAAGCGTACGGTAAGCGTACCGTAAGCGGGCTCAGATATATATATTGATTTAAAGGCTATTTTCTCAGAATCTACTGAACAGATTTACACCAAACCTACAAAAGGCACTTCCTTGACCTAGGGACTACCTCTCTGCCATATTTCTAGTAATTCTGTTCAGCCGTTCGGGCTGTAGCTCGTTCTAAAGGTCCTATGGAAAAATGCATGGGAAAAACGCGTTTTGGGACCCCCCTTTTATCTCAGCCCCCGCTTGACGAATCCCCCCGAGACTTTCAGGGTAGGAGCGGAGCGTAGCGCCCCACCTATTTTGAGAAATTCGCGAGGATTCATCGACCGGCGCCAAAGTTATTCAAAATAGAATGTTGAGGTTTTCCTATGGAAAAGGGGTCCTAACTATAACTACCTACTGGCGACCGCCAGTAGGTAATATATATATATATATATAAAATAAAAAAACAATCAACATGATTAGGAAACAAATTACTATTGAATTATCAATGTAAAAAAAATTACATTTATTTATTACGTTATCAACTTTGATTATTATTAATGTAACTAACATAAATAAATGTATCACAATTAAGACACTTAATAATCAGTTTAATATCAATCAATATTTTGTAACTTATTATTAATTAATTGATAATTAACTTTCCACCCTATACCTCCTCAAATCCAGATGCCCGCGCCTAATATATAACTTGAACAATACAATTATTACACAATTTACATAATTAATAATCAATTAAACAACTAATAATAAAATTGTTAAATAATTATTAGTTAACTTCTCACCCTATACCCCTACAAACCCAGCACTCCGCACCTAATATATAACTTAAAGAATATAATTATTACACAATTTACATATTTATTAATCAATTAAATAATTAATAATTGATTATAATGAATTACCTTCTCACCCTGCATCCCTACAAATCTAGCAACCCACTACGCCAATTTAAATTACTATTAGCAATTAAATAAAAAAATGATAAATCACTTAAAATTACAAACTATATTTGAAAATATTATTAACACGTATACACACAACAATAGTATAAAATTAATATATGAACTAGCACACGAAGAAATTTAAGAAACACATTTTTTACAACTGTCATTGTAAACGGTATTAATAACAATATTAATACTGACAACTGTATTACTTGCTTCAAAAACCGATATTCTTGACAACAATATTTCAGCATCAATATATTTTTGTATCACATTATTTCTTTTCCACTATGTCTGCAACTCAATATTTCTGATCCAATATTTTTCCAAATACTGATGCATTTCTATGATTAGTGATCTGTCAATCTTAACTGGCCTGCCAATCATGGTACCCAGAACTGGTAAGACATAGAGCTGGTGAGAAGAGGGGACCCAGGGGGCGCTGGATGCGAGCCAGTCTCCCCCTGGGTGTTTTCGCACGGTGGGAGCGGCCACCAGGTGAGGGGTAGGGGTAATTAGGGAGGCGCGAGGCGCGTGGAGGCGAGGTTTTATATAGAGGTGCCGTAGGGCGGGAAGGTCTTTACGTCCAGGGAGCGGGGAGGAAGGATTTCGAATTTGCCCCACCCACCCTTCTCCTTTTGTTCAGGTTTTTCTTTTAGGCGCTTTTCCCTTTCCTGCGTAGTTTTTGTTTTAGAACAGGCTTGGCTACTGCCAGGTTTTGAGGTTTTTTGTTTTTCTTTTTGCCACGATAAGACAGGTATTGGTTAGTTAGTTTTTGTTTGGTGGGTTATTGATAGGGTGGTGGGCAGACTGGAGCGGGATTGCCCATCCTCCAACGGGGGAGGTGGGGGACGCAGTCAGGGTGACGGGAAATGAGAATGAGGGGGATCTATCAAACGGAGTCATTTAGTTGTTTCTGCTTAGGGTCTACATTGGGGGGGGGTAGGTTCTTATAGATGTCAATGAAAATTTGGGGGTTTTGATTCAATGGAAAATGGTTTTGGAGAAAAAATTATATCCTGTCTTAATAAAGTGGCCTTTTTTGCTAATAAAGAATTGGTGGAGCGTGATTCATTGTGCGATGCGTGGTGTAGAGAATACGCTGATTAAGGGGGGTCAGATGAATGTGTCGTCAGGGAGTACTACCATGCATAGCAGCTGTCACTCGAATCTTGGAAGTTATCCTTCACCACCATGGCCACCCAAGTTCTGAGTGCATCAAAACACACCCCATCACTTGCTTTGCAGCTAATATCTTTATCCCTGCTGTTATGGTTCAAGCGATTGTAGCAAAGCCATTTTACCCTTTATCCCCTGCTTAATGTAAAATAAATTGGTCATGTCTGCTCAGAATGTTTCACTCAGAATGACCGGCAACGACTATCTCTTTAGCAAAAATATGAATTCCGCAATATCGGTGAATTGCGGTGTAATTAAGTTATGGCGTGTAAAACCTTCACCTGACCACTGCGCTCCTTCAGCTGTGCATGCTTACTATTCTTTTTCTAGGGAGAATACGCAGTCTCCTTTGACTGACCTACACGCTGGGCGCCTGGCCACGGATGGACTCTAAATAATTTGTGCTTGTCTGGCACGACAGTCTAAAACGATAGGCTCTAATTAAGGAATGAGTTAATGCATGGTCACCGCAGCCATTATATTTTACAATCTTGGACAATTCCTAATCGAGAACAATCTGGCGTCATCTCTCGGATTAAAGTGACTACAAGCGACGTGCCCGCCTGGCGGCCTCTTTCCGGCTCTTCTGTGAATTCCATTGGATGTTTGGGGGCTCGTGTCCTGCGTAGCACCGACGCACCTGCCACGTAATATTTGCTGCTGCGTTGAATAAAAAGGCCTTCCCACCGATCTAAATTAAGGTATTTATTTTCGAGGTGTCGAAGTATGCCTCCGGACCAGCATTCGGGAAATATTTACACAGTTTATTCAACTACTGTTGCGGTGGTGTATTTCAGTTAAATTACTGTATACATATATATATTTTTTTTCTTTGTAAATAAAAAATAAAATGTTACAGAAACAGCATTTGGAGTGGTGCAGTAGAGCCAGCTACACGCAGCGGAATATTTAATGCTTAATCTCGCATTCATGAGGAATGAAGCGTTCTCATTTTATATGGGAAATCTTTTATACTTTTATTTTTAGCCTGCGTGATAGTCACTGCTGTAATTAAACCAACGTACCTGCATTCAAGAGGATCTGGTATTACAAAGCATGTTCCCTGCATAGGTTTGCCTTACAGTAATTTGCACCTGAAAATCCAGGCTTTATTATAAAAGTACTTTATGAGTAGATGTGTCTCACCTAAGGTTTATGCGTAACAAACTGATGAATTTCCTAGACGGAGAGTTTCTGTGAGTAGGAGTCTTCCACTCCTGCTCATAACTCCCAGAAGATGGATTATAAATCAGGCCTGGGTATTTGGATGTAAGACACAGGAGTAAAGCTCACCTGCTTACAGAAAAAAAAAATATGAAGTAGACCTGTAAGGCTATTTTTTACTATCTGTACACAACCACTTTGTAAACAAAATTGCTTTTTTTTAAAAGGTGAAATGTAATGTAAACATGAAACGTAAACGCGCCTGTGCAAAACGGGCAGCATGAGAGCAAATTGATTTGTGCACTCAGGGAGGCCAAATGCAAAATGTGCTAAGGAGTAGGACAGACCAGGAGTATGAGCAGAAAAGAGTGGGGTGGATGCATAATTAGTGGATTGAAGTAGTTTGATTTTCACGCGCCCTTCCTTGCCGCGGCCTCCTGGGTGCGGACTCATGAAGAGACAGCAACAATGCAATGCAGGGTCACATATGCACCCTGTCTGCATTTTGCACGCCTGTACATTAACATCGATTCGGGATTTTACCCAAACCCTTCAGATTTCTCGTCAACTTTAGGACCCCTTTTAAATGTCCCCGCAGACCACCATGCATGACATTTTAGAAGTATATTCTGATGAGCAAATAGATAAACTATACTTTCCTTGGAACTGTCTTTGCAGATTCATCAAAGATGTCTTATGAACGGAGGAAGATCCTTTGCTTACAATGTGGCGAAGCTCTGGAATACTTTACCCTTACACCTTCGTTTTTAACCCCATATCCTTCCATTTCGTAAACTCTTAAAAACCTGCCTAGTCCAACAAATAGCTCCATAACTTCTATGGTTTTTCTGCTCAGTCACTAGCGCTGGGATGCCCGAGGGTAGCTATGCGCTTTACAAGTGTTTCATAATAATAATAATACTTATGAGCACTAAAAATGCGCGATTCTGTACTAACTGGGCCAATCATAACTATAGAATAACTGATGGAAATCTCTATTTAAAGATGGTAATATGGGGTATTTGAAAACAAAAAATCAGAATCTGTAAACTCTCCTGAGAAATGTCAGTCACCTTTACATTACTGGCACACTCACTCACACTCATTCAATCATAGTCACATCCACATGCGCACTTCCCAAGTGACGCACCTCGATCATTTCCGCCAGGCATTTGGAGCACTCCCACTAACATGGCATTACGCTGCGTGTGCCATGCCTTCTTCACCTGCTGTCATTTGTAACTTCGGGAGGCAGCACAAAGATAATACAGAGGGCAGTGCTTGTGCATGGGGCTCGCAGAAGAGCAGAAGAATACCCTGAGAGGAAACCAGATGTGTACCATGCTTAGTTTCCCCCCAAAAGTTCTGCAGTAGAAAATTAACGCTGCCAGGTGTAGGCAGGGTCAGATCACTGCACTCACAGAGACCTTTCTCATTCAGAAGTGCCACAGTTTACCCCAGATGACCTATCAGCAAGCCAGGGCACTTGTGAGCGAGCATTCAGGGGCTCTCGGGGCAGGCAGGGAAGTCTGGCGCCACTCCTAACCAATCTTTGAGGTGCCCCACATACAGAAACAGTCATATACAAAGTTCAAGTTTGTTCATATCACAGTGAGATTAAGCGATGTTTCCTATTAGGGGCAAAAATATAGGAAATTGGGAAGGAAATAAAGCCTTAAAATAACTGTTAAAACTGAAGAGTTTGGAAAGAAGAGGATTGTTTGCAAAAGTCCTTGTTCTATCAACAACTAGTTGCATTTTACGTTCATCAGAGATCTTTGTGTGAAAAAGGAGTTCTTTAATATTATGCTTCGGATGGGGAATTAGACTTAACATGCCTTAACTTCTTATTTTTCACTCACTAAAACATTATACTGCATTGTATTGTAATTGCATTTATATAGCACTTTCAATTCCTGATGAGGTGTGAAGGCACTTTACTCCAGGAAAAACTGTGCTCTGGAGCACATGATTAGCGGATAATCCTGCGTCATCAATTTATCATAACTTTTGTGAGCATGCTGAGAAGGCAGGGAGGCTACCAGAAAATTTCCACAAGCATATTCCTCAAAGGGACACAACAATTGCTACTGGACAGGTGTTTACCAGAACTATTGACTGCTGCATGCTTACGGCAGTGGGGGAAGACGAGGCGTGACAATTAACCATACAATATAAACAAACTCATACAGGAAGTACTCTTGTTGACATGCTCTATGAGTAAAAGAGATGTAAATGCACCCTAAATTGCGTGGATCAATCAATCGTTCAACCAGTGGCTTGTATAGTGCGACTACTCACCCGTAAGGGTCTCAAGGCGCTGGGGGAAGGGGGGTGAGGAGGGGGAGAGCTGCTGGTCCGTCGAGGGTGCTGTTGTTCAGTCAAACAGCCAGGTATTGAGGTCATTCCTGAATTGAGGCGGAGATTAACTGCAGTGGCGGGGCAGGGTGCTCCAGGTCTTTGCTGAGAGGTAGGAGAAGGATCATCCTCCAGCTGTGGTCGTGCGGATATGTTGGATGGTAGCCAGGGCCAGTTGGGCGGAGCAGAGGTCTCTGGTGGGCGCGTGGAATTGTGAGCCGGTGAGTGAGGTAAGCAGGTCCTGTGTCGTGTAGGGCTTTGTAGGTGTGTGTGAGGAGCGGGATCGGGAATCTGCTTCTTTTTTTGCAGATGTTCTGCATTGGTCAGACTCTAAATCACCCCTTACTTGTATGTACACGCCAAGAATAAATCTGAGGCCCTTATGAATGGAAGATTTATAACTTCATGGTCACATCAGGGATTTCCATTTATTTATGTCTTAGTGCACAACCCAGCTTTTTGAGATGGCTGGTCTCAATGTTAGTGTTTTGCTTGTCAAACGACTTCCATGACACAATTTGTGTCAGCAAGTACTGCTCTGTTAGACAGCACGTGCTGATTCTATGTTCCATGAGAAGTAATCACTCAATAGTCCTTCGACATGTTAGCATAGTTAGCAGCAGAAGGGATTATTTTAAGTCTTTTGGACTTTCAGTGCAACAAAATATGGCATATCTTAAATATTTAGCATTACCCAAATGCTCCGTCGACAATAATGAGTAATATGTATTATTTAATAGCCGATTGTGGTAATTTTAAGCAGTCATGAGTTTTAAGATTAGGTTATCCTCAGATTGGTATAGAATTGTTAATCAGCATGGCCGACCTTTTTTATACTAGATTTAGGTCTTTCTTGAGGTTTTTGTTGCTTATAGTTCTACCGCCCAACAGAGGGTTTTTATAATAGACTAACTGGATGTTTTTATCAAACAATGGGTCCGTGCATCAACTATGGCTGCTATTTCTTATGTATTTAATGTTATAATTTGCTCTTGCACTTTTATGGTCACACAACGGAAATAAAGCACCTCGATGATGTTGATGAGTAATATCTAGCCAATCGCTATCAACCATATAACAGCTTCTTACTGGTGTCAAATACCTAGCTGAGTAACTGATGCGTGGTGGTAGAAAAGACTAGTTGCTGATTATTACTTATTGTGTTTATCAAGGGGTTGAGCCGGCGACAAAGCTTTTATGAGTTCTTGAGTGTGGTTTTTTAGCATTGAGTTGAACTTTAATGTTATTTCCTCGCCCCAAGCAAATTAATTTTCAAATCGTCACACCACGTCCTTTATGCCCCCACCAATTTTAGGGGCTCCTCCCTTGATAGGGACTCCATTTTGTTTATTGCTTAGAGTAAATCACTGGCCTTATCCAAATATTGAATGTTCCTGTCAAAAGTTTGTGATTACCCTCAAAATGGTAAATTTGCCAGTATTCACCTGCTTTGGCAGTCGTTGGCCCCTGGGAGGTCCACATCCATGTCTTATTCACACTAACAATTCCACCATACTGATGTAATGTTACATTTGAAAAAATGCATTTATGAGTCAAAATTCACGTTTTGTGAATAACAAAAATATGTTCCCACTCCTAAATGAGGGCATTTGCATACATAAATCCAACCTTTTGTTGACTGAGCCCTAAATAGCAATATTCTCTATCCCACAAAATGTGTGGGTAGTGAAGAAATGACAGCAAGTAGGAGGATAGGCACATCCTCTGTACTGCAAAGTTTTAGAGAAAGTAGAAACTCGTCATAACAAAGCAGATTGTCGATCAAATAGTATTTGCCTCTGCTAAATATAGCAAGACCTACATCATGAAATGGCAGCCCCCACCCTCCTAATCTTTGCATTCAACTTCACATACGGGAATAAAAACATGCAAATAAATTACTGATAGTTTCGATGTTCTGCTTTCCTGACTTGCACTGTACATGCTTGCTCTACTTTGCAATCCCAAAACTTTACGCCAATATCTTTTCAACCAGCCTGGTGTCTCATTTTAAATCCAGTATTCTAGTGAGTTTATTAATGCCAGTGAGCAAGGCTGTCTGGATTAAAACATTTTACAAGAAGCCTTTTATAACACAACCATAAAAGGCGCCCTGTGCCTCCCTGCATTAAATGAGAATGTTAAAGCGATCAAGCACATAAATCCTCTGCTAAAGTGGATTTTGTTCAAATTTTAATGATTTTTAGGAATCATTTGAGTCAGCCCTTTCAAACCTCATGTACATATACTTGAATTGTCCTCTGACAGCACCGAGAGCTAGCACATGGGCACAGCGACCCTAGGATCGCTCCTATGAGAGATGATTGGCTGTTTCCTAGCAACAATTTATGGGAAAAATTAAGTACATTTCACCAGTGTGAGCAATTTCTCAGTGGCATTGGGCATTTTTGCCTCAATCTTGAAATGACTTTTACAACAACGAACTTGAATAATAATTCAGAACGCATGCATTCAAAACAGGCGCACACGTGTGTGCGCATTAGTCTGCTTTTTTGCACAAATTTGAAAATTAGATAAAAATTCAGATAAACCACAGAGCAAATGAATTTGTACTGGGGAGATTTTGCACTATACTCTAAATGAGTAACGTCCCAGTAGAAGCAACCAGGAAATGGTTTGAATCACTGAATCTTTTTGTAAAACCAACAGCATACTGCTTTTATCATCAATAGAACTGCAATCCAACAGCAGCATTCTGAACCTTGCAATCAGCTCCTCTCAGCAGTCTAACAAAGAAAAGTACCTCGTTCCCAGCTTGCCAGAACCATGACTAATGTTCTCCGCGTACATGCTTCCTTTCTGTGTGTACCGAGCCACGTACACTGGAAGTTGACTACAAGAACAAGCATTTGCAATGCAATTGATGTCGTATTTGTGAAAGTTAGAGCTATTGGTGTGGTAAATGACAATGACTTTTACCCATGTGTTATAGAGTGGAGGGGATGTATGTGGTGAGGAGTGAAATTATGTGGGTTGGATTGGAATTGTTAGTTGCAGAATTGTGTGGTATGGAGTGGATGTGTGTAGTAGAATTATGTGGCATGGTGTGCAGTGGAAATATGTGGATAGTAATTATGTTGTTTTGAGTGTACTGGAATTATGTGGAGTGGGATTGTGTGTCATGGAGTGTAATATGTGGAATGGTATTTCATGTTTTGTAGTGGTATATTGCGGAGTACAATTATGTGGTGTGTTGTCAAATTTTGTGGCCTTATGTGGTATTCTGTGGTGGAAGTTTTGTGTATGTGGTGTGTTATTTAAATGAGTTATTGAGTTAAATTATGTGGTGTGTTGCCGAATTATGTGGTATGGAATGGTAATGTGTGGAGTGGAATTGTGTTACATGGAACTGTGCGGTGTAGAGTGAAATTATGCTGATCAGAATTATGTGGCATTATGCCAAATGTATTTAGGTGGATTGTTGCTATGTGGCATGAAATGAACTTAACAAGCTCAGGAAAGACTACTGGTTGGTGTCTGAACGAGGGACAGGGAACAGAGAGACCTGGACAAAAATGAATATGGCTTGTGTCAGAATGCCTAGTTTGTGATTTCATAAAAAGTGTGTGTTTCAAATGTGCATGCAGTATTTGTGGTGCTGGTGTAAGACACAGTTCATCTGTAAGACTGCTGATCGGCTCGAGTTGAAGCGTCGGCCTGTCAAAACCACAAACAGGTGACACAGCACCAAACTGCAGGGCCTGACACAATGCTGTGAAAGCAGCCCACCACATGTGCAGCATGCAAAGCACCCTGCCCACTGCCTGCCTACAGTCACATACTACCTGCATCGATGAGGCTCGCCTGACTTTGGCTCCATGTACTGTACAACCATCAACATACAATCGAAATCAGGACCTTGCTGAGGCTTTAAGCCGTCACCGTCCAATGTGTTACTGAGGCGGAAGTGAATGCAGCGCCCCCATTCAGTTAGCAAATGTAGTATCAAGGAGCAAACTAATATCTAAAGCAATTCAAATGTCAACTACAATATAATCTTTTAAATCATGGCATTAATGAAACATATGTAGACGGGAGTCTTGATAGTTCTTGAATTCAGTTATGTTGCTTTTATTTTCACAATTAGAAGAATGAAAACATGCATCAGCCCAGCCAACGCGTTTTGTCCGTAAAAGGACTTCATCTAGTATTTATATGAGTATATACTAAAGTATACACAAGAGCTCTCAAATGCTCTACCTAAAAATGAAGATGGGAGAGTTAGGGAAATTAAGGATGCTGCAGCACACTAAAATTTTCTGAAATCAGGTGTGAGGAGCTTAACCAATCCAGTTTGTTCATTTCCTTTCTAGTGTTTGAAGATTTGTACACCTAATGACAAATACAGAACTGAAAGTAGCAGAATACAAAGTAAAACTGGAATGAAGAGTGCCTCAGAGGGAATCCACAGTGCTTATTTCCCACTACCAACCTCATTGTACACATCAACGCCTCCATTTAACATCCCTTCACTACAGTTTCTGTAAATCTCAACTCACTTGTATGATTCCACACTGGCAAATGGCATACTTTTCATGCTTCAAGTTTCTGATTTCTATTGACAGCATCTATTGTTCCGTGCTCCCCGGGAGAATTCCACTATTAACATTGTCATCTCCGGTTCACACATTACCTGTGCCCCTTGTTAGACCTGACCTCCTTGCCATGATATTCCCCCCAAATGTTGTGCCTTCACACCTCAATTTTTGTTGCCTTTAGGACTGTGTGCACTTTATCACTGCTAAATAATGCTAAAGTGCTCACTCTTTCTCATCCAAACATGGTAAAATTGGCCTACACCTAATTGGCACATTTAATGTAGTGTACATCCCTAGTAAATGGTGCTACATCTACCCAAGGCATGCAAATTAAATGATACTGATGGGCATGCAGCACTCATTGTACCACCCACTAAAGTAGCCCTCTAATAAAAATGTCTCAGGCCTGCCACTACAGACTGTAGTGCAGTTTTAAATCGTCATTGTGACCTGGCAAAAGGTCCTTTTGCCAGGCCTAAATCTTTCTTTTTAATTATCATAAATTACCCCTATATAGGCCCTAAAGGCTCATAGGGCAGGGTTTATTGTATTGTAAAAGACATGTATACTTATGTTCTATAAGTCCTGACAGTGAAAAGCTCCACGGTTGTAAGGCCTATCTCTCCCACTGACTAACACTGGGTTACCTTATTACATTTAATAAGTGCTAACTTTAGATTGGGGGCAGATGGAGATATGCTGTTTACACTCATATGAATTGTGCTTTTAGTCCCCTTTAGTGGTAAAGTCATATTTTAAGTCACAATACAGAAAATGTCACTTTTAGAAAGTAACTAGGACAATAGTCTTAGACAGAAAGTGCACTACTTCCTGGACTCAAAAGAGTGTCTCATACATGTTAAACATCATTGAATCTAATTCATGCAAAATGCTTGCATTCCAGCATAAGCAACAAAAATATGGAATCCACAATGTCCCAAACGATAGTCCGTGACACAACCAATCCGTTACTTCCTGGATTTGAATTTATTCAAAATTAAATTTTAAAAAACTGAGTTCCTTTTAAATGTCCATCATACATGTTAGGCGAGGGGCACATAAATACCAATGCATTTTGGCTGTTGAGCCCACCCTTCATCAGAGGAGTCTCCACGTCAAATTTCCTGTCGTAGGTCGTCTAATGTGTAAGTCTTCTTGGTACTCAATGTTGCCGAAGACTGGTCTTACACCACAACAGAAGTATTGGCATCACTCGTAAAAAAGCAATCCTGTGTCCTGCTCTCCAAAGCTACCTCCGGTGTCTCACAAATGTGTATTATCAGCTACGCTGTATTATCTGCCTCAATCTTGCACTCCTTGTACTCTCTCTAATGTTTTTGGAAAACGCACAGTGCAAAGTTCTCCTGTCTAACTTGGATCGCCATCAGTTGCCAGATGACTCTAACCAAGAATCAAACTACCGTGACCTTAACTAATTTGTCTGCTTTCTCCAAACACCGCGGTGTTTGGAGAAAGCAGACAAGTTAGTTTAAGGTCACGGTAGACACTGCATTCCGTTTAAAGCACAACAAAAGTTTGATTCCTGGTTGGAGACATCTGGCAACTGATGGCGATCCAAGTTAGACAGGATAATTTTGCACTTTCTTAACTATCTTCAATAAAAAAACAGTTAAACTTTTAATTAGCTAATATCTTATTCCTGGTGTGGAGATGTTCCCCACTTGAAATGATTGTCTATATTTTTTATTGTTTTGGACAATTTTAGAGTGAGAGGGATTCAAAGTCTCTCCAAGTATATGTGCATTCTGTTGGACGTGGCCCTTTTTGCAGGGTCATCCCTGAACTTTTTACCTTCCTCCTAGCTTTTTTTTCTAACATGATGCTGGTGGTTTTGGGACTCTGGGCTCTTTTCCACTGTTTAGCAGTGCAAAGTGCATGTGCTCTCTGCCCTCCATAGGCTAACATTGGGAACCCCCCTTATGGGATAGCTCCTAAATGGAACAAAATAAGTATGTCATGTTTGGTATGTGTGGAATGGAAATAATAAATGCTGTACAATGGTGTGCGCAGATTTATTTTCACTATTTTAGGAATGGCATTTTTAGAAGTTGGCATTTCTGTGTGCCTTCCTGCCTGCCTGCATGTCTGGTTCTAGAAGTGACCGGGGCTGGTGAGTAGTGGGTGGCTCCAGGGAGAACAGGGTGAGTCAGTGTCAGGCTAAATAGGGGATCTGCAATTGGAGTAGTGGGAGGAAAAGTCCCCTGTCCCTGAATCGGTCTGTGCCTGCCCTGTACAATGCTGGCTCCGCCCCCTGTGGTGTGTCTGATTACCAAGCCCCAGCTCACAAAGGGAGGAGGGAAGCCTGGTAAATAAAATGCTCTACACTCCCCCAAAACCAGTTGGGACTGGTTTCCCCAAAGACCCTTCCAGAAGCTTCTGCCCCTTCTTGTAACAGGGCAGACAGGTGTATAAATACAGGGGCTGTGACCCCATGAGTTGTTGTGCTTGTGCTGACTTGGAGGGAACACTCTGCCAGGAGGAACCGCAGTGGGACCCTGGGTGCTGGATCCTGTGCCCAACTTGCCCCTCTACCTTCTGCTGGACCCAGGAAGAGACTCTGCAGGAGTAAAGGGTGCTGCACTGGAAGGATTGCCTTTATGTTGTGCCTGACTGTTCTTAGGAATTGCTGTTCTGCTTAGTGTGCTGTCCCCTGGTCTGCTGACCTTGCCCAGCCTTGCCTCTTCATCGCGAGCACCATCACTTTATTCCAGCTCTGCCTGCTTTCTAGCGCCCTGTGAGCACTTTGACTTTATTGCCCAGGAGTTGAGGAGCTGGCGCCTGCAGCGCGAGGCTGCGAGGGAATCCCCGTTGTGTGGGATTCCCCCAGCGCTCCTGAAATCAGCGGGAGTCCACCCTGCATTTGTGCCGTTTCGCAGGTGTCCATCCCGCATTTACACTTATTTTTGATCAGCTGGTGCCCACCCCACATTTTCTGCATTCTTAAAAAGAACGGGTGCCCACCCCGTGTATTTTCGCTCTACCAGGAGCCTACCCCGCATTATGCTGAATTTTTAAAAGACGGGTGCCCAACCCGCATTTGTTTTTATTTGTAAGCGGGTGCCCACCCCAAGTTCCACCTCCATTAATTGTATTGGAAAATACATAAATAAAGTTAAAAAAAAAAAAAAGTTCCACCTCCAGGAATCATCGCCGCGACCCATGGCACAGAGAAGCACAGCGGAAAGGGAAGCCCCGCAAGTCACTGGGAGGAGGCCGGAAGAGGCAAGGAATGCTCCGGAAGAGCACTTGAGACACGAGCCTCTTGGGGGCGGCCGAGGCGCATTGTCGGTGTCTACTCCTGGCCACGAGGAAGGTAACATAGTTGGCCAGAGGAAACGGCCGCACTGAGGACGCCCGGAGGAGCGGGGACCACGAGGGAGTCCCAGGTGAGTGCGGCTTTAACTCACATGGCCGGTACCTGTTCTTCTTGAGCGGCCCCGCAGGACAGCGGGCCGCTCCAACGTTGTGGAAAAGTCTATTTTTTTTAGAGTCCAGAGGGGGTCTCCAGCATGGACCGTCACACAGTATCCCTTTGGCTCCACAGTGGCGCCGCAGTTGTGGTCCGCTGCAACATTGTGGGCAATTTTATTTAGAGACCCCTGAGCGGGGACCCAGCAGATCCAGTGTCTCTTGGGCTGCACAGCGGTGCCGCAGTTGCGTGCCCCTGCAGCTTTTTTTTCTCTCCTTTGGGCATTCCTATTTTTGACTCCCAGAGTGGGGCTCCAGCGGGCACAGTGGTGACAGATCTGCCAGTGATTTGTTGGCCTTATTTTCACAGCTGCGCTGCAGTAGCGGGTAGCTGCAACGCTGTACGCACATCCTTGCATTAGAGTCCCTGAAAGGGGGGCTCCCCAGGCACGGTAGTGCCAGTACCTATTTTTACAGCTGCACCACGAGAGCGTGGGCAGCTGCAACGAGGGGCATGGTTGTTTTGCACCCAAGGTGGGCCCTACAAGGGAATGGTGAAAATCCATGTGCCCTACTGATCATGTTCTATGCCCCAAGCTCAGGTGATTATGCCTAATGTATTGATGAATAATGCGTTTTATGCCTAATGAGGTGCATCCTGTTTATCATGCCTAAAGTGATTTATGCCTATTGGGGGTATGCCTAATGCTAACATGATCCATGACTAATTTGGTATAATGCTGGGTTCACTATTTTACCAGTACCTACTGGCTGTTGTACATTTATGACTGGTGGTTTTGTATTTACTGTTTATGCTTTGTGCTGGTTCTGGCAGCTGTCTAATTGACGCTGCCTTGTACATAGTCCCCTGTGAATTGTGACCTGGTGCCTGTATATATCTGCGATGGTGATTCTAATGTGTTTTACATAATACAAAACCTTGTGTGGAGTCTCTTTTGTAGTGTGTCCAGTGTGTCGCCGCTGTATGTGTGTGTTGCGCAAACGCTTTACACATTGCCTCTGGGATAAGCCTGACTGCTCGTGCCAAGCTACCAAGGGGGTGAGCAGGGGTTATCTTCAGTGTGTAGCTCCCTCGCCCTGACTAGAAATAGGGGTTTCTGTCTGGCTTTGGCGCATGCCCTAGCCTACCGGGAATCCCCGTTTCTAACACATTCCATGATCAAAAGTTATTTTCCTTACTTCCAGAATGCTACTATAGCATTATATCACCCACTGCTGAGGGCTATACCAGTTGTTAAAGACGAGGGTCTATAATGAACATGAGGGCCTTTAACAACCAGTATAGCCCGAGGCAGAAGGGCTTTTTGGCTATCAGAACCTTCCACCAACTAAGGGTAGAATGTTCTAAATTATATAGGAAGAAAACGACAGAAAAACATTGGAATGTTGGAGCAGAAGGCTTATACCAGTCATTATAAGCCTGAAGCTGCTCCATTGTCTTCAATGGATCTCTCAACAGTCTAATGTCCAAATTTGTGTTTGTCCTGCCTCCTTTGTGAGAATGCCCTAGTGACAAATCCTTTGATGCCCTGATTCACAAAGCATTTGTGTGCCATGATCTGACCTAGGTGCATAAACAGCATTATTTACTAGGGCAAGTACATGAAATGTAAATTGGTAATCATAATAAGATTCACACTTAAATTCTTGATTATATGGTGTAATTTAAAGAGTGATTAAATCTACTCACAATGCAGGTTGTTGGTATCATAGGGTAGGGGCACGTTAAAAGATCTGTAATAACCACCAATTTGTAGCTGTTCACAATTGTTTTTCCCACACAGAAAGTGGATGCAGATTTACACCAGTCAAGAGAAGAGGAAAACTAGGTTTTCAAGATGGAATAGAGAGGTAGCATACCAACAATTTAGTGGAGAAGTAGGAAGAGTTGTTTCCACAGAGTAGAAACATTTTGCCCATGGAGAAAAAAAATAATCGACAGGCACACAGAAGGAGCAACACATGCATAAATGTTTGGTTGCTATAGTTGTGCCTAACTGGGTGCCTATGCATGGGCGTAACATGGAACTCACGGAGAATTCCAGTTGCGCTCCCAGGAATCTACAAATGGTGCAGATTCCCAGAAGAAGCCATTAAATGCATTGTGAAGTTTTTCGAAAGTTAGAAATTGATCTCAAACACTGGTGTACCTCTCCACTTAAGTACATTTCCTACAATGTAGTGTGATTGGGGGAAATGGCATTAACTACGTGGGCTAAGCACCACATGCCGTTTCCACTCTAGCAGAACACCGCATGCCTTAACCATGCATATGCCTTAATCAGGTATATGCGTGGTTAAGGCAGTCAGCAGTCAGAGGTCTAGTTGCAGAGATCGGTTGGGCGGGGAGAGGAACAGGAAGGATCAAAAGTAGGGCTTGGGGGGAAGAGGTGGTTTTTAGGGGGTAAGGGATCGTTTTAAGCAGGGGTAGTTTTAAGGCTCAGGGTGGGGGAAAGAGGCAGTTTTCATGGCTCATGAATTGGGGCTCAGGGTGGGGGCTGGGGTCGTGTTAGTTTTTTGAGCTGGGGCTGTTTTTTAGCTCAGGGCGGGCGTGGGGTTGGGGTAGTTTTTTGGGCTGAGAGGCATTTTAGGGCTCAGGGCGGGAGGCCTGGGTTGTGTTTAGGTCTGGGGCAGGTGGGATTGCAGTGCTGGGGGCTGGCTTCTAGGACTCGGGGCAGGGAACTTTACTATGCATATAACTTTACCAAGCATGCTTTTAAACAAAATGCATTGTAAAGCCATGCATGGTAAAGGAATGTGTAGTTAAGTTACATTCTTAGTTGCGACCATGTTGTTGAAGCAGGTATGGTTTTGCCATGCGTGCTTCTGTCATACATCCACGATTTGGGCTCTAAACATTTTGAAATCCAATATTGACAGGCATTCCTTCTCCTTTCCCTGTCGAACATTTGTCAGACCCTTGAAAGAACCGCTGAACTGACTCAGACCGGATCATAATCCTGTTATTGGAATCCCTTTGAGATAAAGAATAGTGAACAATTGTTTTATATTTTCCTGTTCTGTTTTAGTATTAGTGTTTACCTTTTATGCAGAGCTTAATGCCTCAGAAGGTAATTCAAGGCATTGTTAGACAAGGGCTTTTAACTTTAAAATTGTGTTTACAGTCTTTCAATTAGGCTTCTTCACGCTTCACTGCAGGCGTGATTATAATTAGGTAATTATGGACATTTCTTAAATTATTACAAGAAAAACTCTGCTTAGAAGTGATTTGCCTTTGGGTTATTAACTCTCCGACTGGCCATTTTTCTCAACTAAAAGGATCAACACAAGATAAATGTTTATTATTAACAACTCACTTTAGCACTGTTGTACTTTAGCACCAATATAATCCTTTGGTGTAAAATATTTAAACATCAAAGCAATGTCTCACAGAGAGGTTTTGGAAAGGCATTCTAGCAACATGAAATGCCTTTCTGCCATTGCCAGTGTCATATATTTCCTTTGCAATGCGATTTAAACACGCATTTAGCGTTATAATGTAATACATCTGAAACTACCAATTGTGACATTAGACAATGTAATTTTATTTAACCTATTGTAACCTAATGGAAAATTGTCCCTCTTCTCCAAGAAGTCAAAGATCTCAGTCGGTAGAGTCTCTTATTTACAATGTATGATATTCACCACCCAAATGTGGAAAAAAAAGACCTAAGGCTTAACAATGGTGCATGGTTGTGTTAAATAACGCTATAAATGTGAGTTATCTGCACTGTGGAAATTTTACAGTTGCATGGTTGGGTATATGCCAAATGTCATCAATATATTTTAGATTTTTTTCTTCACAGGGAAAACACATTCCTGCATGAGAACTGCTCTTCTCCCATTTTCACACACTTCTCCCGACTTCTGCCTGGATAACATATGCAAGATTGATTTAGTTCTGGTAAAAAATCACACCAATATTCCTCATAAGCACACGTGGCATTGCGCAAGGAACGACTTCTCACGTTAAATCGTCTTCCTTCAAACAATGAAAGGCCTAAGCTATATTGGGTGGTGGTGAGTATTTTCTACATAGAGCAGGAGAAATCATTCCTTAGCCCTCCATAGGCTTTATAGTTCTATTGGAAGGTCAGTCACAGTCAATAGCTGACTTGGGGGTGGAAGCTAGCAATGAAACATCTATTTTAAAGCGTGCATAGAGGCTCCCAGAGATAATATACATTTCAGCACTCCACTGTCCCATTAATGTCCACCACCACCTTAATGTAAGAGGCTCACAGTCTCATTAATCATGAGATGCCGCTATGGCTGAGGTTGGTTACAGACTCAAGAATTATTACAGAATGTGCATCTATCCAAGGGTAAATCAGAGTTAAGTGGTCTGTAGAGAACTCAGTCGGAGAAGGCCCAATTGCTTAGCTCGTGCTAGAGCTGAAATCCAATTTAAATAATACAGTTTAATATCTCTATCTCACACGAAACAAGATAGATCCCTGCTCCTCTCTTACTCGTGTAAGTTTCCCCTCACTTATCTGCGATAGACCTTTGCTGTTGTGTATGAGAAGTTTAGGAGCTAATCATCACATAAATCAACAGTCACAATACTACTTCAAATGTATTCAATAAAGAGAGTTTTTGATTCATTTTAAGGGTTTTGTTCTCATTAGTAGGTTGAGAACGTTTTTTATTTCATAATGTGTTTGAAGTAGTCAAACAGGCGTAAATCAAATGACAGAATTGATAGTAAAAATATTGGTTAGAACAAGTCATCAAATAAGCAATACAGCATGTTCCATAAAGGAAGAAATCCTAATTCTAAAGAACAGGACAACATGGGTGATAGCAGGAACCCATTGAGTGTTCAAGTTCAAGAGTCAAGAGTGACAGTGAGCATCAAACTCAAAGTCAATGAATCAATAGCAGTCGAACTTCCCATAAAGGGAGTTTCCCAAAAAGCAAAACAATCATGTAATAGCAACTGCAATCAGCAAACAGGTTGGGTAGGGTTGTAAATCAGCATTCAGCCATCAGCAAAAAGCTGTTAGCATTCAGCTTCAATGTAGGCAAGTGGTAAAGACAAGAGCATAAGGGGCAGATTTACAAGGAACTGACGCAGCTGCATAGATGCGTCAGTTTCCTTGCGTCAGCTCCGAATGTCCTTGCACCACTATGGATGTGCTGTATTTACAATACAGTGCTCCATGGCGCCGGGATTAACTGATGCGTCAGAAATTCTGACGCATCTGTTGACTCAAAAGTGACGCATTGCTGGAGTTGCTCATGAAAGTGACGCAACTTCAGCAATGTGCCACAATACATGGGTGAGTCCCTTTCAAAAAGCCCTGCGTCATTCCTTATGCCTGGTCTGAGCAGGCGTAGGGATTTTGATGCAGTGAAGGCGTAGAGTGACATAGTGAAATCTTGTAGATTTCACTGCGTCAGTTCCACATGGCTTGTTGTGTGGGAACGCCCACCCTGCATACATTATACCTGACACAGGTATAATGTGACGCAGGACGTTACAACGTGACGCACCTCCCTAGATGCATCACGTTGTACATGGACCATATTTTTATGCCGCCTCTGTGTCAAAAAAAGTGACGCAACAGCCGGGCAAAAATGATACAAGGGGCTTCTAAATCTGCCCCTACGTGTCTCGGTAGTGGGGTCTGGAAAGAATCAGGGAAAAGCATGTGGAATGGCATGGAGTGAAGCAAATAAATGGGTAAAAGTGTGGACACACATATTCTAGGAACACGCATTAATATAAACAGCTGAAAGTAATGCTGTAATCGTTCTGAAGCGTCTTTTTTCTTCCAACCAGTGGGCTTTTGAGTCTTCTTGAGTACCGCCTCCTCCCGTTCTTACTCACGTCCCTTCTCACTAGGCTTACAAAGGATTACCTTGAAGTACAAAAAAGCATTTCAAATTAGAATTAAATATGATGCATTTACCATGCATATAAGCACATTCTAAACTTCTTTTTTTAAAACTGTTTTTATTGGATTTTTCAAGAAACATACAATAGTCACAGCGCAAAAGAGTATACAGCACTGTTTCAACGATTGTGGTCATGCATATTCACATTCAATAAAGGCAGTGCCTGAGGATAAGAGTGATGGCAAGTAAAACAAAAACATTAAAACGACCTTTCAGGTACATACAATAATAATATCTGAAGCACTTAATATCATACTATCGGTTAACCACCACAGGGGTCACCACTTACAAAGTAGACCCATCAATCCGTAAGCTCAGGGTGGAGCTGTAAATAAGAGCGAAGTGGTTGCCAAATATTTTTCAGGCGGTCAGCGGTGGGCAGCAGGGAAGCAGACACATCGTTGGTGGTGTCACCATACATCATATCCCGCAGCCAGTCCCTCACCAGTGGCGGCGCATTGTCGCCCCAGTGTAGGGAGACTTGTCTTTTAGCCAACAGTAATGCAATTGCAGTGAAGTGTCTGATTCCAGCCCCCAGTGGGAGAACATAACCCAACAGTGCCAGCAGTGGCGAGGGCGCGAGTTCAGACTCGACCACGAGCTCCAGATGTTTGAACACCGCCTTCCAGAAGGCCAGAACTGCAGGGCAATTCCAAGCTAAATGCATAAAGTCATCATGCACGGATGCGCATCTCTGACAGGTGTCTGGCTTACTGCGATCCATCTTCGCGAGCAGCATAGGAGTGATGTAAACTCTATGTCTGTATTTAAAATGTAATAATTTATGTTTGTAATTGTTGTATATGTAGAGAGTTTGCTCGCAGCAAAAAGTCCACATATCAGTGAGAGGGTGCGCCAGATCGCTCTCCCAAGCAGCCCTCGCCCCCCCCATCACCGGGCATAGTGTTTGTGCAAGGTGATACAGTGGGGAGACCTGGTGTGTGCTATCAGTGACGTGACTATTGTGGTGAGCAGTGGGAACTCAGAGGGTTCTGCGGACAAAGTGCGGATCGCAGCAGCCAGTGACATACACATTCTGTGTACCAAGAAGCGGTTCAGTACAGAGGTGTCTCAGCCCTCTGTCAGATCCGCCATCGTGCTCTTCCGACTATCCCTGAACATGTCAACCACAGTTTGTAGCTGGCAGCGAGTGAGCGCCTTCTTTCGTTAAAGTTTTGGTGGTAGGAGCTATCCATGGATTCTTCAAGAGTGGCAGATGCAGAGAATACTGCACATTCTAACCTTCTAATGAAATAAATTGTATGTGAGGCTAAACAGTAGACTTATGTGAAAACGAAACATTTGCAGCAATTCATATTATTCAGCACCATATTTCTTCATTTTAAATTGGAAAGGAAAAAGATTGAACTATTAACATTTTCTATTCATGCATTGTATTTAATGTGTGGAATAATATGAAGTCATTCTAAGGTCAACTACCAAGACCATTTGTGCATTTTGTGCAAGTCTCAGCACATTTAGTTTTGGTGCTAAAATAATGAAGCTTAGTGAAACATTGTGAGGCCTTTCACTAATAGATATAACTAGGTACTATAAATTTGCACATTTTAATGTCGGGTTTGCTCAAAATATTTTGCACGTCAACATTGCATATGCCTCCTTAACTATTTTAATTTACATTTGAATAAAAATCTTTATCACCCGTCTTGCCTCAATGAGGTTGCCGTAGCACCAGGAATGCATCCCACTCAAGTCAGGATATTCAGAGACTCTGGGGCATCAGTACAAGAAACTGGCAGAGCATTGTGATATGCCAAAATGAGTAACGCTGCGATCCAACAGTTTCAAAATGTAGGGCTGAGCCATATTCACAAGAATGCTGCATTACCCCTAGCATTGGTGCTCAAAAAGCTGCCTAGCGCCAGTGCTGGCCCCCTAGTGTAATTTTGCTGGGGTGCCTGTGCTGCAGGGTCAATCGTTTATGTACCTTCCTGCATGTAAACAATCTTTACAGGTGATTTGCTCTATCTCTGTGTTCCGCAGAATGAATACAAGGGGAAATAAAACATTTCTCCTTGTATCGCCTGCTTAAAACCAGGTATTCCCTGCTTAAGACCAGATATTCCCTGCTGCCCCATTTCATGTAAATACGGGGCAGCATCAGAAAGCAATGGGTTTTGTGGCTGAAGGCCCACTGCAACACCAATTGCATGACCCTTTCACACTAAGTGCTGCGTGAATGGGGGTATCATTTACAAGGTGGAATTAAGCTTAACGCCGTCTATTAACTAAGGATGAAGGAGTTAACTCGACTAGAACGTCAGAAAAAAGTGACATTCTGGTGCATTAACTCCTTGTAAGTATGCCCCTATGTATCTTCAAGAGATTTACTAATGTGATTAGACAAGGTTTTGTGTAAAACAATTTGTATCTAAGCACCTAGTCACATGCATTGTATCCAGAATCTTTATTAAAGTAACCTATAAAAATACATACATTTTTTTTTAAGGCAGGATGATGTACTTATAATTTTCATTCGAATTCTGGTTTCAAAACATGTCTTATTCTCAGTGTGCTCTGCTACAAAACATGTGTTACACCCGTTGCTACCTGAAAGTAAGACCTGCGTTTTGCCAGCTTCTAGAAGCACAGCAGCTTGACATTCAACATGATAGTCATGCTAGCGCCTGGTTCTTAAATATCAGTCTCTTGGTGAAGTCATCAAATAAGTTTCCCCACTGGTAATATGGACCTTTGATTGTCGGCTTAAAGTGTGATAAATGAGCTACCATTAGCAATACATTTCATTTACAGTGAAACAGATGTGGCCCCAATGGAACGACAGAGAGGATGGTGCCCAAAGCTTAAGGGTTTTATTAACAATATAGTTTAGAATACAGGTTGAATCAATCAGAATAATTGAAGAAAACTTATCATCAGAGTATAGATATTTAAATGATCATGCGGTCTAAGTTTATGCATTATAAGAAAAATGCTACATTGTATCACGTACAGCTAACAAAATATCACCCAAGCAGTTTCCATAAAGTAACTTCCCTATTCTAAATAAAGTATTGAAAATGGTAAAGCGAAATTCCATAAGGAAGGTGTCCGCATGAGATGTGCCAGATTTATGGTTCAAAGGAAAAGATCTGAGCATTCGAGCTTGATGCTTAACACCCTGGGCAAGAGAAATCAGCAGAGTCGAGAAGAGGACTTCTCTCTTTCAGAGAAATGTAAGTCGGACTTTCTCTTATCTCGGACCAGTGGCTTGGAATAAACTCCTTCTTGAGATATGCTCAGTGGCTGATATATCTGTGTTCAAATGTTTTTTAAAGACCAGGCTTTTCCAACAAGAGTAATTATACGGTTTGCTTGCAGCAGTTAACTTAATGGCTTAGCACCGGGGTGCTCCAGGTAATAGAAGTGCCCTTTACAAATCTTATTCATGTCATATATCATATCCCATCAAAAAACAGGATAGGGTCTGGTCTGCTATTCTTAAAAGAACACAATTAAAAAATAAAGACAAAATCTAGAAGGCTTACTAGTATCATTTTTCACCAAAGAACCAATCAAAAGACAGTGTTCTCAGGGAGCAGGTAATTTCCCAGCTTCCATCCAAGAAGCAATCATCTGGACAACTTTGGATGTAACATCAACCTGTTCTGCCTCCTGGTGAAGGATGATCTCTCCCACTATCCCGGTCTCCATATCCGAACTTAACTTTTAATTAAAATGATTAGTCCCCTCTTGTCTCACATACTGAACAATAGGTATATTCTAGTTTAACAAGCACTTTTGATAGGGCAATTGAAGAGGAGTGAAAATGAGACTCTTTGCAGAACATTATATAAACCAAACATGCACTAATGCCTAGTCACAAGTTAGGCTAACGTTAGATTCAAAACAAGTTCTAAATTTAAATAGTTTGCTTAAATGATTAGCTCAAATGCAATGTAAAAAGGCATATATTTATTTGCATGGTTAATACATCTATTGAAGTGAATATATAGCCACTTACTTAAATTGCTTAAAAATGCACACAGATGAATACAGTTGAACAGATATTGAGTATATACGTTGTATATAAAGGGGTGGGCACTAAATTGCGCGTATCCATCCAAAGTGCTTACTGTTGTGAACTGTTTGAGCTTTGAGTTGAGGTCGCCTCAATTGCATTTTAAGCCCTAATACGTTTGAATAAGGACACTCCTCATCACAAACAGCAACACATATGTGATTGCAGGGTAAAGCTGCGATGAGCCAGACCAGAATCAAAGATTCTGATACCTACGATTGAGTGACTGAATATATTTAAGCATGTTTCCATAACATAGATGTCCTCTTTGGGGTTTTTACTCTTTTCCCTCTAGGGATCAGTTTTGCATAAATGTCAAATGACTTTTTCAGTAGAAACTACAATTTTGGGGAGACTTAGCACTGCTTGTTGGAAGAGGTGTGTCTGTGCATACTATGTGTGTGAGTCATGTAAGGCTGAGTTAATAGTGTTATGTGCAGAGTGACTAAACAGTGTGAAGATTGACTGTAGAATATGTTACCCTTCCTGCCACCCTCAATGTTTTAAATGAATGGGGGCACATGAGGTGATTCAACGTGTTTGCTCAGTGGGTCTGTCAATTCCTTGTTTGTGTCCTTTATTTGTGTGAGAGTGTGTGAGACTGCTCATCCACTGAGGAGAGACATTAGTCTGATGCTAATGTTTGAATGTATTTGGAGACAAAAGCAGACAATCTAATTAAATAACTGCATGTTTTAGTTGCTATTTACCCTGGGAATGGCTAATGTATGGGTGCTTAATCTTTCTTGTCACTGAAACTCCTATTTATGAGCCACTCCCTGACATTTCCAAGGCCTGTGGGATAGCAAGTGCAACAGCAGGACTCAGAGAATGTGGGCTCTCCTTTGTGACAAGCTGACAGAATGAGATTTTTGGGTGACCAGGCAGGCTCAATTAACTACATTTATGAGAAGAGATTTTATTAATGTTTCCCTTATCTACTATTGCTGTGTACCTGATACTTATTGCTTGGTCAGGAATTAATTTTCTATTATATCCAGTGAGTAGGGGAAAAGGTCCAAACAAGTACAAGTGAATCAACATTGCACTGCGCCTTTCTGATATACACCTGTGGTGATAGCCAGACCACAACTTACCATGCATGAAGGCAAGGGTGACTGCTTGGTATGGAGGAATTCCCCTTCTCCGTGGTTTGTCTATGGCTCTTCTGTTTTTAAAGTGCTGATATCCTTGTAGCTGCTGCAGTCCATTATTAATGGAGCTTTATAACACTACAGATGCATATGCATTCTCTGGTGTAAAGAACCCAGGCATTGATAATGGCGGATATGGGCATATGATATTAGAATTCTGCTGGCCAAATCCTGTGAAGGTGATAAACTTAGAAACTTCACATTGTTGCAGATTTGGTCATTGTTAGAACTGGAATTCCTAGCTGGTCGAGGTATGCACCCAAGCCAGCACCCAAGCCAGTGAGGAACCACCACTCTAGTCAGGGTAACTAAGTTACAAACTAAAAGCTTACCTGTGTCCTGGTAGCTTGGCACTGAGGAGTGAGGGTAAACTAAATAGGCAATGTGTAAAGTGTTTTTGCAACACACACACAGAAACATGAATACACCACAAAAGACTCCACACATGTTTATAAACATAATTATTGTATTATAACAAAACAAGACCAAAAGGACAAAAATTAAACGTATGGAAGTTGAAATATTGAATTTTAAAGTAATAAATGCAGTGAAGCACTTAGAAGTAAGGAGCTCAAAATGTTTTACTTTAGTTTGCACTGGACTGGGTCATAGTCAAAGTTCCGGCTGAGCGCAATGAAACACCGGTTGGGTACAGGACCCATGCAGGTCCCCGTGAACAAAGTACCTTTCTTTGTCGCAAACAATTAAATGCATCGATCTTCTCCATGCAGTGAAGGCGATGCGTCAGTTTTGAAAATGGTTCGAAATCGAGAGACGTCGAGTGATGCTCCGGATTCTGCCATGCAGTTGAGGTGATGCGTTGATCTCACCAAGCTGTAGCGGCAGTGACATGCTGTCCGAAGTGTCGATCTTTGGAGAAAAATCGATGGTTCGGATGCGATGTGCTGCTTTTACTGTCGCAACTGGGTTGATGCGCTTATTCTGCTACATGCAGACAGGAGAGGCGTCGAAATTCGTGTTGAAAGTATCTGGGACACTTCCAGTGGGCAAGGCACAGGAGCAGGAATAACAACAGGAGGCAAGCCGACATGCCCTTAGTGATCACTCGGAGGGAAGGCAGAGTACAGCTATCCTTCAGCAGAGCTAGAGAGCAGAAGGCAGCAGGGCAACACAAGAGGAAAGCAGACCTTCCAAGTCTGCAGCCAAACGTTGAGTCCTTTAAGTAGCACAGCAGTCCTTCTGACAAAGGTTCTGTTCAAGATACAGAAGTGTCTGATTTTTGGGGGTCAGAGATCCAGAACACATACCCAGCAGTGCCTTTGATTGTAAGATTGCTAACAACAGTGGTCAACTCTCCTGTCTGCACATACAGGCTGAAAAAGTGGGCTACCCAATCGCTGGCTAAGATATTAGTTGCAATAGAACTAAACCCATCTCTGCTGCCAGAGGACACCAAGTTCCAAAAGGCACGCTGGTCTTTTTGCTTAGCAGCAGCTAGGTGGCTAACCCACCTACCCGGCTCCCACTCGTTTAAGCAACAGAGAGAACCTTTTTATGGGTGCCAATTTGGCCTTGGCATCTCTGAAATGTTTGTTGTACCAGGTCAGTGGGAGCCTTCTCTCGACCACTCGCATGGTCTCAACAGACAGTAGTTTTCTCCATTTTTAAACAACCCTTCGAGAATCTCAGATATTGCCCCCAGCGATGCTCAAAGGACCCCTGTCCCCCCATACCGTCTGCCACCAGACTTTATATCTGACTAAGGGTCTATTGGGAATTCTCCATGCTACTCCATTTGACCATATGTCTGTTGCTGGAAACTCTCAGCCTTCTATCCAATGGCTCTCCTGTGTTATCAGATTGGCCTTTTACACTTTGGCTAAGCTTGAGAGCCAGGGCATTATGGTCACTGTCTTGGTGTGGCATCACTATCATGTCCTCCAGGTATGGCCAAACCTTAAGATCCAGCAGAATGTAATTGATTAGGCTGGTGGAGTTGGTGCAGTTAAATGTATGGGACCCTGTCAAGTGTGGGCTGGGTGACTGTCCATGGCTTTCCCTTTACCCATCTTAGCTAAAGTAACTTACTTAAGCAAGCAAAATTCGGCAAATCAGTCTCCCCAGGTCATATACAAATATGAGGAGAAGATTGGCAAGCCACATAATCTACTGAACAAAACTCTTCTCCACAATAATGCTGTTGTCACTTCCTAGGTGGCCAAGTTGACCAAGGTCACGATAGTCAGATAAAGGCCCACTCCACTTGGGGGTCTCTAATATGTTAGATGGTGTCTGCCCTCAAACCAATAGTCAATTGTAGTCCAGGAAGAACTGGCTCAAGCTGAAGATCATGTCTTATAGGTTCCAGTGGTCCCTTACAATACCAGAACACAGTCAGGGTTACTCTCTGGCTCAAAGAGGGGCAGTTATGATAAACAGTCGAGTACCCCCTTGTTGAAATAGATGCTATAGAGGGACCTGACCCGCCATATGTATGCTATTATTATGGCAGGTGCAGTGGCTAAGCACGTACTGTGAGGCCACAACGGGGCATTGCCAGGGCTGTGGTAACAAAAATAATAATAGTAACTTTGCACAAAGACGATCCTGCTGAGCCAAGGGGGTGGCCCTGCCTGCCTCTTCCTTTTACTGACGGTCGCAGGACGGGCCCACCCTTGGCCTGGACTTTGCCCAGGTATGTCCTATGCCCATCCCACACTGGGGACTCCAGCTGTGCTTATGAGTGCTGACCACAGGTGCTGTCAGTGATGCAGGGCTCCTCCTCCTTGCCCTGTGTGATCTGGGATAGGTTGTCTCCTCGTTGCAGCAGAATTTGCAGCACCCACGCTGCAGGACTGCAACTGCGCTTATAAGCGCTGGTCACAGGTGCTATCAGAGACACAGGGCTCCTTGTCCTTACCCTGTGTGATCTGGGACAGGTAGTCCCCTCTTTGCAGTAGAATTCACGGCCCACGCCTCGTGACTCCAATAACACTTATGAAAGCTGACCACAGGTGCTGTCACTGATGCAGGGCTCCTCCTCCTTGCCCTGTGTGATCTGGGACAGGTAATCCCCTTGTTGTTGTAAAATTCACGGGCCCTAAATGAATTCACTTTAGAAACAGAATTGATTGATGCAAGGTGCGCACTAATGTTTCATATTTGCATTTAAATATAGTTCTTAATCATACTTATACACACGTATTAAGGTTTTACTGTATGCCACATGTGATATGCCCTAATGTATTGATATTTTACATTCATTTGTGTTTGAAAGTGCACATGCATATTAAATGTGCACCACTGATTTAATACGTCAAGTTGTCTTAACTAGGTCTATAATTCTTCTTGCATAAAATGCTGTTTTCCATGTTCCGCTTGCATGTTTTTTCCTTGTAGGTATGTTCACATGGTTTGTTAGTTTGAGAATAGATACAACACTATATTAGTGCTAGAGAGAGATCCTGAAAAAAGGACTTTGGCTAGGAACATGGAGAGCCCGATGGTTAACTGAAAGTGTCCGTTCAGCACTGTTGCCAACTATCGCAAGTAATAACGAACAGTACTGTTCCCATGTTTGGCGTAGGATCTTTGGTGAATGTTGCAGCTTAAAACGTGGGAATGGAAAGGACAATGAAGCCTCTGATGATGCAAACAGAGGGGTGTTGCTCTGGAGATTCTGGTGGAAATAACTAGTGTTCACACTATCTGAGTTTACTCCACTTTCCTTTGAACCTTGAGAAGTTTAGACCTCTATGCTTTCCCTTTGCTTTTTTGTATGGATTAGGTTCATACTCATTTTCCTGACACAGGAAGGCTCTTGACCGAGCTTCTGAAATGCTGACACACTTCCTACACTTTCCTGCTTTTTCTGAATTTTTCTGGTTTTTTGAGATACTGGTAGGTTTAGAAACCATCCTCCTTAGTTTGTACTTAACTTAGAAGATTTTACAATTCATTCAACTATAGAAGAGAGAATCAGAAGCTCTTCTCTGAGCATCAAATCTTGCTGTTGATCTTTTGTATTGCTGTGACTAAACTTGTTTGCCTTATACTGGTATGCCTAAACTTCGTTTGAGGTTGGGTTACCCGGTTGTTATTCTGTATCTGTAAGCATGGTACTAAGATTCGTTTATCTTAACCTGACTGCTAACTTGTAATGAACCTTCTTGACTATAGTCACTGATTCCTGGTCCTTATTGTGTAGCCAAATGGGTTACACTGTTAATTGAAATTGATTGATTTGAGGCTACTCCCTTTAACTCTCAGTCGGCAAAGAAAAGATCCACTGGATACCCAATGGTAAGAGGGTTGGCCCAGAGCACTTCAGCAGAAACTAGTTATGGAATTACATTTTGCATGAGTGATTTGGTATTCGGAAGGGGTGTGTTTTGGGCGTCCCTTCCAAATAAGGAATTGGTATGGTATGTATTACTATTTATACAGTAATACCTTTACACTAGTTTAAAACTGATGGAAACCCATTCGCAAAGGTAAAGAGTGCCTCAAGGGATCCCTTCCCCTTTGAGGATGTAAATAAAAAATGTCAAGGTGTAATTTTTTGCTTTTCAAACGCATCCTGTTTTCCTTTATGGAAAAGGGGCTGCATTAAAAAAAAGATTGCTTTATTAAAAAGGAATCACAGACATGGTGGTCTGCAGACCTCAGCAGACCACAATCCTTGCAATGGTTGTGATTCCTAATGAGTCGCAAATTGTGACTTACTTCATTAATATTCATGAGGTAGGCCAATTTGCGACCCACAAGGAAATCTTTAAATGATGTTCAATAAGTTTCATACATTAGGAATACAGATTTCCTAATTGTGATTCGGCAAGAATTAGTGTTCCTAATGTTTGTACATCTGGCTCATAGTGGCTTAGCCCCCTCTTAGAGACTTGTAAGTGAATGTATAGCTGCTTTGGGGCCATTATGTTAAAAACAGATAACAAAGATGTGTTTCGTCCTTCTTGCAACTGACTAGGGAGTGCCCCAATGCTTTTGGCCGTACCTGTGATTGCAAAGTAGAAAACAAATAGGCATTTACCCCTCCTTGTGACTTGCAGGGGAATACACCTATGATTAGGCACTTTTTTCTGCAGTTGCAAAACATTAAGGGTTTAATTGCGAGTCCTCCAGGTCCACGGACCACCAGACTCATTTGGTCATGGCAGCGGCGGTCTCTTGACCGACCTATTATGATTAGCACGGTCGGACGACCGTAGCCCCACTGCAGCCGCCAGGGCATTGCCATTCCTAGATGGTGTTGCTGCAGTCAGGAGGCATCAATATGCTTGGTGGGACCACCGCGGTCCCACCAAGCATATTAGGTGTTTCCTCGCTGCCATGGTTTTAATGGCAGTTCCTCCTCCATGAAAACCCTGGAGAAGAGGAAACAAAGGGAGCCATATAGGGCTCCTTTGTGCCTCTGCACCTTGGGGTGCATGCAGGGGGGCACTGCATGTGCCCCCCCCTTTGTGCATGCCCCCCAGTACATGCCGTGCAGGAACTGTATTTGGCGTTCCCATTGCAGTGCCTATTTTTAGAGGCACAGCCATGGAAATGCCCGTCAAAAAGCCCACCAGACAACAGTAAACTTCATAATCTGGCACAGGTTTGGAGGTCTGGTGGCAGGGCTGATGTAGCGCCGCAGCGTCAAACTACTAATCAGGCCCTAAATGGTTACCAAAAGTGTAAGCAGTTCATTTTCAGACACTCCCACTTTCCTCATGAAAGTATGTGGCATTGAGGGGTACAACTGGAAGATTCACAGACCCCCCTCTGCACTCTCTGTATGCACTTTTGCACTGTGCCACGTTTTATTATTGCTCACACTTTCCCTTTCAGCAAATAAGGGCTACTAATCAGGATGCTGCAAATGTTAATGCTGTAGCAGTAGTATGCTGTCCCTTCCATGGCCATGTCACTTCTTTAGCTACTGTGTGTAGTGAAGTACAATGCCTTTTCGCTCATCATTAGTATGAAAGAAAAAGGCCAGACTGCCCACATTTTCCACTGGACATTTCCACAGTGAGGTGGAGCCATTGGAGGCTGGTTTTTAAATGGAGAGAACACCTGCTTGCAGCTCTGCTACTTTCTCTAGCTCTCCCCGGTAATTACAGCAGGCCTGAGAGACGAAAACAGAGTGAGAGAAAAGGAACAAGAGTGAAGTCCACTTTGAGCAGAATACAAAGCACTGCACTTTGACAGAACTCCTGAACATTCACATCCCTACTTTTGAAGGATATAAATGGATGTTAACTCCATGAACGTCAAATCACCAAAAGACATGGGGTAGCTTAAGTGACATCACATTCTATTTGACCTTAAAGTTAACGCACATGCTTACATATGCACACACAATCACATACTCACACTCTCTCACATAAACACACTCTCACGTGCATGAATGCACACAACTTACATTTCGTAATAATTTTTACTTACCTCAGTTGCCAGGGATGGTCATATTCCAGATAATTTTACCCAATTGTTATTACACTAATAGTGAATAATATGCTATTATTATTGTAATTAAAAAACTGATTAACAAAAACACGGAAAGTGGATCCCCAACTGATGTCCAGCCTAAGGGAGAGCTGATCATGTGTCCCTGGCACTGATTTTGGCACCTCAGAGTTCAGAGTTTGCAAAGGCAGTTCCAGAGGTCACAACACACAAGCATTGGATCGCAGCTGTGACCCCTAAATTGCATCCATGGTGACCTCTCCAAAAGGCCTGTACTGAGCTCTCAGAAGAAGTTACTTATCAATCTTCCCTTACACTGAGGCTTAAAGGACCCCATCCAGATGTTCTTGGGCCTGCTCTGAGCCTGATGTGCTACACACATATATTTGTTCCTCTCACTTCCGCTTGCACGAACAGTACAGAATGCTTTGTAGAACTAAACGCCGGACTAAACGCCTTATTTTCTGTAGACATGTAAACTGTTTTATCAGATCAGGGACAAACATTTCACAACGCAGTAGATACCCCCACCCACCCACCCCAATATTAATGGATCTCAGTGTGTGGAAATTTCCAGGCTGTCATCTTTTTAGTTTTAATCTTCTAAAGTAAGCGTGAACATTGACTCTCCAGGGGCACAAAGGCAGCTGCCAATGAGGGGCACAAGTTGAAAAAGAAAACAGGACTTTCCACCACCTCAATTTCAATTACTGTCAACCTCAAAGAACAGTTGTGAAAGCATGCCTTCTACGACATTTCTCACTCCACTAGCCGTATAATTAAAGTTGAGAATTATGGGGCATATTATCAAGCACAGCGTTTATTTTATCGACGCTTTAGCGGCAGGAAACTGCCGCTAAAGCGGCAATAATGGGCTTGATAATATGCCGCAGAGAATTCCAATAGAAGCCCATGTTGACACCAGAACATAGGCTTCTATGGGAATTCTCAAGAGCATATCATCAAGCCCATTATCGCCGCCTTAGCGGCATTTTTCTGCCGCTAAAGCGGCGATAATTTTAAAGCTGTGTCTTGATAATATGCCCCTATGTGTCGTGAAGTTCATGTGGCACTGAGGAGAGCTTTTTAGTACTGCACTGCAATCAGTAAGGGCCTGATTTATAGTTTGGCAGACTTAGAACTCCTGTGTGCTGGAGTGGAGTGATGCTGTATGAGCATGGAGTAGGTGTTTCCAGAATGGGGATTGTGAAGGGTGGATATAGGCAGGGCTACAAACATGACGCTGCGTAAGAGGGCAGCACGATTGATTAAATCATGGAGCAAGAAAAGACAATGGGGCACTTTCTGTGGCAGTATTATTTCGTTTTTTATCACTTTTTCAGACTTTAATTCTGCCTGGGTAAATGTTGCTCTTCATTAGTAGCGGTTAAAACACTTTAATACCCAAATCAGTAATTGGAAGGTGACCAGTCAACATCTCTACTCTAGAAACAGTTGAATCACTTGATGAACATTTTGCAAATCATTTAGCAGATGATCGAATATGTGTCAAGTGTGCTAAATCCACAATTATGTGAAAAACGCCAATTGCAAAATCGCAAAAATTCCAGTGACCTGGAAATAGGGTTGGTTTTAAGAGCCTTCTTGGCACTCTGTTTATTTCGTCCAGGTCATGCCTCTTAATATGGATGGTAGGTAAAGAAGCTAAGTGGAGTTTAAGGGTTGGTTTACTTATCAACCAGATGTGTGGGCTAAGTATAATCAATAGTGTGATTTCACTTGACACTCTGGGTATGTCAGCTAGTTAAATAGGGGTATTGTGGCTACTCTGCCTGAAACTGAAGGTTGGTAGGGTGCCGCCATCACCGGGGCACGTGCAGTTAAAGTCAACTAAACTGTTTTTAATTGCAACCTGTCAAACTATTTTAATTTTTATTGGTTTTCTTTCACAAGATAAAAGGATGCGCACTTAATACATAAAACTAAGCAAAGCCTTCAATAAACTACAGCCATTTCTTGGTTGTTCTGATTGATTTCTAGCCATATTTGCTCCTCGCAGTAACTTCTCATGCTGTAAAAGTGATGTTTTACACATTAGGTATTGATTTCTGCAATTTGGTGGGAGTACGTAGGTCAACTGGCTTGTCCCAATATTGCAGGGCGGAGTGTTTACTGGGTGCAGCATTCCCTCCTCATTCCAAGTCTCCAGGTTTTCCTGGTGCAGTTCTATTTTAAGTATCTTTGAGGCCTCAAGCAAGATGTATTTTCGGGAACCTGTTCGGAACAACTTTGAAGCTATTCTCCATTTTGAACTTTTTCAGCCCTCCTGATGCTAAACAATATTGAATTATACATTAATCTCGAAAAGCTCAACCTGTGTGGCATCAGCCAAACAGTACCCAAAGAAAGCTTAAAACAATACTGATAAAATGTTTGTTTTGGGGCTTGAATCTTGATTTACTTGCCTTGCAACACAAATATTGTAGGTTAAATTCAGCGTCTAACCAACTTGTTGCTCCCATTGTAGTAGAGACACAGTAAGGATTTCTTGGTAGCTGTTAAATGGAATAGTGCATGGAATCAAAATTAGTCACATGAACTTAGCGTTTGAAATTGTTTAATTGGGAATATTTCGAATCATAAATATCTTCCTTCACAATTGACAGTGTTGTTTCATTTGCGAAAACTGAAGCACTGTTTAGAGGATTTTCACAATTCTTTCAGCTAAAATCTGATAATTTTCTCCTTAATTCTGTTCCACTGCCTGGTCCTTCCTCTCCTCTTTGTACGTGTACACTTCTCTGGCTACCTGACACCTCTGATTTTGCCTAATAAGAGTAATAGGAGAAACTGGATACAAGAGAAGGACAGACCGGGAAACAAAACGATGTAATGAGTGAGGTGAAATAGAGGAAGAAGGAAGGTAGAGATAGAGATGGTGTGGAAAGATCCATCAGCTAAGGAGGGAGGGATAACAATGCATGAAAAAGATATAGAGAGATACATAGAGGTAGTGAATGAGAGATAGAGGGATGTACATCTTTAAAGTGAAGTAGAGAGATAGTGAGAACTAGAGATTGGGAGATAGAAATTGAAAAAGGATGAGGTGGGCAGTGTATACCAAAGTCTGAGGTAGTGAGAGGAAAAGTAAAGTGAGTTAAACGTAGAGGGAGAGAGAGAGCGAACAATAGACTGACAGGAAAGTGAAGCAGTGGAAAAGTATAGAGAGATGCAACTTATAAAGAGCTGCAAGATAAAGTGAATAGTAGAATAAGAGGAGACAGAAAGAAATGCCTACTAAAAAGAGTAGTGCAGCAGAGATAATGTAGAGGGAGAAGGATGAGAGGTAGAAGACGAGTTAAAGAAAAGGGAGAAAAAGAAATAGAGGTGGTGAAATAATCAGTTGTTTTGTGTGAGCCAAATAGAGACAGAAAAGCTACCTCGAAAGGTATATGAAGAGAGCAAAGGAGTAATGGTGAGTTGAAATAGATTATGAGGGGTTGGAAGAGGTGAGTGAGCAAAAGGAGTAAGGTAATGAGAGAGGGAACAGGAAAATAATAAATTAGAGAGGAAATGGAGTGGTGAAGTAGCATATGAATAATGAGGCAAACTAAGGGTCTCATTTACAAGTTTTTGGCACAGGGGAGCACAGCAAGTCATTTTGCTGTGCTGTGGCAAAAGGAAAGGGCAGGAATGTGCCTTATTTATTATATATCAATACCAAAGGGGATGATGGACGGAGCGTTTGAGCAAATCAAACACTCACCCCCAGTCAACTGATCTGGGTTTAATCCATCTTCATTCTTTAGCTCACTCCACCACCCCAGTTCAGACATGGCCATATGCAAATCATCCCCTTTTGTATCGCTTTATTTATATATGGCACATTTCTGTCCTTTCCCACTGTGCTGGTGGCATTTTTGCTTCCTTGCTCCAACGCAGACACCTGTCGGCATTGTTGGCATGATTGTTTTTGTGTAGGAAGAGGTACCTTCCTGCAAAAAAACAATCACAAGATACATTTTCCTCGTTCTTTGTGTGCTGCAAAATGTTGTCATTCGTCCTCGGTTTTTCCTCTTTTTATGTGAGCTGCATTGTGCAACATACAGAAAGAGGAAAAGGTGCCCCTTCCTGCACAAAATCAATTAGCCCCTCAACGCCGGCACCAGTGCCTGCATTGGCGCATGGCAGCCCATTGTGTGCCAGCGTAGGACAAAAAGACAGAATGCGGCGTATCTCATAGATATGTGGCAATCCTGCCCTCTCCTTTTTCCGCATCGCAGCGCCGCAAGATTCCCTGCAGCGCTGCCCTGCACTAAAACCTCATATATGAGGCCCTGAATTTGAAGTCAGATACAAGTTCCTGTTTGTGCCTGAATCTGTATTAGTTTAAGGCTTGAAATGGAGCCTTTGATCTGGATCAGCCTTTCACGAAGCGTGGGTCAGGAATACAGAGGATTCAAGTATGTGTCAAAGTGTAAACACACAAATGCTTCAGTGAAGTGTGCTAAATTATATATTGAACCTTCACTGTAACATTTTCCAGTTTGTCATTTTATTAATATTATATTCTTCAAATGTAAATCACTTCTAACTTGTTTAAATGAAGATCATGATGATGTCTGAGAAACCCAGAACTAGGTTCAGAGTGAAAGCTGAGTCATTAAAAACTGTGATTATGATCGCACGTTTTCTGTTGACTTGTATTTCTGTACTTGGCTGTTTGTTTGCAAAAGCACATTGCAATGAATTTTAAATTGGATGTTTTGAAATAAACACAGTGCTCGTCTGTTGAGCTAAGTGAAAAAATAATCTGTTATATGTATCAATAAATACAGGCTCAGCAGCTAAGCACTATTTCAATAAGAGAGATTAGAGCACATTTCCCCAGTAAATAACGTTCACATTTCTCTACACCTTTTTCAAAGCTTAGATGGCCCGCAACTAAAATACTTTTTGCAGAGCTATACTCCAAGTTACATGCAATCTCAGGTCCAGAAATATTAACCTGATCGTCCAAGTAATGCTCAACTCACAGTAACATAGAGGCAACACTATCTTTGTGTTAGGATCACAGCCCTTGAACAGACAGCATCCAAATCTAAGATCCTGACTTCCTGCAGAAATTAAAGAGTGAGGACCTAATACACTTAGGTAATGGTTTACGATTGCCAAATGGAGAATTTTAGCAATTCGCTATTTGGTAATTGCAAACACTAATGTACAAATGTGTCTTTGACACATTTTGTGATTCCCAGTGGGTCACAAATAGACCTACTTCTTTAATATTCATGAGGTCGGTCTCAGTTTGCAATCTGGGATTCTGGCCTGCTGGGGTCAGCAGACCACCATGTCTGTGATTGCTTTTCAATAAAGCAATGATTTTTTAGTTTTTTTAAATGAAGCCCGTTTTCCTTGAAGGAAAATGGGATGCGTTTCAAAAAGAAAAATGAAAGGTTTGCTTTTCGAGCAGGCAGTTGTCCATGGAACCACTGCCTGCTCTTATAGAATGTTTCTACAAACATTCACAAAGGGGATAGGGTCCCTTCGGGACCTCTTCTAATTTGTGAATGGGTTACCACCTGCTTGAAGCAGGTGCTAAAATGCAAATGTTTTGCTATTGCATTTTGGTCTCAAAACATTCACACATACCATCGTGATTCAGTATTAGGAAGGGTGCCCTAAATACGCCTGTTCCAAATACCGAATTGCAAACTCCCTTTACTATTTGGCGATAGGTTACCGAATCGCAAATTTGGCCTTTTTACATTATAAATTTCTTTTTTGAGGTCGCCATTTATGACCTTCAAAAGCTTTGTACATCTGGCCCTGAGACTCCTGTGTTCTTGCAACTATGAAAAGAGAAAGCGCACCACTGAACTGACACTTGTTAATTCCTGAATTTGTACATCCACTTAACATCCTGTAGCCCTCTCAGACACAGAATGGCAAAAGGTGCTGAGTCGAAATTTGTTCTGTCAATACATTACACCCCCGTTGCTATGGTCACAAAAAAGCAATTACATGAATGCAGTAATACATAAACAAAGAAATACAAGTTTTGGAACTCCAAGGAAGTTGTATTCTTCTCTATTGCGGATCTTTTCAAAGAACCGTTCATGGGCGCAAATGTGCTCACTGTTTCTTGGTGATGAATTCATCATTTGCTCCACTGCTTCTGACAGCATTGCTTTGTTCTTTCGAATTTTTAGTGTAGGTCAGGAGATCATTCCTTGCTAGAGCTAGGGAGTGCTCAGGGAATGGCCCTAATACAATATGCATGGCCTGCCTCTTCCCACTCATCTCACCACTCATGTTTTGTTTTCCAGCTGAAAGGTTGCCTTCAAGGCGCAACATTAAAATTGTAGCTTCGAAGTGTTTGGGCAAGCCCCAGACCATTGCAGTGCACATGTTCAGGGGGACCTTTGCCCTCTACTACCGGAAAGCCCAGTATCAGAAGATGCTCTAAATAAGATGATTTGTTTAAAGTCAGGAACATGCCTCCTCGGAATACTGCTATGATGGCAGAAGGTTCAGCAGACTTGTTTAGTATATTGGCCTTTGGATAACTAATTTCATGGTTATCAACCCTAACAAATCACATTTGTTTATGATGTGTGACATGGGAGAAGAGGAGAATATTTTAAATACAGAGCTCTTAAAGTGAAAAGGAGAGGTATTCTTTTGTTTAGGCATCATAGTATATTTCCTTTCTATTTGTTGAGTGAGGGTGATACTTGTGCATTCTACACCTGATTTAAAAACAGAAGAAATGAAGAAGATACCGAAAAATGGGAAATTCCATAGCCAGATCTCCGGCAGTATAATTGTCCTTTTTAGATTTTTCAAATAGACTCCGCCAAGGTCCACAGTCCCGAGACATGGTGAGACAATAGGTGTCATGGACATCCCAATACATTATACCAAGTTCGCTCTTCGGGACTGATCCACCACTATCTCTGGTGGAGTGAACGCCATGAGAATGGACAGATGGAAGACCCGATGACCAAACTCCAAATCAGTCATTGCAAGGCTACAACAGCGTTGCATGTCATAAAATGGAAGGGTAGAAATTGGCCCTTTAAAGATGAAGGGCATAATTCACAATTAAAATGTCAACTTCATGAGTTGCACACTTATAGTTATAATATTCTATTTCATTATTGGGAGGTGGATCTCAAATCTGGGGAACCAGTTTCGCGTCTCGGCAATGACGCTCAGCATCCTGTGATTCTGGGCAAATCACGTAATCTCCCCGTGCCTAGCAAAATGAATGTGTCATTGTGTTACGCAACTAATGCTCATGTAAAGCGCTCTGATACCTTCGGGTCAAGTTCGCCCTATATAAAACTCTGACAAGAAAAAATGACCAGGTCGAACCCTAAACTGGTGAATTTTCCACACCTGGAAATTTGCTAGTTGACATTTAGCATTCAATTGACAACGAGATTTTCCTTTTTCTTAGCTTTGTAGGGAAATCCTTTTTCCAATGTCTCCGAAAATATGGGGCTGTGAGGGAATGTCCTCACACAATATGCACCATTTCTCCTGCCTTGTTTACCAGCTCTAAGTGCATCCAGAGGTTGGAGCAGCAATCAATCCGCCAGAAAGCCTTAGAGTAGCCCAAGTGTGCTCTCTTCTACGTTGCTCTTGTATCCTCTACTTTCACGTGCTTACTATTCAATATTTACTACTTTAGAAGCAATCACTGTGCATTGATACATTCCTTGGTGAGCTCCAATGAGGTGTAAATTCCCCTTTGGAATGCCTTTGTCACCCTCAACCGTTTGCAATGTGTGCTTTGGGATTGAAAAAACAAACTGCACATTGCACTGCATGTTTTACACTGCAGATTAGCAATTTGCATTTGCGAAGCCAGCAGGTTTCTCTGCACCGTGAGTGTGAACGAAGACACTTTCCGCACCAGCCCTATTTTCTTATCTGTATTTCTACACTTAAAAAGCCTGAGTATTTCAAGCTGAAAATCGGATGGCATTTTCGTTTGGTTCAAAACCTTTCACTACAGAATGTTAAGGAAACTGCAGATGACTTGGAAAAGCGATTGACAATGCACCATGAAGAGTGCTATCGAAGAAACTAGATTAGAAGTCAGCAGGCAACATTTCCCATTGGTTATTGTTGTTGGAGGACCCAGTCCAGTTTTGTTGACGTTTGATGGAGGTATTTTATACATGTGGGAAATTGCTTCTTCTATTTGTGTGCAAGTTCTGGGAAGGCCTGTGGTGAGGAGCTAAAGACTGACACATAATCAATTGGTCTCATTTTCCAGGCAGACATGTACCATCTGCACCTTTGAAAAACGACACTGTTCACGTTGGCAATACCCAACATTTGTGATTTTTACATGCATACCACAAGGAAGACCATGCATCACCTCGCTTTTGAATGACAGACCGGAACAGAGAGCATTTATAGAAATCGATGAAGGTAAATGTATGGTCAAGTGGGTTTGCTGGGTCATTACTAAAGGCAGGAGGGAAAATGTACGGAGTAACCCGTCCGCCAAGATCTAAATAAGGCCCTAAGTTGCCTTGTTCAGTTATGGGGGCAGGAATACGGGAGCTTGAGTGAGATACGTGGAGTACTTTAATGACCAACATTTACTTTTAGAATTTGTTTCACCAGAGGAAAGTCACATACACCTAAAAGTGGATCTATGTGCTGAAGGGTATGTGACTTTTATAGGAAAAATATTTCTCCACGTTGATAAACTCATTCCGCTGTACCCTTCATATTCTCACCCTGTTAAGGCATTTGAAATTGCCTAAACCAGGACAAAACCTGCACCTAGTTCCAGGTTGAGACATTACCTGCAGGAGTATGCACACCTTACAAACTTACAGGTCTGGGGGTATTTGCGCTCCTGTGCAAGCTGTCTAGCTGAAAGATTCCCAAAATTCCACAACAAAACCTCATCCTACGAATGTGGAAATCACACCATACTGATGGAATTTACTCTTTGTACTTTGTTAATTTTCAAAATTCCTCCTATCCTAATACCTAGTTGCCCTATGGGGTTAACCAGGCTTACAGCATAGCAGGGCGAAAGAGAATAAAATGAAGGCTATTCTATCATTTGGCAACAATCCAGCTCTCCAAGTTACCAAACTGCAAATTGCCACTCCCTATCAAAAGTCCTTTATTTAGCCACAAGAAAAATGAAGGGACTTCAAAATTAGTTTTTTTTGTTTTATTTGTAGACATTTTGCATTGAGAAGAATGTCACCTGTCCAAAAATAGACTCATTATAAAACTAAAGGACCAGGTCAGTCTAATCTGATAATTTCTCTACCTATTCTAACAATTAGGGGTCTGATTTATTCAGCTATATGTCTCTCAAAAAACTGTTAGGATGTTTTCTAGTCCAAAAGTCAAGTAAAATATCTTGTTCATATTAATCTGTTTTCCCAGGCAGAGTAAAGAGCTCTTAAAGCTTGTGGTAAACCATCAAGCTGTAATACAGTAATGGATATTGAGAGAAAGTGGATTATTAGCTGGGGTGGATGGTAATCCCCTGCAAGTAAACATTTCACTATACTTGATAGATTCAGTAAATGTTTCCCTAATTTAAACCAAAGCTCAAGCCTTGGTAGCTTTGGCACAGAGCAGACAGGTTTAACTTAAGAAAATATGTAATGCCTTTAGAAGTAGCAAAACAGTTAAAAAGTCGAAAACACAACACATTATTTATTCTTTAATGCTTTAGGTTAATAAAAACCATAACAATATTCCAATAAAAACTGTAAGAATAAGAACACTAGTAATAAAACATAAAAAATGTAATTCTCCTGGGATATTCAGGTAATTTTGAACTTTGTTAATCAAGGGCATCCTAAAAATGTACCATACTATCATATGAAAGATAATTATATTAATACGCTATAAGTAAATAGTGCAGAGACAATAAGTACTATAATGCTCTGGTTTTTCTTATAAGGCGTGGTCCTAGTCAGTCAAGTGCTCAGTTCTAATCAATTTTTCGTATAAGAGCAAGAATTTCATTGTTTTATAGTCAAACTGAAGGTCAGTAGGATCAAGACATTTTACTATGGTAGATCTGCATGAGTGTATGCCCCTGGCATTGAAAGTTTTTTTTAACAATGAGATCCGAGTTGATTTTAAAGCTGGGCGTATGCAAATCAAGTGTATAATATCCTGTTGCTCTGCCTCGCATAAGCGACATGACTTTGAGCCACTTTATTTCCAAATTGGCAAGTCGGGCAAAGATGGTAATGTTCCTAGTCGAGTGGCCAATAACTTCCTTTTTAAAGATATGCTGCCCGCTGTAATACAGTATGTGATTGCAACACCATCCAGGCCTGCGCACGGTTGCTTAATTTGTTTTTGTTTTAGCTAAGCTTGTGCTTTTTTTATGACTTTATTCATTAATTGGTGGAATGCCAGCCAGGTCAAGTAGTGTTGCCACAATTTTGTCATTTTTGTTACAATCAATGCCTATTTCAGGTATTTGCTGCAGACTGATTGAGGATCGTCTTCCTGTGTCTGGCAGACGGTGTTATTTAATAAGCTTATGCGATTTTTGTTTTGTGATTTTTTTTATTGTACAGCGTGTTCTATAGCACGAACTTGACTTGAAATACTCAGGCTTTTTAACTGTAGAAATACAGATAAGAAAATAGGGCTGGTGCGGAAAGGGTCTTCGTTTACACTCACAGTGTAGAGAAACCTGCGCAGAGCGCTTTACATAGCACCAGTTGCATTACATGAGGACACATTCATTTTTGTTAGGCACAGGGAGATTAAGTGATTTGCCCAGAATCACAGGATGTTCAGCGTCATTGCAGAGACTCGAACCCAGTTTCCCAGATTCGAGGTCGACCGCCCTAGCCGTTACGCCAACTCCTCTCCCACGATTTACCCATATTTTATACCATGCTTTTATTCAACTTAATGCTGAGGACTGTTGCAACAGGTCAAATTTCAGCCAAACATGCGCCGGAGAGGCGTTCTGAGGAAGTCTGAAAACTCTTTTATACACCTTTGTATGCAGACTTTCAAGTAGTGTTTCATCTTTCCAATGTAGGTCCAAACTTGCATATGCCGCTGTTGGTAAGAATCTGGCCGTTATAACTGCTAGCAGTGGCTTGTAGGAAGGGCCATTCAGTCTTTTGCAAGAGAACAGATGGCATAGATCAAACCATTTCCTTTTTTAAAGGCATACTGTTGTGTGTTTGAAAATGTAATCGATTATCTATGTACAGGCCCAAGTACTAACAGTTGCTGACCGCGTCTAGTCTTGTATCACCAAACTTGATAGGGAGTTGTTTTTGAGGGCAGTTCCTAATTGTCATTGTTTTTGTTGCATTTATTTCAAGTGCGTTGGTTTTGACAAATGCTTGTAGCTCGTCAAGTGCTCTTTGGAGGCCCACTAACATTTGGCGAAGTAAAACAATGTCATCTGCATAGGGACGTTTTGTTACTTATAATGTACCTAGTCGTTGGGGATGCAAGTTTACTTGATCTAATCTTGGGGAGAAGTTTGCCATGAACAAGTTAAATAGATGCAGGGCTAAAACACAGCGTTGTTTGAAGCGTTTCTCAGTATCTATTTTTCTTGGTTGTCTGGTACAATCAACTATTTTAATCTGAATCCACATGTCTGTGTAAAGCTGCATTATGGCTCAGAGAGTTCTATCTGGGAGATCCCATGTCCCTAATTTTTCCCTTGGAAGGCCTCTATCTACTCGGTCAAAGGCCGCTCTGAAATATGTGAGACATGAATGCAGGCTTTTCGGCATGTGCATGCTCTTTTCTGCCATTAGACCAAGAGCTAAGATGTTTGCTGTGGTACCAAACCCTCAGGGAGATCCTGTCTGTTTAAAGGGGATTATGTTTCGACTGTTTGACAATTCCACCAATTTGTCGAGTATGAGTGATTCATAATATTTTGCTTCTCAATCTACAAGGACTATTAGCCTATAATTAGCCGGGTCTGACCAGTCACCATCTTTGTACACCTGATTGATTATTAACCATCTCCAGCCCAGTAGTCTGGTTCCAGCTTCAAAAGAGCTTGCGGGATGCAAGGGCCCCATCCACGCGTCCTGATTATTTTACCTTTGACAGTTTATCTTCTGGCAATTGTAGTATATCCTGCTCCACTAGTGAGATCGAGTCAATGGGAGGGTCCCTTGTATTTGATGTTCTGGATTTGGAAGCCTCTATTGTTTTGAGGTCCAGTTTTGACAAATGTTTGCTTTCCTCCTCTTGGTTGTGTGTACATCTTTGCCAAAGATCTTGATTAGATGGGCTGCACAGATTGTTTCAGTGACACATGAGGCATTTATAACTTTTGAGGTTCTTGTTAGCTCATTTACTATTTCCCAGAAAGCTCTAGTGTTTGTTCGTTTTGCGTCAAAGAGGAGCTTGGACCAAAATGTGTCTGTTTGCACTCTCCTATCTTCCCAGACATGTTTTTTATATTGCTTCCTGCGAAATGTTATTTTATCCCAGGTGTCCTTTGTAGCCTTTGCATTTCTTGTGACTATCCTTTTTAAAGCTTTCCTTAAATTCTGGGCTTTTTTTTAGATGTGGTTTGGCTGCTTATGCAGAGGCCTCTTAGCATGAATGATTGTGGTCGTATGTTTTAGTAGGTTCTTTAAAAAGGATGCCCAGGTTTCTACTTTGGTGCCTTTTATGCTGTTGCTGCTTGTTTTCAGCTCCTTTGCCTTGCTCACTAACTGGCCGAGTGTGTTACTCGTCCATTTTAGGCGTTTCAGGTTGGTGGTTGTTACCTCCCCCATATCTACTGGGGCAATTGGATGCCTTGAGGGGCTGATACTCAATTCAAGATGTTTATATGAATGGTCACTTCATGTGGTGTGTTTAATTATATATTTCTACATGTATGCAAGTAGCGGTAGAGTAAGAATTGTGATGTCTATTGTTGATCGAGCAAACACAACACAATAAAAATCCCACCCCAATTGAAAAAATAGTGAATATTTTAATGAACACAATGATATCAAATCAACACAATTCCAATAATGGAAACTGGAGGTAGGATTTTTTAACATCTTATTTTAATGTCTAAAAGTACAATGCATCAAAAGTGGGCAACTGGTTGTGCTAGACCAAGGCAAGGTCAAATGTTAAGGCTGACCATGATCGATCGACAGAGACTCAGTTTGTCCGAGTCAAAGACTTACAATCTTTTCTTAGGAACTTCTGCATTTCAACTGGTTGCCAATGGGCTAGTCAGCATCCAAGGCAGTAGGCGGAAGCCGAAGCCAGGTTCAATGGCGATGGGTTACAGGAGGACAGAGTTTCGATGCGGTCATCGATGAAGGTGGAGGTAGTTTGAGTTTCACTTCCTGGTGGTCTTCTGTGTCATTGGGACTCGTTAACGGCGACATTGAAGAAGTTGTGGGATGGGGTCAAAGCGGCATATTCAAGGGTCGCGTAGCGAACATAGCAGGAGTTACAACAAAATCAGGCGCACAGATCATGCACCCTCTGCGGATCAGCTGGCAGTTTGGTCTAGCTCCCTCAACAATTCTCCAGGCAAAATGTTGGTAGAAAGTTTCAAAGTCCCAGGTTTTGGGTTTTGTCAGGAGACGTACACTGTGACAACAGCCAATGGTTTGAGGATCTCAGGACCAGCACTTGAGGTTCGGGACTCACTCCAACAGAAGTCTCCAGCAGGGTCCAGGATAGTTTCGGTTAAAACAGGTCAGTCTGGCTCCTTTAGGAAAGTGGGCTTCTTCTTGCTTTTGTGTCCCAGTAGTTTAACAGGATGCCAGACAACTGATCCTTGGAGTGCAATCTTTGTCTTGGAAACATGTGGGAGCAGGTCTAGCCCTTAGGGTTCTCCTCGGAAGAGTGTACTGGGGTGCCATTCTTATGCACAGTGCCAACCTGTAGGTGGTGGAGGGGCCTGGTCACTCCCTAACCAATGGGGTCAAAGTTTCCTTTCTACTTTTATAGCACTTTATGTCTTTTTTACTGCAAACTATCCAACAGTGCCCCTCTCTACCTAATACCAAAATTGAACTTTTCTTTAGCTGCGCACAACTCTTGTGCCCACCGCAGTGAAATGGCCAGGAAAATACACCAACCCTCCCTTGTGGTCACTCATAATCAGTTCTGGCGACAGCTCCTCTCTCGCTGGGGTGTATTGATGCCTAGCTGGCTAGTAGGCCCATGTGTAAACTACATCTGCCTGTGACACAGTATACATCCTTTGAAGTTAAATCATTTCCTGGGCCCAGCCCAGATGGGCATCCTGTCATGGAAAGTTCAACCCATTTCTCTTTGTCTCAGTTTTGGGAGCCACTTCACACCTATTAAGAGACAATTCAATTAATGGGTGACTGTGAACACTGGCTGAGAAGTGTATGTTCTCAGGCAAGATAATGTTAACTTTCTAAATGTGTCATTTTTAAAATAGTAATATAAAATCCAACATGACCATGAAGGTAGATTTAAAATTACTATAAAAAATGAGTCCCTGAATTATTTTTCCAGCAACTCCCAAACTGAGGTTAAGCATTATAATGTGTTATAATGTAACCAATTGTTTCCTATGGGGCAGCCCACCTTGCCACAGTGAACAATAACTTTGGAGGTTTTTCACTGCCAGGATATGTAGCCTTCAAAAATACATGTCCCACGTTTTAAATACCATGCACCCTCACATATTGGAATATCAGGGCCTACATTAGGGGTGAATTATAAGTATTAAAAATGAAGGTTTAGGTCTAGCAGAAGGTTTCTTTTATTAAGTTGAACTGACATTTTTAAAACGGCACACCAGGTCTGCATAAGAAGGCCTGGATGCATGCTTTGCAGTATCACTTTAGTGGTGGCCAAATATGTGCTGCCACGCAAGGGGGCGCAAAGGCGACACAAAACCTAAGTGAGATTTATCAAGCCACGCAAGGCCACCTTGTGTGCCCTGCATGGCTTGATAAATTTGGAGTAACGCAAGACAGCACAAATCGCTGCCTTGCATTACTATGGCCTAGAGAGGCATTGCATGAGTGAGACATTGGTGTCCCCACTCATCTACTCATGAATTTTGGCAAATTCCTAGGCTTACCATTAGTGGTAAACCTGGGATTGTGTTAAAATGCTACTCATCCCCAGGTGAAGTGTAAATCCAGTACTTGTATAGCACACAAATCAGCCCCAAAGGGATATCTCGGCGCTGGGGGCCGTTGGGAAGATTAAGCGAGCTATTGCCCAGAGTCGCATGGTGCTGGGCAGACCCCTGCTGCCGGAGCCGGGAATAGAACCGTGATCCCCAGCATCCAGCGTCAGTCGCCCTGGCACCACATCTCTCCCCACAACAAGGAGAAATAACTTTATTTATCCTTATTTGTTCCTCTTTCTACATGTGCTTCATTCTGCAGCACATATAGAAAGAGGAAATGCTCCTCAGGATTGTTTATATGCATGAATGTGTGCCTTCCCGCACAAAAACAATCCTGCATACAATGCAGGAACCCTTGCAACATGATGCAAGGGTGCATGCGTTGGCGCTAGTCAGCCAAAACTGCGTCAGCGCTAGGAAAGGACAAGAATGACCATACACAAAGACGCATTGTCCTCCAAATGTGTTTTAAATCATTTGTATCTGTATCATACAGTTAAGTGCTGGTACTTACAGATTGCAAATATGCAAGTAAGCAGTGGAGTGCTGTACATAGTAAGATAAGAATGAAAGCAGTCTGTCTTGGCAGGGTGGAAATGATTGAGGAGGAGGCTATTGAATGAATGTTTCTCAAGAGCATGGTTGTTCCTATCACTGACTGAAGAGACCTTCTTTGAAATAATGGAACTTCTGTTCCATTCTTATCCATGAAGTGATGTAACAAGCATCAAAAACAGAAGACTGTTGTCCCAAATCTTACATGGTCATATTGAGAGGCCTTATCTCCTGATGTTTTCTTTCTTTCTTTTTTTCATTTCTAGATTTCTAGTGTGGCTGTGTCTTGACACCTTGCTTTACATTGGTATTTTCAAATAGTTTTAGTTAGGGCATGTCAAAGCTGTATTGTAGGCGATGCAACAGAACTTGAGGAAAACATGGGTATGCAAGTTTATACATTTTAGTGCTTGACAGCGGAGATTATAAAAGGAGATTATAAAAACCCTTTGCTGGAGTCAATATGAGTCACGGATCTATGCAGGGAAAGTATTACTTGCATTGATGTAAGGGAGAATCATGCCTTAGGTAGTTTGAGTTTGAGTTTGAGTTTAAAAGCACTTTTAAAGCGCACGTATACCGGCGGTTTCTTGGCGCTGTAGCTAGTGGGGACTGAGGGTTAAGAGCAGGGAGAGAGGAATGGGCATTTATTCAAAGGATTTTGTGAATAGGTAGGTTTTAAGATTTTTGCGGAATTGGGGATAGAGGGTGATGGCACGAAGATGGAGGGGAAGGGAATTCCAAAGAGTTGGTGCTAGAATGGCAAATTTGGAGCCGCCCCACTTCTTTCTCCGGAAGCGAGGGATGGTGAGGAGGGACTGAGAAGAAGAACGTAGGTCCCTAGAGGGGACATAGGAAATAATCTCAGAAGAGATGAAGGCAGGTGCCAGGTCCAATCGGGCCAGGAAAGTGATGGATGCGAGTTTGAATTGAATTCTAGCCCGCACTGGGAGCCAGTGGAGAGATTTCAGAAGTGGGGTGGAGTGGTGGAATTTGGGAAGGTTGAAGGCTAGGCGGGCCGCCTGGTTTTGGATCTGTTGAAGGCGGCGCAAACTGTATGCAGGAATACCGGCATACAGAGCGTTCCCGTAGTCCAGGCGGGACACCACCATGGCCAGAATAATAAGTTTGAGAGCGGAAAAAGTAAAGAAGCGGGACACCTTGCGAATAGTACGCAGTGAGAGGAAAGAAGAAGATACCACAGAGCTAACCTGGGAGTGGAGGGTGAGTTGGGAATTGAGCTTAATGCCTAGTGTTTTAACAGAGGAGGAGGGGGCAGGAGGAGAACCAAGAGAGGGAGGCCAGCAAAGGGGGGACCAGGGGCTGGATGAACCGCCCGTCAATACCAACTCGATTTTGTCCGGGTTAAGTTTGAGGTGATTGTGGCTCATCCAGTCCCTGATGTGGAACATGACAGTTTGAAAGTTGAGGACAGCAGAAGGAGAGGAAAGATCAAAGACCAGCTGGAGGTCATCCGCATAGTTAAATACGGCGACCTCCATCTGTTGGAGAGAAAAGATAAGAGGGGCGATATATAGATTAAACAGAAGAGGGGAGAGAGATGAACCTTGAGGAACCCCGCACTGGACTTTCCGGAAGTCCGCTGTGAAGTCACCCAGGCGAACAGCCTGGGTGCGGTCGCTCAGGAAGGAGGACAACCAGACCAGGGCAGTCCCCTCGATCCCCGCCGCCCTGACACGGGAAAGTAAGATGTTGTGGTCCACCGTATCAAAGGCGGCTGAGAGGTCGAGGAGCACAAGGGCCTGGTGATGATTAGTGTCCATACCCTCCCTGAGGGTGTCGAGGACCGACATGACCACGGACTCCGTGGAGTGTGCGGGGCGGAAACCAGCTTGGCGGGGGGCGAGGGCTCCATGTTTCTCCACAAAGGAGCTCAGAGCGCAGGTGACGTGGCGCTCGAGCACCTTAGCTAGAAATGGCAGGAGGGAGATGGGGCGGAAATTGGCAGGGACAGAAGGATCTGCCCCAGGTTTTTTCAAGATGGGCACAATTACCGCAGACTTCAAGGAGCTAGGAACTATGCCTTGCGCGAGGGAGCTGTTGAGGAGGTGAAGGGGGGGATCTAGACAGGAGACAAAGATGTGGCGGAGGATATGGGCAGGACAGGGATCAAGAGGGGAGCCAGATTTGATCAGAGGCACCAATGAAGTCAGGTTTTCCCGAGTGATAGGGGGAAAGGTGGTTAGTTTGCCTTTGGGAGGGGGACATTGGGGATCCACAAAAGAAGGGGGAGGTGGGGGGATGTTGGCCTTAATGGTGATAATTTTCTGGATGAAATAATTATTAAGAGAAAGACAGAGGTCATTTGACGGGACAGGTTTAAGCGTAGTTCTGTCCGAGAATGCCAGGTTGTGAACGATGGAGAAGATCTCTTTAGACTGGTTCTCCGCTGCTAAGATTTTGGAGGAGAAATAAGCTGTTTTGGCCTCCAGGATGCTTTTTTTGTACTGGTTAAGGATATTGATATATTCCAGTTTCAAAGTGGGGCAGTAGTTTCTCCTCCAAGCCCGCTCTGCGCGGCGAACTATTAGTTTGGTGGCTTTAAGCTCTTGGTTAAACCACCGGTTGGCGTCTTTGTCGCGTTTAGAGGTAATGCGCTTGAGCGGGGCAACGGAGTCGCAGCTGCGGGAGAGCCACTGGTCTATAGCGTCAGCCTGGGAGACGGTGGTGAGGCCCTGAAGAGGCGGGAGAGAACCAGCAAGGAGAGAGGAGAGATTCTCAAGATTGACCCGGCCCCATGATCGGACCCAGGTGTTTTTGGGTCGGGGGGCATAGCTGGGGGAAGGATAGGAAGGAGAAATGAAATCAAATGATGGTCGGACCAGGTGCAAGGGGAGATAGATAAGGATTCCACAGGGCAGTTCAGGGACCAGATTTGGTCAAGCTGGTGACCCTTGATGTGGGTGGGGGAGTGAACATGGGGTGTGAAGTTAAGGGAGTGGAGGGTTTCGGAAAAATCCTTAGATGACAGACATTCGGCAGGATCGGAAGGCCAGAAATTAAAGTCGCCGAGGAGCAGGATGGAGGAGTTGTTGATTGCAATGGTAGCCAAGACCTCCAAAAAATCTGGGAGAAACTGCAGGGGGGACTGAGGAGGACGATAAGTAAGGAAACAGGTAAGAGGAGGGGAGGTGGATACTGTGCGAATCACCAGGAATTCGGTGGTAGCAATGTTAGGTAGAGGGAGAATTTGAAAAGGGAAATCGGTACGTGCGATGACTGCCACGCCGCCCCCGGTAGTGTTTCTCAACATACATTTTACCAGGTAATTTTGAGTTGGTGTTTAAGAGAGAGGTGATACTAATCAGACTGAGATTTATTTATGACTATTATTTTGAAAGAGTGGTTACTCACTATAGTGAATCCAAGTAAGAGCAGCCTCTGTGGTGAATGTGTAGTACTCAGTCTAACTTCATATAATAGTGGAAGTATTGAATCTGAAATATGAAATCTAAAATTAAAAACAAATATCACATTTTTGTCAAATTCAGCTTCTGAGGTACTTGCTGGCATTCAAACATGGATGAAGGAAATTCAATGCTTCAATGTTTCTGCTAGGGTGGTGTTCTTCGGAATTTAAGATCAGTTTAGTAGTCTGAGTAGACTTATTTTGACCCAAATTCAAGATTGTGCTTTGTGACTGCATTGGTTCAAAGAATTGCCCTGTGGGACATTTTACATGAACTAGAAACAGTACCATTGAGCCAATAATAGTATCGCTGTATTCTTTCTTATCTTTCAAAAATAAACATTTTTGCTCTCTTTCAAATATAAAGTGTCTGTCCTTAACACTTTTTATTACACTTCAGCGACTTCTCAATGTATGACGTTTTACATTAATTAATTGCTGTTGGGTTATTGTATACTGAATGCCTCTTGGTTTCTCTCCAAACTATTCAGATACAGGAGTCCAGAGTACTGTCCGAGTTAGGCAGTCTTCAGACCACGTATCATAGACAGAATTGTACCAAAGGATTCCCAAATTAATTGAACTCTAGTGTAAGTATTTAACTTAAGTTACTTTTTGGTCTGAGTTACAAAAGGGTTAATTGTGTAAGTAAGCATATAAGAACACAATTATAATATCCCCACACAATTTTGTAGATTGTAGCCACATGGATAAAATTCCATTTCTCATCACCAAACCAAGTGCATTTAAATTTTAATTTTAATCATTATTTAATTTACGTAGTCTAAGAACATAAAAAATATTTAAGCAAACTTCCAAGCAGATTAATGTGCTCAATGCAAAATGCATTGCGCCTATGTTGTGTACACACAAACACTGGTCTTTATTACAATGAGAGCATCAGCTGTGTGCTGAAACCAGTGGAAGAATCATTCTTGGCCCTGAAAGCCAGAAACCAGATATATGTTTTGATCTTTTAATGGTATGGACCTAAGAAAGTGTTTGTTAGTGCTTTGTAAACAAGACAAATAGCATTTTCGTTTTGGCTAACATATGCTAACATGTTATTCCGAACTTTTACAAAGGTGTGTATCTTGTGTGAACTGTAAGCTTTTTCTTTGACTGATGAATTAACTTGTGACAAAAAAAGACAGAAAAAACAGGCTTGCTTTTTAATATCATGCAAATAATATGTATATTTGCATTTCACGATAAATATAGACATATTGTTCCATAACATGTAGTAAATTGCATCACCTACAATCTACTGTACTGCAGATCACATTGATGTTATGCTTAAACTAGTAGCTATTAAAGAACCCATTATGAGTACAAAAAAATCACCAAAAAGTTATTATGCTTATAAGTCAGTCCAGTACGAAAAGAAAAATAGGACTTAAGGATTCGCATTTTATGTCTCTTTTACAAGCATTCATTTGTTGTCAAAGAGACATTTATTATTATTCATTTATTTGCTTTCCCTTAAATGCGTGGCTTATTTGCCAAGATATTGCCAAACAATTGGAGCCTCGTTTATAGATTGGTGTGAATACACCTCACTGGTATATTTTTGCACTTCATTTATTCTTGGGAGCAAAAAGAACTAAAATGCATAAATAGTTTTTGAACTTGTTTTATATGGTTTCATTCTGCATTTTCTGCATTTTTCCACTCCCTTTTAACAACATCTGATAATGTGAACGAAAAACCTTCTTTCCATTCTTAATTGCCCATAGTACAGCAACTAGCACAATTAACATTTGAGGTATTTTTGCACTGCTCAGTGTTGCTACCTGCAATAGACATGTGCCTAATGCTGTAGTGTAACTTGTCAGAGAAATAGGGATAACGGCATAACCACAAGTGGTAGCTCTGCTAAATGATATTCATGTGTCCTTTGGAAAACAAAGAGACTAGGAAAATCTCTAGAATGTCTCTCCTCAAAGTCGAAGATGGGCAAATGATTTTATCATTTCTTTTTTGTTGTATGTAGTGATTGCAATTATAATGACAAAATACTTCTTATTCAATTCAAGTCTGCATGTAATACATAAGGGGCCTGATTGACAAAAATATTTAAGAGTATAGGAAGTAATATTACTGGAGTACTCTTTGAATACTCTTACATTCCTTTGTGTATTGGACCCAAAATGTCCAAATCCATATTAATAAACGAGCAAAAAGTGTTCCTCCTATTTATCCTAATTTTCTATAAATATTTCTCAGTATTCACATCAGGGAAATTATGTGGCATATCAGAAAAACATGTAAAAGTATATAAAAGAGGACTACCGAAGTACTACTGTACACACTTTATACTGCCTCTGTGAAAAGGCCTCAACATGTATAATTCTTTTTAAAATAATCATAAAATAAGAACAAATATATGCCCTTCACAATAATGAACTGCACCCTAACTTATGGAAGACGTACGGTAAAAGCCACAAAAGCAGGCAAGGGATTGTAACGCATTGTTACAACAAATCCAAATAATTTCAATAGTCACATCACCAATGTTGTGTACAAATAAAATTGGCAACAAAATTGCATTTGAAAAATGGGTATTCTCAAAACTATATTATTTGAATGCAGCCATACTACAATGAAATATCAAATCCAGGACTTCAAACAAGAATAAATACATTCAAAAGAGCTGGGATTGCTTATCTCAGCCTTTATGGACTTCATGCATCATATAATCATAATATGCTTTATTTCGGCACTTGCCATAAAAGCAAACACAATAGCTTAAAACTATAAAATCATGCATGAACTTCTTGCATTGTAAAATATAAACTGACATATGAAGTTGCATTTAGCAGTTACTTTGTTTATGGTAGCAAAAACAATCCGCCCTACTGTTTCACCCTGAAATACTTTTAAAGATGTCTTCATATTCTGTTTCTCCTCCTATTTTTCCCCTCTCCTCCGATCACCTTATTTTGGCCCACTACTTCTTCTGTGATCCTTACTTTTTTGGCATTCCCCTACTTCTATGGTTAACTAATTTTTTGCCCTTTCTCCTCCTAGCCCTTGTGTTTATTTGTTATACCCGCTTTCTGGGGGTTTGGTGTTTTGAACTCTCCTTGTTCTGAGAACATAATTTTACGACCTCACTCTCTTATTCTGTAAGCCCAATTTGTAAATACTGAGAACAGTGGTCTCAAGTGATTATTTATATTTTGTAGGTAAGTAAATTACATCAGTACATTCTATTGTGTTATATGAAAGCTAATCTTTCCAAAAAAAAGCAGGGTGGTCAGATTTGTTGAGGGAGAAATAATTGCAGCCTATATTATGTTTGGGAAGATGTACATGCTGTTAAATAAATAATTACAATAAAGTTGGCATTCCATTTTATTAATATTGACATTGTATTCCAATAGAGTATCAGTGTTTTGATTGGAAAAGTACATGCAGTTTCTCATAATCATACATAACAAAGTCTTAAACCATCACCATATTAGCACATAAAAAGTTAAGGAGTGTGTATTGAATTTTGTAAAGTATGAAGGCAGGGTAATAACAGTCATAACTAGACTGGAAGGGTTTCAGCTTATGTCAACTAATTTGTATTCTCCAAATGTGAGCCATTGGAAAAAAATAAAAAGAATCAGGTCCAGTTAATTTAGGACTTCTAATTACTCTGTTATTTTTTCTCTTGCCCACTTGATTTCTTCAAAAAAATACTCAGGCCCTGATTTAGAGTTTGGTGAACAGGATACTCTGTCACAAACATGATGGAGTACCATGCTTGCCAAACACTTGGTTTGCCGCCTCATTTTGAGGTGGGCAGATCTTAAATATTCGGTTGATGGAGCCCTCATTGACTCCATCGATGGAATATTTCCTCCAGTGGCTCAACACAACAGAGGAAGGACAGTGTATCATCTGCCTCTTATAGAACTATTTAATTTCTTTTTTTCAGATACATTCTTGCCAGAAAGCATAAGACAGGAAAAAAGTATAATGACCCTCCACACCCTGGGAGAAAAGTTCCAAGGGGTGGAGGTCATTAGCTTTTGGTTTCTCAACAGCAAATTCCAGCTTTGTGAGTGTGTTTTTGAAAAAGAAAGGGTATAGGATTAGTGAACTGGCATCAAAACCGAGAGCTGCTGTTCACCACACTTTTAGTATGTTGAATGGAACTTATGTGACAGCGGTTCCTTTCAATATACAGAGATGACCGCTGGGCTTGTGGTAATTTCTAAGTTTGACAGGCTGTAGGTAGTGTGCCAGGGTTGCAGATTTAATGTCTTCTGCTACACTGATGGACTGACTTAGTACGTCAAACTCAAAATCAGGCCTTGTGCTTTTTCTTTCTTTGAAATTAGTTTGTCATGTGACTTGTTAAAAGATAGGTGTTATAACCATATCAAAAGCGGGATTTATTGGGCCAGGCTTGTGAAGAAGATGCACTGATATTTAGATAATTTCCATACTGTGGAGATGATGACACCGATTTTAAAAGCACGCTAACAAGAGAATTAACTCAGGAGTTTACTTTGAGATAATAATTTCTATACAGTGGAGTTGATGACACCAAGTTTAAAAGGAAGCTATACAAGAGAAAAAAAATATAAGAATTTACTTTGAACTCTGATGATGTCCAAGTGGGGATGAAATGCGCAGGCTGATGATTTAATATTATATGAGTGCCTGGATTAAGTGCTTTTGAAAAATATTGGTTTATGAAGAAATAAATGGAATTTTTTCTACAAATCAAGCTTGCCTATGGACTGGTTTATTCATGAAAGCAATAATTAATTTAGTATTATACGAAGCACAACAGCGCTCCTTTCCAAGTGTTGGAATTAGTTATAACCGTATCAATTAATGAAAACGATTTTTGTGAGTGTAAGACTAAGTGTGGGCAGATTGACAACAGTTACATGGAGACAAAACACTTTGTTCTTAAAACACTGAAGTTACAAAAGTAATGTAGGCTGTCAATAATGTAATTTAATAAAGTAATGGAGTATTCACAGATGCTCAGGTCTATTACAAGCTGGTATATCATACTTGCGTGACTAAATAATTCTATATTGTCTATACACGGTGCAGGGATGATTACTAACTTTCATTTTTCAATGGAAGCTTGTACTGCCGGCAGTTTCTGCCCCCCCTACAAGCTCCCAATGAAAAATTGAAGTTTGCGACTGCAATCGCATCCAAATGGCTGGAGGTTATTAGAGTTTGTTGGACTTGGAACACTAACATAGAAAGGAAGTGGTTGCACCCCATATAACTCGTTAACCCTGACCTCGTTTAGCAGGTTTGAGAACCACAAAATTTCCCCCTCCCCAATGGAGCCTCAGTTTTCCCTTCTGGTGGAAACCCCCTGACCCAAATACCATAGGCAGTCTGGATCACAGTGGAAATAGCCCCACCGAATAATGGGTGGGGTTACTGCCACTTATTTTTACTGCCTGGCCAACCAGGCAAGGCATAGTAGTCACTAGGAGGAAAATGTAAAAATACTCCATATACATATACAGAAAAGTTGCAGCACACAAGGGACATTTTTCTTTTGTGTGCAAGTTATAAACCCTGCTTTGGTGTTTTGTTGCTGGAAAGCAAAAGCGACCAGCTCGCATTCCCAGGCACATGTGAATCTCAAAAATGGCAGTGGTCTTCCATCTAGGGGGCCTAAGTCTCCACTGACGTGGAGGCTGGCTACATGCCCCAAGGTTGTACTTAGCTCCTTAGATTAATGCCCGTTTTGTGAGGTAGGAACGAAAAGTTAAGTATTTACCACATGCAGCAAATACCAATTAAATACCAATCAATACCCATAAGGTGAGTTACTTGTGGGGATAAAAACGTCTTATGTTTCAGTTGTTTCTTTGAAAGTGAGACACAACATGAAAAAAAAGTTTAAAATATTGAATTCCACAAGCTTTGACTGTCAGTGGAAAAGTCAGGATGCAGTAATGATAGCACAACTGAGAAATCTGATCCTTGTGAAAAACTCATGCTTGCACCGGGATTGAAATTGACCTACCAACTGGTTTTCAGGGCCTAACTAGGAAGCAAGTTAAGGTTAAAAACTCATAAATGTCTTTAATATTCAAAGCAAATTATGCATATATAATAAAAAAATATATATATTTATGTATGAAAAATAAAGAGCATCAAACCATTAGGGAAGCTACTTATGGAAGGCCCAATGTGTTTGAATGACGTTGTGAGTAATACCAATAGTCGCGATGTCTCAATGTCTGGGTGCTCCATCTTGATCATCGTAATGGAGGGGATTAAAATTATAGACATCTTGGGGAATCATAATATTTGCTTTCCAGAAATTGACTTCCACATAATATTCAATAAAATGAAGAACTTGTGTGCAGTTGGCTCTGATGAATAGACCAGTACAATCTGCTGACAGTTTGGTAAATGGTGGTTAGATCTTAATTTGCCTTCCATTCGCAAAAAGTATTTCTAGATCAATATATTACTGACTTTAGTGCATGCTAACACCCAGAAGCAAAGTTCTTTCTATATGTCCATTTAATGAACTGGAAGGAATATCAGAGTACTCTTTTTAGCCCAAGCATGATTTTGTGCCAACGCAAACTTACATTCCATCTTTTTCTGTAAACTTTGAGCAAGTTAATTTAAGTAAAACACCCTTCTCTTAATGTCCCACCTTTTTGGATTTTGTATTTGTGGCCATTAACAGAGAGCTCCTTTTAGCTGTGGTAAGGGCTTTTGGAATACTTATGAGTGTACTGCATTATATCCAGTTACTCTATGCAGGCATCCGGGGGAATACTACAGCGTCAATGATAAGAAATCTACCCCTTAAGAATCCCAGCTGTTCTTGGTGTCAAACAGACCAAAATGTTGCACTTTGTATGGTGGATCATTATCAACCACAATTAGGCCTTCTGGGCTTTCTAGATTCATACCACACAAAAGATGAAGGGGCTGACTTATATATCAGCAAGAGGGCCATTTCTCAGCCAGGGCGACAGTAAATTATGCTGTCACCCTGACGGAGATGCCACCCAAAGAATTTAGAAATGACTACCAAGCTGGAGGTCATTTCTAAAGCATTGGCAGGAACTGCCATTACATCATCCTGTAAATGCTTTTCATAGTCTGGTGCAGGGCTCCATCAACACGAGGGAGTCTTCCACAAATCTGCTTCCTTTTTAATTTCAAAAAGAAAATTTTTGTTTTAAAAAATAAAAAAGATCATGCCCCCCTTTCCAGGGGAGTCATCTCAAATGGCGAGAGGGACATTTTTTCATTATTACTTTCCCTTACTGTCAGGGTTGGCTGGTGATCTGGTAATAGATCAGATGGGGAGAGGATAGGTGCAGGATGAGGGAAAGAAGGTTAGAGACGTAATGTGCAAGAAAATCAGAGAGATGCATGAAGGTGTGCAAAAAGAGTGATAAAAGGAAAAAGATCAATTGAGAGGTAGAGAAGAAGGGGATATGTTAGAGAAATGTGAGTGGAGGGGAATAGGGAAATATGAAGGGCAATATGGTCAAGTAAAATCTAATTAGACTTATGGTCAAATAATACAGGGCAATACTTTCCAAAATGGGACAATGTGTAGTTACATTTATTTACCATCATCCAATGTATGTAAGTATGGAGTGTGGAAAGTAGTTCAAAATATGACATGTCTAGACTTGAGTTTTTTAAATAACACTCATGACAAATTATAGATCTGGTACCCTTTCACAAAGCTGCGGACAATCCTAAGCCACAATCACCCACACAAATTCAGACATGAGCCTGAGCCTGGTTTCCTCAAATAGGTGGAAAATTAAATATACAAGAGCCTGGTCAATCATCCTGCACAAACGCATGCACACTCAAGTCACAGAATACATCCACACAGTCATGCACACACATACACATGCCCACAGACACACATACACATGCCCACAGACAGCGATACACACAAACCATCACAAACCTTCTCACACAAAAAACACAAACACAATATATGCACACACAATTAAAGATTTACTCCTGGTCATCAAAAACCCACATAGATTTAAGTATAGTACTAGGCTGGCTGACAAACATTAACACAAGTGCTCTACAACAGCGATGCCTTAAGCCCTTAATTGTTTCTGCTGCATTGTTGCCCTCGAGCTGAGGTGGGACTCGGGCCCCCAGCCGGCACAGGTGCTGTGATGAGGGGCCAGGAGAGGCTATACATGCTGTTAAGTGGTGTAGCAATCCCACAGCGTGGGTGCTCTACAACAGCGGTTGCTTAAGCCTGTATCTGTTTCTGCTGCATTGTTGCCCTCAAGCTGGGGTGGGACTCAATCACCCAGAATACACAAGGGCTGTGATGAGGGCCCAGAAGAGCCCGATGCACTTTTAAGTGCCGGAGCAGTCCCAAAGCATTGGTGTTCTAGAACAGAGGTTTCTTAAGCCTGTGTTTGATTCTGCATAATAATTGCCCTCGAGCTGGGGTGAAAGTCAGTCCCCAGCCTGCTCAGTGGATGTGAGGAGGGACCAGGAGAGGCCCAATGCACTGTTAAGCGCCGGAGGAGTCCTGCAGCCTGGAACGCGCACGGGTCATGCTAGGGCGTATGCCTGGGTGAAGCCGGGCCAAGAACAGGCACCCATCCGTAGCCGTTCGAGGCCAGACCGGGCCCAGTCTCTTGGCCTCTGTTTCCAGACACCTATTGTAATGGAGGAGCACCCCCAACTCGAAATAGTTCAAAGGGCTGCTACGAACAACAAGATTAGTGGCTCCCCTTGCATTTCCAACCTGGGGGGACATTTAAAGAACTCGATTACTGATATCTAATACAGATTGTGATGGGGGAAGAAAAGTATTTTAGGACAAAAGGGGGAGATAAGAATTCCTGCTCAACCTCCTCCATTACAACATATCTCTCCTCAGCAATTGGGGCAATTTCTACAGAACTAAACCTGGTTGTGAAATGCAATGAAGCAGTGCAAAGGTTAATTGCTGACCCTGCACCTCTGATTGAATCATGTAGAAAAACGCCAGAGGTAGCATCTAATTCTGCTACACTTACTATTACCACTGAGAACAAGGGTTTGTTGTGTGTACATCTCCTAACATACATGCTAAAAGGCAAAACAAATGTAAATCCAAAAACTCATGTGTAGTACACGTTGACACAACTGACATTACTGTGGGGTGACAAAGCATTGCTTCCCCAAAAAATCTCCCACCACCCACAAAGGCAAAGGTGCGAAGGGAAACACAATGTGCCAGTACTTGAAAAAACGTTTCTCCTCCCAACATCTAGCCATGCCTTCGGCCAGTATAAATAAAGCCCCTCTAAATTGCTGCCAATCTGCTATTAGCACGATGGAGACCATGCTAACCTACTTTCGGGATAAAATGATGGGTCAGGCGAAACGCCTATCAAATAAAATACATGTGATGTTAAAGGCATCCCAAGGAGTCAAAGTTTCACCTAATGGTGCTCAAGTTGTAGCTTCCCCAAAGGTCCAACTTACTTATCAGCCTGTTAAAGACATTATTAATATTGGGCAGGCGCATCAGGAGATTGCCACCATGGGTCAACCAGCATCCATCCAGGGTACTGTCAATTGTGTCTTTCCCAGGTTTGAACCCATCCCTGTTTCGACCCGTCAGGTACCATCTTTACCTCATAAAGGCCTACTAGATATCCTCCACTTACAGCCAGAAAGTACACCGTATACAGTCATCTTAGGAGGAGTTATTTCCTTGGAAGAAGGTGCCAATGAGACCTGTCAAAGTCTCATAAACAAAGCAGCATACTGGTGCTGGAAGAACACAGGGTGTCCCTTCTCCTTGGTTGATAAAGTTATCATGGCTCATAGGAGGAATGGGGTAGGCCCACCCATAAAAAATTCAAGGGACGATTGTGTGGTCCTGAACTTTGGAGACCCGGGCTGTGTATAAATTCTGTTGTCCAGCCTTCGTCAACATTTTACCTCACATGCACTAATTCGGGTGCCAGCACACAGACTCTTATCAATCATGGAGGCGCACCAAGTCAAAATCATGTGGCCCCGTTACCCCTCCTAATAGCTTTGAGATCCTGTTTAGTCTCATGGGCAAGGACTGTCGGTTCAAGGCAGCTGGCCGAAATTGTAAAACCAGCCATCTGACTGTCAGCATTCCAACATCTCCCAGTGTCCAGCCAACTTTAAGTTTAACTATGGTCCAAAATGTAAATGTAATTAACTCCAGCCGGAACCTTAGATTGTTATCTTTGAACATTGCTGGGATTTGACAGAAATTGGCCAATGAAGACTGGCATGTCATTCGGGCCTTCAATATAATATGCTGTTCAGGAAACTTGGGCCACGGACCCTATTCATATTAATAGGTTTAAATCTGACTGCTCATTGAAAATCCCGTCTCGGGCGGGGAGGTGGTAATGGTGGTTTGGCTGACTTTGTGTCTGTAAACATCAGGAATTTGAAGATAAATTAATAGAAGGCAAACCATGTTTCCAGATTTCAAAGGTCTTTTGGGCTAAACTGTTTAATACTATATTGGTTCATTTCTATTTTTACTTTTTATCAGGACAGCCGGTAGGCATTATTGAAGCACTGTGGGATCTGATAACAAATTCCTTAAAAAGAAGGGGAGTCGCACATCGATCATGTGAGCTGGCGATTTCAACATAGAGAAATGCATATATAGTGGTAATCACATATGCGGGGTCTCAGATGTGGAGAAGATGCTAGCCAAATTTCAAAATGTTCAACTTTTGGATTTTTCACCTGATATCTCAAGCCTAAACTTGGGTAATCCACCCACATTTGTGGGAAGAGTAAAGGGTAGCATGATAGACTTTGGTGCATGTTTAAAAGGGGATTGCGGTCACCTTTTACGACACTCCGGCGGTGCGATTCCCTGCTCCATATTTACAAGTACTTTGTAACTATTGTACCCTTTCATGCAGATATCGACGTGAAAAGGGGCAAGCAGTGGGTGTTGCTGTGCGCATTCCACTGCAACACCCATTGCTTTTTGACACTAAGGGAGCAACAAAAACACTACTGAATAGCAGGCATTAGAGTGGCACAATTCTGCAGCCCACATAAAAGGAGCAAATTGCCTTTAATGATCATTTATGTGCAAAATTGGACACCTTCCTGCACATAAACAATCATCCTTGCAATGCAGGCAGCCTTGCACCATGGCGCAAGGGTTTCTGTGTTGGCGCTAGGCAGCTTTTTTAGCGCCAGCGTAATGGAAAACACAGGGGTACGCTGTAGTCTTGTGAATGCGATGCATCCATGCATTTTTTAAATGAAGCAGCTCCACTCTGTTAAATTGCTTGCAGCGCCACACTGCACCATTTCTTTATGAATATGACCCTTTGTGTTAGTTTCTGAGGATCTGCACCGAACATTAGTTCATTATGAGGGGAATTCTCTCTCGATAGTTGCCATAATAAAATAATTGTTTGTTTTGACATGCCTTTGACTATAGCCTTTCTGTTTTACCCAATCTCCCTGTAAGTTTTTCTGCAAATATGGGTGTTCGAATAAAATGGAACTGTATTGATCCACATATTTTCCTCAAAGATCTCATTGCCGAAGCCGGTAAGGATATGTTTTGCTGCCTTTCTACCAATGTCAAGCTTAGTGTGATTCGAAATAGTTATATAGCTATTTGTGGTATTACCACTCATTTGTTAACAAGAAATAAGCCATCTAATATTCGCTCATCTCATCCCAGGTTTAATTCAGAATGCACATTAGCACTTAAAGCCCTCAAGAAGACCACTAATACCATCACCCAAAATTCTGAGATAATCAGTTCAGCAAGGAAAAATTCTACACAGAGGACAGAAATTAGAAAAAGGAAATTTGTGCCAAAGCCTGGAAAGATCTCAATATAACAGCCCACCTGAAAGACAGCAGGCTTTTTGGGTAAGTTATACTCCGCCCCTTTTTCTTAGACGGTCTAGTTAATGGCATAGATTGCCACATTTTAGAAAAAGATTGGATCAGTCACTTTACTCAAATTTTTAACCCCAGCAATTTAATAATTTTACCTTCTTTAGAATTAGGTATTGACCTCCTCTTTTTTAATGAAAACTGCTTACATTTATCGGTATAATTAAATTCGATCAGACCATTCAATGCCCAGCACCAGGAAAGGCACCAGGCCCTGATGTAGTACCAACAGACATGTTTAAGGGTAATTTGAGCTAGGGGCACCACTAGCTTCAAATGTACTCAGAGCAGTTGGCAGAGCAGCTTGAATTGACTCATGGAGGGAATCCATTATAGTGCCAATATATAAAAAAAGGGGACAGGAATCTCCTGGCATGCTATCACCCAATCTCATTGTTAGATGCTATACCAAACATATTAGGGCATGTCATACTGGGAAAACTTGGAAAATGGGCCAAGGAAAATTCCTTCTTTTCAAATGTTCAATATGGCTTTTGCCCAGGTTTAGAGACTTCTGAGCAAGTACTTAACATATCTTTCATTATGGGAAAATAGGTCAAGGCCAAGAGAGGGGAAACATCCTTTACCACGCAACCATTACAACGCGGTATGGTTACATCGTGGTTTTAACAACGCAAGTCGTTACACCGACTTGCACTGGAGGGCGCTGTAGGATAAGGAATTGTGTGAATTACTTTCCAACACCTTCCCTACTGTACGTAGACCGGAGTTGGAATAGTAACTCACACTATTCCTATGTCCAGCGCCCTCCAACGCAAGTCGATGTAACGACTTGCGTTGTTAAAACCACGATGTAACATACCGCGTTGTAATGGTACGCGTTGTTACATCATACATCCCCAAGAGAGGTTCCCTCCATATGGCATTCATGAACTTCTCCTGTGCCTTTGACCTGGTCGATAGGGGGAAATTATGAGATTTGATGGAGCTTGCAGGAGTGGAAACCCCTTTGTTGAATCTTATTAGGTGCCTGCACTTGGACACGACTACCAGAGTACGTTATACACAGCATGGAGAGGGGTAAATCAGGGCTGTTTATTGGCTCCATTTTTGTTTTTATTTTATATTAATTTCTTGGAGACAGCCCAGGCTCGTGTAATAATGACATCCCCTGAATTGGTTTTAGACCAGCCCCAGTTTTACTATATGCGGTTAATGCAGTTTTAATTGCACAAGCAGAGAATGGCCTGGAAAAAAAAGTTTTCTTAATGGTTTTACATTTTTTATGACTAATCTAAATTTAAATGTAAATCACCAAAAATCTTTCATTTTAACCAGTGGCCCTAAAAATACTAAATCAAAAAGATTTCTATAGTGGAAACTCCAATTAGCAAGATTTCCCAGTTCATATTTAGGTATTTTGTTAGAAGCTGATTTGACATGTGGTAAATTATTAAATCAAGGAACACAGAAAATGGGGGTAGCATGTGACTCGATTTTCAGATTTCCAAAACAATTAGGCCACAAGCCAATAAAAGAGATGACTAAACTCTATAAGAGTAAAAGCTTTGCGGTAGGAGCTTATGGAGCAGGCATGTCGGGTTATGAATCCCTGAAGAGTCTTCAGGCAATTAAGCGCAAATTAATCTGTAGGCTTCTATCTAGTCCCAAATCTACCTCAAGCTTATTTCACACCTCAAACTGGGTATTGGCTAATTGGAAGACATTGGAAAATGGTTCTCGTTTTACTTTGGGTCAATATATGGAGCACCCCGAGGATGTTTTTTCCAGGTGTGTTTTGGGGGATTGTTTGAATCTAAGTAACACCAGTTCCATCCCATGGTTGTCATATGTTAGGAACACTTTTATTAATGTAGAACTAAGAACACTCTTTGACTCCCCAGAGAGTATTTGACCACAAACAAAAGCTTTAGTAAAGCACACAATTTCTCTCATATACAGAGGAGGCTCGAATGGATAGAGTATAAGGTATGGCCTCAGTACTTAACTATATGCCAATCTCTATTAGTTCCGAAATGGAGTCCTATCTAATGTGGGTCGAAAATCCGGAAAACAGATCTTATTTAATAAGGCTAAGACTAAATACAATTCATTTTCGAGTCTTCTTTCCCAGCCCAGGATCCTGGTTCGCATCCCTATCGCAATGCCCATGTGACGAGTCCTCTACCCAAACCACGGTGCACTTTATGCTATTTTGCACTTTGTATCGCACTTTGAGAGTCCGTTTTTTCGTCCAATTTTTAAGTCTGAGCACTTTACATCTTACCAAGATTGGATGGTCTTTTTAAAATGTTTATATTCCCGTAAAATCAGTTTCACTGTTCTTACTTACATTTCTGCTGCTATTTAATTGAGCAGAAGATATGCTTTATGAAAATGGAAAACTAATTTTTAGTATATGGCGAAAATTTCTTTCCTTGGCTGAGATTGGTATTTTATGTATTTTTTAAGCTTATTGATTGTTTGTATTATTTTATTCTGTGCTTTTATGGTCATTATTATGACTGAATAAAGACTATTGAAACCTTTGGGGTGTTTTAAATGAGAGGTACTTGCAATTAGGTTTTTCATTTAAGCAAAAGAGGCAAGCTTATATTTAGGATAACTTGTGAAGTAAGAGCCAACCATTTGTGACTGTCGTGCAGAGCTCATAATAAGATACCATGGGGCAGATTTATGACGACTGGCGCATCCCTGCATATCAGCAGGGATGCGCCAGTTATTATGCGCCACAGCTGCGCCACCATGGATGCGCCGCATTTGTAATGCGGCGCACCATGGGGCAAAAACGGCACAAATGCGTGACGCATCTGTGCCGAAAAGTGGCGCATTGCTGGAGTTGCGTCGCAAGCGCGACGCAGCTCCAGCAATGATCTGGGGGGCCCTATCTTTACAATGCTGCGTCAATCCTTACGCCTGCTTCAAGCAGGCGCAGGGTTTTGACGCAGCATGGGCCTAAAAGTGACTGAGTGAAATCTTGTAGATTTCACTCAGCCACTTTTAGGAGGCGTTCCTGCGCCGGAACGCCCCCACCTGCCCTGGAACGCCTACATGTGGCGCAGGGCTTTACAACGTGACGCATCTCCCAGATGCGTCACGTTGTAAATACCCCGCACCATGGCGCAGGATTTGCGCCGCTGCTGCGTCACAAAAGTGACGCAACGGCGGCGCAAAAGTGGCGCAAGTGCAACATAAATCTGCCCCCATAAGTTTAATACACATTTTTCATACATAGATATAAAGTATTGGTGGGTGTATTGCATTTCATCGCTGTGCCTTAGTTTATAAAATATAAATTGGAAATGCTCAACAGACTTCGTAGAATGGTTGCACATGCATTATGAATACAGGCTTCTGAGATTCCACACCTCTCAAACATGCTCATAATTTCATTTTAATATTTTATAAAGTATCCTTCTGGGAAGCAGCAAGACAGAGATGCTTTGACTGCTTTAGAAATATTCTTCATTAACCAATCAAGAAATCTGTTGTTTGCTTTAAAGTAACTTGAGGAACAATTTTGTACTTGAATGCCAGAAAACCTTTTTATATCATTCAGCTTTTTTCCAAAAGTGTTTGTAGATTCCAGAGAAAGGCCTGGTCCGGACCACATCTTATTAATTTCACTAGTAGTTATGAAAGAAAACAGACACTCTCGGAAACTCATTGGAGTCTAACACGTTTAATGCAAAAACATAGCTAGCAGGAATAATATTGTAAGTGTGATTCTCGATGTCACCGTCCATTGACATTGAGAATCACACTTACAATATTTTTCTACAAAGTCTCTTGAGCATTTCCAATTTATATTTTATAAACTATGGCACAGCGAAGAAATGCAATATACCCACCAATACTTTATACTTATGTATGGAAAATGTGTATTAAACTGGTAGTTCTTTACACAGATAAGCAGGTATAAAAACAATTTCACATGCAATAATACAAATAGATCTAAAATTGGCCTCAGAGTTTTGTAAGTTTATATTGTGCTGATAGAGAATTATTTGGCTACTCGCAAGGATGTCTCCATAGAGAGTGTTAGCCCTGCTGTGCTGTCCCTCAAAGAAGAAACTTATGGATGACTAATTCTACAGCTTCATTGAAAGGTTAGGTTTTGGCAAGCTGCTGAATGTCTCGTGCTTTGACTGTATTCTGATCAATCTTCCCAGCTCTTACCAAAGATTGACAAATGTTCTGCCTGTGTCCTTCATCCGTAAATCTGGAGGTTCTGTCAAGGTTCCTGTAGGATGAAGACATCTCAGTGCTTACCTCTGGTGTGACATTCGGGCTCTATGCTTATGCATGAAGTTTACACTGGGTCTTTCTTATCACCAGTATCCAATGTAGAATATTTACAAAGAGCTGTATACTTTTGAGTGTACACTGCTAATGACCCTCTCTAAACATGCAGAAGCCTCCTAGTGCAGTAGGCCGGCAGACCTGAATGCAAGAAGCTAGCATAGTCAGATCTGGACATGACAATGTATGCCCCTTCTCTAGGAAAAGTAGCATAGGTTTCGCTAACTAAAGATGATAGTGTCTGCATTGCATACATTTCTAGTAAGCAGAAAAAACAATCTTGGCTTTATAGCATTTACATTTGTTTTTAATTGTGTTTCTTATAGCATGTCCAAGCAGCTGTAAGGCTTCTCTGGCCATTAAAGCCCTGTTCCCACATTGTCGACCCCATCATAGCAGAAGCTTCCAAAAACGTCCAAGACAGTGGGAGTGGCTGCTACCCCCAGGGCTCTGAGTAGATTCCCCATTTGCTGTTTGCTTTGAAGTAGCATGAACATCTAATTTGGACTTGAACGTATGACTCAAGCCTGAAAAAAACACATTTTTACAGAGTTCATCTTGTCTTCTATATGTCATTTTATAACCCCATGCATTGTAAAGCATTTATTGGTAGATCTATGCTCCGATTTGTTAAAAAGTTGCAATTTCCTATCACATATCTTCTGACAGCCTCAGAAGACTCCCTCGATTTAACTTCTTACAAATGGCAGTCAATGGGAAGCCTAACCATGAGATTTATATCAATCCTGTTGGTGTCACCTATGAACCTTATGGGATGACTCAGTGCTGACAGGAGCCCGACACCCAGCTTAAATGAAAGTAGGGTCAGAGAAGGGTCATGTGAGACTCGACATTGACAGGTCAGTGGCTGCTGCACAAGGCTATATAAAGGCATGGGAGGGACAGTTGCTTGTTGTCAGACAGAAAACAACCTAACCTTGCAAGTAACCAGTGAATTAATTTAATGACAGTCAAAGAACCCTCGACTGAACTCAGAATATGTAGGGAAACGTCTAAGAGGAAATGTTCTTACCCACAGTTAATTTATAAAAGTTATAGCGATTTCTAGAATGCTTGGTCACCGTAAAAAGAATCCGGACTCTGTGGACAAGCTTAGTTTAGTAGCAAACGTTTAGACCAGTTTCCTTTGTGCTACAAAATGTGGAGGGAATTTAAGCTAGTTTGTCTCAATTTTTTCAAGGCAACTCCAAATGGTTCTCATTAAAGGCTGCATTACTTGCCCAGCTTTGAAAGCCATATATGTGCTCCTTTTCAACAGCTTTTACCTTCGGAGCACAATTTTGACTATCATGAGATGCCATAAATGTTTAACAGTCTGAGATGTACATGTTTACTCTTTCAGATAAAATATATGCATGAAGAATATCCTCTAGGTTAGAAAATTGGCATGCATAACTTTAATCAGTGGCAGCTGGTAATTTTAGCGTGGAGGGCGGTGGGTGGGCGACATATGCACACATATACACAGGGAAACAGCCATCACATTGCAATGCGTTACAACGCATGTGATTACAACACGGTTGTTACAACGACCGTGTTGTTACATCACAGTACCATTGCAACGCAAGTCGTTACAACAACTTGCTCTAGGGGGCACTCTCAACTAAGGAATAGTTTTTTGTATAAGCTTTATTTCAACAGCTGGTGTCATAAAAGCTATAAAATACATTTTAAAGAAGAAATACAAGAAAAGCATGTCATACAAAAATGTCATACAAAAACATGGTAAAAGTAATATACACAGGCAATCCATAGAGATACACTATTGCATCCTTTATAAGAGGGGCAGTAACTGAAATCAACTCGCTAATAAAGTTAATATACATTTCGTAAAATAAAAACATACATTGAATACAGTAAAAAAAAAAAAGAATGGAAGCAGCATAACAGTCCATCTTGATAGAGGCCTTATTATGGGCTCAGATTGCAGCCCCCAGCCAAGCCTAATTAGAATAATTTAAGCCCTCTTTAAGATTACAGTGGGAAGAGCATAAAATGTGGATTTGAAGTATAAATGAGCGGGCTTAGAACCCTATAGCAGTTTCATCGCAGCTTCATTTAGTGGGGTGCTGAGCCACTCCTGACAAAGCTTTTAGTCTAAATAGCCATGCATGGCTAAGGAACTTAGAATGTGCAGGGTGACCCGATGGTGCTGTGTGCCCAGTTGTCGGCAGATCGGTTTTATCCACTTGGCCCTTGAGGTGATATATGCCGAGCAGGAAAACATAACATGGGAAACGCTTTCCATCGGGCCCTGCAACATGGGCAATCCCTTGGTGTCTGGCTGGGTGGGTATCATTTCGCAGTTGTCTCGCAGACAGGGAGTGTGCCGAACTTAAAGTGAATGTACAGCATTCTGTCCCTTGGGACTTGAATTATGTCTAAAAAGGGCTCTAGGCGTCTAGTCTGCTTATGTAAATAAACTTCTGCCATTAGTCTACCTACATTGGGTTTGCAAGTTTCCTGACAATCTACCCATTCCCGACACAAACGTTTGAACTCGTCTTTGCTTGGTGGTTCCTGCCTATCCCAATGAGCCTGGAGCCCCAAGACGGACATCATTTTCCTGAAGTTTGAGATCCAGCCTATTGTGCGGCCATTGTCTATCCGTGTGACCTCAGTAAGGGCTTCAGCATAGGTAAAAAGCTCCGGGGTCCTCCTAATGTGAGCCCAAAAGAGCAGTGAACGCAGCCAAGCTGTGTCGCCGATCGACCGCCTGCCCATGTCAAGCATTAGAGGGGTAAGGGGAACGTTTTGGGGCAGCATCACCAGGTCGCTAAGGAACTTATACTCAGATCTGCAGAGGTCGTCAACCTTATTGAATCCCCAAAGCTCTGCTCCATAAAGAGCTGTGCTAACTGCTTTGGCATCGTAAACTAAAAGGGCTGGGGCTACCGGCCTGCTATTTAAGGAGCGATGTTCCTTCCCGAGTGCTCCGGCCATTCGTTTGTGCCCCATCAACATCTTCCCTACTGTTGCGCACACTGGAGTTGGAATAGTAAATTATAGTATTCCTAAGTCCAGCGCACCCCCTAGAGCAAGTCGTTGTAATGACTTGCGTTGTAATGGTACTGCAATGTAACAACGGGGTTGTTGTAATGTCCGCCTTGTAATCGCATGCGTTGTAAATGCATGCGATGTAAATGCCTATATTCATATACACACTCACTCTCACCGATAGCAGTCAACAAAGTGCCTTATTATGACATAAATATTAATACTGTCTGTGTCACAACCAAGCACATGTGCACACACACACACACACACACACATCTATTCACAACACTCACTCACAAATATTCATACATATACGCACACATGCAAGCACCAAACATTGAAAAAACTACACTTATCTTCTGCAGTTATCGGAGATGGAAGCCTCGGAGGTCCCAGGAGGGTCGGGACTGCAACCTTCCCTCATTGGTTGACCGTAGATCAGCCAATGAGGGGAAGCAGCAGTCCCTACCTCGTCACAGAGTGAGATTGGTTCAGAGAGAGTTGCTGACACCACCCTTCTCTGTGACTCGGTGTCAGTGATAGACACTCGGCCTTGGGCACTGCAGGTCTTTAAAGTGAAGCACCCAAGTCGGAGGCTATCAGTGACGCTCACCCTCATCAAAAGAAGGAGGGCTTGAAGGCGCTTTGCCAGGATAAAGAGGTCACGCTCACAGGAGCTGTGACACCTACAGCGCAGGCAGCCGGGATCCAGTGTATTTAGCGCATGTCGAAATCCTGGCTGACTGAAATGAACAAGAAGAGTGTTTGTCAGGCTGGCCTTTGCTAAGCCTGACAAATACCCTTATAGTAAGGAAAAAAGCATGGGAGTGTGGCTCCTTCACTTGTTAGGATGGGCCACGGCTGACTTTATTTCATTTTTTCATGGGGAACATATCTTACCCCCTAAAGGATTCCCTTCTTCTGGGATATTCACGTGTATATCTTATATAAATTTCAATTGTTGTTCTTTATATGAGTGGCTGTGTCTTATCCTTGTTTGTGATATGAATTACGTCATATTATGCAGGCGTAATTCTCAAAGCATTTTCTGTAAGTAATCATGTGTTCCTACTGGAAATACACAATTAAATCACACTAAAGCCTGGAATGAGAGCATCTACTGTGGTATGCAGGATATGTAACAACAACTCGCATCAAATAAATGCACTCCCAGCATTTGAATTAAGCTCCACAGCTAGGTAAATCAAGGTTGATTTGTCTTGTTTTGAGTGAATGAGTGATGCATTTGACAAGCACACTGGTAAAACTAATGTCGCTCGCGGGATGCTTAAATGAGAGAATCTCACAAATGGAGCACCATCAGCTAACATTTGAAGCATAACTCTTGCCAAAAAATATATAGTTTATCACAGAACGAATCCTCCCTCCACTGGTATTTAGCTTGTGTTTATGTATCCTATTGAGCATTATTGCTAGTATTAGATAAAGATAACAAAATAATCTGACAAACAGAAGTACATCTCTTAAGAAAAAGCCTTTGATTTTCTCTTCTGTGTATGTATCAAAATAAAACCTTAAAAAATGAGATATTAAACCTTTAATAAGAAATTGATTTGAATATATTTGTATTGGAATGTTATCCTTTGTATTCACAGCGCTTTCATTCTGTTTAAATATACTTCAAAAGGAAAAGTCATTGATGTAGGTGTGTAGGTGTGCGTGGGCATGGATATGTGTGTATGTGCAATTCACACAAAATATAAATTGTTTTTTTTTTCATATGCAAATGTAGCAATAGCATTGTGAATTCCGTCAGAAAGATAGGGATGTTGTATTCTTAGGTCTGAATTCAAAAGGATATATTGGCAGTATTTCACATTTGATGATATTACATTCTGCCAGGTTTATTAGTCTGAAAGAGTGGCAGCAGAATAACTAGGATTTTGAGGAGATGCTTCCAATACTGTGCAGAGTCTCTCATTAGCACTGCCTCGCATACCTCAGAATTATGAAATAAAGCTTATCTCTCTTGCACATTGGAAGCATGAGAATTTTTCAAAACGTTTCTATGTATTTATAGACTTAATGCCAGTACATTTCGTCGTACATCATATTCTAGGGCAATGAAACTGATTGAATGGCACTATCACTCTCCTGTTTGCTTTAGACATTGTCACACAATTTATTTCCTGGACTTTAATATTTTTAATAGCTCATCAGTTAAACAAACAATGCAAAGCAGATGGCAAATGGCTAAGCCAATAGTTCTGGCTTTCATTTTATCCTCAATAAACCATTATAGCATGGCAGCTGAATAGGAAAAAGCAAACAAATAACAATTGCATTTTTAGCGCAAAACATCTCTGAGATAAAGAATTTCGGGGCATATTTCCAATGAACAGGTGGAGCGCGGTGTAGCTCCAAAATTGCTAAACCATGTTCTGTTAGTTTAAAAACGCAGGGATGCGCCGTATTCACAAGAATGCGGTTCACCCATGTGTTTCCTCTAGCACTAGGGCTAAATTTAGCTGCCTAGAGCCACTGCAGGCACCCTTGCACTATCACTATAGTGCAAAGGTGTCTGCATTGCAGGTAATGATTGTTCATGTGCAGAAAGATGTCTCTTCCTGCACAAAAACAATCACTAATGGCAATTTGTAACTTATATGTGTTGTGCAGCACACATAGAAGTTGAAACTTGTCATTATTTAATGATTGTTTGAACAATCACTAATGGCGATGTGTTACTTCCATGTGTGCTGCATGCAGCACACATAGGAATATCAAAAACGAGGAGAAATGAATAATTTTTCCTTGTTTCGCCATAAAAAGTGACGTTCTGGTGGCCATAAACCCTTGTAAATTTGCCCCTTAAAAGGTCATGATTCAGTGGACTTTTTTGATGTAAAATAGTCCCACATGCATTACAATGCAAGCACTTCTTCAAATGCAGAATGATGCACAACATCACATGTATTGCAATTATGAGTTGTGTGATAAGTATTAGCAGCTCAAACCTGCTCAAGGTTTTTGTGGGAAAAATATCTGTTATTTTGTGGAACATGCAGATTTTAGGCCAAATTTATGACATTAGCGGTGCAGGGCAGCAAGTCACCTTGCTGTGCTGCCCTGCATCACAGGAATAGGGCAGGAATGTCGCATGTTTGTCCAATACTGCACATTTCGGTTCCTTCCCCTTGCACTGGAGCCATTTTGGCAGTCTAGCATCAACGCAGGCACCCTTGTTCCATGGTGCAAGGGTGCCTGTGTTGTAGGCAGGATTGTTTTTGTACAGGAAGGGGCAACTTCCTTCACAAAAATAATCCTGATAGATAGGGTTAGACCAGGGCTTGAAATGGAAAAAAAGAAGTGTGAGTACCTACTTGTTTCTGAGAAGTGCCGGTACTCTCCAATTAAAAGTAGAGCATTTCTCTTGAGAAGTGCCGGTACTCTGCCTCTCAAAATAAAAAAGTGTAGGTACTCCTTTCCAGACAGTACCAGCCCATTCAAAGCAAGGGATAGGGTTAGTGTTAAGACAATGGTTATGAATATGGTTATGAATATGGTTATGTAAGACTAATTTGAGGAATTAGTATTAGGGTTCAGATATTGGGTATACAGTAGAGGGGATAGAGTTATAGTTAGAAATGTAGTCGCAATCATCTATGGTGCTTTACATTGGGTATTTTTGCTAGCTTAAAAAAGGTGGAAGGCTAAAGCACCCAACCTATATAGGTATGCATTTTTAAATTATGTAGTGTCATCCGCAATTAGGGTAAAACATTCTAGATAGTGCAATGAAAATACACCCCTGGACAATAAGGCATCCTCTCAAGCCTGATATTCTTTTCTTAAATATGAAACAATACATATGCTGATCACCCTCACATTTTAGGATCTAAACTTTCCACCCTATTCCAGGAATTACATGCATAGTATGGATTGCAATATACATTTTAAGTTTTCTCAAAGACGCCCTTTTATCCCCATCGATTTAAATGGTGCGCCTTTATTTAATATTGATTTTAGATGTGTACATTCTAATAAACATTGAGTGGAATTATGCAAGAAACCGCTTCTTTCCTACTGCCTCTTCTGCTTTCACAGTGGCACCACACAGACCTCCTGTGAAGTGAAAGATTTCCAAACTACCTCCAAAGTCTGAAAACACTCTGTCCTGTCAATGCCTTAAATCAACACCTTATCCTTGATATTAAACCCTTGCCACGAAATAAATATAACAGCTATAATCAATTGTAAGGCAGTTGCCTCGAGGCCTAAGAGAATCTTTTTAAATTGAAACACACCATTGGTATGACAAAACCATAAACCCACATGAAGAAGGACCAAGCTTTATCAGAATAGGCTGACTCCACTGTAGCTAGGAAAAGACCACTGTTTTAGTCATAACAGAAGTCAGGCAATTAGTGTATGATAAATTCAACACGTTTATTCTCCTGAACCCTCCCATGTGACAACTACTAGAGACAACCACTGTGTCACCTCTACCAACTCTATACTACCTTCTTTACTCAACCCATACTGCTATTTTTGACAACTGCCTTGCTCAAGTTCACCTGAGTTTTCCACACCGTGGACACTACTGATCTCACATCTTCCTTCAACATTTTCTGATAAGTAAATGCTTCCATACATGATAAGTCTCAACTAATCATCTTTTGGTACATCCTTCTTACCACACTATTTACCCTGATTCCATCATCACAGACACTCTCTTTTCTACTACTATCTTTTCTTTGATTCACCTCACACTTTTCTCTTTCTACATTTTTACAACCTGAATTTTCTATGCCTAATTCATCCTGCTTCACTAAATTAATCCACACACTTTGTTATTCTCTTTTTTATTGTCAATCTTTATTATTTTATCAAACTTTATATTTTAATTTACCCATATCTCTTGGTTTACCTACCTGCACCTACAACTCACTTTAAATTGATCTGTGATATGTCTCTTCATCATACTGCTCAAAAGCATGTGTTTTGACTAAGCTACATTGGGCAATCTTACAATGTTAATCTTTCTCCGATCCCTTTGCTTTCTCTTCCTAAAGTGATATCTCACCACAATCATACTAAGTTTAGCCAGGTGGAGTTTATGTGATTGTCTCAAACATACTTCAAACCCATTTAATATCCCACCCCCTTTTCTTCTCAACAATAATATATTAAACCCTTCTTTCACATGTCATAAATGAGGATTTCATGGATTGCTGAGAAGAAATCTAGAGCAGGTACATTTTGCATACCTACTCACCCCACATCATACCACACAACAATCATCACACTGCACACCCACTCCAACAACATTGCACAATCTCAGACTTATGCTAAACCTTTGGATCCTTTTTGCACATGTAATGGATCCCCTGCATGTGTTTACACACCGGAAACACATCTGCATACCATCCTGCACACAAATTACTGTGAAAATGTAGACTGCTGAGGTACTATTTCACTCCCAAATCTCTGAAACCTCTAACAGATCTATTAGCTTTCTTGCTTCTTGCAACAAATTGTTCTTTCAGTACCTCTAAATTAAGTAAAATTCATGTTGTTCCATGGTGTTTATCAACTCGATAACTTGTATTCGGGTAATCAAACATTACCATTAGTTATTTGTATGAATCCTTATAGAGGAACAATCATCCCTACTAACAGAAATGATAACAGTAGATGCTAAAATTTGAAATCTCTATCCTTTGGTGTACATCCGTTCAGTAGTTTCAGATATTTAAGTTTAAAAAAATATGGATATTGGGAGACTAACAGCCTACTGAAACTCTACTGAAATTTGATTGTCTGTCAACACTTCAACCAATAACCAGTTGAACCAAGTCTCACCAAAAATTTTAAAACAAAAGAAATAGGGGTAGGGTAGAAAGACCCTGACCCTCTAAACCACTTGGGAGGTCTCACTGCAAAAAATGCATTTTAGACCTCCCTCCGGACCCAAGAAAGCATTTTTATTTCAGCGGGGTACTCGAATCTGCTCGGAAAAAATATATATGAAGCGCGGGCTCCCGCACGTCGTTTACTATTGGCCCCCAGGTGGGCCAGTTCCGGGGGTATTATGCAGCTTTAGGAGGGGGAGCATATGGCCTCCCCCATCCAGGGGCTTACCACTACCCCGGGGACCACCAACTCCCTAGGGCTTATAGTTATAACAATGGGGGGCTCTTGGACCCCCCAGCTCCAAAGACCCCAAGATCCCTAAGTCTTGACTGAAAATAATGCAAGGGTCACGCTGACCCTCCCCGCAGCCACCACCACCTCCTAGGGGCTTTAATTGCACCTATTACAGGAGGGCCATGTAGACCCCCCCCGCAGCCACAGGGGCCGCAACCTCCCCGGTGCTTTAGGTAGAGATAATGCGGGCCACTCCCCCCTCAGCACCGGGTACCAACATCTCCACGGGGCTTTAATTACAGTTAGTGAGGATTTCCGGGGCAACTCCCGCAGCCTGGGGACCACCACCTCCCTGGGGTTCAATCACACAAAGGAGGGGGGCACGCACTCCCCCTCTGGAAGCCGGTTATGGCCCTGGGGACTGCTACCCCCCGGGTCAGCTGCAGCAATGTGCCAGGCTGTCCAACCCCAGAACATTACAGTTTGTAATGGCTTGGCGGGAACACTGCTCCCGCCAACCAGTGAAATTCAGCATTTATAGTTAGTGTGCTAACTATAACTTGCGCCCCTGCAATGTACTGCCTATGACCTAACATATTACATCAATCTTGACATAGTCAGTGACATCAATGATGACATCCCATATGACGTCACTGATGACATCATCCACAGAATCTCTGAGGCACCCCTCACACCCCTATATAACATTTCATGCACCCACTCCACCTTCCACACTACCATTCTCAAACCCATTCACACATCCCTACCAGTACTTTCACACACACTCACTGGTTCTTAGGACTACACACACATCTACTCACCCATACAGCATCTCATACACCCACTCACTCACAAATGCAGCCACTGACATATCCAATCATTCACCCGTACAGCCATTTACACACTGAGTCAGTCACCCATAGAGCTACTATCACACCTACTTACTCACCCATACAGTCAATCACACAGCCGCTTACTCACACACCTCACCTATGCAGTCACTGACACAAGCACACTCACTCTTACAGCCACTGGCACAATTACTCACTCACCCATACCGTCACTCATATACACCATCACTTACCGATACTGGCTTTCACATATGCAGTTACTCACTTATATACCACAGACACATTCACTAACTCACCGACACAGCCATACATACACTCACTCACCCATACAGCCACTCACACATGCACTCACTAACCCATCCATCCACTGACTCACCCACTCACTCATCCATACAGGCAGTCACACACCTCCTCACCCAACCACACAGACACTCAGACACCCATACAGGTACTCAGACAACCAATCACTCACCCATCCAACTACTCACATACCCACTCATAGAGCCACTTAGACACCAACTGACACACTGATATAGACATTCACACAACCAGTCACTAACCCCTACATTCACTGAGACACCTTAGCACTCACTTATGCAATCAGCCACACACCCACTGAACCATCCATACAGGCACACATACACCCACTCTGATTCACAATACACCTTTGTATATATATTTAACACATTTGTTTTTTTAAACACTCACAGACACTGGATGATGTAATCAGTGATGTCATTTGAGATATCATCAGTGATGTCATCAGTGATGTCACTGACCATGTCATGAGTGATGTAATGTGCGAGGTCATAAGCAGTGCATTACGGGGGCATGAGTTATAGTTAGCTCATTAACTATAACAGCTGAATTTCACTGGTAATGCACGAGTGAATCCTGAGCCTAACTATAACGTTCCAGTAACCTTTTGTTTTTTCAGTGAATAGATTTTTATATTTGAAAGTTTGAATCAATTTTTGTTGAATATAAACAAGTTTCATAAGTGTAAAGTACTTAGTCTTTGAGTAATTCCCCTTTTCCTTCCATTTCCCCCATGTTTCTCTCCTTGAGAACCATCTAATGATCTAGGTAAACACGATGTTCCTTATCTGTGGAAATGTATGTCACTCTAATGGACTTAGGGGTTTGTCGGGATGCTGATCTAGGATCTGAACACATGGCACAAGCACACTTCTTTGTCTATGAGAGCAGCTGTCTACATCAACGTTTGAAGTGCTCTTATTACTACTGCTCACAGCTGCCTGTTTTATATGAATTAAACATGCGCATTCATCTATGATTATGTCATACAGATGTGAATCGTGTACTTGAAACACTCCTGCAGTACAAGGGCCTCCGTGTCGTATGACAGACAGTATACAAATGGTGTCTCTGTGAAATATATTCTATTCTCTTTGGTACTAGCATAAAAATTGAAGAATATCGAAATCACTCAACGCAGATGCTATTTTCTACATCGTGTACTAGCTTTACAACTTAGCTCTGCCATTTACAGCTTTCTGCTGTCAGAACACATTTTAACTCCCCATCTTCTCCCTTCCCATGCTGCAGAGTGCTGGCAGGCAGCAAGAAAATAAGTGGTTGGAGACCTCCCCTCTATGTCAAAACAGAGTTTGGAACTTCCGCTTCATTATTTGAGGTGTGCTTTTTAATGCCTCACAGATATTCCATGGTGTCATCCTGTACTTTCCAACAAACTGGTTCACAGAAATTAACACTGGGACCTCCCGGAAATTATGCAAGTTGTAGTGTTCGGTAGCTGCCATTGCTCCACAACATATATGTCTGTGAATGTCTGCAAGGAGGGCTATCTGCAAGATTAAATATGGTGGAAATGTATGTTAGCGTATTAAACGTTATTCTTTTTTTTTGCACTAGCAAAATATTTTTCCTGGTGGAGAAATCCATTCACCTGTCTTCCCATAAAACTGTTCTTTGGTGTTAGGTCATCTTATTTAGCAGCAAGCATACAAGTGATTCTAAAAACTATTGGTTTTGTCTGTGGATAGACTTGTGGTTGTACCTACTTTACTGATGGCTTATCATCTCTACTCCCCAGGCAACACCATTCTTCACACCCCAACCCTTGAACTTATTCCTATTTTCCGTGGCAGTAAGTTGCATCTTCAAGTGTCTACAAGTCCTAATTCTTGCTTGTAGTCTTGCTCCTTTTTATCATAAAAACAGTTAATAAGGCACAATTCTTTGTTTCTGCATTTTGGTTTTATACTTTCGTAGTTTTCGAAATGTTGCTAGTTGTTTAAGTTTGTTTCTAATGCCTTAGCCATTTTAACTTGTCTAGCTTTTGGCATAATGCACATTTAAAAATGGATTGATAGATTTACATGACCAATCATGGATCTGTTCTCAGAAAGAATATTGAGTTCCATACCAACTCTAGTCAAATCACTTATTGCATCTCCAGTAGCACTACAAGGTAACTACAGGCTGCCCTGTAAACTATGAACAATGTAAGAACATTATAAGATGCAGGAGAATACCATAGCTACAAGTCATCATAACCGGAGGAATCTTTCTCCTAGAACTGAGGCTTTAAGCTGATTATTGTGTGGTAGAACCTGTTGATGGAAATACTAACAAAAATCTCCTTATTCTGCTACACTAAGCGATCTACACATCAAGAATACATGATATGTGGTGTTCATTACACAATTATAGCCAAAACGAAAGAGCAAGGGCCTGATTTAGATCTCAGCGAACGGGTTACTCACCACAAAGAGCTGCTTTGACTCAGCCTGCGATAGGGAGGCCTGCCATGGGCATTACAGTGGCTGTTACCACATAACGCCCATGGAATTTAACACATTTCCAGATTTACGACATTTCATAAACCTCGAAATGTGTTGAAAGCCTATGCCTCACCAGGGGTGATGTAGGGGAGGTGCAACAAGGAGATATACATTCATCTCTCCTTGTTTCTTCCTCTTTCTACGTGCGCCTTATTCAGCAGCACACAGAGAAAGAGGAAACCACCGTCATTGATTGTGTTTTTTGCAGCTAGGTGTCTCTTCCTGCACAAAAACAATCACTCCTAAAACGCAGATTCCCCTGCACCAGGGCGGAAGAGTGCCTGTGTTGGCACATGGCAGCCATTTGTGCACCAGCTCAGGGGGAAAGGACAGGAATGCGCCCTATCTGATAAATAAGACGCATTCCTGCCCTTTTCTTTTGCCATAAGGCAGCGCAGCAGAAAGGCTTGCGGCGCTGCCCTGTGGCAAAACCTAGTAAATGTGGCCCTCAAAGCACTCAAACCACAGATGGCGTCGCACATAATTTCTCCACGTGCACCAAAGCAGATACAACCAGCACATAAGGAGTTCTAAGGGACATTGATTGCACAGAGTCATCAAGAAAAACATTTCAACAATACAAGATAAAATAGCCTCAACATCCATTTTGGAAGTGATGTTAAAACTCTGCTTCACCATCTATGCAAACAGCTTCCTGTGATTAGGGATGATGCAGCCGTTGTTGATGCCAGTCACATGTTAGTTACTAATAGATGAGTAGCCCTAGACACCAAAAAATAACACAGATCCTAAAAACAATAGTCGAAGCACTCATGGTAATCAAAGAATACATTCAGAAACTAGGCACAAATGAGCAGACTGTCGGGGTGCTCCAGCAATGCTTCACGTGTCCCCATTGGACCAAATGTAGGAGACAGGTAATGTCAGTTGCTACATAACTGTCTTATGCTGCACAAAATGGCCATCAAGAGACAATTTCATACCCTAAATGACTATGAAAAACTCCTTTCTAGGTCAACTTGGATGAGTACCATTGAGTTGAGTAACAATAAACGTTATTCAGTCGTGGCACTGGAGTATAAGCATGTTGGCATCAACTTTAAAATTGGTTTGGAAGAGCAGTGTGTTTTTTGTCTTTATGTATGTGCACCAACGGGCATATGGGGTGATCTGGGAATTTGTTGTGTCTTTTGCCCTTTTCTGTGTGCACACCTTGAAACTTGTGTGTGTGTTTGGTAAATTTGTGCTGGTGTGTTTTTGTCTTCAGTTCATGCCAATATTTGGCGAAATTAATTTTTAAATTTTCAGAAACAGCTGAACAGAATCACACCTAATTTGTCATGAAGGTAGACCCTTATTCATTTTACTCAAAGAATCAGTTCAGTAGATTTTGAGAGATTAGTGTTTAAAAGGTACTTGACGTGGGAAAGAAGAGTTTCGATTTTAGAGATAGTTGGGCTGCAAATTCACCGAGCTCCCATTAATTTAATAATCCACAGAGGATTTATGAATTTGTTTTAAAAATAAACATACACATTTGACTCCCTTTCACAGAAAAGTTTCTGTTCAGCTGTCATTTTACAAAATGTTGCACTGAGCACAATGTTGGGAAAACAGAAAAAAGAGCATTTGGGGGCAGGGTGAACTGACCCACCACCCAGAGCCCATGTGTAGGGACCCAAATGCAGCCCCCAAGCAATGATATTATTATAAAAAAAATGCTATGTAGGATTTGCAAATCCTATATTGGATTTTGAAATCTTGGACCCTTCCTGGGTGTTGCTGACCCTCCTAAAATAAGGTATTTAATGCACTGTTGCTGCACTTGGCCAATGGCCATACATGGGGGTTGGCCAATACAGCAGGATTGAAACAGAGCCTCGCCTCAATCCAGCTCCTGTGTCTAAGCCAAAGGCTGCACATGGCCGAATGCAGGGCGCAGCTGACATTGGTCATCTGCAAGAGTTGGATGCAGGGACCGTTCAGGGACTGGGCCCTGTGGACAACCTTGCTGTGCATAAGTAAAGGCTGTGCACAGCAGTAGTTTACGACCAATGGGGGGTACAGTGCAGGGCCTAGGTATTTTCCTGGCCTTTGGACCAGCCCCTGCACACATAGCCAAGGGATATGTGCAGCAGTGATTGGCAGTCCTTGGAAGGCTGCACGCAGATTACGATATGGGGCTAGTCTTTGACTCAACCCCACTGTGCAAGGCCAAAGATAGTGCACTGCGGCTGTTGCCTTGCTGCAGAGGTCAGGGTGCAGACCCTGGACGTCAGGCCTTTGGCCAGCAAAGGCCTTGCACAGCAGGAGCTTTGGGTGTTTGCAGAGAGGGTTGGCTGTCCACATAATGTTAGATGCTGGGCCTTGCAAGAGTCCAGGCCCTGTGTCCAAAACAGTGCCGGATCAAACCCTGTGGAGGACCCTCAGCAGTCAACATTTCAGGACCCTCCTCGCAAATTATCTCCTAATTTCCAATGCACTGGATTTTTTTACAGACTGACAATTGCCAGAAGATGAGCTTTTAAGAGATAAACTGTTATGTGAATCTGATGTCTCTGTTTATGTACTTTATGTTATTAATGGGTACATTACATTAATATAGTATTTTCACTACAGAGGCTTTAATGTAAAGTGTTCTTTTCTTTGAGTTTATTCATTTTTTTTATCTTTGGGAAACACTATTTAAGGAAGCTTGATTGTAGTCTTCTTTCAATATCTAATCAACATTATTTTGATCCATTGTCCCCGAGCTCCTAAAAGAAGTGGGGCCCATAGGCCGGCGACTTGTTTGACTATTTTGTAATCCGGAACTGGTCCAAAAGGTGTATGGGAGAACTTGTGCATCCTCTACAATGCTTATGAATTTGCAATAATTTTACCAATAAACATAGTTGTTAGTGAATGGTTAAAACAATGCAACAATAAAAATCGATTGACAATAACGCATGCACCAATATTTGGAAGTTTCTAAGACGAGCATATGCTCTCAATCCATCACTTTCAGCTTTTTGTATAATTACATAAAAGGATCAACCGTATACAAATCAGTCCCGAGTGTGCCATCAGTAGACAGTCAGTTCCACATTGGTAGACCACCTCCTCTCTTTATGAGAAAGCAAGAAAATTACTGCTAATTGGTTTGTCTCCAATTCGTGTTCTGGATAATGCATTACAAACAACCAGCGAAAGGTTCAGCGAACAAAAGAAACTGAGCACTTTTTTCAAAAGCATAAAACATAAAAATCATTCAAGCAGCAATGCGATGTTTGACTTGAACTAATCTGGCCAGGACTGGTTTGTTCCATTTTATAATATGAAATATGGAACTTTCTTACAAAAGGCCTTGAATACCTTTATCCCAGACAAAACAGACAGAGAAGCTAAAACCCGCGCCAAGCTAAACAGTGATAATCCACAAACTAAACCTACCAAGTGACGTGCAGTGTGCTCCATTCTCGCGCACCTCGAGGCAGATCGCACAGCCTGTTTTCCTAGAGAATGTACCTCCATTTTATTTCTATTTCGCAAAGCAGTGCAGCCATGTCTTCTGCACAGCTAGCGACGTCTGCAAAGTCAATTCTACTGTAATAAAAAACGAATACAAATTCGAGACGAACTATTGACATGCGTATCCGAAACTGACGAAATTGTATTCTCAATGTGATTATCCTAGAATTACCTGGCATCAGTTATTATTGTTTTTCGCTAGCTCTCCAGCAGTCCAATTAATGTTGAATGCAGCTTTCATAGTTAAACGGCATCAGATTTAGAAATTAAAAACAAGCATTTCCCAATAAAAGCAGATAGGTGCCTCCCTAAACCTAATAAAATGTATAGATTTTTAAGAGCATGTAGAATAAGCTACATGTTTGTTTGTACAGAATACTGTAAAATTGAGAATTTAGCCACTGGCTTCACGGTCACGGTGTGGGGGCATCACGGATGAGTGGAGAAGTGGTGGGGGCTTACGTTGAAATTATTCCGCATTAGCCATACCTTTAAAGAAAAAAAGCCTCGTGTGCACTGGAGGCGGCTTTTAAACCCTTGCCAGCATCCGCCATTGGCCGACAGCTGCACTGGGGAGGTAGTGCAGATGTTGGCTGTTGGCCGACGTCCACACTGTAGTGGTTAATAGTCAGTATAAATTGACCTTCTCAGAGGGACTACTCAGTTCAGCTGTACAGTAGGAAGGTATAAAATAGTGACATTGGCATAATCAAGTTTTAATGTGATGAGGAGTCATGCTGTGGAAGAAGGTTTGGCAGAATGTATAGGGAATCAGGCAAGAACATAACAAACCTAAACACAATTTAAGGTCACACATTTTTGGGGAGTGAAATCCTCTCTTAGGCCATGGAACCCTCCTAACATGAACACATATATTTATGAGGCCATCTGAGAGGAAAAATATTTTTTCCCGTATTGGGTGAGATCCGCTCTGTGATTTAAATTATTGGAAAACTATAGTGACTCAAACCATCTAGACAGCCTTGCTGGCTAATTCCTCTTACTGTTACTTAGAGTAAATAAATACAATGTCTGAAAGTGTTCCTCAAGTTGTTTTTACTTCAAACTCTCGGCCCACACCTGTCTTGATAATGCCTCTTTATGTGTTTGAGTTTACAGTAAATAGGCTTTGCAAATGTGCCTCTAGAGCACTACGTTCACAATCAATGGTGGCATGCCTCTTTCTGATGTTTTGTCAATTAACACATCTTCTAGTTGTGCTTTTCAGTTGATTTACCTCCCAAAATTCAAATGTGCATTTTTAATAAAGTGCTTTCTTGCTATTTTCTCTGTTATTTATTTTTCTATTTTCATTTCATTACAATCACTTCAACGTTTAGTGCAAAAACCTTTTTGCCCGTCACCCTGTCTTTTGCCTTTACCCTTCCCATTAGTGTCTCTGAATAAGTGGTCTCTCTAGATGTCCTCTCCAGATGGCAGAGAGGCGGCTTAATCTTGGGAGTGTTTTTTCTGCACAAAATTTGGGCCCGTACTTCAAAAAATTCATGATATAAACAAACTCTGGATTGTTTGAAAATTGAGGTATTTCAAAGTTTGCCTGAATTATCTAGGGATTATTTGGGATTTAATATCACATGCTGGTGACAGTAGAATTCCCTACTTTTCAAGACAAGGTACATATTAATGACTGGAAATGAATATTCTGGCACATTTTTTCCCAGCACAAATGTTAGCTACACGAATGTCAAATGAGAACAAAAACACTCAGCTTTGGAACATTGGAGGAACAGGGAAAAAGTAAAAGTATTACTTTATCGATTAATTATGCATAAACATTGGTAATCAATGATTTGCCTGCATTTTCCCTTCTGAGCTGTCATACTGCTTCTTTGCCCTCAGTGGTGGATAACACAACATTTCTCCACAACTGTTTATACAAGTATTGGCAAAGTCAATTGGCAGTGCCTTTAAAATTAAGTTGCAGAACAGTTGTGTTTGCCATCCTTTAAATCCTAAAGCATTCTCAGATGGCTGCCTGAGCATACACATGTGTGAAGGCACACAGTGGCCTTCTTGGCATGGTTTCTTTCACAATATATCACAAAAATTCTTAGATGGGCACCATGCTTATGCATGTATGCACATAAACATACTGCCACCTTGGAATGATTTCTCTTTGTTTTATCATGACAAATATATTTCAAGATGGCGGTCGGTCCATTGTCAGCACACACAGGCTGACATTGCAAAGTTGTTTTTGTGATAAAGAAAAAAACATTTCAGTAAGACTCCCACATGCGTGTGTGCGATCATGAGTTGTGATGGACCTGCAGCCATTTTTATTTTTTGTATACTTTGTTATTATTTTAGCATTTGACAAGACCAGAGTACAGTGCCACACAGATTATCCACCAGCCTCACAATTTTCTAATTCACACAACGCTGTTTCTACTGCAGATGTTGGATTTGTAACTTAAGGTCAAATTGGAAACAAGGTTAGGGCACAGAAAACGAAGTTGGTCAGACAGCTAGGAAAAGTTTGTCAGGAGCACACTACTTTCAACATTAGTCTTGAAAGCAACTTGGTCCTGGTGAAAACTGGAGACTGGCTCTTAGCAGGACTCTAATAATAACATGAGAGAGTTAAGTAGCAAGCAGTTACACAAGAACCCCATGGAGGGTCTAAAAAACAAAAAATATGTACACAAAGGAAGGTGGCTCAGTTAGTGAATTAGTTGGTAGCGAAAGAAGCTACCAACTATGGACATTTCCTGGCATAGACTAGAAGGCAGCAACTGTTAAAAAATATCAAACCCATTTTAACCCAGAACCAGAGAATCATCAACCCAATAATGGAAAACAATTAAAAGCAATAACAAAGTGGAGAGAGAGGGGCAGGGGGATGGTGGGGTTAGCAAACCATTGCACAAAACCCTGAGGGGGAACCCAAAAGCTCACACAGATTACCCACAGTGTACCCACAAAGGAAATGGGCAAGGAGATTGAACTATTCAGGAGTGAAAGAGCCCACCATCTATGAACATGGCCAGGCATGCACTTGAAGAAAGAAGTGATTTAAAACCCTAAAAATCCTGGAAGTGAAGGACCATCAGTCATAAGTCAATGATGGCCATCTTTGTTTGGGAACCAAACCACTAAGGATACAGAGGTCATAAAAGAGGGTGGCTCTTTTGAATCAGGCACAACTCTAACCATGCAATACGGCAGAGAGTACAATGGGCAAAAAGCTCTGTCATGCTGATCATCACCACTATCCCAGAAAAACAGTGGGGACCAATACAACCTGGTGGTGAAGATGGAGAAGCAGGCTGTAACTTTCTGCCAACCCCAGAGACCCCTGCACCCCCAATAACACCCTTGTAAGTTCTAACAGCACACCACATCCAGAAAGCACACTTCCTTTATTGGGTTTGGAATGGAACTTACAATGGTAGGACTTCTAAGACTCAGATTCATAGCAGGTCCTAACCTGAATGTTGCTTTTTGGGAATGAGGAGCAATCACTACCAGTAGAGAGGGAAATGGGACTCAGGTCTATGCTCAGACAACAATAGAGTGCTGGCTTTGGGAGTACTGTGTGTATTGTTGTGTATGTTGTATTTCACTTTGTGTTCATTTATGAATGCTACTTTTTTCATAAAAGCAAGTATCTGGCTACACATTTATTTATTGGGTTTGCTGGATGTAAGAGAGAGAAAATATGTTTATTACCCCATAAACATAATATAACACAATTCATAAAATACATCTAATTCATATAACATGTATATACAATGTGCAGAATATGTGCTATACTAACTGGTTTACATGGAGTGCAACTTAAAGTTAAAAAGGTAGCTCCAACCATTTATCATAAATCCATATGGAGAATGAAAATTTACTTATGGCAGACTGGTCTGTCTGACGTCTGGTGCCACTGGTCAACGCGCTGCATTCTGATATGTGTCCGTCGGAGGCCCCGGGCGGAGGGACCAACTGAAGTTTCTGACTGGCTCAAGGAGCCTGTCTGACCATCGGTCAAAATGTAACACCCTACAATGGGGCGGTGCGGTCGTACCACCATAGAATGGCTGTCGGAAACTGACTTTGGGGTCCCCTAGCAGGGCCCCCACCCCTGTGGTCTCTACTATGGAGCAAACATCCATGCACCTTTGCCTGGCACAAGGTGCATGGATGTTTGTAAACATACCCTTTACCATCGTGGCTTGTGCTGCGGCCCTTTTTTGACCCTCACCACATGTCGCAATGGTAAAGGGTATGTTTTCGAGCACTGTGTGGGTGGTCGCATTGTAGTACGGCATTCTAATGTCAGACACAATTAGCCTCATTACGATGTCGGTCGGATCGGTTCTTCCGACATCTGGTACCGCGGACCGAGGCAGCGGACAGACTAAAGTTTCCGGCTGAAGTTTCTTACGGGCTTAAGGAGCCTGTCTGACCATTGGTCTGAATGTATTATCCTATAATGGGGCGGCGCGGTCCGTTCGCCAAAGAAAGGATGTTGGAAATGGACTTTGGGGGCCCTAGTAGGCTCTCGACCCCCGTATCCTCTACTACGGGGCATGGGGGACACCTGTGGTGCCTCCACCAAACATCCATGCACCTTGTGCCAGGCACCACATAGTGCTGGCACAAGGTGCATGGATGTTTGTAAACATACCCTTTACCATTGTGGCTTGTGCTGTGGCCCTTTTCTGACCGCCAGCACATGCCGCAATGATAATGGGTATGTTGCCGACCACCGGGCGGGCAGTCGCATCATAATACGGTGGGTGGCACCTCTGACTCCTTATCAGTCGGTCCCATTCATGCTATGATGTTGGACTGGCATCATAATTAGCCCCAATATCTGTACTTGTGTTGGATCTGAGCATTCGTAGAGCTAGCTCATAGTGTCTTAAACCCAGATTGCAACATAGAGGACGTATCTATTTCCTTCTTGCTATTAAGTAAATAAGACAAATGTACAAGACAGTTTTGATGTTGTCCTTTACATTACTCATGTCTTGCAATACCCATTGCTAGATATTCCATTCTCCCATCGGCAAGTAAAACTATTAAGGAGTAATGTTCCAAATCTAATCTTAATGTATAAAGTTTTATCCCTGTGGGGAACAATTTAGTCTAACTATGATTTGAAAGATGGGGCTGGTTTGATATCTAAAAATGTATCCAAGAGGCGACCGATTTTTGCATTCATTGGCCACTTTTGCACAACATAGAGCCAGTAGGTCTTTTTTTATAATATTCTTAGCAGCCTGGTTAATAGGAATAGGGACAGACCACATTCTTTCCAGCCCCGAAATGCAAAACTAGCCAATGCAGTTCAAAATCCTTATCTGTACTTAAGATCTCCTTCAGACTCTTTTAATAAGATTCCTGTAAGGTTGGTGGATGTATTGAGTCTTGAATCTGTGTACACTTTGCCCCTACCTCCCTCCTCAAGGAGCTTTCGACTGCCTTGGACTGTTCAACCTGTGCTACCACTGAGAGTCATGTGCTGAAGCCTATTTTGCCCAGTTGCTCCAGACCCATAGTAAGTTGAACAGCAGGAGTGAAAGGCCTCAAACACAACGGGTGGTCCCAATAACCCCTGCTTGCCATGTGGCCCTCTGAAAAGGGGTTCTGACAGGGTGCGCCAAATCATAACTGTATTAGGTGATTAAATAATTGATGTTACAGGTTGCATATGTATTTAGAACCTGATCAAATTTATAGGTAACTTGAATTAGGCATACGTGCATCAGTATGAGTCCATTAATGAAAACAGTGTAACCAGGAAATGCTAATTGGTTAGTACGTACTGTTCTATCGGTTAACAAACCTTTGTAAATTTGGCACAAGAGACCATCATTGCTTCATAATACAAACATTTGAAAAGACAGTACAAATGTATCCTCATATTTTATTTGCTATGGTAAAGTAAAACACAAATGTGTGGCTTAGAACATACAAAAATCAATGCTCATAAAATAAATAGTTAACTATTCAAAATAATCGATAAGCATACACTTAACATAATATAGTGTTTCAAATAAAAGCTAAAACCTTTTTCACTGGTGTCAGATCTAATCTTTTCATTCTTGAAAAACGTGTTCTGGAATAAGCTTTCTGAGATAATACATATATGTATCACCCTGGTATTCATGCCTGTATTGCTGAGTTAAATTATTAGAAACAAAAATATGTTCAAGTTCTGTATGTGATTTCTCTGTTGAAACAACTTATACATTTAATTGTAAATGATTGTTTATTGTATGTACAGCTAGGGATATATCTTTGCTGCTTATCTGTCTAATAGTGTGCGTGGGCAGTAGCATTTAAATACTACAGGGGCAAGTATGCAGCATTGTTTAAGACTGCTTAGCATGTGGGTCCAAACTTAAAATCTCTGTTCACCCGATCCAATTCAATGCAGAAATCTACAAAGTAACAATATAGATTTCTCTTTCCCTGTCTTAATATATCGTCGAGTATCCATAGTGTTGCCATTGGATAGTCACTTTTGCTATGAGTGGATCTAAAGCCTACTTGCTGCCAATATATAAGTTGCTGTTAGTCAAGCCATTTCTCAATAAGCTTAAAAATATAACTGTCTTAGATGTTGTTCAATATCTAGAAGGGCTACTAAACAGTAGTTGTTTAATTCCTCCCTGCGTCCTATTCAGTGAATAGGTACCTATAAAAGACTTAGGATGACATCCAGTAACTTTGTTAGCATCATTGCCCAGAAGGTTAAATTACTTTAAACTACTGCTGCCAACAAGTTCTGGAGTCCTGGTGTTCTTTATTTTCGTAATTGTGAGGATTGTGGTATAATATATGGTTTGCTTGTTTGACCTTACCATGTAATACACTCACAAAACCCTGTTTGGTCCAGTCAGGCTCAGTTGTAAAATGTGTAGCTCAATGCTGTGTAGCTGTGGTTTCAAGCAGGAAGGCTTAAACAAAGTAACTCGTGTAAAGCAGTTAGAAGCACAAAACAACAAAATGAGAAAGTCGCACAGCACAACTTTCTAGAAGTTGCCTTTTATAAAAAGTGACATTAAATTTGCCTTGTGCATCAAAACAGGTGTAATGCCATGATCAATTTGATACCTATTTTTAGTAGTGCCATTCAGAAGTTAGAAGGACTGAGATGTCAGCCTGCAACCCCATATTGGTGAATAGGGGCTACTAACCTTTCCACAATAAAAATGTGAATTGGAAGATTTACTGTTATGACATATTAAAGTATATACCACACTTAATGAAACACAGCTCCCTGCCTTAGAGATTGATAGGCCTTCCTTAGGGAGACTTAAATATATTGTTGAGGGAAGTGGGGGCTTTGCCATTGGTTTAAATGGCTACGATGAACACGCAGTTTTAAACTGCTCTTCCAGGCTTCCAGGAAGCAGTGGCAGGCGGGGAGCCATTTTGTACTTTGTCACATGCAGGGTGGCACAATGAATGCTGTAGCCCTGGATGGAGACTCTAACTCACATGCTCTGGATACCTTTTGTACCATAGACTAGGGGTTTATAAGTAAGTCAGCTTATGCCAATTGGTGTACCCATTTCAACATACATTTGTAAGGGGTTAGAACACTAGCACTGAGGTCTGGTTAGCAGGCCTCAGTGCACTCTCAGTCAAAAACCAGCAGCCATTAGTCCAAGTGGGGGAAAAAGTGGGGGGGGGGACATGCAAAAAGCCTGTTTCTTCACACTAACATTACCTTCAGGCCTCCTCGTCATTTTTCATGTCTTGCTTGACTCTAATAGCTTGAATTGAACGTGCAACCATATTCCAGTATGGTTTAGAATCCTTTATCCTACAACTTTCAAAGAATCTCTCCATTCCCATTTCTGAAAATTAATTTTGGTGAAAATATATACCGCTTCATCGTCTCCTTTAAGTGACCTAAACCGTAAGATGACATTCTGCCTCTGTTTTCTTGACAAATAGATTTGAATAGCATATTTTGGTATGACAGGAGGCGATGTTGCCTAATGGACAGAGTAGCAAAGTTTGAACAAGTGAACCAGGTTCAAATCATGGTGTCAGCTCAAGATTCTATGATTATGGACAAATGGCTTAGGGCTAGATTACGAGTTTGGCGGTCCATAGGACCGCCAAACCTGTGGTGGTCCGACCTCCGAACTACAACTTCAGCAGCTAGACCGACATGGGACCACTGCAGCCATCAGGGATCCACGATCCCTGGCGGTGGCACGGTAGTGTGAGGCCGCAATATGCTTGCTGGGGCCGCAGCATTATACGAGTTTCCTCACTGCCAGTGGTGTTCACGCCATGAAACTGCTAGTGGTGAGGAAACTAAGGGGGCCCTACAGGGCCTCCTAGAGCCTTAGGCCATGGGGATGCATGCAGGGAGACATAAGTTGTGATCCTTTGTGTGCATGCACCCTCTTTCTGGCAGGACATGGACTGCAGAGTCCGTGCTGTGCAAGAAAAGGATTTGGCGTTCCCATTGCGGTGCCTTTTTAAAAGGAGCCGCAGTGGGAATGCCAAAGGACCATCTGCCAGATAACGAGAAAACTTGTAATCTGGCGGGCAGCTGGCGCTAAGATTTGGCAGTGTGGGGGCAGGGCGATGGTGTGCCACCCCGCTCCCACACCACCAAATTCAGAATCAGGCCCTTAATCTCCTGGTGCCTTACATAAATGACTCAGACCTTGTGTAATGTAATCTGGTGCTCATGTAAAGCACTTTGATGACCTTGGGCATAATTTGTGCTACATAAAACTGCAAAAAAACAGGCATTAAACTAAAGTTGCTTTTGCAATTTAATCCATTTATCTTGAAAGATGCTTATGTTTTTTGCAGGTTCAGTAAAAAATCACAAACAGAAATGCAGATGTTGAGCGAATCCTCCAAAATGTTGGATTCTGAGCAGTTGCCAAGATTTCTTCTCAAGTCGTATCAGGACTTTTAATAGTTGTATCTTGGATCATGACTCAATCTAATCAATTTGTTTTGTCTAATCCTGAAGAAGGACTTTGCAGGATTGCATTTCAGCATTTTCACTTCTCAAAAAGTGGAACCATACCCTGATCACTACTAATGTTATGCATTCAACAAACCTACTAAAAACTGTACATTTGCCACTAAATGGGATAGGCCATGTCGGGATTTGGTTTAATTAATGCTATTATGGTTAACTCGTTAGTGAAATGTGATTGTGTCATTGAGCCTCCACTCGCTATACTATAAAGAGGTCTGAGACCACCACCGTGCCCAGGTGAATTATGTGGCCTTCATATAAAAAATAGAGCATCCTTTAAAAAAATTGATAGTTGCGTGCCACATCTCCTGCAAACAAACAATATAAAACTTGACGATAAAACTATCTGGTCCCTGCTCCTCCATAAACGTCTTTTCACACCAGCCACATTCTAAGACATCATGGTAAGAGGAGAAAGAGGGGAGCCCTTTCCCAGCACCCACACCTCTTTTTCAAAGTACACCTGTATGTCTGAGTCTTTAAATCATTTTGACTCCATCTGTATATTTAGTTAAACTGTTTAAGGCTCCAAACCGAAAGTCCGAAGACTTTGGTCACTCATGTTAGATTTCTTATTGGTGTACAGACAATCAGAATAAGATTTCATATTTTCCAATAAGCTCATGGCTCAATTAAAGGATTGTCTAGATTTGTGCATGACTTTAAGCATGTCTTTGTAGTGTGTAAATGTTACCCTAGATCTTGGATATCCTGAGGTGCTTCTATAAATCCTACTGTTTTTATCCCTCTCAAGTTTATGTGTGTTAGAGAGCAGCACAGGAGCTTAGTCAAGTTGTTATTAAATAATTGTAATCCACTGTGGCCTCCCACCCTTAACCTTTGAACACATGCGCCATGTTCACGCACAGACTCAGAGGTGATCGAGCTGACACAGGAGATAAGCAGTGAAGTCTTTCCTCCGTGACCTCAATGAGTTGCACTTCAAGGGGAAGTGCATCTTGACTTGCAGGCTCAGCAGGCTCGAGCACTCCAGCCAATTTATCTTCCAGGCCTTTCTGCCATAAGTGCAGCACCGGGAGCGTATGATTCACTGTCAATATAAACAGCAGTGTCACCTCGACCCACCATCTGTATAACATGCCTATATTTCAACAGCAGTTCCACAGGAAAACATGACTGCGTAGACAGCAGCATAGTCCTTAGTCCAGCATGTAAACCCTTCCTCTATCAGATCTTCCTTAGGAGCAGCACTGCCCAGTTTCTTTTATTTTTTTATTTAAAACTAGTTCAGACCATGTCTATGTATATGTGCAATATTTATAGGATATGTCATTTTAATAATCAGTTACAAGTAAAGTTACACGATTTTGTTAATTTTTCTTCTTTCTCATTTTCCCTACTCCTCCTCTTCTTTATGTACTTCTTCTCTTTTTTTCTACAATCCGCAAAAATATACAGTTTCAAAATGCTCCGTTGTAAGGTATCAACAGTTTATATTTTTTCTTCCTGTTCTATAGTGGTAAAGCTTTATTTCATTTTTTGTATTCTATTAGATACTATATATTACATTGTTTCTATTGTAATCGTGAGTAAATATATAGCCATATTTATTATGTACCCTTGTTATTATAAATTCAGTAAAGCCTTTTCAAACACACAAAAAAACTGTTTTCCCACACTGCAGCTAGCTGGTAAATGCTGCGTTCAACACCTTGCGGGCATGAGACGCTCTAGAGTATTAATTTAAAAATCTGTAACTATTGGGTCTTGTGAAATCACACCATCCTGTAATCCTACTAAACCATCCTAAATTTCAGTTACACAATTTGTTAATTGAGATTTCCAGAAATTCTGTTTGTTCTAAAGCATTAGATGTTTTTATTTAATTGAATTACAATGCGGGGGTGACTTCAACCTGATTGGATAAGAGGGGCAGCAGTTGTACTACAATAAAACTAGTCTCTGGTCCTCCCACATGTGAAGTTTGTTGCTCTACCTGTACACGACACGTTGTGACGTCGTGGAAGTAGCACGTAGAGACTGTGTTGGCGCGTTTCTGAAGCAGGTGTGGTACCATAATTGCTGACAGAAGCATCCTCACTTGCCTACTGTTGAACTGGACTTTCTGCAGGTTACCGCCATAAATCACTGGCTGCCTGAACAGTGCACCAAATGATAGGGCAGGAGTGTGAGAAGTGCTTCAGCACAGTACTGTGTGGCATTGGTTTTATTTCACACACACACACGTGTGATCCCCGTCCTAACATGCCAGCAGGAACTTGATAATGGTGTCTAAATGTCCAGGTTTAAACGTACACAGATAAATGAGCATCTTCGACATTTGGGGAGAGAACATTTTACTTCTAGATTTATTTTCCAACTATTAGTGCCATAGGTATTCCCAGAACTAAATGATGTAACTAATAGTAGTAGAGTGATAGTTGGTTTTGGATTAAAGGCTTGTACTGAACGGTTGGAGATGGGGTGCCACTATGAATAGAAAATAAATAACATTATTGAAGCCCCCCACTTTCGTCCACATATAAAGGTTTGTGTGTTGTATAAAAAGAAATTGAGAAAAACTGGCAGTAGATCTGAGGCTTCAGCACGTCACATAAATTGTATCACTAGATTGTTCCAGGGCCTATTCCCAATGAAGTTGTGTAGTAAATTGAATGCTTGCTGTTGTGATCGTTATGTAACATGCAGGTTCTGATACCAGTAAGATTGTTTAGTGGGCTAATGTACTCCTTGCACACTTTTCTACATGTATAAACTCTAGTCAGGGCCATTGCAATAATGCAACAGGGGAAGAACAAATTATCCCCTCGGGTTGACTAAATTATTCAGCCAGAAAAATCATATAATGTACCAAAAATATAACACCAGTTTGAAATTAAAAACAGCTTTGCAGCGGAAGTATAGCACATTTCTGGATTAGTATGTGTATGTCTCACTAGAAGGTATTTTAGGATTTCAGACATGGGACATTAAAAAAAGAGTTGCAAAATATTTGTCATTCTCCAAAATTTAAGGGCCTTGAATAAATAAGTGCTTTTTAGAACAGTGGGCCAGATGTACGATGCTTGCATTTTGCGACTCACAAATTGCGTCGCTTTGCGACTAACAATTTGCGACTCTCAAAATGCAATGTACAACAGTGTCTCAGACATTTTTTTGTTAATCCCAATGGGGTTGCAAATTGCATGCCTCATCAATATTCATGAGGCAAGCGCAATTTGCGACCCCAATGGGAATGGCTAGCAGTCACAGGGACGGTGGCCTGCTGGGGTCAGCAGACCACCATGTCTGTGACTGATTTTTCAATAAAGCAGCTTTTTTTTTTATAAATGCATCCCGTTTTCCTTAAAGGAAAACGGGTTGCATTTAAAAAAGAAAAATTTAACTTTTCAGTTTCATTTTCTAAGGGGAGGCAGTGGTCCCTGGGACCACTTCCTGTTCTTAAAAATATGTTCTCATCGATTCACAAAGTGGAAGGGGTACCATGGGGACCTGAAGTAGGTGGGAAACTGCGAGTGTTTTGTGGCCGCAAATGCTGTCGCGAAACAATAGTACATGGCAGTGAGTTTCACTATTAGGAAGGGACACCCCTTCCTAATAGCGAGAGTCCCAAATGCTATTTTGCGAATCAGTGACTCGCAAAATAGTATTTGTACATGTCATTACCCTGTTTGCAGTGGCAAATGGGCGGGTCTCCCATTTGCGAGCACAAAAAAGGGTCATACATCTGGCCCAGTGTTTCTGATATCAACATGATGCTGTGCTAACAGCAAAAACAAAAAACACGAAAAAAGGAAGCATATTTGTCTATCTTGTTTAAGTATTTAAGGTTGGGTTATCGGCTGCAGAAAAAAATACCTTATCCCAGTCCATCAAATGATGATGTTTACTCGAGGTGACGACAATTCTCACCTTCCTTCATGGCTAATTACAACAATCAAGTGCAGAAGTTGACCAGTTAACTTTTGCAAAGTGTGTAGTGCGTCATTGTGCGTGAAGTGCAGGAATTTCCAGAACTTTTGATTCATTTACGCTAAATGCAAAATCTTTATTGTTAAAAGCTGCAAGACATGCAGCATCTGATGGATTATCTGGAAAATCCCACAGCTGCGCACTCACATTTTTAAAGGGTCACTCCCCCAAGGTCACTTTCATGTTGTATTTTTGATATAGTGGGAAGCTAGCTCCACCGAGCAGTCGAACCCTATACAATGGCTCTTTCTGTATCAGGAAGAACATCTCAAACTTAAAGTGCTGCACATACAACAGCACTGTATGCTAGGGGTTCTGTTGAGACTAGATTACAAAAGACAGAGGGGCAGATTTACTAAAGACTTGTTCTGTCCTTGCATTATACAATTTGTTGTAAGTCAACACAAGTCCTCAAGTGTGAGATACTAAGCCAAGCAAAGCCACTGTGCATGGCTTTGTATGGTTAGGAACTTGTGCCAGGTAGATGCTACATGGGTGGACCACGGGTGTTCCCATGTATCCACCTATGTATTTTGATGCAAACCCAAATTTACGAAGAATTGTAAACCTGGATTTGTGCCAAAATGATGCACCTACCAGACAGAGGCGTAATGAGGAGAAATATCTTTATTTCCCCTTGCTAATTTCTCTTTCCACATGTGCTACATTCTGCAGCACACATAAAAAGAGGAATACGCCTCTAAAGATTGTTTTGTGCAGGAAGGTATGCCTTCCTGCACACAAACAATCCTGCCCGTAAAACAGACACCTTTGCTCTATGGTGCAAGGGTACTTGCATTGGCACTAGGCAGCACAAAGTGTGCCAGTGCAAGGAGAGAGCAGAAATGTCCCTTATCTTTGTAAATATTTGTATAAATATGGAACATTTCTGTCCTCTCCATTTCATGCAATGCAGCACAGCACGTTGCCTAAAAGAATGGTAAATCTGCCTCAGAATGTATATTTAGAAGGTGTATAGCAACAAGGTATTGGGGCATTACAAGTAGGCATGTTGTAAAGTTACATTCGCAGTACACAAATGTTTGTGCATTACATAGCTATATAGTTAAATATACAAGGAGGTTCAGTTATTTGCAATTATTTTCCAACAATCACACAATTATTGGTCACAAACCAAAACCAGGATAAGAACCTAGGTCTGCAGCTCCCATGGTCAGCTGTTTGTCAAAATGTCAGATAGGAATTTGTTCGCAGTTAAAGGTACCTGTTTCATTGCTTCACTCTACAAAAATGGCAGTGCTTTCTAATGTTCGGCAACATGGATTTCTAAGGAGGAATAAAAGAAAAGATACACATTTGGAAAATATGCATCTCAAAACAAGGTCCATCTTGCTATCTTGCTAAGGAGGGACAGCTGAGACGTATATGTGTAGTGCATGTCTGCCATGTGAGCAGCTTCTTAGTAGAGACCTGTAAGAACAGTATTGAACTATACGCAACAAAAAACATAAACCAATGAATATCAGCTCTCTGTATGTCATATAAGTGTGTTGTGCTGGCCCATTTTCTTTCCCCAAAGCAGAAGCGCTATTTGACTGAGAGCCATTAAAACCTTCCTTTACCTCACTGGCGCAACCTGTAACCATTTGCTCTTATTAACCTACGGTGTGTTGAGCTAAAGTGCATACAGTGCTGGGTCGCTCACAGCAGGGTGGATTTACAGTGGCTAATTGTTTCCTGACAACACAAGTACTGACAGCTGCTCCGTTACTAATCTGTCAAGCAACTGTTTTGCGGCTGTTGCAACAAAGAATGCACACCTGAAATGAGCCAGACCTATTGGCTTTGACGGTGCTTGCCTGTCATCCTCTTATTCTCTGGCTGATATTATTTCATTGCATGCATGTGGGAGAGTCTGGTCTGAAGTGCACAGGAAAGAATTACATTGATTCATAGATTTTATTGCTCTGTCTGCTAGCTGCAGGCCAAATTCACAGGGTAAATTTGTGGTTTTAGGTGGCAGGCAGCAGCTTGTCTCTGGAATGAATGTCTCGAACTCATATATTCACAGAGCGCAGGATATAAACCGTGCAAACACTTTCACTGGAGTGTGTCGAAAAAATGTCCTATTTCAGTTGGAGAGTAAACCTATGAGTGGGAGATGAACTGCTTCCTAACAATTAGATATTTTAACTACAGGCTCAACCATTTCTTGCTGCTGCTTGAAGATAAACTGGGGTTGCAGGTGGGGAAAGCTTACTACTACGTCTGAAGGAAAAGTTTTTTCAAATAGCTGCATATGATTTTTAGTTCGATCAAAGCCAGCAGATGTTAATTTTAGGGATGTGCAAAGTTTCGTTTTTCAGAATGTTGTAGGCTTTATGAAATTCAAGAAGCCTGCGAAGCTTTAAATCAACGTATTTGCCAGAAAAAAGCCAAAAAGTTTCGGGACAGATTTATGTACCTCTCAGACAACACAACACAGCACCCCAAGTTGTTGTGCTGCTTTGCATAACAGGGAGAGAGCAGGAGAACCCCATATCTATAGAGATATGGCACTCTCCTCCAGAGCCGGCTCACCAATAGGAGGCGCTAGGGGGCTTTGCCAACTTTTTCAATACTTAGTAGAAGTATTCCAGCTTTTACATTAAACAAACCATCTTATTGATCATTTAATTTTATGTAAAGATCTGCAACATCATCAGCCGCAGCCCGTGCAGGTAAGAGCAGTGGGCAGTGGGGCCCGGCAGGGATGGAGGGGGATATCGACTGACAATGGTAAATTAATTACTTATTTAATTTTCCCTCATCATCGTCCTTTGAACCCCCCCCCACTGCTCTTACCTGCACGGGCCGTGGCTGAACATCATGTTAGCACCAGATGGGGCTCCTTGGTGCCAATAGGTGTTGTGTAAATGCAAGGGCTTTGGCTTTTACAGCCCGACCCTTGCATTCATATTCCATAGCTTACATGTTTCACAAACCTTAGGCTTTGCAGCATGTCAGCTAATGGTGGGGCTTGTCTATTATACGCTCACATGCCCTCTCAGAAGCCAGGGTAGAGAAGGAGGGTCACCTCTAACCCTATTCTGGCTTTTGATCAGACAAAAGCTGGAGCAGATGAAATAAAAAAGAAGAAGCTGTGGTACCAACTTTCAGGGCTTGAAAGCAGGAGGCATGAATTCATGATTTTCAGGGCCAGCCAAGCACGAGCTGCAGCTCAGAGCGCGTCAGATAAGGTAAGTTTCAGTACTGGAATGTGTGAGTTTCTGAATGTGTGCATGTGAGTGTTTAAATGTATACATGTATGTTTATCTTGAGGACATGGTGCGTGTCTGGGAATATACTGAGTGGATATACAAGTTGGCAGTGTCTCTGTTAATGGAAGAAAAATTAACGTGATGCGGTCAGTGCATTTGTATTCATACACAAATTTAGACGAACCATAAAAATGTTTGGTTTGTAAATCATACAAGATACCATGTAAATATGATAAAGTTTACTCAAAATTATAACAATTGTATTTCTTTAACATATGAAACCTTGGGCATTATTAATATCTCGCATTATAGCACTGAACTGAGAAATACTTATTAAAAGTGATAGTTTTTACCCATGAACTATTAGTGAACTTTAAGGACAAGACAGTTGTCATGTAAAAAAGGGCCCCAAATCACAAAGGCGACCTGAGACAAAAGTCTAACTTTACGACTCTTGGTATTCACAGAGGTCATTTACGAGTCGTATCTTTATGTCCCCAATTGGGCCGAAATCTCCAGATCAAGCCACGCTCTCCGGATCAGGCCGGAATCTCCATACCCTGGCCGGAATCTCTGGCTCGGGCCAGATGAAGTGTAATCAATGGGCCAGAACACAATTTTTACATAAAGGAAAATTAGGAACGTGAGATAAATGGTAGAGGAGGACATGAAAATCAGTTTGAGTAGGGAAAAGAGTGTGGCCAGACACTGCATTACATCCCTGAAAAGTTTGCTCCTTTGCATCATGGTACATGCAGTTCACAATTTGCACTCTCCTCAGTGTTGACCAAAGTTTGGTGTAACACTACGGTCAGCACCAAGTGTGGTGTAACACTACAGTGTCAGGCCATTTAACTCCCTGTATTACATTCAGCTCTTTACCGAGTTTTACGGAGTATTGTAATGACCATTCATTCACAATCATCTTGGGAAAGTTATGCTCCAACACACTGACAGGGAGTTTCACTGGCCTATCATACCACAAAAAACACTGGACTATTGCATTCAGCACTTTTGGATTTTAAGCAATTGGCATTAAAAATATACAGTAAAGTAACATATTTGGGCTTGTTTTTTTAAAAATGTTCTTGTCGGTTAGAACCTCCCTGAACCCTCCTGTAGAGTGTCAGCCTTGCTTGCATTCTCCAATTCCAGGTACATATGTACGCCCCACCTCTTTCAGTGATCAACAGCTGCCATTGCTCCCCTCTCCATAGCTCAGGAACACGTTCAGACAGCAGTGTGCCAGGCACATACCTTCGGGATTTGGTTCAAGGGTGTTTAAATGTGTCCAGCATAGGTTTTACACTTGTCTAAGCATGCTATTTTGTACCATGCTTAGACAAGTTGTAAAACTTTTCCCAATTTATATGTGAGCTGAAAAGTGCTGCATACATGCAGAGTTGGAAAAAATTTGAGAAATAAATGTATTTCTCCTTTTAATGGCTGCTTTTAAGTGGCATTATTTTTTGGTGCAAACCCCTGTCTACTGTTGTTTGTATATAGGGTTTTGCATCAAAAATCATGGGTGATTGCTTGGGAACGCCCCTGTACCACTCATGGACTGCCCCCTTAACCCCTTCAGTGCCACGCCCTTTCCCCCTCCTGTGCCGGGCATTGCATTAGTGGGTGGGTTCATGACGAGATAGTCTCGTCATGGGCACAGCGCGACCGTGCTCCATGACGAGACTATCTCGTCATGGGCACAGAAGAGGTTAACACAGAGTAATGCAAAGCTTCATGCTTGTTTTTGTTACATTTTCTTACAAACCAACACAAGTACCAATATGTGTTGGTTTGTAAATCCCAAATAGGATTTTGCATTGGGTCTCCCTTAAAAAGTACAAACCTAACACAGAACCTTTATAAATATTGGCCTTAGAGTTTTGCAAGAAAACCTCTCCAATGTTTAGTAGGATGTTTTTTTAAGTCTTTTGGGGGGAACTCTGACCTTGCACCAGCACGGACGCCACTCACCTGCCTGAATCAGAACGGCGCATTCTTCTTGACGGGGCACCCACGCTGTTTGTCTCCCCCGCTGCCCTGACGACATCGAGGGCCGCGGTGGGGGGAGACTGCAGCTCCCGTGAGCCTCCACTGCCACGCCCCCTCCCAGGAGATTGCGCGCCCGGAGGCGCTTTAAAAATCGGCGGCTCCCTCCGCGACGCGGGACGCGCGCGGGCGGCGCCGGGCTGAGCCCGGGCAGAGGGCGGGCCGTCTGTGGCCGTCAGGGGCCAAAGGAGGCCGGGCCATATCCCTTTCGTCCAAAACATAACTTGTCCAGGAGGATGTCGTCTCCAGGACTTTGTAAACTGACTGCCAAGGAAGGGGGCTGTAACGCGGGGACATTGGACAAGTACTTTAAACCTACTAAAGATGATGTAGGTAAGGAAAAATCACTGGAGAAACGCAGGGTTGAGCGGCGGCGCTCCATTGATTCCTTGAAGAATACGCCCCTGCCAGAGATCATCCCGTATCCTATTACCCAAGAGGATGATACGCCCCCACCTAGCTTAAAATCTCTGACCCCTGAGGATTTTCCTCTTTTATTGCGGGACATTCCCACTTCCCCTGAGCTGGCCTCTGGAAAACCCCCAGATACAACCCCTTCTGGGACTTGTCCTACTTTTGTTAATCTGGTCACCCAAATCCCACCCTCGCACGCAGCCAAGAAATGCAAGCCTAAACAAAGAGTTGAGGTAGAGCTGCACAAGCCCCCACCGAGTAAACGGAGTAAAAAGTTAACAGGGGGCAGGGGGAAAATCAAACCGACGCATTTAGATTTCGGTAAAAAACTTACGCTTGTACCCCAACCTGGGAGGGATAATAAGAACGCTCCCACTGCTCTTCTCTCAAAGGTCTCTAGTTCAACTAGAGCCCCTATTCTAAGCACCCCAGTGGCTGATACATCTAACCCTCATACAGCTATAGGGAGCTTAGAATCGCTATTGCGTTCTCTTTTACAGCCCATTAGCGATAGTCTGATAAAAGTAGAGAGTAGGCTCACCTTATTGGAAACAGCTTTTACTAATTTGAACATCATAATTAGCAAGCAATCAAATAATATGGGACCCTATCCCCCCGCAGGAAACCTTACCAAAAAGGGAGGTACGAAGGGTAACAATAAAGTCTCCCCCCAGAGAGTGACTACTGCCCCTCCTCTACAACCATTAATGGCTGTTTCAGACCATGTACCGCGCTGCAACGCACCCAATAGGCCCAGAGAGACATCAAACCCCGCCTCTCAAAGTTCCAACTTGGGGATTATTGACGGCAACTTAGAAGCTGGTGGTATCTCTCTACCATCTCCGGGTCGGCTGGCCCCAAGTCCACGGAGACCAGACTTGCCACCAGAGGCTAATAGTCTAACGGTGGTTTTAGCAGGTGCCCCCCGCTTAAGACTAGGGGAGAATGAGGATTACCAATCACTAAAACATAAGGTCATTAAATGGCTGAATTGGAATCGACCCCTACCGTCCCATTTTAATAATGAGATTATTATGGTAAGAAGGGTCTCCTGGCTAGGTAAAACTAGGAAATCTATAATAGGGGACTGCATCCTGACAAGTTTTAAGGATCCGGGCACTGTGCGGCATATTTGTAAAGGAACAAACAGGTCATTGGATTCTACTATCCAGACCATGCCAGTATCCTTTTTCTTCCCCCCAACCCATATGCATCATACTCCGACATCAGATGAATGGGTGAGGGTGGAACATAGACATAGACATAGATATAGGGATTATGCACAACGTCCAAACTTTCAGGTGCAAGACAGGCCCTACTTCCATTTTAATCATTTTAATCGTTTTAATTGCCTGAATGGCTTGGATGGGGTCGATTGACTCTCTAGTGATAAACCAATGGCTGTGGATTGTGGTGCCTGCAGTTCTCTTAAGCTACCTACCTTGACTGCTGTTGTATTGGATGGGCCACTGAATAATCGGGCCGTTTTGGATAATTTATCGGCCCATAATGTTACCAATGCTCTTGGAAGCTCGATCAACACACCATTGGTGGAGAATGTCTGTAGCAGGCCCTTTGACTCACCAGCCCCTAGTGTTAGCATTACATTAGTATCTCCGACATTAGTGGGGCCTGGAATTACATTTTTCAATACTGTCCCATTTCAATCTATGGCCACACAGCCTACTACTGACAGATCGCGAGCTGCATGTGAGGACGCAACATTAACGCCACAACCTAATTACAAGCAGACCACCAGTGTCAAACACCTAGGTAGGCAAAGTGGTTATGATCTGTCCATCCTTAGCTGGAATGTTGCAGGCATCGGATCAAGACTGTCTGACCCCCAGTGGGTCCAGCTATTGGATGGCAAAGATGTCATCATGCTTCAAGAGACTTGGGCTACAGGGAATGTGTACTTAGAGGGCTATCACTGTTTTAGTGTACCCGCCTCTAAGCCCGCCCATGGTCGAGCAATGGGAGGACTCTTTATAGGGATCAGAATATTGGCTGGCGGCACTTTTAAGGACCTATCATTGGGGAACCCAAATATTCAGGTCCTCGAATATAAACGAAAGACCTTGATTTATTTAATCAATTTTTATAATAATGATTTTAATTCGACACCAAATAGGAATTATGCAGCACTTTCTAATTTATTGGTACACCTTGATGCAAATATGAATATAGGCTCAGGCGAGAAGTCAGGGATCCTTATTGGGGGTGATTTTAATGCAAAAATCTCAAGTAAATACCAAGCAGAGGACAAAAGCTGTCCCGATCTAGCAGATCGCAGAGGCATTGAGCTTGTTAAGATTTTAAACGACCACATTCTTAGTAATGTTATGGAAACAAGCCAATCCCCAGGACTGACCCACGCCCCCACGTTTAGAGGGAGAGATTCAAAATCAACGATTGATTTCATTTTTACATCCCCCCACTTAACAGACTGTGTTACTGACTCCAATGTGGTAGAGACCCTATATGGAGATCATAACCCTCTTACAGTCACCTTGTATTTGGGCCCTAGCCCAATACATGCTAAATTCAATGGCGCAAGAGATATCACGCCATCGGGTGACGGTCTCCGTCTTAAATGGAGGAGAATTGACTGTGAAGCCCTACTTGACCGCGTAAAAAATGATCACCTAGCATTGGTAAACTCTTGTCTATCAATGGATGAAGATTGTCACAGAATAGTCGCCGATTTTGGGAAATTATGCGTGGCAATTAAAAATTATTTGTTAGTCCCTATACCCCCTGAGACGAAGGACCCTAGATGGTTCGATTCGGCCTGCTCTATGGCAAATAGGGAATTACGTAGGGCACTAACCACCAAACCAAGGAACACAGCGGAGGTACAAACAGCTAGGAAATTTTACAAACAAAAAATAGCTGAAAGGAAGGCGGCACTTCTGATGGAACAGTGGGAGTCCCTGGTTGATAGCGCCAATTTAAAGAGCAGCGGGCAATTCTGGCCCGCTGTTAGGAAAATGCGCGATATGGGTAAAAATGTATCCCCTATTGGCTGTAATATAACTGGCCCTACCTGGGAAGCCCACTTCTCTAACATTTATGCTGCTCCCGCTGAAGAAATAATTACCTTGGATCTGAAACAGTTGGGAGACTTACGGTTTGATCTCCCTGAGGTGACGCTAGCCATTAGAGAGAGTCTAGGTAATAAGGCCCCTGGACCAGATGGCCTACCTATAGATTTTATAAAATACAGCACAGACCTATGGGCACCAATTTTATATAATGTTTTTAATAGTATGACACGAGCGTCCATCCCCGAGACATGGTCCCTTAGTATTATTGTTCCAATCTATAAAAAGGGCGATAGGTCAGATCCAGCAAACTACCGACCAATTTCGCTTTTGGATAATACTCTAAAAATACTTGGGCGAGTAATTTACAATAGGGTGGTAGAGTGGGCTGAAGATTCTGACCTACTGGACCCATGTCAGATGGGATTCAGGAGTGGGGTGGGCACGGTTGAACAATGCTTGAATTTAAAATTAATAATTGATAAGTATACCGTTGCCCGATCCTCTCCTATATATCTCGCTTTCATGGATCTCTCATCCGCATTTGATCTGGTAAACAGATCAAAACTGTGGTCAATGCTTCTCGGTTATGGACTGGACGAGCCCTTAGTACACTTCCTGGCATATCTCCATACCGATCTTAGGGCACAAGTCAGGATTGGGTCAGGAGGAGAAGTCTCTGGTGCTATAAAAATTGGCAGGGGGGTCAGACAGGGGTGCGTTTTAGCACCCCTGTTGTTCATCATTTATATTAATGGCATAGCAAAGGCCCTAAAACAAGTAACCAGAGATGTCCCAATTATCCAGGGGCACCCCTTGCCAGTTCTATTATACGCAGATGATGCGGTCCTTATGGGCCGCACCCCTAATGCCCTCCGTGTGCTTGTGGAAAATTTTGTACATCATATGGAGGGCTTGGACCTGCGTGTGAACTTTAAAAAATCCTTTGTTATGTCATGCGGACCTGGTAAACGGAAACTTAACACCATCCATATCGGGTCTGACAAACTTGACTCCGTAAACTCTTTTATATATCTAGGGGTGGCCTTCGCTGCGAACAACTCGTGGAGTGGGCATTCTGCCCACGCCACGAGCAAGTTCTCGAAGGCCATCAACTCAATATTGAGTCTCCCACGCCCTAAGAAATTAGGTGCAACCAGTGCTATTTTAAAAATTTTTAAATTACAGTGTGTTCCTGTTGCCACCTATGGGGCCGAAGTTTGGGCTACTGCTAAAAATCCCGGCATCCAACGAGAAGAGACTCGTTTTTGTAGAAAAGTTTTGGGTGCCCCAATTTCGTCCTCTGAATTTATCTGCCATAAAGAGCTAAACCTCCCTTACGTTTGTGATTTCATTAGAAGCAGACCAGTTCTATTCTGGTTGAGAATTTGGAGGAATAATGCAGCCTCGCTAACACAAGACATAATCAAAGACTGTCTTAAATGTGATCATGGGCTTTTAATCCCATGGTTAGCGGGAGTTTCAAAATCATTAAGCACCGTGAATAAAGGTGATCTCTTTGTAGATCCCTCCAGTATTGGATGCCAAGACAAGGTAGAGGTCAGACAAGCACTATATGCACTTTATGAGGCAGAACGGTTGGAAAGGGAAACATTGAAAGCTACGGTTATTAGATATATCGAGAATGACCTGCCCAGGCAACCTCTCCCACTTTATCTTATTCTACCTATGACTAGTTGGGAGAGGTCTCTGTTATTTCGATTAAGGGCCGGCACCATAAAATTCATGCTGGGTTTCCCTTTGGGTTACAATTTAATTATTGACCGCAACCCGTGCCCCTGTGATAGCACCAGTAAGCAGAATGAGTTACACTTTTTATTCTTTTGCAAATTTTACTTAAAATATATCAACTGGTTTTTAACACCCTATTTTAGGAAACACAGACCCCTTTCTCTTATGGAGTCTTGTCAAATGTTACTCTCCCTGGACTCTGAGGAACTGATTTTCCGTACTAGCACCTTTCTAAGACTAATAATCCGTGTACGCAATATGATGGAAAATCCCTGAAAGATTGTTGTTTTAATTCCTTATAAAATTTTTTAGAGATATTGTATTGTATATTGTAATGATGAATTGTTTTTATGTTTGTACTTTTATGAATTCAAGTAATTCGAATAAAGGTCTTTTGAATTGAATTGAATTGAAGTCTTTTGTGGAAGAATTCTTCCCACCAAAATCTAGTTTTTGTAAGGATATCTGTGCTCAGGTGAATTATTGCAAAATTGATGAGGTTCATGAAGGTTGTCAACTTTGCAGAACTTCATAATTGAAACTGGAAATGTTTGCACCCCTACTATATTTGAAAGGAACAGAGAACATCCATCCCTTTGGCATATTTTTAAAGGAGCACTAATAAATGTAATTGTTATTAATTATTATTAATTAATTGTAATCGTTGTTAATGACTGGGTGTTAAAGTAATGTCTCTTATGAGAGTTGATTAACTGCCCAACTTACTTTTCCTCATGATTTTCTTGTAAATTATGGGCACCAACATACTTTGGTACAATTGCTGTAAAATGTATATTTTAAGAAATATCTTGGTTATTGAATTAATTGTGGTGTTGATGTGCCTCCAAAAAGTGGCCAAAATAGAAAATATGTCTTTCACTAACACTGAACATGCTCCTGCACCTATCAAGTCCAGAGTCCAACCAGCGATAAGTGTCCTAGTTCTTATGTTGTATCTTTTGTATAGCATGACAAAGAAGTGGGGATTGTTTTGTTTATTATGACAGAAAGCATAGACCTCCACACTCATTGCCACCAGATATTTCGTATATAGCAAAATGAGCAGTCTAAACAAATATGCTGTCTGTGGTCGAGTTTTGCCTATGGTAAAGTATAGGTAAAAATGACAACGTTCATTAAACTTGAAAACAACAATTGAAAAAAATATATGTTAAATATTCATGCATTTTGATTTTATATTTAAAATGCTACATTTGACTATACCTCTTTTTAACGCATTTCCACAGGGAATTACAACACGGTCATTACAACAACCGCGTTGTAACCACGCATACCATTACCCCACAAGTCGTAACAACTACTTGCGGAGGGGGGCGCTGGATGTTGGAATAGTATAATTTACTATTCCAACTCCAGTCTGTAGGAAAGGTATTGGATTTTTAAATCCAACACTTTCTGCCCCCTCCGCAAGTCGTTGTTCCGACTTGCGTAGTATGGTATGCGTGGTTACAACGTGGTCGTTGTAACGGCCACGTTGTAATTCCTTGCGGGGAAAACTTTTTGTGGTAAAGGTTGTTTACCTCTACATTTAATTAAATATGAATTAAATATGGAGTTCATTTGAATACAATAAATTAATTAACATTATTTTTGAAAGATTAAATAACAAAAAAATCCCACCTAAAGTAAAAACATACATATTTATATGAATTATTAAAAACATAGGGCCCGATTACTATGTCATGGCGTAAAGCCTCTGACCAGCTGTCAGAGTCTTTCTGCCTGATATCGTAGGTTTCAGTCTGACCACTGTATTAGGATGATGGTGGTTTAAGTGAAACCTGCGTGGGGATTCCGGTGCACCTCCGACGGGCTCAGTGTGCCAGTCAGAACCCACAATAATCCGCTAAAGCTCAACTCCACCATCGGGATTATTATGGCACTTTCCGACAGCCTTTTCAAGTCGGCCTTTCCAACATGGAAAGGATGTTGGAAAGTGTCTTTGGGGCTCCTAGCAGGGCCACCTTCCTCCCCTCCACTATGGGGCCTGGCCCCTAAATATCCTTGCACCGTGTGGCAGGCACCACATTGTACCTGCCACACGGTGCAGAGATGTTTGAAAACAACCATTTCCCAATGGCAGCTTGTGCTGCGGGCCTTTTCCGCCAGCTGCACTAGCTGCCATTGGGAAATGGATGTTTCTGACCACCCATAGGGGTGTCACATCCAAATCCAGTGGTTGGAATCATTGATCTATGGTCGGTCGGTTCCGTTATTCGGCCCTTAGTGATGTATAGAATTGATTATAAATAATTTATTTATTTTGTTATATTGAAATATCATATTAAAATTTAAATGAAAAAAGGTAATTAAACTATATTGAAACAAAATAAAAAATGTTTTAAGATTTTTTAACATTATATTACATTTATTTATATTTTAGACTATTTTAAAGGAAACCGCTACTGGCGCTCGCAGCCTCCCCGTATCCCAGGAGGGACTGACCGCCTGAGTTCCGCGTCAACAGCTTGCAGCACCCGCTTCGCGGGTGCCGCTGCGCGGCGCTCAGGTGTGGGGTCGAGGCAGCAGGTGTAAACTTAGCATCCAGCACCCGGGAGGAAGAAACCATCGTGCAAGGCAATTGGGACGAGTGAAGCAGGGACCACAGAGACCAGGAGCCCCTGCGCCGCACAGGTGTGTACGGCCGCACCCCCAGCAAGCCACGCCCCCGGCCGTCCAAGCGCTGTAGAAAAGCGAACCCTCCCAGAGCACAGTGGGACTTACTCACCAAAGGAAACCGCTACTGGCGCTCGCAGCCTCCCCGTATCCCAGGAGGGACTGACCGCCTGAGTTCCGCGTCAACAGCTTGCAGCACCCGCTTCGCGGGTGCCGCTGCGCGGCGCTCAGGTGTGGGGTTGAGGCAGCAGGTGTAAACTTAGCATCCAGCACCCGGGAGGAAGAAACCATCGTGCAAGGCAATTGGGACGAGTGAAGCAGGGACCACAGAGACCAGGAGCCCCTGCGCCGCACAGGTGTGTACGGCCGCACCCCCAGCAAGCCACGCCCCTGGCCGCAACACCCCCTACAAACAAAGCGCGGTAACGCTTAGCGGGACGCGAGCGGGACGCCGAGCGAAGCCCGGGCAAAGGGCGGGCCCTCTGTGGCCCTCAGGGGCCAGAAGAGGCTGGGCTGGGCCAGCCCCCTAAAACTGCCCCCCCATTAATAATATACTGCTATTAGTTCCTCGACAGCCAGTTGGATCACTGGCTATTCCCTTGACACAATTTATATCTGCCCGTTACCATCTAATATAGCACTCGTCGTAATGAGGAAACCTACCAAGAAAACAAGGATGCCTACCCTAAGGTCGAGCTCAAAAACCAAATCGGTTCATTCATCTCCACTACCGACTTTTACTGCTATTGACAAGATGCTCAAACGGACTATAGGGGCGGTTTCCGATGCCATAGCCAACACCGAGAGAAGAATGTCCCTACCCCCGGTAACTATCATTCAAGACACCCAGGATTCATTGATTAACCTGTCAGAAGCTTCCAAAGACTTGGTAGAGGAGATGGATACTAGCCGGCCCATTACCCCACCATCTTTTGTTGACCTTCCTTGCGCCCAGCCACCCGCCGAAATCAGTAGGGCTAGACATGGTGCTCAAACAAGCACTCAAATAAATACTCATGATAACGACATATCCCTCGCGGAAACAATGTTGAATAAGGAAGTCCACAAACAAGTGAGGAAAAAAGGTCACGTCAAACCCAGTAACCACAACTTGATCACGGCTATAAACCCATCCACACCGGGAATACCATGCTGGATAACCAACATGGTGGCGGATCTTAAATTAGACCTGGAGCACTCTATCTCGGTGCTGTTAAAACCCCTCATATCAAAAATTGACAGACTGACCTCATTGGTCAATAATAAGGGGATCAGCCCGAAAACCTATCCTGTGCAGGAACGGGATTTGACAAATCGAAAGGACCCTACATTAAGTAGCCCACCAAGAGATAAGGCCTCTCTAGTAATCAATGGGGGGGACAAACTAAATAACACCAGTGTCCCGCAGAAAGGAGCCCAGGAAAAACAAAAGGTTGTCTCTACCCCGCAAGCAGGCAAAAATAAAAATCAAATACCCATGGGCAATAACAAACCTCCATCCGCATCTTTACAAACGATGGAAAAGAACAAGGCCCTAATCCACAAGGCGGTTCCTAAGTCTCCACGGCGTGCTATAGCGTCAACCTCTGACGATAAGAACACTGCAACATGCTTCAAGACAATCAATCATCCGCCTGAGGCTCTGCCCCTTGTAGTCGTCCTAACAGGAATTCCCCCTTTAAAGGAGGGCCAACGGGAATCACAGACTGAATTAAAAAATAAATGCATACAGTGGCTGCAAACACATCGACCCTTGCCCCCTAACATCCACGGGGAAATCCTTGCAGTGAGAAGGGGTGAGTGGATTGGCAAAGGTATTAAGACCATCGCAGGGGATATCATTACAGTCAACTTTAGAGACAGGGCGGCCGTGAATTTCATCTGTAACGCCCCCCCGAGTCACATAAGTTCACAAATCCACCCGGTTCGCCTATCCTACTTTTACCCCTCCGCACCCCAAAGGCCCAGGCCGAATATTGGCCCTGACAGAATATCGCACTTGGGTCCTCAACCCGGCCTACTGCAATGGCAAAGGCCAAATTCTGTATTCCCAATTTATGATTCCCCCATTACACAGTACGCTCACTGGAATAGGTTCAGTACACTTGAAGGGGTGGACTGACTGAGACTGGACCGCTCATTTTCAAAAATTAAACATAGGAAGGAGCCCACCCTACCATCTACAGGGATAAAAGATGGAGGCGACCAGGGCCAAATTGACGTTCTGGATCCTGTGCAATCCATAGGAGGCAGCAACACACCATTGATCACTAACCGGGGTAGAGGGGAGTGGATAAATCCCTCATTAGACAATTCCCATCTCACCCACAGAAGAATCGCTACCCCCTACAGGCCGCAACTAAGCCGGGTTGTTGCACCCGCAACGGATAGCCTATCAAAGCTTCTGCTAGGCAAGGGAAAAAGAACACCCAAGGTCACGATTCATGACAACCTATTAATAGCTACCTGGAATATTGCAGGGCTAGCGGCCAAGTTCGCATCTCAGGACTGGCGCAGCTATATAAGTAAATTTCACATCTTGTGCCTGCAAGAGACCTGGGCCACTGAATCGCATGCTTACAGCCTGGAAGGCTACAAAGGCTTTTTTGTCCCTGCAAAAAAAGCCATTTCGGGGAGAGCAAGTGGGGGGCTCGCGATCTATGTCAATTTAGACATCAAGGGCACCTGGTCCAACACCAAATGGGCCACAGCCAACCTCCAAGTATTAAGGTTCACTTCACCAAGTCTAACATTTCTGCTTATGAACTGGTACAATGCACCGGCTATAACGGAGAAGGGAATAGCCATAAATGAATTAGAAAACTGTTTGAGCTTTTTAACCATGACACCAAACATCACGGATATAATACTAATGGGAGATTTTAATTGTCACCTTTGTGAGAAACTAATGCCATTTAACAACGACTGGTCTAGATGTACGATCTTGAAAGGCCCTCACTTCACCCATTCAACTGAGGGCTGGGGTTTGGAAAGACTTATGAAAAGGTACAACCTAATACAAATCCTAGATCTCGCCACACTCAACGACAAAGGAGAGTTAACTCCAACATTTAAAGGAAGAGGTTGTCACTCTTACATTGATTTCGCACTAGTCTCTCCCAATCTAAAAAGAAGTATTAGTACAATCATTATAGAGGCCAGTAGTTTCAGTGATCACAACCCGGTAATCATTAAAATGGAGGGTTTCGTTTTTCCATCTCAAAAGAAACCTGCCATTACAGAAAGAGTAGTCGACCAGGGCAGAAGAATTAAATGGGCCAAAATTGATGTGGACAGTTTTTATAAAAAACTATTTTCCGAAGCCCCAGCAGCAATTGATAAATGTCTCGACCTCTGTGTAACTGGAGCTGAGGTCGTGAAGGCATTTGAAGAAATCGCACAGGCTGTAAGTAACTCCTTACATACCCCAGGAACTAAAAACAAAACGCCCCTAAACCCCCGTTGGTTTGATTCAAATTGTACAAAGGCGCTGAAAAACCTGAAGGATAGTCTTCATGCCCAACCAAGGGATAAAATGAAGGTGGCACGGAACAGAGCTGAATATAAAAAAGCTCTGAAGGCTCGCAAGCAAAGCATACAAAATCAGGCCTGGGAAGACTTAAGGGACGCCGCAGAAAGAAAAGATTCTACCGCCTTTTGGAAAGTGATTAATGCCCCCCTCTTTCAGGATCAAGGGGCTCCCAAAATCATGAATACCATTCTGCCGGAACAATGGCAGAAACACTTCCAGGGCTTATACAACCATTCAAACAAGGAACCCCAGGAGGAGTCAGCGGAGGCCCACCGGCCTGTAAAGCTAAAGTTCACCTTGAAGGAGGTCGAATTAGGAATCACCGGGCTCAGCAAAAACAAAGCCGCAGGCCCGGACGGAATTCCACCAGATCTATTCCTAAGTAGACCTGAACTATGGGCTCCGTTACTTATGAGGGTGTTAAATGAGGCAGGGGAGGCAGGCCTCCCCCAGTCCTGGTCAACGGCGACCATAGTCCCTATTTACAAAAAAGGCAACCGTGATGACCCCCAATGCTATCGACCCATTTCCCTCATTGATGTGTCAGCTAAGGTCCTGGGGCGAGTCATCCTATCGAGATTGCAAGATTGGGCAGAGGAGCAACAAATCCTCTCAGAAATTCAATATGGCTTCAGGAAAGGCAGATCTACCACCGATCAATGCCTAAATCTATACCTCCTGATTGCAAAATATACCATCGCCGGGAGGGGGTCAATACACATGGGGTTTATGGACCTTTCTGCGGCCTTTGACCGCGTAAACAGGAGAAAGCTCTGGGCCATGCTAAAGGAGCTAGGTGTGGACCAATCCCTAGTCGACACTCTACAAAACCTACATCGGAACACCTCTGCAAGTGTAAGGTACAGTCAGGAAGGCAATAAGACCGATCCCTTTACCTGTAATAGTGGAGTCAGACAGGGATGCATCCTTGCGCCCTTCCTTTTCTCTATTTATATCAACGCTTTGGAAAAGGATCTCCTCAAGCTCAAAGTTGACTCACCCCAAATTGGTCATCGAGCAGTGCCCGTACTACTCTACGCCGATGACGCGGTCCTGCTCTCTAGAACACCATTGGGACTGCAAAAATTAATTGACGGGTTTGTCAATTTTATGGAGAAACTGGACCTGGCCACAAATCTAGAAAAGTCCTACATTATGTCATCGGGGAAATCCATAAAAGGAACATTTACCTACAACATTGGGTCACACAAAATAGATCAGGTCAAGTCTTTTACATACTTGGGGGTGCTATTTGATTACGCCTTATCGTTCAAACCCCTGATTGAGAAGCACTCTACCAAACTGGCAAGTGCAGTTGGGGCAATCATGGGGTATGGGCAAAGATTAGGGAAATGGTCCCCCGAACAAATTATGACCTTATACAGATCCATCTGTTGCGCGAAAGTAAGCTACGGGGCAGAAGTGTGGGGCTTTCTGGGCAAAAAAGTACAGCCGCTCCAGACTGAAGAAAATAAATTCTTACGAAGATTATTAAAAGTCCCACAGAGCGTTTCGGCCCACATCATACATGAAGAGTTAGGAGAACCATTTTTAGAGGATAAAATTAAATCCAAACCCCTCCTGGCATGGGTGAAAGCATGGACCAACCCTGAGGCGGCCCTTACGAGACAGATTATCGAGGACTGCCTCAAAAGAGATAAAGGACACGAAATCCCTTGGCTGAAATTTGTTAAGAAGTCGTTAACAGAGATTGGCTGCCCACAGTACTTTTTAGCCCCACACTCTCTGTCCCGGGAGAGTAAGACCCTGGTGAAAAAACTTTTTCTTACACATCTGAAAACGTCAAGGGCTGAAAAGGAGAAGCACAAAGCCACTAATCACTTGTACAACGACCTCACTGCGAAGCAAGGGATGGAACCCTATCTGAGGGTCATGTACAACGCGCAGGATCGCTACCTCATGACCCGCTTCAGATTTAACATGTTACACCATATCCTTGCAGTGCCATCTGGGTTCACTCATACAATAGAGGAGAAGGGTACCTGCGGCTGCGATCTTAGATCTCCGCAGGATACCCTTCATTTTGTTTTATTGTGTCCTTTTTATACAATGCCAAGACGCAAGTTCCTGGTGGGAATCTTGAAAGAGCTAAAATTCAAACATGCAAAATTGGCTCTGAGATTCTTACAGGAAGCTGAGGACGCTTACACCCTGTTTTGCACGATAAACTTTATTCGAATTGCAACCAGATTGAGGAATACCAGAGATATTGGTCCCCAAACGTGATCTGAACATTCAAAATTTTATAAATCCCCTGGCCCTCTACTTGAGTACAGAAATTTTAAATATTTATATTTTTGTTTTTTTAACTTGATTACCATTTGCTGTGTTTTTTAACTTGCGTATATTTATATTGTATTTGTGCTTTTATGGTGTCTTTTTAAGAACCGAATAAAGATTATAAATTGAATTGAGTTAATTTAACACTATTTCCCATTGGGGGTTCTATGTTAAGTCCCTATTTCACATACTAGCTATCTCGTTTTCAATTTCAAATGGGCAGTTTTGCTTCCCCACCTTCATTCCTGCAATCTAATGGCGATCCGCCAATGGATTGGGAACTCCTGTGTTCCATATTCTTAGCTTACATGGCTGTTTTGAAAGGTGATGACTGTCCACCCCAAAGGAAACTTGCCCTTTTAAAACATACTCTTGGCAGGTTGGGACTCAAAGAGATCAAATCTCTTTTCCCCACTTTTGAAAATCTGGGAAATTAGATTATTGAGGATTATGTATCAGCCCCAAGGGCGCTAGCGTCATCTTGTGAATTTGAAACTATAATCTATGACCAGTTTTTGAGGGATGAGGTCATGATGAAAACTAGGAGTAAAAAAGTTCAAGAGAAACTTTGGGTAGGAACTGAAATGTTGCTCAATGCTATAGTTAGTAGTTGGTATTAAACTGAAGCAAGGTCATGTGAAAGCTGTGGTGGATGCTCCAGTTCCAAAAATAAAAGAAGAATTACTGTCATTCTTGGGCTTAACAGAATTTTATTCAAGCTTTATTGACAATTACACTTCAAAGTTAAACCTTTACGAAATTTGTTAAAGAATAATAATGAATTTCTGTGGGGAGTGGAACAAAATAATTATTTTGGGGATCTCAAAACTGTGTTGGTTAATGTACCGTTACTTAAATCCTTCTAATTGGGCTGTGAGTATTTTGTTGCGGTGGATGCAAATGGCTGTGGGTTAGGTGCTCCTTTGTTGTCAAGAGATAAATCTTTTGAGTGGATGGTGTCTTATACCTCAAGAACGTTGAGAGTCTGAAACTAATTATTCAGTGATTGAGAAAGAGTTGCTAGTGTTTTCATGGGCTGCTGATCATTTCAGGCAGTTTCTGTAAGGCACGTGGCTCACTTTGAGAATGGATCATAAACCTCGAGTTTATGTCCTTTCTCCTGGGGTGAAAGGTATTTGACAGCTAGGCTGGCTTGTTTAGTGGCAAACCTTCAATTGTATCAATTCAAAGTTGAAAAAGTGCCAGGTAAAATTAATGTGCACGCTGATTTTTCGTTGCAACTTCCAATAGCATTAGAGTTGGGTGAAGAGGAAGTGGAGGATGATTCTGAAGTGGCGTATACTGTGGATAACATCAATGGTTGAAATCTTTTGAATGGCAAGTCTAGGGTGACTTTCACAGGAATGTGGCAAAATGATTTGAAGGGTGATGTTGAAATGGTGTTGGCTTAAGGTTAATGTCCAAAGGGTGGCCTGAAGAGTGGAAGTTGAGTGGTGAGCTAGCTGTGTTTTTCAAAATGAAAGATGTGTTGATGTATGATGCTTTTTGTCTGTTTAGAGGAGATAAGGTTGTACCCCCTGCAGGATTGAGGAAGGACATTTTTTCTATGGGACATAAGAGATACATTGACATGTCAGCTACTAAGAGACATATTTGTGAGTTTTGCTGGTGGCCTGTTATTGACTGTATGGTGGATGGTTTGGTAAGGAGTTGTAAACTGTGTTCTTACAGTGATAAAACTACGAAACCATCTGTTACTGTATGCTCTCCCGTTGAGTTTGCTTCTGGACTGTAGAGGAAGTTAGGTATGGATATATTAGGTCATTTTTGTACCATTTCCAAGAAAGAAGTCTTTGCCATCTTATTAATTGTTTATTTTCCCAGATGGCCTGAAGTTAGGATGACTAGGAGAGAGAACTTGGAGATTGTAATTGAATTTTCAGAGGAAATGTTGTGCAGAGAAGGGTTGCTAGAAGAGTTGCTTTCAGATAATGGACCCTACTTTGTGAGTAAGAAGTTTGAGGAGTACTTACGGTGTTGTATAAAGCATAAACAACTGCTAACTCTTATCCCCAATCTAACGGTCAGGTTGAGAGGTTTAACAGATTTGCGAGTGAATTCATTATATTGGCTAGTAAGGATGGTTTACCTTGGAGAAAAGCATTGCAGGCCACTTTAGTATCATATTGCACAATGCCATATTTTGTTACTGTGTGTTCCCCATTTGAATTGCTCCATGGAAGGAAGCCTGAAACCAAGTTGGCTCCATGGTGGTTGAGGAGTGTGGTGGAGAACCTGCTACGTATGTTGATTAGAAGAAAATCAGAGAAAGCATTCTTGTGTTAAAATTAGCCCAGATGATTGGGTCTGCATAAGGAAACTTGTGTTGTCTAGCAAGGAGTTAACTAGATGGTCAAATCCCAAGAAAGTTGTGGAAGTTTATGGTGGATTGGTAAAGGTCACAGGAGGTATGATTTTGAATATGAACAGAATTTCAGTTTGCAGAAGCCCAGTGTTAGCAGATTTGAGCATGCTCAACCCTCTGAAGAACCTGGAAGACAGGAATGTTTTTCTTGATGTGCCTATACGTGAGTGCGCACATTATTCTGTTGCTAGTGTACACAATTCTGTTGTTAGTGATGACTGAGAGTGCGCTCCTAGAAGTGTAATCTATTCAGGAGGTGTAGAAGATGGATTAAGAAGGAGTTCTCGAACCAAACAGTCACCCACAAACTTCTTGGAATAACATTGGTATAGTTTTGCTATTGTAGTCATTGCATATTCCATGTCCATTGTGTTTCTTTGTATGTTGCAAATTTGGATTGATTATTTTATATATTTATCATTTTATTATTTTAATTGCCCTTGTTTATTTTATTGTTTTCTAACGGGAGGAGGTGTGTTGTGTTTCTTTGGTACTTAGAATGTGGGGTTTGGCATCCTGGGTGGCACTGTCTAGCAGAACTTTGGGCGTCTACTAGCAGTCCCTTGACTGAATGTATGAATTTGAGTAATTTAAAGGAAAAAAATAAAAAGCATTTTTCATATAATATTCACACTCTCACGGTATTATAAAAATAGTTCCCTTTTATTTTTTATTTATATACACCATATACTTCATTGACATTAAAAAAACATAATCTGTTCTAGTCCCTACTTAACATTGATTTGAGCAGAAGATTTCATCCAAAAAACAAATGTAATTTCAACAGTATCAATATAAAAGTCGAGATATCATTTAGTACAGCAAATAATCCAAAATATCAACAGACCAATTTGTTACATATAAAAACCCTCCGTTATGAACCAGCATAACTGAGAAAACACCAAACAAAAAGACATTGAACTCTGTCATATATTAACACATCCAACAGTGCTACTGGACTTTAACCACTTATGAGATCTTTTTGGGCTGTTTATCTCTATAAGTGTGTATCCGTTTTTATGGATTGTGTATCTCATGAGCGTCGACGCTTGGGGCCATTCTAGGGAGGACAGTTGGAAAAAGAAAGTCGGCTGTGTTAGGGGTGGTCACATTGTCTGCTTCTATCAGTACGTACAATAAACGCACCTTTTCATGAATCCGCACGTGTTTTCTACGTGCACATCATAGAAATGTTCATACCAATGGAGAAATAGTTATGACCATAATCAGGACAGGAATGGTGCACCACATTGCATTTTCCTGTGCTCTGTAGGTAGCAGAGATTCAAAAATAGTAATTTGAGGAAATAAATTAGAGCTCCCCCCACCCGTTTCACCTGTAAGAAGGTTTCCTTACTTTGCCCAGGACACCTGTGTGCAGCAAATTGTTTTCTTGGCCTCAAGGATTCCCTTCGATATGAATCCCAGTGGGGAGACACTGTTTCCACCTCTCGTTAGCCAATGCATCTCTCTCATTTCCAGACATCCCTCCTTGGGACTTCATTCAGTGAGTGATAGGAACAATGCAAGAATCAGCACTGGAGGAAGCTGGTGAGCCTTAGCCTTATGAGTGACTTGCTGACAAAGCTTAGCTGCAAGATAAACTTTTCTAGTGTAGTGGCTGGTCCTTTTCTTTACTTCTTTTTTCGTTTACGCAACATTTCCAGCTTTGAGCGGTTTGCCCAAGACTTGCAGTCTTGTTTCAGTCACAGACTCCTATTGGCACACAAAAAGGAAGAAGCTGTTCCATTATATCAGACCTTACTTTTAGGGGTGCAAATTGGGTGTGAAAAGCTTTTGGAAGGGTTGGAGAATACCCATAAGATTCCATCTTTGTGGGTGCGGCCTAATCTTTCTAGTAGTCACTCTCTGCCACACTTATGCGCTTGACCATCCCCTAAAGTTGGTACTGTGGGAAATCGGCTGTTGCAAAATTTCTTTAGTAACTAAGGGCCTAATTTATGGGAATTTGACATAGGACAGTGCTGCCCCATGCCAAGGTGAAAGGGCAGGAATGCACCATATTTATAAAATACGGTGCATTCCTGTCCTTTCTCCTTGTGCTGGTGCTATTTCAGTATCCTTAGCCAATGTAGGCACCCTTGCACTGTGGTGCAAAGGTGTTTCTGTTGCATGCAGGATTGTTTTTATGCAGGTGGGAGCACCTTCCTGTCCAGAAACAATCCTAAGAGGTTTTTTCTCTTTCTCTGTGTGCTGCAGAATGCCGCAAACATACAAAGAACTAAAAACGAGGCGAAATAAAGATATTTCATCTCATTATACCTCACCTCGGGAGGCATAAGGATGTGGCACTTCCCTAGATTTACATGACTTTGTAAATCTAGGTGTTATGTGGGAAAACCCACCGCAATGCCTAATCGAATGCCTCCTGAGTGCGGAATAAAGCAACGCAGCGATGTGCGCTGTTTTGCCTTCTTCATGATTTAGGCCACTCAAAGCCATGTAGGATGGCTTTGTGTGGCTTCATAAATCTGTATAGGAGTCCTGCTTCACTCATGTACCACTTTACGTGGTGCAAAGGTGCTGCAGTTCGCTCATAAATAAACGCCTACGTTTTATCTGCAGGCATATATGTCCGCAACTCCAGATTCTAAGAATTAAGATCCAAGAATCAAAGCCACAAACATGCTTACCTGTGCATAGCCAAGCTCAGGATGGTTGTGCAAAATATATTGTCAATCCGGCTCTGAGAGTCTCGGGGTAGGTTTGAACTTTGCCCTTTTAGATGGAGTCTACCTTCTCATCCACAATTCATAGCGCTGCGTAATAAAGTAAACGGTTTTAGCATCACGTAAGCACGTTACCAATTAGGCTCAACAGGTTTTTAAACAGTTGAAAAAACGCAATCATTTTCAGGACTCAGCTTCGTTAGAGAAGTCTCAGCGGTTGCAATTGCAGCACGCAATAACCCCTAAATAAGGCCTCTATCATTCTTCTTTTTCTATTTTAGTGTTATCTCTTCGGTTCACATCCTGAAACATTTTCTACACCTGAACACTTTGGAATCTTGCCATTATGAAGTCAGATGAAGGACAGTTCTTTTATACGCTTTTATATATAACGCTATTCATAATTAACAACTTTGTAAAGTTGTCGATGAGCTTTGGCGGCTACTTTAATCAAAACCTCTTGATTACCGGGATTCATTTTGGATCTGAATTTTTGTTTGTTCCATTTTTTAATGAGTATATTATTTGCCAATCTAACACCAAAAAATAGTCCAAGGAAGAATAGATTTTATGCAACATATCAAAATGCCTCACGGTCATCGATGAGCGCTTCTGTGACTTCACGTTCAAAGCAATTTGCAAGACCGCATCTCTGATATTGCACCAGAAAACCGCTGATGCTGAGTGTCAAATGGGTGCAGGGAGACAAGCGCCGGGAGCCGTGCTTCCGTGCAACTCAGTTGTTTCAGAGTCGATTGGATGCACTCTGTCTACATCCTACTCTGCTCTATGCTGCGTGCTCTGAGACACCTTCGGATTAAAGAGGACAGTCTGAAGCAATGTTATAAATAGATCATCGACGCGTTATCTTTTAAAAGACAGCAGAGCAGTCTAATTAACTTCTGCTGAACACTGCTCCCTCCATTAGGATCCCAGCTAGTGGCGCTATATCCATCAAGCAGGCATAGCTCTAATAACGTAAAGTATGCAGTAATAACTCAAATTAGCCATTCCTAATAGTTTTAGTTGCCGATTCTCTGCATCTGGTTCCTTTTAGTAAAGATTGTGGTCAAAATTGTGAAGAGATTGTCTCGTTAGGTAATCTATGTTAAAGAGAATCGGATTAACATTTTTTTGTGACGCATGTGACACAATAATCACTTGTTTCCAATAGTGTTTTTTAGATGGTGCTAATGATTGGGGTTAAAAGCGGAGGTATATACCTCACTCATATCTTTATGTCAGGTTTAGATGTTTTCCAGATGTGGTGAATATTTCCACTGGAAAGGAGGCAAGAAGAATTGGTATTTAACACCCCACCTTTTACAGGTTATTTTTTTTCAGTATTTTTTTCCTTCTTTAAATCTTGGCAGTTTTGACCTTCCCAAATTTGTCAGGAGGAAACAGTGGGATGCGAGAGTTGTAGCACAACTCAGAATTCCTGTGCAAACTCCTATTGGCAAAGAGGTCGAAATACACTTCATCATGAAATTAGGGCCCAAGTACTGTAAGTAACATATTACTTTTACCCAGCATAATGGTTCTTATTATACTGACCTCGGAAGGATGGAAGTCTGAGTCTTTGTTGCTGAGATTCAAACTTGTTGCCTACAGATTGTTGCATATCGCAGTTTAACTCACTGTTCGATCCTAAAATATGCAGTACATATGAGGAATGTGCCCTTTCTGCAAATTTGGCATTAACATGTTAACATGTATGTACATGTACGGTGCCTTTGACTTCAGATCATTCATTTTTGTTGTGGATGGAATAAAGATTTTGGCAGGAGAGATCTTCTTAGGAGAGGCTCTGAGGTGTCAGATCTGGGTTGAAATATCTAAATTACCCATTTCAATAATCTGTCTGCATGTTCAGGAAACAGACTGTACCATCGTTGCTTAAAAGAAGGTGGAGACAACCCGCAAACCTTGACCATATTCCTGCACTTATATCTCTTAAGCGACAAGGGGAAATATAAAGTTGTAGCATCTATTTCGAGCAGTGAAAATGAGCAGGGGAAAAAATCTACTACTCCAAAAACCCACACTAATGCTGATTTGTTCCGCAACCCCAACCGCATATTTCATGATCGGTGATCTTTCTAGGACTGACATCAAACCGTACATCACTGGGTCTCAGTGGCGACCACAGAGTACCATTGCCTTCAATGTAATGGGTTTTCCATTCAGTCTACTCAAATCACTATCTTCAGGTCCTATGCAATTCTGACTGCGTCCCTCGTGTAGTATTGCTCAGAACTCTTTCCCACAAAGGTGTTTTATATGAATGTGTTTGCCTGGTGGAAACAACTGGAAAACATAGGCTTACCTCCTCGAAAAAACTCACAGTTTAAGTAAATGGTCGATATAGATAACATCTCTCATGGATAGTCCTGGGGGTACTATTACAATTAGAAATACATCAGAATTATAAGAGGAACTTAAAAAGGAGGAATTGTAGTATTGATTGGATCTTTTTAGTTTGATTGGCATTGTTTGATGTTAATATTATTTTTTTGCTCTTAATTCTCATTCATGACAGTAGTCATTAGTCATTAGTTTGGAGTTTTCCTTAATCCTGCTCTTTTTATTACATTGATGGTGAAATGTTTTCCTTTTAGTGTGTGGTTACCTTAGCCCTTTAACATTTGAACTCCTTCAAGTTTCAAGTTTATTTATTTATGTTACGGAACTGCAAAAAGACCCACATAAACCACACACATAATCTTACAATCAATTAAATGAGTTACACATTCTCTAAAACATTCGCAGGCACATGCATGAAGGTAGGATTGTGCGAGTCTTTAATTGCGATTATTAAGGAATCGCAATTAAGGACTCGCAAAAGCATTTGCATGTAGGAATCGCTTTAAAAATAGCGATTCCTATACATTCCTTAAATGTGACTCGCAAATTGCGAGACGCAATTAAGGAATGGCTTCCCATTCATTCCTATGGGCCTACAGGCCCATAGGAATGAATGGATAATTGCATGCGCAAATCGCGAGTACCAATTGGTCCTCGCAAATTGCGCATGCAATTTCAGGGGTGCAAGGGTGTCAAAAGGACACCCTGCTGCACCCGTGAAATTGTACTGTGCACCCATGTTGCGCACACACATGCCCCAAGGGCATGTGTGTGTGTGACATGAAACTTTGAAAAATGCACTTTAGTGCATTCTTCAAAGTTTTCACAAAATACTGTTTTATTTTACGGTAAATTGCGCCCCCAAATAGCAAAATCGCTATTTAGAAGTGCATCTTGCATTGCATTTAAGGAATTGCAAATTGTGATTCCTTAAATGCAATCGCAATTTGGGAAATCGCAAAAAATTGCGATTTCCGAAATTGCGCGTGCCAAATTGTTTCATGCATTTCAAAAGCCCATTTTGCGATCGCAAACTGCCAATTTTTGCGAATTGCACCGTTTGCGATTGCAAAAAGCTTGGATGCATGTGCCCCTCAGTTTCCTAGAAATTCATTATAATACAATGCAACATTAAAACAGGAATCCTAGATACACTATAAAATCAATACAAATGTAAAAAACACTTTAAAAAGTTAAAATATCTATAACAAAACATTTCATTGGGGGGTCATAAAGCGACTGCAGTGACTGCAGTACTTTCGTGGCGGTTCGTACAGATAATTGCAAGCACATAGGCCTCATCTGTTTCTGACTATATAATAAAAGTGCCGGACAGATAAAGAGGATGTGATTCAAATCTTGAATCCTGTTCTGGCAGAAATTGCAAACAACCGAGATTCCATACCACTTAGCCAAAAGGGAATTTAGAGGAAGCATACCTAACTGCCACAGAATCCAGAATTGTCTCACTCCATGGGACAAATTCCATTTTATAAACGATTGTATTTTGTTCACTGAGATTAACTCTATTATGTTTTGGAATCCCCTTTTTTTGAGGCACACATCTTTATCCAGGTGGAAGCTTAATGCCCACTTGGCCTATTTTAGCCTAGCTGTTTAATTGTAACTCGGGTAATGTGAGATCTAAATTAGGATCTAATTGTAGCAGATCTACAGTGTATGCAAAATTTCTGTAGACTAATGTATTTTCCTTTTTGTCTTTTTTTCTACCAGAATTTCTTTCCTCATTGGAAACCTTAGTGTCCCCGTCACACCTCTCTAGGCAAGCCACCCAGCAGGCCACCCACTCCAAGCCCAGGACAAGAGCACTTTTAAAAACCATTTCCAACCTTAGCGCTGCCACTGGAATTTGGTGATGTTTCTTAACACTTGCCTTCTATTCTATTTAGAAAGCCCCATTTAGCTACCTCAGTGGACCCCAATGCATAGAGCAGTGAGAAAGGGATTTTCTCTTGGTAGACCGCTAAGGGATAGGGGAAATGACTTCTGCCGATTGCCCTGTAAAGAACACCCAAACCTTTTGGCTGAGACCGTGCTTTGCTCATGTCATTCTCACTTTGGCCTTTATTGCTCAGGTTGCCCCACATTATCTTCCTCAAAGAGGTATGTGACTTTGCTTCTTCTAACTTTTGGGTAACCAGGGACCAGGAGAAATCAAAGTGTTTGGGTTTCTTCTTACCAGGAAAGCACATTATTTTACTTTTAGATATGTTGATCTTCAAGTGATGTGCATCGTAGATGTGTTGCAGTGCCTCCAAAAGACCATTTAGACCTTTGGGAGTGAGGTCAAAGATTATTATGTCATCTGCATATAATAAACAGTCTACTGCTCTTCCACCAATAGTCGGGGTATACCCTTACTCTGTGTTAAGTGGACAGTAAGATCTGAGATGTATAAAGAAAAGATTAACGGGGCTTAGAGGCACCCTTGTTTTAAGCCATTTTGGGTTGCTATTTCCTTAGAAAGGCCCCTGTCGCCACCTAGCAATACTCTACACCAGGTTGAAGACTGGGGTGCGATTCCTAGATGTAGAAGAGTACCCGGCATACCCAATCCTGAGAGCTTACTCCACAGCAGTGATCAATCTACTTTATCAAATGCTCTAGATAAGTCTGTATAGGCTGCATAGTTAACCCTCTCTAACAGCTACATATTTCTCATTGACCAATTGTAAGAAAGCTATGTTATAAGTGGTTCCATGGTTTCTCCTAAATCCAGTTTGCTCAAGTGGTACCATTTTATTGAACTCCTTGTCATTTATTTGGTTTTTGTCTGTTTTCTTTCTAATTACTTACTTAAGCCTGTTGTCAAAACTGAAGTTACTTGTTCATTATTTCTAACTGTACTGCTTACTGCAATGTTGAGATGTTACTTTGCTAAGCAAGCATTATTACTTCTATAATTAGTTTCTCTAAGTGTTGCCATGTCTTTTAGTCCATTGTACACAAGATGAACAATGGTCACCCTCATTAAAATCTGTTTGCCTATGAGGACTGGACAATAGGTCATCATCCAGCAAAGAAGTGTCTTACGTGCCCATAGTTATATTGAGATAATATTAAGAGTGTGTTTTTGTACAGCATCGTGTGCTGTAGATTTGTTTTTCATTTATTCATGCTGTCAATAAAATATTTTACTTTTATGAAAGTCATCGGTACTCATTTCATAACATTCAGGCGGATAGACTGCTGAGTCAGCAATTCTCATTTTAAAATCTGTGTTATGCAGTTGTGTAGAGATATCAGTTACACGTCCGTAGCTCATTAACCTGTTCAATTGGCTACCCCTCTGTTAGGTCCCATTCTTATTCAGAAGTAGTCACTTTGGGTGTGCTCCTTATGGACATGGTCGCGTGTGCATTTCACTCTTTGATTTATTTAAAATATGGCCCTTTCACAGCCCTTCAGTAGTTTTTTCCTTGTCCCACGGCCCGACGGCAAATATCTTAATCTGATTTTGTAAATCTTAACTGGTAAAATTGATTTCAGGAACTGATATGTCAAATATTCCTGCTTAAGGAAATTCTACATAGGATTTTGGGGACCATGAAGGTAGAAACATTGAAGATGAGGCTTCACTTACCCACTTTCCTAACTTGACCAGGACAAGAGTAATTTAATTGAAATCAAATGCAGTGAACAGGTGTATTGCAATGTTCCTTAATTACAAATCATAGCGCTCCAATTGTAATTGATTGGATAAACTGAAATCTTTGACAGAGACCTCCATATACTGATGCAACCTATGTTCGGGTGTAATTGAAAGACTATTTATTCCATGAGTTCATGTGAAATATAAAAATAACAAAATATGGCATTAAACACGGAATAATGCAAACGTTAGGTTTTTCCTACAGCGAATGAAATTGAGTTTGTGAGTTGCATTATCAGAATGCATATGTGACCGCAGTGCACATCCAGTCTTCTGAGAGAAATATGCAATTTTTACTGTATTGTATTTACTCTGCTTTCTTGGGGAGGCAGCAAGCACCACCAAGGGAAACATTTATAAAGCAAACACTGGAACCCCCAGCATCCACATGACAGGGCAATATTTTGTTTTACAAGTGATAACATTGCCGTACAGTGTGTTCTCAAAGCTGTGTAGTTTCTGCATCGACAGGTAGTGTCTTCTCTCCTTTTATAGATAAGGAACCACGTCATATAAACTGGGCAAATATTGCTAATTTGCACCACAATACTAATAATCACTATATTGACATTTGTAAGGGGCTTCAAGGTGGTCCATTTAATTGGGTGGAGGTCAGAGATGTTCTGGGTTTAAAAATACATAAATTATATTAAATCCTGCTGCCCGACAAGAGAGTCCACCTCTGCAAAAAGTAGACACGCAAAATAGTACAGCAGTCACAAATATATTAAATGGAGCACACATTTAAAAATCACATTGAGCAGTTTATAGTTACCAGCCATAGGATTAAGCAACTCTCAGGGCGAATAACTAAAGGCAAGTGCCAGGAAGAGACTTTCTTCAGCCACCCCCAGCACTGAGCCCTTATTTCTTAGTGTACCCCAATAATGATACACCCCAGCATGACGACAATATATTACATCAAGGGCCATATCACACAATTTGGCAGGCACCTGGCAAATCACTTTCTTCCATGACTGAAGTATGAAATTATTCACTTCTAGATCTATAATTACTTATGTTTCCCACTATAGTCATTACACCACAAAGGGAATATTTTGGTCTCTTTTCACAAAGCCCTCCATGGAGTCAGTGCCTTCTCCCCCTCCTCCTTTCTGCTCAACTCGACAATCCTAATAGGATTTTTTAGTTACAGTTCTTCACTTCCCCCCTCTTTTCTCATTTGTTTGCAAGTACCACGCAGAACACTATGTGACTCTAAAATATATGGTTACATGCATACACAAAATAACTTGAATTAGAGTTTGATCCGAGACTGAAACTTATGCACACCACAATGGATTCCCCAAACATTGTATATCATGCAAAACTGAAAGACAGGACACCAACTGGTCTCTAGCTATGCACTCTTTTCTTAACAAATTACAGGCTCAATGTAAGCAAACATACCTTGCGATAAAGTTATCATCATGAAGACACGTAAGTAGAGACTTACGAGTCAACTGAGTCACAACAAGGGATCCGTTGATCTCTGAAGTCAGTCCTGAAGAAGCCTTGAACCCTAATGGGCTATAAAGGCTGAAACATGTTGACCGTATATGTGTGATGCTAAGGACAACTTACATGTCTGAACAACATCACCACCTCAGCTTTTAATCTCACCCCTATATACTTCACCTCTATTACACGTTAATTTTTGCATACAAGTGGTAAGTTTATGCATCACTACATGAATCCCACCAGTACTTTCCCGTAAAAGGAGGCCTAGGTGCAAACCCAATGATGATGCTGCCCTATACTACACCATATAGTGATCTCTTAACACTACCATTGGCAACTATAAGTTGAGGGTTTCAGGTTGATAACTGGTACACCAAGACACCAGTAAATCAACAAGTTCAATCTCTTTTGATTAAGATATGATAAAAGCCATTAACAACTGACATATTTTCTTCATATCTAACATCAGAAGTCTAACATAAAAAGTGTGTGTATGCCTAGATCAGTGCGGTAATGTAAAAAGATGATCCCCTCCGAGCCCTTGCAAAATGCGATGAGGTGCCCCTGAGTCTCCAGTATCTTACAGATAATAATTGCCTTCCAGCTGGATAGGAGGCTTATCTAAAGTCTTGAGGCCTCATGGAGAGTTGCCCACCCTGACCCCACCTGCGCTGCCAGGGCTGCAATGACCTGTGTTATTTGTCTTTTTGATATATAACACTGTTAGAAATAGGGTTCCTGGAAGAGGCGGCTCCTCTGTAATGGCAGTGGAGAGTCGCCCCACTGCTCAGTCAGTGAGAGAAAAATTAAATGTTAATTAAACAATATTATCATTCTATTTTCTACTGACTGGCTGAGCCATGGAATATAGGGCAGGGCTGGGCCTGGCCATGGCAGGGAGGAGGAGTGATGGGCACTGCAAGTGTGCATGTCGGTTTTGCCAGCCACCTTAGGATGGCCAAACCAACATGCACACTTACATTTTTCCATCCTAGTTGTGTTGCACAGCCAGGTGGAGAAATGACACAGGCTCCATGTGCCTGAGCGAGCTTCAGACCAACTAGCTAAGGCAAATTCCAGCGCTTCTCTCACGCTTGTTATAGCATGAAAGCAGCATCTGGATTGGGTGGGGAGCCTGTGCTTTGTGCCCCAGTGACTTCCGGGAGGAGAGGAGCACCAAGGCAGCAGGCATCATTGGTGGCAGAGACAGGTAGGTTTAAAGAAAATGATTATTCCTCTAACACCTTTCCGCCCTACCACTTTAGATTTGCAGCAGCCGCCGCCACTGGTACCTGGTTGACTGGGGTGTAAGTACAGCAATCCTCAAATTAACTTGTGCTCATCCCCTGGTAGCTTGGCACATAGCATTTACTCTTAACTGGAAGGCAATTTGTAAAGAATTGTGCAACACTTTGAACAGTAAAACTGTGAAAACACCACACAAAGAGATCCCACACCAGTTTAGAAAAATAGACAATATTTTAATAAATAAAACAAGTCCAACATGACAAAAATGCAATAAGTAGAACCGGAGATGTTGATTTTTAAAGGAGAAAGTCAAAATAGCACCAAAAATCACTAAGCACCAACAAGGAATATCAAGTTGTACTGGACCAGGACAAAGTCAAAAGTTCAGACTGACCACGATGGAGAGCAGGCCGGCTACAGGAACCAGATTGGGCCCGCTGAGCAAAAGTACCTAAGCCCGGGCTGCCTCGACATTGAAGATCCTGTAGATGGAGAGGCTGCAGAGGCTGCAGAGCGCATAAGGGGACAATGCGTACATGCCATTCCACACGGCGGTGATGCGCTCACCCTGGTCACACAATAGCGATGAGGCAGTGGCTCAAATGCGATGCAGAGTTTCAGCTTCAACGACAATGCTGTCGTCAACGGCGATGTGAGGACTTTAAGAGCATTGCACAGTGGTGGTTCCGAAGGCAGAGCGGTGTCTTTCAGCCATGCAAAGGCAGAGATGCACCAATTCTGTTCCATGCAACAGGAAGGGCTGTGCCGGTTCCGATCCGAGCAATGGGGATGATGTGTTGTTGCTGACCACTCAGTAGCAGCAGTGCGCTGGTTCCATCCCCGCAGCGGCAATGAAGTGTTGAGCAAGCACCTTAGGCCCACTGCCAAGGGTCCAGGGCTGGGGTGGCATCACTTGTCAGGGTAGACTCACAGACAGCAGAATCCGGGAGCAGAAGCAGGATAGTTGGAAGTCTGTTTTAGTCCTGAGACTTCAGATCAGGAGGGTAGCCAACTAGCCCTTGGAGTTACTCTGGGTTCTGAGGGTAAAGTGATGCTTCACCCCCAGATCAGAAAGGCAGCAGGTGGCAGGTCAGAACAGCAAGAAAGCAGTTCTTCCAGAATCAGAAGTCCAGCAGAGTGGCAGTCCTTCAGCAGCACAGCATTCCTTCCTGGCAGAGTTTCCATAGGTCTAGAAGTGTACTGAAATGGTAGGGTGTGTGGTCCAGTTCTTATACCTAGTGGTGTCTTTGAAGTGGGGGAAACTTCAAAGAAGGGTCTTTGAAGTGCACAGATGTTTTCACTTCCTGCCTGGGCTCCAGACTCACTACAGGGGGTTATGCCGCTCTTTGTGTGGGAACAGAGCATAACCTATCCAGGTCTATGTATGAGGCAGTTTCTAACTCCTCCCTCCCATCCTCCTAGGATGGCCCATCAATTCACACCTAAGTTCCCATTGTGTGTGGCTATCTAGGGTATGGTCCCCCTTCCTACACATAAACAATATTGAAAATGCCATTTTGTCACTTCTATGTGTGCTGCTTAATACTGCAGCACACATGGAAGTCCCAAAATTGATTTTGTTTGAAAGATTATTTATGCACAGGAGGGGGGACCTTCCTGTAAATAAGCAATCTGAGGCATTTTTCTTTTTCCATGTACGTTGTGCAAGGTAGCACACATGAAAAAACAAGGCTAAATAATGCGTGTCTCCTCGTTTTGCCAACTTAAGACCAGGTTTTTCTTGGTCTTAATTTTGGCGCTGCCTTCTATTTACACTGCCCTTGTAAATAGGGGCAGCATCAAAATCAATGGGTGTTGCGGACCGCAACTCCAACTGCCACCCCTTTCACGCTAAGCATAGCATGGAAGGGGGCCTTTTTTACAAGGCAGCATTAAACTATGTTAAGTGGCTTAACACTGTCTTGTAAATAAGGCAATGCCCCTATCACCACCACAGCGTCACAAAAAGTGACGTTGTGGTGGCGATAGGGGCTTGTACATATGCCCCTAACTGTTTACAGCACATGTAATAACTCTGCAGTGTTGACAGCAAGCACTTAAGCCATAGTCAGTACAGCCCTTCAACAATCAGAGGAAACCACTATTCTATGTTTCCATGCTACATTGTCTACACCTCAGTATCGAATTAGTACAAGGGTGGTAAACTACAGAATTTCCTGGAAAATTGGTCCATCGTTCCGTTCTCTGCCGCGGTACCTCATGATACATCCCCTGGCCTTTCTTCTGCTGTACAGTAAGGCATGCAAGGACACAAGGTAAATTAGGCAATGGCAAAACCAGTAAGCCCGACCCAGGCAAGCTGAAGCAATGGTTATGTTTTCATTTTTTATTGGAAGTGTATTCCACAAAAATAAAAGAAAAAGGAACTAAACAGCCTCCTAACCATGGCTGCCATATGCTTGCTATAGACAATTTAAAATTAAATTCATTTGTTTATAGGGCCATTTTACTGTTTCTTTTATTTTAATTAACAAGCCTTTCTATGATTTGTTCCTTACATTTTATTGTTATTGTTTGCGAAGAAAACAATAAAATCATTATAATCATAGGCAGCTACACTTAAACAATGTTACTTAAACACTTTGCAAGAGCAAATATAACAATACTACAAAAAATGAATCGCCTTCTTACTGGGTACCTAAGGGACAGGCAATATATACAGCACCTATTCAAAGTTAATATAAAAAATCCATGAAAAAACAAATTTTGAACCAGATTTTTCAATATGGAGAAGAAAACATTTTAGCGCATTGTGTACAGGCTTTATCCTGTCTCCTAGAGTAAAGGGAGGCAATGGACTGACCCCTTCCCCTATGCTGTATGCTTTAGTAGGAGTATGCAAAACGTGAATGACAATTTAACAGATCAATGAATTAGGTCCCCTGACCAAAAGCTCCACTAAGAATGTTTATTATGACTTTTGTTTAATAACACAATAACACAATAGATTGGTGAGACAGGTAAGACTGTCTTAAAAGCCAAACCTAAAGACTGTTTGCAAAGTTTTCATCACACTTGCAAAGACTTGCATAGTTGCCAATAACTTACATCCATTGCTTCCTGAGCTTACCACTTTTTCTACACTGACACCCTAGCGCATTTTTTCCTGCAAACTGACTATATTTCCCTTAGGAATTCCATTTTGCATTGAAATATGTGTCATTCTCTCAAAAGTTAACTCTGAAACTTTTTTCCTTGCGACTTTGGAGCTGGATAGATAGTGGTGTTCTTTTGATTGCTGACAGAGCTCTACTGAGAAGTGAAAGTCCATATTTTATTTCATTATTATTTATTGCGGCCAATTTGGCCATAAAAGACACATGTATAAAAAAACAGAGAATCATACAGCAACACTTTAGAACAGTAAGTTTAAAAATGTAATACAAAAATTAATTTTCATCTCCTCATTTTAAAACACATTTCATTTTAGGAACAGATTTTTATAAGCATATACAGAGGTCCTACTCAGAGTATCTGACCAAGTTTCCTGCGAATAATATACACAGAGTAAAGGAACCTGCTTATGCTAAATACAATAAACTGGGTTGTATTGCTTTTTATAATCCTGTATGCTGTAGGGCAGGATCTGGTTCCTAGGAGAGTACACATGGGTTTTAGCCATTTCTTTCGAGCCTTCAGGTAGGCACTACATACAAACAACATGTGAATCTCATTCTCCGTACAGGAGTTTAAGCACATAGGACAGCACCCGCTTTTGTCATTCAGGCCTCCCAGTCTTTTCTGTGACCAGCGTTCTGTATTATAGTTCAGCATAAGGATCCCATATCTAAACTTCAAGTAAAGAGACTTTGCAATAGGTGGCTCAATTTCATCCAAAAAGGATTCGAAGCGGGGTTCGTCCTTAAAGGATAAAAAATCTTGAATTAGAGACCCAACTCTACTTTCATGTACGAGCCTGTCACTCATGTAAGACCAAAAGGCTCGTTTTACTATAGATTTAGAAAAAGCCGGTAAATTATCAGGATTCTCCCACATTGAGTACAAGCCCAGAAGCGTGAACCATTTTTTAATATGCACAAGCCACTGAATAGAGTTAAAAGAATCAAGAATCAACAATTCTTGAAGGCCATTTCTGTATTCGAGCAGTTCTGGGGTGGACCATAACCTAACCCAAAACATTAATGGTCTTATAATGGCAAAGTAATCTGTTCTTTTAAAATTCAAATCGAGCTGGAGGGGTATTAAAGGTGTACTATTCGGGACCCTTACAATAGCTCTCATGAATTTATTGTCCAAGCCCTGAAAGCTATCTCTGGCCCAAGGTCCCCATATCTCTGCTCCATACAACACAGCAGATTGAATTTTAAATTTAAAAAGCTCTAAGACAGGGGTTACACTCTTGCTTGTGCTAGCGTTCAGTCTACATATAATTGGTTTAACGTTGTGGGCATATGATACCTTACTTTTCTCAATTTGGGCCTTCCAACTTAGTTTTGAATCAAGTGCAACGCCCAAATAGGAAAAGTTTTCCACAGTTCCTAATTTCTGGCCATTCAAAGTCAAAAACCCTCTGTCCGGTTTGCTGGGGTTTAATGCCATACATTTCGTTTTGTCAGCATTTATTTCCAGGCCCTTGGTCATGCAATAACAGCTAAAGGAGTTTAAGAGTGCCTGGAGTCCTTTCTTGGTCTGGGATATAAGAATGGTGTCGTCTGCAAAGAGCAACGCAGGCACCCTCTCTCCATTAAGCTGCGGGGAATCATTAGTACAACCATTCAAATAATTGGGAGCATCATTAACAAACAAGGAAAACAAGGTAGGGGCCAAGACACACCCTTGGCGAACCCCACGTTCAATGGGGATGTTACGTGTCAGTTCGCCATTTGGACCCCACATAATGTTTGCATAATTTCCAGCATGCAGCTCAACTATTTGAGCCAAAAGACATCCTGGCAAGCCTACTTCACTTAAGGTCCTCCAGAGCAAGTTGCGAGGGACAAGGTCGAATGCGGCTCTCAGATCTACGAAAGCTACATACAAATGACCTTTCCTAATATGCACGTACGTCCAGATCAAACAACAGAATCTGAATATTTGATCTATGGTACTAGTCTTGCTCCTAAAGCCAGCTTGAAATTTAGAGATTATTTTTGAGTCCTCCAGCCAATCATTAATCCGAAACAGTAAGTGTTTGGCATATAGTTTTTGCAGGGTGTCCATTAGACTAATTGGTCTATAGTTTGAGGGTACCAATCTGTTCCCCTTTTTAAAGATTAACACAACTTCCGCTGCACGCCAACTATCTGGAAAGCGACAGCTTGTAGACAGAACATTAAACAAACGATTTACATAAGGAGCCCATACTTCGATGTCGTGTTTATATAGATCCCCCGGTATTTTATCAGGGCCTGGTGCTTTACTATTTTTTAGTTCATTAATCGCCCTTGTTGTTTCCTCCAGTGTGAAGTCAAGGGGTTCAATAAGAGGGGGGGACCATGATATCTTGTTGTCATCACCATCATATTGTTTATAAAGGGATGTGAAATGGGTCACCCATGTCATTTCATCCAAAAACGTGTCTTTTACAGCTCTGCCTGCATGCCCCCCATTTGCCACCAACCTCCAAAACCCAACATTATCATTAGTTTTTGCAGCAACTAGCATTTCTGACCAAATCGACTCTTCCCATAGTTTTTTTGATGTTTTTTGGGCACACTTATATACCTCCCTTGCAAGTTTGACTCCTTCTTTTGATTTGCTTTTAATAGCAAGCAAGAGGTTTCTCTTGGCCAGCCTGCATGAATGATCGTACCATAGTTTTCCGTGACTTCCCACTCTTATATTTTGTTGCTTTTTCCTTGGCATTTTTGACAAGCAAGTTTTTAGTTCACTGAAGAAAACATTGTGTAGTTCGATAAAGTGATCAAAGTGGACAGGTAGAAAATATTGTCCAGCTATAGGTCCGAACATTTCCCCAAAGAGAGAGTACACCGATGCTAGGGCCTTGCCATCAGACAAAATATAGGGCCATTTTACTGCACGTCTATTATTATTTATGTGTACATCCTCACACATTTTGCCATTGGTGGTCTCAGATGATAGAGTAACTAGGTTGGTAGTAATATTACTAAACATTTGCACATCAATGTAAAGTTCTAAAGGGTAGTGATCACTTTCCTCCCTACTTGTCACTTTTAAATCAATCAAATAATGCCAAAGGTTAAGTGAGACAAGTATGAAATCTAGATTACTATTGGAGTTCACAAAAGTTGGTTGTTTTGTCAAGTCCGAAGGGAGGCGGCCGTTACATGCTCTAAGACCATGATCTGCCGTTAGCCTAAGCAATTGAACGGCCAAAGTGGAGCACTTAACAAAGTTTGAGGTTTCAAGCTGGGGAATTTTGTACACCTGGTCCTCATCCTCAAAGACGTCATTAATACCAGAAACCGGTTCGAAATTACAGTTTAGGTCGCCTCCCAAAATTACCGGAGTATCTCCAACCACCTTTTTCAAAAAGAGATCCAGTGTTTCCAGAGTAGGTGAGACCTTGGAATGGGCAAGTGGTCTATTATAGACGTTGACAATGTAACATTCATTTCCATTTGAGGGTACAATTTTTAGGGCCAGAATATCGGGTGTTCCTGTATCTATAATTTCACCCCTCATAACCAAGGTGATTTTAAGCCATATGATCAACCCCCCTGACGGTCTCCCCCTATCAGACTGAACTGCCTCAGTGCCATAGGTTTTGTATCCGACTCTATGCGGAATATCTAATGCCCATGTTTCTTGCAATAAACAAAGGTCACTAGTATCAACATAATCAGCCCATTCAGGATCCTTAAGATTTTTACCAACACCAGCAATGTTCCAAGACAAAATGAGAAAACGTGGGGTCAGTCTATTACTGGAACAGGTTTGGTCATCAAAAGCCGGCATAAGTACCGGCTGGTGATGAACATTACCTAACTGTATATCGGCAGTTTGATTCTCTGTCTCAATGACCACATCTCTTACTATAGTATTGGTTCCCCCATCTAAACAGCCCACATCCAGATCGTGACATACTTTATCAGCTGCTAGAGACCTTTCCTTGCTCTGGTGGTGATAAGACTTATTACCTAGTATACAGTAAGTGTCATATAACTTGGGAATACAATCTGGCATAGTCCCAAGTCAATCGACAGCATCTAGACAACTGAACCTGTTAAAGGTGGGAATACCAGACCACATATTTCGATCTGCCTGTCTAGCCAAGTTGGGTACATAACCGTGATACTGTTTGACAGTGTTCCAATTGGACCCATAATATATGGGCCTAGGTGGGGGGTAAAAAAACGATAGGGGCCTAGCTTCAATGGGTGGTGTGTCTCCATATGATTTCCATTTGCAAATCTGTTCAGCACTATGGGGTTCCTCAAAAGAAATGACTATGCAGTCACCCATGATTGATTTAGCCATGGGTCCTACCCACGGCACCCTACGAACCATAAGGATTTTACTTTTCATGTGATTCGGAATGGGTTTATTCGAATTTAACCAATAGATCACTTTATTTTTTAGAGATTGAAAGTTCTCCTCATATTGGTTTTCTATTTCAGGTACCCCTGTAAGAACAATTACAAATGGGCTTGCGTCAGGTGGTAAATCTATATACCCTCCTTTAAAGTTGTTATAAGCATGGCCAGATTGATAGTTTGGCTTATTAGGAACATTGACAAAAGATCTATCAGTCAAGGGTTTATTACTGGCAGGTAGATTAGATGTGGATTTCTGTGGAACAGGGGTGTTGGGGATAGGAGAATGGGTAGTAGCAACATTTGGTAATTGAGGCGTTTTGCTTTGAACATGACCTTTCAGCAAAGATTTATTAGAGGTATTTACAGATGACGAGGTCGAGGGAATTGGATTTGATGTGGCTGATGTATTTGTTATCGATTTTATATTTGTACTTTTTACTATTCCCCCTTTTTGCTGCTGTATGCTAGTTGGATTTTTATTCAGAGGTATCACAGGAGCAGTAGCTGGTGCTTGCATAGACACTATGGGTACATCAGTGCAATTGAGACTTAAGCTAGATAGTGTAATAACACTTTTTTCTACCTCAAGCAACTGATTCTCAATGCCAGTTAACCTCACTTCTAGTGGCCTGAGTAGTTTCTTAAGCGTCTACCATACCAGTTTTAAAAAGTCTTCCCTTCCCCCTTCCTGTTCTACCATGTTCAAAGAATTTCTCTGGCCCTCATTGACAGAGTGGTCAGCTATTATGACCGGGTTTTGCTCATCTGTGCTATCATTGACGCTTTGAACAATTAGAGGCGCTTGGTCAGACATATTATTAGCAATACTTACATTGGGTGTTTGCGGGGCCCCCCCTATAATGTTTTGACTAAAGGCTACCTTCGCCTTTTTTCTAGCATACGCAGATATATGTTTCCGTTTTCTCTTATGTTTTAGTGATGTCTTAACAGGCACCTGGCTTTTGGTCGGGTCTGTTTCCACCAATACCTTTTGCTTCTCACCATTTCTACTACCCACGATATTCCCTATCAGTGGATCCGAAGATGGAAAACTTTCAGATACAACACTGACAGAGGGGCCCGAGGGAACAAAGTCTTGATTAATAGAGGGAGTTGTTTCCTCAGCAGTAGAGTGAACCTCGACCAAGGTGATAATTGGTGTGGGGCCAGTAGTGCGCTCAGGGGTTTTTGAGAAGGCAATACTACCTAGAGAGGATTTTTTCCTTAATACTAGTTCGGTAGAGAGCCTCCTTGCAGACTCCAGCTCCAAGGATACTCTGTGCTGGAGTTTAGTAATCTCATTATCAATTGAAAGGCTAGTCCTTGTGATAAAATCATCCAGGGTACCTGTAGCCTTTTTCACGGATTTGGTAGACTTACTCCTAGTTTCACGGACAGACATTATTTGAACTATAGGTTGTTTAGAATTAAAACACAAGCGCAACTAGACAACTCACGTAAAAAAAAAAAAAAAAAAAAAAACCAAGAGGGATGGCCCGGTCCGGTCTTAATCGGTCTATAACGGCCTAAAACGGCCCTGTCTTTGCCCAGTCTTAGCCCCGGCCTTTGCCCCGCGCGCGTCCCGCGTGCGCGTTACTGTCACTGATTATCAGGGAGAAGAACAGGTGGAGGGGGCGGGAAGAGGACCAGCTGCGGCCGATCAGCGCCGCTGAGCACGCTGGTCCTCGCAGTCCCGCCTCTGTCCTTGGTGTCAGCTGTAATGTCCCTGAAGGCGCGTTGGTGCTCCAATGCACGAGTGGAAACCCAAGGGCTGGATCCCCAACAAGGCCCCTTCCTGCGAGCGGCTCCCGCGAAGCGGGGGCCGCGAGGCGTGGCGAAGTGGCCAGAAAACGGACAGGCAAACAGGAGCAGCACTCCCAGCAAGGTCAGTGAAGTAACCCAAGCAGCTCTTACTCCGCGGTGATTTTAACGGGTGGAGGGGGCGGGAAGAGGACCAGCTGCGGCCGATCAGCGCCGCTGAGCACGCTGGTCCTCGCAGTCCCGCCTCTGTCCTTGGTGTCAGCTGTAATGTCCCTGAAGGCGCGTTGGTGCTCCAATGCACGAGTGGAAACCCAAGGGCTGGATCCCCAACAAGGTCTCTTGCCTGCGAGCGGCTCCCGTGAAGCGGGGGCCGCGAGGCGTGGCGAAGTGGCCAGAAAACGGACAGGCAAACAGGAGCAGCACTCCCAGCAAGGTCAGTGAAGTAACCCAAGCAGCTCTTACTCCGCGGTGATTTTAACGGGTGGAGGGGGCGGGAAGAGGACCAGCTGCGGCCGATCAGCGCCGCTGAGCACGCTGGTCCTCGCAGTCCCGCCTCTGTCCTTGGTGTCAGCTGTAATGTCCCTGAAGGCGCGTTGGTGCTCCAATGCACGAGTGGAAACCCAAGGGCTGGATCCCCAACAAGGTCTCTTGCCTGCGAGCGGCTCGCGCAAAGCGGGGGCCGCGAGGCGTGGCGAAGTGGCCAGAAAACGGACAGGCAAACAGGAGCAGCACTCCCAGCAAGGTCAGTGAAGTAACCCAAGCAGCTCTTACTCCGCGGTGATTTTAACGGGTGGAGGGGGCGGGAAGAGGACCAGCTGCGGCCGATCAGCGCCGCTGAGCACGCTGTTCCTCGCAGTCCCGCCTCTGTCCTTGGTGTCAGCTGTAATGTCCCTGAAGGCGCGTTGGTGCTCCAATGCACGAGTGGAAACCCAAGGGCTGGATCCCCAACAAGGTCTCTTGCCTGCGAGCGGCTCCCGCGAAGCGGGGGCCGCGAGGCGTGGCGAAGTGGCCAGAAAACGGACAGGCAAACAGGAGCAGCACTCCCAGCAAGGTCAGTGAAGTAACCCAAGCAGCTCTTACTCCGCGGTGATTTTAACGGGCGGAGGGGGCGGGAAGAGGACCAGCTGCGGCCGATCAGCGCCGCTGAGCACGCTGGTCCTCACAGTCCCGCCTCTGTCCTTGGTGTCAGCTGTAATGTCCCTGAAGGCGCGTTGGTGCTCCAATGCACGAGTGGAAACCCAAGGGCTGGATCCCCAACAAGGTCTCTTGCCTGCGAGCGGCTCCCGCGAAGCGGGGGCCGCGAGGCGTGGCGAAGTGGCCAGAAAACGGACAGGCAAAGAGGAGCAGCACTCCCAGCAAGGTCAGTGAAGTAACCCCATATTTTATTGTAAAAACCTATTTGCAGAAAGCATTGGCTTTTGTACAAAATATTAAGTTGAAAGTATCAAGAGACAGAATAATCAGAATTAAATATTGTGACACAAATATCATGATGCACAAATATCGTTGGCAAATATATCATTTGTTGAGTTAAGTAATATAATTTAAAATAATATACATCTTTTAAATATCATTTTCACTAACATAGTGGTAAAAATATCGTTTTAAAATTATTTTAATGTGTTTTAGTAGATGTATTAATGTTATGTGTTACTATTGTTTATATAAATGTTATTAATTACCTTTACAATATAGCTTGTCATTTTAAGTGATTTTGAATTTTGCAATTAATGTTTAATAGTAATTTATAGTGCAGTAGTGGGTTGTTGACTGTGTAGGGGAGTAGGGTGGGGAGCTAATTTGGTAATAATTAATGGAGTTATATATTAAATTATAATTAATAATATGATTGATATTTATTGTGTAAATTATCTAATACTGATTTATTTTCATTGTATGTTATTTAAGGGCTGTTAGGTTTGTAGGGGTATAGGATGGGAAATTAAAAAGTAATAATTACTAAACAATTACTTGTTAATTATTTACTTGATTTTTAATTATGTAAAATATGGAATAATTATTTATTTTACGTATATTTTAGGTGAGGGATGCTAGGTTTATAGGGGTTTTGGGTGGGAATGTAATTAAGTAATGTTTTTTTATTCTTAGGCCTCCGAATCAGATTTGGTTTTGCCGGATCCGATTCCTACCCCTTGTTTCTGACTGGATCATACACAGGTCCAAATGACCAAGTACGATGTGAAGATTGCGTAAGCACCAACCGAATCGTTTCCAGACCCAAACCGCTCCATACGACTCGTCCGTAGCCAAATCGTGCCGCGCAATGGAGCTAAATTCCAACCGATCGAGTACGATTCGGACAGCCGCTTCACCTTGGTCTCAGCGAGATGAAATGGCTGTCAGAAGCATACTTCGGGGGACCGTAGCAAGCCTCCCTTCACTCGGGGCCCTCTGAATCTGTCACGGGGGTGTGCCCATGGGTCCAACTGGTCCAGGCAATGACAGTGTGGTGGGCACCATGGGGTGCCAGCCACAGGGTGTACACTTTTCCCCTCCCACCCCTGTTCTGCTATGGGAGTCTGTGTACGCGTCTGTACACAGGCTCCCATTGAGTTCAATGGGAGTCTATAAGCATACAACTGCATCGTACTTGCTCGTTCGGACTCCTGTGGCACGTTTCGCTTCGAAAGCCCTCCGGATCCGAGTCGTACGGAGGGCTTTCCTAGTGAGATCGTAATCGGGCCCTTAATTGTTATTTGTTGAATTTTAAATATGTAAATTGTGGAATACTTATTTTTTTTTTTTTTGCAGTATGCCAGGTTTGTATGAGGCTGGGGTGGGAAGTTAACTAAGTAATAATGAATTAACATTGAAGAATTCATTTTTAAATAAGTATTTAATTTATTTAAAATATGTATATAATGGAATAGTTATTTTATTTTGTTATATTTTAGGTGCAGACTGCTAGGTTTCTAGAGTTGCAGGGTAGCAAGTTAATTATTAATTGAATAACAATTATTTACTACTTGCTAAACACATGTTTTATTGAATAGTAATTGCATAACTTGATTTTGTTTTTTAATATATATGTATATATATATATATATATATATACACATACATACATACTTTAAGAATATATATATGTATGTATATACTTTATGTTAATTAATATTTTTTATATTAAGAGTTTCATATTTTTTCGATATTCATGGGGTTGCTCATATATGTAATGCGGTTGAAGTGAAGTGCTTTCCCTACTCTTGCTTAGACTGCAGTAGGAATAGGAAAAGTAACCTCTATGCAGTTCAACACTTTACCAATTGTTGCGCTGTTTGGAGTGGGTATGGTAATCTTCACCCCTCCAAAATCCAACACTTCCCCTACTGTTGAGCCGTTTGGAGTGGGAATAGTACATTTTACCCCTCCAAAATCCAGTGCTTTCCATATTGTTGCTCTAATCGAGTGACAAAAGTAAATTTCACCTGTCCGAAATCCAATGCTTTCCCTACTGTTGCACAGACTCGAGTGTGAATAGTACATTTTACCCCTCCAAAGTCTAACACTTTTCCCTAATGTTGAGCTGACCAAAGTTGGAATAGAAAACTTTTCCCCTCCAAAATCCAGTGCTTTCCCTGCTGTGGCCCTGTTTGGAGTGAGAATAGTAAATTTAACCCATCTGGAGTTCTACTTTTTTCCTATTTTTGTATTTTGTTGTTTAGAGCAAGAATAGTAAATTTCACCCCTCTGAAGTTCAACGCTTTCCCTGCTGTTGCACAGATTGAAGTAGGAATAGTAAATTTCACCCCTCCGTAGTCTAGTACTTTCCCTACTATTGCTCTGTTGGGAGTGGCAATAATACATTTTTCCCCTCCGAAATCCAATGCTTTTCCTACCGTTACGCTGTTTGGAGTGGGAATAGTAAATGTTACCCCTCTGAAGTCCAACACTTTCTTAACTGTTGCTTAGACTGTAGTTGAAATAGTAAATGTAACCCCTCTGAAGTCCATTGCTTTACCTACTGTTGTACTGTTTTTTTATTTTTATTCAGCAATAACAAACATTTTCAAGTGTTGGTTCCAGCACAAGTACAGTCGTTTAGACACGGCAATACATCTCATAAAATTCAAAGGCAAAATGTGTATTTTTTGGCATCAGTCTTTGAGGCAGCTCTATTAGGCATCTATCAACTCCAACAGAAGACCCGTGCTCGATCATGTCCATAGTTAAGCAGGCGAATCATTGCTACATCCTGGAAAGAAAATGATCATAGAACTCTATGGAAAACATTGCAGTTATGCAAATGGTTATTATTCACACAGTCCACAGAGTAGGTTTTTTTTTTCCCCTTTCCCCCCTCTTATGCGTGTTGGTACAACAATTTTATGTAGGCACTGAGTTTGTGTCAGCATTCAACGGGAGTGGGTGTTCTATCAGGTACATGGTGAGAGGGGCCCATATATCTCGCGGTCTGGAGGGTGCGGGAATCAATTCAGCATATGTGTTCAGCTGCTCTTGCCACACGATCAGGTCACCCAGCCATTCCTTAAATTTTGGAGCCCTTCCCCTGCCCCATCGACAGGCCACCCTACGTCTGGCTAATAAAATGCTAAAATTAACACATTTACGTTGGGCAGTTGGGATCATCTCAGTGTACCCCAATAAAGCTAGCAATGTGGACATCTGTAATTCCAGTACAGTCATATGTGCCAAGGCTTCGAATATTTGCCCCACAGGACCATGCCAAATGGAGGAAGTCCGCATTCTCTGTTTTGCATCTATCACAATGTGCATGGTCTCGCAGGCCATAGCGGTGTAGTCTGGCAGGAGTATAGTATTTTCGATGTAGAAATTTATAATGTGTGATACAGAGTCGGCTGTTCGAGGAGACAAGTTCTGTTTGCTTACAGCAATAATCCCATTGCTGGTCTGTGATATTGCATCCCAGTTCCATGCACCACTTGGCACGAGCTGGGCAGGGCTTATAATCAATGTCCGTATATAAGCTATGATAAAGGGTCGACACCAGATGGGAGGCTTCTGGAGCGCGCAGTACATGATGTAACAGTGCAACTGTGGGGGGTTCTTTGGGGTATGATGGTGTGTCTTCGTGAATGCCCTGTCTCAATCTCACATATAGAAATATATCCATAGAAGAGGCTTACGCTTTTTGAAAAAGTTGTGACATGTCCTTAAATGTGCCATTTAGATAGAGATCCCCCCAGTTGTGAATTTGGAATTTAGATTTAGTCTGGAGAAGATTCCCTCTAATAGCAGAGGCATCCGCAGGTGATACGTAAGTGGGAGTACCGGAGAATAAAGTATTGGTGCCTTAAGTATTTGGAGGAGGCGCTGCCAGGCTTTAATAGTGCAGTCTATGGAGGACGGCCCTTCAGCCCTGTTTTCAGGTTCAGCTAGGATTACCCCATCAAGTGGGATTGGATGGGCCAGCCAGTGCTCTGTGGCAACCTGCGGTGTGTACCTGGGAGAGTGAAACCAATAATGCGCAAAGTGCGCCTGTGCACATAGGTAATACAATTCGAAATTTGGGATGTCAAAGCCTCCTTGTAGGTATGGCAGAGTTAGGATCTACCACTGTAGGCGTGGTTGCTTGCCCCCCCAAAGCAGTCGTATGAGCTCAGTTCTCAGCATATTAAAAAAGGGTCACCCAGGGTATAGGGGAATGTTGAAAAAAAGATATAAAAATTTAGGAAGGATGATCATTTTGATAAGCGAGATACGTCCTGCCATTGTGAGGGGCACGGCCATCCATCTTGTGATACAATTTGTGGTGTGTTCTAGTGCTTATCCGTAATTACTTCGCAGGAGCTCAGCACAGTCATTAGTGACCTGTACCCCTAAATATTTCATGTGTTCCATACACCACTCTATTGGGTAGTCCATATGGAAGGGTCTCGCAGCTGCAGTTAGTGGAAATAATTGCGATTTAGACCAGTTAATGGTGATACCGGACAGTCCACCAAACCGTATAAATTCTCGCAGCAACGGGTTAAGATTATGGATCGGGTCTTTTACGTATAAAGTAATATCGTCCGTATATAAGGAGATCAAGATGGGGCGGAGAAAGCACCTAAGGGCTTTTTCCAAATGGTGTTGCCGGAGTCTCGCCGCGAGGGGTTCAATTGCAAGGGCAAAAAGTAGAGGGGAAAGATGGTATCCCTGCCGGGTGCCCCTTGTGAGTCTAATGGAGGAGGAGATATGCCCATTGATGCGTACCCGAGCCATGGGGGAGGTATATAGAAGCCGGATCCATGATAGGAACCTGTTCAGGAGTCCCATACATTGCAATATGGTGAACAGATAGTCCCACTCCACTGAGTCAAAGGCTTTTGTGGCGTCCAAAAAGACCGCCACTATCGCCAGCTGCGGGTCAACACTGTGCAAGATTGAAAACAACATTCGCAAATTATGAGAAGTCGCCCCTCCCGGTATAAAACCCGCTTGATCAGGCAGCACCAGCTTCTCCATTAATAGACTGAGTCTATTCGCCAGAAACTTGGCCAGGATCTTCGCATCCGTGTTAATTAGGGATAGCGGTCTATACGAATCACATTGATCCGTAGGTTTGTCTGGCTTGAGTAGGGAGATGATAAGGGCTTCTCTCATGGTGTCCGGTAAAATTTGGGACTCCAGTGCTTCCTCATAGACCTCCCTCAATATGGGTATCAACTGTTTAATATAGGTCTTGTAAAAATCTGCCGGCACCCCATCAGATCCCGGGGCCTTTCCGGATTTCATTTGCATAATCGCTTCTAGGAACTCGTCCACCTCGAAAGGTGCGGATAGAAACTCCCGGTGGTGGTCCCCCAACCATCCCAAGGCGGTATCATTTAGGAACGGTTGAAATCCGGGGGGGCAGTACGTGTGGAGATGTACAGTGCCTCATAGAATGCGGTGAATGTGTCGAGGATGTTGCGCTATCTTTATGGCGCGTTCCAGACGCATCTAGTACCTCCAAGATATAATTTGAAAATTTCGGCTTTTGTATGCTTTTAGCTAGTGCCCTACCCGGCCTCTCTCCTTCCCCATAAAGGCGTGCAGTGAAATGTTTCCCTCGAAACCGAGCTTCCCGTTCAGCCGTATCTATATATTCGATGAGTTTATTCCGAAGGTCAGCTCTCCGTGTGCCCATTGAGTCCTGCCACATATCTGCTTCCAACAGCTTGAGTTCACCCTTCAGCTTACGTAAGTTGCGCCGTATGTCCCTAAGCACCCCAAAACTCTTTGCCATACAAAAACCACGGCTTCCCAAAGAGTACCCATGCTAGCCACTGATCCCTTGTAGTGGTGTGGTTGAGGATGAGAACGATCTAGTTCCGGGCATAACGTTGCGTTAAAATCCCCTCCCCTAATGATATGGGTGGAACCGACTTTTAGGATCTGTCCCATAAAGAAGTGTAGTAGTCAGGGTCATCAATGTTAGGACCGTAGCAATATATCAGAGTGAGGGATTGCATACCCAGATTTCCCCAGAGCAGGCAATATCTTCCAGTGGCGTCGCTCAGTGAGCCTCCCAAGACAAAGGGGGTGCCTTTTTTAATTAATAGTAATGTGCCCCTTGAGTAGGATGAATATGAGGAGAATATCCTTATCGACGCCCACCTAGTTCCAAAACAGGACTTTCCGTGGGGAGTAGTATGTGTTTCCTGAAGTGCAGCCATTTTATTTGGTGCCGCTCCATGTAGGATAAAAGTTGTCTACATTTGTGGGGGTTCCCCAGGCCTCTGACATTCCAGGTGAGTAGATTAATCCTCAGGGGATCAGTTTTCGACGCCATGCGCATGTTAGGAATAGACAGTGAATGATGCGAAGTGTGGGAATCGGGTTGTAAGCTTTGCCGTGTGTATCGAAGCATTCAGTTGGTGCTGTATCACGTTGAAACATTTTTAAATATTGCAACAGAACTGTACCCACCCCCACCCACCAAAGCACCCCAATCGTGCCAGGAATCGCCCACCCACCCAAACCCCAATTTAGCAATAACAATGCATAGGCAATGAAGGAATTACATAAAGCTAGAGCAGAAATAACCAACAAGTGGAAAGGGGGATTTCCCATATGGGGGGTCGCCAGGGCAACACAAAAACAACCACTCCTCTCTCCGCCAGAGGCCGTGTAGGCTTGGTGTCTCAAAAGGGGGATAAAGCCGGCCAGTGGACGGAGGCGGAGGTCACTTGGCTCAACATAGATTGTTACCGTCTACCATGTTAAAAAAGAAATACAGACAAGGATAACAACAGGGGGGAAGACGAGATCTGGGAATCAATTAAAGTCACTTATCTGGATTCAGCCACCATCAGTCCATATGTCGTCCCCAGACAGTCGCATCGTCACCGTCCGGCTCGTGGGCGCCAACCGCAGGGGGGCTCAGAGTGGCGAAACCTGCCATGGAGCGTCAACTTGGGAAAAGAAAGTCTACATGACGCTCCACGCCCTACCTGTAGAGAAAAGGGCATCAACCTGTTTAAGGGGAGGGCGATCTGGAGATTAGGTCTTCTGATGCATTTCCAGGAGAGCGGCGTTGGATGGATTTAAGGAATTCCTCCACCTGGTGTGGATTGGTGAAGATGTTGCTTTTACCTCGGTGAGTAACCCTGAAGCGTGCCGGGTATAATAGGGCATAATCAATCTGAGCTTTCCGGAGTTTTTGCTTAACACCCAAGAACTTACGGCGCGCCTCCTGCACCGTCAACGTGAAGTCTGGAAAGATGGTAAATTCCACCCTATCGTATTGCAAGTTCTTGTGCTCCCGGGCCAGTTTCAAAGCGGTGTCTTGGTGGCGGTAATTGAGGAGACGTGCCACTATCGGTCTGGGAGGCCCACCAGGAGGTGGCCTGGGTCCTAAGGAGCGGTGCGCCCTTCCACTATAAACTGAGAGGAGAAGGGGTTGGCACCGCGCAACAGCCTCTCCACATACTCCTCCATGCGGCCCGTATTAGTGGTCTCTGGAATTCCCATGATTCTGATATTGTTCCGGCGACTGCAGGCTTCCAAGTCCTAGTTTTTTGCTGCGATAACTTTCAGCAGTTTGTCCATTTGGGATATTTGTTGCTGCAGCTGCAGGGTCGTGTCCTCATTATCTGATATGTGCCGCTCCGCTTCTTTCAGCTGCCCGTCGTGTTTGTCGACCTTCTGGACGAGGAAATCCAGGTGTGTGTTCATGGTGTCCATTTTCCCAGATATTTCGGTCATGCTATGTTCAAGTGCCAGAAGCAATGACTTGACATCATCTCCCTGCGCTGAAGGCTGAGTCTGCGCCATGTCTCCTGTTGCTGAGGTGGAGGCTTCTGAATTTGAGCGTGTGGCTACCCTCTTGGCGTCAAAGACCAGTTTCGGCTGCCTGCCGTCCGGCTTGCCCATGACTGGTGACGTAATTGTGCGTTTCGTCCCCGGCAGGTGTAACCAGGACCTCGTACTGCAGGGCCAATGACCAGAGGGAGGGGGGCCAGGTGCGGCACCGCAGCTACAGCTATGTGATGTAGCCTCTGTCCAAAGCTGTAAGGCCTGTCCCCCCCGGGTCTCCCACTCCACCACCGCTGATCAACGAGGAAAGGCGAAGCGCGATGTGCAGCTACTCACTGATCAGAGCCCATACGGGGGAGAGGCCTCCATCATCTCAGACCTGGAAATCGAGTGTTTACGGGGTGCTGCGCTTATTATGCTACCAGGAGGCGGTGTAGCTCAATCAGCAACCATACGCCGCTTCAAAGGGCTCTCTGCAGAGGATTGAGAAGTGTCTTTAGAAGTGGTGCCGCAATGGAGGCCAAGGCAGGCAGTCTGCCAGCCCCCACGTGTAACTAGAGTCTATCAGGGGCAGGGTGACCTAACATGAGAGAATCCAGCGCATTTGCAGTATTGACGGCAATCCAGCGGGTTACGTTATTGCCCCCGGTGTTGCTATCTCGTGCCTCCCAGCATGTACACTTTCAGGCCACAGAACCCAGGCGGGCGCAGAACATCAAATGGGATCCCTGCCCGCGGGCCGCACATCGATCTCTGCTCGTCGGCCTCGTGCCATGTCTTGCCCCAGATCAGCAGGGTCTTGCAAGGCGATCACCACCGTCAGCTGTCAAGGGTCCGTGCAGAGGCAGGCTCAATGTTCGCCGCAGACACGCCGCTCCCACCGTCCGCAGTCAGTGGCAAAGCGGCCCAGTCCCCACATGGGGAACCACAGCACTCAAGTTGTGACCACTGCCGGACAGGGCTCCAGGGAGGACACATCATCGCGCCGCAGTCCGGTTTTCCGGGCTCCGCCTTCCGCATTGAATAGCAGTCTCGGTTGAAAGCAGCACCGGAGCAAATGATGGGTTTACGCTATCGGTTCCCGGTGTTCATGCGTTGATTGCACAGCAGGGGTATAGAAGAAATGAAATATATTAGAGCCAAGCAGCCGGAGCCTCACAGGCGTGCGGCCACCTTGGTCGTGCGCCACCTATCGCCCCCTACTGTTGTACTGATTGGAGCTGGAACAGTAAATCTAACTTCTTCGATGTCCAACACTTTCTCTATTATTATTCCTCGTCTAATTCTTTATTCAACTCACTAGTCTGATTGTGATTTCTAGCCAGAACTGATTCAGCATATTTAATCTAAATCTTCATCATTCCTAGGCTAGCTTTGGCAGTAAAATCCGCCCACCTCTCTGTGTGCCTAGGGTGAGGTGATTTATAGGTGGGTATGGTAAAAAAATTCAAAGTCTCCGAGGTACCCGATTGACTTCTACATATTTGGATAAGGTGGTCATCTCCCAGCATTTACTGATCTCCTTCTGCATTAATATTTCAAGGTCAGACAATTCTTGTTTCACCGTTAAAGCAGCTATAAGTTATCAGGTTATCTCCTTCCTGTCATCTGTAGTTCCAATCTCTCCTGTCTCACTATACATCCGATTCACAGTTTCCAAACATGCATTGTCATCCATAGCCATATAGCACAGTTGTTTACACAGTTATTTACAACTGTCCATTGCCACATCTTACTGCCTCCATACAGGCTGACGCAAGAGGTGCAGAACACTGCCGGGTGTTTGCGAAGATGAGTCAGCAAGTTAACAAAAACCTGTCTTCTCCGATGCTCAACCAGAAGGCCTCAATAGCCAAACACGTTCATGCTCTCGTGTTCTGGTGTTGCTGTGACCATATCGGAAAATACTCCTTGGGTCCTCGCAGCAATATGGTCATGTCCATCTTTCTTGTGGGTGCTCGTTGCAGGTGTGTGCACTGCAGAATATCTTTAATCAAGAGGGGTTCTCTGATAAATTAATATATTAATATAAAAATAACTACATAGAATCATGATAAAAAATAAATATTATAATAAAATATAAAAGAATGAAGAATATATAAATAATAATCACCATCATAATAATAATAATAAATATATCTAAAATATAAAAAATTGTATCACGTAAAATACAAATATTTTATTATTTATGTTTATTTCTATATATTTCCATAGTAATACATGTAAAATATAATTAAATTAATGTAATATAAATGAATATTTGTATTAATTATGTTTCACTATATACATTTTCTCAATACAAACATATATATATACATATATATATGTGTGCTTGTGTGTTTATATAACTATAAATTTACATATAGGGTCCGATTTTGATGTTTGTCGGAATTGCTTCCGCCTGACTCCATCTCGTAAACGGAACTGACCGACACCCGGTCGGCAGTCCCGCCCTCCTCATGAGAATGCGACCGAATACTGTTCGGTCACAATCCAACATTTCCGCATGGGAGCATACATTAAGGCCATAAATCGGCTGCGATACATGCTGTCATGGGGAAATGGGAGGTGTAGTTCATTCCTGCACCCCATGGCAAGCACCTCAAGGTGCCTGAATGGGGTGGAGGGATCCACAGGAGGGCACAATAGGTGCCACCTCGGCCCTCAGCCAGAGGCCGCACACACAAGGGCGCGCTGCTGGGGGCCCCAAAACACACTTTCCGACAGGGTTTCAATGTTGGACAGGCAGGCATCGAAACCAATGCCGGAAACCGTGCATCGTAATACCAAGGGTGGAAAGGCCCGCCCTTTGGGATTACGAGACGGTTCCGACTGGCCAACAGGCTACTTGAGCCCATTGGATGCCAGCCGGAATGTCCGGCTGGTTTCAATTCCGACTGGCTGCATCATAATCAGCCGGTCGGAATTTAAAGCGATGACGACGGTTGGAAAGCCTCCAACCAAAGGTCGGATGCTTTCCGACTGCCATCGAAATAGGCCCCACAGTATTAAAAATGTGTGGAATATATTTAATTTACATTACATTTATTTTATATATTAAAATATTTAACATTTACTATCCTAAGCTCTATTTATATTAAATAAATCTATGTTTGTCTATTTTTATGCAATATTAGTAGCAACTACATTTTTGATATTTTTTGTAGTCACCATTATAAGTATAGGAGCAAGGTTTTGTGGTAAATGATGTTTTTGACAATATATTTTTGTCAACAATATTGTCTAACCAGATATTGTGACATTGAACTAAGCATTGTGAACTGCGCTCACTAATTTATTTCTAGCAATGGCAGGAAATTCACAGGAGAAGCAATTTTCATGACCCTATGAAAATGACACAGTTGTGCCTTCAATGTATTTATTAGCAGCTGATACTTCAATAGAACTTTAGAAACCATAGGAAGTTCATAATGTGACGACTTCATAGCTGCTGAGTCATTGACATTAAGGTGCCTATAAATAGTTGGTTTCTGCCGCAAAAAAAACAAACTGTGAAATGATTCTTATTTTGAACCATTTCAGAGGTTTCTTCTGATGTCTCACTTGGGACTTCATGCATTCTTTGTATGTTCATCTTCAAAATCTTTATCAACTTAACCAGCTTTAGGGTGCTTTCAAACAGTGCATTTTCATTTTTTCTCACAGCAATTAAATTCCCCCGTTAAACAGAACACTTTTTTCAAGGACTTAAGTAAAACTAAAAGTGTCAGAGTGGATTTGGGGAGCCCCGAGGCAAAATATAGCAGTGGTCCCCAAAGGCTAAATGGATGGATACATCAATAGTAAAGCTGTAGGGCTGAGAGAAGGTGTCAGAAGGCCATAGTAATGCCCCCACTGTCCTTGAGTGATAGTCACATTGTTAAGTTTGACAAAGTTTTGCTATGTTTGTATATTCATGTTAGTTTGTTTGAGGCGTTGTCTGCCTGGAATTTATTTTTCTAACTGTTTTCACTAATAAAACGATTTTGGACATAATTTGTTTTTATTTAGTATTAGTTTTTATTCTAGCAACACACCATCTTACTGCCTCATTGTAGTTTCATTCTCACAAATGAGAAATGTTGGTAGATATTGTCAAGTTGTAGTCTACTATACATGAGGGAAGTGAGGTAAAAGGCCAACTGTCGTCAAGCAATGGAAAGTTGGATTTTTGTTGTGTAAGTGGTAAAAGCAGGGGCTGTTAGTCAGTGGCGGCTGGTGACATTTGAAAGTGGTGCGGCGTCAAATAATCGCCGTTCCGCATTGCGGTGAGCGAGTGTAGCAAGCGTGCCCGAACAACCGACGGGAGCTGGGGGGGGGGGAGAAAATTTTGAAAAAAGAGTGGACAAATGGTGCATTTTCAAGCAAATTTGAGAAAGCAGGAAGGTTAATAAGGCAATACGATTTAATTTTCATTTAAGAAATTGTCAATTTTTATGACCTATAGAGGTCAATCTTTGCCAGAAGCGCCAAGGAATGCCCTACACTTCTACTGTTCCTGGTGTCCAGCCTTATGTAAAAACTCCATAGGTATGAGTGAACCTACAGAAACATGATTCAACTGAGACATAGAACTTAGAAAACCAACAGAAATATCTCACTGTGACCCCACGGCACAAAAAGATACCATGTCAGTGTGCAAGTGCCGCAAAAGTGTACAGAAACAACCAGCAGTAAAATCATAGCAGAACAGCATAAACAACGCACTGTGAATTCAAGTCACACTGTGAAATAGCACAGCATACCCTTAAAGACATCTCTCTGCACCATCTGAGGAAAGCAAACACGTGGACAGCATAAATACACAACATTTTATACTGTTAGCAGACCAAATCACAAATATGTAAAACTCTTCCTGGTTTTTTGGTGCATGAAAACATGTACCTAAACATCTCATTTTCACATCTGCCCGAATGGATCAGACCTAGACAAACATTTCTATGACTTTATAAAAAAGCAAATCAGAGAGGCACACACATTTGACGGGGCAACGACGAAAAAACACAGAGGCAACTTGTTGTGACTTCAGAAAAACAGAGGACACAAATGGACGCACCGCCACTGAAATAAAACCGGAGTTGCTGTAGTACATTAGCAACAACAATAAAACATATGGACAACATCGTTATTTTCGGTCTGTGGTACACTGTTTGACACCCTGTCCACGGAAGGCATACCTATGGAGTCCGCAGCTCACAGCAAGGAAGGCCGGTGCTTGAGGCGCCCCCTATTGAAGTAGAAACCACGTCACACTTGCCTTTGTCAAAGTACAAGGCTGTTGAAAGACCCCCTCCAAGCGCTAAAACGTGTATACACAGTCTGCCGCATTAACTGTGATATCGCGGCCTGCTGCTTGGTCGCTGTATGCAACAGGTCACACAAAACACAAGGGACACAGAATGACACGCACACACGCTGTGATAGTGTGTCGGGAGCTGAACCCCGTGCGGTTACTCCCCATTTATTATGCACCCTGCAGGCATTGCCTGACCCGCGGTTGACATGACATCCTCATCCGGCCAACACGCCGTAAAGTAAGACTGCTGACCCACCACATTAATAAGGATAACCATAATAATATGCCGGTCCCATCATAAATGACGCTGTTTACGTCCTGACTTTACAGTCACCCTACAGCGCGCTTCAGAATTATTCGCCCCCTTGTCTATTAAGGGACATGAGCTATTTTACTTTTGATTGTAATCCTTCCCCCAAAAATATTTTATAGCTGAAACTGGGAATATAAAACGTAAGCCCAGTGATTCTTTTAAAGAGGGAAAATGTTTTGGGGATGGGGATCTAAGATGACGTGTTCGTGTTCTGAATCATAACAGTGGAGGAAGAGGGGACGATTCGGAAGAACCTCAAATCAGTGTAACATCACAACATACACTGCAATGTCGCTGCAACCCTCTGCTGACCAGCATTCGAATGGACATCCCTCTGCCCTTTCCGAAAGTGTTAGAGAAACGCCGAGGACCAGCAAACCCGACGAGAATTGTACTTTTAACCACATATAAGGAAAATACAACATTACAAATCACTCGCATGAAAACAAAGTGAAAACCAGACCCCAGGGATTTGGAAAGCGCTTGCAGTGTTTGCGCGGCATAACCTGGGGGCAGTACAGGCGGGTTCAGTTCCTAGCACACAGGCACATGCCCGGCAGCCACGGCCTGGCAGGCCCCCAGCAGAAAGCCCTGCTCAGACTCAGTGCATCCTCTGTAGCGAGTGTCGGGTGCCAGCCGGGGAACAAAGGGATCTTCATTAACACTTTGAAAGCCCTGCAGTGGACCAGGGGCCGCACAGAATCCCTTTGTTGCCCCATCTTGTAAATAAAACCCTCCTGCCGGGGCACGTGAAGCAGCCGTGGCGTATGTATGTGAAGCACACCCCCGTGAAACGGCATGTGAATAAAACCCTCCTGGCACTCGCATGTAAATCACAAACATTGTATAACGTGATGTGTGTAAACGGATTTGAATAGCTCGCCTGATGAACGCGAACAAATCACACAAGGATTCTGAAAAGTGGTTTCATTAAAACGGAGTGGCACACGCATCTGAAGCACATACTTTAAACCAATGCATCACTTACCACAAAGGGTAACTTAAAGCTCCTAGATTCGCTTCTTGTCACCATCTGATTTTTAATGCATATACCTGAATAACCTGTTATGCCTTTGGCCTACAACGGCCTTTCCTATGTATTGTACTTTGATGCATATGGCCATAATTTGCAATCAGTCGCGGATCGCGGGGGGGGGTCGCGCACGGGGGGGAATGAAATAATGGCTGAGGGCACAGCTTACGCTACGCCCGCCGCCTGTCCATTAGGAGACCGAGAGGCTCCTAATGGGCATGCGCAAGCCAGTGCAAACACAAGTGCGCATGACTGGGCACGGGTGAAAATTCGCTCACTTTCCCCACTCATGCGCACTTGTGCTGCTGCCTGATGCCCCTGGTCTAACAATCATGTCAGTCAACATGACGCCGGACCGCCCACCCCCTTCAGACTCTGAAGGGGGTGGGCGGTCCGACGTCATGCTGACTGACATGATTGTCAGTTGGTTCTCCCTCGACGTCTTTGAACTTAAGTAAACTGATTCAGTTTACTTAAGTTTAGAAACGCCGAGGGAGCTACGGGCGGGGGGGCTACGCCCCAACGCCCCCAATGGATGCACCGCCACTGCTGTTAGTGCTGTACAGGACGTGTGGTACAGGGTGTGTTGCATCTTCAAAGTTACAGTTTTGGGGGGGTCACCAACAAGTGAACTCTCTCTGTTTGACAATTGTTGTGCTGTATCTATTTGTCCCTACTTCCGCTCTCTCATGTTCTGGAAAATCAGAGTTTTTAGTTTACCTCTCTGTTGAACATTTGTAGACGAGAGTTCTTTAAGAATAAAAAAGACTGATGTCTACTTTAGAGTCTAAAGACAAGATCTAGTCTGTGTGGCAGAATTATTTACCTTGCATTTAAAATGAAGATAAGTCTAAAAGCAGAATTTTGGTCCAACTCTCCTTGTAGTCTTTCTTTTTTGATGAAACTGAACTTTGTCCATTTTGACCAGCACCAACATCATTGCAAGTTGAATATCATAACTTACCTCAAAAGAACTTACAATTTAGAGCCTGGAAAGTGAGAGACAAGCGGTATTTGCAGAGGAGAGTTCATCCTCCTTATATGCAAGTACATCAAAAACTGAAGCCCTACTCAGACATGTGGGCCAATTCTCTTATTCAGAAAAAAGCATAAGGCTTTTTGTTTTATAACCCTCACCCCCCATGGTTACCCCTTGGTGGAATGCTTCATCATTGTGTTCTTCCCATTCTGCTGCAGAACAGGCCGTGCTGCTACTTGCGACTTAAACAGCAGCACTGTATAGGCTGCACAAAATAATGGGAGATAGGAGTTAGAGGGGTCTTTAGAGGTTAAAAATGCCTGTCTGGTATGAAAACCTTGTTTTATCCCATCCTACAGATGGTATGATTAAAATGGGGAAGAACTGTAGAAAGTATGTTTAGATTTAATGTTCATACTTTCTAAATGGTCTACATGTTTCGATCCACCCTTCCCTGTGGCTTTCGTCAAGACCAAGGAATACACTCCTTGAGACCTCTCCTAGTTCAAACTTATTAGAAAATGCAAAGTGGTATGGCTTCACACACGCTGCATCTGCTTTTAAAACTTTTATTCTCCTCTTATATGATACAGTCTGTTAAAGTATGGATTTCTCATTTTGAATGAGCATGGCATTAAAACATTTACTGAATCCTTCTTATGAACAAAATAGAAAGAATGATCTACTCAATCCGAGAAGGAAACAAGAATGCCATGCTTCTAGTTGTGCTCTTGGAACAATAGCTATTCTCTACTGAGTGACAACAACATTTTAGCTTCATGGAGTATTAAGTGCAGTCTCTCAGTTGCTGCATTCAGAATAAACATTAACAGCTCTCTACATACCACACAAAATTATATAACATCGGTGAACTGTGATGCCCGAGGACCTTAGACATGCTTAAAAATAATATGAAAAAATAAATTACTTCCGCTGCTCATCAGCGAGTGAGTGAGAGTGGGAGTTATAAAGTGCAGATGTATGACTAGAGCATCATGATGCTGCCACCATTATCTCCCCAAGATGCTGAGTAACTAATAGTGAGATCAGATATGGTTTCAGAGGAACTTAAGGGCACTAAATGTTGTTATGAATGGCAAAATTACCAAACCTGATTCAGAGAATCAGGTTTTGTGGATATCTAAGCCTGCACATTTCTCTTAAAATATGTGACAATTCACACCACCATGTCAGAGTACTGAATTGGGATCAAGCATTGGAGTTCTAGGGAAGGGACAGGATGATGGTTATTCGGAAGTAAGTGAACATTCATTACACTAGTAGCACTGTGGGTATTCATAAACTTTCCAATGTTGTTTCACGCTCAAATTAGACATTAAACTTAGCGCCAGAAAAGGCTGACACAAATATGTCAAATGGACTTAAAGTACACCCAAACAATACATTAATTTGCATTTTTCGCCATGAAAGTGTAGATTGTCTCCAGGCATAGCACTCGTTTAGTTTAAGGCATAATCACATAAATAGACAAGTATCATCTATTTAGATGGATAGCCATTTTTGTAAACCTTGCAGTAGGAGTAGTTTTCATAAAATCATTGGCGTAAACATACGACTTGTAAATTTACACTCTTCTTGGAATAGATACGTACATAAGTGAGGAGATGCTAAGAAGCGTTATGCAGTTTCTGACTTGCATTTACTGCGGGCGTGATTATTGCCTGTGAGGCTGTAGAGAAACCCCTTATTACAACAAAATAGGATCTTAAGTCCCCCCTCCCCCACCCTCCATTTGACATTAGAGTTTTATGTTTGGCAAACTGAATATTTGGAATCAACTGATGAAATGTGACTATTTCCTCATGAATCCTCCACATACCATAAATACAATGCAGACCCTTTTCCCTAAAAGTCAGTGCTGCAGATAGTACAACTCAGAAAATGGAGAGGTTGTTGCTAGACTTTTTGCTAGTGAAGCAAATAAAATATGTAATCCTTAATTAAAAACAGCATTATTGTTTAAAAAAGGCATACATGTAAAGATAGGCTATCCCGTCACCTCTGTTGACCTCCTTCACTCTTCTCATGACTTCACATATGATAGCATTTAAGGTCTATAATGAACTCAGTAATTTTGCCTGTTAGTCTTGCAATCCCATGTGTTCTGGGAAAAGCAAAGAGTTTGCTTCTGGCATTTAATCAGTGGTTTGCTAATGATTTCTGTTCATTAAAGTAATGAAGGGCTAAGAATATATTTAATGCTTTCTGGTTTGTAATGATGGCGACTGATATTAATGTGAATTTCTCAAAAGCATTTAAACATCAAATCCCCATTTGGGATGTCTGAAGAAGTTAGAATAATTCTAGACCACTGTGAGATTTTGTTTCCAACTCATGTTTCTCTTTTGCACCAGTAGAAAATAGTGCTCCTTTACATCCTGTCTATGAATAAAAGACGGATAACTTTGATAGTGAGTGCTGTGGAGGGATGAGATGGGCAGCTATTTAGAAAAACGGCCCAGTGCTACATTTATTTACAAAATAAAGTAAAAGCGAGTTCAGAGACCAGAGTTTTTCTTAGGAATCTGCTGCTGGTGCTGCTAAATTCCACTGTTGATGAAAGCCAAGGCTGACTGGTTGTGGTTCCAACTCAAGCCTCTTTCTTCCACTTCCATTCTCTTTTTGTATCACTGTTTCACTATCTTTCTCTTTCACCTACTTTCTCCCGTTTCTACATTGTGTCTCTCTTTATCTGGGTTGAAGTCTGATGACGGAAAATAACCCCGGTCCATTTAAATGATTATGACCTTCAATTCTCTATGAATAAGTAGTAAACTGAATGAGTCGGTGTGGAATCCCTTCCTGGAGATCTGGTGGATTCTTCACGAAGGAACAAGAGCACAAGAATGACCGCTGTTACCTAGGATTCCTACATCCAGGACTGAAGGTTCAGCCTGATGCTTCTACTGCAGGGGCCATTCCTAAGGGACCTCTTTGTCTCCCAGCATGGTCTTCGAGCTTTTTACTCTCCCAAGTTCTATAAGATGTGCACAAATTGAGTCCTCAGGGAGCAAACAGCGCCATGAAATCCCAGGGCAAACGTGCTTTTAAAATGGACATTATAGTAAGGTACCGTCCTCCAGAATATCCTAGGATATCCAGAAAATAAATGCTGACTCCACCTTAAACAAGGTGTTCTGTTCAGTTCACACAGGAACTCCAAGTCAGCGCTAGGCGTGGTAAGTGAGGCAGTTCACCACTGTGCAAACTTACCGATGGTGGTTTGATTCAAGGTAGATGTGACCTGTCTCTTCATCTGATGAGATAAGAAATATACTGAGATTAGTGACAGTGACACTATTTTACATCACGTAGAAGCAGGATACATTCCTAGTATAGCGCTACATAAAAATATACATTGCTGTTTTTACCAGTATTGTTGCTGCCATCGTCATTATTATCACCAATATCCATATCCAGCCTTCGGCTCTATTCATTCAAGGTGGGCTGGAGCTAGCCGGGCAACGCTTTATTAATTTTCTTTTTTTTATTGCCTTTAAGAACGAGGAGCTTACAGCCTCAGACAGGTATGCATAGATTGATTCCATTCACTTTATATCAGCGTTTTGTGAATTTGGCACCCTAGGTCTCCAGTTCTGCTATTTTAGTGATGCCACACGAGTCCACGCAGGGGGAAATGGTTCGTTTTATACGAGTTGGAGACCGCACATGCCTGCAGTTAAAATCACGCTAAGAGGAAGCTGAAGACATGGCTCTTCAGGCAGTCAATCTAGGTTCCTTGGTCTGTTGCCCTTAGCCTGAGTGCTGGGACACGCTGCTGAGTAGCTGTGCACTTTACAAATCAGGTTCACATATCAAGGGACCCTGATAACACACTGATTATTCTCACCATGCCATGTCTTTCCAGTGTCTCTTGTTGAAGGGCTTGTTTTGACTTAATCAAGCACTGGATGTCAAATTAGGGTATAATTTTAATTCCACCTATAACTGAATGCTTCTTATTCTCCAAAAAGCAACCCAACCAAAAATCAATATGTGGCTGAGCGAGCCTACTAAACATAATACTGTTCAACTGCTGGCCCTATCTATAAAATATGTTGGGTCCTAGAACAATTTGGGGAAATTCACAGTGGCAAAACCTTATATTCTTTCAAAGCATTGCAGATCTGGGGCCAAATTATCCACAGTGTCCGCTTCTGCGGCCGCTTTTGTCTATCCTGAAGCAAATGGGTATAGCAGACAGGCCACAGACACTTGCAACCGCCTTTCTGTAATAGGGTACATGGCCCCATGCAAATGAGTGACTACCTTTTCTTTGCACGTAGCCATATTTTAGGCATGGGTGCAGTAGCAAACAAGCCGTTGGGAGGCGTGAGGACTGTGCACCAGATATGAAGAGGTGAACAGTAATTGTGCCCCTTAATGGCACCCACTCGTAGGGCAGTGAGGTTTTCAAGGGACTCAGAATGGGTGCACACACACAGTTCACCTACTTGTGGGTAGAGCCCTGCTCCCTCATAAAAGTAAGGTCAGGTCAATTTCATTGAAAGAAACAGAGTTGTAGTGTCAAACTATAGTTCCGTCTTTCACTGATGCGCACTCCATCAACCAGGAGCAAACTGTCAGATTTTCCACCTGCACTGGGGATGGCAATTGTTTGCTGAGATCGGGTTACCTGAACCAGTCTTTTATTACATTGCACCAGTAAGTGGGAGAAGACCATCGATAATCTCGGTCTGTGTGACAAAAATTACTGTTTCCTGTGTCCAATATTTGGATTTCCAACCAGGTAAAGGATGAGCTCTTTGTGGTGCATATGCCACCCAATGACCTGATTGTATAGGGAATATATTCCGGTTTCCTTGATGCGGCACTTTATAGATTATGCAACACAGTTTAAAATAGATTAGGTAGTGCGGCTGGCAACATTTGAAAGTGGTGAGGCGTAAACGTTCCAGATGAGTGCCCTGTGGAGAGCAAGCATAGCAAGCGAGCCTGACTGGCATAAGAGAGGTCCTTTCCCCCACGAGAAAAGTTTGACAAAGGAATGGGCAAAATTGTGCCTTTTAAAGCAAATTTGAGAAAGCAAGAAGGTTAATAAAGCAAAGTGAAAGTGTAGTTATGACGCAGAAGATGACCTGTATGGGATTGATGAGCATTCTTTCTAAGACTTCCATTATATACATTTACTTTAAGTCCAGCACATAAACCTCTGATTGGCTAATATGTGTTCTGCAAGACTGTGTGGTGAACATTATCAAAGACTAGTACACGTGTGTTTGCTTGAGTGTGGGTGCCTGTGTTTGTTGTAAGGCTGTCTACAAGTGTTTGTTTAAATGTGTTTTTTATGTGTCGGAGATATGTTCTTTGTGGGTGAGACATCCTTTTACTCTGGCTTCCTTCCAGAAGAAAGGACACTTTCCAAACATCATTGAGCCATGCACCTGGGCAGAGTGCGCATGTGGCCAGCCATCTCACAGCATACCCACTGCATATTTAAAGGATAATAAAGCGATCAATGTCATGGCAGAACATATAATATCCGCTGGACAATTGCAAAGGCCAGGTTGAGATAAGCAGCTTCTGTCATGCAAGCGCTGCAAAATGTAAGGAGGTTCAATGAGTGAACTGTGCCCATGGGCCACTGGAGTCCCTCAACATGAAGCCTGCCTAGCTAAAATTGGCTGAAAATAGTTCACAAACTACAAAAAAACCTATAGGATGACGCCATTGTGCTCCAACACGAAACCATGGCTAAATACACTTTCCATCTTTGAAATGGTGGCTGGGGGCAATGGTGCACCCACCAACATTTAGGCCACAACACTGTACAAATGCTGGCATGCCAGGTTCCCCCATAGTTAAAATGTGCTCCTATACTGACTTGCCGTTTTTTTCAAAACCAGTGACTCAACGCCAGAGTCACTCAATCTCCAGTTCAACGATTCACCTTCATACATCTTCCGTTGGCCCGTCCCTCATTCACCTACCCATTCAATCACTCGTGTTCATCGTAGGTTTAATTTTCAATTTTAGCCTAATTTTTCCTTCTTGTTGCACTTAACTTCTGTTGTACTGGTATGTCTTGTGACTCTAATTGTATGGGAACCTATTTTTGAGGCTAACACAACAAATGGAGGAAAACAAACTAAGTACTGAACTAAAACCCTGGCCTTTGGCTATTATTAAAAAAAAATATTTATGTATATCTTCAGACAAGGGCTTAAAGTTTATCAAGTTTCAAGCATACATTTAAATAATGTTTTTTTTATTTTTATCCTATGAGTGCTATGCGGCATATCCATCGGGTGCATATGTGCAACACTTTGCTTGAAGTGATTTGGTGCAGCCATACAGTGGTTGTGAGTTTGAGTAGTTGTGTGCAAGTGGTTGTGTGTATGTGTGCGAGTGCCTCTGTATATGTGTGTGTTAGCAAACTCTTACCTTTTTTTTTAGTAGCTGTTGTGCTGATATGTGTGGTTGATAGTTATATACGTCTTTAATAATGTCTATGAACTCTTGCTCACTAATCGGACGGGGCTACAAATAACATTGTCGGTGGAAACTGCGTTTGTTGGAAATGGCCCTTTTTGCAGGGTTATCCCCAAACTTTTTGCTTCATCCTCCTTTAGTTTTTCTGACCCGTGGTTGTTGGCAAAAGGACTCTGGGCACTTTACCACTGCTGATCAGTGCTAAAGTGCATATGCTCTCTGTATAAATTGTTACATTAATTGGTTGTCCCTGATTGGCATATTTGTTTCACCTGTCAGCCCCTAGTAAAGTGCACTGAGTGTGTCAGGGCTGGTGATTCAAATGCTACTAGTGGGCCTGCAGCACTGATTGTGCCACCCACAGGAGTAGCCATAAAACGGTGCCACAGGCCTGCCACCGCAGTGCCTGGGTGCAGTTGCTAACTGCCATGCTGACCTGACCAGTGTCCACACTGGCCAGGCCTAACCCTTCCTTTTCTGTACACATTGGACACCCCTATGGAAGGCCCTAGGTACCCCCCTGGGCAGGGTGCAGTGTATGTGAAAGGGAGAGCATGTATTGGTGTAGGTGACATGCTCTGGTAGTGAATTACAGCCATTTTCGTTTTTCACTATTGAAAGGCTATCTTGCCCATAGGATATAATGGGGAATGCTGAGTATAATGCTTACCTGCATATCTTCCCATAGGAGCAAGATGGAAAGCTAAAGTCTGGTATCCCCGAATTCAGAATTTAATAACACATCTTTTAGGAAGGATGTTTTTTAAATCCTGTGTGTGAAAACAGCACTTTTAGAAGGTGTCTGTTTTCCTTTTCTGCCCTTTCTGTGTGCCTTGGCCTGTTTGTGAATTGACTGTCTGGTTTGTGAGTGACAGGGACAGGGGTGGCTCCCAGAGGCTGAATGAGCCAGCCCAGGGCTGAATTGGGAAATTCCCCTGTAGATGGGTGGGAAGAGTAGCACCTGGGCCTGAATAGGGCTGTGACTGCCTTCCACAATGCTGGCTCCACCCCCTGCTGGGCGTCTGACGACCCTGCCCCTCTCTCTCAAAGGAAAGAAGAAACCAAGTAAACAGAGTGCTTCAGGACTGGCCAGAACTGGTTCTGACTAGGCCAAGGCCCCTCTGCCTTCAGAGGACAAAGGATTTTGGGGTATAAGTATTGGGACCCAGACTACAGAAAATTAGATCATCCTGGAATCAAGAAGGAACCTCTGCCAAGGAGAAAGCTGGAAAACTGAAGAAGAAGGACTGGCCTGCTGTAAGGCTGACCTGCAGTTGCTTTGCTGCCAAGGAGAGGGGAAGGACTTTGCTGTGTGCTGTGTCCCCTGGCTTGAAGGAATCTCCAAGGGCCTGAGTAGAACTGGCCTCCTGTTAAGAAGTCCCAGGAACAAAAGGACTTCACCCCCGGCTTCCCCCTGAACTCTGCTGAGTGAGTTCAGCCCTTGCTAGAGTGCTTGATCCAATTGTGGGGCCTCTGGAAGTTGTGCCTGCTGTTGGGAAGCTGGCCAAGAAGAAAGAAGTAAAGGATCTACACTTTTTCACGCACAGCCGGCTTAGCGAGAGAATTTCCGTCGCTCTGCTCGTTAGCGGGCCGAATTTTTATCGCTGCGAACATCGTCGCAGAGCCTGTCGCCGCTGAGCAAGATCATCGCTGGTGAAACTGTCGCCCCGCTCGTTAGCGGGCCGAATTTTATCGCTGCGAACATCGTTGCAGAGCCAGCCAAGATCCCCGCTCCGCTCGTTAGCGGGCAGAATTTTATCACTGCGAACATTGTCGCAGAGCCTGCCGCCGCTGGGTGAGATCGTCGCAGAGCCAGCCAAAATCATCGCACTGCTCGTTAGCGGGTCGAATTTTATCACTGCGAACATCGTCACAGAGCCAGCCAAAATCATCGCACCACTCGTTAGCGGACAGAATTTTATCGCGGCGAATATCGTCGCAGAGCCAACCCAGATCATCACTGGTGAAATCGACGCCCCGCTCGTTAGCGGGCCAAATTTCGTCACATCGTGCCTTTGCGAGTAAATTTCTACAGGAAAAGCTACGCCTTGGAATCCATACAAGTATCGCCTCACTCCCCATACAGACCGGATTCGGCGCACACGCCCGCTGCATGCAGCGGGGTTGTCGCATTGCCTTCCCAGGGTCTCAGGACTGACGCAGTTGCTTGTTTTTCGACGCCTGAGTGCTGCTAAGAACTTTTATCGCATCACCAGGTACTGTTGGCTAAAATTGACGCTAAGGTGAATGATTTTGTCACTAAACTAAGAACTCTTTTTGAAACCATATTCTTGAACTGTTTATGTTGGACTTTTGTTGTTTTGGTCTTGTGTAGTTTATATAAAAGTACTTTATTTATCTACACTGGTGTGGAGTCCATTTGTGGTGTTTTCACTGTGTCACTGTGAGTGTTGGTACAAATACTTTACACATTGCCTTTGATAAGCCTGTCTGCTCGTGCCAAGCTACCAAGGGGGTGAGCAGGGGTTATCTAAGAGTGTATCCCCTTTACCCTGACTAGAAGCAAGGGTCCCTATTTGGACAGTGGTACCTACCCCTGCCAACTAGAGACTCCCAGATCTAACAGCGTCCATATTGACATTACTGTCTTCCCTCAGTTTGCAAGTGTTTCTATCCACAATTTTCGGCAGAACAAAATGAACGCATGCAAATTGCACAAATGCACTGTTTGCAAAATACAGGAAATGCACAAATTGGGAAAAACTTGTTATTTGCCCGTCCTTCCCATTCATGCGTAATCCATCTCCATATGTGCACTCGCTAATTTGTGAAATCTCCCCCACACAATTGCAAATTAGGAGGAGCGCGGGAGTGGGGGGGGACTAGGGGTCGTGAGGGGAATACAATTTTTTCTTAACTTACCTTCAGACGGTCATCGCACTCCTCTTCAGGAAGGCACAGGCTCCCAGAATGCCCTGTGGCCAATCCTGAAGCTGCTCTCGCATGAAGTGGTGATTGGAGTGCACTACCACTCTCCTCGGTACCTGTCACTACTGGGCCCTGCCCCCAAGACTCAGCAGAAACATTAACCAGGTGTTGTTTTTCCTTTCCTGCCATTTATGGGGGGCGACACTCCTCCACCATAACGGAGGAGCCGCCTCTGAGATTAGGACAGAGAGAGATGTCGAATGTAGATTTCTTAATGTAAGGGAAATGCGCGTAAACTTTCTTTTGGTGATTAATCGGGCTGCTGCATCAAAGCCCTCAGTTGATGTCACTGAGGATTCTGGGAGACAAGTGAGTACAGGGCTACCTCCTTCAAAGTGTGTGGTTTCATTTTGCACAGTTATACCAGCTTGAAGCAGGCTGTGTGTTGTATACAGCGAATAATCCGCATCTGTACACACAAACAACTGCTCACTGGTAGTTGTTCGTCTCTCACTACCTCTCTATGGATGAGGCCCACTTTTCATGATCGATGAACATGAATTCAGATATGTCCACTTATATCACTGTAGTCTGAAAGAAATTAGAGGCACAGCTACTGTGTCATTTGGCAGAGATCCTTAAGCTCTGTTTTGACAAATCATATTGCTTTGTAACCTAGAGTAACTTCAAGGACCATATATTTTGAATAAGTAGATTGCCTTTCTCTCCCCTTCACTGATGTATACATCTCTACAAAAATGGGTTCGGAGGTAGCTGAACTCTGATGTTGCCCGAGCATATTTAATCATTTTTGGGTTGTACTTTTTCATAAAGAGCACAAGTTCATCACACATCCCTGGAAGGTGGGATGGGTGGGAAGAAGAGAAAGGTGACCGAACTTCATAGACAAACGTCATAGGGGAGGGGATATACATTTAAAAAGATCAGAATTGGACCTGACAAGCAAAGCCGAATGCCCTCACTACAAGTTAGGTAGAGGAGGGTGAGTGAGAGGTGAGCTATTTACCATGTGTTGTAACTATCTTCTAGTCTGTGTTTTTTACTTGCAAATGAGGCACACTGAATTTCGCTTGTTATGCCTTTTTATTGGCCTTTTTAGGTATTGCCTGTACAGTGCTGGCGCTGTGCTTGGGGAGTTATATACCGCCTCCTCTCTTTGCTGGCTTTTCATTGGTTCCTGTGCGTGACACTTACCTTTCCTCCATTTCTGTTGGCTGTAGGATATTTCCCTGTATTTACCAATGCTTGTTCCTCGTCTGCTTCTATTATCAGTTTCCAACCACCGAAATACTGTTAACATCCGCTTTGGTGGAACTATATGTTCATAAAGTTTTGCCTTATACTATCGCAGCATATTTATATAACAGTTTATCACCTGGAGAGATTAAGTAATTTGCATTGAATCAGATGATATTACGCGGCGCCACCGATAATCGATCTGGGATGCCCAGCTATCGAGTTACCAGCTCTGTCCGTTGTGCCACAACCTCTCCACTCCTGTGTTGTCTGTCAGGGAGCTCTTTTTACTTCTCTCGAATGATGATTGATAAAAACAGCTCTTGATTCATTACATGGGTGAAACCGATTCATTACCAATGCTTGTTCCCCTTGATTAGGGTTCAGCATGCTTGACCTCCTGGAATTTATCAGCGGAAAACTGCTAGGGTGTGATAATTATCACTCAATTTGGGATGGAATTTAGCACTGCAACTGTAATGGTGGCATACATGTCACAAAAGGTGGGTATCCCTATAAAATGAAAGTCTCGGGGCATAAATTGTAAATTTTAGTTATCTTAAAAGAAAGTAGATGTAAAATGTACTTGAGGATGTTTGCTGATGAATGCAGTATCCAAACTGTAACCGAAATGGAAAAGGTACATCGGTATGCCTCTTCCAAACTTTGGTGAGTCCTTTTTTCAGTCTCCAAGTCTGAGGCAGGAGAGCCCTTGCATGGGAACAGTTACCTTGAAGTCTTTTAAGCTTCGGAGGTGGAGAGGCCAGTATATTTGCCCAGGGTGATGTCAGGATGAATGGTAAGAATTAAAATGTCTGGTCAAATTCCCTGGCACACAGCAATCAAGATGCTTGCGAATGGCGCACAGTGTTCCCATGATATTGTGTACTTATTTTCCCTTCAAGCTACTCAACTGAATAATACTTATCCTAAAGATTTGTAGTTACATACATGAATGGATGAACTCTGCATTTGTTAACCATCCATGTTTTTGGGCCTCAAGCCAGGTCTTCTTACACGTTTTCAATCCGGAGAGAAGACACTGAAAAAATAAGCCCCCTGGCGCCATTTTTTAAAATGAAGGGTCACCGGGGAGCTCTCCCTACCAGCACTGTTGGATCCTCCTTTCTTACCTCCCACCCACAGATCTTGGGGGAGCGAGGCACTGGCATTTCCTCATGAATTTAAACTAGCCTTGATCTGTCAAAGGTTTCCTTCTGTCACTCCTGTCAGACCTGTCTACAGTCGGGAGCTGCCGTGGGCAATTTTCTAAACGTCTGAGCTTTGTTATTTTGCTGAATTTGCTAAAGGATGCGCGTAAATATTTTTTTTCATATACTTTTTAATCCATGACTTCTCGCTCCTGTGCTTGAAGCAAAATAATTAAAATGCTCCATTTGTTCGCACATTAATGAGCGAAAAAAAATGATTAGCTAGAGAGCAATTCAGTGCCTCAGATGGATTATGCAGAAGTGATTATAACATAGACCTGATGCCCATACGTAATGCGTAAAGGCAGTGTCTTCTGCTTCTCAGATGTTAATAATGTGCACAGTTCATGCTAATGAAGCCATCTTTCCTTGCCCCTGGCATTGGTTTTCTCTTAAAAGCCACATATTTTATGTTGTCCTCATTAGCATCTGTTCATTGAATACCAACGACTGCAAACTAATTTGGGTAGGCAAACCTGGGCACATTGTTGTGCGTATTAACAATCAGATTATGCAGTTAAAAACAGTACATTTAATTTACCTAATATATCTATGTTCTGAGTTACATGTAGAAAAAGTATTTGAAAAAACAAACTGAACTTCTGCTACGGAGGTTACTAGTATCATTATTCTAATCAGTTGAGAAGATTGTTTTACTCCTGTTTTTTTGCAGCTAGAAATCATTTGCAAATAATATATATGTGCTAATATAGGTATGGATTGCATGTTGTTATGTGAGCTTTTACGAGAGACAATGTTCACTCAACAATTCTGTTGAGGGCGCATTTCATTGTGAAATGAACTCGCAGTACAAAAATAACCCCGCCCATTATTATTTACTTATTTTCTATTTATGTATGTATTTTGTTATTATTACTCCTTCTCTCCATCTCTCCTCGTTACGTCTAGTTTATGTTGTCCTTTGTTGTGCTGTTTTCTTCTTATATACATTGGTGATGAAGAAACTATTGGTGCATAGATACAGGTTACATTGTGATGTTTCATAGGATGGAGGTTCATCCATTCTGATGTCTTTTATAACGTAGATCAAGTTCATTGTTACTTCAACCTACTTTAAATGTTGCATGAATATGCCTTATTGAATAGGATTTTTTCTGAACCTAATAAAATAGTATTAAAAAAGAAAATATTTACATTTTTGTCTTGAGGTATGTAGTTTTATGTTTCCCACAGTCATAGAGAAGATGAAATTTGGATTTAAAAGTTGGTGTGGGGGTCAGTTTCAGTCAGGTGTGCAGTGGGTTTCAGTTGCTGTCAGGTGCTATCCAGACTGCTGTGTCGTTATCATGTTGGCTAGAAAGCTGATCTTACTCCTTTTAAGGGGATAAATGGCCTGAGAAAAGAAGTAAGGTCCTGACGTACAAAGCCGTTTTGCTGTGGCAAACCCTGATTCAAAAAATCACAGGGTTTGCAACATTAAAAGAGCTTTTCGTAACATACAGAACTCCTTTTACGAGTCAAAATTCTTCCTGAATTGTTGAGAGCTTTTTGGGACCCTTTTGAAATCGTAAACTGGAGGGGGCATAAAATGAGTTTCCTTCTCCTATCGGCGAATTGGAAAGTAAATGTATCGATGGTTTGTGAATGTACATGCAGCCAAAATCTATTAATGAGTTACTAACCCCCACCTTGTGGGGGTAACTGATTCGCAAAGCGAAAGGTGTCCCTTTAGGATGCTTTCCCCTTTTGTGAATCATATTAGCGGCCTGTGAGGGAGCAGAAGTGGTCTAAGGAACACAGCTGGCTCTAACCAGTGTCTTTTCAAATGGTAAAGAAACCTTTTTAGTTCGAGCCTGGGCAGCTCATGCGCTGCTCTGTGAGCCATGCTGTATTGGAGTATGTACTTGAAGCCTCGCCCACTCTCTGCCCATATTTGTAATTGGCTTGTGTAATTGTCCTTCCTATATGCTAGTTTCTGATTCGTTATTAGGCTTGTTAGTCCCTCCTTAGTACCACTTTGTCTTCATTTGTAAACTCCCATGATGACTGGCCCTTTTACTTCAGTTGTTACACGGTACGTCTTCTTTAATCTGTAAGCACTATTTTCTTTAATGAGTTTCTTTTACTGCAGGATGGCAGGAGGGTCTCTTGTGCCCAGGTGTGACCACTGGCTTGTTTATTTAACTCTTAGCAGACGGGGAGCTCTTCGGGGCCATGGGAGACAGAAGGGGACAACTCAGCAATGCCTTCTAGCATTTGGAATGCAGTAGGTCTCGCATTTGCGAGAGTTTAAGCTATTTAAATTGTAAATGACAATGCCTTTTATTTATGTTTTCAAAACCAAAACATAAATAAAACTCATTGTCATTTAAAATGCCAATAGCTCAAACTTGTGTTAATGTGAGACCTATTGCATTGCAGATGCGTGTTATTTAAAGCAGCACAGGTCCCATAATGGACAGATAAATGTTTCCTGTTTCAGAAAGCAAATGCATGGATGGAGGTCTGCTGTCCATAGCAGGCCACCATCCCTGCCTTGCACAGCCATTCACAGAGAGTTGCAAATTACAGACCTTATTCGGTTGCATTATAGCAGCCATAAAAGTGAATCACAACAAATAATCACATGGAACAAATTAAAAACATCTATTAAAACATGCTTAAATTTAGATGCATAAAATACAATACAAAATAGCAGCAACATGTACAAACAAAGAATTGTTCTACCTGCCTGTGTAACAGCCTTTAAAAACAGAACCAAGACTAAAACTCAGTTCACCATTGTGCAAAAGTGATAAGAATCTAAAGGCAGATCTACATTGTTTATAGTCTGAACAATACTTCTTTAAATTGGTATTAAAAAGAATCTGGTGTACCACATAAAATGTACAAACGAAGGTGAAATGCAGAATAAATCTGTTTGGATGTATCATCACACGGACTGGTTAAAAGTTCAAGGTGCTGAGTGTAGCCTATAGAAAAACATAACAGATACTTAACAATGTCCGGTCAGAAGTGGAGTAGGAGGGAACGTTTCCATCTGCTCTAGCCATATTTAATTGGTAATGGAATCTGAGTCCCATATGTCTAAATACCTAGTTACAGTAGTTCCGTCTAAATGGGTCCTTAACCGGTGGGATTCCTCAAGCTGGTAAAAATCTTCAGCCATGCTCCTTTTACTTAAAGAGATGCAAGTAAGGGGGTGAAAAGAAAAAGACTCCATCCCTATGCGACAATATATAGATTTTACATAGTTGATCCAAGGAGTTTGACACCTCTTATCCAGGGAGAGACAATCCAGTATTATCTCCTTGGTTAGAACAATTCCAGAGTTGTTCCAAATCGACAGTCAGAGCATGGACGAGCGTCCCAGCTCTTAAAGGTAGGGTAGGCCAAGTTCCTTAAGACTAAAATAATTAGCAGCAGAAATGGGAAGAGCAAGCAGCTTACTAAGGATTCTACTTTCTTCTTGTTGAATAACCTTGCAATTTGAGATTACCCATATTACTGCACCATACATGGCAATGGGTAAGCACTGGGATTTATAAATTAGCATCAGTGAAATTAAAAAGCATCCCTGGGATTTGGGGTAACCTGCATAACGAACCATTAGCCATGGAAAATGTTGTTGCACAATGAGAGATATTGGAGGACCAGGAGCCTTGGGCAGAAAAATAGATTCCTAAGTAAGGAAAAGTACTAGTCAGGATTGTCATGGGCCTGCACTTTGAGCTACAAGACTTAACGAGAGATTTAGTGAAATGAGTCCAGAGATCAAGAGAAGCCATAAAATTGACAAAAGCATCTACTAGGAGACGCAGTGCTCTTGGAGTGTGAGCTATGAGCACTGCGTCATCCGCGTACAGAAGGGCTGGTAATGTTTTACCCCTAATTACTGGCACATCCTGTGTTAAACCCAAAAGTGAGGGGTGGAGATTGTTAACATAGACAATAAATAAAAGAGGGGCCAACACACAGCCCTGTCTGATACCACAGTCAATCTTTATGTCTCCTGTAACCTCCCATTGCTGGCTAATGTGGACCCATGACTGCATCCCCTCGTGTAGGTGGAACAAAAAGTGTACCAATGCAATGTCAAGTCCCCGTGCAATAAGAATGAGCCATAATTTCAATCTGTTGACACAGTCAAATGCTGATGTCAAGTCCATAAATGCTAGATAAAGTGAAGATTTTTTAGCCACTGTGTATTTGCCTAGCACCAAGTTCAGATTGAGGCATTTTTCTATGGTTCCCAGTTTACACCTAAATCCATACTGATAGCTGTACAGTACGGATTATGTGTGCACCCACTCCAAGCCCTTTTATATATGATTTGGCCCAGTATTTTGGCAGTACTGTCTATAAGGGAAATCGGTCTATAACATGATGGTTCCCCTTTTTACATATAGAACATTGCAATGTATACAGCATTGCAAAAAGATTAGTACTACAAGGAGGGCATTCTCCCCACGATATGCGGTATACTGTCTTGGAAGCACATCCACACATGAACAAAAACACCCTGTTTAGAAGGGAACAAAGTTGGATTTTTGGCCTGTAGACTCAATTGGATGGATAAAATGACAACATTCCATGGAGTGAAATGAGCAATTAAGACTCCAGAACAGAGATACTGACTCCATTTATATATTTCTGGCTGTGCCATTATAACACACTCTTGGCCCTCTATGAACTAATTTTGAGCCTCTGTCTACATCTTTGACAATCAAGTTTATTGAATTTGAGACAAACCACAGATTTACATTGGCAGCGAAATCAAGCACAGTATCTGAATAATATGCAACCGTACGATAGATGACAGAATCTCGCAAAACATTCTTCAGGGTAGAATCTTGCATGAAGGCATCATTAATCATAAAAACACACACCCCTCTTAGGATAATAGGTTGAACCATTTACCCCAAATCTTCCCAAAATGTTTGGGGCAGCCCCGGGTATCAAAGAGGGATTCTTCTTGAGTTCCGTCGCCATTTCCGTAAAGTAGGAGACTTGGCCTTAGACCAGAGTGCTGTTATATCTCACTTCGCCACAGCCACCGCTGTTCCAAGGAAGTGCTTATCGGCCCGGGAGCTGTCCAGGCCGTCGAACACGGCAAACATCAAGCGCAATGGGTCATGGGGAACCGTCCACCCCAGGGTCAGTGTGAGTTCCAGTTCCACTCCCACCCAGAATGGTGCAAGGACAGGACATTGCCATACCATGTGATAGAAGTCGGCAGGGGCGTGATTGCATCGCGTGCAGGTCGGGGAGGGCCGCAGATGGGTGCTGTATAGATGCACAGGGGTGAGGTATGCCGTATGTAGGTAGTAGAGTTGGACTAGACGCAACTTGGAGGAGGTCGTTGTGGTCTTGGGGGCCATGAGAGCGTCTCTCCAGTCTGCGTCCTCTAGGGGGCCCAGCCAACCCTCCCAACGGTCGCGCAGTGAGTCTAAAGTTGCGGGGCTGTTGTTCAAGAGGGAGCAATAAATCCGTGACACCCCCCCTCTACTCAGGTTCCCAATCATCACTTTGGCCTTGAGGCGACTAAATTCAGGGAGGGAGGTGGGAGACGGAATGTGCACCCGGAGGGCATGCCTAAGTTGTAAATATTTATAAAATTGAGAGGAGTGGAGGGAATAGCACTGCTGCAAGTCCATAAAGGCTCTGATGTGGTCCCCCACCCAGACGTCCCCAAGAAGCGAAATCCCAATGTGGTTCCACCGACGGAAGTCCTGGAGAGATGAGCCTCTCGCAGCAAAGTGCCACACCACAGGGGCGTCTGTCTGGTAAGTTTCTTGTCCCATTTTGTGTGGTGCAGAGCAGTGCGCCATGCCAGGAAAATCATCTTAGTGATGGAGGAGAGGCCCTGCGGTATAGGGTCCCCGTACAAGTAGGTCTGGAGTTGCGGGAAGTCCATCGATCAGAGTTCTACCTGGTACGCCGGATCGGACCAGCCACCCACGAACCAGTCATGAACCACGATAAGCCTCGTGGCCAGATAGTAAAGATGAAGGTTGCTTACACCCATGCCCCCATCATAAGGAGGTATGTGTCAGTGTGCCAAAGACATGCGTGGTCTCCCGCCCCCCCCCCATAAAATCCGGGTGAGAATACCGTCAAATTCACGAAACCAACTCCCTGGGAGGTGAAAGGTAATATTTCGGAGAATATATATAAAGCGCGGGAGAACCATCATTTTAAAGAGGGCACTTCTGCCAAGGGGGCTAATGGGGAGGGATTGCCAACTCCTGAGGTCCGCCTTAGCCTTGGTGACCAGGGGCGTGATATTCAGGGCCCATTCAAGCTCCGGAAGCAGGGTGAACCAAACCCCCAGATACTTGAAAGACTGCCTATGCAGGGGAATGGTTGTTTGCCAATCGAAGCAGGAACGGGTGGAGGGGAACCAGAGTTGACTTCGCCGGATTAAGCCGAAGGGCCGAAACCCGTTCAAAGGCTGAGAGGGCGTCCAGGCACCGTGGGCCGGAGTTCTCGGGGTCCGCCAGGTAGAGGAGGACGTCGTCGGCATAAAGGGTGACTTTGTCGACCTGAAAGGGGTCCCAAGCCCAGCCATGGATGCAGGGAACTTGGCGTATGAGAGAGGTCAGGGGCTCCATTGTTAGCGCAAATAAAAGCGGCAAGAGCGGGCAGCCTTGGCGGGTGCCCTTCTGGATGGGGAATGCCTCCGAAAGCACGCCGTTGATTAAAACCCTCGCTTTAGGACTGGAGTATAAAACACGGACAAGGCGCCGGAACAGAAGGCCAAAACCCAACACCTCTAGCACATCCTCCAGATAGCTCCAGTCAACCGTATCAAATGTTTTTTCAAAGTCAATGAAGAGCAGAGCCAAATACGGAGTGAGATGGTGGCGGTGCGCGAGGATGAGGTGAAGGCGGCGTATACAATGCCGGGTACCCCTGGCAGGCATGAAACCACATTTGTCTGGGTGGACCAGGTCATGCAAGTGGGGCCGGAGACGTTGAGCCAAGGCAGTGGCAAAGATTTTCACCTCGGTATTGATAAGGGAAATGGGGCGGTAGTCTGCACAGGCAAGGGAGGGCGGCTGTGTCTATGGGAGGACCAAAATAGTTGCCACGTCCGTTTCGGGGGAAAAGGATCCCATGTCTACCACATGTTGAAACCCGGCCCCGGCGTCTTACTGGAATGCAAGAGCGAAATGGCCCCATGTATCTCCTCCGGGGTGATGGGGAGAGCCAGAATCTCCGAGACCGTCTGGGTAAGGCGGGACAGGTGGGTCCCTGTCTCTGACAACAATGCAGCGAGGGAGGCTGCAGGAGGCCGGACTGTATAAAGATTAGCATAATAGCCCGCGAAGGCTTGGGCGATAGCCCGTGAGGTGAAGTGGTGAGTACCGGCCGCATCATGAACCTCAGGAATGATGCGGTCGGCCCTGGGGTACAAGATTAGATTATGGAGTAATTTGCCATTTTTATCACCCCAGCCATATACGCGCGCCACGGAGGAGCGCCAGAGCATCTTAGCGAAATCCAAAGAGATCTGGCAGATCTCCTCACGGAGCATTGCAAGCTGCCGGGTGGAGTCAGCTCTGTCAGTATCAGCCTGAGTCGTTTCCAACCGCACCGTGCTGGCCTCCAGCTGTGCTAGGTGGGTGGCCTGAGCCGCGCATTTCGCGTGGACTAAGCCCCTAGCCACCCCTCGTATAGTGGCCTTGCTGGCCTCCCACAATGTACCCAGTGAGGGGACCGTTCCTGTATTGGTCAAAAAATATTGCCTCAGTTCCTGCCCGAAGGAGTCAACGAATTCCGCATCTTACAGGAACCAGGCGTTTATCCGCCAAGTCATACGAACACCAACAGGGGAGTTCCCGAGACGGAGGGAGACAGGGGAGTGGTCCAAGATGCTTCTGGGCAAAATAGTAGCCCCGGACACCAACTGACAGTCGGGGCCGGTAATAGGAGCAGGTCGATATGGGCGTGAGTATGGTGGGCTGTCGAAGTGTCGGTATACTGTTCCCGACGGGGGTTCCAAACCCTCCAAGCATCACAGAGACCCAGGGCGGAGGACCAATCAGAAAGGCACTTAGCCGAGGCAAAACTGGATGCAGAGGGAGCGCCTGCCGTGTCGCGAGGAGGTTGCATAACAGTATTGAAGTCGCCCCCGATGACCGTCAGACACTGAGGGAAGATGGAGACTATGAGCGTGAGGTGCCGAAGGGCAGAGGGCATTGTGGGGTGCCCCTCAATCTTGCTGGTCAGGGCCATATAATGGCCTTGTGTGTCTGTCTCAGCCTGTGTCAAAATAAAGGGGAGTCGCTTACAAACCAGTACCCCCCGGGAGCCCTGTGTGAAACCGGAATACCAGACCCTGGCGAACCCATAGCGGGCGAGGAAGGCGCAATGAGTTTCCAGAAGATGCGTTTCCTGTAGAAAAAGGATATCAGATGCGTGGCGTTGGGCGCTGAGCAGCACAGCAGTTCGCTTTATGCGGTCTAGTAGGCCATTGACGTTCCATGACAAAATGTGGAGGGGTCTACCTAGAGTGGACAGCATTGGAACGGGTAGTGTGTGTGGGGGACATTGCAAGTAAACCCGGGTACCAGGGGAGATAACATCCCAAAATCGGGCCATGGGGTTAAAGTCCAGACGGTTTGATAAGTCTCATGTCATCATCGGTGGCGTGTGTGCACAGAGAGCTGCCAAGAGAAATAAAAAACAGCGGCCCGTTGGCGGCCAAAAACAAAAAACTGTCTGGAGACCACCGTCTGCCCACCCTCCCTTGCCTCCCAACGCCCCCACCCTACACTACTGAAAAGGAAAACCCCAACAAAAACAACAATACAAATGAGTCTGGGTGCTAAACTAAAACGGTTAGCAGAACATGAACGTGGCAGAGATAGACCCCTCCATGTAGGCGGGTGTAAGAATCGTTTGCTGTCAGAACAAGTAAAACAATTCAGCAACAGAGGAATATAGTTAAATCTGGGCACTAAAATAGAACAGTCAGCAGAACATGGTCTCGTGGAGATGAACCTTTTCATGTGTCCGGATGTGGTAGTGATCTCAACTGTAGGAGCAATGTGAGAAGTAGTGTATGGATCCCATGATTTTGAGCCCCTGAGTTCAGACGCCCTCGTCCTCCCCGGTTCCACGAAGTACGGGGCTCCTCGACAAGTCGGAGTCAGATATGTTTGGGCGCAGTGTCTCAGAGGGGTCTGGATGCGGCTCAGATCGATCAAGGACCCAGTCGAGCTGGGAGGTGCAGACCTCTGAGATAGTGCATGGGGAAGGGGCAGGTGGGACACTGCACCCGGTGAGCGGGAGGCTGCATTGCGACGGTCACCCTTCTTGCGGGACCGAGTGTGGCGTCTCTGGGGCTTGAGTGGGGTTGGTTGAGGTTGCGTAGGCTCTCATCGGGCCGGGGAGGAGACAAGTCGGGTCTGGAGAGGGTGCTCCTCCGCGAGCCAGGTCCAGGCCGCCTGGGGGGTGTCAAAAAAGAATGTCTTATCTTGAAAAACAACCCTGAGCCGGGCCGGAAAAAGGAGACCATAGCGAAGACCCAGGTTACGGAGCTTCTGCTTAACATCGTCGTACGTTCGACGTTGGGCCTGTACGTCCCTGCTGTAGTCTGGGAAGGCCATAATCTTGCTGTTTTGAAACATCAGCGGACCCTGTGTCCTTGCTGCCCTAAGGATGGCGCGGAAGTTGAAGACCCTCAGGATAATGGGCCGGGCAGGGGCCCCCAATGGGCACGTTTGATTGTGAACCAGGGGGAGAGGGACTCTTTGGGCATCCAGGATCTTATCCAGGTCTCCACAAACATGTCCGCACGGCCCTGTTCAACCCCTTTGGCAAATCCTATGAGGCGCAGGTTGTTTCTCCTCGACCTGTTTTCAGCGTCCTCGGCCCGATGGTGGAGTTCCGAGGTCTGAGTCTGGAAACGAGCCACTTGAGTCTTAAGTTGTCCGATATCATCCTCCGCCGTGGAGATACGCGATTCTGCTTTTGAGGGCTGTGGCGTTACGCAGGTCCTGACGAATGAGGGCCACGTCTACCCTCACCTCGCCAATCTTGTTTTGACCGAGGCCTGTGATGCGCCAATTGCTTGGAGGATAGTGGAGAGGTCACCTCCGGCGGGGGCAGAAGCACTGAGCGCCCCCCCTCCAGGATCCCGGTCGCTCGTGGTGTACTGGTCCATTTTTGTTTGGGTTTGGCGGGTGGGGCTCTGCAGGGTACGATTTCTGCCCATCGCCACCAAGGGTGGAGTCTGCCCACCGCGCAGACAGGGGGGCTATCAGCAATCCCAGAGAGGAGGGATGAGGCCCGATACCCAGACCATCGATACTCGGGCCTGGGCGTTCAGGCCAGCCCCCTCAGATCTCCGCGAACCTCCGAGGTAAACCAGCACACATCCGGGGGCCCCCCCCCCCGGGGGCCCGGTCCGATGCCTCAGTATGTGAAGGGTGGCGCTCCCCGGCTTCAGGAAAAGAGTCAGAGAGCCAGAAATGAAGGGCCCCAGCAAGACGGATCACTATTCCGCACCACCACAGGCGATAGTGAGGCCAATGCAGGTGCCACTCGGTGGCGGTTCCCAATGATGGACGGTAAGCTCTACTAGGGTGCAAACAGGTCCAGGTGAGTGACAGCAGCAGAGGGTTGACAGCGCGCTCCACCTGACAGCGATGGCCGGGAGCAGGCCCACAGCAGTTGAGGTAACACCAGCCAGTGGAGGGGGCCGTAGGAAAGAGAGGAATGGTCTGACCCTACGGGGGCACAACGGCAGTGGAAGGCCGAATCCAGGCAGGGATGGCCAGGCAGACTCCTTGCACCCCCAGAGTAAGGGCACCGCTGCCCGACAATGGTAGCCGGGGCCATCAATCCTTGAGCAAGTGTCCACAGGGAGCCCCGGGCTGAGTCTCTTTATCTCTCGCAGGCAGGTGCAGAAATGGGAAGGTCGATGAGGGGGGGCGGGCGCACAGCATCCACACCGCCCCCCGCACCACCCCTCCGTCCATCTGCTGGTCCCTGGTTTGCACCCCACTCACCAAAGGACCGCCAGAGGGGGGGGGCAGAAGGGTCTCCGCCATCTCCAGGGGGCCGGCAACCCCAGGGGTCGAGACGAGATCGCCACTCCGTCGTGGCCCAGGACAATCAGGACGGTTCAGATCTGGCCGGAGCAGGAGGCCGCACAGCAGCGGGCAGCGGTAGGGCCCCCCCCCCCCCCCGGGGCTGCCGAGACCCGGAAGACCCTCAGTGGTCCCGGATGGGCCGAAGTGTAGAAGACTGGTGCATAATGCCCGGGAGCCAGATGGGCCCCAACCCCCAGCGCTCAGGGGCGGAGGAGATCGGGCCCGCAGGAGGAGGAAGGAGGTCCAGGTCCGCCACGCCGCTGCCCGATAAAGGCAGCCGAGCTTGCAGGCACACCCGGCCACTGTGGGCACCCCATCAGGCAGCAGGCAGAAGCAGGCGGCAGGGTGAAGTCCCAAGCGCGGCTGGGCCACGTCCGCCCCGGCCTCTCCACCGGCCTCCCCCACGTGGGAGGTGGGCCCTTCACCGCAGCCTTGGCACCACCTCAATGCCGCCACTCAAAGTCCCCAGGCGCGGCCAGGTCTCGGTCGGTGCAGGGAAACAGGCGAGCTCGATCGCCACCCCCGGAGCGGCCAATGAGGCCTGGGGGGGAAGCTCCAGGTCCCAGGACGTCCGGCTCAGGGACAGGTCACCGAGGAGGCTGCCATTTTAGCTGTGTAGAGCCTCGGGAGGAAGGAGGTCAAACCAAGGCAGTGGAGGCTACAAGCCGCTGAAGAAACGGGATCGGAGCACAACTGAAGGATCGGGGGACCTCTGCTGATGGCTGAAAGGGTCCGATGACAGCTGGGAACGGGCGGGTGAAAGATAGATGACGGAGGGGGTCCGGAGCACTCTTAGAGTGCGACCGCCATCTTGACGCCTTAGGCCACGCCCCCCGTCTACATCTTTGTGTAAAGATTTACACTTCTAGGTACCCAGTGGTTTGCCCAATATGGTATTAGCCGATACTACCAATTTGGCACTTAGAGAGTGAAATGCAACCTTTTACCACTATTATACTTCATATCATCTTTTTACATCCACCTGGTCCTGCGGCAGACTAACCAGCTGTTACCCGGGGCATGTACTTCAGAGACACATTTAGGTCATTCCACATTTTATCACCTGGTGCCCTGTATGTTCATTGAGACATATATACACTAATGTCAAGCCCATTTATAATACAGCCGTGTCTGTGTTGTGTAACAGCAAGCACTCTTTGCTATCCTAGTTGAATTGACTCAGTTTAAGATAGCAGCCATGTCTTTGTTCCTGTAACCCGTCAGATTGACTCCTTCCAAGATGACGCCTATGAATATACCCGAACCCCCAGCATCACCTGTTCCAAATTAGGGACCTCCATGGCCACTTTACTTTTGGATGGCGGTAAGGCATGCTAATGTGCATGCGCCTACCTCAAACAACTGGACTTAACCTTCGGGCTAGCACCCAAGTCTTTCCTGGGGGTTCTCAGAGGTTAGGACCTTAGAACAAGATCATTACCATCCTTCGCCACTTACTATTAGGATCCACATCAGCACCAGAGCGGCTTCCTCCCCTTCAAGATGGTGCCTGCTTTTGCATACCATAGATAACAGACACAGTCTAGTTTCACCATGTTTGATGGCAACGTCCACTTGAAAGTTATTACTAACCGGGCAATAGTACTTAAGGTGATCCTTCCACTCGCTGCTCCACTTCCGAGGCAGCAGAGATCAGGTAGGTCGTCTTGTGGAATCTGCACTACGATGCTATAAGTACCACTATGTGGTTTGCTTTGCAGGTTCCTGCTACAGAGTCCACTCCTATTCCTCGAATCTGAGGTGTTCCTAGCAATACTTTCCCTTATTTTGGTATTCTAGCACGCTAAGTCCATGTTAACTCTGCTACTAATTTGAGGAGGTATTACTGCTACCCAAAAATGGACGAGTTTACTCTTTGAGACACAGTGTCTGAAATCTATGTGTTTTTGATTACCTGTTAGTTATTTGTTCTATATGTGGTTTATTATTCACAGTGCAAATTAACTTACATGGATAGTGGCATGTTGGGCAGTGTGACGAATGCCGCACCAAGATGAGAATATGTTTCTGGCTACTTGTGCTATGCAGGTGGCTTGACTTATGATTCTAATGTTTTTTACAGGTTTTGTTTCAGTAAACATGACTTGAAGACATCTCTTTGTACCAATATAGGTAATTTGTGTTTGGAAAATCTTTGGGATCACACAACCTCGATTCCAACGACAGTGTAGATTAGAAATTATCAGTCCTGACGAATTGCCAACAGATCATTAGTGACTTACAAAACGGAAAGAAACATGTTGATCCTTTGAGCTAGCATAGGTCATTGTCTCACTTGATAGCTACCATGTTTTTAATTAGACAAGTAAACTTGCTCATTAAATTCCCTTTGAGGACTACTTAGTCTGTTTTAATACACGCTTTTTCACATACACACATTTCTCCACACCAATCTACATGAGTATCCCTACACCCACACATCTCACATATGGCATTCGAACCAAAGATGTCAGATTAATGAGCTCCTTTGTGGGAGCTCATCGGTTATTGCAGCGCACGGCCCGACGAGAAGCACGACCTATGATAAGGCATGACATGCATCTGGGTGTGTGATGGCTCTTGTTCCCTAGGAATTTAACCCCCCAAGTAGACTCCCCAGTTTAAGACTGTTGTTGTATTCTCTCTCTCTCTCTCTTCACCATAAGGAACTGCATACCCTTTGTTGACAGTCTAGGAATGTTGCAAAATGCATGGATGTTGCGTGGTAACACGAACTAAATGCAATGCCCATGAAAACTCATCCCTGGTGCATAGTAATGCAACACAGCGATTTGCGCTGTGTTGCATTACTCGAGATTTATGATCCACTCAGGGCCTTGTGGCTTCATAAATCTCATTTTTAACTTGTGTTGCTCTTACGCCGTGTTGTGTAGTGCAAGAGCAACAAAAAGAGGCTCATAAATATGCCCCTTACAGTTTTAATTAGATTCTGGACATTTTGGAGACCCAATGCAACTGATGTAACCTAGGCAGGATATTGTTCCCATTCCTAGCCTGGCTGCTGTCCTTAATGAATGTCTTTTCCCACTGTTTGTTCCTGTGGGACACTTTGGTATTACAAAACAGATCACAAATGCTTGCACTGTTCCTTCTGTAATACAGATTGTTTTGGCACTAAATGTGAGCCAGAGCGACGTCAATGGGCAAATTCTTTGCCTTTGAGCATGCACCATAGACCCTCTATAGGCACTGATGCAGGGGCAAAGAGGCCTTCATCAGATGCACTGACTGTGCACTCCATAGAGGTAGTACATAATTGTATTTATATATTTATTTTTGCAATTTTAAATAGTGTGGACATCGCCCAAGGGCATCAGAGCACTTTACAACAAGCTGGATGTAAGGGTTACAGCTGGTTACATTACTAGTAATTAAACTCAAAGGATTACTTCAGTGGATGTGCGCAGGAGTAACCACAAGAAACGGCTACAGCAATTGGGCAGAGGAAAAATACATTTGCAGCATCAATTTAGATGGTGAGGTCAAATAACGAAGACAGGTCAGAACGCCGTGGAGCGAGTACATAAGTCTGGTCGAGGGTGATTTAACCAAGATGTCTGTCAAAAAGGAGGAGCTTGAAGTCCTTCTTGAAGGCTACTAGGCAGGAGGTTAGATGGAGGGAGGGAGGCAAGGAGTTCCAGATTCTAGTGGCACTTCCAGAGAAAGACTGGTTCATGTATCATTCTCGACTAAAGGTGGGGGGTTCCAGTAATAGGGGGTGGGCATTTCTGGAACCCCTATTTGCTCCGGAAATTGTCAGTTTCTCATTTAGATAGGAGGGTGAGGAGGAGTGCAGTGCTCTGTGAGTAATGTAAGCAATTTTGAATTGCGCCCATGCTTCAATGGGGAGCCAGAGGAGGGTTAGCATTGCTGGGTCAATGTGGTCAAATCTCTTGAGACCTAAAACGAAGAGTGCTGCAGAATGCAGAGTTGCTCTTATTGGGCCTACGTGAACTTTGGGAATGCCTGAGAGAAGGGCAATTCCATTGTCTAGTCTAGAGAGAACGAGTGACTGCACCACTGTTTTGAGGTCTTGTTCCGTAATCAATTGTCTGATGCCCCAAAGCTACCTAAGTTGGAGTTGTGCGCTGTTGGCCATGGCTGCAATGTGGCTGTGAAGATTGAGATGAGTATCTGATACTGTGGACAATGGCGGGGCAAGCATCCAGGGCAGGAAGATCAGCCGTCCATTCTTGTACTGCCATTTTTGCTTTCGGAGGCGAGATCAAAAGAAATTCTGTTTTATTTGGGTTTAGTTTTAAATAGTGGTTGGACATCCAGTTTTGAATCTTTAATAGAGACTTTGAAAGCAGGGCGATGTCTTCTGAGGAAAAGAATTCAAGCATATTTGAATGTCATCAGCATGGAGGTGGAAGAAAATCCCAGAGTGTCTGAGACTCAGACATAGAGGCTCTAGGCTGAGTTTGAGTTGGTGAGAGGATCAAACTCTGAGGGACACCTTGGTGAATGATGACTGGTCTAGAGAGTGAGTCCCCCATTTTCACAATTTGGGAACGGTTAGATAGGTAGGAGGAGAACCAGTTGAGGACAGTGCCTCCACATCCCATGTGGAATCCAAGAGTACGAAGAAGGTCTAGAAGGTTGACCGTGTCGAATACAGGGGATAAATCCAAGAGGACCAGCAGGCAGGCGTTTGCCGAGTCGAGGATTCTGAAGGAGTTAGCCACAATTTGGAGGATTGCAGTTTCTGTGCTATGACTGTTGCAGAAACCTAATTGGAGAGAGCTAGGAGCTTGGTTGTTTAAATGTGTGAGGCTAGTTGGGACGCTACGCAACTGTCAATGACTTTGCCTAAAATAGGGAATGTGTGGACTAGGCGGTAGTTGTTCAGGTCCTCTGGATAAAGAGGTGGTCTTTTCAAGACAGGGGGGATTTGACCCGTTTTTAGTCATTTTGGGAAAAGGCCGTGTTTGAGAGAGGAGTTCGCCAAGGTGGTCCATATAGGGAGAAGGTGTGTGACAAGAGACTGATAGAACCTGGGATGGCATCCTGATGGTGGTTTAAGGGTTTTACTTTGGAGATTGTTCATTGTAGGTCCTGATCGGAAATTGAAGAGAAGGATGACCATGATTGTAGTGCCTTGCATGCTACAGTCTCAATCATTTCAAGGGGGCCATTGTTAGGCAGCAAGATATGGATGTCTCTAACTGTTTTATCAAAGAAATCCATGAAGTTGTTGCAACGGGCCACTGATGACTTAGGAGCCGAGATGGTAGAGGGGTTAGTAGTCTGTGCAATGACCTTGAACAGACACTTCGGTGTATTCTTTCACTAGGGATCTGATATAGAAGGATTTGGCACTGATTATTCGGTCTTCATAAAGTTTCTTGCTTTGCGGGGCTTAGCCAAACTCAGGTGATCAGCTTTTTTCATTCATAAAGCTCTTTAGAGAACCAGGCCTGGAGGGATTAGGGCTGGATAATTTGCATTTCATGGGTGCACATTTGTCAATATGGGATTCCATGCAGGGGTTGTACTTCTCGGTGGTCTCGATAATGTAAATATAAGGGACGATCGACATTATGGTGGGAGGGGATATGACGGCCATGACTTCTGTGTCAAGGTTGGATGTGTCTCTGAACCATATTTTCTCTTTCTTGGGTTGGTATGCAAGCCAGTTAGGGAGAATGGAATATGTCTTTAGATTGGTGGAGTTGGATATTATCAGATCCAGAATGGCGCCTTTGAGATGTGTAGGTTATGGGAGTATTGTTTGAGATTATTGGCATTGAGAAAGGAGGTGAAAGTGTCCACATCGCCGTTGCCCACGCCTCCCCAGTGGATGTTGAAGTCACCAAGAAAGATATTGTTTTTTGAACTGATGAGTTGCGAAGTGAAGAAGTCCATGCATTTGTCGATGATGGTGTTGTTTAGACCCGGTGGGTGGTAAATCACCATCAATCAGATATTGAAGGCAGTGGAAGTGGACATTTGCACTGGCATGCATTCGAAAGACCGAAATCGAATTGCTGGGAGGGTTTGCCATTTCAGGGAGTTTCAATGAATGAGTGCGAGCCCAAACGAAGCATGGCAGGCTTGAATAAGGTTAATGCATGCAGTGGTCTTCCAGGGGTTCCAGCCTGAGAATCAAAATCTTTTGGGTTGGTCTTCTTTGGGTTGAGGCTGACTAGTGACTGGTCCAACCAAAAGTGCATTGAGAACTGGTCCTTACAAGTGGTGCCTTCCAGAGCTTTAATGACAGAGCTCCTACCCCCGGCGGCAGATAAAACCTACCTCGTGGAAGCACTCTCACCTTGGCATGCAGAGGCACTTCCAGTACAGGGAACAGGACTGGAAGACATAAGCCAGGAGGATAGCCTGTTACATCAGCCGATAATTGACTTTGGTGGCATGGTGTTTCCATCAGCAAATCTTGCCATGAACAGTGTGACACTGGGGTTAAACAGGATGCTGTAGTGTGTGAGGCCCATTTAATGGAGATCTCACTGCAAACCGAATTAATTGGTGAGTGCCAGGTGGTAGCTGGGTGTTTGTGCAAGCAATTGTGGGCCATCAGACCATGTCTTTGAAAAGTAGTCCCCTCTGTGCCTTAATGTGCCATGCAAGCCAGTCCATGTAGCCCCCACAGTCAGTCTCACTGAGCAGTAATGTTGGCCTGTGAAGCACAGCCCTCAACACCAGGAAGGGGCACTCTTCAGTACTGCCTAAAAGGAGTCAACATGTAGCAGGCCAGAGGCCACAGATGGCATGGGAAAACTCTTCTATACCTGGGCTACTGGTCAAGAATTGCGAGTCAGCTTGAAGTATGGCTGAGATCGGGGATCCAGGCTTGCTCATTTGGCATCTAGGAAGCATGGCCCCAGCATGCCTCAAGAATGCAGGCCTTGTGTCTCGCCGCTGCTGATGCAATGTCCCTTGCTGCAGCTATTTTAAGCAACTCATTTGCTGATGTCTATGATGGCAGCTGCAGCTCTATCATCCCATACTGGGGGGATCAGGCAATGTGGTCGCTGAAACAGCACTTCTAGTGCTCTTCTGGGGTCTTCTGCCACGTCACTTGCTTCCCCTGTGGAGATCTAGGGGGCCTCACGTCCACAATAACCCACAGGCCCCCATGGCATCTTGAAAGGATGGGAGGTGTCCCAAGGACCCCAAGGCATTCTCCTGCAGGTGGGTGCAGTCAATCATTCACCTGCATGCAGAAGTATGTCTGTCATCCTTTCTTTTGGAGGCCGGGTTTCCTCCTCTAGCAAAAGGCACACTAGGGACTTCAAACATTATGCCCACCTTTCACTAATGCACTGTTCTGTATGCAAGGACAAATTTATACCTGCACCAGGATAGTGCATTCAGTGTAATAGAGTGAACAGTTAAAAGTGCGCCACGTACCCTATTTGTAGTATGGCACCAGATGAGTAAGCAAACATAGGGGAAAATCGAAAGTAGGTGCAGTCACAAAAGAGAAGCCTTTTGCCATGTGTTGAGGCCCTACAGGTACTGCTACATCTGTAGTTAAAGGATTTACTATAAGATAAGGAAACGGAAAATTTTCTTTTAAGTATAAGGAGGTATGAGGCTAAATTCAGAAAACAATTGGAAATTTGCACCTCAGGGTTCTGAACTCGCATGGTATGGATTTCAGATTTTTTTAAATTCACCAAGGCATCCTAAATTAAATCTGGTTGCTGGTTACCAATCATTTCACACCTCTGTACTGCAACACACACAAATAGAAATCAAGGGAGGCATAGAATAACACAAGCACAGAGGAAGTTAGTTTAATATACATAACAACATTTTAATAAAATATATGGTACATGGTAATGTAGTAAAAACACACAGATCAACTAATACATACCTTGCATCCAAGAAAGTGACACATCCAAAACAAATGATACTGTAAAGAGTGGGGAAGGTAAAACTAATGTGTGATTTAATTTTTTTTTAAATGTAATACCATAAGTACTAGTCATATTGGTCATACATTACCAGGGACATTGGTACCAATAAATATCTTTGTGGGGTCAACAACGAATAAAAGGGTGCCAATGTATGCCCCAGTTTAGTTCTAAGGGAAGAGCATAAATTGTGTTTAAAAGTATGAGCCTTATCTATCTTTATTTTATGTTTAAACATGTTAAAATAAATGTTGTGGCATGACCACAACATTTTCACAACAGTGTTTAGACCCTGTCCCCGTTTGCAGTAAATGTTAAGCTTTTCTTCCTTCACGGTCTTAGTTCGATAGAGTTCCCATCGTATCTTTAGGGAGCTCAACTGGTCCAGGTGGATGTACCGGATGAAAGATAGGGATGGGCCCAGCACAAAAACCAACAGACACTTCTGAAGTGGTGGTTTTCTCTCCTTTGTTAAGATTTTTAGATTTCTCGCCATTAAAGAAAATAGCAACTCTTTTACTAAATAGCCCATGATCTCCCTAATGATGATCATACGGACAACTTGAGGAGTTGGTATTCATAGGATCTGGTTCCCATTCCTTAGAGAAGGTTGCTTCCTCAGACGCGGCGTCCAAATATTCCGCTATTCATATAGTTAACATTATTGTCAGAAAAAGGATGAACAAAATAGTAATGTAAACCGGTAGCATCATTGGGTATGTAGTAAATAGAGTCACTGAATTAAAGTTGTCATTGTCTACGTAAGCTTTTAAGCATTTAATGTGATAGGCTTCAGAACTTGTACAGTATTATCAAGCCTTCACACATAGATCATTGGTAAATTGGTATTTTATGAAGATAATTACACAGTGTGTTGGGAAATTTCTTGTAATAACTTTTTGGGGATGTTAGGCGTTGTAGAATGCAAAAACCAAAGGAAATGATGGACGGAGTGTTGAACATTGCAAGCACTCACCCCCAGTCAACTGATCTGGGTTTAATCCATCACCGTTCTTTAGCCCACTCTGCCACCCCAGTTCAGACATGGCCATATGCAAATCAGTCTGACCCTGTGCCTCATGGGAACAGTCCAGCCCGAACTGCCAAGCCATGTCTTCCCTGGACCGGAAACAAGCTTCCTAGGACCGGTTTCTGGCATTTCAGCCGTCTTCAGCCAGGCTTGCTTGAATCCAGTGGCAAAGTGAGCAAGGGACTCACGTCTGAGCATACCCTACCAACTTATGGCGAACAAAGCAAAAACCAAAGGAAATGATGGACGGAGTGTTGAACATTGCAAGCACTCACCCCCAGTCAAATGCCAGAAACCGGTCCTAGGAAGCTTGTTTCCGGTCCAGGGAAGACATTGCTTGGCAGTTCGGGCTGGATGTTCCCATGAGGAACAGGGTCAGACTGATTTGCATATGGCCATGTCTGAACTGGGGTGGCAGACTGGGCTAAAGAACGTGATGGATTAAACCCAGATCAGTTGACTGGGGGTGAGTGCTTGCAATGTTCAACACTCCGTCCATCATTTCCTTTGGTTAGGCGTTGTAGAATACCAGTGAAGCACAGTGATGATAATTTGTATACATGATGCAATATCAATTCCAAAACTAAAGGGCAGAAGCATTCCTGTGTTCCAGAGTCTTAACAGCAGACTACCGGGAGACACAAGTAACAGAATAATTTTCCAATTTAAGAACTATCATTATGTCTCATTTCAGATGCAATAACATTAACTTAGGACTCTTCCAGGTCAATGGCTGTAGAAATAACAACAGAGGGTCTGATTTAGATGTTGGCGGTAGTGAATTCTCCATCACAAACGTGACGGATATCCAGTCCGCCGTATTAAGATCCAATTATATCCTTTGGAGATCGTAGATTGGCAGACGGGATATCCTTCATGTTTGTAACAGAGTATTCCGTCTGCCAAGATCTAAATAAGGCCCAGTCTGATTCCAAATATAAGACAGAGGAGCCCATGATGTGCATAGATATAACCAGGTCCTTGGCAGTAGGACCAATACTGAAATTGACCAGGTGGCCATTGTTGGAACTGGCCATCATTTGCAATGTATTACTGCAGATTTTTGCCCTCATTATCCTATATCTGGTGAACCCTTTTTATTGGCATTGGGACCAGTAGCGGCTCGTGGAGGGAGTGCCGCAGGGTGGAGGGGCAGGGTGGGGGGTAGTAAATTCCGGCTCACGGCCGACGGGAGTAATGTAAGTAAATAAATAAAACAAATTTCATTGCGTGCTGAAACGCATTTTGCATTTCAGCGCGCGCAATTAAATTTGTTTTGTTTATTTTTTTACTTACATTACTCCTGTCAGCCATGAGCCGGAGTTTACTACCCCCCCACCTCGTGGCACTCCCTCCACGAGCCGCTACTTATTGGGACTCTGCACACTTTACTGCTGCTAACCAGTGGTAAAGTACTTCTGCTCCCCCTTCCAAACTTAGCAAAATTGGTATACACCCAATTCACACATTTAATTTACTTATAAGTCCCTAGTTAATGGTACTACCTGTACCCTATGCCTATAAATTAACTGCTACTAGTGGGCTACAACACTCATTGTGACACCCACAGACGTGGCACTGTTAAACATGTCTCAGGTCTGCTGCTGCAACCTGCAGTACTGTTTTTAACTTCCATTTCGACCTGGCAAAAGAAATCTTTTGCCAGGCCTAAACCTTCCTTCTTAATACTTATAAGGCAGTCCTAAGGTATACACTAATAGCTCATAGGGTACGGTGCATGGTATTTAAAAATAAGACATATATACTTACGTTTTACATGTTCTAGGAGTGAAAAAAAACCAAAGTTGTGTTTCACTGCAGCAAGGCTTGCTCTGCCTTAGACTATTAGTGGGTTACCTTATACCAATTTATAAATGGAAACTTCAGTTTGGGAACAGTTACAGAAATACTTCTTCCATTCATTTGAATTGTAAATTAAAATCCTCTTTAATGGTGAAGTTGGGTTTTAAATTACTATTCTGAAAATGCCACATTTTTCTACCTAAACCAAATGTGCCTTTCTGCCAGTTCCCAGGGTCACAGGACTGTTAATGGCTCTACTGTGGTGATATGTGGATTCTCTTCGTAAAGGGGGACAAAGGGGCCTTTGGTGTGGGGAAGGGTGTTCCTCTCCTGAGCAGGATTGCCTGGCATCATTGTACCGAGCCCTTCCTGAGCTGTCAACCGGAACTAAGTTAGAAGGTAAACCTTCTACTGGGTTGAACCTGGTCTCTTTAACCGACCTCTGCTCCCCTGCACTTGGCCTTAACATTTGACTTCGACCTGGTCCAGCATGACTAGATAACTGCCATTGGCGCTTCGTGCTTTCTGGTGCTATTTCTAATCAAAACTTTAAAAATGTTTATTACTAGTTCTACTTTTTGTCAATTTGGTGTCATTTTATTTATTAAAATCTACTCTATTTTTCTGACTGACTACTTTGTGCCAAGCTACCAGAGGGTTAAGCAGATGTTTAATTAGTGACTTTTGTAGTTCACCCTGACACGGACTGCTTATCTCACCCCTCTCAACTAATAGCCCAATTTCTTATAGCCAGCAAGTTCGATAGTGGTCTCAATGGATTAAAAGCATTGCAGAAGTGAAGTTTTCACAGCACTGCATTGTTTGACTCTTTTTTGCTGCTTGTATGTCAGCAATATTCAGTGCAGGTGTAGTTAGGAGGACTGATTCTAATACTCAAGGATATAAAACAATGCTGTAACAGAGCATTCAGGAGATGCTCAAGATGGTTGAATGGTCAGTTGGTGAAGCTGTTTTCTTGCAGAATGCCATAAACTGCACCACAGAGGTAATGGTTGGACAGACCTGGGGCCCTATTACACATAGGGCACGCTTTCCCTGTTTGTGCCACGGTGCACCTTAAAACAGTGCGCCCGGCGCAAACAGAGAAAGTGCACCTTATTACATTGAATGCTCTGACCCCATGGCAGCCCTAAGTCAAGCTGCCCTGGGGAAGTACATTTAAGTGAAAAACAGAGCAGCTTTAAAACAACCACTCCGGGTTTCATTGTGCAAGCGGCAACCCACCTGCACTTTTAAGAGGGGCGAGAGATCCCCTTTCAGGCGGGTGAAGTGAGTGACTGTGCTGGCCTTCAAGTGGATATCTGGGGTGTCCAGAGGGCTAATTTTCCCCCATCCAGAGGGCTGCCATCAGGGGATTACGCCCCATGCAAATGAGGGAACACCCTCTGGTGATAGCACTGGCACTGTATGTGTGCCAGCACTATCTTTATTACATAAAAGGCTGTACAAGCGTCTGCGGCCCTTTCTGTAATACCAAAGTGCACCGGGGGCACACAAAGCTGGCGCACATGCCTGTTGCTCTCCCAGGGATCTTTCCATAACACTGCCACTGGAAGAACAAGAGTTAAAATGCGGAAAGACATTGGTGTATTGGTACAAGGTAGACCAACAAGGATCATAGTGAAGCAGAGTTGTGAATATGCCTCTAAGTTTCAATCCGATAGATTACTTAGATTTGCTTTCAAATTGCTTTCCCTTGCTAGTGCTGATCATGCAGAAACTATATATATAATGCACGAAAAAGGCGCAATCATTTTCACTTTAATCAAATTTGTTCCTCGATCACATCAAGTACGAGTTTAACTCCAACAAGTCCTTTGATAAAGTCATACACATGCTATGTCTGAGCACTCCTGATAACACTACAAGCACCTCAAGGGCAGTAAAGCAATACTCATAGCCATACTGAGCCAATTTAGTGCATGATAGAAGTAGTCTGGTTGGCCCTGCTTGATTGCTGCTCAAAGTTTTGTCATTACGGATATTTTAGTGAAACAGGTTCAAGCAAGTACTCTGTAAAAAATAACCAATTGAGATTCACACTTTGCCACCGTAGCACTGACTTCACTATGCATGTGGTGTTACAAACACTCTGTTTTCCCCATGTTGTTTAGCACTTCTATATAGTGAATAAACTATGATTCATCGCATCTACTGCAATCCAAACCTTTACTGAAGTGCATTTAGGTAATATACAAAAATACACCCCACACAGCCCTATATCTTCATTAATGCCAAACTATCTTTGGTCAAGTACTTTAGCTTAGGCACCAGATACAGATGAACATCATATGACCACAAACCATAGTAAAATCTCACAGTCTTGAGGTTCAAGAAATTCAATTCATTGTTGCATCATGAATTGAGGGATACCTAAAGTTAAGAACAAATGAGCAGACAAGTCCATCAAAATGTTCCATACCAAAAGAGCATTTCATCTACCAAGCAGTGTAGTTACCAGCACCTACACCACTCAGTTGTAAGAATGATCACATATTTGCTTCTTCCTGTCTAACTCAGACCACTAAGCCATGGTACACAAAAGTTTATTTTCCATATGGGTTTGGTAATAACAAATTACTGGGGTTATGTTACCAGAACATATTGGCCTAAGTATTATTTGATAAAATATATAGTCGTACTAAATGTTGATTACAAAAATTTGCCACTTGTGAGGTTGATTTGACACACTAGAACATGAATGCTGAACAGAACCCGACAGAGAGGCCACTTAGAGTACTCAAACATTCACCACCCACTAGTGGCTCCTATTCATAAAAGCTATTTTAGCAGTTAGTACAAAAAAAGGCTGTGCTCTCTTTGCACTATTATTTACATGGAATTGGTCATTTGGGACTAATTTACAAAAGCATGTGTTAGCATGTAAATGAGTGATGTTGTAGTACTACTTTCGTACTCATGACTGCTTTTGTGAATTGGCACCATAGTGTAAAAAATATTGAGTCAATACTGTGAAAATATACACACTAATCTAAACTTAAAACAAATGTAATTCCATTTTAAAGTATCTATATAATATTTAAAACATCTAAACAAGCTTAAAAATATAATTATATTTGTAATTTAAATATATATAAAAAATAATTGCATAATTTAAATAATAATCCGATTGGCCGCACTCTGCTAGTCCTATCAGCGTGTTGCCCCAAAGAATTGTGGTCCATGAAGTAGCGTCGGCGGGTACGCCTATGCCAAAAGTTTAAAATGAAAGTGAGTGTCACGTTAGCCATCCCTGGACACGTGTTTCGAGGTAGTTGCCTCTCGTCAGCAGGGAGTAGGTATGTGTGTGGGGTTGCTGCGTAGGCTGCCAAAAAATATTCTCAGGTAAAGTACCACTCAAGGCACGCAGGTGCGTAGCCATGGGCTCGTCAGCCCCACCGGCTCAAGGGAGCCTGAATATAAACAAAAATCCGATTGGCCGCACTCTGCTAGTCCTATCAGCGTGTTGCCCCGAAGAATTGTGGTCCATGAAGTAACGTCGGCGGGTACGCCTATGCCAAAAGTTTAAAATGAAAGTGAGTGTCGCGTTAGCCATCCCTGGACACGTGTTTCGAGGTAGTTGCCTCTCGTCAGCAGGGAGTAGGTATGTGTGTGGGGTTGCTGCGTAGGCTGCCAAAAAATATTCTCAGGTAAAGTACCACTCAAGGCGCGCAGGTGCGTAGCCATGGGCTCGTCAGCCCCACCGGCTCAAGGAAGCCTGAATATAAACAAAAATCCGATTGGCCGCACTCTGCTAGTCCAATCAGCGTGTTGCCCCAAAGAATTGTGGTCCATGAAGTAGCGTCGGCGGGTACGCCTATGCCAAAAGTTTTAAATGAAAGTGAGTGTCGCGTTAGCCATCCCTGGACACGTGTTTCGAGGTAGTTGCCTCTCGTCAGCAGGGAGTAGGTATGTGTGTGGGGTTGCTGCGTAGGCTGCCAAAAAATATTCTCAGGTAAAGTACCACTCAATAATGTTTTGTGGAAATAATTTGTATTAAAGATAGGGACATAGAATGTTTAACACAAGTTTATTTTACCTTACAATATAAATATTACATCAATTTTGTTTTTACTAAACATACATAAATATAATGTTATAACAATCCCTCATTATACTACTTTACTTTATACATAATACAATCAACTTCAATATAATCATATTTAGTATTTATTTAAGCATTTTAAACAATTTAAATAATAAAGCATTATTTATCAAACTTTTAAAATCTATTCATAGTAAAAATAAGCACCCTTAAGAATCTAACTATTACAGAAAATCTTCAAAACATGGTACCTAAAGGTGCAAACATCCAGTTTGCTTATATATGCTTTGTTTTTTACAATAATATAACTGGATAAGGTGGGGGTTACATTTTACTATTCCAACCCTAGACTAGCAAACATTGGGGATATGGCTTTAACATAAAGGGGTTAAATTAACTATTTTAACTCCAGGCCTCAAAACAATGACGAAAATGCATAACCTGGGTATAGTTGGAAAAACTGCATTAAAAAAAGGGTTAGATTTACCGTTCTAACCACTGTCCCACAAACATTGGAGCAAAGTGCATAAATCAAGAGAGTGAAATATGTGATTTTAACTCCAATCGAGCTAAAATTAGGAAATGTGTATAAATAAAGAGGGTGAAATTTACTATTCTCAATCCATTCCAACAAACATTGGGGAAATTGGGGAAACAGAGGGGCTCAGAGAGATTTACTAATCCATCCCCAATCCAGCAAACATTGGGAAAGGTGCACAAATGAAAGAGATTAGGTTTATTATTCTAACTCCACTACAATGATAATTGGAAAAGGTGCATGAATTAAAAGAGATAAGATTTATTAGTTTAACCCCAACTTTGGGAAAGGTGCATTAATCCTTTTAATGAGATTTTCTTTACTAATCACAGTGCAACAAATATTGGGGAAAGAGTATGCATTTTGGAAGGGATATGCATTTCACTAGTGCAGTATATATTATTTTAATTTTGTGAAAGTGTGGGAGTGGTGATTTAAAAAAAAAATATTTAATAAAAGCATTGCTTAATATTTATGGATCACATATCATTCATTTCCTTTTTCATTTGAACAACAAGCACAGTAAATATATTACCTAGTAAAATAAATAAAGCACAAACTAAACTTCAGAATAAGTATTGTACCAAATATATTATTGTAAACAATTTATTTTTTTCAATTATAAAATGTAAACATTCAAAATAACTATAAAACCAGACACAATATTTTTTTTAAAATATCAGTTATTAAAATAAAAATGATATTAAAGCAATAACTTGAGAATAAAAAGAAAACCCAATGTTTTAAACTATAAAACATTTAATATATAAATTAAAATAAATAGAATTTGTTTTGACACAAATAATTATACAGTAGTTCAACTGTGACAATGAAACACTCCAAACAAAAATATGAATCAAAATAAATGTACCCCATTTTTTTAAAAAACTTTATAACATTTATAACAACAAATAAAATGACTACATTTGAACCTCTCCAAAACAAAACCTACCTGGCCCATCATTCAATAAACCACTCAACCCATACCATAAAAATATGGTAGTTACATATCTCAAAAAATAAACCTTAACATGTTTAAACTGATTTAAAATGTAAGTAAAAAAATTATTCTAAACATTTACAAAAATAATGTATTTACAAATATATTTTAAAAAATAAACATATCACACAAAAGGCAATAACTCATATTAAAAGATATTTAGTTAAAAATGTATCCGTAAACATTACATTTATAGCATTACAAAAAATCACAATAAATATCATGATATTGTAGTAGACAATAATCCAAACATTGATATTATTGCCCCAACCAAAAAAAACAACATACCTCCCCTACCTGTTGTGAACCAGATGTACTAATAGTTTTTAACAGTTGCAAGCCCTCACATTCCCTAAATCAAAGGTTTGGAAACTGCTGAAAACCTTTTGAAATGTACTAACCACTTTCACAAATTGTTAAGTTGGTTTAGAAATGGATCTTGATTTGATTTCTTTTTTGTGCATAATGTATTCTCATTTCCGTTGCTGGCATCGGTGTGCATTTCATGTTAAAAAAATAGTGCAAAACACATATGATGGGAACTATAGCTGCTCATACTTGGGGGCGTATTTACAACCCCCTTTCACCACCGGAGTGTCACTTTCTTTTGACGCTACAATGGCGTTGCACCATTCCCCATATTTACAAGGTAGCCACTTAACATGGTTTAACACCATATTGTAAATATGCCTCTTTCCGCCGCAGTCCGTTGCAGCAAAGGGGCATGCAATGGGTGTTGCTTTGGGCGTTCCACTGCAACACCCACTGCTTTATGACGCTGCCCCAGATTTACAAGGCTAGGGCAGCGCCAAAAACTAAAGCCAGGTAATACCTGGTCTTAGAATGGCATACGAGGAGAAATTACTAATTCTTCAGCGCACATAGAAAGAGCAAATTTCCAATATTGATTGTTTATGTGCAGGAAGGGATAACTTCCTGCACATAAACAATCAATCAATCAAACAATCGCCCCTGCAGCACAGGCACCTTTGCAACATGGCGTCAGGGTGACTGTGCTGGAGCTAAGTAGCTTTTTTTGCTCCAGTGCTAGGGGAAACACAGGGGTGCACGGTATTTTTGTAAATATAGCGCATCCCGACGTTTTGAAAATGTTGGACGGCGGGGTTGCCAAATTTAGCACGGCTCTGTATTCTGGCATTTCCGTGTACATATCCCCCTGGTTTGTTCATATTCCTCCCATGCTCGCCAATGTAGTGTTTTTGTCTGAAGAAAATCTCAATTACAGGAAGTGGCACAATGGAATCATCTCAAGCATTTTAGGTAGCAAAATTACGAATGATTACATCACCATAAATGAAATTTCATCCGAGCCTTGTTGTGAGCATGGCCACTGTGGGGAGTGTTTTGTTGTCATGTGTGATAAGTAGTGGACCACACTTCTGTAGCTGTGCTTAAGAGTGAAGTGGAATGTGAGAGAGAACCGCACATGAAAATTTTCCTATAATCCTACACAGTGTAAACACTCGCCAGGAAAATAAGTACAACGCATTCCGGTGCTCATTTCTTTATTTTCCCGTCTTTTTTTAATGCGGAGAAGTATAAGCACTTCAGCACTGAATGAAATATGTTATAAAACGTGTAGAAGCTCTAATGCATACAAGCTTAAATAAATACATGACAATTATTAAAAATACCCGTAACAATTTAAACTATCAATGGCGAAGTTCTCGACCTGTATTACTATTTCTGAACTCGAAAGCAATTACCTCAATGTTAGCTTTATTAATGGATTCAAGGTGATTCAAGCTTTAGGCAACATTTTTGCTTCTAAGCCCCTTTGATTACTCAAAGATTTTTACCTTTTCAGCGGAATTAATAGACAATGCTGAAGGTGTGAACTAGTTTGCAACTCGGGGCACTTTTAATTGGATTCTGGCCTCCAATGGCAGTTTCCGAAGACTCTTTTTTGTTTTGTTTATTGATCAGAGCATTGAGTACATAATATACATTAAAAAATATATATATAATTATTGAAACCATTAATACAATAACTTCTTCATTTCATGACAAGATTTAAAAAAAATATGACTGTAGCAGCTAATAGCATCTACAATGATTTCATAAAAATGACAATGTGCAAAAACATGCAATAAAGTACAACAGTAATGAAAAAGTGCTAATGCTTCTAAAGTGCAATGGTAGAAAAAAGTGCTAGTGCTTCTAAAGTGCAACAGCAAAAAAGCGCTAGTGCTCCTAAACACAATAACTGCTACGGCTTTATCATCAATATCGAGTGTTAATTTCCCTCCTTTCGTTTTTCTAAATTACTAAAAAACTCCTAATTCTTGAAAATTTTAGTGGCTCCCACCCGTTTTGCATATGCTTCTTCAAAATTCCGTGTCCTTTTCATTTTACTAAACCACTTCAAATGAGAGGGAACATCACTAGATTTCCAAATCTGAAGAATTAAAGAACGGGCTACAGTACAAGAGATAAATAAGAAAATGTCTTCAGCCTTAGTTAGCATAATTCTATCCCTACATAATCCGAACAGAGCAGCCTCGACCTCGGGCTGAACTCTCTTCCCCATTGCCAACTCTATGTCAGCAAAAGTTGCCTCCCAAAAGGGCACTAACCGTGGACAGGTAAAGAAAATATGGTACCACCCCTTCTCTCCGTTGGCCTGACAGCGAAAACACTTGTTTTCGACCTCCGGATATCTTTTTTCCAAAGCTGCCTGGTCATATAGGAAAGTCAGTTTCCGAAGACTTCATGTGATTGTCCTAACCTGATCACCATGTCTGACTCCCCCCAACAGCAAAAGGCTGGAACCATAAAGGAGCCAAAGATACAGATGACATCACATCAAAATGTATAGCATCAAGAGGAGAGCCAGTCAGGCGGATGAGTGATTTAGTTTTTCTCCAAAAATATCTGGAAATAAACAGTGGATATTGGGCCTGATTCACAAAGCCATTTGCACACTTAAATTCAGCTCACATATACAAATGAAATGATTTAGGAGGAGTTCAAATCCCTGTTATTCGCACAGTGTATTAATCCAGTAAGGTGTAATATGAGTAATAAATCTGCTTTCGATTAAATTGGGGTAGAAGTTCTGGGCTGGGTTGCCATGGAGAATGTGTGCACACTTACAAACTTGTTATTTGCATTCACAAACCTTTTCTCTGTGTACCCCCTCTGGAAAAGATTTACACCTGTCAAGGTCAAGAGTAAACCCACCTCCAAGTTGGCAATCAGAGTGTAACACCACCGAAATTGGTGGGGGTGTAACATGAAATGGACTCTAGTAGGTTAGAAGGTATACATTTGAGACATGTCCGTGACACATTAAGACTGTGTTTGTTGTTGTCTTGATATCGGTGAATGTCAAAACCTAGACTTATTCACATACTTTTTAATAGCATGAATTATAGGATCAATCGTTGATGGAGCTTTAAGGGTTAGAAGCACCAAATAATTGTGCTGGGGCTATTCAGTCTTTCCAGTGTCTTGGTTGATTGTACTTGACACCGAGAGGCTTCTAGGTGATGAACCTGTGCGCTTAAATCAATAAATAAATATGAATTACCTCATCCTAATCACCTGAAATACATTGCTCCAATGAAGAACAAGTCAATTCTTTCTCGGTATTAATGAAAAAGCTGTTTATATTTTCTGTTTACAGAGGACTATATACCATTAACTTACACTTATCTGGCACCTACAGCAAATACCCTGGAGATGTATAACACAAATATGACAAGAGTCCACATACAAATACAACAGCTCTGCAATGGCATCTAAGTGGGTCCTGGTTCATAGAATCACAGCATAGAACAGGGATCTGGCAGGCATCTTTTGATCTTCATCATACATAGAGGGTATCACACGGGATAATGCAATCTGCATGTTAAGAGAAAGCTGAAATTATACCATCATTATCAGTGACCAGTCATTGCTTCTTAACCATGTATGGATTCACATGGAGCACTAGAGGTATCTGCATCATCTTCATGCCTATGAAGATTATTTAAAGTTTGGTGGATGCAGGATATTCGCCAAACACTGGCGGGTGTGGTTTCCACCTCATTTTGAATTTATACATCTACATACACTCTAAGGAGGGTGGAAGAGGCATCGAAGCCCCATAGCAATACCAGAGTTTCACGTTAACTACTGACCATGTACATGAGTTTTATTTAGATTCATTCTATGTACATTTTTCTTACATATATTTTTCTTATTTCTTACAGCACAAGAATCAAGCATTGCAAAGTCCCTCTTGGGCCTCCGTTGGAAACCGCGATGTAGAGTATCTTACTTTGGAAAGTAAGGAACCCTACTTCAAAAATCTTCAAAATAAAATGCACTTTTCTGTACAGGCCATCCTTCATTCTGAACTACTTTGCGGTAGGTGCACTTTGTGAATAGGTAGAATCATGTACTGATTAATTGATCGTATCTTATGTTATGTCTGTCATGTATGTGGTCTTATCATCCTTTTTGGATAGTTTTGGGATTTTTCATCCACCCAAGGAATACTGATCTGGTGGGAGTCATTCTGCTTGGGAATATGAGGTGTTTGATCCTATTAAGTGCCTTTGTAACTTACTATGTGTAGGATGTGTCTGCTGCAGGACTTCTAAGAACAACAAGAGAGCGAGGAAAAGCAAGACTTGTCCTCTTCCCCAGAGCAATATGGTCAAACAAAATGGACAAGTTTCATGACTTAAAGCAAACTTTTTTCGCTGTCATTGTGGGAAAACAAATTAGAAAGGAGAGAGAGCACAACTGCTGTGTAGGAAACCCCTCACCCACCTACCTAGTAGGTGGCATGCTTCATCATCGGGGCCCAACTGGATTGTCTAGCACAATCCAGTTGTGCTACAACGCCTGAGATACAGCGGAGCAGGGTTATGAGCAGTGAGTGAAGTGCTATGTGCAGTGATATAAGAGTTAAAAAAGTCTCAGGGAAATGCCCTTTTGAAAAAACTTTAATTTTAAGGGTCCCAGGACTAATGTAAAAAGAGAGAAGGGGATAGCATTAGGAATGTTATTTTCCTGGTATCCCTGGAAACTAAGGTCAACTAGTTTCAGCCTTCGTTATATTTCTAGAGGCTTTCGTCAGGACCAATTGAAATAGAAGAAAAATAAATTTAGGTGAATGGCCGTAAAAATTACATGTAGGCCAAGTGTAATTATCAGCACACACCCTAAAGTGTGCTGTGAGTGTAGTGATGATATACTCACAGTAACTTCGTTCGAGGTTACATGAGTAGAGAGGTTGTGAATCCTCTGGAGTTAGAACGCCGTGTGAATCTCCGCTTGCAGTTTGAAGGGAGAACAGGTCCGAAGTACCTAGGACGGCGCTCGGTTCCGCTTGTTCTACTCATGTAACCTCGAACGAAGTTACTGTGAGTATATCATCACTACACTCACAGCACACTTTAGGGTGTGTGCTGATAATTACACTTGGCCTACATGTAATTTTTACGGCCATTCACCTAAATTTATTTTTCTTCTATTTCAATTGGTCCTGACGAAAGCCTCTAGAAATATAACGAAGGCTGAAACTAGTTGACCTTAGTTTCCAGGGATACCAGGAAAATAACATTCCTAATGCTATCCCCTTCTCTCTTTTTACATTAGTCCTGGGACCCTTAAAATTAAAGTTTTTTCAAAAGGGCATTTCCCTGAGACTTTTTTAACTCTTATATCACTGCACATAGCACTTCACTCACTGCTCATAACCCTGCTCCGCTGTATCTCAGGCGTTGTAGCACAACTGGATTGTGCTAGACAATCCAGTTGGGCCCCGATGATGAAGCATGCCACCTACTAGGTAGGTGGGTGAGGGGTTTCCTACACAGCAGTTGTGCTCTCTCTCCTTTCTAATTTGTTTTCCCACAATGACAGCGAAAAAAGTTTGCTTTAAGTCATGAAACTTGTCCATTTTGTTTGACCATGCTGCAGGACTTCACCATCAATTTAGCACCACTGAGTTGAACAGATGCAGAATATCCTGCATGAGATACTGGTCAGATAATCCGCATTGCACAGTATTTTAATGTAACGTAGTGCTTGTGTGGGTGTAGAATGTGTATACTGCTATGCTTTGAATGGCTCTAATATGTAATTTGGTGTGAGAGGGGTGTGCTACTGTCTATTGTTTTGCAGGAATACTCATCCAGAGCCTCCAGAAAAGCGAGACTCAAATTATTACACTATATGTACTTACACTGAAAGTATCTAGCAACCCTAAGGATAGGTATTATGTAACCAAATATTCCCAGCATGTGGCCTACTCATAAACAAGGTGTGATAGGCAATATATAGTAGGTATGAAACTGCCCAGGGTCAATTCAAGCCCCATGATCTCTGCTAATATTGAATAATGAGTTAAAGGGAGAGAATGAGAAATAGACCGATGTGAGCTACAGAGTAAGTTAACTTTCTCAGGGGCCCCTTGCAAGGTGGTGCGCTGGACATTTGCCCACCCCTTAAAACGTGTCTGTTCCTCAATACCACAATTTAAATTATAGAAGGCCATGGCAACTGTGGGTATTCGGCAAAATTAGATTCTCCAATGTGCTTTGAAACATTTTGGTTTATGGCACTATGGCGGTCTTTTACAGAGTGAGAAAAATTTGGAACCCTGAAAGAAAAAGGCAATATTCCTTTATTAGTAAACCCCAAACGTCCAGTAGAATTAGCCTTGTACTTCTAGGGAATGAATGGCTCAGGGTAGGAAGTTCTGAACTAAACCAAATACCCCATACTTGTGGAATCAAATTCACTGAAATTCAACAAAAATACGGTATCAAATTTCAAGGGTGATTTTGTAAATATCTGTGTATACGTAGCTACTTTGCGACCAATGACAAAGAAGGAATAAAACAGTGTGATGTATTTTACCTGCCTCCTGTGGAGGGTTCATTAATCACATTTACCAATGTTTATTGGAAACTACAAACACGGATTATGCAAAAACCTGAGAATTGTGATCGGAAAAATGATCAACACGAGCTACTATGGAAGCTAGGAAAGATATAAATGTTGCCATACATCTCTGGGTAAACTCAAATGTATGTAGATTTTAGTATTTCTTTCAATACAGGTTAAATATAATACACTCCAAAATGTGTACATAAGATACCACCAGAATGAAGTAACCACTGCACTAAGGCCTTTATTCATGGGGTTTTGGCGTACGGAGGGCCAGCAAGTCAGCTTGCTGCGCTGCCCTTCCCAAAGTGAAAAGGCAGGAATGCACCGTATTTATGCAATACTGTGCATTCCTGTCCTTTCCCCCTGCGCTCGCTTCGTTTTGGCAGCCTAGCACCAATGCAAGCCCCCTTGCACCTTGGTGCAAGGGTGCAGGTGTGGCATGCAGGATTGTTTTTGCGCAGAACAATGCACCTTCCACCACAAAAACAATCCTAAGAGTCTCAGCCCTGCCAAGTATCACGCATCAGGCGTTAGTCTAATACATTTCAGTGTGGTGGTCCGCATCACCACACTGAAATGCATTGTCGCGCAATTAACTGTTATAGCGCTTCGGCTGTCAAGCCGTTAGCGCTGCTATACTGACTAAACTGGAGTGGCTGATAGCGCTGCTATCGGCAGTGGTCTTGGGTGATGGCTGAAGTTGAAGCTGCTGGCTACTAGTGCAACAATGTATCAATAGACCCCCTATTACCTTCTGATTGACGTCATAAGAGCCATGCGACGTTACGTCCTGCTGCGCAACCTGCAGTTACGTTGTGGGAGGCATGGCGGTAAACTAAAATCAATCATAACCGCGCAGAACCAACCCCACGGGATCATTGTGCATGTGGGAGCCACTGAGGATTCTGGGGAGACGGGCGGGCAGCTGGCCCTTATACCGAATTGCCATGACAAGCCTCACAAGTAAGTGATGGTGTCACTGTGAGACTCAGCAGCTGAGTGGTAATCCACAAATTAGCTTGTTAGCGGCAAAGCGATCAGCTGCCTGCGGGTCGGTGCCTGGACTAGAGTCTCATATCTTTTTTGCACGGTTCATGTAAAAGAGAAAATTATACTCTAGTCCAGATACCAACCCGCAGGCAGGTGATCGCGCTGCCGCTAAGAAGCTAACTCGCTGTAGGCCAGATGATCCCCCGCAGATGGGGGGGCACAGGAATCCCAGTCAGTTGCTGCAACGACGTGGCATCCTAGTCCCCAGGTCTCTCTCTCGTCCCGCCTTGGTGTGGCAACCAGCTGTGTATCCCTCCTGCAACTTCTCACTGCGTCATTGAAAACTAACTTAAATCAAATGAAAACCGAAGAGTTTTGTTTGTATACAGAAAGCAGTTGGCTCCAGGTTGCTGGGTCACGAGATCACTGCTCTAACAGAAGGAGACGATACAGCATAGCCAGAAGATGGTCCATGTATGTATCGCTGCATACCCCCAGCATACGGGAGCCCCGCAGCACGTGGGAGTACTCCAGTAATGCAAGAGACCCACGGCATTCCAAATCCCCAGCTCGCAGAGCCTAACTTTACAGTCCGCTCACAGGGTAAGTGTTTTAAATGAGGAGGGCCTTGTTCTTTACTTGCACTTCTTCAATTAAAAAAAAAAAACAGTACCTGCACTTTTTATCAGGGTCCAATACTTTTAAATGGAGAGTACCTGCACTTCTTAGTAGCAAACGGGTACGCTGGAATAGTGAGCGCCTACATTTTTATTTCCATTGCAAAATCCTGCCAACTCGGACCCCTGTGTGGTACCAGAAAAGTGTGCAGCTTCGAGACCTCAGGGTCAGTGTTAAACGTCATGGATAGCCAACAGAAGCAATCTAAATCTGTAGAATTCATGCCAACATTTGATAGCAAAAAACTTTAAATTCTGAAGACCAGCTTAATGCAATAATTCCATTTGACGCTAAATGGCAAATAAGCTGTATGGCTCATCAGTATACAAAAGACAGGACTAAATGAAGCACAGCTGAATTATATTGTAATGCTGATAGGGACATCCAAGTCCATGGTGAGGCTCTGCTTCTACTTGCTGGAATAAGACTGGGGCAATTTATAATGAGGAAAACTGTTTTCGTATTGCTTGGTTTTACTCATGAGAAAATACCACTTTAAGTGTCACACATTTGGCAGTTGGATATCACTCGTAAGACTGGGACCTTGTAGCACTAAACATACACAAGTCACTATTCTCCACTGCACCAACCGGGATTCAATTCTCTGGCTCTCTGGTTCAGTGCATTTACTAATAGAGGTCCCACACGAAGAGCCTTGACAGACTCCAGTTAGTGCCCTTCTATTTCTGGTGCGTTACAGCAGTTTAAAGATCTTCTTGGAGTTTCTTGTTGCTCCAATGGACGAAATGTCTGATATTTATGTTTTCCTCGTCTTCATTGCTTGAGTTTTGCTCGCTTGAAAGTGTCACTCATAGGCGTTGAATGTCACTCATAATTACACTGAATTTATGAAAATGTCACGCATAAGCATTCTGAAACCTTGGCAGCTATGTAAGATGCGTTTATATCTGTGCTGCAGAAGGAAGAAACGAGGAGAAATAAAGTTATTTCTCCTCGTTACACCTCACCTTGGGAGGCTTAGGTTTTTGGCGCTTCACTAGGGTTATATGCTCTCATAAATCTGGGGAAGTGCCAAAATCCATGGGTGCTGCATGGGAAAACCCACTGCAACCCCCATCCAGTGCCTCCTGAGTGCAGAGTAAGGCAACGCCGCGATTTGCACTGCCTTGCCTTTCTCCATAACTATGAGGCCATTCAAACCTACGCTTAGTGTCTTTGCGTGGCCTCAGAGATATGATTTTGTAATCTGCGCTGCTGGAGCGTCAATAAATGTGACATTCTGGCAGCACAGGGGGCTCCTAAATATGCCCCATAGTGCTTAAATAATGTAAGAACCTAAAAACACTTTGTATTGGAAAATCAGAATTGTAAATTTTTTGTGGTTCTATACATAAATTATCGGAAAAAGCATTGGGAGACATACTGAATTGAAACCCTGGAGTGGCCCTTGTGAGGAGACAGCAAAATTATAGCGAAAGTCCCACAGAAAAATAATTTTTTTCCGCTCCTTAATGGAAAAATGAGTTATCACTTAAAAATGGAGAGATGAGGAGTCACCCACAAAGGGAGAATGAATTTTGAAAATGAAGAAAAAAACACAGCTAGAAGAAGCGTGCTATATATAAATTGTGCAACAGTAGATGTTCCAGCACACCTGGGGAAACTTAAAAGACTGGATCTCAACATTAAAATAACAAGGGCTTCTGCATCTAAACGTAGACAAATCACTCAAAGTACCAAAGCAAAAACGAAATTGAAAGGATAAACTGTTTAGTTTGCAATGAAGTTGAATTGGAGACTAAAGCCGCATTAACATTATACTTATTATTATGTAATCTGTATTTTATCATTCAGATGTACAGTTTTTGAGCATTCATTTTTCCCTCAATTACCCAGTAAAAAAGTAAAAAAATGATCCTGAAGCATGTTTATTTTCAGATGGAACAATTTTATAGCTCTGTTAAGGAAGTACTTAGCAGCTAGGATGCATAACTGCTTTTGGGATAATATCCAGTTCTAAAACACTTTCTCAGACACAGACTTTATACTTTGTATCCTTAGTATGTGCACTTTCAAGCTCACGTAACCCACTGTCTGATAGAGAAACAGAGGGGCATATTTACTACGAAGCGGTGGAGCGCGGTGCTAGCCTCCTTGGCTTAACGCCACACTCTGCCACTTCTGGAGCACTTGGCTGCACCATATTTACAACAATTTGATGCAGCCCTGTGTTTCCCCCTGCACTGGTGCTACTTTTAGCTGCCTAGCACCAACGCAGGCTCCCCTGCACCATAGTGCAAGGGTGTCTGTGTTGAGGGGAAGATTGTTTATGTGCAGGAAGGACTCCCTTCTTGCACATAAACAATCTTTAAATAGCGTTTTGAATCTTCTATGTGTGCTGCTTAATGCAGCACACATAGAAGTTGCAAAACGTCATTTTATTTTATCGATTGTTTATGTTGAGGAAGGGTCACCTTCTTGCACATAAACAATGAATGGCCTTTTGCTGTTTTTGTGTGTGCTGAACAAAGCAGCACACAGAAACAGCAAAAGCGAGGAGAAATGAAACATTTCTTCTCATTGCGCCTGTTTAAGACCAGGTTTCCCCTGGTCTTAATTTTGGTGCTGCCTCATATTTATGCTGCCTTGTAAATATGGGACAGCTTCAAAATCAATGGGTGTTGCAGTGGAACGCCCACCGCAACACCCATTGCCCACCTCTTTCACTCTAAGTATAGCATGAAAGGGGGCCCTATTCACAAGGTGGGGTTAAGCCACGTTAAGTGGCTTAACGCTGCCTTGTGAATAAGGCGAAACCCCTATCGCCACTACAACGTCCTGAAAAGTGATGTTGTGGTGGCGATAGGGGCTTGTAAATATGCCCCAGAATTCAGAACAGCAGCTCAGAATATTAACAATTCCTTACCACTAATGTGCATGGTCCTAATTTCAGTGTGTGTTAAATGACAGCACTATAGGACAATCTTCAGGCCATGCCTACATGGCATGTAATGATGAAGGGTGCACTTCTATTATTGTGGAGATTTATAGAACCTAACTATGACCTCAAAGGTATCCTGGCGTTAGCTTCCTAAAAGGGGGGAAACCCGAGGGGCACTCTGGACATTTATACAGGGAAAGTCACATTTTGAGTGCTTTTCTAAACTGAAGCAAGTACTGACAGTCTCTCAAGGTAGACAGAAGACTATTCAAGAGTTGTGTGGCCCTGACAGACCACCCTGTCTAACCTTCTAAAATGTAGGAACACATAGAAGGTTTGTGGTTGGAGAGCAAACATCGCCCGGAGGTATGCAGCGTTTGCATTTCTTCTGCAGAAAGATTGGGCCTTTTTGTCAATTGCTCTAGAGACAATACACAATGATTTGAATGCAATCCGTTCCTTCACTGGAAGTCAGTGGAGTTCTACCGGAGCTCCAGAGGTTCAAGTATTCCTCTGTATATTCGGCTGTGCATTGCCCTAGATGTGCCTAGCCACAGGCTGATCTGTCATCTGGTTCAACATTTCCAACAATTTTGGGATACAATTATACGTTTTTATATGATATTGTGTAAGTTAATCTACTTTTGTCACTATTATTTGCTTTTGATTCTACACTTCCAGAATATCTCAGTGATCTTTTGTTCATCACTATTGGATTTTCTGGGCATGAAAGAATTTGAACCCCATAGACTTTCACATTGGTTACAGGATTTAGTTAAAAGCTTTTTACACAAAAAAATATTTTGCAGGGCCAATCAAGGGAAACGATCAATTCATGCAACTTAGCAACTATTAATGCAATTGGTAAAGGGCCTCGCTAATGGCAGAATAGTCTGGCATAGAGGCATAAGAGACCTCGCTAATGGCAGGATAGGCTGGTATATAGGCACAAGGAACCTCGCTAATGGAAGATAGGCTGGTATATAGGCATAAGGAACCTCGCGAATGGCAGGATAGGCTGGCATATAGGCACACGGTTGACCTCACAAGTTTCCTGCTCCAAATCTCTTTAGTAAGACAGTCATTATTGTTTTTCCTCATTATCTCCTGTTTTGGTCTGCTTTTTCTTCAGTATATTTTCTTTTGACCTTTACAATGTCCTTGGCCAGGAGTCCTAATGAAGGGGGCTTGACCCTATACTACTTAGAAAACATAAGGAGTTATTCCACAGGCTAGGAGTGCAATGTATTTGCTGCATACCACAGAATATTTGACTGTTGAGTGCCATAGGATGATAGGATTACTTTGGCCCAGTGCATTAATGGATTGATTAATTGATTGATTGATTGATTGATTGATTGATAGATTGATCGAAGGCAGACTGGGGCTGAAAAGTGGCACTCTAGGATTTACAAATTGGTGAGATACCAGGATGCAGTCTGTATATTAAAAGTAATCAAAGTTCCTGAGGACACAGTTGGCTAGAGAGTTCAGTTCAGACTGGCTGGGAGTCTCATGCAATGTGTAGGTCAGGAAAAGACCTTTCTGGGCTTGTGAAGGTGTCTCAAGGACTCAGAAGGTAAAACAGGAGTAACTGCAGGGATATTTTTGCTCAAGTTGAAATAATTTGAGCATATCTGAGGCTCAGGAGGGAGGTTTGAGGTCTGGCTAAGTTGCTGTTCAGTAATGTGTGATCGGCTCCAGGAGCCAGTAGATGACCTTTCAGGGGCACTTGGGACAGAGCGGTATTAATAGCCAACTGAGGATCTGTGAGGGTAAGCTGATGGAATGTGAGGGTTAGTCATGGGTCTTCCTGTGATGGTTAAAGATCCCTGGGGCATACTGAGTGTTATCTAAAAGTGACTTGTCTGGGCTGGTAGCAGGGTTGAGTCTGTCTGTGGGAAGGGTGAGGCACAGTGGAGATGGATTGACAAACTCAGATGTTAAGCAGCAGCAGAGTAGACTGAAAGCCAGTGGACAATCTTAATGCCAGCTGGAGAGCTTTTATGACTCATTGGTGTTCTCTGAAGACCCGTTTGAAAGACAGCTTCAGGGATCTCTGAAATAAAAAAGGTCTCTGAAAGTAGCTGAAACCTAGCTTATGGTTAAGAAGTTCCTCTCCTATAACCAAACGTAACTCATACCAAAAAGTCAGACCTATTGGCTTTGCCAATGCTTTTGTTAGTTGATGTAATTTTTTTTTTTAGATGTTTGCATTATCTTGCACCCAAGCAGCAAACCATCTCCCACAACACTTCAAGTATGTTCATACCTCCTGTATACAGTGCATACACTGTTAGTGGCAGGAGAACACTTGAAGAACCCCATGCTCCCACCTTCTCTCTGACATACAATCAATGCCACTGGAACTTTGCAGCTTGGAAGGGCCAAATTATGTGGCAAGGTTGTCTAAATTATGCGGCAAGATAAACATGGAAATTATGCTTCATAATATGGCCCATTGTATTACTTCATTATTTTGTCATTTGTACTTTTAGTAGCACTGTTGTGGCAAAGTTTTCACCTCACTAGTACCAGCTTGACAACCAAATACAGACAAAAGCAAATGAAATATGGCCAGTCAGCTTTTGCGAAGGGCCTTCCACTGCGTGGGAAACACGTTGTAATAACTATTAATCAGTTTGAGCTAGAAACAATATTTTTGTTAAAATCTGCAGATTATGCAGCAGATGATGGATTAGGTGGCAAATACGGTCAATCTATAATTATGCAGAAAATGATGCCTACGCAGAATAGCATAATTCCAGTCACCCTGCATACAACAGAAGGCGCAGAAAGGTCTCATAACAGACCCCTGCCATCTCGACACTTGTCAGGGTACACGATGAGATTGTGCTTGGCTTTCTGCTGTCTGTGCAACACATGTTCTTTGTGAGGCCTCTAGTTGCATTGCTGCTGCCCTTGCGGTACCTAATTTGTGAGTAAGGGAAGCCCACACTGCTGCTACTCCTGTACATGTTCTATGTCTGAGTGAAAAAGTTCACCACTGCTTTCCATACTGTACCTGTCCTTTGTATGATAGAGAATTTTGCATTGCCGTCTATGATGTATACATTGTAATCGTCAGGGGCGGCTCCTCTTCAGGAGTGGAGGAGCGTCACCCCGCTGCTGCGCGCTCAGCATTTAAATGCCATTTTATTTATTTGCCACCACACTGGCTCGCGCTGTGTACAGCATGAGCCGGTGGGGACAGGTTTGAAACCTGCAAATGCAGGATTACAGCACTGCTCTACGGTGCACGTGACGGATTGACCGGCCGTCTTCCAACGGCCAGCCCGATATGTGCACTGTAGACCCAGCAATCCGAAGGCTGTTTAACAGCCCGGGGATTGCTGACACAGACCCTCAGCCTCAAAATGAACACTGGGTGAGCCTTCTCTCACCAATCCTGGAGCTGCTTTCACAGCATGAAAGCAGCTCCAGGATTGGTTGGAGTTGCATTACTCGAGCAGGAAGTAAGTCCTTCATTTTCCTGCTCATGGACAGTGCAACGGCGGAGCTCCCGAATTAATGTTGTGTTGTGCACCTTTGCGCCGCAGCATTTTTGTTTTAAGCTGCCACTAGTAATAGTACACTTGTAATATTTGGAATCAGTGACGTGGTAATACAGCATTGCATCATGTTTGTTCTTCCTTCTTTGCGTAACTGTAAACTCCTGTTAGCAGCCCAAGGGCTGCAGTGTTACCACACTGTTATGGCGGTCTGCATTGCTCAAATGGTACTCGGCATAACATTTTCAAAGGGGAGTGCCGTTTAAGCATTCCTCTGACACATGATATGGTGTGTTGATGTTTTATGACGCTGTATACGGTTATTGGCTGGAAAAGAAGGGGGCTAAACATTAATTGCAAATAATCAAAGAAAACCTTTTTGTCTCCAAAGTGATGGCGAGTGAAACAATGTTACCGAAATCCGGTAGTTTTCTTAAAGCACCGTACTGCCCAACCTGTGCGCGACTTCGGGAAGAGCTTCTATCTTCCTCTTTCGCAGAATTGCGTCAAAACAAGCACGCACACATGCAAAACGTTAAAAAGTATTCTTAGATCTCCGTACGCCATACTTGCACACAAGGGGGCATATCAACAACAACCGGCGATAATTATCGCTAAGCGCACTTAGCGCTAGGATAATTATCACCGGCTAGCGTGGATTTTTATCCCTGAGATAGCATGCTATTAGCAACGCTTATCTCAAAAGCGATAAAAATCCTCACGCTAACTGCCTAACCTGAGATTATCGCTGGAAACCCAGCGAAAATCTCACGTTAGCTTGTTGATAGGGACTCACAAACTTAGCCATGATATCCACCTTCCATAGGATATCATGGCTATGACAGTCCTGAAGCAGGCGTGAGGAAAGTAGAGATAACAGGGGTTATCGCTACTTTTCCTGCCGCTATGCTTCATAGCGTGGGGCTTGATGATAGGAGAAATGTCGCTTAGCGACATTTCTCCTATCATGTCAGGTCAGGAACGCCCACTTTGCATCTCATTAGAGATGCAAAGCTGGGCGTTAGGAATTCCCGCGCTAAAGCAAGGTTTCACGCGTTAACGTGACCTTGCTAATTAGGCGATAAAATTATCGCCGCTTTTCGGCCGAAAGCGGCCGCTAAAGCGGCGATAATTTATTGTCACCTCCTTGTAAATATGCCCCAATATACCACTTAGCCCAAAGGGACAGTTACGCCATTTTCTCCCGAGGAGCAGAAGGCGCCCACTTTAGAGGAGTCACGAAGATTCAGACAAGTGCTCGGCAGAGACATATAAGGACAAGTAAAACAGACAACATTCGTCTTCCAGCGCCTCTTTCCAGTTGAAGTTGTGAAAAGCTCCTGGAAAGAGCTTTGACTCTTTGACTCTTAAGTAAGAACTGTCTGCGCGCGGGCGGCCCCTTTGTCTCTCCTGTCTGCAGAATACCACATTACTAATTAGCTGACAGAGCTTAAAGCGGAATCTAAATTAATCACTAGCAAACACACTCAGCCCTGGGACCAGAAACTGGGCTATATAACATTTTCCCACATCATTTAACTCACTGTTAATACACATCTGGCGGTCTTTTTCGTTGTTTCTATCCCTTTTCACGGGTATCTTTAAAAATCACCAAAGCCGTTAAAAAAACCCATTATCGAGCCGTGCCAGGGGTTCCTGCTTAATCCATCAGTACATATGTGCTGTCCAAAAAAATAGAAAAAAATGAAGTGCGTTATTAATCATCGCGGTGACTGAGATACTGTATGCACAAAGCCCTTCCCTCAAATCAAGCGCGCATCCATCATAACTTATATTGTAAGTGCTAGGAATATATTTAAAACAATCAATGCATTAAGAGCTTAAAGTCTTTTTTTCATAAGTGCAAGTCCTTTTTAGTTAAAGCGCAAAAAGAGGCCTCCGCAGTGTATAAGCTGACAAGTTCAAGAGGGTATTTATAGTTACTGACGGACAGCCAGCAGCTGCTGGATTCATACCTAAGTGCCACAAGGAACAGGAGAAGTGGAAGAAATGTAAGAGAAGTTTTGCTTAAGAGTTAAGATATTATGGTACTAAATAGGCCATATAGACATGTGGAACTTACCTTGGTTGTCTCAGTCCACAGAAATATTGAGAGGATTTTCAGTACCCCAGGCAAAGTCATATGTTGCCAACTGGAGCGCTCCCGAATAGACTGCAAAAGCAGTTTTTTCAGGTTATTTGCAATTATTCCCTGCCACCACTTGGAGGCACCCTTAGGTTGATAGCTGACTAAACATTGTGTAAGCACCAGGGGGCAGATTTACATGGCCCTTGCGCCACTTATGCGTCACTTTTCCCATGTTAAAAGTGAAGCAAAAGTGGTGCAAGGGGCTTGTAAATCTGCCCCCAGAAATGTTGGTCCTACTGCAATTCACAGGTTGAGATTGCCATGCTTCCCTTTATACTCATCTTTCCACTTTCCAGATTGCATAAGGTAGCAAGCAGTTAAACTGGGAGCTAAAAGCTGCCCTCCTTGATCTTTTAATGCAAACTCCATATTGAACTAAGTGAGGAAACGTAGTGGGCACTAGCATAACGAAACTTGAGGGGGGCCCCTGCAAACTACATGAAGGACCCCCTCCGGACTCAGGGCATCTTAGTGTGCTGAGGAGGCCCCCTGGAGCATGCCCACCCCCTGACGCGGGGGCCTATGTTATGGCACTGGTAGCAGGCATCCCCCGCATTAGCATAGTTTGGAGGCTGTTTGTACACAAAAAAATATGTTAAAAAATAGGGCTAAACAATGCACTTTACATCACCCCCTTTCAGCTATATTTGTTAAAAAGCCAGTGAACTGAAATTTATTTATAAAAAATAATTCATGCGATGCTCCAGTACTTACGGATCTTGAACACTTCCAAAGAGAACTTTTTTTCTGTGACAGCAAATCATGTGCATGTATATGGAATAAAGTACCTTCTGACATACATTAAAACGATATTGCAATTCACAGTGGAGTTACACTGCCATGTAGAAGAACAAGTCTGCACGCAAGACGCATGGCCTTATTTAGAGTTTTTGCGGAGATGGGACTGCCACCAAAAAGTGGTGGTTTTCGTGTCCACCCAGTTTTGAGTGCAGAGTCGCTCTACATATTCTAAATAGGGCAATGGTATAGCTGCCAAACTCTAAATAAGGCACTAAGGGCCTCATTATGAGTTGTGGCATTATTTATCGCCCCTGATAAATTATGATACCACTGGGTTTGTTATGTGGGTTCGTTCTTATCGGGTGCAATAAATAACACCTATCAAGAGTTTGTGGGGAATAACATGCAGATTTGGGTATTTAACGCACCAAAATCCACATGATACGGTAAATACTGTACACATTTCCCCTGTTAAATTTTCACAGGTTTGACCTGCCAAACTTTAAAGAAGCTTGTGCGTGAAATACCTCATACCTCATAGTTATGACCTGTGTGTAAACAGTAGTTTTCACACAGTAGTAGAATATAATGAGTTTCTATGAATTAGGCCCTTATTCTAGGACGTTGTAAGCATCCCACATTTATGCAATTGAATGCATGACAATTTCAGACAACCTTTAATCTGTGTGACAACTGTAAAAAGCTTGAGCATTTGTATTTGATATACATGACTAAGGCCCTCATTGCGAGTGTCACAGAATTCTGTGCAGGGATAATAGGTGTTCCGAATTTACAACTTCAATTGGTGTCTCCACACCAAATTCTGGCGATTTTTAGTTTTTCCCTTCGGAATGGAGAAAATCTGATCAGAACGTCAATACTGAATACTTTCCTGGGAGATATTCCCGACTCTGGAGGGATATGAGCTGACATTTTCCTCTTGCTCTGAGCAGATGGAAAGTGTCAACAGGAGGTCCAATCTGGCATGTGGAGTTGTGGTGGGAGCTCAGAGGCGAAGAGCAAATTTGACCCTGCCCTAAGAGAATATTATCTGCTTCCCCTTAACTGCTAAATGGGTCGGACAGGGGTTGGGCTGTAATGCTGCCCATATCTCCTCCCCCAGCAACAGTACAGACAAGCCAAGTGTCTCCGGGCCCAGAATTGTTGGGTCCGGATTTGCTGATTCAATATTTTTGGGCACGGAGGGGCTTAGGGCCTGATTGCGAGTTTGGTGGTGTGGGAGCAGGCCGCTACGCCATTGCTCCGCTCCCGCACTGCCAAAACCGACCGCTGCCTGCCCACCAGATCACGAGTAATTGCATTGTCTCGCGAGCGGGCAAGCGGGTGGGCCTTATAACTGCACTGCCTTTGAACTGCCAATGGAATTTCCTGCTTGGCATGGACTGAGCAGTCTATGCTGTGCAGGAACAGGGGTGCATGTGCACAGGGGGGCACAACATGTGTCCCCCTGTATGCACCCCCATGCACAGGGGCAACAGGAGGCCCTGCTGGGCCCACTCTGTTTCACCATCGCCAGCCTTTTCATGGTAGACTCACCTCCATGAAAAGGCGGGCGGTGGGAAAACTCGTAATATGTATGGTGGAGCCGCGGATCCCTGGCGGTTGCGGCAGTCCCAAACCGCTCAGACCCCCATACTTGTAATACCGCAGTCAGACCGCTGGTGCAGCAGTCCCTGACCACCACTGCACCTCCACCATGGGTTTGGAGGTCTGATGGACTGCCAAACTCCTAGTCAGGCCCTTAGAATTATGAGATGCAGAATTTTACCTGGCGTTATCGTTTTGGGTGAAATACCACAACTTGTACTACAGACTCTGGTGTCTAACATTCGACGTGTCTCAAACCTATACATCTGCTTGCAGGTCAGTTTGCCTGGCTGTCTACTTCTGAACCCTAGTGACAAGGGCTTGATAAACACATAACAAATCATAACTTCACGTGCATGACTGAGACCCTAATGTAACAGTACCTTGGAGTCGCCTGGTGCCCGTACAGAAAATGCTTCAGCGCTTCATCAGGGGTCAAACGTGGTATATAAATGCTACTGCAATTCAGTATAACACAATGGTCACATCAATACCCTTCTGAAAAGTTAGATCCTTCATCATTTGCTCCTTTACATTAAAAAGTATGCAAGTTAAATGTGGCATCTTTATTTCAAGATTAGGCACAGCAATATGATGCAATCAGTTTATTGTGCAAACATATTTTAGACAATTAAATCGCTTTCTTAACCTGTTGCACTAAAATGTAGTAACATACCAAGAGATCCTTTCTTCAGCGTGCTGAACTAGAGTGGCATTCATTAAACATGTGCCCATATATGTCTCTTGGATGCTGGTGACGGTTCGTTGCAGGGAAACAGACCAGGGGAGCCGAAAAGCTAGTTCTTCTTTTCATTGATTAAAAAGCAGTTGTAGCGCCTGGATACCCTCGGAAGCGCCTGGATACCCTCGCGGGTGATTAGCGCACTATACAACTCAACATAACATAATAAAGCTCCATGAAATGCCTTGCTTACTGTGTGCTGGCCCTGGCAGACACATCATGATGTCAGAAATCAGTTTTAATAACTATTATAGTTGAGCACCTGCATCATTTTCTTATTACGTAATTGTCACAATTAGACTGCAAATAGAAAATCAGTCGCGTTTTAGCCAATGATTGCAGCCTGCACAGTAGTATTACAAGTTTGCACCGCTGGCTAGTGATATTTTCAGGGCTCGATAGGGAGGGGGAAATGATTACATTTATTGGCCCTTTGTGATATAATGAAAACTGGACTATGATTTAAGTGTATTATGAGTGCCATTATTTGTGTCAGATTTTGCTGCTGCACCTTGTGACAAATTCTGGTTCCCCAGCCCTGGATCAGGTAAAATAATACACAAACCTCCAGTTCCATGTGAAGGGACTTTGGTGCCCCAGGCAAGACATGCACAGAGGCCTCCGTGTTCGGAACAGCTTTTAAATTATTTCAAAGCTCAAACCGTTGCGATGCCAAAAAATGCTGCATTCCATGTTAAACTTTCAGAAACAAAAAAACAGCAACTCAAACTGCCAGTCCTCCACCAGACACATAGCATCACAACAAAGCTTTACTAAGCGCTGATAAAGCCACTTCTTTTTGCCTAGGGTTATAGAGTTTTTTTTTGTCTTTGAACAGCAATATTTTATATGAAATTCAGAGTCTGACCAGCCTGCTCCTACTGTAAGACACGAATAAGAGTAGGTTGGTGCACAATATTAAAGAAGGAATGGCTTTATAGAGCCTAGAATAGCAGCTTTAATTGCTGGATATTTATGGTCATGAATGCATTCGTGTTAGAATCCGGGTTCTCTGGTTGGCACAGGTAGGTACTTGTGACAAGCAGGGAACCTTTCCTCTAGTCAGGATGAGGGGTTACACTACTAAAACAACCCCTTGCTCACCCTCTAGGTAGCTTGGCGCGAGCAGACAAGGCTTATCTCAGAGGTTATAGGTTAAGCATTTGTGAACACATACAGTAACCAAGTGACAACACTACAAATGGACACCAAACAGGTAGTTATATTAAAAAAAAGGTTTCTTTATATAGGATTATCACAAGACCACTAAACGATTAAAAATACACAATACGGTTGCTTAGTTGGTAGAAGATTGCTTAGTTTCTCTTAAGTTCGTAAATGCGACACTTTAAGTCAATGTACCTTAGATGCTACACGCAGGGCAACAAAAGTGTTGCAGCGATGCAGATGCGTTGAAGTTCTTGGTGCAAAAGAAATAAAGACGGGATCTTCCAGATGCGTTACGCTTCTCCGATGTTGCGAGAAGGCTCGACTCGATGCGTCAGCTACAGCGGCGTCACCCTTGATGAGATGCGACGACAGCGGCCTTGGCAGCGGCACTCTTCTCCGAGGTTGCGAGACGCTTCCGCTCGATGCGATGCTGCAGCGGCGACACCCCTTCTGCGAGATGCGATGACAGCGGCCCCGACGGCGGCACGCTTCTCCGTGGATGCGAGGCGCTTTTCTGGATGCGGTGCAATGCGACAACTACGATGGCTGCGATGGCGACACGATTCCTCCTCGATGCGAGACTCTTCTCTCGATGCGGTGCAATGCGACAGCTACGATGGCTGCGATGGCGACACGCTTCTTCGGCGTTGCGAGACACTTCTGGGATGATGCGAGACGTTTCCACTCGATGCGATGCTGCAGCGGCGACACTCTCTGCGAGATGCGACGACAGCGGCTCCGACGGCGGCACGCTTCTCTCCCTTGCGTCGCGCTTCCAGCTCCTTGCGACACGCAGTCCCTCAGAAGGCCCAACAACAGCAGCAGGCACTTCCAAAAGACTTTGGGGAGCTGGGGATGAAGTCCACTGGTCCTGGGACTTCGTTCAGGGGGCAAGCTCAGTTCAAGCCCTTGGAGATCTTTAAGCACAAGTTGAAATAAAAGTCTTTGTAGTCTTTTCTCTTCTCCTTCAGCAGCAAGGCAACCACTGCAGGCCAATCCACCAGGTCAGGGACCGTTACTCCTCCTACAGCTTTCCCAGTTCCTTCTCTTCTGGCAGAGGTTCTTCTTGTTTCAGCAGGATCTGATCTAATTTCTTGGGAGCAGGGTCCCAATACTTATACCCCTAATTCCTTTGTTCCTCTGGGGTTGGGGGGCCTTTGCCCAGTCCAAACCATTTCTTGAGCACTCTGTTGACATGACTCTGCCTTTCTATTCAGGGTGCAGGGCAGAGATATCAGCCGCTCCGTAGGAGGTGGAGCCAGCATTGTGGTAGCAGAGCACAACCCTATTCAGAGCCCAGGTGTACTCCTCCCACCCATCTGACTGCCAATCTTACTATTCACCTCCAGGCTGCCTAGCCCTGCCCCTCTGGGTTTCCCCAGCCCTGTCACTCACACAACCAGACAGGCAGATACACATCACAGCAGAGGCGGGCTGAAATGGTCAAGCAAGCAAATACCAACCTTCTAAAAGTGGTATTTGCAAACACAGAATATTAAAATAAACTTTACTAAAAGATGTATTTTATTATTCTGAGTTCAGGCATACTAAACTCGAATTTCTACCATGTTCCCTGGGTCTGTTAGGATCATAGAATGTAACAATTCTAACAGCCCATTCTGGCCTATGGAGAACAGGTAGCCTTACAATAGTGAAAAACGAAAATGGCTGTAATTCACTATTAGGACATACCACACACAACAGGGCTTGTCCTACCTTATGCTTACAATGCACCCTGCCCTTGGTCCTACCATAGGGGTGTCTGATATGAAGTTAAGGGAAGGTTTAGGGACTGGCAAGTGTGTGCACTTACCCAGTCAGCATGACAGTACCAGACTGCACGCAGGTTCTGCAATGGCAGACCTTAGATTTTACCAGGCCGCTTCTGTGGGTGGCACAACCAGTGCTGCAAGCCCACCAGCAGCATTTGTACTTACAAGCCCTGGCACTCCTGGTGCACTTTACTGGGGTCTGACAGTAAACCAAATAAGCCAATCATGGAATCCAACCAACATATACATTTTAAATAGGGAGCACTTGCACTGTGGCACTGGTTGGCAGTGGCACAGTGCTCTGAGCGGCCAACACCATAAAAACACACGAGGCACAGCGACAAAAAGTGAAAGGGAGACTCACGCCAAGGTGCCAGGTCTAACAATTCGTATTCATAATTGGCATTCTCTCTGAGTCTTTGAAAATCAAAGTATTGTTCTGAGGATGTTCGTCGCTCCATTGGGTGGTAATCATGATTTGTGCCATAATTCTCATCTACTGCCTTGTTGCTTGGATGCTCTAGGCGAATGCACTCTACTGATCACCAGACATAAATGTCATCCATTCATCTCTTGCACAATAACATCTAATCAGGTGAGTCAGGAGAGGCTGCAGCGTGCCAGCCATATTGGATCTCAGTCTAAACTGCATTCTCAGGCATTTAGAAGCTTATGAAAGTTTGGTAACATTGTTTATGTCAATTTAGAGTGAATTATGTATGGGTCCCAGCAATGGATGTGCCTCGGTGAACGATATACATTCTTTCTGATTTCTGTTCCTGTTTGCAGTACAGTTGATGACCAAAGGGTGCTCGTTTGCTTGGTGTCAGGTGTGCCCATTAATACTTTTGCTACTAAGTACATTGCTGGTAACTAAAATGCCTACATTCCTAACGACTGGGTCGTTTACACCCAACCAATAAAAAGGGCAGAAAAACACACTAGCATTTCAAGCATTTGCCACGGGTGATCCTGGTGTTTTTGCACCATATTTTGAGAATTGGAGTAAAGATAGGGAGTAAAACACACAAGAAGTGTTAGCGCGTTGTTATTACTAGATATGGTTTGCATGAACAATTATCACCAGAGAAGACTCTTGATTTTTACCCCAGCAAATGAAAGAGGGAACACAATTTGGGCTCAACTCCTGACTATCTCTAGCATTAGCACATGATACACTACAAACCCCAGGCATTTTGGAGTAGTGTTAGCATGAACCAACCCCGCACACAACATGTATGGGTAGCATGAAAAGGCAAAAATCAAGTACCATGCTGGTTGCTCTTCACAACTTGAGAAATAACAAGCTCTGAAGAAGTCCTGGTGTAGGACAAACCACGTTGGCTGGGTTGATTTATGTGTTTTGAAATAAATCTTAGAACTGTAATGAAGAAGACAAATGAGAAATTTGGAAAATATGCAATAAAGAAGTTCAATATTAAATTTGGGATTGGCGGTGGATCCTTTTCATTTTGTATACTGTGCTGTTTATGAAATCTCTCTCCAATGGGATTAAAAACTAGGAAGTGTGGAGGACAGTGATGCAACTGTTTTGTTGCAGAAGTGATTGACTTGTTTTAAGAAGGAGACAAACTTCTGTGCTGTACTTAATTGAGATTTATATCAGTGTATCTGATGGGAGTAATCGAGTGGCTCCTCCTTTTTGTTGATTAATGAAATTCGTTCAGTGGCAACCTAACTTGGGAGAGCATCGCTTTAACTATTCTGCCACTGGGGTATGTGCGATTTGAAATAAACGCAGTTTATGTTTTAAGATAATACCTTGTGTTATTATGTTATATCTAAAAAAACATACAGAACTCCAAATTAAACACAGCTTTGTAGATAGGCTTTGCTTTTGTCAAGTTATTGTTTATGAGATCCTGAGAAATGGTGTTTGCCGCCCCACAGACATCACAGTGTCACACACGCATGAAATTAGCCTAGCATATGACTAAATATAACATTTCACATAATGTGCATAGAACATTATATCCCTTACCAACCACTTCTATTCTTTTTCTGTTTCATTTAGTATCAGCACTGGGATCATTGGTGCTAGGCTCTGATTACAAGCTTGCTGGTTTTTGGTACTGGGGGGCCAGAATCACTGATTACGAAGTGCATCTGTTAGAAATTGGATTTCTGATTGGCAGAGGTATGCACACTGTCCAGGCAGGAATCACAATCCTAGTAGAGGTAAATCACAACACACCCTAAATTATCCTGTGCTCATCCTACGGTAGCTTGGCACAGAGCAGGCTTAAGAGGCAATCTGTAAAGTGTTTGTGCGACACTTCATCAGTAACACAGTGGTAACACCACAAAAAGACTCCTCCACACCAGGTTAGAAAGACATAGCTTAATCTAATAAATAAAACAAGACCAACATTACAAAAATCCAATAAGTAGAACTTGAGATATTATTTTTGAAAGAATAAACTGTTAAATAGCACTTAAAAGCAATAAGCTCCTATGTGGGTTATCTGGTCGCGCTGGACTGGGACAAGTCAAGAGTTCAGGTCAACCGTGACGGAGCATGGACCAGAAAACAGGAACCAAGTGGGGCCTGCTGAACAGAAGTAACTTAATCCTGGTTGTTTTGACAATGATCCAGGGAGCCGGTGAGCGATGCATCAGTGTTCCCCGCACAGTTGGGGTAATAAGTCAATATTTTTCAATGCTAATGCAGCAACACATCAGGTCAGAGGGCAATGCGATGGCTTTGAGATGTGGTGAGTCCGAAGGTGATGCGCCGTGGGTCTCCTAGCAGTAGAAGCGATGTGTCAATCTTCTCCATGCAGTGACGGCGATTTTGTGGTTTCAAAGTGGTTGTTCCAAAGGCGATGCGCTAGTTCTCAGTGCGATGCAATGGTCCTCTTCCCGCAACAGCGATTTCTGCCGAGGCAGCAGAGGATGCGTCAGTTCCTCTGAAGCAAACACATTAGGCCCACTTCTAAGGGTCCAGGACTTGGGTGGCACCAGGGTAAACTCACAGATTGCAGTGTCCAGGTGTAGGAGCAGCATGGATGGAAGTCTTTTTTGTCCCTGAGACTTCAAATCAGCAGGCAAGTCAGCAAGCCCTTGGAGTCAGTCTGGGTTCAAGTTATGCATGTCTAGTCCTCCTCACCCAGGCAGGGAAACAGCAGGACAGCACAGCAAGGCAGGAGTCCAGCAAAGCAGACGTCCAGCGGACTGGCAGTCCTTTAGCAGCACAACAGTCCTTCTTCCAAGTAGAGTCTTTACAAGTCCAAAAGTGCAATGAAGTCATGGTGTCAGAGGTGCAGTACTTATACCCAGTTGTGTCTTTGAAATGGGGGAGACTTCAAAGAGGACCTTGAAGTAAACAGTGGTCCTCTCTTCCTGCCCTGGCTCCAGATTCACTACAGTGGGGTATGAAGCCCTTGCATAGACAGGACATAGCCCATTCAGGTGTAAGAGTGAGGCTGTGCCCAGCTCCTCCCTCCCATCTACCTGGATGTCCCATCAAGTCATATCTAAGCTCTCTTTGTATGCGGCTGTCTAAAGGGAATATGCAAAGCCCAGCTGTCACCGAGCCCAGACTGAACAGAGAAAGGCAGCAGGCACAAAATAGCTAAAATAAGAAAATGCCAACTTTCTGAAAGTGACATTTTCAGAACTGCTATGTAAAATCCTACTTCACTATAAGTTGTGATTTTAAATTGTGAGTCCAGTGACACTAAACTTGAAAAATGTATCTGTAGTAAGTCCGAAGACTTCAAAAATTATTCCAATAAGATCTATTGCAGAGGCAGCACAGGACCTGCCTTCAATCAAGACAGTCAACTTCCAGGTGCCCCACATTCTAGATCCACAACAAAGCTGGATACATTTAGAAAATAACAAAGCTCTTAAAGAGACACAATATTAAGTAATACAGAAACATGTAAAACAATCTCTTCACAATTGGGAATTACTCTTAAAAGATGTAATAAGGTAATCCAAATGGTATCCTATGGGAACAAATAGACCTTGCAGTCGTGAAAAAGGAATTTAGGAGTTTCTTAATACCAGGGCATGTAAAACTTAAAAGTACATGTCCTGCCTTTTAGATACATTGCACCCTACCCTCTGGGATACCCAAGGCCTACCTTAGGGGGTGACCTATATGTATAAAAAGAGAAGGTGTAGGCCTGGCAAGAGGTTTATCTTGACAGGTTGAAAGGGCAGTGTCAACTGCATAGACTGACTCTGCAATGGCAGGTCTGAGCCATGGTTAGAGGGCTACTTAAGTGGGTGGCACAATGGTGCTGCAGGCCCACTAGTCGCATTTAATGTATAAGCCCTGGGCACATGTAGTGCACTTTACTAGGGACTTATAAGTAAACTAATGATGCTAGTTGGGGATCAGCCAATATCACTATGTTTAGGGGAGACAGCACAAGCACTTCAGCACTGGTTTGTAGTGGTAAAGTGCACAGAGTCCTAAAGCAGGCAAAATCAAGGTCAGAAAAGTGGAGGCGGTAGGCAAAATGTTGGGGGGAAGACCACCCTAAGGCTATCAGGTCTAACAGATGTCCCCCAGCTGAAAGTGGGGAGAGCTACCCAACCCCTTGAGAGTTCTCTTCACTAAGGTGGAAAAACACCTGGGGAGACCATCAGCTTTGGCATGGTCTGACCAGGGGCATGGTCAAGCAGGGGCCTAGCTTTGCTCCGGACACACACCTGCAGTGTGTAGGAGGCCACAGTTTCTGGAATTATCATTTTTGGAGTTTGTGGACCTAATAATTCCAGGCCTAAAGACTGTCAGCGGCTGATCACAGATTCCCCTGATCCTTGAGACCGCGGACGCGGCTCACAGCGCACTGGGTTACTGTCCCAGATATACTGCAGCCATCTGAAATAGGCCTTCCTGGACCCTGATTCCTAGACCGCTATGCGGCAATAACTTCTCAGCCTCCGAAATACACCGGACGCCATCCGGTAGCTTAATTAGGCTTTTACAGCCCTTCCAATTAGGTCGACTCTGACCCAGCCTCTACTTGTACAGACCGCACCTGCGGCTCTCTGCATCTTTCTTACTCTGCCCGGACTTCTAATCGGTCTTCGCCTGGAACGAACCTCCTCCAAGTCACCCTGACCTGGACATAGTTATTACAGGCAAAATGTATACAGGCATACCATTGATAATGTCCTGATGATGATCCTATATCTTTTGTAAGGATCGAAATGCCGTCGACTTGTTGTGCGCCATATACACTTCTTTATTTAATACTCATTTTGTGAAATGGTGTCTCCACTATAATTTGTTTATCATATCAAAATGTGCCCCATACAAACAATTTACTCTGCCTGAGCCTCTCTGTTTTTATGTTGTACGTCCTTTCCACTAAGTTGAATACAGGCTTGTGTACCACTTTAATTGTTCCTTGCTTTATTTTGTATATATTTAAGCAACTGCATATTAAAAAAACCCTGTCCGGCTGGACAGCTGTAAAATATAGCACTGATTGGGTCTGTATTTATTGTTTACTCACATTAATCCTTGTCTAGGGACCACTGTCTTTAGAAATAATTGATTACCCAAGGCCCCTGACCAATTGTATTTGGGTTTCCCTTGTCTTTTATAACATGGAACGTTTTTAGTAATTTTTGATCTGTTTGTGTCAGTATAAATTCTTTTTGTTAAGATCTGCAGATGATGCAGCAGATGATGGATTATGTGGCAAAGATGGCAAATCCATTCTTATGCAGAAAATGCAACTACCACAGAATCACAATTCCAGTTGCCCTGATCACATCATCACATACTATATTGAAAGTCATGTGGTAAAATAGTTTAATGCATATCCAGCCTATTCAAGACATAGGGCCTCATTACAATCTTGGTGGGTAGGATACTCCATCACAAACGTACGCCGTATTACATGTTTCATAGGATATAATGGAATTATAATACTGCGGATGGGATGTCCGTCACTTTGTGACAGAGTATCCCATCCACTAAGATCTTAATCAGGCCCATGGTCATGACCAATTCAGGCGTATTTTGCACATTACTACCAATACTGTTTTGTTTGCATTGCATAGCACACCCAAGATCCTGTGTGTGTTTTTTACAGGCTGGCACACTTTGCCTGTGTTAGAGGACGTGGAAGTGAGGCACGATTTGTTGTTTCTCTTCCATACATTTATTCCCATTCACAGAGCTATAGAGTTTCATTCTGGTGCATACTCATAATTGAGGGTTGAATTACTAACTGCATAACACACTTTCTCCAAAAGCGAATTTCACAATAAGTACAAATGAAAAAAAAATCGAATTGCATTAAAGGGAAAATGTGATGTAGAAAGTTATCATAGCAAATCTATAAATGGGAGCTGCTGATTTCATTTTGTAGAGCGGCTTTAATGGTGCAACTGAAACTTTAAGATTATAACTTGCAAGACAACTATAGAACAGCTTATCTCCCACTTAGATCTCACTGTTTGTTGATCACAGAGAAACCGGACAAACTGGTGCCCTTGTTTTCCATGTTTTCATTGCAGATAGTGAGTGATCTTTCTCTGATGTCAGGTGCCAAAGAGTAGAACATGGCTGTCAATACAGTGTGTTTAGTAGTGAGAACAGTAGATAAGATACCCCAGGTGGATTTACTTGAAAGCCAGCTGCGCTGTACTTCAAGGAAGTGGTCATACTTTTGGCACCACGCATGGACTTTAGGCAGGAAGCCCAAAAGGGCACGAGACAAGGCAGAAAGAAATGGAAGGTTTGCATTTACTTTGTAAACTTTCATTTATACTGATGTTTACCTCCACCTGGGAGACACGGGCAATGGGGAGGGAGGGGGCACAGCCACATTTAAAGTTGGAATCGAATTGTAGTAAGATAGCAGAGTGCATTTTAACTGTTGGCATGGGACTAGAACTTCATGGATATCATTCTGAATTAAAGATAATAGTAAGGGTTGGGGATGTGAGTTTGGACGTGTTGAAGAAAAGTGAAAACTATAGATTTACCTTCAAGCTATGATAAAATACCGCACTGAGACTGCAGCAGGGTCGGACTGGGATAGAAAATAGGCCAGGGCACCAAAATAAAAGAGGCTCCCATTAGTAAATTAGGTAGCTAAAAAAGAGGCCTATGTTTGCCAATTTGGGCAGATTTGAACTTCTAAAGACACACTGTAGCAAGTTCTTTGAAAGGTATGAAGGAATGCATGGATTTGAGCTTGCTGCAGACAATGTTTGGTTTTATAACAGATAAATCAACAGTAAAAACCAGCCTAGCAGTCCCTAAAACTGGCTCACAAACTAACAAAATACCGTCCCGCACACTGATATTCCAGACCAGTACTTTGGGGACTGCATGATTGCCCTAAAGGCTGTTAGAAATGGGGGTCTCTAGTTGGCATAGGTATGCAACCAGTCCAAGTAGGGAACCTTCCTTCTAGTTAGTGTAAGGTAATTACACACCCAAGATAGCCCTTGGTAGCTTGGCACGTGCAGTCTGACCTATATCAGAGGCAATGTACAAAGCATTTGTACATGACACACATAGTAACACAGTGAAAACACTACAAATGGACACCACCCAGGTTTAGAAAAATAAAGAATCTTTATCTAAACTAAACAAGAGCAAAACATCAAAATTCTAACATACACTACTCAAAATATAACTTTTAAAGGTTTAATCAATTTTGTCCAAAGGAAACTATGGCTGTGGTGATTTCACACAAATTACCTTAAGATGCGTCAAAATTCACAAGGCAAAACAGCCGCAGAGGAGGGAAGCGTCTGAAAACACAGCAATGCATTGGTTCCTGAGTCCATAGGGACAGTCAGTTCTGCTACACGCAGAAGAGGGAAGTAATGCGTCAAAATACAAGATGATTCTGGTCTGGGGGTGATATGTTGGAAAAACTTGGCGCAAAGATGCACTGCCTGGAAATCTAGATGCGCTGGAGGCTGATGAGGCAGCGGCAAACAGGCGCAGTGTCGATTTCTTCAGCCCCTTTCCCACGAAGTGTTGATCTTTTCAGCTGCACAGCAGGGCCTCCATCGGAGTCAGTACAGGGGTCTCAGACTTTGGAGACACGGTTTGCTGAACTCGGGCTGTGGTGGTGTCTTTGGCTGCGGGCAGGCGCTGTGTCGATTCCTTCGGGCACATGGCGGCGATGCCTGGAAATTTGTCCTGCACGGCAGTGCTGTGTCAGAAAACAAGGTGCTGGAAGGGTGATACATCGATTTTGATGTCTTTTTGATGCTTTGTGCAGCAGGAACTGCTTCCATGAACACAGAACTGGAATTGGCACCATGAGGCAGGTCAGAACTCCTAGCAGTGAACTTCAAAAATGCTGCAGATGAAGTCTATGTGTCCATGAGACTTCTTAACAGGGGACAAGCTCTACATTAAGCCCTTGCAGAATCTTCTCAAGCAGGATACAGCAAAGTAAAATTCCTTTTCCACTCCAAAGAAGAAGCAGCAACTGCAGGCCAAACCAGCAAAGCAACACACACCAAAGGTGCAGTACTCCAGTTCACTGCTCTTCAGCTCTTCTTCTTGGCAGAAGTTCCTCTTGATCCAGAAGTGTTCTAACAGTCTGTGGTTTTAGGTCCAAGACTTATACCCCTTTAGACTTTTGAAGTCTTTGTAGTTTACACGTTCCTGCCTTGCCTGGCCAGGATCCAGACACACTCCAGGGGGTGGACACAGCATTGCGAACATACAGGCACAGGCCTATTCAGTTGAAGGTGACAGATCCTCCCACCATTCTAGCTCAGGAAGGCCAATCAGCCTGGTGATGGGCCATGAGCATATGCAGGGCACACCTCAAATCCTTTTGTGTGACTGTCTAGAGTGAATACACAAACAGGGCCCTGTCATTCTAAAACAGGCATTGATTACACAGGAAGGCACAGGATGGCAAAGCACGAAAATGCCAAACTTCTAAAGTGGCATTTCCAAGCATACAATTTAAAAACCAGATTTACTAAAATAAGTGTTTTTAAATAATTCTGAATTCAGAGAGCCACAGCTCCAAACCTCTAGCTGTTCCCACTTGAAAGTTACACTTGTAAAACGTTACAGGGTATCTCCAAAGATAACTTATTGCCAGTATTTCACTATCAGGACTTGTAAAACACAGCAGTACATGTCTTACCTTTCACATACACTGCACCCTGTCCACGGGGCTACCTTGGGCCTACCTTAGCGGTGCCTTACATGTAGTAAAAGTGAAGGTTAGGGCCTGGCAAGTGGGTGCACTTGCCTGATCAACATGGCAGTTTAAAACTGCACTTACAGACACTGTAATGGCAGACCTGAGACATGTTTACAGGGCTACTCATGTGGGTGGTACAACCACTGCTGCAGGCCCACTTGTAGCATTGGATTTACAGGCCCTGGGCATACACAGTGCACCTTACTAGGGTCTTACCAGTAAATCAAATATGCCAATAATGGATAACCAATCAAAATCACACTTTACACAGAGGACATCTGCACTTTAGCACTGATTAGCAGTGGTAAAGTGTCCAGAGTCCTAAAGCCAACAAAAACAGGGTCAGAAAAATAGGAGGCAAAAAGGCAGAATATTTGGGGATAAACCTGCAAAAAGGGTCAGGTCCAACAAAGACCACTTCGACCATGTCCCATACCATGTCTCGTAGCAAGCTGTTGAAAAACAAGAGGGCTATTTCACAAAGGCTTTTCAGAGTATATAAAGTAGTACCCCTGTTGTACTCTTTCTCTTACATAATTTTGTAAACTGGCCCTAAAAATCTAAAATTTGAACACAATGGGAATATTCAGTTTATATGCATATGTACTCAGGACAAGTATAATGAACTCTGCCTTCCTTTCACTTTTACAGATAGGGAGGGAGGTGTTTAGAGGTAAAAATAAAAGAGTACTCCTGGGGCTACTACTTCCTGCACTCATAAATGATTTTTGTAAATCAGTCAAAAGGTGGATGCACTTGCCAAGTCGACATGGCAGTCAGCAAACTGCCCACAGGCACTGCAGTGGCAGGCCTGAGACATCTTTTCAGGGCTTCTCATGTGGGTGGCACAATCAGTGCTGCAGGCCCACTAGTAGTATTTGATTTACCAGCCCCGGCACACCCAGTGCACTTTACTAGGGACTGACCAGGAAGTCAAATATGCCAATCATGGATAACGAATCATGTTCACAATTTACACAGAGAGCATATGTACTTTAGCACTGATTAACAGTGGTAAAGTGCCCAGAGTCCTAAAACCAACAACAACAGGTCAGGACAAAATAGGAGGAAGAAGCAAGAAGTTTGGGAATAACCCTGCCAAAAGGGTCAAGTCCAACATATGCATATGCACTCAGGACAAGTATAATGAACTCTGCGAGAGGGAGGGAGGTGTTTAGAGGTAAAAATAAGAGATGACCCCTGGGGCTATAACTTCCTGCACTCATAAATGTTTTTTGTAAATCAGCCACAAGGTTTTCTTTCTACAAGAATACTGAGCAGTCATTGTGCTGTATCAAATGAGAATCAGCACCTGAGTTGAAAATATTCCAGAGGTATGCTACAATAATTACAATTATATGGACCTTAGGGACTTGAAAAAATAAGATATTTTCATGTTATCATTTTATGAGCATTCAAAATAGCAAAGACTTTTGATTATCCTGTCCCATATGTGAAGGCAAATTAACAAAGCGAACTGTCCAAGGAAATGAAACAGTTCTCTTGTCAGCTGTGGCTTAGCAAATGTGAAATCGTCCTTAGAGCAATCAAGGATAATGGGGGCCCACACTATTGCATAAGTAGTAAAACAAAGCAATAACTAGGGTTCAGTGAGCCCCTAAAGTCACAGATCCCCAGTGCCACTGCACCTGCTGAACCATTCGTAGTTACTTGTCACCTTTATTTGTAATTTAGACATTTCAAGATGGCTGCCAAAATCTTAAATGGTAAGTCTTATGTGGGAAATATGTCAGAGTTTCAGAACACACACGGAAGTAATGCTTCGATTTGGCCTTATTGCAAAGTATTTAAAGTTGATATAGAAATGAAAATGTAATGATTACAATTCTATATCGATCAAGCATCATAGGACGTTACGAGTGCTTTTACATTTCTTAATTACAAAGATACAAAATGAGCATTATTTGGCTTTGTTAAGGCACAGCAACATTTGCTGTAGTAAACACACAGCCCACTGATAGCTAACATCTTATAACCTATAATGAACTCTCAGGTTTATCAGTCACACAAGGTCACAATTAAATACGTTGGCTTTGTTTGGGGCACAACAATAGACAGTTTATATTTTTGGACTGCAGTAATCATGCACGACAGGTGGATATTGCCAAATGCCGTTTGTTATGCAATGTAATTACGCAGTTATTCCGCATATGCTTCCTGCAACAAGTCCACCATCTCTTTCCTTCTTTAAATGCATGGTGGATGTCTTGGTGAACCAAAGCTTCTTGAAATTTAACAAGTCTAAGATGAAAATATCACTTCCAGGTGAAACAATCAATATTTAACTCTGTGGTCTTTAGACTACTGACCAAGGCTTTTCTTCCAGCATGGCCAACATTATTCTTTGGGAATGTTTCTAGGATAAGAACTACGACTGTGTCACTGGTTAACCAGCGTTGATAAACACAGGTGTGTTTCACAATTGTACTTCTAAATATTAACACCAACAATATTGCATTAAAAGCAACAGGAGAGACCCATAACCCCAGTTGAGATCTGCGTAGGTACAGTATTATACAACAATGTCTCAATAGGAGTCAATGAGAGTATTACAATTTAGAACGTAAATTGATTACGCAAAAACATGTAGTCCCAATTTTTTGTTTCAGCGTAATTATATCAACACAGAAAGAATCAAAGTTAGATATCTTTACAAGGGTCTATGAAGCAGCATTGACCATGCTTTTTGGAAAATTGTATACTAAGTGCAAGGTGAATGCATTGTTTTTGTGAAAAAGTGTTTCAATGATGCAAGTGAAACACGTGAAAAATGTAAAGCAGCATTTTTGGGAATATATGAAAAGAATATTATGTATGAACATTCACTTTATAATACAAGCAATGGAAAATGATTACATAATTTACAATCCCAATTAGGCTGCTATCATGACTTGAGGTTATCATCAGGACAAGGGAACACAAGGAAGGTGATTGCTGCCTGATGGGGAGCAAGACGAGAGTTACCATTAACAGTGAATAAACCTATATCAATGTAGATAAATGTGGGGTACGCATTTTGAGGTACCTGAAAGGAATCCAAGGCACCTGGAAGGGAGGAAAAAAGGGGAAGAAGGCTATGTTAGCCAACCCAAGTATAACTTAGATGGAGCAGACTCCATTAGAATCAGTAAAAATGTGGCCGATACACTCACGTGGATCAAATCGCTGGAGCATTTTTGCCAGGAGCTGGGTCAGCCCATCTAGTTACCAGGGAGGGGGTCCACAAGCTGTTGTCCAAGATATGAGCGATATTGGAACAAGGATGAAGTTGTTCAAAGGGCTGTAGGAGACAAATCAGATAAACCTGGTCAGATTATGATGTCAGAAAGGCTCAAGTAAACAAAGTAGCAGCAGTGGAAACTCGCCCACTGATGAACATGGCTTAAAGGAGAAGCACGTCTGTGTTTGAAAAAGGACTGCCCTGCTGCCTTTTACCTGCAAAAAGAGAGGCTGCACCATCATGAAGACTACCCCTGCTGTACTTTTGGGCTAGCGAACCTGGGACTGTGCCTGCGGGTCCTGAAACAGGGAAAAGTTTATTTCCTACCTTTACCAACAGCAGTGACTCTCAGAAGTAGTCTGCTGATCTTCTGGAACCAGATCCAGGCCAACAAGAGCTGAAAAAGCCCAAGTGGACAAGTTGATAGCCACTGCAGAAGATTTGCCACTGCCAGTCACCGGGCACCACAAAGAGACAAGGCAAGAAACTTGCACCCTAGTCTGACTGACTCGAGAGTAATATAAGAGTCTGGCTCCGTGGCACCCAAGGAACAGCAGCCCCTATCAAAGAGTCTGCAACTGCGGGGCTACAAGACCAGTAGCTCAACATCAGCTGTCTGACTACTGCAATGTAGAGGACTTCAAGGGACCCTGAGCTCCGTGGCCAAAGTCACCCCACTTCACCCATGGCCGAGGTACTACCAGCGAGACACCCCTATCCACCACACCACAACCAGAGCATCCTTTTGAGCATCTTTGCCTGCATCCCTCAGCATCAGGACCACTCCATTGACTTCTATGGCTGTAGAATGTGAAACTTGCTCTAAAAACACTCTGGTGGCCAGGTAACTGTTCAAAGCATCCCTACTGGCCCCCTAGACCTCGTCCCTGTCAGATTTAGTCACCCAACTTGGACCGCAATACCTGCACTAACTTTTCAAAACTTTTGAAAAGTTAACAAACTTTTTGTTGACCAATGCTTGTTTGCAATTGCATTTAAAAATGATCAAAGCTTATAAGGTCTGTATCTCCGGAACTCTCTGGTAGATTATAATGATGAAGGTCTCTAAAAATTCATTAAAATATGCTCTATTTTGATAAAGTTTTGTTGTGTCTTTTTATTGGTGTGTGATTTTCTAATTTTGCAGTTTGATGCTGGTAAATGCTTCACATTAAGTTTTTTTACCAAGCCTTACTGCTTGCAGCCACAGCTACCCAGGGGTGAGCTAAGGCTGTGTAAACAATGCTGACTGGACCCAAGATGGTATATGTGAGTGTACTCCACAATGAGGCCCCACAGCCATATCATATAGTACACCCAGAACCTCAGAGCTAGGCAGTTCTGGCTGGACTTTTCCCATGAGAAGCAGGGTCACGACTGGTTTGCATATGAATGGGGGAGAGGATGATGTCTAACGGCTAGAGCGGTCAACCTGGGGAACCTGGTTTGAGTTTAGGCAGGGCCGCTCAACATCCTGTGATTCTAGGCAAATCACTTAATTTCCCTGTGCCTAACAAAAAAAATGAATGTGTCCATCTGTTATGTAACTGGTGCTCATGTAAAGCGCTCTGATACCTTCAGGTCTAGTTAGCGCTACATAAAACTCCCCCCACCCTCTACAAAAAAAGTGACATTTGTGTTTTCTGCACCAAACTTCAAATGAATCAGAATTTACTGCATATTTTCCTCCAGTAAATGTTCTACTATATGGGAAAATTACAAGGGTATGTTGTTTGCCATCAGTCTTAAAAATCTGAACAGAAATTTACTGAAGGATAGAAGTTCATCCCCTACCAAAAAAACACACATACATCGGTAATCAAGGTCTTAAGTAACGGGCCATTTAGTGTTTGTTGGGAAAATTGCAATCGGTCTATTTGTCAGAATCTAAGTCAGATAAAATGCAAAACCATTCTCTTTACACTTGAGACACATCTATACACAGTAAGAGCTCATGTAGGTGTAGTATCCACCACAGACTTGTTGAGTCACATTTGCTGTGGAGAACAGGGACCATATTATTGTAAGTGTCCTTGGGTGCAACAGCCTTTTGACCCCATTTCTCGCACCCCAAGGCACTTGTGTACTATCAAATTGCCACAAAGGTTTGAGCTGTCCCATTAAAAGCAGGATGAACACCGCCGCATATTTGATGCGGTCGCAATCACTAGACTCCTCATTTGCAAGCCCATTGCTCCACTGGTGCGTCACTTTTTTTTAACACACCGGCAGCGCAAAAGGCTTGTCCATATTTACAAGGCCATGTAAAGTCACCCTGCGTGACTTTTCATGGCCTTGTAAATATGGGCCCTATTAGAAATGGGGGCCTCTAGTTGGCAGAGGTAGGTACCTTTGTCCAAGTAGGGACCCTTCTTCCTAGTCAGGGTAAGGGAGATACACTTCTAAAATAACCCCTGCTCACCCCCTTGGTAGCTTGGCACGAACAGACAGGCTTATCTCAGAGGAAGTTTGTAAAGCATTTGTGAATACATACAGTAATACAGTGGAAACACTACAAATGGACACCACACCAGTTTAGAAATATAAGTAATCTTTATCTAAACCAAAACAAGACCAAACGACAAAAATCCAACATAAAATACTCTTAAAAATAGTTACTGTGCAAAATAACCTTTAAATTGCCGGAAAAATATGAAACTACAGTTCCTCCGACTCGGTAGCTCCATCCGGCGCTACCGCGATACTGAATACGACAGAGTCGAACAATCCCACCCAACCACGTCGATACGAGTTAGCAAAAGCGTATACAGACTCAGACACAGTACCTTTTGTTGTTGCGGCCGACACAATGATACGAGCCGGTCCGGGACAACCGTCAAGGTTGCGATGTGAGATGGAAGCTTTGCAGCGTGCGGTGTCCTCACGGCTTGGTAAAGGCAGCGGCTCGTTGACGGAGTTGGTGAGACCAAGGCTTGCATTGCAGGATGAGGTGGTGCTTGATGTGGTGCTGGCAGGTCATGATATGGTGACAGAGCCAGTCGATGTTCGAGATGGGCAGTGACGGAGTCGATGGCGCCCGGGCAGCATGTATCAAAGCGTTGCAGAGCGCGATGCCCCCAGGACGCGGTGCAAACAGCGGCTCGTTGATGGAGTCCGTGAGACCAGTGTTGCATTGCAAAACGAGGCAGGTGCTCTCTACGGGGCTTTCAAGACACGGAATCCTGCGACGGACTCAATGACAGAGTCGGTTACCCTTTTCTTCTCGAGGCAACTGAAACCAGCAGTTCCAGAGATGATGCTCAGAAGTTTGTTGAGGTCTTTGATGTGCCTGAGACCTTGTGAACAGGGGGTAAGCTCAATTCAAGTTCTTGGAAATCTTCTTTCAAGCAGGGGACACAGCAACGTCCTTTTCTCCTTTCCTTGGCTGCAAGCAGCCACTGCAGGCCAACCCCAGACAGCAAACAGCACATGGGCAGTATTCCTCCAGCTCTTCTCCTTGGCAAAGGTTCCTCTTGATTCCCAGATTTTATGTAAAGGTCTGGGGTCTCAGCCCTTCTTTTTATACAGCAAAATCCTTTGTTCTCTGATGGCAGAGAAGCCCTGTGCTCGGTCAAAACCGGTTCTGTCGTCTCTGGTGCAGCTTCCTGGCAGGAGGTGGAGACAGCATTGTCCTTGGCAGACCAGGCCCATTCAGGTGAAAGGAAATCTCCTCTCCCTACTCTAAATGCAGCCCCGGTCTAGTCAGCCCAGCCCTGATTCATCAGGCTCTCTGGAGCCATTGCTCCACCCCAGCCCCTGTCATCCAAAAGCCAGACATGCAATACGAAAGCAGACAGAGGCATACTTGATGGCTAAGCAAGAAAACACCTACTTTCTAAAAGTGGTATTTTCAAACACAGAATATAAAAATCACCCTCACTAAAAGATGCATTTTAACATTCTGAGCTCAAGCCTACTAAACTTTATTTTCCTACCTTGTCCTCAGGGGTAGTTATGTTTATAAGATGTTCTAAGCAAACTCTCCAATCTGTCCTATGGGAACAGGTAGTCTTGCAATAATGTAAAACGAAATTGGCAGTAATTCACTATCAGGACATGCCACACATGTCCTATCTTGCACATACACTGCACCCTGCCCACAGGGGTACCTTGGGCCTACCTGAGGGGTGACTGACATGTAAGAAAAGGGAAGGTTAGGGCCTGGCAAGTGGGTGCACTTGCCAAGTCGACATGACAGTACCAGACTGCACACAGGCTCTGCAATGGCAGGCCAGAGATACATTTACAGGCTGCTTCTGTGGGTGGCACAATCAGTGCTGCAAGCCCACTAGCAGCATATGATTTACAGGCCCTGGGCACACACAGTTCACTATACTAGGGACTGACTAGTAAATCAAATAGCCAATCATGAAAACATCAATCCATAACAGTAATTTAAAAAGGGAGCACTTGCACTCTGTCACTGAACAGCAGTGGCAAAGTGCCCAAAGCATCTAGACCAGCAAAACGGAGTCCAACACACAGCAAAGACACAGGAGGCAAAAGCAAAAAATGCAGGGGAGACCCACGCCAATGGTTCAAGTTCTAACAGGCCCCGTTCACGCATTACTCTGCTTGAGAGAGTTGTTCTATGGGTGTTGCTGTGAGTGTTCCCACGCAACATCCATGGAACTTGATGCATTGCCAGATTTACAACATTTTGTAAAATTGGGAATGCATCAGAATTCGACGTCTCCCTATGGGAGGTGTAGGAATGGCAATACGAGTATAAATAATTTTTATTTCTCCTCATTTTTTTCCTTTCTATGCATGCTACATTCTGCAGCACACATAGAAAAAGGAAAATGCCACTGATTGTTTTTGTGCAGCGCAGGAACCCTTGCAAAATGCCTGCATTGGAACATGGCAGCCAATTGTTCACCAGCGCAGGGGAAAGCACAAGGATGCATCGTATTGTTGTCAAAATGACGCATCCCTGTGCTTTGAAAATAACGCAGTACGGTGCAGCTAACTGGTTTGCGGCACTGTGCTGGGTCATATTCTTGCAGATAAGGCCCTTGAGGTTTTTACTCTTGCCTCTGTGCCTGCGCCATATTATAGTAGTGGGCAGAGAGGCAGTCAAAAGGCATACTGATTATACACCAGGAAGAGGTGAGACGCCATCAGTGCGCAACCCGAGCACTCCCCTTAGCAGACGCGAAAAAAGGTCCAATGGGCCCTCCTTGTCATCGACCTGCAGACTGACTTTCATCTATCACTTGAGATAACAGTTAGAAAAATTCTAAAGCCAGGCTCTTCCTGCTCACGTCCTAAAACATGAACTCAAATTGCATACCTTTGGAAATCTGGGTTCATCCCTGGCTTGTCTACTTGTGTTTGTGGGTTGGGTGAATGGCAGCAAAGGTTCATAGAAAACCTCTGAGAGGTCTAATGCTTTCAAATACATCTAAATTAAAGCAGCGTGTACAGCATATCCTTATTGCATTTCAAGTGACTCTTATTAACTCTTAACCCCCTGGGCTTTGATCTCCCTCATATATTGCAGTGTTCTCATGCCCTTTAACCCTGGGAAAGGAAAACAAATATATAGGATGCGTGCCTGGTTCGCTTCTCAGAAGATGTGTGGCATTCCCACTGGGGGAATCAATTGGGACCCGTTTACATGGACTTCATGCGAGGTTCGAAAATGCAGCAAATGCATTGCTCTTCCTGTTTTTCTAATAGAGAACAATAAACATAAGTTTGTCACCAGGGGAAAAAAGAAGAAAGATTGGGAAATGTATAGAATTTATAACATATTTTCCACTTATGACCATTGTAAGCATATAAGACAATGTTTAACAAAGAAAAAGCCTGAATAACGACTAAGCACTGATAAATAAAGTGAACCAAATTCCTCACATACCATGGATGTGGCTTTTGTAAATTGAAATGGCATAAATTGCTTTTGCCTGAAATGTGGATTCAGCTCCCACATTTTAAAAGTGCATTCTTTAAGCCCAGTTTCCAAATCTTTTTCTGTGAATAGATGTATCTTACTCCTGTCGGATATGTGTTACAACTGGATATCCACATGAGGGTCACAGAAAATTTATATGAGTATTTTCCATGAGTAAGACATGCTTTTTGAAGGAAACTGTGAGTAAGCAAGTCATACTTCTCGAAAGTAATGAGTCAGTCACATCTAATTTTGAAGTTTGACAATCCTACTTATTGCAAACGATACGTGACTCAGTCCGGGATATTCAGCTGTGACTCCCAACCAAACCTATAGTACGACGCGCCTACTACGTCCAAAGCTTCATGGACTGGACTCTCTATTTGTTCCTTAAAAACCTTTTGACCACTTGAATAGTGCATCAATGTGGGCCAAATCATGGGTCAGATTTGACCAAATTATGCAGCAATGGAATAAAATTATGTTGCAAGGAGAATGATGCGGCAAGGACAAAGTGTGTGACAACCAAAAAGTGTGTTATATTCGTTTTTGAGGAAATTCTGTGTAAGTGTTGTCTAGCTATTTTGACAATTGTAACACATTGTTCGTTATTGTTTCATTAAAAGGGGCAGAAAGGGCTAACTCTATAACCACTACCATCAGGTAATTGACCACCAAACACATGAATCAGACACACTGTAGAACTCCCTATACCCAAACTCAGGTGCAGACCACAAAAACACACACATTAGTACCACATAGCAAATAATGGTAATCTCATCCACTTCGATACTTATTCGCCCAAACACACACACACAAACCATGTAAAGCTGACACTGTCCAACTCAAGCTCATCGACACACACATGGTAGTCATCCACACCTCACACATTGTCGACCTAATTATAAAACGCAGCCTTAATGAGCTCTTTATCACAGACACATCTCACTCCTCCTCCAAACATATCTTTGATGTCCTCATCCTTACACGCGACAGCATCCAAAACATAGACCGAATATGCAAGTCAGAAGGAGGACTCATTGCCATCTACAAGTCTACCTGGCTGTACATGCTCACTGACCAAACAATATCTAAATCATTTGAACTCGTCTTCACCTGCCATGTCCCCTCTTTGCATCATACATGGCCTCTATCTTATCAACTGATCCACTGGGTCCAGAAGAACTGAAAAAAAACAAATATCAGATCACATCAACATTGCCTCCATTCAGCACTGCCACTACTTCCTGCTTGGGGATTCCACTCTTACCAGTGACTCCAGCACCAAGGTAATAGAAGTATCTCACAGCTCACTATTCATGACCCTGGACAACTTAAAACACATCATCAATCCCAACACTTATGCGGCAACACTGTTGTTCTCACCCTCAATCCACTGCATGTCCCACATATTCCTGATCTGTTTGGACTACTATGTTATCTACCTCTCCAATCTCTACACCACACTGATGCATCATAGGCAATTGAAATGAGAAAAAGAGATATACTGCTCCTTCATAGACCTTCACATGGATACTCGCAAAAGCAACACATCAGCCCCATAAATGCATCCTAGCAATTATCAACATGTCAGCATTATCTACATATCAAGGTGTCAACAAACTATTCAACACATACAATAAAGGTGGGGAAAAGCTATGTGAAAGTCAATGCACCATTTAAACCAAAGTCAATACAACTAAAATAAGCAAGGAAAAGCGATGTGATGTTTACTTAACCTCTGTTTTTAACTCGACCGCAAATCTTTCTTTCACCAAATCTGTATGTGATAAAACGCCAGTGAAGCGCAATGAACACAGTACACTAAGACTGTTTGTTAAAAATATCCGTTTTAGCATTACCCACAAGAGAGAACACTAGCAATTAATATTTTGTTAGGATGTGATAATACACATTATTTCTTTTTCGCAGGAACAGGTACTTAAAGATCTGACTCCTTACTTCAAGGGTGGTGAGTACACTATAACCGCCCCCAGAATTCACAAGGTGAGCCCAGTGTAGCTCCCCGTAACCCACCTTGGTCCTGACGAAAGCCTCTAGACCCTGCACGAGGCTGAAACATGTAGACCAGACCTTCTAAAGACAATAACCAGTGCATCAGACCAATAACTAGGTCTCCACATGCACGTTCACGATTTTAATTTCCCAAGTCAAATATCTCAAGAATAAAGGAAAAGAGTTTTGACAGCCGGGTTTTATCTTCAGAATCACTTTTTCACTGAGCACGAGCACACCCTCTTTTTATCTCTCTGACCACTACTGTAGAACCAGTTGGTCTTCCTCCATGGGGAGGCAAGCATTTGGACAAAAAAAAGCCCAATGATAATGCTATTACGACACACGAAGGCGGAGAATCAACATATACCGCCCGAGACTTGTGTACGTATATGAGGGTTTTTTAACGACAGCCATCCGCGTTAAATGAGACCCTGGTACACAGGACAAGTGGTCTATTCCCCCCCTCATTGTTGATTTTTGTACTAACCATTGGAAGCTGAATAGACCACCGCTTCTTTTCCCTCCCCCCCATTGATGATCTGTAGCCATTTAAACCACAGTCATAGAAGAAAATCTCCCAACCCATTGTGAACACCTCTCTAGTATATTATTGGTTGCGGTGGAACTTTGGTGTGGTAAAGTGACCAGATATTAGTTGAGTGACCTAACTGGATGAAAAGTCAAACTGTTCATTTTACTGAAATACTCTCTTGAACTCCTTCCAGATACATCTTACTACATTGTTGAAAACAGACCTGACTTGGTCATACCTGACCATGATGAAGCTGTGCGATGAGGAAGTAGACTCGTTAACTTATGGCTCGATCTGCAGAAGTCCACCTGGTGTGCCATCATTGAGTTGTAGCAACCTTGAAGGACTCTCAGTCTGCAGCCATTTTGCATACCCCTCAAATTGCCAATTTTGATATGTAAACAGTGCAGCAAGATAGTTACTCATCCTCATGAGCTCGATGCACAAAGCTTTTTCTAGGAGTGAGATACATCAGAGTAATCGGACCCGATCCACAAAGCATTTTCTGTTGGTAAGTTACAGAACTAATACAAGCTTACACTCAAACTGTGAGTAAGCAACCTTGCACTTGAAAATTCATGAGTAATTGGCAACTAAGACAAGAGTAATACTCATCTAAAAGGATTTGCGAATCAGGCCTGGACAGTCAGGTGTAACTCACACCTAATACCAGGGTAAGACACACATACTCATTGAGAAAGCGTTGTGAATCATGCCTTGCATTTTTATATACACAGCTTTCTTATTGACTTTTCCGTACAGCACAAACTGACAACATTCATATGTATTTTACCAGACCTCCCTTTCAAACCAATGCATTTGTGACTTGTCCCTTTTGCATTAGGCTATAGTGTCTTACAAAGTTTTATCTTTTCACATTTGGACATTCTATTGAAACAAGGCACAGAGTCAATCTTGCTGTCTATAGAAGTAATTACTGCAGCATGCCCAGCCCTCATGCCAGAAGATAGGAGGACACAAGCATCCTGGCCTGACAAAATACCTAGTGCTGTTTCATTGACAGATGAGGTTGTGAGAGCAATGTCCATAGAAGTCAGCGAGCAGATTATTTGGCATGTGGTGTACACTACCAGTGCTGCTGATAGGGATACAGCATTTTCACTCACCATAGAGCCTGGATGGGTATGGGACATGATGAAGGCCTACACCACTGAAACTACTGTAAAAGGCAGATTTCATAACAATAACATGATTCTAGAACATATATTGGACAGGCATAAACAAGGACACAGACACAGTCAACTTCCCAGAGGGTAACAGTGTGCAGGGCAAAGAACAGATTGATTGTGGTGTGCCAGATCAACAGTATTTTAAGTACCAAAATGGCAACCAAGTGTCGCAGCAGGGGAATAGATTCAGCAGCAGTTTGCATCTTTCCATAAATCATGACAAGTCATTGTAAAAGAAATCAAGAATAATCCGAGGGAGTGGCTTCATACTAGAGTGAGAGACACAGTGTTGATAATGCACCACAAATGCCAGCAATGTTGAAGGAAATGCTTGACGTGTTATGGAAGTGGAATGGTAATCAGGGAGTTGAGTATGGGTAGATATCTTAATTTTCAGAACTATTGAGGGCATAGTTCATCGTTAATCTCTGGATTGGAGAGTCCGCTCTGCTGATGTGTCTGGACTGGTGAGGATCTCTGAATCTTTGAAGTAATCTAGCATTCTGTGATTTGTGGATGCTTCAGGTCTAGTATTCAGGTGATTCAGTTGACAAATTGGGTTAGAAGCGAACCATGAGTGTGGTGTATCATGCAAGGTTTTTTTGTGATATTTGCCCATATGGATTAATCATGTAGTAGGACACAATACCAATATCTTAGTCTTGTAATTTTGCAGAATAAAACATGTTGTTGAGGATGGTTGTACCATACAACTTTGGTTATTCATTGAAGCGAAAGCAAGCACTGTGATTGGCGAAGATGAAGGGGAACCTGTGAGATTTCTTGATGGGTCCCTGTGTAAGCCTGTGTGCATGTTTGCAGCAGATGACTCCTATATAAATTGGAAAACAACTGACATCACAGATTTGTCTCTGTGCTTGTCAAATCTGAACATCTAAAGGGTTGTTGATGTGAAGTTGCCATCATGTGCCACGTTTCAAGTGCATTAGTGATGGTCCATACACTTTTACAATTGGGTTAGATGGTGATGCAAAATTTATGTTTTAAATTATTTTTGCAGAGATTCAGTGCCATAGTAAGGAATAGCGCGTAGAGCTTTCTCTCACTCCAGGGCCTGTTCCGTCTTTTCTTGAATGTGACACATGGGACACAATGAGGAATAGGGATCAGTGGTGGCATTATTGTTCAGTGTATCTGTATACATTCTCAGTGAATTTAGTCATACAGTTTCACCCTGTGCTTGAACCTCCTTTTTCTGTGTGCATTCCCCTTTCTCTTGAGGTGCAAAATATGTCTGAGTGCCAGTCAGAGCTGCTTGTTTGATACTGATTAATTGTTTCCGTAGTCCATGGTTTGCAGCTTAGGCTGTTTATGGAAAGGGTATAGGCTGGCTGATGATTCAGACTAGGGTGTGAGCCATTAAGGTGTTTATCGTTGAAATCACCCACGCGCACACCATGCTGTGGTCAGCAATGTATTTATTGTGAGTGTTAGAAATAGGGAAGCATATTTACAAGAGCATTGTGCCACCAGAGCATCACTTTTTCCGACACTCATGTGGTGCACACCCTGCTCCATATTTGCAAAGCGAGGCTAAGCCGCTTGCATGGCATATCGCCGCCTTGTAAATATCATACCCTTTGACGCAGGTATCTGCGTCAAAGGGGCGTGCAATGGGTGCTGCTGTGGACTTTCTAATGCAACACCCATTGCTTTTTGATGCATCTTCAGATTTACAAGGATGTGTGAATCTGAGGTAGCATTGAAAAAAACGCCATTGAAAATCAGGTGTTAGAGTGGTGCACCGAGGAGAAATACTTGTATTTCTCCTCAGTTTTTCTCTTTCTATGTGTGCTGCATTCTGCAGCACACATAGAAGGAGAAAATTGCCATTAATGATTGTTAATTTGCAGGAAGGTGTCCCTTCCTGCACATAATCAATCATCCCTGCAAAGCAGGCACCCTAGCACCATGGCTCAAGGGTGTCTGCATTGGCGCTAGGCAGCTTTTTAACACCTGCGCAAGGGAAAACACAAGGGTGCACCATATTCTCGTGAATATGATGCATCCCAGGGTTTCTTAAATGATGCAGCCTTCGCAGTGCTGCTAAATTGCTTGCAGTGCCGCACTCCACCATATTTTGTAAATTTGCCCCAGGGTAGCAATTTTGCACAGATATGTACCCTGCCCAACTAGGGATCACAGTCCTAGTAAGGACTAGGGTAGGTCAGATACACAACCTAAATTAACCTGTGCTCATCCTCAGGTAGCTTGGCACAGAGTAGTCAGCTTAACTTAAGAGGCAAAGTGTAAAGTATTGTGCAACACTTAAATTACAGTAACATTGAAAACACCAAAAAAAGACTCCACACCAGTTTAGAAAAATAGGCAATATTTATCTGAGTAAGACAAGACCAAAACAACAAGAATCCAATAAATAGATCTTCAGTAATTATTTTTAAAGAATACACTGCAAAGTAGTGCTTTAGAGGCAATAACTGGATGGAGCAAGCATCGGCGTCAAAAACTTGATGTGTCATTGTTGACCTGTGCATGGATGTCCTCGAATCAGCACTGCATCAGCATTGAAGGGCACTGCATCGGTTCTGATTCGCAAAAAGTTGTCACTGTGTTGATTTATGTAGAAAAACAGCTGAAGATTCCACTTTCAAGGCCCACAACTGGATCGGCACCTTGGAGACACTTGGCTTCAAGGATGCGGAGAGCAGGTCCAGTCCTTCTCACTCTTAGGCAAGAAGCCTCAGGCCGCAGGCCAATACAGCAAAGCAGGTAGCAAAGTGGCAGTCCCTCCTACAGCATAGGAATCAGCAGTCAGCAGGCCAACACAGCAGTAGTTAGCAAAGTGGTAGCCCCTCCTACAGCACAGCAGCTCTTTGTTCTGGCAGAATGTCCTTAGTTTTAGCAGTGTTCTTAAATCATGGTCTCAGGAGTTCAGTTCTTATACTCAATTTGGCCTTTGAAGTAGGGGGACTTCAAAGAGATGCTTTGAAGTGCACAAACCCCTGCCTTTCCTGCCTTGGCCACAGACTCACTACAGGGGAGAATGCAACCCTTTGTGTGTGGAAAGGCACAGCCCTATTCAGGTGCATGTGTCAGCTCCTCCCCGTCATTCTGCCTCAGTATGACCCATCAACATGCAGATGGCTGCTCAGTCTCACCTACTTTTCCATGGTGTGTGGCTGTCTAGAGGGAATGCAGGAAGCCAGCTGTCGCCCAACCCAAATGTGCATTCCAGGTCCAGGCCCAGGCCTAAGGAACCAAATGGTTTAAGTAAGAAAATGCTAACTTTCTAAAATGTGTAAGTTCAAAACTGCAATTTAAAAACCAACTTCAATATAGGTTGGGTTTTTAAATAGTGAGTCTAGAGACAGCAAATTTGACATGCATATCTTGTCCCAATGGGAAACTACACTTTTAAAATGTTATAAGGCAGTCCCCATGTTAACCTATTGGAGAGATAGGCCCTGCAGTAGTGAAACATTGTTTTTTAAATACACTGCCCCCTGCCCTAAGGGCTGCCCAGAGCCTATCTTAGGGTAACCTATATGTAATGAAAAGGAAAGTTTGGGCCTGGCAAGTAGGTTAACTTGCCAGGTCGAAATGGCAGTTTAAGCTGCACATACAGGCTCTGAAGTGGCAGGCCTGCTCCATATTTAAAGTGCTATTTATGTGATTGGCACAATCAGTGCTGCATGCCCATTAATAACATTTAATTTACAAGCCCTGCGAAAATGGAGGGCAATTTACATGAGATTTATAGCTAAATTAAATATGCCAATTGTGAATAAGCCAATGTTACCATGCTTAGTGTACAGAGCACATGCACTTTAGCGCTCGATCAGTGATAAATTGCCCAGAATCCTAAAGCCAGCAAAAATGAAGTCATCAAAACTGGAGGTCAGAAGCCAAAAAGTCTGGGGAAACCAAGCCAAGGATGCCAGGTCTAACAGTGAGGCTGCCGGTATCTCTATTTCACACGGTTGATCCCCTTTGTTGTCTGCTACTTCATGCTTGATGTTTTCTTTTTTGTGTTTTTTCTCTTTTTGATTTACTTTGCTCTGAACAATTGCTACGCTCTGACCCCTGTGACCCCTGTGTGGGCGTCATTGGGAACCACATTCTGGTTGTTTGTGGAAATGCTCTATGTGTTTTGTGTAATTTACATTTTGCATGTATACATGTCAATGTGTGGTTATACAATCCTGCAGTTTGCGCAATGCGTTTCATTTTTTGTTGTTGTTTGAGAGCAATGTAGCCTTTCTTGGGTGAACATGAACATTCTTATATATGGTCTCCCGTTATTTCTGCCAACTATTGCATAATCACCACCTTATGGCCTCTTTTCTCAGTGCGTAAACTGCTTCAGGTTAAAAATATGGGGCCTTATTTATTAGAAGTGTCACATCGCTGCGACAAAGCAGTGATGCAGCACTTTTCAGTGCGCCCTCCTTGCTACACCATGGATGCACCGTATTTACAGTACGGCGCATCATGTCGCATAGAGTTGCAGATACGTCAGCATTACTGACGTATCTGTAGGTTCAAAAGTGGCGCATTGCTGGGTGTGTCTGAAAACAGACGCAACTCCAACAATGTGTCCTTTCACATGGGGCAAGCCCGATGTGAAAGGGCATGCGTCACCCTTACGCCTGCCATGAGGCAAGCGTCAGGTTTTGACGCATTGGCGTCCTAGAAGTGGTGCAGTGAAATCTCATAGATTTCACTGCGCCACTCCTACGACCCTTTGTTGCGGGGGAATGCCCACCCTGCATACATTATACCTGACGCAGGTATAATGCCACGCAGGGGTTTCCGAAGTGACGCATCTGCCTAGATGCATCACGTTGTAAATATGGAGCAATGTGGCACATTATTTACACCACCGCAGCATCACAAAAGTGATGCTACTGCGGGGTAAATGTGTTGCAAGGGCTCATAAATAAGGCCCATGTAGATTTTCCCTTATGTTCTCCATCATGACTCCATCATTTCTATATTTGGTAATGTTGCCTTTCTTCAAATACCCTTTGTCTACTGCATTCCAAGGGAGCAGACATGGTCCCTTGCTCCTCAAAAGACCATTCAAGAAAAGCACGTGCTTCGAAGTTTCTTTTGCACATTCTGACATGTCAACTTAAATTAGTTCGCCCATTCACATTCCCAGAGCCTGTTCCTGAAATATTTTCTAAACTTTCACAGGCTCGTGTACTAATTGGCTACAGATATCTCAGTCAGTTCAGGGAATAGACACGTAGGCAGTATTCCTGGTTTGGCTTTCTTATTTTATATTGAAACATAACAAACAAGTGGAGGCTGGGAGTTGCTGCACCCCGGTTTGAGCTGAGAGTGATTTGAGATTGATAGATAAGGTAAAAAGAAAATCCACATAAATCTTAATTATTTTCAGCCCCTGAAAAACAGCACATCTAGACTCAAGGATTTCTCTCAAATATGCTGAGGGAAAACAACTGGACAACTGGCATAAAAAGCCAAGACAGATTCGCTGTGTTCGGTCTTTGATAAACATTCAGTGTCTCTTCCGTAGATAAGAATAATAAAAAGGATGTCTGATGGTTTTTGATATTTTATGGCTGCATGAAAGCACCGTGTTATGTTACTGCACATAAAATTTGTAGGGAAAGCATAGAAAAGTCCCAAAATATCTTCTTCGATGTTGGGATTGGACATGACTGTGACTGAAAGAGGACTGCAACAGCGAAGAACTAGACACGGTCCACACGTCTGCCTCAGGGCTTGCCTCACCTCGATGGCATTTTGTTCTCTGTTCGCAGTGAAATATGGAATATGCTTGGAAACGGGCCACTGCATGGGAGAAGTGTGGCTCAATGATTAGAGCGCCAGACCCTGATGCATAGGTCTAGCCTGGGACCAGGGTTCAGTTCCCCGCCTCGGCGGGTCTTGGGCTCAAAAATTCCACGGACCTGATAATTCTTGCCTCGGTGCCATTCCAATCATGGAGTCCCACTTTGCAACTCTGGGCAATAGCTTGCTTAATCTCCACAACAGCCCCCACAACGCTAAGGATGCCTGGCCTCCACCTTGGGGGTGCCCAGGAGTGGACGCCTCTCAGGGAAAGCCAGGATGGGTTCCACAGCGGTATTCGTACAAGCACCTTGAGACCCTTGCGGGTGAGTAGTGCGCTATACAAGTATCAATTTACATTTACACTGCAGATGCTGGCAAAGAAGTGGATTCTGCCCCGAGCCACGGGCACCTTCCTCGTCTCTGGAATTGCTTTCACTTTCATCCTGAGTTTACCTTCTTTTGATGTTGCCCTGCCTTTACCATTTTAATGCCCAAGCCTCTAGCATCCTTCTTTTTCACAGCAGGGCAGGCCTTCCAATGCACTGAAGCTGATGGCCTTGTGGAGGAAGACTGGTGGAAAGAAATTGAAGCTCTGCTCTCAAAAACACACAGTTTTTTCGCCTAGTACAACTCCGAATATTACATCAATCCTATTGCACTAGTACCCTCATGTTCAAACTGGGGCGCATCTCGACCGAGGAGTGCCAGAGGGGATGTACTCAAAAGGGAACGTTCTTTCATATCCTATGGGACTGCCCTGTTATAAAGACATACTGGATAAAGGTGGTCCGCATCATGTCAGAAGTGCTGGAACAGGAAGTGCCTTTGGACGCTAGATGGCATTTATTGTGCGTGTCTGATGAACTGACTTGGCCCAAATACCAGCAGATTTGGCTACAGGTGGCTGCCATTGTTGCGAAGAGGAATGTGGCCGGGGCATGGGGGCGAGCCAACCGCCCAAAAGTCTCCCAATGGAAACGGGACATGGACTGGTGCTGCGCGGCGGAAAAAACAATTTATGAGAGCCGGGGATGCCCCAAGAAATGGGAAAAAGTCTGGCAATGATGGGTAGACTATAGGGGGTTTGGGGGGGGCATTAGACAATTAGAAAGGACGGGCTCCATGTTCGGGGGATTTTGCTTATTAATGCATGGGCGGGAATTGTTTAACAGAATGTGTACGCTAATGAAGCTACATACAAATTGCTGTGAGCATAAGATCACGTTTGTTAAAGCTGACTATTGTTCAATAAAAAGAAAGTAAAAAAAAAAAAATAGTTTACCCATGTCTTGATGCATCGGGGAAACCATGAGGTGGGCGGCAAAACAGTCCAGCACCAACCCATGGCACATGTCACATTACTGCCCACCTCTCTATCACCCCATTAATCTGAGGGAGGACCGGATTCCATCTACTGCTAGTTAGGTAAACACAATATTCCCAATGGGAGAATCAAGAGCCTGAAATATAATTGGGCGGTAATGGGAAATCACCTGATTTCTGGAGGAAGCAAATAATTTGGAAATAAATCCACCAGTATATTTTCTTCCACCATAGGGATAATATGACTTTAGCATTTTTGCTTGATTTGCCAGTTCCTCTAGAAATCAGACAATTTTCCAACTCCAAATCAAGCTTTTTTAAAAACTTTATTTATAATGTTTTGACATATACACATCTAGGTGCCATAATTCACTGAAATACATATCAAACATTAAGTTGTTTAAACCGCACAGTGACATCCTGCACAATCATGTACAGGAGAGGAAACAAGCATAATGAAATATACATTGTTTTACCACTTTATGATATTCCTCACAATCAGACTCTCCTGCAACGCCCATGCCTTTAATCCCGCATGTTGCCGGAGATATTATTCAATGTTCTACTACATCTTATAATCAGCCCACTGCGGTCGGGACTATTCCTGCAGGTGTTGGGGTGGGAGTGAGGGGCACCAATTTCTTGGGCCAGGAAGTGGGTGGAAGCAACGTGGCATAGAGTTCGCAGTTTGTATTACAAAAAGTAAGACTGGATAGCCAGGAGTCTGCTGTAGGGAGAATCCTGCTGCCCCATCTGAGAGCAATCTCGTGTTTGGCCAATAGTAGCGCCAGCCCAATAGGGCGACCTCATGTGTGGGGTCTATGTCCAGCAGCGTCATCTGGAAAACTGTTCTGAAAATGGCCCTCCAAAACTCCCCAATCTTGGGACAATTCCACGTCAAATGGGAAAAATCAGCATATGGGCTGCCACATTTCCGGCAACTGTGAGGGCGAGCTGGGTCAATAGCGTGGAGCCCGGCAGGCATCATATACGCCCTCCATAAATATTTAAAATGTATCAGCTTATGCCTACTGTTGAGGGAGACCTCTCTGATTTGGGTACACCAGAAAGCCCACTAGTCATCTAAGATGGCTTGCCCCAAGTCCCGCTCCCAAGCTGCCCGATTCCCGGCGTCGTGGCACAGCACCAGAGTCATACTGGCCTTGGATAGTTTCAAGATTAATTGGCTCCCATCAGCATTGGATATTAAAATTGTCAAAGGAGTGAAGGACTTCAGTTCGAGTGGATATTCCGATATTATTGCACGAAGTGCTCTATGCACCCGGCTAAATACGAACTGGTCCATAAAGGACGATCCGGCCGACCCACCCCCCTCAGTACTATCAAATACATGCCCGTCTTGGAACAAGCCGCCGAATTTGGTCTTGCAGTGGGATTCCAGTACTCGCAGGACTAATTTCTCCTCTGTGATCGGGAACAATGGGTTACTCGCGATGGGTATTTCCGAGGAATAAAGGGTAGTGCTCCCAGTCACTCACAAGAGTTTACGCCAAGCCCAGCTCATAATTGACACTGTCTGAATGTCCCCTGGTTCCCGCGAAAAACTCTGAGGCAAAATGGCATGCAGAGGGGTCGGGAGCATCCCTAAGGAAAAATGCCATGCAGAGGGGTCGGGAGTACAATGTCAGCTTCTGGATTACTGTAGGGAATAAGCACGTCTGGATGATACCATGAGTGAGTAAAACTGCCCTGCCCAACTAGTTAATGCAGTCTAAAATCCGGAGCCCCCAAACCCCCCTCTCGTACGGTAGGGTCATGGTGTCCCATCGTATTCTAGGTCTCTTGCCACCCCATGCCAGTCTGATGAGATGCGTTCTAATGGTGTGAAAAAATCTGTCTGGAAGTGGGATGGCGATGTGAAACAAATATAGAAACTTAGGGAGCACAATCATCTTCATTAACACAATTCTGCCAGTCATTGATAGCGGGAGCCTTAACCAACGTTCAATCGGTGTTTCAAGGTTATGTATAGCCGATCCATAATCCAGCCTAACAATTTGCTAAGCATCTCTGGGAATCTGGATTTCTAAATATCTGACTGAGTCTTCGCACCACGTCAACGGGAATTCACACACCCATTTGGCAGTTCCAGTCGTCAGACGGAGTATCTCAGGCTTGCTCCAATTTATAACTAATCCAGAATAACCAGCGAACCAGAGAATATCTCTGATGAGGGAATCTAAATTCTCCTGTGGGCCGCAAACATGCAGTACCACATCATCTGCGTATAATGAGATAAGGAGTGGGCCTGTGTTGAACTGTATGCCTCTGTGTAGGTGTTTTTCCTTAAAATGTCTAACCAACGGATCAAGGGCCAGTATGAAAAGCAATGGGGAAAGCGGACATCCCTTTCTGGTGCCGCGTGTGAGCGCGAACAAGGGGGACAGCGTGCCATTCAAACAGAGTCGCGCGGTGGGAAAGGGATAAAGCAGCTCTGTGAGCTCAATGAAACCCTTAGGGATACCTAGCTTTCTCATCACTGCCCATATAAAAGACCACTCCAAGAAGTCGAATGCCTTTTGGGAGTCTAACAGGACCGCCGTGGCAGACACCTCTGGTGCGATTCTGTGTAACACAGCCAAAAATGTGCGTAAATTTAGTGCCGTAGATCTATGGGGAATGAATCCCGACTGCGCGGGGGGTATAATACGGTCTCGGAGTAACGCCAGCCTTAGCGCTATCATTTTGGCTAGAATTTTGCAGCCAGGATTTAAAAGCGACAATGGCCTATGAGAGCCACAGCTCTTTGGGTCCTTGCCAGGCTTGGGGAGCAGGACAATTACCGCCTCGCGGAGTGTGAGAGGTAGGTACTTGTTTTCTAATGCTTCATTATACACCTCAAGGAGGTACAGGGCAAGTTTGTCTTTGTAGTGTTTATAAAATATGCCCGTGAAGCCATCGAGCCCTGGAGCTGTAGTACCATTTAAGGCCTCTATGGCACTAATTATTTCTTCTTTTGAGAATGGGTCCACTAAGAACTTCTGCATATAGTCTTCTAACCATACCATTGCTATCTCGTTCAGGTATTCCCTACAATCTTCGTCACTGTACGTTGTGCGTGTAGTGTATAAGTTGGCGTAGTACTTCAGGAACACATCCCTAATCTCGGTTGTGTCAGTGTGCACTTGTCCATTGTCAGAGCAGATGGAAGTAATGTAGGCTTTCCCCATGCAAGGTTTCAACAGTTGTGCCAGTGTGCATCCCGGTCTATCCCCCTTGCCATATCGCCTGGCAGTGGCGTATTTACCAGGAAAATTTGTTTCACTTTCAGCTGCCTCCCTGAACTCAGTAAGCAACAACAGACGGCAGGCCTGCCCAGAAGGATCCGGGTGCTTGATCAGTTCCTCATTTAGCACCTTTAGTTGGTCCTCTATGTGAGCAATGGTGATGGTGCCTTTCAGTGCCTTCAATACCCCGGCGTGTTTGGCATTGCACTCCCCCTTATGTAGGCCTTGATTGCCTCCCACAAAGTCGCCCATGTACTGACCGAACCCTCATTGAGCTTGAAAGATGTCACTATGGCTTCCCGGAACTCTGCGGAAAACACTGCATCATTTAAAGCCTGCCCGGAAACCTCCATTGTCTGCCACTACCCTCTGGCCTGGGGACTTGGATTTGCATGATGACTGGAGAGTGGTCCGAGTACATTCTCGGCAAGTGAAGTATTGACTGGAACTAGGGGGTCATTGTGTGTGAGATCAGCCAGAAGTCCAGCCGTGTCCAGGTGTTATATGGCGCCGAGTAATGAGTGTATGCAAGTTTGTTCAGACCGCGCGTACGCCATATATCCACCAGTCCAAGGGAATCGCAAATATCTCCCAGTACGCGACAAGCTTGAGGCTTCGGGACTGGGGAATCTGCTGTGCTGTCCATTTCTGACATCAGTAGGAGATTGAAATCGCCTACAAGCAGATGTAGTCTGCACCCAATGGGAGCAGCAGGGCATGAAAAGTGTGGAAAAATGCAGGATCATCTACATTGGGCGCATATATACACAACAGAGCTATGTTATATCCCATTAGTCTCCCCGTCACTACGGTGAAGCGGCCTTCCCTATAGCTGTGTATGTCGTATAGTTGGAATGGCAATCACTTATGTATGAGAATGGTGGTGCCTCTAGAGTATGTACTATAATTTGCAAAGTACCGGTGCACTCCCCAACTAGAGGCAAATGTGTTGGGTGAGGTAGGGGACAGGTGAGTTTCTTGAAGAAACACAATGTCGGCCTTATGACGCTGTAAATAATTTAAAACATGTTTTCCCTTTCTGTTATTGTTCAAACCCAGCACATTCCATGTGAGGAAATTATTGTCTGAGATAGTGGAGAGCCTACCCGCCATCATCACATGTGGCCTGACCTGTAGCCTGCAGAAATATATCCATAGTAGCACACAATGTATAATAGTCAATCAATCAATCAAGGAATTTGTAAAGCGCACTACTTACCCGTGAGGGTCTCAAGGCGCTGAAGGGAGGGGGGAACCGCTACTGCTCGAAGAGCCAGGTCTTGAGATGTCTTCTGAAGGTGAGCAGGTCCTGGGTCTGCCGTAGGTGGGTGGGGAGGGTGTTCCAGGTCCTGGCGGCGAGGTGGGAAAATGATCTGCCGCCGGTGGTCTTTCGTTGAATGCGGGGGACAGCAGCGAGGGCGAGGTTTGCTGAGCGGAGCTGGTGGGTGGGGGTGTAGAAGTTGAGTCTGTCATTCAGGTAGGCTGGTCCGGTGTTGTGGAGTGCTTTGTGTGCGTGGGTGAGGAGTCTGAAGGTGATCCTCTTGTCGACGGGGAGCCAGTGCAGGTCTTTCAGGTGGGGGGTGATGTGGCTGGGTCGGGGAACGTTGAGGATCAGACGTGCGGAGGTGTTTTGGATGTGTTGTAGTCGATGCAGGTGTTTGGCTGGGATTCCTGCATAGAGTGCGTTGCCATAGTCCAGCCTGCTGCTGACGAGGGCCTGTGTAACAGTTCTCCTTGTTTCGGACGGGATCCACTTGTAGATCCTGCGGAGCATGTGGAGGGTGTTGTAGCATGAGGAGGAGATGGCGTTGATCTGCTTTGACATGGAGAGGGAGGCGTTGAGGACGAATCCGAGGTTGCGTGCATGGTCGGTAGGTGTGGGTGCTGTTCCCAGCGATGTTGGCCACCACGAGTCGTCCCAGGCTGAGGGGGTGGATCCGAGGATGAGGACCTCTGTCTTGTCCGAGTTCAGTTTCATACGGCTGCTCTGCATCCAGCCGGCGACGGCCTTCAGTCCCTCGTGGAGGTTCGTTTTGGCGGTGAGCGGGTCCTTGGTGAGGGAGAGGATGAGCTGGGTGTCGTCAGCGTAGGAGATGATGTTGAGGTTGTGCTGACGGGCTACTTGTGTGAGGGGGGGGCCATGTAGATGTTGAACAGCGTCGGGCTAAGTGATGATCCCTGGGGAACGCCGCAGATGATGTTGGAGGCTTCGGATAGGAAGGGTGGGAGTCGGACTCTCTGGGTTCTACTGGAGAGGAAGGCTATTGTCCAGCTGAGGGCTTTCTCATGGATCCCGGCTTCTTGGAGGCGTGTTTTTAGAGTGCGATGGCAGACTGTGTCGAAGGCGGCCGACAGGTCCAGGAGGATGAGGGCTGAGGTTTCGCCGTTGTTGAGTTGTCGCCTGATGTCATCTGTGGCGGCGATGAGGGCTGTTTCAGTGCTGTGGTTTCGTCTGAACCCGGACTGGATGTTGTTGTTGTCTTCGAGGTGGCGGGTTAGGTGTGCGTTGACGATTTTCTCGATGACCTTCGTCGGGAACGGAAGCAGGGAGCTGGGTCGGAAGTTCTTGAGGTCCTTGGGGTCCGCCTTGGGCTTTTTGAGGAGGGCGTTGATTTCGGCGTGCTTCCAGCTGTCCGGGAATGTGGCTGTCTCTAAGGAGGCGTTGATGACCTTCCATAGTTGGGGTGCGATGGTTGCATCGGCTTTGTTGAACACGTGGTGAGGGCAAGGGTCTGATGGTGATCCAGAGTGGATGGAGTTCATGACCTTGCGTGTTTCTTTGTCGTTGACGTTGGTCTAGGAGGTCAATTGGTTGGTCCAGGTGGTGTTCGCAGGGGAAGAGTCTGGTGAGGTCGGGTCGATCGGGATGTTGAAGCTGTTGTGGATGTCTGTTATCTTCTGGTGGAAGAAGGTTGCCAGAGTGTTGCACAGTTCTTGTGAAGGCAGGACGTCGTTGGCGTTGGCATTGGCGTTGGCGTTGGAGAGTTCCTTCACGATGCTGAAGAGCTCTTTGCTGTCGTGTGCGTTGTTGTCCAGTCTGAAGGAGGATCTTTTGGCCATTCTGATGAGGTGGTGGTGTCTACGAGTGGCGTCCTTGTGGGCTGCGTGACTGTCAGATGTGCGATCGTGGAGCCATTTCCTCTCCAGTTTCTGGCAGGCGCGTTTGGAGGTCTGTAGCTCGTCGGTGAACCAGGTAGCTTTCTTGCTGGCGTGGTTCATGGGGGGTTCCCTGAGTGGTGCGAGGGTGTTGTCGCAATCTTCAATCCACTGTCTGAGGTTGCGGGCTGCCGTGTCTGGGTCGGTGGAGGCCTCAGGTGGGTTCTGGGCGAGGGTGGAGGTCCATTGGTCTTCGGTGACTTTGCGCCAGCATCAACGTGGGAGTTGTTGGGTGCGGTGGTGCGTGGTTAGCTTCTTGAAGGTGAAGTGGATGCAGCGGTGGTCGGTCCAGTGGAGTTCGGTGGTGTGGTTGAAGGCGACGTGGGTGCCTGTGGAGAAGATGGGGTCCAGCGTGTGGACGGTGGCGTGGGTGGGGGCGGTGACGAGCTGTCTGAGGCCGAGGTTTGCGAGGTTGTCGATCAGGGTGGCAGAGTTGGCATCGTTGTTGTTCTCGAGGTGGAAGTTCAGGTCCCCTAGGAAGATGTAGTCCGTGGAAGTGAGTGCGTGGGTGCTGGCGAGGTCCTCAATGGAGTCGCTGAACGGCGCCCTGGGTCCCGGGGGTCTGTAGATGAGCGTTCTTCTGAGGGTGGTATTGGGGTCGGAGTGGATTTAAAAGTGCAGGTGTTTGGCGGTCTTGAGGGTGTCCTCTGCGTGGTTGGAGACACAGTAAACCAACTTAGTGGACTGGGCTGCACCGTCCTCCAAGTCAGAGACCCTGCCCTCAGCATTGTCCAGGTGTTTGTCATGGACATCTAGTCTAGTTCCATGGTGTCTAATCTTTTTTCGAGTATATCAAAGCGGTTATCTAGCACCTTGAAGCCCGCGCGCAGTTCTTGTAAAAGTTCATTAGATCCAGCAGTTGCAGCACTGGGGCCTGCCGCCTCCTCTCCGCCCTCCACCATGGTGTTATCGGGATTTGAGGGCAGTTCCGCTGGTCTAGGAAACTGTAGCAGTCTTTGTAAACCAACTGTGTCAGAAACAGCTATTCCAAACTGCGAAAGTAAACCCCACCCCCCTCCCCTGCTTATGCATTTGCAGGGAAATCACTTATCATTAACACTGTAATCTGCATCAGGTGGATTATACGATAGCACAGCAGACCACAGGTTAAGATAAATGTAAATGTTGTAGACTTGTAAAGCGCACAGCTGCCCCAGCAACGGAGCGTCCCGGCACTATAGACCGCTGGGGAACCCGTCCTGGCTATCCCTGTGAGATGGTCCCTTTCTGGGTATCTCCAAGGTGAACCAGGCATCCCCGGGGGGGCGTTGTAGAGATGAGGCAAGCTTAATGCCCAGAGTTGCCGAGTGTGCTCCTGGTTAGAGTAGGTACTGAGGCGAGAATTATCGAGTCCGTTTTGACCCTGGTCCACGACCCTGCCGCGTCGGGAATTGAACCCTGGTCCCTGGCCGATTCTCTGCTTACGGGTCTGCCGCCTCTAACCAGTGAGCCACACCTCTCCACAATCTTCATTACCAAAACAATCAAGTGTGTTATACACTGGGGGTGTGGCAACGCCACGCCAGAGCCCAACAAATACAATAATTCTCAAGGTGATGCTTGCACCCTTCCATGTAATATACGTCTTGCCTCATTCTCGTTGTTTCAAACCTGAAGAGTTTAACGTTAATCGTTAGAAAACAGTTCGACACTGGCCGCTGATCTGCTGTGTGGTGGGGAGGGCCCTGTCTTATTGTTGAGTCTCGAGCCGTCGCTCCGTTTGTAGTCTCTGCAGAAATCCAGCACTGCTTGCGGATTGTCAAAAATGCGTGACCAACCTTCAATATCCACCGGAGTCTCGCAGGGTAAATCATACCATATCTTAGCTCAAAGTTTCGTAGTGTGGCTTTGACCCCCGAATATTTACGCCTGGCATCTTGAACCAGAGCCTTAAAATCAGGGAATAGAGACAGTGTAGAACCATGCCACGATAAGGTGCCCCTCTCTCTAGCCAGCCGCAGAGCAGAGTCTCTATCCCTGAAATTTAGTAAGCGGACCACTATGGGTCTCCTCGGACTGCCAGGACTAGGCCTCGGTCCCAAGGAGCGGTGAGCGCGCTCTACCAGTAGGGTAGTAGTGAAGGCCTCTTTGCCGAAAAGATCTGTGAGCAGAGTCTCAACAAACAAGTCCATACGGCCAGTGTTGGTGGTCTCCGGAGCCCCAAGAATCCGTATGTTGTTTCGCCTACTGTGGGCCTCTAAATCTTTGTTTTTAATAGCAATTTCTTTTAAGATCCACTCAATTTTGTCCAATCGTTTAGTGGACTGGGCTGCACCGTCCTCCAAGTCAGAGACCCTGCCCTCAGCATTGTCCAGGTGTTTGTCATGGACATCTAGTTTAGTTCCATGGTGTCTAATCTTTTTTTGAGCATATCAAAGCGGTTATCTAGCGCCTTGAAGCCCGTGCGCAGTTCTTGTAAAAGTTAATTAGATCCAGCAGTTGCAGCACTGGGGCCTGCTGCCTCCTCTCCGCCCTCCACCATGGTGTTATCGGGATTTGAGGGCAGTTCCGCGGGTCTGGGAAACTGTAGCAGTCTTTGTTTCGGGTCTTTATGACCCATTCCTCAGGAGCCGGTCCTGATGATTGCAAGATCGCCACTCGTTGGTGTGCGCGCACCTGCAAAGCAGTGAGAGAGGTGCACGCTGGATTCCAATTGCATACGGCCGCCGCGTAGCCCTCCGGGGGTAAAGCAGGCAGCGACACCAGCAGCGGGATGTATGTAACGGGCAGCGCTGAGGGAGGGGGGTAGGAACTGTTTCGGGGCCCACTGTCCTCTGGGGCACAGAGTCCGCAGATTCTCCTGTTGTTGGTGGGGCAGATACAGCCAAGGCGGTGGTATCCTCGCTGCCGCAATCTCGCCCAGGCCACATCAGCGTAATGTCAGCTGCACATGACGGAGTCGTCAAGACACAATCTTTGCCAATCCTGGCGAGAAATGATTGCCGGGTCGTTGCAGAAATCATCCCCAGTTCAGCGCATGCCAGGCAGGCGGAAGAACTATTTTTCAGTACAAGCATGCATGCGGATGAGGCAGGATTTTAGGGCTTGTCTTGCGGAGCTTCAGTGCCGTGGGGCCATTCCGGTCAGCTGCCTGGCCATGCCCCCCAACTCCAAACCAAGCTTTGAATGATCATATGCAGTCATTTGCATAAAACTCCTCTGGATCCTGCAGTCATGATTTGAGATTTCATATTAGCTAAATCTGTTTTTAGTTGTCTGTACAGATTGATTTACTTTGAGACGTCCTTGGTTTTTCTTCTGTCTTTTGTGGAAATGCATCCTTCTTTATAAAGACACAGACATTTCCTACAAGATTTTGGGGAGGAGATATAAGCAAGAGATAGTGATCTCATAAATGTCATTCTCTGCCTTGGCTGTCAGGGTAATGCAGAGAGATGAGTGAGCACCGTCTTACTTATTACTAGAATGGTTGTATGATACAGCCTTGCATGTCTAAGCCATTCATATCTAAACAAGGCAGTCAGCACCACGTCTTTATCACGCATGAATTAACCATGCATGCCTGTCCAACGAATTTCGCTGTAAAGGCATGATTGCTAAAAAGATATGAGTGGTAAATTGCACACTCAAGATCCCCCACCCTGTGCCCTAACACCCAATACGAACAAATCACAGGGGAGTGGAAGAACTTCGCTAATAAATTAAGAAGAATGGAAGCTGTGTGCTGCATCTGATTCTTTTGAACTATGCATTTATTTTAAAGCGTGTGCATCAACTCTCTTTTCCTAACACCCAATACCCCAGCCCTGCAATCCACCCCGCCACAGCCCTTAAAAATACCCTGACTCCTCACCCTGAGCCCTAACACTCAGCTCCTGCCCTAAAAAGTACGACGACCCCAGCCTCCCCGTCCTGAGCTCTAATACTGACCCACAGCCCTGAAAACCGCCACTTTCCCTTCCCCCGACCTGAGGCCTATAACTCTGCCCCCTGCCAAAAAACGATCCCAACCCTAGCCCTGAGCCCTAAAACTGACCCCACATCTGAAAGTTGCCCCTTCCCCTTGCCTTGAGCCCTAAAGCCCGGTCCCAGCCCTTAAAACTTCCCAGACTCACTGTTCTGCTTGGGTTTTCGGATCAGATAGAACCCGCTCAGCAGAGCCTCTCTAACCCAGCCAGAACGTTACCCCCTCCCTAGGGCCTATTCACACTAGTAACCACATATATATATATCACCTAAGGACAGGGAATTCCTAATATATATATATATATATATATATATATATACACAAGTGGCGGCCTCGCGATCCCAAACGGACCCAGGACTTCCTACCCAGACGGCAGCCTCAGCCTCGCGATTCCAGACGGACCCAGGACTTCCTACCCAGACGGCAGCCTCAGCCTCGCGATCCCAAACGGACCCAGGACTTCCTACCCAGACGGCAGCCTCAGCCTCGCGATCCCAGACGGACCCAGGACTTCCTACCCAGACGGCAGCCTCAGCCTCGCGATCCCAGACGGACCCAGGACTTCCTACCCAGACGGCAGCCTCAGCCTCGCGATCCCAGACGGACCCAGGACTTCCTACCCAGACGGCAGCCTCAGCCTCGCGATCCCAGACGGACCCAGGACTTCCTACCCAGACGGCAGCCTCAGCCTCGCGATCCCAGACGGACCCAGGACTTCCTACCCAGACGGCAGCCTCAGCCTCGCGATCCCAGACGGACCCAGGACTTCCTACCCAGACGGCAGCCTCAGCACAAGTTCATCCTATGATTACCATAACATACAACTATTTATCAGATCACACAAGAACCGCCAGTTTGAGCACAACCTGTTCTCTGGTTCGAGGGGCTCCTCTCTCCCTTATTCAGTTACCACTTACCTGATCAGGGTTAACATCTGTTCATGTCAAGTCACAGCTGACTAGAAGAATAGGCTACCCTCTTATACAAGAACACGCAGCACATGTTGATTCACTACAAACTTGGTACTTTATTACTCATTACATACGCAATCACATAACATTACTATGTAACACATAACCTGCAAAGAAAAGTGAAAGATTAGGTTGTACACTCTAATAAGAAAGGGGTCGACATCACCTTAGTCGTGTGTAGCCTGCACTCAATGGTCATCTAGGTTCCCTTCTCGTCTGTGCCTCGGCTCGCCTGGAAGTCACACCTCCGCAGTCACGGATCTGTTCCCTTCTCCCTTCTCCGAGTCACTGGGACCTCTTCCTCATCGGCTACTCTCTCCTCTCTGGCTATTCTGCTAGAAGAGTATCTGTCTCTCGGTTTTTCTCCGCCTTCAAGTTTGTCATCTGTCTTCCCTGGAATAAGTAGTAGCTTTACTGCTAACGGCTAGATGCCGCCTACGGACTGAAGTAAGTGCCAGTATCTGCCTCAGACTTTCACTAATATAGAGGTGCATTTCCTCATGGAAAATTCCGGCCCGTAACCTGCCGCCCACCAAATTCTTGTACCTCCCCGTACCAAGGACACTTTCCCAGCCGGCCGGCCTGATGTAGTGTCTTCGGCATGAAGAAAAATACAATCCTTCGATAAGGGCTGGTCTGAACCGGTTCTCTCCAAGCGAATAACACCTCATAACTAAAACATCCCCCTTAACCTAGAAGCATCTCAAGCTGCCGGAGCAGAAAGAAAGATGGAGTCTCTCCCGTTTGAGGCCTACCAGGCCTGAATTCAGCACGGCTCCATGAAATACCCTCACTACAGGACAGGTTATCCCTAATACTAACGAATCTATCCCCTAGGATATGTGTGCAAGCCCTGATCTATGGGGAAGAACACAGGATCATGTCGAAGTGCCTAGTAAAATAGGCTCCATTCACTACTCTAACCCTTAGGCTTGAATGGTAAGAGACTGAAGTCACCCTAATCACCCGTCAACACAATAGGGCCGGGAAAATCGAGCAGTACATTTCACCCTTGACTTCAGTCTATTATACATTCATTAAACAGAACTAACATCTGTGGAAGAATAATATGAAACAAAGCTAACTGATCTATGTCTAGTACCAAATGTGCAGAATTGAAGTAGTGAAGGAATACACTGAATAAAGCAACAGATAGAAATCAAAACAGCGATGGTAATCAGAATACCTCCTAATATTTGACGTAACAGATACAAATCAGGTAACCAATTAAAGAGCCAGTCAAACCAGCCCTGGTCAATGTGTTTTCTAACTTCTTTTGTCAAGTCATGTAGCTTATTAATGTGAGCGCGAATGGATTGTGTATGATCAGACAAGTTAAAACAACAAAGACCCTCAAAATCAGAACAATCGTGTCCATGTTTAAGCAAAAGATAATCAATGGCCGCTCGATTTTGCAAGATGGCTCTGCGTTCACCCTGGGCGTCTAACAGCATGTCAGACAGGACTGTAGAAGTATGATTAATGGATTTTACCATCCAGCAGGCCATTTTCCCAATAGATTTGGCATTATAAACCGCCAAAGCAGGAACACCAATAATTGAAATAGCCAGGCTAAGGTATTCAGACTTGGAATATAAATGCAAAGACGAGTCACAATCCTCCTGTAACATCACTGTATCTCGAATCACACGAGAATTGGCATTCGGATGTGACGAGAACATCAGTAAACTGAGTCTCGTAATGGCACAAGGGCCTCCAGAAATATTTGCGGGGACATATGGCCAGGAAGTATTACCACATGAGAAAAGCCATCCGGCAGGTAGTAACATCGTGCGATAATGACTAGGGGTAACTACCAAACTCTTGCAAGTCATATTGTTCTGGACCGAAGCACATGTTTTCGGTGTCCTTTGAAAGCACAAAGTTCGCTCATGAAGGGTAAAGGAAGTAGCACCTTTCAATTTTAGACGCAGACATTCAGAAATTGCACTAGGATTACACGTAAGGAAAAAACACAAATCTCCTTGTGTGATATTATAGGTAACTATTTGGGACTGGATGGGGGGCATCTGGTCTGGTAGTTCAGTACATAAGGGGCAATACGCATGGGTGGCAAAATCGCCCAGAAGAACATTGGGGCGAGCCTTTGAAATGTTGAAAATATGAGTCAAAGTTTCTAGCGAAGCAGGGACAGCAACCAGACAGGTCGCCAAGATGTCGTGTACAGATCTCATCGGCGTCAAACAGAAGTGAGGGGCATCAGTCACCCTTTTCGCCAGTAAGGTCCAAAAGTTCGATGACGAATCCCACGCAGCGAGGGAACGCGACACTCGGGTGCGTAGCTCATCCCGGGTTGACGGGATCCCTCCTCTCTCGTCGAACCAACCCGAAAATAGTCCGACGACGACACATCCTGCAGCAACAGTCCAAAGAATGATCTGAAAGAGAATCAAATACAGGCATTATTCATTCTCGTAAGTAACATTTGTCAGCCGGGACCGCTTCCCAGCTATCTTTCCCTGGTCTCATAACTAAAATGGTATTGTCATGACCGGTGGCGATGACCTCTGCTTGTTCAGGGGGATTCTTAGGCGACTGCACCCAAACCCTGGCCCCAGGGTTATCTGTGGAGCCAAAACCTTTCTGGCCTCGTACAGTTAGCAAAGTTGGGGCAGTGCCTTTTACCATCCCACCACTGAAGACAGGCATTATGAGTAATTGAGCCACTCGGTCAGTTTGATGTATCAGTAAGTCAGCCTCACTGCTATTCAGCAGGAGCACCTTAATCTCTCCCTGATAATCACTGTCAATGATCCCTCCAAGCACCTGAATGCCTTTTACAGCCAGCCCCGATCTAGGGGCGATTAATCCAAAATTCCCGGGTGGTATATGAACACCAACACCGGTCGCGATGATGACCCGATCTTTACCTTTTATAACGGTGTCATCCATGGCATGCAAGTCTAAACCTGCCGACCCTGGGGTCGCTCCACATGGAGCCAAAGCTCCGGGAGTAATTTCCCAGTACATCACAGTCTCTCTGATTTCATTTGGCTGAGCATTAACATTCGGAGGAAACAAACGCATGAGTGGAGATTCAGCATTTAGAAAAGGACGATTATTCAAAATTAATAGCGCTTGGGGCAAAAAGTCTCGCCAATTCTTATACTTGTCATCTGTCAATTTACGCAGTTGCTCCTTCAGCAGACCATTCAATCTCTCCACAAGACCCGAGGCCTGCGGATAGTATGGGATATGAAATACCCAGTCAATATTGTTTTCCACACAGAATTCCTGTACCAATCTTCCACGAAAAATGGGATGCATTATCAGATTGAATTTGGAATGGCACACCATAATACATCATAATCAATTCCAATGTTTTAATGGTATTCAATTGGGTAGCTTGCTTACAGGGAAGGGCTACCAACAGGCCACTGTATGTATCAACAATAGTGCAAACATATTGACAATTCCTACTCATGGGAAGTGGACCGATGTAATCAATCTGCCAAATTTGAGCGGGCAGTTTCCCGCGATGTAAATGACCTTTAACAATTTGGGGCACTTTGCGCTGTCTGATATGCTGACAAATGGGACAATGTAAAATAACATTTTTGATCAAATCTAGGGGAATATAAATTCCTCGATCAGCAGCCCACCTGCTAGTGGCTTTCTCTCCAAAATGTCCTGCCTTCTGGTGGGCCCATTTCACCAATCCCGCAATATCAGAATCTTGCCTGTCCACCACTGCCTCAGCAATTTTAGATTTCTCATCTGCAATGTTATGAAAAAATTTGTCAAGAGAATCTATCGGGGTGTGAGCATCCACATGGAAGATTGTAACAGTACTCTGTGGGAGCATCTCCCAAATCTCCTGCCATAATTCTTTTCCCCACAATTCTTTTGAATGCAATTTCCAATTATGGGAATGCCAAGTCGGTAACCAAACTGCCAGTCCATTGGCAGTAGACCAAGAATCGGTGAAAATATGACATGTGCCAGGTAACTCTTGTTTCAGAACTTGATAAACAGCATAAAGTTCAGCAAATTGACTGCTCTTACCTTCACCAGTTGTGCTCAGCAGTTTTTGTGTGATCGGATTATAGGACACCGCTTTCCAGTGCCGTTTCGTCCCTATGAACCTTGCTGAACCATCCGTAAACCAGACATGGTTTCTGTCCTCTGCGGACAAATCATCAAAAGGTCTACCCCACTTGACAGGAGACTCCTGTACTAAAGGTACGGAACATTCACTCTCAGTCTCAGTCGATGGCGCTCGCGCCACCTGCTCATGTAAAGATGCAACTCCTTTTTGTCCCACACGTGCCCTGTCTTGTACATACCATTTCCATTTAATCACACTCGCCTCTTGAGCCTGTCCAATTCGGTGAGTTTTCGGCGAACTCATAACCCACTGCATGATAGGAATTTCAGGTCGCAAAACTATATCATGTCCCAAAGTCAGTTGCTCGGTATCCACCAGAGCCCAATAACATGCAAGTAACTGTTTCTCAAAAGGTGTATAACGCTCACAAGCATCAGGTAACTTTTTGGTCCAGAAACCCAACGGCACTCTACTCCTGCCTTGCTTCTGCCACAAACTCCAATTCGCATAAAGGCCCTGTACAGACACATTCAAATCCACCTCACCATCACGTACGGGCCATAAATCCAAAGCATGCTGAATTGCCTCTTTTGCTAGGTTGAACGCATCTTGCTGTGGTTTATCCCATTCAAATGCATTCTTTTTACGAGTGACACGGTACAAGGGGGCCAATATTTGACTCAAATGAGGAATATGCTGACGCCAAAAACCAAACAAACCAATGAAGCTTTGGGCTTCTTTCCTATTCCTCGGAACTGCAAAATCAAGGATTTTCTGTTTAACCTGAGGGATCACTTCACGGTGCCCTTCATGCCAATTAATACCCACAAATTTTACAGCCTGGGACGGGCCTTGTAATTTATCCGGATTGATTTCCCAACCTTTCTCACGCAGGCACTCAATGACTCTGTCCAATTGGGTCTGAACTTCCTCTTGTGTTTCGCCTTGGATCAAAACATCATCAATATAATGACACATCTGAATTTGTGGATGAACCGGTACCTCAGCCAAATGCTCTGCCACCAGCCGGTGACATATCGTAGGACTATGCACATAGCCCTGAGGAAGACTTCTAAACGTCATCTGACGCCCATTCCACGTAAAACTGAACTGTTCCTGACACTCAGGGGCAATCGGAATCGAAAAGAAAGCATTAGCAATATCAATGGACGAATACCATGTACCTGGATGTTTTTGGATTCTTTCAATTAGAGTAATGACATCCGGTACTGCAACGGTCAAAGAGGGTGTGTGTTTGTTCAATTCTCGATAATCAACAGTCATACGCCAAGAATTATCACTCTTACGTACAGGCCAAACAGGATTATTCCAAGCAGAAGTAACTGGGGCTATAACACCTGCATCCACCAACTCCTGAATAGTGGTACTAATCTCCTCATGACCACCTGGAATACGATACTGCTTCTGACAAACCACTTTTGTCGCCTGAGGAACTTTTATGGGGGGCATTCGTAAACGACCAACCCGTATAGGCCTGGACGATATATAATGCGTAGTTCCAAATTGGTAACATCCATCATCTAAATGCAAAGTCATTCCTTTCAAAATATCAATTCCAATTATGAATTCCAAGAGTGGCACCACTAGTACAGAGTATTCTTTTCTAGGGATTCTACCTATTCTCATTTCAAGTAAAGTTTGAACGGCAGGAGTTTCCTTTCCACCCAATCCGGTAATTGTAAAAGGCTGACCTGTAAACTTCTTTGATTTTCCATGAATAAGAGTGGCCTCCGCTCCTGTATCTACCAATGCTCGGGCCCTTTGGATATTACGATGTCTCCAATAAATATCAATATCTACATAGGGTCTATTATCTCTGTGAGCCCATCTGTGTACTGGAGCTTGACCTATTTCCTAGTCATGCTTACTGCATTCTGTGTACCAGGATAAATCAGGATAAAGACTCTCACGTTTCTTAGGTATCGATACCTCCTGTTCATATCCATTCCCAGTACGAAATGGATTCGCGTCTTCTGCATTGCACTGCTGGTTTCGATCGGCCAAACTATGACGATCCTCTCTCCTCCTCAACTCAGGGGATTGATCCCTATCATCTCTACGTCTGCTGTAAACATAATCATTTTTCCCCCTCTCTCTTTCCTCTTCTCTCTCTCTGTCTCTCTCACGACGGGGGGACATATCACGTACATAACGTCGATCATCACGACGAACAGAGCGCCCACGGCGGTCGTCATCACCGCTACCGTCAGAACCACCACGATCACACTCAGTCGTCCGAACACGCCGGGCACCCTCCTTCCGATCCAAGCCACGTTTGCGAAACAACTCCCACAAACGAGCAGTAGTCTCACCGTCAATGTCCTCCCTCCGCACACCATCGGCCAGAAGACCAGAAAAGATATCACGTCTAGTAAGTTTATTGTCACCAGGAGTACGAGTGTCAGGCCGGGACTGACGTTCAGGTTTAAACCACTCACCCAACTCACCGAGTTGGCGTACCGATTCCAGTACCGTAGATAACACGTTACCAGTCTGATTAATCAATAAAGTCATCATGACCTGCTTATAGGCAACAGGGGAAGAACGAATGATACGATTCCGCACAGAAGATGTCAACAAACCATCAAGCAACCTGTCAGCAGTACCCAGAAAAATTGCCGTTTTCATCACCTCCTCTTTGAGACGTTGTGCAGCGTCGCGCAAAGTATACCACGGTTTGTCATTCACAGGCCAATCAGACTCAGTAGGATACTTCTGATTACAACCCTCAGTCGCCAATTGAAGTAAAGAAATTTGACCACCACCATTATAGTTACGAAAATGATCCTGTACAGTAGAATCCGAACTCAAGGAACAAAACTTCAAACAATCGCCATTATCTAACATAATGCCAGCAGCGCCCAGTTCATAAAGGCGCACCATCCATGTGAGCAAGGTCTCACCAGCTCGCTGCCGAAATCGCTGCAAAATATCACTAATTTCTTGTTGAGTAAAGTCCTCTAAAGAGTCTAAAGAAACACCCTGCGGAGCAGCGGGAGACTGCTGCAACTTCCGACGAAAAACTGGATGCGCCGAGACCGCGGGATGAGCATCACAAGGAGCTCGACCAGTACACGTAGAGGAACAATCAGTGGAAGGAGCATCGACCCCACTCGAAGAACGAGCGCAATCACGGGGTGCACCATCAGAGGTGCGAGAAGCAGGCTTACAATCATGGCGGGAGCGAGAGGACTCGCGCTTGACAGACTCCTCACCTGAGGAACAAGAATCACTCGAGTTCCAGATATTACCATCCCATTCATCAGGATTCCAATCCAGTCCGGCTTTCGCCACGACCAGACGCACCTTTCGCGTCGAAACCCGACCACGCCGATTCTTGTATTTATAACGAGCAATTCGCACAGCCGCCCTCTCGGCAATAGTTTGGTACGTCTCAAGTTTGTCAGCAAGCAACTTATTTTGAAACCGCAACAAAGTATGAGAATTCTGAATCTCAACAAAGTGCGCTTCCACATCCTTAAGAGATATCTGTAGCTTCAACAACCTCTCATGCAGAATCCTGTACGCAGACAGAACAATCCAACCTCTGCGCCCCAAAATGGGAATCTCCTCACCCTTCGAGATGGGTGCCTTCTGTAAACAAGTAATCACATTACCCGGCTCCGCCAGCTCCAAAGAAGAATTCCAATTCTCACTCAAACCAGTAGAATCAGCGCACTCACGGGCTAAGGCTTCATAAGGCGTTGAATCCCATCCGGGAATATCAACGGGCAACTTAAAAGTAGATTTTGACTTTCTAGAAAACATCGTGAAAAAGAAAGAAGAAAAGAAAGAAAAAGAAAAGAAAGAAGAAGAAAAACTATACACACAATTATACCACAAATAATATACAAACAAAACCACGCACACGCCGAAAGCAAACACGAGACAACACAACGCACACAGGTTTCGAAAACGGTTCGTGACGCCAAATGTTCTGCTTGGGTTTTCGGATCAGATAGAACCCGCTCAGCAGAGCCTCTCTAACCCAGCCAGAACGTTACCCCCTCCCTAGGGCCTATTCACACTAGTAACCACATATATATATATCACCTAAGGACAGGGAATTCCTAATATATATATATATATATATATATATATATATATACACAAGTGGCGGCCTCGCGATCCCAAACGGACCCAGGACTTCCTACCCAGACGGCAGCCTCAGCCTCGCGATCCCAGACGGACCCAGGACTTCCTACCCAGACGGCAGCCTCAGCCTCGCGATCCCAAACGGACCCAGGACTTCCTACCCAGACGGCAGCCTCAGCCTCGCGATCCCAGACGGACCCAGGACTTCCTACCCAGACGGCAGCCTCAGCCTCGCGATCCCAAACGGACCCAGGACTTCCTACCCAGACGGCAGCCTCAGCCTCGCGATCCCAGACGGACCCAGGACTTCCTACCCAGACGGCAGCCTCAGCCTCGCGATCCCAGACGGACCCAGGACTTCCTACCCAGACGGCAGCCTCAGCCTCGCGATCCCAGACGGACCCAGGACTTCCTACCCAGACGGCAGCCTCAGCCTCGCGATCCCAGACGGACCCAGGACTTCCTACCCAGACGGCAGCCTCAGCCTCGCGATCCCAGACGGACCCAGGACTTCCTACCCAGACGGCAGCCTCAGCACAAGTTCATCCTATGATTACCATAACATACAACTATTTATCAGATCACACAAGAACCGCCAGTTTGAGCACAACCTGTTCTCTGGTTCGAGGGGCTCCTCTCTCCCTTATTCAGTTACCACTTACCTGATCAGGGTTAACATCTGTTCATGTCAAGTCACAGCTGACTAGAAGAATAGGCTACCCTCTTATACAAGAACACGCAGCACATGTTGATTCACTACAAACTTGGTACTTTATTACTCATTACATACGCAATCACATAACATTACTATGTAACACATAACCTGCAAAGAAAAGTGAAAGATTAGGTTGTACACTCTAATAAGAAAGGGGTCGACATCACCTTAGTCGTGTGTAGCCTGCACTCAATGGTCATCTAGGTTCCCTTCTCGTCTGTGCCTCGGCTCGCCTGGAAGTCACACCTCCGCAGTCACGGATCTGTTCCCTTCTCCCTTCTCCGAGTCACTGGGACCTCTTCCTCATCGGCTACTCTCTCCTCTCTGGCTATTCTGCTAGAAGAGTATCTGTCTCTCGGTTTTTCTCCGCCTTCAAGTTTGTCATCTGTCTTCCCTGGAATAAGTAGTAGCTTTACTGCTAACGGCTAGATGCCGCCTACGTACTGAAGTAAGTGCCAGTATCTGCCTCAGACTTTCACTAATATAGAGGTGCATTTCCTCATGGAAAATTCCGGCCCGTAACCTGCCGCCCACCAAATTCTTGTACCTCCCCGTACCAAGGACACTTTCCCAGCCGGCCGGCCTGATGTAGTGTCTTCGGCATGAAGAAAAATACAATCCTTCGATAAGGGCTGGTCTGAACCGGTTCTCTCCAAGCGAATAACACCTCATTACTAAAACATCCCCCTTAACCTAGAAGCATCTCAAGCTGCCGGAGCAGAAAGAAAGATGGAGTCTCTCCCGTTTGAGGCCTACCAGGCCTGAATTCAGCACGGCTCCATGAAATACCCTCACTACAGGACAGGTTATCCCTAATACTAACGAATCTATCCCCTAGGATATGTGTGCAAGCCCTGATCTATGGGGAAGAACACAGGATCATGTCGAAGTGCCTAGTAAAATAGGCTCCATTCACTACTCTAACCCTTAGGCTTGAATGGTAAGAGACTGAAGTCACCCTAATCACCCGTCAACACAATAGGGCCGGGAAAATCGAGCAGTACACTCACCTCACCCCTTGAGCCCTAAAACCCTGCCAAAAAACTACACAACCCCTACGGCATGAGCCCTAAAAACTACCCCCTAAAGCAGGCCCCACTTAACAGGCCTTATCCCAGAGCTTCCTTTACCGATCCTTCCTTTTGCTCGCCCTGCCCATCCACACATCTAGACTGCTGACTGCCTCAACCACGCATATGCCTGGTTAAGACATATGCGTGGTTAAGGCAGATGCGTGGTTTAGGCAGATGCGTGGTTTAGGCAAGCCTCGTTCTGTTTGCGTGGAAACCGCACGCCTGGCTCAGCCCATGTTGTAAAGGTCGTTTCCCACTAGATCAGCCTTTAACATGTATGCAACCCAAAGTGTAATTACGCATGCCATATAATTACATAGACATGGGTTCTGGATTATGGGCTTAGGCCTTGTTCAGAGTACCCCCATCATGTGAAGTAGTCAGCAGGTTCTAAACTTTGCTTTCAGGAAAGGGAGCAGTGCAAGAGATGTTCCTAGTCTGCCTAGTTTTTTTTTATTATAGGCATGGTGTGTTCTGGCGATCTCTATAACTCAAACCAATGGTTCATAGGAGTACGACTGTGGTTCTTCTGGTGTCAAGTGTGCTACTGGAACCAGTGCAGGTTTTTCTGATGTGGAATAGTCAAAATCTCAGAGGGTCCCGATGCTCTCCTCATGCAAGAGGAATATTCAATCCCCGAAGTTCCGTAGAGTGCACATTAGAGGATTATTGAATGTTTATCGGTCATCAGTCGGAGGAAGGGAATGGCACGTGGAATTGAATTGTCAATCATGGGACAATGTTATTGATTCCCAAAGAGTGTTCTTTCATGTGTAAAGTGCTCCAGATGTGAAATACATCCAAGACAGCCCATGGATGTGATTCATGATATTTCCATTTACCGTGTGCATAAATTGTGCACGCCGCAAAATGAACGCAGTACTGTTTGTTTGTGACTCAAATAATGATGTAAAGTTTGTGCCTGTAAGTATTGTTGGAAGTACTAAAGATTAAACTTGCTCCAAATAATGTCTTCACATCAGAAACAACACTGTGATAGTGGTGGACCTATCCAACAAGTAGGGCATATAAGAAATTTGGCCAATCTCCTTCTGCAAGGCAGCAAACTCCCTTTGGGATTTACCCCTTTATTTATTTTTTTAAGATTATATAGCACGAAAATGTTCCATATGTTCTCAGCACGGTAGATTGTGTGTCTTATTGCATTGTACTTTGGCAAACCTATTGTAACTGATTGAACAGTCTGTTTTATCCTGAAATTGGGATATCTTCTCTGGTTGTCTCGAAAACATCTTCTCCTTTAGGCCCAAACTATCAAAATCATATTTTCGTCTACTTTCCTTCTGGTATTATACAGTGCATGTTACATAGCAGGTCTGACTTAATTGGCAGCAAGAAAGATTTGTTCTGCCTTACTGTATACGGTTAATTATTTTATGGAAATATAATCTGCAAATAATTAATAGACAACAAACAATATTTAACACTTTCGCCAGGGTTTTTCACGAAGCATTAGGCAGTACAGAATGATACAATAAGTTACAAAAAAGAAACAGAATTACAGTATGAGTAAAAAAATAAAATTCCGACCATGGCACACTGGCCGGAGAGGAGAAATGTTTTTAAAGATAGAATTAAGAATATTAAAGATGGCAGCAGCGCTGCCTGACTTGGGAAGGAAATTATAAAGATTGACAGAAGATTTAAAACAAGAAGTGACACAACGGGGAGGCAGGGCTCTAGCAGTAGTCGAGAAGAAGAGCAGTGAGTGAAGCAAGGGACATGAAGTTAGACAAACGGAGAGATATAACCAGGGCTGGACTGGGAGCCGAAGCCAGCCCTGGCAAACTACTAGGCAGGCCCCCCTGGAGGGGGTAGGGGGGGTGCGGCCGAGCTGTACGCAAAGGCCGTTTTCGGCCGATTTTGTTACAGGGGGCTGATATTGCCTGCCCCGGTACCAAAAACACCCCCCAGGGGTCCAAAACAGGCCCCCACCCTGGCGGCCCACCGGGGAAATGCCCAGTGCCTGCTACGGCCAGTCCGGCCCTGGATATAATGGTAAAAGATCATGGAAATATTTTAGGGCCAATATATAGGAAGTGGAGGTGATGTTCAATAGAGAACTGTTGTAAGGAAATAAGTTAGGAGTGAAATATGAGCTGAGAAAGCGTTTGTAGAGGAAGAGAATGTCTAAGTTGAAGATAGATACACTTCTTGTTATATTAAGTGCAAGTGCATGCAACTTGCTACCATTTAAATGGCCCCTTCGAAATCTGGGCCCCCTTAATCACTCACCTGCCTTTGTTGACCAAAGTCAATTGCAGTGTTCGCACTGTATTTTGCTGTTTACAGGTGAGATGTATCATATTCTGGTTGGTAAAGTTGGAATAGATTAATGTTAGAATAAATGAATGTATTAATTGTGATTGAGTAAATCGGTTAGTATCCATCTAAATCCGGTTGTGGACATGCTTAGAGTATTGCATTCATGGATGCGTTTGCCGGTGGACATTGATGTTTGTTTTGGAGAGCAGACAGTGCACAGGCTTGTATGATGGAACCACGCATGCCTAAACCACACATGGCTTAACAAGGCAAGACACTACCACAACTGCATCATTGCCTCACGTTCCTTTAGCGTGCAAGTCGTAACAATGACTAGCCTTAGGGGTGCGCAGGACATTGGAATAGTCCAACTCTAGCTGGTGTATCAGTAGGGAAGGTGTTGGACTTTAAATCCAAAACTGCGTTCCCTAAAGCAAGTCGTTGTAACGACATGCATGCTAAAGGAACATGTGGTAACGACGCAGTTTATGTAGTGCCCGCGTTGTAATGGCACCAAATAAAACCTGACCAAATTAAGCTTCAATTGTAAATGAGCAAGCTCTGTGTCTCTGAGCAGAATTGTAACTGTCATTTATGCATCAGATGCAGTGGTACTGGGGCCCAGTGAACACTAAATGTTCCTGTCCTTTGCAACTCAATATTGGTTCAGGGAGGCTAATTTTCCTTACTTGGATGAGTGCCTTGTGACATCTTCCTGTCTCTGCGACTGTTGAAATATGAGTGAAGAGCATGGATGAGAGTGCAAAGGTGACGCCAAAATTACCTGCAGAGAAACAGCATGAACACAGCTCCAGGATTGGTTGGAGTTCCATTCCACAAGCAGGAAGGAAGTCCTTCCTTTTCCTGTTTGTGGAAAGGAGAAGTGCTGCAGGGGTCATGCTCCTGCTGGAGTTTATGATGAGTAATGCCTTCTCACCCCACCATTTTTTATTGAAGGCAACCGCACCTGGTGATGAAGAAGAACTGAGTTGTTTTGATGGTGCTGAGGTGGAAGGAAGTAAGAGGAAGTTAAGGAATAAGACAATTGGATCCATGTCAGAGAGAGCTATGGAAGGGAAAGAGAAACAGAGAAAGGTTTGTAAATAATCTGCCCAGAAATGTGAATGAAACTGCAGGAAGAGATTATATTGGAGAGGAGGAAAGTCTAAATAGGTAATAGTAAGAGACACAGGACAGAGACGTAACTAAACAGGCAAGTTTTGTCTGAGTGGTCCGCCCATGAAATAGAGTGTGAGATAATATAAAACTCAAGGAAAGCTTTCATTACCAACTGTCATGGGGGCAGTAACAGCAGTTACTGAACCATTGGAGGTATGAGGTCAAGGACTATAGTATATCTTGTGCCCCGGGGTGGCAGAGGGCGTGTGCGCCTGCTTTGCGCACCCCTGGGGCACAATGGTATTACAGAAGAGGCAACAGATGCTTGTGCGGCTCCTGTGCTACTGATAGCGATGATGCACATGTATAGCCAGTGCTATGATGAGAGGGCATTCTCTCATTTGTATGGGGAGTCTTTTTGCCTCTGTGCCCGAGCTGTATATAGATGTGGGCACAGAAGAAAACAGGCCCTTAGGAGGCACACTCGTAGTGCGCCACAAAAACGTGGCTCACTGTCAGTGTGACTCCTGAAGGCAGCCCTCTGGAGGGGAAAAGAGGGCCCTTTGGACCCCGCCAGATTTCCACTATGGTTGGGTGCTGTCAATCACTGCACCTGCCAGCAGGGGGATCCCTCTCCCTTCTTTAAGTTGCAGGAGATATGCTGCCTGTACTGTGAAACACAGACCGTCTTTGAAACCACTGCTCAGAATTTCACTGAATGCGCTGCCCTGGGGGCAGCTTGAGGTTTCGACTACCCTGGGAGCAAAGCATTAGTTTTTCATAGGGACTGTCCCTGTTTGCCCAGTACATCTGTTTAAAGGTGCACCATGGCACAACCTGGGATAGTGCGCCCTTTGCATGATACGGCCCCATATCAGTTTATTTCCACACCGAGATTTTGACTGCATTCATACATAGATTACAGCTGCATTCACATAGAGATTTCTGATGAATTCACACAAAGATTTTGGCTGCTTGATGTAGCTCACGTCTCTATATGATAATCTGGGAAGAAATGGAAATGACAGCAGAAACTACACCAGAAATCAGACCTGGATTTTCTGATTGTCCCAGTAATTCTTAATTTCAAAGGAGGCTCTCAGGGTCCAATTTGTAATTCCTAGTACCTCTAACCTTCCAGATTTACCTGTACCGTCTGTATCAATAACTCCAGTGGACCAAAGTTGCTGAGAGAATTACTTGGACACTCATAATGAGAGACATAGAGTTGTTCCAGAGATACCAAAGCCTTAGGATAAGACATGAATGCTGTAAACCTCATTTGCCTTGCCGGACCTTTAACATGTCTTGCGCACTCCCATATTCTATGTGTAAATGAGGTGGATTGCTATTTCAGTACCCTTTCAGGCTCTCTTTTTTTGCCTACTGAGGTTGAGATTGCATGTAGTGTAAGTTATGCCTATGCGGTATAAGATGTATGGGTATATCTGATTTATACTTTACTTTTGTGAATTACAGTTTTTGTGTTTGCAGAATTTGCACATTCTGTTGCGTCAAATCCATGTACTTCAATACAATAGTTTTTTTCATCTGGTGAAGCGTTTATCAACTGGATGAAATTCTTTAATTCAGCTTCCTATTGTTCACAAATAAAAGTGTGTTACTCAGAATCATTCAGGTATGGTCACACTTTGTATTTTATTTTTTATTTTTTACATTTATTGAAGGTGGTCCTGGCTGCAGGGGAAGTGGGGGCTTTACATTTCACAATACAATTTTAATGGACCATCCTTATAACTTCAACTTCCAACTGGAAAATCAGTGTAACTGTGAAATTGCCACAAGGGTGGAGAATAGAACCGGCCAAAGACCCTGAAAAGGTATTATTTTAGATTTTTTCAGGAGAGAAGGAGGTTTGCAGTTGTTATTATGGATTCTGGGATCTAGTTTCATACTCTGTGCGTTAGGCAAGAAAAAGCTTGCTTTGCAGTCTTTGTTTTCATCATATTTGGTACTTTTGGTGTCAGTCGTGCCTTTCTCCTTGTGTGTTTCTGTCTCCCATGGTGTGGAGTTTTTCTTGCAAGTAGCAGGGGAACCCTGAGCGCACCACCTTGTGTGTTATGAAGTTAATATTGAAATTGCTGAGTGCTTCCAGTGGGGTAGCCAGTGGAGTTGCTTTAGGATTGGAGTTATGTGATCTGATTTCCTTGTGTTTGCTACCAAGGGTGCTGCATCATGTAGTGTGGCTACAAAGGGCGAGATTGTGGATGTGTGTTGCCTTGCTAAACTGGTGTTGCTGTTGTCTATCTGAGAGAGTACCAGACCTTGAATGTTTTGATGACTTTTCATGAATTTGAGTCAATGATTTATTAGAAGGTGCAAGTGGTATGTATGTGTTCTAGTCAGTTTATTGACGTGTTCAATGAAATGTATGTTCTTGTCTGTTGTGAACCCCAAGAAACTTGGCGCTGGGGCAGTTGTGAGTGAAATTACTAATTGGACCAGAGTTTCAAGTCATTTTTCACGGGCGGCTGAGACTGAGTGTATTTAGCATGAAAAAATTGGATTCAATTTCAATCACAAGTTTGACATTCATTCAATTAATTTTCGTCAGCATTTTTGTTAAATCTGAATAGGGTGTTTTAAATTCAGCAATTTTCACGTTGTGCTTTAAACCAAACAAAATCTGTTGTAGGGCATTGTTAGACCTGGCATCATTGGCATGAGTCTCTCCTCCGTTTTTTTCTGTTTGCCTCCGCTGGTTACGATGTTTTTGCTGGATTATTGCTTTGGGCACTGTGCCACTGCTGATCAGTGCCACAGTGCAAGTGCTCCCTATGTTAAATTGTTACATTGATTGGTATTACCATGATTGGCTTGGTTGACTTACTGTTCAGACCCTAGTCTAGTGCACTGCGTGTGCCAAGGGCATGAAAGTTGACTGCTGCTGGTGGGCTTGCAGCACTGGTTGTGCCACCCACAGAAGCAGCTTGTAAAATGTGTCCCAGGTCTGCCACCGCAGAGCCTGCGTGCAGTCCCTGACTGCCATGTCGACTTGGCAAGGAAACCTACTTGCCAGTCTCTAAAACCTTCCCTTTGCCACATTTCAGACACCTCTATGGTAGGCCCTAGGGCTGGGTGCATTGTGGGTAAAAGGTAGGTCATGCCCTGATGTGTGTGGCATGACCTAATAGTGAATTACAGCCATTTTCGTTTTCACTATTGAAGGGCTACCTGCCTCCAATAAGCCAGACTGGGCAGACTGATTATTAACTCCATTATAATCTAACTGACTCAGGGAGCATGGTAGCAGATCGAGTTTAGTATCCCTGAACTCAGAATTTAATAACACACCCTTTAGGATGGATGGTTTTTAAATTCTGTGTTTGAAAATAGCCCTTTTAGAAAGTGGCTATTTTCTTGTCCAACTATCCACCGGTCTCTGCTGGTTTGGTGTGTGTGTCAGGGGCTGGGTGGCTCCAGAGGTCTGAATGAGTCAGTGTGGGGTGAATGAGGCATTTACCCAGAGAGTGAGGGAAGAGTAGTCTGCCCTGCCTGACACAATGCTGGCTCCACCTCCTGCTGGGCGACTGATAGCCCTGCTCCTGCCAGTGACAATACTGGCTCCGCCTCCTGCTGGGCGGCTGAGGACTCTGCCCTGCTCGGTGAATAGGCCAGGTGCCTCTGCCTGGCAACACCCACAACGAACCTGAGATGGGGGGAATTTCCCTGCTTGGACAAAGGGAACAAAGGAGAAAAGGGGTATAAGAGAAGGACCCCTGAACCAAGAACTCAGATCACTTCTGACAAGGAAACCTGTACCAAGGACAAGAAGCCTGCCGATCTAAGGACTTGCCTCCCCTTTCTGCCAGAGTGCTGTTTTGCTGTGGAGGAACCTGAAAGCTGTTTCTTTATTTTTGCCAAGGAACAAGGAGAGAGGATCTTGGTGTGTACTCTCTCAAAGCTTGCTAGAACATCTCCAAGGGCTGGAAGAGTGCCAGTCTCCTGTTGAAGTCACAGGGCCAAAGGACTTCACTATCTACTGAATTGCTGGAAAGTGTTGTTTCCAGTACACAAAGGAAAATCTCCAGTCTCGACGCCGCCGACGCTGCCGAATCCCGCTCGACATCGTGAGTAACGGCTCCAGTGTCCCGAGCCTTCGACGCCGGCCGCCGGGCCCGATCGACGCCAGCAGCAACGCCAGTGAGCAGTGGGTATCGGCCCCGGCTCCAAGTGACCCCGTCTCGACGCCGGTATCGACGCCAGTGAGGAGTGAGTATCGGCACCACCTCCAAGCGACCCCGTCCCGACGCCGCTGCTGATCGCATCGACTCGACGCCCTTCTCAACACCGTGAGCGGTGCTCCGGCCCGACATCCCTCGACGCCGCTGCGGATTGACCCGACCCCGAGGAACGATCGACGCCGATCTCGACGCCGTGAGCGCTGTTCCGGCCCTCGACGCCGCTGGGGATCGACCCGAATCCGAGGCACGATCGACGCCGACCTCGACGCCGACATCTCGACGCCGTGGATCATCGTTTTCTTCATTCCCAAAGGTACTGTGTTGTGGGGTCTGTTGCAACTCCAGGCTCGACGTAGCGCTCCTCGCGGTCGACGCCGAACCTTGGGAATATAGTAGACTCGACGTCGTGTGACTCCTGTGGGGGTTACATTGTTGCCAAAGAACTGTGTTTCAGAAGAATACTTAATTTTGTTGCTAAAGAACTATTTGCCAAGAAGAAACCTTACTTGAACTATTATTTTTGCTTCCAAAGAGTATTTATTAAGACTGTGGTATATTTTTGTCGTTATTTGGTCTTGTGCTAAGCCTTCAATAAAAATCCTATTTTTATAATAACTTCTGTGTCGTGTCCATCTGTAGTGTATCCACTTTATTACTGTATGTGGTCATAAATGCTTAACACACTGCCTCTGAGATAAGCCTGTCTGCTCTGCCAAGCTACCAAGGGGGTAGCAGCGGTTATCTGAGTGTGTAATCCCCTTGCCCTGACTAGAGTTGGTAGGTCCCTATTTGTCAGAAGTGTATACCTCTGCCAACTAGAGACCGCCGATTCTAACATTGGTGGTCAGCGGTGAGGATTGAACTTTGCATTTATGACTCATGTGCAGTGATTAGTGTACGCTACATAGTGAAAGCAGACCATAACGCAGCCACAATCTGTTTTTGGTAGGATATTCTATTTTTGTTCTCCGCTTTCCTGGAGCTTATTCTTTAAACACTGCCAGTTTTGACCATGGAGGATGCCGGAGCTGCTGCACCTGCTGAGAGTATTGTGGGGGAATTTGATAAAAAATTGATCAATAAGTACAAGAAAAGGAGCTAGAGCAATTTTGCAAGCAGTTTAAAGTTCCTACCACAGGTCTCAGAGTGAGAGACGACTTCCTCAAAGCACTGAAAGCCTGGCTAGAGGCCAGAAATCCCTCTGATCCGGTGGTGGTACCGGAGGAGGAAGAAGAGGAGGAAGAGGAAGTGGAAGAGCCCACAGGTGGGCCAGTGTCATCTCCCAGCAGTAGTGTTTCCTCTAAGGGCCTTTCTCCTGAAGAGTTGGAAGACAGGGAGAGGGAGAGGGGACACCAGTTAGAAATAGCAAAGCTTAAATTAGGAGGGCAGGTGGAATTAGAGAATGCAAGAAGCAAGAGAGAAGCTGAAATGGAGAGCAAAAGATTAGATTTTGAGAGAGAGAAATTAGCGTTTGAACGTGAGAAGATGGTGAGGGAGATGGAGCTTAAAACTAAGAGTTTAGAGTTGAATCCCTCTGGTGGCAGCGCTCCATCTATGCCTGCAGAAAGTAGGTTTTATTTTACTAAAGATGTGATCAAAGATTACAGTAAGAATGAAGATATTAGCCAATGGTTTAAAGCATATGAGTTAGCATTGTTGGCCCACCGGGTCCCTGAGAAAGATTGGGGAACGGGATTGTGGAGCCGCTTTGCAAATGAAGAGAGAGATACCTTGTTGAGCATGCCTGAAGAGGAAAGGGCGTCTTATACTCATATGAAAAATGCTTTAATGCTGAGATATGGCTTAACTCCAGAAAAGTACCGACAAACCTTTAGAGAATGTAAGTAGTTGACTGGTACTACGTGGGTTGAATATGTGTCTTTTTTTTGCAGAGCCATGGATGGTTGGATAAAGGGTAGCAAGGTTGATAGTTATGATGCTATTTGCTTGGGAGCACTTGTCTAATAACTGTTTTCCAGAGCTACGCCAGCACCTTGTTGATAGCAAGATATCTAACCCTAGAAAACTTGCTGAGGAGGCGGACCGCTGGGTCAGTACCAGGGTCCACAAGGGTCCAGTGGGAGACTCAGCCAAAGGTGGGCAGGGTCCCCAGCAGAAGAGTGGGGGGGACAGGGGTAAACAGAGGGAGTTTCAGAAAGGGCCCCAAAGTAATCCCCAAGGGAACCAAGGGAAGGGTTCCCAGCCTCCCCCTGTAAAGAAGCCAGAGGCCCCGACAGGTAAACCTGTTCCAAGGGGCCCCATGACCTGCTACACTTGTAAGCAGGTGGGACACCGTTATTATGATCCCAGTGTCCCATGAAGGATTCCAATGCACCACCACGTGCACCCCCTCGTCAGGTGATGAATGTAGCCCTGGGAGGGAATGAGATGGGTGCCCCCGGTGGGTGGGGTCCCGCAGAAATGTCCCTGGTCTCTTTAGGAGACGTGGAAATGGTCCCTCCAACCCCTCTGCCTAATAACACTAAAAAATATAGGCAGTGGGTGACCATTAATGGCCATAGGGTGGAAGCTCTCAGAGACACCGGAGCGAGTGTGACAGCTGTCAAGTGTCACTTGGTGTCCAGAGAGCAGGTGGTCCCTCATGCATTCTACCCCGTTGTAGCTGCTGACAACTCACAGAGTCAGTGTGAGGTAGCTCAAGTTCCTTTTGAGTGGGGGGGTCTCAGGTACTCTTCAGGTTGCTGTGAGGCCCGCCATGCCTGTTGATTGTCTCCTGGGCAATGATTTGGAGGACTCCCCTTGGGCTAAGGTGGAGAGAAAATCGCATCTGGAAATGTTGGGTCTGCCTGAGTGGGTGTGTGCGACCACCCGGTCCATGTCAGTTAGTAAGGGTGTTGATGGGGCCCTGGAGCCTGAAAGTAGGGCCCAGGTCCCAACCGTGAAGAGAAGAGGCAGGGGGCGCGGGAAACCGTCCCCCATCGTTCCCGCGGTCCAGGAGGGAGCAGACCCTGAGGGGGATGCCCTGGAACCGACAGGAGGACAAGTGGCCGAACTGGGAGACCTGCCCATTGGCAGCAGGATGGTGGTCCCTCCAGGGAGGAATTTTGTGCTGAACAGAAAGTGTGCCCTTCTCTTGTGGGTATGAGGCAGCAGGCCTCAGCCCAAACGACAGGTGATCAGTCAGGATCACATTGGATTTACTGGGAGAACGACCTCCTGTATAGCGAGCCTAAGGCTGCTGAGCCTGGGTCAGCCCGTGTGCTGGTTGTACCCCAGCGCTTCAGAGCCTTCCTACTGGGGTTGGCTCATGACGTTCCGTTAGCTGGACATCTGGGGCAGGACAAGACCTATGACAGGCTTGTCACCCATTTTTATTGGCCCCAGATGAGAAAGGATTCAGACATCCATTGTAGGACCTGCCAAACTTGCCAGGCAAGTGGGAAAAGTGGGCGGAAGCAGAAGGCTCCCCTCCAACCTTTTCCCGTCGTCAGTACCCCCTTTGAGCGAGTGGGAATTGACATTGTGGGGCCACTGGACCCCAAGACAGCCATGGGCAACAGGTTTATCCTGGTCTTGGTGGACCATGCCACCCGGTACCCGGAAGCCATCCCTCTCCGCACAGTGACGGCCCCCGTGGTGGGACGGGCACTGATGGGTGTTTTCTCCCGCATGGGGTTCCCCAGAGAGGTGGTGTCAGACCGGGGCACCAACTTCATTTCGAATTATATGAAGTCTCTGTGGAAGGAGTGTGGGGTAACCTACAAGTTTACCACTCCTTACCACCCTCAAGGTAATGGGCTGGTTGAGAGATTCAACCGGACCCTGAAAGGCATGATTATGGGTCTTGAAGAACCAATGAGGCGTAAATGGGACGTCCTCTTGCCATGCCTGCTGTTTGCTTACCGTGAGGTGCCACAGAAGTCTCTAGGGTTCAGCCCATTTGAGCTTTTGTATGGTCACCCGGTAAGAGGACCTTTGAGTCTGGTTAAAGAAGGCTGGGAGCAATCTCCCAGGAAACCTCCCCAGGATGTATATAGTTACATGCTGGCCTTTAGGAACCAGACTCGGCGCTTCAGAGATCTTGCTCAGGCAAATCTGGAGGCCAGCCAGGAAGAGATGAAGCGGTGGTACGATCAGAATGCCACTCTGATTGAGCTTCAACCTGGTCAGAAAGTTTGGGTCATGGCCCCTGTGGAACCTTGTGCGCTCAAGGACAGGTGGACTGGACCATTTGAGGTTGTGGAGAAAAAGAGCGATGTCACCTACTTGGTGGACTTGAAGTCTCCCAGGAACCCCTTAAGGGTCCTGCATGTCAACCGGTTAAAGCCCCACTTAGAAAGGTCCGAAGTGGGCATGCTCCTAGCCACAGATGCTGGAATGGAGGTGGAGAGTGAGCCTCTTTCTGACCTCCTGTGTGCAAAAGAGCAAGATGGGTCAGTGGATGGTGTTGTCCTCTCTGACACACTGACCCCTGAGCAGCAGCAAGATTGTCGCCATCTGTTGGTACAATTCCCTGATCTGTTCTCCTTAATCCCTGGTGTCACTCAGTGGTGTGTCCATGATGTGGACACTGGGGACAGCACTCCTGTGAGGCACAAGGCCTACCGGGTGACTGAAAAGGTCAGAGCATATATCAAGGAGGAGGTCTCCAAGATGTTTGCCTTAGGGGTGGTTGAGTCCTCTAGCAGTCCTTGGGCCAGCCCAGTGGTCTTGGTCCCAAAGGCTGCAGCGCCTGGTGCTTCACCAGAACTTCGGTTCTGTGTGGATTACCGAGGACTCAATTCGGTCACCAAGACTGACGCGCACCCCATCCCCAGAGCTGATGAGCTCATCGATCGGTTGGGGGCTGCCCGGTACCTTAGTACGTTTGATCTAACGTCTGGGTACTGGCAGATCGCCTTGACTGATGGGGCAAAAGAGAGGTCTGCATTCTCCACACCAGATGGGCACTACCAGTTCCGGGTGACGTCCTTTGGAATGAAGAATGCCCCAGCCACATTCCAGAGGTTGGTTAACCAGGTATTGGCCGGGCTGGAAGATTTCAGCGCCGCCTACCTGGACGATATAGCAGTGTTCAGCGCCAGCTGGGAGGAACACTTGCGCCACCTCCAGGAAGTGTTGTTGGCCCTGCGCAGAGCAGGCCTCACAATCAAGGCCAGTAAGTGCCAGATTGGGCAGGGTTCAGTGGTGTACTTGGGGCACCAAGTAGGGAGCGGCAAGGTGGCCCCCCTGCAACCCAAGATAGATACCATCCTGGCTTGGGAACCGCCCAAAACCCAGACTCAGGTGAGAGCCTTCTTGGGTCTCACGGGTTACTACAGGAGGTTTGTCAAGGGGTATGGCAACATTGTGCACCCCTTGACCTCGCTGACTTCCAGGAAGCAGCCGAGACTTGTGATCTGGACTGACGCCTGTCAGAACGCCTTTGACACCCTGAAAACTGCAATGTGTACAGCACCGGTCCTCCAGGCACCCGACTTTTCAAAAGAGTTCATTGTCCAGACAGACGCTTCAGAGCACGGTGTGGGGGCTGTTCTAGCACAGATGAATGAGGAGGGCCGAGACTTACCTGTAGCCTTCATCAGCCGGAGGTTACTTCCCAGGGAACAAAGGTGGAGTGCGATAGAGCGTGAGGCATTTGCTGTGGTCTGGGCGCTGAAGAAGCTAAGACCCTACCTGTTTGGGACTCACTTCCGGGTTCAGACAGACCACAGGCCCCTCATATGGTTAATGCAGATGAGGGGTGAGAACCCAAAGCTGTTGAGGTGGTCCATTTCCCTACAGGGAATGGACTTTACGGTGGAACACCGCCCTGGTACTGATCACGCCAATGCTGATGGTCTGTCCAGATTTTTCCGCCTTAGTGATGAGGACTCCCTGGGTGAAGGGTAGTTCTCCCCACATTTCAGCTGGAGGGGACATGTGTTAGACCTGGCATCATTGGCATGAGTCTCTCCTCCGTTTTTTTCTGTTTGCCTCCGCTGGTTACGATGTTTTTGCTGGATTATTGCTTTGGGCACTGTGCCACTGCTGATCAGTGCCACAGTGCAAGTGCTCCCTATGTTAAATTGTTACATTGATTGGTATTACCATGATTGGCTTGGTTGACTTACTGTTCAGACCCAAGTCTAGTGCACTGCGTGTGCCAAGGGCGTGTAAGTTGACTGCTGCTGGTGGGCTTGCAGCACTGGTTGTGCCACCCACAGAAGCAGCTTGTAAAATGTGTCCCAGGTCTGCCACCGCAGAGCCTGCGTGCAGTCCCTGACTGCCATGTCGACTTGGCAAGGAAACCTACTTGCCAGTCTCTAAAACCTTCCCTTTGCCACATTTCAGACACCTCTATGGTAGGCCCTAGGGCTGGGTGCATTGTGGGTAAAAGGTAGGTCATGCCCTGATGTGTGTGGCATGACCTAATAGTGAATTACAGCCATTTTCGTTTTCACTATTGAAGGGCTACCTGCCTCCAATAGGCCAGACTGGGCAGACTGATTATTAACTCCATTATAATCTAACTGACTCAGGGAGCATGGTAGCAGATCGAGTTTAGTATCCCTGAACTCAGAATTTAATAACACACCCTTTAGGATGGATGGTTTTTAAATTCTGTGTTTGAAAATAGCCCTTTTAGAAAGTGGCTATTTTCTTGTCCAACTATCCACCGGTCTCTGCTGGTTTGGTGTGTGTGTCAGGGGCTGGGTGGCTCCAGAGGTCTGAATGAGTCAGTGTGGGGTGAATGAGGCATTTACCCAGAGAGTGAGGGAAGAGTAGCCTGCCCTGCCTGACACAATGCTGGCTCCACCTCCTGCTGGGCGACTGATAGCCCTGCTCCTGCCAGTGACAATACTGGCTCCGCCTCCTGCTGGGCGGCTTAGGACTCTGCCCTGCTCGGTGAATAGGCCAGGTGCCTCTGCCTGGCAACACCCACAACGAACCTGAGATGGGGGGAATTTCCCTGCTTGGACAAAGGGAACAAAGGAGAAAAGGGGTATAGGAGAAGGACCCCTGAACCAAGAACTCAGATCACTTCTGACAAGGAAACCTGTACCAAGGACAAGAAGCCTGCCGATCTAAGGACTTGCCTCCCCTTTCTGCCAGAGTGCTGTTTTGCTGTGGAGGAACCTGAAAGCTGCTTCTTTATTTTTGCCAAGGAACAAGGAGAGAGGAACTTGGTGTGTACTCTCTCAAAGCTTGCTAGAACATCTCCAAGGGCTGGAAGAGTGCCAGTCTCCTGTTGAAGTCACAGGGCCAAAGGACTTCACCATCTACTGAATTGCTGAATTGCTGGAAAGTGTTGTTTCCAGTACACAAGGGAAAATCTGCAGTCTCGACGCCGCCGACGCCGCCGACATCGTGAGTAACGGCTCCAGTGTCCCGAGCCTTCGACGTCGGCCGCCGGGCCCGATCGACGCCAGCAGCAACGCCAGTGAGCAGTGGGTATCGGCCCCGGCTCCAAGTGACCCCGTCTCGACGCCGGTATCGACGCCAGTGAGGAGTGAGTATCGGCTCCACCTCCAAGCGACCCCGTCCCGACGCCGCTGCTGATCGCATCGACTCGACGCCCTTCTCGACACCGTGAGCGCTGCTCCGGCCCGACATCCCTCGACGCCGCTGCGGAATGACCCGACCCCGAGGTACGATCGACGCCGATCTCGACGCCGTGAGCGCTGCTCCGGCCCTCGACGCCGCTGGGGATCGACCCGAATCCGAGGCGCGATCGACGCCGACCTCGACGCCGACATCTCGACGCCATGGATCATCGTTTTCTTCATTCCCAAAGGTACTGTGTTGTGGGGTCTGTTGCAACTCCAGGCTCGACGTAGTGCTCCTCGCGGTCGACGCTGAACCTTGGGAATATAGTAGACTCGACGTCGTGTGACTCCTGTGGGGGTTACATTGTTGCCAAAGAACTGTGTTTCAGAAGAATACTTATTTTGTTGCTAAAGAACTATTTGCCAAGAAGAAACCTTACTTGAGCTATTATTTTTCCTTCCAAAGAGTATTTATTAAGACTGTGGTATATTTTTTTCGTTATTTGGTCTTGTGCTAAGCCTTATATAAAAATCCTATTTTTATAATAACTTCTGTGTCATGTCCATCTGTAGTGTATCCACTTTATTACTGTATGTGGTCATAAATGCTTAGCACACTGCCTCTGAGATAAGCCTGTCTGCTCTGCCAAGCTACCAAGGGGGTAGCAGGGGTTATCTGAGTGTGTAATCCCCTTGCCCTGACTAGAGTTGGTAGGTCCCTATTTGTCAGAAGTGTATACCTCTGCCAACTAGAGACCGCCGGTTCTAACAGGCATGATTTGGTAAAACATAAAAAGATAATGACTTTGTCAAACTAAGAGGAACTCATGCTGCCATTTTATTTATGGCTCTAAAGTAATTTTTAGAATAAGAAGGCTCCAGATATTTGTAATGTCTTGCAGCTAGCTGTCTGTTTCCATGTAGAGTCAACGTTTAACCTTTAGAAACTATAGGGGTTATGGCAATTGCAGTGATAGAAAGAAGTGGCAAACGACAGCTCTGGGTTCAAAGTGCTAATGTGTGCAGAGTAAGACAAAGGAACAAAAGGCGGGCTGTACTGAACACCCCTTTCCCTCGTCTGCAGTTGTGTTTTTGTTTCTATGTCAAATAGAGATCGGATGGCAATGGAACCTTCAAAGTAATCCTTCTTTAGATACTGTGACGTAGAAAGATAGAAATTACTGTAATGAAGATTCACTTGCCATTTACCTTCTTTTGACAGAGAATGAAAAAGTACTTTGTACTGAAGACAAGGGAGACGTCAGATTAAGCCCGCCTTTCATTTCTACGAAATGAAAAAAAATACCTTGACTGGTCAACACTTATGAGATGCTGCCATGATGTAAGGATGTGTGTGGCAATGGGAGGGGAGGCCTGTAGTGGGAATATGGAGTGCACTGGGAAAGGAGGGCCACGTGAGAGGTAGATAAGAGAAGGTGTTATGCAAGGTGAAAAAGAAGAGCACAGGGGAAGGAGGAGTGTAAGGGAGATGCAAGAGGGTGGCAGGCAAGAGAAACAAGGTGCTCACATGGAATGGACAGAGGTGGAGGAGGGAGGAGAGAAAGGGTGTGGGAGGCATGGGGACGAGCAGCATGAAATAAAATGGTGAGCAAGGCACAGAGGAGAGAGTCCACGGGAGTGGACAGAGAAGGCTATAGTGGTAAAGTAGTCTGTCATGCAGTTGAATGCAAGTTCTTTGTTGGAAGATTCACCCTAGTAGCCAATAGCTTTCAGTGAGAAATAAATTATGCTCTGGGCTGAACCTTTGTGTGATAACAAAGTCTCAAGCCAATAACTGAAAAAGGCTGGTCAAAAAAAGGTAACAGTTGAAAGGGGTGCACCCAAAGTCCACTGGATGTATATTGTAAGTAAAAAGAGCAAGATGTCTGTGTGACAGCTATGCTGGGTATGATTGGAGAAGGGCTAGGTTTCCACTTGAAGTAGGAAGAGTTTCACTTGATAAAGAACTGAAGTGAAAGCAGGGATAGTTCTTGGTCCAATAGATCTAACTGTAAGAACTGTACTTGAGGAGGACCTTTCTGTGGAAGCATGTGCAGTTTATTTTCAAAACAAAATGAAAAGAGCCGGGGATACTGGTGCTATACATGATACATCTGGTGCTAAAGTAACGTGTTTGCTGTAGGAACCTGAATTTCAGTAGTGTGAGAGAGCCCAATTTGTTACGTTGTGAATAGTGCATCAACCACACACTTTGTTAATAATATACCCAATGCTTAATTTGCAAAAGAATAAGTGCAGGTGCTTAGAGTTTTGCTCAGAAGCCCGAGACCAGTGCTGTTGTATGTCAGCGTGCCCATGGCAGGTAGTCTTGTTTCTGCCTCAGGTCTCGTTAACCCACCACCAGACACACCCTTATCTAACTCTTTCCGGCTTCTGCTTTCAACCTTTATAATGTTCCTGTGGCCATAGCCCCTTTGCCTTATTTACAAGGCAGCGTTAAGCCACTTAAAACGGCTTAACGCTGCCTTGTGAATAAGGCCCCCATTTATGCAGCACTTAGCGTGAAAGGGGCGGGCAATGGGTGTTGCGGTGGGCGTTCTGCCGCAACACTCATTGCTTTTTGACGCTGCCCCCTATTTAAAAGGGTGGCGTAAATAGGCGGCAGCCCCAAAAATAACAGCAGGGAAAACCTGGTCTTAACCTTGCGCAACGAGTAGAAATTATTTATTTCTCCTTGATTTTGCTGCTTCTATGTGTGCTGCATTCTGTAGCACACATGGAAACAGCAAATCGACATTAGTGAATGTTTATGTGCAGGAAGGGACACCTACCTGCACATGACTAATGATTCTCCTCAATGCAGGCATCTTCGCACTACGGGAACAAGCCACAGGAACATAATAACGTTGAAGACTAAAATACCAAAAATTGATTTATCATAAACATGACCATAACTAGCCGTATAATAAAAACTCCACTGTGCAGTGCTAAATGATTAGAAAATATGAAAAAATTGAAAATAATTGTAACCGAAGAAGCTTCACCTATTTGTGGGTTGTAGTCTGGGCATTGGAGCTTAAGTAAAGCTTCGGGGTCCCAGGATAATCTGTAAAGGTCACTCCCAGAAAGGCCTTCCTGAAGAACCCCGGAATAGGAGCCTGTCTTTTGAGGCCTTTAAACTGACTGGTTCAGCCGAAGAAGGCTCTAAAGACAGAAAGGCTTAAAGCATCATATCCATCTTCCCACTAGCCAGCATCTTTCACCGTGAACCTTCAAGAAAGGCGCTTAGAAGTGAGGAGGTGTGTTAGGCTTCCGAGCCCATGAAGCTCACCCTTTGTTTTTTGGGGAGCATAATAGCGAAGGTATCAGATCTCTTTACATGAGCACAAGTTGCGTTACAGACAAACACCTTCATTATGCTAGGCACAGGGAGATTAAGTGATTTGCCCAGAATCAAAGGATGTTGAGCGTCCCTGCCGAGTGTCAAGCCGGGTTCCCCAGCTTCAATGTCAACCGCGCTAGCCATTAGGCCACTACCTTCACCATGTCACTTTTCCTCTCAAGCAGTGCTTTAAATGGGCCGGCAGTGTCCGGTAAGGAGTACAGGCACCTTTTTTTTATTTCGAGAGAGAGTTTACCGGCACTTCTCACGAGAGACTTAATACTTTTAATTGAAGAGTACCAGCACTTCTCAGAGACACTTCGATTTTTCCCATTTCAAGCACTGCTCTTGAGGACAGCTGAGGGCAAGGGTCATGGGGAAGTGTGAGGAGGATGAGGAAAGAAAAGCCCTACATTTTTTAGTCACAAAAACACAAGCATATTGCACCGGATTTACAATCCTGGTAATGCTTCAGCATTCTCTAGAAAAAAAGGATCATGGATAGGTGCAAAAGCTTCAGCATTCCCCAGAATAAAAGGATCACGGAGAGGTACAAAAGCTTCAGCATTCTCCAGAATAAAAGGAGCACGGAGAGGTACAACAGCTTCAGCATTCTCTAGAATAAAAGGATCCCGGAGAGGTACAAAAGCTTCAGCATTCTCCAGAATAAAAGGATCACGGAGAGGTACAAAAGCTTCAGCATTCTCCAGAATAAAAGGAGCACGGAGAGGTACAACAGCTTCAGCATTCTCTAGAATAAAAGGATCCCGGAGAGGTACAAAAGCTTCAGCATTCTCCAGAATAAAAGGATCACGGAGAGGTACAAAAGCTTCAGCATTCTCCAGAATAAAAGGAACACGGAGAGGTACAACAGCTTCAGCATTCTCTAGAATAAAAGGATCACGGAGAGGTACAACAGCTTCAGCATTCTCCAGAATAAAAGGATCACGGAGAGGTACAAAAGCTTCAGCATTCTCCAGAATAAAAGGAACACGGAGAGGTACAACAGCTTCAGCGTTCTCTAGAATAAAAGGATCCCGGAGAGGTACAAAAGCTTCAGCATTCTCTAGAATAAAAGGATCACGGAGAGGTACAAAAGCTTCAGTATTCTCCAGAATGAAAGGATCACGGAGAGGCACAACAGCTTCAGCATTCTCTATAATAAAAGGATCATGGAGAGGTACAAAAGCTTCAGCATTCTCCAGAATAAAAGGATCACGGAGAGGTACAACAGCTTAAGCATTCTCCAGAACAAAAGGATCACGGAGAGGTACAACAGCTTCAGCATTCTCCAGAACAAAAGGATCACGGAGAGGTACAACAGATTCAGCATTCTCCAGAACAAAAGGATCACGGAGAGGTACAACAGCTTCGGCATTCTCCAGAACAAAAGGATCACGGAGAGGTACAAAAGCTTCAGCATTCTTCAGAACAAAAGGATCACGGAGAGGTACAACAGCTTCGGCATTCTCCAGAACAAAAGGATCACGGAGAGGTACAAAAGCTTCGGCATTCTCCAGGACAAAAGGATCACGGAGAGGTACAAAAGCTTCAGCATTCTCCAGAACAAAGGGATCACGGAGAGGTACAACAGCTTCAGCATTCTCCATATTAAAAGGATCACGGAGAGGTACAACAGCTTCGGCATTCTCCAGAACAAAAGGATCACGGAGAGGTACAACAGATTCAGCATTCTCCAGAACAAAAGGATCACGGAGAGGTACAACAGCTTCGGCATTCTCCAGAACAAAAGGATCACGGAGAGGTACAAAAGCTTCAGCATTCTCCAGAACAAAAGGATCACGGAGAGGTACAACAGCTTCGGCATTCTCCAGAACAAAAGGATCACGGAGCGGTACAACAGCTTCAGCATTCTCCAGAATAAAAGGATCACGGAGAGGTACAACAGCTTCAGCATTCTCCAGAACAAAGGGATCACGGAGAGGTACAACAGCTTCAGCATTCTCCAGAATAAAAGGATCACGGAGAGGTACAACAGCTAATGGAATCTGTACACATAGCTTAAATTTGACGCCAATGTAAAACCGCTTTAAAAATGCACAGGAGCAGCTGCTTCACAACATTCATCAAACTATGACACGTACACAGTATTTGAAATATGTCCACAAATGTTGTAGGAAAACACCAGGCAACGAGGCTGCTGCCAGTCATTACAAGCACTTTTGACAACTGGCAGGGAGTGTGCATTGTCATCTGGACACCCCCAGGTATTATCGCTGAAGAGCTGCTGCTAATTAATACAAATGTTTGCAATGCCCCGGGGAACACCCAAATGTCCGGTGAAGTGATGAACGGCTATTTTTCCCGCTCCGGAGCGTCACGAGAACATTCTGAATTACCTACTTAGCAAGCAGTGGCAACGGTAATAGGTCTCGCTTGCCAATGTTGAGTGAGAAATGCAATTAGTTTTGTCAGTGCCCTACTGGCCACGATAAAAGTACAGAAAGCAATGAAAATGTTGTTTTTTTATACTTTCCAGATGGCTGCATCCTCGCGTCACTCAACAAGTATTTCATAGTGCAACTGGCCATGTTAAAAGTATAATAAGTAATGAAAAGATACTTTCAGGATGACTGCCCGACTGTAGTAAAAGACGGAGCTATTGACGTTGTCACTGGTGGTTACTAATGTTAAAATGGCCTTCAGTGTGTCACGATGCATGAACATGCATGCATCATGTTGCATGCACATGCATGCTGATGTATGGGTGGCCATGTTGCAATGCAGTTTGTATTGAAGAAAATCCATTCCAAGAAGGACACTGATGGATGTGCATGCGTTCACATTCATCGTGATCCACTGGTGGCCAGTTTGTTATTTTTGATTTATTGTTCCAACGTGGCCGTCTACAAATTTAGCACAGTAAATTGGAAGTATAAAAGAAAGTTTTCAGTTGAGCAAAAATTATACCTAATTGACACGCAGCACTTTGCAGCTGCTGGCTCCTCATTAAAAAAACAAAATCATAAAAAAATAATAATAAAAAACAGATCAGTGGGGGAAGGTAAAGTCTACAGAGCTTGCAGGGCCATAGGATAATAAAAACAGGAGTGGAATGACAAGAGGAGAGGAATGAGAGTTGTGAAACAGAGACTGAGAGCAGGGCAGGAATGCAGAAGGAACAAGCATTGGCAAAGCTAATAGGTCTCCCACATGAGTGCGCTATTTTCATTGTCAATCTGGTGGGGGAGAGGAAACAGAGACGGGGGGAGAAGATAAAAAAGAGATTGTGTAGGTGGGTGGGGGAGAAGTACCAGGGACGGATGGGTGGGTGGCAGGGGAGAAGAAAGAGTGGGAAAGATGTAGGGATGAGTTTTTTTTTTTAAAAGAGCTGTGACGCAGCCAGCATTTACCACTTTACAGTACAAAAAGTACCTGAATCACAGCTCGAGCAGCAGATGGCCAGCGGAGGGGCAGTAAATAAAGCTAATTAATCTGTACTTGTTCTTTGTGCCACGAACCAAAAAGGAAGTGACGCATGGCAAGCATTGCCCAATGAGAAGGCAGCAAAGAAGAGTGAAAATCATGTTAATGAATGGTAAGCAATGGGCAGGTTCTAGGCCTATTATTGAATTCAAGAATATCACAAGCGAGACTGCGTGTGCAAGCACATGCTTTTGCAGGCTCAAGCTGAAAACTAAGCACATGTAGTCTGATGTAGTGCTGAAGGTTAAAGAAAATAAGTATTATCCAGGCTTGTACATTCAGTTATAAGCTAGAACTATTTGCTTTGCCAGTGCATATTTTTGGAAAGTGGCAGAGCATTAAAGATCGAAATGAATAACCTGCTGGATAATTTAGTGATGTCATCATCAGCACTGACATGTATTGGGATTATAATTAATTCTAACTTGCAGACGTTGGAATAAGACATCTCTTTAACCCACTTTGTAAACTTATTTACCATCTTGAATGCTGAGGGCTCTCATCTCCCTAGTTGAACCCATGTGGCATAAGAGAACGTATGCATTCAAACCTTTATGAACTTCTCCTTTATTCCCACAAAGTGATCATCGTAATGACACCTCAAATTTGTATTTGTGGATATGTAGTTGTTTTTTACAATTTCTATAAATTTCTATTAATAAAAACACATTTTTCAAACTGTGGGGCATATTTACACGGATATGCAGTTGTTTTTTACAATTTTTATTAATTTCTATTAATAAAAACACATTTTTCAAACTGTGAGGCATATTGACAAGGAAAGTGGCGAAGCGTGTCGCTAAGCCAAGAAGTCTAACAACACGCTCTGTCACTTTAGAACTGAAGGGCTGCCACATATTTACAAGACCACCCTGAGCTGGTGCTAAATTTAGAAGCCAAGCGCCAATGCAGGCACCCTTGCACCTTAGCGCAAGGGTGCCTGCGTTGAGGGAAGTGATTGTTTATGTGCAGGAAGGTGTCTCTTCCTGCACATAAATAATCTTAAATGGTGATTTGAAACTTCTATGTGTGCTGCGTAATCCACATAGAAGTTGCAAAACGTAATTTGTTTAAATGATTGTTTATGTGCAGGATGGGACACCTTCCTGCACAAAAACTATCAAAGGTGTTTTGCTGTTTCATGTGTGCTGTACAACGCAGCACACATGGAAACAGCAAAAACGAGGAGAAATTAAACATTTCTTCTCATTTCGCTAGGGTAAGGCCAGGTTTTTTCCTGGTCTTAATTTTGGCACTGCCCCATATTTACGCCACCCTTGTAAATATGGGGTAGCCTCAAAATCAATGGGTGTTGCATTGGAACACCCACCACAACACCCATTGCCCTCCCCTTACACGCTAAGGATAGTCTGAAAGGGTGCCTTATTAACAAGGAGGCGTTAAGCCACGTTAAGTTGCTTAACACTGCCTTGTAAATAAGGCGAAGCCCATATCGCCACCACAAAGTCTTTAAAAGTGACGTTGTGGTGGCAATAGGGGCTTGTAAATATGCCCCTGTGTGTTTTTAAAAATATATTTCAAAAAGTATGATTTTATTTTCCAAATGACCTAAATAACAGGTAGCTATTGAAGTATGAAAGCCGGAGGAGACAACACAGAACAATCGTAACAAATTTCACTCATAATATAATTTAAGAGAGAGAGAGAGAGAGAAAGAGAGAGAGGGAGAGAGAGGGAGTGTGTGTGTGTGTGTGTGTGTGTGTGTTTGTTTTAGAACAGATAGGATTTTCAATACCAGGAAACCCTAGCAAATGGTGTATGCCCATATCAGAAAGGATGACAGTGTGGATTCTGACCGAGATGACATCAAGCATGATAAATGAGTGTCATGTCAGCGCAGTCAGCTACCTCTTTACTCACCAGCAGACATACCAGCTGAATGTAGTTTTAACATCAGTAGCTGCTTGAGAAGAGCTTTTCAAGGTCATGGGCTACTGTCAGAGAGCATCTGCTGTGAGAGGTAGCTTTAACCTTAGAACAAGTTCAAACCATAGCTTTCCCTAAAGCAGTAGAATGACAGCAATACGTATGTGCATTATTTAGGCTCAAGCGTTGACGCAAGAGCAGTAGCCTGCCTCCTAAATTAATAATGTCCAAAGTAGTCAATATTGTTTCAGAAGCTTCATTGTTTTGATTGAGCAGCAACTGGCCTTTTGGCGCTTTCAATTCTTTCAGGTCACTAAAAATCAGTATGCAAGAGGTAGTTGCAAAATAAATTACAAGTTTTATTCTGACTGTTTTACTGGGTTCAGTCTGCTTCTCAGTAGTGAAAACTCTGCGGTTCGGAGAGTTGGGGTAGAGTTTTAATTAGGGCTGGTGAATTTATGTAATTTTCGCAAAGGAAATGATGTGAAATGTCTTAAAACTGACATGAAATTGCACAAAATGAAGTGAACCGCTGGTTCAGTATTTTGTGCTATTTTTGTTGTTGCATGAAATGTGTGCTTGCATCCATGCACTTCATGCTAAAAAAGGGCAAAATTGCCTATGGTGTGAACAGCTGCTTGCGGTCTGTTTGTTCGTGTTGTTCCTGTGGTCTAGTGATAGGCTTTTTATTTCACAGATGCCATCTCCTTGACGCAGGGTAACATAATGGCATAATCATGGGCATTTCGTGTAACAAGCATAACTTGAAATGGCTACGATTATGCAAGATTACGAAGGCGTAAACAACATTTCACCCAGGCCCATTTTAATGACTTGTCCTTAGACAAAAACTGCAATATGGTTATTTATTGAGGAAAACGTACGCATTCACTTTCTCTTGGCTTATTACGCTGATGAAATTAGAGGCTGTGGTTCATGTTGCGTGTTCTAATGGGCAGTCCAATGTAAGCAATGCAGTTGTATGCTCATAATGCATATGCAAAATCTGAAGGGAGGGGGTTGATGAGAGCGAAGGAGGAAGTTTGAGAAATGTGTTAACATGGAACACCCATCATAGCAGAAGGATGCAGGGCACTTTTTGCAGAAGTGGCATGGTACAAAACGATGCCCTCCTACAAACTGTGGTTAGGGACCCCTTAGTCTCCCATATTTCACAGATATTCATAAGCCTTTGGCTGAATGGGGACCCCAGGAAGAGTGGGGACCCCCTCTGACTGGCAGAGACTGCTCGGAACTAAGCTACGCCCCTGAGTCGCAGCTCATGATGCAAAGAACAGGAGATCGTCCTTCGCATGGGAACTGGTGTAGGTTGCTTGTGCCTATAATACTTATCGTGCACTGTTGTATAAATAGAACAGGGTGCTAGATGGAATCAAAGAAACTAACAAGCATTGGTAATGCCAATAGGCCTGACTTATTAATGCGTTGTCATGCCCGGCGTAAAACCCATGCAGGTTAATGACTGCTCTAGTCCAATCTGTGCTGCTGCTAGAGAAAAACACTATACATTATCTAGTCATCTAAGACACTTTAATAGCATTGCAGTGTCATCTGTGTGCCCGTGAAATGTCAACCTCAGGCGGCTGGATAAATAAAGAGAGCAATCACAGCTATGTGGAGGGCAAGCAATATTTTTGGAAGCACCCAACTTCTGCCCAATTGAAAGGGGCTTTGGTTCTCAACATGTGGGCGGTGCCAAAGCCCCTTCGTAGTGATGCTCGCATAATTGTCTGCTGACAGCTGCGTTGTCAAGCCATACCATAAACATTAGCATCTGTGACTGTCAGCAATCAATTGTAGGTGTGTTAGTTTCAGGAGGGAGAGAGCGACTAAGGGAACAGAGAGAGAGAGAGTGAATGATATTCTGCAATCTGGTAAATTTCACCAACACAATGAAATAAACGAGTTTAACATATTGCTTGAAAGGCATTTTTCCAAGAGCGAGCAGGGAGTTCTCCATTGGATAATTGTTTGTGAAACATAAATAAATTAAAGAATTATTCCTAGGGATTTCACGCCTTTGGCTCGGGCCTTTAACTCTGGAGCGGGTCTTTAATGGCTGGTAGAGCCTGCTATGTCGGGCTCTAAGGCTATAATTCTGCATGATGTGGTAATCCAGGTGCGGTATTCCCTTCCTTTTTTTTAAATTCCCTGCTTGGAATAATGCATAACATGAGGAATTGGGATTTTGTGTTCCACTTACATCATGTTTTGCTTATTTCTGAGCAGCTTTATTAGTTAACATTTTGCCAAGTTTTTGTGGGAAAAGTACACGTTGTGCGGGTTTACTGCACAGCTCATAATCCCATTTCTGTATATTGGCGTTCACAACAACATAGGAGAGAGTTAGTGGAAGAAAACAAATACACGCTTTAGACTAAAAAAATATAATCTTTGCAAGAATGCAAACTGCTTCTTGACATTTTTTCTTTTTTATTCACTTTTTATAAGGTCTGCACATAATTATTAACCACACTTTTCTCAGCACGAGAGATATAACCATCTTGGAGAGATTAATTAAAGTACTGTGATCACGTGAATCCAAATTAATATAGTGTAATCTTATGTAATGGCCTATCAAGATTGAAATGACAATTGCTTTGACTATAAGAAGTGTTCTTGTAGAGCTAGAAGACAAGCGTGATTTTATTCCAGTAGGTAACTTTCCCAATTGTTACTTTAATGTTTGAAAACACAATTGACGCCTCCTGAGGACGGAAGAGACTCGTTTTCGGAAAAGATGATGCAGAAAAGTGTCTTCGGTGAAGGTGTGCGTCCACGGCGGCCTCCTGCACCTGCTTGTTCATTCTACGCCGCTCTCCCAGCCTGACCTCAGCCCATTCCATAGGAGGAGGCGGACAGCCTTTGATGGACTTTCACTGGCCAGGGATTTGCAGTGGAAATGTGCCGAGGGGGAGCTGATGACAGCGGAAGGCAGGGTTTTCAAAGTAGGGGAAAACATGCGAACAAGTCTGGGTAAAGTGAAACAGGGTCTACAAGAGAGAGAAAGGACACACAATCTCAGCCGCAGATTCATTTAATTAGATCTCCTCAGGATGAAATGTGCAAAATGATGCCCCGCCAAGGTCAGAGCTCTCTTTCAATGCCTTTTGTGTCACAACTCCGAAGTCACTCTTTCATGACGTCACTGTATTGCTGGCGGGTGTGATAGAGGAAGGGGGCTTTTGTTCAACAGAACGATGACACGCGTGTCTCACCTGCCGACCTTGTTCTGTTTACTGTTTAGCTATGCAATCCGACAGAATTTTGCACTGTTATCAGCTGTTTTTGTCAGAATTGAATTATATTTCTAGAAGTATTTTGTGTGGAAACAAGTGGGCGCTAGGACAGGCAGATAGGGCACTGTCACAGAGAAACTGGGAAGGAGACACATGTCCTGGGACAGGGAGATTGTGGCATAGTGGCAAAGAGACACAGACACGTGCACAAGGAAATAGTGGAATAGGACATGAGGAACAGACACTGGCACAGGAGACTACAAGCAGTGTGGCAAAGACAGTAGGATAAGGGGACAGAGGCATTAGGACAAGGAAACACAGATACTGGGACAGGAAGAAACAGGAACTGGGACAAAGAGATTAAAGCATAATGACAAAGACAGTTGCAGAAGGAAATAGATGCACAGGAACTTTAGAAACAGACACTGGAATAGAGAGGTAAGGGCATTGTGTCACAGTTACAGAAGCAACAGGCACTGTGGCAGGAAGGCATAGGCAGTGTGGTAAAGAGACAGGAGCTCTCAAACAAGGAGACAGAAGCACCGAGACAGGACTCAGAGGGAATGAACACTGGGATAAGGAGATAATGGCATTTTGCGGCAGGGAGACACAAACACTAGGATAAAGACACAGAGCAGGAGCACTAGAGCAAGGACATGTGGGCACTGGGTCAGGAAGATACAGACACTGGGGAATTGGAGACAAGGTTGCTGTGATGGGAAGATAACATTTATGAGAGATATATGCAGACACTAGCCTACAGAGACAAAGACAGAGCAACATTGAGACATAGGCACTGGGACCAGGCGGATATTGCGGCAAGGAGACACAGGAACAAGGATAAAGAGACAAGGGCACTGGGACAAGAAGATAAGGACACTGACACATCTTATCACAGGTACTGAGATGGGGCGATAAGGCAATGAGGCAAAGAGGCCCAGATATTGTATACAGCAGACAGAGGCAATGGGGTGTGGGAATATGGGTACTGGAACAGAGAGACAAGGGTGCTTTGTGGCATAGAGATGCAGTCACTAGGATAAAGGGATGGAGGCATACGCTAAGAAGATATGGGCACATGAACTGACAGATAATGCATTGTGTCAGAGAAACACAGACATTAAGATAAGGGGAGTGAGGCACTGGAACAAAGATTCACTGCCACTTTTATAGGGGAAACATAATTGGAGTAAAAGAGCACAGCAAGGCTATGAAAGTGGTATTAAAAATCTGGTGTTGTGGAGAATAAAAACTGACTGAAAAGTGGCTGGAATCCAGTCATAATTTTTATCATTGGTACCCTCAAATATTAATGTCGAGTAAAAACATTTTCTGAAAAATAGAATTATTTGACTGGAAAAAACGTTTGGGGCTGGATGTGGCATAATACAGGTGGCAAAAACTAGTCACAATTTGCAACCAGTCTTTTTATGACCAGTATGGAACTATGCGAACTGACCTATGTACTAATAGGTCACCTCATAAAATTCCAATTTGCGATGGGACGCAATCCAACATACCAAACTAATATTCTTTAGGTAGGTTGCTAGTTGCTACTCATTCTGATTCTATACATTCACCAGGATAGTGGGCTGCAATGCTCAGCAGACAGTCATATCTGTGATTGCATTAAAGGAAACAGAGCTGCTAAAAAAAAAAAATGCAATTTTTAAAAAACTTTCTCTGAGAGTTGGATGAGGTCCAGTGGACCTCCGCTCTATAACTTTTTCCACAAGGGACAAGGAATATAAAGATAACATCTTGCTGTTTCGTGAATGATTTTCAGGCCCCCATTTGAGAGTCTGTACCTTTTAAAGGGGTTGCGACCAGAATTCTGTTCACAAACCATTGATACGTCAGTTACTGAATTGCAATTCGGAATGGACACCCACTTTATGCCCCTTCCAAATTGCTACTTGGTAACCATTTCAAATTGTGTTTTTAGGAGGTTATAACATTATTTAGAAAAATGCTGATGATCCCACTGTCAGGTGCCTCGCTAACCTTCTTGAGAGGAATGACCTAAAGCAACTCTGCAACAAACCTACCCATATAAAAGGTGCTGCAATTGGCACCATCATCACTAGCACTGATCTGGTCTCCCTTACTGACATCGTCCCTATCGACTCGTCTGGCCATCATCTCATTCTGTTCAACATCCTGACCAGCATCACCCCCCCTCCCATATTAAATAACAAACCTAAGATGTGGACCAGAAACCTCAAACAAGTCCCTCCTACTGAACTCGAGTCAAAAATTCAAACTCAACTGCAACTTCTCCCGCACTCCCAAAACACAAACGAGCTGACTGACCACTTCAAAAAGGCAATTACTGATATCCTTGACCAAGTTGCACCGCTTAAACTAAAACAACAAAGAGCAATCCAATCTAAATCATAGTTCAACCCTGATCTCAATAATGAAAGAAGACAATTTAGACTAGCAGAAAGTTCATGGAGACAACAACCCTCGCCTTCACATTTAGCTCTCCTAAGATCTGCAAGATCAGCTTATAAGAAGCACATTTTCAGTGAAAAAGCATCTTTTTTCCATTCCCAACTGCATCATGCTAAAAATAGGCCCAGAGAACTCTTTAACATTGTCAGAAGACAAACCTCTTCTGCCCATCCTGATCTGATGGCCTCCAACTAAAGATGTGAGGAAATTGCCAGCTTCTTCACAGACAAAATTGCAGAAATTGATCAATCCTTACCTCAAATCATGGCATTTCCCAATCGCCAAATCTCTTTAACATCTCCCCTTTGTCCACAACAATCCAGCCTCTTGATCCTTTCTTCAATCAACCTACTCCAATTGGTTCTGGAGACACCCTTTCCAACACACAATTGCAAAACAACTAAATTCATACCCATGTCTGAGCTTGAAGTCTTTAATATTGCAAAATTAAAGCCAACCTCTCATACCAAAGATCCACTCCCAGCTAAGCTAGTACATAACCTAAACCACATCATTGCCCCATGTTGGCCAAAAATTATTAACACCTTCCTCGCCTCTGGGTGCGTCCCTGACTCCCTTCAACTTGGACAAATTACTCCCATTCTTAAAAACCACAAGGCTGACCCTAGTTATCTCAACAACCTCCGTCCCATCTCTAACCTCCCACTCTTAGCTAAAACCATGGAGAAATGTGGTTTACAACAACTCGACAGACACATAGGCAAATACAACTTACTTGACTCCTTCCAATCTGGTATCAGAAAAGACTGTAGTACAGGAACCGCCATGCTTAACATTGCTGACGACATTCATCGTTCCTTAGGGAATGGAGAGGCTTGCCTTCTTATCCTTCTGGATCTCTCAGCTGCTTTCGATACAGTCAGTCATTCATCCTTACTGGAATCTCTAAAGAATCGTTCTGGCCTCAATGGCACTGCCCTAAACTGGTTCACTTCCTACCTCCAACACCGAACACAACAAATTAAAATCAACTCCTGCCTCTCCAAGCCTACTCCTGTCTCTCTAGGTGTCCCCCAGGGCTCTGTTATCTCCCCCTCTCTCTTCAATCTCTTCATGGAACCCCTTACTATCCTTTTGAAACAAGCCGGGATCAATTATCAACTTTATGCTGACAACACAAAACTCTTCTTCAAAATCAAATCTCACAGCGACATCCTTCATCTAAACAACACTCTGAGCAAGATTCGATCCTGGCTTTACTCCAACCATCTAAAATTGAACCTCAACAAAATGGAAATCATTCTATTCTCCCCCAAAAGTAACCACCTCCCTATCCAAGGCTGGATCACGGGCCTCAAAGCCCTTAACTGTCCACTCACTCTATCCAACTCGGCTAAATCCTTAGGTTTCATCCTTGAAACAAATTTGGCACTGAAGGACCATATCAGTACCGCAGCCAAAGGAGCACTTTTCATACTTAAAACACCTCAAAAAAATCAAACCCTTCATCCCTCAAGACAACTTCAAATGGGTCGTTCAATCTACAGTCCTCTCTAAACTTGACTATGGTAACACTATTCTCACTGAAGCCCCTAAAGCTCACCTTGCCCCCCTCAGTTCTGTGCTCAACATGGCTGCATGGCTTATAACAGACTGCAAACGGTTTGATCACTTCACTCATGCCCTCAAGTCCCTTAACTGGCTCCCCATCGAAGGAAGATGCATCTACAAGACCGCCTGCATCACTCACAAAGCTCTTCACTCTCAATCCCCGGTCTACTTAACAAATAAACTAACAAGAGCGGGAAGTGCCAGACCGTTTAGAAGCTCTAGTGCTCTTCTCCTCGTTCCCCGTTACTAAAAAATAAATCTACCCAGACTCGCTCCTTCTCAGGAAAAGCGCCTAGCATCTGGAATGCCCTTCTGAGGGACCGTTGTTGCAACATCTCCTACCCCTGCTTCAAAAGAGACCCGAAACTCCATCTCCTCAATAAACACAGGAGCCCATGATTTTTTCCGAACCTGATATCTTGTGGAATCCTTGTTTAGGTCATCTCTCTGCAGATTAGCTGGCCTTTCGTTTTCCCTGTGTTCTCCCTATTGTTTACACCTGCCTTGCTTTCCATGACCTCTCATGTATTTATCGGTTCTAACTACATTTCTGTAATTGTTTGTGTTCTGTTAACACTGGCTCTAGCCTAGCCAGCACTTTTTGGTCCTCTAATTTTGCTAACTGTTTTGACCTCTCTTCAGTTATTCCATCCCTCTTACACCTACAAATGTTTCTTTGTTATATTTAATTGTGTGTTCCTCTGTCACACCTCCCTTATGTTTTAAACTGTATGTAACCTTTTATCCTAAGATTTGGTATTGATATTCTCATGTCCTTGATTGTATTTTGCATGTATCCATTGTTCCATTGATATTTGCGTTGCTCTTGCTCCTGTAAAGCGCTCTGATAACTCTGGGTCTAGCCAGCGCTATTCAAAACCTTTAAAATAAATAAATAAAATAAAATAAATATATTAGGGAAACCTGTTTTGCGGTTCCAAACACTCTCATTTTCTAAAATGTAGTGTTTACAGCTGCAAAATAGTTAATACATCTGGCCCATACTTCGAAATTCAAAGCAATTTTATGTTGAGTGCTACTTAAAAGACTTTTTGACAAAATATTGGCAACAAATATATTGCCATATTTAAATATCACAAAGAATATCGGGAACAAAAATATTGTGTTTATGTATGCATACTACATAAATATTGAAACAAAAATATTGTGAACCAGAATATCATCATAAAACAGGTAGGTATATTGTTTGCACCATTGTTTTCATTATATTGGTTTACCATTAGATAGTACATTTTTAAATAATATGATAACAAATTAATAAAATATTTGAAAAATATAAAATAAAATCTGAAATAAAAATATTGTGTTAAACATTAATTGAAACATTACGCAAAAGATACATACAAGTGTTAGTAATAATAAAAATACATAATTAATAAACATATACATAAAAACATGCAGAATTTTTTGTGTCAAATCCCCAGAAATGAAAACATAACATAAAAAGCTACAAAATATTACATTTTATAAATAAAGAAAAAAATATTTAACCAAATGAAAACATTAAAAAAGGTACCACCCCTAGCTATGCAATTAGACTTTACAGAGACTAGATTTCCTATACCCACTCAAATGTAAGAAACAATGTCAGAAACTTATTGGACTTTGTTGGGGTCCTATTTAATATCCTACACCAAAGTAAGCAAAAGTAGGGAAAGTGTTGGACTTTGGATGGGGCAGATGTACTATTCTCACTCCAATCTTAGCAGCAATTGGAAAAGTGCTGTACTTTGGAGGAGTCCGATTTATTATTCCCATTCCAATCTGAGCAACAGTAGGGAAAGTGTTGAACTTTGGACAGGTTGGATTTACCATTTCTCCTCCACCGAAAGAAAATGTGAGGAAAGCATTGGACTTTGTATGGGTCAGATTTGCTATTCCCACTCCACTCAGAGCAACAGTTGGAAAAGTGTTAGACTTTTTAGGGGTCAGATTTACTATTCTTGCTCAAATGTAAGCAACATTAGGAAAAGTGTTAGACTTTGGAGGGGTCAGATTTACTATTCTCACTCCAATCTTAGCAACCATTAGGAAAGTGTTGGACTGCATGGGTTAGATTACCTATTATCAATCCAATTTTAGCAACCGTTGGGAAAGTGTTGGACTGTGCATGGGTTAGATTAACTATTCTCAATCCAATTTTAGCAACAGCTGGGAAAGTGTTGGACTTTGAAAGGGTCAAATTTACTAATCCTATTTCAATCCAAGCAACGATAGGAAAAGTGATGAACTCTGAAAAGGATCATTTCTACTCTTCCCACTCCAACGTCAGCAAAAAGTAGGAAAACTGTAGGACCTTGGAGATGTCAGAATTACTATTCCCTGTCCAAATTACTTAAATATAAAACAAAAAAAGCATTTTTAAAATATGTTTCAAATAATAAATGTATTCTATAAATATAATACAAGGAAAATTAAATGTAAAAAATACAAATGTTATATTACAAATGACAAAAAAACCTTTAGAAATATAAAACATGTTTTCAAACGAAACACTGCCCACCCTACTACCCTAAAAATGAACACCCACAAATAATCAAAATTAATAAAAATATAGTGTTAAAAAATAAAAGTTTATATCACACTATTTATTCAACACAAACAACTACAATTAATACATATGAATACATATAGACTGTACTACACAATTTCATAAATACATAAACAAATCACAGTTAACAATTAACAAAAATCAACAATTAATAAAATAACAAGTAATCAATTAATTTATTTACATAATTAGCAATTACATGATTAAAATACATAAACAATTATACATTATTTTACAAAAATAGGCATATTCCTGCATTTTCAATAAGGTACTCACTTTACAGTATGCACAAAAATCTGAAGTCTGCGGTTAGAAGAGAAGTAAATAAATGTCCCTAAATATGCATAACTCTACAATTATAGATTTTATTCCAGTGGTAAGCCTGAAGTTGAAGGTTACTTTCAAGATGCAAATGCAAGTGCACCTTAAATGTTCTGTTCTCCTACACTCTCTTGAAAATTGGGGTTTGTTTGGTTATCTTTCACACCCAGTTATGATTACACGAGACCTTTGCTTTAACTAACAATGCTCTTGGATCACTAAGGCACCCTTGGGTTAGGAAGGTTTGCTCCAATCAACCTTCCATCATTGAAGAACCTTACTGTGAGTGAAGCACCCATAATTAAGATTGAGCTCTGTTGGGTGCTGGCGAAAGTAGGTTTTGTATCATGAAAGGCATTTCCTAATCACTTGAAACTGTTACTGTTTTTATCATTATGCCGAAGAGAGTTAGGCTCTACTACAAATATCTATATATATCTATATCTATATTTTTTTTTTGCTAGAGGGACTTGTCGAAATTATAGGGGGAATGGGACACATTTGCAATTTTTTTGCCCAATATAGCACGGACAAACAAGTTTGCTTTGCTGCATTCTGCAGGGAGGAAAACACATTACAGAGCCATATCTATTAAAACTGGATCTCTGCTGACTTCTCGTGCAGTGTTACTTTAAAACCTGAATTTCCCCATGCACAGCCTAGCAGAGGTCAGTGTGTGCTGCCTGTTTTAGATTTGTACTGGAGGCATACCCTTTCGGTAAAGATTCCTATGTATAGACAGAAGCATCCCACACACTGGATGTGTGTTGTGCATTTTAGCACACATGCAATGTGTGTTTTTTTAATAGAAATTAAATCATTTTTCCTTGCCAGCTTATGACGCAAACCCAGTCTTGGTATCTTAGGTGATCAGGCTTTGCAACAAAACCTATTGGTGGTTGTGCTGTTCATCCCAAGTAATGCCTCCTTGAAGTAAAGTACTTTTTGAGCCGAGAAAAAGGTGTCGTTTAAGTAAATAACGTGCCATTTTGCATCACTTTGTACTGCATTTTGCTGGCAGAGGGCCTTTGAATTAAATTATATATAACGTATTGCATAACATAGATTTAAATTTGAAGTAATTCAACACAGTTTGGCCCCTAAATCTGCTTTCTCAACAGAGCACATAACACAAAAAGTGTTTTGTTGAAATCTAAACATGGTAAATCAGACTTAAGAGCTGCACCTCTTCAGACACAAACCAAAACGAGGTTCAAGAGTTCCACTGTTCTCCAATCGACAATTGGTAATTCAGGCGATTCGGACTCCGCTGGACTATTACCATATAGGAACAGTGGCGGCCAGCACAGGTAGGAGCAGTGAGGCAGACTGGGTGGGGGTAGGGGAAGTCGATATATGACGGGATAAGTTAAATTAAAAAAATAAATAAATAAAACCACTTACCTTGCGCTTGCCGCATCGCCGGTCACCACCCCACCACTCCTACCTGTGCCGGGCGCGACGGTATTGGAAACGGTGCCTCCTGCTTGGCCGTGCATATTTATCAAGGGCCAGCTGATTTAAGGCAGTCCATTATATTCCCACTAGTCCCATTGTAATTGTTTGAATTAGTTGTTAGCTAATGTAAATAATAGCCCTTAACCATAGAATCATTGCATTTTGGAATCTTTCCTTGCATTTCAATGAACCCTGATATTGATTTTTGATCGGATTACTGTGGAGGCTTTTGATGTATTTTTTATGCTTAAAATCAATAACATTCTGAATGCTTTTCTTTTTTTCTTTGGCTTTGTTAATGCTTTCTCGTTGCTAAAACCGTTGAAACTATAAAATAATGCAACGAGATACGCCGGAATATATGCTGTTTAAATATATGTATCATTGTCAATTGCTTGACTCTGACAAGGCGCCAATTATTTTGAAAGGAATCTCAAGAGAGAAATGTCTTTGCTTTCAGTGGCTCTTCCGGCTAGATTAAACAAAAGACTGCTGCTCTCGGAATTCTTTTCTGCCGCTCTACAGGAAGCATTTTGTTTAAAAAGTAGACCTCAAAGGAAAAATCTAGTTTTTTATTTATTTATGATTTGTCCATGTGAATTACTGAAGTCCATCCTTGCATCAGCCGAAGATAATGCTTGTCTACAAAGAACATATCGACAAAATGAAGTGTGTATCAGACGACAGGTTCAAAAACCTCGATTGTTGAGGGAAAACAAAAGGAGAGTGAGAGGGGCAACAGCCCTGAATTTCTGGCTGTCCCATCTGCGTTTAAGAAATAATGTCCTCCCCTATAGACCTCAAACCCGCTTGCTACCTGGAACCTACCGCCATGCTGACACTGCTACAGTCTGCATACAATGGACGTAGATTCATCGCAATGCTGAGGTAGAGGAAGTGACATCATATGCCCTTTGAACCTTTGGCCATTTGTTACATCTATTGCCCCTCATCAGAATGCTATTTACTGTGAGGGGTCAGAGGAAGGGCAAGAAGGTAGAACTATAGAAAGAATCATTTCCTAAGACCTCTTTACGTTTTGTACCTGCTCCTGACTTCATGACCTTGAGCTCTGTGAGAGCAAGGGCAGTGACCCTGGCTTCAAGCCAGGGGCAGCAGCTTCTACCCCTGGCGACCTCTAATTAAAATATTTGCCTTCGATTAACACTGTGGGATTGCTTCATCTTTTATTGGCTTCACAGTGTGTGAGGGAGAACACAAGTGAGACCATGTGGGGCTATCATACTGGATCCCTGTCTGCCCGCCGTGCACCCACAACGCTGCTAGGATTCTAGCATGGCAGCAGTATGTACCAACAGGCTGAAACTACGAACATTTATTTTATTTTACACACTGCACTTCATGAATAGAAAAGTTGGGGAGCCAAAGTCTTCTTTCTCAGTGCTCTAGTAATCCTAATTCTGTCACAAAAGCAAGTTTGCCCCCAAATCTGTATAACAAATATTTTGCAAATTTTAAACTGCCCCCCCCCCCCCCCCCCCACAAACAAAATTGTCAGCTGGCTATACCTCTGTCACAACACCGGAATCCCAGGTCACTCATATTGAGATCTACATTTAGACAGGTCCTTGGACCCTGGTAGAAGCATTTAGGGAGTGAATGGCTCCCCCTTAATATCACGCCCAGATGCCGCCTCCAAAGCTACGAGGACTCTAACATAATAGAGCTTTGCACAATTAGCCTAAGACTGAGACCGTGAGCTTTCCTTTTTTTTTTTCATTGCACATGGAGAACAATGGGGAGGAATATTGGGGCGAGAACCCTGGACTTCTGGCTGATGGATCTGGAGTTAGAAACACAGTTCTCTTCCCTTGTATCTTCAGGCTTTCCTCTACCTGCAAAGCAGTAATAACGATGAGCAGATGCCAACTCCATAAAAATCATGAGAATGTCAATGTTCATTTTTAAGACTGCCCATTTCACCTTTGAGGGGGAACAACAGAGAGGCTGATTGGGAAAGCTGCCCAGAAATGTGGCTTGATGCCTCTGCATTTGGGAATTGACATCTCTTGTGAGTTACCACCTTCAAAGCCTTTAGGGCGATAGTGAGGTAGCAGTTTGTAGGATTAGAGTGAGGGTTCATTTTGAATTTGGCATAATGCTGGCGGGGGATTCGATCTACTAAGAGTGGCGCCGGATGTGCCCCTACATCTCTTGCATCATCCCACTCGCTGTATTTTCATTTCTGGGCTCTCTGCAGGAACATTTTTGCTGAAAGTGCTTACCCCGACACAGTGGGAACAATTCTGCCAAAATGTTAATGCCAAGTATGCCGCTGTGTCTTGGTGAAAAGTCCTGAATTGTTTCAATTCTGCAGAAAGATTCTTAAAAGGTGGGAGTGACTTTCTGCAGAAATATCTCCGACATGTTGAGAGTTTTGTCGCACAACATGAGGTATTTTTGTGTCTGTGAATATTAAAATTATGCATCAGAAGGACAAGCCTAAATAGGCCGGGCTTGGTACCGCTTTCTTTCCTGTGATGTTATTGCCATTGGGCCACGGATCAACAGGGCGCCTGATGGCTATACCACCAGAAGTTTAGTTGTTCATCTATCACTGAACAACGAGGGGGATCCCACTCGTCTCCAGACAGAGCTTACACTGATTTTTGGCAAATGGACTATATCTTCCAAACTCTAAAGCATGGGTACTCGCAAACATTTTCCCAGGTGCCACAAAGTGTGGTCTGTGGTTTACCTGAGGGCCCCATTGATGTCAGCATGGTGGGAGTGGGGCTTTTTGAGGAGAGAGGCGAAGGTGGGCGCTATCGCTAGCTTGCGAGATTCAAGTGTAAAAAGGAAGTAACTTGATTATTGAGTGGAATGATATAGAATTGCACAATGTGAAACCAGAAAACCTGCATCAGTCCTGGCTTCCTTACTTGACCAAATTTTGTGATCCTAGACAATTGTCTTATTTCACTTTGTCTCCTGAGTTCAGGATATGCGCTGTACAAAACCTTTTCTCTTGCGTTTGATTTAATAAACTATAATGTTCTCAATGTATAATAACAACCCAGACCACCCAATTTTAAAAATACTTCTGAATGCACTAATAGAATCTGATGTACTAAGGTGAAATGCATCTGCAGGTTAATGAAATACACTTTTTTGAATTTTGAAGAGACTTTATCATAGTTTTACAAGTTTGTTGCTAAAGGTCTTAAAAACATATTGCTTTCCTAAAGTCAATGGGTGCAGGACAACTTATTTGCTTTTTCTCTTTTACTTCAGTTAGTGTAAATAATAGCTTGCCATTTATTTAACATATTTCTGAATGTTACTGATCTATCAAGTAAACAGCATCCCAGTGTAGTCATTCTGCTGGGGGACGCATGTGAAGGGCAGAAGGCCCACATGCGTCCCCCGGGCCGTACTTTGAGTATCACTTGTCTAAAGGATTGTCAGTAAACCTCAATACTTAAGATTTCAAGTATTGCATTCAACCTGTGAGTCAATCTATTTTATTTGAAAAAAACGTTCAAAATAAGACGAAGGGACATCTGCATGCATTGCATGTGTAGGTCTATAACCGCACTTGCTGCAGATTTCCACTTTTTTAGAACTTTTTTAAAAAAAGAATTCAGACTGTGGCTGGAAGTCTGTGAAAATTGTACCTTGCCAGGCTTTCCATAGGTTTCCAGGAGGTTTGTTAATTTCTGATATCGAACCTTCTAGATATATTTCCTCATGTGTGCTTGTGAAATTGCGGATGGGAAAATGATAAGACATTGGTTAAATTACACTTTTTTCCATTCATCTTTTTCTAGAAGCAGAAAATAATTTTCCTTCTGTACAAACACTTTGACCACATCAGTTTTGGGGGTTGTCCCCTTCCCACCAACCTCAACAGGCTTAAATCAGTGTCCATTTTTGGGGTGGGAATAATTCTAAGAAAAAGTTGTTAGGTGCTCAGACATTGAGGGCATTACCGCCCTGAAAAGACAACTCTCAGTCCTTGAGAATATATTTGTTCACATGAAAATGTAGATGTGAGAAAATCTTTTTAGAAGTGTAAAATCACCTACTGGTAATTGCAAAAAATGGCTTAATATTCATAATAACGGCTATGTGCGTGTGCAAGCTGTAGTAAGACAGGCAAATAGCCTTGTGCACCTTGTCCGTTAGAGCTACTGGGTCTTGTAGTTTGATGTTGCCAGGCACTGTTATTATTTAAGTGTAGCTCATTTATGTGTTACTAAAACCTTTAAGAAAATCCTTCCCTCTATAGGCAACTAAATGTCTCATGACAGGCACAATTTATTTTCTAGGTGTTAGTTCTCTCAACACGCAGTACACAAACAATTCCTATTATATACCTAATGACTTGCTGCCATGATCTCCAAAAGCCATTTTTAGTTTTTACTTGACAGCGCAGTTGTTGCCAGGCCTCATGTGATCAACAAAACTGAATTTGAACTTTAAGAAGCACTTCTGAGCGGGAAACAGTCATAACAACGCATGCCTTACATCGCATGCCTTTACAGTGCGGTCATTACAACGACCGCGTTGTTACAACGAGAACCACTACACCGCAAGTCGTTTTAACAACTTTCTGTAGGGGGTGCACTGGTGTTGGATTTTGAATCCAGCACCTTTTTTTTTTTTTCCAGAGTTTTATATAGCGCGAACTTGACCCGAATCCAATCAGGTATCAGAGCGCTTTACATAGCACCACTTACGTTACATTAGGACACACATTCATTCTTTGTCATTACCGAGACTCAAACCCAGTTCCCCAGGTCCGAGGTCGAGCGCCCTAGCTGTTAGGCCAACTCACCTTCCCTGCTGTTGCACAAACTGGAGTCGGAATAGTAAATTATACTATTCCTAAGTCCAGCGCGCCTCCTATAGCAAGTCGTTGAAATGACTTGCGATGTAATAGTTTGTGTTGTAACAACGCGATCGTGGTAACAACTGCGTTGTAAAGGCATGCGATGTAACACATGTGAAGTAAAAGTATATATTCCTTCAGAGCACTACAGCGGGAGGGAATTTCACTCCACCATGTTGGCACCTTGAGCCCAGCATTTTATTGGGCAAACGTTGTGTATATCTGCCTCAAAGATTGCTTGTTGAACTTCTCTTGTCCCATGAGGGGTGTCCCCTCACCTGGCATGGTCTCTACATTTATGTTTTTGGCCTGATAGCACATTTCAGTAAACAGCTTTTTAGTCGCTTTGTGTGTTTGCTGCTTTCTGCATGTTAAAACACAGGAAGCCCTCACCCCGATCATCGAAGCCATAGTGTATCTAGAAGACTCTCTCAGCTTCCCACTCCGGCAGTGGTGCCGCTTGCCTTTCCAAAAAAGGTACAGAATAAACCCTCCCTGTCCTCCATCTTCCTACTGCGTTAGGTCAAGAAACAAAACATAGGCTCTTCTCGTGGCCGCCGGCATATCAGCCCCACAGAGTCAATGGTAGGAGAACTGTATTGTAGTGATAGCAGTGGGTGAAGTACAGTCTGCACCATGCACCATCTGACCTGTACATCGTCACTGTCGGCCAACCTCCCGACACCTGATGGCACTTTCCTTTATTATGTCAATTTAAAGTGCTTCTGGTGAACCCAGATCAGTGTTTATTCCCCAAGGATTTTGTTGCTCCTCAACTAGATCTAGCCAACAACATTTTAATGCAAGTTGTAGAGCACATTAGGCTTTACAATGAAAACAGGGCAGTACAATAAAACCATGAAGGGGTTTTCAGGTTAAAATATTTACAGAAAGCAAATTGAATAGGTAAACGTCCATTATATCAATAAATAGCATGATGCTCAGAATGAAATGCAAGAAATAATTAAACAGAAAAATATACAGTTAAGTCATAATGAATAAATCATAAATCAGGGGTGAGATCAATGTGGTGCTACTGGTTAAAGTCAAGGGGAAAGAATGAGCCCGCCACCCCCAGAAAGGGTTTTATAATGCGCTATACAATGGAATGTGCTACGCAAACAAATGATGGACGGAATGCTGAATAAATCATACATTCACCCCCAGTCAAGAGATCTGGGTTAAATCCATCATACAATGGAAGTCATACATTCAGTACTATTGTGCCAGAGCCACACAGGTTAAACCAATCAGATTAGGGAGAAAACAATACATATTCTGGGCTCACATTCTCAACATTCTTGCAGAGACTCTCATAATACAGTTCCTATCCCTGACATAGGTAGTACAAATGTTGTTACTTAATATAGGATGACAAGTTCTCGGGAAAATTCACTGTCAGTGGAACGTTGTGCTACAGAACTTGCATCTCAAAACAGTTTTACAAAGTAGCTTGTGCAAGAAGCGACTCACAGACAGGGTGAAACAGAGGCAAAATCATGTTTACATACTGAAAATATGGCTGCAGACAGCAACAGCCATTTTGAAATGGAGGCCTGCCTTGACCAAGGTTAGAATGAGTGCGGTTTTCTCAACAAGTCTTTTTCTCAACTACATGCTATTTGTCTTGTTAACACTATTGTGCGTTCAGAGAAATAAACTTGTTTGCGCATATAAGCCAGTGTTAATTGAGCTGTGCCATCATCATCTTTATTGGGTTATTGATAAATAATCATAAAAGAACAATTATCATATAAAACACACAATAAAACATCAAAGCAAGTTATAAAGAATAAACATGATAATATAAAAAATTCACAGAAGTACGCAGTGCATTTTAAAAAAAAGCTCCAACAGAAAAGCACTCAACAGGATAAAGTAACATACAGAGTTAATAATTTGCTGCCCACATTGTCCAAAGCTCTGAACCTTTAAAACTGATAATAAAAATCTAAGTCTAAAAGGCTCAAAGTGCTTACAAAAAAAGGATAGAGTGCATTGGTGTCTGAAGTGAGGTGCCATCACCAGGGCATGCAAGGATAATTTTGATGATGGTGAGTTGTGCCATCCATCTTCTTACAAAATTATTTTGCTCATCAAGCAACTAAAAACAAGAAGAAGTGGAAGGGTTTTAAAGCAGCTGCTCAAAGAGGGCTCCTAGGTCTGCCTCTCGCTTTCTGCCCCCCTCATTACCAAATCTCTTGTATCACCTCCAGTGACTGCCTCTAGTGGCTGTGACTTCCAACCAGATCATCTGTTCCACATCTCCTTGGCAACTGGTGACAAAAAAAAGAGCAAATGTAAAAATATTTCATTATTACCCAGGCTGTTGCTCGTCTCCTTCCGCCACCCAGGCTTTCTCTGCAGTACACATTCTCCTTTCATCGACTTTTTCCAAAAATCCTCAACCATGTGTGTTGGTTCTCCCTGCGTTGCCAGCCACCACATTAGTTTTTAAGCCTTGATCTCCATATGAACCAGAGAACAAGGAGTCAGGGCCATGTGGCAAAGCAGGTGGTTTCCAATACTGCCTAGGCTGCAGGATCTATTGGGGTAACAGGTTCATGTTAAATTTCAGTTGACTGGGTGGCTCCCTGGTTATATTTGTGATATGTTTAAAGTAACCCTATCAATGCTTATGAAGGAGACTGGAGTAAAAGTACTAATCTGTAGTGCTCCACAGCGCCTCGAGGCATTTAAGATGGCAGATGTGGGCATCAACAGTTTATGATCTTGCAATGCTTTGCCTCCCCAACAATGCCTCTTTGAAGAAGTGAAATTGGATTTGTGGGGAAAATATAGGCAAATATGTGTGTGAAAACTGTGATATTTGCTTTACTAATTTTTGCTTATTTTTATCTGACAGTGCTGAAAAAAACCAGCCTATTTTTAAACTAATGCCCCTTGAGTTAGTTCTAACTTACTGTGTGTTACCGGCTTAGGTGACCCGCTTTCACTCTTAACCTGTATACATCAAAGTTGCAGAAACTTTCAACCTGTGCAAAATATTCTAAGGTCATGCTGCACTGTTATACACCTACCTTGGGCAAAGCACATTGTAAGATATATGTAGCCCATCATCTTAGAGGTGCTGAAAATAAAACGTTATAAGCACTTAACCTCTGTGATAGTTATTTTATAGACCTCAGATGAATGAAACTAACTACAGGTTGCTTGCAACACACAGATAACCGAGTGAGCTACTTTTCACAAATCGGACTCGTGTGTGAAGGAGAATTAGTTTTAGTCAATTCAATTCAATTCAATTAAGCTTTATTCGGTACAAATTAATGACCATAAAAGCATATACACAGTCATGGTGTGAAAATACGGGCAAGTTATAGTAGACATAATAATACATTAAAATCACTATAAATTGATTAATACTAGTTAAAATAATAACATTTATACAATTAAAAACACATATTTTTCCTGGAATTGATGCATTTGTTTAAAAAAGTTGCAGTATAAAAACATACATCCGCAGATTGCAAATTAAAAATCAATTTCATTGCGTGCTCAACTGTGCGTGTTCCATATTTTACAAACATTGGTTTAAGCAGGACAATACGAAAATTAGAGTACAGTTTGCAGAACAGCATAAAGTGCATTGTGCTTTGCTTGGAAATCCCGTCGCATCTACAAGGCCCTGATGGATATTTCTTCATTATTGGATGGGCCACCAAATGGTGCACTATTCCAAATCTAAGTCATGTTAGCACAAATTTGTGCGTTGGTCTAGTGACCAAGGTTAAGTAGACAGGGAATCCATCCTTAAATAAATATCTGTTATAAAACATAACAGTGGACAGAGTTCCGGCGGCAACAGCGTTCTTTCTCTCCGCAAAGGCCAGAAAAACCCTTTTTAACTCTACTTTGGGGATCAGTAAAACAGCATTGGGATCAATTACAATGTTCAAGTTAAAAATATCTGAGAAACACACAATAATATATTTAATCCAGGGTATTGCTACAGCTTTATCTAATCGCAAACAGTCCTGGATAATAGACCTAGTGAAAGACTTCTCCTCCTTCAGCCAAATAGACCGCCAGGTCATCAAAGGCCTAAGGGACAAAAGGTCAAGTAGGTAATTCACAGATAGTTCCTGATGGCTCAGAGCATTCGAGGCCGATGTGGGTAGGCATAAAAGTTTTTTAAGGAAGGAATTCTCTTCCAGCTGCAAATTATAGGCGCAGCAATAACCCCAAATTCCTGCCCCGTACAATGCAATTGTGACACATCTGGCCTGATAAATTTTTATCATGTCCCTGGTCCTCCGGTCCCCAATTTTCCCGGCGAATCTAAAAATTCCGTGGGCATTTCTAGCCATTTTATTACGTATATTATTAAATTCATAAGTCCACTTCTTGTCATTAGAAAAAGTTATACCTAAATAACAGAATTTGTCCACTTGCTGTACTTTTGCATTGTCGATAAAAAACCCTTTCGTTGCCTGTTTTAGTTTCTTGGGGCCACAGATCATGGTGTACGTTTTTTCTTTATTGATAACTAATTTCCTGTTATCAATAAAGGAGGCAAAACTGTCCATCAATCGTTGCAATCCTGCAGGAGTTCTGGACAATAACACAGCGTCATCGGCGTATAATAACACCGGCACTGATACACCATTGATCATAGGAGCATCTGCATTGACTTCTTTTAAAATAACATCAATTCCATTAATAAATAAAATAAATAAAAGAGGAGCTAAAACACAACCCTGCCTTATACCACGTTTAACGCTAAAGTTCGGGGTACATTCTCCCTTCCTACCAAAACGTACACATGTTTTTAATCTCTCATACATCCTGGCAAGAAAAAATATTATGCCCTCTGGCGCTCCCAAATTCAACAAGGTAGGCCACAAAATTGAGTGGTCGACCATGTCGAAAGCGCTGCTTAAATCAGCGAAGCACAAATACATAAGGCCAGGTTTTGCATCACTATACTTCCCGATCAATAGTTCTAAATTGACACATTGATCGAGCGTACCCCTGCCTTTCCTAAAACCATATTGGCTATCTGCCAAAATACCATCCTGTTCTACCCATTCTTCCAATCTTATAAGCATAATCCTACTCATAACTTTTACGGAGGAGTCCAGTAAGGAGACAGGGCGATAGTTTTTTGCATCAGACCTGGATCCTTTTTTATATATTAGAACAATAATAGACTCCCCCCAGGTCGGAGGGGTTTCGGTACAGACCGCGGCATTGAAAACAACAGTCAACAGGGGACCCCAGACTTTAGGCGCTTCTTATAAACATCAATCGGAACCCCATCCGGGCCTTGGGCCTTTCCGCCCTTACTCGCCCTGATCCCCCTTTCAACTTCTTCCACAGAGATATCAAGTGGTAAAATAGGCCACTTAGATGAGCCAACATTAATAATTTTACCCGAGTCAAAGATAGTTGAGAAATGGGCAATCCACCCTTCACAAGAGACATTTGCTGTTAACTCAGGTATGTTTGTCTCCTTGAGGAATGGAGGGTTAACTGTTGCCCAAAATAACGCACAATTAGAAAGTTCTGCCGCTTGGTTAAGTGTGTCCCAAGCTTGCTGTTGGAGAACCCTCTTCCTAGATTTAATGGCGTTTTTATAATCTAGCCTTAGAGTTATGACTACATTTTTATCCCTAGGCTTCATTACTAAAGCCTGCTTAAGGTTAGTCAGGGCTGCAGAACAGGTTTGATCAAACCAGACAGGTCCGGGTCTTGGACAGCCCCTATTACGGCCAGTAAACTTCGCATTAATGGCAGTGTTGATCCCTATAAAACAAGATAAGACCCGCTCATGGTCTAATCTATTTTCTAAGATAAAAACAATGTCTGCTAAATTCCCCGTTATTATGGATGAGGTCAATTCGGATGCTTTCACCCCTACCCACCTAAGCCTTACCCCGTTAGCCCGGTGAGCTTCTATATTGTCGACTGTGGTCCCCACCTCTCCAACAATCTCCTCCCACAAAGTCGTGGCCACAATAATACAATTGTGGTCACTTGTATCCGATATTTCGATTTCCAGTGGGGCAAAACAGTCGATAATACTAGAAGATACTAGCACATGGTCAATCACAGATTTAGAGCGCCAATTTTTGAATGTGGGGATGGGCAAGCCATTTCCATCCTTACAGCAATCCAATATTTCCAAGTCATGGCACCCCATTAATGTATTCAAAATTTCCCCATAAGTATCATGACCAAAGTGCGAAACCTCCCAACCGGCATTATTAGTGACCCCGCAGGTCTTTAAAGGTAGTAATTCACATAATGAAGTATTAAAGACCCCACACCAAATAATATCAAATACAACATTGGAATCCAAACTCAGGGTATCGATAGCATTGGCCAAATCTGTTATTATTCTTCCCCTAGTGCTATCAAAGATATTATTGTAATAATTGATCAGAAGGATATTACGGCCTTTGCCTTCACGGATCCAGAGCATCTGAACAAGATCACCCAACGGTATATATTTTATCACCAATATTTGACGGCGAACCAATACAAGTGTGAGTAAATCCCCCTTAGCTCTTCCCGGGCCCACTCCTCGTGCAGGTAAATGATATGACACGAATCCCTCATAATCAACATCACTTCTGCACCAGGTTTCTTGGAAACATAAGATGTCATACTTATTAATAAAAGTTTCCCAACTAGGGTCTCTGCCCTTAAATTTCAGACCGGCCACGTTCCAGCAGGCCAATGAGGAACAAGTGCCTATTCTGGTAGTATTCCTAGTAGCAGAACCAGAAACAACGAATTAACAACGAATGTGGCGGTTCGGCGCCCATCGTAGCGCTTTTCCTGCCCCAGGATTAATTTCGCTGAACACCCTTCAACTTATTAGAAATACCTTACGAAACGTTGTTAATTCTGGAAGAAATTTCAATGGTGGATGCCACACGGATGGATACTGAATGGCTGATTATTGGTCTTGCTTAAAGCCGGAACATTGTTAATTCTGGAAGAAGATTTAGATGGAGGATACTACATGGACGGATACTTTCAGAGACAAGCGCTTGAGAAATCAAAGCCCTGAAGAAGCCGTTGGTTTTATCCCGACCACAGCGAAACGCGTTGGCATAAGGGATTGGAATTAATGAAATTAAAAGAAGACTATCATTAGAATTTAATTGAATTGTGTTTGGACTGGTGTTTTGCTTGGATTGCTAAAAGCGTTGTATAAGCTGTGTGCTCCGAAAAGTCTGTATAATTGTTTGATCAGTCCTTTGGATTGAGTTTAGGGAAGTAGGGTGTTCCCTTCCCCAAAATCTTTTTGGATGCACCAGAAATGTCGGATATAGTAGAACAATAATAGGTGATTACCATATGAGCGCTATTACCTTTTACACCCACCTGTATGAGTATAGGATGAGCTGTGTGCCCTTGTGAGTGCAGGGCAAGAAGAGTGTTTGCATGAGATCAGCAGTGGGCCTATTTGACTCAAGTGTGGGTGATGTGCCTACGTGAATGTAGTGGGAGAAGTCAGCTTGTACAATTATAAAGTGAGTTGTGCTTGTATCAGTGCAAGTAGAGGGGAGTGCCTGCTTGAGGTCAGAGGGAGGTAAATGGCTGCTGAGGGCATCATGAGAAGAGTGCCTGTGTGAGCTCAGGGTGAACGGTGTGCAAGATGAGTGGAGTGTCTGTGAGTGGGTAAAGTGTGCCTATGTGAGTGCAAAGGGAGCAGCAAGCCTGCATTAATTGATTCAGTGTGTATTGTGATTACAGTGGGTTGGAGTGTCCTTGTGAAAGCAGGGTCTATGGAGTCTATGAGTGCAGGTTGAGGTGAGTTTATGAGTGCAGGATGAGAGGTGTGTCTGTATGTGTGTTTGTGCGGGGAGAAGTCTGTATAAGTAAAGCGTGAACTATACCTGTATGTGTCCAGGGCGAGGGAAATGCCTGAATGAGAACAAGGTGAAGGAAGTTCCTGCTTTGGGCAGGGTGAGGGGAGTGCCTTTTTGAGTTCAGGGTGAACAGTGTGCCTGCATGAGTACAGAGTAAGAGAAGCGAGTGTAGGGTAAGTTGTGTACCTGTGTGAGGGAAGAGTGAGCAGTGTACATGTACCAGTGCAGGTTGATGGGCGTGTTAGCTTGAGTGTCGGTGTGATCCTGGAGAGGGGCCTATATGAGTACAGAGTGAGTTGTGCTTGTGTGAGTGCTGACACTTAGGGGTGGGTGTGTGCGAGTACAGGTTGTGAGGTGTGCCTTTGAAGGGGCGTGGAGCAGCACATTAAAGCTAGACCTGTTGGCTATACTAATGCTTGTTTGTAAGAAAATGACAGTTACTTATAATGTGTGACCTATTATATTTCTTGACATGGGGAAAACAGGAAGGTTAAAAGAAAACTTCGACTCAGCACATCAACAAGCCCTCACACATGATACTCGATATAATGAAGTGTTTGATCACAGAAGCAGATTTGCACTTTTTCTTCTCCAGTGCAAAAGTAAAAAGATTGTTTTAGCGCTCTAGTATTCACAACACTTATCGTTATCCTGCTGTTGCACTGCCTGTCTGAAAGTTATGGTGCACACGAGCAGCAGCGGCCTCTCCATTAGTGCACAGGAGAGCCGCCCCCCTTTCTTCACACTCAAAGAAAGGATAATAAAATGGGTTTTAAACGTGTTTTATTATCGTTTAATTTTAATCCCCTGGACCTGACTCCGGGACTCTGACGAGTCTTGGGGGCGGGTCCAGGGGATGACACTGCTGGGGGAGTGGTAGTGCACTCCCTTTCCTGCTCATGAGAGTTTGGCCGCTGTCTCAGGCCGACCAAACCCTCATGCGCAGTGAAGCTCTCTCCAGCCCCATCTGCGTTGCTGGGGCTGGAGAGAGCAGGCACAGACTCCCAATCTGCCTGGGAGCGCAAGTTGCCAGCATTCAGGCCAATCCCGACACTGCTTTCATGCAGCGTCAGGATTGGCCTCAGTGCACTCTGGGAGCCTATGCTCAGAAGCAGGAAGAGCACAATGCGGTGGGGGACGGTGGCGTTGGCGGCAGTGGCGGCATTCAGGTAAGCTTTTTTAATTTACATTGTTTTATCCCCGAACCCCCCCTCCCCTCCCCACCTTCCTCCCTCATCTGGCCTACTCACCACTTTGGCAGGGAATGGGCCGCTACTGCACACAAGACATATACATAATTTATTAGAAGTGACGTTTGTGAGCAGGCCTTATATTTGCACACCCCTGTTTCACAAAGGGATACACACATTCATCCTGTCTTGACCTGGGCTTGTCTTGTCTTGTGGCAGGCACAAAGGAAGACATGTTGTGCACAAAGGACAATTTGAATCATTGTGTGCATTGCAACAGACCTATGACTGAACTAAATTTCCTCTTCATTAGGTTAAGACATTAAGAGCCTGATTTAGATTTTGGCGGATGAGTTACTCGATCACAGCGGTGATGGATATCCTGCCCACCGAAATATAAATCCAATAAAGAATATTATAGGATTTATATTTCAGTGGATGGGATATCTGTCACCATTGTGACTGAGTAACCCGTCTGCCAAAATCTAAATCAGGCCCTATATCTGCAACATATCACAGGACAGCCGCTTTAAAACCTGACCTCTGGAAAGTACTATCACCACAGAGGAGCCCCTCGCTCAACCACATGGGCATAGGACTCCAGCAAGATGGCTGTCAAGATGGTTCCGTGAGGGGAAATGTTTGTTGCTGACATCTGCAGAGACCTGCCTATCTTGAATCCAAACTGTGGAAAAGCCACACAGTCCTTTATCCCTTCAGAGTCATAAATTGACATTCATTAAATAGTAATAATATGAAAAGCAAAACCTCTTATTTACTTCACTAAAAACGATACAAACTAAGTTTCAATATAATTAAACCAAAATATGTTGTGTATTCTCCTGCTGTTTTGATTTGCATGGAGTACCAGGTTGCAAATCACTTCATGCCCACTCCTCTGAAAACAAGGAGGTCCAATTTGTGGTAAAAGGACCTACATGTTGAATGTGTAGTTCATGCGATAGTGTTCATGAAAAATATGCCACTGCGACACTCTGTATATACATCTTCACCTTCTACACCCAAACAATAAATAAGCAGGGCAGCTTTCTTGTCTATCAACATACTACTAGGACAACATATCTACTACGTTTTCCGATTGCTATGTGTGACATTTGCTTTATATCAGTGTGATTATGAGTGACATTTCAATGACTATGAGAGACACTTTCCTGTGAGCAAAATCAAGCAATGACGACAATGGAAACATATAGATAGCAGAAATGACACCCATTTGAGCAATTATAAACTCTAAAAAGATCTTAAAACTGCTGCAAAGCACAAGAAATGGAAGGGCACTAACCAGAGGCTGACTGAGTGGCTGCAGTTCTCAGTAACAGGTGACAGAAAGACACTGCAGCTGCTCAGAAGAGGATCTAATTGATCGGATCATTCATGACTGTGTGATAGCCTAAAAAGCAAATTTTATAGCAGGGCATAGCAAGTGCAACTAGGAGATTATACAGTCACTCAGTCTCCGGCACGTACTTCTTTGCGAGCCTGGGGCGCCGGCGCCGTGGCAAAATTGCTGCCAAATTTTAGATTGCTTATGAGTGACATTTCTTTGGTTCAGTGTGCTTGTTTGTGACATTTCATTGCCTTTTCAGTGACATTATAGAAACCTGCAGTTATGCCTTGTGCCATTCTGCAAACATACCGAGTATAAGCTGTGTAGAAATGGCTGAGTGCTAGCATCTGTTTACTTGACAATTGTATTATGCTGCTTAAGAATAACATTTACCTTCATTGTCGATAAAAAGAACATTATCACATAAACGTGCACCTGCAATACATCACTGTGTAGTTTGACTCCAGGCATAAAATACAGCTGTCCCAACTAGGACTGGCCTTACAAGCTCAACAGCTAATGAGAAAAGTGCAAAACCAGGCCCCAGAATGTAAAGTGCTGTTGACTCTAAGGCCAGGAGTGATAGACGGTATTAATCACACACCTCACTACCTCATGGCAGCTATCTGATGGCCACACTCCACTGCATTCAAAATAAGGATTCTGATTGAATGGCTTCCCCCATCATCAAAGAAATTTGCAATATGCATATTCCCAATTTACTTAAAATAACTTTTTGTAAAAAAAATACATACAAACCTCCAAAAGTTTATTTTGACTTTTGGGTGCTTGCACCAGTCATGACCCAGTTTTGTCACTCTAAGCAGTTGAAACTTTTGACTGGTATCTTTGCTTCAGCATCATAAACCAGATAGGTGATAACCCATGTGTCATCATTAGGAATTAGAACATTCGCCAGCACTGGTACGTGTAGCCAACCCCTTATTGCATCCTGGGATTTTTAGTTTTTTTTTTGCTATAGTCTGTTGCCAAAAAATTCAGAACCTATTGAACGTGCATTAAGTTAATCTCGGCCTATGCAATTGTTATCAAACTACAAGGCCAACAAATAGTCGAAAGAGTGTGTGAGGTGATTGTACCACCCCCAAAAGCCCTTTCAAAAATAACCCCATTCAATAGCTCCATCGTTCCATTCCTGATTAGCTATGCTGATTTCATGTGCTTAAACACTAGCATATCTCCAATTGCATGGTTTATGTTTGAAGGTTTGAACAGTAAAAAGTAAAGAAATGCATGGTTTGTTATTTGTTCCTTTAATTGGCCCTTTACTATCCCTGCAGACTTTTTCCTAGGCTGGAGCCTTGCTTTTCAGTCCCCAAAATCAACTTCTCGAGGTGATATTCTCGATTTACCATAGTGGTGGCAGTAGTCTGGTCAATGCAAAGCCATCAAGCAGATGCAATACGCAGACCAACCTATTATGACTCGCCTTACCTCTACTGTGCATACCACACTCTGGCCTAGCCGAGCGACGTCAAGGGTCCTTTCAGGTCCCAATATGCCCCTGCCAGGAGCACCCCAGGGTGCTCAACAAATATGTGTGGGCCTCCGGGGCGGCCGTCACTCTACCCACTGTAGGAGGGCCAAAGCAGGTGCTGCATCGAGGTCACAGCCAGTGCTTGATTTGTAAAAAAACGTAGTGCCAGGGCCCTCGACAGGAGGACACCAGAGCTTGCACCATCCGTTGCCAATGACAGCACCAACACACTACTAATCATCACACTCTTAAAAATGTGACAATTCATACTATTACAGGCTGCCCTAGTACTGCTCGATCTGTCAGCTGCTTTCGATACCGTTGATCATTCTCTCTTGCAACAGCGGCTGGAGAGTAGAGGGGTCAGGGGCACTGCACTGGCCCTACTGTCCTCGTTTCTCAAGGATAGAAGGTTAACAGTTTCGGTTGGTGGGTACCACTCTAAGCCTTATACCCTCCCATGCAGAGTGCCACAGGGCTCCTTCTTGAGCCCGTCTCTATTTAACATATATGTATCCGAACTGGCCCCTTTGATCCGGGACTTTGGGTTCAATCTTACATTTTACGCTCACGACACCCAGATTGTGGTGGCGGCATATAAAAATCAGGTCTCCCCTACTCAGCAATTTCAGAATTGTATGTGTGCCATTAATTGATGGATGAGCGCACTGTCTTAAACTTACCTCTGATAAAACAGAGATTCTGATCTTTGGTAACATGCAACCAAACTGGAGCAATCTGTGGTAGCCGGCAGAGATGGGAGATCCACCAAAACCTGCGGTTAAGGCTAAGAACCTGGGAGTGTGGTTTGACAACAAACTTTCACTCACCCAGCACACAAATGCAACCGTTTCCTCTGCACACTTCCTCATCAAGAAAGTTAGGAATATTCCTCCTTAGATTCCTAGGGACACCAGTAAAACTGTAGTTACATCATTGATTCAGGCCAAGCTGGATTACTGTAACAGACTGTTTCAAACATTCAGAAGCAGTGCCTAAAAAAGCTTCAGAGTGTACAAATTTCAGCTGCACGGTTACTGTCTAACACCCCCAGGTACACATCTGTATCCAAAGAGATTTGCAGCCTGCGTTGGCTTCTTGTTGCACAACGGATACAATTCAAAGCTCTGTGCCTGGCGTACAATGCACTGCACCACACAGGTCTTTCTGCAAGACCTTCTAGTCTGGTATGAACCAACCAGATATCTTCGCTCTTCAGGAGCCAAACTCCTGACAGTGCCCAGAATCCGAACATCACTTTGGGGGGGGCCGCAGCTTTTGTTTTGGCTCCTCTAAACTCTGGAACTCTCTTCCGAGTGAGCTCAGGAGTGCGAGCTCCCTCTCCTCCTTCAGGAAGGGACTGAAAACCTGGCTGTTCCAGAACTAGACGCCCAAGCAGGTCCACTATTGTCCTCAGCGCCAAGACACCTCCGGGTATACGTGCGCTGTATAAATTACAATAACATTAACATAAGAATGGTTTTGGAAGGCAAATACTAATAATTCCGAAAAGCACCGGCACAAATTAAGCGCTGGTCACAGCTGGTCATGACCCCAACAGTGACTCCAACACTGACACCTTTGCTGAGCGATGATTCTAAAATAAGCCGATTTGTGGCCTGATCACAGTATACGCCACAGATTACACAACACGCACGCAGTGTTTAAAATGGCTATCATAGTGACACAGACAGATGGGTGATGTTGCCTAGTCCTTATGCTTCACACGGTTTACCTGCTTCTTTGCTCTTGAGCTGTGACGAGCATTGGAAATACTTCGACCAAGCTGGGCAGGGGTGCATTGGCTGCAGCAGAGGTAGAAGTTCAAAGCTCCTTTCATGTGGGCGCAGTCACAGTCAGCTCTCCTCTCGATGCTCGGGAGTGTCTTACTCTGGCTGGCAGGTGGCAGTGCCACTAACAGTATTTGAATATATTATGTGTGAAGAGCACACTTAACATTGCATTCCTTTTTTTGTGCTCGGAAGCCATCTGCTCCAGCCAGAGACCAGAGGAAACACAACCCCATTCAATGACTTTTAGCAGTCCTGTCCATGCCGAAGATTCAGCAACGACACGTGTGATTCCGAGAGGCCAGGCGGGCTGACAGAGGGCAAAATCTGTGTTCGCAGCAGGTAACCATAACAATGAGTCCTCCAGGCCCGGCAGGATTCCTTTATTCGCAGGCAGAGCGGGAGTGCAGAGATTAAGTGCTGCGCACGACGCTGTTTTTAAAAGCTCTACATGGCCTCCAAAGGGTATCTATTTGCGTGACTAATGCATTTTAATGAGGTGGTGTGGACACTAGCATTAAAATGCGTTAGTCTAACCCCTGATTCGCGGTACTTGGCAGGGCTGGCACAAACTTTAACATAGTAAAAAAAAAGTTTGCCTATTCAGACCACAAAATGTGTGGTTCCCCTGGTGATTGTAGAAATAATCGGTTACACTACATTAAACAACTTCTTATATCTAAACATTCAAATAGTCACAGTATTTAGATTGAATTAAATACATTTTAACACAAAAACAATGTATCCTTCTACATGCAACTGTTGTCTATTCTATGTATACAGACTGTTACACTAAAATACTTTTATGCGCCAAGTCCACTTCAACATAGAATTGCTTACTACAGTGTGACAGGCAAAAATATTTTTACAGGCTTCCATCACCGCTTTCACGGATAATTTTTATTTCAACTTGATTTGATAAAGAACCACGTGTTTCCAATGTTATCAACAGAAATCTTTCCCAGTCTCCAAAATGTCTGCCATGCAGACGTTAGCACATGTTTTCTCTAGGGATTTGACCACGTTTTCCAAAATCTTTCTAAAGCTGATAGTGCTTGTTTCTCTTTTTGTTCCCAACCTCTTAAAATAGTTGCTGGTTTCCTTCCTATTTCACAGGGGAGTTGGGATTACTAACTCAGGCAGGCATGCTCCTGAGGAGCTGTTTCTTGACTTGAATGCCTCAGATTGTCACTCTCCATGATACTAGATAAAGGTACCTCCTCAACAAAATCTTCACTGGTCTCCCACCTGCACCTCATGATCTCCAGTGCCTTCCAGCTTGCTGAGTTATAGGCGTCTCATTACCATACAGTGATCCATGTCAGGGAAATCATCAGCCCGTGTTGAGGTCTGTCAACACCTTCCTTTCTTCCTTGTCCCCAATGTGAAGTTTCCAAAATAACATAGACAAGTAAGTCTCTGGATACTTTGAGTTAAAACTTTATTAATCAACCTCATCCATCAGTTCCTTCCAGCAACTGCCTCGTCCAGAATCCTTCTGGTAGCTACTGAAACATTTGCTCCACAGAATTCCAATGCATCACAGATATGTGTGTGTGTGTGCGCACAAGTGTCTGTGTGAAAACATGAAACACATCTCCCAAGTGTCATAGCAGTACAACCGCGTAGCAAAGGTGTCGTGGGCCATAGCTACACCCCCCCTACCACCTGCCCCCAGCGCCTTTAGACCCTCACAGGTGAGTAGCACGCTTTAAAAAACCCTGATTGATTGATTGATTGATAGTGCAGGTAACAAAAGTGGGCAACACCTAGTAAAATATGGCTTTGACTGGGTTGCACCGCTGGTACCTTTGGACAACGGTGCCACTGCACACGCTGCACTATTGATGGCTATGTCCTTGTTACAGTTTAACATTGGTGTGTGCACTTCTTTGGACTGTTGTGTTGCATTTACTGTGTAGGTGTGCAGCTCCTGTAACCAGACGGGATGTAAGGCAATGTTGATTTGGCTTCTCACATTTGCTAATGGGCAAGAAAAGAGGTGGCACAGTTAGAATATTTTAGAATATTGTACCATTTAAATCAAAATACTAGGAACGTTGAGTTGACAACTATGAATAGCTTTCAACTCCATACCTAAGTCACTTAAGGTGCCACACATTTGTAAGCACATAATACACACACAGATGTCTTTTTTGCATTCTATACCCTGTTTTCTGTCACGCGCACGGAGCACAGAATTACGCTATTAACATATGGGATATAGCATTACTATTTGTATTTATACGTACAGGCCCTTTAAGATCAATACTCCAATTCATATATTAGTGATCCCTCGTAAATTCCCACTCATTTAATCTACCACAAAGAAACTGGAGTAAATGCACGGAATGGTTTGCTGAGCACACAAAACTAATCCCAGTAACAAATAACACTGGACTAACAACAAACCTTGAGTTCTATTAACCTGCTTTAATGCTTTCCCAGGGCTTTTAGGCGCTATAACAATGCAATTACACTACAATGCTCTCTATCGGTTGTTGCTGAAGTAAGGGCAGGGACATGCTGACATCACTTGGTTCCATTCATAGCACATGCATGGCTGAGTGGTAGCGCCTAACAAAGCTGATGATGCATATCTACTATTTGTTAGGCTTGGAGGTATTCACTGAGAGTACAAGTACTGCATAGTCCCTTCCGTCCTGTCCTTCACCAGTCCTAATCATACATTGCATGCTATAAAGATGTGCTGCACATTTGAAAGTGACTTTTTTCTCCCATTTTCATAAATTGGACCTATAATTGTTGGATAATTTTCGATACTTTCTGTGTCTTTTTGGGAAATGGATTGAGATTTTATTTACCTATCTGGTTGTGTGGTTTGACACAATTGCCTTTCTAATTGTAAGCATTGTTGCTAACACAGTAGTCTACCCACTCTGGAGAATATCAGGTTGATTTCAGACTTAGTAATCATTTTTTTAAAGAGCAATCCACATTTTACACCATGCTGAACATGAACGTTAAGTTGCACACCAAAAATGAAACCCCTCATCCAAACAGTCAGGAATTTAAGCCGACATGCATTGAGGTCTGTGCTTTTACCATACATGTTTTTGCAGTTTTGTTTAGATCGAACTTGGCCCAAGGGTATTAGAGCGCTTTGCATGAGCACTAGATTACATGACACGTAGAGGTGGGTGAACCGCTGAAAGCCCGAACCATGCTCGAGCCAAAAGCCTGGCTCTAGCGCAGCCTGAGGTCCTTTTGCAATCAGTCCAAAGCAAACCAAACTCTCACGTCCGGTAATGTGGCCTGTTGGCTACAGCTGCCGACCATGTATCATCAGGAGCTGGTTCAAGTCATGCCCTCGGCTCAACTTCCTGTAGATCCTGGCAAATTTCCATGTGCTGATTACAGCATGTAATATAGTTGTAAAGTGCTTTTATGTCCTTGGGCAAAGTTTGTGCTGTGTAAAACTGCCCAACACAAAATGTCGGTTCTGTCTGTCACCCAAGCTCTAACCTCCTCCTCTAAGAACTAATCATAAAGCACTAGCCTTTTATGTCGGAAAGAGATACCAATCTAGTGGCTAATATAAATCCATATTAAAGTTGCGCAGTCTGAAACTGGAAAATCTGGGACCAATCCAAACATCCCTGCTTGAACAAACTGTGTGATCCGAGGCAAATATTATATTTCACCAAGTATCCTTTTTGTTCATTATCAATCAATCAAGATTTATAAAGCACGGCTAATCACCCAATAGGGTGTCCGGGCGCTTGCAGGCTCTGGAAGCTTATTTGAACAGCCATGTTTTGGGGGCCATTCGGGATTCTGGAAGTGAGGTGATGGTCCAGAGGTGCGTGGGGAGGCTGTTCCAGGTCTTTGCTGTGATGTGGGAGGCAGAGCGCCCTCCACTTCTGCTTCGGTATATGCGGGGAGTATGGGCAAGTGAAAGGGAGGGGGAGTGTAGTCTTCTCAATGGTATCACATATGAGAGCACCGTCAACTACCTGAGTTCAGGATATGTATAGTACAAAAAAACGGTCTTTTGTTTAATTTAATCACTTATAAAGTTGCTTAATCTGTTATAGATAGAGATGGCAAAGAAAGGTTTCCTCTTAGGCATGAATGTAGACAGGTTAAAAAGCTTGTGTAGTCAGATGAGTGACTGCATGCGCGATACGTTAACCCCTTGTGTGCCCATGACGAGCTGGACTCGTCATGGGCCGCGGTTGCGCTGTGCCCATGACGAGTCCAGCTCGTCATGAACCCCACCCGCTAATGCAACGGCCGGCACAGGGCGGGGAAAGGGCGTGGCACACAAGGGGTTAAAGTGAGGGCCCTGGAGAGTCGAGAGGGTCTCAACTGCAGTGCTTTGACCTCACAGGTAAAGACGGAAAAGTGCAGGGGGAAAAAGGAGATTTGGACATGTCGGCATTCCATTGTGAAATCAGCCAGGGCCCGGGCCGCAAAACTATACCCGGGCAGCAACTAGGAGAAGAAAGCAACTGGGCAGTGGCATGGTAGTGTGGCCCGGGAGAAATGAGAGGGTACAATTACTGCCTGCACTTTTGGGATTGACAGACAAGTAGCCATTTCTCGACATGGTGATATTGAACCTGGGTGAGAATTAATAAGTCTAGCCCACTGGGTTGTAATTGATAAAGATGATGAAGAAGGACTTGGGCTTCATGAAGGAGCGATGGGGAAGGATGGCATTTTGCTGGACACAGCTGCTACCCAGAAGTGTCTGGAGAGGGGCAAGGAAACCAGTCATGATAAGGGTGATCAGAAAAGAGGTCAATAGAGTAAAAGGGATCTGAGTAATTAGGGAAATTGCGATTTTGTACGAATGTCCAGCTTTGTGTAGACACGACGGGGTAAACTGTCAATGTCAGTGACAGATATGATATTAGGAGCTTGAAAGAAAAGGCAGCGGTGGCTGGAAGATATAATGAAGTCTTGGGGGACATAAAGAACACCTCAGTTGATGGCGCTTTTTTCGGCAGGGTAAAGGGGCAAAAGTAGAGAGGTGGACACGCAGACGAATGGGGAAGATAAAAGAAGTGGGGGCAGAAAGATGGAACAAGGAATACATGTGGAGGGTCTGGTCTGGGGCAGGCAGGAAAGACATTAAGGAAATGGTGGATGGACACAAATTTAGAAAACATGAAGTGTATAAGTCAGAGGGAGCAGCCTGGGATAAAAAGGAGAATGGTAAAGTTTGGCGATTATCGCCTGGGAGCAAGCAGGGAGAAGGGGCAAAAATGGAGAGATAGACAATCAGAAAAAAGGGGGGGCTGAAGAAATGAGGTAAGATAGCTAGAATAAGATATTAATGAGGAGGGCCTGATCCAAGGCGGCAGTCCAGACAGTCAAGGAAACAGTGGATGTACAGAAATTGAGAAGTTGTGAAGATTAGAACTAATATGTTGGAGTGACGTTATGTCTCGGGGGGGGGGAAGGATATGAAATGTTAGGGTGGGAAGTGTTTATGGGTTGGGGGATTGGTTAGCAATAAATGTTAGAGTGTTGTTGGGGTATGATAGCATACGCAACATAGCCGAAGAATTTATGGTTGCCCAGCCCACTCCCAATAAAGCAGCACACATGATGGAATGGTATGGGGTAATGATTCCCCTCACAGTGACCATGGGCTGCTTTCAAGGTGACCTACAACAGGATTGAAGGATTGTGAAGCAGCTAATTGGTGATCTAGAGACTAGTGTGAGACTCCTCTTGTGGTTCTGGATGGCGAAGCTGATGTATTCCTTATGCATCACTTGCTCGAGGCCACTCAAGCCTCCTTAGCATGACCGTGACTCGGGACCCTCATTAGCATGTGTGGCGTTTGAAAATCCACACACAGAAGTGAACCGGGCATGTGACCGCTGTACAACACTGACCTCAACCTGCTAGTGCAGGGCTATATGAACACGCGGCCAGACAATTTGTAACAATTTGGCTGTTTGTGTAATATCAAATATTGCTCCAAGTGTTGTGCCAGGGCAAACCATAGAGCTAAACAGTTTAATATTATATGTGTTATGCTGACATAATTAAAAAAAAAAAATAACAATCATCTGTTTCAATTTTCAGCTGCAACTGCCCATCGGGTAAATTCAGTTTATTACATTTTTCATTACATGAGTGCAAACATAGGAACAAAATCCGTTTGGTATTCTGTAACAGGTTTTACATTGACTAAACACCTTACACAGAGCTAAAATGAAGTATTAACAATCAATGCATTTTTCATATTCAGCACTCGTTTCCACAATCCCTGTGTTCCACTTTACCCCTGTGCAAACTTATTTATGAGATATCGATTGTACCAGCATCTATGTCCTCAATACCATATAACGCAAGAATCTGTACCTTGGAATGTGTTTGCCATGTTTGTTGCAGCATGGCAGCGTTTATGTAGTATGAACCCCGGAGAGTTGTCTGAGAAGTGTGCCCTAATGGCCTGTCTGCAATACTGTGAACACCGGTGTAGTACAGTGCATATCTCTGAGAATGGCTAGAATATTTGGAAATTACAATTACATGTTTCCAACTACCCACCTCAGTGTCTTTTTCCATCTATCCACAATGATGCATTCATCCATCCTCCATCACCAACACTTTTATCTATTCACCCTCAACCAGTCATACATCTTCTAATGTCCATCAAGCAGTCATTCACGTATGCAGTCACTCACAGCCACTCATCTATTCATAAATGTAATCGCTCAGGACCATGAATCCAACGATCAATTCAACCACACATTCACACATTCATCTATACATCCGAGTGCGCGGTCGTACAATAGGGGTGACTACGCTTATATGGGTAATGTGTATGGGTCTGTAAGAATATTATCTGGGCGCAGTGGTGCCTGTGCTGTGTCTGCATTCATCCGTAATTCTGTGGGCCATATGTATAAGGAAGTGTCGGAGAGCAGAGGTGCCGCAAATTAGGCAGCTCTGCGCTCCGACATTTCTAAAACACAGGGATGAGCTGTATTTACAAACAAGCATTTGCAAGGCAATAGGTTTCGCATTTATGCGAGTTTGAGCTATTGACAATGCCTTTTATTCTTGTTTTTGTTTTTAAAACATAAATAAAAGGCATTGTCATTTGCAATGTCAATAGCTCAAACTCGCATAAATGCGAGACCTATTGCATTGCAAATGCTAACGGCTGTCCTGCATTCATGCGCTGCTTTCTCCAGGCGAGACCTAAAAAATGGCCCACTCCTGTGTATTCCGTAGTGCTGGTGCTAAAACTAGATGCCTAGCACCAAGGCAGGTCTCCCTTGCACCGTTGCAGGGAATAATTGTTTATGTGCAGGAAGGGGCTAACAAGCATTAAAGGTGATTTGTTACTTCTATGTGTGCTGCACAACGCAGCACACCTAGAAGTAGCAAATCGGCATTATTTAATAACTGTTTATGTGCAGGAAGGGAGACCTTCCTTCGCATAAATAATCATTAAAGGCGTTTTGCTCTTTCTATGTGTGCTGCAAAATGCAGCACACATAGGAGAAGCAAAAGCGAAGAGACATAAAAGTATTTCTCCTTGTTTCACCATCCTAACACCTGCTCTTGCACGGCATTCGTTTCTGGCACTGCCTCAGATTTACAGATCGTTGTAAATTTGAGGCAGCATCAAAAAGCAATGGGTGTTGTGGTGAAACGCCCACAGCAACACCAATTACACGCCCCTTTCACTCAGATACCTGCGTGAAAAGTTACCTTATTTACAAAGCGGTTTTAAGCCACAAAGAGTGTCTTGACCACTTTGTAAATACGAAGCAGGGCATTGTACCCCAGGAACGACGTTAAAAGTGGCGTTCCGGTGGGGCAATGCCCTTGTAAATATGCCCCTCTGTGTTTTGTGTGTGCATGGGTGCATTGTGTGTTATTTATGTGGATATAGGTGCTGATAGGTGTGTCTAAATGGGGAACAACCTTTACAACGCAACTTTTACACCGCACTACCATTACAACGAAACTTTTACAACGCATGCGATGTTACAACGCATGCTTTTACAACGCAAGTCTTTACATCGACTTGCACTAGATGGCGTGCTAACATTAGAAATAGTGTAGTTTACTATCCAAACACCTTCCCTACTGCAACGTGGACTGGAGTTAGAATAGTAAATTACACATTTCTAATGTCAGCACGCCATCTAGTGTATGTCGATGTAAAGACTTGCGTTGTAAAAGCATGCGTTGTAACATCGCATGCGTTGTAAAACTTTCGTTGTAACAGCATGCGTTGTAAAAGCATGCGTTGTAACGTCATACATCCATCTAAATCAGTGCTCTGCATGAAAGCATGTCTGCAGGTTGTGCATGTGAGTGCCAGCACTTCAGAAGGTTTGTACTATGGGCTAAGGGTTACTTTTCCCATATGAAACAGAGGCACATGGGCAGGTTTTGTCTTGCCCTACTGTATACATTTGAGGTGATGCCTGTGACAGGAAGAAATGTCTCCTGCTTGTGCGAGCGGGTAGAGGGGACATCTTGAATCTTACTAACTGGCCAATGGTAAATGGCGAAGGACTGCTACCCATGGTCATTATAGATGCCACGTAGGGAACTAAAATATGAATATTAAAATAAATGTTCAAAAAATGATGGTGCTGATGTTGGATAATAAATGAGATGTCCCGAAGAACTTAGCAGGCGAAACAAAACGTCTCGTTAACACTAGACAGGTTGAGCTATTACGCTTCGCCATCACTGGGAACAGGGTGAAAAGGTATAATTTGGATCACAATGTTCAATCACAGCAGAAGACACAATGACGATTTTGTGACGAAAATCAATACAAGTCGCACGGTTAATCAAGGCTGAAAGCAGTGGGCAGCAGGTTGGGGGAGGGGATAAAACGAAAAAGTGAGTTAAGGGGAAAGCTTGAAGGTGCATGGTTCAGTGCTCTCAGAGGGTCCCAATCTGTCATGGCTCTTGACTCGTATAATTCCAAGGCAGGGGTGGGTGCGCACTTTCGAAGAGGCACTTTAATTTAAATCACTTGGACAATTACAGGCATATTTACATTTTACTGAAAACCTTTTGTCTGTATAATCCTGTGCTTGAGATAAGACAGATTGTCGGTTTACGCTTTTTATTTTTTTCAGTTTTTGTCTTTTGTTTGTATAATATTGCATTTTCCTAATAATTCTTTGTTAATATGTAAAATAATTTAATTCCACGATTACAAGCATGGTATAAAATACGTTGTTTTTCTCCACGTATATCTTAAAATGTATGATGTGATAGTTTACGTTAGCAACGTGTATATTATGAGACACTTAACTGCTGTAATGAAAACATCTAATTTAAGGCAATCATAGTGGGCACTAATTAGCACACCCAAACTCCACATTCTGAGCTAGCCGGCCAACCTCCATGTTATGTTGCAATGCAAAGTCTGAAAATCAAGATTTGATTTAATTTAAAAGTCGCTTGGGAAAAAAGCTGTGTGCGCCTGATTTTCCATGATTGGTTCTGCTTATTTCCATGTACCTTGCAGAAATAAACAGGCGTTGAGATATGGGGAAAGTATAGGCGCTATGGGCATGATTGCAAAATGGTGATTGTTGTGCTCTTACCTGATTTTAATAGATATGTACAATTTTCATGCCCAACCTAACACCTGATGAAAACGGAAAAAATAAGACGTGATATATTATGTCATTTCATGCCTTAGGGACCAATTAGGATGTTGATCGGTAAGCCTCCAACCGCTCGTTGGAGGCTTACCGACCGACATCCTTGGTTTACACTCTGACCACCTTATTACAATAAAGGCGGTCAGAGTTTGAACTGGCTGGTCAATCCGACTTGATTCTGACAGGCTCTTTGAGACCATCAGCTAGTCGGAACCTCCCCATAATCCCTTACAGACGGCATTTCCGCCATCGGGATTATGATGTCGGTTTCCGAAATGCTTTCCATGTCAGGCTTTCCGACATGGAAAGCCTGTCGGACAGTGACTTTGGGGGTCCCTAGCAGGGCCCACTTTCCTCTGCGGCCTCTTGTTAGGGGTTTAGACCATAAGGTGCCTGCCACACGATGCAGGGATTTGCAGTACCTCCCATTTCTTTATGGGAGCCGGTTGTATCGTAATTGCGGTTTCAGACCGCCGACCCGCGGTCGGTCGGTTTAGACACCGCAGAGATGTCAGTCGGAGGCAACTCTGACCGACATCCTCATTGGCTACTCAGTGGCCAATAAATACCTGATTCTTCTTGCTGCATGTATTAATAAGTGCCTCTTTTGTCTTTTGAGCACGTGTTTCATTATTGGTGGCTTCTTCAATGTGTGTGATAAAAGATTTCATCAGTCATCTCACATGTACACCGATCTTAAATATTTGTTTTTGTCAGCTTTGCTGACCCATGCACATAGTTTAGTCATTGAGATTTGGGAGGGGGTTGTAGAGGGGGAATCTCACATTTCCTAAAAAAAGCTGTGGGTCATAGGGTTAAGGGTCGGAATTACCAAGGTTCACCATGAACTTTTCCCATGAGGAGCAGGGTCAGCAGGGTCAGCACTGATCTGGATCATGTGGGCTTCTGGCGAGAGTGGCGCAGTGGGCAAAAAAGATGGGTTGGAATGCTAACCGGAATTACTGGTTAAACTATTTGCAAGCATTACTCCCATCACCTTTTGGGTGTTTGATAGGGATGTGAGAAATTTGCGTAATTTGCTTTTGGCTAATGACATGAAATTATGGCACAATTACAGGAAATTAAGCGTAATTATGTGAAACCCAAATCCTTTATTGCTACATTTTAGTGTGAAATGTCTCCTTGCATCAATTTCACACAAACCAATAGTGCAAACACCCCCTCTAAAGCTATGTCCCTGGCCATGCATGCTCTTACCTTATTATAAGAGATACCTACAGTTTTGATGCCCAACCTAACACCTGCTGAAACAATAGAAGGCATGTGATGTGATATTTTATGTCATTCCATTCCTTAGTTAGTGGTGTAGTTAATTGCTGCTTCTTGTAGTCACATACTTAAGTGCCTCTTTTGTCTTTTGAGCACACCTTTCATTGTTGGTGGCACCTTCAATGTGTGTGTGGAAAACATGCTTCATTTTGTTTGATTAATTGTTTGTGGTAAACAAGGAGTTTGTTGTACCAGAATACAGATTTTAACAGTAACCTCACATGTGAACCTCTCTTAAATATATTTTTTGTCAGTTTTTCTGGTTAATGCACAAGGGCGTAGCTTAGTCAATGAGAGTTTGGGGGGGACGTGGGGTGGCAGGGGTGAAATCTCAAATTTGCCAACTAAAAAAAAGCAGCGATCAGCAGGTTTAATGGTTGAAATAACCAAGATTTACCATGGACTTTTCCCATGAGGAGCAGGGGCAATACTGATCTTCATTATGTGGGCCTCTGGCGGTAGTGGCACAGTGGGCGAAAAAGGTAGGTTGGAATGCTACTTGGAGTGAATGCCCTTCCTTGCTTGTTACCCCGCTTCTCCTTGCCAACTTCATCTCTTCATACCTTGCTATCTAAAGAAAACAGAAGCCTCCTATGCTAACTAATTAGGCTTTCTCTCGCCATGCCTGCAGTGGAAACAAATTACAAGTACACACATTCTACATGGAAGGTTAAATACCAATGAAATGTTAAAATCTAAACGTGAGCATGGACCACCTATTTCTCGAGGCCCACTCCAGAGAACTTAAATAGTGAACAGGGTTACCGAATATGTGCACATTTCTACACACACAATGCAGCTCCTTAATACATATATATTTTGCAAAGAGCTAAGAAGATGTAATTCCAAATGCACCTGCATGAAATAAATTTGTATGAATGCTTAAACATTAGTGTACACACATTCAATTTTAATATCCTTAAAAGGGAACACATTTAGGTTAACTGATCCTGTCACATTAATATGTAAGTGTTACATTAACCTTTAATAATCACGTTCTGTACACAAGTATGTGATGTGAAATACTTTAAATATGCAACACTCCACTCCCTTTAGTAACGTTTAATTGTACAATATATTAGAGTGCTGACTATGCATGAATATGACACACTCCTACAATATCTCAGATAGGATCAAGAATACACTTCTCCATGTGACTCGCCCTGTCTGCATGCAAATGAGGGAACTCCACCTAAGAAGGTGTGTTACAGTGCCACTTTTGCAACATCACTATGCACCCAGAGAAAGCACTGAAAACAAAGTTTTCGTACCAAGGTCACATTACATACTTTAGCTTCCCAAAGAATATCATTAGGAACTCCCCATCAATTACAGCACAAGTACATCAGCAGTTACCTGCCTGAGTGCTAATTTTCACAGTTGCCAATATGATTTGCAAAAATGGTTTTGTTTGCAGAACACATCTGCAAAAGCAGTTTTTACTGGCAGGCCTTTTTTTGCAGTTTCCATCCTCTAGAGAGCCCAGCGGCTCTAGCTGTGGCGTGTCTGATTTTAATAAATGCACACAGGGTGATTGCACTCCAAGAAGATGTTGAAGGTGAGAAGGTTCAATCATTGTGTTGCTAAAATTGTGGCAGGCATGCTGCCTTCCATTGTCTCCTGCAAAAGCTTTAAGGAAAACAGTGTTCAGTGAACACTAGAAATAAAAGGAAGATTAAATTTGAAAGAGCTATATTGAAGACACAGCTTGGGCTCTGACTGTGCACGCTTTCAGTTTTTATTCGCTGCCAAGTTTCACAGAAATGCAGTTTTTTTTTCATTTCTATCCTCCCAAGGTTACAGCATAATATTATGCAGGTATGTGCCTCCATTATTGTGCATAAATGGAAAAAGATCAATTTTTTGTTATCGGTTTTAAGTAATATCTATCACACACTGCTGTCGCCAGCATTTATCAATCAATAAGATGTTTTTATTTTCAAGGCTCCAGCCGCTGTGCCTGGCAAGCAATGAAAATTAAAACTTTTTTTTATTGTATCTGGTATTAAGCCAAAAGAAAGAAGAAAGATGGGAGAAGGAAAACATATCGAAGTCCGGTATTAATCCATATTTTTTCCTACTCCCATCTTTCTTCTTTCATTTGCGCTTTCCTTATGCTAGTCAGTTGCACATGGTTTTACTGGATCAAGTTTTGGCATGTGTATAAATGTGTGTATGCAATATTTCTACAGTGCAAATCTAGCCTAAAGGAAGCAGAACGCTGTACAAGGCCAAAGACTAGCATGAAGTCAACAAGCAGTGCTTAATTTGTGCTGGTGTATTTCACCAGAATACTAGAAAATGGTGCAGCCCTGCGTTTCCCCCTGCACTGGCGCTAAATTAGGCTGCCTAGCGCCAATGCAGGTGCCTTTGCGTGCCTGTGTTGAAGGGAAGATTGTTTATGTACAAGAGGGTCCCCCTTCCTGCACATAAACAATCTTTAAATGCAGTTTTGTAACTTCTATTTGTGCTGCTTAATGCAGCACACATAGAAGTTGCAAAACCGCATTTTTTTTTTTTAAATGATCGTTTATATGCAGGAAGGTGGACCTTCCTGCACATAAACAGTAATTGGCGTTTTGCTGTTTCCATGTGTGCTGCCCAAGGCAGCACAAATGGTAACAGCAAAAATGAGGAGAAATACAGCATTTCTCCTCATTTCGCCTGTTTAAGACCAGGTTTTCCCTGTTCTTAATTTTGGCGCTGCCTCCAATTTTCGATGCTCTTGTAAATAGCGGGCAGCATCAAAATCAATGGGTGATGCGGTGGAGCGCACACCACAACACTCATTGCCGGCCCCTATCACGTTAAGTGTAGCGTGAAAGGGGGCCTTATTTATAAGGCAGCGTTAAGCCACAGAAAATATGTTTCCAATTGAAAAGCATATCAACTGTAAATGTGAAAATACACATTTGCATCAGATTTTAACTTCCAGAGTTTTCCACTCAGGGAAAATTCTGCATCCACCCATTTTATGCAGTGTCATACAGAATGGAAAGTATGACTGTTTAAGAATTGAATCTACCTTGGAATGTTTGTAAGTAATAAGTTGAACATTTGCTCCCAAAGTATGGATGAAAATTACAGACTTAGAAAGCTAGAAATCTGTGAGTCTGGCCAAAGGAAAAACGTAATAAATGAAATATGATAAAACAAGTGATAAGATTTAGACGGAATAAGGAGAAGGTAAAACTATAAGCCCAGTGGAAAGGTGAAAATCAATGACATAATAAAGTTCACAATGAAGACATCTATAATAACTGGTGCATAGTCAATGGACTAAGTTAAAAGTGTGTTGTTGATTCCATTGTTTGCATCTTTTGTCTCCTTAACCTACTGAGATGTGGTGACTAATGTAACTCTAATTTCTCTCCTATGTGACTTCCGCAGAAGTGCTCAACACTTTGTGTTGGCCGTTGAGCACAACGGATGGGAAAGAAAGAGTTAGGTGCGGCAAGCAGATGGTTCTCTTCCCTGACCTGTTGCTAGTGTTTTTAGTGTTTCCTAAATTCTTGTTAGATATTAATCCGCGTATAGAAATTTCCTAGCCGTCAAACTATTGACACAGAAAGAAACAGGTAGGTTGCAGCTCTTTCTACATCATAACTACTTTTGTGAAACAGTTTCATTTCAGCATTACATCCAAAAGGCAACCATCTACAGTTCACAACATTATTAAATAGTGATATTCCTTTTAACTCCGTTTTTCTCCCTACCTCTAGTTGAGTTACACCACTAAGAACCCACAGTACGAGATCTATGTACAACAAAAACAACAGGCATATCATACAATGTGTTAACACAACACAAACCCTGAATGGTAATATGTAGGCAACACTGCACTTGTTTGGACAGAATATTTCAATCACCAAATATGAGAATCTTGGTTTTCAGGATTTACATTATTTTCCACAATGCGAAGATCAATCGTATATTTTTTCATTGCCACTTATTTACAAGCGAGACAATAGCCCACACATTTACTTGTGTATTGTTTGCAACCTAGCATACATTCATTGGACACCTGGTGGCATAGATTGCTTCAACTATTAAATGTCTATCACACATTCAAAGGCATTCTTAGGTGAGAGTCTTGCATGGAAAATGATTCCCAAAATACCTTTTAGGTAAACAAAATTTGCTATTATGGTCATTAACATCTTGCTTTCCATGGTGACTAAGGGCCTACTTACGAGTTTGGCGATGTGGTCCGCCTCACCGCTGCATGCCAAATCCGCAGTCAGGCTGCCTGCCAAATTAGGAGTTTCCTCCTGTCTGGCAGGCTGGTTTTTGGCAGTGCCTCAGAAAATTGGCACTGCAATGGGATAACCAAAAACAGTTCCTGCACGGCATGGACTATAAAGTCCATGCCATACAGGAACTGGGGTGCATGCACAAACGGGGGCACATGTTGAGCCCCCTGCATGCAGACCAGGGCACGAAGCATCTTTTTTTCCTCTCTACCAGGATTTACATGGAGGAGGAACTGCCATGAAAACCCTGGCATAGAGGAATCCTGTATGCTTGACGGGACCCCCGTGGTCCTGCCCAGTATATTGATGCCTCCTGACCGCTGCAACAAAACCAGGAAATGGTGGTTCCCCCGCAGCTGCGGTGCGGCAACAGCGATCCTAACGCCCTAGTTGTAATAGGGCGGTCGGGAGACCGCCACCGTGCCCTCAAAGATCTGGCAGTCCGTGGACCACCAGACTCGCAATTAAGCCCTAAGTGATGAGTGATCCTCTAGGGACTGGAATGTAGATCACTTCATGAGCACCATTCATCCTTATTTTCCACTTATGTGGCTGGGGAAACATACTCTAGTACAAGGTGAATAATTTGTTGATCTACCCAAACCTAAAGGCCTACACTTGACCCCTTAAAAGTGGTGAACTTAATAGTAGTTGTCTCTCCTAATCAAATACCTTTATCTGATCAAATACCTGATACTTGAGACCTTCAAGTGTAGGAGAATGTGTTCTTGCAGAGGTAAAAATGTTTCCCATATGGAGAAACATAACATAAATACAAGAAAACAGCGCATTTGGACATTTCAGTCAATCTCGTAACAATGAACTTGTCCATTATACGTTCAATCTACGGACGTATGCTTGTGAGAAAAGGCATCCATTTGCAAATATACAATTTCCACATAATGCCATGCTTACTGCTGGTATATTTTGTAAAATACCAAATCTGTACAAATTGCAGATGGATGTCTGCGGTTCTTAGAGGTGCATGTTTTTACCCATCAGGCACATGAATCTTTGGGTCCAGTGGCGTAGCAAGGTCAGGTGGTACCCGGTGCGGAAAATTTCTTGTCACCCCCGGCTTGTCAAAATGGCAAAAGTATGTGTTTAAAACACATAGGGGCATATCAGCAAGGGCCGGCGATAATTATCGCTAAGCGCACTTAGCGCTAGGATAATTATCGCCGGCTATCATGGAATTTTATCGCTGAGATAGCGTGCTATCAGCAACGCTTATCTTAAAAGCGATAAAATTCCTCGCGCTAACAGCCAAAAGTGAGATTATCGCTGGAAATCCAGCGATAATCTCACACATTTTGGTGTTAGCTTGCTGATAAGGCAGGGCATACTTAGCCATTATATCCACCTTACATTGGATATAATGGCTAAGTCAGGGTGAAAGCAGGCGTAAGGAAAGTAGCGTTAACTGTGGCTAGCGCTACTTTTCTTATCGCTATGCCTGTTAGCGATTCCCTTGATAATTGGAGAAATGTCGGTTAGCGACATTTCTCCAGTTATTTTAGGACGGAACGCTCACTTTGCATCTCATTAGAGAAGCAAAGGTGGGCGTTATGGGAAAGGGAGCTAAAGCAAGGAATCACGCTTTAGCGTGACCTTGCTGATTAAGCGATAAAATTATCGCCACTTTTCGTCCGAAAACGGACGCTAAAGCGGCGATAATTTTTTATCGCTAGCTTGCTGATATGCCCCACATTTTTTTGCCATTGTGTCACCCCCCTCAGTGATGACATCCGGAGCGGCTGCACCCACCGCACCGCCCTTCCTACGCCACTGTTTGGATTGAATGTAACTCCATTGCGGAGAAGTGTGTGAGAAATAAATAAGGGCACAACTAGACTATATGTGGCGGGCGTGTATTTTGAAAACTATACTATGAGTGTTAACACGTTAAAACGAAGACTGCCGCAAGAACAGACCTCCTGTTTCGAAATATCCTAAGCGACTTCTAATAAGGCAATGAAAATTCAGCATCACGTTACAGCTAAACACGATTAGACAAACAGATTCCGTATCACATTACTGCTGCGATGCGTTTGCCTGCTTATCTGATTTAATGATGTGCTACCCTGCAGCTGTTTGTTATTCTAAACTGAAGCTATGGTAAACATGTGCCGAAAAGTGCTACATCAAGCTCCCATGAATAAAATATTTCAAGGGAACTCTCTTATGTAGTGACATAGTTCAAAATACATTTGCATCTGGGGCGCCAGGGCTATAGTCTCTTTGCCATCTGACCCTTGATAGCAGGGTATAGCTCGGATTCGAGTCACCCAGCAGTCGGAGAGTGTGCATACTGATGAATACAAATATCCCTCCTCTGCCTAAGGGGGCTGATACACAAATCATGTGTACGTTATATAGTGATTCACAAAGTTGAAGAGTTGTGAGATGTTAGGCGAGACTTAAGTCGTGCAAACCTATGTTTTGTAGTAGAGGTTGAAAAGGGTGTACCTGCAGGAGTGACCATGGATATTCGATTCGAATTGTCATTCCTCCTACAAAGAAGTCACTTTTTTGTTATTCAGAGATATGTAAAGAAGAACCCCACACATTTATCTGAGAACCAGCAAAGACCCAATTGTCCAATGTGCACTGGATGTGTGCATGAAGTAGTATCATGTATGATAAAATATTTAATATATACTATCCATATGGCTCTAAACAGTACATACAATAAAATATGAACAGAATGATTGAGTTATACTAATGGTTTGCATGTGCAATGAACATGTGCCTATTACTCATGCATGTGAATAGCCCAAAACGAGTACAGCATGCAGATGCCTTGTACTGCATTGAAGAGTTGACAATTGGAGCGTGGAAAATCCGCAAAGCTCGCTTTTTCCATCCCCCTAAAGCTAGGATGACCAATCCTATACGTCCGTGAGCCACAGGTAGATTTTGCTCCGATGATTTAAACCAGGTCTCTCCAAATCCGGCCCTGGAGGGCTGGATCATGTCAGATTTTAAGATAACTTAATTTATCTAAATGGGGATTTGCTAAAAATCTGGCATGGATCCGGCCCTCCAGGATCGACTTTGGAGAACCCTGTTTTAAACGATGGACAGTTTTGTCATGTAACAGTGTTAAAGGTGAACTGGAGCAAGCCTGTTTGTTTCCTTAAAACGTACGACAGACCAAGAACCAAACACGTCACAGGTCTAGATGACCATGACTACATTTAAAAACCCAGAAGTATTCCTGTGTCACAGCGATGTGAATATTCTTTCTGAAATCATTATCTAATCACAAGAAGCATTAAGCCAGGCTGTGGCCCACTGAAGACCAGTTACGGCCCGCATGGCTCATGGGTGGGGGTGCAGGCACGGGGGTGTCTCGCGGGGGGAGGGTCATGCGGGGAGGAGTCGCGCGCAGGAGGGAGCATAATTAAAATAAATAAATAAATAACTTACCTTTAGGCCGGGTCCCCTGCTTCTGCTCTCTTTTCTCTGACTCCAGGAACAGGAAGCAGGCAGCCTGCGTGGAGAAGGGGAAAGTGCGCATGACTTTGTTTGGGTAGCCCGAGAGGGCCAACTAAACAGTCATTGCGCACGTAGGAGTGGGCTAACCACTCCTCCCCTGCCCTGCTCTGTTAGCAGAGCAGCCCCGCCCACCCGCCCACAAAGGAAACATAAAATGGTAATAACTGAAAGTAATCATCATTTTATGTTTCGCTTCTCGCACTGTGAGAAAGCAGTGGGGCGATGCTCCTCTGCCATAGTGGAGGAGCCGCCACTGCTGGCGACGGCTCCTCCTCTCAAGAATGGGAAGAGTCACCATCTCCAAAACGACAATGCTCCGACATCTTCTTTATTACTTCACAAGCATAACAATGATTTTATCCTGGATAATCCTAAGGAAATGCAGAAAAGGCGAGCGCCATCTTGGAGGGTGGACCCTAAGTGACTGATTTTGAGTTATATTATTTAGCTGCATAATTACAATACGTGATATGAGCAAAACCACCACCCAGAACAGAAACATTTTACGATCACAGTAGCTGAAGATATTAGGAGCAACAATAACCAACTAGTCATTCCCCAATTTAATGAACCTACACAATTTTGTTGGAAGAAGTGCCGCACATGTGCAAAGACAATGGCGGTATATGCAACAGAGATCCCTATATGGTGCCTCCTCAGGTTCCGAATTGCCACCCAGACTGTTGACAAGAAGATTTGGGCGGGACTAAGAATCTGTATTATGGATATGTAAGAATAAGGCAATTTCCTAGACAAACGTATGAATTATAAGTGGTATTCAGGTCTCTCATATATGGGCAGTTTGGTTACCTAAATTGAATTTACCTCACTCCGAAAAAAAAAATAAGCATAATCTACCCAGGTGGCCCAGATCAATAATAAGTATGTGGGAAGGGCAGCATATTTATTTCATTAAGTTAGGCACTTCTTAGTCATAAAACAGAGCTGAAGGGTGATTGACATCAAACCACCTTTAGGGACATATTTATCAATATGTCACGCAGCGCAGCAAGTCACCTTGCTGCACTGTACTATGTGACAGGGAAAGGGTAGGAATGTGCTGAATTTAAGATAATACAGTGCATTCCTGCCTTTTCCCAGTGTTGGCGCACACTGTGCTGCCTGGTTCCAATGCAGGCACTATTGCACCATTGTGCAAGGGTTCCTGCATTTTAAGGAGGATTGTTTTTGTTTAAGAAGGGACACCTTCCTACACAAAAATAATTCCATAAGGCGTTTCCCCTTTCAATGTGTGCTGCAGAATGCAGAACACATAGAAAGAGGAAAAAACAAGGAGAAATAAACATATTTCTCCCCGCTGCACCTCCCCTGGGGATGCGGAGACATTTTGATGATTCCCAGGTCTACCAATTATGGAAAATCTGGGAATCTGCCAAATCCATGGGTGCTGCGTGGCAGCAACTACGCACCACCCATGGAATTCCTCCCTGGGTCAGAGTAATGCAATGCAGTGATTTTCACTGCATTACTCCAGATTTATCAAGCCACTCATGACCATGCAGATGGCCTTGTGCAGCTTGATAAATTGCACTTAGTAGCTGCATCGAGCATGCACCCCATAACGTGGTGCAAGTACACGCATCTACTTGATAAATAGGGCCCTTAGTGTGTACTGTATCTTAGCTCTGTGTCTGAAGTTAATGACTGGGTCCAAAAGGAAGATATTAGATTGTACTTTTTCAAACTTAAGTAATTTAGAGTTTGGAGAACACTGGAAATACTCTGTGGGAAACTCTACATATGGGGAGAATTTTATTTGAGGCACTTAGTGGCATACTTATGAGAGCCTTGCAGAAAGCGGTACATGCATGATGCAAGGATCTGAGTCAGATTTATGAAGCCATGCAAAGTCTGAATTGTCACACTTGTAAGAGTGTGATGGTTAGCCCTGTCGTTTGGCAGCGTAGGAAGGGGAACTGGGTGCTGCTATCTGGAGGTGCCTCATGAGAAGGACTCTGACACTTACTTTTTTTTTAACAAATTAAGCACTGCAGAAGAGGCATTCAGAAGGGACAGCATGTGGAAGGCAGTTAAAGACAGACCTGTGTAGAAAGCATCATTAAGAAATTAAGCTGAAATATCCCCATACACTCAGTTCATGGATTTTTTAACTTACATGGCTGCAAATTTCCTAATGTTTGCAATTCATAAAATTTTTCCAGGAGATTTGCGCAGTCACATGTCACAATAAAAAAAAAACACAAAGCAAGTGCGTGGGCACTTGGGAACTTTTTTGAGCTTTTTTTCCATGTGGAAAACGTTTTCTTTGTAGAGATACCCTTTGCACTAGATCCTTATGAATTGTGTGCTCTTTTCCCTTTCTCTTCACACATCAACATTATTTTCTCCTACTTTATGCAATATCAAATCTCCTATTATTTCTATGATGGGAAGGGGGTGGAAAAGGTTTTTTAATGACCTGGAAATGTATATGAGTATTCACAACTTTCCTAGGCATTCCTATACTGGCATTCCTACTTATGACCTCCAGGAGAACATTAACTCATGAGAAAGCCTTCCTTTGAGTAAATCCTTCTGTGAGTGTGAAACTGACTACTCTTAATTACAAATGCCTTTGGAAAAGCTTAGTTTCTCATTCATAAAGATATGGGTAACTAGGGTGATAACAATGCATGCCTCTCATATTTGAATGCTTTCGTAGATATCCTTTATTCAATATGCTTATTTTCTCATGAAAATCTAATTTACATACACAGATTGCTTTTTGAATGGCGGCCATGATGTTCAATGTGCATAGAGCTATCTAACTATTCTGTAATTGTCTTCAAAACAAAGCCTGAAGGATATAGACTGGAGTAATGAAAGTGTGTGCCTAGGTTTGACAGATCATTCATGCAGTAATATGCCACAAAGGCTAGCAATACATTAATTGGAAATTAATCCTAAACCACTCACTGCACAGCTACAGGAGAGAATGGCATAAAAATTCAGTCAAGTCAAAGCTTTGTTAAATTGTAATGGTGTCTTAGTTCACATCACATGTAAATTGTCACAAATCAGCAGAGTGTTGATGATAAATGTGAGAAATTGGGTTTCTGGTTGACTGGGGTGTGAGCCCTGATCAAGCAGCAACCACATTTCTTGTCAGGTAAGGTACAAGCAAACTCCAAATTCACCTCTGCTCAACCCCCTGGCAGCTTGGCGCAGAGCAATCGGGCTTAACTTAGAGGCAATGTGTAAAGCAGTTGTACAACACTTCAAACAGTAAAACAGTTAAAACATCACATGAAAAGATTCAAACACCAGGTAAGAAAAATAGAACTGAATGTAATAAATAAAACAAGAACAAAATGACAAACATGCAATCAGTAGAACTGGAGTTATGAATTTTGAAAGAATAAAGTGTAAAAAAACAACTAAAAGCACAAAGGACCAACATCAGCTATCTGGTCACCCTGGACCGGGTCAAAGTCAAAAGTTCAGCCCGACCACAATGGAGGGCAGGTCGGATTCAGTCCCAGATTAGTCCTGCTGAAGGTTTAACCTCTTATATTTTGTGCTAAGAATCCCGTTTATGTTGAGAGGTCCTGAGGAGCATGGAGGGCATCGCAAGAGACTTCGACGTCCAGGACCTGAGAGGCACCACTTGGGAGTCAGGAACTCGCTGCAGCTGGGTCCAGGAGATGTTTGGGGAGCCTTTTATGTCCTGAGGCCCAGATCAGGAACCAGGAGACTGGCACTTGCAGTCACTCTGGTGTCCTGGTTTTAGATGAAGTTGCAGTCCAGTCCTTCTTCCCCTGACAAGAGAGCAGCAGGCCAGCACATCAGGGCAGCAGTTCCTTCAGAGCATCAGTCCAGCAGAGTGACAGTCCTTGTAGCAACACTGCAGTCTTTCTTCCTGGCAGAGTATCCAGAGGTCCAGGAGTGTACTGATGTGGGGGTGTCTGAGGTCTAGTATTTTTACACAGTTGTGTTTATGAAGTGAGGAAGAGCTTCTAGAGGCATGCATTTGAAGCGCCCAGATGCCCTGCCTTCCTGGCCCTGACTCTAACATAACTACAGGGGATATGTAGCCCTATATGTGGAGACAGGGCACAGCCTATTCAAGTGTAAGTGGGGCTGGAACCAGCTCTTCCCTCCCATCCTGCCAGTGATTGGCTCATTCAGGCACATCTAAGACCCCTATTGTGTATGGCTGTCTAGAAGGAATACACAGAGCCTCATGCAGTCATGTGACCAAAATACAGGCTGCAGACACCAAATGGCTAAGGAAAAAAATGCAAACTTTCTAAAAGTAGCATTTTCAGAATTATAATTTCAAATCTGACTTTACCATAAGTTAGGATTTTAAATTGTGATTCCAGAGACACCAAACATAAAGGGATTACCAATTAACATTTGGAAAGTACACCTATAAATTGTGATAAGGTAATTCCAATGTTATCCCATGGAAGAGCTAGACTTTGCAGTAGTGAAAAACGAATTTAAGAGTTTTTCACTATCAGGAAATATAAACTTAAAAGTACATGCCCAACTTTTTAAATACATTGCACCCATCCTTGGGTCTGTCCAAGGCCTACCTTAGGGCTGACATATCTATTATTATTATTAATAAATTAGATTTATAAGGCGCACAGCTACCCGGAGGTTTCCCGGCGCACAGGACAGATTGCAGATAAATCAGACAGCTTTTTACTGGTTGAAGAGCCTGGTCTTCAGGCCCTTGCGGAAGCTTTTATGGCTTATTTTGTGGCGAAGTGGGGAAGATAGTGAGTTCCACAGCATTGGGGCCAGGCACAAGAAAGTTTGAATCTGGGGACTATGAAGTTAGCTTGGGATGCGGAGTGAAGTAGACGGGGCGTAAGATATGTCTGGGCTAGGGAGCATAGGTAATGGGGTGCTGTACCTAGCTTAATCTTATGCATATAGCATAAGGCCTTAAATTTCGTCCGTTGCTCAATCCTGAGCCAATGGAGATCACACAGCGTGCCTGTGATGGAGGATATTTTCGGTACCTGACGAAGTTACCTGGCTGCAGAATTCTGCAGCTTGCTTACTAACTCCCTATTTGCTCCTAGATAAAGGACATTGCCATAATCAAGCCTCGACATGATTAGGGCCTGGATGACTGTTTTTAGAGTAGATTCAGGTATCAGCCATAATATCTTACGGAGCCATTTGAGAATATTGAAGCAAATAGAAGTGGTCTTCGCTACTTGCTGTTTCATAGTCAGCTGATCGTCAATCACTATGCCCAAATTACGTACAGTTTGTACCGGTTTAGGAAGTTCACCCATTTCATGCGGCCAGTGATGCAGGCCCCAAAGATCTTTAGCCTTCCCGATGATCAAAACCTCCGTCTTTCCTCCATTCAGCTTTAACCAGTTAGTGTGCATCAAGTTGGCGATTTTATACAGCCCTAGCATTAGGAATGAAACACTGGATTTGTCATTGGCGGATAGTGAAAAGAGAAGCTGGGTGTCATCCGCATAAGAGAAGATTGACAATCCAGCCTCTTCTGCGATGGTAGCTAAAGGGCTGACGTAAAGATTGAATAGCATAGGACTAAGTATCGATCCCAGAGGCACTCCATGAGGGGATGCATAGGTCTTGGAGCAAGCCGATGGAGAGAAGACCTGAAAAGTCCTGTTGGTGAGGAAGGTTTTAATCCACTCCAAAGCTGATCCAACAATTCCATGGGACTGGAGTGCTTTTAGAAGGGTAGGATGAGATACCGTGTCAAAGGCGGCACTCAAATCTAATAGAATGAGTGCCACCGTTTCCCCTTTATCCAGAAGCAGGCGTATTGTTTCAGTAACTCCTAAGAGAGTAGACTCTGTGGAGTAACCGGCTCTAAAGCCTGATTGGGACCCGTGTAAGATGTTATTGGATTCGACAAACCTTGTAAGCTGTTGATTCACGTGTTTTTCTAGGATCTTAGAAAAAACAGGGAGTAGGGAAATTGGGCGGAAGTTGGAAGGTTCAGCTGGATCCGCATTTGGTTTCTTCAAAAGAGGAAGAACAATTGCGTGTTTCCATTCTGCAAGTAAGGTGGCTTCCCTCAGTGAGGCATTAAGTAGATCCTTGATGATCCTTAATGAAGAGGAATTAAGCTTTTGAAGAATATTGACTGGAAGTGGATCATTAGGGGAGCCTGATTTAAGACTATTTAAAATGGAACTGAAAGATAAAGGGTCTAAGGGTCACCAGTTTGTTATTTTCATGGAAGACGCAGAGTCCGAGAACCCGACTGGGCTGTTACAGTCGGAGGTGGGGGATGAATTCATTAAGTGCTGTTCCATTCTAGTAGTTGCCGACTCAAGTTCTGCATGGATCTTTTCTACTTTTTCAATGAAGAACTTCGCCACAATTTCACAGTGTGCTTTATCAAGTGTCGGGGGTACCGGTTGACAGGTTGCTCCCGAGAGATCCCCAACGAATTTAAACAGGACTTTTGCATTATTATGTGCTGATGTGATAGTTTTGTTCACATATTCCGCACGCGCTGCTTTACATAGGGCATTATATTCTCTCTTAGCCGTTTTATAACACTGCTTCGAATCTAAGGCATAATCCTTCCCCCAACATCTTTCTATAGCCTTACATTTTGTTTTTTCAATTTTTAATTTTTCGGTGAACCATGGGGCAGGAGGACGGTGATTATTTAATTTCTTAAGTGAAATGGGAAGGCAGGTGTTCACAGATGCCGTTATCCAAGTGTGGATGGTAGCTGTGTCCGAGATTTGAATGGGAGACAAATCAGGACTATTGCTCGCCAGGTGTTGATTTATTGTCAATATCTAGTTTCTTCCAGTTTCTGCTCCTCACTTTAGGTGCGGAGATGGCCGAACTATTAGACTGTGAATCAAACACCAACCTAAAATTTACTAAAAAATGGTCAGACCAGAGTAAAGGCAGAGCTTTTTGGCTATGAATATTGGGCAAGTTCGAGAATATGGGGTCAAGCAAGTGGCCACCCCTGTGCGTAGCACCCGAATTACAAAAGTGGTAAGTTCATGGCTTCTAGATCGGCAATCAAGCTGGAGCCAATCTTGCATGTAGGATCTTCAAAGTGAATATTAAGGTCACCCACGATGAAAAAGTTGGCTGCATTGAGTAGAAAAGGGGCAATGATGTCAGGAAAGCTTGTCGCCCATAGCCCTGCTGCGCCAGGGGGGCGATACACCAGGAAGCCAGTCAGTGTGAACTGAGAAGTAAGGAGTAGTCTAAAGAAGCCTGCTTCACAACATCCACAAGGTGGTGTCTCCCATTTACAGAAATAATCTTTTTTAAAGATAATCGCGATACTGCCACCGATTTTATCTCCTCGGTCTTTCCTAACAATTGTGTAGGTTGGCGGTAAGGCCGCTGCAATATCAGGGCCGGAGCTTTCGTGTAGCCATGTTTCCATGAGGAAGATTGCATCTGGCTGAGGTTGTGAGTTATAAAGAAGATCCAAAAGTATCCTCCTTATGTTTAGCGAGGGATCTGAAATCTAGGTTAAAAAATATAAACTCTTTGGGTTAGGTTTTATTAGTTCTACCCCCAGCTGATAATTGTTTAATGGGATAAAGCTGAGTATTGAAAAAAAAAGTTTGGACCTGGCAACAGGTTTACTTTGCGAGGCCAGAATTGCAGGTTTGAAACTGTTCACACAGGTTCCAGTTGCAGGCCTGAGGCATGTTTAAAGTGTTACTTAAGTGGGTGGCACATTCAGCACTGCAGGCCCACGATTAGCATTTAATTTACATGCCCTGGGCACAAGTAGTGCAGTTTACTAGGGACCTCTGGGAAGTGTTGAAGGCCCTGCAGAGGGCGTGCCTCACTATCAAGGCCAGTAAGTGATAGATAGGGCAGGGGTCTATGGTGTACTTAGGGCACCAGATAGGAAGCGGCCAGGTGGCGCCATTACAATCTAAGATTGACACCAACCTGGCTGGGAGCCCCCAAGACCGAGACAGAGGTGAGAGCCTTTTTAAGTATCACTGGTTATTATTAAGCCCGGGCGTAGTGCTCCGCTCCGCCCACGGAGTGTACGTAGCGCTGCCTGCTTCGCGGTTTGGGAAGTAGACGTAGCAGGCAGCGCTGCGCACCCGCCACGGCAAAGCAGAGCTGCCCGCCCGCCCTCATTTCAAAATAATTTACAGAATTTTAAAGAAAGTAAAATGCCTTACCTGCGGTGCGGCGTCCCGGGGCTCCCTCTTCCTGGCTGACGGCAACATCTTCTCACAAATGCGCATGTGCGGATGCCGGTGCATTCGCATTTCTCGCGGGAAATGCGCATGCGTGGTGTCTGCGCATGCGCATTTGTGAGAAGAAGTTGCCGTCAACCAGGAAGGGGGAGCCCTGGGAGGCCGCACCGCAGGTAAGGCATTTTCTCTTACTTTTAAAATATTTTAACTTATTTTAAAATGAGGGCGGGCGGAAGGCAGGCGGCGCGTAGTGGGGCTACTTGGAGCACGCAAGTGTGCGTTGATTTGGCCACACTACGCGATGCTCCACGTAGCCCCACTACGCCCACTACGCCCAGGGTTAGTTATTATAAGAGATTTGTCAAGGGGTATGACACCATTGTTGCCCCTTGACTGAGCTAACTTCAAAGAAGCAGCCAAGGAAAGTGATCTGGACTGATGCCTGTCAAACTGCTTTTGATGCCTTGAAGGCAGCCATTTGCACAGCGCCCATGCTCAAGGCACCCAACATCTCCAAAGAATTTGTTGTGCAGACAGATGATCCAGAGCATGGTGTGGGAGGGTTGCTCTCACAACTGAATGAAGAGGGCCTAGTCCATCCTGTAGCCTTCTTAGCCGGAGACTACCCCCCAGGGAACAGAGGTAGAATGCAATTGAGCGTGATGCTTTTGCTGTGGTCTGGGCACTGAAGGATCTAAGACCCTATTTGTTTGGGACTCACTTCCGGGTTCAGACAGACCACAGGCCTCATAGAAGATAAATGCAGATGAGGGATGAGAACCCAAAACTGTTGAGGTGGTCCATCTCCCTACAGGGAATGGACTTAATGGTGGAACGCCGCCCTGGCACAGAACATACCAACGCTGATGATCTGTCAGGTTCTTCAGCATTAGTGAAGAGAACTCCCAGGCGGGTGGGTAGTTCTCCCTACTTTCAGCTGGAGGGGACATGTGTTAGACCTGGCTTCTTTTGGCGTGATTCCCATATCTTTTTGCTTTCTGAACTCCGGTTTTTTATGGTATGCTGGACTTTATTTCTGCTTGTTTAGTGTCTCTTCACACTTTGTCACTGCTATCCAGTGCTAACGTGCAAGTGCTTCTTATATACATTGTGTTGTGATTGGGTTTTCCTGATTGGTATATTTGATTTACTGGTAAGTCTGTGTGTGCCCAGGGCCTGCAGTGTCTGCACGCAGTTATAACTACCATGTCGACATGGCAAGTGCACCCACTTACCAGGCTCTATCCTTCCCTTTTCTTGCATGTAAGATAGGCCCAAGGGCAGGGTGCATTCTATGTAAAAGGTAGGGGATGTAGTGGTGTGTTTTACATGTCCTGACTATTGCAAGGACTAGCTCTCCCATAGGCTAACATTGGAGCTGCCTTGTAACATTTTACAAGTGTAACTTCCAAGTGGGAATAGCTTTAGGCTTTAGGCTCTCTGAACTCAAAATGTAATCACACCTTTCAGTAAAGGTGGTTTTTAAATTGTGTGTTGGCACTTTTAGAAAGTAGAAGTTTTCTTGCTTAACCATTCTAGGTGCCTCTGCCTGCTTGTGGGCTCACCGTCTGGATAAGATTGACAGGCCCTGCATATGCTGATGGGCCCTCCTGGGCTAGAGTGGTGGGTGGAGTTGTCACTGACACCTGAATAGGCTGTGACTATCCTGCACAAAGCTGTTTCCACCAGGACCAGGGAGGACAGAACTGGTTTTACTGAGCAGAGAGAATTTCTGAACAAAGACTTTAATGGGAAAAAGGGTATAAGTATTAGACCTAAAATGCTAGAACTTTAGAACACTTTTTGATTAAGGACCCTGGTAAGAATAAAAGCTGGGAGAGCTGCCAGGAGGAGTACTGCCCATTTGCTGTTTGTTGCATTGTTGGGTTGGCCTGCAGTTATTGCCTATGTCTTAGACAGTGCAAGAACTAGACTGGACTTTCTTGAATCCTGCTGTTAAAGTTTCTCCAAGGGCTTGAAGTAGAGCTTGCTTCCTTTCGGAAGTCTCAGGCACACCAAAGACTTCACCGTCCTCTGGGTACCTGCATCTGGAACTGTGTGTTTCAACTGCTGCAGAAGAAAAAGCAACCCGACACAGTCCACAATGCTGTTGCCGACTCCGTGACTTGTTGGCACTGCAATGAGCACTACCGCACTTTGCACCCCAACCCAACGTAAGACGCTGGCACTGAGCCACTGCTGGCACCATGACCTGTGGGCACTGCACACCGCACTCCCACGCTTCACATCGCCACCCTGGTTTCACCGACGACGACGCTCCAGGCTTACATTGATGCCGCTGCCTGCACCATGGCCTGCGGGCACTGCTTGTAAGGTATACGAAGCACCCATCTCACACTGCAGTCTTGGTCCACCTACTCCAGTGCCATCGACTCCAGATCGTCAACCGACGCCGCTGCCTGCACCGTGAACTTGTGGGTCCAGCACAACGCATAGCCCCGCTTTGCATCGCAACCTTGGGTCTATCGACGACAGTGCTTCAGCAACGATGCCCCCGCTGCTTGCACCATGAACTGTCAGCACTGCAGCCCTTGTCTCACCAATACCTCTGGATACTGTCACCAGGCCGCTGCCTGCACTGCGCCCTGAGGATACCACGCGCTGAATCGCTCCACTTTGTACCACCTCCCAATGCCTGCTGATGCCAGTGCTCCTGAACTCAACTTCACAGAGTTCAATCTGCAATTATTGCCACTCCTGCACCGACCACCGGAACCAGTGCCTGCTGATGCCGGCGATGCCACCTCTTCAGAGCTCAACGCAAGGTCCTCAATGTCCTGTATTTCTATGGTACTGTTTACAGATCTCCCCAAAACCGTAGCTGGCCTACAACCTCGTGGTCAGCCTGAGTTGTTGGATTTGTTTGTTCACAACACTTTGATAGACCTGGTGGAGCTATGGACTTCAAGGAACTGTCTTTTAAGTTTATTCTGGCAAAAGTAATACCTTTATTATTGTATGTTGGATTTTTATTTTGTTGGTCTTGTATTACACAGATCAATATTCGCTATTTTTCGAAAAGTGGTGTGGTGTCCTTTTGTAGTGTTTTTACTGTATTACTATGTGTCATTTGCACACACTTTATACATTGCCTCTGAGATAAGCCTGACTGCTCATGCCGAGATACCAAAGGGGTGAGCAGAGTTTATTTTAGACGTGCAACTCCATTATCCTGACTAGAAGGAAGGGTTGCTACTTGGACAGGGAGCATACCTCTGCGAACTAGAGACCCCCATTTATAACACTAGACTACTCCCCAGTGAGTAGATAACCTGGCACTGCCTAATAAGTACCCAGAAGGAAGCCGTACTCTGGAGCAGAGAGGCCATCGCCTTGTGGCACTTTATACTGAATATAGTGCCTGGCATCTGAGGCACTGCAGATCTTAGCTTCTGATCAAGGTATTACTACTGTGTTCAGGACAGCACCAGGAAGTGTGCAGTTTACACAGGAGCCTAGCACCTAGAAAACAGGATCGCCAACTCCCTCCAGCTTGGAAGGCCCCAGCATGACTGATCAAGACTTACTGAAATTATGAGGACGAGCCTGTCAAATCCTAAAGGACATTTTTCACTGACAAGCTGCTGGAGCCTGGAAGAGGGCCATTGACAGAAGCACCTCCAGGGGAACTTCCAGAGGCTTGGTGTGCAGCTTGAAGTAGCTTATCAAAAGTGGGGCTCTTGTGTGTCATGTTCCCAGGCACCACCCACTGATGGTGAATCCCACTGCCCACAGTGTGCTAAGAGAGGTGGGTGTAGAATGCTGCAATCCCAAACTAGACACAGAAACACCACTGAACTGAGACTGAGTAAAGGGAGGAGTGAGTAGGTAGAGTACCTAGAGTGGGAAGCATCCACTTTGGAGCACATAAGATTTACACCTGAAAATCGGGAATTCCAACATTATTGTAGTGTGTAGTATGTTTTTTCTGCATCATAAAGTACTTGTCTTTTTATAGAGAAAAGCACTGGACTGTGCATCTAACTCAATGCACTGGTGGGGGATGGGGTTGATGCTAAGCCCAAGAACCCCCACACAAACCTCCTGGAGAAACCTGCAACTGCTCCCAATTGGTTCAACAGAGAGTCTAGTACTGAAAGAGCAGTACTTGGCCCAGTTTGCAGAGCCATAGTAAATAAGTAATACAGGCTTAATGTATAGATTACAAGCATGTCCAATGCAATAAGTCTCGCATTACTGAAGGTTTGAGCTATTGTTGTTGCATTATTATTTGGGATGCCAATAGGTCAAACTTTCAGTAATGCGAGACATATTGCATTGGAAATGCTTGTTTAATCTTGATCTCACCTCCGGGATCCCATGATGTTCTTCAACAACAGGTCAGTGGCCTGTAGAAAAGGGCTTAGATGTTCCCCCTCCAGATAACGACATGGATGGTCGCTGCACTTGGCCGTGATGGGAGGGTGGGACGGGGTGCGAGCGAGGAGTCAAGAAAAGGCCAGAACTGGCCAACCAAAAGAATCAATTGGAGATGTCCGCTGGGAGGGAACCAAGCACTGAAAGGCGGGACAGATGCACAACATTAACCAACCAGAGAAAAGTAATTTTAAAAAGCAGGACAACTACCCAACCAAAAGTGGTGGGCACATCCAAAGTCCCCGATAGCTCATATACCGAATGCAGCATGCCTCGCAGAGCAGTGCACCCACTGCACAGGCCCGACCAAACAAAATGTACAATAAAAACGATCAATACTGTATGTAAGAGATAGATAAAAATGTTGTTACACATTAATATGTCAAGTTTGATATATCTTAATAAAACATAAAACGATTGATTGATGTATGTGTTTCTGAGGAACTTACCAAGCATACAAGTGGTCTTGAAATTTGTCCTGATTCCAGCGTCAATAAATATCAGTGGAAGCAGTTTTCTTCTCAAATGGAAGGCATTCAAACATTCTACATGTGATTACAAAGGCACATAATCTGAATTTTGTCAGTGATCTCTTCCAGGAAATTTTGAATTGATAAACTAAAATATAAAATAGTCTGCAGCATGAAAACTCGCTTTTCATCTTGGAGGATAAATTGGAATAAAGATAACACGGCTGCTTCTTCATGTGGGAGCCTCCAGTGTAGTAGGAGAATTTATATAAAATCAAGCTCTCTAGGTCGCTTTTGTAAGACTATTCTTTAATGGGTGACATTAAAAATGATCCGCGTGCAGGGGTTAGACACGGACACTAGAGATTTTGATTGATATTCTCTGATTGTCAAGTTAATAGTGTTACAGACAAGAAAAACAAAAGCATGGTATGATGAAAATACTTTAGTGAAATGTAGAGGTTTTATGGTACTTGTTTAGATTGAGCACAATCAGCAGAAAAATTGATTAGATGCCGTTTATTAAGAGAATTTAGAAGATAGGCCAAGCTGAAGGTGAAATCTTCACCGTGTGGTGGAGGATCTTAGGTTTAGCAGTAAGCTAATGGATTGCATAAATAAACATCAAGTTTTAAAATGTTGTGTACGGGAATACCTATAGACCCATTAAGCAGAACTTTATGTGTGGGCGCGTCAATTGGTGGGCCAATTGCTCTTATTCTACATTTATTTAAAAATCTGTTAATGCCAAAAGTTATTTCTCTACCTCTGTGTTTATGGCTGGCCAGATGCAGATTCCAAGTGGCTCTGTTGGCAATGATCAGAAGCAGATGAAGTAACTAGTAACATGTTCTAAGATTGTAGTATCAAATGTACATGTAATAACAGGTCTTTGGCTACCAAAACGCAAGATCTTGGCTTTTGCTGCATTTATTACGAGACTATTTTGTTTGGTATATTGCTCCAGTCTATTCAGTTAGCATTAAAATCCAATCAGTGTCAATGATAATATTGCAAGTCAATCGGTGTAAGCTAAATTGTTTAGACTTTTACCTCCCAGTTTGTGAGCAAAGCTATCATTGTGGTCCAGGAATTCTGGTAGGTCGGCTACTTAAAAATGGAAAAAGGCAGAGCTATAAAACAGCCCTGTTTCATGCTGTTGGCTGTAGGTATCTTCAGAGAAAGGCTTCACAGCTTGATAGCTTTATTTGCAGCCAAGTGTTCCTACGAAACCTAAAAAGAAAGTGAAGTAGCATGCTGTCAATCCCCCAAGACTGCAATTGAAACCAAAAATGAATTCTGTCTACCTTGTCGAAAGCTGAGTAGTTAACAAAAGCAGATAAAAGCTTTGCTCCTTCCTAATTAAAGGCTGCGGCGTATGTTTAATGCCAAAATGTTTAAATGGTAAATAGTGGCGTAGAGTGGGGGACAGAGGAGAGGTTGCCCTGGGTGCAAAATTCTTAGGGGCGCCCCAATTTCCAAAAGGTACGCCAGAAAGTGAATGGATTCTTTCCTTGCCCCAGGCACTGGCAACCCACACTACGCTGCTGATGGTGGAGCAGCCAGGGCAAAAGCAAGCCTGGTTAGGCTTCAACAGACCCCTGTCATCTGTCAGATAGGTCTACCAACAAGAATTCAGCAAACAGTTTACCATCAAGATCGGGCACAGCGATAAGTCGGTAATTCTTTAGGTTGAACTCCTGCCTTCTTGGTAAAGTTGTTGTAATACTGACTCTTTACAGGTATTGGGGATAACTCTAATGTTGTATGTTTTAGTATAAAAGGTGATTAAGGTGCTGCTCCATAGTGTGGAGTTGTTAGAAAACCCCGGGCAACCGGGTTTAGCAGTCACCCGGTGTTTCCCAACACACAAGGGGTAGCTTGGCTCGAGCGGTTGGGGGTCAGGCACCGTGTTAAGCGTACGTCACACCCTCACAATAAACATGCGTTCATCCGTTCCAAAAACGACTCTACACCGTAAAAATTTATGAAAATATATCTGTGTTTATCTTGTTTTCTCTTAGTTGCAGGTTAAATAATTAATAACACACTTACAGTACACAAAGCTTCTTCTGTAAAAAGGGTAGGTCAAATAAATAAGCTCAGGTCATAAATAATCAATGAATAAATAGATGTGCATAAAATACATAGGCAAATAAATACTGCGAGGGAATAAATACTGTGAGACAATAAATAGGATAAATACAAAGAATACAATACTCTCAATAAATATAAGCCATCAGTACACTTTCAAATCAGGTCACATTTGTGAGGTACTATGGGTTGATTTGGCCCAATCACAGCTTGTGGGTATGTGGATGGCCTGAGGGTGTCTCACCTAGCTTGGATAAGGCTGAGGCTAAAACTGAGGTAGATCAAGGGTAATCTAGGAATCTGGCTCTCCCAAACTACACAACCCCTCACACAGGTCACTGTATCAGTCTCAGTCCACCCCTGGCACTCCCAGGCTGGTCCTAACACCTCTCTAGCCCCTAGGATGGTCTCTTAGGGCTCCACAGGGCCTTAGGCGCCCTCTATTCCACTTACTGCCCTCTTTATGAACTTCCGACTCCGCCGGAGTCGTGTCGACGCCGTGAGGCGGTTCCGGTTCGATGTCGCTAGCCGGCCTCGGCTCGATGTCAGTTCTTGTCGACGCCGTGAGGCGGTTCCGGATCGATGTCGGCGGACGGCCTCGGCTCGATGTCAGTTCCTGTCGACGCCGTGAGGTGGTTCCGGTTCGATGTCGGCGGGCGGCCTCGGCTCGATGTCTCTGGGCAGCCTCGATTCGATGTCGGACTCCGGCATCACAGGGACACGATCTCCCTACTTCCGGGTGTCTCCGGAGTGCGACCTCCACTCCCGACCTCCGGTGCTCTTCCCTTCAGGTTCCGGCGACTCCGGAGTGCAATCTCCACTCCCGACCTCCGGCACGATTCACCTCGGTCTCCGGCGACTCCGGAGGGCGGACTTCACTCCCCCGTCGACGCCGCACACTCGACCTCAGGTGACTTCCTCCTCGACCTCTGGTGTCTCCACGTCCTCCGTCGGCGCCCTCTCTCGACCTCTGGCGGCTCCGGGTACGACGTCTGCTTTCCAGTCAGCGCCGCTTCTTCACCTCCGGCCCCAGGTCTCTAGGCTTCTCGGCGTCGGACTCCAGGAAGATACCAATAGACAGGTCAGGAACTTGCTGTTCTTTACTTTCAAGGCCTGTTCCGGCTGTTCAGGTCCTTGAGTTGGTTCTTCTTGACTTTATCCCACACAGGGCTCCAGGCTGGGCTCAGTCAGTAGGGACTAGTATCAAGGGTGGGTTTCTGGACCCCACTCCAGGCACAAGTTTCCACCCCTGCTGCCTCACTCCTTCCTCCTTCAGTGTTGTGCTGCTCTCCCTTCACCAGTCAGGTGCCAACTGCCTACTCCAACTGCCAACTCTGAGCTGGCTTCCCAACATTCTAAACCTGCCTCACACTGTCACAGGGTTCTAGAATGTTCTGGAAGGTACTAGTAGGTTCCAGTGATGTCACAGGTGACAATGGGTGGCCACCATTTTGTGTTTCAGGCCCTCAGACAGAAGTTCCAGGGGTAGGGAAAATGGCTCCCTGACCCTGCATCAACACTAAAAAGTCTGGTGGTTCCCAAAAAGGAAAAATACTAACAGGGTTTGAGGCAAAAGTGGGACAAAATAAATAATGATGAGGAGGGACCACCCAAAGGGCTGACAGGTCTAACACGCGTCCCCCCCAGCTGAAAGTGGGGAGAGCTACCCAACCCCTTGGGAGTTCTCATCACTAAGGCGGAAATACCTTGAGAGACCGTCTGCATTGGCGTGGTCCACTCCAGGCCGATGTTCCACCTGAAAGTCCATTCCCTGTAGGGAGATAGACCACCTTAGCAACTTGGGATTCTCCCCCTTCATCTGCATCAGCCAACGAAGGGGTCTGTGGTCGGTCTGAACTAGGAAGTGCGTGCCAAACAGGTATGGCCGCAGCTTCTTCAGAGCCCATACCACTGCAAAGGCTTCACGCTCTATTGCACTCCACTTCTGTTCCCTGGGAAGTAGTCTCCGGGATAGGAAGACCACGGGTTGATCCAGACCCTCTTCATTGAGTTGCGATAACACTGCCCCAATGCCATGTTCCGATGCATCCGTCTGGACAATGAACTCCTTGGAAAAGTCTGGGGCCCGTAGGACCGGGGCCTCGCACATGGCTTGCTTCAGTTTCACAAAGGCCTGCTGACAAGCCTCCGTCCAGACTACCCGTCGAGGTTGTTTCTTGGACGTAAGCTCCGTGAGGGGGGCCACAATGGTACCGTATCCCTTCACGAAGCGGCGGTAATATCCGGTGAGGCCCAGAAAAGCTCGGACCTCAGTCTGAGTCTTGGGGGGTTCCCAGGCCATGATGGCCTCGATCTTCGCCTGGAGGGGTTGCACCGCTCCCCTACCCACCAAGTGTCCAAGGTACACTTCCGACCCCTGCCCGATCTGGCACTTGCTGGCCTTGATCGTTAAACCAGCTTGTCTCAGGGCCTGGAAAACAGCTTGCAAGTGACGCAAGTGATCCTCCCAGCTGTTACTGAAGACGGCTATGTCATCCAGATAAGCAGCATAGAAACTCTCCATTCCAGTGAGGATCTGGTTCACCAGACGCTGAAACGTGGCAGGTGCGTTCTTGAGCCCAAAGGGCATCACACAGAACTGGTAGTGGCCTTTGGGCGGGGAGAAGGCTGACCTTTCCCTAGCTCCGTCAGTCAGAGAGATCTGCCAGTACCCAGAAGTAAGGTCAAAGGTACTTAGATATTGGGCAGCTCCCAGCCGGTCAATCAATTCATCCGCCCTTGGGATCGGATGAGCATCAGTCTTGGTTACTGAGTTCAGTCCCCGGTAGTCCACACAGAACCTCAGTTCCGGTTGGGCACCCGGTGGTGCGGCTTTTGGTACTAGCACCACCGGACTGGACCAGGGGCTGCTGGAAGGTTCGATCACTCCTAGCTCCAGCATCCTAATGACTTCACTGTGAATGCTGGCCTTCACCTTGTCTGACGTCCGGTAGATCTTGGACTTCATAGGTGGGCTGTCTCCTGTGTCCACATCATGGACGCACAGGTGAGTCCTACCCGGAACAAGGGAGAACAACGAAGAGTACTGTCCCAGGACCTGGCGGCAGTCCTCCTGCTGTTCAGGAGTTAGAGATGGGGAGAGAATCACTCCCTCCACCGACCCATCCTTCTCTTGAGACGCAAACAAATCGGGGAGAGGCTCGCTTTCCACGTCCTCTGCTCCGTCAGTCACCATCAGCAATATGACTTCGGGCCTCTCATGGTGGGGTTTGAGGCGGTTGGCATGCAGCACCCGTAGGGGCTGACGAGGGGTCTTAAGATCCACCAAGTAGGTAGCCTTACCCTTCTTCTCCAATACCTCAAAGGGTCCTGACCAGCGATCCTGGAGGGCGCTAAGCTCTCCTGGTTCGATCACCCACACCTTCTGGCCAGGCTCCAATTCCACCGGGTGAGCGTTGTGGTCATACCACGCCTTCATTACTGCTTGGCTGCCCTCCAAGTTGTCAGAAGCTTGCTTCCACAACTTAGCCATTTGGCTCCGGAAGGCCAGCATGTAGCTCACCACGTCCTGGGGAAGCTTTCTGGGAGTTCTTTCCCATCCGTCTCTCACCAGGCTGAGAGGTCCACGCACAGGGTGCCCATACAAAAGCTCGAAGGGGCTGAAGCCCACTCCCTTCTGTGGCACTTCCCTGTAGGAAAACAATAGACAGGGTAGGAGGACGTTCCATTTCCTCCGCAGGCTTTCAGGCAGACTTCTGATCATGCCTTTCAAGGTTTTGTTAAACCTCTCCACCAGACCATTGGTCTGGGGGTGGTAAGGAGTTGTGAACCGGTAGGTCACTCCACACTCCTTCCACATGGCCCGCATGTATGCTGACATGAAGTTGGTCCCCCTGTCGGACACAACTTCCTTGGGAAAACCCACTCGGGTAAAGATTCCCATCAGGGCCCTAGCCACAACAGGTGCTGTAATGGTCCTTAGAGGTATAGCCTCTGGGTACCGTGTGGCATGATCCACCAGAACCAGGATAAACCTGTGACCAGCGGTAGTAGGCGGATCTAATGGACCCACAATGTCGATGCCCACCCTTTCAAAGGGGGTGCTAACGACAGGAAGTGGTTCCAGGGGAGCTTTCAGCTTCACCCCTGTTTTCCCACTGGCTTGGCAAGACACACATGTCCGGCAGTAGGTGTCGGACGACACTTTCATTTGAGGCCAATAAAAGTGTGGGACAAGATGGGCGAAGGTCTTGTCTTGCCCCAGGTGTCCTGCCAAGGGGATCTCGTGAGCCAATTCCAGTAGGAAGGCTCGGTAACGTTGAGGGACTACTAAGGCTCGTGACGATCCATGTAGGGGTGCCTTGGGTTCACTGTAGAGGAAGCCATCCTCCCAGTAAAGGTTGTAGTTCCCCTCAACGTTCCCTGCTGCCTGGGCTTCGGCCTGTCGCCTCAGTCCCTCAAGGGTAGGGCACTCCCTCTGGCCCTTGCAGAATTCCTCCCTGGTCGGCCCTCCCTCCACGTGCCACTCGGCCGGGATGGGTAGGTCCTCCAGTTTGGTAACATCCCCCACCGCGGACTCCTGGTCCACCACCTCCGGTGGCCTATCCATCACACGGGGCGCGGATGCCGAGGCAGGCTCCTCCTGTCCTCGGTTCTTCCCTTGGTCGGCAGCCGGCTGTGCCTTTGTTCCAGGCTCCAGTCGAAACAAACTCCCTCTCCGGGTAGTCGCGGACCCTGTGCTAACACAGGCCCAGTCAGGTGTACCCAGCATCTCAGCATGAGTCCGGTATTCCACCTCCTTCCAAGCATTGTGCTCCATGTCATTCCCCAGTAGACAATCGACCGGCACGGCAGGGCTTACGGCAACTCGAAGTGAACCTGCAACCCCCTCCCATTCAAAGGGAACCTCGGCCACCGGATAGTGGCCGGTTCTGCCATCAGCCATCGCGGCTGGGTGGAGTACATCGGGAATTACCTGCTCTGGAGACACCAGTTGGCTACGTACCATAGTCATACTGGCTCCTGTGTCTCTCAGAGCCTCCCCTCTTTGGCCGTTGATGGTGACCCACTGCCCATACTTTATGGTATTTGCGGGCACCTGGATCTTAGGAACCATCTCCCGTTCTCCCAGGGACACTAAAGTGACACCCGCCCACTCCCTTCCCTTAGTTAAGGGCATCTCCTCCCCGAGCACTACACTAGCTACTCCGGGGGCCTTTCCTCCAATGGGAGGGGGTGGTCTTTTCGGGCACTTCGCATCTCCCTTATAGTGTCCGACGCCACCGCACTCGAAGCAATGGACAACCCTTGGCTGCTGACTCTGGCCAGGATTAGGGTTTCTGGGTGGGTTAGCCCTAGGGGTGAATCCGGTTCCCTTTCCTTGGAAGTTATTTTGGGGGCCTTTAGAGAACTCCTTTTTCTTTTCCCCTCCCTCTTTCTTCTGGGGGGCGCCCTGTCCGGCCTTTTGAGTATCCCCTCCAGTCCCCCTTGTGGACACCCGGGTACTAGCCCAAATGTCCGCCTCCTCAGCAAGCTTCCGGGGATTGGTCAGCTTGCTATCCACCAGGTGTTGACGCAGTTCAGGGAAACATTTTTCAAGCAGGTGTTCCTTCAACATTAAATCAAACAACCCCTCGTAGTCCCTCACCTCACTGCCCTGAATCCAACCCTCTAATGCCTTCTTTGCATAGTCCAGGAAATCCACCCAATTCTGTGTGCCCAGTTTGTGGCTACCCCGGAACTTCTGTCTGTACTTCTCGGGTGTTAGTCCAAACTTTCTTACGAGCGCCACTTTCATGGTGGGGTAGTGGGTCTGCTCATCCTGCTCTAGGGCCAATAATGCATCCCTACCAGCTGGAGGCATGTATTTGTACAATCCCCCTCCCCAGTACTTTTCTGGCACCCCATGGGCCCTTAAAGAGACCTCATAGGCCGCTAGCCACTTGGCAATATCATCCCCTGCACTATAGCTAGCTACTATGTCTTTTGGCAGATAGGGTTTGGGTTCCCTGGTGATTTCTTTGTCTTTGCTGCCACCATTAGGAACAGTGTGTGCCCCGACTTGTAGGATCTGGAGATCTAGTTCCCTCAGCCTCAACTCGTGAGCCATCCTCTGTCCCTCCTTCTCTTTCTCCAGCTCCGCCAACTTCCATGTGAGCTGTCTTTTCTCCCTCCGGTCAGTTAATTCTACTTCTGATAAACCACCGCTAGAGACAGTGCTGCCCTTCCTGGAAAGTGTTCTGGGCCCCGCTAACAGGTTCCCCACCTCAGGTTGGTACAACCCAGCCCCCTCGCTAACAGGCTCTCCATCCCTGTCCTCCTACTCAGCCTTACTTTCCCTTCGTGCCTCCCCCCAAGCCCTCAAGCTGGTCTGGAGTCAGAAAATGAGGAGAGTAAGAAAGAGTGAACATATTTATGCTCTGCGGGTGGGAGGAGGGAGAAAATTTGATAAAATTTGGGGTTCTTTTTTTGATTCGGACTGATGGTTATTTAGTGGATGATGCCTAACTTTATCATTTGAGAATCCTTTATGTTGAAGTTGTCTTTTATGGTGTTTGATCCTGTGTATGTTTGACCAGCAGTCTTTATTGTCACTAAAGTACTTCAATACAAATAAAAATAAAAAAAATAAAAAAAGCTGGTCTGGAGTTCAGCCTTCTTGGCACCCGGGGGACAATACACCCCCTCTCGCTGACAAAACTCTCTGAGTTGGGCCACAGTGTAAGTTTCCAAATCTTCCAACACAAACTCCATTTTGCCCACTCAGAATAGAAGACAGGTGTTTACAGAAGCTATGCAGGGGGGTACCTTTTGTAATACCTCCTCCCACCACCAGAGTAAATTTGGAAAAACAAAACTCAGAATTAGGAAGTCCGCTTTGAGAAAACTCCCGGTGTAGGCCTATGGACTACCCACAGTTATTGTCGAGTGGACGCAAGCACAGCTCTATCCCACCGCTGAACACCAATTATGTTAGAAAACCCCGGGCAACCGGGTTTAGCAGTCACCCGGTGTTTCCCAACACACAAGGGGTAGCTTGGCTCGAGCGGTTGGGGGTCAGGCACCGTGTTAAGCGTACGTCACACCCTCACAATAACCATGCGTTCATCCGTTCCAAAAACGACTCTACACCGTAAAAATTTATGAAAATATATCTGTGTTTATCTTGTTTTCTCTTAGTTGCAGGTTAAATAAATAATAACACACTTACAGTACACAAAGCTTCTTCTGTAAAAAGGGTAGGTCAAATAAATAAGCTCAGGTCATAAATAATCAATGAATAAATAGATGTGCATAAAATACATAGGCAAATAAATACTGCGAGGGAATAAATACTGTGAGACAATAAATAGGATAAATACAAAGAATACAATACTCTCAATAAATATAAGCCATCAGTACACTTTCAAATCAGGTCACATTTGTGAGGTACTATGGGTTGATTTGGCCCAATCACAGCTTGTGGTTATGTGGATGGCCTGAGGGTGTCTCACCTAGCTTGGATAAGGCTGAGGCTAAAACTGGGGTAGATCAAGGGTAATCTAGGAATCTGGCTCTCCCAAACTACACAACCCGTCACACAGGTCACTGTATCAGTCTCAGTCCACCCCTGGCACTCCCAGGCTGGTCCTAACACCTCTCTAGCCCCTAGGATGGTCTCTTAGGGCTCCACAGGGCCTTAGGCGCCCTCTATTCCACTTACTGCCCTCTTTATGAACTTCCGACTCTGCCGGAGTCGTGTCGACGCCGTGAGGCGGTTCCGGTTCGATGTCGCTAGCCGGCCTCGGCTCGATGTCAGTTCTTGTCGACGCCGTGAGGCGGTTCCGGATCGATGTCGGCGGACGGCCTCGGCTCGATGTCAGTTCCTGTCGATGCCGTGAGGTGGTTCCGGTTCGATGTCGGCGGGCGGCCTCGGCTCGATGTCGCTGGGCAGCCTCGATTCGATGTCGGACTCCGGCGTCACAGGGACACGATCTCCCTACTTCCGGGTGTCTCCGGAGTGCGACCTCCACTCCCGACCTCCGGTGCTCTTCCCTTCAGGTTCCGGCGACTCCGGAGTGCAATCTCCACTCCCGACCTCCGGTGCTCCTTTCCTCAGGTTCCGGCGACTCCGGAGTGCGATCTCCACTCCCGACCTCCGGCACGATTCACCTCGGTCTCCGGCGACTCCGGAGGGCGGACTTCACTCCCCCGTCGACGCCGCACACTCGACCTCAGGTGACTTCCTCCTCGACCTCTGGTGTCTCCACGTCCTCCGTCGGCGCCCTCTCTCGACCTCTGGCGGCTCCGGGTACGACGTCTGCTTTCCAGTCAGCGCCGCTTCTTCACCTCCGGCCCCAGGTCTCTAGGCTTCTCGGCGTCAGACTCCAGGAAGATACCAATAGACAGGTCAGGAACTTGCTGTTCTTTACTTTCAAGGCCTGTTCCGGCTGTTCAGGTCCTTGAGTTGGTTCTTCTTGACTTTATCCCACACAGGGCTCCAGGCTGGGCTCAGTCAGTAGGGACTAGTATCAAGGGTGGGTTTCTGGACCCCACTCCAGGCACAAGTTTCCACCCCTGCTGCCTCACTCCTTCCTCCTTCAGTGTTGTGCTGCTCTTCCTTCACCAGTCAGGTGCCAACTGCCTACTCCAACTGCCAACTCTGAGCTGGCTTCCCAACATTCTAAGCCTGCCTCACACTGTCACAGGGTTCTAGAATGTTCTGGAAGGTACTAGTAGGTTCCAGTGATGTCACAGGTGACAATGGGTTGTCACCATTTTGTGTTTCAGGCCCTCAGACAGAAGTTCCAGGGGTAGGGAAAATGGCTCCCTGACCCTGCATCAACACTAAAAAGTCTGGTGGTTCCCAAAAAGGAAAAATACTAACAGGGTTTGAGGCAAAAGTGGGACAAAATAAATAATGATGAGGAGGGACCACCCAAAGGGCTGACAGGTCTAACAGGAGTTATCCTTGAATATGGTATTTGGGATGTCGTTTGGGCTGGGAGTCCTTGGCGGGTGCTAGGTTTTATCAATGTCAGTGCATCATTGTTGGTTATCAACATTCAGTTGTCAGACCATTAATTGGACCTGGAATAAAAGGTCTTTATTTAATCAGGAGTTTTATAAAGCACAAACTCGACCCGAAGGTATCAGGTATCAGAGCTCTTTACATGAGCACCAGTTGTGTTACATGAGGATACATTAATTTTTAGGTCTCGCTTGAGCCTGCGCACATGTGCTACTGTGCGAGACTTTTTGTAAGGGGGCTTCAAAATCTGACCAAACGCTTGTTCGTGTGGTTTGTTTTTGGTCAGAGGCTATTGGCCTTTGCGTGCATCTTTCTAAGAAAGACAGCAGGCAATTGGGCAAAGGCGGGTGCATGTCCCACCTTTGCCTTTGCTCTGCCCACAGCCTATTGCTTGTGGTTACCCGCACAGGCACCATCTGTTTTGAATTATCGTGCCCAGACGCGTGCACGATAATTCAAAACAGATGTCTCGCTGTGGCACGCGCACCACTCGCGTGCTTGTTTTTGTTGGTGACGTCTTTCCCTTTCACATCGCTTATTCTTTAAATGTGTTTCACTGTGGCGCGCGGTTTAAATCTCCATATTGGACTTGTTTGGAAATACTCATGGACGCATCTGACTAAGTTAAGGATTGGCCCTATATGGATGCGGCTTCTGGTCATTAGATCTACGGTATTTTGGCACTCTGCTGTGTATGTTTATACGTAGCATGTAACGTATGTTATTTAACATATGGTTACCTATGGTCACGCCGAATAAAGTGGCTTCATATTTGGGATCGTGCAACACTTAATAGCATGCCGCATTTCTTGAGATTTATCCTCCACTATGTTTGTGTGCGCAGTACGCCTCATAACGATTTCCATTAATGGGTACTATTTTTTCCGTATTTGGATGTGGGGTCTTATTTCCATCATGCCGCTTCTCTTAATGAGGAGCCTTTACTACAATTACATGCACAATATGCCATTTGTGATTGAGCACTGACTACGATCCTCACTACTGGGGATAGCCTTTAATTCAACTGCTGGGCACTGTGGTCACCCTAACTAAATATAGTGTATGGAATAGGTGATATCCATGTTTCTTAATATCGACTTGCTAATGGTGTTTTCACCTTTTTAGGTCTGCCTCTCGTATTCAGCCCTCATACCGCCTCCCTCCCTTTCCCACCTGTGTCCGTTTTCTTCCCTCGTTTCTCGCCCTGCCTTCATCGCTCTTCCACTCGCCCTTCGTTTGACCTCTCTCCGCCATCACTCATACCTCCACCACTCCTTTTGTTCTTATGTCAACTCTTTAGTCCCCCTCTTCTTGTCTTTTGCTACCCACCTCTCACCTGATAATTTCCTCTCCCCTCAAATCCTGCATGCCCTTTTACCCCTTCACTATAACTCTTCCCCAGCTTCATTTTCTCTGCCCCTCCTCATCACTATTTTCTACACTTCTCCTCCAACTTCCTTCAGTGTTGCCTCTCCACCTTCCTTCTCTTTTCCCCTTTCTTAACTTCCATTCTCTTGTTAAACCCCTCTCCACCACCGACTCTTCCCCTCTTCTCTCATTCTCTCTCTTCACTTCTCCCTCTTATACACTTCTTTCGCCTTTGCTTCTCTACCAACCCTCTCTCTCATTTACACTTTAGCTTCTTGCATGTCCTACCCAGGAGGTCCGCCTCCCTCCACCATCCCTTCTCTACCCCCTACTCCATTTTCCCTCCTCTCCCCCTTCGCCCCCATCTATTCCTCTCTTTTTTTCTAATACCTCAAAAGTTTTCTAATGTATGATGCAATGGCTCTTTCTCGTAATATAAACCACCTAATCTTATCTCACTCAGCCCCCGCCCTTCCACACACTCACCTATTGCAGACTAACATTGGCAAAAATAGAAAAGTCAATGTAATAGCTCCCGTCAGTCATACATATTTTAGGCGTGTTGCAAAGCGCCTAATGGCTCCTTCAGTACCTTCTGAGCGCTGATATCTACACATATACGTGTATTTCAGCGTTACCAGTAAGCAGTGGCACAGCAAGGAAAATTCCTCCCACTACAACTGTTTTGGTCGTAAAACAGGCCTGATTGGGGTGCTGTAGGCCCCTCACGCGCCATTGCCCCAGGGCCACAGCACCTGCTGCACCAATGAAAGCCACAAATCCGTTCAGTATTATGAATACGCTTCGTCGCTCTAATGGAGTTTCGTGATCTGGGGCTTGACCTGTTGTGGATACAGGGTACTGCTACAGGATACAAGGCTTTGGTGTGGTTTCGCTGTCACTAAAGCGGCCACGAGCAACCAGAACTGGCGGGGACTCGACTGAGCAGTCATGATGTGTCGGGATAGACCAACCAAAACAACCAATAGAACAGGCAGGAAATAGTTGCCAACATTCCCCCCCCCAAAAACGAAAAAAATAATAAAAATCTAATATTTTTTTAATAAGGTTGTTCAGTTATACATATCATCTTGATTATAGAAAAGGTAACAAAATGCTTACAACACTTTTTACTATAACTTTGCTACACACAAGCTACACTTATCTACAACATAGCTTAAACATATTAGCAAAGCCAATAGGTCTAGCTAAACACTTACAAGGTACCAAAGTCGAGACCTATTGGCTATGCCAATGCTTGTTTTTGCTAGGCACGTGGACATTAAGTGATTCGTCCAGAATCACAGGATGGCTCGCTTCCTTGCAGAGACTAAAACCTGGTTCCCCAGATTTGAGGTCGACTGCCCTAGGTGTTAGGCAACATCCTGAGGAGCAGAATACATTTTTGATAAAAATGGCTTCCCGACATCAAATGTAATACTGTAAGTATAGTTATGTAAACAACAGCTCGTCCGAGATCCATTTAAATGTCAAAAAAGGCTTCAAATCTCTGTTTGTTAAGTCAGTTGAGTCTACAGATGTTCGTGCATGACCTTTTTTTCAAATATTACGCACTTGGGGGCATATTATCAAGCACTGCGTTAAAATTATCGCCGCTTTAGCGGCAGAAAATGGGCTTGATAATATGCCGCAGAGAATTCCTATAGAAGCCCATGTTGACACCAGAACATGGGTTTCTATTGGAATTCTCTGTGGCATATTATCAAGCCCGTTATCGCTGCTTTAGCTGCAGTTTTCTGCCGCTAAAGCGGCAATAATTTTACCGCCGTTTGTTGATAATATGCCCCTTGATGTTCGTAATCAACATTTAATTTTTTAATGAGTGTGTTTTGGGTTAAGGAGGTGGGTAACTGAATAACGCTACGTAATGTTGTTTCCATACTCTCTTTTGTCATTGGTGATTAATTAAGCAAATTTTGATTGTTTAGTAAGGTCCATTTGAGGTTTATTGGTGGTGATGTTTGTGGGGATGAGGTGCTTAAATAGAGATGAAATAAATGTTCCCCAAATTTGATTAACCTCGCGTTTGCAAGATTAGTTAATTGCGAGGATATCTTCAGCATGAAATCACAGGAGTTTAAAAGAAACAAATATTTAGTCTGTCTAAAATTCCAGCGAGCCCCCCGGTTATTTGCAATAGAAAGATCATCGCAATCAGCCTATTCCATACCGAAAACACGTGGGTTATGGTTGATTTCCTGGCGGGCAATAACTGCAAAGCTGGAACAATTATGTAATTCAGATATATGTGAGGAGCAACCATAAGGAGCAGGGCCAGACTGGGAACCACAACAGGCCCTGGCAAAGTGCTCGGCCGCCCCCCCCCCCACCCCCCTCCCCGGTGGGTGTCGCCGAGCTCTTTGCCAGGGCCGGGTTTTGGCCGATTTTGTTACAGGGCCGATTTTGCAGCTATGCTGCAAAAACGGCCCTGTAACAAAAACGCCCCCCTCCCGTGCGGCGCACCGGGGGATTGCCCGGTGGCCGCTACGGCCAGTCCGGCCCTGATAAGGGGAATAGGTATGCTTAGCAGACCAGTTGGTGATTTACCGCCCACTTTAGCAGCGGAAACCCAGGGCATCTATAGTCGGGTATATAAGGTTATCAGCCATTGATTGAGGTCTCGGAACAAACAATGGTTGTGATTTATTGAACCGGTAATCTGTAAATTCTGATTAATTTAAGGTGATATGATTACTGCCTAACAAGTTTGTGTTGAAATAACCAATTATTATTGTCGAGATATTAGAATATTTATCTATTAAATGATCAATTTCTAATACGGCTGATGTCATACTTAAATGATGGAAAAAGTTATACATTATGGAATAACAGGTTGGTCATTATTACGAGTTAAGGGCTGAATTCCGAACACTGTGTAAAAACATGTTTGTGTAAGGATCGGAATTAATGTTCTGAAATGATTTTCACAAACTCATTGCTTTCCTCTAATAAATTCCGGTAGGTAAAACCTGACGAAGTTTATCAGGGGGGGATGCGGGGAGGCCCAGTGTTAGACCCGGGATCCCTGGTTGGCTGAGGTGGGTACCTTAGGGCAAATAGGGACCCTCGGTTCCACGTCAGGGAAAGGAAGGACACCTTCTGAGATAGCCTCCGCTCACCCCCTTGGTAGCTTGGCACGAGCAGCCAGTTTCAAGGCAAATGTGTACAGTATTTGTAACCACGCTCACAGCAACCCAATGATGACACCACAAATGGCCCCCACACGAGTTTCATAAAAACAAGTATACATTTTATATAAAAAGGTATACGATAAGACCACACGATATAAATCCAACATATGAGTATTTATAATATTCATCCTGGCCAGTTGTTAGGCCAGCCAGCCCTTGTAAGTTCTGGCGATATTAATGAGCACTTCTAAACATTCTACTGTAGTCCTAATATAATGTTATGCAGTTCATAATGCTAGAATCAGGCACTTTGCAATGGAAAAGTAATGCAATGGGTAACGCAACAATCAGGAACTGTGCAATGTAAAAATAATGCAATGCGTAATGCAACAATCAGGCACTTTGCAATGTAAGAATAATGCAATGCGTAACGCAACAACCAAGTACTTTGTTATGCAGGAATAATGCAATGCATAATACGCTATGCAGGCTGTTCGTTATGCAGAAACAATGCAATGCGTCATACGACAATCAGGTAGTTCGTTATACAGAAATAATGCCATGCGTAATACACTAATCAGGTAGTTCGTTATGCAGGAATAATGCAATGTGTAATACGACAATCAGGTACTCCGTTATGCAGAAATAAGGTCATGCGTACTACACTCCAGCACCATTCACGGTGCCTTAGGCGGTCCCTCCGCCACTCGTGCTAACTCGCAGTTAGCCTCTGTCAACAGTTGCTCCCAACACGGGTATGGTGTAACAAAAAGTGCAGCTCCGCACTCCGGGCCCGGTACTGCCATCCCCTTGGCCAGTACGGGCCGCAATACGAGCCGAAGCAGAGGCTCTCACTGCCGGAATGAGAGAGGCCGAGAGCATCTCGCTCCGAGCCCGCACCCCACCCCAGGCGTCGACACACGTTACCTGGGGGGGTGCGACCTCACTCTCCTCTTCCAGCGACTTGGGCCTCCGATGCAATCTTTGTGAATTCTGGGAAGTGGGACTCGGTCCCTCCCTCGATGAGGTTGGCTCGAGGTCTCGCTCTGGCAACGGCGGGCTTGGGCCGGCGGCTCAGCTCCTCCGGGGCTGTCGGTCCGGGCCACTACTGCTATGAAGATCTCAGGCTGCCACAGAGCACACGCACACAGCGTCGCTGAGACTCACTTGAACTCCGGTGCACGATAACAAGGCAGTCCTCAAGAAGGTCTCAGGCTGCACAAAGCACACACACACAGCGTCGCTGAGACTCACTTGGACTCCGGGTGCACGAAAACAAGGCAATTCTCATGAAGGTCTCAGGCTGCACAAAACACACGCGCACAGCGTCGCTGAGACTCACTTGGACTCCGGGTGTGCACGTTAACAAGGCAATCCTCACGACGGTCTCCGGCTGCACAAAGCACACACACACAGCATCGCTGAGACTCTCCTGTAAACTTTTGTGTTCCAGAGTTTCCGCAACAGGGAGCCAGCTCACCTCGGGCCCTTGGGGATAAGTTACTTCAGGAAACAGCACAGCAAAGTCCTTTCAAGCAGGGGGACACAGCACACAGCAAAGTCCCTTTAGCCTTTCCTTGGTTAAAACAGCAAACTGCAGAACAGCCCCAGAACACACAGCAAGGGTCAGTCCTATCCTTCAGTCTCTTCAGTTGTTTCTTCCTTGGCAAAGGTTCCTCTTGACCACAAAGTAGCTCCAGTCTTGTTCAATCTTGATCAAGCCATTCTCCAAAGTTCAGGGGCTTCAGCTCTCATATTTATACCCCTAAATAGCGTTGAAGTCTTTGTGTTCAGGGGACACTGACCCCTGTTCAAACCAGTTCTAGGTGCCTCCCTGCCAGTTACACCTTCTTCCTTTGATTAGTGGGGGTCTGGATTCTCAATCACTTAGCAGGAGATGAGACCATTGTTTTATGGCAGTAACCCAGGCCTCTTCACCTCTAAGGGCTATTCCTCCCCCTACACTCCAGATGCAGGTCAGCCTGTTGCTGTCTTACCTCCTCCCCTGGGTCAAGACATTCCCCTGATCCGATTACTTTCAAATCCAGACAGTCAATCCACAACCAGGCAGAGACACACAGAAATGTTAGAGCACAAACACCCAGCCACTTCTAAAAGAGTGACTTCTAAACACACAATGCAGAAAACCGAATCATAAAAAGATGTGTTATTACATTGTGAGTTCAGGCATACTAAACTTCACCTTTCCATGTTAAGCCTTTAGGAAGATAGGCTGGAAAACATATTACACAGCCTCCCCAGTCTCTCCTATGGGCAAGATGGCCTTTCAACAGTGAAAAACGAAATGGAGATTATTTTACTGTCAGGACATGGCACACACCTTAGTACATGTCCTACCTATCACATGCACTGCACCCTGCCCTGGGGTACCTTGGGCCTACCATAGGGGTGTCTGATGTGCATAGAAAGGGAAGGGTAAGGTCTGGCAAGTGGGTGCACTTGTCAGAACAACATGGCAGTTTAACAAACTGTGTGCAGGCACTGCAATGGCAGGCCTGAGTTCCCTCTTTAAGGCTACTGGTGTGGGTGGCACAATTAGTGCTGCAGGCCCACTAGTAGCATTTGCATTACCAGCCCTGGCACACATAGTGCACTTTACTAGGGACTTTACTAGTAAGGCAAACATACCAATCATGGACAACCAGTTACCATTATACTTTATACAGGGAGCACTTGCACTTTGACACTGATCAGCAGTGGCAAAGGGACCAAAGTATCTAATTTGGCAAAACCATGTCAGAAAAAATGTCTAGCCGAAAGCAAAAAGTTTAGGGATCTTTAGCCAAAAAGGGCCAAGTCCTACACCCAGGAAAAGGGCAACCCGAGGAATTCGGTGTGTTAAAAACCAAATAAAAAACTCAAAACAGTAGGCATCTACCACACATGGTAATTAACCAGAATGAGAAGGCTGCCACTTGGCCTACAGCTTGAACCCTTTGCTTCTAGGATTTCGAAAGTTAAAAACTTGATAGGCATACATTTAGACAGCTTCCATGATTTCTGAGTACAGATCATGGTAAAGGAATGAAATAATTGTTTAAAATTGTCACCTCCTGTTTTAATAGTTGGATACTGTTTCATCAGAAGGCAAGTTGGAATGGGTAGATTCAAACACTTTGGACCTCTTCAGGTCCACAGTGGTGAAGAAAAAATGGGCTCAGCATGTCCAATGTTTGTCAATAAGCAGTTAGTAAAGAGTAGGCAGCAAAACCCCTTCGGGGCTTCAAAGCCCAAGGAACTCTCTTTGCCCTCAGAGCTGCAAGCTTTTCCTGCACTTTCTCATTTAATGACCTGCATCTTGCTGTTACTGTTGCCAATGAGCACTGTTGCTGTTGCCGATGAGTGCTGACGGCTGGGGGGGATGGGGCGCGTATAGACTACTGAGCCATAGTAGGACACGCCCCGGGAGAGTAGAGGCAAATGACCCAAGCCACCAACAGCTGTGGCGGAACACACCTGCCTACCATTTGGCCTCCTGGAACTGGATCTAACAAAGGCATTCACCACGAGTACAGGTGATGGAGAGAATTATCTGCATATTAGGTTGTTTTTTCAAGCACATGTTGCCTCTGTACTAACTGTACCATTAACCTTTGTATACTGAATATTCTTAGTAGGTAGGTATATCAAACATGCTTCCCACCACTGATATAGTATTTTCCACATTGCTTTTAAGAAAGAGATGCATTACTCACATTCTTAAAACAAAGGTTTCGCAGACTTGGTGTTTCCTTATATTAGTTCTACATGGCTCAAATTCTGTTCATTAATAATTTAATCAACTTTTGGGGAATTTTTTTATTTAAAGGCTTGCATTCCATCCCTAACTAGAAATATAATGACTGTGATGAATGTCAATGTTTTAGATTTTCAATCCTTCTGTGTAGTTATTGTCTATTTGAAATGCAACTATGCGTATATAATAATCCCTTTTAACAGTGGTGCATTAGGCCTTGCTAGGCCTAAAGCCTGGCTTTATATCTAAGAATGTAACCTTATATGAGGATTTACAGGCCTCCCACAAAGTTTTACAGGGGCATTACACTGATAGTCAACTGTTTCCCCTCACATTTATTGCAAAGTAGGAGAAAATTACAATCTTCAAAGCTACGAATAGTTACATCTTTGCCCTTCAAAACTGTAACAGTGCATTTCAATATTATCACAGCTCTGACAGGTAATACCTATCTGCAGGGTTAACAAAGTTCAAAGTCAAAAATCCTGCCAGAGATATAATTCTTCTGACCTTTTTTGGCATCCTCCATGTCGTAAAAAATTCTTCTGTTCATATTAAAAAGCTTGTGTATTGTTTTTCCTACAAGCTTATCGCAGGCTTTGTGTAATAAACTGCTTCTTGGAAGGTTTCTCTACAGGATCATTTGCGGTCAACCTAACCCTACTCCATACAGAAGGCAAACCACAGACTCATGATTGTCCATTTGAAATCCATAGGCAGCCGTCTTCATTTATTGAACTGAGCCATCCTTAAAACGGATGATCCCATGTTTTTTCAAAGTCCTGTTTGGACTTTGTTTCTGTGATGGTGGTTATAGGGGTTATCATTGCAATAAGGAAGTGTTTAGGAATCACCATCTGCAAAATGATCATGCTAGACAGTAGAGAATGTGGCATAACCTATGCTATGTGTGTGACATTCTGCAGTGATAGAAAGTATGCTAAGATCTGTAATTGCTTTCAAGTGTGCTAGCGGTGGCTCCTCTTCTAAGGTGGAGGAGTGTTACCCCTCTGTTTTATGTCAGTGCAAAAAAGGAAAAATAAAATGATAATAACACAATGTTATTATAAATTTATTTTTCAGAGCGAGCCAGGTTAGGGCGTGGCTGGGCTGGGCTGTGAGAGCAGGGGAAAGAAGAAATATGTGCACATGTTGGTTTGGTCGGCAGTCTTGTGGCCACCAAACCGTCATGAGTACTTAGCATATTCTCCACCTGGCTGTAGTGCACAACCTGGGTGGAGAACATGCACAGGCTCCCACTCCCTGTCTGAGTGCCGAACCAGGCCTCTCAGACCAATGCCAATTCTGTAGACTCAGTTGCTAAAACCTTTTGAAAGTCAGTTTTTCTTAATACTCGTATGTTGGATTTTTGTTGTTTTGGTCTTGTTAAGTGTAGATAAAGATACTTTATTTTTTTAAACCAGTGTGGTGTCTATTTTTGGTGTTATGACTGTATTACTGTGAGTGTTGGTACAAATACTTTACACAGTGCTTTTGAAATAAGCCTGTCTGCTCGTGCAAAGTTACCAAGGGGGTGAGCAGGGATTATCTAGAGTGTGTATCCCCCTTACCCTGACAAGAAGCAAGGGTCCCTATTTGGACAAAGGTCCCTACCTCTGCCAACTAGAGATCCCCATTTCTAACAGTAGGTGACTGCTAAGTGTGCTCATTTTTGGCCACTAGGACTTAATCTACATAATCAAACTTTGGCCCAGAGTGAGATGTAGAAAGGCAGAAAATGAAGAATTAAGGAGGGAAAGAAAGACAGGACAGCTAAAAAGGGAAAAAGCTAAACTGCCATAGAGACAGGGGGTGTAGGGTGGTGGAATATAGGCACATTAGGTGCAATCAGAACTTAGCAGCATTGATACTCAGAAAGCCTGATGTCATGCAGCACCAGTAACTGGCTCCTACAAAACGTTGGGCTCCTGCCTCTCCCCTTTTTTTTATAAAGTACTGAAGCTTTCTGATGTGCTGTGTCTCTCTTCTCCCTCTTCCACTGACACTACATATGTACAAGCCCCTATCGCCAAAGGAACATCACTTTTTGTGATGTTTCCGTGGCGATAGGGGCTTTGCATTATTTACCTCTGTAATGCATATCCTTCTGTTGTACATATCCCCCTGAGTTGCTTTTCTTGCTACTCTTGAGAAGTCACCTCCCTTCTTTTGTTTTAACAAAAATACTCTGTACAAGCAAAGGACAACTGACTCTCCTGACCCCAATCAAGAGAAAAACAGAAAGCCTTTCCGCACACCCACCCGTACACATAAAACTCACACACACATACTCCTAGACCAAACTCAGCCTGCGTTTACGCTAGCATGCACAAAGCCTCTTCTTCCAGTACCACTGATGGCCTTGACAGATCTGCGTGAGTGGTTGCCCAGGTAGAGAATGAACAAGAAAGCCATGGCAATGGTCGTTGTAACCATACAAATGCAAATAGCATAACATAAGAGGAGACAATTATGCTTTGACAATGGGGCATTGCCGTTTTTCTTCAGTATCCCCGAGAGAGTCTAGTGAGAGTCTGGTGCTGTACCTGGTACAAGGACATGATGCAACTTCAGAATACATGAATTGTATTCTATTGGCACTTCCGGCGGTACCTTTGTGCATTCTCTGAAATGCCAGTTCATAATATGCCATTTCTCCTTCATCTCGTTATCAGAAGCTGTCCTCTATTTCACAAGTAAATCACCATGCTTTTATAACGTTTTTTTGTTTCATGTTGTGATGTGTACTTATGTCTCTTCTGGGAAACTGAAAACATGAGCAACAAGGAGAAATAAAATAACCCCCTATATCTCTGCAACCACTGGACTCCAACCTTTTGCTCAATGTGATTATTTGCAAGTAGAGTGCCATGCAGCCCCATTCTATGTACGATGACTGTGTCACTGCCCTAAAATGCATTCTGGTTTAACACAGCTTTCTTCCTTGAACTGTGATGGTGCCAGATAATACAATTACCCTGCCCCCATTGTACAGTACAGTGTGATATGTGGCTCTGTGGCTCTTCTTCTGGAAATGTGTAGGTTAACTATGCATAGTGCAACGTTGCATTTGCCTATAACCAGCGTTTGCCATGTGTTTTTGTGTATTCCATTACATTTGCGGGTGCATGGGACTCAAGAGTGCCTGTAACTAGGATGGAAATGGTGTGCACCTTGGTCCACGTAGGGCCCTTGCTTCTAGTCAGGGTAAGGGAGTTACACCCTTAGACAACCCCTGCTCACCCATTTGGTAGCTTGGCATGAGTAGACAGGCTTATCTCGGAGGCAGAGTGTGAAGCATTTGTGCACACATACAATGATACAGTAAAAAAACTACAAACGGACACCACACTGGTTTATAAAAATAAGTAATCTTAATCTAAAACAAACAAGACCATAACAACAAAAATCCAACGTACAGTAAGAGAGATATGACTTTTAAAAGGTAAAAACTGTTGTGTCCAGAGCAACCTATAGTTGCGACACATGCAACACAAAGTACCTTGGATGCATCAAAATCAAAAGCAAAAACAGCCACAGGTGATGCATTGGTTCCTTATGCACAGGGAAGGTGATGCGTCGGTTCCTTGCTCCAGGGGAGGTGATGCGTCGGTTCCTTACTGCCACACAGGGGAGGTGATGCGTCGGTTCCTTACTGAAGAGGATGTGATGCGTCAGTTTCTTACTATGAGGTTGGGGGTGCATCGATTTCTAACTGCAGCCCCGGCGTTGCTGTAGACTTAGTACCCCGGTGTGATGCAGGGGGATTCGGGAGGCATCGGCACTTGATGCGGAGGCGGCAAGGGAGCTGCATCGATCTCTACCGACGCGGTCCCCCAATGCATCGGTTCTTGCAGCCCCACAGAAGGGCCTGCGTCGGAGTCCGTGCGGTGATCTCGGACTTCTGATATCGGTGCATGAGACTTGACGTGCAGAGATTTCTCCAGCCGCGGGCAGGTCTATTCTGCCCAGCCCTGACTCATCCAAGAAAGGCAGGACACCTCTACAGTGAATGCACATCCCCAGCCCCTATCACTCCAAAGCCAGATAGTCAAACCACAAACCAGCAGAGGCACCCAGGATGGCAAAGTGGTATTTTCAAATACACAATATAAAAATCATCTTTACTAAAAGATGCATTTTTATATTCTAAGTTCAGGCATACTAAACTCCATCTTTCAATCAGGTCCCCACAAGTTATACTTGTAAGGTGTTACAAAGTATTCCCTTTTCCATCCTATGGGATAGATACCCTTAGCATAGTGAAAAACGAAATACATTGTTTATCACTTTCAGGACATGTCACACACACTAGTACATGTCCTACCTTTTACATACACTGCACCCTGCCCACAGGGGTACCATGGGCCTACCTTAGGGGTGACTCACATGTAATAAAAGGGATGGCTAGGGCCTGGAAAATAAGTGCACTTGCCAGGTCGACATGGCAGTAGAGAGACTGCAAGCAGACATATATATAATAATAAGAATTTATTCTTTGATTACTTAAAACCATTACAATTTAAAACACATTTAATTCATTCATATAAAAAAGCAATTAATTAAAAGAACTGAAAAACTGATTTTTTTCTTTAAACTCTCTTCAGCTCTGAATACTGTTAATGTTCAGCTAGAAAGCCAGGCTCTAATCAGAAGTTGTTACCAAGCAGGGTTTCTGTGGTTGAGCCTATGAAGATTTTGTGGCACTGCTGGGGTTGGGGAGATTTATGGTGCTAGTGTCTCCCAACATTTTGAATGCTATGTTGACAAATTTGGTGAGCCCAATATTCAGCTTTGGGTTGTCTGGGTTTAAGGCGGCTATTATGGCTTGGCTGCATGATCGTACTCCTAGCCTGTTCCATTCTCCCCACAATAAAGACCGTCTAGCTGTGAGCATTGCGTGGCATACACAGACTATGTGCTCCATTACTTCGGAATGATAGCCGCACATCCTACATTTAATACTAATGCTGGGTCGGCGCCATTCAGGGAGATTCTTTAAAAAAGGCCATTCACCAATCCTCAGAGCAATCAACTTTTGTTTCCAATAAAGTGCAAACGTGCTTGATAAATAGGGTGACTCAGCTCCTGGTTTAAAATCAGAAATCACTGCCCAAGCATGTTTCCTTCTTGACAGTGTTGTCCTGTCTGAGTGAAAGGACCACAGCCGAACGCTCTTCTTGATGACTGCCTTTAGCGCCGGCTGTGAGGGATTTGTTCCCCAGAATTCTTTGACTCCCAGTAGTTGTAGGCTGTAATCCAGGTGATGCTGATATTTATGGCTGATGTGGCTTTTCAATAGTTCCTGCCAAAGTCTAGCCTCCAGGAAGCCCTCCCGGGCATGGCGCAATCTGTTGCAAAGCTTTATGAACGCACCAGCCTCTACGCTGTGGTGGTCTTGTAGGCCACGTTTGAGTCGAACTTGGGCTGGCGAAGCTGATCTTGGCAAGCGGAACGCACGTTTAAACATTTTGATAGTTAGATTATTTAGTAAAATGCTTGTTGTACCCTTCATGATCTCATGCCCATATGACAGGGAATTGGTTATCTTTGCCTTCATCACCTTCAGCATAGGGGTTAGGCTTGAGCCAAGTGGTGGTTTAGACAATTTTGCAGTGGCGCCCTGGAGTGACAAAGCTTTAGACCTTTGAACTTTTTTCTGCTTAAGAAATGAGCATCTAGTGTCGAGGAAGATTCCCAAATATTTGTAGTGGGGTGTTGATTCAAGCTTTACATTATTGAAATACCACCCTCCACATGACCTCTTTTGCTTCCCAAAGGAAATTGTTTTTGTTTTTGACAAGTTCAACTCTAAAGAGTTTCTTGCGGTATAGGGAAGCAACTCGACAAGTAGCCTCTGTAGGCTTACTTTGGTATGATTTATTAGCACCAGGTCATCGGCATATAACAGGTTACTGATGCTAATTCCATCTAGTTGAGGGGGGTGGCAGTTGACATTATCAAGTGTTGGAGATAAGTCTGATATGAACAGGTTAAAAAGGAGTGGAGCCAACACACAGCCTTGTTTGACGCCTCTTTTGGTTTCAATCTTCCTGGAAACATGGGAGCCTTCACCCAACTTGATTCTAATCCATGTTTCCGAGTGAAGTTGAACTATGGCGTTTAAAAGGGCTGGAGGTATAACCCAGGACTCTTTTGCCACAGCAGGCCCCAGGGCACCCGGTCAAAGGCCACTTTAAAATCAACTAAGCAGCAATGTAGTTGATTTTGTTGAACAGCCGCTTTCTCTATCAGGACGGTTAGGGTGAGTAAGTAAGTTGTTGTGCTGGAGTTGGCCACGAAGCCCGTCTGATTAAAAGGAAGGCGCTTTGTTGTGTTTGTCCAGGCCAACAACTCTTCGAATAAAATACTGGCATAATGTTTGGACTCGACGTCGAAGAGTGTTATCATTCGGTAATTATTGGGGTCAATTCTCTTCCCGCTTTTATAAATTGAGTGAATGATAGCACCTTTAACCCCTTGCATGCTTCTGACGGAACCACTCCGTCATGAGCCACGGGCGCCGTGTGCTCATGACGGAGTGGTTCCGTCATGCTGCGGCCGTTGGCGGCCGCTCCGCCCACGCGGCGCTGATTCCCCGCCTGTGCGGGCGATTAGCGCAAGTGGGTGGAGTCATGACGGAACCATGCCGTCATGAGCACAGCTCGCCCGTGACTCATGACGGCGTGGTTCCGTCATGAGCATAGCGGCGGCGCAAACCCCCCAAACCCCCCCAGCGCTGCGGCGGAATTCGCGCCGCAGCGAAGGTGTTAAAGGACTCTGGAATAGTATTATTTAACCTGCAATGGAGAAACAGGGGGGCCAAGTGAGCTGACCACAGTTCAACATCCGATTTGAACATGGCCTGGGGGAGGCCATTTGGCCCAGGGGCTCCTACGACTCTGGCTTTTCTTATGGAGCATAAGATCTTATTTTTTAGTTTGTCTGGTTTCACTATAGACTCCATCATGATGTCATTGTTTTTCACATGGCCCTCGTTTATTAATTCTTCAATAGCGTTGTTAACTGGGGGGTTAAGGCTGGGTCGGCTTGGACCCTTGACTTCCGGAGATGGTGTTAGGGAGTTGGCTGGGCAGAAGAAGTTGGAATGGTCATCCCTGTTAGTGCGATCGCTAAAATGAGATGTTAAAAACTGGCTCCATTCGTCTGCACTGATGTTTGCGCTGCCGTGGCCGCTTCTGCCTTGTAAGCCCCTGTTTACAAGGGACCAGAATTGCTTTGCGTTAGGGTTCTTACTTTCATGAATGAGCTTCAACCAAAACTGATCCGAGACTGCTTGTTTTTCCCTTTTTATTGCGAGCTTGAAAGCTGTTTGGGCTTGCTTGTAATTGTTGGATAAAGATTTGTTTCCTTGACTCTACCTTGACAAACGGAGTGCTCGGTTTCTTTGTGCCTTTAGTTTTTTTGTAGCTGGTGAGATGCGAAATTGGAATGCTTGTTGCCAGGTGCTCCTTTTAGGTGGGACTTCTTTGAATAATTGGTTTATGAATCTAACCCAGTCAGTGATGATAGAGGAATCTTTGTCCGGTGTTCAATTTGTTTAACCTATGCACCTGGACAATCCACACATGAGATTAGACAACACCTCCACACTCTTCACCACCACTGGGAATACTACTCAGGGGTCTACTTAAAACAGGCGTAAAACAATCTCTCCTACACTGGAGAGAGGTGAAGATGGATCCACCATATGAGGGGCCATACTTGTTAATTCCTTTCTATTGGCACGAAATACATACAGTGGGCCAGAACCCACTACCATTAAAACTATGGAAGAGGTGTGGCACAGCGGCCAAAGCAGCTGACTCTGGAGCACAGGGTTCACTCTTCACGGTTTAATCCTTCAGGGGGTGATATGTTAGCGCTTTACAAATAGGAATTAATATTATTATTTTTTATAAAACTTAATTTTACATACAATGGCAAAAGGTCAAACTTACTCTGTTACTAACCTCAGCACCACAGACATTTGCAGCTGGTTGTAACTCTCAGCTCTACTGGTGTGTTTGGGGGTGCAGGCTTATGGATGAAAAGTTATGCTGTGGATGAAAGGAAGCTTAGGGTGCCCATAAGATATTTGCTCCATCACTTTGTTTTACACCACTGGGCTTATCATCTTGTAGCTGAAGTGGCCTCTTTGTTCAAGGAGTCCCACTCAGATCGAAAATGGTATATGTCTTCAAGGTTGCCTCACTCAGTCCTCCTGGCAGTTAGGCAAGTGCATCCAAATGGAGATAATGTCAGTGAATTCGACCAAAGTTTTGTAGAGCGTCTGCCTTTCAATGCTTGTAACCTTTTGCAGTATTGCAAAAAAAATCATGTTGGCGTTCACGGGCCAAGAAGCACAGCACAAGTAGCAGGAATATGCATGTTAATACCGAAGTAGGCATGTTACTAAAGAGTTGCTCAATTGCCATACAGTGCACTTACTCAAAGCTTTTATGGGCTTTTTTAGCGTTGGGTGGGAATGCCACTTCCTCATTTTTCGAGAAATAAAACTTAATTTGCAGGCGATCCCACCAGTGGGATGTACAAAACTACCACCCAACGCTGACACAGGTCCGAAATCTAATTTTTAAGTTATGTTGTGCGTAGAGATCCTGCGCATATGATATTTTGTATTAATAGTCTTTTTTTGTGTGGAATGATGATAATATCTACAAGGGTTTATTTTGTGTGCCTAAACTGCAAGGCCAAATATATCCCACATATCTGACCTCATAGAGATGCCCTATTTTTTCTAGTCAAAAATGTTTGTCATCCATACCGCAAACTAATCCATGTATTCAGCTCTGGTGCCTTTATCTACCAATGACAAGATATATGCTTTGGAAGTAGTGAAGCTCTGGGACAAGCATTTACCGCCAGGCCCCACCACAAAGACAGGGTACAAGCCCTTAGGTTAGTCTGTCTCAACCTTCCAGACTCTTGCAGACAATTGAAAATCAGAACAATCCACTCATGAAATTAAGCAACACCTTCACACACTATAACACCCACAGAAAAGACCCACAAGCAGGGCCATTTGAGTTTGAGAAAAGGTCATAAGAATCATGCCCTCTTAAGAGATATTTATTAGGAGAACCCAAAAAATGACAGATAACCTGTGCTGGGCAGAGCACATTAAAATAGGAACACAGAAAACAAGACATAACTTTTATAGTATAGTGGCAAAGGATTTGCACTCTTTGGTTTGGCATAAGGATGAATGATAAAGCCAATCAAAAGCATGCCATCGACGAGGTCTAACAGCCATGACACAATCATAGACACCAGTGGAGCTACGAGGTTGTGTGATTTTTGTACACTGTGCTGTACAAAAAAACATACAAGATACCAATGTTGCCAAGGAAATGATATGGTTTGTAGAGAAGAATTAAACTTATCACAAAATCTATGAAGTGTAGTAAGGTCCAGAACAACAGCAGATAATGTTGCCTTTTTGCCCCTCATCCCTTGCATTGAATATATCATTCATCTCGAATATGAAAGGGTTGGACACTTGACTTGATCACCCTCCCCTTGATTTCACAGCGCTCTGTCACATCCCTATGTAAATGACTTTTAGTTCGGGCCATTGATGCTTGCTGCAGGGATATTAGCGAAATCACACGTAATTCTGATTATTAGGTTTTGTGTATTTTTTCTTTTTACACTTGGTTAAGCTTTTTTGTGTAAATTTGAAATGTGGTAGAATGAATGGTTCCAGCAGAACATATCTCACAGAATCGTTGAAACTGATGTATGTCAAAGCCCTGAGACCTTTTCTGTTAGGGCCAGTCTCCCGCTGGTATCTCATATAAATGTATAACCCTGGGCGTAGTTCGCGAAGTAGCACTTCGCGAAGCTACGCAAAGTGCACTTCGCACTACGCGAGCTACGCGTAGCACTTCACGAACTGCGTAGTACCTTGTTCGCACTGTGCCAGATGTCGTTTTCAATGATTGCACAGTGCAGACAAGCAACCGGCACTGTGCAATTATTGAAAATGACATCTTGCACAGTGCGAGCTGTAGTTGTCTGCTGTTCGAGTAGATTTTTACTCGAGCGGCAGCTTTCTCAATGCGAACTGGTAGTTTCTCATCGCGAACGGTTGCGAGCATACGCGACCACTCGCAATGAGAAACCTGACCTCCTCGCGTTGGGAATCTCGCCGGGAGGTTTATTTTCCATGCTCGCGATCGCCAACTTGATGTTGCTGATCGCGAACAAGGAAAAAGTCTCGCCGGGATGTCATTTTGCTTGCTCGCGGTCGCCAACTTGACGTTGAGGACCGCGAGCAAGCAAAAAATGACCACAGCACTACGCAACACTACGCTACGTGTGTTCGCACTGTGCTACATGCAATTCGCGTAGTGCGAAGTAGCGCGAACTTCGCAAACTACACGAGCGTAGCGTAGTGCTTTGCCCAGGCTTAATATATATGCAAAGTGTGCCCTCGCATACAATAATCGTGCTGACGACCAGCGGAGTGCATTTTGTGCAATAAGTGGAATTTTTATGAAAATCACGCATATTATGCAAAAAAGAAATTCACAGTTCGAGCCCCCTATGTGATATCCTATGAAAGTTTGCATACCTTCAGTTTCTCGTTGTTTCTGGATCTGAGTAGAAATCCATCAATAAAGAGCTTCTTGAAAACTATGCACGGTGAGTATGTTATTACATGTTACAGTGGACCAGTTGCTTTCATACGGCTCGATTTACTTGCCAATATATAGAATAAATGTAATGTAATACAAAAAAGTCTCTTAAAGCCGACGTCCTTAAAGAGCTGCTTGCCTGCCCAAGTACACATATTCTCAAGAGATGCTTGGACTGTTTAAGCCTTGGGTGGAAGCGGGAAATGTTCCATTTTAATCCTTTTTGTTATCAATAGAAGCCACCGCCGTTTATCATGAGAGGGACATTTCATCTACATACCTATCACGGCTGCGAATTGCAGGGTGGAGGTCTGCCGTACCTCAGGTCGGCTGCCGGTGATCTAGTGTGACAGAATTCATGTTTCATTTCGCTCAAGTCATGCCCAGCAAATCGGAGAAAATGATGTCAGCCTGCTGCAAGTTCAAATCCAATCCAGAAACGGAGGCTCTGGCACTTTTTCGAGATGAAGCGGCGATGCCAACCCCAGATAAAAACAGCAGACTCCCAAAACTAATTAGCAGATGCTAAGTCCAAAATGCCACACAAGAAGAGTTTTGCTGATTTTGGCGTTTTATGCATTTTTGTGTGCTGTGTACTGTTATTGAAAAATTAAATGGAACACCCTTACATTATGGACAAATTTATATTTTGACAATATGCATGGATTCCAGCAGTGGAGACGCCTGGGTGTCGTGGGCTTTAATGCATGCAAGGGAAATGGACCCCATACCGCTGATTTTGTTGTAAAATGAGATAATAATATGAATTCTGCGGACCCTCAGATGCCCCGGGTTCCTGTACCTGTGCCAGGAATGATAGCTACTGCCCTTGATTCCGGTATTTGGAAGGCACACATGGGGGCATATTTACAAGGGCATTGCGCCACTGGAGCGTCATTGCTCCATATTTACAATGTGGCGCAAAGGAACTTTGCGTGGCTTAATGCCGCATTGTAAATATCGTATCCTTTGACACAGTTTTCTGCGTCAAAGGGACGTGCAGTGGGTGTTCCTGTGAGCGCACCCACGCAACACCAATTGCTTTTTGAATGTCCTAGATTTATGAGTTTGTGTAATTCTGATGCAGTGCCAAAAACTAAGGGGCAGATCTACAAGAAAGTGCCGCAGCGTGGCACCGCAAGCCCTTTGGCTGTGCCACACTGCGGCACTTTCAAACAACAGGAATGCAACATATTTACAATAATATGTCGCATTTCCGTGCTCTACCCTGCGCTGGTGCACAAACAGCTGCCATGCGCTGGCGCAGGCATCCTTGCACCATGGTGCAAGGATGCATGAGTCATGGGGAGATTGTTTTTGTGCAGGAAGGGGCACCTTCCTGCACAAAAACAATCACTACAGGCATTTTAATCGTTTAATGAGTGCTGTAGAATGCAGAACGCATTGAAAGAGGAAAAAACGAGGAGAAATGAAAACATTTCTCCTCGTTGCGCCTCGCTACCCCTAGGGTGGCGTAGCATTCTAACGCATTTCCAGGTTTACGATTCCTCATGAATCTGCAAATGTGTCAGATTCCATGGGTGTTGCGTGGTAACACCCACAGCAACACCCATGGAACTCACCTTTCATGCAAAGTGTTGGGTGTGAAGGGGCCGTATTTACAAGGACAGGAAAAGTCATGCAAATGTGCAGTATCGCTCCGAAAAAGGGAGCACGTGCATATAGCATCAGTTGGGCAAACTTGTGAGGTACATCGTCAAAACCATACAAAAAAAAGAACAACAAATGTTTGCCCGCCAGGTGACTTGGAGGGAATGAGTGCCACGTCACTAAGGGATTCCCAGGCGGCTTGTCTGGAAGGCAACAGTACGCTACAGGTTTCTATGAAAAGTGAAAGACAGAATCTAAATGTAGAAAAAGATAAAGCAGAGAAGTTGCTCAAAACGAGCACCGCCGCATCCCCCACACCCCATTATGAAGGATTTCCAACGAAAGTTACACGTTTTTTAGTTTCCTCAGCAACTACTAAAAAAGGCGGATGCCAAGCTCATTGTTTTTTTTTTTTGCATATTTGTATAGCGCAAACTCGACCCGAAGATATTGGAGCGCTTTACATGAGAACCAATTACGTTACACAAGGACACTTTCATTTCTTTTTTTTTGGTAGGTATTGTTTTTGTCCCGTTCCATTTGTCCGTCATTATATAATTCATTCATCACGAGTGAGATGCTGGTGCTCATTATACACAATTGTTTCAGTAGTCTGAGAAAAGTTAAAAAAAAAATGTTTTTATTACATTTTTATTTTCAAAAAAGGGATATCACAGTACATCCACAACAACATAAAAATAATCATGTAACATATTGACACTATACATAAATAATCATAATCATAAATTTCCCCTCAAATCCAACAAAAAACACAAAGACACCAAATTATAAAATCAAAACTAAAAAAAAAAACACATTCTTCCTAAGCGTTAATTACAAAGTCGTATTGGAGTAATAGAGCATCTCCCATCTATAGTCGGAGCAAAGTTACGTAGTTTGCTGTGAGCGTTATTCTGTGTGCATATTTTGGACCCCATAATAAGGAAGACCAGCTCATATTTGCACGTCGGATGTTGTGTTAATTGTCTAATTTCACAATTTTCACATCGGCACAAGTACAAAATTTGTGTTCATCATTTCAGCATTCATTGCTAATTAGATCCCATGAGTTTATTTTCAGAAAGAACATGTATACTGTGGTGTCTTTGCTTGTTGATACATTGAACCGTGGTGCTCAGTTTCTCAGTGCTGGCCTCTGACGATCTTGGTTTCCTGTGCTTTGGATGTTTTTGGACAAACACAGATTTCATCCAGGGCTGTTTAGTAAACAGGATAATATGACATCATTGTCACTAGTTCATTTACATGTTATGTATGTGGTGTCAAACGTGGTCACATGCTTTTGGGTGGCAACCTAAAAAACTAAAGTTCTGAAAACTACTGTCATTTAAATGCTTGTGTGTGCTGAGTGGCCACATTTTATGACCTTTACCTCTTACTTTTAACAACACTAATCTACATCTTACATCATCTGACCACAAATTGTTGTGTATATTTTGTTTTCCTACCTGTTATGTGAACCTTTTCACAAGGGAGCCAGGACCAAAATGCTGAGTAAAAACTACTCGCAAATTAACTGTATTTAGTGCATAATGACCCTGTTTGGTAACGCTGTGCCGTTGTAGTCCATGCTATATTAAATTATGTTAAAATGCTGGGGCATTCTATGTTATGTTTAAGGCTCCCAGTGTTCTGTTTCTACTGGTTTTTGCAGATAAATACAGACAAAAATCTATTTATTTTCCTGTCTATATTTATTTTTAAATGCAGAAAATACGGAAATAGGCCATCTTTGGATATTTCTTTCCACTGTCACTCATGAGTGCCAGGTCAGTAGGTGTACAGATTGAGCAGTAGGGGAGATTAAAAAAGACAATAGATTTTCAAATTAAGCTGAATTAAGTGCAGATATACCGTTATTTATGCTTTTCTACAGTGCAAATGTTTTCAGATAATGCTATTGCACTGTATACTGCTGAAACCTTTTGGACAATTACATGCGAGTGCACATTTATCAATTAAAATAAATGTGGGATAGTACCCATTGCTGTTTCATTTATACAGAAAACACAAACTAAAAATGGATAAATACAGAAAAAGTGAGCAAAAAATAAATATGGATAAATACAGACGGAAATGTCGGAAAAGTAAATACCATAAAACCAGGAGCCTAGTTATGTTACACCAGCAGGGCACTACCCATGCTTTTAGCAACAGTGGTGCCCTGCCACTTTAGAGGTGTGACATGGTGCCCATGGTCTCAGCCCACATTGCACTGCATTTCATTTAGCAGTCGTCATGAAAACATAAAGTTAGTTTTTTCATGGTCACTGCCAGGATGCATGTCAGCCATCCCAGCCTCCCGTGGCTCTGCATCTATTGACAGGAGTAAAAAGAGGGTGCCTGACATGGCTGAGCCAACAGAATACATTTAAAGAACAAGACACTCTGCAGATGGATATCTGGATTGCACATGTGGGAGGGCCTACATTAGCTATGTCATCTCACACAGGTGCAATTCAGTTAATTATCAGTGATACTCAGACAGCACTGCATATTTGCTAAAATGGGGTTGTCACTGCACTAACCTTTGCATTCTGCTATCCAATGAGAATCCACACAGTGCCGCGGGTGGGATCCTATGCCACACCCAGCTTTTGATAGGGCTGAGCATCCATCTCTATTAGAAGCTGGCACAGACTTGGAGGGGATCTTCCTCTAATTAATCCTGTCCCTGTGTCCCTGTCTGGATCCTTGTTCAATGCATGGGACTCCTGGCTTGTTGGTTCCTATTTCCAGCAGCCCCAGATTCCTGTCATATTGCTGCCCTAGGGGGGTGGATAGCACCCCGTACATAAGGAGTCGCCAGAAAAGGAAGCAGGGTAAGTAAAATAATTACTGTTTCCCAGCATGTGTGAGAATATGTGAAAGTGTGTATGAGTGGTTAGAAGAGAGTGAGTGAATGTGAATGCATGTAGGTGACTGAGTGTATGCATGAGCAAGTGAAAGTGTGTGAGTGAGATTGAAAGCATGAGTGTGAGTGAGGAAGTGATAATGGGTAAGGGTAAGTGAGATTGTGTGAGTGTGACTGTGTGTGTCAGTGTGTGTGTGTGTGAAAGTGAGTGCATGTGAGTGAGTGAGATTGAGTGTAATGAAAGTGAGTGTGAGTGAGAGTGTGAATGTGTGTGTATGTTTCAGTAATTGGATGTGAGTGAGAGGTGTTTTAACTCACATTGGGGTTGTAAGCATAGTTCTAAGGTTGTGTTGTAGCCATTGTGCCCATTTCAAGAATGCAAATTGTGTATTTTACCAGACTACGAAGGGCTTTCCATAGGGCCTGTCAGAAGTGTGTTTTCAGTGGCAAATGCATACTCAAAAACCTCTTGACTTAAAATTGCAAGTGATGTGAAGTCTTTAAGAGGGTATCCCTTCAAGGTCAATAGAACAAAAACACAATTTAGGGTGTTGAAGGTTTAAAAAGGGGATGATGGATTGGGATGTGGCCTGAGTGCCAGTGGCTGAGATTCATTCAAGAAATCCATCCATCACCTTGTTTTTGATGCCCTAAGTGTAGTGGATATGTCCAGACATGGGTCAAGTGCTCACTGTGCCAATGGAGCTAAGCTATACTTGGCAGAAGAGCCCTAACAACGGCAAAACTGGTCATGGGTTCCTTGTATTCCACTTAATGGAGGACTTGGCCTGGCCGTTCGGGCATGGAATTAGAGGTGATGTCCATTATCACATGAATGAGGATAGAAAAAAGTCCACAGGTGTAGTGTGTTGAATTACTTCAAGCCCGCATACCATACAGTACTCTGTCACAATGTTTGGATGATGTCATCAAGAATGTCAATTGAGAATTGAGATGTCATCAGTGAAGTCCTTTAACATGTCATCAGTGATGTAATATGTGATAAACAGGTCATAAACAGTGAACGGCGGGGGCGCAAGTTATGATTAGATCATCAAACTTTAACTTGTGAATTTCAGAATTTCTGTTTTTTTTTTGTTTCTTAAACTTTAGGCATTATTTCAAATATATATATATATTATGTGATCAAGCCCACTTGCTGGGCGAAACGCGTCATGACGCCATGTCGAAGCGTCTATTTACTTGACCAATAAAATAAAGAAAACCCCGCACCTGGAGTCCATGTCCCGATCTTTGTTTCGAATTTGGAAGAAACGACAGTGGGAACTCTGGTGTTTGCTCATATATATATATATATACATATATATATATATATATTATCGACTGACAGTCGCCAGTAGATAGTTATAGTTAGGACCGAGTTCCCATAGGAAATCTGAAAATTCTATTTTGAATAACTTTGGTGCTGGTTGACGAATCCTCGCGAAATTGTCAAAACTAATGGGGCGCTCCGCTCAGCTCCTACCCTGAAAGTCTCGGGGTGATTCGTCAAGCGGGGGCTGAGAAAAAAGGGGGTCCCAAAACGCGTTTTCCCCATGCATTTTCCCATAGGACCTTTAGTCGAAGGTACAGCCCGAACGGCTGAACAGAATTACTTGAAATTTGGCAAAGAGGTAGTCCTCAGGTCAGGCATGTGCCTTTTGCATATATGGTGTCAATCTGTTCAGTAGTTCCTGAGAAAATTGCAGTTAAAAGTACATAAATATCTATATGCGCGCACCGTGCGCGCACGGTGCGTGCACCATAACGTGCGCGAGCGTAATTCTGATTGGTGGTTACATGTCAGTCAACATTCGAATCAGTCGAAATCAGGAAGTGTCGGCCGCCATTTTGTGTGTGACAGTGAAAAAGAAAGGTGGAGAACGTGAAAAGGGGACAGGGTAGAGAGTTCCTGACCCCCTAGCCTTTGTCAGGGGGTCCCTGAAGGACCCCGAAGGGTGAAAAAAACATTTTATTCTTTTTTCAAAAAATCGCGGGGTGTGTGCACGGTGAAAAACCCTTAAAAAAAAAAAAACATTTTAAACGAGCCATTCCATATTGCAGGATACAGTCAATCTATAACTATATACATAGGTAGTTTATTGTAAAATAAATATATAAAAAATATAATAATACATACATAAATTAGCATTTAAAAAACCTTACAAGTTCACTTAAAAACCATAGGTTTCACATACGTTATAGTTAGGAATTAGCATTTAAAAAACCTTGCAAATTCACTTAAAAAACCATAGGTTTCACACATGTTATAGTTAGCTGGACATTTCACTCGTAAAAAACCATTGAAATTCCCCCGTTATAGTTAGTTCAGATAACTATAACTCGCGCGACCGCCACTCTATCACAAGGATGATGTCATCAGTGATGTCATGAGTGATGTCACTGACCATGTCATGAATGATGTAATATGTGACGTCATCAGCAGTGGATTGCGGGTGCGCGAGTTATAGTTATCTGAACTAACTAACTATAACGGGGGAATTTCAATGGTTTTTTACGAGTGAAATCTCCAGCTAAATATAACATGTGTGAAACCTATGTTTTTTTAAGTGAATATATATATATATATACATACATATTGATGTAGATATGAATGCATGTATAGATGTATATTTAAAACATTACTGACTGAGAATGTGCTGCATAATATACACTCTTTGTTGTATAATTTAGATAACTTTGCCATATTATTATTCCCTCCATGCCACATAATCCTAGCAGCCATGATAATGTTAAAGCTCTTCAAAGTGGTTTGATGGCTGTCATTATGATAATGATATCCTGAAATATTTCCCGTATTTCACAGTTAACTGTGAAATATGTTTTTTTTATATAATTACATTTTGTACAATAAAAGAGACAACAACAAAGCATTACAAAAAAGTATACTTTTGCATTAGATTGATCCTTTAAAATGTATTTCAGATTGGTGAGGGGTTGATAACTTATGATGGCGTCCTATAAAAAGCATTTCTTTTTGAAACTCAAGCTCAAGCACAAAGCCAGGACTATGGGTAGAGATTTATGCTAAACCTGGGCCAGAAAGTAGATTTTAATTCAGTTTGCTTTCAGTTTTTTATTTATGGTAATTCCATTTAGCATTATACAAAAACTAGAAAAAGTAAAATTGTATGTCTGTATGGTTGTTTTTCCCCTTAACTAAAATTTTATGAAACTTCACTGAGATGCTATTTTCTTCTCTTGGTACCTTGGACAGCTCATAAACCAGCAGTCCTAGCTTAGAAAAATATTCAAGGGAAAACTAAATATCTGGAGTTGTAGCAAGCCGACTTGTGATTGAAAAACTTGAAAAAGGGCCTGAGTGGCCCAAACCGCTAGTCTGTAGCCTTTACCACAGGCCGTTGGCTTACAAACCTTGCTTGGTGTTGAAGCAGCCATACCTCCCACATCATAAAATAGTGGGTGGAGAAGTTTGAAAATGTATGGATGCTCTCTTTCCCTTCCCTGGCCTTAGTGTAGGTGTCAGAGATGCTGTGTCCGAGACTGCCAAGCCCCTCCACTTTGCTAGCAGCATGTCTTTACCCAAGAGTCAGGTAACAGTTTCTGTGTGATGGCCTACCTACCCATCCACAGAACGAGTGCAGAATGCAGTTGCCGCAGTCCACCACCTTCAACTACTTGTGTATTTTAGGTAATTCGGCCAAGTTATAGATACTGCTTGATCAGACAGTGTGGTTGTCTAGAAGGGCTCAGAGGGTCAGATCATATGTTTGCTGAACTGATACTGAGGCAAAGAAATATCATTTACGTTTCTGTTTGTTAGCCAATATCGTTCCACTATCCTGTATGTTTTCATTGAAACCAGTCTAATCGTATGTACTAGTACAGGTTTTTGATTTTAAAAAGACCATAATAATTATATTCCAAGGGGCCGATTCTGATCCGGGTCGGAAAGCACTCCGAACGAGCCGGATCCGGAGTGTTTTCCGACCGAGCCGGAGTCCTGCAGTCTGACCGAGCGAGTACGATGCGGCCATATGTTGCCGGACTCGGTTTGGTCGGACTCCCATAGAAGTCAATAGGATCCGATTGTACGACGCGTATATAGGCTCCCATTGACTGAATGGGTACGTCGTGGACAAGTGCGCCCCCTACAGTGAGTATGCATCGGTGCCATCCGCACATTACATGCCTGTGTTGGGGAGACCCATGGATCTCCCCTTGTGTCCGAGTCATAGGGCTGCGGGTGACAGGGGGTCCGACACGAACCCCCAAAGGTAACCACCCGGACGATTTGCGAGCCGGACACTCCGGCTCGCACAGGCTGTCCGACGCGTGCATCATACTGGCTCGGTCGTGAATCGCATCCATTGCACGCCACGGTTAGCTTACGACCGAGACGTACGGAGCGGTTCGGACCCGGAAACGAGTCGGTCGGTGAATTGCATGTAACTCGCATCGTACTTGCTCGCTCGTACAGCTGTACGAGTCGGGCGGAAAACACGCGTACGGCTTGTAGTTTTTCCGGCCGGATCGGCCCCCTAGTGTGAATTCTTGAGTGTGCCTATTCATGATGAAAAGGTATTTGGAGCCCACTAATAACAGATATTCCTGAGAGTCTCTTAAGACTATCCGTTGCCCAATACACACCTTCATCAGGTAAAACTCAATGTGTTGCATGGGTTGCTGTCCACTGGGTTCTCCCATCTGATGATGATCTATTAAGTACAGGGTCTAAAGAATCCAAATCACAGGCTGTAGTCTGAAGAGTTTCCAGAATATGTATCAGAAGTCCACGGCCAGCATTATCGAAGGTCAAGGTGCCAAATATCAAGCCTGTCTAGTATTGATGTTAGCTCATCCACCACCACTCACTACCTTTATTTCACATTTTCAGGTTCTTTTTAATCCTTGATTTTTTCTTTGTCACTCTGTTTCTGTCTTTCTCTTCATCCTTCTTTCCCCCTTTTGTTTTCTTCACTCTCTTCCTCTAGGTGAAATTTAGATCGGGATAAATAGTTACCGGTCCCCAAAATGCTTGCTGCTGGCACCACCTACAACCACTGTCTCAAATTAGGCACTTGTAATAGACACCAGTGTACAACCAGCCATGCTATAAGCACTGAGTAGACCAGTGACGACTGGTAGAGAGTAGTCAAAAGTAATGGGATATGAGGTGTACCCACAAGAGGGTCTGACCTGAACTTTCGGTGTGCGGTTGAAATTAGGTAACGAAAGACAGAGAGTAGTGAGTGCCATAAGTCTTCTGTGGAATAAATGCATCTGGGCTACTGAAACAGCTAATGTAAGGGTCAAGCAAGGAAGAAGGTAATTGTCCTATCACAACACACAACCTGGGCCTATCAGGAACAAACAAAGAAGATGCTTTTAACCATCTGACCTTTACCTGAATGTCCAGGCTGTAGGGACCAGTAAAGAGTGAAAGAGGAGCAAATTAGGGAGTGGCTCTCTAAAGATGGCACCTGGCAGACAGTGGTGGCTCGCCGTGGAAGTGCTGTGGGGCGGTGAGGTGGGGGAGGGGCAGGGTGGGGGGTAGTAAACTCCGGCATACGGCGTAATGGAGTTCAGTAAATGAATAAATAAATAAAACATTTTACGTTGCGCACGCTGCATCGCCAAGTATTAGACCAGGGTTACTCATAGTATGGCCCGCGGGCCGCTGGCGGCCCGCCTGGCCTTCATTGGCGGCCCGCGGACCTTGTTTGATTACATGCCGCAGTTCCTTCCTTGGAGTAAACAGGGAAGATGGCCGCAGGAGCAAACGTTGTGAATACGCTTGAATACGTATTCACAACGTTTCCTCCTGCATCCATCGTCTCTGCTTACTGCTTGCCTCTGATTGGCCTGCCTGCCTCCGAGTCACACACGGAACCGGTGAGTTAGTGCAACGAAGAGACCTCAGAGCGAGGCTAGGAACGCACTGCCATTGAAAGTGAGAGAGGCGTGTAGTCCGGAAGGGGCGGAGCTAAAAGGATTCCTCGTAGTCGCCTGGAAGAGTGCCTGATGAGAGGTGCGTGTGGATGGGGGCTGTTGGGGTTAAAGATGTTTATGGAGCGGTAAAAAGAGGCTGGGTTAAAACCCGAGCTTCGTCAAATCCGAGTAGACGCTGGAGCGCAGCCTCTTCTCTCCTGAAACTGAGTTGCTTTCAAAGTAGAGTTGGCATCTCTCAGTCAATTCATCCCCATTTGGAGGTTGTCACCTACTCATTGGACTCGGTGGCATACCTCAAATAATCAAAATGACCCCTTACACCTCCCCTACACGGGGGCATCTCCCTGTAAAATGCTTATTCTCCAGTGATTTCAACGGCATAACACCCCCAAACTGCTCAATGTCACCCTCGTCGCAGATTCAGCATGTTTCTTGTGCAGTTCATGCCTTCAAATAAAAATGTATTATCAAAATGTGCTCTTTGTAGTTGCATCTGATTGTGAAATACAGCATTGTCTAATGTTTTGAAAGGTTTTTTTTTACTCTAGCTCCGCCCCCCACTGATCCCGCCCCCACTGACTCCAAACCAACCAGTGCGGCCCTCGGCCACTAACCACACTGTAATTTTGGCCCCCGACAGAAAGTTTGTGAGTACCCCTGTATTAGACCAAAAGTGGTGGGATTGTAAATATTTTCTCAAGGCGAGCAGAGTGTTGAGATGTTAGGTCAGACTAGAGTGAGTTCCATAATGATGTAACCAACACAGAAAGCATGAGTATTTGTGCTTGACAGCATGTGAACTCTGGGACTCCGAGGTAAAGAGAGTTGTTTCTTTTGAGTCATGTTTGCCCTCAGAGTTAATGACCACATGAGTCAGGTAGCGAGGATTCTTTGGTGAATTGATTTGAAAGAAATGCACAAAATCCTGCAGGGGTGGCCAATAGTGTTAAGATTAGGGCCAGTACTTCACACTTTCTGTAGATATGTAATATTAAAAAATATGCTCTTCACTTCCAGCCCCCGTGTTTACATTGCAAGTGAAAGTGGAATCATCATACCTACATTGGACAGGACTGTGAGGACACTCGAATATCAGTGCTTATTTTCTTCTCCGAATTATTTCATCTGGAAAATCTGATTATTTTAGGTATAACACGTTTGTGGCAAGATCCAGAGGCAAGAGAATGCAAACAAAAGGCCATTCTTAAAATGTGCTTTTGCATCATTGTCCATCCACAGAACCAGCCGTCAACATTGAGACCGCCATTTTGGGAACCAGCAAGTTATCAAATAAAAACTGTTCAATGTAAAGAACAGTACATAAATTGGCTTAGTCTGCCCCATTCATGAGCACTTGAGTTTATGTTTGGATCATTACCATTAAATGGCTTTACCAGAAGATAGAGAAGAAGAAATTGCCCTTATTGTTTGTGTGATAGAAGGATCACCGAAAATAAAGTCTATTTCTGATATTGTACTGGAAAACATATACAATAAAGCATGTTTTACGGTTGCAAACGGAGCAATGTTTAAATGAGGGTGTATATTTGATATCAATTTAGGTTGTAAATTTCTTTATTCTGTGTTGATTAATTCTGAATGGAATTTTGAATTCTGAACAAATCTATCTATGTTAGAAGTGTGTACGTTTATATTAATGAATTCCGATTTGAATAGAGACATCTCCAAAATCTTCTTATGATGAACAACAATCTTAAAATAACGCTATTTTGTTAGAATAACCTGGTTGGACACTGCGTTTTGTCTCCTTTTTCTGCATCTGCCCACACTTATCCTCTACCCTGTCTTCTTTTTCTTGCCCATGCTGATAAAATACGATGACCTACACCATGAAAACCTTGAATACAAACTCCAATATACATTATGTTAGTTGGTATATGGAAATTAGAATTGCCTCTGTATGCTTGTGATGTAAAAATTGAATTATCAAACAAAAAACAAATAAATGCTAAATAATAATTTGTTACAAGTTTCTTTTGGAACAAAAACGTTACCATGTTTGATGTCTAAGAAAAGTTTTTAAATGTGAATTGATAAAAGATACATTTTATAAACAAGTTTGGTATAATGTGAATGGAAGTAAAGTATATTTTGTATGAAATATATACTTTTCTTTATTGTAGATTCACATTCAAATGACGTTGGACCGCCCACTGAATATTAACTGTTTGATTCTGTATGGACTTCCTTATCTAACCACAGGCAATGCATGGTGAGTAAATATCCTTTAAACAGAATTTTTTAATTTGGTTGCATCCAAAATATAAAATAATAATTCACATTGATTTCTTTCAAAAACGTTCTAACAGAGCTTTTTAATGAATCTAAATGCACTCTATGGTGTTTGTTCTTTAAACCAAGGATGAAGGTAAGATAGGAAACTAGTCTTTGAATAGCAAGGCTTCATTTCATGAAACACATTTGAGGCTCCATGTGTTTCATACTCTTTCTTTTTGATGCTTCTAAAAACCCCACAGGATTTACTTAATTTGCATTAACTTTCACTACCTGCACCTTCGGTATATTTTCTTATAACTCCATTTACTAACTTTGGCATTTGGTATATTTTTGCATTTAGTTTTCTGGATGCCTGTAGAATTAATTGGCAACCCCCATTTCTATCCTTGGTACCAGCCTATTCTCATCACTCTATGCGTTCTCTACCATTTGCCTCCTTTGTTAACTCACACTTTTCCTATGTTTGTACATGCCACTTCCTCTATCGTGTTTAGTCTTCTGGTGCCACTTCCTGTGCACCATGTTGATGCACTTTCTCGGAATTTAACCTCTTCCGCTCCTTACTACCAGCTTGCCATATATTTACTCTTCCTAAACTGTGTGAAGTTGTAACAATAAAGGAGGGAAGCATGATCAGCCTCTTGTGCGGAAAGCCTCCTGCACTGTCTAGTGCAAATGGCCAAAGCAAACACAAGAAGATGATGGACGGAGCGCTGAAACTTTTCAGACACTCACCCCAAGTCAAAAATCTGGGTTAAATACATCATCGTTCTTGAGCTCACTTCACCACCCCAGTTCAGAACCAGCCAGATACAAATCAGGCTTGACCCTGTGCCCCATGGGAAGAGTCCAGCCAGAACTGCCAAGCCAGGACTTCCCTGGACCAGAAACAAGCATCCTGGGACTGGTTTAGGGGTTTGACCCCTCATCAGCCAGGCTAGTTTGACTCCAGTGGCAAAGTGCGCAAGGGACCTATGCAAATGGCCACTAGAGAAGGCCCTCAACACTATAGAAGACTTAAAAACAGCCTGTCACATAGACATTGGAGATATTCTCAGTGCCCAGAGTAAGAAGCTCTATACACTATGACAGGACTCTGCAAATGTTCTCAAAGCACCAGACACTTAACAGACTCATTGTTTGACCCTGGTTGTGAAAAAATGGGGTGTACCTTTTGCGAAGCATATTATATGTATATGGAAAAGTATTTATATACAGAATGCATCAGGCAAGGTTCAAACATGCTTCCCATCTAAATCCTTCATGCCTAAGGGAGTGGTGGCAGTAGTGCTGGGTGATATGCAGTTTCTCATATAGCCTTAGAGCCCGATGTAGCAGGCTCTACTGGTCACTAAAGGCCAGCTTCAGCATTAAAGGCGCAAACCAAAGGCCTTTAATGGATGGTAGAGCCCACCACAGAGGGCTCTAAGGCTATTAGAACAATCTGCCGCTAGAGGGCAGAATGTTCTAATTTGTAAAACAAACGCCTCACGAAGCCCAAAGGGATTGAAATCCCCTCGGGCTCCGTGAGGCCTTTGTTAACAGTAACAGCTGTGAAGCAACATTGATTGTTGATACTCCGGGTTTCTATCGGCCATTAGAAGCTCGGAGCACTCCATTGCCTTCAAGGGAGCACTCAACATTCCATTGTTCTAATGAATAAGTAATTTTCAATGATATGGGTGCTGACACGCAATAAGTTCACAGGGTGGTCTGCACAATTTGTGACCCAGCACCAATCGTTAGCATTCCTGTGCAATCTGAGGATAAGAATCTGATTTCAGTTAGCAGAGAACAAAGAGTATCCAAGAGTGTGTTCTTTTATTTTGTTGCTGAAATATTCAAGTGGTATTGCTTCGTAGTTCAAGCAGTTGAGACTGAAAAACTTGAAGTTTACCTGGGCATATAAGTGGCACTAAAAGTACCTTCATGTCCTGGGTCCAGCATTGGTCTAGCTCCTAGGGCTGTATGGACAGAATTATGCATTAAGGCTGATGGAGTGGTGGATAAGTTCCTAACTATCTAGACGAGGATGGAGATACATGCTGAAGAGAACATGTGGCAGGTGTAATCGTTCACAAACTCTGTATGTGGACTTCTACTCGTCAGAAAGGAAACGTCCCACTTTGAGATGCTGTTTGCCACTGAACGAGAGAACATAGTCTAGCATGCCAGCTGTTTCTGAAACCCAAAGAACAGGTTTGTGTTGTTAAATGTGTCAAAAGCAGTTATTAAGTTAAACAACTACCAAAATGCTATTCCTTTGCTAGGACAGAAGCGAGCCTGTAGGCAGGTTAAATCCCACTCCCACACAACTACTCTGATACTCATTCACAGCTCCATTCCAGTACTGACACACCCACTTACTCCTCCATAGATGCAAACATACACCCACTCATTCACTCGTGCAACCACTCAGACAAGCGTTCACTCACTAATAGAACCACTCATACAATCAGTCACTCACTCGTACAGCCACTCACATAGCCACATACTCACTCATACAGCTACTCACACACCCATGTTTTTACCTACACAGTCACTCACACACCCACTCACACATACAGTTTCTCAACACGGCCACTTCCTCACCCATACAAGCACTCACTCACACGCCCACACAACCAATTACATACCCATTCAGACATCCATACAAGCACTCACACATCCGCACACTCACCTATACAGCCATTCACTTAGACACTTACTCTCCCATAGAGCTACTCACACACCAACCCACTTAACCAAACACCCACTCAAACAGCCACTCACTCACCCATACAGCCACTTACACATGGAATCACTCACTTATACAGCCAATCAGACACCACTCACCCATACAGTCACTACACACCCACTTAACCCACCCATAGAGCCACTCACGCCACCACTCACTCACCCATACAGTCACGAACACAGCATGTCACTCACCCACACAGCTACTCAAGCACCCACTTATACAACCATATAGGCACTTACACACCCATGCACACATGGATACATACAGTCACACAACCATTCACTTAATATATGTTACAAGTAGTATCACTCGGTAGTGGTGCACCTAGTATACTAGTTTAACTTTTGTAGTAGATTAGTCTATATTTTTAACCCCCATAAACTCTTTAAAACCCTTTTAAAATAGACATGCATGGTCGGTCATACAGGATTTATCATTGTTTCTCTTTTTCTTGTCTCAACAATGTTTTTTGAGGAAACTAAAAACCTCTGAGAGTCTTAACGAATTCAAATGACAAATACTACAATTGAGCTTAATTTAGAGAGAATGGCAATAGAAACCAACAGAATGCACTACCCTACTGTGGGGTGGTGGTCTGTATGCCTTACTTTTAATCCCGTAACACCATAAAGAAGCAATAGGTTCACAGGGTGGTCTGCACAATTTGTGACCCAGCACCAATCGTTAGCATTGCTGTGCAATCTGAGGATAAGAATCTGATTTCAGTTAGCAGAGAACAAAGAGTATCCAAGAGTGTGTTCTGTTATTTTGTTGCTGAAGTATTCAAGTGGTATTGCTTCGTAGTTCAAGCAGTTGAGACTGAAAAACTTGAAGTTTACCTGGGCATATAAGTGGCACTAAAAGTACCTTCATGTCCTGGGTCCAGCATTGGTCTAGCTCTTAGGGCTGTATGGACAGAATTATGCATTAAGGCTGATGGAGTGGTGGATAAGTTCCTAACTATCTAGACGAGGATGGAGATACATGCTGAAGAGAACATGTGGCAGGTGTAATCGTTCACGAACTCTGTATGTGGACTTCTACTCGTCAGAAAGGAAACGTCCCACTTTGAGATGCTGTTTGCCACTGAACGAGAGAACATAGTCTAGCATGCCAGCTGTTTCTGAAACCCAAAGAACAGGTTTGTGTTGTTAAATGTGTCAAAAGCAGTTATTAAGTTAAACAACTACCAAAATGCTATTCCTTTGCTAGGACAGAAGCGAGCCTGTAGGCAGGTTAAAGAGATGGATGGCTTTCAGATGACATTCCAGTTGAGCTGAAGGAGTGTTTTTTACTTTTCAAGGTGTCACAATAGTGGCAAGGTTTATAATGGCTCTCTATTTGATGTGGTGTTGATTGTAGGGCAGTGGGTGGTTTTTGAAAGATGAGTGACAATTTCATTTCATAGGTACTAAGTCAATACCTTCTTTGAAGGACTGTCTAATGAAACGTAGGTAGACTGGTTCCCATCTGTTTTCTCTTTGGTGGAAATGTCATCTCTGGGAAAGTGACATATAGGAGGATTCTTTATAAGTTTTGTGAGTTTTTGACATTTTCTGAAGCTCAGTTGTTTTGTCAATGAAGAACATTAGCCAGATCTTTGTAAACTGTTTGATGTTCATGAGCTGAATTATCTCACCTGGAGCCTTCAGCTAATGTCCCAACTCTGTCTTTGTGATTACTAATGTTCCCCAAGCTTTTAAGACACTAAGCATGTCCGGTGTAGCTAAAGTAACCAGATAGGGCTACAAAGAAGTGTACAAACTCTTTGACAGGAATGGCTCCCATGGCTTTGGTGCCCCATTGTAACTGTAGCTGTTCAGGAATGTTTTAACTTCACTGGCTGAAGAGGCCTTGCGTGCCTCAGAAACTCATCATGGAGAGGAATCAGCAGTGGTTACTGGAGTTCTTATGCTGTGTGTAAGAAACATCAGAAAAGGGATGTGTGGGAGGAACTAAACATTTTTATACAGAACCTACATCAGATTGACCAACAAACCTTGAAATTAAATTTCAATGGGGTAAGCCAAAGCTGTCCTTAAAGTATCCTGGTCTACCCTTGGCCAACTTGGGCCAAATTCAAAATTACGTTTAGGAAAGTACTGGAAGGTCTATGGTCAACAAAATGAGTACGCAATAAGATGAAATGAATAAAGAATTACAGTTACAAATCAAGGGTATAAAATCAATATTTCAATATAGATCGTTTGTCCCAGCTGTCAACAGAGATGCCAGTGTGAATCTCTACAAATTTAGGTTAAATTGTTCAAACGTCAGTAAAATATCAAAATGTTGCCATGTGTCTTTTAAGTAGGTGATAGAAAAAATAGACCTGCTCATGGGTTATGTTATGTTAAAAATAGATTTATAGAGCACACAGCTACTCAAAAGAGTATCCCGGTGCTAAGAGAGAAAACCAAATGCTAAGAGAAAAAGAGAGAAAGAAAACAGAAAAAGAAAAAACCAAGTAAAGGACAGTTAAATTGTTTGTTGGAACAACCAGGTCTTCAGTTGTTTCCTGAAGGTCAACAGGTTAGTAATTTGCCTGAGTGGAAGAGGCAGCTTATTTCAGAGTCCAGCCACTTGCACTTGAAAAGAGCGGCCGCCTTTACGGGCTCTGAGATACTTCGGGGTGACCATAACATGTTGATGAGTGGATCTAAGAGATCTGGCAGGAACATAACCAGAGACACTTCTGCAGATGTACTTTGCTCCTAGGCCTTGCAGAGCCTTGAAAGCCAGGACCAGCGCCTTAAAGCGAATTCTGCAGGCTCCTAAGATGGTGGGGGGTCCGATCTCTGGGCCCAAGACTCAAAATAGCCCTGGCTGCTGCGTTCTGCACCACCTGCATTCTGTTTATTAGCATCTCCGGAAGGCCCAAGTACAGGATGTTAGCATAGTCCAATCTAGAAATAATGAGCGCCTGAATGACAATTTTTCTATGTGAGGTCTGTAGTAAGAACAAAAACCTCCGTAACATTTTTAGGAGGCCAAAGCAGATCCCCGCTACCGCCTGAAGCTGGGGTGCCATAGAGAGAGTGTCGCTTATTTTTACTCCCAGGTTCTTTACAGTCCTGACTGCAGCCTGGGGGGGGGGGGGGGGGCGACATGTCTTGAGGCCACCATTGTTTCCAGACATCCAGCGGCGGGGAGCTGAAAAAAATAATTTCGGACTCGTCTGAGTTGCATTTCAGATGGTTATATTTAAACCAAGCAAAAGTTTCTTTCAGACACTTGTTGATCTTCTCCCCATTAAATTCCTCTCCCTTCCTACAAGTGACCAGCAGTTGAGTGTCATCGGCACATGATATTATTGTGACCTCATTCTCTTCGGCCAGGGGGGTCATGTACAGATTGAAAAGTACAGGGCTCAAAATAGAGCCCTGTGGCACACCCACACTCAAGGATGGTATACTGGCTGAGAAAGAGGTGACTAGACCTCCTGATTTCTGCCGTCTAGGAAAGAGGCGAACCACTTCAGCACCATGCCCTCAAAACCGCATTCCCTTAGCCTCTGCAAGAGGAGGCCGTGGGGCACGGTGTCGAAAGCCACCGAGAGGTCTAACAGGACCAGGACCACTTTGCCACCTGCGTCCAAAGTCTCTTTAATGGATTCTGATACCTCCAATAATGCTGTCTCTGTACTGAGATTCTGCCTGAAGCCTGACTGGCTAGAGTGGAACAGGTTGTTCGCTTCCGCGAAATTGCTGATCACAGTGTGAACATATTTCTAGACTGTTTTAGCAAAAAACGGCAGAAGAGAAATAGGTGAAAGGACTTTGAATGTCGTTGGGGATTTGGACCAGTAAAAAAGTTAAATTGACACATTTTCTGTGAGATCAATCCTCTCCAACATCAGACTTGTTGAAGCTATATCAGAAAAATCTTCATTAGACTGGGGAAGTTAAGTGTGGATTATTGAAAAACAGGCAAACATCTCTTAGCATGAGCAAGGCACTTTGAGTGTCTGAAGCCGGACCAGAGGTTTTCATTTAAATTCCCAACTTCTCAAGTTCTGCTTCTGTGTTTCTAAAGCTTGAATCTTTTAGGCCAGTCAGTAAGACTAAGCTGTGTAAGGGAGCATGGAAATAGGAGGGATAGGGATAGGGCTAGACAGTGAAGAGGCTATTCATTTTGACGCTTAGCCTTGAATACCCACATTCTGGAGTTAAGTCAGTAGTGTTGGGAGATGGCCATTGTTAAACGATGCACAGAGGTCTAGTAGAACCAGTGGAGAAGGCAGTTTAAAGTCATACTGAGTTCTCTGATTGTCACTGGAAGATATTAGAATAGATTCTAACCCTCACCAAATGCAGAAACTGACATCCTCAAAGGCAGAGACAGGGTTACTTGTGTCTGGACATGTCTTTTTCAGAATAGGATTTAAATGGCGCACATTTTAGCTTGCAGTTGTTAAAATGTATTTGCTACCTAGAATTTCCTAGAATATTGGGGTTCCACATTTGTCTCATCTGTGAAAGAACAGATCAGGGAAAAAGCTATGAGAATGGGGACCAATGCTGAACAACTAATTGGCTCACCTTCAAGATCACTGAATGTCAGTTTCTTTCACCTTGTGGAACATTGTCTATATTATAAACTGAGCCATTAGTTTTTTAAAGCTTAACCAAGTAGCAGCCAGCTAGAAATAAGGCCATGTTTTGTTTACAAAATCTTCTATTACTGTGACAGAAGAACATTCATTCTCATACTTTAATTCAGGAAAACATTCTTTAGCAACAGCATGGATACAAAATAAGCTGAAAGCCACTAATTACAATCTATATTCATCTCCCTTTGGAACCTGCAAAATATTGGCTTGTTTCATAATTTAAGAATGTTCTCACTTTTTAATTGTCTCTCACAGATGTGTTCCTGAAGTGCTTGTTTGAAAAATTACCTGTTAGCTACAGATTAGCTTAAATGGCATGAGGTAGGTCAAATTGTAACCCAATACAGTTTGATATTTTGTGATCCGGCCTATTAGTACATATGTCGGTTAACAAAGTACCATTGGATTTGCTAAAAGTTGGTGAGCAAAGTGTGACAACTTATAGCAAATACAGGGGCATAGTTACAAATAAATGGCAGAGCGTGGCGTTAAATAATGGCTAACGCCACACTCCGCCATTCTGAAAATGCAGGAATGCAGAGTATTTACAACAATATGGTGTATGCCTGCGTTTTCCCTAGCGCTGGCGTTGAACTCAGCTGCCTAGCGCCAACGCAGACACCCATGCACCATAGTGCAAGAGTGCCTGCGTTGAGGGAATGATTGTTTATGTGGAGGAAGGTGCACCTTCCTGCACATAAACAATCCAGAATGGTGATTTGTAGCTTCTGTGTGTGCTGCATTGTGCAGCATACAGAGAAGTTGCATATCGTCATATTTTTAAGATGATTGTTTATGTACAGGAAGGCACACCTTCCTGCACATAAACAATCATTCATGGCGTTTTGCAGTTTCTATGTGTGCTGCGCAATGCAGCACACAGGGAAACAGCAAAAATGGCAAGAAATAAAGCATTTCTCTTTGTTTCCCCATGTTAAGACCAGGTTTTCCCTGGCCTTAATTTTGGCGCTAAGTCTAGCGTGAAAGGGGGCCTTAATTACAAGACGACGTAAAGCTACGTTAAGTGGCTTAACACTGCTTTGTAAATGAGGCGAAGCCCCTATCGCCACAGGAACGGCGATAAAAGTGACGTTCCTGTGGCAATAGGGGCTTGTAAATATGCCCCACAATGTTCATATCTGGCCCTCTATGCTTAAATTTCAAGCTATGGGAGCTTGGAATTCGATTGTGAAAGAAATGTTTCCCAAACATCTGCTCTGATGTGCTAAACTGAAGCGAGAGTATAGGTTGCTTACATCATATGAACAAGATATTAGAGTTGAAGAAGGGCCCAAAATGTGTCTTTGAGTTTTCTTACAGCTTAATTTATGAGAGGCCCCCCTGACAATTATTCTGAACTCTGACCACAGCCCCAATGTGTTTCTCTTCTCTGCGAAGCCGGCCAATAAAAGGGTGAATACCCTTTGGCACACCAGAATGGGTTTTGTCAAAAGATAGTTTTTTCTAGATGTGCTCAAGTCTTTTAACATGACCCTCACAGAAGAATTCCCTGTTCATAATAATACTCAAGAGAGGGAAATGAAAATAGTACCTGTAACCCTGTACATTTCAAACATGAAACCTCATGAATTTGCTATAGATGGTCTGAGATACGTTTTTAATTTTCAGCTACGCAAATTTCCGTAATATTCACACTGATCATTACAAAATCAACATTATTGAATAAGCTGGCTCATGAAAATTCCTGATAAAATTCTCAAATGTGTCTAGCTTACTCATGCAACCTTTCTTTCTAAAGGGACTGCATGGGAATGCAAGAGATGTATAAAACATTCTCTTTTTGTTCCATGCACTATAAAACCGTCTTCAGGTTAGACTGTCCTCTGGGTAAAATAGCTAACATAAACTTTGTGGACGCTGTGGTGAAACCTATTGATATCTCTTAGCCATGAACCCTGGGTGTAACCCTGAAGAATAAGCTTAAAAGTTGTTGTAATGATGTGCTCGTTACAAGCTTTTTTCTGGGAAACTCATGTGGTACTACCACTACAAATGACCTATAACATGGCATTAATAGAAGTTATCGGTTGATATATTTATAGTTTTTCACCCATGAAATCAGGAATTACCCAGAAAATCAGTGTTTGTGAACTGATTTCAGCTGTGTCCTGCTGGACACAGTCTAGTGTTTTGACAGCCACTCCCTTGAGGGCTGGCCCAATCACCCACCCCACACCCATCCAACACAGGCGTCACCGGTCAGGTGACCCTTCCAATAAAAGAGCCTGCATGCACGTGCTTGAGGCCAGTTCTGAGTACATTACAACCGTGTCAGTGTCACTAATTTACAAAGTATGTGGGTCTTGTGCCCACAATACAACAATTTCCACATTTTGAATTCATGTTAGGCACTTTTGCGCAGATAAATCCAACCTTGTTTTACCATGTGCAAGAATCTGGAGAAAACAGAGGAGTGTGTGAAATTAGCATGATTTGCATTCCCATATTATGTAAAACTTTGAGAAAATTAGGTAAAACTATGTGTAATATAGCAAAATGCGAAGCCAGCATCCGGCGCTACATTTGTAGAGTGCTCCATATAAAGAAGCTGCTTTTTTGCACATGTATATGTGCAAAAAGGCAGCTCCTTTATATGGAGCACTCTACAAAAACCATCAACAATACTGTGAATCTGCTCACCTCAAATGTCTGATAAATGGCCCAGGGGACCACCACCCCCAGGGCCGGCTCCTGCTACATCCTGGGGTGCCCACCGCGTGACATAGCTGTTTTGCCATAGCTTAACAGGAGCTTCACCGCTCCTGCCAAGCCATAGTGAACCGTGCTCTGCTTTCAGCAAGCAAGAGCACTGAAAATGCTCTCGCTTGCTGAAAGGGGAACACAATTGCTTTTACAGAGAGGGAGCTTCATGTTAGCAACTCCCTCTTTGAAAAGCAATGTTGGCTTCCGCAGGAGACGTGGAGCCGGCAGGGACCCCAGGGCACCTTCAGGTACCCCCACGGTCCGCAATGGAGTGGGTGCCCTGGGTGGGACCAGGGCACCCACAATTGAGGCTTGACCCCGGGATGGAATCACCGGGGCCACGCGGCCTCCATCCCATTATTTGTCTAAAAAAATAACATTTAAAAAAAAGAGGCTGGGCTTCAGAGGATGGGGCCCTGCTTGGCCCCCCACCCATGAACTTTACAAAAAATCTTTTTTTTAAAGGCTTGCCCCAGGGGATGGGGTGCCCAGAGGTGAAATCAGCCCAGGGACAGGGGACCTGCCCCTCCCCCATTCAAAATAGGCCTAACCCCAAGGGATGGGGTCCCTGGAGCTGAAATTGGCCTCCTTGCACACAACTGGTTGGGGGATGAAGTCCCCCTGGATGAAAAGGGTCCATGGGGGTCAACAATCCCTCTTCTTACCTCCAGTAAGCCCCACACACTGAGATTGCTGAGAGGTGCACCAGGACTTTGCATACTCGCCTCCTGGTACACTGCTTGCTGGGGGATGAAAATCCCTTGGATGCTGAGGGTCCTTGGGGGACAACAAGCCCTCCTGTTACCTCCAGTAGGTACCTCAGAGCTTGATTGCTGAGAAGTCTTCGGAGGCCATGCCCCCTTTTTCCACCATCAGCAAACATGCCTCCTGGAGCACTGCTGGTTGATGAAGTACTCTTGGATGCTGAGGGTTCTTGGGGGCCCAGAAGCCCTCTTGTTACCTCCAGTAAGTCCGACACAGCAGGATTCCTGAGAGCTGTTTGGAGGCCCGCCCCCTTTCTCCACCACTCTGCAGACGTGATTACAAGCTAAAAAACCATAGCTATTCACTTTAAAAAAAACAAAGGTTACAGGGAAGTTATAGTTAGGAAATAGAATTTGAAAAACCTTAGAAGTTCACTGAAAAAAACAAAGCTTACAAGAACCTTATAGTTATGCTCAGATTTCACTCGCACAAAACCAGTGAAATTCAGCAGTTATAGTTCCCTGAGCTAACTATAACTTATGCCCCCACAATGTACTACTTGGGACCTCACATTCTTCTTCTTCTTATTATTATTATTATAATACATAACTTATCAAGATCATGGCTACCTAAGAAAGGTTTCCCAATGCTATGCTCATCTACAGAACAGATTAGGACCTGCAAGTCCACTAAAGGAGATCCTACTTTGGGGAATTCCGAGCATTGGAACAGCTAACCTTTTTAAGTATTTACGAAACACAGAGAGTGATTAGCACACTCTCAAACTCAGAGGAAGATCATTCCACAGACTTGGAACAAAGAAAAAGAAGGCACGACCTCCTTGGCGTGATTTCTTGGTTCTAGGAATTGCTGCCAACCTAGAATCACTTGAGCACAGGGAGCAAGCGGGGATGTACGGAGACACCAACGCTCTAGGATATGAAGGTCCTGAGTTTCAAGGCATTTGTACATATAGTGCAGGGCCTTGAAATACACCCTGCATTCAATGGGTAGCCAATGAATCGTCTGAATCAAAGTGGCTGTAGAAGTGCATTTAGAAGGGCAGAGGAGAAGCTGTGCAGCAGCATTTTGAACAATATGGAGGTGTTTAAGTAAAACTTTTCCGGTCCCCAAGTATAACACATCCCGGTTGTCTAGCCTTAAAATCACAAAGGCCTGGACTATTGTTCACTGAGCAGCAATAGGGAGACAGTATAGGATTTTTCTAAGCCATTTCATGATTCCAAAACAGGTTGCGGAAACCTTATTAATTTGGTGGTTTACAGTGAGAATGTCATCAAACCACATTCCTAAATTGTTTACGACCTATACAGGACTGGGAGGACTGCTCATGGTTGAAGGCCATAGCTGAGAGTCCCAGGGAATAGGGGGATTCCCTACCAACAGGACCTCAGATTTATCACCATTTCATTTTAGGGAGCACATCCAAGCTGATACTTGACTAAAGCATTAGTTGAGAGCCTGCACATTGTGGTTATCCTTAGCTGACAGCGATACAACAATTTGTGTATCATCAGCATACGAGAAAAGTGTAGGTCCTCAATTCTCAACAATATCTGCCGAAGGCCTAACATACATACACATTACATAACTGATGACATTGTCAGTGACATCACTGATGACTTCACTAATGACATCTCAAATGACATAACTGATTACATCACTGATGGCATCATCCACAGAACCACTCACACACCCACTCACACCCCCATACAACCTCTCATAAGCCCACTCCCACACAACTACTCTGATACTCATTCACAGCTCCATTCCAGTACTGACACACCCACTCACTCCTCCATAGATGCAAACACACACCCACTCATTCACTCATGCAACCACTCAGACAAGCGTTCACTCACTAATAGAACCACTCATACAATCAGTCACTCACTCGTACAGCCACTCATATAGCCACATACTTACTCATACAGCTACTCACACACCCATGTTTTTACCTACACAGTCACTCACACACCCACTCACACATACAGTTTCTCAACACGGCCACTTACTCACCCATACAAGCACTCACACACTCACTCACACACCCACACAACCAATTATATACCCATTCAGACATCCATACAAGGACTCACACATCTGCACACTCACCCATACAGCCATTCACTTAGACACTTACTCTCCAATAGAGCTACTCACACACCAACCCACTTAACCAAACACCCACTCAAACAGCCACTCACTCACCCATACAGCCACTTACACATGGAGTCACTCACTTATACAGCCAATCAGACACCACTCACCCATACAGTCACTACACACCCACTTAACCCACCCATAGAGCCACTCACACCACCACTCACTCACCCATACAGCCACTAACACAGCATGTCACTCTCCCACACAGCTACTCAAACACCCACTTATACAACCATACAGGAACTTGCACACCCATGCACACATGGATACATACCGTCACACAACCATTCACAAAATATATGTTACAAGTAGTATCACTCGGTAGTGGTGCACCTAGTATACTAATTTAACTTTTGTAGTAGATTAGTCTATATGTTTAACCCCCATAAACTCTTTAAAACACTTTTAAAATAGACATGCATGGTCGGTCATACAGGATTTACCATTGTTTCTCTTTTTCTTGTCTCAACAATGTTTTTTGAGGAAACTAAAAACCTCTGAGAGTCTTAACGAATTCAAATGACAAATACTACAATTTTGCTTAATTTAGAGAGAATGGCATTAGAAACCAATAGAATGCACTACCCTACTGTGGGGTGGTGGTCTGCATGCCTTACTTTTAATCCTGTAACACCATAAAGAAGTTCAGCGGAAGTCAAAATCATTATATTTAATACTTTCCTCTGTTCCTCATTCAAATGACTTACTCCTAGTTCATGCTTTTTTATCTAATGTCATGTAGTTTTTTAGAATAAAAACATTAAAACAGAAAATAATTCGAAAGGCAAATATGGTAAAATTAGTTTTTTGCGTACATGCATCGTTAAGGCTTTTGAATATACGTCGATACTTTTCTCCTAAGCTTCAACAGTTCATTCAAATGTGTGCAATATTATTGTAAGTACATGAAAAGTGACTGCTGCAATTGAGATCAGTTAACTTTAAAAAAAAAGAAAGTAATAAGCGATCTTGAAGGATGATACTTTCATTCGGCTAATCAATATTTTCATTTGAAAGATTTCAGGACAGATAAAGCCCCTTCATCAGGCAACTCTCATACAACTGCCTATTATCTTGACATCTTGCAAAACTGCAGCCGAATAAATATGTCACCACTCAAAGATTAATGTTTGTCATTTAAAAAAAATTGACTTTTGGTCTGACAAATTCTGTACTGTAAAGGGGTTTTTCTCCCGCCCTTGTCGGATACGGAATTAATATTGAAATCTACACTATGTGCTGCAGGTTTGCATTGAAATATTGGAACCTAGAAGCTCTGTTTGCCTCACTTGGGCACCGGTTTTGCTGCCTGGCAATGACTGTGAGCATTCCAAACAGGCAGTGAGGCACAAAGAGTTAAAGGCATATGATTGCTGTTGAATTATCCACCTGTAGTAACTGCTGAACGGTGTCATACATGAATGAACGAAGAAATGAATGTCTGATTGAAAGATCTAATGAATAGATAGCACTGTTCTGAAAACTGTGTCAGTGTTCTTCCTGGTTCAGAGGAGTGCGGCATGGTGGATTCAGAAAAAATAGGTGAATGATTTGTTCTGAAGACAAGATGGTTAGTATCGAAGATATGTGCACATTTAGGGTATTTGGTTTGACGTGAGTCCTTAAGGGCTTTAGGGTATGTATTTCCTGGATGGTCAAGAGGAGTAATTTTAGTAACTCTGGTGGATGCATTTGTTGATGAAGCAAAGAGTCTTAGGGCCTCATTACGAATTTGGCGCTCAACGTCCACACCAAAGCTGCGCAAGGACCGCCTACTGCATTACGAGTTAAAAATGTGCAACTCGTAATACGGTCAGCGGTCCTTTAGCCGTTCCCATGGCGGTGCCTTGAAAACAGGCACTGCAATGGGAGCTCCCAAAAAGTTCCAGCACAGCAGGGACGGTGATGTCCATTCCGTGCTGGAACTGGGGGAATACAGACAGGGGGGCACATATTGTGCCTGCCTGAATGTATGCCCATGGCGTGGGGGATATGGGGGCACTGTAGGGCCCGCTTTGTTCTTGGCACCACCAGCTTTTTCATTGCTGGGCTATGTCATGAAAAGGCTGGCAGTGCAAGAACTCAAAATATGCAGAGCGGAACTGTGCCAGTCCCTGCTCAGTATAATGTGTTGTGGCGCCCCTACACCACCGCAAGGGAAGGACTGTTCCCTGGCACAGCAGGTGGTCCACCACCAATAAGACTTTGTAAGTCGTAATCAGCAAAACGGTGGATTACCACTCCTCGCCACCCCGAGTCTGGCGGTCAGAAGACTGCCAGACTCGAAATCAGGTCCTTTGTGTTTACTCAAGCATAGATATGGAGATTTAAAGCCTGTTCCTTAGCGTCAGAGTCAGAAAATGAAATAGTCACACTGCTTTCCAGCTCTCCGCCTTGTAGCTGGGCTACTTGTCAATGCATCAGGTGCAGCTTCACAAGGCATCAACACAATAGGAGCTACAGGGGGCGAAAGGCCAGGCCGCCCCCCACTCAACACATCATAAACAACAATTGGCCTGACCAAAAATACACCTAATACTACAACTTCGACACCGGAGGGGTTTCCAATACTTTCCAACTCCCTCATAGGTGTATTCCCTGTAACTGGTCAGAGTGTCGTGGTGTATCAATTTTATAAAACCACTGTCATAAAACCATCCTAGAGCTTATCCCACCCAAAAAAAACAACAAAAAAGTATGGGAAAGGAGAGAGAGCACCTCACGGTCGTAACACCAAGGGGGTTGCTGGCTGGTACTCACCGGCATACCCACTTATCATCATAGTTTACTTTCTCTCCATACAGCAAAAGAAAGGTGTGTGTACTATCGTGAATATCTAAAATATAATATAATTCTCACTGTGAAAAACCGGTAAAGCTTACTGGCTCGACGTGGCTTTGTTAAGTGCTGTAAGCTTTCCCGATTAAAAATGATTTTAGTCAAACCATAGTCAATTTTCTTAAGCCAACATGTTTCGTTGCAAAACAATCATGCAACTTCTTCATGGCTGTTGGGGTTCCAATTACAAACTTCATGCGAGATTCACACCAAACCAATTGGTTGCGGAGACTCCTCATACCTGCAACCGTCTTTTGGTGAAGCACGCATCAGCCGAACACGTGCCCAGGGGGTGACTGCCCAATGTCTAGTCCCCCTTGCCACGTCCCGCCGGCGTCTGTAGTGTAGTCTGGAGCACTGCAGACGCATTCCAGAACCTGCATCAGCACACAACCAGGTTCTGGAATGCTCAGTACCCAAAGGCACATGATGGATATAGCATTTCCGTTGGATGGAGACACAGCACTTGTTGCTGTTGTGGATGTTCTTCGCTCATGCGATGAGCAGGCCGTTGGTAGACCTTTGCGTTGGCAATCATTTATTTGTGTGAAGCTTGTGGTAGCAAAGAGCCCAGAACTTTGGGATTTTCACCATTTACTTAGTTTTTACGCAGGAAAGATACACTCTAATGCCAGCCTAGGGTCCAGGACCTGAGGTGCGCCTCTTCAGGATCAGGACTCACTCCATAGAAGGCCAGCAGCAGGCCTCCGGCAGGTCCAGGCAGGTCCAGTTTGTGATGGTCAACGGAGCAAATGCAGGGAAGGCCTCTGGAAGCTTGAGGTGTCCTTGTAGTCAAACAGGATGTCAGCCAGCTGACCTTTGATATCACTTCTGGGGATCCTAAGTTCAAGGCAAGCAGGTACAGTTTTCCTTCTTCAGACCGTAGGCCAGTCCTTATTCCAAATCTTCTACAGGTCTAGGAGTGTTCTGATGAGAGGTTCTGAGGGTACCACTTTTATGCAGTCCTTGCCTGTGTGTGCAAGGACCCTCTCTTTGTCCACCCTAAAACTGTTTCTGGTCAGTTCTGCCCCTTGCCCTGGGTTAGGATCAATACTGTCTAGAGTAACAAAAGGCAGGCAGGCCCAGGTGTCAGCTGCATTTGCCAGAAACCCAGCAGGCTACTTCAGAACTCAGAAAGGGAGTGGGCACAGCCCTCAGGCTACCCTTTGAAACACAGGAAGGGCTGAGTATAGGCTCCTGAGGATTCTCAGGGGAGAGATAACCTTCACTATACCCTAGGATTTTTAGTTCATTGTCTGGAAGGAATACACATCACATTACAGGAGTGATGTCATTTGCGATTATTTGACAGTGTAGAACAAGGTGCTGGTGCTAAAAATACACTCGCCCAACTCTGCGGAATCTCGCAGAGGTTTTATGTAACTATGCAGAAATTCCACAAAGTGAAACTCCGCGAGTTTAACCCACCCCTGATTTGATACCCTAAATTCCACAAAGTGAAACTCCGCGAGTTTAACCCACCCCTGATTTGATACCCTAAGATCTTAATGCAGTGAAAGCGGCTCACATAGCAGGGCAATAGTGACTAACAGTATTCTTAGAGGACTCTGCAGATGATATTATGTGATCAAAAGAGTAAAGAACCAGTCTAGGTCAGTAATAGTAAGCGAGGAACTCACTAGTGAAGAAAGGGGAATCCACTGACATGCAAAGAAAGAAAAACAGGCCACTACAGCCACAACGAAGTAGGCTTTACCATGCCATGATTTAGAATTGAGAAAGCCATTTCTTGCTTCAAGAAGATTGTTGCCCTTTCATGGACCATAGCATCTCTATAAAGGGTCAAGACATGTGCAATTGTTATGTAAAGTCTAAACATGGGTATCCATTTTAATCAAGCATCGCATACATGGTCGAGTTGTTGATGACACAGTAGAATGTGGTTTCATTGAGCATGGACATGATGGTTGCATGTTTTAGGTTGGCTGGAATTGTTTCTTTTTTAAAGTCTGGATAGAGAGATAAGTTACTGGCAGTGGTAAATAAAATTCAGAACGTGTAGGGCTCTATGTAGCTTAGGTGGTGTATATTTCAATTGCATGGAAGTTTTTGGTGGTGGTTGTAAGGATGGATATTAGAAATGATGGGGATTGGTGGGTGGTTTGTTTTGGGATACTGTTGTGTTAGTATTGTCAATGACGTACATCTTCAACCTTTTTTTGAGATCTTTGAATGTATTTGCGGTTGGATGTCCAGATATTGATTTGAAAACTTGAGACATGATTTATAATTGTTGATGAGTCTGATCTGAGGAACTATTGAGGTTTGAGGTGAATAAGTTTTATAGAGAAAATGATTTGTAGTGTTTTGTCCTGTATGTTTTCTACTAATAAAAGTTTCTATTTGAGGGAGTTGAGGAAGATTTCAAATCAGCCTTATACTACGGAATTTGCTGAGGGTCAATTGTGTTACCAAGTTGAGGGATGGTGTAATTTATGAAGTGTTGTGCTTCATCTGAAGTGATGCATTGCAATAGTGCTTTGCGTGTTTGAAAGAAAAATGAGAATTTTCCTTTGGGAGGTCATACCACCATTGGTTAGTTTGCTTATCATTGGGAAGAAGCTCATGTAGCCATTCAATCAAGAATGCTATTCACTAAGGTCAGCTGAAAGATCCAGTTTTTTTATGTCAAAGAGTGTAGGTGTAGTCTTTGACTGTTATTTTGCAAAGCAGGATGATACGGATGTATGTCGTTACAACGCACACTTTTACAAAGCATGCACTTACAACGCATTTTTTACAACGCAACATCCACTACAACGCATTCCATTACAACGCAGGACACTACAACGCATTTTTAAAAACTACCTTTACAACGCATTCCATTACAACGCATACTACCTTTACAACGCATACCATTACAACACATAATATTACATTGCATTTAAGGTAAGTATTGCATAGTATAGGGGTAAAAATTACTATTCTTACTCCAGGGGGTGCAACAGTAGGGTAAGTGTTGGATAGTATAGGGGTAAAAATTACTATTCTAACTCCAGGGGGTGCAACAGTAGGGCAAGTGTTGGCTAGTATAGGGGTAAAAATTACTATTTCTAACTCCAGGGGGTGCAACAGTAGGGCAAGTGTTGGATAGTATAGGGGTAAAAATTACTATTCTAACTCCAGGGGGTGCAACAGTAGGGCAAGTGTTGGATAGTATAGGGGTAAACATTACTATTCTAACTCCAGGGGGTGCAACAGTAGGGTAAGTGTTGGATAGTATAGGGGTAAAAATTACTATTCTAACTCCAGGGGGTGCAACAGTAGGGCAAGTGTTGGATAGTATAGGGGTAAAAATTACTATTCTAACTCCAGGGGGTGCTACAGTAGGGCAAGTGTTGGATAGTATAGGGGTAAAAATTACTATTCTAACTCCAGGGGGTGCTACAGTAGGGCAAGTGTTGGATAGTATAGGGGTAAACATTACTATTCTAACTCCAGGGGGTGCAACAGTAGGGCAAGTGTTGGATAGTATAGGGGTAAAAATTACTATTCTAACTCCAGGGGGTGCAACAGTAGGGTAAGTGTTGGATAGTATAGGGGTAAAAATTACTATTCTAACTCCAGGGGGTGCAACAGTAGGGCAAGTGTTGGATAGTATAGGGGTAAAAATTACTATTCTAACTCCAGGGGGTGCAACAGTAGGGCAAGTGTTGGATAGTATAGGGGTAAAAATTACTATTCTAACTCCAGGTGGTGCAACAGTAGGGCAAGTGTTGGATAGTATAGGGGTAAAAATTACTATTCTAACTCCAGCGGGTGCAACAGTAGGGCAAGTGTTGGATAGTATAGGGGTAAAAATTACTATTCTAACTCCAGGGGGTGCAACAGTAGGGGAAGTGTTGGATAGTGTAGGGGTTTTAATGTAATATTATGCGTTGTGATGGTATGCGTTGTAAAGGTAGTATGCGTTGTAATGGAATGCGTTGTAAAGGTAGTTTTTAAAAATGCGTTGTAGTGTCCTGCGTTGTAATGGAATGCGTTGTAGTGGATGTTGCGTTGTAAAAAATGCGTTGTAAGTGTAGTGCGTTGTAAAAGTTGCGTTGTAAAGGTTGTATACCGGATGATACTTTGGTTTCTAAGAATCTATTTGTCTACAGTAACCCACCCATATGCAGTAGATGTCCGTTCATTTCACTGTGCTTCTGGGTTTGCAGTCAGAGAAGTGGGTTGATGAATGTATTCATGGTATCATAGGTGGCGTGCCATCACATGTGTCTGTGGCTATGTCTGTAGATGTGCATTATCGTTATATAATGCATTTGGGAAGTGGGGATGTTGATTGTGGAGGTACTGTTGTAAATTAATGATTCGTGGTCTGAGTGACTGGAGGCGAGAGAGGAAGTGAATAAGCAGTAGAGTGTGCAAATGTGTCTGTTTGTGGGTGGTAGTATTTGGAGAAGGTAGGAAAGTAGCAGCAGATAATCTGTGGTTGGATGGGAGTGGATGAGTTGGTGACTAGAATAAAAGAGGATAGAGTTGTTGTGAAAGTAGTGGTGACAGTTTTGTTATGAATATGTTGAGGTTGGGAGTGAGTGATTGATGAGAAAGATGTGAATGAGTGAAAAGCTTGGCGCAGAGCAGTCAGTCTTAACTTAGAGGCAATGTGTAAAGTATTTGAGCGACACGTCAAACAGGAACAAATATGTGCATTCTGGACTTTTGCATTATTCTCATAATATGATTGTTTTACCTTCACAACCGTCATTTATGCCAAGTGGGGGTAAAGGAGCTATGTTTCTTTATTTCGTGTAATGAGTACACCACAAATTATGTGAATTACACTGGTGTATTTGAAATTTCACCCTGAGCAAGTGAGAATCCTGTCAAGCTTACATCTAAGTCTATGAAAAACAACAGCAGCCATGCAGTGCTTTTGGAAATCTCCAAGTTCTAAGAACTTCTTGTGCCAAAACTGTACATTAACATACCTTTGCATGTCACTCTTTTGATTTCTGAGGAAACTTCAACATACTGCTGTAGAACAAAGAAAGGAGTGTGCATAGGAGGTGGCAGAGTGAGAGGATAGGAATGAGGTAAAGTAAAGAGGAAATGAGGATATGAGGAGATGACAAAAGGGGAAAAGTGTTTAGGCCAGGCTGTTTGTGTGTATTGCACTTGAAGAGCACTGCTGAAAAATGAAAGGCTGAACTTATTCTGCTTGAAAACCTGTGACCTTCAAGCTCCAGGAAAAAACATCCAGTGGGAGTGCAAACTTCTTAGCTACCTTACCAGGTTTAGAACGTGTTCCCTCAATACACAGACATCATGGCAACCAGCTTTCTTTACAGCATCCTGAGCAGTACATGTTTTGTTGAGTCTGTTCAATACTGTGCTTGTCAAAAGCACATGAAATATCCAAGCAAACTAGAATTCACACTGTGCTTTTAAATTGAATTACCTTGAGGCTTTTAATAAATTCTTATATAGGAATACTGTGTACACGATGTATTGACTTCAGAATTAGGGAAAGACTCATTCTGGATTAGGAATATTTTGCCTCCAGGTTACACAGCTCTCTGCAGCAGGTGCTTTTGCACCTGAGTTATTTCATCAAAAAGACTGTCATGCTTCATACTTCTGGTGAAGTATATTTAAATAGTAAAAACATGTCCACCTGACCTCTAAGTGTTGTGGCCAGTGCATCATCCATTAAACACCGCTTTGTTTTTAGACATATCCCTATCCTATTGTTTTCCCCTAATAAAGATTCAACTATAGGATAAGAGATCATTTTAATTCACTCACCACTATCGACATCCAGACAGTCTCCCTCCTGGTGGAGGTTTTTATGTCACTTGCAGAATGGGACACTCAAGTGACAAGACCTGATGATGACGCTAGCCACCAAACCACACTTATCGGAGATTACATACACCGCAGTCTGTGAACCTGTGGTTGACGGTCTCCAAGACATAAATTTCAGGCTGTAGTTTTGAGACTTTTGTGGGTCATTCTGGGTCATTCCCCCCCCCCTTTCTGATAGATACCCAGTATATTTAAATAGCACTGTGAGTGCTTGCATTGAAATGCACTTTACAAGAGTTTCAACCTTTATGCTCAGAGAGCTCGGTTGGTTTAGTTTTGAGGTACAGAGGTGCATTGTCTGAGCCCAGCGAATGGCATAACAATTGCAATTGCTGTACGCCCAGAGAGATGATCATTTTAAGAGCTCTTGATACTTCGGCACTGACTGCGGGTGCATTTTGGGACCATTCTCTCTATACTAGCGATGGCGAAAAAGGGCGCACTTCAGATCAGAATGAAGGCACACTCCAATGCCCATAGATCTGTAAATATCTCAGTGTTGGGATACACATACATAATACCAGTCAAATAGAGGTGCATTGTGAGAGCTCTGGGGATGTCCAAGTCATGAGATACAAGTGCCTAGTGCAGGTCAGGGACGATGTATTGTGAAAGCTCTGTAGGCATCACAATACAAGAGTCTACGTCAGGTCAGACAGGGTTGCATTGTGAGACCTCCACAGCTATCCTAGTACTTATATAACAGTGCCTGAGATAAATCAGTGTAGAGGGGCTGTGTTATCGTGGAATGCAAGTGCTGGTGTTAGGTCAGGATAGAGTTGAACAATGTAAATCAGGGGCCATATTTATCAAAGAGTCGCATCGCTTTTGCACCACTCAACGTGGTGCAAAAGAGACGCAACCTCTAAGATGCAATTCATTAAACCATGCAAACCCTCCTTGTAGGGCCCTGATTGGATTGCTAAATCCAGAGTAATGCAAAGAAACGCAAATCACTGCGTTGCATTACTTTACCCCAGGGAGGCGTTCCATGGGTGGTGCGTGGGTGTTCCCATGCAGAACCCATGTATTTTGACTCATTTCCAGATTTACCATTACTGTTAGACCTAGGAATGAGCCAAAATGCTACGCCTCCCATGGGAGGCGTAACGATGAGAAATATGTTATGTTTTCCTCTTTCTATGTGTGCTGCATTCTGCATCACAGATAGAAACAGGAAAATTCCTCAGGGGACTGTTTTTGTACAAGAAAGTGCCAAACTAGTTATAACAATGGTATATTTGTTTTACTAAGAACATTTTGTATTTTAACGTTTAGGGCCTAATTTTTTGAGTTTTTGCGGCAGGGCAGCACAGCACCGCAGGCCTTCCTGCTGTGCTGCCCTACGTCAAAAGAAAAGGGCAGGAATGCGCCGTATCTATGAGATACGGCACATTCCTGTCCTTTTCTCCTGCGCTGGAACAGTATGGGGTGCCGCGCGCCAACGCAGGAACCTTTGCACCATGGTGTTGAGGGTGCCTGTGTTGTGGAGATGATTATTTTTGTGCAGAAAGAGAAACCTTCCTGCACAAAAACAATCACAAGAGGCTTTTTCCTCTTTCTATATGTGCTGCAGAATGCAGCACACATAGAATAAGAAAGAATTAGTGGAAATAATATATTCTCCTTGTTGTGCCTCCCTAATGTCTCCCTTGGGGAGGCGGATGTTTTTGCTGCTGCCTCAGGGTTACAACTTCTTGTAAATCTGGGTCAGTGTCAAAAAGCCATGGATGTTGCTGGGAACGCCCCCAGCAACACGCATTGCACGCCCATTTAATGCAGAAAACTGTGTTAAAGGGAACTTTATTTACATGCAGCATTAAGCCAAAAAAAGTGGCTTTGTTCTGCCTGTTGAATATGGCACAGGCTCTTGCACCACCTGAACATCACAAAAAGTGACGCACCGGCAGCACAAGTGGCTTATAAATAAGCCCCTTAGTTCTGCATATAACCATTTTGCCCTCTGCATTGTCTTTGACTATGAGTTAACACTGTCTTATTTTTTTCCTTCACCTGATATATAGATTTCAAGTTGCTACTGGGGACATGGTAGTAACCTAGCCTCGGTATATTGCAAATATGCTGTGCCAGAATATATAATTGGCGCCTGTTGCAAAGGTTATGTACATTTCCTCTATCTCGGTTGCTTCATGTTTTACCTGTGAGTCGTCACCAACTTCAAAATCGTCTGTTACCTGCTGTTGAAGTTGGCATTGACGGAGTGGGGGCCTTGTTTCAACTTTGCAAACTTTGCAGCCTCTTTATTGGCAAATAAAATATATGTTGGTTCAGATGCAAAAAGTGATGTTCCTGAACATTTGTAAACACAACTGCAAGAGCTAACCAAGGATAAAAGCCATAGGATTTAGAAGAGCACCATACAGAATTGGAAGGTTTTCTTACATATATGGACCCTATCCATAGGAGAGACCACTCCACCCGATGCAGAGTTTACCAGTGCAGACTCTAACCAGGGGGCAGATCTGCAAGAAACTAACAAAGCGCAGTGCCGCAAGTAATTTTGCTGCGCCGCGCAGCGTTAGTTTCGAAGCACAGGGATGTGACATATTTACAACAACATGTCTCATCTCTGTGCTTCCTCCTGCATTGGTGCACAAACTGCTGCCATGCGCTGGCGCAGGCCCCCTTGCACCATGGTGCAAGGATGCCTGCGTCGTGGGGAGATTGTTTATGTGCAGGAAGGGGCACCTTCCTGCACAAAAACAATCAATTGACGTGATTTCCTCTTCCAATGCGTGCTCTAGAATGCAGCACACATTGAAAGAGGAAGTAAACGAGGAGAAATTAAAAAATGTCTCCTCGTTGCACCTCGTGGCGTAGCATTCTGACGCATTTCCTGATTTACGAGAAATCGTAAATCTGGAAATGCATCAGTGAACATGGTTGTTGCGTGGGAACACCCACAGCAACACCCATTTCACGCCCCTAACATGCAAAGTGTTGCGTGAACAGGGGTGATATTTATAAGCACAGGTCAAGTCACGCAGGGTGACTTTACCTGTTCGTGTAAATATCACTAAGAAGGCTGCACCACTGGTGCGTCATGCAACGTGATGCACCGGCGGCGCAAGGGGCTTGTAAATCTGCCCCCAGGAGTCTGTCCCTCTGTTCCTGCACACAGATTTCTCGTGCTAGAAGCAGGAACCTGTGTGCAGAAACAGGACTAAAATTAGAAGTAACACTGGGGAAAGGACTCATGCTGGTTCTCTATTCCGGTTGTTCAATCTCAGCATGTTATGGTGCAGGGTTAAGAATATATTCCAGACAAAGTAATTTCGGCACTGGTATTCCCATGTTTGCGCTACTGTGCACCTTGGTACTGGGCTGCATCCAAAAAGGGCAGAGGACTGGAATGCACAACCTGCGGTTGAGCAGAAGGATGAAATTAAAAAACCTTCCAGGTGAGCAGAGGACTGGAATTCACAACCTGCGGGTGAGCAGAGGGCTGGAATGCACAACCTGTGGGTGAGCAGAGGGCTGGAATGCACAACCCGCGGGTGAGCAGAGGGCTGGAATGCACAACCCGCGGGTGAGCAGAGGGCTGGAATGCACAACCTGCGGGTGAGCAGAGGGCTGGAATGCACAACCTGCAAGTGAGGAGAGGGTCGAAATTCACAACCTGCCAGGTGAGCAGAGGGCTGGAATTCACAATCTGGGGGTGAGCTGAGGGGCGGAATACATGATCTGCTGAGTAAGCAGTGTATCGGAATTCACAAACTGCCAGATGAGCAGAGGGTCGGCATTCACAAACTGCGGGTGAGCAGAGGATTGGAATTCATAACATGCAGGTGTGCAGAGGGTCGGAATACACGATCTGCTGAGAATGCTGACGGCCGGAATTCAAAACCTGCGGGTGAGCAGAGGGCTGGAATTTACAATCTGTGGATGAGCAGAGGGCCAGAATACAAGATCTGCTGAGTAAGCAGAGGACCGGAATTCAAAACCTGCGGGTGAGCAGAGGGCTGGAATACATGATCTGCTGAGGAAGCAGAAGGCTGAAATTCGTAACATGTGGGCAGGATAGGGCCGGAATACATGATCTGCAGAGTAGGCGGAGGGCCGGAATTCACAACCTGCGGGTGAGCAGAGGGCCAGATTTCATAAAATGCGGGTGAGCGGTAGGGCTGGAATACACAATCTGATGGTCAGCAGAGGGTCAGAACTCACAACCGGCCAGGTGAGCAGAGGGAGGAAATTCACAACCTGCGGGTGAGCAGAGGGTCGGAATTCACAACCTGCTATGTTAGCAGGGGGCCTGAATGCATGATCTGCTGTGTCAGCAGAGGGCCAGAATTCACAACCAGCGGGTGAGCAGAGGGCTGGAATTCACAACCTGCTGGTGAGCAGAGGGCTGGAATTCACAACCTGTGGGTGAGCAGAGGGCTGAAATGCACAACCTGCGGGTGAGCAGAGGGCTGGAATTCACAACCTGCGGGTGAGCAGAGGGCTGGAATTCACAACCTGCTGGTGAACAGAGAGCTGGAATTCACAACCTGCGGGTAAGCAGAGGGCCGGAATTCATAAAATGCGGGTGAGCAGGGGGCCTGAATACACGATCTGCCGAGTAAGCAGAGGGCCAGAATACACAACCTGCGGGTGAGCAGAGGGCTGGAATTCACAACCTGCTGGTGAGCAGAGGGCTGGAATTCACAACCTGCGGGTGAGCAGAGGGCTGAAATGCACAACCTGCGGGTGAGCAGAGGGCTGGAATTCACAACCTGCGGGTGAGCAGAGGGCTGGAATTCACAACCTGCTGGTGAGCAGAGAGCTGGAATTCACAACCTGCGGGTAAGCAGAGGGCCGGAATTCATAAAATGCGGGTGAGCAGGGGGCCTGAATACACGATCTGCTGAGTAAGCAGAGGGCCAGAATTCAAAACCTGCGGGTGAGCAGAGGGCTGGAATACATGATCTGCTGAGGAAGCAGAAGGCTGAAATTCGTAACATGTGGGCAGGATAGGGCCGGAATACATGATCTGCAGAGTAGGCGGAGGGCCGGAATTCACAACCTGCGGGTGAGCAGAGGGCCAGATTTCATAAAATGCGGGTGAGCGGTAGGGCTGGAATACACAATCTGATGGTCAGCAGAGGGTCAGAACTCACAACCGGCCAGGTGAGCAGAGGGAGGAAATTCACAACCTGCGGGTGAGCAGAGGGTCGGAATTCACAACCTGCTATGTTAGCAGGGGGCCTGAATGCATGATCTGCTGTGTCAGCAGAGGGCCAAAATTCACAACCAGCGGGTGAGCAGAGGGCTGGAATTCACAACTTGCTGGTAAGCAGAGGGCTGGAATTCACAACCTGTGGGTGAGCAGAGGGCTGAAATGCACAACCTGCGGGTGAGCAGAGGGCTGGAATTCACAACCTGCGGGTGAGCAGAGGGCTGGAATTCACAACCTGCTGGTGAGCAGAGAGCTGGAATTCACAACCTGCGGGTAAGCAGAGGGCCGGAATTCATAAAATGCGGGTGAGCAGGGGGCCTGAATACACGATCTGCTGAGTAAGCAGAGGGCCAGAATACACAACCTGCGGGTGAGCAGAGGGCTGGAATTCACAACCTGCTGGTGAGCAGAGGGCTGGAATTCACAACCTGCGGGTGAGCAGAGGGCTGAAATGCACAACCTGCGGGTGAGCAGAGGGCTGGAATTCACAACCTGCGGGTGAGCAGAGGGCTGAAATGCACAACCTGCGGGTGAGCAGAGGGCTGGAATTCACAACCTGCGGGTGAGCAGAGGGCTGGAATTCACAACCTGCTGGTGAGCAGAGAGCTGGAATTCACAACCTGCGGGTAAGCAGAGGGCCGGAATTCATAAAATGCGGGTGAGCAGGGGGCCTGAATACACGATCTGCTGAGTAAGCAGAGGGCCAGAATACACAACCTGAGGGTGAGCAGAGGGCTGGAATTCACAACCTGCTGGTGAGCAGAGGGCTGGAATTCACAACCTGCGGGTGAGCAGAGGGCTGAAATGCACAACCTGCGGGTGAGCAGAGGGCTGGAATTCACAACCTGCGGGTGAGCAGAGGGCTGGAATTCACAACCTGCTGGTGAGCAGAGGGCTGGAATTCACAACCTGTGGGTGAGCAGAGGGCTGGAATTCTCAACCCGCGGGTGTGCAGAGGGCTGGAATTCACAACCTGCGGGTGAGCAGAGGGTCAGAATCCACATTCTCCCACGTGAGCAGAGGGCTGGAATACACGATCTGCAGAGTAAGCCGAGAGCTGGAATTCTCAACCTGCGGGTGAGCAGAGGGCTGGAATTCACAACCTGCGGGTGAGCAGAGGGCCGGAATTCACAACCTGCCAGGTGAGCAGGGGGCCTGAATGCATGATCTGCTAAGTAAGCAGAGGGTCGGAATACACAACCTGCAAGTAAGCAGAGGGTCGGAATACACAACCTGCAGGTAAGCAGAGGGTCAGAATTCATAATCTGCGTGTGAACAGAGGCCTGGAATACACGATCTGTTCACTAAGCAGAGGGCCGGAATTCACAAACTGCCAGATGAGCAGAGGGCCTGAATTCACAATCTGGGAGTGAGCAGAGGGCTGGAATTCACAACCTGCGGGTGAGCAGAGGGTCAGAATCCACATTCTCCCACGTGAGCAGAGGGATGGAATACACGATCTGCTGAGTAAGCAGAGGGCTGGAATTCTCAACCTGCGGGTGAGAAGAGGGCCGGAATTCATAAAATGAGGGTGAGCAGAGGGCCTGAATACACGAACTGTTGAGTAAGCAGAGGGCCAGAATACACAACCTGCGGGTGAGCAGAGGGCTGGAATTCACAACCTGCTGGTGAGCAGAGAGCTGGAATACACAACCTGCTGGTGAGCAGAGAGCTGGAATTCACAACCTGCGGGTGAGCAGAGGGCCGGAATTCATAAAATGCGGGTGAGCAGGGGGCCTGAATACACGATCTGCTGAGTAAGCAGAGGGCCAGAATACACAACCTGCGGGTGAGCAGAGGGCTGGAATTCACAACCTGCTGGTGAGCAGAGGGCTGGAATTCACAACCTGCGGGTGAGCAGAGGGCTGAAATGCACAACCTGCGGGTGAGCAGAGGGCTGGAATTCACAACCTGCGGGTGAGCAGAGGGCTGGAATTCACAACCTGCTGGTGAGCAGAGGGCTGGAATTCACAATCTGCGGGTGAGCAGAGGGCTGGAATTCTCAACCAGCGGGTGAGCAGAGGGCTGGAATTCACAAACTGCCAGATGAGCAGATGGCCTGAATTCACAATCTGGGAGTGAGCAGAGGGCTGGAACTCACAACCTGCGGGTGAGCAGAGGGTCAGAATCTACATTCTCCCACGTGAGCAGAGGGCTGGAATACACGATTTGCTGAGTAAGCAGAGGGCTGGAATTCTCAACCTGCGGGTGAGAAGTGGGCTGGAATTCACAACCTGCGGGTGAGCAGAGGGCCGGAATTCACAACCTGCCAGGTAAGCAGAGGGCCTGAATGCATGATTTGCTAAGTAAGCAGAGTGTCGGAATACACAACCTGCAGGTAAACAGAGGATCGGAATACACAACCTGCACGTAAGCAGAGGGTCAGAATTCATAATCTGCGTGTGAGCAGAGGGCTGGAATTCACAACCTGCGGGTGAGCAGAGGGCTGGAATTCACAACCTGCTGGTGAGCAGAGAGTTGGAATACTCAACCTGCTGGTGAGCAGAAAGCTGGAATTCACAACCTGCGGGTGAGCAGAGGGCCGGAATTCATAAAATGCGGGTGAGCAGGGGGCCTGAATACATGATCTGCTGAGTAAGCAGAGGGCCAGAATACACAACCTGCGGGTGAGCAGAGGGCTGGAATTCACAACCTGCTGGTGAGCAGAGGGCTGGAATTCACAACCTGCGGGTGAGCAGAGGGCTGAAATGCACAACCTGCGGGTGAGCAGAGGGCTGGAATTCACAACCTGCGGGTGAGCAGAGGGCTGGAATTCACAACCTGCTGGTGAGCAGAGGGCTGGAATTCACAACCTGCGGGTGAGCAGAGGGCTGGAATTCTCAACCCGCGGGTGAGCAGAGGGCTGGAATTCACAACCTGCGGGTGAGCAGAGTGTCAGAATCCACATTCTCCCACGTGAGCAGAGGGCTGGAATACACGATCTGCTGAGTAAGCAGAGAGCTGGAATTCTCAACCTGCGAGTGAGCAGAGGGCCGGAATTCACAACCTGCCAGGGAAGCAGAGGGCCTGAATGCATGATCTGCTAAGTAAGCAGAGGGTCGGAATACACAACCTGCAGGTAAGCAGAGGGTCGGAATACACAACCTGCAGGTAAGCAGAGGGTCAGAATTCATAATCTGCGTGTGAACAGAGGCCTGGAATACACGATCCGCTGACTAAGCAGAGGGCCGGAATTCACAAACTGCCAGATGAGCAGAGGGCCTGAATTCACAATCTGGGAGTGAGCAGAGGGCTGGAATTCACAACCTGCGGGTGAGCAGAGGGTCAGAATCCACATTCTCCCACGTGAGCAGAGGGCTGGAATACACGATCTGCTGAGTAAGCAGAGGGCTGGAATTCTCAACCTGCGGGTGAGAAGAGGGCTGGAATTCACAACCTGCGGGTGAGCAGAGGGCCGGAATTTACAACCTGCCAGGTGAGCAGAGGGCCTGAATGCATGATCTGCTAAGTAAGCAGAGGGTCAGAATACACAACCTGCAGGTAAGCAGAGGGTCTGAATACACAACCTGCAGGTAAGCAGAGGGTCAGAATTCATAATCTGCGTGTGAGCAGAGGCCTGGAATACACGATCTGCTGACTAAGCAGAGGGCCGGAATTCACAAACTGCCAGATGAGCAGAGGGCCTGAATTCACAATCTGGGAGTGAGCAGAGGGCTGGAATTCACAACCTGCGGGTGAGCAGAGGGCCGGAATTCATAAAATGCGGGTGAGCAGAGGGCCTGAATACACAAACTGTTGAGTAAGCAGAGGGCCAGAATACACAACCTGCGGGTGAGCAGAGGGCTGGAATTCACAACCTGCTGGTGAGCAGAGGGCTGGAATTCACAACCTGCGGGTTAGAAGAGGGCTGGAATTCACAACCTGCGGGTGAGCAGAGGGCCGGAATTCACAACCTGCCAGGTAAGCAGAGGGACTGAATGCATGATTTGCTAAGTAAGCAGAGTGTCTGAATACACAACCTGCAGGTAAGCAGAGGGTCGGAATACACAACCTGCAGGTAAGCAGAGGGTCAGAATTCATAATCTGCGTGTGAGCAGAGGGCTGGAATTCACAACCTGCGGGTGAGCAGAGGGCTGGAATTCACAACCTGCTGGTGAGCAGAGAGTTGGAATACACAACCTGCTGGTGAGCAGAAAGCTGGAATTCACAACCTGCGGGTGAGCAGAGGGCCGGAATTCATAAAATGCGGGTGAGCAGGGGGCCTGAATACACGATCTGCTGAGTAAGCAGAGGGCCAGAATACACAACCTGCGGGTGAGCAGAGGGCTGGAATTCACAACCTGCTGGTGAGCAGAGGGCTGCAATTCACAACCTGCGGGTGAGCAGAGGGCTGAAATGCACAACCTGCGGGTGAGCAGAGGGCTGGAATTCACAACCTGCGGGTGAGCAGAGGGCTGGAATTCACAACCTGCTGGTGAGCAGAGGGCTGGAATTCACAACCTGCGGGTGAGCAGAGGGCTGGAATTCTCAACCCGCGAGTGAGCAGAGGGCTGGAATTCACAACCTGCGGGTGAGCAGAGTGTCAGAATCCACATTCTCCCATGTGAGCAGAGGGCTGGAATACACGATCTGCTGAGTAAGCAGAGAGCTGGAATTCTCAACCTGCGGGTGAGCAGAGGGCCGGAATTCACAACCTGCCAGGGAAGCAGAGGGCCTGAATGCATGATCTGCTAAGTAAGCAGAGGGTCGGAATACACAACCTGCAGGTAAGCAGAGGGTCGGAATACACAACCTGCAGGTAAGCAGAGGGTCAGAATTCATAATCTGCGTGTGAACAGAGGCCTGGAATACACGATCTGCTGACTAAGCAGAGGGCCGGAATTCACAAACTGCCAGATGAGCAGAGGGCCTGAATTCACAATCTGGGAGTGAGCAGAGGGCTGGAATTCACAACCTGCGGCTGAGCAGAGGGCCGGAATTCATAAAATGCGGGTGAGCAGAGGGCCTGAATACACAAACTGTTGAGTAAGCAGAGGGCCAGAATACACAACCTGCGGGTGAGCAGAGGGCTGGAATTCTCAACCTGCGGGTGAGAAGAGGGTTGGAATTCACAACCTGCGGGTGAGCAGAGGGCCGGAATTTACAACCTGCCAGGTGAGCAGAGGGCCTGAATGCATGATCTGCTAAGTAAGCAGAGGGTCGGAATACACAACCTGCAGGTAAGCAGAGGGTCTGAATACACAACCTGCAGGTAAGCAGAGGGTCAGAATTCATAATCTGAGTGTGAGCAGAGGCCTGGAATACACGATCTGCTGACTAAGCAGAGGGCCGGAATTCACAAACTGCCAGATGAGCAGAGGGCCTGAATTCACAATCTGGGAGTGAGCAGAGGGCTGGAATTCACAACCTGCGGCTGAGCAGAGGGCCGGAATTCATAAAATGCGGGTGAGCAGAGGGCCTGAATACACAAACTGTTGAGTAAGCAGAGGGCCAGAATACACAACCTGCGGGTGAGCAGAGGGCTGGAATTCACAAGCTGCTGGTGAGCAGAGGGCTGGAATTCACAACCTGCGGGTGAGCAGAGGGCTGAAATGCACAACCTGCGGGTGAGCAGAGGGCTGGAATTCACAACCTGCGGGTGAGCAGAGAGCTGGAATTCAAAACCTGCGGGTGAGCATAGGGCCGGAATTCATAAAATGCGGGTGAGCAGGGGGCCTGAATACACGATCTGCTGAGTAAGCAGAGGGCCAGAATACACAACCTGCGGGTGAGCAGAGGGCTGGAATTCACAACCTGCTGGTGAGCAGAGGGCTGGAATTCACAACCTGCGGGTGAGCAGAGGGCTGAAATGCACAACCTGCGGGTGAGCAGAGGGCTGAAATTCACAACCTGCGGGTGAGCAGAGGGCTAGAATTCACAACCTGCTGGTGAGCAGAGGGCTGGAATTCACAACCTGCGGGTGAGCAGAGGGCTGGAATTCTCAACCCGCGGGTGAGCAGAGGGCTGGAATTCACAACCTGCGGGTGAGCAGAGGGTCAGAATCCACATTCTCCCACATGAGCAGAGGGCTGGAATACACGATCTGTTGAGTAAGCAGAGAGCTGGAATTCTCAACCTGCGGGTGAGCAGAGGGCTGGAATTCACAACCTGCGGGTGAGAAGAGGGCCAGAATTCACAACCTGCCAGGTGAGCGGAGGACCTGAATGCATGATCTGCTAAGTAAGCAGAGGGTCGGAATACACAACCTGCAGGTAAGCAGAGGGTCGGAATACACAACCTGCAGGTAAGCAGAGGGTCAGAATTCATAATCTGCGTGTGAGCAGAGGCCTGCAATACACGATCTGCTGACTAAGCAGAGGGCCGGAATTCACAAACTGCCAGATGAGCAGAGGGCCTGAATTCACAATCTGGGAGTGAGCAGAGGGCAGGAATTCACAACCTGCGGGTGAGCAGAGGGTCAGAATCCACATTCTCCCACGTGAGCAGAGGGCTGGAATACACGATCTGCTGAGTAAGCAGAGGGCTGGAATTCTCAACCTGCGGGTGAGAAGAGGGCTGGAATTCACAACCTGCGGGTGAGCAGAGGGCCGGAATTCACAACCTGCCAGGTGAGCAGAGGGCTTGAATGCATGATCTGCTAAGTAAGCAGAGGGTCGGAATACACAACCTGCAGGTAAGCAGAGTGTCGGAATACACAACCTGCAGGTAAGCAGAGGGTCAGAATTCATAATCTGCGTGTGAGCAGAGGCCTGGAATTCACGATCTGCTGACTAAGCAGAGGGCCAGAATTCACAAACTGCCAGATGAGCAGAGGGCCTGAATTCACAATCTGGGAGTGAGCAGACAACTGGAATTCACAACCTGTGTGTGAGCAAAGGGTCGAAATACACAATCTGCTGAGTAAGCAGAGGTTCAGAATTCACAACTTTCAGCTGAGCTTAGGACTGGAATGCACAACCTTTCAGGTGACTAGAGAGCCAGAATTCACAACCTGTGGGTGTGCAGAGGGCTGGAATACGCGCACTGCTGAGTAATCAGAGGCCTGGAACTCACAACCTGTTAGGTGAGCAGAGGGCGAAACACAAAATCTGCTGAGCAATCAGAGGGCCGGAATAGTCAACCTGTCTGGTGAAAAGGGGACCAGAAAACACCACCTATCCGGTCAGCAAAAGGCTGAAATACACCACCTGCCGGGTGAGCACAGGGCCAGAAAAACAAACTGCTTGAGAGGTCGGAATTCACAACCTGTTAGGTAAGAAAAGGGTCGGATTGCACAGTTTGCTGGTTAAGTAAAGGGCAAGAATTCACCACCTGCTTGGTGAGTAGGGGACCTGAATACACAATCTACCAGGTAAGCAGTGCGCCGGCATACACAACCTGCCGGGTGAACAGAGTGCCAGAATTCACAATCTAGTGGGTAAGCAGAAGGTCGGAACTCACAACCTGCATGGTAAGCCTAAGGCAAGAATGGACAACCAGCAAGGTGAGCAGAGGGCCAAGATTCACAACTTGCCCAGTAAGCAGAGAGCCGGATTCACAACCTGCTGGGTGAGCAGAAACCGTTATCCGTAGCCTGCCGGGTGAGCAGAGGACTGGAGTGCACAACCTACCGGGTGATGTTAATTTGGACTAAGGGGCTACTTAGAACCTGCATTTGACAAAGTATGAAAGTTGTTTTGGCTGCCAGAAACAATAGCTATCACAATACAAAGTAAGCAAAATGACAAAAAATGACAATACGTTATTTGTGCAAAGCAATACCTCGGTGTGAGTTAGTATCATCAAAGCATTACATTATCTGTATCTAAAATGTCTATGTGTAGTATCTAACCTTTAATATATTGTCAGTTTATATATCCTGTGATTCCCACCCTCAGCATATACCCTAGCCTCCCTTCTGAGTTTCTGCTCCCATACTGTCTGCTTTCGCCATGTTCCCTACCTTAGCAATCACCTTTCTTGTTCCTTTTTGCTACTTTTTCAAAGGTTACTTGCTGACTACTTGCTTTCCGGTAAATGTACCTCATGTGCACAGTGCCTGGGTTTGATTATGGAGCGCACTAACGCCTCTCGTGAAAAAGTAGCGCTATATAGAAAAACATAGTAAAGGCGCCTTCTCGTTCTTAGAAAATCCAATTCACTGTCTGACTTCTCATGAATCTGAGCAATTTTGATCTATTTATAAATATTACATGCTAGTTTGCGCTATCCGTAGGAATGGCACGTGCCAGAAATATTGTGCATTCTCGTGCAGACACTGACTTGGCAGGCTAATGGTAAAGGATTAAACATGGCCATATGGCACGTGTGCTACTTTGCGGGAAACCCCACACTGTCAAGTCCCCAGGAAACAGCAGCGACGTTTTAGCATCCAAGGAAAACATATTTCTAAAATCATAACTTCTAGTGCTGAATCAGGAAAACGCTTTGCAATTATTATGTAAGACAGTTAGCAGATCGTCTGGGGAGACGGGGGCGCGAGGGCGAGCCATAGCTCACAGTACCTTTCTGCGTGAACGCATTTTGGTAGCTGTGCGTCAACATTCGTCAGGGGACACCTATGTCACGTGGGTACTCTTTGAAGGCCTTTTCCTCCATCTGCTTCTCTTGCATTTTTCATGGAGGCGTTTGCAGCTTTCCCAGCGGACTACTTTTATATAATTCAGGTACGTTCAAAGGAAGGTCAAACGTATATATATATTTTTCTTACACCTTTGGCAAATGATCACATTGTAATATTTTGTTATTATTATTTGAACAACCTCCTTTTGCCATGTAAAAACAGTGGCCACACCATGCCAATTCAATTAAAAAGACTTTATTCCATCTAAAAAGCACATAGATCATTAAAATAAAAAGTACAGTTTTCAATAAAATATCATACACAAGAAGCAATAAAATAAGCCAGATAAAAAACACGTTTAAAAATAGCTGTTTCATATTTACATCATAAGTTTTTTTGCTTTTTTTTCAAGACATAGGAATGATGCTATTAAATAACAAGTATACGGATCCTGTAACGTTTCAAGAAATATAGTGCTAATTTCCATTGCCTAAAATTATATTTGTGCATGATTCGGACTATGAACATTTTTCGATGAAGTGCATAGTGTTTACATAAAAACATAAAATGTAGATCGGTTTGAGGCGAAACTCCATCACATTGGCAAGGAGGCAAAGCTGAACCAATACAACAAGGGGTACCCCTGCAACGTGAATAGAGGTAGAGATTCAGGGGGAAAAGGCAAAATAAATACAAAGAAGGGGTCTCTACCTATGATTTTCAGAACGTACAATGTATCGTTTTTTAGGTATATCAACACTAGGACTAAGACAGAAGGAAAAAGCAAATAATTAAATCAGAACATGATCAAAAAACAAATTTATAAGTGTTTAATTTTTTAATTTTTTGAATTAGATCGATTTCAGACAGATGAATTCAGTGCATTGACTGATGAATAATTGATACAAAAAATATTTCAAAATAACAATGAAAATACTAGACGAGATCCCAGGCGTACTCAAATACTCACTGACTTACACATTCATACCGAAATCAATCCACAACATTAGCACTCAAATCACACATTCACATATAAAAAGAATACTCAATTAATGAACAAGGCTCAATATGTACACAAAATCATATGAACATTCAAGATCGTATTAAGTGACATATGTTCAAATTTGAGGAATTAGGACTTGGGTGGGCCACATGTAGACGCCGACGCGCGTTTCGGTGAAAGCACCGAAATGTTGGTGCCACCTTCCTCAGGGCGAACAGAACCAAGGTCTTAATATAAGTTTGTGCTGGGACCTATCAAAAGTAATAATAATATATTAAGTACTTTAGTAACATTGCTTATCTAAGTCAAAAACATATGTTAAACAAAGGTCATTAGTCATAAGTGTTGACAGGACAACAAGCGATAATTAAAAATATTTATCCCTACACGGAGGATTAATGAGTTAAAAGGCGGGTACACTAGATAAACCACAACACATAGTCAAAGGAAATTATTCTTTTTCCAGGGAAGAACGGAGAGGGAAAGAGAGGAAAAAGGGGAGATAAAAAAGGGAGAGGGGGGGAGTAAAGGAGAGGGGGAGGGGAAGGAAAAGAGAGGAGCATAAGGGATCATTTGCGCTCACCTGTGAGATCACATACAAGGTAAAAGCAGGATAGTTCAGGTTAGGGTCAATCAATGCGTAAGCTGGGATAATTCTGCCAAGAGAGACATACAAAAAGAGAACTAATCATGAAGGAAAACATCAAAAATGGGCGCACAGGCCCCAGGAAATTCAAACTGCCAGAGCAGATCATGGGGCGGGGATTCAAAAAGTCTACAAGCTTTAGGTTCGGTGCAATAGATAGGTAGATAAACAATGCGATTTTGTATGTCTGAAGCATGCATCTGTGCCTCAGGGGGAGTGCCAAGACTAAGGTGTGCAAGGGAACATAAAATATAGAGGCACTGGGGGAATAAAATATACCGATGTAGGCGCATGGGTAATTACGAAAGTAACAAGAGTTCACCTAATAGCAGAATGGACGCTCTCGGAATCAAGGACGAGTTCCTAATCAAAGGAATTCCGGGTGCGAGAAAAATGGTCTGCCGATCCTGCAAGGATTAGATAACAATTAGGGTGAAAGAAACGCGGGTGCATTCAGAAGAGAAAGTAAAAGGATAAGGGAACAAAATAACATAACATAACATAACGGTCTCTACCTGAGTAAACAGGGCTTTAGAGGGCCTTGGAAAGATGGTGTAGCGTCATCTTCATGAAGTCCACGGGAAGGATCCTCGTGGTAAAATAGGAACAAGGCTGTAAGGGTATAAGGGAGAGTATGAAGAAAAGATGAAGAAAAGAAACGTTCCAGGCGCGGTGGTAAAGAGAGAGAAGAATCGCGTCTATTGAGCGTACCTGATGCAGCGCGAGTAGACACGGAGAGCTGTCAATCCAGAGGGCTCCGAGCAGAGACAAAAAAGCCTCAGGTGGAACTCATCGGTCCGGAGAGCATACGCGGTGTGTAGGCGCCGTTTAAATAGGCCAATAGGCTGACGCGTCATGGAAGAAACGTGTTATACGAGATATGCATGGGGGAGGGGGAAGGAGAGCGAGTCTTTCTAAAAGGAGACGCGGGACAGAACGAAAAACAGAGACTGGTGCCCGTTAATGTGTCAAGGAGTATAAATTCAAAAACTGATCGAGCAAACAAATGAAAACGTGTGGCATAACGGAGATGGAACTATAGGATGCTACAAAACAAACAATGTATAAAGGACATGCATCGAATTACATGTAATTATGCAAACAGATGCAGGGATATGTAAAGAAAAGTGCAAATACATGAGAATAATTAAAGCAACCGACTAAATGTTTCAATAAAGAGCATAACAGGGGGGTCTGTCAAGTGTTGCCAATGGTCTAATAGGATAAGCCAAAAAAATTGGCGATGGTAGCAGTGGCAGCATAGTAGAAGGCGAACCCACATATATTCTCGCGTCTATATGTAGTTTCTTGCATAAAGATCATGATGCATGCACACGGTCTGAAGAAGGTTTAACAGATGGCATTTTCCCAAGGGATGGATTCGTTCAGACCCTTGTCCTTGGATTTAAGGACAAAAATCCAGAAAACTTCTCGTTTCCTCCGTACATTGTTGCCGTCCGTTCCTCTTTGTACGCGGATCTTTTCCAGAATCGTCCAGCGAAGGTCAGTTTCAGAGTGATTCTTTTGGGCCCAATGGTCGACTAAGGGGGCTCCATGTTTGGATCTTCTGATATTAGATTTATGCTCGCCTATACGTATCCTTACCTCTCTAGCTGTTTCACCTACATAAGTGAGAGAGCAGGGGCATTGTATGGCATAGATGCAGTTGGAAGTCCTGCAGTTGGTCATGTCTTTCATATTGACCTTGTAGTCATTTATGCAGATATTGTCGCCAACTATGGCGTGGGCGCATGCATGGCAGGTACCACACTTATGGTTTCCTTTGATGGGGGCCGATCCCTCGATAGACCTTTGCATCCAGCTTTTGGCTTCAGGCTGTTTGGCTTTGACTATCCAGTTTCGCAAGTTTTTATTCCTGCGAAATGCAAAGAGAGGTTTGGGGATATGGGCGGATTCCGAATCTAGATTGAGCAAATGCCATTGTGAATTTATAATTTGCCTGATTTTGTCATTCATAACAGAATGTTTAGTGACACAAACCAGCTTGTCTGGCTGGTTTTGCGATTTAGGTTGAAACATGGAGTCACGATTGTAGTAACGGGCTCTCTTGAGGGCATTCTTGACCATTCTACGAGGGTATCCTCTTTGGATGAATTTCTCTTTCATAATTTCAGCATAGACGAGAAAATCATCGATAGTGGTGCAGTTTCTACGCAAGCGTAGAAACTGGGTGAAAGGTATTCCATCTTTCTGGCTTCTCGGGTGGAAACTTTCGAAGTGGAGGAGTGTGTTCCTGGCGGTAGGTTTCGTGTAGAGAGAGAAGCAAATTTTGGATTCCCGATGTTCAACCCAGACATCAAGGAATTCTAATTTGGTGGTGCTCGTGTGTGCAGTGAATCTAAGGTTGACGTCTGCTGCATTAATCCATTCAATGTACTCACCCAGGGATGCTTGGTCACCGGTCCAAATGAAGAAAATATCGTCAATGTACCGGGACCAAAGACGCACGTTTTCAAAAAATGGGGCAATTTCATTATAGATGTTACATTGCTCGAAATCCCCCATGTACAAGCAGGCTACGCTCGGGGCACAGGCCGCCCCAATGCTGACTCCCTGGACCTGTTGATAGTATTTTCCATCATATTCAAAGAAATTTTCTTCCAGGACTATGTTTAAACATTGAACTAGGAAGTGGACATTGTGTAAGGTAGGGTCTTTTTGGATAATGTTGGTCATGACCCTGCATGCCTCTGTCTGGGGGATGTTTGAATACAGAGATTCAACATCTAGTGTGACCATAATTTCCTGTTGGGGGTTGTACTGTAGTCCTTCTAACTTTGAGATGAAGTGTCCTGTATCCTTTACATATGACTGCAAAGCTTCCTGCGAGTGGATATCAGACGGATAGCCCAACATATAGGAAATAAGATTTAGTCTAAACCTTAACAATAGAAAAAGATACTGAGGATTTGTTACAAATGACAGATAGGAGGCAGTTCCTTCAGGGATAATACATTTGTTCAAATAACTTAGGACCGTGGTTTTTTTTTAATAATACATACATATCTTGCACTTTTCATTTTACATAAAAATGTATTTCTAATTAATTTTTTAGAAGTTGACACACATGCAGATGGGGCCTCAAACAGATGTTGTAGTCCTAAAATGGTAAAAGTATGTCAAACATACAAGATCCATGGGATTTTATAAGCATTATCAAGCGAAAGACAGTCCCTAATAATATTTTGAGTTAGGTGTAATGTTTCCCTTCTCCATATTGAGCGCCACAACAGGATTGGTGCTAGGGCTACTAATATTTTCAAAAAGGTATCTTCTATCGATTGAAGTGACTCAGAGTTTGTGTAACCCCATACTCCTGATCCGTATGTTGCAACAGAGCCAGCTTTAGCCCTATATATCTTTTTTATAGCATCCAGTGGGATGGAGCCCAATTTTTTAATAACACTAAAAATTGCATTAATACTTTTTTTCTAAAAACAAGCTTCTATTTACAACCATATTGTTCCAGGAGACGGTTTTATTAAACAATATTCCAAAATGCGAAAGGTGTCTATTTGTTCAATTTTATGACCATCTATGTAAAAGACAGGGATTTTCTTTGCCCGTTGGCCAGCCACTAACACAAAGGATTTGGTCTCATTTACATGGAGGTTCAGCTTTTCCATAAATGTCACATACTCTGTTATCAATTTCTGCAGTGCCATGCCAGTCCTAGCAATTAACACTACGTCATCTGCATAAAGAAGTATGGGAATGCGGATCTGATTTATCGTGCGAACATCTAGAGTGGAATCTAGCAGGGGCACCTCCATCCCATTCGTACATAAAGAAAATTGAAAGGGGGCAAAAACGCATCCCTGTCTGACCCCTCTTTCAATCCCGAACCACCTGTGCATTCCCCCTTATTTCCATATCACACGCAAGCTGTAGCCTGTGCATACAGTTGTCATATAAAGGAGATAATGACTTTGTCAATGCCCATCTCTTCCACAATAAGCCATAGTTGGGTGTGGGAAAGATCAATCAAAGGCTGCTGATAAATCCATAAACGCCATATAAAGCGTTCCCCTTTTAGCTACAGAATATTTAAAGGTAATCAGAGTTAAATTTAGGCATTGATCCATAGCACCTTTATGTTTTTTAAAGCCATATTGCACAGGGATCTGAATATTTCTCTGACTGGCCCATTCCTCTAATCTATTTAGTAGGACATGTCCCATTAGTTTGGCAGAGCCATCCATCAGGAAAATATGACAATATTTTGGGGGATTGATCAATCACCTTTTTTATATATTGGGACTATAATTGATTTAGACCAGGATTCTAGTAGCCCCACTCTGGCTATTGCATTAAAAACGTTGGTTAAAAATGGACCCCACAGGTTTGGATTATCAAAAAAAAAAATCAATAGGTGCACCATCCGGTCCAGGACCCTTATTTTTATTACACTGCTTTATGGCCTTTCTGATTTCGGATTCTTCAAACAATAAAAAGATGTTTGAAATTAGTAAAGGATCTTTCGGATAAGGTTCCAGCTCACCAGTAATAAGACCAAATATTTTTTGAAAATGTTCGACCCAAGTATCTTCGTCCACATGGGTCTCAAGAGTGGGGTCTGGGTTATTTGTCAAAAATGGAGAGTTGATTACCGCCCAAAAATCTTTTGTATTATTTGTAATGGCAGCCTGTTTAAGATGCTCCCGGGCCTCCTCTTTTAGTACTTTCTGTCTGTTCTTTCTGGCATCTTTGTAATGTTGACGAAGGAAACTAACAAAAGACCGATCCCTAGAATTTAACTTACGAGCTTTATGGAGGTTAGTTAAAGATTTGGAACAGATTGAATCGAACCAGCCTCAACTAGAAGAATTATGACTAGAGGCATTACATACAAGGTTAGATTTCACCTCTTTCATAATTAGTTCAAAAGCTGCCACCACATCTGTTTGAGGAGAGTCTAGATTAAGGCAAATCATTATTTCGGTGTATCTATTATTAACCACTAAAGGGACCACTTTTTCTTTATCAATAATGCCCCATTTAAGAGATATCCAATTTTTCCCTATATATGGCTTTGGAATACAGCTAGTATCCATAGCTTGTGTTTTCTTCCATTTCATTTTGCACACTAATGCCGTATGATCACTGAAGTGCAAGGGATAACTTGGAATATCTCTAAAGAGGAATTTTAGTGATTTTGAGACTGTCAAGTATTCCACGGTGGTGCCCTGCAAGTTGGTTCCAAATGTTTTATGTAACATGCCTGTGTTACTATCCGCTGGATTGATAATTTCTAAATTCCTTGTAATAAGCAATCTATTAAGTTCTTGGCTATAATCATTGTGTGTGGAATGAGGAATCTCTTCTCTTTCCTTGTTTTCTAATCCACACACTGGTTTTTATCATATTATGATGACTATGTGCATTAAAAACACCTACCCATAAAATGTTTATAATGCTATTATAGTCTCTAGTGTATGCTTCAATTGTTTTTCCACTACATCCAAGATCCTTGACTACTCTACTGTAAAATTGTTGTTGTAGTAGTTGATTAAAAGGATGATAGTACCCTCCAGTGTTTTGATCAACAAGAGATTATAGTATATAGAGTCATTATGGGAGGCTGGTATCTTGAAATTTAGGGTATTTCTTACCAGCTTCAAGATATCTCCGCTTGCACGTCCTGCTCTGGATGGAAGGGCTCATGTTAAATACATTCGAAAGCCATCTAAATTGGCTGAGCCTGTTTCCCATGTCTTTTGTAGACAGACTAAATCATGTTTATTAATAAGTTCTATCCAGTTTTGGTCAGCTACGTTATGTCTTAACCCTGCTTTATTCCAGCTAATTAAATTCAACAATTGATTTACATTTTTGTTTATGGGTCTGTAAAAGAAGCCTAGGGGGAGAGCATAAATCTGTGAATTAGAAGATGGACAGCTGGGTACTAGCTCCAATAGTTTCTGTACCAAAAGATGGCTCTTTAAATTGACCATTACACAACCCCCCCCATGGTTTTCTTAGAGTTGCCTACCCACCCCACTCTTCTTGTCATATTAACATGTGTAAAAAGTTGTTACCCTCCCGGGGAATGTATATTCAACCAATGTAGCATTTTAATCATCAGTTGTTCGGTACATTCCACTTGAATGTCCTTTAACTCTGGGATGTTGGTTTGAATCTAGTATCGTACCCTATGTAGCGACCAAACTAGTATGCACTGGAGGGATATCATATGGCAAGAAGGAGAATGACTGCCTTATTTGTTGTAATTGTACTCCTTCACATGACCGGGTGGAGTTGTTACCTCCTGTAGTCCCTATACCTGGTCTTTGATCCCCCCGGGTCTATATCTGTATTTGTGGCTGATTCAGTAAAACAGGGCCCAAGGGAGGGGAGGATTTACTTATAATATACGAGGTAGGTGCCTGTGCTGTTACCTCTGTCCCTCGAGTTATACCTCCATGGAATGAAATTGTAGCCAGACTTGTAGCTACTTTTTCTTCAATTATACTTAGTCTCTCCATAAGGGGTTTTAAAGATACATTGAATGTCTGTTCCATTCTGGAGTATAAGATGTCACAGTCAGATGGTGTCTTTAAAGTAGTATGAGGTTGTAAATGGGTCATAACTTTTGCTTTTCCACAGGCCAATTTATTTGGCCCCCCTTTTTTTTTTAGTCGGTGGTTCTGTGGGGGAGTTGGCGTTCCCGACTTCGGGATATACATTTGTCATATTCTGGCTTTCACCGCTTATATTAGCAATAGTTACATCATGATCAGTCTCCACCCCCGGCAATGCTCCAGAAGATACAATTCCGAGAACAGATGGTAAAAGTCCTACCTCCCCAACCGAAAGTCTTCGCTCTGCACTTTCAATCTCCTTGGGTAATGTATTCGCTGCTTTGGATAGAAAGGAATCCAAGGTATTAATAGAATCTCCACCTTGCTCAGCATTCTTCATTTTCTGTTTCCCCATCACTCAATTTATTCAGTTTGCAAAAACCTTCAGATCGTGGGAGTTAGAGGGGGGGCACAGCCCAGCCTCCTTCGGGAGTGACGGGCGTGGGCAGACCCGCCCTTGGACCAGGCTTCACCTGGGTGCGTCCCGAGCCACTGGGCTGTGACGTGCTCTTAAGCGCCAATGACCAGGAGGATCATGGGACTTGTGGTCCCCAGCAGACCAGCAGGCACGGCTTTCTCCCCCTATCAGCAGGCAAATAGACTTCCTTGCAGCTTCTCCTGCAGACACTGACTTGGCAAGCTAATGGTAAAGGATTGTACATTGCCATATGGCAAGTGTCCTACTATGCAGGATACCCCACACTGTCACAGAAACAGGAGTGACGTTATAGCATCCGAGGAAAGCATATTTCTAAAATCACAACCTCTAGTGCTGAATCAGGAAAACGCTTTGCAATTATTACGTAAGACAGTTATCAGGTCGTCTGGGGGGACGGGGGTACAAGGGCGAGCCACAGCTCACAGTACTTTTCTTCGTGAACGCATTTTGGTAGCTGTGTATCAACATTTGTCAGGGGACACCTATGTAACATTGGTACTTTTTGTAGGCCTTTTCCTCCATCTGCTTTACTTACATTTCTCATGGAGGCGTTTGCTGCTTTCCCAGCGGACTACTTTTTTATAATTCAGGTACGTTCAAAAGAAAGTCAAACATAAAAAAAAACATTTGACATCCTTGGCAAATGATCATATTGTAATATTTCGTTATTTTTATTTGAATAATCTCCTTCTGCCATGTAAAAATAGTGTCCACGCCATGCCATTCGAGGAATATTAAGAGTAATGCACCGGCGGCTCAAGGGGCTTGTAAATAAGCCCTAGTGGCTTTTCAGCAGTGTTAGACTTGGGACCATGGCGTCATTTATTTGGGGGGCGGTGCAATTGAGACACCTCTATTGCTTTTTCACACCACTATGCAGCTCTAGTAAAAGTATGTCTATAGGTTTTGTGGTTTTTAGTAACTGCTTGACTGTGTTTGACACCTGTCACTGTTTGTCAGTGCTGCACACTAGAGTTGTCAACACGTGTTTGAAAATGACACACACAGTGCCACATAGTGGCCAGAGCCCAAGGACAGTGGGCCTGTAATCTGACTTCTGGTAGATGCCTGTCCGGTAAAAGAACATTAGCCGTGTATGAACTCTGAGCACGTCAGCATAAATGTTCAGAAATAGAAGATGTTTAATTGATTTAATTAAACCACTCAAGTGAGAGGCTTCTTTGAATTAAGATTCTTTATAAAATATTGAGCTATGGGTGTCTTGAAAATGGCTTTCCTCTTTTTATACCCTATAAAATATATCACTGTGCTTACTGCAGCACTCACTTCCAAGCTTCAACTCACAACATCCATCACAACTCCTCAGATTGTACCTTTCAGATCCGTACAACACAGGCATTTCACATATTTGAGTATCAGCGAGTTCACACCAGCACACATGACAAAAAACACACAACACAAGAGTTCGCACTGAGCAGGGCTGCAGCTATTACTGCAAAGGGTTGCATGTTAGAACCACGCATGCCATTATCATGCATGGTGTATCATCGCTGTCTTAACCACACAAGTCTTAACCACATATATGCCTTTACCACGCATGCATTTACAATGAAACATACATTTTTTTTTTTTTTTTTTTTTTTTTTTTTGAAACCGTTTATTACAGGCCTTAAAAGTATACAAGTATGGGCCCACAACCTTCCGGCCGGCCGCTAGCAATAGTAGGAACACACGACATATATACATGGAACACGTGGTATTACAGGAGGAGCATTTCTCAATAGATAACAATGTCGAAAACCACATCATCCAGGCCCCATTATGCGGTTTCATTTTAAATTAAAACAACAAAAATTAAAACCACACCCACAAGGCAACCCACAATCAAAAATAGCAGCACGTGCTCCCCAAGAGGGGGGATCCCAACTATACACAGAAGTGTGAAGAGGGGGAAGAGAGCAAAGCGAGGACTGGGGGAACCCAATGCCCGGCAGCGGGGGAATGAGTCGGCTAAGGGGATGGGGCTGGCGAGGGATCAGGCAGCAGCGGTGGCGCACAGATACCCCCGCGGTAGGCGTTCCAGGGGCCCCATACTTTCACCCATGTCCCAGGCTTACCCCTCGCCACATACACCACTTTTTCGCGAAACATGCACCAGTCCATGTGTTCTTTCCAGGCCGAGACCGTCGGGGGCCTCTGGGATCCCCACAGTTGAGCAATATCACGCTTGGCTACCATATATCCCAGAGTCACCCACCACGTCTGCGGCGCTGAGTAATCAGTCGGTTCCCACACATTCAACAGGCATCTTCTCGCTTCAGGCAACAGCGCCACATGCGTAACCAAACGCAGCACCTCATGTACACCACGCCAGAACCCCTCTACCTCCGGGCACTCCCACAAAATATGCATAAAGGTCCCCAAAGCACCACACCCACGCTTACATAACCCATCTCCGGCATAGCCCATACGCAGAAGCTTTGGCCCCGTCATGTAGACCCGGTGGAGTATCTTGAGCTGGACGAAGCGAAGGCGAGCCGGTATGGCCACCTCCTTCGGGGAGGCCACCGCGGAGGTCCAGTCCTCGTCGTCCAACTCCAGCCCGTCGGCAACCCAAGCCGCACGAAGGGCAGTCAACAGGCCCGAGCGGTCGTTTATCAGCTTTTTATATATAAGTGAGATCGTGTTGTCCGGGACATGCCCATCCAGCACTCTATCTTCCAGGGGGGAATATTCCGGGATGGAGGCAACATCCGTGAAGACAGAACCCAGCGCATGACGGACCTGCAAATACCGGAAGTATTCACTGCCCTGCAACTGAAATTCCGTCTGCAGCATATCGAACGTTTTAAATCCTCCCCTCGTCCAAAGATCCCCCACTTTACTGATACCTATCATGTCCCACTTCTCGAAGCCCTTAGAGGTCCACAGGGAACCTAACCGCTCAGACGTGTATAGTGGTGATGCCCGGGTCAAACGGTCCTTCCACCCCATAGCTGCATTGGCCGCGTGCCAGACTTGCACCATGACACGCGTGGGGCCCGTCAGACGAGCGTCGGGCGCGCTAGAGTAGAGCGCTCGATTGTAGTCGCCACCTGGCAGGAGCATCTTGTCCATTTCAAAAGCCGGGTTTAAGGCGGGCCCGTAGAGGCCATGGTTAATGGCAGCGAGCTGGGAGGCCCAATAGTACCGTTTAATATCCGGGAGGGCAATCCCCCCGTCAAACCATGGGAGCGTCAGCTTAGCCAGAGCAATGCGCGGCCTCCCGTCCCAGAACAGGCGGCGTTGCAGACTCTCCACCTCACGGAAGTAGCGCGCCGGAACCAAGTCCATAGTGTTCTGCAAAGCGTACAGAAAACGCGGCAAAGACATCATCTTGAACAATGCTGCCCGGCCGAGCGGCGAAAGCGGCAGGCGCCGCCAGCGTGAGACATCTATCCGCAGACGCTGGAGGGGGGAAGCAGATTCCGTTCATACCGGGCCTCCGGGTCCAGAGTAATGAAGACACCCAGGTACCGAAATCCCTGCGGGGCGATCTGGATCGGACAGCCCCGCGGGAGAATAGGAGCCTCCCCAGAGAGAACATACACACACGATTTAGCCCAATTGATGACGAGACCGGAGTTACGACCAAACGAGTGTAAAACATCAACTAGGACTATAAGTGATTTGCGCGGGGAGGCTAGGTACAGAAGGATGTCATCAGCGTATAGGGATACGCGATCCTCATACTCGGGGGTCCAACGGAGACCTCGGATGGAAGGCTCCCACCGCAGCCACTCCGCCAGGGGCTCCAAGGCAAGCGCAAAAAGAAGCGGCGACAGGGGACAGCCCTGCCGCGTGCCCCGGCCCAGCTCGAACGGGGCCGATACTCTTCCGTTCACGACCACCTGTGCCAATGGGCCCGCATACAGCAATTTGACCCAACTGATGAATCCTGGGCCAAACCCGAACTTAGCAAGCATCGCCCAGATGTATGGCCACTCAAGCGTATCAAACGCCATGGTGGCGTCTAAGGACGCCAAAATGGCCGGTTCCCGTATGAATGGGACGCGCGCAAGCACCCCATGCAAACGCCGCAGATTAAGGGCTGTATTGCGATGGGGAATGAAGCCGGACTGGTCCTGATGAACCAGGTCTCCCACCACACCGACCAGCCGATTGGCGAGTACCTTAGCGAGAATTTTGGGCTCCGCATTCAGTAGTGAGATAGGCCGAAAAGAAGTAACCCGATCTCGAGGTCTCCCTTCCTTGTGGATCACCACGATTGTAGCCAGACGCTGGTCAAGCGGGAGGGAGCCCACTGAGTGGGCCGCAAGGAACATTGCGCGGAGGTGAGGCGCCAATGTATCCGGTCGCAGCTTGTACAGCTCGATAGGGATACCATTCGGGCCCATGGCCTTGCCAGAAGCGACCGAGCGTATGGCGAGGGCAATTTCGTCGGAGGTGGGAGCGGCGTCCAGCAACACCCTGTCCTCCCCGGACAGGGAAGGCAGTGCGATATCTCTGAGCAGGGCACGGGAATCCTCTTCCGAGCAAGAAGAGACCGGGGAATACACCTCGAGGAAATACTCCGCGAAGCATGAGACAATTTCTTCTGGTTCAGTTACACACACACCATTCGTTTTCTCGATCAGCGGGACCACACGATTCGCTCTTTCCTTTTTATCCAACCACGCTATCAGTTTACCAGCCTTATCACCCACATCATACAGCCGCCCCTGTTGCTCTCTACTAAGGCCCCTGGCCGCCTCCGTAACGAGGGCCCTATAAGCCGCCTGCTTGAGCTGGAGGACATGTAGTGCAGCGTCCGTCACCCCATCTTCTAGATTACCCTCCAGCTCCGCTATTTCAGCCTCCACCCGGGTCACCTCTTCCCGCTCACGCCTCCGGGCGTGGGAAATAAGGGATAGGGCCTCCCATCTAAGTACTGTTTTGAAGGCCTCCCACAGGGAGATAGCTGAAGGCACTGACCCCACGTTCTCCTCAAAATAGCGCTGGAGGGATTTAATCAAGTCAGCGCGAATGGTGGGGTCGCGCAGGTACCAGGAGTTGATTGGGACCACCCTGCTCTCAGCCCTCGGAAAGACATCAACATGCAACAATAGCGGGGAGTCGTCCGAGATACCCCACGCCAAATGGCGCACCTCCCCCACCCTCCCGACATGGGCCGCCGGGACAAGGACATAATCAAGCCGTGAGAGACTACCATGGGCCCCCGAGTGGAAAGTGTATTGCAACTGTGTGGGATGTTTTAAGCGCCAGCAGTCCACCAATCCCAGTGTATCCAAGAGGCCGGATAGCCACGCCTGTGCCCGGGGGAGGTCCCTAGGGGGGTGACGATCCACAGTTCCAGAAACCACCGCGTTGAAATCCCCCCCACCACCAGAAGCCCCCCCGGAAGACCAAGGAGGAGGCGCCCCAGATCTGCAAAGGTGGTCGACTGCAACCCCGGTGGGACGTACACTGACACAAAGACAACCACTTTGCCCTCCATTCTCCCCACCAAGACAGTGTAACGTCCCCTGTCATCATGGAGCACCTCATCAATTTCTAACGGGAGCGAGTTCTTTACCATGATACCCACACCCCTCGAGCCTGACGTGAAGCCCGAGTGGGCCACAAGGCGGTAGCCACGCCGATTCATGGCGCAGAAGGAATTGCCAATAAGGTGTGTCTCCTGCAGGAAGACCACATCAGGCGAGAGTCGCTTCAGATACTGTAGGACCACACCTCGTTTGATCCTGTCCCCCAGTCCATTAACGTTCCAAGACAACAAAGTCAATTCCCTACCCCCCATCATACACAAAGACCATCATTCGTCCCCCCGAGAGCACAGTAGAGCCTACACAAAAAAAGGGTTGCCTTGTGAGAATAACAAACAACGCCCCATCCCTACCCACCCACCCCAACAAAACTCCCCCCTCCCTGCACCCCTGCATGAGCCCAGACAGCCCCCCCAATGTGCAGTGTGCCTGTCGCCCCATAGATAGTTAAACTAACTAGACCCCCAGAGGAGGAGGGAGAACCCCCAAGAGACCCCACACAACCTCCATAGGAGGGGAAATTAAGCAATCCAACGTATAGTCAAAAAGTGGCATCATTTTTGTCCCGAGCGAGGCCTAATATTAGTCCCTCAGTCTTGATCCGGCGAGCCCTCTCCCCCGGCCGCTCCCCCCCCGCCACCCCGATCCCGATCTCCAGACAGAGTATCCAGCCAGTCCCCGGCCGCTTCGGGACGATCAAAAAAGTGTGTGCGACCTTCCACCTCCACTCGCAGCTTAGCTGGGAAGAGCATGGCGTACTTGATGTTTAGGTCCCGAAGACGGCGCTTGACACCAAGGAAGCTCAGTCTCTGCTTCTGGACCGCAGGGGTGAAATCAGGATAAAAATTAATATCCATATTATCAAGTCTAATCGGTCCCTGTAGTCTGGAGGATTGCAGGATAGCATCTCTGTCCCGAAAATTAAAAATCCGGGCGATGAGAGGTCTCGGAGCGGCTCCGACCTTAGGCCTTCCCCCGGGAACCCTGTGGGCTCTCTCCACAGCAAAGAATTTACTCAGCCCCTTGGCTGGAGATGGTTGACGATCAGGTCTTCCACGAAAAGGTCCGCCGCCGCTTCCTCACGTCCCTCAGGCACCCCGATGATACGGATGTTGTTACGCCGGGCCCGACTCTCGGAGTCCTCCAGGCGACGATCCATTAGCGCACTCGCCCGAGCAAGTCGGCGCACCTCCGTTTGCAGGGCCGCCACATCTGTCGTAAGGCCCCATGCGGTGTGGGCCAAAGAATCAACTCGGTCGTTGGTCTTGGAGAGATCGGCCCTTATCAGGCCAACATCTACGAGGACCGAGTCGATCTTCTGCGCCAGTGTGTCAAAACGCTGGCCCACAGAGGCCTTCATCTCGGCGATGGCGCCCATGACATCCCGCAGAGTCAGATCCGTGGGCAGATCGGGGGCATCAGTAGGGCCCTCAGGGGACTTGCGGGGCACCTCAGGAGATCCCTTCTGGAGGGTATAGCGATCCATGCTGTTGGACTGTTGGGCTGCGCCACGCCGGGTCGATTTTACCTTTGCCCGATCGCCATCTTGTTTCGTGGCCATGGTCCCAGTCTCCCGATCGCACCAGCCACGTCGTGAAGGGCAGGCAAGCCGGTCCGCGGGCTCCGGGGGGGTGCCACCCCAGATCTGCAGGGCGGATCACAGCTGGCGGGCAGGCGGGGTCCCCCAGAGAGGCCACACCAACACACAAAGCCCCGTGACCCAACCTCGCATAGACAGCCAGGAGGGTACGAAAGCGAAAGTGAAAGTGCGGGCTCCGCGAGCCACCAAGCCCAGCCCGCCGCTGTTATTCACTTCGTCACTGGATCGCCCCACAACGCAAATCCGGGGTTCGGCTAGGAGAAGGCCGCAAACCTCGATCGGTGGTAAAGTCGGTGTCCGAGGTCCGATTTGGAAGCGGAAAACGGGCGCCACCTCAGCTCGGGCTCACCAACACAGTCCCCTCATCTGGGACAGGATATGTTCAGGATAGTGATAGGAGGTCGCGGAGGTCCTCGGGAGCCTCGCACCTACGCGGCCATCTTGGTTGCGCGCTGAAACATACATTTTTAAGGCATGTATGGCAAAGACATACGAGGTAAGTGTAACCCCCCCAAAAAATAACATTGATAAAGGCATCACATGTGAAATGCATCTGGAAAAATAGCTTTTTAATAAATATTTTACCCTGTGTGTGCTCCGTATCTGTCTGGTTGTAGCTGGTGTATTATATGCGAGTCCCTGCCCTCACCAACGGAAGCACCCGCCCTAGGAGTTCAGCAGTAAAGGTGGGACCCTGGAGCTGAATTTATTAAAAGACTGCTTGAACCACTGCTGTCAGGATTGCCCTGCCGACCAATGAAGGTCTTAAGCTATCTAAGCCTAAGGACGCCGGGCCATTTGACCAAAGCCTTCCATCATAGCGCATGTTTTTCATCCAATGGCTGGCGAGGGTCGACATGATGCATGATGAATTGACTGTCCATATTGAGGGGTGAAAGAGGGATGGTGACAATAAGAGGATCAGCCCATCGAGAATTATGTTTCATCTGGCATTTGGACCTCCATGTGACAAATTTGATCACAGTGACTGTATCATTGCCATAAGACATCTCAGTTGTGAAAGATCAGTAAATTCATTGCAGCCTTCCCATTGACCCTGTATCCACCAATGAGAACGGTGTTTATAGGACGTATACCAATCAGAGAACTGGCACCATATAACAGCATTTCTAATATTGATAAAGGCATCATGCCGAAACGCGTCTGGAAGAATTGCTTTTTAATCAATCTTTTACCCAGTGAGTGCTCCGTACCTGTCTGGTTGTAGCTGGTGCATGATATGCGAGTTCCTGCCCTCGCCAATGGTAGCACCCGCCCTAGGAGTTCAGCTGTAAAGGTGGGGCCGAGGAGCTGGGCAAAAAAAAAAATATATACATATATATATACATTTCTTTTTTCAAACAAACATTCCTAGGTTATGCAAAGTAGGCAGCGCATGCAAACGTCAATTTCAAAATTCAGTTAATTCCACCAATGCTGGTGGAATAAACTGAATTTTTAGATGTACTCCTTCATGCACTGCCTACTTTGCGTCAGCAAAGGAGTTTTTGTATGAAATATATGGTTCACCACCGAGATCAGCTGCACCCTACTAGCAGGAAGTGAGCGTCATTATTGTTGAGAAATCTCTAAACGCATGTATATATATATATATATCTATATATATATATATAGATATAGATATAGATATAGATATATATTACCTACTGGCGGTTGCCAGTAGGTAGTTATAGTTAGGACCTAGTTACCATCGGAGAATGGCAACATTCTATTCCCAATAACTTTGGCGCCGAGTGACGAATCTTTGGGAGACTTACAAAACGTATTCTTTGTTGAGATCAGCTCCTATGTTGAAAGTTTGGGGGTGATTCGTGAAGGGGAGCTGAGAAAAAGAGGGGTCCCAAAACGGAATCACCGCAAATTTGGAAGGGAGAAGGGTCTTGGTCTAGAAAGCACGTTTTTGTTTATTTGGTGTAAATCCGTTCAGTAGTTTTTGAGAAATATCAAAATTTACAGATATCGATATTTGGGAATTCTGCCACCTGATTGGCTGAGGGTTACGAGCACGAGCTTGCTGGTGATTGGCTGCGAGCGGTGCGAGCGGTTGCTACTAGGAAGTGTTGGCCGCCATTTTGTCATTCCGTTGAAATGAGTAAGGAGAAAAAAGTGGGAAAGAGGAGGGTTGGAGTGCTGTGAGGTTTGTAGGGTGGGTAGGGTGTGCTATAGAGGGAGTGTGAAATTCAAAGTCTTGTGGTATTTGCCACACTAAGTAATTATCGGAAATAACTCTTACCGCGGAACTGTTCCAGAAGGTGAACGCGAGGTGGCGGTGCAGGATTGGGAGGAGCAAGCAAGCGGAGAGCGGCGAGCAGGCGAGTGAGAAGCAGTCGCTGCTTGAGGATGCCCGGGAGTGCTCTGGGCTAACCCGGAGACTTCAGACCGTAGACCGCAGTCCGTAGACCGCGGTACAAGGTCCAAAAAAAGGTCAGAGATCCGGCTTGCTTCCAGCAGCCCCACAGCTGCTGCCTCCGCTATTCGCCACAACGTCGGCATCAGGCATCAGCCAACAGGCAGCCCACGCAGCCACACACTTCGTTGTGCTGTGATACGGGCGGTTGGGCAGCTGCAGTTGCTGAAGGGCCCAGGCAGGGAGAACGAGAAGGGCCCCTGCCGGGAGAACGAGAAGGGCCCCCGCCGGGAGAGCGAGAAACGAGAAGCAGCAGAGAGCGGCAGAGAGCCACGCCAACATAGAGAGTCCTCCTTCTCTCCTCCGCTTTGCTTTGCTTTGCCGTGCTGTGCTGAGCTGGGCTGGGCTGACACGGTAGGAAGACCGTCTTTGCTTTCAACGTGGTGATCCGTGCTTTCTCTTGCGGAGCATCAGGGGTAATTACTTTGTTTGGAGCCAATTTGCCGCACTTTGGTCTTGCAGAGCACTTGGGGGATATTACCTGTGTGTTCCTGCTGCCTGGTCCCCCCCGCCGTCGCACTCCATACCGCGACCGCAGAGTGGGGGGACTACAGGCCCCACAATCCTTTGTGGCTCCGCCCCCCCTGACAACAGCGCCCGCACCCGGAGGCACAGAAAAGGAGCGGCACTTCTCCCGCGACGCGGGATCGCACGCGGGGGTTAAGCCCGGGCAAAGGGCTGGCCCTCTGTGGCCCTCAGAGGCTGAAGTAGGCTGGGCTGGGCCTACTTATTTATATTTTTATTTTATTTGTATTGAACTTCTTTATTTGCTTAGTGTTATATATTTCGTGTTGTATTATGACAGTGTAAACATTGTCTCTCTGACCAGGAACTCACCGTAACTTACCTCCAAATATTTCAATCTTTTATTGATTAATTGTTATTAATTGCATTCACCGGGGTTACGGTCTCCCCTGCTCTCCACGTATAAGGATGACGGCTAAAAAGTTACGTTCAGGGAGACTATTGGGGGGAAGGTCTTGCATGAAGACAAGATCCAACCCCCTTATAAACAAGGCTGCCAGTAATTTGTTATTAAAGGGTCAATGCCAGCTGCTGCAATTGTGGGAAAAACCCAAGGATAAGGAATTGTTAAATGTTGCAAATAAAGCCTTTGACATAGCTTCTCCATCTGGCACAGCCCTCATGGCGCTCAAGAAGGTCCCTCCTTTGGTGAATGAAGAATATTCGGGCTCCCTGATTATTGAGGAATCTTGCCCAGCGCCCCCTGAAATGACTGGTGACATTAAGTGTTCTGCTTCCAATTCTGAGGGTGGGCAACAAAATAATGTGTCTGCAAACCATAAAGTGTTTTTATCTAATGATCCCATGGGAGGTTTACAGCCAAAGGTGGACGGTAAGGGGGACTCACAGTTGTCGAGTATTGACCTGGAGCTTTGTGGTCGATACCTAGCTGATGGTACTCTGAAATCATCTGAAGCTATTAAGTCCCCAATCGGCGCTACTCCATCTGGTCTTCTGCTCTATAGCAGTACCCCCTCCTTAAAATCGCTACATATTTTCTCACAGTATAACATCTCAAAGAGCCCATTGCTTAATATATCTGGCATTGGTCCCATGGGTCCTCCAGGTTTTGATAAATCGGAAAAAACGATTTCTGAATCCCTGATTGCATTGGAACATTTGCTGGCATCTATTTTACAGTTATTGGGTAAATTTGTGGGAAGCTCTGATTGTATTTTGGAATCAGTCACTCAGATACTAAATGTCTTACTGTTAAAGCTCCTGGAAAAGGTTCCTGACTTAGTTCCTAAGGCAGGATTGCAGGGGCCTGAGTCAGGTAGTGACCATCTAGCTGGAAATGTTAATTCAGTTCAAAATAAACCTGTGGCTATTCTTAAAAATGAGCCATCTTTAGTACCCACACTTCCCGTATCTAACTGTGTAAGGAATTCTGACCTCGAAATTGAAGAAGAAAGTGTTGATGTTACCGCTCCAAAATCTGAAAAAGAGCTATTTCCAATTTTTGTGCCTGAAATGAAGGGGATAGGGGGGGAAGAAAAAGAAAAAACTGGAAAACAAAGAAAGAACAAAGGAAAAAAGAGGAAACCAATCCGCAGATACAGGAAGAAAAGGCAGAGACAAATACATTTTTAGGATTCCCAAGTCCCTGATATCAATGAACCTATCACTGGAGAATCTGTGAATGGGTCCTTGAGTCAGGAAGCTGCCACTCATTCTTCCGATAATTTGAATCCCTCTGCATTAGGCATTAACATTTCTTCCAGTTGTTCAATCTCTCCCGGGGGAGGCCCCCTATTTGATGTAGGAGGATTGACGATCCCTCTCCCCGTAGCAGAGATGACTAGGTCAGTCCCTATTGTATCTGTGGCTCTTAATCCTTCTGCTCCTACCTTTCATGCTTCAGGTGATGGCGTTGTATGGCCTCATCATCGCCCTATAAAAGTACCAGAAGTTTTTGTAGATACATCGACTGTGGATTTTCTATCGTTATTTGATTCTGATCTGCCTTTAAATAGAGCATGGTTACTTAAGTATTTCAAAGACATAGAGAGTCTAAAGTTAATCCAATCTAATGATATTGATCTAGTCTCTATATCAGGAACAGTTGCCGCGCCCTATGTCAGGGTAAAGTTCTATTCCAAACTTATAGTAAATCTTATATTGCAACAGGCTGAGCACTTCCAGTGTAGGGGAATTGATGTATTACCTGTTTTGTCTTCTGGAAGAGATAGTTTCCCTCATAATAGACTCTCTCAGCAGGGCACTGGCCAAGATGGTCCCCCTCCCTCATTTGATGATTTAAAGATGTGGGTTTCGAAAAGCACACGTTTGGTGACGCATGTAAGGCCTGCCCCGTTAATTCAGAACACCCTCCCAATGGAAGATAACCAGCTGTGGAATTGGCTGCCCGGTGCTTTGTCTAGTAAATCCATAGACAACCCCAAACTTTTTCAACATCTTTAGCAGTAATTTAAAAGTTCTCTCTTGGAACGCTGCCGGGATAAATAATAGTCCCGAGAAATTACAGTACTTGTTCTCTTTGAACGCTAGTGTGATTTGCATCCAAGAGACCTGGTGTGCTAGTAGATTGTGTGCAGGGAGAGATTATTTTGTCCTTGAGGCAATGGCCTCTCCTTCGAAGAAAGGGCATGCAAAAGGGGGAATTGCGTGCCTTTTGTCCAATAGATTAAAGTGGAACTTCACCCATTATGTTGACCCAAGCAACCTCTTTCAGGCGGTGACCCTTTGTAGTCTAACCAGTATGGGAAACAATAATTCTCTGGTAATAATAAACGCATACATCCCCCCGGATGAATGTTTTAATATTCTATTGAAGCAAGTCTTTTTGTACATTAAACAGATTAAAGAGTTAGAACCTCCCCCCTATGTGTTGTTAGTAGGTGATTTTAATTGTAAAGTTTCTAACTCTAGCTTAGAGCTATTTAGAAACAAATTTAAAGAAGAAGCCTATCTTATTCCTCAATCTCTCTTCCCTAATAAAATTAAAACTAATAAAAGAGGGAAGCTGTTGCTAGAAGAACTTTCAGCGGCGGAGGGGTTAATAGTGAACAGTAGGCTTCCCTCTGATGTCCCTGCAAAATATACTCATAGATCCTCCCAAAGTGAGTCAATTCTGGACTATGTAATCACTGACTATTGTATTTTCTCCTTAGTGAAGGATCTGGTGGTCTCTCCGACATCATTTAGTGACCACAATGTGATTACTATAAGCCTCTCATTACAACCTCCTAATTCCGATTCATGGTCCCTTAACAGTGATGTCGTTAATTTTCATAAGGACTCTGGAAGATGTTTTTGGAATTTTAAAGCCAAGAAGGGCCTGGAGTGTATTCTAGGTAAAACAATTCTAGAACTGAATGATTGGCAGGGTTCTGAAATAATTCACTCTGAGAATTTTATGAAGGAGGTCATTCGTGTTGCCAAAAGGTCTAGCTCTTCTGTAAAAAAGATTTATGTTTCTAGACCGATTACCCTCCTAAATAAGGAAATAAATAAATTAGTGCGGGAGCAATTTTTGCGTAGATCTATTGAAATAAATAATAAAATATACCTGTTAAAAAGAAGGAGAAGCAGAATTAGGAAGAAACTTAAAAAAGAAAAAGAAGATTCACTCTGGATAAGTCTACGGGAGGCCGCAGTTCATGGCAAAGTTAGACAATTCTGGTCACTCATTGGGGAGGGTTGTGGAGTAAGAGTTAGCCCCCTCCCTATTCCCATTGCTGAATTGTCATGGGTCACTTTCATTTCCAACCTGTATGCTGGGAACGGCGTAAGGGTAGAATGTAAGGGGACTACTAAAGAAGATGAGTTTTCTATTGACGCCCCTTCGGAGAAAACCATTGAAATGGCCATTAAGGACATGCGTTCCTCTGGAGCAATGGGGCCTGATGAACTGCCCATATCGGTATTGAAGCAGGACCCTGTTTTATGGAGCAAGATTCTTTTTCCATTATTTAGATCTTGCTTCATTAGTAAAGCTGTGCCCTCTTCTTGGAAGGGGAGCATATTGGTTCCATTATTCAAGAAGGGCGATAGGGATAAGCCAATGAATTATCGCCAGATAGCCCTTCTTGATGCCATTGGAAAAGTCTTTTCCAAATGTCTCCTATCGCTAATTACTGATTGGGTTGATGCGAATCAGATATTACCCCTTGAACAAACCGGCTTCCGTAAGGGGCATGGTACATTGGATAACCTCACAGCCCTTCAGGTTATTTCGGACAAATATATAAGAGTTCGGGGAGGAGGAGTGTATGCGGCTTTCATTGATTTCTCCACAGCATTCGACAAAGTTGATCGTCCCTTGCTGTGGAGAAAGCTATCTGACTTGGGCATGCCCCCTCTTCTATTAGATCTGGTGCGGTCTTTACACACGGACACTTGGTGCCGAGTGTTACAAGGTGGAGAAAGGGGTTTATCGCGGGTTATTCCCTCCATTAATGGATTAAAACAGGGTTGTCTACTGGCCCCATTACTTTTCTCCCAGTACATTGCTGACCTTCCAGCTTCGCTTTCATCTTGTGTTGGCATAGCCCCGGTAGTGGGGGGATCTTCTATTTCCTGCCTCCTATATGCAGACGACATTCTTATCCTAGATTTAACACCTAAGGGATTAGCTCATCGTCTGCAGGCTTTACATCTTTTTGCAGAGACCCACTACATGAGGATAAATGCCACAAAAAGCAAAATTATGTGCATTACAGGGAAGAAAAAATCTAAATCAGAGATTTTTGGTTGGTCAGTTGGTGGTCAGAAATTGGAGGTGGTTAAGACATATACCTTCTTAGGAAAAATTATTTCTGCCAACCTGAGTGAGAAGCCTCATATCGATAATAATTCTCGTAAAGCCCTGTCCCAAGGCAAAAGTCTGAGCGCCCTTTATTCCGCCACAGGGAGAAGACACTTTGCTTGTTTACTGGAGGTCTATAGGGCAAAAATTCCATCAACCCTCCTGTACGGAATGGAACTGGTTGACTTAAAGCACTGGGGATTTCTACAGACGGTAGAAGGAAAATTATTAAGGTCTATAACTTCTCTCAACCCCGCCTGTTCTGTGGCTGCCTGTAGTCTTGAATTCGGTCTCCGTAGTAGGTGGGCGCAGGGCCTGTCCGCTCTAGTACGATGGGTTGCCAGCCTGGCTAGAGGAGAAACGGGGACTTTGAGATCCCTTCTCAAGGGGGAATTGATGGGTAGTTTAAGAGAGTACTCCCAAATTGTTAAGAACTTTAGAAAGGCTGTGTCACTTCTTGAATTGGAAGAGAGTACCCTTTTTACTATTTCTCCTTCCCAGCTAAAATCTCTTTTGAAACAGGCTTCTTGGGCTCTTTGCTTCACGTTGGACAAGATGTCCATGCTAGTAAAGAGGGTAGGTGATCTCCTTGCTAATACATACTCAATGAAGCTTGCCCAAACCTATGTCACCTGGAATCTACCACATGGTGTTCGGAGATTTTGGTTCCTCCTAAGGCAGGACTTGCTGCCCCTAAATACTCTTTAGGCAAAATGGCATGGGTCCTCTCCCACATGTAACTTTTGTAATATGTCTGCTCAGGATCGTTCTCATGTACTGTTTATATGTCCTGCATTGCGTCCTCTTCGTTTGAAGTGGCTAAGATCAATATGCTTGCAATTGAGTATCCTTAATGTGAATTCTTTTTTGCAGGCTTTATATACTCCTCCAAATGAAATGTTTTGCTTCAATATTTTTAACTTTTTTAAAGGTTTTTTAGCTATTTATTGATGAAATATGGAGGTATGTGTCGCTGATTATCTTGTTCAGTGGAAAATGTTGTAGTTGTCATTTTTTACTTTGAGAATGTGTATTTGTATTTGTGTATCTTGTTTTATGTGGACCTCTTCGGAGTGCCAAAACATAATAAGAATAAATTGAATTGAATTGAGTGTGAAGCAAATTATTTATCCCTACTGGTGTGAAAGTGCTGTTTTGCCCACTTTGAGATGGTGCTGAAGTGAGGTGCCGGTACACTCTGGGATGAAACCGTGCATCTAAACTGTGTGATTAGTGCTGTAAAGTGATGTGCTGTGGGCGGTGTAGCATAGTGGGTGCTGTAGCATATCTGTGCAGGTGGTGTTAGTATGCGTTTAGAGTATAGCAGGAGTGGGAAGCAAAGTACTTGGTGGTATCGGTATGAAGACTCGGGGATGAAACTGTGAGTGGAAGTCGTGAGTTTATTGCTGTGAAGTGATGTGCTGTGGGCGCTGTAGGATACTGGCCACTGTAGCATACCTGTGTAAGTAGTGTTAGTGTGCGTTTATTCTATACAGGGAGTGTGAAACGAACTACTCATCCCTATTGGTCTGAAGAGTCGAATGTAGTGTTTTAGGAAGCAGGAATAAAGGAATAATCATGACGAATATAATGCAGAATGTTGCAATGCCAGAGAAGGAAAATGGTAAAATGAGTTGTGTCTAAGAAAGTGGTTGTGTGTAATAAAGGGATGGAGTTTGAAAATTATATAGAAAGTGTCTTTATTTAAGTGCCAAAATTGGACCCACTGGTGCAAGAGCTAGGGTATCCAGCTGATGCAAAGTTGAACCACTTCTGCTGTATTCAAACGTAAGCTCCGGCATCCGTGAATTGTATATTACATGTTACAGTTGCATGTGAAATACACAATAGCTATTACACTTGAATGACTCTACATTCTATAAAGAAAATGAAGGTAGGATACGATTACCACATGTATTGTGTAAGAAAAGAAAGAAATAAAAAAGAAATTGCAAAATGTAGTCATCAAACTTTTTATGTACCTTGGCAGTGCTTTTTTGTAACAGAAAATTAACAACAGTAGAATAGTTAGCAATCTGTTGTACAGTGGATTCAATGTGGTGCATGTCAGAATTGGTACTAGTTCTACCCACATTGGAACTTTGAGGATGAATACAAACATTTTGCTTCTGAGAAGCACATTCGGTACCTTTGTAGTCAAACCGTACATTATTGTCTTCAGCTGTTTCTAAAAAACATTCTTGTGTAGAGGGCTAAGGCATCGAGCTTAGACAAACTCCAATTGCTTCTGCTGTAGTCAAATCGAAGCTCCTGCATCAGTGAATTGCACATTATATGTTACAGTTCTATGTGACCTACAGAATAGCTATTAGATATGAATAAATACAGTGTATAATGAAAATAAAGGTAGTTTACGATTACCACACTGTACCAAACAGTTCCTAAACAAAGTCGTCTTTTTACATTTTTATCGTGAGGTTCTGAGCAGAGGCTGACTTTGAGTAAAATTATGTGAAAGGGCTTTGTGAATAACAGGCAGGCAGAGAGGTGTGTGCACAAAAAAGGGACGTGGTTTCTAAATGGGTGTCGGGTTTAGGTTAATTTTGGAAGTAAATAGTGTATTTGCATAGGCCATACTTCACCGATTCCTGGTTAAACTGGAGACGTAAGGTGGAATAATGAGGATAGAGTTCAAATGTCTGAGTATACTTAGAAAGTTATTATATCAAAGTAGTAGGATTGAAGTATATTATAAAACATTTAAAGGAAAAAGTAAAAAAAGATGGAAAAAATCCATTCAAGAATAATGTGAGTTTCTTACAAGTCTTGGAGATTCCAGTCCAGAAGTTCTGCAGTAGGGACAAGTGGTATGCCAGCTCATATTCCGTAGGAGTGTATGTGATTGAGAAGCAGATAACTGCCGTTAGAAAGCGGTGTGAATGTTGGTGTGATTGTGGGAGTTGGCGTCCTTTTAAGAAAGGACGCAAGATTGGTGGCTGTAAGCTTAGAAGCGCCGTGTAGTTGGACATTCTTGGATAGTAATGAATGACTGCCATTGTGGTCGCACTATTCACCTGTGAGAAAAACTTTTGCATGCTCTTTAAGACAGCGATATGTAAATGGAATAAACCATTGCTCGTGAATAAACGCGCGAACTAATATAATGACATTCAACATGACAAACAACATGTGCACGTAGCAGACTCAATGACACTACATACTGTGGGAACCGTGGATAGCCATGTATACAAACTAAACATGGCATGGCACCTCTGCCTCACTATGCAGAATGCGGGGAGAGATGAGAGCAAAGTATGTGCGAAGATAGCAAATAATTCTCGATTATAAAAGTATACAATGCAAAGTCTTGAGGGGTTGTGCCGGACAGACTTGAGTATGCAGAGCACAGACATGTACATGTCAACAACACTGATGGTCTATTGAGTGAAGTGTCCAGTGGACGCAACCATGATAGTACAGTCAGTAGGGAAGATTACGGAATGGTAGCGCGTACGTGCCTCCCCCCCCCAAATGTTTAGGGAAGTGGGCTGGCTCGCCGTACGCAAGGCTGGCGTAGGGGTATGAATAAAAGGCACCTTTCTTTGGGTGTGGCTCTCTTCCGGATAGGCGAATGTGTCTGCCATGAGGCTGACGCTGTGAACGAAGGTGGGTGCGTGAATGATGCTCTCAGCCTGCTGGTACTCAGAAACCGTCATTGCCGGTGTGACGCATATATGCCCCACAGTTCACCTTTCAACACCGCTGTATGTGAAAGAGGGCCGACCATGTGCCGGCGGAAGGTCCTGGGCCGAGGTCTGCGAGCTCGGAAGGCTCCTGAGATTAACGCTGGCTACCGCGACACAGGCACACAGAGCCCAGCCTGAGGCCCAGGAGCGTGGAGTGCTCTGTATAATAGTAACACAGTAGTCCGACAGGTACCGACAGTGGAACGGTGTTTTGATACCATAGTAGACGATGTTAGAACTGCATCTGCGAGTGGAGAAGGAGGTGCTCCCTTTGACCAGCTGCAACCAACTCTGGGTCCCACCAGTGGAAAGGTGTCTTGATGCCATAATGGATGATGTTAGAACTGCATCTGAGAGTGGAGATGAAGGTACTCCCTTTGACCAGGTGGAACCAACTCTAGGTTGCAACAGTGGAACGTTGTCTTGATTCCACAATGAAAGATGTCCGATATTACATTCTGCTTAATTTTCACTGAACTCCTTCCGTTGAGGTAGATTAGACTCTGTGCTTCTGTAGTTAACTGCTGCACATGATTATTAGCAAAAACAAACAGATAGCCAGATAGGAGATTACAAGATAATCTTAAATACACCTAGACCGTCAATTCTAAGCATACATGATTTAATTCACATTCAATTCAATAGTTAATCATTTTTAAAGAGAAATGTTTCATCATGACAGAGAAAAACACATATCATCAAAGCAAAGAGAGATAAACCAAAAAGTTGTTTGTAACCTCAATGCATTCATGATTACACAGAATGTAAAAACAATTCACGAAACCTACACAATTACAACAACATGACATAAATATGTACAATCAGGCCACCATTTGTATTCTCAAGAAACTCCTGTATATAGAAGGAAACCAGTCCATATGTAGAAAACAAAAGAAAAAAGAAAACAACAACAGGCGAATATCTGTAGATTGACACAATCCTGCCTGTGTTTTTTAGGCTGAAGCTGACGAAATAGTCTCTAGGGTCATATCACAACTAAGGGTTAGTGTCTTTCAATATTTCCCTGTGTTGCCCAAGCGTCACTAGTAGCCTTCAGCCATCATGCCAACGCGTTTCAAACCCTACACAATTCTCAGGTTATCCTCAGGGTGTGGACTGGAGATGTCTAATTGAAAAAATAATTAAAAAAGTAAAAAAAAAGTGGTGTCATGAATTGTTGAATAAATTATTAAATAATACTCTCTACACATAATATGTATCAGCAGCTCTATAGAGGCTTAATAAAATACCTGCTGGTGAAGATGAATCCCAGACTTTAGATTGAAGTAAATGGACCAGCCAAAACCGGTGACCAACAGGCTGCAAAAACGAGTACAGCTTGTGAATATCAATAAAGATTGTCAATGAAACTTACAATCAACAACATTTATGCCTTACGGGGCTGGATTGGACGGATACCTGGTGAGGTGATATATTTTTATGCCCGGATTGAAGATTCACAACGTCTGCGTATTAGTAATGTGGACGACTTCTAGGCCAGCAAAATCCTGTTTGTAAAAAAAGAGACTTGTGTCACTTTGGCGAAATGGACAACCCTGTGTAAACACACTTCATTGATGTATTTGAACTCTCTCGTACACAGGCTGTATATTTGTTCGTTCATCGCTAAACCAACATGCGGCTGCGCACCGAGTGAAACAACGGGTACGCGCTTATCAACAGAAGCGTCAATCTGTACGATCGCGTACCGTTCAGGTGTGTTTCCCGTTTCTGAAAAAGGGAGGACTTGCCTGGTATTTGCTTCAAAGAATTCGGTATCCAAATCTCAAAACTGCTCTGTGAGTCAGCGGTCACACCATCAAATGGCTGGAAAGTCAAACGGGGATCACGTGGTAGTGGTACATAAGGGTTGCAAACTACGGACCGGATTATTAGCCCAAATGCATGCTGGGAGCCGTAGTCCCTTCACAAGTTAGCAATTTCGGAAAGGTCATTGAGACCACGAATAGCAGAATCAAACTTCAAAATGAGGAACGCTTCTTTTTGGGACAGCTGTATGGATGGATCCCCACCCCTATTCGATGATTTTATTAATGCTAACACAGTCCATTTAAAGTCATTTTAAGTATAGTTCAATGCAACAAAGTGATTCACCAGAGGGGCAGAAGAAATTCTGTTCTTGACTCGTGATCGATGTTGAATTATTTGGTGCCGCACTTCTTGACTGGTTTTACCGATGTATACCATGTTGCAATGTATAGATAGGAATCAGTGGATGGATATCTAGTGTCTGGAATTGGTGTGTCTATGCTTTTCAAAACGGTAGTCTGTATTTTAGAGTGCGTCTATCAAAGATTATATTACAGTGTGAAGAGGTGTGTCAGACTATTACGTGGATGATGTAATCAGTGATGTCATCAGTGATGTCATTTGAGATGTCATCAGTGATGTCATGAGTGATGTCACTGACCATGTCATGAGTGATGTAATATGTGACGTCATCAGTAGTGCATTGCAGGCGTGCGAGTTATAGTTAGCTCAACTAACTATAACAGGCAAATTTCTCTGGTTTTACCTGAGTCAAATGTCCAACTAACTATAACGTCCCTGAAACCTATGGTTTTTTCAGTGAATATATATATATATATATATATATATATATAAATAATTCACAGAAAAACCATAGGTTTCAGGGGTGTTATACTTAGCTGGCCATTTCACTCGTACAAAACCATAGAAATTCCTCCGTTATAGTTAGTTCTGCTAACTATAACTCGCGCGCCCGCAATGCACTGCTGATGATGTCACATATTGCATCATTCATGACATGGTCAGTGACATCACTGATGACATCACTGATTACATCTCTAATGACATCACTGATGACATCATCCAGTGAATGTAGTTTAGTTTGAAATTTAAATATGTATTATATATATACCAATCTGTATTGAAGATTGAGTGGATATATAACTGTCTGGATGGAGGATTTAGTAGCTGTCTGACTGTCTGTTTAAGTGAATAATTAAAAGTGTCTCATTTAATACATGGATTAGAAACTAAACTATGTGAATGTGTGCAGCACTGTCTCTGTTGTTGTATAACATGCTGCATCAACTAACTACATGAGTGTGTATATTAGTTATTGATTAGTTGGGTGAGTATTTGTATGGGACACTGAGTTTGTGTGTGGTTGGATGGGGTGTGTGTAACTCTATGCATAGATGTGTGAATGGTTGATTGACTAGGTGTATAGGTTTAAGAGTGCATGTGGAAACAGTTGTTTGGGTGACTGAGTGTATTTATTTGTGTGTTGGTGAGTGAATATATGTTTTAGTTGTACATCTTCAACAAAGTAAAAAAATAAAAGGCAGTGTATGCGAGAGTTGGTGTATATAAATAAGTATGTGTAAGAGTCAGTGATTGTGAGAGTAACTATATGAATGAGTGTATAATTGTAATTATGATTTTTTAACATATTAACTATGAGTTACTATGTGTTTGAATAAATGAGGTGTTGTTGGATAATTGTGTAAGTGAGTAAATGTAAGTGTGATTAATTTTTTTCATGAGTGAGTAGGATGACTGCATAACTGACTAAGATGACTGCTGATGTATCAATGTCTATTTATGTGTATAAGTGCATTTGATAGTGTTCTATTAATTAGTGACTGCATGTATAAATGACTCTGATGTCGAATGGGTAGTTGTGTGTGTAGACTTAGGAATCAGTGAGTGGGTATGTAGTAACTGGTATTGGTGTGTCAATGGTTTCAAATATGGTACTCTGTATTTATCAGTGAGTGATGAAAGGTTATACTAGTGTATGATGAGGTTATCAATTTAGCATGTGGCTGATGCCATCAGTGATGTCATTTGAGAGGTCATCAGTGATGTCATCAGTGATGTCACTGACCATGTCATGAATGATGCAATATGTGACATCATCAGCAGTGCATTGCGGGCGCGCGAGTTATAGTTAGCAGAACTAACTATAACGGAGGAATTTCTAGGGTTTTGAACGAGTGAAATGGCGAGCTAACTATAACATCCCTGAAACCTATGTTTTTTTCTGTGAATTTCTAAGGTTTTTTAAATGCTAATTTCTAACTATAACGTCTCTGAAAACTATGGTTTTTTCAGTGAATTTCAAAGCTTTTTTTAATGCTAATTTGTAACTATAACGTCTCTGAAACCTATGTTTTTTTCAGTGAATTTCAAAGGTGTTTTAAATGCTAATTTTTAAGTGTGATAGTAGTTATACCTATTTTTTGGTACTGATTTTCTACAGTTTTTAACTGTTTATTTATAAACATTTTATTCATTAAATAACAATATATATTTTTCTGAAAATTGCAAAAAAAATATGTTTTTTAATTCAAACTGAAATATTGATTAATTTTCTTGTTTTCATTTTTTATTTTCATATATTTATATTATTTTTTTTTTTTTTTTTTTTAAATCAAATTTTTTTTTGGAGTCGCACACTCAAAGCGTACACATCACGGTGGGTGCGTGCATTCTAGCTGCCATTTTAGAAAAGTTGTGAAGGATCCGCGTACGGTGTGCGACGGCTGCGAGTTTTTCAGTTACATCATATACATTTAATATGACGTGATGTGCACGATTGGTATGCGACCAGTCTTCAACTCCTGCTGTCGCGCATTCGTGACACATGCGCATTATGGTATGAGATGCTTGTGCGGTTGCGGGTCTGGCGTGACGTCATATCCATGCTGGGGCGCGCTGGGTGCGCGACTCCCGCAAAAAAAATGTATGTTACAAAATGTATGTATGTGTCTTTAATATACATATTAGGGCAAGAGATTATCTAAGATATTCATAAAAATTATATATTTGTGCTTATAATAAACATATTATTTTTAAATATATTTTCGCGTGCGTGCATCGTGAGTGCAGAGAACCTGGTCAGCAGAGCTGCTGTAGGGCCAGGGAAACCAGGTCAGCAGAGCCGTAGTAGACCCAGAGAATCTGGTCAGTAGAGCTGCTCTAGAGCCTAAGAAGCAGGTCAGCAGAGCTGCTCTAGAACCAGAGACCCAGGTCAGAAGAGCTGCTCTAGAGCCAGAGACCCAGGTCAGCAGAGCTGCTCTAGAGGCCGAGAACCAGGTCAGCAGAGCTGCTGTAGAGCCAGAGAAACCAGGTCAGCAGAGCTGCTTTAGAGGTAGAGAACCAGGTCAGCAGAACTGCTTTAGAGCCAGAGAACCAGGTCAGCAGAGCTGCTCTAGACCCTAAGAACTGGGTCAGCAGAGCTGCTCTAGAGCCAGAGAACCAGGTCAGCAGAGCTGCTGTAGAGCCAGAGAAACCAGGTCGGTAGAGCTGCTTAAGAGCGAGAGAACCAGGTTAGCAGAGCTGCTTTAGTGGGAGAGAACCAGGTCAGCAGAGCTGCTCTAGAGCCAGAGAACCATGTCAGCAGAACTGCGTTAGAGCCATAGAACCGGGACAGCAGAGCTGTTGTAGAGCCAGGGAACCAGATCAGCAGAGCTGCTCTGTAGCCTATGAACTAGGTCAGCAGTACGGGTGGGCGGAATTTGCGAAATTAACTTTCGCAAATTATCGCGAAAATGTTTAAAATTATCGCAAATAAGCGGAAATATCGCGAAGATGCGGAAGTTTTTTTCCGGCATGTTCGCGAGATTTTCTGCATGGTTGCGGGTCGCCAACTTACCCATGTGGTTGCTTGCGGGCGCGGCCATCTTGTTTTGAGTTGTCTCGCGGTGCATGATCGCGAGAAGAAAGACGTGATCGCGCGACGCATGACGTCACTGCGGGCGTGAACTGTCGCGAGACAGCGCAAATGGCTAAAAACAATACAACATCTCATGGAGAACGCGACCGGATCAAGAAAACTTGTCGGCGAACGCAGGGATTCAGGTAAGGCGATCGCGCGCGCGCGAGAATTTATTATTTTACAGCGCGAGCAAGAAACAAATTATCGCCAAGCTGCGGAAACTGGAATTTTTGACATTTTCGCACTCTCCGCAGAACGCGAAAATGTCAATTTATCGCAATTTCCGCGAACGGAACGAAATTTTCGCCCAGGCCTAGTCAGCAGAGCTGCTCTAGAGCCAGAGAACCAGGTCAGCAGACCTGCTGTAGAGCCAGAGAAACCAGGTCAGCAGAGCTGCTTTAGAGGTAGAGAACCAGGTCAGCAGAGCTGCTTTAAAGCCAGAGAACCAGGTCAGCAGAGCTGCTCTAGCTGACACTGACTGACTGACACTGACTGACACTGATTGACTGACACTGACTGACTGACTGACACTGACTGACTGACACTGACTGACTGACTGACTGACACTGACTGACACTGACTGACACTGACTACTCTCTACTAATCTACTACTCACTCTCTACTACTCTCTACCACTCTCTCTCTACTATTCACTCTCTACTACTCACTCTCTTCTACTCTCTACTACTCACTCTCTACTACTCTCTACTACTCACTCTCTACTGCTCACTCTCTACTGCTCTCTATTACTCACTCTCTACTACTCACTCTCTAAAACTCTATACTACCCACTCTATACTACTCTCTCTCTACTACTCACTCTCTACTACTCTCCACTATTCACTCTCTACTACTCACTCTACTACTCTCTACTACTCTCTACCACTCACTCTCTACTACTCTACTACTCACTCTCTACTACTCTCTACTACTCTCTCTACTACTCACTCTCGACTACTCTACTACTTTCTACTACTCACTCTCTACTACTCACTCTCTACTACTCTCTACTACTGACTCTCTACTACTCACTCGCTACTACTCTCTACTACTCACTCTCTACTACTCTCTCTCTACTACTACACTCTGCTATTCACTCTCTACTACTCACTCTCTACTACTCTCTACTACTCACTCTACTACTCTCTACCACTCACTCTCTACTACTCACTCTCTACTACTCTCTCTCTACTACTCACTCTCTACTACTCACTCTCTACTACTCACTCTCTATTACTCACTGTCTACTACTCTCTACTACTCACTCTCCACTACTCACTCTCTACTACTCACTCTCTACTACTCACTCTCTACTACTCTCTACTACTCACTCTCTACTACTCATTCTCTACTACTCTACTACTCTCTACTACTCGCTCTCTACTACTCACTCTCTACTATTCACTCTCTACTACTCACTCTCTACTACTCATTCTCTATTACTCGCTGTCTACTACTCTCTACTACTCACTCTCCACTACTCACTCTCTACTACTCACTCTCTACTACTCACTCTCTACTACTCTCTACTACTCACTCTCTACTACTCATTCTCTACTACTCTACTACTCTCTACTACTCTCTCTACTACTCACTCTCTACTACACACTCTCTACTACTCACTCTCTACTACTCACTCTCTATTACTCGCTGTCTACTACTCTCTACTACTCACTCTCCACTACTCACTCTCTACTACTCACTCTCCACTACTCACTCTCTACTACTCTCTACTACTCATTCTCTACTACTCATTCTCTACTACTCTACTACTCTCTAGTACTCGCTCTCTACTACTCACTCTCTACTATTCACTCTCTACTACTCACTCTCTACTACTCACTCTCTATTACTCGCTGTCTACTACTCTCTACTACTCACTCTCCACTACTCACTCTCTACTACTCTCTCTCTACTACTCACTCTCTACTACTCTCTACTACTCACTCTCTACTACTCATTCTCTACTACTCTACTACTCTCTACTACTCTCTCTACTACTCACTCTCTACTACTCACTCTCTACTACTCACTCTCTACTACTCTACTACTCTCTACCACTCTCTCTACTACTCACTCTCTACTATTCTCTACTATTCACTCTACTACTCTCTAGTACTCTCTACCACTCACTCTCTACTACTCACTCACTCTACTACTCACTACTACTCACTCTCTACTACTCTCTCTACTACTCTCTCTTTACTACTCACTCTCCACTACTCTCTACTACTCACTCTCTACTACTCACTCTCTACTACTCACTCTCTATTACTCGCTGTCTACTACTCTCTACTACTCACTCTCCACTACTCACTCTCTACTACTCACTCTCTACTACTCACTCTCTACTACTCTCTACTACTCACTCTCTACTACTCATTCTCTACTACTCTACTACTCTCTACTACTCTCTCTACTACTCACTCTCTTCTACTCACTCTCTACTACTCTACTACTCTCTACCACTCTCTCTACTACTCACTCTCTACTATTCTCTACTATTCACTCTACTACTCTCTAGTACTCTCTACCACTCACTCTCTACTACTCTACTACTCACTCTCTGCTACTCACTCTACTACTCACTCACTCTACTCACTACTACTCACTCTCTACTACTCTCTCTACTACTCTCTCTCTACTACTCACTCTCTACTACTCTCTACTACTCACTCTCTACTACTCTCTACTACACACTCTACTACGCACTCTCTACTACTCACTCTCTACTACTCACTCTCTACTACTCACTTTCTACTACTCACTCTACTACTCTCTACTACTCACTCTCTACTACTCACTCACTACTACTCTCTACTCCTCTCTCTCTACTACTCACTCCTTACTACTCACTCTCTACTACTCTCTACTACTCACTCTCTACTACTCTCTCTCTACTAACTCTCTACTACTCACTCTCTACTACTCACTCTATACTACTCTCTACTACTCACTCTCTACTACTCACTCTCTACTACTCTCTACTACTCACTCTCTACTACTCACTCTACTACTCACTCTACCACTCACTCTCTACTACTCTCTTCTACTCACTCTCTACTACTCTCTCTCTACTACTCACTCTAATATTTACTCTCTAATACTCTCTCTCTCTGCTACTCACTCTCTACTACTCTCTACTACTCACTCTCTACTACTCTCTACTACTCACTCTCTACTACTCTCTACTACACACTCTACTACGCACTCTCTACTACTCACTCTCTACTACTCACTCTCTACTACTCACTTTCTACTACTCACTCTACTACTCTCTCTCTGCTACTCTCTACTACGCTCTACTACTCACTCTCTACTACTCACACTAATACTCACTTTCTACTACTCCCTCCTACTCACTCTCTACTACTCACTCTACTACTCTCTACTACTCACTCTATGCTATTCTCTCTACTACTCTCTCCTACTCTCTACTACTAACTCTCTACTCTCTATTACTCACTCTCTACTCTCTACCTCTCTACCTCTCTCTCTACAACTCTCTACCTCTCTACCTCTACACCTCTACCTCTACACCTCTACTTCTACACCTCTCTACCTCTCTCTACACGCACACATATGCACACATATATATGCATATGCATCTATATATATGTATGTGTATATATATATATATATATATATCCATTATATATAAACATATATATAATCTACATATCTATATAAATGCAAATATAAATGCATGCATACATATACATATATGCATATATATGCATGTTATGTACCTGAAAGTTTGAAAAACACTAATACAAGCAAAGCTAAAAAGCCACCTAATTACAAACAGAATTGCTTTAACTTAAACGAGGGCGAGACCTATTGCATTTTCAATGCTTGTTTACTTTGTTTCCATCAAGAAGGCATTCAGATGCGTCACACATTTGCCATAAATTCTGAATGGTTGCACTCTAGTTGCGCATTAGATCACTGTAGTAAAGCTACTGCTCACCTGGGAAGTCTGCTGCTGGTTTTCAAAGTGCATGTTTCAGTCTGCATGTCAGAATTTTTTAATGAAATAGAAGAGGATTTGAGAAGTCAAAATGTGCCCTAGTTTTTCTTTATGCAGCACTAATCATACTTTCTATGGCAAAATGAACCCCCTCATTTTGTTCTTTTGCAAATTAAATGTTTTAAGTGTTACCACTTTATTCCAATCAAGATGGCTTCAGGTGTGCCATACTTTTGTCATAAGTAAGACTATTAGCGCTCTAGTTGTTCTTTAGAACACTCTGGGAAGCTGCAGTAGAACACAAAGGAATCAACTGAGAGTCTCTGCTCTTGTTGGATGTACATTTTTTACTGAGAATGTCAGACTTCATTCTCACATGACTGAGAAAGATAATGTGAATTTACAGAAAATATTGTAATAAAGATGCAGGATCATCAATAGTAGTAATATCCTTTAATATATCGAAGAGCTGACCAGCATGCAAACAGTTCTCCTCATCAAAAGTAACTGACACCAAATCCTAAAAGATACATTCTATAATGACCTAAACACATTCCAATACGAACACCTAACTTACATCATACAGAATTAAGAACGAGCGAAAGCACTAAGAATGCAAACATAACACATCCCCCTTTCTCCAAAACAATAAATACAAGAGAAAAAGTAACAACAACAAAAAATATATATAAACTAAAATAACAAAATAAAAAATATAAACTACAAATAATAATAATTCTAAAAGTTATTACCATAATACAATACATAAGTGTTATTAAACACTCAATAACAGTAACTACTTGCTGGTAACAATGTAATCTTTCTACTTGTTGGTAACAATGTAATCTTTCAACCAGGAAGGCACCACCTTCCTCCTTAACGAATGACAAAGAGAATCTGGTTCATCATTCGAAGAGGAGGAAGAAGAAGTGGTGAAATCTGAGGTTACCAAGGTACTAGTAGAGTCTTGTGAAGAAACACCAGTCCCTGCACTAGAATTTGATAAAGTAATATTTGAGTTATTCTCTGGAGTATGAGTAGGAGGAACCTCCCTAGAGATATTATCATCCAAGTCATCAGGCATCCAATTATAATGAGCAAGGTTATTCTGGCACTTAGCAACTCTATTTAAATTCAAGACTCTACCATCACTAACCCTTACTGAATTAAGTAAAATTTCAATTACTTTAATGGGTTCTGAAAATCGAGAAACACCTTTCTGAACCTTGTAAGGTTTTTTGATACGTACCCAGTCACCTACATTTATAACAACTTATTTTGTACTGTGTTTCATGTCATAGTAAACTTTGCTTTTATCATGCATAAGTTCTATACGTGTACACACCTCTTCCCTAGACCAAGGTTGTACCTCACTTGAAAATAACCACGTGGGAATAGATTTTGACCTAGGATTTCTCCCTTTCATGAGTATAAAAGGAGAGATTCCTGTAGACTCATTTACAGTAATGCGATAACTCCACACGGTTTTCCCAACCTGCGTTGGCCAATCAAGATTACTATTCAATGATAATTGAATGGTGTTCTTTAAAACTCTATTGAATTTTTCCACCATTCAATTGCCACTTGGGTTGTAAAGTGAAGTGGTTTTGTGTGTAATTCCTAATTTTTTTAAATACATTTTAGCTTTTAAGGATAGGAACTGTACCCCATTATCTGTGAGTACATATGAAGGAATACCCTCTGTAACAAATGTTTCGTCTAAAAATTGTAAAACAGAATCAGTATCCGCACTTTTAACAATTTTAACAACCGGCCACCTAGAAAATAGGTCAATGAGAACAAGTAGGTAGCAATGAGAACCATCCTTTTCACTGATAGGTCCCATGATGTCGATTGCGACACATTCCCAAGGATTTTTAGGAATAAAACCTCTTGTCATTGGAGAACGGAAGGTTTGCAAAGTTTTATCCGAAGAGGAACAAGGAATGCAATTTCTTACTACTCTCTCAATTTGGGAATCAAAGTTTGGCCACCAAAACAATCTTTTAACCAAAGACTTAGTACTAACAATTCTCGGATGGTCCTCATGACACAAATCCACAATTCCTTCTTGAAATTTTCTGGGGGAATTATTCTCTCACCCCTCAGGAGGGTATTATGAGAAATAGACTATTCAGATCTAACCTCCCAATAAGGTCTATAATTTGCATTTAATAGCTCTTTTTTCTTGGGCCAGCCATTAATGATAAAAGAAATGACAGCCTGGAGAATTTTGTCTACCAAATATTCATTGTCCCACTCCTCTCTACTAAATGCAGAAAAACCATGATCTTGTTCAAAGGCAATGTGTAATTTATTCCATTCATTGTTTTCACATTGTTCCAACATCAAAGGCATTCATGATAAGAAATCTGCAACCACATTATTTTTACCAGGAACATAAATTACTTTATATAAAATATTTTGCATTCTCATTGAGATCCGAGCTAATCTCGCTGAAGCTGTGATTGCACCTTCTGTAGTTAAAATCTTTACCAATGGCTTGTGGTCACAGCGAAGAATGCATGGTTTCCCCCAAATAAAAGATTTGAAGTGCTCTAATGCCCATGCACAGGCTAATGCTTCTCTCTCTATTATTGGGTACTTCTCCTCACAAGGAGACAAGGACCTGGATGCGTAAGCTATAATATTTTCTCTGCCTTTGCCGTTAACTTGTGACAAAACTGCACCAAGGCCTTTGTTGCTAGCATCCGTGGTAATTACACTATTTAATGAGGGATCAAAACTATGAAGAGCAGTCCCTTTTGCAATAGCTTCCTTAATGACTTTAAAATCTATGTCGCAAGCTTGTGACCAGACAAATATAAATTTTTTTTTAGAAGTTGGCGAATATTGTATGTTTTGGTGGCAAAATTTGGCACGTATTTCAAACAAAATTCTGCCATGCCTAAAAAAGATCTAACGTCATCCTTATTTTAAGGTATAGGAGCTTCAAAAATATCAGAAACCAAGGAAGGTTTCGGTTTCACACCCTGCTCGTCAATAACATGACCCAAATAGGTTACACTTTTTTGTGCAAATTTGCTTTTAGAATGCTCAACAGTAAGGCCTTTACTCTGCAAAATGCTTAGAACTTTTTTAAGTCTAGACATAAGTTCTTCCTCATCACAGCCAAAAACAAGAATATCATCTTGAAAAAACATAACACCTTGCTCCTCTTTGAAAAGATGGAACATCAACCGCTGAAAAACAGCAGCGGCAGAAGCCAACCCGAAGGGCATGCGTTTACATTGGAAACACCCAAATGGAGTGATAAAGGATGTGAATTTCATTGATTCAGGGGACAATGAGATCTGATGATACGCAGATGACAGATCTATGGTGGAAAACCATTTGGCATTATTTAAATTTGAGACCATCTCATTGATTTTTGGTAACGGGAACTTATCAACTACAATATTGTTGTTCAGATACCTCAAATCTACACAGAGCCGAATTTTTCCATTACGGCGTCTTGCTACGAAACACAATCTGAGGCATCAATCGGTTCAATAATGTTATTAGACACCAATTTATCCAATTCCTTACTAACTTCATCCCTTACCAAAATGGGAATATTCCTGCATTTGTGTACTTTGGGCGATGCATCTTTTTTAAGAACAATTTTGTGTTCAAACCATTTAAGGTTACCTAGAACACTACTAAAAACATTTGGAAATTCCGTTAAAATTTCATTACTAACTGCCTTACTGTCATCAACAACCAACACGTGTTCTTTACTGTTGGGGTCTAAAATAATATGTAACTGTTTTTGGTCAAACCAGCCAAGAACTGGTGGTCCCTTCTTTGCAATATATAATTTCCCTCTGCATTCTCTTCCTTTGAACTTGAAAACAAACCAACGATAACCAAGAAGTTCAATGGTTTCTCCACCATAGCCTTCAGAGTGAATGTCAGGTTCTAATAACTGTGCACCCACTTTTTGTATAAAGGAAGATTTCCACATTTCTTCATTTATGATTGTGTAAGGTGAGCCTGAATCTGCGTAAATTCTGATATCTACACCACCAATATCCATTAAACAGATTGGTTTGTTAACCATAGTTCCCTCATCAATATTTAGTACTAATTTATCATATAAATTCATAACTAAACCACCATCATCTCCTATTTCCTCAGTATCACTTGTACAGTGAATGCTTTCATCCGTGTTATTGACAAACCTAACGCTATTTTTATGCCTTCTACAAGCTTTGGCGAAATGATCCTTTAGTCCACAATTGGTACATTTGAATTTAAGTGCAGGACAACTTTTGTTATCAGCTAAATGTTCCAAACTGTTGCATCTGTAACATTTTGGTTTAGATCCTGTAGAAGGTGCGTATCTGGTAAAAGCAGGTTTTACAATCGAATTATCTTTAAAGTTCATAGTGCCTTTTTTTTTTTCATTCTCAGTGACTTTACTCACAACATCAGTAGTACTATTATCCTGTTTGGGAACATTAGCCCATCTGCAAGAAATTTCTGCTTTACGCACAACAGTGAGAATATCATCCAGAGGTGCATCACCATTTATCCAAAGTCTATCCTGTATAGTGGGGTTAACAGCATGCATTACTATTTGGTCTCTTATTAAATCATCTTGCAAAACACCAAATTTGCAGTCTAAAACCAATTTCCTAAGATCCTCCAGGTAATGATCAATACTTTCGTCCTTGTTTTGTTTCCAGGAAAATAATTTATATCTTGTAACGCCAATACAGACTTTAGTCGCAAAATATGTTTCTAGATGAAGCAAAGTCAAAGCATAAACGTCTAAGTCACCTGGAAAACAAGGTTTGGACATGCCTTCATACACTTTTAACCCTACTGGACCCAAAGCATGTAACAGTAATCTTTTCTTTTGTGCGTGAGACATTTTTCCGTCTTCATCCAATGCATCAATATAGTTACAAAAATAAGGTTTCCATTCCAACCATTTCAAAGGAGGTTCAGTTCCAGAAATCCAAAATGCTTGTGGAGGAGTAATATTGTAATTAGGTTGGCTCATAATGTATATTAACTTATTTCTTGATTTGACTGAAAATGCTCAAGTAAAACTTGTTAATGAAATTTGTGAATATTAAAATTGAATAAAATGGTGGAATGACTAAGTAAAAGTATTTTTCTTTAAAATACAAAATAATTAAGGCAAAAGTACATACGCTGTTTGTGCTGGAAGTAATAACAAAAGGAATAAACACGTGCTACTAGAAGACTCCTTAGCACATCCGACGCGCTGTTGAACTGGTTAAAATAGTAGTATTGACAGCGCTGAGACGTTTACTGAAATCGTAGCGTTGACATCAAAAAGAAAAGCAAATAACCAAATATGGTGCTACGTTGGTTACGCGACATGACTTGCCTCAATGTGTGCGCGTAACATTCTTGTTATTCTTTGGACGAAATGGTATCCAAGCAACGTGTACGCAGGATCACGTGTGCGTACGTTGCTATCGCGCTCAATGTTGAAGCAGACTGCGCGAGTGAGTGGGGTTTGACGATTGCGCTCGAGACAAAGTGATAGGATTCCTTCAATAAATCCTTTTCCTTTTTTTAAATTTATATCTGAGATTAACCAAAATTTCAGTACTCACAAGGATTCAACTCCCGTGTCGGCTCCGGTGTGTTCTGATGCTCCCAATTGGCATTAGTCAAAAGAAAAATCACCTTCAGATCACGGCTATAGCGAATCCTCCTTAATTTAAATTCCGAGGTCGATGTGGGTTCATCCGCTCTTCGAAATCCTGTCGCCAGTGTAATAAAGATGCAGGATCATCAATAGTAGTAATATCCTTTAATAAGTCGAAGAGCTGACCAGCATGCAAACAGTTCTCCTCATCAAAAGTAACTGACACCAAATCCTAAAAGATACATTCTATAATGACCTAAACACATTCCAATACGAACACCTAACTTACATCATACAGAATTAAGAACGAGCGAAAGCACTAAGAATGCAAACATAACAAATATGCTCTCAGTTTAGCTTATAGATCACCTTCCAAACCTCTGTGGGAAAAGCATGAGAAAATAGTTTTCTCTCAAACATGATTCATGATATTCCAGCAGAAGGCTTTTTCACATGGTAAAATCACCTTAGAACATACCACAATTCCTAAAATGAGTATGGTACCATCAACAAATGATTTATAATGTAACTAAAGTCTTAAAACCTTCTATTAACTGCAATGCTTTTTAATGAGGTGCTATCATGTATATTGGTCCCAAGCTGGCTGCCAACACTTCTTGGATGAAGTGCTGACAGCCAATCAGATCTCACGATGAGATGTGTGGTTAGGCTCCGCCCAGATATATATGTGATTTTACCTTTGATTTTCTCAGGAACTACTGAACGGATTTACACCATTTACGCAAAAGGCACGACTCTGAACCAAGGTCTACCTTTCTGCCAAATTTGGTGTAATTCTGTTCAGCAGTTCGGGCTGTAGCTGCGACTAAAGGTCCCTATGGAAAATTGCATGGCGAAAATACGTTTTGGGACCCCCTTTTCTCTCGGACCCGATTGACAAATCACCCCAAGACTTTCAGGATAGGAGCGGACCGGAGCGGGCCACGAGTTTTGAAAATTTCGCGAAGAATCGTCAACCGGCGCCAAAGTTATTTTAAATAGAATGTTGCGGATTTCCTACGGATAATAGGTCCTAACTATAACTACCTACTGGCAACCGCCAGTAGGATATATATATATATATATATATATATATATATATATTGATGAAGATTCCACCGCAATTGATCAAGGAACACTCGCACTCCAAGGTCCAGTATTTCAATAAGGTTTTATTGGCTACGCGTTTCGAGCAGACGCTCTTCTTCACTGGCCAAAAAAGTAAAACACTCGTCCTCCATTTAAAACATACATAAACATAGAAAATGGACCAAGTGTGGCTCGCTGTTCGAGCAGTGAAATAAACAAAAGACTTCAAAGTCCTCAAGACGAGGAAGAACGAAATCCTTAAAGTTTACAGACGCAAGTGCGTAAGCAAAAGAGTGTGAGAGAAAACTATTTTCTCATGCTTTTCCCACAGAGGTTTGGAAGGTGATCTATAAGCTTAACTGAGAGCATATTTTCTGTAAATTAACATTATCTTTCTCAGTCATGTAAGAATGAAGTCTGACATTCTCAGTAAAACATGTACATCCAACAAGGGCAGAGACTGTCAGTTGATTCCTTTGTGTTCTACTGCAGCTTCCCAGAGTGCTCTAAAGAACAACTAGAGCGCTAACAGTCTTACTTATGACAAATGTATGGCACACCTGAAGCCATCTTGATTGGAATAAAGTGGTAACACTTAAAACATTTAATTTACAAAGGAACAAAATGAGGGGGTTCATTTTGCCATATAAATTATGATTAGTGCTGCAGAAAGAAAAACTAGGGCACATTTTGACTTCTGAAATCCTCTTTTATTTCCTAAAATAATTCTGACATGCAGACTCAAACATGCACTTTGAATACCAGCAGCAGACTTGCCTGGTGAGCAGTAGCTTTACTACAGTGATCTAATGAGCAACTAGAGTGCTAACATTCAGAATTTATGGAAAATGTGTGACACATCTGAATATCTTCTTGATGGAATCAAAGTAAAAAACTGAAAGTATTTCCTACTGAGGAGACTGTAGTAAATGAGGAAATTAGGAAACTTCATAACAAATAAATCTCCCAAGATGGCCACCAGAGACAAAAGAGCCCAAATGTAGCCCAAATATCACCCAGATGTAGCCCAAGTATACCCAATGACAGAATGTCCCAGAGTGTTCTTAAGAAGAACTAGAGCGCTTACTGTCTTACTTATGACAAAAGTATGGCACACCTGAAGCCATCTTGATTGGAATAAACTGGTAACACTTAAAACATTTAATTTAAAAAGGAACACAATGAGGGGGTTCATTTTGCCATAGAAATTATGATTAGTGCTGAAGAAAAAAAAATTAGGGCACATTTTGAGTGACTTCTCAAATCCTCTTCTATTTCATTAAAACATTCTGATATGCAGACTGAAACATGCACTTCTAATACTAGCAGCAGACTTCCGTGGTGGGCAGTAGCTTTACTACAGTGATCTAATGAGCAACTAGAGTGCTAACATTCAGAATTTATGGCAAATGTGTGACATATCTGAATACCTTCTTGATGGAATCAAAGTAAAAAACTGAAAGCATTTCCTACTGAGGAGACTGCAGTAAATGAGGAAATTAGGAATCTTCATAACAAATAAATCTCTTAAAATGGCCACCAGAGACAAAAGAGCCCAAATGTAGCCCAAATATCACCCAGATGTAGCCCAAATGTAGCCCAATGACAGAAGTGTGCAAAACACTTATTTCTTGTGTATTTGCAGTTTTATATAGTGCAGGCTTGTCAGGTATTGGAGTGCTTTACATGACCATCGGTTACATCACACAAGATCAAATTCATTTTGGTTGTAGACATGGGGAGATTAAGTGATTTGACCAGAATCACAGAATGTTGAGCTGAAGCAGAAACTCCAACCTGGTTCCCCAGTTGCAAAGTCTGCAGCTCTGGAAGTAACACCACACCCTCTCCCCTTGGATGCAACATTTAATCAAGTGGTCAACTGGATAAAAAAACTAAGATTACAAATAATTTAAAAGTTCTTTGTCGCTATTTGAAAACTCAGAAAATATGTCCTCATTTTAGTTTTTTAGAGCACTAACCATAATTTTGATGCAAATAAGGCCCTCTCATAAATGTAATTTCTAAAGGAAATGCTCTAGGCATTACAGTTTTGATTACATCAAGATGACGTCAGGCGTTCCACACTTTTGTAATAAATTTAGAATGTTAGCAATCTAGTTGTTCATTGGGATACTGTTGAGAGGCAGAGGTCAGGGGCACAGACTCTGAAAATTGAAGGCAGGTAGGAGAGTGCAGAGGCAACAATTTGACCACACTAGGCAGGCAGGAAGGGCAGTGGCAGCACAACAGACTATGGAGGGCAGTGGAAAGGGGGGCAGGGGCAACAAACCAACAATACAGGACTGGCAAGAGAGGCTGTGGCAATATAATAGACCATTGTGGGCAGAAGGAAGAGGCAGCGGTCATACAACCATACATGCCAACAGACCCGTTTCAGCCAGGAAACGTCCAATGTTTTTAAGCTCAAATGGGCTTTACTTGATCTGTTTCCTGTCTACAATCTTCTCTTTTTCAATGTAACTCAAAGGGGAAAATCAATACCCCAGTTTGTTTTATTTCAAAATCTCCCTCTTACCAAGTTCAAAATGTTCGCAAGTATGGTACATTGGATCATGGTAGGCAGGAGGAATTGGGGTAGGGACATGGACTCGGATAACAGAGGACAGGAGGGACATTGATAGGTGCACCAAACTGACCCTACAGGGCAGGCATCAGGGTTTGAAGCAGCACAATACACCACACAGGGCATGCGGGATGGGAGTGCAGCACAACAATCCATAGAAAGCAATAAGGAGGGGACAGGACCATGCACATGGACAACAGACAACAGAGGGGAAAGAGGCAATGGTAGCTAGCTGACCATAATGGACAGACAGGAGAGAAAGCTGCAGCATAACATACCATAAAGGGCAGGAGGGACAGATCAGGGGCATTACAATGGAACCGACAAGCCAGGAGGGAGGGAATAGGGGTCTGCACATGGAAACAGACGGCTGGGGGCAAGGGGGCAGGGCAGGAGCAGCAAGATGACCATGGAGGTCAGGCAGGATGGGCACTAGAAACAAGACACACCATGGAGAGCAACAGTGAGACTATGATGGCATACACACAGACCATGGAGAGAAGGTGGGAGGGGGTCAGGAGCAGCTAGCTGACCACACAGGGAAGGTGGGAGGGGCCATGGCAGCACAGAAGACCATGCATGGCAAGCGGGAGGGTAAGTGGCAGCACAATGGCTATGATGGGCAAGAAGGAGGGTGCAGGGGCATGCACAAAGGACCATGGAGGATAGAAAGGAGGGTCAGGACCTGGGGACAGACAAGAGAATTCAGGGGAAGGGGCCTCACAACAGACCGCACGGGGCAGGCAGGAGGAGCAGTTGCAGCACAACAGGCCAGGGAGGGCAGAAGGGTGTGGCAGTAAAATGGACAATGGAGGACAGGAGGAAGGGGATAGGGGCATGGCATGTGGACAGGCAGGGTGGAGGTGGCAGGGACAGGTTACAGTCATCTGACAATGCCAGGCAGGTGGGAGGGGAGCTCAACAGAACACTCAGAGTAGATAGGAGTGGCAGGTCCATGGAACATGGTGGTCAAAAAGGATAGAGCAGGGGCATGCACAAAGACATCGGAGGGCAGGGGGAAGGAGAAAGGAGAATAGGGGCAGCAAGCTAAGCACAGAGGCTAAGCAGGAGGTCAATGATGGGCCATAGAATTGAGCAATGGAGGGCAGGAGGAGTGGACTGGTACATCATGCTAAATGGAGGGCAGTGGCAGCACATCAGACCATGCATGGCAGGAGGGAGGAGGCTAGTCCATGGATTCAGACAACAGAGGATAGGGAGGAGGTGGATGGGGCAGCAAGCTAACTGTTCATAGAAGGTGGCTATTAGGAACTTTATTGTTTTTAAAATGTGTGTCTGTGCGAACTACTTAAAATATGAACAAGTATGCAGCATATTCTCACTTTTATTCAGGAAGAAGAGGACGTTTGGGACTGTGACTCCGGGCTCACTTGGCAGAAACATCCCCTGACCCTCCACCCCCCATCGCAAAATGTAATGCCCGTGAAAAGGGTAGGTGGACGCAGTGTTATATAGAACATAGTCCTGAGAGCACGATTGAAAATGAAAACTAGATATAGTATATGGTATAAACTATGCACCAAAAAGTGTGATATAAGATGAACCGGGCCTTGAAATATAATATGCAATACATTGTGCGCAATGACAGATTCATTGGAGAGCGCGAGATAGCACAGGCACTAGCGCTTGCTATGTGATATGCGCCTTGGAGTGTAATATGCACAGGGCAGTGTTGTATAACCTAAGTAGTCTCTAAAGTTGTAATATAAAATATGTGCTGGGTAGTGTAACATTGCATATGCACTGTGACAAAGATATGGATCCCAGATTATAATATGTATGGCATAGCGCTGTGCTTTTAACATAGGCATCGAGGAAGGCACGTTAGATGGGGCAATATAACCCGTGCGAAGGCAAGTGCGGCATGACATATTCACGGGGTGATGTTGCAGTGCACATGGGCTAGAGAGTGTCATAGCATACGCACTAGTTGGTGGAATACAACACAGAGGTGTGTGGCACTCGGCGGGCACTGGTGGGTGTAACACAGCATTGGGCTCAGCCAGGATCACGCTGTGACTCTCAGGTGAGGTTTGTCTCCTTTCCAGAGAGTAAAATAAAAAGTATTACACATCAGGCGGTGGATGTGTGTTTTATTAACCGTGAGGGGGTTTCTTGCATAGTTTGGTCGAATTTTTGTCGAATCCCCTTTGAATGGCTTGGTGTGCATGTGTATTAAATGTGCCCGTCAATAGCTACCCATGTTTGTATAAATAAACGACAAGGGTGTCTACTTGGAGAGTACCCACCAGCGGGGGCGCCGGGATTAGGCACGGTAGGGTGTCAGACATGTCAGAGCTTCACTAGCGGTGTGAATACATTCTACGTGGATTCATTGTATGCATAGTCGCCTTTTAATGAATATCACGCAAATCGTCATGGTGATAGGTACATACGGTTTGTCCAGCATGTCCTAGGTGTTTCTATAAATATATATTTTTTTAAATTAATAAAAATCAAAGGCCGGCCCCGGGAGATGGGGTCCCCGGGGCCCATAAGTGGCCTGAGGGGGGGCAACACAGCCCCCCTCCTAAAGAATAAAAAAAAAATAATAGGCCATGACCGGGGGGTTGGGGTCCCCGGGGCCGATTAAGGCCTTGGGAGGGCCAAATTAATTTTTTGCAACAAAACAAATTAGGGTGCAGGCCCTGGGGGATGGGGTCCCCAGGGCTAATAAATTAGAAAAAGAAAGGGGGCCACACAGCCCCCCTTCTAAACAAAAAACAAAAAAAAAGACCGGCATCGCGCCGGAGGCCACGCCCCCTCCTTGCAGCACTCTGCAAACGCGCTCCCTGGCCAGTTTTAAGTTGAGGAATTAATTCCCCTTCAATACTGAGGGTCCCTGAGGGCCAACTAGCCCAACAGGTATCTCCAGTATGCGCCAGGGAGCTGCATTGCAGACAGGTGTTCTGAGGCCACGCCCCTTTTTACACCTCCATGCAACGCAGCTCTGTGGCGCTTACTTGAGGTACCTAGTGGGCTAGTTTGACCCTAGGGACCCTTAGGATTCAAGGGGACTTAATCTCTCAACTCAGAACGGCCACATGGCGCGTTTACACAGTGGTGAAGGGAGGGGACGGGGCCTGAGGTGACGTGTGCAAACACGCCCTGTGGCGCGTTTTTAAGTTGGGGAAATAATTCCCTTTCAATCCTGAGGGACCCTGGGGTCCAACTAGCCCACCAGGTGCTTCCAGTAAGCACCACTGCTCTGCGTTGCAGAGAGGTGGTGCAGGCCGTGCCACTTTTTACACCTCTCTGCAACGCAGCTCTGTGGCGCTTACTGGAGGTACCTAGTGGTCTAGTTGGACCCTAGGGACCCTCAGGATTCAAGGGGACTTAATCTCCCAACTTAAAACGGCTAGAGGGCGTGTTTACACTGTGGGGAAGGGAGGGGACGGGGCATGAGATGACGTGTTCAAACACGCCCTGTGGTGCATTTTAAGAGGTAGTTTTAATCCCCTGCCCTATTATATACTAGGGGCTTACAGAGGCAGTCATGTTAATCACAGGGGGACCCCAACGCATAGTGCGCACTGTGCCCTAGTGTATGTAGGTGTTTTCACTGTATTCTGGGTGTCTTTTAACATAGCACTGGCTCTAGGACTGGTTAGTCAGACTCAGTTACCACCAGTATCCGTCTGAAAAAGTTAAGGGTACAGGATGATTTTGCAACAAGGCTTGTTTCTGCTCTTCTGTTTGTTCTTTCTGCACGTTATACTTCTTCTTGCACTTTTCTTCGTCTTTGAGGACTTCTGTTGCTTCTTTCTGTATTTCTTTTTTTTCTTTCTGTGCGTTTTTCCTTCTTTCTTCACATGTCCTATCTCTGTAGGCATAGCTAGAAATTAGCATTTAAAAAACCTTTGAAATTCACTGAAAAAAACATAGGTTTCAGGCACGTTATAGCTAGGAATTAGCATTTAAAAAACCTTAGAAATTCACTGAAAAAACCATAGGTTTCAGGGGCGTTATAGTTAGCTGGACTTTTCACTCGTACAAAACCATAGAAATTCCCCCGTTATAGTTAGTTCAGCTAACTATAACTCGCGCGCCCGCAATGCACTGCTGATGACGTTACATATTACATCACTGATGACATCACTGATGACATAATCCTTGTGATAGAGTGGCAGACCTCCTCTCCCCCTAATATAACCTTTGATACACACATTCAAAAATAGAAATTAAAATTTTCAAAAGAATGGACATACCAATACCAGTTACAACAACCTACTCAGTAATTGTAAGATCCACATCCACATCCACTCATTCACCAACAGTCCTATACAGTCACTCATACATGTACTCACTCATCATATGTACTCATACACCTATACATCCTGTTACACAACGCCAATCATCCATAAAGTTACTCACACACAGTCACTCATGCTAATAAAGAATCAAACATCCGTTTACCTGCATATACAGTTTTACACACACCACCACACTTACTTCTACAGAAACTTACACATACTTAGTCTTTTAAACAATCACTTATAGAAACACATACTTATTCATACAGGAACTCTTCCAATCTCTCACTCTCACATATACTCACGTATATACACCAATAGTCACATATACTAGTTTAAAACATATGTAGTTACTCATAGAGACACTATTGAGACAGTCATTCACTCACTAACACACCCATGCACACACTCATCCACCCATACAGTCCTGCACACATGCTGTCTTCAACACATACAAACAGTGAGTCACTCATTCATGCACCTATGCACTACGTAATACCCCCCACCGAACCATACAGACATCAGACACTTATACTGATACTCAAAAATCAACTAATAACCTATATAGACACTCATGTAGCTACTCACCAACCCATGCAGCCACTTATACACAAAGTGAGAGACTGATACAGATATTTACATATTTAAACATTACTCACTAAGCCATGTATTCACTAAGATACACTTAATCAGTCAGTTATACAATACATTTTTCAAAAACAAATCATCCATTTAGACACTTATATACCCATTTATTCTTCCATCGACCTTGAGATATACATATATAAAACATATGTAATTTTCAGAAAAACACACATTCACTGGATGATGACATCAGTGATGTCATCAGTGATGTCATTTGAGATGTCATCAGTGATGTCATGAGTGATGTCACTGACCATGTCATGGGTGATGTAATATGTGACGTCATCAGCAGTGCATTGCGGGCACGCGAGTTATAGTTAGCTGAATTAGTGAATATATATATATATATATATATATATATATATATATATATATATATATATATATATATATATATATATATATATATATTCCAATACGTGTGCTCTGCACTTGAAGGTGCACTCGGTGAACTGCAATCTGTTTGTTAGGGCACTGACAGCACTTCAACCTCGAGTGTTTGCCTGACGCGTTTCGGATGATTCCTTCCTCATAGGCTCACTCCATTGATTTGCTATCAGCTGACACTCATTTAAATGCTCCAATGAGCTTCTTCACCTTTTCCCAACGCCTGCTGGGACTGGGAGGTTGAAGTGCTGTCAGTGCCCTAACGAACAGATTGCAGTTCACCGAGTGCACCTTCAAGTGCAGAGCACACGTATTGGAATATTGTCGCGCCAGCTCAGGCGTAGGAAGGTAGCACCACCCCAGGATTGCCAAAGGGGGCCACGGCGCGCAAATCATGTCGTCGCCAGTTGTGGGGGACTGAATTCAATATGGGCATCAGCGGCACATCACGGCGCAACTGTGCTGAAGGACTATACACTTACCTATCTCATTGGAGCAAGAGGCGGCGGCTGACACTACAAGTCCCAGCAGGCGTTGGGAAAAGGTGAAGAAGCTCATTGGAGCATTTAAATGAGTGTCAGCTGATAGCAAATCAATGGAGTGAGCCTATGAGGAAGGAATCATCCGAAACGCGTCAGGCAAACACTCGAGGTTGAAGTGCTGTCAGTGCCCTAACGAACAGATTGCAGTTCACCGAGTGCACCTTCAAGTGCAGAGCACACGTATTGGAATATTGTCGCGCCAGCTCAGGCGTAGGAAGGTAGCACCACCCCAGGATTGCCAAAGGGGGCCACGGCGCGCAAATCATGTCGTCGCCAGTTGTGGGGGACTGAATTCAATATGGGCATCAGCGGCACATCACGGCGCAACTGTGCTGAAGGACTATACACTTACCTATCTCATTGGAGCAAGAGGCGGCGGCTGACACTACAAGTCCCAGCAGGCGTTGGGAAAAGGTGAAGAAGCTCATTGGAGCATTTAAATGAGTGTCAGCTGATAGCAAATCAATGGAGTGAGCCTATGAGGAAGGAATCATCCGAAACGCGTCAGGCAAACACTCGAGGTTGAAGTGCTGTCAGTGCCCTAACAAACAGATTGCAGTTCACCGAGTGCACCTTCAAGTGCAGAGCACACGTATTGGAATATTGTCGCGCCAGCTCAGGCGTAGGAAGGTAGCACCACCCCAGGATTGCCAAAGGGGGCCACGGCGCGCAAATCATGTCGTCGCCAGTTGTGGGGGACTGAATTCAATATGGGCATCAGCGGCACATCACGGCGCAACTGTGCTGAAGGACTATACACTTACCTATCTCATTGGAGCAAGAGGCGGCGGCTGACACTACAAGTCCCAGCAGGCGTTGGGAAAAGGTGAAGAAGCTCATTGGAGCATTTAAATGAGTGTCAGCTGATAGCAAATCAATGGAGTGAGCCTATGAGGAAGGAATCATCCGAAACGCGTCAGGCAAACACTCGAGGTTGAAGTGCTGTCAGTGCCCTAACGAACAGATTGCAGTTCACCGAGTGCACCTTCAAGTGCAGAGCACACGTATTGGAATATTGTCGCGCCAGCTCAGGCGTAGGAAGGTAGCACCACCCCAGGATTGCCAAAGGGGGCCACGGCGCGCAAATCATGTCGTCGCCAGTTGTGGGGGACTGAATTCAATATGGGCATCAGCGGCACATCACGGCGCAACTGTGCTGAAGGACTATACACTTACCTATCTCATTGGAGCAAGAGGCGGCGGCTGACACTACAAGTCCCAGCAGGCGTTGGGAAAAGGTGAAGAAGCTCATTGGAGCATTTAAATGAGTGTCAGCTGATAGCAAATCAATGGAGTGAGCCTATGAGGAAGGAATCATCCGAAACGCGTCAGGCAAACACTCGAGGTTGAAGTGCTGTCAGTGCCCTAACGAACAGATTGCAGTTCACCGAGTGCACCTTCAAGTACAGAGCACACGTATTGGAATATTGTCGCGCCAGCTCAGGCGTAGGAAGGTAGCACCACCCCAGGATTGCCAAAGGGGGCCACGGCGCGCAAATCATGTCGTCGCCAGTTGTGGGGGACTGAATTCAATATGGGCATCAGCGGCACATCACGGCGCAACTGTGCTGAAGGACTATACACTTACCTATCTCATTGGAGCAAGAGGCGGCGGCTGACACTACAAGTCCCAGCAGGCGTTGGGAAAAGGTGAAGAAGCTCATTGGAGCATTTAAATGAGTGTCAGCTGATAGCAAATCAATGGAGTGAGCCTATGAGGAAGGAATCATCCAAAACGCGTCAGGCAAACACTCGAGGTTGAAGTGCTGTCAGTGCCCTAACGAACAGATTGCAGTTCACCGAGTGCACCTTCAAGTGCAGAGCACACGTATTGGAATATTGTCGCGCCAGCTCAGGCGTAGGAAGGTAGCACCACCCCAGGATTGCCAAAGGGGGCCACGGCGCGCAAATCATGTCGTCGCCAGTTGTGGGGGACTGAATTCAATATGGGCATCAGCGGCACATCACGGCGCAACTGTGCTGAAGGACTATACACTTATCTATCTCATTGGAGCAAGAGGCGGCGGCTGACACTACAAGTCCCAGCAGGCGTTGGGAAAAGGTGAAGAAGCTCATTGGAGCATTTAAATGAGTGTCAGCTGATAGCAAATCAATGGAGTGAGCCTATGAGGAAGGAATCATCCGAAACGCGTCAGGCAAACACTCGAGGTTGAAGTGCTGTCAGTGCCCTAACGAACAGATTGCAGTTCACCGAGTGCACCTTCAAGTGCAGAGCACACGTATTGGAATATTGTCGCGCCAGCTCAGGCGTAGGAAGGTAGCACCACCCCAGGATTGCCAAAGGGGGCCACGGCACGCAAATCATGTCGTCGCCAGTTGTGGGGGACTGAATTCAATATGGGCATCAGCGGCACATCACGGCGCAACTGTGCTGAAGGACTATACACTTACCTATCTCATTGGAGCAAGAGGCGGCGGCTGACACTACAAGTCCCAGCAGGCATTGGGAAAAGGTGAAGAAGCTCATTGGAGCATTTAAATGAGTGTCAGCTGATAGCAAATCAATGGAGTGAGCCTATGAGGAAGGAATCATCCGAAACGCGTCAGGCAAACACTCGAGGTTGAAGTGCTGTCTGCTGTCAGTGCCCTAACGAACAGATTGCAGTTCACCGAGTGCACCTTCAAGTGCAGAGCACACGTATTGGAATATATATATATATATATATATATATATATATATATATATATATATATATATATATATATATATATATATATATATATATATATATATATATTCACTGAAAAAACCAAAGGTTTCAGGGGCGTTATAGTTAGGAATTGGCATTTAAAAAACCTTAGAAATTCACTGAAAAAACCATAGGTTTCAGGGGCGTTATAGTTAGCTGGACATTTCCCTCGTACAAAACCCTAGAAATTCCCCTGTTATAGTTAGTTCAGCTAACTATAACTCGCGCCCCCGCAATGCACTGCTGATGACGTCACATATTACATCACTCATGACATGGTCAGTGACATCACTGATGACATCATTGATGACATCTCAAATGACATCAGTAATAACAGTAATAAGAACAAGAAAGAGTCACACAGCAGTTAGGACAACAACCAAAAACATTATAATTTTTTTTTTCAAACTTTATTTTTCATAATAATAAATATATAAACGATAAACTATTTTCAAACTTTATATTTTTATTAACATAAATAAAATATAAACAATAAACTAATAAACAAAATGTAACAACAATGATACAAAACAACAAAGCAGAACACTCCTGTGGGAACCACGGATGTCGACGACAGACCTGGAAAATCAAAAAGATTGTTAAAAAAAAACCAACATGGTATTCTTAACAAAATACCACAAGAAACAAATCACAGATATATAAAATGTATACAGCTAACAAAATGTTATAAGTTTAGCTTACAAAAACTGTAAATGTTGCCGCTTTAAAATATTTACCGAATCTGAGGAATTTTTTTTGCAGAAGGCACCACGCCCACAACGTTTTTCATCAGTGCTGAAGACATTTTTAATTTTTTCCAAGGGGCAAACAAAGACCAATGCCACCTTCCTCAGTACTGTGTAGGTGATTAGAGGCCTGCATCAATACTGCATAGGCATTTAAAGCAGTCCATGTGCTAAGGCCTGGCTCACTGCATTACTACTTGGGTACTGACTGAATGATTAGAGTACAGCAAGGAGAGTGCCTAGGCGAATTTATAAGTGCTAGGATTTTCGCACAGGGAATGGATTAGTACTTGGTACTGAATGAGTGCAAAGGCAGTCACAAGTGCTGGACTGTATGGATACTGACTAGGAAATTGAAAGTGTGAAAGACAAGTGTCTAGGTGGTTAGAAGACTGCATGCATAGTGCATAGGGGTTTGAAGCAGTCCATGTGCCAAGGCCTGGCTCAGTGTACGAATACTTAGGCACTGACTGAATGATTAGAGTACTGCAAAGATATTATCTTGGTGAATTTATAAGTGTTTGGGTTTTAGCACAGTGAATGGATTAGTACATGGTGCTGAATGGGTCACTAGAGGACTGCAAAGGGAGTGACAGGGTATTTCCTGGAAGTGTATGGATACTGACTAGGGAATTGAAGGTGAGAAAGACAATTGTGTAGGTGGTTAGAGGACTGCATGCATAGTGGATAAGGGTTTGAAGCAGTCCATATACTAAGGCCTGGGTCACTGGATGAGTACTTGGGTACTGACTGAATGATTAGAGTACTGCAAGGAGAGTGCCTGGGTGAATTTATTAGGGTTTGGCGTAGTGAATGGATTAGTACATAATGCTGAATGGGTCACTAGAGGAGTGCAAATGGAGTGACAGGGTGTTTGCTGGAAGTGAACGGATATTGACTGGGGAATTGAAGGTGTGAAAGACAAGTGTGTAGGTGCTTAGAGGACTGCATGCATAGTGGATAGGGGTTTGAAGAAGTCAATATGGTAAGACCTGGCTCTGTGCATGAATACTTAGGCAGTGACTGAATCATTAGAGTACTGGAAAGAGACTGTCTTGGTGAATTTATAAGTGTTTGGGTTTTGGCACAGTGAATGGATTAGTACATGCTGTTGAATGGGTCTCTAGAGGACTGCAAAGGAAGTGACAGGATATTTCCTGGAAGTGTATGGATACTGACTAGGGAATTGAAGGTGTAAAAGACAAGTGTATAGTATGTTAGAACACTACATGCATACTGCATAGACATTTGAAGCAGTCTATTTGGTACTTAGAAACTGACTAAATAATCAGACTACTTCTAGGACAGTGCTTAGATAAAACTTTTAAATTTTCAGTTCTGCCACAGTGAACAGAATAGTACATGGTACTGCACCTTAGTGTCAAACCCTGACTCATTTTATCAATGCATAAGCAAAGACTAGCTTCTAATGCTAGTAAAACTTGACAATATGAGAGGTTTTAAATTAGTCATCTGTCAGTAAATACACGATGTTACCAAATGCTTCTCTCACAATCCTTACCCAAATGCACACAGACTCACAGTGTGATTTTAGACAATCAACACTATCCTTTACCAAAACTCATTCACTACTGTGGAAGGGGTAAGGGGACTGCACACAATCTACATATTTAAGTACAGCACATCAGTGTCAAAGCATGACTCATTTAATCAACATATAAGCAAAGACTGGCTTCTAATGCTACTAAAATTTGACAACGTGACAGGTTTTAAAACAGTTATCTGTCAGTAAATACACAATGTTACCAAATGCTTCTCTCACAGTGGTTCCCAAATGCACACAGACTCACTGTGTGATTCTAGACAAGCACCAGTATTCCTAGGAGTTTACCAGAACTCATTCACTACACTGGAAGTGATAAGGGAACTGCACACAATCTACATATTTCACGACTGCAATTTACTGTCAATGCCTGACTGATTTAATGAAAGCATAAGCCATAACTGTCTTCTAATACTACTAAAACTTGACAACCTGACTGTTTTTAAAACAGTTATCTGTCAGCAAATACACGATGTTACCAAATACTTCTCTCACAGTGGTTCCCAAATTCACACAGACTCACTGTGTGATTCTAGACAAGCACCAGTATTCCTAGGAGTTTACCAAAACTCATTCACTACACTGGAAGTGATAAGGGAACTGCACCACTATCCCTATGAGTTTACCAAAACTCATTCACTACAGTGCAAGTGGTAAGGTAACTGCACACAATCTACATATTTCACGACTGCTCTTTAGTGTCAATGCCTGACTCATTTAATCAACACATAAGCAAAGACTGGCTTCTAATGCTACTAAAACTTGACAACATGACAGGTTTCAAAACAGTTTTCTGTCAGCAGATGCACGATGTTACCAAACGCTTCTCTGACAGTGGTTCCCAAATGCACACAGACTCACAGTGTGATTCTAGACAAGCACCACTATCCCTAGGAGTTTACCAAAACTCATTCACTACAGTGGAAGAGGTAAGGGAACTGCACACAATCTCCATATTTCACGACTGCACTTTAGTGTCAATGCCTGACTATTTTAATCAACGCATAAGCAAAGACTGGCTTCTAATGCTACTTAAATTTGACAACATGACAGGTTTTAAAACAGTGATCTGTCAGTAAATACACGATGTTACCAAATGCTTCTCTCACAATCCTTACCCAAATGCACACAGACTCACAGTGTGATTTTAGACAATCAACACTATCCTAGGACTTTACCAAAACTCATTCATTACTGTGGAAGGAGTAAGGGGACTGCACACAATCTACATATTTAAGTACAACACATCTGTGTCAAAGCATGACTCATTTAATCAACATATAAGCAAAGACTGGCTTCTAATGCTACTAAAATTTGACAACATGACAGGTTTTAAAACAGTTATCTGTCAGTAAATACACGATGTTACCAAATGCTTCTCTCACAGTGGTTCCCAAATGCACGCAGACTCACTGTGTGATTCTAGACAAGCACCAGTATTCCTAGGAGTTTACCAAAACTCATTCACTACACTGGAAGTGATAAGGGAACTGCACACAATCTACATATTTCACGACTGCAATTTACTGTCAATGCCTGACTCATTTAATGAAAGCATAAGCCATAACTGTCTTCTAATGCTACTAAAACTTGACAACCTGACCGGTTTTAAAACAGTTATCTGTCAGCAAATACACGATGTTACCAAATGCTTCTCTCACAGTGGTTCCCAAATGCACACAGACTCACTGGGTGATTCTAGACAAGCACCAGTATTCCTAGGAGTTTACCAAAACTCATTCACTACACTGGAAGTGATAAGGGAACTGCACACAATCTACATATTTCACGACTGCAATTTACTGTCAATGCCTGACTCATTTAATGAAAGCATAAGCCATAACTGTCTTCTAATGCTACTAAAACTTGACAACCTGACTGGTTTTAAAACAGTTATCTGTCAGTAAATACACGATGTTACCAAATGCTTCTCTCACAGTGGTTCCCAAATGCACACAGACTCACTGTGTGATTCTAGACAAACAACACTATCCCTTGCACTATATCAAAACAAATTTCTTCATCTAGAAGTAGTACTACATTTTAGTATAGAAACATAAAATAACTCATTTCGCAAATTCATAAACAATGACTGGTTTCTAATTCTACCAAAATATAAAAACTGCACAGTTATCTGTTTACAAACACATGAAAAACACAAATGCCTATCACAGAATGGTTTCTACATGCACACACATTGTAGAGAAAAAAGGTACTCCCTACACTTTAGCAGGAAAAATACATTAGTCTGATTAAAATCAAAATAGTCTACATACATCCCCTCACAATTAAATAACTCATCTTTCAAGTTCTTTTGTAGATTAAGGAGTATATCAATCACACACCATATTTTCTTTTACAGAATCTCTGCACAGTGCACCTCTCAGCAAAAGCAAAGAATGAAAAAGTTTCCCTTTCATTTTCCACACATATACATGTAAACATCAAATCACAATCCTTTGCACATAAACTCAAAAGCAAACACACATTTCTATTGGTTGAACATTTCAACCCTTTCCAACTGAAATACATTTCAACCCTTCCCCCAATCTGCCTTCTGCCTGTTAGCATAGAAACAGCCCATGGAACACTGAACTGAGCTCACAGGTCACAAGTTCAGCACACAATGTTCCTACACAAGGCAGGAAGTGTGCTTGACTTTTCAACATATCAGCTTATCATATATAATGTTCCTTACAATCTGTTTTTGTTAACCAATAACAATCATACCTTTAAAAAACAAAAATATACACCCTACCTTTCAGTGTAGAAAGTTGTTATGCAACCAATGATTTCTTGTCATTTTTCAAAAAACGTTGCCGTGGATCTGCGCACCCACCGCGAGAGAATCCGTGCATCCAACGCGATAGGATGCGTGCACCGTGCGCACATTTCGCCGCTTTTTTTTTTTAAAAAAGGGGGGCCACAGGGAGTCCTTCTGGGACTCCCTAAGCAGATCTAGAGGGTCAGAGTATTTCCACTCTGCCCCCTTTATATCTTTTACACACTTATTCCCCTTCCATCTTCAGCCTCGCTTCTACCGAGGCAGAAAATGGCCGGCAACAGTTCCTGGTTTCGAATGTAGAGAGACGCTCGACAGCCAATTAGCATTCAGCGTGCGATCGGGAGGGTGCGCGCTCCGTTCGGGGAGGGTGCGGGTATGGTGCGGGTACGGTCAGCGGATCCTCCGCGGCCATAGATATCACTAAATATTTTACCCTAATTTTCTCAAGAACTACTGAACAGATTCACACCAAATATGCAAAAGGCACGAGTCCGAACTGAGGACTACCTCTTTGCCAAATTTGGTGTCATTCCGTTTAGCGGTTCAGACTGTAGCTGCGACAACAGATCCTATGGGAAATTGCATGGGGAAAACGTGTTTTGGGACCCCCCTTTTTTCTCGGCCCCCGCTTCACGGATCACTGCAAAACTTTCAGGGTAGGAGCGGAGCGGAGCGGAGCTGGCCAAAAGTTCGTAAAATTTCGCAAAGATTTGTCAATCGACGCCAAGGATATTCCCAATAGAATGTTGCGGATTTCCTATATATATATATATATATATATACTGCCTCCCGCCCTGAGCCCTAAAACATCCCCAGGCCAAAAACCTACCCCGACCCCAGCACCCCACCCTGATTCCTGAGATGTCCCCAGTCCTGAAAACTGCCCCTTCCTCCCCCCCAAGCCCTAAATCTACCCCCTGCAAACTACACCCTGAACACTATCTCCTCTCTCATGAAAACCAACCCCCTTCCCTCTCCCTGAGTCCTAAAACGGCGCCCAGTCCTGAAAACTGCCCCTTCCTCCTCGCCCTGAGCCCTAAAACTACCCCCTAAAAACTAACCCCCCTGAATGCTACCCCCTCTCTCCTGTATAACAAAGTCCTTCCCCTGCCCTGAGTCCTAAGACGACCCCTAGTCCTAAAAACTAACCCTACCCCCCCTGAAGACTAACCCCCTTCCCCAAGTCCTACTTACCAAGCCACATTCCGGTCCTTCCTCTCCTTCCTCTCCTTCTGGTCCTTCCTGTAGTTCTCCCCACCCATCCGGTCTCTGCAACTAGACCACTGACTACCTTCACCACGCATATGTGTGGTTCAGGCATATGCATGGTTAAGGCATGTGCATTGTTGAGGCAAGCGGTGTTCCGCTTGCATTATAACTACACACATGACTTCACCCTCGGGGGTAATGCAGTTTCCCCTGCAAAGGGGTGCAAAAGCAACAGATACTCAGATGCCTTTATGTACAGAACAGCTCCTTCAGCCAAGAATCGGCACACAGCACCTAGCAGAACTTCTGGGAATGAACAATGTGTACCCATCCAACACAACCGAGACATTCCACATAGTTGGATGTCACACACTCACAACAGTACAAATATAGCAGCAAACACTCCTTCCCACAACAGAACATACTAATCAGAACAAGACTCGTACATCGATCAGAGGCACCATTTATTTGGACCTAACCAAGCCCATAACAGCACTCCAATCTCCATAAAACAATATACCATTTTATTACAACACACAAAGCAGTAAGCCAACATCCACCCAGCTCACCATGACTAGTCTGGGGTAGAGATGAGATGCCATACTCTCAATTATCTTGTAGACATCCTTCAAGCACAGCAAACCAGATACCAATCGTCCACGATTGCATGTGCATGAGTTGTTTAACAACTTTGACTACAGACACTAACTGTTGCAACTTATATGCAACTAAACTTATACACAAAATTACTACCCTACTTGTAATCCAATACAGGCAATCAGAAAACACACTCTAGTCTGTGATATTTTCCCCAAGACCAGTTTGTGAAGATATGCAACTAATACATGGTCACACCACTGGGAATACAGCGCTGTTGGAAGCCGGAGTCCCCGTCCCGCACCGCTGTCACCAAATGCGAGACCAAGGACTCCCCACTCCACGTTAGGCCAAGTAAGGACACCGTTTGAGATAGCCTGCTCACCCCCTTAGTAGCTTGGCACGAGCAGCCAGGCCTATCTCCAAGCCACGAAGGTACAGTATGTGCAACCACACTCACAGCAACCCACTGGTGACACCACAAATGGACTCCACACGAGTTTGATAAAACGAGTATAAACTTTATATAAAAAGATATACAATCAGACCACACGATACACAAGCCAACATAAAATAAAGGGTAATATTCGTTCCGGCTGGCTGGTAGGTTCCAATCCCAACCACCGCTTTCCAAATGCTATGCTGGTTGTAATGCTAGAATCACACATGTTGAAATGGATAAATAACAATGCACTGTGTAACAATACAATCCTGTGCTGGGGAAAGGAGAAATAATACAATGCGTAACGATACACCCCGGTACCTTGCAATGGGAGAAATAATGCAATGCGTATCGCTACAATCATGTACTGCGCAATGAAGGAATAATGCAATGCGTCACACCCCAAACACATACTTTGCAATAAAGAAATAATGCAATGCGCGCCGCTACAATCATGTACTTTGCAATCAAGGAATAATGCAATGCGTAGCTACAATCATGTACTTTGCAATGAAGAAATAATACAGTGCGGGCCGCTTCAATCCTTTACTTTGCAATGGAGAAATAATGCAATGCGTAGCGTTACAATCATGTACTTCGTTATCCAGAAATAATGTCAGGCGTCATAAGACAGCCCGGCAGTTCGTTAGCAGCAATATTGGCAATGTGTATTACGACAATCAGCCTCTTCAATAACAGTTGCCTCCCACACATATCAACTATGACATAAAGTACAGCCTCTCACTCTGGCCCCAGTACTGCCACTCCATTGGTCAGTACAGGCCCCAATCTGAGCCGAAGCAAAGGCTCAGGTCGCCAGAAGGACTGAGAGGCCGAGAGAGTGTCCCTCTGAGCCCACACCCCGCCCAGGTAGTGATCCTCGTTACCTGGGGGCCCGACCCCACTCTCCTCTCCTCCTTCAGCGAACTGGGCCTTCTGTGTAGAGCTTTCTCAATGGCCCTCAGCAGCTCGGCCTGGCAGCTCAGCTCCCCCAGGGCTGCTGGTCTACGCAGCGACTGTTAGGAAGGTCTCAGGCGGCTGCAGGGCACTCGTACCCCACGCCTCTGAGATTGTGTTACTCCGAGTGCCCGTTCACCACAGCACCCTCCGGGTCTCCTCTGGCAAAAAGCCAAACACACAAAGCTGATGGGACTTGACTTCGGCTGCACCACAACACGCTCACTATGTCCGAGCCTCCTTCTCCTCCGGTGCACTCGATGACCAGGCGCTCTTCACCAGCGCCTCCGGTGCACCCCGACACACACCCTGCATGTTCGAGACTCACTCCACTTCCGATGCACACGTTGACCAGGCGCTCCTCTCCAATGCCTCCTGTGCACCATGACATGCACCTTGCGCGTCCGAGACTCCCTTCACCTCCGATGCACACACCGACCAGGCGCTCCACACCAGCCCCTGTGGTGCACCATGACACGCACCCTGTGCGTCTGAGTCTCACTTCACCTCCGATGCACACGCTGACCAGGCGCTCTTCACCAATGCCTCCTGTGCACCACGACATGCACCCAGCACGTCCGAGTCTCACTTCTCCTCCATGTGGCCAAGATCACGGGGCACACCTTCTGAGGGTCTCAAGCTGCCACAACACGCACCCACCGCATTGCTCGAAATTTCTCTGGAAACTTTTATGTTCCTGTGTTTCCAAAGAGGGAGTCAGCTCACCTCGGGCCCTTGGGGTTACAAGACACAGCACAAAGCACAGTCTTCTTCAAGCAGGGGGACACAGCGCACACAGCACAGTCCCTACAGCCTCTTCCTTGGTTAAAACAGCAAACTGCAGACCACCCCTAGATCACGAAGCAAGGGATGGTCCTTCCGAGCAGTCTCTTTAGTTGTTCCTTCCTTCGAAGAGGTTCCTCTTGACCACAAAATGGGTCTAAGCCTTTTCAGTCTCAATCCATTTTTGTTCCAACGTTCAGTGCTCTCAGCTCTCATAGTTATACCCGTAAATGTCTTTGAAGTTCGTTATGCTCAGGGGTCCCTGACCCCTGTATAAATCAGTTCTGGGTGCCTCCCCCCCAGTGTCACCTTTCTCCTTTTTACACTGGGGGTCTGGATCCTTAATCACTCAGCAGGAGATGGGTCAATTGTTTCATAGCAGCAACCCAGGCCTCTTCACCTCCCAGGCTTCTCCTCCCCATACTCTCCAGATTCCGGTCAGCCTGGTGCCGTCTCAACCCCTCCCTAGGTCAAGACCTCTCCCAGCTCCTCTCACCTCTCAGATCCAGACAGGCAATCCACATTCAGCAGAGACACACAGAAATGCTTAAAGCACAAAACTCCGTCACTTTCTAAAAGAGTGGTTTCTGAACACACAGTGACAAAACCACTTTCATAGAAAGATGTGTTAAGACACTGTGAGTTCATACATACTAAACTTCACCTCTCCTTTAAACTTATAAAACTTAACCTTATAGGAAACTGGGCTGGCAAACAAAATACCCAGCCTCCCCCATTCTGTCCTACTACAGGGGTGCCCACTGTGTACGCAAAAGGGAAGGTAAGGCCTGACAAGTGGTTGCACTTGTCAGGACAACATGCTAACTTAGCAAATTGCACACAGGCCCAACACTGCAGGCCTGAGTTCCCTTCTCCGCGCACCTTTGCATTACTACCCCTGGCACACAGAGTGCACATCACTAGGGACTTTACTAGGAAGGCAAACATACCAATCATGGCCAACCAATTACCATTACACTTTACACAGGGAACACTTGGACTTTGACACTGATCAGCAGTGGCAAAGTACCCAAAGCATCTAAATTGGCAACTCTATGTCAGGAAAACGGTCTAGGGGGAAAGCAAAAAGTTTAGGGAACTTTAGCCAAAAAGGCCAAGTCCTACACGCGCTATGCAAATCTCTGTGACATACCATGACATAACATAGCTCCTGTGGTTTAGATTACAACAATGCCACTACCAGAATTCCCTGTATTTTGAAATATGTAATGCTGCTTGATTTTGGCTTAAACTGTAGTTTCTGTGTAGGTTTTATTTAATGTGTTCAACTCAGAATGATGTTTTGAACAGCAACTACTTTAAAGCTGGGTAGGTTTATCAAGTATAAAACACCATCTTGTAAGAAGAGACAAGAGTTCAAGACATTAGCGTGACCTGTGTGCTCATGATCCTTCAAGGCACTTTACTCCAGTACTTCCTGGCTGTGCGCCTTCTATAAATGTCCTGAAAGGTTTTGTTTGCGGACGGCCATCTCGGATACTTGCCTACAGCGTTGTTTCTTGAAACTGTCATACTCATGATCCACTGATTACGGGGTAATCAGTGGCACGATTATGCGCCTGTTTCCAGGCAGAAATAATTATGAATGCGTTAGTCAGTCATTTGCTTTACTGTGCTTTGCCAACAACCGCACTGACAGCTTCCTCTGTGTCTGTCAAAGTATTTCTGTGCCGGGTAGGCTATTATTGCTATTAACACATTGTCTACTAATGCAAATTTATTTGAGACTTTTCTTCTATAGCATTCAAAAAAGTAAATTGAATGCACACTATTCAGTCCAGTTGAATGAATAAAAGGGCTTGTACTATACAAACACATTTGCCAATTTGCCCTTAAGGTCAACTTTCAGTCTAAATCTATTTTGTCTCTTTGGACAAGATATCAGTGATTCCACTGGAGGTGCTTCATGTGTTTTGTGCTACTCCCCAGCACAGCAGAGGTTTGTGGTGCACATGGGTTCACCCAAAGAGTAGCCCTTCCCTCCCTCATGAGAGCATTGATGGTGATTGATAGCTGAGATTACTGTGGGGGGCACAGTCGTTTTTACCAGAGACCCTGGGAGGGTAGACAACCAATCCTCTCTGAGTGAAAAATCACAGTTCCCAATAACATGGGTTCTTCTCTTCTGTATACAATTGTGTTGTGCCTTTTTGTTGTTTACAAGTGATTGTAGGGAGACTGTGTGCAGTATGAATTGGGTCATCTCTGAAGACATATTACATGCACGCTGTCTGGCTTCCCTGTCCTTGGGAAATTGCCTGGAGCAGTGCTTCAGAGTACCCATAGCCAATGGCGGGTAGTATCATGGCAGTTTGGCAGGGTGTGGGGGGGACAACGAACGACCATGACCAAAAAAAAAGTAAAAAGAAAAACACTTACCTGTCACTCGCTGAATCACCGACTCGGTGAGCTTCTGCTGCACTGCACCGACTCCCAGACTCCCCTGCAGCCAATCCTGACGCTTCTCTCAAGAACGAGAGCAGCATAAGGATTGGCCTGAGTTCCCTCAAATTGTGCTCCCACTGAGACTGGGAGCCTGTGCCTGCTGTCTCTAAACCGGCAATGGTTGGAAACATCGCAGTGCGCATATCGGTTTGGCCGGCCTGAGACGGCCGGCCAAACCATCATGCGCACTGATCACAGTGCCCAACACTCCCCCTCCAGCTTGTCATCATCTGGCCCGCCCCAAGACTTATTTGTGTTAAAAACAAAATGATAATAAACTTGTGTTATAATTTTTTATCTTTCGAGTTTTGCGGCTGCTGGCAGTGGGGGCTACGCTTCACCGCCATAGCATAGGAGCCGCTGCTGCCCATAGTATTGTTACTCTTTTAGTGTTACCCTTTGGACTTTCACCATTTAGCTATCTTTGCTATCAAGTAACACCTAAAAAATATTGCCCCTTTCATAACCTCATTTGCTTTTTCAGAGTATTCTTTCTTCTACGTATTGTATGCAAAGTGGCATAGGTTTCTTCCTCGCAAAGTGTACATAATTCCCACAAAAACTATGAAAACCACAGAGTAGGAGAGATGCTTCTGTGCGATCATCATGACTTTCCCAATCATTTTTACACAAGTATTATTTGTACTATGCCTTGCAAAGTAAGGTACGCACTTCCATAACAAATGATAATGAGTTGCCACCATAACACAGGTACTCTCCCTGTTGCCAAAAGCTGAGGGCCCGCTTCAGAGTTTGGAAAATTGGTTACTCTTTCAAAAACGTGCCGAATATACTGACCTCCATGTTTCAAGTGTCTTTTATCCTATTGCACTTGTTAGACGAAGGGTGGGATGGATAAGGCCCTAAATTGGATGTGCGCTCCCATACAAAATGGCCGCTAGTTAGGAGCGTAACATGGTGTCAGCGTGCTTAGAAGAAAAATCTAAACATGGATGCACTTGCATGCAACACCAACTAAGGCCAACATTTGTGAAAGAACAGCACATTAGTGTACAGACGCAGAAAATCAGAAATCCCTATGAGCTACAGGTAGGCTAATTATTGGGAAATCTGCAAGTTTCTGAAGGGCCAAGGTGCAACTTCAGAAAGAAGCAATGATACAGAAATCTAAAACTGATTTGTTTCTGTGGGTCAACATCATCATCTGTGAACCAGTATTTACTGGAACTTCAGAATCCCGGGTAAATTACTATATGGAACACTGAGAAACAAGCTGCAATCGACCATCAAGGCACAATTAGTTCTTAGGTGGATATATTGTACAATAAATGGCTTAACTGCCTTAAATGAGTTAACGTCAACCAAACTGTGGTGGGAGAAGCATTAGAATCTAGATAGACTGGCTGCATGAAAAATAATTTCAGATTGGCTACTTTTTGCAGACCATTTTCAAGGATGTCGAGTGCAGGACTTGGGAAAACTCTTAGTAAAGGAGATACTGCAACGTAGATCCCGATTCAGTGGATGTGGATGTGGCCCAACGGTTAGAGCGCCCACCTCGAAGTTGGGGAACTGGGAGTCTCGATAGGGACGCTCAACATCCTGTGATTCTGGACAAACCACTTAATCTCCCCGTGCCTAACAACATTTAAAAGAAGATGAATGTGTCCCTCTGGAAGCAACTGGTGCTGATGTAAAGCGCTCCGATACCTTCGGGTTAAGTTCGCGCTATATAAAATAAATACATTATCAGTCATTTTTGTCCATATGATGGATTCACTGTGATATGTAGTATATTCTATCCTTTGACAATCCATTCACTCTTTCTTTCCTATCGCAGCTGCCTCGAAAGCAAACACGCAACTTCTTTTAACACACACCTCATTTGTCATAACTAAAACTGTTCGTCATTAGGCAGTGGCAAAGAAGGGCAGACTAATCCTCGCTTTGAACAATGCACTGATTTATTAATGCTGTTAAGAGATTCACTTCTTTCAAGTGTGGCTTGAAAGCTCTACTGGTATAAAGTATTGATGAGCCTATGTCCGCTCAGACCTATAATTATATGTTTTGCATTAAATTGGAAACAAAGGTTAAAGAGATACATGCGAAGGAAAAGGCGTCCAGTAAGAGTTTTCTAAGAAATCTTGGCGTGCCTGCCTTTCCCCTGGATACTCCTGACAAGCACGGGAAAGGTAGTAAGGTAATAAAAGCTTCAGTTTTAAAGCCAGCTCACTTTGTTTGAACGTTAATCCGTTTATTATTGCTTTGTCGAGTTATAATGAAAGTGAGTTATGTTGTTCCTATCCTAACATAAAACTGAAAAGGGTAGTCAGGAAATTAACAGACTTGGATATGCAAAGGGATATGAGAACTCAATATATCTGCCCGGGAAATGGGCGGCATTTCCAGACGCTCAGACGGGGGCGGCTCCTCCGCAATGGCAGAAGAGCGTCGCCCACTGGCTCAGAGCCAGCAGCAAAAACCCTAAATTATTATTTCAGTATCATTTTATTTCTAAGGCGCTGGCTCAGCCAGCTTGTACAGTGAGGGTCGGGCCGAGGCATGGAAGGGGAGAGAAGGAGTGCTACGTGCACTCCCTAAGTGCTCATGCGCGTTTGGCCGGCTTTCTCAGGTTGACCAAAACACACATGCGCACTTAGGTTTCTCTAACCCGGCCGGCTGTGTTGAACAGCCGGGTTAGAGAAACCCATAGACTCCCTGACCTGAGCGGAGCGTCTTTCTAGCCAGCTCAGGCACTGCTGCGAGGGGATTGGACAGGGAGTCTGTGACATACTCACAGTGTCTGCTGAGACAAGGAAGTCCCAGCACCAAGCCGCGACACGGGAGGCAGCCGGCAGCAGGTAAGTTTCACTTTAAAAAAAAAATATATGTTATTATTATGGCCCCCCCCTTCTCCCACGCTCCATTCAATGCTCCCTCCCATGCTCCCCCACACACCACTTTCTGTATGTGGTGGCCGCCACTGCCCTCAGTGCTACTGATACCGATGGTCCTGGTAATCCTGGGATGGGGAAACCCAGAGCATTTGAGTTAGTCCCTGAGCATTCACTAAGAAATGAGGAATTATTGAAGGAATCGAAAATACTGTGTTTAATTTCCCTCTTAGTTCTTTATTTTGCCGTGTTTTTTCACCCATATAGCTCATCTCCTTTCTGCAGTCCAATTCTCCTGGAGTAAGTAAATAGATTTGCATTGTTTCTGCTGATCTCATAATTTTGACAGGGTCACTAAGTACAATTAACAACCCCATAGGAATTTAAAGGGGCCTCATAATGATGTCGCTAGTATATCCTGCCTCCTGTTTGTGAAGTACATGTCTAAAGATTCCTTCTCATTATTGCTGCCATATTTAAGGAGGCATCAGCATCCATTTGGTTTGTATTAAGACAGCTAGTAGATAAGTGTGATATTGAACACCCTTTTAGGATCTGGTGTAATCCCTTAGAACTGATCTGAAGTGCACACTTTGACGATCATGACTTGCAATTAATTGCCCACTGGTAGAACAAGTAAGACTTTAGATAATTGGTCCAGTTCCCTTAAAAGCCAGAAAGGCCTTAACAATAGTCTTGGATCTGACTCAGAATACAACATTTTACCTGTGCACATCTTACAAGATGGAGGTTCTTTGATTCAAATGAGAAAATCATCTCACCATTCTTCAAAAAGAAGTGGAACTTTTAATAGCACTTTTTATGTACAATATTCTAAACATGTTGACATAGTGATGTGGTCATGTATACATATGTCTGAGGCTGACAAGACTAGTTTCAAACTCTTGAGTATCCATGAATAGAAAAAAAAATCACTGTTTGGGGTTTCTAACCATCCATGTTTCTTGTCACATGCTTAACGTAAGCATCCTAGGGCCCAATTTACAAAATACATCTTGTAGTATGTAAATGAGTACTCCATTGGTATTACTTACTTACTGCAAAATGCAATCCACCTTCACCTCTCCTATCTTTTCTGTGCAGAGATCCCCGCACACATACTTAGACTATTTCGTATTAAATGAGAGAGGGACTGGGGGAGTGATGGGAAAATAGGGATAAATACTCAAACAATGATGGAATTAATGGAAAAGTAAGGAGGGGTGTGGAACTTGCTAATGCAAAACACGCTCCCAGAAAGAGCCAGTTTAAAAAATAGTGTTTAAAAGTGAATATTCAGAAATTAAATTCATATACCTAAATTTTATCATTAAATATACATTCAATTTGAGGATTTAATATGCTTGAAGCTTTTGTTTTGTTAGTTCCAGGTTAATAATTATTTTCAATCATGTTTCATTTATATAAACATTTTTTATAAATAATGTTTATTACATTTCTCTACACTTTTTCCAAAGGGCAAGTTCCACCCCAGTGGCGGAGCTATCCACCAACAGGTGAAAGTTTCTTCTGGTTATTCTAAGTGAATAAGCAGATATCTCCATTCACATCCTACCTGTGCACTCATTGAAATACAAAGCCACCTTCCCCAGGGGATGCAGGTCAGACACTAGTGACACTGGATTATACAGTGACCAAAACCATGATATCAATTCAGACAGTTTCAATTACTTGAGTATTGTTTGAGCAGGTGTGTTTGACTCCCAGATCAGTGTCTGTATTAATAGTGGTCGCATGATCCTCAGATATTACTTTATGTACTTGCATTTGAATCAGTCCTAATCAAGAACCCTTGATAGATGTTGCAGATACTTCCGAAGCACTTCCTTACTCTATCCGTACTTTAGTCTTAGCTGTGAATTTTAGGAAGAATTTCAAAGAGATGTGAAATGGGTTTGACTATCTCATTCTGGTTGCGGGTGAGTATGCTCTTAGCCATTCTCATAGACATGGGCATTCAGTAGGCCTCAAAACCTGCAAACTGGTGCTATGCCAGCTTGGGTATTAATGTTCATCCCACCAAAAGTATTCCAGAAAAGTTGGCATATCTTGAACATTAATTACCATGACTGAAAAATGGAAATGTTAATGGGCAGATAAAACAAATTCATCTCTCTCCATTGTCTTTGAAGTTGAAAAGGTTGGTCAAAACTGTGGATGAGTTGCCAGTCATTTGCTATTGCCATAGGTTAGTTAAAAAGATCCCGATGCTGCTCAGAGAGGATGTTAGTCCTCATCTTCACTGCCCTCCCCCTCCAGTATACACACAAATGATCAATATAATATTTTTAAACTCATGAATTGTGATGGGCACCTTAGAGGAAAATAAGCCAATGGCAGGACTGAGAGGAATGTCCAGAAAAAAGGGAAGCTTTTGTTCTCGTTTTCAGTACCACACACATCACATACCTTTATTTTTAACATATGTTATCACTGATGCAGCCTTAATGACACAAACTGTGTGAAGAAATGTAAGCAAGTTCTACACCTGAGACATTGTCACATTGCCATTCATCTCAAAACACAGCCCCTTCTTTTTTTTAAATCAGCTGTGCTACTCAATGCACTGGCTGGCTATAGTGTAGAGGAAAGCACCCCCTAAAATGTTTAGGTGCCTTGTTTTGGTGTTGTGCTATCACATTGTGGAAAACTGATTTTAAGAACTATAATCAGATATGGAAATTTTAGAATAACTTGTTAATGGTGAGATGAAGTTTAGCTGTTGCTTCTATAGCGTATGGCATGCACTTGTGAATTTGCTAGACAAGGAACAGGGTAGAGAGAAAGTTTGACTTTTAAAAATTGACATGGTTCACTGTTGTAGAATATCAGTTAGCAGCAAGCAGATAGAGGCTTTAGTTTGTATCTTTTTTACACAAGACCCGTGATAGAGGGTTGACGCTCCAGGCAATCAGATATATCTCTGTTTCAGGGAGTATGTATTTAGCAGAGCACACGGGCAAGCGACAGGAAATACAAGCAGAGGACGATGAGCCCCTGAAAAATCGTTAATCACCCCACCACACTCTTAATCATCCATTCCAAAAATGATTCGGACAAGATCGGGCTATCCTTCACCTTTTTCATAGAAGTTCTGAGGAACGGGCAATGCCTTTTGAAAGCAATGATGTCGGTCCCAGATGTATATAAACAACAAGGGGTATGATCCCATAAGGCCTCCTGCATGGGAAGGGATCAATATTACAATATGCTATCAGTATGGGACTCTATGTGGCCATTAATACACATGAATTTAAACAAACACAACATACACATTAATCTAGTCTGTTCGAGCATTTATCTCATTCTATTATTTCATAAACTTTTTGCATAATATGTTTTACAGTTTTTGATAATGGTATTTTTCTAGTACAGTCGACACAAACACACAAAACAATTACCAACTTGACACAATACACATGAATCAGAAATTTGAAAACAAATTATTTTTCGACCCAGAACTTGTTGAAGTCAAGGAGTTACATAAAGTTCAGATATACTCTCAACACTCAATGTATTACCCCTATCAACTCATGAGAGTATAGGCGAATTTTTACGCTTCCTTCTCTGCCAAGAAAGTTGCCCTCATTTCTTCACCCTTCCACGGATTTCATAGGTCGTAACCAGAAGAGGTTAGTTATTTTGTAGAGAAGGTTCGCCTTTTTCCCAACAGAATGCCAACGCGTTTCGACCTCATTAATTGGAGGGGTGTATATCAACTTTTTACGAGGTCATCATCAGGGCACTATATCACTTATATATCACATGTGACCCAATTCTGGGTGGGTCGGAGGGAGTGGAAGCAACTATATGCCCTCTGGGGGGCATGGGACCTGTGTTCGTACTTTCCCTTTACAATAGCTGTTTTGGTGGAAACACTATATCACGTATTCAGTCTGGATACAGAAACAAACAAATACAAAAAAGAAGTATTTACAATTATTCACACTCTTGTATCTGTATTTGATACATCAAGTTCTCTACGTTACTTGTATGGTTCCTTATACCATTTCTCATGGTGTAGAATGGTGTATTTTGTGAGAAATTGGGATGATTTTAATCAAGCAAAAGGTATTTAAGTCCAGAGCTCCCTACAGAAGTAACCCACGTGTTTACATGCATGTTAAAAAGTCTATATCAAGCGTTATCAGTCCTAGATGTGGCGCAGGTAAGAAAGAGAATGCCCTCTGTGAAGTGGTGCCTGGAAGCACATTTAGGAAAACATCAAAAGACACAGATGAACTCCAAAGTGATGGGTCCTAGCTGTGGGACAGATCTTGCAAGGTTGAAGTTTTGGTTCTGGATAAGAACGTGACTGGAACAGAGCTGGAACCAACAAGGCTGGGGCAGAGCTGAAGCTCTCAGGACTGGAACAGAACAGGAGTGAAGGGTCTTTTCCCACAGGTTTCACTCCTTCAAGAGGCCCCACAGCACTATGTGAGAGGCTGTTGGCATGCATGGCATGTCTCTCAGCATGGGTCACTTTATTCATAGTCTGCACTTTAAAATAGGCTGTGCTCACACCAACACTTTAGGAATATAGTATACATCACTGCACTGAGTGGCTGTTATTAGAATTTGTGAACCACACTCCTTCTCCTGCCCTGGCAATTTTAATAATGATTTTAGATTAAGTCAGATATCTCGTGGCTCCTATAAATGGCTTAATTGTTGTAGATGGAGCAACATTAATGTCTATTAAACAACTAACGAGAGAGCTTTTTGCACAAAGTATGCCCTGAAATGAATTATTTCAATGTCCACTCAAATGTTATGATAATTGGAAAAGGAGGTACAGTAAAGAAACAAATTGCCCAAAGTTGAACATTATGGTCAGGCTAGGGAGGCAAGATTGAACCCAAGTTTCCTTTATTACAATTGTGTGCAATTCAGGCACTGATTAGGTATCACATTCCCCTGGCATTCCGATGACTATTTTATAAGTGTAAGAAATTGGGCTATTGGTTAAGGGGGCGGTGGTAACCGCAGTGCTTGTCAGGGTGAACTATAAAAGTCACAAAATTAACCTGTACTTAACCCTCTGGTAGCTTAGCCCAATAGAACTGGAGATATTCAATTTTAAAAGCTTTTGTGAAAATAGCACCTAAAAGCACAAAGCACCACTCGCGGGCCTCTGGTTACCCTAAACCGGGGGAAAGTCACAATTTAAGGCATATCGCGATCGAGCTCGGGTCGGATAATACAGGGACCAAGTTAGTTCTGCTGTGGAGTTACCTTCTGAGCCCCGTGCGAAGAGTTCCATTCCTGGATGGAGGAGGCTGTCACAGATGGTCAACTCTGCAGTGCAAAGAGCAGGCAGGGTGTCGTGGGTTGCCGTCGCTGTAGTGTGAAGAGCTGGACAGTCATTGCAGTAGCTTTGCATTGAGGGTCACCGCGGATAGTCATTGCACTGGAGTGAAGTGCAGCTCTCAATTTGCTAGTTGTCGCTTACGGTTGCTGTATCCTGAAGTGCAGCTTTCACTGCAGGTTTTCAATGGTGGTTGTTGCAGGTGGCAGAGTCTTGGTGCGTGCGGACACGTTCGCAGTGGCAAAAAGCCCAAACTTCAGAATTTTCAACTTTTCTTGCCGAGGAGCACACTCTGGTGCCATCCAAGGGTCCAGTACATGGGGGGCACCTCTTGGGGATCAGGCACACACTCCAACTGAGGCCAGGAGGGCTCGAGCAGGTCCAGTTGCAGGTCCAGACAGTCCAGTTGCAGCAGGTCACCTGGGCAGCTGCAGGGAGGACTCTGAAGCTTGTTGTGTCTCTGTAGTGTTGCAGGGATTCTGCTTTTGCACAGAACTATGCGCAGGAGACCAGGACCTCAGAGAATTGTGGTGTACCAGAAAACTCCCCTCAGAACCCAGAACCCCTTATCCGACTAGCTTAGTATCCCATTCGTTAGCCTAGAACTAGCTAGGCGGTCCCAATGTATAGACAAACCAGAACAAGCGACTTAGATATTTCTCAGGAGTGGTGGGAATCCGAAATACCGGTTCGTATCTATTTGTTAGTCCACAACATAATAATACAGACACGGTAAAGTTTAAAGAGTTTATTTTATAAACCTCGTGTCCTAAGATGCAGTACTTTGGCTAACACTAGCAGACTAACAGTACAAATCAGAACCATAAGCATTATTACAATACCATATAAAATGAAAGGAGCAATCATACTAATAATGACAGTGGTCATCCTGGGCTCCTCTCCCTCCGCCTGGGACGACTCCTGGTGGCCTCCCGCCCTGGGCACCGCACCCAAACCGACAGACCATGCACGTAACCTGGGCTTCATCCTGGACTCCTCCCTCTCCATGACCAGGCAAGTCAACAGCGTCTCCTCGGCGTGCTTCAACATCCTACGCATGCTACGGAAGATCTTCTGGTGGATCCCCACAGAGACCAGGAAGACCGTCACCCAGGCCCTCGTCACCAGCCGACTGGACTACGGCAACGCCCTCTACGCCGGGACCACCGCCAAGCTCCAGAAGAGACTCCAGCGGATCCAAAACGCCTCAGCCAGACTCATCCTCGACATCCCACGATCCAGCCACATCTCCGGACATCTGAGAGACCTTCACTGGCTCCCCATCAACAAGAGAATCACCTTCCGCCTCCTCACCCACGCACACAACGCCCTACACGACCAAGGCCCGAGCTACCTCAACAACCGAGTCAACTTCTACGCTCCCAAACGCCACCTCCGATCAGCCAACCACGCCCTCGCCGCCGTCCCCCGCATCCGCAGAGCAACTACAGGAGGAAGGTCCTTCTCCTACCTGGCCGCCAAGACCTGGAACTCCCTCCCGTCCGACCTGCGCCTGACCCAAGACCACCTCTCCTTCAGGAAGAAGCTGAAGACCTGGCTGTTCGAGCAGTAGCGGCACCCCCCCCCCCCCCCCAGCGCCTTGAGACCCTACGGGTATGTAGCGCGCTTTACAAGTGTCACTGATTGATTGATTGAGTGGTATACAGCCACACTTCTTTCTCTAGAATCTAATACATTATTATTATTATTATTAGACTATTAGAGGGTCTCTTGGGTTAACAGGGGGGACCCCATACCGTATAGATCAGCCTAGTTGAATCACATCAAAGGATCAGCTCTCTCATGCATCAGCTCTTCTGTTCGAATGCCTCTAAAACCAAACTGTTCTGCAATATTAAAGACGCTTGTCCATCAGATATTGGCAGCTGTATGTATGATATGTCTAACAAGTGGTACGATCAATCTAAACACAACACTCTGTACCTTCTAGTGACCCAGACGCGTTCTTTGCATGATGTACAGACCAAGGGCACATTTCACGGTTAAGAATGTGAAACAACAGTTTGTTATCCTGTAAGGCAAAGTCGAGTCAGCATTTCTAAAATGAATAACACATAACAACAGTGTCGTGTGCAGCGCAGCCAAAACGACAAGCTTGCTTGACAATGATCACGTTTATGCTAACTTAGTGTTGTAAATAGGGCGTGGCTTAATCCATCCTACACCCCCCCATGATCGGAGCACGAACCAATAGGGATACACTTATCAAGACGCAGAGTTCAAGTGATTCAGAACGGAACCAAGGGCATGAACTATAAGTCCATATAAGGTAAGTGTAAAGTCCGAGAATAAAAAGAAAAAAAAAATCAGCAAAACTTTCGTAGAAAATTAACAGCCCCGGATGCACCCTGGAGTGACAATGTCAATCAGTCAATCCATAAAGGTATAAGCACCGTAAGTTGCAACAGCTTCCAAGAGGAAATCATTGGAGCGTTCCGCAAAAGTATCCGCCATCCAATTTAACAAGGGAAAGGAACACACGTGTTCAGCAAGTATCGGAGCATCCAGCACCATGATAGGACAACTGTCAGTCTCCTCGATATAACTCCTTTCAAGGAATTCAATAGTCGCCTCTCCGATATCCCAGTTACCAAGGACTCCGTGTGCAGCACCCAAAGCCATAAACCCGACACCAGAACAATCAAATTCATGAGCCACTAAGGGACACATTAGTTCATCAAAATCCGGGTCAGGTGACGCCAAGTTTGACAGGCACAAGTCCAGAGCCCATTGGAAGGGACAATCTAGGCAATGAAAGACAGGTTGCACACACGTAAAAAAGGGAAACCGGAAAGACAATCCATACTTGACGCTTAATACCGCCAGTGGTAAGGTGCCGTAGTAATCAAGCATCCGGCTACGAAGATGTAGCAAGCGCAGCACGCTGTCTTGCAACTCCTGGTGTGCAGCCATATCGAAGTGCGCAAATCAACAAGAGGATCCCAGCCACCAAAGCGAGGAGCAAAGGGAACCCTCCGAAGACACTTGAAAAAACAGAATGTAAAAATGCGGGGATCACACCAAAAACAGTCTGGAAAGATGTCACGAGGCCCGAGCCCACAATTTTAAAAAAACGAACAAGGCCAGTCGTAGACGAAGCATTAAAGATAGTTTGAATCAAGGTTCCAAAATGGAGGGGGAGGTCGGTATTTAAAAGAGCTTGTACCTCAGTGCGTGTGTTCGCCACATTAAGAAGAAATGTTTCACGGGACGAAGTCAACGCAACCTCTTTTTTAGACAAAAGAGCCCTTATTCTGCTCATCCTATTGAACTCTGCGTTCAAGGTTGGAATCGCTGGCCAGATGGATATATCGAGTCGGCCTTGCGGGGGTGGGAAAAGGACGTTATTACAGCAAACTACTTTTTGCGAAACAGTGACTATGTAAGGAATACCCACTAGCATCCCACAGCAAGCTTCACTATTTAAAAGCAAATAACTACCGTTGGCAAGCAGCTTAAAAGAAGACGTTATAACTGGCATTGGAATCCCCTTTAGGACACAAGCTAAATTAGGAGCGTGTATATTGCAAGCGCCATGTAATTGTATATGTCTACAAACCACAGAGTGATCAGGAGCGGAAGTGCATTCTTCACCTTTTAAGTAAACCTCCTTGCCATCCCTTACGCATCTGTAAGTGAACGGAAGTGACCAAACTTCGTGCAGGAACGCATCACCAAGTTGTTCATATCTGCCAATGGCATAATGCTTCATGCACGAACTAAATTTGAACAGACTAAAAGGTAAAGTGACTAATCCGTGGATAAGCCACACGGCTGAATTCAACTCCGCAACAGAAAAAGGTAAAGGCTCTAATTTTTCAATGTGCAGCAATGCGTAAGTTGCGTCTTTCATGGACATAAACTGCTGTTTAGCTGTCAAATTAAAAGGTAGGAACAACGACAAAATATTCATGTAATCCCAAGGGACTTTCCCTGCCTTTAACATTTGTAATGTCCATGCAAACTGCATATCTGAACGCAACTGATTTTGGCCATGATACAACACAGATACATCATCTTGCACAATGTCTACGACAGAAGAAACAATATTATCTAATGTATAAATTCTAGAAGACAAAGTATTAATACTATTATCTATTACAGCCAATACTTTTTCCATATTGGCCTGGTCAATAGCACGTAATCTAGAAGCAGCTTTAGTTTGCGATAATTTCCAAATTTCATTGTAAATAGCATAAGCCCATCGTTTAGACCTGCCACTTACAGGACCCTTAATAAAATCATTCAAATCTATTTTGTCATGTAATCGTGATAAATGAAGCTTAGCTGAAGTTAACGTGGAATGTTGCAGCCATGACTGACATAACTTACCTACAGAGTAGGTAGTCACCGTGTGTGAAGATGTAAAACGAGGGTCAACCCTAAGTTGTGTATACCCTGGAGCCAAATCCAGAAACCGACGTTGACAGGAATCTGAGCTTGTTTGCCATACCAACCAACCCTCAGGATTCAATGTTGAAATATTGTAGGTGCCATTGGAAACAAGGGACTGCAACATAGTAAGGGACAGATATGAGTGATTTTCCCAACCCGGATAGGCACCCAGATCAGGGATCGAGGGGGAAATTAATTTTTTTGATATAGCCAATCCAAAACAGGTGGTCTGGAAAATAGACGAATTTAAAAATAAGATATGGTTTGGGATAAGACAGGCACGATGCAAAGCTTCTGTTCCTTGTACCTGCCACGGTTTAGTTCCCCAAACCGATTTAAATAGGGTGTGGCTTAATCCATCCTACAGTAGCTCATACCAGAGGTCCGCCAATTGATCCTTTGGGACACTCTGGGTTAGCCTGGGATGAAGTTAAGCAGGTCAAGTCCTCTGTCTCAGACAGCAAGGCAGTTCTTCGCAGCTGGGCATTCTACTGGCAGCAGGGCAGTACTTCCTCTGTACCTTCCACAGGTAAAGGAGTGTTCTGAAAAGTGGCTCTGAAAGTCCAATATTTATACAGTGCTAAACTGTCTGGGGCTGACAAAAGACAGGCCATCCTGTCAGGATGGTTCATCCTGTCCACACCTAAGCCTCCTTTGCGTTACTGTCTGGAAGCAATACACAAACCCCAAACAGCAGAGTCATTTGCAATTTTCTGAACCTGGACACTGGCAGAAGGCACAAGTGGATGAGACAAGAAAATGGCAACTTTTTAAGTGACATTTACAGAATTGTGACTTAAAATCCGACTTCAGCATTAAAGAGGATTTTAAATCACAATTGATGCAAGTGTAAACACCACATCTCTATCAGCTACCAATCGAAATGTATCACCTATTTATTGTAATAAAGTAATCCAGTGTAAGTAAATGGGAGAAATAGGCCTTCTAGCAGTGAAAAACAACTTTGGGTGTTTTTCACTGCCAGGACATGTAAAACCTAAGCACACATGTATGTTAAAAAACAATCCACTCTGACTTATGAACCTTTAGGGTCTACCTTAGATGTGACAAATGAGTACTAAAAAGGCCTTGCTAAGGTTTATTTTGCTAGCCAAAATGGCAGTTTAAAACTGCACAAGAGGCCACATTGGCAGACCTGGGACACGTTTTAAAAGGATACCTTAGTGAGTGGCCCAATGAGTGCTGCTCAGTGACCTATGAGGCAAGTCAAATGTCTTGTGATTCCTATACAGTGCTTTTATTGTTGCCATAGATGAGGGCCAATATGGTCTATTAAACCATAGTGAAGAGAGGTTTTGTGCAGCACAAATCCTGACCTGAATTATTCCAAGGCGGTCTCAAATGTGATGTTCACAAGAAAAGTAGGCACAGTAATTGCCCCGGTTCACAAAACTTTGTCAAGCTGAGAAGTGAGACTAGATTCTTCAGGTCTGAGCCCCACAGTTAATTTTCCCCCATCTCCACAAGAATGTCTGGCTGGCCTATGCAAAGCACTGGAACACAGATCAAGGGCTCTTTATATACTGGTAGAATGACAAACGTGATAGGAAGCGGCTGTTGCCTGAACAGGAACCAGAGGTCAGAAATGGAGTAGGCCCAAAAATTGACATATTAAATTCAGTGGCCTAGCAAGGGGGGGGGGAGCGGCATCCTCCTACCGCTTTTACCTTCTGCCTCAGGTGGCAATCACCCCCTACCCCGCGCTACAATGCAGCCATCGAGGGGCGGCAGTAGGTGGAATCTCGCCAGCAACCCCATCCCCGCTCTTAGATGTGGCCGCCACGTCAAACACAAGGACCGCCACTGATTAAATTGATGTTCATATTTCGTGGCCATGTTGGAATGGAGTCTCATTAAAGTGAAGTTGAACTGATACTGCTTCCTCCTTGCCTCCATGTCTGTTGTAAACCAAAAACCACAGTAGATTCCGCAAATGTGTGAGCTCTGAAGAACTATAGTTGGTAATAAAGCTCTAGAAAAATTATGCACAAGAATTGTGAAGGTTTCTGGGAATCTACATTGGCTTTAGCCCTCAAGCGAAATCAAACAAGACAAACTACAAAATAACTAGTGAAACATGAGTAGAAAAATATAAATCCACCAGGCTGTTACCGAAGAAGGCAATTCGCTTGAGCCTTGCAAACACCCAAGACACATGGGCAAAGAGTCAGGGTTGTAATTCTCTGCGTCCATATTAATTTAACTTGAATTTCCTTCAATTTTCACAAGTTGCTGCATATTGTGAACAACACTAAATTATTCAGAATGTTTTCCCCCTTTAAGTGTATTTTCTTACTTGTTGAACTCTTAAAAATGAGTGTCTCTCTCAATTTGAAGTAACGACGGGACGTATGCATTATTGATTGCAGGGTATGGGAATGTAAATGATGGTGTACTCTGTAATGAAAACGCTGAAAGACATCCGCAATTCTAAATATTTCTCGTATGGCTTTGGGAGTTGTTCTTTCCTGCTTACATGTGGGCGAGAAGAGGCAGGAAACTTAATATTCTAGCAATTGAATTGCTTTTATAAACAAACCCTATTCGAGGGAAAAGTTTCAAAATGAAATCGTGTAAAGTCTGGGAATGTGTAGGTATTTGTAAAATGTCGCTTTCAAAAGCAGCCAGAAACGTCTCTCTACTAATGTTTAAATTGTTCTTTCGACTGAGACATCTAAGGATATCATTGTTCCTTTAACACGTTTTTCTTACATGAAGCCCAAAAACAGTTTTCATAAATGACTACTGAATTTTACTGAGACTTCTAGAGACTCGAGGCAGAACACTCGGTGTCTGAGAGTGGTTCTACCGGTTATACTGTTTTAAATATATTGCTACCATTTGCTACTGTTTTAATCTTTTTAATAGAGCTGTGTTCAATGCTCTAGGGGGGTACAAGGGTATTTTTTCTATTTCTGCACTTGCACTTTGTGACGCTGGGTCAGTGCTCTAGCTGCTGATCCCGACGAGGGACCCTGACGCATAAAAGCGCCAATAACGTGACTGCGCAGCAGACGCCCGCCGCTTGCGCGCCAAAGGCAAGCCCTTTTGTGCCCGTCCCTGCCCGACCGGGTCCAGGAGCAGGAACCCCTGCATCTTTCTCCCCCGACACCTATCGTTACTCAAGCTTACAGCTCAAACAGCTTAATAGTACCTTGAGAACATCATGTACCCACTCTGTCCTACCCGAAAGGTTTCCTGAAAGGTGCCCACATTGTAAGCTTAAATTCTTTTTTCTCTCTACTGCGCCGATTCTGGCCAGGGACTCTTACAAACTACTCTTGTTGAATTGTAGATCTCTGCCTAAGCACACAACTGAGATCTCGATACTTTTAAAAGATTCTGACCCCCAAGTCCTGTTCCTTACTGAAACTTAGCTTACCCCTAGTTCAGAACCGGATATCATTCAAGCTCTCCCCCAGGCTTTCTTGATGCAGAGGGTAGACAACAACAACAGGTAAGGGTGGTGGCATTGCTATCATATATAAAGATCACCTTATCTGCTTGGAAGCCCTCTTTCAGATTGTGAGAATGTTAATTTCTCGATAGAATTCACACCCTTCTTTTCCCTCACAGGCATTCTTATTTATCCCTCATTCCCCCTGGGCCCAAGGCACTTTTTGTAAATCTATGATAGAAGCAGTTGTTAATCAGGCCAGCTCTGCGGCCAATTTTTCCCTTCTCGGAGACTTTAATTTGCATTTCGATGATCCAGGCGCATTCAATGCTCGAGAATTAGCGCAAGACCTCACAGCCTTTCAATTATCACAGAAGGTTACACAAGCAACTCACGTTAGTGGGCACCTTCTTGATCCTGTGTTTTCCAACTTAGAGGACCTAAAAGGGGAAGATCCTATTCCTCTCCCGTGGTCCGATCATTATCTTATTCCTTTCTACTGGTCCCCTCTGTTCACCCTATCTCATACCCAGTCTATACGTCCCTCCATCCGCCCCTGGTCCAAGCTTTTGGTAGACAAGTAGACCCAGTAATTAGAAAGAACCAAACCAAAGCTGGAACCTAGCCCAATTACAACCTATGACAGTTATTGTAATTGGATAGAGGACTCATTGAATGCAGTATTGCCTAAAAAATTGATTAATAAGACGAGCGGATCCCATAAGTCCCCTTGGTTCTCCCCCAATCCACACATCTTAAAACAGCGGTGTAAAGTATTGGAAAGAAACTGGAGGAAAGATTTCTCACCTCACAAGAAGTCGGAATATAGGATGGCCATCGGCATCTATAAGGCAGAAGTAAAAAAAGCCCAGGCCTCCTATTACGAGGAAAAAATTCTGTCCGCTGCCAGTTCCCCCAGAGAAACCTTTCTCTTTATAAAAAAACTGCTTAAAGCCCCTAACCCTCCTGTGGCACCTGACATCTCGGGTCAGCGCTGCAATGATCAGGCAGATTATTTTATCGCTAAAGTACACAACATCCTTAAATGCCTTCTCCAGATTGACGGTGAGCGCCTTCCCACCAGGATGCTCACGGACCAGAGCCCTTACGCAACCAAACAGGCTTTGGAGGTTTTTCCTCCTCTTCTCCCGGAATCAGTTCTCACTTTGTTGTCTTCGGTCAAAAGTAGGTCACCCAGGGACCCAGTACCACCGACGTTTTTGAGATTGGTAGCACCTACAATTGCCCCTACTATCACGTCCTTCATTAACGCTTCACTTTCTACAGGAATAGTCCCCACCAATTGGAAAAGGGCCATGTTGAAAACTCTACTCTACTTGAGCCTGCAGATTTGGGTATCTATCGCCCCATTTCTCTCCTTACAGGGATCAGCAAGATCACTGAGAAATATATAAACCAGACTTTGTCCGGTTTTCTTGAATCACACGACTTGCTTCATCCCTCCCAAACTGGATTCCGCCCGCGACAGAGCACCGAAACTGCTCTGTTAGCTGTGGTGGAAGGAGGCAGAAAGATCTTAGATGCTGGTGGGACTTCAGCCATTATACTCCTGGATCTAAGCACGGCCTTTGATACGATCAACCACCGTATCTTGGTTAACCGTCTTGAGAGAGTTGGAGTGACTAGCACTGCACCTCTATGGCTGCGATCCTTTCTGGAGGGGAGATTCCTCCAAGCATTTGAGAGTGACACGGCTTCAAAGCCCCTCCCATTACAGTGTGGTGTCCCGCAAGGCTCATCGCTGATGCCAACTCTTTTAGATGTTTATATGGCCCCGTTGGCGGATATTGTTGCCCAATTTGGGATCCATATGGTAACGTACGCTGACAACACCCAACTGATCGCAGCATTGAATCAAGCAGATCAGAGGGCCAAAGGCCTCCACTTATGTCTTGAAGAAGTTTCTAAGTGGATGAACATGTCACAACTTAAGCTCAGCGGTGAGAAAACCGAACTCATGATCCTGGGCAACCCCTTACATTTTAAATCCAGCAAGATGTGGCCAGCTTGCATGGGCCCGGCACCGGTCCCTAAGACTGAGATAAAGAGCCTAGGCATCTGGTTAGATCAGGATCTAAGTTTTAAGGTGCAGGCCAGAAAGACTGCGGCTACCTGGTGATGGCCTACTCAGAATGGCCCGCAAAGTGCTGCCCCTTCTTCCTTCTCAAACAAAAAAAGCTTTAGTTCAATCGCTTATACTGTCTAGAATTGATTATGGTAATGCCCTATATCTGGGCGCCCCTATGGCAGTAGTAGCGAATCTCCAGATGGTACAAAACTGTGCAGCAAGACTGCTAATGGGAGTTTCCAATCACCATTCAGAAAAACCTGCACTTCACTCCCTCCATTGGCTCCCAGTGCAGGAGAGAATCAGTTTTAAGGCCCTTTGCGTGGTCCACAGAGCCCTGCAAGGGAATGGGCCTCCAATAAATTCATCTATGGTCTGCCCATATAAGGCGAAGAGGAAATTGCGATCTGATCAGCTCCATTTAATTGAGGTCCCAAGGATTAAGAGGGCCAGAAGTGGAGGCCGGTTGTTTTCGTATAACGCGGCTAAACTTTGGAACTCTCTGCCTTTGTTCCTTCGAAAGGAATCCAACCACCTGGCCTTTCGCAAACAATTAAAGACCATTCTCTTTCCCTAGATTCTGCTACCTGTTTCTAGTATGCTCAGCGCTGGGATGCTTCCGGGTAGCCATGCGCTATACAAATGCTTATTTAATTTAATTTCATTTCATTCACTGAGTAAGCGCAGGTATGTGGCTATTTCTACAGCTTTGCACAGTTAACTGAAACTTGTATGCAAACGTCATTTGTGCCTAAAAATATCAAATAATTGTTATTTGTTATCAGCCCTCAACAAATACAAACAACTTTTAGATGTTACACATTTTTAATACTTCTTAAAACAACATAATGTGAATACATTCCGTAATAAACATTATTACATTCTATAATAGCCTCGAATGACAAAGCAGTACCTATATTTATGATCTTATGTCTTAAAAAAGATGGGGTGTAAAAACGAACGTATAGGGAGGGCCATGTAATGCAGCAAACAAATTAAACATGATTTACATCTTGAAAATGATTCCCTTGTGACAGGCAAATGTGTTTAGCGTGAGATTTGCCCCTACATCAGGGGTGTAGCTTCCATTTGTGCAGCAGGTGTAGTAGCAATGGATACCACTGAACCTTGATTTTAGCTTTATTTTATAATTTAAACAGCAGCAAGGGAGCACATTTCCTTCCTTACCGTAGGGCTCATGACGCACTAGCTACACTACTTCTCTACATAGATCTTTGGTCATTACAATAGAGAGATAGCTAAGTTTACAATGCACATAAAAAAACGACCATCAGGGTTAGTAGTGTTAGGAGAACAAAGTTTTAGCATATTATGCAATGGAGAATGGACAAATCACTTTTGTTGCAGCAGGAGCTTTCTTTTTCAATAAAGGTTCTGGGCTCATGAATGATTATAGTATTTAGTCACTGAACTCGGATTCCATACTTTACCACCGAGGCATTGGTCCTCAGATGGACCATTCATCGTCGTTGTGAGGGGTGAGAAATCAAGATGTCCAACTGTTGGCCACCCACTGCGGACCAATAATTGGTAGCCAACTCACAGATTTGAGATAAGGTTCAAGCACACCACCCACAGAACTATGCTATAAAAATAGAGTATTGTAATTGGAAGACCCATCCTTCTAAAGAAGTTCAATCTAACCATGATTATACAAAGCAAGAGCTCTGTAGTGGCCATGCAGAATAAGAGTAACCAATAGAATTCTCTTAGAAGGGGCAAAGGGATCAAGTTAGAGTCCACTAAGGAAACGTTCATGGGCATGGGCAGAGGGAATGGAGCAATAATTAGGAAAGTTGAGGTTTGGTCTCTCACCAAACGGCTCCACATAGTCCAGCAGGCAAGTTCATTAGGAAAGAGATAAAGGCAAGAGGCATGGAAAGGTAATCAGACAGACTGTCGGCAACAAAACAGCACCAGTAATAGAAGTCCCAAAAAGAAGAACAAGGGCCCCCTTCTCCTGTGGAGAGCCACTTTTTATATTCCAAATTGTCCATTTGTGACATCGGTTGTCACCATACACTGGTCTGATAGTCATGTGACCATTCTTCCATTCACCAGGAACAAATTGGATCCTCCAGCATTTTTTCTCAAGTTGCTCAGGGGAAACAACTGTCCATTCCGTCCACACAGGTAAGTTGACCAAGAGCTTATATACTTTGCTGTTCTTTATGGTTTTGGTCAAAAGATCGAGTTCCCACCAATTCACTCACAATGAAGTACTAAAAAAGTGTCTTATTGATTAAAGAATGCTATATAAACAGAACAGATAAAACAACTGTTAGAAATGGGGGGCTCTATTCGGAAGAGGTATGCACCTTGTCCAAGTCGGGGCCCTTGCTTCTAGTCGGGATAAGGGAGTTACACACTTTATATAACCCCTGCTCACCCCCTGAGTAGCTTGGCACAAAAAGACAGGCTTATCCCAAAGGCAATGTGTAAAATATTTGCACCCAGACACACAGTAACACAGTGAAAACACTACAAATGGACACCACACCAGTTAACAAAAATAGAGTATCTTTATCTAAACCAAACAAGACCAAAACAACGTAAATCCAACATACATAGTTCAAAATATGACTTTTTAAAAGGTTTCAAGCAACCTAGTTCATATGTGTTGGACTTGGCCCTTTTTGCAGGGTCATCCCTGAACTTTTTGCCTTCCTCCCATATTTTTTCTGACCTGTTGTTGGCTGTTTTATGACTCTGGGCACTTTACCACTGCTGATCAGTGCTAAAGTGCATATGCTCTCCCTATTGTAAATTATTGTGTGAATTAGTGATTCCATGATTGGTTGGTTTGGTTTACCTGTCAGATCCTAGTACAGTGCACCAGGAGTGCCCAGGGCTGGTAAATCCAAATGCTGCTGGTGGGCTTGCAGCACTGGTTGTACCACTCACAGAAGCAGCCTGTAAACATGAATCTAAGTTCTGCCATTGCAGAGCCTGCATGCAGTCTGGTACTGTCATGCTGACTGGGCAAGTGCACCCACTTGCCAGTCCCTAAACCTTCCCTTTTCTTCATATCAGACACCCCTATGGTAGGCCCAAGGGCAGGGTGCATTGTAAGGATAAGGTAGGACATGCCCTGGTGTGTGTGGCATGTTCTAATAGTGAATTACAGCCATTTTCGGTTTTCACTATTGCAAGGCTACCTGTTCTCCATAGGCCAGAATGGGCAGTTTGGTTATTACATGTTATAATCCTAACTGACTCAGAGAACATGGTAGAAATTCGAATTTAGTATGCCTGAACTTGGGATGATAAAATACATCTTTTAGTGAAGTTAGTTTTAACATTCTATGTTTGAAAATACCACTTTTAGAAAGTAGGCATTTTCTTGTCTAACCATTCAAACCTACCTCTGCTAGGCTGTGTGCATTCCTTTGTCTGGAGTTTGAGTGACAGGGCTGGGGAATTCCAGGAGACAGGGTGAGGTGTCCCAGTGGTGAACAGAGAGATCTGCATCCAGATGGGTGGGAGGAGTTGCACCTGGGACCTGAATAGGGCTGTCCCTGCCTTCCACAATGCTGGCTCCACCTCCTGGGGAGTGGCTGATGTCTCTGCCCTGCACAGTGAATGAAGAGAAGGAATCCTGTCAACAAAGTGCTCCAGTGCTGTACTTGACTTCCACAATGCTGGCTCCACCTCCTGTGGGGCGTCTAATGTTTCTGCCCTGCACTGTGAAAGGAAAGGAGAAGTCTGGTAAACAGAGTGCTCAGGAACTGGTTTGGACTGGGCAAAGGCCCCTCTGCCTTCAGAGGATAAAGGATTTCTGGGTATAAATATTGGGACCCTGATCCCAAGAACTTAGATCACTTTGGGAAAACAAGAAGAACCTCTGCTGAGGGAGGAACCAGAAGAAGCTGAGGAGGAAACTATCCCTGAAACTGGGGGATTCGCCTGCAGTGGTTGCCTTACTGCCAAAGAGAGGAGAAAGGAACTTTGTGTGTACTTTTGCTCAACTTGTGAAGGATCTCCAAGGGCTTGGAAAAGAGCTTGCCTCCTGCTGAAGTCTCAGGAACAACAGACTTCACCCCTCAGCTCCCCAGAGTTCTTTGGAAGTGCCTGCTGCTGTTGTTGGGCCTTCTGAGGGACTGCGTGTCGCAATGAGCTGGAAGCGCGACTCAAGAAGGAGAAGCGTGCCGCCATCGGAGCTGTTGTCATCGCATCTCATAAAGTGTGTCGCCACTGCAGCATCGCATCGAGTGGAAGCATCTCACATCATCCAGGAAGTGTCTCGCAACGCCGAAGAAGCGTGTCGCCATCGCAGCCATCGTAGCTGACGCATTGCACCACATCAAGAGAAGAGTCTCGCATCGAGGAAGAAGCGTGTCGCCATCGCAGCCATCGTAGTTGTCGCATTGCACCTCATCAAGAAAGTGCCTCGCATCCACGGAGAAGCGTGCCGCCGTCGGAGCTGCTGTCGTCGCATCGCGTAAAGGGGTGTCGACGCTGCAACATCGCATCGAGTGGAAGCGTCTCGCAAATGTCGGAGAAGAGTATCGCTGCCAAGGCCGCTGTCGTCGCATCGCGTAAAGGGTGTCACCGCTGCAGCTGAAGCATCGAGTCGAGTCTTCTCGCAACATCGGAGAAGCGTAACGCATCTGGATGATCTTCACGTCTTTATTTCTTTGCACCAAAAACTTAATCGCATCAACATTGTTGCAACACTTTCGTTGCCCTGCGTGTCGCATCTAAAAGGTACATTGACCTAAAGTGTCGCATTTAAGAACTTAAGAGAACTAAGCAAACTTCTGCCATCTAAAGTAACAGTATTGTGTGTTTTTGTCGTTTAATGGTCTTGTGGTAAATCTATATAAAGAATACTTATTTTTAATATAAAACCTGTGTGGTATCCATTTGTAGTGTTGTCACGTGGTTACTGTATGTGTTCACAAATGCTTTACACACTGCCTCTGAGATAAGCCTATCTACTCGTGCCAAGCTACCAAGGGGGTGAGCAGGGGTTATTTTAGGAGTGTACCCCCTTACCCTGACTAGAGGCGAGGGTCCCTATTTGTCACAAGTGCATACCTGTGCCAACTAGAGACCCCCAAGTCTAACAATAGAAATCTATGGATGCATGATTTTACACAAATTCACAAGGTCAAACAGCCGAAGAGAAGAGAAACTTGCCGCACAGGTGCGATGCGTGTGAATCTGAGACGGGCTGGAGGTCGATGTAGCGGCGGCAAACAAGTGCTGCATCGGTTTCTTCAACCGCGGTCCCAGAATGCGTTGCTTCTTTGAGCCAAACAGCAGGGCCTGCATTAGAGTCGGTGCGGTGATCTCGGACTTTAAGGGTCGGTGCACTGGACTTGGTGTGCGGCTGATTTTTCAGGCGCTGCATCAATTCGGCTGCAAGCATACGCGTTTCATACGCACGTGCATATAAGCTGAGTCTTTGGACCGACGGCATTTCCCAAGATTGATTCTAGAAGACTGGCTTTTCTTCCTCGCGGTAAGGAGATACGAAGCGCACACTTGGTGGTGCATTTTACAACATTGGACTGGTGTCATTTAGTTTTTTAAGGGGTAATAGGTAACGGCTTTCTTTTTACGATACTTGCAGATTCAGGCACGGGGCTGCCAGCTTTAATGTAACGGGACCGCCGAGGAGCAGTGAGTTATTATTCCAATTTTTTTATGTATAGATCGTGTCTTATTTTGGGACGGAAGAGTGATGCTTCCTTGTTCCCTATTTTTCCTTTAGATTGTATGCCCTCGTGCTAACAATAGTGCGCCTACCACTGACCAGGTATTGAGCTGCATTTTTTTACCCATTGTCTTGTATTAGCGCTCGCCGTTTTGTTTGCTTAACTCTCTCACGTATTAATATACTCCCATCTCCTTCTTTAGATTTCCTGATTTAATTACCAGTTTTGTAATTTAAACGGCATCGGTGGAGGGAACCCATAGTTCCTCCTTTTGTAAGTAATGAATGATGTATTTAATTGCACAAGTTATAACCGTGCTCCAACGCTGGCAATTGTATAGGCCTGTTATATGTGGTACTTTTTAATTTACTGGCCACTCACAAACACCTTATTTTTCAGGTGCTGCTAGTGCGCTCTCTGTGTTCCGGAGCCTATGTGCCCAATTACTCCTCATCTCAGCCCTGTATTTAGGGCTGCTTTCTGGTAAATTTTCTGAGCTTTATGCTCTTTAGCCTTTGCCTTACTGTGTGGGATTTCGCCCATTTATATTAGTTTCATTTACTCTAGGTGCCCCATTCCACTCCTTTCACTCGTCCTAGTCCTGAGGAAGACCCCACAGTAAGGTGGAACTCAACCTACGCTGCACGGGGGTCGAAACGTCGACTTTTGTACTTTTGCCAACCCACGGACAACAGATCATTGCTACTGTGTTTTACTGTATGGGCATGGTTAACAACTGTTCAAGTTTCTATGTGGTAAATGATATGCCTTTGGGATGTCAATTGTCAATTATGTGACTACACCAAACCCTTTGAACTGTCTACACAACTTTATTCCTCGCTAAATCACTTACCTTCCCCACTACTCCCCCTTTCGGGGCACAACGTTTATGTGTAACAAAACGTTTTTCATGTTTGCTGGAATGAGGATGTTATTAAACTACATCTCTCAGAAATCCATTGTATAATTTCTTTGTGTATAGTGTGAGAAATCGTTTTTGTTATTTAAAGATTGTATACTGGGACCACCTTTTTCTGTAACATTGAATACCCAGGTCCCAGTACTTTTGGGTCTACCCTTTATGTAACAACACACCAATTCTTTGGCCGCAGGGCAGCAGTGCGTGGAAATTCTTGTTACACGACGGTGTGGTGTCAGAAAAACAGGTGCTGGAAGGGTCGATGCATCGATTTTCTTGGTTTCTTGAAGCTTTTTCAGCTCTCAGCAACAGGAGCAACCTCCAGATACCCAGACCTGGAATATGTCCCTCTTGGCAAGTCATATCTCCCAGCAGTGGAGTTCAGGGAAGCTGGTGATGAAGTCTTTATGTTCCTGAGACTTCAGAACAGGAGGCAAGCACACACAAGCCCTTAGAGATTCTGCAAAAGCAAGTCCACAGCAAAGATCTAATCTTTATCCTCTCCTTAGCAGAAAAAAGAACTGCAAGCCAACTCAGGAAAGCAACACACAGCAAAGGGGCAGACTCCCCCTCACAGCTCTTCAGCTCTTCTTCCTTGGCAGAAGTTCCTCTTGAATCCAGAAGTTATCTAAAGTTTTAGGGTTTTAGGTCTCATATTTATACCACATTTCCTCTTTGTAGGCTTTGTTGTAGGAGTCTCTGAGCTCAGTAAAAACCAGTTCTGTCCTCCATGGTCCAGCTTCACTGCAGAAGGTGGAGACAGCATTTTGCAAAGCAGACACAGCCTATTTAGTTGCTAGTGAAATCTCCTACCACCACTCTCAATGCAGAGAGGCGGGACACACCTCAATCCCCCCTTGTGACTGTCTAGAGTGAATGCACTTCCCCTGTTCCTGTCACTCCCAAACCAGATGGTGAATACACAAACAGGCAGAGGCACATAGGATGGTTAAACAAAGAAATGCCAACTTTCATCAAGTTTAAGATTTAATCAGATGCACGTGGCGGTGCCCCTCTTAGTTTAAGAAGGTCTAGTGGGTCAGCTATTCTAAATGTATGCCAATCCATATATGTGTGTACTCATTTTGTGATAATTTTCTGTCCGCAATTTACTACATTCAGAGGTAATCTTGATTTTGTAGTGCTTCAGAGCTCAGCCAGTGGGACTCAGAGTCGGAGTGAGAGGACAGTGTTTACCTAGGGGGTCACTCCCCAGAGACATTACACCTGTGAGAGGCAAAGTGAGCGCATTGTTAATACCTGGCGATTTTTTCCTTGATTTCGAAGACAGCACATTGGGTGCTTACTATAGTTATGTGCACCACGCTGTTTTGGCAAAATAGGTAGCTGTCTCTTTGTGCTTTATTAGGGTCGGGCTTCCATTCACATCCATCCTCCAGGGGGTCACTGAGTGTTCTTTTGCACTTTTTGGGAACTTTTGCATGCCCGGGTGATCAGCACATCCTAAGACACACATAGGCAATTGTTCTTAATTCAGTATTTTTTGTTTTGAATTACTTTAGGTTATTTCCTTTTCCCTTGTCCTTATGAGGCCCAGAAGGAATAGGGGCTGAAACGCATTGACAGTTCATGTTTCGAGGAATCCACTAAATTCAAGAATAATAATTGTATTTATGTGGAGATACACAAGTATAACATGTTTTAGGGGGTGGAGCGGATACCCCATGTGTATACAGAATTACCTCGCAGTGTATTGTCATTAATGAGCGTGCGAACACTGACATTAAGTAGTCGGGGTTTAGGTGACAACATACACATGATGAACTGTTTGCTGTACAGTTGATATGCACTTTATTTGCTCAAGAGAGCATATGTATGGATGTGTGTAAATGTTCTTTTCTCTCTTTTTTTGTCCATGTTTAAGTTTGTCTCAATACAATGAAGAACTATTCCAACAAGGAAGTCTGAGTGGTATATGGTTCTTGATGTACTAGAAATTGTGATGGGATGAGGTACCTTGAATAGGGTAATTAGTTGCACCCTATAGGTAATAGTGAGATATTCATTCCTCCACGCTACCATGTTATATAATGTGATGCACTTTCTAAAAGTGGCATTTCCAAACACACAATTTAAAAACCACCTTTACTACAAATATTTGGTCTAGTGTCATCTCAGAAACCCAGTCCTGGTAGAGCGGGGTAGGTTTGCTGGAGACACGGACTCGGCGTGTCAAACGCGAGGAACTCCTTGCGTTGTCTACCAGGAACTGCAGTGGACTATCCTTTGGATTTCTTAGGGTAGACCGAGCTGCAGGTAAAATAACAGTTATGATTGAGAATGCTCACTGTTATTTAGAATAAACAGTTTAGATTCGAATGTAGATAGAAAATAATTTTTGGTCCTGAAGAATCGCCAGAGTATTTCTCTATCAGAGCGAGAAACATGTCGACCCTAACGAGGCAGTGTATATAACCTAGCCCATTATCCTAAGTTACTAACACTAAACCTCACAGTTTTTAATTAGGCGAGGAGGCTTCCTAATAAATTGGTTGAGTAAGCACTCCGACCCCTATTTTTAACAACCTTTGTCTTTCATCTACATCACAAAAGAGCCCCATACTCCCATTCACCCACCGGCTGCATTGGATAAAAAGATCTCCACAAGAGTGCTCCCTAAACAGGAGCCCGTCGGGTATTGCACCAGCTGACTCGACGTAGGAGCAGCCCGATGATGACAGGATACATCCTGAGGGGTACGTGATTCACGACATCCTGATGGTTGTGTGAGGGCCTCAATATCCAAATAAAACCTGTCCTTGAACACTACATGGTCTGTCTCACCCACTTTTAGGAACAGCTTTGTCATTTTTCTTGTACATCTCAGAAACCATACCTTTAATGTGACTATATTGTAAGGTTCCCGTTAAGCCTCTGCAGAGCCTGGCGTCTCCTTGAAGTTAGACCATTAGCCTTCACCGGCTTGTGACTAATTCTGAATCACATATTTAGGATCTGCTAAATTTTGTGGATACAATGGCAATTTGTACAACCAAAAACGAACCAGGAGGGCAGATATCGAGTAGATGAGGGAACATGGATGTTCCCAGAGGAGTGTCAGGGGAGTGACTACTACAATGTTGGGAGCACCAACAAAGTTGTGACTCTTTGGGTACTTAGTAACAGTGCCAGTGCATTTCAGTTTCACATAAAACAGGTAAATGAGCTGTCAGACTGGGCAAAAGTGGCAAACACATGTAGTTATTTTGAATGGCCTTTAGAACTGAATACACATGAGATGGCATTGAGTGCGGCACTTATTAAATGTACGTAATTTAAAATAGGACATAACTAGTACTGGACCCCCTCTCCAACTAGAAAAGAAGATTTTCATGTAAAAAAATCCATATTTAAGCCAGGATTACAAAACACAGGATGTTATTGGGCAGTGGACACATGTATGATAGAGAGTTCACTTCACGGTTGCTTGTGACACTTTGAGGCATAGAGCGATAAATGGTTGGAGTTATAAAGATTATCATAATTCTGCACTTACAGAATACTGCAGGTACAGATTTACGATTTTTGATTTTAAAAAACTCAGAAGCAGTAAACCTGCAAAGCTGTCAGCCTCAAATTTTCAGGTGTATTTCTGAGCGAGTTCTGCTAGTTCTATGATGATAGCTGTTATTTTCTTGATGTGTAGTACAACATGTACTAGGGTGCTTTCTGGAAAGGCAGCAAAATGTGCCAATGCTCATGTTTTTTTCCACCATGGAGAAAATATTTTTTTTTTACCGTGCAGAATCTCCATGTAACCACATAAATTTGGTGGTGTTCCATTTCTCCTTCCATCCTCCAAGGGGAGATACTTGAGAGCTTTGCCGCAGTATATTTCTGAGAATTTTCATAAGTTTGTGGAAACATTTCAAGGCAAACTAAGCATTGAATCTACTGATTGCCCCTCATTATTGGATTTACTGCTGTGCAATTGTGCATAGTCATGGTGTAAATCCTGCAGACATGTATCCCTTTGTGGTTTGCTGTCAGTTATAATTGGAGACATTTTTAGTGTAAACTAAGATTTGCAGCTGTACATAGCTTTTTTGAATTGGGTCCATTTAGTTTTTTTCCCAGAATCACAGGTTTCTGTTGTCAAATGCCAAACCATGTTTCGACCCCATAGTCGAGGTTGCAAAGCAAACCCGCTTGGCTAAAATAGCACATCTACTTAGGCTTAGAAGCAGTATGGTCGGACACATAGAAAAAGCCTTTAAACATTGGGTGTCTGTTTTGGATAAGGATCATCCAATTATTGATAAGTATACTGTTGGAGAGTCGACCCCACAGGTATTCCACATCTCCATCTGTATGAGGTAGAGTTACGAATATAGCCTTATAGCCCGCCGTAGCGGACTATACCGGTTATTAAATGCTCGCTCCAGCGTTAAAGGCCCGAGCCGAAGGCAAGGGACTTTAAAAAAGCAGCGGGACTTTAATAGCCGGTATAGCCCTGCTACGAAGGGCTATAAGGCTATTAGAACATTCTGCCACTAGAGGGCAGAATGTTCTAACAAATAAAACAAAGCCTTCAGGGAGCGCGAGGGAATTCAAATCCTCTCAGGCTCCCTGAAGCCTTTGTTCACAGCCAAAGCTGTGAACAAAGAAACATTGGAATGTTGGAGCTCTGGGCTTATACCAGCCATTATAAGCCCGGAGCACTCCATTGTTTTCAACGGAGCTTCCAACATTCCAATGTTCTAATATTATTTATACACTCTTAATTTATTAGAAAAATTTAGTTTCTGTATTGTGTACCAAGAAATACCCGTGGTTTTCTCCATGTGTCACTGATGATTTTAGTTTTCAAATGTTGGCAAGGATGAGCAGTACAAGCGCATAAGGTCATCGCTGCAAGTGAAGGGAACTCATACCCACCATTTTATGGGGGGTCACCTCCTTCCGACCTTGGCTGTTTAGCTAGCAGAAGTCTGCATACCATGCTTGCAATGATTTAATTTACATAATGAATATAGAAACTCTAGAGCTAGTATGAAAAATGCTGTTGGCTGAAAGGAAAGTCTGGCTATAGGTGATCTTTCTGTGACCAGCTAGTAGCTAGTCGAGCTGTGGCAACACTGGAGAAGGGTACGGGTGTCTGAGATTCAAATTAGATGTTTGGCTCACCAGTCTGCACAAGCAGTGATCCCTTGTTTATTACACATTGGAGACAAGGCACATGTAAAATGACATACAGTTTCTGATTGCATGATGGGCCTGTTTCATCTTCTGCATCTGTTGTCGCGGTCAAATTATCTGGCCTCTGATGAACCTGATCTCCCCAATGTGGACTACCATTGGATGTTTGTCGGACTATGGCATGCTGTATAGCATGGATCTCCTTGATGGTGCTAGCTTACCCCCAACTGTTGGAGTAGCATGATTTTCTTCTACGTTTGGCTAGACAGTATGTATATTTACATTTGGGCCTTATATACTCATGTGATGCAATAATGCAAATGAAATATAGAGCACTAAATATATGGCAAGTACATATATAGGTGTGTGTGCATACTAATGTTTACCTTTTAGGAAATGTTTTTATAAGGAATCGATTGTATGGTGGTGCTCTTAAATGCATTTAATGCAGTGCATTTGCCAAAGATTAGTGAAAATGAATCATACGTGTGTTTAATCCTTACTTTATACGTATTTGTTTAAAAATATATGTGTCAATTATAAGTGCATCATATACGGGTACTATAAGGCAGTTTGATTTTGTATTGAAGATTTCATTTATTGGGATTATATATGTAGGTTGTGGAATTAATATGCATCCCAAGAAGAAATGTTGATTTAGCTAGTGAAAAGCAAATTTCATTTCTGAGATAGTGAGGCAAAGAAGAACAGGCAAGGTTGATTAGTTTTAAGGAAGAACAATGGGAGGGTTGTTGTTACAAGTTGGTACTATCGGACCAAAGGAGGAACTCAATGACGCTTTGGAAGTGGAGACTGAAATATGGGAGTGGTGTTCAAAGTGGCAAGTTCTTTTCTTAAGAACTGAGAGATACTGATATGTGTATGAGGTCATGTTTTACTCGAATGTTCTTTGTGGATTTTAATTAGTGAACATACCTTGGGGTTAGTCAGAGTCCCTTTAGAAGTGGAGAGGTACTGACCACTCTTGACTTCTTTGATCATGCGGTTTCATGCTATACATGATTCTTTACCTAAAGAACTTCTACAGAGGTTCTGATGCTGACACATTTCTTGCTTTCGTGATTTAATAGGGTCTTCCCTATCCTTAGGTTAGTGTAGGGTTTGTTAGATGCTACAAACCTTTTCCATGTATGGGGAGAAGGATCAAAATCATTCGTCCAGCCATCAGGTTCTTTTCCTCATCTTTTGCATCGCTGCAACAAAGATACCTATATACTCCTTTTTGTTGAGAACCAATATTGAAAGGGGTGTTGGCCTTCCTTTAATAATCCTATATTTCTACAGCATGTTTTTGAGATTGATTTAGATTAGTCTGGCTTTGAATTTGTAATAACATTTTAACTTCAAGTTACTGATTCAAACTTTTATTGTGTTGGCTTAATGATCACACTCTACTTGGAGATTTAAACTGTGGTTAACCCCTTTCCACTCAGGCTGCTACAAAGATCTATTGACCACAAATGATTTGGAAAGAAAGGGCTGGAGAGTTCTCACTGTCAAGGCCTTTGTAATTTGTGGGCAGTGATGCTCTTAAAGGTGGAGCTTGGCAAATACCTACATGTTGGTGCCCCATTGTAGTATAACTACAGGACTCAAGATTGGTGGTGCTACACCACATTGTTCTATATAGTCCACCCAAGGCATCACACCACCATTGTCTCAAAGATGGAGACACAGGCACATATCACACCGCATTCAGAGGCAGAATTGGTGCTTGGCCTTTCTCACTTCCTGTATCCGCATTGTTAGAAAGCTGGTTCGATGGGACCAAGGCAGGGGAGTGGTGTCAGGGCTATTTATCAAAATGTTATCAACAATGTATTTTACACAGTCTGCACAAGTTTCCAGACTATACTTGCAGAATCAATTGGTAGTTGAATACAAATAGTAGTAAAGTTAGGAGTCCTAACTTTACTATTACTAAATGCCTTCTGTGAATACCAAAAGTAGTAAGTTTAGGATTTTATCTCAGATTAGTTCTGTGAATCGCCCCCCTAGTTTACTGGCTGCAAGACCTTGCTGTTTGAAGATTTATGGTGGCCATTTCTGACATACTGTACAACTCACAACACAACACGGTCAAATTGTCGGGTAGTATTTCTGGAATACTGTTAAATCTGAAGCTTTGTTTTCTGTATTTGTGATGTGGCTTAGCCACTGTGTGATTGGTGGCTCTTATAACACATGGTGCTGCAGTAAGGATAACACAGCATGTTGTTCCTTTGTGTTGGTCTTGCATACATCTTCCCTTCACCCTCTGTAGCCGTGACCCCCTCCTCCTCCAATACTTCCACCCATGTCCACCCCTTCAACCTTTGTGAAGGGCCTTCCACTGCTCGACAAAACATACTGCTGCATTTTTTGTAACTTTTGATCCGTTTGCACTAGAAACATAAAAAAATTTTGCGAAAAATGCAGTTTATGAAGCAGTTGATGGATTAGGTGGCAAATGTGGAAATTGCATAACTATTCTGAAAATGCTGCAGCTACAGAATCGCATGATTTCAGCGGCCATTATATAGAGTAAAGCACATCATAATTGCCAATTGTTTTCTTTTTATTGTTTCTTGGTGGGCAAGTTTATTATATTTCTGTGCTTGGGGAAGCAACTTGAGAGTCTTCAACATTATACCATTGCTGTACGTTATGTAGCATAAGTGAGAAATTAATAAATGAAGGATGCACCGAGACATGAACTTGCCACAACTATTACTACACAGACATTCCAGAAAAAAGTATCTAGAGCATGCCTTCCTACCTTTCACATAAATGTCGCCTAACTACAACAGATCAGGCAATCATAAGATTACCTTTCCATAATATGTCTCTCGAAACCTGATAGCTGTAACTATTGTCACACCCAGTACAGGAACCATACATACTGACCTACTTTTCTACGTATGATATACCTTCCTGGAGCCTTCCAAAATACTGACAGCTAGGCAGCATAAATTAATCAGCACTACAATCTGCATTCATTTCTAATCATTATTGTATACTATAGCATTAAGATGATGGTGCACACAAGATTTAGGAATTTAAAATCCGTTAAGCACCTTTTCAGTCACTAAAAGTTACCTTAATCAGACTGAAAAATAACATTGTCTTTTACAAATAGTAGAGGTACTCAAATATAAAAAAGTAATTTTATCAATTTTCTGCACATATATATATATATATATATGTGCAAATATACTTGCAAAAAAATCGCTCTTTCCAAACTTTGGTGAACCCAAAGGAGAGTGGCGTGCACTCCGGCGAAGCAGTCCGGTTCGAGAAATCCAAATAAATTCAAAATAGATAAAGCACGCTCTCAGGAAGTGAGGGACTGAGTATTCTTCAATGTTCACAATCGTTTATTCACAACGCGTTTCGCTTCCGCAAAAGCTTGATCACGTGATCAAGCTTTTGCGGAAGCGAAATGCGTTGTGAATAAACGATTGTGAACATTGAAGAATACTCAGTCCCTCATTTCCTGAGAGTGTGCTTTATCTATTTTGAATTTATTTATATATATATATATATATATAGATATATATATATATATATATATTCACTGAAAAAACCATAGGTTTGAGGGGCGTTATAGTTAGCTGGACATTTCCCTCGTGCAAAACCCTAGAAATTCCCCTGCAAAAGGCACGAGTCTGAACTGAGGACTACCTCTTTGCCAAATTAGGTGTAGTTCCGTTCAGCGGTTCGGGCTGTAGCTGCGACAACAGATCCTATGGGAAATTGCATGGAGAAAACACGTTTTGGGACCCCCCTTTTTTCTCGGCCCCTGCTTGACGAATCACCACGAAACTTTCAGGGTAGGAGCGGAGAGGAGCTGGCCAAATGTTTGGAAAATTTTGCGAGGATTCGTCAACCGGCGCCAGACTTATTGGGAATAGAACGTTGCGGATTTCCTATGGAAAATAGGTCCTAACTATAACTATCTACTGGCGACCGCCAGTGGATAATATATATATATATATATATATATATCGCTGCTCCGTGGTCTTGCCTGCTGCTGCACTCATGAGCGGGTGCCCGGTCCAGCGGTGGCAAACCGCTAAATATCAAGCTCCTTACTTTCCAGTAAATTCAGGCCAGCACTCACGTTGGGTATAAACTTTTACGGTTTATTCACGAAACAAAATAAGCAGAGAAGTACGTTTCCTCATTAAATACCAATGAACTAAATCTTAGATTTACTGGGGAAATAAGTACCAAGGAAGTGTCATTTCTAGACCTGCGAGTATTCGTGGAGGACAGCACATTACACACTGCACTCTATAGGAAGAAAACCGCAGGGAATTCTATACTACACAGAAAGAGCAGTCACCCCGCGAGTTTGATTCGAAGTATCCCCTATGGGGAATTACTTCGAATCAAACGAAATAGCTCTCGGGATGAGGACTATAAGATGGCGGCATCAGAAAGCCTTAAACGTTTTAGAGCTAGAGGGTATCCTACGGATATTCTAAGAAGGGCTGAAAGTAAGGTAGCCCAAAAAACTAGGTCCGAGCTCTTGTTTCAGGAGAAGGTACGAACGAACAACATAGGTGTTGAGAACAGGTTTCGCATGATCACCAGCTACTCCAATGCAGCACCGGATGTCAGGCGCATTTTACAGAGTAACTGGAAAATTCTAAGAGCAGACACGATCATTGGCAGGGATCTACTAATGAAACCAAGTATCAGTTTCAGTAGAGCTAGATCTCTGAAAGATGAGCTAGTAGAGAGTCACTTGGAAACTAAGAAACCCGACACAGGCTTACAGCGATTACATGGCTCCTTTCCCTGTGGCAAATGTAGAGCTTGTGCCATGAGCAAACGAGTCATAACTTACAAAATTGCAAATGAATTAAGACAGCGCAAGATAAATAAATTCATGACATGCAGCACCCCATATGTGGTCTACTGTTTGACATGTCCGTGCAGCCTGAGATATATCGGGAGCACAATAAATCCTGTGAAAATGAGAATCTTAGAACACCAAAGGGCAATAACTAGTGTAGACACCAACTATCCGGTTGCACGACATTTTGCAAAGATGCATAATAGTAATAGATCTCTTTTGCAATTTTTCTGTCTTGATCATGTCCCGAAGAGCATCAGGGGAGGTGACAGAGAGAGGAGTCTGAGGAGACTGGAATCCCGCTACATTATAGACCTACAAACGAAACATCCGGGTGGTCTTAATAGCGGGGAAGAACTAGCAGTCCATTTGTGAGAGGAATAGAAATTAGTAACCCACACTCTGTGTAATTGTGCATGCGATCTTGGACGGCAACAGATCTGGTTATAATTCACAATACATGACGTAGATTGGAACCACTATAGAATGCCCATATAGGGCAGTATGTTGACACTAGATGATCAGGAATCATGTGTGACACCACATATGACAGACAAATCACTAGCACTCCATGTATATAAACTTTTTTACAGAGCAAGTTGGAGTTTGTAAGCCAGCCCATCCAGGGCGTTAATGATTCCACATAGCGCGATTCCATATAGGACAAAATTATGTTGTGAATGAATGAATTGAATTCATGCGCGATCACTCACGATCTGTGAAGATATTTAATTATCAATTGTGGTTCCTCATCATGAAGTAGTTTGACCAATTGTTACGTCAGGCTGTAGAATGGGTAGCTGTGGAGAATAGCGCGATTCCATATAGGACAAAATTACGTTGCAAAAGAATAATTGAATGCACGCGCGATCACTCACTACCTGTAAATATGTATATATTTATCAATTGTGGTTCCGCACTATGAATTAGTTTCACCAGATTATTTTAGGCTGTATGATTAATTTGTAACAATATATGTGAAGAATAACATATTACAAGATGGCGCTCAAAGTCGAGCAGCAGTCCTTCGTCCATTGCATGAAATTGATTTGAATTTAAGTTGCCAAGGTAACGGTGATCGTCGACACTGACGAAGGCTAACGCCGAAACGCGTTTGTTGTTATTTTGTCTCGTGAATAAACCGTAAAAGTTTATACCCAACGTGAGTGCTGGCCTGAATTTACTGGAAAGTAAGGAGCTTGATATATATATATATATATATATATATATATGGGCTCCAAAGATTCCTCCGTTTTCTAGAAGGAAAAAACGGCACTCACGGGGCTTTGTTTCAGCAGGGTTTAATGGTTTAAACCGAATGCAAACAGACGCGTTTCAGAATAGATCCTTCTTCAGTGTTTGCCTAATGCGCTGTGAGGCGCCATTAAAAAGAGTTACATCGATTAGCCTAGACATAAACAGGGGACTAGCGCATTTCCATCATGAGCGCCATCTTAGAGTGGTCAATTATGCACGGTTTTTAAAATATAGTTGATTCAATACAACATTTTAAGCATTTCACAAGAAAATTCATAAACATGCTTGATTCTATAATCATAACCTTGCTATGACCCATCAATTCATTACAATTTTACCGTGTATCGGTCAATTGTACCAAACAAATTATGTTACATATATCCCTCGTTTGTCATTATTTCGCCGTGTATCGGCAGATGCTTTCGATGTTCCAGGTTTTTCACCAGTCAACATTTCAACGATCAATGATCACATTAAATTACATAACAATTAGTTACCCAGATGAACTGTCAATTCTTCCCCGCCGTTTAACCCATTTGGGGACTTGGATTGGAGATCTATAATATATCATGATTCAAGTCTTCGCAACTTCAGAACTCTGTCTCCTCCCCTTACATCAAATGGAATGCAGTCTATGCTGAAGTACTGTAACAGATCCCTGTTACTATTGTGTTTAAGGGCAAAATGACGTGCCACAGGATAGTTAAAATCTTTTTTAGCAATTGCACGCATGTGCTCTAAAATTCTAAGTTTCACACAATGTATCGTGCTCCCTATGTATCTCAACCCACAGGGGCATTTCAGACAATAGACCGCATGGGTGGTATTACAGGTCATGAACTTCTTGATTTTTTTTAGGTGCTTTCAGGCCTTTGATTTCATACGTAAGCACCCTTCTGCTGTTCGCACAGGCCTTACATCTCCCACAGGGGAAGAAACCCTTCATTTCACTAATGGTTCCCTGTTTAGATGGTATAGTATCTAGATGGCTATGAACCAAGCTATCTTTGAGGGATCGGGCCTTTTTGAAGGTGATTAGTGGTCCTGCTGGAATATCTGTGCCAATAATGGCATCAGTTTTCAATATGTGCCAGTTTTTCCTCATTATTCGTCTTAGACTGTCGGCATCTTCCGAGAAGGTGGTTATCATACGGAATTTGCCGATTTGATCATCGCGGACCTTTTGCTGAAATAAGTCCTTTCTAGGTATTCTTTCTACCTTCTTAAGTGTGTTTTCAAGGAGGCCTGGAGTGTAGCCTCTTTCTATAAATCTATTTATACTTGCTCTGGCTGCCAGTTTAAAATCGTTTTCTTCAGAGCAATTCCTTTTCAGTCTAAGAAATTCCCCATATGGAATGCTGTTTTTCAGTTTCTGGGGATGGCTACTAGCAGCATGTAGCGTGCTATTTCCAGCAGTCGGCTTTCTATATAAGGCTGTTGTGATCTTCCCCTCCTGTATCTCGACTCTCAGGTCAAGATAGTTTACTGCCACCAAACTTATCTCGCCTGAGAATCGTAGATTGATCTCGTTCTTATTTAGATGTTCAATATATCTCTCTGCCTGATTCACCGTGCCATTCCATACCAGGAAAAGGTCGTCTATGTACCTGTACCACGATATGACTTTATTAGTCCAATCTGTATTTTCTTCAGACCATGCCACCTGCTCCTCCCACCAGCCTACGAACAAGTTCGCGTAGCTGGGGGCGAAGCAGGTGCCCATCGCGGTACCCGAGATTTGCCTAAAGAGGTCCCCCTGGAAGATAAAGATGTTATTATACAGACAGAATCCGATAAATTCCAACAACATCTCGTTGTGAGTACTGAATTTCAAGGATCGTTTCTGGAGAAAATATCTCACTGCGTTTATGCCTTGTGTGTGGTTAATACAAGTGTATAAACTCGTGATGTCTAGAACAATCAGGCAATAAGATGGTTGCCAAGTGAGTTTCTCAATCTGTCTTATGAGGTCGGTAGAGTCTTTAATATAGGATTTTAGTCCCAATACGGCTTCAAAAAGGAAATGATCCAAGAATCTGGAGAGATTCTCTGTCAAGCTTCCTATAGAGGAAACTATCGGTCTACCCGGTGGTTGATTTCTATTTTTGTGCACCTTGGGTAGGTGATAAAACGTGGGTAAGACGGGGTCTACCACAAATGCCTTTCGACGCCATCGATACCTTCTCCGAAGCTGTCGTCAAGGAGCTAATCAAATTCAGAGGAAACAACAACGGAAAGACTCGAAAAAAAGACAATCTAACTGAAGCACAGAAAACTGCCATTAAAGATCTGGAACAGGACAATACAACCATTTACAAACCTTCTGACAAAGGAGGAAACATCGTGCTGATTCCAAGAGAATTGTATGTAGCAGAAGCCATACGACAGCTAGGAGATAAAAGTTGTTATGAGACAACCACAATGGCGAAATACCAGACAAGCATAGAACAACTACACACTTTAATAAAAAAGTGGTATGAGCATTCAATGTTGGACTTTGATGAATACTTGTTTTTAAGAACCAATAACCCCGTCTTACCCACGTTTTATCACCTACCCAAGGTGCACAAAAATAGAAATCAACCACCGGGTAGACCGATAGTTTCCTCTATAGGAAGCTTGACAGAGAATCTCTCCAGATTCTTGGATCATTTCCTTTTTGAAGCCGTATTGGGACTAAAATCCTATATTAAAGACTCTACCGACTTCATAAGACAGATTGAGAAACTCACTTGGCAACCATCTTATTGCCTGATTGTTCTAGACATCACGAGTTTATACACTTGTATTAACCACACACAAGGCATAAACGCAGTGAGATATTTTCTCCAGAAACGATCCTTGAAATTCAGTACTCACAACGAGATGTTGTTGGAATTTATCGGATTCTGTCTGTATAATAACATCTTTATCTTCCAGGGGGACCTCTTTAGGCAAATCTCGGGTACCGCAATGGGCACCTGCTTCGCCCCCAGCTACGCGAACTTGTTCGTAGGCTGGTGGGAGGAGCAGGTGGCATGGTCTGAAGAAAATACAGATTGGACTAATAAAGTCATATCGTGGTACAGGTACATAGACGACCTTTTCCTGGTATGGAATGGCACGGTGAATCAGGCAGAGAGATATATTGAACATCTAAATAAGAACGAGATCAATCTACGATTCTCAGGCGAGATAAGTTTGGTGGCAGTAAACTATCTTGACCTGAGAGTCGAGATACAGGAGGGGAAGATCACAACAGCCTTATATAGAAAGCCGACTGCTGGAAATAGCACGCTACATGCTGCTAGTAGCCATCCCCAGAAACTGAAAAACAGCATTCCATATGGGGAATTTCTTAGACTGAAAAGGAATTGCTCTGAAGAAAACGATTTTAAACTGGCAGCCAGAGCAAGTATAAATAGATTTATAGAAAGAGGCTACACTCCAGGCCTCCTTGAAAACACACTTAAGAAGGTAGAAAGAATACCTAGAAAGGACTTATTTCAGCAAAAGGTCCGCGATGATCAAATCGGCAAATTCCGTATGATAACCACCTTCTCGGAAGATGCCGACAGTCTAAGATGAATAACGAGGAAAAACTGGCACATATTGAAAACTGATGCCATTATTGGCACAGATATTCCAGCAGGACCACTAATCACCTTCAAAAAGGCCCGATCCCTCAAAGATAGCTTGGTTCATAGCCATCTAGATACTATACCATCTAAACAGGGAACCATTAGTGAAATGAAGGGTTTCTTCCCCTGTGGGAGATGTAAGGCCTGTGCGAACAGCAGAAGGGTGCTTACGTATGAAATCAAAGGCCTGAAAGCACCTAAAAAAATCAAGAAGTTCATGACCTGTAATACCACCCATGCGGTCTATTGTCTGAAATGCCCCTGTGGGTTGAGATACATAGGGAGCACGATACATTGTGTGAAACTTAGAATTTTAGAGCACATGCGTGCAATTGCTAAAAAAGATTTTAACTATCCTGTGGCACGTCATTTTGCCCTTAAACACAATAGTAACAGGGATCTGTTACAGTACTTCAGCATAGACTGCATTCCATTTGATGTAAGGGGAGGAGACAGAGTTCTGAAGTTGCGAAGACTTGAATCACGATATATTATAGATCTCCAATCCAAGTCCCCAAATGGGTTAAACGGTGGGGAAGAATTGACAGTTCATCTGGGTAACTAATTGTTATGTAATTTAATGTGATCATTGATCGTTGAAATGTTGACTGGTGAAAAACCTGGAACATCGAAAGCATCTGCCGATACACGGCGAAATAATGACAAACGAGGGATATATGTAACATAATTTGTTTGGTACAATTGACCGATACACGGTAAAATTGTAATGAATTGATGGGTCATAGCAAGGTTATGATTATAGAATCAAGCATGTTTATGAATTTTCTTTTGAAATGCTTAAAATGTTGTATTGAATCAACTATATTTTAAAAACCGTGCATAATTGACCACTCTAAGATGGCGCTCATGATGGAAATGCGCTAGTCCCCTGTTTATGTCTAGGCTAATCGATGTAACTCTTTTTAATGGCGCCTCACAGCGCATTAGGCAAACACTGAAGAAGGATCTATTCTGAAACGCGTCTGTTTGCATTCGGTTTAAACCATTAAACCCTGCTGAAACAAAGCCCCGTGAGTGCCGTTTTTTCCTTCTAGAAAACGGAGGAATCTTTGGAGCCCATATTGTGTGCGGCACACCACCGCACTCGGCACCCGCCCGCAACGAGTGACTCGTATTTTGGTGTACTTGGAGCGACATATATATATATATATATATATATATATATATATATATATATATATATATATATATATATATATATATATAAAAATATATATGAACCAGTAGTCTGTCTAGTCTTTTTCCTAACCCTTTACTAAAATTCAAATCAATCCCACCATATAGCACATGGCCTAACTTTAATTCCAACAAGCCAAACATCACTAGTTTCAGCTATTATCTTTAATACTTTGATCTAAGTAAATGTTAATCCGATCTGACCTTCCGAGTCTGTCAGCCCTTCCACCTGCAAGCTTATTCAAAGATACCTGCATCAGATCCAGACTAGTCACAAAAAGGCCACAAACGTCCACAACCTGATTGAGAATAACCCCTCACATCAAGAGCTAGCTCACAGATGCATCCATTCCTGACATTCTAGACCTCCTCCCAGCCAACAATAGTATTATAATCAAAAACATAAAAGGGAAGGGAAGGGGAGGAGAGGTTGTTCTCTTCCCTCATATGTCTGTAGGCACCAGCGAATTAGCAAACCCAGACCTTGATTCCTTTGAGTACATGCTAAATGTAAATCACCAGTCAGACAAATGCTTCATTATACTTTTCTCATTCATATCTGTTGGACCTGACATCCTTGGTGTGGTTTTCCCCCAGAGTTTTGCCTTCCAGGATCCTGTTTTTGCTGACTTAGTTTTTGCTGGCTTTAGTTCTCAGCCGCAATCTACCACTGCAATCCAATGCTGACGTGCTTGTGGTCTCTCCTTTAAACATAATAACACTGGCTTACACCCAATTGGCATATTTAATTTACTTGTAAGTCCATAGGAAGGTACATGTACCCAGGGCCTGTAAATTAAATGATACTCATTGTGCCACACATTTAAGATGCCATTTAAACATATTTCAGGTCTGCCATTGCAGCCTGTGTGTGCAGTTTTATACTGCCATTTCAACCTAGCAAAATAAACTTTTGCCAGGCCTAAACGTTCCTTTTTAATTCAAAAAGTTTGACATGTCCTGGTAGTGACAACTCTTATAATTGTTTGTCGGTAATGCAAGGCCTGCCTGTGGTGGGGTTGGATAAAGATACTTGCGGAGTCGTCTTCTGTTCCAAAAATGCTTTATTTCCAAGAAGCAGGAAAGCAGTAGTACAGGAACCCATGGTGAAGGCAACTGCACAGCTGAGAACGCAAATGCAACTGCCTGAGCCAAGGTAGAACACAACATTACATAGATAAGGTTCCAGGCTAACACATACTAAGATTTTAAAAGCACGGTGAATACATAACCCACTTACCATACCACACACCCCCTCCCATCAAACAAAACAAAAGAACAACAACAAAAAAACAAGAAAATCAATATAAAACATAGTCTTGCAATGTAATAGGTAGAGCTTTCCGCTATCTCCCCTATTTCCCCTAGTAATTCAGAGGTTTCGGAGGTTGGTCACGACTCTATCTGTGGAGGGGGGCCTCCATGGACATTGGACAGAACACAGGAGTGGCAGTTAATTCTACTCTATTGTCTTCTGTGAATGAGCAAGGTCTGGTGTAAGGCGCATTGGCGCACTTGGCAGAAGGAAAGCAAGCAGTATTGAAGGAAAAAAGAAAGACAGAGGGGGGAAAGGGAGAGGCAGACTGGGAGCAGTCACCAAAGGGAGTTACTGTAGTTGCTCCAGTTTCCCCCAAAAATAAAGTCTTAAAGGCCCTATAAGGCACTGGAAAGTCTCGGCGGTGCGGGCAAAAGGAGGTGCGTGCTCCAGCAAAACCCCCTCCCTCTTTGAAATCGTATTTTAAAATTATGGTGCATGTTACAAATGCACAAACCACACAAACCACGCAAATTAGGGGAAAGAAAATCACGACACAAACTAACCCGGTTCCCAATTCCGGTTCTAGCTCCAGTTCCAGCTCCTCTCACTGTGGAGAATAGGTTCGCTGTACTAGCCGGATTGTCTTCTATTGATGAAGGGCAGCAGGGTATAGTAGCCAGGGTGCTAACTAGTAGTAGTGCTGAGTCTGAAGTCGGGCCTGCTGCAGTCGCTGGTCCTAACAGCATCTCTTCTAGTGCTAAGCCCAGTTTCCATACAAACCTCAATTTGGGTGCTAGCTCTAGTCCGCCCATTACGGCGCATATAAGTCTAGAATCTTCTCACTGCGGAATTGTTCACTCAAATCTAGGGGAGAACGTCCAGGAGCACATAATTGACCGAAGAGGTGGAGGCGATGAAAACTCTATAGAAAAATTGTTTTTGAACCTAAGGTAGGATCTCTTTGACAAATTTGAGATATTGGAGCATTCAATCAAAAGGGGATCCAGGATAAATGCGATGCACTAGAGGAAAAACTCAACGATATCATTGCACGTACTTGTACCTTGGAGGGAGAAGTTAAAACTCTGTCAGGAAATGTCCTAGAAAGCGCCAAAGATATTGATTGGCCAAAGAAGCAGAATAAGGAGTTACAAGATATATTGATTGGCCAAAGAAGCAGAATAAGGGGTTACAAGATGATCTAGAAAGGTTGGAAACTCAATCCCGTCGCAACAATTTGAGGTTTTAATAAATTCCAAAGGGGGATGTTAAAACCTTTATTTGTGCCCTATTAGGAGAGATCACGCCTGATAGGCCGGATATTGAATGGGAGAGAGAAATTCAGAGGGCACATCGGGATCCCTTTAGGTTAAATCCTGTGAGGAAAAACCCAAGGAAAATTTTGATTAATTTCTTGAATTTTACCCTGAAAGAGTTGATATTAACAAAAAAATTAAAAGAGGGCTCCCTTAAACATGATGATTTTACATATCAAATAAGATCCAACCTTAGCAAAAGGACAACCCAGCGGCAGTGGGAACTAGGTACCAGGATGAGTGAGCTCTGAGTAAAGGGAGCACAGGTGCAATTAAAATTTCCGGCCATGCTGAAAATAATGTGACAGAATAAGATGCACAATATTAGTGACCCCGAGGAGGTAGATATATTTATACAACAGATGAATAAAAGAATACAATGATGATGAGTAATTGAGCTATAAATGAGCTGTAGAATGCTTGATGATAAAGGCCAATAAAGGTCAAGAATGATTAAAGATGAAGTGGTTCGTTAGGGTTCGCTTTTCCTTTTCTATTCCCCCTAGTTAATATTTCTTTTTTACTTTCCTTGGTCTGCCTCCTGTTGACTCTGTCCTTGGAGAGGGGGGTTCCCAAAGGGCGGAATGCATCGCCCAAGAGGTAGAAGAGGGGTTTCCTGGGGAGAGAGGGGGGTGCGGGGCACTGGGTGTGAGGAGCAGTGGGAGAAAAAAACAAAAAAATTGGTCCTCATTGATGTAGGCGTTGACTTTTTTTCTTTTTGGAAAAAACTTGATGGGGTTGTCATTGCAAGGGGTTCATGATCTATTCTGTCTAGGAAAATGAGTATTGACAAAGCTAAGATAATTAATATATTAACGTGGAACATAAACGGTCTTAGATCCAGGAAAAAAGTGTCACGAGTAGCAGAATTTTGTAAGGATAGCGAAGCCCAAATAATACTACTTCAAGAAACTCATCTAGAAAGGACAGAGTGTAGGCAGTGTTTTATAAAATTTAGATGGATACAGGAGGTGATATGTTCGGATCAGAGTGGTAGTTCAAGGGGAGTTGCTATAATTGTTAAAACCAATTATGATATAAGAGTACTTAAATATGTGTCAGATTGTTCAGGAAGGTGGTTAGTGGCTACTTTTTTAGTATATGGTAGGCCTTTGGTATGTGCTGTATATTATGAGCCAAACATCGATCATCCAGAGTTTCTGGAAAAATTAGAGTCCTGTCTGCTGGAAACAACAGCGCCGATTGTTTTAGGGGGAGATTTTAATTTGGTACTAAATAAGGGATTAGACAGGATGTCAAAAGCTAAATATAATAGCCTGCCGAAATATTTTTCTAGACTTATAAACATAAAGAGGGAATTTAACTTGGTAGATATATGGCAGACATTAAAGAAGGATAAGAGATAATTTACATTTTATAGTAAAAAATACAGACACCACTCTCATATAGACAATTTTTTAGTTGGTCTGGAGCTGTGTGGAGAGGAGGTGGAGGGGACCCATGTTCTGGTAATAATATCAGACCACTCTGCGGTTGTACTATCTTTAAAATATCATCTCCCTGAGGAGTCCAGAAGGTGGACCCTGGATAGGGCAATTCTTTCAGATGAGAGGGTTATTGAAGATTTAAGGGATAAATCAGAGAGCTTTTTCAGTATCAACAATGGTTCAGCCGAAGAGAACATAGTCTGGGAGGCTTTTAAAGCGTATCTTAGGGGGCTCCTAACATCAAATATGATACGGAAATATCGAGCTCAGAAGCAAGATAGAGAAAGGGCTATCCAAGATATTAAGAATAAAGAGGGTGAGCTACAGAAGGCGTCCATGGAGGATTCAAATAGTGTGGGGGCTCTAAATAGAGAACTGGAGGGATTACAAGCTGCATTTAGGGCAAAAATTGATTAAATATCTTTGGATAGGTGGAATGCGAGCAAACTCCAACATTTTGCTTACGGCAAAAAGTGTGGCTCGCTATTAGCTTGGAAAGCGAAAGCAGATAGAGCCAGGAACACAATACGGGAGCTAATCAGTGGCGAAACATTAGTCCTCTTGAATATTAATTCAGATATGTGTAAGGAGGCTTGCAGATATATGCAGGAATTATATAAAGAGGATACTGTACCTAGCCAAGTGGAAATAAAGGAGTGGCTTATGTCAACAACCATCCCTCGGCTATCTTCTGAACAAGCGAAAACCCTAGAAGGAGAGATTATGGACGGGGAGATAAGAGCTCAGTGTAAAAATATGGTTCAGGGAAAGGCAGCTGGGCCGGATGGCCTCCCCGTAGAAGTATTTCTCTGTATTATAGATATTGTAATCCCTGTTCTTCAGGTTCTATTTAATAAGGTATATTTGGGTGGAAAAGGGTCCCTCAATCCTGGTTAGAAGCCACAGTCACTATGATCCAGAAGGCTAATAAAGATCCACGAAAGATAGATTCTTACTGGCCGATTTCACTACTAAACACAGATTATAAGATCTTTTCTGGGATCATTGCAGCTCGGCTGGCTAGAGTAATACGGGAGGTTATCCACCCTAACCAAAGGGGCTTTATTCCCGGGAGGCAATTGAATGAGCTTACCTTCCAGTTATTTGGAGCTATTGACCTGGTGGAGGCTTGGAAGCTGCCTCTAACGATAGTGGCAGTGGACGCAGCCAAGGCCTTCGACCAGGTGCATTGGCCCTACCTATGGGAGGCCTTGCGAAGTTTCGGTTTTCCATCAAAAATGGTATCGGCAATTCAGACCTTATATTATTGCCCTAAAGCTAGAGTCCTAATAAACGGGAGGTGAAGAACCAAATATGATACCTAGGAATACAAATAACCCAGAGGATGGAAGATATTATAAAAATAAACTGGAAAAAGGTTAGCCATGATGTAATAGGTTTACTCTCTAAGTGGCCGAACTTACCTCTTAATATCTATGCTAGGGTTAACCTTATTATAATGATTATTCTGCCAAAAGTGACATTCTTATTCAATTCTATTCAATTGACGTTCCCAAAAAAAAGACATAGCAAAACTACAGGGGAAAATAGGGAGTTTTATCTGGGCATCTAAAGGCCAGAGGATTTCTTGGAAAACATTACGTAGGAGATTGGACAATGGAGGATTGGCATTACCAGACATTATTGCATATTGCTACACCTTCCACTTCAAAAATGTTCGTATGCTGGCCAACAAAGTAGACAATTCATCAATAGGCACGCTTTTTGAGGCACTATTGACTGATGTACCTGATGGTCAAATTTGTTTTCTTTTTAAGTACGGAGACCAAACATTTTTTTAAAGTGCGGCTTAAGATTTTAAAGTCCGTCCTGAAAACATGGATGTACGTCCGAAAACAATTGAGAATCCCTTATTTTTCAACATGGGCACCAATCTGGGACTCTCCTGGTACACCGGAGTGTTTGAGGGATCAACTGAGTCAACCCCTTATAAGAGGTGGTATTTTTCGCTGGGCAGACCTTAAGGTTGGTAATAACTTGATGAGCTGGGAAGCATTGAGTGATTGCACCAACGGCTTGCTGACTAGGTTTAAATTTTATCAACTCAGTGCCTGGTGGGCAAGGCAAGATTGGGCAGAGATGGAAGATGATAACTCTGATCAAGTAATGAGAACCGGACAGTGGCGTAAGGAAACATCATTTTGATATTGGGTCTTTGTGGAGGCGGAGGGAAATACTGAGATTGAAGTTCATAAATTGTGGGGTGAAGAGCTGGACAATTGAGACCTAATGCAAATGTGGAGCAATTCTTATGTCACACTGCGTAAAGTAGTAAAGTCCGCACCATTAAAATTAAATCATTTGTTTAGTACTCATCGGGTATATTGGTCCCCTGAAAAACTGTTGAAGGTTACTGGCAAGGTATATACATGTCCCAGCTGTGCACAGACGGAGGTGGATGATACACATTTGTTTATGTCATGTTCAAAAGATGTTTCTTTTTGGAATGCGATTAATGTTTTCCTGATAGAAATCATCGGAATACAACTAGAAATAACAATTCGTTTAATCTTTTTTGGATCTAGTTTGGATCAAGAAATACTAATTTCTGCTGTAGAATCCAATTTTTTATTTTATGCTGTCTTGTTAGCAAGACGTGAAATTTGTAAACTATGGAAATCTGGGAATTCTCCAATCTTTTCTGAATATTTGAAGAGTGTTATTTATGTTAGTGAATCGGATATGGCGTGCGATAAAAAAAGCAGAGAGAGAGTGTGGGCTCCATTGATAAAGTGGAGAGAAAAAGAAATGTGAGTCCGATGATTATGCCATCTACTCTGTTGGCCATATTATCTTCGTATTTCCAGAGTTGGTCTAGTGAGTGCGGAGATGAAATTGGAAACAGCTGTATACTTGTGGGTGACGGCGCAACGGTCTAGTTCTATGGTCTTCGGTCCGGCCCTCCAAAACAAGACATAGAAAGACAAGAGTATTAACCCATCAAGTTATTCGGCAAAATGAGGACACAAAAAAAAATGATGCCCTTTAAACATATTTCAGCCCTGCCATTGCAGCCTGTGTGTGCAGTTTAATACTGCCATTTCAACCCAGCAAAATAAAATTTTGCCAGGCCTAAACTTGTCTTTTTAATTCATATAAATCACTCCCAGGGCAGGCCCTAAACAACCCATGGGGCAGGGTGCAGTGCATTCAAAACGTTTGACATGTCCTGGTAGTGAAAACTCTTATAATTGTTTGTCGGTAATACATGGCCTGACTGTGGTGGGGTTGGATAAAGATACTTGCGGAGTCGTCTTCTGTTCCAAAAATGCTTTATTTCCAAGAAGCAGGAAAGCAGTAGTACATGAACCCATGGTGAAGGCAACTGTACAGCTGAGAACGCAAATGCAACTGCCCGAGCCGGGGTAGAACACAACATTACATAGATAAGGTTCCAGGCTAACACATTCTAATATATTAAAGGCACAGTGAATACATAACCCACTTACCATACCACACCCCCCCTCCCATCAAACAAAACAAAAAAACAACAAAAAAACAAGAAACTCAATATAAAACATAGTCTTGCAATTTAATAGGTAACCTACAGGTGCACTGGTGCAGAGAAATTCCTCCCTCATGAGTGGAAAAGAGTGAGGAATGTGAGTGAGGCCTTGAGTCAAAGTCTGAACAGTTGATAGGAGGGGAAGAAACAGCTGCCCCAGAGTTATTACCTAGAGCATCCGAGGTGTCCACCACATCAAATCCCGGACCAAAAGTAAAATCTAAATTGTCTTCATCAGACCTATTAGCATAAATCTTTTTAGAAAATCTCAACCTGTGTGTCAGTAAGTTTAACAACATTGTCCTTATTCAACCAGCCTCTTCATAACAGAAGGTTTGGTGACTCTGATGACACAAACAGGTAAAGAAAATTTTGACTGGCCTTTGCAAACTTTGTAAGGTTTCTTGATCAACACCCAATCATTCACAGCAAAATTAGTACATTTAAACTTAGAGTTGCCATCATAAAGTTTATTTTGCAGAAGCTGCTTGGCAACAACCCTGTCCCTAACCAATTGTTGGTCTTCCAAAGAGTTTCTCTTTTTATATAGAGCAGAACCCACTGCTAAGTCAGTAAACCACTTAGGCATCAGGTTGGATCTGGCTTCTCTACCTCTGAGTGCCTTAAAGGGTGTTATGTCAGTGGTGGAGTGAGGAGACGTGAGATACGCCCAACCTTTTTATTGTAAGAAATCAGCCACATCAACATCAGCAGCAATGGCGGTTTGAACCCCTTTCCTTAAGAAAATGATTAGCTCTCTCGACAAGTCCATTAGAGGATGGACTGTACAAAGCAACCTGGCAGTGCTTGACTTCGAATTGTTCGAAGAAACTAGGAACTTGACGAAATAGGAATGACAAACCATTATCAGTGACAATCCACAGCGGAGCACCCTCAATTCTAAATATACTTTCAAGAAATGAGATAACAGCAGATGAATTGGCAGCCTGAAAAAAAGAATGATATAATCACTTTGAGTGATAATCAATAGCAACCAAACAATACCTTTTCTCTGAGGACAATAAATTAAAGGGCCCAGCAATGTCTAAAGTTATTTTCTCCCAAGGCAAATCTGGCAAAGGAACCGGAAACAAAGGTTTTTTGTTTAATTTACAGTGTTTGTCTGATACAACACAACTAGGACAACTGTCAACAAACAGAGCCACTTGCTTGTCCATGCCCGGCCACCAGTAAATGTCCTTAATTTTCTTGCACGTATCCGAAACTCTCAAATGTCCCTCATGAGCCATGTTAATAATTATTTCTCTCAAAGAAACAGGAGGTCAAAAAGACCATTTCTCACACAAACCTCATACTCAAAAGACAATTCTTCACTAACTTGGGCAAAACTTCTCAAATCATTACTAAGGTTCTTACTATCGGGCCATCTGCTCTTGATAAAGTACTCCACTTTTTTTAAACACTCATCCAGCGCCATGTCAGTGGACCACTATTCTTGTGTGATGCTTCCACCACACGTGGAAACAGAATCCACCAAACCTACAACACAATCTTTGTGGAAATCATCCTTCCCTTCACTACAATCTGGGAGAGGAATGCGAGAAAGGCAATCCGCTCTAATGTTCTTTCCCTCCTGAATATACTTGATTAAGAGATTATATTCTTGCAATTTGGATAATAATCTCACAAGCCTTGCAGAAGATTTACCTAATCCATTTCTGGACAACAAAAATAACCAAAGGTTTATGATCAGTAAAAACTTCACAACGAGCGCCTCAAATATATGTTTTAGATTTCGCAACCGCCCAAATAATCGCGAGGGCCTCTCGTTCAATGGTGCTGTAATTGCATTCAGCAGAGGTTAAGGCACAAGAGGTGAAAGCAATGGTGTTCTCTTTACCATCAACCCACTGTACGCTTGTACTTGGTGAAGATCACTAAAAAGATTGTCCATCAACATTTGGAAAACCCTTGCAGCAGAAGCGAGACCAAAAGGTAACCTTAAATACTTGAAGGCACCAAATGGTGTCACGAAAGCAGCAAGCGCTTGAGAACCTTCAGAAAGATAAATTTGATGGTAAGCAGAATGTAAATCAATTGTGGAAAATAACTTGGATTTACCAATGTTGGCTAACATCTCGTGGATATGAGGCAGGGGGTGACAATCAACAAGAATATTTTGATTCAGGGACCTCAAATCAACACATAGCCTGAGATTCCCAGTCTTCTTCTTGGTTAAAACCACTGGAGAGACCCGCTCTGAGGCATCGATAGGGGAAATAATCCCCTCAGATTGTAGATTCAACAATAAGGATTTGAGATCATCTCTGATGCTAAGTGGCACATCGAACTTTATGCACTACAGGTACAGCGTCCTTCTTGAGCTTAATAGCATGCTCAAAACCTTTTACTGTTCCTTCAGAACTCATGAAAACATCAGGAAAAGATTGAACCAATTTGTCAACTGCAGATTCCTGTTGATCCACAGATAAAATGTTAGCAGGAGAATTTCCTAAAATGATTGGGGGATCTTGTCCTAGACACAAAATGATCTCAACGAGAGCAAGATTTTTCCAGCCTACAATGTCTCTTCTATTGACTGCCACATACACCTTGGTTCTCACAGATCTACCCAGACACTCCAAATTATCCCAGAAATAGCCCAACAAATCAATATCATGTGCCCCAAAAGCTTTGGAACTGATATCAGTGGCTAAAAGTGGGATGCTGTTGTTGTTGGGCCATAACTTGTAGAAAGTGTGATCCCCAAGGATTGTAACAGGAACTCCAGAATCAGCCATCACCAAAATACACTTCCTATAAATAAGGACATCCATTAATGGCCCTTTAATTGGCTTGAGAGCATGAGGTTTTGAATCAGGAATGTCAACAGTAAGTAAAACATTTGCGAATTGAGAGGTGCACTCTTGTAAATCAGGGGTGTCTACACAAATGTTAGAGACTTTAACTCTACTGACAGTTGTATTGCTATTGGACGCTATATTAGACCCTCCCCTGCACACACCTTGAAAATGGCCCAATTTGCGGCACTTAACACACTTCTTGTCAAGAGCTGGACAGTTAGGGTTATTTCCTATATGGTTCTTGGAACCACAACAGAAACAAATCAATTGACCTCTAGCAGATTGATTCATAGGAAACTTCTTCTCCGCAGTTTGCTTGGAGTTTATAGCATTGTGTTGGATGAATAGTGGCTTGTATAGAATGCTGTGTAGAATGGTTGGATAAAACTCTAGAAGTAACTATTGATCTTTCAATGCTTTAGACAATATCAATAGTTTATGATGAAGTGGGATTGCGCGAAGTCAAGAGATGCTCTTGGATTTTTTTAGAGTAGCAATAGAAAACAAATTGGTCCCTAATGTAAGTATCAACACTAACACCAAAATCACATTTTTTGGCCAAAACTCTTAAGGTTTCAATGTAATCTTCGACAGATTCTTCACTAGATTGTTTGCACAAGTCAAAGTTAGACCTCTCTAAAAGAACACTTTAGGTATCAGAATAATGCTTCGTCATACGCTCTTTAGCTTCCATGAAAACATTCCACAGAGCATTCTCTGATGCAGGAGCTATACAACGTGGGAGATTGTCAGATACCCTTCGTCCAGCCACTCCCAGGTGATTGATAAGCAGAGCTAACTTCCTAGAAGGCGAGTAATTATCAGCATCAACAGCAATGAGGTAATTTTCAAAATCCCTTAGCCACTCCGACCATTTTAAGTCTGGTTTGCCTGGTCTCTGTAAAAAAGGTGCAGGTTGAATGACACCTTGACTGGTGGTCATATTGCTAAGTAGCTTGAAAAGAAACCCCCAGTAGACAAGTAAAATGTAGTAGCAGAGCAGGTTTTGTTACCTCTAAGAATGAGAGTAGACTGGGAAACGTTCTTGAAAAATCGCTTTCTTTAAGTTGAATCTGGAGATGAGGTGTGTGAATCACTGTGCAAATTTCAAACAAGAAGCCAAGGAAGCATCTAAAATGAATAAAAATAATTTAAGACATGGTGTGCCAATCAACGATGATTGTGTTGCACAGCTTAACGGGAAGCAAAGGAGCCAATGCGCAAGGTGTGCGAATCACCAATCTCAACGTCGCATCCAACTGAAGAAAATGCTGAAGCCGGTAGAAAAGGTCTCCGTGACCAATCTAAGCTGGCCGCCATGTGTCTGACGTCAAGACGCCTCCCAGTGTCCTTTGCGGCTTGCGTCCGAAGGACTCCGTGAAGAGACAGGCAAGCAGGCAAGTGGTGGAACCTCCCTGAGAATTCCAGTGACAATGAAGATGGGTGCGAGCGCTGAGTGAATGCGCAAGAGCTTGTATCCTTTGAAATCATGGTGCGCGGTGGCCAATGGCAGCAAAGCGGGGAATGGCTCAAGCAACGGCAGGAAAACAAATCAAAAGGACCCACCTCTCGGAGATGCCGCAACAATACCAAAATTGTTCCCCTGTATGCTCGGGATGCAGTGATACAGCCAGTGGGCTTGTGGGAAAATATTCTGGGAACACGGGATGTGGAAAGCGACGCCAACCCCACTCTTGGTACCAAAATGTGGTTGGGTTGGATATAGATACTCGCGGAGTCGTCTTCTGTTCCAAAAATGCTTTATTTCCAAGAAGCAGGAAAGCAGTAATACAGGAACCCACTCCGAAGGCAACTGCACCCCAGAGAACGCAAATGCAACTGCCTAAGCCAGGGTAGAACGCAACATTACATAGATAAAGTTTCAGACTAACACATCCTAATATATTAAAGGCACAGTGAATACATAACCCACTTACCATACCACACTGCCTCTCTGGTAGGATAAGATTAGGTTACGTATTACGTTTAATAAGTGATAACTTTCAATTGGAAGCAGGTAGGAATTTAGAGTTTGTGCCTAAAAAGTTATACTTTAAAACCTTCTTTAATGGTAAAGTCAGATTTTAGGCCACAAGTTTGAAAATGCCACTTTTTGAAAGTTGGAATTTTCTTGTTATAACCATTTGGTGCCTGCAGCATGTTTCCTGGGTCACATGACTAGGTGTAGTTGAAAGTTGGTCTTTGTATATTGCTCCCAGACAGTTAAACAAAGGAGCATAATTGTTGGCAAGATGGGCCATCTCTGACTTGAAGAGGGGGAGCAGCTTCCACCTATCACACTTGCACATCACAAAGGCTCTGCCTGAGCACACTCACAATGGGATTTAAACTAGTCTATTGTGACCCCAGTCAATCTGTAGCCGGGGCACGGAGCAGGACATTCGAAGCAGCTCTAGGGGTAGAAACCTCCTGAACCCTCTCCTACATCAAAGTGGGCACCAGGTATAAATATTGGACCCTCAGACCCAACTGTTCAGTATACCTCTGGACTTGTGGAAGTCTCAGAAGGATTGATGTGCTGCTCTGCAGAAAGGACTGCTACTCTGCTACCGTGCTGCCTCAGTGAAAGACTGGACCTGCATCATGAACCCATGACCACCAGTGGTACTCCGAGGGCTAAATGACTGGCCCTCCTGATCAGAGTGTGAGGGACATAAAAGGCTCCAACCACCTTGAACTCAGCACCTGGACTCTGTCTGCTGTGAGTCCTACTCCGAAGTGGTGCCACCCCATTCTTCGACTCTTGGAAGTCGACATGAAAGTGCTCTGCTGACCCACCTGTGGTCCTCTGAAGCAGAAAAACAAACGCATTGTGTTGCTTCTCTTCACAGCCGCATCGGAACTGTGCACTATGTCACATTCTCTTCGTCAGCAGGCCTAACTTGGTCCCTGTAGTTAGTCCGAACTCCATCACGGTCAGCCTGAACTTGTGATGTTATCCCAGTATGGCACGACCAGGTCACCACAGTTGGCGCATTGCACTTCTAGGCACTGCTTTCACCTAAAATTTCAACTTGCATATCTCCTGTTCTATTGATTAGATTTGTTGTCATTTTGGTGTGACATAATTTATTACAATCTGCTCAATTTTTCAAAATTAGTGGGGGAATTTTCCAGGATTATGTTTTCAATTTATTACTGTTCGACGTGCTGCATAAACACTTTACATTTTTCCTCTAAGTTAAGCCTAACGGCTTTTGTTCCAAGCTATCAGAGGGTTAAACACAGGTTAAGTTGGGGTTTTTTTCTGTTTCACCCCAACAGGGATTGTTGGTTGCTTTAGTTGGGTTTCACACCTGTCAACCAGTAACCCAATTTCCTAGCTAAAAAACAGAGAAAAACAGTCCATCAAGTGGTTCAATCACATCCTCATAAACATTTTCATAATATGTGAGCTGTGCACCAAACTAAAATGTACAACAAACACAGCATCAGTCCTCCCATAACTGGATTTGCAACATCAGCCCTAACATGTTTGCAAAAACCAACATAGCTGTGAAAGACCAACCTCAGAGTAGACAAAATAATTTCCATTCATTTGGAAAAAAACAACCTTTACAGAGATGGACCATCTGACTCACCTCAAAGTCTGTAAGACAACATGCACTACAAGCAAGGACAGTTGTTGCTCTAATGAAATATAGTGGCCAGACCTTGAAGATTCAATGGATCAAAATTCTTTACATTATCATATTTTATGTTGGAACCTTTCCAAATATTTGAAAAAGCTTGCACCAGAGCAAAAGTTCTTCACGTGCATACCTCTATCACTGATGCTTCTAACTCATTGAGTGGCCTGTTCAGAATTTCCAGAGAATTATTGTTAAACCAAATCAGCTTTGTACACCCCAATCAACTAACTTGAACTATGCTACAACTTGTTGGTAAACTTCAATACCAAAATCATCAGCATTAAAGAAAGTCGACCACTATTGTGAAGTTTTGCTGAAAAACTCAACAAAGCAGAAGCAATAATACAAACCTCACTTAAAATTCTTACCCCAGTCTAGGAGTGTGCAAAATGTACATAATTTGGAGGCTACACTGCAATTAAGATTGTCAAAATGAATGTTAAAATAGGCCAAGATGTTAAAATTGGCACATTTGAGATTATAGGAAGATAAATCCTCCGCCACCAAAGAGTTCCATCTACCAGCAGACCCTGGTAGAGGGTAGATCAGCGAACCAGATAAGTTAGCATTTTTAACTAGACATAGTGAGAAGATAACATGCTCGCAGTCTGGAAGGCGGAGATTATCAATCTGACATAAAAACTTAGACTGAAAAATAATTGCTACCTCACTGCCCCTTGCCAGGAGCAAGACAAAAGACTGCAGGAAACCGGAACTAAACAGGCATGTAAATGTCCCAACCTATTTCGCCAGTCTGCTGGCCCCTACACACCGCCCTATCATAGTCTCCCTCCTCTTCCGACACTGTGGCGCTTATCCTTTGATCACCTCCACCTGGGCACTCTTTCTAGAAGACAACTCCCTACAACTCCCCCACTACTAATCATCACTTATTTGTCCCCCAAGTTGTCATGGCACCTGTCACCCACAATTAGCAGCATTAAATACATGATGCTGGAGGGGAGCTGTTACTTTAGCCTCCTCAGCCCGTCTCACACTTTAATTTAAGGCTAAAGTAACAGCTCCCTCCAACACCAAGTATTAGCACGGTGATGACAGAGCACTCTCTCTGGCACCAAACATGTTTCTTCCCACTTCTGTAATGGTGTGCAGTGCTGGTTTGCTGGCCCCACATCTGGGCCACATTATTTTTGTGACAAGCAAATATATTGTACATTTTGATTTTTTGCGGCTGCAATTTTTTTAATTTTGAAGCTGCTGAATTCTTGCAAAACAGTCCACAATATCCTGGGGTTCTGATTGCTCGTTTCAAGCAGGCAAAATGCAGGAGGAGATGTAGAATTGCAATGAATTTCATACAGAGAGGAGAAACAAGTGTTGCCAAAAATAAGATCAGGTTGCACAACATTTAAGTTGCAACATTTGCTTACTGACTTGTGGTACCAACATGCTGCCCACTGTTTTCAGCTACCCCCACCTGCTCAGGGACACCATTCAATCATTGCTTAAGCAGTCTTATTTTTAATATGCATTGTTCACACTAATAGTGGGACTGGCTTCTTCACCTTATCATAAGGACAACAGCACATCCTGACCGACAGTTCTCTTCTTTTAATTTCCATCTCAGCTGATACCATAATCAATCAATCAATCAGGTTTCTTATAAAGCCCGACTACTCATCTGTGCGGGTCTCAAGGTGCTGAGTGTGGGGGTTGGATCTGCGGTTCAGTCGAAGAGCCAGGTCTTCAGGTCCTTCCTGAATTACGGCAGCAGTGGTGATTGCCTGAGCTGCAGAGAGGTACCTCAGCTTTAAGCAGAACATTTATCTGTGAAACAAAGTGTGGCATCCGTTCATGCACAAAACAAAGGCAATCCATCAATTCATAAATGTGCACCTCAAAATAAATGCAATAGCAATATTGATTGGACATATGGACTGAGAACCTGAAAGAAAGGTTAAAAGCACTTATGAAGAGAAACGGTGGCAGTGAACTCAATAAAAGTGGAAATCAATCTTTGTAACTTTTGTAAGATTTCAGACTAGAAGGGTTTGTAGTTTGGAAATAAAGTACAATGTGTGAACAGAACGCTGGCAGCAATGCAGAGTACACATGACACTGTCCCAGCTCACAAGGAATAGCAAGCTGTAGAATTAAAGGGCCAGAGTCACCAAACATTCTGACAGATCTACATAGGTACACGTCCTCAGACACACCGGCATGGATTTAAGAGCTGTAGCAATTCACAAGTATTCCCAATACTATGCTTGAAAAGCTGTGCAGTCATGTCTTCCTCGGAAATGTCATGTGATATTTTCTGTTTCCCTGAAGCTGATTTGTATGCACAGTTCAACTCCTCTTTGGGGAAAGGTAGCCCGCTGTGCAAATGCATTTTTTTTGTTTCACAAGGACAGCATTTTCCCAATGGAAAAGCCCCTTGAAATGAAATGAAATGAAAAGGCATTTGTGGAACACGCGTATACTCCAGGGAGTATCCCTGCGCCAGAGAGTAAGGTAACCTGCAGACTAAAAGATGAACGTTCTAAGCCACTTGCTGGAAAAGCCAAATTTGTAGCCTCTTCCTGAAAACCAGATGCTCAGAGATAGCACGCAGTTCCAGAGGGAGTTTGCTCCAGGCCCTTGATCCAGATAAGAAAAGGATCTTCCTCCAGTTCTGGCCCTGCAAATTTCTGGGATGCTGGCTAGATGGCCATGGTTTGACCGTAAAACCCTAGGAGGGGCGTAGGCACAAATCCTCCTTCTCAGGTACACTGCTCCTTTCTCATGAGGGGCTTTATGAGCCAGAAACAGTGTCTTAAAGAGAATCCTCTTTTTAATGGGTAGCAAGTGGAGTGCTTTCAAATGCTGGGTCATATGGGTTCTTGGAGGAATATTGAGGACTATTCTGGTCGCTGCATTCTGGACAATTGCAGACGACTCAGAAGATAGTCAGGAAGGGGAAACGGCCTTAACAACGTGGGCTAAGCCACACGTCCCATTTCCCAGCAAGCCTTACCACGATTGCCTTAACCACGCATATGTGTGGTCAAGGCAATGAACTCTCTGATTGCAGAGCGAAGGCACAGGAAGGGGAAGACAGGAAGAGAAACGACTATCGATAATCGGGAGAGGAGATGGTGAGGTAAGTGGGGCTGGGGCTTGGTCTTGGGGGTGGAAGGGTAGTTTTTTGGAGTGGGGGTAGATTTTAGGGCTCAGGAGGGGGTTTGGTTAGTTTTTGGGGTGGGGAACTGTTTTCAGGGATAAGGACAATGTGAGGTAAGTGGGGCCGGGGCTTGGTCTTGGGGGTGGAGGGGTAGTTGTTCGGGGTGGGGTAGGTTTTAGGACTCAGGACGAGGTTGGGGTGGTTTTTAGGGCTAAGGGTGGGGGGAAATGGGACAGTTTACAGGGCAGGGGGCAGGGTTGTGGTAGTATAGGGATGTAGAGGATAGTTGTTAGGGCTCAGGGCAGGGGCCGGGGTCAGGGTAGGTTTTGGGGCCTGAGCTTAATTTTTAGGACTTAGGGAAGGTGACAGTTTTAAGACTCAGGGTGAGTGGGGGCTGGGTCAGGGTACTTCACTGAGGTAGGGAACCACTTTTTAGGGCTTATGGCACGTGGGCTGTTGCCAGGGTAAGGGGATGTTTTGGGGTGTGGGTTTAATTTTTAGGGGATTGGGCAGGGGAAAAGGGTCAATTTACAGGGCAGGAGGCAGGGGTATGATCTTTAGCCCCCATGCTCCATTACCCATCATGTCTTTACCACGAAATTGCATGGTAAAGGCATGCGCTGTAAAGGCATGCATGCTAAAGACACGGTCGTGGGAGAGACCGCATGGTACAGGCATGCCCTGTTCAGGCATGCGTTGTACCATCTTACTACCATCAGGAAGACAAAGATAAAGTATATTTCCATAGTTGAGCCTGGAAGTAATCAGGGACCGGATCACCGTTTTCCTAGTTTCGACAGATAGGAGAGGTAAACATTTTTTCAAAGTGCGTAGCAGCCCACAACAAGCGCCCACCAGAGCCTGAATTTGAGGTTAGAAGGACCGGGTACTGTCAATTTTGACTCCCACATTTTTTCCCGTGCTCTGGTGGGTGTCATGGGGAGGTACTCCGTGAGCCCACCAAGACCTCCAAACCTCAAGTGGGGTAGAGCCAAAATACGCAATCTCAGTTTTATTGGGATTGCATTGTAGTTGGTTAATGGACAGCCAAGTGAACACATTAGTGAGACAAGATTTAACAACTCTTCCATCAAATTCTGCCGCCTTATCACAAGTGAAAAGCAGCTGCGTATCGTCAGCGTATATTAGTTTAACCCCCAATGCCTCAGCAAGGACCGCCAGAGGTGTATGATACGCATTGAATAATGTATGGCAAAATCCCGAGCCCTGAGGTACGCCAACTGTTAAATCCCGAATTGCGGATGCAAGGGGGGATCCACACTTCTTCGCTTCTGTTTTCCAAAAAGTAATTCCACTTCCGCTACATCTAACAAAGTATGGGGTTGTTCCTTTCCCATGTTCATGGCGTAAGGGGTGTTAGGAGAGTTCCTCTGATGCTCTGCCTGAGTGCATCCCCGGCCATTATAAAGGTGGGAAAGGGTCAGAGTGAAGTTTTAGAATGCTTTTGTGGATACGTGTCAGGCGTGAATGGTTTACAGTGATGAAATCGAACAAAGACCAACACTTTATTATTTATTTATTAATATATTTTTTCATAGCACACAGTAACATCAGCAACAGAGCGCATTACAAAGAACAGGAAAAATACAGACTTGAGAGTGACTTTGAAGAGTGTGAGAATAGAAGGCAGGAAGAAAGAATTAGGCTTTAAGAACATTCTGAAAAAATGTGTTTTCGAGTCTTTCTGTATACATTTCAAGCAAGGTTTGAGTCTTAGGTCACTACTAAACATTTCCCAAATTTTGGGGATTGCCACAGTGGAGGTTGGTGACATATCAAAATGTTGGGGCATCGAGTGTACAAAGTATGCACTATATGAGCAGTTTTCTTTGATATGGAGCAATGCGTGAACTTGATCAAAAGGTATTAGAAAACTTAACACGATGACCAGTAACATTACATATTTACATAACTTATAAATAACTTTATAATATAACTTTATACAGAAAAATGAAATGTTTACATACCCATTATAAGCCTGCAGCAGGTCCATGATGTTCTCCAGCTCGTGGCTCCAAGCGTGGGGTCCCACAGACAACTCCCTTACCCAATCCATACGCAGCTCTCATGCTATTAATAATATTAAGCAGCATAAGAGAAGTGCCAGGTTTGCTTCGAGTGGGCTGGCGCATCACTCCCATCAGTTCTGGAGTCCTGTGCCTGCTCTCCACTCAACAGTCTAAGACAGTTCATGTTGGAGAGTTTTGAAGTGTGCATGTCGAGCTGGCCATCGCAAGATAGCCGGACAAACCAACATGTGAACATCAAACTGAATTGGCCACTGCCTGCTGGAAATGAGCAGCAATATCCCATTGACCCCGCCATGCCCTCACACGCGGCTCCAGCTGACTGAGTAAAAAATAAAATGGAAATAAAATCATTTTATTACGAATTTATTTGTCCTGTTTACCATGCTTGCAGAAGGGGAGGAGGCGACACTTCTCCACCCTTATGGAGGAAGCGACGCTGGCTCTCCCAGAGGATTTGTTCTTTGCATTGGATTTTTCATTGTAAGAATGTCAAGGAGAATGCAGGATTGTTTTGTTTCTAGTTCTCCTTTGAAGTGCTCTTTGTTTTTCAGATAAATGAGAATGCCAGTTCATTCAGAACTAAAGTTAGGTATAGCAGGTATCATTGTACTACTCCACTACCAGCCAATCAATGTTTGCTCAACTGAGTAACATTAGAATCGAGAAATCCTACTTTCAAAAACTTAAAAACAACCAAGCACTGCAGTTGGTGGTGTAACACCGTTAGGTCAATCCCATCACTCTGCTTGTATTTTTTAACAGTAACTGTAAGAAATTGGAGCATTAACTGAGGGGGTGAGAAGCCACCTCAAATAATAATCACAATCTTCGTCATGGTGAAGAACAAAAGTCACTAAATAAACCTTTGTTTACCCCTTTGATAGCTTTACACAAATTCAACCAGGCTTAACTTAGAGGCACTGTTTAAAGTATTTATATTGTATTCAAACAGTTGTTAATATGGAAAAAGCTGATGCTAATGTCAAAAAGGATACATTCATTTATGTGAACAAAATTGCATCTTTATTAATGAATTTGCCTGTTGTGAACTGCACATCAACCACGACTCATAAATACATAGTCAGGCGAGCACTGAGACCTAGTCTTAAGGTTATTGATCGATAGGTCACAGGTGGGGTGTTATGTAGCTGGCAAGCAAAAGCATGGATAGGAAACCCTTGATCGATCCCAGAGATAGGCGCAGCGACACTACAATGGTCAAGGGAGATTGGCCACAATAAGGAACACATGGCCGGGAGGATGCATGTGTTCCTAAAACACCATAAAATCAGATGCCACATGTGTTAGGAACATATAGCCAATCAGGACACAGCACACGAAGTGATCACGCGCTCCCAGTGCCCGACATCTAGACACGTTACCCACTGGCCACATTGCATCCATATGATATTGAGGCCCACCTGTATTATCCATTAGTCAATTCATTTATGACTCCAAAGGCAGCAACGAGCATGGACAGGAAACCCTTGATCGATCCCAGAGATAGGCGCAGCGACACTACAATGGTCAAGGGAGATTGGCCACAATAAGGAACACATGGCCGGGAGGATGCATGTGTTCCTAAAACACCATAAAGTCAGATGCCACATGTGTTAGGAACATATAGCCAATCAGGACACAGCACACAAAGTGATCACGCGCTCCCAGTGCCCGACATCTAGACACGTTACCCACTGGCCACATTGCATCCATATGATATTGAGGCCCACCTGTATTATCCATTAGTCAATTAATTTATGACTCCAAAGGCAGCAACGAGCATTACTTGCCATACAAGGACCGCTGGAAATGTGTATTACCTACGATGAACTGTATATAAGAAGGCCGCATATCAATTGTAAATTGAGACAGTCCTTAGATCCCGCACCTGTAACTATTCTCCTGACTGTCACGTTTAATTAAGCAGCTGTTCCTGTTCTGACAAGCGCCTCTTGTATCTTGTTTTTCAAGGTATTTCATGTTCAAGCAACGCAGTTGAATAAAAGCACAACACAAGGAAAATCCTAAACCAATTGAGAATAAAGCATTTTCTTATAAATAAAATTATACCAAAACAACAAACATCAAATCAGCAGAACCCAAGTTATGAATGTTTAAGTTTAAGGTAAAAAAGAGCTCCAAAAAACATTACATGCCAACGACGGCCATCTGGTTGCGCTTGACAGGGACAAGGGTACGGTTTAGGGCAGACTGTGGCCAAGCCTGTCTCAGTGAAAAGCTTTACCTTCAGACTTAGTCTCTGGGATGGAAGTCAAAAATCCTCAGAAGCACAAGACACCAGGCTGTGGCCAAAGAGGGTTCCATGTTGCGGAATAGCATCTAGAGGAGGTCCTACTGAAACTGTTGACTTTTACTGGGAAAACTCAGAGTGGGGGAAATTTGAGTTTTTTACACAGTGAAGGTCTGGCACCTGCCAGATACTTTTTGCGCCTTTGCCCAATAAAGATTACTACCTTCAGGCTCAAATGCTTTTTTGGAGCTCAGATTCTTCCAGTGGGGCAAGGCTGCAGAATGTCATGGAAGAGGGCTCCATGAAGCAGCGCACCTCTGTGAAGTCCCACTGGAGTGGATTTGCTGCTGCAGAGGAGAACGTAGTAAAAGCAACCTGAATCTTTGTTCCAGCAGCTATGCACCTTCGTTGGATCAGCTTGGCAGGATGTTCCCAGTCCCCCACCGGTTCTCAAAGCAAAAAATGGCAAACAATTTTAAGTCCAAGGTTTCAGGAAATGGTCAGCTGGGCAGTTGTAGGAAAGACATAAGCGCTTGCCTCAAGTTGATTTGATTTAAGACAAGCACGAATGCTTTACTTTATTTAGAGGTGATTTTGCCCCTCCTCTTTATTACTGCTGGAAAATGGGTTTCTGGTTGGCAGAGTGTTAGAAATGGGGGTCTCTAGTTGGCAGAGGCTGGTACCTCTGTCCAAGTAGTGCCCTTCTTCCTTGTCAGAGTAAGCGGGATACACTTCTAAAATAATCCCACATCACCCCCTTTGTAGCTTGGCATGAGCAGACAGGCTTTTCTCAGAGGCAGTGTGTAAAGCATTTGTGAACACATACAGTAACACAGTGAAAACACTACAAATGGACACCACACCAGTTTAGAAAAATAAGTAATCTTTATCTAAACCAAACAAGACCAAAACAACAAAAATCACCAATACAGTAATGGAAACATGATTTTCAAATGGTCGAAATAGTTCAGTTTAAATTGCAAATGCAACACTTTTCACACAAAGTACCTTGGATGCGTCACGCACACAAACAAAAAGGGACGTAGGGAGGTGAAGCGTGAGTTCCTTACACTCAGGGAAGGTGATGCGTCGGTTCCTCACTCCGGGGGAGGTGATGCATCGGTTCCTTACTGCTGTGCACGGGAGGTGATGCGTCGGTTCCTTAACGGAGAGGAGGTGATGCGTCGCTTTCTTACTGCGTGGGGAGGTGATGTGTCGCTTTATTACTGCATTCCCCAATGATGCGACAGACTTGGCGCCTAGATGCGATGCGATGATCCGGGACGATGCGTGGGTTTGAGCAGCCGCACTGCAGGGCTTGCGTCGGAAACGGCGCTGTGATCTCTGACTTTGGAGATTGGTGCACTCGATGCGGCGTGTGGCTATTTCTCGAGCCGCGGACAGGCTCTGCGACGATTTCTGCGGCGATGCATTGGAAACAGGTGCGGATGTGCCACGCTTCTCATTGTTGCGTTGCTTTTCCAGCTCTCAACAGCCAGAACAACCTCCAGAGGCCCAGAACAGCTATAGGCACCACTTGCCAGGTCAGAACTCCCAGCGAGGAAGTTCAGGGGAGCTGGGGTTGAAGTCTTTGTGTCCCTGAGCCTTCAGAACAGGAGGCAAGCTTAGTTTCAAGCTTGGATCTTCCTCAAGCAGGGACACAGCAAACAGCAAAGTCCTTTTCCCTTTCCTTGGCAGAAAGTAGCCACTGCAGGCCAAACCCAGACTGCAAACACAAGGGCAGTCTTCCTCCTCCGTTTCACCAGCTCTTCTCCTTGACAAATGTTCCTCTTGATTTCCCAAAAGTGATCTAAAAGTCTGGGGTCTGGGCCCCTCTTTTTACACAGTAAATCTCATTGTTCTCTCCTGGCCAAGGGCTCTAAGCCCAGTCCAAACCAGTTCCGGGGGGCACTTTGCAAGTGCACAACAACCTCCATTGTCAGTGTGTGCTCAGGCTCCAGACACACCACAGGGGCCGGAGACATCATTGTTGAAGGCAGGCACAGCACTATTCAGGTGCAGGTGCTACTCCTCTCACCACTCCAAATGCAGACCAAGCCTATTCAGCCTAATGCACATCCGCAGCCTCTGTCACTCCAAAGCCAGACAGTCAATACACATCCTAGCAGAGGCACACTGGATGGCTAAGCAAGAAAATACCTACTTGTCTAAAAAATGTATTTTCAGACATAGAATGTAAAGAACACCCTCACTAAAAGATGCATTTGAACATTCTGAGATCAGGCATACTAAAGTTTATTATCCTACCTTGTTCACAGGGGTAGTTAGGCTTATAAGATGTTATAAGCAAACTCCCCATTCTATCCTACGGGAACAGATGGCCTTGCAACAGTGAAAAATGAAATTGGCATGTATTTCACTATCATGACATGCCACACACACCAGGGCATATCCTACCTTTCACATACACTGCACCCTGCCCACAGGGGTACCTTGGGTCTACCTTAGGGTTGACTAACATGTAAGAAAAGGGAAGGTTAGGGCCTGGCAAGTGGGTGCACTTGCCAAGTCGACATGGCAGTATTAGACTGCACGCAGGCACGCACTGGCAGGCCTGAGTTACATTTACAAGCTGCTTATGTGGGTGGCACAGCCGGTTCTGCAGGCCCACTAGCAGCTTTTGATTTACAGGCCTTGGGCACACACAGTGCACTGTACTAGGGACTGACTAGTAAATCAAATAAGCCAATTATGGTGACACCAGTCCATAACAACAATTTACAGGGAGAGCATATGCACTTTAGCACTGATCAGCAATGGCAAAGTGCCCAGAGTCATAAAACCAACAAAAACAGGGCAGAAACAGAAGGCCACAAAGCAAAAGATCTGGGGATAAACCCGCTGTAAAAGCCAGGTCTAACACAGCCTAAAGTCAGGGTAGACTAATCAATCCCTCGATGGGCTTCCCTGGTTGAGGCGATAGAACCTAGACCTGGCCTACAACAGTTGGGGCACGTTCTGGTTCTACGCCTTTCTGAACCCAGTTGGATCCCTCTGTCCATACTCTCAGGGCCCACTAAGCTGACCCATGGGGAACCCTTCTCCTCACCTGAGGGCACCATCTGTGCAGCACCTAACCTTAGCTTGTTCACAGATGTGTCCCAACAGACAGACAGTGACCACATGGCTAACATAGTGGTGTGGCGTAGTCCACCCCCGGGGTGTGACTCCTGTCCCCCCCAAGGGCCACTCTGTCCACCAGGACAGCAAGTCACTGTGGGTACTGACAGTTGTCAATGATGAGACCCAGGCCTTATGCCTCTAAGGGCTCTTGAACCACTATGGCATCAGAGAGTGAGGGGCGGTAGCCCCAGGTGCCTGGCACCTCTTGTCCACTCTCCCTCCTGTCAGGTCAGGGATGGCATCCTGACACTGACCCAATGGCCCCGGGCCTTTACCCGGTGGCTGGACAGGAGACTGAGGTGAGCTTTCCCACACCCGGTCCTCCTCCTAGGGGTTCTGCACCCTCCCACCTAAAGCAGTACCCCCTTCCAGAATTGTCAGGGCACCTATGGCAGGTATCCTGCACAATTTGCCCATCAGTTCAGGGGTTCTATCCTGCAACTGGGATCCCAGCCTAAGGTCTGTACCCTTAGACTGGGCAGAGATCAGGGGCGAGGCTGCCCTCTACCCACCCCCTTACTGGGGCCCTGCACCCTCCCACCTGGAGCAGTGCTCCAGAAGACAAGGCGGTAGGGGTACGGTTAGCAGTCACCCCTTCCTCCAGGTCAGGGGGGAAACCCTGAACCTGGCCCTCCAACCCAGAGTCTGTACCCTTAGGCTGGACCTGTGCCTGGCAACCCATGACTTCTGGGGGAGTATACCAACACCCCCAAGGGAAACACACTCCTCTGGAGGTGTGTAAGAGTCTGCCTGGTGCAAGTCTCCTGCCTCCTGTCCACCTGACAGAGCATGAACACCCCCCAGGCCAGAAGTGGGCTCACCAGGGTCAGTCCTTGAGGGCTCTGACCTTAGAGCTGGCAACCCCTGACACACTGGTCCTTCCACTGGGGACTGCGTCCCCCTCATCCTTCTCTCTGGGCACCGCCCCAAATGGAGAGGTGCTGCCAGACACTAGAGATGATAGAATGCTAGTTACAGAAGTCTCCCATAGCTCAACTGACACCTTGGGATCCCCCTCAGGGAATGGCCTCCTGGTACAGAATAGGCCCCCTCACGGTGTTCCCTCATAAAACCAACCAGGCCTTGAGACTGGGCTTCGGGCACCTCAGGACACAGCCCACTCCCACTCCTTCTCCTCTGAGACAGGACATGGGACCCTACACCCCTCCCACTACTCTGGACCTACCTGGGCCATCACAACTCTCCTCTTCCTCACTTGGTTGGGGAAAACCTGAGACACCTCCTTCAGGATCACCTCCAGGTGCTTATTCAGACCCTCCATAATCCACCAAAAGTTCTGCCTCCAGTGTGAGATCCCTGGGAGTCAGAGAACTCATGCTCCACCAGGTGTTGACATAGCTCTAGAAAACAGGGACTTAAAATATGCTCTCCACCTATTGAATCACACCGACCCACACAGGTGTTAACCTAGCTACCCTTTGCCTCACCATCCAGTGCCTCACACAAGTACCCCACATTATTATTATTATTATTAAGGGAGGCTTATAAAGCGCTTGGTTACGCTAGGAAGCGTGTCCCCGCGCTACAACTGAAAAACTCAGAGCTGTAGTGAGGAGTGAGCCTGATTATCTTGAAAATAGGTGTGTTTTTAAGTTCTTCCGGAAGCTGGATTCCGATGGTCTAGGCGGAGATTAAGAGGCAGGGCGTTCCAGCGCTTCGCTGCCAAATGGCGAAAAGAGCGTCCACCCATGCGGGCCCTTCTGACCCTAGGGGACCACAAGTAGACCTCCGTGTGAAGAGCGCAGAGCGCGTGATGGTACATACTTGGTAACTAGGTTCTGAAGTGGTGTAGGCGCTTTCCTAGCAAGAATACGGTGACAGGTACAGAGGGCTTTAAATTCCACTCTGCTTCTCACTGGCAACCAGTGGAGAGTCTGAAGGGCAGCTTTAGAATCCGATCTTTTTGGGGTTTTTAGGATGAGGCGGGCTGCCGCATTCTGCAATACCTGGAGGCGGTTTATTGCCTTGCAGGTGGCTCCCAAGTACAATAGGTTGCCATAGTCTAGGCGCGATGTCACGAGGGCATGTACCAGCGTTCTCCGGGCGGACATAGGAAGGAGAGCAAGGACCTTCCGTAGGATTTTTAAAACGCTGAAACAGACACCCGCCACTCGGTCTATTTGGGGTCCAAAAGACAGGTCAGCATCGAGCCATACACCAAGGTTTTTGACTTCCTGACGGGGCATAGGTGCCTCACCTAGGCATGGAGGCCACCATGCCGACGACCAAACAGATGGACTCCCCCCCACCACGAGCACCTCGGTCTTGTTGCCGTTTAATTTAAGGCAGTTGGTGGACATCCAGGTTGCAAGATCTTGCATGCAAGCCCTGAAACTGTCCATAGCAAGTCCGGGTGCACGTGAGAGGGAGATAACCAACTGCTTGCCATCGGCGTATGACACGATGTTCAATCCGTGACTCGCGGCAATCGAAGCCACTGGAGAGACATAAAGAATAAACAAAGTTGGGCTCAGGGACGATCCCTGGGGAACGCCCTGTCCCAATCCTATGTCTCTAGAGTAGTGATCACCCTGGCGGACTTGGAAGCTTCTCCCAGTCAGGAAGGATTGGATCCATTGGAGTGCAGCTTCAGATATTCCTCCGTTATTCATACACTGTAGCAAGTTGGCGTGAGCTACAGTGTCGAATGCTGCACTCAGGTCCAATAGGATGAGGGCCATGGTGTGACCCTCATCCACCCCCTGACGTAGGGTCTCCACCGCTGTTAGGAGTGCAGACTCTGTAGAATGACGGGGGCGGAAGCCGAATTGAGTATCGTGTAATAAGGCAGCTTTTTCCACGAAGTCCATTAATTGCAGATTGACCGTTTTTTCGGCTACTTTGGCCAGGTATGGTAGGAGTGAGATTGGACGCAGGTTCTCTAGTTTCTCAAAACTGATGGTTGGTTTCTTCCTTAGAGGTAGAACCACCGCCTTTTTCCAGTCTTTAGGTACTGTCATGGTACTAAAAGACACGTCTAATAGATGTCTGATGTAAGGTTCTAATACCACCAGACTATCTGCCAGACGTTTAGGTGTGGTAGGGTCCCGTGGAGAACCCGACCTCACGGATCTACAAATTTTTAGAAGATCTTCTGGGGGCGGGGTAACAAAGTGGGTCTGTCTGTGTCTATCTCCCCATTCCCTAGGGCTTTCGACAAATTCTGTCCCAGTTATAGGCTGCGTTGGGAACGCCGAGTAGATTTTGGCTATTTTCTCTGAAAAAAAGTCTGCGATTTTATTGCACGATACGGGGGAACAATCATCTGGGACAGTGACAGATTTTCCGCTCGAAAGAGTTTTGTAGATCGAAAACAGCTCTTTCACTGAATTACCAGCTTCACTGATTCTAGACGTATAGTATGCTGTTTTGGACTTTCTAATTAGGCCATGGTAAAGTCGCCTCTCGGTCAAGTAGGTGACTCTAGATTCTTTGGAGAAAGTCCTGCGCCATTCTCTTTCGGTTCTCTTCAGTGCGGTTTTCAAGGCTCTTAATTCATCGTTGAACCATGGGGCAGTTTTTTGAACACGGCCCCCAGATTTGGTTTTTAGAAGAGGAGCTGTACAATCCAGTGCCTCATTGATGCGTTTGCAAAGATTAGTATTGGCCGTGTCAGCGTCATCCCCCCCAGGGCTCCCCCCTTTAGTCAGTGCCTCGCAGAATTTAGGCTGGGAGAAAGTAGCCCATTTCCGCCTGAGGTGATACAATACTGTTGGCTGCGGGGGTCTACTTCCAGGAATACGAATAGTGAAAGGGACTAAATAGTGATCCGACCAGGGGATGGGTATAGGGGTCGTGGCTTCTACTTCCCCCCAGTTGACAAATATGGGATCCAGCAGGTGACCCAACTGATGAGTTGGACCGCTAACAATTTGATTCAGTTGGAGGGCTCCTAATGCCTGACTGAAATTCTTACTAACGCTGTCTAAGGGGTTATTAAGATGTAAATTAAGGTCTCCAAGTACCAAAAATTTGTCTTTGCATAAAGCGGTCTCCATAATGCCTTCAACCAGACTTTCCTCAAACTTGGCTATAGGGCCTGGGGGTCTGTAGATTAGCACGCCCTTTAGCGTGTAGCTATTATTCACTTTAATAGTGAAGCTCCCTGCCTCACTATCCAGGATAGGAGAGCTGTCAAGTTGGCATCGCAAGCTTTCCCGGATTACAATTGCAATGCCCCCTCCTCTGCCTATGGGTCTGTCCTGTCTGTGTGCCTACTGGAAGTGCCTCAAGGGCATCAGATGTAGAATCATTATCTAACCACATTTCTGTTAGAAACACAAGATCTCATTTTCTCTCAGTGAGTAGATCATATAGGTCTAACTTGTGTTTCCTTAATGATCGTACATTAAGCAGTCCGCAGTGCATAATGTAGTCCGTACTGTTCGTGTTCCTACCAAGGTCATAGGAGAAGTGACAGTGTTCGCAGCCTATGTTGTCTTCTACTCGTAGATTATGCTTGCATGACTCATCAACATTGCGGCGTAAGGTAAGTAATTCCTGCTTACTCCACCGTATGTGGTCATCCCGAGGGGCATGGGGTATGGCCCTGGACCGCGTACGATCGCGGACGGGCGCAGACGGGCTTGACTTAGGCGCGACTTCGGCGTGCCCGCTGCGCTCGCCCGCTGCGCGTCCGGGAAGGGCACATTAATATAGGGGCGGAAGGAGTGGCCTCGAAAGTGGGCGTGGCTTGAGGGTCGAGCGCGCGATGGCGGCAGCGCGATTCCCCACCTGCAACAGCGCTAGAATCCGCTGTGCTAGTGCTTCCCCAGCTGCAACCAGGTCAGAAAGGTGCTCAAGTAAGTGCAAAGTGCTTTAAAATACACAAAGTACAAAATTACAGTTTTAAAATTATCGAGCAGAGTTCTCCCGGCTTTCCGCCTCAGGAGTGTTTCAGAATGTTAGGCGCGCTAGTGAGTCAGCGCGACTATATAGGTCAGGGGAGTGGGCGTGGCCTCGAAGTGGGCGTGGCCTCGAAAGTGGGCGTGGCTTGAGGGTCGAGCGCGCGATGGCGGCAGCGCGGTTCCCCACCTGCAACAGCGCTAGAATCCGCTGTGCTAGTGCTTCCCCAGCTGCAACCAGGTCAGAAAGGTGCTCAAGTAAGTGCAAAGTGCTTTAAAATACACAAAGTACAAAATTACAGTTTTAAAATTATCGAGCAGAGTTCTCACGGCTTTCCGCCTCAGGAGTGTTTCAGAATGTACATCACTCTCCTGAGATTGGCAAGACAGTGTCTGACTGTCTCTGTCACTCAAACTACACTCTTCTAAGTAGTCTCCACACTCACAAACCAGGACTTCTACTATGGGGGTACCCCTCTCCCTCCACCTCTCAACTAGAGTCAGTAGAGTGTCCCTCCCTCCATTAGGATAATGATCCCCTGTGCCAGTTTCCCAATCCACTTCAGGGATTCTGGGCACCACTGGAGCTACCTCATAAACCTGAACCCCCTGGTGTATGTCAACACCCTCCTTCAAGTCAGGCACCACACCTCTGGGTGTGTGTACTTCTTCCTCAGCACTAGATAACACCTTTTTGCTGCCACCCTCTGAGCTGGACTCCACCTCCAGCCCAGTCAAGCTCACTTCCTGAGCTACACACATTTCTTTTTCAGCTAAGCCTTGCTCTATCTCCTCGCACTCCCGGTCTAACTGCCTCAGCCTCCGATCACGATCACTAATCCGATTCTTCTCTTCATGGGCCAATCTTTCCCAAACTGTTTCCTTCTCAGGGATACTCTCCTCTTGGTATTCTGGCCGGGGATCCTCCCCCTCAGATTCCTCCCCAGAGTCATCTGCTAGTGTTGCTTCCCAGTGTAGCACCTCATAGCTATGCAGGGCTGCCTCAAGATCCTGCCTAGTGGATCTCCTCTTCACAGGTAGCCCTCTCTCCTTGCAAAAGACTTTTAGTTCCCTCATCTTGTAGATGTGCAGGTACCAAAAGTTGACTTTCATTTTGAAAAGGCCCAACAGGTACGACAACTAACCAGAGTTCCAACAACTAAATTCCAAAGGGAAACAGGGAAAAATAGTATGGGGTTGTGTGATTGTCTGCACTTCACTAGTAGTGTACACCAATCACTGTATGTAAGACACAAATGCAAGTCCAGATCCTCACCGCTGACCACCAATATTAGAAATGGGTGTCTCTAGTTGGCAGAGGTAGGTACCTTTGTCCTAGCAGGGACCCTTCTTCCTGGTAAGGCTAAAGGGAATACACTTCTAAAATAACCACTGCTCACCCCCTTGGTAGCTTGGCAAGAGCAGACAGGCTTATCTCAGAGGCAGTGTGTAAAGCATTTGTGAACACATACAGTAACACAGTGAAAACACTACAAATGGACACCACACCAGTTTAGAAAAATAAGTAATCTTTATCTAAACCAAACAAGACCAAAACGACAAGAATCCACAATACAGTAATAACAATGTGACTTTCAAATGGGAGAAATACTTCAGTTCAAAGCAAATTGCAGATGCAACACTTTTCACACAAAGTACCTTGGATGCGTCGCGCACACAAACAAAAAGGGTCTGAGGGAAGGTGATTCGTCGGTTCCTTACACTCAGGGAAGGTGATGCTTCGGTTCCTTGCTCCGGGGGAGGTGATGCGTTGGTTCCTTACTGCTGCGCAGGGGAGGTGATGCATCGGTTTCTTACTGTGTGTGGAGGTGATGCGTTGGTTTCTTACTGCGTCTCCCAACAATGCGACAGACTTGGCGCCTCAATACGATGCGGCGATCCAGGACGATGCATGGGTTGAAGCAGCCGCACAGCAGGGCGTGCATCAGAATCGGTGCGGTGATCTCGAACTTCGTGGATCGGTGCACTCAATGAGGCGTGCAGCGATTTCTCGAGCCGCGGGCAGCCTATGCGACGATTTCTTTGATAATGCGTCATATACAGGTGCAGATGCATCACACTTCTTGTTGTTGCGTTGCTTTTCCAGCTCCCAAGAGCCAGAGCAACCTCCAGAGTCCCAGAACAGCTACAGGCACCCCTTGGCAGGTCAGAAATTCCAGCAAGGAAGTTCAGGGGACCTGGGGGATGGCTACGCAAGAAAATACCTACTTTCTAAAAGTGACATTTTCAAACACAGAATGTAAAAATCACCCTCACCAAAAGATGCATTTTAACAATCTGAGTTCAGGTATACTAAACTTTATTTTCCTACCTTGTTCCCAGGGATAGTTAGGCTCATAAGATGTTATAAGCAAACTCCCCATTCTATCCTATGGGAACAGATAGCCTTGCAACAGTGAAAAACGAAATTGGCAGTATTTCACTATCAGGACATGCCACACACACCAGAGCATGTCCAACCTTTCACATACACTGCACCCTGCCAACGGGGGTACCATGGGCCTATCTTAGGGGTGACTAACATGTAAGAAAATTGAAGGTTAGGGCCTGGCAAATGGGTGGCAGTGGCAGGCCTGAGTTACATTTACAGGCTGCCTATGTGGGTGGAACATCCAGTGCTGCAGGCTCACTAGTAGCATTTCATTTACAGGCCCTGGGCACACACAATTCACTGTACTGTGGACTGACTAGTAAATCAAATAAGCCATTTATGGAAACACCAATCCATAACAACAATTCACAGGGGGAGCATATGCACTTTAGCACTGAACAGCAGTGGTAAAGGGCCTAGGGTCATAAAACCAACAAAAACAAGTCAGAAACCGAAGGCCACAAAGCACAAAATCTGGGGATAAACCCACTGTATACGCCAGGTCTAACACAGAGGTATGCACCCTATTCAAGCAAGACCCACAATCCCGGTCAGAGTCAGTGTAGTGCATACTAAATGTTTACCTCTGCTCACCTTCTGGTAGCTTGAAACAGAGCAATCAGGACAAAATAAAGAGGCAATGTGTAAAGTATTTGTGTACACACACACAGTAACTCAGTGTAAACTCCACAAAATACTCCACATCAGTTTAGAAAAATAGCCACAATTAGCTGACTAAACCAAGACCAAAATGACAAAAAAACAACATACACAAGTCAATATATGAATTTTGCAAGATTAAATCAAAATACAGTGCTTAGAAATCAATAGCTCCAACTGGGGCTATCTGGTCAGGCTTGACCAGGGCAAATCCAAAAGTTCAGTCCAACCCCAACAAAGCACAGGCTGGATACAGGAGTCACGCCACGCAGACCTACTGACAGTACCTTGGATGCATCAAATCTCGGGGACAATGCATTGAAAAGTGTTGGAGATGCACCCCTGACGAAGGTGATGCATTGATTCCAAAGCTGAGCAACTTCGTGATGTGCCAATGTCAAGAGGGTTGTGCTGAGGTGTCGATGTTGAACCACTGTGCTGTAGGTGATGCGTTGGTGTGAAGCTGCGCAGAGCTGGAATTGCGTCGGGGACAGTGCATTGCAGATGTTGGGGATGCAGTGTTCGATACCCACGCAGCAGTAGTGATTCCGATGTGCAGCATCTGCAAAGTTGGGGCTGCATTGTATGTCAAGGTTGTTGCATTGGCAGTAAGTGAACGGTGTCCACAGCTTCTGTGCAGGCAGTGGCGATGTGTCAATTTCACAAAGAATGCGCCGGTTCCGATTGATGCTTCCGTGTTGATGTGTTGTTTTCTTGGGTTGCAGCACCAAACACTCACTTCCTAGGGCCCAGGACTGGATTTGACACCACTTGGCAGAGGAGGACTCTCAACAGAGGAGCTCATTTTCTGGTAACAAGATGCAGGTGAAGTCTTTGATATCTCTGAAACTTCAGAAACAGGAGGCAAGCCCAACAAACCCTTGGAGAACCTTTAGAGATGCAGGACGTAGAAAGTCAAGTCCGGTCCTCTCATTCCCAGGGAAGAAGCAGCAGTCAACAGGCCAACACAGCAAAACAAGCAGCAAAGTGGTAGTCCCTCCTGGCAGCACACAGGTCCTCCTCCTGGAAGAATGTCCCCAGTTCCAGAAATGTTCTGAGTATATAGTGTCAGGGGTTCAGTACTTACACCCATTTCAACCTTTGTAATGGGCAGACTTCAAAGAAAGGTCTTTGTAGTGTCCATGACCCTGCCCTTCCCTGCCCTGGCTCTAGACACACTACGGGGGGTATGCAACTGGTTGTACTGGGACAGCCAAAGCCCTATTCAGGAGCAATTTTCAACTCCTATCTCTCACTCTAGCTCAGGAAGACCGATCAGACCGGTGATGGGCCATCAGGATTTGCAGGGCACAGCGCAGCTCCCTTTGTGTGTGACTGTCTAGAGGGAATTCACAAAGCCCAGCTGTCACCCAACCCAGACGTGTATTCTAGAGACAGGCAGAGGCACAGAATGGCTAAAGTAAGAAAAGGCCAACTTTCTAAAAGTAAAAGGAACAAATGATGGACGGAATGCTGAAAAATGCAAACGTTCAACCCCACTCACAAAGACCTGGGTTTAATCCATTGTTCTTTTGCTCACCACGCCACTCCAGTTTGCACCCAGCTATATGCCAATCAGTCTTGACCCTGTTCCCTATGGGAACAGTCCAGCCCGAACTGCCAATCCAGGTTCTCCCTGGACCGGAAACGAGCATCCTGGGACCTGTTTCAGGGCATCACCATGTCATCCCCTCATCAGTCATGCTAGCTTGAATAGGATATGGCCCAGTTCCCCTCCATCTACATGTAGTGTGCTTGTGCAAGGGAATTGTTATGTGATGGGGCTACATCCGCAATTCTGTTATGGGTCAGCCACCAGTGGCCTCATCAAAGATGTGTAAAAAAAGTGATGGGACTGGGGGGTGTATCTTTCCATGTCAAAGTTGTAGAACATAGGTGTATTAAATTATTGCCACTGTGCTATCGTTGTGCAACAAATTCACTCTTGATTGACAGTCAGATTGTCCTAGCCACCTCACAGATAGGTTCCGGGATCAGTACCATGCCTTAGAGCCGTCTGTTTCAAGATGACCTTGCAGCAGTTAAGTAAATTTTCAGCATGTTAACAGGATAGATGTCTTCCAGGATCTGCAGAGCCTGCCAGAGTATTAGCTCCTATGTCTAACCTCAACTAAAACACCCAGTTAACAATGAGGATTCTGGGCAGAACCCAGCCAGAGCAGAGCGCATTTCCAGTGGCTTGCTCATACTAGCTTCAACCACAACTCAAAGGCACAGATGCCGAATGACATATTGACGTGCCACAGCTATACTTCTCTCAGTTATATTGTTGGCCCTCTGTTACTTTATGTGTTGCCTTTTCTTGAGAAGGAGCAATGCTATCCATTGAATGAGTAGGTGGTTATGATGTATTGACAGCTACTTAATCATATAAGTTCTCTCATCTTATGATGCTCAGAAATTGATGTGTATCCTTCAAGATCTGGATCTCGCAACGTAGTAAGAATGGATACATTATTATTGATAATAAGTGCTCAGCGTTTTTCTTAGGAGCATCTCAAAATTAGTACTCCATGCCAGGTTTGGCAAACATCTCTGCTTACTAGTCTTGCCTCTTCCTCATACCCCTTCCTTCAATCCCACAGCACTTTTTGTGTCTATCTCTCACTCTTTCAGGTTCTTTTTCTTTCCTGCTTTCTCCGTTTGTCATTGTTTTTCCATGTTCCTCTTCTTACTTCTTTCTCCCCTTTCTGCCTTTCACTTTCTTGCTCTAGGTCAATGTCGGAAGGTGAAACATCCTTTGTGGTCCCCAACATAGAATGCCTGTGCCAAAAACCAGCAACCACATGCACAAATTAAGCACTGGAAGGCGCTCATCTTGTCATTAATGTGGCTTTCATTCCGCTCGTTTTTACATTTATTGTTCAAAAAATATATCTATGCCTCTTTCTCCCTTTCATTTTCCGGATGTCAACAGTACAAAGATGTCGTAAATGAAAGATCGGCTCTGCTTGGTACAGACCATCCTGTAATGCATATTCATGAGCATTTGGAGTTTTAACTTTGATGTATATGGTTTTAGAGCGTATAATAGCAGATGACCTTGAGAAGGTGTTCCTGGGAGATTCCTGGCCAATGATTACTATAGAGTACCTCCCTTGCCGCTTCAGTCTATTTGAGTCATTTTTCCCTGCTTTTTTTCTCCTAGATTTCATACGAACAACGTATTTATTTTTATTACATTCGTAATGATAGAACTCTGTAGTTATCGTTTCTGAATACAGAATTTGTCGTATTGTTGGTCTCTCTGTAGTATTTGCATTTTTTTCATTGTTCTAAGATGAGATCAAAACTCCAAATAAGGCATGTTTTTAATGCACTCACCCAAATTATGTGATTAAAGACAGATTTAGGGGCATGTTTGTCAAGGGTTTGCATCGCGTGTGCACCACGCAACGTTGTGCATGTGCAACGCAAACCCTAAAATACAATTTAACAAGCCACGCAAGGCCACTTTGTGTGGCCCTCAGTGGCTTGATAAATCAGGAGTAACGCAGCGCAAATTCCAGCGTTTGGTTACTCTGCACCAGAGAGGCATTCCATGGGTGTTCTCACGCATCTCCCAAGGATTTTGACACATTCCCAGATTTGCCATTACTGGTAAACTTGGGAATGCGCCAAAATGCTACGTCTCCCGGGTGATACGTAACGAGGAGACATATCTTAATTTCTCTCTCTTTCTATGTCTGCTGCATGTGCAGCACACATAAAAAAGAGGAATATGCCTCAGGGGATTGGTTTTGTGCAGGAGGGTACCCCTTACTGCCCCAAAACAATCCTGCATGGTGCAAGAGTGCCTGCGTTGGCGCTAGGCAGCCCATTGTGTGCCAGCTCTGGGGAAAAGTCAGGAATGCTCCGTATTGTGTTAAGTGTAGCGCATTCCTGCCCTTTCCCTGTGACGCAGCGTCCTTCGTTACATTTTTTAATACATAGTCCCCTTAAATATATGGATAGGTAAATGTGCCCTTGTATTAACGCTGCACTGAAATTGATTGTAGCAATTAAATATGCATTTATAACTCTTCAGAAAAAAGCCTTTTATAAATCATGACATACAACCTTAAGGTGATCTCTTCTTTGGATGTGAAAGGGGTGTTTTGGGAGAGCTTCTTCCATGCAAGTCTCTAGTTTATGGGAAGTCAATTAAACTCAGGCCGTTAACCGCGGTTAACATCCTCTACTGAGTCCATTGACTACCGTGCATGGCCAGTCCTGCATTTACCGGCACAGCCTGGGTTGGAGGGTGTCGAGGAGGGGAGCAATGTAAGGAAAATCTAACAGTTGTTTCTGGCCCAAAGAACCTCTGATAAATAAAATGATTACAACCCATCTTGTTAATCTAAATCTCCCAACACAGGCAGGTAAGCCTAACTCATGCTAATATTTAAGCAAACAGTAGCAGTGCCAGCGGCATAAAAATTCGGAATGTCTGAGTCATGAAGCGCATTCCATACAGGGCGCTAATATGTGTACAAGAAGTGAGGTGCGTGTGCAATTGAATTGGAACTAAAATAAAAACATAGGGCCTGCATCGCTGCGATAAAACAGCGATGCAACAATTTTCACTGCGCCCTCCTTGCGCCACGATGGATGCACCGCATTTAATGTACAGCACTCCATGTCGCAAGGAATGAGAGATATGTCCGGAATCCTGACGTGTCTGTCCGTACAAAAGTCACGCATTGCTGGAGTTGTGTCTCAAGCAGGACACAACTCCAGCAATGCATGGGGTAGGCCTGTGCCTATGGCACTGCGGTTTTGACGCAGTAGCGTCCTAGAAGTGTTGCGGTGAAATCTCGTAAATTTCACTGCAACACTTCTACGAGGCTTTCTTGTGAGGGAACACACATCCTGCATACATTATGCCTGACGCAGGTATAATGTCGCGCAGGGCTTTACAAAGTGAGGCATCTGCTTAGATGCATCACTTTGTAACTAGGGCGCAATGTGGCCCTACATTGTTCACGCAGCCGCTGTGTCGCGAAAAGTGACGCAACAGCAGAGCAAAAAGTGTCACAAGGCCTTCATAAATAAGGCCCATAGGTTTCATTAAATGCCGTTGAGACCGATCCGCACTTATTCTATGCAGCACACATTCATTAATGCGGAGCCGCTGTGAACTTTCAAATGCTCTCTATGTTTTGCGTGTGATCATTTTACGAATCAGCAATGGACAGTAATTGTTTTCAGTCGTGTGAATGAAAGAAAGTAAGTTCCAAACACGAAAGAAGAAAATTAATTAATGGAAGGGGGGTGTGGGTGCAGCAAAATGCTTGGACTGGGTGGGAAAACAACATTTTCTATTTCAGCCTGGGAATGTTCCCATTTAGATACTGAGAAAAACTGAGACCATGATTTTCCATTACAAGGGCGATCAGAACCAAATGTGTTTGCTTGACATGTTAGGGAAAGTTTCGGATTTGAACAATGTTCCATACCCACCGCCTGACGGTCATTCCTGCTCACATATGTCATGACAATGTCTGGTGTGGCCAACATGAGGTGTGAGACACGGCTCCATCAGTCACAGCAGAATGACAGCTATGAGAGAGAGTATTTATAGAGTCAGAGACATTTCCACACTCCGCATATTTAGTTTAATTAATTGCACCTAGTGATTGATGTGTTTTTCTCACACTCAAAGAGAATTGTACATTTTGTTTGCCAGCACCATTCGGGAGGGCTGTGCCATTCTATTTTTAAGGCTGTGCTTTTGCAGATCAGATTCCAATAAGCGTCAAGGTGCTCCTTGCAAAAGCGCCTTATAAGGGAAATGGGAAGAATGCAATTTTCTGATAACTAGAAATGGAGGAAGCGAGTGAAAGGGAAGGTCAAAGTAATGACTTGCCTCCTTCCTTCTTCTCTCCAAAAAAGCAGGTCGCGAACTAGATTCACAGATCCAATTCTGTGAGGGATTCCAGATCTACTCCGGTGGATCCGCTTGCAGGTTGCAGATTGCTCACTCATGCTATGCATCAGAGAAAGTGTGTGAACCAACACTGTGCTGGCCATATGTTTCTCGCCTGTTCCTACCTGGCCTGTTAGTTTCCTCATTGGTTCTCCCAGGGCGTGGCCTTCAAGCGTAGGCCCAGCAATGCCACCAGATCCAGGCCGCTTTTTGGGATATACCCATAAAACAAATGTCTAGACAGTTAGGGGCTTTTTGTGATGCACCAGCGGCATAAAATATGCGCAACACTGTGGCATATTTACAAAGTGACACATCTAAGCAGATGCATCACTTTGTTAACCCCTGCCCTACATTATACCTGCGTCAGGTATAATGTATGCAGGGTGGGCGAAGGCTCATAGAAGTGTCACTATGAAATCCTTGAGATTTCACTGTGACACTTCTAGGACACCACTGCGTCAAATCCGTATGCCTGCCTCACAGCAGTTGTAAGACTGATGCAGGCCCTTTCACATGGGGGTTGCCCCATGTGAAAGGACAAATTACTGGAGGTGCCTCTGTTTTCAGACACACCCCAGCAATCCACCACTTTTGCGCCTGCACATACGAACAAATTACTGGAGTTGCCTCTGTTTTCAGACACACCCCAGCAATCCACCACTTTTGCGCCTGCACATACGAACAAATTACTGGAGTTGCCTCTGTTTTCAGACACATCCCAGCAGTCCACCACTTTTGCGCCTGCACATACGAACAAATTGCTGGAGTTGCCTCTGTTTTCAGACACATCCCAGCAGTCCACCACTTTTGCGCCTGCACATACGAACAAATTACTGGAGTTGCCTCTGTTTTCAGACACATCCCAGCAATCCACCACTTTTGCGGCTGTAGATATGTCAGGACTACTGACGTATATGTAAATCCTTGCTTGCGACATGGAGCGCCGTACAGTATATACAGTGCTTCCATGGTGTGGCAAGGAGGGCGCACTGAAAAGTGTTGCCTCGCTGTTTTCAAGCAGCGATGGAACACTTTTCATAAATGAGGCACTTAGTCTAAATTGAAATAATTTCCAATGGCAGTGGATAGCCTAAAATTCATCCAGGGCAAAATTTCCATTACTTATAATTTTGGTATTTTCACATTATACTTGTACCATGAAATTCCTGTTATTACACCCAATTGCACTTAGGCCCCCTTTTATGGCAAACATTGGTTGCATGCACAGAAACAGCTCAAACGACCAGAGCGTGAATCGGTCCTGTTTGCTGCGCATGTGCTTTTAATGTTATTTTTTTGAGCACTCAATACATCCTAGTGACCAAAAAATGCACAAGGACGTATTTTGCTGTAAAATATAGCAGCAAATGTCGGTTTTGCATTTTGTGTAATTACCCATCATTTCATGCAAATTTTCCAAAATCTCACACAATTGTCCAAAAGTGAATAATGCAATTTTCACACACACCCACTAACATCTGATGTGTATTCTTTCCTAGATAGGCAGCCCTGTCCTAGAGACGTCTCCTATCCTTGCATTGGATTTGTCATGTAGCATGTCTGTCCTGCATGTGAACAGCAGATTCACTCTGTTCAGGGCTTCTATATGCCCTGCATTGGATATTTTCACATGTTTATCATAAGCATGCCTAAGGATATGTATATGAGCAGCAGGAGTCATGTGGTATGTGCCCCTACACCATCATTACTTTATCATAAACAGATTACCCCCAAGACCATCAAACTAATAATAATCTGCTTGAAAAAAACAATAACTTGTTTCTCCAAACATTAATGACTTGACTTGTTCTAATTTAGAAATGTCTTCAATGGTGTACACATAAAATTAGATTGTGCCAATAGCATTAATCATAACATTGATATTAGAATAAATAAATACATGGGAATATGCAAGGTATCATGTTTCGTATTTCATTCATTTTTTGTGATAAACAAAACAAACATTGTACATGTACTATTTTATACACCCTCAAAAAGGCGTTACACTTATGACCACATTAATTTGATACAAAGACATGTACAAACCAAAATACAGTATGTCACATTGATCATCAAACTTACAAAGGAGTTGATCATAAAACATAAACAGACAGAATTACGTGTCTAGTGTCCAACACTGTCATATTACTGGGGCAGGTCTCAATTTTCACCCTCTTATCTGCAGTCTAAACTGGTACTGCTTGGCCCTATTTTAAAAAAGGGTCAGAGCTTATTATGCACATGGAATCATGAATTTCATCATTGATAGTACACACACATATATGCACAAATGTATACATTAAGCGTCAGCTCATGACCATGCTTTTAAATTCGCCATACGTCTTCATTGCAGCACCAGCAGAGATCATAGAATATTTTATATCACCTCCAATACATTTGAGGAATAGTCTATCTTCTGTAGACACATTATTGAATCACTGCCCTCCTTGACATGATCCTCTCTTGTATGGACTACTCTAATTGCAACTGCAGAGGACTCCCAGCCAAAACCCTTGGCAAGTACCATGCTTGAGCCAGGTGCCCCTCTCGCAGTTTCTTTATGACTGGGAGGGACTAGAAATATGCTGCATTATTACAGGCCCATTATTGCAATTGTGTTCTGTCCATTCAGTACGCTCAGATATTTTGCTTTTAGTATTACCCCGTTTTGGACTTTTTATTGTGGGAAACTCTCACTACATATATCTCATCCACAGTAATCAAATGGCAAATGAACTGTGCATGTTTAGCGCCAGTGTCTGCCTTATAAGATAAAGTTGCTGCGATGTAGCAATGTGTAAGGGATACTTGGATGGTTGCTTATGAACTCCTGTGCACACGCGTGTGCTCACATGTGCAAGCTGCATGTGTGGGACTATCGTTGAGCTCAGCCCAGTAACTGCGCAAAGGAAAGTTTTATTTTACCACAGTAGCCGTTTAATTTGTTTTTCATATAATTTCTAAATCACTTAGATAAACCTAAAATTTGTCAGGTATATCAAAAGGGTCAAAGGGAAAAATATTTATTGACCACTAGGTTTCTCATCCCCTTATTCTCTATGTCAAACAACAAAATACAAAAACCTAGGGTCAGGGCTACGAGCTCGTGACAAAGCTTGTGACTACTTCAGCAAATAAAATATAGTAAATATGAAAATGAATCTCATCAGCTACCTAGATGGTAACCATCATCATTTGGGATTGGGTGTCCTTTGCTATAAACCCCATAGCAATCGGGGCAATAGCACCAATGAACAACATCAGTATAAGATATACTATCAACCAAAGCTTTCAATGATGTGATTTAGTTAGCATTAACTAAATCACATCATTGAAAGCTTTGGTGTTTATAGCAAAGGACACCCAATCCCAAATGATGATGGTTACCATCTAGGTAGCTGATGGGATTCATTTTCATATTTACTATATTTTATTTGCTGAAGTAGTCACAAGCTTTGTCACGAGCTCGTAGACCTGACCCTAGGTTTTTGTATTTTGTTGTTTTTCATATAATTTCACCTTATTACGTCCACAGCATCGGCTTATCACGGTCCGGCTGTGTTTTTTTAACGCATTGTGATTTTAGGAGTTTGTCTTTTTCGTTTGCTCTATCACTCACTTTCTTTGCTCTATCACTCACTTTCGCTGAACAGTTTTTATTGACTTTTAGGTACCACTGATTATTTATTTCTTTAGTTTTTTTGTTTTACTTACTCTGAGGTCAATTGCTAATCACTGTTTTCCTTGAGGTTTTCTATTAATTGTGTTTTTTGTTTCTTTTTAGTTCTCACCTTCACATTTGAACATTTAGTTTCACTGTATCAGTTATTTTGATCAAACTGGTCATGGTTTCTTTTCTTTTCTATTTATTTATAGGTTTGACTTTTCAAGTTTGGTAACCCTTTGGTAGTACTGATTTTCTACTCGCTGTGGCGACTTGTTCTGTGTGGTTCTTTTTACTTTCAGCGGTTTGGGGTCTTATTGGGACCCCTGACAGAAACAGACGTTTGTCGTTTTTCCTGTAGACTACTTTCACTTTTACATTTTCTAGCCTGTTTCTTTACTTCTGTTTCAAGACAACTTCATTGTTTTGTAATTCATTGTTTGGACTCTGCTTAGAAATCATTCAAGGTATACTTTTCAATAATCACGCTACTCTGTTTAGCACACCACTTATTTGGGGGACTTACTTTATATACAGTCACTTTGTTGCACTTTCTTAACCGCATGCTCAACATTTGTAGTGTTTGCACCTTATCCACTTGCCCCTAATTATAGTTACTCACTCGCATTGCTATACTGTGACATTATGCTGGGTTCACAATTATCACACAACTAGATACTTACACAAATTCCAATGGTGAATTTTCACTTTTCTCCTCCACACGGTACAGCATGTCTATTATAATCACTGGGATTGTTATATTATGGAACATGCTGAACTTCTCTAAAATACTGTACATTTGCACAGCCTTGAAGAAGTCCTGTTGGATGAAACATGTGTCGGCTGCCTCAAAATATAATCCAACTGTACTTGTCACGATGTGTATGGAATAATGGCGACACTTCATTGAATCAACAAAGAACTGATGGAACGTTGTTCTTATCAAGGAATATTTTTGATTAACTAGTGTGTGCTTCAGTGTTATTTTGAAGTTCGATTCCTACTGTTCAAACAGTATGGATTATCAGTGCCTGGGGTGGCTGGGTGTTGTCACCATGTGAGCACCACATTTGGACCATCTATGTTCTTTCCTGATCATCAGCTGTGATACAAATAACAATAACTATTGATTTTAGTTCTATAGACTATTTGATGCTATTATTTGATGTGAAGACAATTGGCTTAGCCACCATCTTTTATGTCGCAAACTGCGCAAAGGTAGCTTGGCCAGAGGGGAATCTGCAGGATTAGATATTGACCTGAGGTAGGGCTTATAATCTTAGCATACACCTGTAGAGAAAGTCAGTGTGATTTTCTGATTTGTCTGTAGTGACACTTTATTATATCCATGGGGGTAAAACTGTCTTAGAGTGCAGTTTTGCTTCCCCCTGACCTACAAAGTCCAGTGACATATCAGAATGGGGTGTATCCTGTTTGAGAAAATCAAATCTGCAAGTTCCAAAAAGATATCTGAACAACTTATGAGTCATCCAGAATTGTCATATTTCTCTGGCTCAGCTCAGGATCAGAACCCAGGCCTTTTGTCACCCTGCTGTACCAGGTTCATTTCTCTCCAGCAGCAGTAACAAAGACCTCCCCACATAAAGGGAGCAATTACCAATGCTTCACTCAGCTCATGGGGAGGAAAGGGGTGGGGCTGAAGGATCTGCATCAATCATTCAGCTGTCACACTGTACCAGGGATGGGCCTCCCTCTCCCCTAAAAAACCTCTTGCACAAGGGGGGGTCGCCAGGGCCAGACTGGTCGTAGCAGGCATCAGGCCTTTTCTCCGAGAGGCTGGGAGGGTGGGGTCTGATTTTGCTGCAGTGAGGGCCGTTTTTGTTACTGGGAGCCGGTTTTGCAGTGGTGCTGCTATCTCGGCCCCCAGTAACAAAAGCAACAGGGCTCGTCCATCAAAATTGCCAGGGCTGCTTTGGATTCCCAGTCCAGCCCTGTGAGACTGTTGGACCTGTCAGCCCTAGGGTGGTCTCCCCTTCCATTTTTGATCGTGCCTCATTTTTCCACCCTCATTTTTATGTTGGACTAGGTCTCCGGGCGCCTTTTCATTGCCAATCAGTGTTAAGGTGCAGGTGCTCCCTTCTCCCAAGATGGCTGCCACAGACCCCTGCTACTGCAGAGTGGTCTTGCATAGTAGCACCCTAGCTGCCAGGAGCTGGCTGGAACCCCACAACAATGTTGCAACACCAGCCCGCCTTTTTGTCCCATAGGTAGAGTGGGGAAGCTCCTGGAATGTGCTGGAACCTTCTAGAAGGGAGGTGTGGTTTTTCTTTTGCCGCCTTGGCTAGAGGTCACCTGACCTAGGGCTACTTAAGTGAGGGAGGGAACTTTTTGTGGTGAGTTGGCCAGTGGGGTGAAGCAGAATCCACCAGGAGTGTAGGCGGTAGGGCCTAGCCAGGGACTTATGCCTCTGAGAGTGACAGGATTTAGGTGCTGCCTCTTAAGTGAGTGAGGGACCCTGTGAAACCCACTGATCTATCCCAGCAGTAGGAGGACCCAGAGAACCTCTGCCCAGCCTGACTAGGAAGGACCTAGTCGCCTTCTCCATCCCTACCCCCCTGTAACAGAACCCCTTAAGGGCGCCAGATACATCTGCGCCAACAAGACATCACCTAACATCTGAGAACAGAAACTTATATGCCAAGCACTGAGACTGCGTGTCCAGATTGAACTCTAAACTTATATGCCAGCACTGAGACTGCGTGTCCAGATTGAGCTTTAAGCCTATCTGCCAAGCGCTGAGACTGCGTGTCCAGACTGACCCCTGAAGCCGTATGCGAAGCAGATTGAAGAGCCCCCGGGGATCGACCAGGTATTAGCGCTGTGACCCCCGCGCTCCCTGACCTGGCCTGGGACCCCCGGCAGTGTGCTCCGCTGAGCGCGGAACCCCCATCCTTAACTTGAGCACCCCCCTGTGACGTGGAAGCCAGTGCGCTCACCGCCACGGCTGGAGGCCAGAAGAAGTGCCCTGCAGAGTCGTGAGGCCCGCAGAGAAGCCCGGGGCCCCGCCGCTGCTGCCGCAGCTGCGTGAGAAGGTGCGCGAGGCCTGGGCCGAGTTCCCCCATCGTCGCCGGAGCGGACGCCTTCAGACGCCGAGAACGAGGTAAGCCCGGAGGCTGGGATTGTCCCTGGTGCGCCCCTACTGGTTGGGAGCCACACCGCACCCTCAGCCCGGGTTCCCTCTCCGTGGGAGTCTCCCTTGTCTTCGCGACAGAGAGACCCCGCCGAGGGATCCCTCCCTGGTGCCCCCGTGATTGCACTGAAGCGCGGTGCCCTACGAACTGCACCGGAGCCCGAGAGACTCGCTCCGCAAGTCCCGTGTGCTCCCTGCTGACAGCCCCGTGGGAGGCCTTGACTGTCCTTGAGTACGAGTGGCACTCTGATCTCCCTTCTCCGTTCTGAAGTGCTAAATGTCAACGCTTACGAGTAGCGCTCTGTTATTCAGGTGCCATATTGAAGCGCTACGTGCTACTGGTTACGAGTAGCGCTCTGTTATTTATGTGCCATATTGAAGCGCTACGTGCTACTGGTTACGAGTAGCACTCTGTTATTCACGCCCATATTGAAGTACTGCATGCTATTGATTACGAGTAGCGTTCTGTTATTCATGTTCCATATTGAAGTGCTAAATGTCATCTGTTACGAGTAGCTCTCGGTGCTAGATGCCCCATTCTGAGGTCGTCACCAGTTAGCGCGCCCCGCGCTGTAGTCACCCCCCTAAGGCGCTACAGGCAAGTGAAGCGCGCTTGGACACCTACTTGAATAGTAGTTGTCCCGCCGGCAGTACTGATATTTCATGAATTGTATTTAGGATATGATCAACTTTTATGGCTCCTACCTGATATGTATATCGCTAGGAATTGTGTTATCAGCTTATGAAATGTACTGCTACCTCATGAACTGCATCTAACGTGATCTACTTGGATAAACTTGAGTATTTACCTAACTCCTACAGTGTGGCGTCACTTATTGTGTGTGTCCCTCGTCCCATGTGAGGTGCGTGTTGTATGGTTGCTTTACACACAGACCTTTGGTGGCCCGACCGCTCGTGTCACTTTACCGCCCCACAGGGCCTGGAGACCCCAGGTCCTACATTGTTGGCGAGCGGTGGGATCCTTAGGACCTGTGACCATACAGCACCCTTCCGTGAGGCGGAGGGCGCCACAATTAAACGCCTAATTGTTCCAGAGCTCTGAAACCATTGATTGCTGCATTGTTATTTCCACTGTCCAGGTTGAGAGTGCAAGAAGCCTGGTTAGCTTATAACTGTTGCCTATACCCTAGGAATTTTTCTCCTTAGTGTCTAGGTCCCCACCTGCCAGAATGGAATTCCGGTTAGCTGACCTCGAGGGGTACAGTGTGAAGCAACTAAGGGAGTTCAGGCAGGGGATGGGGGTGCCTGGGGTGCGGAAGGCCAAAGGACCGGAACTCCGCACCGCCATTAGGACATGGGTAGAGGCCCACCCAGAAGGGAAAGAGGATGAGGGACAGGAGGCGCCAGATGCACCTCAGGAGGAGAGCGCCCAGGAAGTACTAGACATCGTAAATGTAGATATGTCGGAAAATGTGCCCCCAGGGAGACGTTCTGGGGCCAGTAGTAGGAGAGGGTCTAGAAGGAGCGTGTCTCCAGAGGAGTACGAGGACAGGAGGGAAGAGAGGCAATTAAAATGGGAGCTAGCGAAATTAGAACATGAAAGAGAGAACAAGAAATGGGCAATGGAGGAGAAGAAGCTGGCGCACGAGCTTCAGCTAAAAGAGCTGGAGCTACGCGCCCTTTAATTGAACGCGTCCAATAAGGACAATGGTGGCAGCATACCTAAGGAACCTCAAGAATCAAAATTCTGGTCCCGCTGATTGAGAAAACGGACGGTGTGTGTGTTACTGAGCCGGAAGAAATTGTCTCCTGCTTCGCGGAGTATTTCCGTGGGGTGTATTCCCCGGTGTCTTCCCGCTCTGAAGAGGATTCCCGTGCCCTGCTCAGGGATATCGCGCTGCCTTCCCTTTCGGAGGAGGACAGAGTGTCGTTGGACGCCGCTCCAACCTCCGACGAAATCGCCCTCGCCATACGTTCGGTTGCTTCCGGCAAGGCCATGGGTCCTAATGGTCTCCCCATCGAGTTGTACAAGTTGCGACCAGATACGCTGGCACCACATCTCCGAGCTATGTTCCTGGCGGCCCACTCGGTGGGCTCCCTCCCGCTGGACCAGCGTCTGGCCACAATCGTGGTTATCCACAAGGAGGGGAGACCTCGGGACCGGGTTACATCCTATCGGCCCATTTCGCTACTGAACGCGGAGCCCAAAATTCTCGCCAAGGTACTGGCCAATCGGCTGGTCGGCGTAGTGGGCGACTTGGTTCACCAGGACCAGTCCGGCTTTATTCCCCATCGCAACACAGCCCTTAACTTGCGGCGTTTGCATGGGGTGCTCGCACGTGTCCCGTTCATACGGGAGCCGGCCATTTTGGCGTCCTTGGACGCCACCATGGCGTTTGACACGCTTGAATGGCCATACATCTGGGCGATGCTTGCGAAGTTCGGCTTTGGCGCAGGGTTCATCAGTTGGGTCAAATTGTTGTATTCGGGCCCATTGGCGCAGGTGGTGGTGAACGGTAGAGTATCGGCTCCGTTCGAGTTGGGCCGGGGCACGCGGCAGGGCTGCCCCTTATCGCCGCTCCTTTTTGCGCTTGCCTTGGAGCCCCTGGCGGAGTGGCTGCGGTGGCATCCTTCTATCCGTGGTCTCCGTTGGACCCCCGAGTATGAGGACCGCGTATCCCTATACGCTGATGACATCCTCTTATACCTAGCTTCCCCACGTAAATCACTGATAGTACTGGTTGATGTTTTGCATTCATTTGGTCGTAACTCCGGCCTTGTCATCAACTGGGCTAAATCGTGCGTGTATGTTCTCTCTGGGGAGGCTCCTATCCTCCCGCGGGGCTGTCCGATCCAGATCGCCCCGCAGGGATTTAGGTACCTGGGTGTCTTCATTACTCTGGACCCGGAGGCCCGGTATGATCGGAACTTGCTTCCCCCCCTCCAGCGCCTGAAGGAGGATGTCGCGCGCTGGCGGCGCTTGCCGCTTTCGCCGCTCGGCCGGGCGGCATTGTTTAAGATGATGTCGCTGCCGCGTTTCCTGTACGCTTTGCAGAACACTATGGACCTCGTCCCAGCGCGCTACTTCCGTGAGGTGGAGAGTTTGCAACGCCGCCTGTTCTGGGACGGGAGGCCGCGTATCGCCCTGGCGAAGCTGACGCTCCCATGGTATGACGGAGGGATTGCCCTCCCGGATATCAAACGGTACTATTGGGCCTCCCAGCTGGCTGCGATTAATCACGGTCTATACGGGCCCGCCTTAAACCCGGCATTCGAAATGGATAAGATGCTACTCCCGGGTGGGGACTATAATCGAGCGCTCTACTCCAGCGCGCCCGACGCTCGGCTGACCGGCCCCACGCGTGTCATGGTGCGAGTGTGGCACGCGGCTAATGTGGCGATGGGGTGGAGGGACCGTTTGACCCGGGCGTCACCACTATACGCGTCCGAGCAGTTGGGCTCCCTGTGGACCTCGAAGGGCTTCGAGAAATGGGACATGATAGGCATCAGCAAAGTGGGGGATCTCTGGACGAGGGGAGGATTTAAAACGTTCGAGATGCTGCAGACGGAATTCCAGCTGCAGGACACGGAGTACTTTCGGTATTTGCAGATCCGTCATGCACTCTGCTCCGTCTTCCCGGACGTTGCCTCCATCCCGGAGTATTCCCCCCTGGAGGATAGAGTGCTGGATGGGCACGTTCCGGACAGCACGATCTCACTGATCTACAAAAAACTGATCAATGACCGCTCGGGATTGCTGACTGCCCTTCGTGAGGCTTGGGTTGCCGATGGACTGGAGCTGGACGACGAGGACTGGACCTCTGCGGTGGCCTCCCCGAAAGAGGTGGCCATACCGGCCCGCCTTCGCTTCGTCCAGCTCAAGATACTCCACAGGGTCTACATGACGGGGCCAAGGCTCCTGCGTATGGGCTATGCTGTGGACGGGTTGTGTAAGCGTGGGTGTGGTGCTTTGGGGACCTTTCTGCACATCTTGTGGGAATGCCCGGAGGTGGAGCGATTCTGGCATGGTGTGCATGAGGTCCTGCGAGTGGTTACGCATGTGGCGCTGCTGCCCGAAGCGAGGAGATGCCTGTTGAATTTGTGGGAACCTACCGACTACTCGGCGCCACAGACGTGGTGGGTGACTCTGGGATATATGGTGGCCAGGCGCGATATTGCTCAACTGTGGGGATCCGAGGTCCCCGACTGTCTCGGCCTGGAAGGAACATATGGATTGGTGCATGTTTCGGGAAAAGGTGGTGTATGTGGCGAGAGGTAAGCCTGGGACATGGGTGAAAGTATGGGGCCCCTGGAACGCCTACCGCGGGGGAATCTGTGTTCCGCCGTTATTGCCCGATCCGTCGCCTGCCCCGTCCCCTTAGCCGACTCATCTCCCTGGTACCGGGCATTGAGTTTACCCAGCCCTAGTCTTGATCTCTTCCCCTTCTTGATACTCCTATGGACTGGTAGGGTCCCCCTTCCAGGGGAGCACATGCTGCTATTTCCGATTGTGGCTTGCCTTGTGGGTTTGTTTTTCTGGTTGTTCTTTAAGTTTAATATGAAACCGTACAGTGGGGTCCGGATGGTGTGGCTATCAACGCTGCTAACTCCTGTGCATCTTCCTCAGCCGCAACACGCGCTCTACAATGTGTATTATATGCTCCTTTTGTCTGCTAGCGGCCGGCCGGAAGGTTGTAGGCCCATCTTTGTATATTTTTTGAGTTTTGTAATAAACGGTTTCAAAAAAAAAAAAAAAAAAGAATCAAAATTCTACCTACCTAAAGAGGTAAATGCCAATTAAACAGTGGGGACGACATCATGAAGTGGTTGGAGGCATACGAGGTAGCCTTGACGGCCCATGGGGTACCCGAGAGTAATTGGGGAGGTGGTTTATACCGGTATATACCTCCCAATGTTAGGGACACCCTACTATATTTGGCCAAGGTAAGGTATGCCCCCATGAAAGAGGCTTTGTTAAAAAAGTTTGGTCTTAACCCCGAGAGGTACAGGCAAAAGTTTTGTGGCAGCCATAAGCTGTCCACCCAGACATGGGTAGATTTTTTTGATTATGCGAGGAAGGCACTAGATGGTTGGGTGCGTGGCAGCGAGGTGCAGGACTACCAAGGGTTGTACGATCTTTTTTTAAGGGAGCACCTCTTGGATAAGAGCTTTCCGGAGCTGCGCCAACATCTGGTGGACCGCAAGCTGATGGATCCCCGTGAGCTTGCGGAGGAGGCAGATATTTGGGTGAGCACCCGGGTGTCTCACAAGGGCCCTGGGGGAGATGGCTCGAAGGGCGGACAGGGTTTCCCCCAGAAGAAAGAGGGGGGGAGATAAAAAGGTGGAGTTCTCGAAAGGTCCCCAAACTAAGTTTGGGAAGGGAGTAGGAACCCCACCCCCGTCCAATTCCACAAGACCCACTTACCCTGACAGGAGTCAGCAGCCAAGGATTGTGCGGTGCTACGAGTGTGGGGAGATTGGACACTACAGGGGAGATCCCAAGTGTCGCAAGCGACCCCCAGCCCCAACGGGCGGGAAAAGTCCCGGGTTGAGTAGTATAGCGCTTGGGGTGGAGCTGCCCTTAGATAGGGAAGGGGAGTGGACAGGCCTGACGCTGGTTTCACTCGGGGATAGAGAGGTGGTCCCCGTAGTGTCCCTGCCCCCGAACACTGCTAAATATCAGCAGAGGGTGAGAATTAATGGGGAGGAGGTGGAAGCTCTGAGGGACACAGGGGCCAGCATGACCACTGTCGTGCGGCGGCTTGTGTCCCCAGACCAAGTAGTCCCCGATGAGTTCCATCCGGCCGTATTGGCTGACGGCAGTATGAGTCACTATCCAGTGGCTTGTGTTCCATTTGAGTGGGGAGGAGTCAAAGGCCTACTGAGAGTTGCTGTGAGCCCTGCCTTGCCTGTGGGGTGTTTGCTAGGGAACGACCTGGAGCACACCAAGTGGAAAGATGTCGAGTTTCACGCTCACACGGAGATGCTGGGATTACCAGGGTGGACTTGCGTAAGCACGCGGTCCATGGCTGCCCGGCATGGAACTCACCCTGGGTTGGAGCCTGGAATTATGGCCCAACCCAAAGCCAAACATGGAAAGAAGAAGGTGGTAGAGGACATGCCCCGTGAGATGGATGGGGAGGCTGCAGAGGTGCCCCCGGAGTCCGCGGAGGTAGATGTCGTTCCTGTGGAAGACTTGCCGACCCTTGCTGACTGGCATGTGGAAGGAGGGCCTACCCGAGAGGAATTTTGTCAGGCACAAAGGACGTGCCCCACGCTTGAAGGCATGCGGCGGCAGGCCGAAGCCCAAGTAGCCAGTCAGGAGCTGGGAGGTTATCATGTGTATTGGGAGGATGGTCTCCTGTACAGTGAGCTCAGGGTGCCGGTACATGGATCTTCGAGGGCCATAGTGGTCCCCCAATGTTACCGGGCCTTCCTGCTGGAGTTAGCGCACGAGATACCCTTAGCCGCAGAAGGGAGTCGGGTTCAGCCCATTTGAATTGCTCTATGGCCATCCCGTTAGGGGTCCCCTCAGTTTAGTGAAGGAGGGGTGGGAGAAGACTTCACAGAAGCTTCCCCGTGACATTGTCAGCTACATGCTGGCGTTCCGCAGCCAGATGGCAAAGCTGTGGAAGGCAGCCACAGAGAACCTGGAGGCTAGCCAGACCGTGATGAAGGAGTGGTATGACCGCAATGCTCGGACGGTCGAGTTAGACGTTGGACAGAAGGTGTGGGTTATGGAACCTGGGGAGCTTTGTGCCCTCCAGGACCGGTGGACTGGCCCGTTCGACATTGTGGAGCGGCGAGGCCAGACCACGTACGTAGTCGATATGAAAACCCCCCGTCAGCCCCTCAGGGTGCTCCACGTCAACCGCCTGAAGCCGCACCATGAGCGATCAGAGCTTGCTCTACTTATGGTGACGGATGGGAGCGAAGAGGAAGAGAGTGAGGCTCTTCCTGACCTTCTAGCGGTGCAAGAGAAGGATGGTTCGGTGGAAGGTGTAGTCCTCTCCCCATCCTTGACCCCAGGGCAACAGAGGGACTATCGCCATGTCCTGGGACAGTTCGCCTCGTTTTTCTCCCTCACGCCTGGAATCACTCATCTGTGTACCCATGATGTGGACACAGGGGACAGCCCCCCGGTGAAGAACAAGTCTTACCGGCTCTCTGACCGAGTGAGGGATAGCATCCAGCGTGAGGTGGCAAAGATGCTGGAGCTGGGGGTGATAGAACCTTCCAGCAGCCCGTGGGCTAGTCCAATGGTGCTGGTGCCGAAAGCGGCCCCACCGGGTACGACGCCAGAGGTTCGGTTCTGTGTGGACTACCGGGGGTTGAACTCTGTCACGAAGACAGGTGCTCACCCCATCCCACGTGCAGTTGAGCTGGTGGACCGGCTGGGAGCAGCCCGGTACCTCAGCACCATTGATCTGACATCCGGATATTGGCAGACTGCCATGGCCAATGGAGCAAGGGAGAAGACAGCATTCTCCATCCCCGAGGGCCACTACCAGTTTCGAGTGATGCCCTTTGGGCTCAAAAATGCTCCGGCCACATTCCAGCGGTTAGTGAATCAGGTACTAACAGGCCTGGAGTCCTTCTCAGCGGCCTACCTGGATGACATAGCTGTCTTCAGTAGCACCTGGGAGGACCATCTGCAACACCTCCAGGAGGTATTGCAGGCACTGCATCGCACTGGCTTAACCATTAAAGCCAGCAAGTGCCAGATTGGACAGGGATCTGTCGTGTACCTGGGACACCTGGTGGGCGGAGGTAAGGTGCAACCCCTCCAAGCCAAAATAGAGACCATCTTGGCTTGGGAGCCCCTCAAGACCCAAACAGAGGTCCGAGCTTTCCTCGGCCTCACTGGGTATTACCGCCGGTTCGTCAAGGGATATGGCACCATCGTAGCCCCCTTGACGGAATTGACCTCAAAGAAGCAACCCCGCAAGGTCATATGGACAGCTGCATGCCAAGAAGCCTTTGACACGCTGAAACATGCGATGTGTACCGCACCAGTACTAGCAACACCAGATTTCAGCAAGGAATTTATTGTGCAGACCGACGCCTCAGAGCACGGCGTAGGTGCGGTGCTCTCACAACTCAATACCGAGGGCCAAGATCAACCAGTGGCCTTCATATCCAGAAGACTCCTCCCTAGGGAACGGCGATGGAGCACCATTGAGAGAGAAGCCTTCGCGGTGGTCTGGGCCCTGAAGAAGTTGAGACCATATCTCTTTGGAACTCACTTCCTTATTCAGACCGACCACCGGCCCCTTCGCTGGCTCATGCAGATGAGAGGCGAAAACCCCAAGTTGTTGAGGTGGTCCATTTCCCTACAGGGGATGGATTTTCGGGTGGAACATCGGCCCGGAGTTGACCACGCCAATGCTGACGGTCTCTCCAGGTTTTTCCGCCTTAGAGATGAGAACTCCCTAGAGGTTGGGTAGCTCTCCCCTCTTTCGGCTGGGGGGGACGCATGTTGGACCTGTCAGCCCTAGGGTGGTCTCCCCTTCCATTTTTGATCGTGCCTCATTTTTTCCACCCTCATTTTTATGTTGGACTAGGTCTCCGGGCACCTTTTCATTGCCAATCAGTGTTAAGGTGCAGGTGCTCCCTTCTCCCAAGATGGCTGCCACAGACCCCTGCTACTGCAGAGTGGTCTTGCATAGTAGCACCCTAGCTGCCAGGAGCTGGCTGGAACCCCACAACAATGTTGCAACACCAACCCGCCTTTTTGTCCCATAGGTAGAGTGGGGAAGCTCCTGGAATGTGCTGGAACCCTCTAGAAGGGAGGTGTGGTTTTTCTTTTGCCACCTTGGCTAGAGGTCACCTGACCTAGGGCTACTTAAGTGAGGGAGGGAATTTTTTGTGGTGAGTTGGCCAGTGGGGTGAAGCAGAGCTGGAAGAATCCACCAGGAGTGTAGGCGGTAGGGCCTAGCCAGGGACTTATGCCTCTGAGAGTGACAGGATTTAGGTGCTGCCTCTTAAGTGAGTGAGGGACCCTGTGAAACCCACTGATCTTGCCCAGCAGTAGGAGGACCCAGAGAACCTCTGCCCAGCCTGACTAGGAAGGACCTAGTCGCCTTCTCCATCCCTACCCCCCTGTAACAGAACCCCTTAAGGGCGCCAGATACATCTGCGCCAACAAGACTTCACCTAACATCTGAGAACAGAAACTTATATGCCAAGCACTGAGACTGCGTGTCCAGATTGAACTCTAAACTTATATGCCAGCACTGAGACTGCGTGTCCAGATTGAGCTTTAAGCCTATATGCCAAGCGCTGAGACTGCGTGTCCAGACTGACCCCTGAAGCCGTATGCGAAGCAGATTGAAGAGCCCCCGGGGATCGACCAGGTATTAGCGCTGTGACCCCCGCGCTCCCTGACCTGGCCTGGGACCCCCGGCAGCGTGCTCCGCTGAGCGCGGAACCCCCATCCTTAACTTGAGCACCCCCCTGTGACGTGGAAGCCAGCGCGCTCACCGCAGATTCGCGAGGCCCGCGGAGAAGCCCGGGGCCCCGCCGCTCCTGCCGCAGCTGCGTGAGAAGGTGCGCAAGGCCTGGGCCGAGTTCCCCCATCGTCGCCGGAGCGGACGCCTTCAGACGCCGAGAACGAGGTAAGCCCGCAGGCTGGGATTGTCCCTGGTGCGCCCCCTACTGGTTGGGAGCCACACCGCACCCTCAGCCCGGGTTCCCTCTCCGTGGGAGTCCCCCTTGTCTTCGCGACAGAGAGACCCCGCCGAGGGATCCCTCCCTGGTGCCTCCGTGACTGCACTGAAGTGCGGTGCCCTACGAACTGCACCGGAGCCCGAGAGACTCGCTCCGCAAGTCCCGTGCGCTCCCTGCTGACAGCCCCGTGGGAGGCCTTGACTGTCCTTGAGTACGAGTGGCGCACTGATCTCCCTGCCCTGTTCTGAAGTGCTAAATGTCAACGCTTACGAGTAGCGCTCTGTTATTCAGGTGCCATATTGAAGCGCTACGTGCTACTGGTTACGAGTAGCGCTCTGTTATTTATGTGCCATATTGAAGCGCTACTTGCTACTGGTTACGAGTAGCGCTCTGTTATTTATGTGCCATATTGAAGCGCTATGTGTAATTGATTACGAGTAGCGCTCTGTTAATCATGTGCCATATTGAAGTGCTACGTGCTATTGATTACGAGTAGCGCTCTGTTATTCCTGTTCCATATTGAAGTGCTACGTGCTATTGGTTACGAGTAGCGCTCTGTTATTCATGTTCCATATTAAAATGCTACGTGCTATTGATTACGAGTAGCGCTCTGTTATTCACGCCCATATTGAAGTACTACATGCTATTGATTACGAGTAGCGTTCTGTTATTCATGTTCCATATTGAAGTGCTAAATGTCATCTGTTACGAGTAGCTCTCGGTGCTAGATGCCCCGTTCTGAGGTCGTCACCAGTTAGCGCGCCCCGCGCTGTAGTCACCCCCCTAAGGCGCTACAGGCAAGTGAAGCGCGCTTGGACACCTACGTGAATAGTAGTTTTCCCGCAGGCAGTACTGATATTTCATGAATTGTATTTAGGATATGATCAACTTTTATGTCTCCTACCTGATATGTATATCGCTAGGAATTGTGTTATCAGCTTATGAAATGTACTGCTACCTCATGAACTGCATCTAACGTGATCTACTTGGATAAACTTGAGTATTTACCTAACTCCTACAGTGTGGCGTCACTTATTGTGTGTGTCCCTCGTCCCATGTGAGGTGCGTGTTGTATGGTTGCTTTACACACAGACCTTTGGTGGCCCGACCGCTCGTGTCACGTTACCGCCCCACAGGGCCTGGAGACCCCAGGTCCTACAGAGACAATCTCTTGGTTGGTGTTTTTCTGCCCTTTGCTGCTGTACCCTGGGACTGCCATGGACAACTGAAAGGAGGAACCCCCTGATGACCGCAAAGGACTGAGGACTCTTCACAGTTGACCACTGGACCAGTGTGTCTCCCCAGGGGACAGTGAAGCTAGCCCCCTTACACCCGGTGAGGACCAGTTGAAGGAAAGCCCTGGACTTCTGTGCCCAAAGACAAAGACCAGGAGGAAGGCTGGCGCAGGGAGCCAAGAGAACCAGCTACCTGTGGATTACACCACTTTGGAGGAGAGTAGCTCTGCTGACACTGTTCCTGGTGGCAAGATTTCATCACCAGGATTCAAATGAGCCCAGGATCATCCATATCGGCCCAATGGCATTCTGGTGGCCTTTGACTTCCATTTTCTTTCATTTTTCCATGGAGGGGGTGAGCGTGGGGACCCCTCCCAGACTCCCTTGGCCCTGGGACCCCATCCCATGGGCTGTGCCTATAGAATAAGTGGCCCTGGATGCCATCTTGACCCCTGAATGCCAAGGAAAAGGGGGTGCGCTTTCACACACCCCTCAATTAGCATTGGGCCTGCCCTGCTCCCTTTGCCCAGGTCTGGGGGGAACAGATGGCCACCATGAGGGAAGAACTTCCCCCCCCCGCAGGAGCGGGCAGGGAACGTGAAGCTGCCAGTTCCCATGGCTGCATGCGGAAGTGCGGGCCACATGGGGCCATGAGGGGTGGGCTCCTTCAAGTGATCCCAATATTGTGGAGGCAACAAAAAAGAAAACAAAAGAGAAAATCCACGAAGTGTGGGGCCTCAAGTCAAAGGAAAAGGCAGTGGCTCTTCCCAGTGCAGCAGGTGGGCCCTTCATCTAATATGCACTGCTCCAGGCTGAGGCGCCCCATAATGCACTGTGGGGCTTCTCTCTTTACATATTTTGCTGCGTGTGGTGGCCCCAAAACGAACAGGGGGCACCACCATCCTTTAAAAAACAGGCGTTGTGGGAGGGCTGCAGGAGTGCAGAAGCTCCCCCAAAGAAGTGTTACCAATGAATGAGCCTATATTTTTGGGGGTCATAGATACCAGGATCCTTGTGGAATTTTTATTGTTTCAATGCATTTCCAAGGCATTAGCTTCTGCTCTGCAGCTTGGAATGCAATGCCCTCTAGGGGCTTGTTCTATGGTTGCATTTATTGTGGCCTGAAGATGTTTAAAAAAGGTGCATTTGATATAGAGCTCTCTAGGGGCTACGTCCATGGTTGTATGTTTTGTGATTAAAATGTAATGCCTTCTAGGGGTGGTTTATGATTGCATTTTCATGGTTGGAAAGTATATAAAAAGCACATAGACACGTTATGTTCATTTTTAAATGCTTTATTGCTATAATAATATTGCCAGTAATCACTGATCAAAGTGAATACACTTTATCAACATTAATAATAGCATCTGCACATGATTATTATCAATGATTGCATTTAATACAAAATTATGTCTTTAACATTTGGTTTCTTGATCTTGATCAAGCCAGTAGACTTAACTTACATGATTGTGTGACTCCTTTAAGGGGTCAAAGGTGATTGTGCGATGTAATCCATGGTATTTTCCATCTGCTTATGTATATATTTGTGAATCAATGCACATTATTTAGTAGTGTGTGTGTGTAATAAATGTTTTTTTCCTTTTTCTAAGGAAAAGGCACTGACTGGACAATCATTTATTGAATGTTTTTATTATGTGCCAGCAAACAGTCCTTACTATCCCACATCACCTCCACTGAGCAGGCCTTGGACAGCTCTACTTCGCTACCATGAGAGAATCAAGTGCCCTAATGCGGTGCTTGGTACCCCGTAAGGAGAAATTGTGGATTATTACTTGGCAGGCCAAACAACTAATAACACAATGTCCCACAGTCATGCAGCTGCAACATGACTAGGTGTCAGAAAGGTTCATGGGATTTTTTTATTGGAGATACTAAAAAAGGACAGAATGGAAAGGATTGTTCAAGAAGATGCTCCGTTTACCAATACTGTATGAAGAACACTGAGCAATGAGCCATTCTTAACATCAATCTGTATATGGGACAATGTCAAAATTTAATTTAAGGCAGATGCTCAATCTCCACGCAGTCAATGGGGGGTCACATACCTTCTGGCCCACTTGAAAGGAGGTGCCCTGGGAGATCTTTCAAAAATGTGTTCAGCATACAGCCAAGAAGTATGTGTGATGAGATGCATATTTAGTCATTAGACACCTTGGTATCTTGGGTTAGATCAGGAACATGTATCCATGAATAAACAGGTGAGGCACATCCTGGGCTCTGACCAGAAGGAGTCTCCCGATCCGCTGCTCGTAAATACGTTAACAAGTGCAACGGTAAAGGATGCAGATGGGAAATAAAGGCTACATTTTATAGAAGGCAGTTATGGATGTCGCCCAAATAGTCAGTACTGGTGGTTGAGCGAAATGAGATTTAGATCTGCATTGTGATCTCCCTGGGATAGATGTTGCAGTTTGTTGAAGGTGCATAAATGTAAACTTAAAGGTCCGGATTCACAAAAATGTTGCTGTGACTTACTGTTGCACTACTCTTGAATTCCAGGAGTGATCTAGGAGTAAGTCATGAGCGAACCAGGAATATTACAACAGTAAGTCACATTTACTCATACACCAGTGTTTGTGAATCTGGCCAGCGGCGGTTTCTCTATTTGGGCACAGGGGAGTTGACCCGCTACCTGCGAGCCATTGCATTTCTCAAATACCATACCTATTTTCCCAGACGATGCATCCTGTCCTCCTACTAGGCGTGGTTTATTGCAACCACCAGCTGGGGCTTTGTATCTAAACTGCACTTGTCAGGCTGGCCAGTATGTTACTTGTGGCCAGCCTTTCATATACATAGTTCAGGCTTCCCCAGTCATTGCTATAAGGATGGGCTGGGAAGCAGAGACAGCTCCCCAAGTCTCTGATGGAGGGCCATATTTACCTGCTCCAACCAATGTTTCCACTGCTCTCATGCTGTTTACTATTATAAACAGCATGAGAGCAGTGATTTCATTGGCCGAGATGGGTGACTGCATGCCCGGCATGCTCCGGACTTCGAGCAGCATGGGGGGATTGGGTGGTTCCCCATGACCTCCACATACCAAACTGTGCTTCCGGCACAACCACCACCCTTGCCTAAATGCCAGGAGGGACTGTGCAGCCACCCGATGCCTGACACAGCCCTCAGAACGAGAGGCGCTCTCAGCCCATTAAACCTCAGGAAGCCGCCCAGGGCAATGGAGTCCCAAGTCCGGTAGTAGGGTTGCCTCCACATCACTGACGCCTTGCCACCTTCCACCTCGGGGAGGCCCTCCAGAGCGTTGCCGGATTTAGCGTGCATCTCCATTGCTGGTGGGGATCTCCTGGTGTACTGAAGCAGTCTGAGTGCCAAGCTTCAGGTAAGTCCTTTTTCTTATTGCCAACCCCCCCATGCTCCCCCCCGGCTCACCCCCATGCTCCGCCCGAAGTGCCCCCTCCCTCACCACTTTTGGTTAGTGTCAGCCGCCACTGAATCTGGCCCATAGATGAATGGGCTGTATATGTAAATCCACATAGATTGAGCAAAATAGGCTAAATAGGCTACACTTATGGAATAAAGCCCCAAATGCTGGTGGGTGTGGGGGAGGGGGTGCTGCAGGGGACCCAAGTACATATAATATGGCCTAACCTGCCATTGCGGAAGTTTGTGAGGCAATATTTAGATGGATGACAAAGTTTACTTTTGCAGCAATTAGAGCACTTGCTTGCCAAGAGTATTTGGGCCTTGTACGGAAACACAAAAATTAAGGGGTAGACTGGAGATTTATGCAAATCACTATTGATGGCTGAAAGGAGGATTACAATGAGGTGGATGTGGGCTTCTGCTTCAGAAGTGGTACCAAATTAATAAAACAGCTATCGGGTTTTGGATCAAATCCTCCTCTGTTTTGTGCAGAAATAGACAATGTGTGACAGAGGAATTTGGACTCCTTCATACCTGTGGATTCCTCTGATAACTAAACTGTGTGCTCTCACTGGTAGGGCTTAGTGTCAGAGGGAGCACACTTACTATGCTTAGTTATGATCTCTTGTGCTACTCTGTGCATCCTTGTTTCTTTGGTAGTAATGCAAATGTGTTGATAAAATTAAATTAAAGAAACTTCAGCTGCTCAGGGCTGCTTATTGTTGCTTCAACTATGATTTAAGAATAATCAAGGATGATCCCTGCACTCATGAGACTCCCCCTCTGCACTCTATGGGGCATATGTACGAAAAAGTGGCGGAGTGAGGCGTTAGCCGTCATGGCTTAATGCCTCACTCCGCCACTTCAGCAAGGCAGGGCTGCACAATATTTACAAGGATACGGTGCAGCCTTGCATTTGCCCCTGCGGTGAGGCTACACTTAGCAGTGTAGCGCCAAAGCAGGCACCCTTGCACCATAGTGCACAGGTGTTTGTGTACAGGGGAGGATTGTTTTGTGTAGGAAGGTGTCCCTTCCTGCACATAAACAAACCTGAAATGCCATTTTGTCAGTTATATGTGTGCTGCTTAATGCAGCACACATGGAAGTTACAAAATGTCATTTTTTTAAAAAGATTGTTTATGTGCAGGAAGGGTCATCTTCCTGAACATAAACAATCCAAGGCGTTTTGCTTTTTCCATGTGTGCTGCACAAGGCAGCACACATGGAAAAAGCAAAAACGAGGAGAAATAAAGCATTTCTCCTCCTTTCGCTAAGTTAAGACCAGGTTTTCCCTGGTCTTAATTTTGGCGCTGCCTTCTATTTACGCTGCCCTTGTAAAATAGGGGTCAGAGTCAAAATCAATGGGTGTTGTGGTGGAACACCCACGGCAACACCCACTCCCCACCCCTTTCATGGTAAGCATAGCGTGGAAGGGGCCTTTTTTACAAGGCAGCATTAAGTCCGGTTAAGTGGCTTAACGCTGCCTTGTAAATAAGGCAAAGCCCCTATGGCCACGGAAACGTCACAAAAAGTGACGTTCCCTTGGTGATAGGGGCTTGTACACATGCCCCTACATTCGTTTACCAGGAAACGGACTACCTAAAATACTGCTAACACTTGAAGACCCACCTCTTACATCAAGCCTGTTATTGGGTTGTTGGATGGCACCCGCTATGCCGCTGTTCTTATCAGCATATTAAAACATGGCAACTGGGAAGCATTTCATCAAACAAAAGTAAATACCCCGGGTCTTATTTATGATGCCTTGCGCCGCTGTTGCATCACTTTTTTGCGACATTGTGGTGGCGTAAATAAGGCGCCACACTGCACTATATTTACAAAGTGACGCATCTAGGCAGATATGTCAGCCGCATCCATGGTGTTGCAAAGAGGGCGCACTGAAACGTGTTGAATCGCTGTTTTCAACCAGTGATGCAACACTTTTCATAAATGATTCCCACAGAGTTTCCTACAAGTGTTTCATACTGACTTAAGCCAAAGTAGGCAGAGTTTTGTAGATAAACAGAAATGTCTTGGAGCTTGGTATTTGCTGTACCAAGCCTGTTTTTTAGCATGAGTGGAACCTTTTTTTAGCAGCAATGTCTGAAATGTAACATTTTGTTAATTACATTTTGGATATAGGTTTTTCCTGGTGATTGGTATTGGTTGAAATTTAGTCTCTGGAATACGCAATAATGAAGAAAAAGACGGCACTGTCAAAGAAAATCTCTGCCAAGGGTCACACAGTTTAGTCAAACGAGTAAGCCAGGGATGATCCCTTTTTTTGTAGTTTCAAATTGTGCAATTTAGTTAGTAGATATACATTTCTTTATCTCTCCTATGCCAAAGCAAAGATTAATGCTTTGACTTTAATTCATGGAGACTGTTGTTAGAGTATGGGTTGCAAGCAGAAGCCACATTAAAAACCACCTTGTTTTGACCTCAAGGGTCCAAGAGGAACTTGAGCTGAGCTTCAGTAGGCATCTGGCTTGAACTTTCAGTGGCTCACCCAAATCTGCTCCCTCAAAACTACAACTGGCAGCAGCAGGTGGTGTGTCTGAGTTGGTTAATCAAGTCCAGTCCCACCATTTCTTACATTGCTGTTTGTTTAACAGGAGCCATCTTCAAAGTGCTCAGAAGCTGTTAGGTGGTGTATAGAGTTATACAATTGTAGAAATATAAATACTGTGATATTAGCTGGATCCACTGCTTAATTTATAAAAGAATGAGTCCGGTGCAAAGGTTTGCTTAGAAGCCCATGTGCCTTACTGTCAAAGGTTGCTGCTAAATACAAAGGCTGAGTAGTCCACCACCAGACATTCCTTTGGCATTGTTTTTCTGCCTTTCTCTTCATCTTTCTTTCCCGTTTTGTGTTTTTTTTCTCTCTTGCCCTGGATCAATATCTGTTGAGGAATAATAAGTGACAGTCCTCGAAAATGGGTGTCAGTGGGCCCGTCCTGCAAGCAAAAACGCAAAAGAAACCCTGGGTATAGGAATCAGATTAATGCTAAAGGGGCATCCCCTTTACAGGACGGTTTCCCTCAACCACCCAAGGGTGGTATGCTTCCTCATTGGGTAACCTCCTCGCACTATGAACCTAGTCATAGTATGGGATACAACCCCCTCTCTGAGACAGAGGAGCTCAGGGATGTTTTAGTTTGTCTGACAGAGGTACACTAATTACCTTAAGTGAAATAGTTATGGTGAGGGACGCAAAGCAAAAAATAAATGTGAAATAAAACTAGTTCTGAGGTATGCAATAAGTTTTATTTAGGCATCCCCAGACCAGGATTAAAGACAGGATGGGATTGAACCTGTCATAGGGTGTAAAATTGTTTGTAGGTCGACATGTTTCAGCCGGGTACCCACGAAAGAGGTGTGGCGGCCTTCTTCAGGACCATGTGGGTGTTACTACCATATGTGTGTAACCAAATTGTGGTACGTGACAAAAAGAAATTGTTAAATACAAAACCAGTGGTTGGAGTGGAAATGCCACTGGGTCAGTGAACCACTGTTCTAAATTGCTTGCAAAAATCAGGCAACCTACCCCAACTTAACCCCTGGCGCAAACACTCAAGGTGGCATCGGGTCCTTAATCAAGATGTCAGGCGGCATGAATTGCGCCGCAGAGTGGTGGCCCCCGTCCTGCTACCACCTGCTTAATGTAAGCACTGGCTGGATAGAGCCTGTGTCCTAGGTGAGGAAGAGGTTGCACAAGTATAGGTAGTTTGCCTGTCATAATCTTGTTATAGACTCTCTCAGTGGGGCTTAGACCACATTTTATTTCTGGTAATTACAGGGTGACCAGGTTTTAAAAACCAAATACCAGGACAGTTAATGAGTGTTAGTATAGGAACCCAAAGATGAGTCACAAACACAGCACTATGGTATCGCATAGCTCCAGCACCATTGCTATTGCTTTTGTTTTGGGGATAATAAAACAGTAAGAAATTAAATGGAAATGTTGTGATCCTCTTACAAATTGTTGATTTCAGCTTAGACATATGGGGTTGTGAGTGAACCTCGGTTACAGGGATCTTTTTAGCCTAGCATTGTACAGTGTCATATGTGGCGTGCTGTTTGCTCATATTCTGCAATTTGCACCAGCAACCTCACACTTGGTAGCCATAGCATGAATCAAAAACATTGCTGCAAAGGGATTACTTAAAAATGCAAAGATACAAAAGTTTGACATGCTCAGCTTTTACCCCCATGTTTTGCACCAATGGTAACAAAAGGCAGCAGGTCTTCTCATAGCATAGCTGCCAGGTGTACGGGGTCCATACATTACTTGCAGTCCTTATTTTACAATGGGATAAGCAAAACTAGAAGTTCGAGAGTACAGAGAAAAAACCTAGACTGCAGCACCTAATCACACATAGACCTGGGAAGCTTGGCAGAGCTGTGGTAAAGGGATACCTGGCTTTGACAATGCTGATAATGAGATGGGTATGATAGATGTGTGCGACACATCGTGTGTGTGCTCCTCTTCCAACCTCACAAAACTGCAACAAGTATTTCATCTAGTGACAAATGTCAGGACGCTGGGACGGATGTAAATGGACTATCCCAGCAAATCTGCAATAGCCAGTTACACTAACTTGCCTCTCCCATTACAATAGTGAAAAGTGAGGTCTGCTTTAAACAGTCCTCTTGTCCTCCATAGGGCACAACCATTTATTATTGATTCATTGTTTTACAATCCCTAACATGTCATTTTACAGTTGTTTCAGAGCACTAAAAGATAGATTAACCAGCTAGAAATGCCAAAATAAAGCTGCATCCACATAGTCACAGTGAACAGACTAAGGCTTGTGTATTAAAGAGTATGTCTTGAAAGGCAATTATATCTCACTAGTGGCCCATAATATATTCCAGGTGGCTGTGCACAATCCGTCGAGTCTCCACCCATGATTAAGCATCCATTCATTTAACACTCTTTTTCTGCAATGACAATAAAACACCATATTACATGAGTAATCCCCTATGTATTTTGTTAGATTACGTGTTTTTTTGGCAGTTTGTTTGAAAGATGAGTTTTATTCAAAGTTCATTTAACAACAGGCACGGATTGGAACTAACATGTAGAAGTGGCTGTTTGTAAATAATGTGCTATTAAAACAATGGACAATGAGAACAGCCAGGAGATTTTAGCAATTCTGTGGCTGTAGCACTTACCACATAACTATAGATTTACCATCTTTGCCACATCATTTGCCACATAATTTCACATGATGTGCAGATTTCACAAAAAGTGGTTCTATCTCAAAATACTGAAAATAATACTACCAGAACTGTGCAGCATAATTTGCCTACTGTGCTCCATAATTCAGATAACCTTGCCAGGTACATCTAGTGGCCCTGGCAGTGGTAAAGCCCTGGATTTGTTTGTGGGCTCTCATTATGAATAATACATGTATTTCACAAGGAACCATGAAATATTTCCCATATTTCATGGTTCCGTGTGAGAAATATGGGTTTTTATACCACTGCATTTGGTGTAATAAAATCTCCCAAGCATGTTAGATAGATAGATAGATAGATAGACAGACAGATAGAAAGATAGACAGATAGATAGATAGATAGATAGATAGATAGATAGATAGATAGATAGATAGATAGATAGATAGATAGATAGATAGATAGATAGATAGATAGATAGATAGATAGATAGATAGATAGATAGATAGATAGATAGATAGATAGATAGATAGATAGATAGATAGATAGATAGATAGATAGATATGGACAGGTTTATATGAAGAGCTAGATGTTTTTGTGTAGAGGTAAATGTATTTCTCGTAGATATAAATGTATTTCTTGTCTGTCTTTCTTTTGCGATCTATTTTAACCTGTCTCTTTCTATCTTTCTGTGTCTCTCCCTGTCTTTCTGACCTTAGGTCTCCTCCATTTCTCTCTTATCATTCACCACATCTCCCTGTCTCTCCCTATCATTAGTTCTATCCACTTGTGTTTCTCTGCCTCTTCCTTTCACTCTCATGCTCTGTTTCTCTCAATTTATCTTTCTATTGTTTTCCTGTCTGTCTGCAATTTAATTTCTTTCCTGATGTCTCTCCACCTCATAGTCTTTCTGCCTTTCCATGCTTTCTCTCTTCCCTCTCTTTCCCAACCTCTTTGTCTTTCTATCTCCTCCTGTCTATATATCCTCGTTATACTCTTGCTCTCCTTGTCTCTCTGTTTTCTCATCTCTCACTGCCTTAATCTGACATTGTCTCCCCCTATCTTTATCATTCTTCTTTTGTTGTTTGGCCCTGCCCCCCCCTTCTCCCTATGTTTGCCTGTCTTTCTCTGCCCATGGACATTCCTAATATCATGGGATGTGTGTCTTTTTGGAAACTAGTTGGACCACATGGGATGGCAAGTCTTTTAGGTCTCCAAGAGGGCCCTATGTAGACGCCTTTCCTCACTCCCTTGCAGGCCTACCATTAATATGATATGCACAACAGAAACACTATATATCTTGTGTATGGCATTGTAAAGATTTTGTTTTCTGAACCTTTTAGGATTATGCATCATTGTACCTTATTGAAGAAGGAAAGTAAGAATAAAAAGAGAGAACTAGTTACATGATTGCACTCTATCCTGTAAGTACTTTATGGGTTGAGCAAATTCATTCCCTCTTTCATATTCCTAAACTTTTGGATGCCCTCTATTGTCAGGCACTGCTTGGCATTCAACAGCTTTTCTGACATTCTATTTGGAGCTACCTGAATAGGTTTCCTAGTCTTGTGCCTGTCTCGATTCAGCTTTATGTATTTGGTCATTGGATTTTGTTTAGTCATTTCTATTATTTAAAGAGTATAATACCTGGATGAAACGTCAGGCCTCCACTCACTATTGCTCATCTAGAAGATTATGAGCCATAGATGTAGAGTCGTAGTCGTTTGAGAGTAGGTGTGCTGCTGTGGCACTGAAGCTTGCGCATGAATGGGTACCATGAATAAAAATATTCAGTAAGTTAAAAATACATCTGTGTTACCTTAATTTCCTGGATGCAAGTTTAAGAGTGTAATCTAAGGAGTCATCTGTGTTGTGCTGTACAGGTTTAATACTATCACTGAGGACATGTACCTGGAATTTTTAATCATCCATACTATATGGTAGTAGAACATCCCACTGATGCGGCCAGTCTTGTATCTTTATTCTCCTTTCTGTGAACAGGTATATACTGCGACCCCCTTGAGGCTGCTGCAACATATAGAGCTTTTGGTTTCAGCCCATGAATAAGCCAACTCGGTCTTTTATCGTTGTAAGGCTGATAATTTAAATATGGTTAACATGGGTAACAGCAATACCAGATATTTACAATAATTTGAATTTGAACTTGTGAAACCGGTGCATACCTGCAAATATGCAAAGAGAACAAAACATATACAGCCATCCAGGCATACACAGACCCAAATGCCTACAAGAACATATGCACAATGATCAGGCACACATGCACCCATGTCCACATACCTATAGAATACCATCTATAGAGAACACCTGGCATTCAGTCACTGATACACTCAGACCAAGAGACATGGTATGTTCTATTGGTATCTAATATAGCACTTCAAGAAGGCTGCATAAAACTGATATATCTGACAGGAGAATCGAAAGAGGGAATAAGAGAAAGAGAGAGTAAGGCATCTCAGCGCCGACTTTAGGGCAGTGCAACCGGTGCTGCCACACCTGACGCAGACTTTGGTGCGGGTTACTGTTTAAAAATAAATTATGGGTTTAAAAGCACGTGAACTTCCGTGCGTCCAGCACTTTTAAGGCAACAATAAAAATGTCAATATTACTCTGGTGACTAATGTTACTGCTGGTGAGAGATCCGAATGTTGTCTAGTGGCAGTTTGTACTCATCATAAAGTAGCATTGAGGTTATAATGTGCATGCTGCAAGGAGCGTGTACCATGCAAATCACAAAAACTGTGTGAGTGAACTATGATTAGGCCTTTAAAAAGAATGACATGTATGTCAGAGGGAACGATGGAGAGGTGAGAGACACTGTTGGAGAGTGATAGTGGGGGAACTTGAGGTGAAAAATGTCAGGAGGAGTGCCTAAAAAGACTGTTGCACAAGGAAATCAACAGTGTAAGGGACAGTGGGCCTAACAGGTACTTAGAAATGGCAAACAGTTAGAGAGATGCCAGAGGGAGCTGTGTACAATGACCACTAGCTAGAACCCACAGGGTGGCAAAAAGGCAACAAACACAATTCACACCTACAGTTCAATGAATCAATCAATCAATCAGGGAATTGTAAGCGCGCTACTCACCCGTGAGGGTCTCAAGGCGCTATGGGGGGGGTCCGCAGATCTGTTTAGCCGAAGAGCCAGGTCTTGAGGGTCTTCCTGAAGGTGTTCAGAGAGGGGGCGCGTCTGATGTCTGCCAGTAGCTTGTTCCAGGTCTTGGCTGTAATGTGAGAGAAGGATCTTCCACCTGTTCTGGCTCTGTGGGTGCCTGGGGTTTCGGCCAGTGTGAGGAGGGAAGATCGGACGTTTCTCTTTGGTACGTGGAAGTTGATTCTGTCGTTGAGGTATTTGGGTATGTTGTTGTGTAGGCATGAGTGAGGATTATGAAAGTGACTTTTTTCTCCATGGGGAGCCAGTGGAGACTTACATAGGTGTTGACTGATGTGTTTGTGTCGGGGGATACCGAGGACGAGTCTGGCGGCGGTGTCTGGGGTTTGCAGAGTAGGGAATTGTTGATGCTGGCATAGAGTGCGTTTCCATTGTCGAGTCTGCTGGTGATTCAGGGGGGATCCACTTGAAGGTCTTGCAGAGGATGCGGAGGGTGTTGAAGCAGCTGGAAGTGACAGTGTTGACCTGTCGGTTCATGGTGAGTGATGAGTCGAGTATGATGCCGAGGTTCTTGGCGTGGTCTGAGGGGGTAGGTAGGCTTCCGAGGGCGGTCGTCCACCAGGTGCTGTCCCATGCAGAAGGGGTGGTACTGAGGACGAGTACTTCTGTCTTCTCGGCGTTGAGCTTCTGGCAGCTGTTGGTCATCCAGACCTCGACATCTTGCATTCCTTTCTGGAAGATGAGTTTGGCAGTGGTGGGGTCTTTGGTGAGGGAGAGGATGAGCTGGGTGTCGTCGGCGTAGGATACGATGTTGAGGTCGTGTTGTCGAACGATGGCTGCGAGGGGGGCCATTTAGTTGTTGAAGAGGGTGGGGCTCAGGGATAAACCCTGTGGGACTCTGCAGGTGATTTTCGTGGGGTCGGAGAGGAAGGGTGGGGGTCTGATCCTTTGGCTTCTTCCGGTGAGGAATGATCGGATCCAGTCCAGGGCTGTTCCTTGTATGCCTGCGTTGTGTAGTCTGGCAACTAGTGTGCGGTGGGAGATGGTGTCAAAGGCCGCTGATAGGTCGAGTAAGATGAGGGCTGTGGGGTGGCTTGGTCCAGGAGGGTGCGGATGTCATCTGTGGCGGCGAGTAGGGTGGTCTCTGTGCTGTGGTTGCTTCGGAATCGGGATTGGGGCAGGTCGAGGATGGCGTTCTCTTCAATGAATCGTGTCAGTTTCCTGTTGACTGTTTTCTCTGCAACTTTGGCTGCGAAGGGGAGGAGCTAGATGGGCCGATAGTTCTTGAAGTCGGTGGGGTCAGCGGTGGGCTTCTTGAGTAGAGGTCTGACTTCTGCGGGCTTCCAGACGTCTGGGAAGGTGCCTGTTTTGAAGGTGGTGTTGATGGTGTGTTGTAGTTCGGGTGCGATGGCAGCCGCGGCTCTGTGGTAGATGTGAGGGGGTAGGGGGCGGTGGGGGCCCCCGAGTGGATGCTTTTCATGGTCGAGACGGTGTCTTCGGCCATGATCGGTGTCCAGTTGGAGATGGTGGGCTGGCTGGTGTGTCTGGGGGGTGGTGAGCCATCTGTGGCGCCTGGTGGATGGTCGATGAAGTTGTTGTAGAGGTTTTTGATCTTGAGGTGGAAATAGGTTCCAAGCTTGTTGCAGAGGTCTTGGGATGGGGTGATGTCTGTGGCTTCGCTGCGTGGGTTGGTGAATTCTTGAATGACACTGAAAATTTCCTTGGAGTTGGTGGAGTTGGCTAGGATTTTGTTGTGGATGAAGTTCCTCTTGGTGGCTCTGATCTGGTTGTGGTAGTCCGTCATGGCGTCCTTGTAGGTGGTGTGGTTTTCGGTTATCTTGGTGCTTCTCCAGTTCTTCTCCAGGCGTCTGCAGGTACATCTGGCTTCTTGGAGAGCGGTGGTGAACCAGGCAGCTTTCCTAGGGCGTTGTCTGTCGGGGTTGCTTAGCGGGGCCAGCTCGTCTGCGCAGTCAGAGATCCAGGTGTGGAGTTCTCTGGCTGCATCGTTTGCGTCAGGTGCCCGGGTGTGGTTGTCTCGGGTGAGGGTGGAGTTAAGTTGCTCATCGGTAACCTTGGTCCAGTTCCTTAGTGGTGGGCATGGGGCTGGTTTGGGCGCCTTGGGTTTGTTGATGGCGAAGTGTACACAGTGGTGGTCAGTCCATGGTGGCTGCGTTGTGTGGCTGAATTGGATGCTGTTTCCTGCCGTGAAGATGGGGTCAAGGGTGTGTCCTGCTCTGTGGGTCGGTGTGTTGACGAGTTGTATAAGTCCGATGCTGGCAAGGTTGTCACGAAGGATAGTGGAGTTGGGGTCGCTGGGGTTGTCGAGGTGGAAGTTCAGTTCTCCAATGAGTATGTAGTTTGTTGAGGTGATGGTGTGGGGTGTGATGAAGTCGGTGATGGTGGTGGCGAAGTGTGTTTGGGGGTCGGGTTGTCTGTAGACGAGGGTTCCTCGGACTGTGGCTTTCGGGGTGGGCTGGATCTGGAAGTGCAGGTGTTCGGCAGAGGGGAAGGTTTCGCTGGAGGTGGTGAGGCAGAGGGTGCTCTTGTGGGCGATGGCGAGGCCCCCTCCTGAGTGGTTGGGGCGGACTTTCCTCTGGATCTTGTATTCGTCAGGGATGGCGGTGCTGATGTCGGGGGCGGAGGATGCGTTGGTCCAGGTCTCTGTGAAGAAGGCGATGTTGGGCGAGAGAGAGTCGAGTAGGTTCCAGATTTCCATGGCGTGTTTGTGTAAGGAGCGTACATTGAGGAGGATGCATTTTAGGGTGTCGCCAGTGCTGGCGTCGGCGGCGTTGGTGGCCGGGGTGGCGGTGAGGGTCTGGCGGCAGTGGAGGCAGGAGAACTGGCCGTGGGTCATGTTCGGCAAGACCTGTTGGCATTCTCTAAGTCTTCCAGGGTTGAGTGCGAGGAGGGTGGTGGTGTTCTACCGATGGGTAGTGGGAGGTCCAGGGTTCCTGGCGCTGTCCATGGTTGGGTCGCGGACAGGCTTGCATGCGGTCTTGCCATTAAGTAGGGGAGGTGGGAGGGAGGAGAGGCTGGGAGGCGGGAGCGGGGGAATTCCGGGGGGAATTCTGGGGGGAGGGGGCCGCAGGGGCAGCAGCGGCGAAAGGAACAGGCAGGCATGAGAAAATAAAAACACAGAGATGGGCACAATAACAGTGGCACATCAGGGAAAAATTAAGAAAGGTTACGGTGGTTGCAGGCAGTCTGGTCCCAGTTGGAGCGGGCAACAGGTGCAGGAGTGGACAGCAGCCGTGAATCTCCCAAGGAGGAGGTCGGGGTCTGGAGGCAAGAGACAGCACAGCAGAGCTGCAGGGATAGAGTGGACCTAGATCGAGGGTCGGAGGTCTTACTCCATACAACATACATGAAGTAAGACAACAACAGGCACAATTTGCTATTAATTTGTATTTTCGCTTTCAAGGTGAATCCCCCAAACTTCTCTATAATTGCATTTTAATTATGTCCACTGCTGGCTATTTTAAATGCTCCAAAACGTTTTGTGCTGCCTAATCTGCCCACGACCTTAGGTAAAACTCCTGTGGTAGAATCCCAAAAGTTGCCTTAAAACGTTTTGACCAGGATTACTGATTTTACATGCGATATGTGCATCACTGCACATCAATGTTCCCAAAAGATTCTGAAGCCCTAATTACGAAGTTGGGTGGACTTGATTCCGCCCGATACCATTTCGGTGTAGGAAAAGACCAACCATGTGTCGATGGTTCCAACCACCGTATTAAGATGTGACCCCACATTTTTCTATGGGAGCTTTTGCAGTGGCCAGTTTGCGCCTGCAGCATGCTCCCATAGAGAAACCATCTGGAGCACAACCTCCCATAGAGAAATGGGAGTTTGTGTAAATCCCTACACCGTGTGGCAGGCATCTCGCGGGGCCTGACACACAGTGCAGTGATTTCAATGGGCACCATAGGTGCCCCCTCGGCCACCAACCAGAGGCCGAAGGGAGAAGGGTGCCCTGCCTGGGGCCCCCAAAGATGCTTTCCAACAGGCTTTTCATGTCAAAAAGCCCGATTTGAAAAGCCTGTACAAAACCGACATCATAATCTCGATGTTGCGGTTTCCGGCTGCCTGACAGGCTCCTTGAGCCTGTTGGAAGCCAGCTGGAATGAACGACCGGTTTGACTTCCGACTGCCTACATTGTTATTAGGCAGTGGGACGTCAAACCAGGGATGGCTTTCTGACCGACATCCAAATGAGGCTGTTAATGTCTTTCCTGCCTTACTCCGTAAAATTTTAATTTACAATCATATTTTTGACTTAACATGCTTTAACCCCTTCGATGCGCATGACGGAGCGGTTCCGTCATGCGCATCGGTTGCGCTGTGCGTATGACGGAACCGCTCCGTCATGGCCCTACCCGCGCAATAGAACCTTCAGCACAGCGCGGTAATCTGCGCCGCGCTGAAGGGGTTAAAACACACCATTTGTCACACATTTTCCCCAAAAATCCTCAGGGAAGTTTATACTGTGATCAAAAAACATACTATCATCTTTGAAATCACATTAATACAGCAAGTGAATTTAAGGCACTACAACCTATCCTGAATTTTTTCTTGATGGTGTCATTACAGGGGCCATGCCCCCGGAAACAAATATCCCTGGTTACAGCCCTGCGAACCAGACTGGCAGTCCCTGGATGTATGGACCTAAGAATGAACATCTACAAGGGCTGTGGCACCCTGTGCTCCACCAAACATACAAACCTGATAGCTGAGTCTTGTAGTTTAAGTACATGCTGCAAAATCATAGAAATTTCATTTGTATTCCTGGCTGCTTGATATACCTTTGTAAAAAAAAATGTTCTCCAGAGATTTTCATTTTTGATTTGTGTTTTCCTATCATTCGAGAATTCATTTAGCTTGGTTAGACATTGCTAATCTGGGCTGAAATCTTTTGGATGATATTTTAAAAAATGGCAGCAGTATTGCAATGATTATGTAATATTTCAGGAACCATGAGACTTATATACTTCATTTTGGTGCCAAAACATAGTTTTGGGGGTCAAGTAGTCTTATAGAGACAGAAAATAGCTCCTCAGAGTAACCCTTCCAACATTTTCCAAAATGGCGGCTCTGCGACAATGTGTTTTAGCCATCATGGTGGTAATTTATTTTAAGATTGTTTTTGTTTCAGGTTTTCCATTGATTCAAATTCATAAACATGAGCGATGCAGGTGGTAGGAAAGGATCTTTACCTCCTGACAGAATATTGCTAACTACTAAATCTGAGAACTCCTTCAGCAAAGAAAAATATGTCATATGCCAAACTATTCCAAATGAAAAAGCTAACATCAATTGCGGCTAGGCAGAAGAGAGTTTGAGATGCTGCAGAAATGCGGCAAGACGAAGTTCACAAAAGATTGAAACAGATGAGTGAAGAGGATCAAATATTTTATCATTGTAACAACACGTGTTACAAGTCATATACAATGGAAAAAACCTGGAAAACATTTGTCAAAAATAGCAAAAACCAGTGGATTACAACAAGAATCCAAGTCTTCTGAGAAAGTGAAGAAAACCTAACGCAATGCCCATCCACTTAAAATACCGATGGCTACCCCTCATCCACCTCCAACAACTGATCAGAAGACAGAGGATCTTCAATGTGTTATCTGTGGTTTAGCCAGAACAAGGCCTAAAGGGATTGATGAAAGAACAAAGTACAGAGTATGTGAGTCTCAAAGGGCAAACATGTTTTTATCTGCAGCTAGTTTCTTCCGAAATTAAGTTTTCAGCCGAGTAGCTGATCTAAACAGTGAGGTGAATGTATTTGCAGCGGATTTATCTGCCCACCTGAGCTGCGTGCATGCATACATTTGAAAATAGGAATGCACAGTGAGCCCCCAGAAACAACGTAACCACCAGCCTTCAGTTAAGTTTGCATTCTTTGAAAAGCAAATAAAGTTTTGAAGACGCTCTGTAGTGCTGGCTAAGTGTTCACACTCAGTGAGATCAGAGAAATAATGGTCAACATTGAAGAAACTGCATTGATCCATAATAATGAAATTAAGATTTCTCTGGTGTGAATGAACAATGACAAAATGTGTGTTGCCAGTCTAAAAAAAAAATTATCCACTTATGGTGTTCTCAGCTGATTTGACTCCTGAAGTTCTTGCTTCCAAAAAAAGATCACAGTATACAGTAAAATTAACAGGAACCACTTTAAGAAATGTTTTAGAATTAGATATTGGAAGTAATTACACATTTTGTGATGCCCCAGAACTCCACAAATCATGGGCATCAACAAGAATGCTTGGTGTTGTCTTAACATTTTTTACATTATTGTTTAATATTAGCAAAGCAAAACTCTTACAAACTAAAGTTCTTGAGTTCAGAACAGAAGCCGACAACATCGATGATGGCTTTGAAGATATAAGCAAAGCAGTGGAAGACAATCTCATGAGCCAACAGGCTTATGCTGTGTAAATGTACTGTCATTTCCAAATCATGTTTTATTAATTACATCACAGCAAAAAGAAAACTCTGCTACACATGATGACTGCCCATGCAATCTACGACAAGTTCAAAAGTGGAGAGCTAATCACTTCAATGAAGAGGACTGGTGTATCAACAAGTTATAATGACATAGTATAGAGTAGAAACTTGTTAGCAACTCATGATGTAACATCGTGTGAATCCGACAGCACACCACTTCCAAGTCACTTTACCAGGAAAGAATTTACAATTGCTGCTCTTGATAATTTTGATTTTGAAGACAGCTTTTCTTTGTCTGGAACGTCCAACACATATGATACTGCCACAGTGCTTTTTCAAGACTTTACCAATCATGTAGCTGCTGGAAAACAGGTTGTGTTAGCTGTAGGCATGAAAAAACTAAGCTGCAAATTTATAACCCAGCAGCCTTGCAAACATGTGCAAAATCACAATACGCCATCAACATGTCCCAGTCTACCAGAAAGTTTCAAAGTTGCTGAGAACATGGATCTTCTTCTACCTGATGCTACGGTCCACAAAGCTGATTTAACTGAATGTATCATATTGCTTATTCGGTGCGGACTGAAGGGTGAAGAAAAGCCAGTTTCTCCGTGGGCTGGAATTCATGCCCTGATCTCCCAGAATTTGGTCCCACTGAAAAAGGTTGGGTTTTCTCAGCAATATCATCTCCAGTCACAAACTACGCAACAGTTCTAAAACATTTCCAAAATGTGCATGCTCAGCTTGAAGAAAAGTCTTTCCTTACAATTTTCTGCGATGAAGGTGTTTTCTGTATTGTAGCTGATATTTTTATGAGCAATCCAGTAGAATTTGATGATCTTTATCCAATGGTGGGCGTCTTCCACATGACAAAAGTTGTGTTGTGGTGTGCGGGAAGCTATCTCAATGGATGTGGCATAGACGATGCACTTATTGAGGCTGAAATCTTTGGCAGCATAACTGTCAGTATTGAGTGGAACTCATTATGTTAATTTGTTACAATGTATGCTCATCATATCTTAGGCTATAGAAACAATGTTTTAGAATGCTTTCTGGAACAAGAATGACAAATTAAGTTTTGCATATCTTGTCTCAATAGGGTGCACTTCATTCAAAGTACATGATACAAAGCCAGGCAGTGTTCAATACACTCAAAATGAGAAAACCTGAAAACCAAGTTCATAGAGTTTGTAAAAGAATGTGAAGAAAAATCTGAACTTTGCAAGTACTGCGGGAAATGTTTTACACATGATAGCTCTAGTGAAAAACTTGGTACATGCTGATAGAGATGGTGATTAGAAGCTGCACGGGAAGGCTGTAGAGTCACTGATTACTGTGTTTCTGGAATTCGATTACATAAACTACATGAGGTATGGGTCCTGGTATTTGGAAAGAGTGAAGAAGCAAGAGGTGGAAAAACCATACCACTACAGAAAATCAATACAAAGACATTTTGTGGTGTAAGATAGAGAGGGACAGAATGATGTGGCCCTAGATATCAAACTGGAATAGACGATCCAGAAATCACAGAAAAGCTTCAAGGGAAATGTGAGTCAGACAAGTAAAAGTAAATATGTTGCTCAATACCAGCTAGTTTACCATGAAGTCCTTTCTATTTTAAATGTTTCCAAAGAGATGACACATTCAAAACTAATAGACCATCATGAAACTGTTCCTCACCACAAACTTGTGGGAAAGAGAGGGGAAAGTTGTAATAAACATGTTGACAGCCTTCTTCATTTCATGCAGCAGCCAGGAAACCCCTTAGAAATGACTGAGCATGTGTGACTAAACAACTTTGTGACCAAACAAAATGTGGATAATGATATAAAAACACGTCTACTAGATGTCCTAGAACATTGATAGAAAATATACACAGAACTACAGCAGGATTGATTTGTATTGAAAGAGAAAGAACTGTTTGACAAAATCACTAAAGCTAAACTTCCACGCTTCAATTGCCATAGTATGAGTTTCATCCAACCAGGTAATACAAAACAGGTTACAAAAAAACAACTTTGGCAAGCACATAGAGAGATGGATGTAGCAAATGAAAGGGGTGAATTTATCTAGGACATTTTGTTGCATGATCTTCTTCTAACAAACGCATTATTTGATGGAGATGCTGCAGCCAAACCAAGGAAGCACAAACTTTGAAAAAAACTTTCACCTGGAGAATTTCAATTCATAAAGGTGTTGTTATTGAAAACTGCTGTTGTGAACAGAAACAAGCATCCTGGAACCAGTTCCGGGGTATTACCCCTCATCAGCCAGACTAGCTTGACTCCATTGGCATGGAGTTACTTCTATTGACTAGTCTTTTTTAACTTCTTTTCCTCATAGACAACACTATTTTATCCATTGTCCTCATTCTGTTTGGAATCAAAATAAATAGCTTCCTCTTGAGAGCAAAGGCTTTATCAACTACAGTCTCAACAAGTTCCTTTTTTCTGACTAGTTCTCTTTTATTTCTATTTAGTTCTTTTATAATTCTTAATAGTTCTTATTAGATTTTGAATTACTCTACTATGGAACATTCTAACTCTGATTTCCTTAAACTGCCTCTGTCTTCTGGTTAAGCACTCTACTTTTTTTGGAACATTCTTTACTCTTCATATCATGTACTTTTTCTCCTTTCTTAGTTGATCTCAAACTTTGTTTTTTATTTACTTGCTTTCGCTGAGCAACTAGTTATCCACAAACTATTTTAGGTTATGTCTTGGTTCTCTTACCAGTAGCTCTTTTCTCTTTCACCACTTTCTCTGCATTTTGCCTTTTTTGTTTGTCAGCTGTTAGGAGATAATATCCTTTCCTCTGTTTCTATCTTCTCTCACTTTATGATGGCTGTAGCTATCTACATCACAAAATCGAAGATCTCTTGACTGGGGTTAATCATGTATTTGTTCTGCTTTCCGTCCATCAGTTGTGTGTCTTTTGCTTTCTTGCCCTAAGTGCGCTGGGTATGCCCAGACATGTATCCCAGATTGACTGTGCCACTGTATTCAAGCTAGCCTGGCTGATGATGGGTGATACCCCGAAACCGGTCCCAGGATGCTTGTTGGCAGTTCGGGCTGACTGTTCCTATGAAGAGCTGGGTCAAGACTGATTTGCATATGGCTGGGTGTAACCTGAGCTGGCATGGTGAACAAAAGAACAATGGATTTAACCCAGATCTATTGACTGGGGTGAATGTTTGATGTGTTCCACATTCTATCCACCATTTGTCTCTATTTTGCTTTCATTGTTCTTATCAAGGCACATATTCTTCCGGGTGATGACACTATGAGCAAAATTAGAACAAAGCTTGTAGCTTTAACTGCTGAACCTGTGAAGTTCCTAAAAGGATTTGCTGAGACAGAAGAAGAATGTGACTTTAAAGACGTAGAAAAATACCTTGAGCCTGTGTGGAAAACGAGTTCTGACTGTCACACATTTGCCAATCTACCGTACCGTGAGGTCAAGAGATCAGTCCCGTTAAGTGACCTTACACCGACGTCATATTTTATGCGTGGACACATTAAAGGAGCGTTTTACTTGATCAGAATATGTGTAAATGTTTTGGATCATGCATATGTAGAGAAAGATCTATGTGAATTTGGTTAGAAAGATATTGATGAGGTGCTATAACCTACAAACTTTCTAAAGCCTCTACCCACAGAATGTCCCTGTCGATATGCTCTTCTCAAATGTTCAACATTATGCAAATGTACCAGGAGCGATTGCCGAAACAAATAAATCAAGTAAACTATGAAAATGTGTCTAAAACAAGGTTGATAAATGTGAGAAGGTTGGTTGGTATATGCTGTCCACTAGATAAAGTGGGCACCTTGTACCAGGCCACATGACCCTTATGATGTATGAGGTCAAAGATAACCTTATTGAAAGCTATCCTAGTGGTAGCTATGGAGAGCGGCCTTCAGGCTTAATCTTGAAGGAATTTAAAGCAGCTTGTTTTACCAGAATATCACCTCCTAAATGATTAAATGAAAGGAGAACCACACAGTGTTTATATAAAAATATGTATTTATTAATATAATTCTCTCTACTAGTCTTTACACGAGACAAGGGCATAAAGCACACAATATTAAAGCAATAGAACATTCGTAAATAGCAAAATACACAGCGGGCTCCAGGGGGAGACCGAACCATATACTAAAAAAATTGTATAACAACAACAACTTCAATAGACACAGTGCCTAGAGCACATAGAATCGCTGGGACTCCAAGGAACCACCCAGAGGAGTGACACAGGGAGCCCACGGAGGACGGGTGCAGTGAGGAAACACAGACACGTGCTCAGTACAACTCGATGGGAAAGTAGCGGTTGGGAAATTACAGTTTAAGGTCACTTCTAAGAGGACTTCGAGCCAACCCTTTGGAACTTTGGAGGTTATAAAGCCAACCCACCAGTGAGTACTGAAGGACCCGTTTTACCTATCCCAGAGGAGCCGGGTGCATAGGGGTCAAGTGGTGTCAGAATCCTTTGTCATTTTCAATGGAGAGCTGCAAAGAAGTCCTGCTGGCAGGAGGGCGAAGAATGTCCAGTGGAATCCAAACCTGGATTCGAGATGAGAAAAACCTGAAAGCAGAGGGGGCAGAGTCTGGGTCACTTCAGGTGACCAGGGGCTCGGTAGTCGAATGCCCACCGATGTCGAGTTCTTCAGGGATGAAGAAGGTTTGCTTGACTCTGCAGCCATGGGGACCAGGAGACATCGAGGATGACCAGAGTCCGGAGGTGAGCTGTCCCATGAAGGATGTCGGGAACTGAGAGGTCGATGTCCGGCTGGAGCACCATCAAGCCTTGGCAACTGCAACTCACGCGGTCAGAGGAAACAGGTTACGATGTGGACCAGCAAGGTCCAGAGGACTCTCCAAGCAATGGAGAGTCAGGGCACATCTGGAGCAACCAGGTTAGCCCAAGAATTAGCAAGGTGACCCTTGCCAAGACCCACAGGCCAACGGACCAGGGATCGCAAGGAGACCTTAATCAAGTCTGCAAAGTCGTGGAGTGAAGGCCGGAAATCTTCAGTGCAAATACTGCTCGGGGTCAGGACTACACGAAGTCCAAAGCACAGGCTCAGGAATCGGCACTAAGCATATGCAACTGCAGATGTATGCTGTGCACAAAGGTTCGGGTTGCACGGTCCCCACAAGGGATACTGGTCTCAGATTCGCTGAGAGGGCAGATCAACTCAGGGACCTTCGGGAACCCACATCCTGCATTACTGAAATCTTCGGAGTCCTCGGGAGAAGCAAACCGGTCAGATGCGTTTAGGTGCCTGCTTTTGCAGGGGAGTAACTCCTTTACTCCAAGGGAGATTCTTCAGTCCTCCAGCGTCGTGCAGGCAGTCGAAGTACTTGGTTTCTTCTTAGCAGAATCTTGTCCAGGTAAAATCTAAAGTCCTGTAGTCAGGTATCCCACTTTATACCCATGACAAGGGGTTGGAAAGATTCTGTGGACCCTCCTAGGGGAGGGGCAGGACAGAGAGGTGGCTACACCCATGTCCTTTGTCCAGTTTTGCGCCAGAACAGGAGCAAATGGCTCCTGGAACTGGTTTGAGCTGGACTATGCACAGGGACACCAAATGTGTCCCCTGTGCAGACTTTCTGGCACTCTAAGAGTGCACCCACCCAGCCCCAATACACTAAATCCTGTCTGGGAGGTGGTTACACCTCCCTGTGACAGGATGCCTATTGTCATGCCTTTCTCTGCGCGAGCTTGGCTCAGCAACAGGAGAGCAGAATTGTGTCTGTGGCTGGCAACATCCATTTTGTGCTGCCCAGGTCGCGAAAGCTGGTACCGGGTATAGCAGTGACCCAGATATCTCCCTTCAGAAGGTTGGAATCATACCTTCCACGCCAGTTACTGGCGTGGGAGGTATGATGCCAAGGTGTTTGACACCAAACACATGTTTCTACACAGCCGTTTTAAAGTTAGCATTTACTGCGCGGTTATAATGCACTTAAACACATGTCTGGCTGCATCACAGACAACCCCGGAAAATGGTCTCTGAAGGCTGCAGAGGGGCTCTGCTCATGCCGGGGCACCCTCTCATGAAAATCTCAGCACCCTGCCTTCAGGATGATTGTTAAGGCCTGCCATAGGGGTGACTGATAGGTATTTAAGTGTAGTGATTTAAGTAGATATAGTGAACCTATATCTTAAGTAAGTGGTGCAAGCGCCAGCTTACACAGTCTGCTGTAGCAGGCTGGTCGTGTCAATTTGGATGGCCTCTCAGGGGTGGCACAATACATGCTTCAGCCCATGGGAGGCCTCTGGGGTACCTATGCCCTGGGTGCATGGTGTACCATCTACAAGGGACTGATAAGAGTACCCCAGAATCCAATCTGGAATGTACCTAAAGTACATGTATATCAATGTATAGGACAAAGCAGAGGGACTGGGGTCCTGGATAGCAGGATCCCAGTCAGTCTAGGCCAAAAACAGTGTGACATCAGCAAACAGTGGGTGTAACCATAAGAAGCAGATACTACTATCCTACAATAAACATTATTTTTTTCATATTCAGATCATATACATTGTTTGGTGTGTACATGAAAGGATTAGAAACCATTATTTGTTTCATTTCTATTCTTCTTCTATTATAGCAGCCATTTAGGAAAATGGCAGAAGGGTTGCTCTGAGGAGTTATTTTCTGTATCTATAAGACTATTTGACCTCCAAAACCTATGTTTTGACACCAAACTCAAGTATTTCAGTCTCATGGTTCGTGAAATATTACATCATCACTGCAACACATCTGCCATTTTTAAAAATGTCAACCAGAAAAATGTGGCCCTGATTAGCAATGTCTACCCAAGCTAAATTACTTCTCTATGATACAAAAACACAAATCAAAAATGAAAATCTCCGGACATGATTTTTTACTGAAGTATATCAAGGAGCCGCGATTATCATTACCTAAGGGTGTCCTTGTTGAAATTGTGCCAAATAACTGTCGCTTTCACCGAGCCCTGTGTTTTCATTTGTACAATGTGAAGCAAAGGCGCATGCTGGTTCAATGGCTGTGCTGGTTTAGCATCTGGAATACGCCTGGCGAAATTCCTAGCGAAACGTGAAATGTTGCTACTTGTTCACGGTTCGAGGCTCGTACTGCAGTCCACATAAAAAAGGAAAACCAGTAAAAACCGTGTAATTTTGCAAGGAGAAACCAATTGCAACACACGTGGCAGATCCATTCTATGAGCAAAATGTGTTTTTGGTTGACTTTCGCATATTTTGGATGTCGCAAGAATGTTTTGCCAACCACACCGTACGCAGCAACATTTATTTTGCATCGACAGATAGTGAACCTGGCCACACATCACAGCAAGTTGCTGAAATGTTCAGCCTTCGTAAGACCTTGCTTTTTTTCCAGCAGACCATTTTAAGCTCTGCGCCATGTGTGGCGGCAGTAGGGTATCTTTCTTCACCAGTCGCGTCTCTTTTTTTAAGACATTGTAGTAACAGTTTCTCTTCAGACGCACGTTTTCTCTTTCCAATTTCACCGCGCAATTGGTCTTTCACTTTCCTCATGACGTTAGGCATCTAAAATTAATTTCCAAACCTTGACATTACTTTTCGAAATGCAAAAATTGGTTTCTTGGGACCAGGTTCCGTTTTGAAACTTTCTTAGACAAGCCTGTAAATGGAAATGTTTGTGGAAGATGACAGAAAAAGTTCTCCTGACTCGGGCACATCTGGGTACGTTTAACAGGAGAGGGCCGTATTTCAGGGTCTGAGGCACACGCGGCTTAGATCTTATGAGCTGATTCATATCTTTGTCTCTGGGCTTGGCTCGGGCTCCGATTAATCTAAACTGTTTTGTCTCCTCGTAATCGAATTATTGAATAATTCTTTGAATGCCGCTCGCTCCACTTCCTGTTTCTTTCAGGTGATAACAGCTTCTCTCGCAGCAGCGCTTTTGTGCCGCGGCCAAGGTTGAGAAACCACCGTTCAGGCGGGGACGTCGGCGCATGTTTCAGTACATTTATTCAGAACACTCTCTCATTTGAACTAGTATGGCTTGGAGCAAAACGGAACAGGAAGGTGTTGCTGGAGTATTAAGCGTGTCTTCTACTTGCAGAACTCAGCAACTTTACAGCTGCAGGGAGGAAGTGAGTGGGCCTCCCCTGATGTGCTGTACATTTTTCGTATTGTTTAATAGCTGTATACTATTTGATTTTAAGATGTTTTGTTTTTATTCAGGAGTATCACCATACATATCTCCAGAACTATAATTTCATACAGCTATATTTATTTTTGCAGTTTTATATAGCATATACTCGGCCCAAGGGTATTGGAGCACCTTACATGAGTGCAGGGCTTTAACCCCTTCCCTGCGGGGGTAATTCCCCCGTGGTGCGGGGGATGTGCCGTGGTGCCGCTGTGCTCGTGACAAGCTCAGCTCGTCATGACTCACAGTGGAGCTGTGCTCTTGATGAGCTGAGCTCGTCACGACCCCGCCCACTGATTAATTCTCCTGCACAGGCGGGGAATTAATCGCGCTTGGGCAGGCCACGGCCGTTATGACTAGCTCAGCTCGTCATGAGCACAGCTCCACTGTGACTCATGACGAGCTGAGCTCGTCATGAGCACGTAACGGGTTAAGTGGGATGAAAAAGTGTGTTGTGTGTGGGTGCTTTATAAGGGGCGTGGCCTATGCTTAAATATGTAAACTACATTTCTGTAATTTCTATAGTGATCTACCCGAACAGCATATTCTTTCCACTATGTTTTCTATTATTGCGTCCATATATGGAGCACAACAACTGACAAACACCCAAACCTAGCCAGGACTATTTCCTTTGCAAATGGTTGGTAGCTACTTGTGATAAATGAGTAACATTAATGATTTTATTGTTACTAATTAATATTGAAAATGTTTCAGTTCTGGAATTGGGAGACTGTGAAATAAACATTAATGAGGCCTGAGAAAGGAACAGGGATCTACTCAGTGTCTCAGTTGCTTCTTTTAGGTTCATTCTGTTTAGGACACTTATGAGCCCTTTTTTGACAACTATTTACCTTCTTTACACACACATGTGCGCAGAATCACAATTGCAACTGGAATACATGACCACTGCTCTGAGCGCTCAGCTGAGTGGCCAGGGATTGGATGACCATGTATTCTGTACACCTTTTTGACCCATTGAAAGGTGATACGAGAAACTCACACTGCCTTCAGCCTTAATTTCAGAGCTCTCATTCATGGTGCTTTATAAACGCCAGGATGCGACTCAGTTCAAAATATGCACTATGCACTAGTAATGTGCTACAAGAAGAATATACAGAAAGACAACATCCTGAATGCATCTTACCTAATCTTGCATTTCCTAAGAGTGTTAAACATGTGAAATATTTTCAGAAACGTACTCATTGACATGTAATACTGTAATGCATTTTACATTCATTACTCGGACAGTTATTAGTGTTTTAACAGTAGGGTTAAGGCGTAAACATAGGACCTGATAGGGACTTGTTTTAATGCCTGTTTTTAATGACTACCGGATCTGAACTAAAGCCCTGCATGAGCGCCAGTTACATTACACAAGGCCAGGTTCTGTTTTTTAGGCAATGTTGAGTGATGTGCCCAGAATCACAGTATGTTGAGCCAACTCTGGGACTCAAACCTAGCTTCCTAGTTCCAAATAAACAGCTCTAACCCTAATGCCACATTCTCTCTCCTAGTTGATGAAGGTAACTCCCTGCCCCAAGATTAACAGTACAGGAAATTAGAGGAATGGAAAAGCTGAACAGTGGAGGGTAGTTAGTGAAACATACAAGGAAAGCAGAGAGAGAGAGATAGAAACAACTCCATACAAACATCCATTTCCTTTATAAATATATTCTAAAGTTCTCCCCACCACACTCATGCCATCCATACGGTGATCACTAGAATGATCGACTAGTGAAACCACATTCTACACCTATGTCATTCCAATGTATTGCACCTCAAAGTTTACGCTCCAAGACCATTTAAGTAAGACTGTGGCACCACTGCTTGGGAAAAAATAAATACCTTATTGCCATTCTACACTTTCAGTCTCACAGGATTCAACACTGCAGCCTTATTTGAAGGAGTTCTCGCTGTATTCCCTGAGTTGAAATCTTAAAATCTCTTTTAAAGGGTCAGCATATTCGAGTATGAAAAGAGGAGTATGAGTTTACCATCAACATGGAGGGAATTTTTCAGTAAGAATACCTTCTGCAGGACCGGCTCTTTCAGGTTCAATATTGTGAAGGGCAACAGTGAAGATCTCACAATCCACCTTCACCACCAAGTTAGTTAACTTTGAAGGAAGCCGATATGCTCTGCACACTATGCACACCTTCACCACCTGCAAAGATAAATTATCTTCAAACAACATCTGCATCTCTTACTTCACTGGAACTCCATTAACAAATGAGGGAAGATCAAGTACTTCAACAGTGGCTGCTCTCCTGACATTATCCTTGATGCACAATGCACTAACCACTGCATTAAAAAGCTTTTATCATCTATTAGTGACCTGAGAGGCTCGCTTTTTCATGAGCCATGACAGCGATGCCATTAGCTTCCCTGGGAATAAGGCTATTCCCTTTGGTTCCCTGGGGTTGTAAAGGCTGTTCACACTAGAGGCAAGATTCCTGAGGGGAGACCCATCTCAAAATGTGACCCCCACCAGTAAAACAGATGATTGCACCTGAGATCTCTTCAGGTGCCCACGACTCCAGGGCACTTGCAGCAGACATTAAAATGCAACTAACAAAAGGCTAGCAAAACTTTGATATCCCAGGCATTGATAGGTTGACCTAAATGAGGTTTGTTGGGTTTTTTATTTGGTGGAACACTTTAGCCACCATGAATATGCACCAGAGTGCACCCTGGCTCATATATTTGAATAGTAGCATTTTCTGTTGTCTTTCACAAACTGTGCCAGTCTTTTTCCTCCTCCATAGCTGCACCTCTGCTTTAGCTACTGTGCCTTACCCTCTAGTGCAGCCCTAGTGATCTCCTGACTTGGAGTCTTTGGGGGGATGTGTTATGTTCTACTGTTGCTATGTATGTTCTCAAATGGTTCGATGTCTCATGTGGAGTATGGCAGGAGAACGTCAGTGGCAGACGAGTGGTAGGATGTGTGAGCCCTGCGGCTTCAAACAATAAAGAAGTGTACTCCACGAAGCTTGTATAAGGGTTTATTTGAGCAGAAGTATACATCAGTCTTTCTGGCAGTAGCCCCCAATTTCCTTCAGGGGTGATCGCTCTGCTTGCTCGCACTCACCAACCAACCAGGTCTTCGACTTCTTGCAGGCCGACTGTGTGTCCGTTAAGAGCCTGTAGTGCTCACTTCTGAGACTCCCACACAGGACCAGTCCTTATAAGTTCAGTGAACCCCTTTATTCAGGGTCCATAGCAAGTCCACCTTCTACTGGGCCATCAGGGAACTGTGTGAACCATCCTTAGAGAGAGTCCAAAAAAGTGTGGAGTACAAGCCAGGGGGCCGCAGACTCTTAACAGTGATTCAGCAGCTTTGACTGATCCTTGCCCTGGGGTTGCCGTCTTCTTCTCAGCTCTCTGAGTCTCTACAGGGATTTTAAAATTGAGATGGAGTTTCCTATAGTTGATGAGGCACAAACCCTACCTGGTGATGCCTCATCACCCCTTCACCCCTGTAGGACTTGGCCCTTTTTGGATAAAGTCCCTAAACTTTTTGCTTTCCCACTAGACCTTTTTCTGGCATATTGTTGCCAACTTAGATGCTTTGGACACTTTGCCACTGCTAAAAAGTGTCAAAGTATAAAGTAATGGTAATTGTTGTCCATGATTGGTATGTTTGCCTTCCTAGTAAAGTCCCTAGTAAAGTGCATTATGTGTGTCGGGCTTGGTTATGCAAATGCTACTAGTGGGCCTGCAGCACTATTTGTGCCACCCACACAAGTAGCCTTAAAAAGGGAACTCAGGCCTGTCAATGCAGGACCTGCGGGCAGTTTTATGAAACTGCCATGTTGTTCTGTCAAGTGCACTCACTTGCCAGACCTTACCCTTCCCTTTCTGTGCACGTATGACACCCCAATGGTATGTCTAGGGTCCCCCCTGGACAGGGTGTAGTGCATGTGAAAGGTAGGACATGTACTAAGGTGTGTGTCATGTCCTGACAGTGAATTAATCTCCATTTCGTTTTTCATTGTTGAAAGACCATCTTGCCCATAGGACATAATGCGAGGGCTTTGTAATATGTTTTCCAGCCTGTCCTCCCAAAGGCTTAAGATGGAAAGGTGAAGTTTAGTATGCCTGAACTCACAATGTAATAACACATCATTTTATGTAGGTCGTTTTTGCATTGTGTGTTCAGAAGCCACTCTTTTGAAAGTAGCTGTGTTTTTGTGCTCTGACATTTCTGTGTGTCTCTGCCTGGCTGTCGATTGACTGTCTGGATTTGGAAGAAATAGGATCTGGGGAATGTCTTGACCCAGGGGAGGAGGGGAGACAGCAACAGGATGACCTGCATCTGGAGTATAGGGGGAGGAGAATCCCCAAGAGGTGAAGAGGCCTGGGCTGCTGCTATAAAACAATTGTCGCATCTCCTGCTGAGTGAATGAGAATCCAGACCCCCACTAATCAAAGGAAGAGAGGTGTCATCGGCAGGGAGGCACCCAGAACTGTTTTGAGCAGGGGTCAGTGCCCCCTGAAGCACAAAGACTTCAAAGCCATTGAGGGGTATAACTAAGAGAACGGAAGCCCCTGAACTTTGGAGAATGGCTTGATCAAGTGTGAACAAGACTGGAGCTACTTCGTGGTCAAGAGGACCTTTGCCAAGGAAGAAACAACTGAAGAGACTGATGGATAGGAATGCTCTTACTGTGTGATCTGGGGCTGGCCTGCAATTTGCTGTTTCAACCAAGGAAAGGCTAACAGGATTTTGCTGTGTGCTGTGTCCCCCCGCTTGAAGGACTTTGCGGTGTGCTGTGTCCTGAAGTAACTATCCCAGGGGTCTGAGGTGAGCTGGCTCCCTGTTCGGAAACACAGGAACACAAATGTTTCCAAAGAAGACTCTCAGAGACGCTGTGTGTGTGTTCTCTGTCTAGCCTGAGATCTTCGTAAGGCGTGCCCTGTGATCGTGGCACCTGGAGTCCTAGTGTGTCTCAGAGATGCTGTGTGCATGTGCTCTGTCTAGCCTGAGACCCTCGAAGGAGTCGCCTTGTTATCATGTGCACGGGAATCCAAGTGAGTCTCTACGTCATTGTGTGCGGGTGCGTTGGACACCGTGAGGCCTTCGTGAGGATTTGCCTTGTCATCTAGTGCACCGGAAGCCAAGTCAGTCTCAACGCCGTTGTGTGCGGTTGCTTTGTGCACCGCAAGACTTTCGTGAGGATTGGCCTTGTCATCGTGTGCACCGGAATTCAAGTGAGTCTGAATGCCGTTGTGTGCGGGTGCATTGTGCACCGTGAAACTTTTGTGAGGATTTGCCGTGTTATCGTGTGGACCGGAGTAAAGTGAATTTTAGCAACGCTGTGCGTGTGATCTTTGTGCAGCCTGAGACTCGTGTGTGGAGTGCCCAGTGTTCGCGCACTCAGAGTGAAGGAAGTTTCAGCGACGCTGTCTGTATGTGCTTTGTGGCAGCCTGAGATCTTCGTAAAGTGCAGCGGCCTAGACCGGCAATCCCGGAGGATCTGAGTTGCCGTCCCGAGCCGCCGTTGCCATTCCACAAAGCTGCTTGGAGGCCCAGCTGCTGGACGAGGAGAGGAGAGTGGGTTTGTGCCCCCCAGGTAACCTGTGTTGACTCCTGAGGCGGGGTGCGGGCTTGGAGCGAGCCGCTCTTGGCCTCTCTCTCGTGGTGGCAGCGTGAGCCTCTGCTTCGGCTCGTATTGCGGCCCGTATTGCCAAAGGGAGCGGCGGTGCCGGGGCCAGAGTGCGAAGCTGCACTTTGGAATAACATTGTACCGGGTTGGAGGCAACTGTGAGAAGCTGACTGTAGGTCAGAAGAGGAGGCGGAAAGACCGCCTGAGGCCCGGTGATCGGGGCCTGAGTGTACTACGTAGTATTCCATTTCTGAGAGGGGAGTACTTGACTGACGTATTACACATTGCAACATTTCTGTATAACGAACTACTTGATTGTCGTATGACACATTGCCTTGTTCCTGCATAACGAACTACCTGATTAACGTATTGCACTTTGCATTATTCCTGCATAACGAATTACCTGATTAAGTGTACACGCATTGCCTCATTATTGCAGAACGACGTATCTGGTGGTTGGATTACGCATTGCATTCTTTTCATTGCAGAGTGTCTGATTGCTGTGTTCCGCATTACAGTTTTTTTACATTGCAAAAGTACCTGATTCTAGCATTACGAACTGTATGACATGTGATTAGGAGTACAGGAGAATGTTTAGAAGGGCTCATTGACATCGGCAGAACTTACAAGGGCTGGCTGGCCTAGCAACCAGCCAGGAGAAATATTACACAACCTCATATGTTGGTTTCATATCGTGTGGTCTTATCGTATATCTTTTTACATAAAGTTTATACTCGTTGTTACAAAACTCGTGTGGAGTCTATTTGTGGTGTCATCATTGGATTATTGTGAGCATGGTTGCGAATACTTTACACATTTGCCTTGAAGCTAAGCCTGGAAGTGGAAGTGATTTTTTACCCTGTTTTCAGTTATGTCAGAGGGTTGACCGCTTGACCCAGCCTGAGGTCGCCATGAACTTGTGTTGCTGCTGGGCTGTACAGGGAAGGCCATGGGTTTGAAAATGCAAATGTTAAACGCGGCTCGTAGGGTCTGGTTTAATATTCCTGTCATACCCGAATCCAGGACCCGCAAGGGTAGGGCAGTACCAGCCTGCCAGGGCTACTGACGCGCAAGCCAGGGGTAGCAGATCCTCCTGGCAACCTCTGTTTGAAGTACTCGCGCCCTGCCCCTCCTTTGCTTTTTAATCAATGCCAGTTGCAGTAAACTGACAGCGTGAGGAGAGAGACTGGGAGGGGTGCCCGGAGGCAGGTGATCGGTGGAAGATTTGGCATCCTCGGTGCCTGCGTTGATGCCAGATTGAAACTTCTAGGCCACTGACATTTTTTTCGTGGAAGTGGAATTTCTCCTGCTGTTCGCTTGCCCGCATCCTTCTCCTCCTTTAATTCATTCATTTTCTCTCCTTCGTCGTCATCCCCTGCCTCGCCCCTTATCCTTGTCTCTTTGCTCCCTCCACCCCTTCCTGTTCCCTCCTCCCTTCTCCCTGCTTCTGTTATTTCCGCTTCTCAGTCACTCCTTCCTCCATTATTTAGCCTCTCTCTGTGTCAAGGCTCAGTGGCAGTCCAGTTTTCAGGTGCAGGAGCGCAGAAGCACCCTGTCGTAGCAGGGCATCCATGAGACATACATCATGGATGCACCAAGCATATGAAAGAGCGGTCCTTTAAGTGTGTGGGCTAGGCAGGATTCATCAACCTGCGGAGCTGTGGCTTAACACACATTGTTATGATTGTTGACAAACCATGGTTGTCCATGGTTCTTCCATCGTGACCAATGGAGCCCCATTGCTTTAGCAGGATTTTAGCAATGCTTTTGACTAGAATCATGATCACGGGTACCGACCAGTTCATGCGTTCCACCTAGCTCTGTTCCGCATTCAGACTTGGGCACTAGGCAGCTGGAGTCAGCTGTGTGTTTGGTACTTGCACCAAGCTTTCATATGTAATGGCATACAGATTGTGCGTTTATGGCTCAAAGAGGGGGGTGCCCTTAAACTATCTGTCTTTTACCTGGAAACATATGCTCCACACCCTATGTGGAGAGGTTAAAAAGGGTCAGGTGAAGCACTGGAAGATGCAACCATTTAAAGAGTGTGTGTTCCAGATGGAGAGAGATCGATGGGCAGGAGGGAAGGGAAAGTAAGGAAGCACTAAAGTAGAGTAGTAACCAAGCAAAAACAAATCAAGCCCATCTGTGGACAGAACAGATTAATAATAGTCCAATGCGCAGTGCATAGATTACAGTCCTAGCCCATTGCAAAGAATTAAAAAACATTAAGTTATTACCTAGCAACACTTGATCACCCGGAACTTATTTTTAAGTGAAATTTGTTTTTTCCACAAGCTCTTACTATGCATTGGTTTAGTCCTAGAAAAGAAAGGATATCGAAAAACACAATAACGCAGAGTCCATCTGCCCTTAATCAATTGCAGAAATAAATTACGATTATTTATTTTTGAAAAGAAAGTAGCCCAAGGGATATGATAATTTTGTGACCAATTCAGCCGAAATGAGTAATACATTTATTCATTAGTTTCAGACATATCATATGATACAAGTTTATTATAAATACAATACAAAACAAGCATTGGCATAGCCAATAGGTCTCGCCTTTGGGGCCTTATAGGTGTTTAACCATGCAACAGCTAATGTTGATGCACCAAGGATACTGTGCTGCATAACTAAATACTTATAAGGTCCCAAAAGCGAGACCTATTGGCTATGCCAATGCTTGTTTTTTTTTAACAAATTAGGCACTGAAAAAGTGCAGCTCAACACGCTGTAAGATCTTTCTCTCTGGCTTCATGCTTAAACCTTTTCCCTTTTTTGCAAGACACTTCGAGCAGGAAGACCAGAAAGCTATAGACATAGAAAGTGGAAAGAGAAAGGGAGAAGAGAAAGATCCGAAGGATGTGAGCGAGGCAGAAAAGGCCAAATAGTATCTGAAATCCAACTCAAGATAACTTGAAACAATCCATTTTCAAAATGGCAATGTGCTGGCTTGAGCAGCCCACATCTTTTAATCTACTTTCTACATCTGCGGTTGTTTTTTCTTGGCCAACTCTGGTGGGATTTTGGGACTGCAGTGTTTACTTGTGGTTTCTTGCTTATATGGGAGTATGTCACTATGTACATGAAGCAGGGCAAGGAGGAGGTAAGTTAATGGCTTCTAACTATCAAAGATAACAGGACATTAGCAAATGGAGCTGCATCCAGACTCACTTGACATCAAAATGAGTATTATTTATTTATAAAAATTTCAAAAACAATACACACTACTGAAAGATGTCCATATATGCCCAGGTTACTCGGACTTCTAATGAAATTGCTTACTATTTTTGGCCCCTTTAAAAAATTTCTTCTTCCATACTACATTTATGTTTAATTGTAAGTTCATAAACTTTTTATAGTCTTTATAAACGGTGCCCATAAAAACATTGACCATTTTGCTAGAAAATCGTGCAACATGATAAGATCAATATTCGCAAATGGTGGAATTAGCATGCCATACATCTCTTGCCTTCATTAAACTTATGCGTTTGTCTCGAGATTCACAAAGTATTCCTTGAGAAGGGAAAAAATAGAAACCTTTACCCAGTGCCTGTGTTCCAGGATTATTAAACTATTTGTCCTCGAGACATACAGCATGCAACAAACCGGCGGCGGAAGTCAGGGCATTCGGTGTTAGCTGTCATCACTGCAGTGCTGTTTAATCTCAAACTAATGCAAAAAACCCTTTAAATAATTTAAACAATCTCCATGTGCGGACCCTGACAGAGCAGTTGGGAACTGCTTCTAGGCTGCTTGCAGTTATATAATCAGTTTTTGTCTCAAAGTTATAGTATTTGGTGAATAACTAGCTGAATGTGAGTTGCGCTGCCCTGAGTTCAACACAAAGCACACACACACACAAAACAGACTCTCTCTGTCGCACTCTCTCTCTTTCTTTCTCTCTCTCCTCCCTCGCTCTCTCTCTCTCTCTCTCTCTCTCTCTCTCTCACTTTCTCTTTCTCTCACTCACTCTCACACACTACCATGACGACGCGTTGAAGCGGGTTATATATCGTAAAATATGCCAAAGGGCAGCAGGGCGCTTTACTGTTCAGGCCTACATAAAGTAACAACATACCTATCTCTATAATATAATATAATATAATATAATATAATATAATATAATATAATATAATATAATATAATATAATATAATATAATATAATATAATATAATATAATATAACATAATATAATATAATATATCACAGTTAGGAATAGCAATTTGAGAGTCAAATACACCAAGTTACATGATAGTCTCTCAGCCCAAGCATATTTGTACGTTTTTTTCTATGTGTTTACCTTGACTCCTACTGCGCTGAAACGGAGGGAAGAATTTATCATTATTTCAGGCAACACAGCGCAGCAAGAAACCTTGCTGCGCTGTGTGAAATGGAGAGGGCAGGAATGCGCCTCATCTACTAAGATATGATGCAGTCCTGCTCTCTGCCTGCCTTGTGCACATACTGTTGCCTTGCGCCAATGCAGGCACCCTTGCACTATGGAGTAAGGGGGCCTGCATTGCTGACAGGATTGTTTTTGTGCAGGCAGGGGTACCCTCCTGCGCCAAACAATCCACTGAGGTTTTTTTCCTCTTTTTATGTGTGCTGCATTCTGCAGATGCAGCACACATAGAAAAATGGAAATAAATAGGAGAAATTATTATATTTCTCCTCGTTATGCCTCACCTGGGAAGGCGTAACATTCTGATGCATTTACAGATTTACTAACATATATTTCATTTATATATTTCAGGCAACTGGGAAATTCTAAAGCAACTAAGGTTTTAACAACTTCTTACATTTTTTAGAATCCAGGCAGGTACAACGATGAAGAGAAAGCTGTTCCAGTGGTAAATAGTTGTATATTAGAAAGATCTGCTCCCAAATCTTGCAGTGCGAATACTTGTTAGCAAGAGCACTTTATTTGAGAACCTTACCTCTCTGGAGGGCTAATAATAATAGCTAAGCCGTGAGTTCAGATAGACAGGACTGGTCTTAGACAGTGCCCTCTGCATCAAGCAGCAAAGTTTGAATAACGCTCATTTTCCAATCTTGGCAAATCTGGGATTGTGCTATAATCCATGGGTGGATGCATGGGAACACCAACACTTCACCCACGGAACGCATCCCTGGGGCAGAGTCATGCAAAGCAGTGGCTTACGCTGCCTTGCGTTACTCCAGATTTACCAAGCTACCCAGGCTCGTGCAAGGTGGCCTTGCGTGGCTTGGTAAATATCATTCTAGGTTTTGCGTCTCCCTTACGCTACCTTCCGTGGCACAAGGCGATGCAAAACATTGATAAATATGCCCCTGAGTGTCTACATACTCTACACACATGACATATGTAGCTTCAATAATAAATGGCCAAGGAAGAACACTCTTGGACTCCTAAAAAAAATTACAATGATCAAACCATGGCCAGAACATGGGGCACGTTTAAGATGTATCACTGACTCATGTCTACATAAATCACATCACATTTAGAGATATCTGGATCTAAACAAAGGTTCAGGAAACAGCCCAAGCAAGTGAAATAAGAGTATTTATAACTTATGCACTTTTCTACAAGGATCTTTACTCAGTTAAAAAACCATAAAAGAAACAGACAATTAATTGTAACAATTCTATTAAATTTGCAATTATAAATTTCAAAATGTTAAAATCTCCATGATAAGTCATAATAAATAACAATACTGTGTAAAAACAACTTGCTATTAAACCATGTGCAAATATCCGAAAAACAACTGCAGCTGTCATCATCCTATGGTTGTAGCAAAGAAATCTCTATAATAAATGTGCAAAATTTACAAGAGCAGCTAACACTAGCAGCATAAACATAAGCAGTCTCATTTCTTTATATAACTTATATTGTGTGCATAATACAACTCCCAGTATGTCCTACCATCACCAGACCATGGGAAAATACAAAAAGTGACAACTTGATTCTTTTATGCAGCTAGTATAAATATTTGATTATAATTACTTGCCCACTACTTTGTCAAACAATGCTGTATCTGCAATGAATCTAACCTTCCCTTTTTCGGCACAAGGTCATAAAAGTACATAAAACACATGATTAGTTCAATCGATCAATGCTTGGTTAAATGACTATGCTACAAATATCATCCCAGCAAGAACAGCAATTTACATACAGAATGTGTGCAAGTAAAACTACAATAGAACGAGGATCGGTGCACTGCTGATATTTGGACCTTAGTCTCCACATGCATAGAAGATACAGTGAGACTGAAAACACTATGGATTGCCTAGAATCAGTTCTCAAAATCCTAATTACTGTTCTATAATCTTGTATGCCCAGGAGCCGGCAAAGTGGAAGCATCCATTTTCTCCGATATCCCCTGTAAGCTGGGCAAAAGAGCAGAACATGTTCGATGGTTTCATTGGATCCAGCACAAAGAGGGCAAGTTCCTCCCAGATCCCTGGAAACTCACAGCCATTTAGAAGTAAAAGAACACAGAGGAAGGGTCCCATAACGACATTTCAAATATAATGTCTTAGCTGATAGGGCTTAACCTCATCAAAAAAAGGGTTCCAGTTTACAGTAGCTAGAGAACCAATTCCCGCTTGCCCAATGAAAGTCTTATGCAGCCAGTACGAGCTCTTAATGTCAGCTTTAGTTCCCCTGCTTAGGTCTGTTGTAGTGGTCCAATGATACACACAGCCTAGTTGGGTAAAGGATTGTTGGATGTACCTGACCCCTGGAATTTTTAGGGCACCAGGTAGTCTGTGGACCGCCTCTAGACCCTGCCAACAGGCTAATACCTCTGGTGTCGCCCGAATTCTGCACCAATACAATAAGGGTCTAAGCCCTATTTTTGAACTGAGCTCTCTCAGTCCCAGGTCTCGGTGCAGAGGAATGAACGGGGTGCTAACAGGAAGGTCAGTCTTATGCGCTTTTAAGTTTTCCCTTAAAGTTCACTTGTGGGCATCTATAGTGGTGTGTGTCTCGACTCATTTAGAAGCAGGGTCAGACAGGGACAGAAAAACATAAAATAGGCTCAGGGCTCAACATAAAAGTGGCAAATATTAGCAAATCAGATAGCTAAAAAGTAGCCCACATTTACATATCTGAGCAATGTTGAACTTGTGAAGGTATCCTGTATAGTTCAATTCCCAAAATTCCTTTATTTAGTTGCAAACCATCAAAGGTACAAAATATCCATGTAATACATGCAACAGTTTTCTTCATCCAACATTCATAATACATAAGTATAGTTGTTTTGTAAGGTTTGATAGGCTGCATTTGTTTGTGCTCGCTGCATGCTATGTTTGTGTTAATATCAAGGAAATCAACAATGAAAATTCGCTTGCCGGACCATTATTCTGGCCTACAAACAGCCAAAAATTGCCTACACACTCACCTGACATACCAGCCATTTGGGCACTGCCAGATTGCTCTATAGGCTAGTCCTACCCAGTTTATAAGCAAATGCAGGATACTGATGTCAAACCTTCTTCTTCCCATGAAGAGGCACCCACTTATTGCAGGAAACATCAGGATAGGGAAGAGAGCCTGAGTGTTAATTTAAAAGGGAATGGGAAAGAAACACTCATTCTAGCAGGAAACTGGTTGGAAAACCTGGGCTGGCATAGCAGTGAAGGAGCAGCTTTTGAATATCAGTTGAGGGACTGCAACTTCCCTGCCAAAAAGGAAGAGTCGCAGTGAGAAAGGAAAATACAGTAGATATGAACATTAGACATATCAAGCAATTCAGGGTTTGAATTATCAGTGTGGAGTGCAGAGAGTCGATGACTATCCCCTTGGCATACTGCCCAGCAATGAAATGAAAGCACTCTACAGCACCAGTACAACAAAGTCTACAATAAGGAAAACAGCAGCAACTACACAAACTAATCTCACAGACCAAGGGAAATAGAGGCCTAGGGAAAAACAGAAGGATAACAAAGGTGTCATGGCTGAATGATTGGTGCAAACTGAAGAATAAGCAAAGGAGCCATAACAACTGGTGTTACCGGACATCTGTTTTAGTGCATGGCAGGTCTTTATACAACCAGGGCAGGCTTTAGAGCGGTGCAACCGGTGCAACCACACCGGGCGCTGATTTTGGTGAGGGTGCTCTGTTTAAAAATAACTTATGGGTTTAAAAGTAGGTGAATTTCCTTGTACGTCCAGCAGTTTTCTAGCAACAATAAAAATGTTAAGATAACTCTGTTGATTAATGCTCCTGCTGGTGAAAGAACAGAATTGTCTACTGGCAGTTTTGACTCATCATAAAGTAGCACAGAGGGTTAATGTACCTGCTGCAAAGAATGTGTACTGTGCTGATCACAGAACTGAGTGCCAGTGAACTATGAGGAGCACCATTAAAAAATGAACTGTATGTCAGAGAGGGACTAGGGACAGATATGTGGCATACTGCTGGAGAGTGGTGGTGAGGCAATTAGTGTAGAAGGAGGTCATTGGGGCGTGCAAAAAAAGACTATCGCACTGGGTGCCACCAGCGCTAAAGTCGGCCCTGTAAGCAACTTCACACAGATTGACCTGGAAAGTTCCGATGCTGGCAAACTAAACTAGTGTTTTGGAAGTATTTGCTCTGTAGGGCATATTATTTGTATGTAGTTTCCATTGTTCTCCATCTCCTCCATGTATGATGTAATTTAGGTCTGTTCTGGGCTACAGCAACTGGTGACTTGACATTGTAGTGGTTAGAGAAGTCCCATGTAAATGTGGTGCACAGCCACCCAGGAGCACCTTTTTATATATTAACAAATATTTGTAAGTACATTTACATATTTAGCTACACACTTAAGTTACATAAAATCAAGACATAACTGCTGCATAAATTGAAGAAAACAAGTCTAATTACACTGGTGTGCAAAAGGGGTGGTGCAAGGAAGGGTATCCTGGAGGAATATACTTTTGTGTGAGAGAAAAAAGCACAACTCATTTGGAAATGTATCAAATTTCCTCAACCTAATCTGGCAAAATGTCCTCATTATGTGTAATATGCAAATATAGACAAATTAAAGTAAATCAAATACACTTAGGGACTTAGGGGCATATGTATCAAACGATTTTTTAATCGCAAACGCTGCGATTCGCAAAATAACAGCGTTTGCGATTAAAAAATCGGTAATCGGGATGTATGAGGCAAATCCCATCGCAAAATTTAGCGATTTCTTAATTTTGCGTAAGCATTTAGGAAATCGCAAACTGCTATTTCTTAAATGATATGTAAAAAGCACCCAAGTTGTGCGAATTATCCTTAAGAAATCGCAAATTACCACCAACTTCCAGTTGGTGGTAATTTGCGATTTCCTTTCAAAAAGCACTTTTTGGAATTTTACAAAGTGCCACGTGGCGCTCATACATGCCCTTAGGGCATGTATGTGCGCCATATGCACATACATGCTAATTTCAGGGGTGCATCAGGGTGTCATCATGACACCCTTGCACCTTTGAAATTATTCTCAAATTGCGATTAGCAAATTGCGATTCGCTATTTGAGCATTACTTCCCATTCATTCCTATGGGTCTCCTGGCCCATAGGAATGAATGGGAAGGTATTCCTTAATTGCGATTTCGCAATTTGCTAATCGCAATTAAGGAATTTTAAGAAATCGCAAAAAGTTTGCAATTTTTTAAATACATCCCGTTTTGCAATTCTCAAATAGCGATTCTTTAAAAATCGCTATTTGAGAATCGCAAATGGTGATGTTGATACATATGCCAGGAGGTCACAAACTGCATTTTGTAGTAGTACGTTATTAGTACCACAATAGTCCTACTAACATACTATAAAATGCTTTAAACAAACCTACATGTGGAGGTCTCTGATGCTTATATCTTTTATGTGTGGAGGTCTCTGCCCGACTGCGGAGATCTATGCATATGTAGGAATACATTTTAGTGATAAATAGGGAAGGGACTGGGGAATGGCAAAACATTGAGAATAGTTATTTCTAAAGGAGGGAGGGGTTCTGGAAAGAGTATGAAGGGGTTAAGACAGAGTTTAGAGGATTTAGGGAGGAACATATTATGGACCCACAAAAGAGGTAGCCCCTTCCTATTCACAAACTTGACATCTGTAGTTACTACAGCCAAAAAGGACCCAAAACATTTGTAAATATACTGCAGCTCAGAGCTGGAGTAAATCCAACACCACTCACAATCAATCCCAGGTTCTGCAACAGCTTCTCATTGAAAATAATGGAAGTAGGGACTTAAACTACAAGCCCATAAGAAATAATGCAAAAATAAATTACATTGTTAAAAATATAAAATTATGTTAACGTTGAAAAATAAATGTAAACTATTAATAATTATTATTTTGTTTTGATTATAATTTAATGACTTTTTTTCAATCTAACAATACATGTAACTGTATTTTTTCAAATATTTGAATTACAGTAATTTGTACATAACTTTTGTAATTTGTAATATAAAATAACTAAATGTAAACATTTTACTATAGGTTGGCATTATATTTCAAATAAATTTTAAAAAGTACATTTTAATTTACTTTAATATACTTAAATGAATTACATTCTTAATTTAAAACTTGTTTAACAGTAGTGTAAGCATTTTTTTTTAAAAAACTGTATGTCTAAAATACATATATAACATTAATTTACATTTACAATTAACTTACAAATATTTCAATTATTTTTTAGCTTTAATAAACGTTAACACTTTTCACTATATTTTACCGTAGTGAGCTCTCCAACTCGATGGAAGAGATCTCCTCTAAGTAAGTGTGCAGAACATCAAATATGGTTGTAAAGTCACTTCTAGTAGTAACTTTACAGTTCTGTAAGCATTGTTACTGGCTACACCCCCTTGTCAGCCAGTGGAGACATATAAGTCTACACAATTGAGTACTATTACACTTGTAAATGTTGAACAGCCAAAAGTAGTAAAGTTATTTGACAAACTTTACACTTGTAAATGATTAATAGCCCACAGTAGTAAGGTTATTGGAAAGTTTAAGAGTAAATTTACACATGCAAATTTATTCACACAAACGTTTACCTTTCTGAATTGAAGTCAATAGGCCCCATAGTAATAAATAACTCCAACTGAGGTAACTTAAGAACAGGGGTGATGCAGCTTCATAGAGTGATATGTTTTGTCTGTTTTACTATATAGCTCCCTTGATACAACGCTTGTTGTGTGAGGCTGTAGGGGAATAGGTGGGAAACATTTGTTGTTACCGGTGCCGTGTTGGGAAGACGCCCACAATCACTCGCTCCTAATTCACGAAGGTGGTTGGTGGGTTGCTCCCACACTAGGCCACGCCCCCTGCTCCACCGGCGGCTATTAATTTCACCTGATGCTAGCGCGCAGCGGTGTATTGTGATCTCTTGCGCTGCCGTTGAGCCAAGCATCTTGTCCTCATACTCGCACTTAAAAATTTTTAACAGAGGAACTTTGCTCCTCATTTCCTTTTAACTGGCTTCTAGAAACGCTTGTTGTGTGAGGCTGTAGGGGAATAGGTGGGAAACATTTGTTGTTACCGGTGCCGTGTTGGGAAGACGCCCACAATCACTCGCTCCTAATTCGCGAAGGTGGTTGGTGGGTTGCTTCCACACTAGGCCACGCCCCCTGCTCCACCGGCTGCTATTAATTTCACCTGATGCTAGCGCGCAGCGCGCGCGCGCAGCGGGCGCGCCGATGGCGCGCCAGAGGCAAGCCCGTCTGCGCCCATCCGCGCCCGTCCGCGCCCTTGAGTGCCCAGCGGCCGGAAACTATGTCTCTGATAAGGGGGATGGCAGGGTACGCCTCACATACTCTGCTGAGGAATTGTACAACTTACGGGGTAAGGAATGCATTGGCATGCCGTGTGACTTGTCAGTCGGACCTCTGACCAGCTGCTCAGGTTGTGATTTCTCATTTAACTGTAAGAGAGACATAACACAAGTTGTACCCTCTATAGCAAAAGATTCACGGGGGTCAATAAGCACCACTTTTAATTTCTGGAGCATCAACTGTAGGTCTCTCTCAAAACACAAGGAACATATATTCGATCTCCTAAGCACCGCTCTCCCGGACGCTTTATTTCTCACAGAAACTTGGCTTCATGCCAGTTCCTGCGCAGATGTGGCCAGTGCTCTCCCGCCGGGCTATGTTATATTGAGAATAGATCGCAGTTCGGGGAGAGGTGTCGGGATTGCATTTGTATTTAAAGACACCTACACATACCGGATAGAAGCCTTGCCTTTTCCAGATTGTGAAGCGGGGCTGTTTAAACTTGCACTTTCACCCCATATTACCTTGTCAGGGATTCTCCTCTATCGTCCCCCAGATAAACCCACTCAGTGGCTTTCCTCTTTTTCAGAGCTGATTGCTCCTTATGTTCTGAAGGCGGCTAACTTTGTTATTTTGGGTGATTTTAATCTTCATTTAGAAGACACCAATGACAAATTGAGTAAAACGTTCCTTGCCGACTGTGCGGCAATTAATCTAGTATTATGCAATCAGGGACCTACCCACCAGGCAGGACATCTACTTGATCCAGTTTTATCTAATATCTCGCTGGATTGTAGTACTTCACCCCTCCCCCTTATTTGGTCTGATCATTTTGCCGTTCAATTTAGGTTTACATCAGTTAGTGGCGTTCCTCCGGCCCCTCCTCCCAATGCTACTAAATTTAGAGCTTGGTCGAAACTGAACTTGGAAAAATTCAACGCTGATCTAACATCTTTATGCCCAGATACATTTGGCCCTTTATCCTCTTTGAACCTAGAGGTGTCACACTGGCTATCTTCTACAATTGAGTGCCATCTTCCTCTGTGCACTAACCGTCCCCATGTACATTTGCCCCTTGCTCCATGGTTTACGCAGGATCTCAAAATAATGAAGGTTAAGTGCAAACACCTGGAAAGGTGTTGGAGGAAAACCTACTCAGTAGAGAGTAAATTAATTTACAGGGCAGCTTTAAAAAAGTATCATTCAGCCTGTAGGAAGACGAAAGGGACTTTTATCGCTGAATCCATCTCTAAGGCCACCAATCGCCCTAAAGCTCTTTTTTCTATGATAAAAAAGTTGGCAGGGGCAGATACTTCTCCAGCCCCCCCAATACTGGATGAATCTCAATGTAATGAGATTGCTGACTTCTTTATTACTAAAGTCGAAACCATCCATAATTCCTTGGCAGTTAATACACCACTATCTGGAAATGAGCCTTCTCCCATTACATATGGGGAGAGCCCTTCTCCCAAGGAAGTGATCTCTGAATGGCCATTACTAGACCAAGAGTCCCTTCGTCGGTGTCTTTCTAAGGTGAAATCTGGCTCCCCTTTAGATTCCATGCCTCCTACTATTCTGGGACAGCTTGCACCAGCCCCCCTTTTGGTGATTCAAGAACTGCTTAATGCCTCTCTTCGGGAGTCTACTGTTCCCACTGACTGGAAGAGGGCCATGGTGATTCCCCTTTTGAAAAAACCTGGGGCGGACCCCAACATTTTTTCCAACTTTCGGCCTATCTCCCTTTTACCCATGTTCTCAAAAATTTTGGAGAAGCATGTTAATACTCATTTAACGGCACACATAGAGGCAACAGGTTATCTGCATTCCTCTCAGTCAGGCTTCCGTGCGAATTTTTCCACGGAAACTGCCTTACTGGGGGTTACTGAGACGCTGCGTAGTCATCTGGATCAAGGCGAAACTATGGCACTGATACTACTTGACTTGAGCGCAGCCTTTGTCACATTCTATTCTCATCACCGCATTAAATAAGGCTGGGGTGGTTGGGCCTGCTTTGGCCTGGCTAGCCTCATTCCTGAGTCAGCGCTCATTTCAGGTTTGTTCATCAAGCTGCTCCTCCTCCATTCCTACAACTGCTTATGAGGTTCCTCAGGGGTCTACACTAAGTCCTATGCTTTTTAACATCTATGTAAGACCCCTGGCCTCCATAGTGGAGAAGGCAGGATTATTTCTTTATTCTTATGCTGATGACACGCAGATTATCTTTTCTCTCTCCTCTAACAAGGAATGTTCCTCATCTATACTCCAGGAGGCACTTGGCCGTGTGGCTGGGTGGATGCAGGCTAACCTGTTAAAACTCAATGGTGATAAAACTGAGTTAGTTATACTGGGCAAAGATAAACATCTTTGGGGCCCGAAGCACTGGCCCCTGGCAATGGGTCCGATACCTCAACCGGTTACGCAGGTACGCAACCTGGGCTTCTTGCTGGATGATTCTTTGTCAATGCGCCAACAGGCTGTTAGCATTTCAGCCACCTGTTTTACCATCTTAAGGTGGCTTCGAAAAATTCTTTGGCTTCTTCCTGTTCCAACAAGACGCACCGTGGTTCAGGCTCTTGTAACCTCTCGCCTTGATTATGGCAATGTTCTATATCTGGGTTGCACACAAGAGGTACGCAAGAAGCTCCAGCTGGTGCAGAATTCTGCCGCTCGGCTCCTTTGCAAGGTCCCGAAGAGATCTTCTATCACTCCCTGTTTGCGGGACTTACATTGGCTGCGCATAGAGAGCCGTATTAAATTCAAGGCTCTTTGCGTCATGTTTAAAGTCAAACATGGTTCGGCACCTCTATACCTGCGTTCTCGGGTCCATCCTTACGTCCCTTCGCGTGCGCTTAGATCTGCCTCTCAGGGCAACTACGTGATCCCCAGATTTAAGCTGGCGAGAATGGGAGGCCGCTCCTTTTCACACATGGCCCCTAAGCTTTGGAACTCTCTGCCCGTATCCCTAAAATGTCAATCCATTTTTACACAGTTCCGTAGGGGCCTGGAATCTTGGCTCTTCGTGCAGTAGACATTCATTGCTTAAGCTAGCCTTTTTTGGTGGCGCCGGGAGACCCCATGGTGGGTAGCTGTGCGCCTTATAAGTTTATTTACAATTACAATTACAATTACAATACAATATCCAAATGAAAGCATTGCTTAGCATAATAAATGGGGTTCGCCCCAGGTATCTTATTTATTAATTTTTAACAGAGCTCTATCTCAGGAGCAGTGGAAATCTGTACAAAGAGCTATGTGTAGAGTAACAATCTAAAAACAAAATTGACTAATGATACCATGGAGGAGGATGGGACATCCGTGTGAAGAGAAGTCAGTGAAGGTCACAGTAAATCTGTAGAATTCAGCATTTTCATTAGGATAAATGGAAATAGACAAGTGTCTTCATGCAGGAAAACTCTTGCTTTGGAATCTTTGAGCCAGATCACCATTCTTTGCACCTAACTTCAACTTATTACACAGACAGTTGCAATATTTAGTCACACATTTCAGATTGTCTTTCAAAGAATGTGCATCTGCATGCATTTATTGCTGGAGATTTAATTACTGCTGCAGAAAATCTGACCTATTGATCAATATTCCTGATTCGCAAGTTGAGGTGAAAGGTTGGACATAAGGGTGATCCCAGGGGTAGTTACTGGTAAGGTAAGGAACATCCATGGCATAACGGTGGGTTTTCATCATTTTCACCCAATTTGCCCTTTACCATTTGATGCCAACAAAGGATGGCCCAAATCAAAGCAGCTGTTGTTGTGAAAAGCAGTTAGGCAGCAGGCACATAGGGGCACATTTGTAGGATATACTGGAGGGATGAGAATCAAGTAGGAAGCCTACACATTCAGGTAAGTCAGCCAAGGTGGAAGGGATGCCTTAGGAATCATTATTCAATAGCCACAAATGGATTGATAGAATGGAACCAGTGGCGCAGAGGAGGTGAAATTCAGATTTTGGGGGATCATATTTGAATGAGAAGGAGCATAATAATTTACCAGATCGTTGAGAAAATGCACCATACACTGAGTGTAACACATAGGAACACTATCTTGTAGAACAGGATACTGACGAATGTTACAGTCATTGTCCAATCGAACATACCTCAGTTGCTCTATACTGAAGTGATCAAAATTAAATTCTTTAAAACTCCATAATGCAGAGTTGTACATGGAGCTTTGAGGAACTTATTCAGCTCAGATTATGATCTGCCACTGCTGAAGGACCAATCCAGGCATATAACCCCCAAAAGCATATATGGATATGTGAAAGTATGGAACATGCACACTTAGTTTACCCAGAAACAAATAATTAGTTACTTGAAATAACACAACATTACCAGGTTGGGGTTAATAAAGATTAATTATGATTGTAGAATGTTGGAACCATTGCTATACATTTATTGAATCTAAGACTGTGGTCATGCAACGTCTCACTTTACACATTAGACTTTTCGAAGTGAGCCTGTTGTGATGTCTATTTCAACTACTGTTTGTAGTTATATTGTCCCTTCTTCAGTTTATACTTATTTTCTCCTTATTTGTTCGTTGTTTGTTCGTTGAAGCTGTTGATCTTGTTTTGTGTCATCAGCGATAGTACTGAGATCAAGTGGTAGCTCTTGCATTTGTATAGCCAAAAACCAGTATGTGGATAGTAAAATTGTACAAGATTAGGATACAATAAGTTTCCCTGTGCAGTGATCTGCAAAAAGCAAAAGGTATCTCTGTATTCTTTCTGTGTCTTTTATTTTGTTTTCTGTAGGTGTTCCTTCCAGGTGTCCATCAGGATCTTACCACATGCTTGCACACTAGGTTGTGGTGTTAATTTGACTAGTTCTGGTGCACAAAGGTTCTCAAAAGCATTATATATTGTAAAAGTTCAATACATGAGACTTCTACCATCGCGTATCTGCCGGATAGCATTTTAAGATTGGTGTACACTGTGTATATTTTTAAACTGCGCTGTATTGTATCGCGCTGCTGCTGCTTTTGCAGTATTTACCATTTCACCTGCCATCTGTGGGGACAGTAAGCGGGGGCTTTAGATCAGGCTTACCTGCACCATAAATCGTACCCTCACCCGCACTTTGCGGGATCTAGTCAGTGGGGTCGGGGTGCTTCGTCCGCCATCTTGGGTAGGGCTGAAGCTTCGGACATTCATAGCGCCATTTTGGTTGGGGCTAGAGGCTCTAGCAGCCGGAAGCCCGCGCACTGGAGAGCTTATTTAAACTGCTCTCGATTGACACTCCAGAGACTTCTACCATCGCGTATCTGCCGGATAGCATTTTAAGATTGGTGTACGCTGTGTATATTTTTAAACTGCGCTGTATTGTATCGCGCTGCTGCTGCTTTTGCGGTATTTACCATTTCACCTGCCATCTGTGGGGACAGTAAGCGGGGGCTTTAGATCAGGCTTACTTGCACCATAAATCGTACCCTCACCCCCACTTTGCGGGATCTAGTCAGTGGGGTCGGGGTGCTTCGTCCGCCATCTTGGGTAGGGCTGAAGCTTCGGACATTCGTAGCGCCATTTTGGTTGGGGCTAGAGGCTCTAGCAGCCGGAAGCCCGCGGGGCGTAATACTATTAATAGGTATGGGAAAGCAGGCGCGCAGCGGTTGCGCCGTAGTTGCGCAGGAGGTAAGCCCGTTTGCGCCCGTTCACGTCCCGGGCGCGCCAGGGGCGCCTCTGGCCACTTACCTAGTCGATAACTATGAGGATGGTAACAACTCACCGTACCGTACGGTGGACGCTGCTCAACATCGATTATGTCCTTCATCGTGCAAAAATCTTTCCTGCGGCCTACTGAACGTTCGCTCTCTCGTGAAACATCATGCCGAGATAGCCCTGTTACTGGAATCCTTACATCTGGATATACTATTTGTAACGGAAACATGGACCACGGCGGACTGTGGGCTGGAACTCGGTTGGGCTTGCCCACCGGGCTATCTTATTAGACACGCACCTCGAGCCTCTGGCAGGGGAGGTGGAGTAGGCTACATTTTTAAAGATTCGATCTCCCTGGTGGAATTAGCAGTAAGGGAAGTAGTAGGGTTTGAGCTCATGGGCTTCTCTATCATGTCCCAGAGTGGCTCCTTGATTACAGGGTTGTTATGTTATAGACCTCCCTCCTCGACCACAACCTCTCTTTAGTCATTGGTTGATTTAATTTATGATCTTTCAAATTCCCACGCTAAAATTCTAATATTGGGAGACTTTAACCTCTGGCCTTCCGGCCCTCAAGATCTGGCCTATAGAGAGCTCTGCCAATCGTGTGGTAACATTCAACTCACACAGTTGGTTTCATCAGCCACGCATGTTAAGGGACACGTGCTAGATCTGATCTTCGCTGAAAAGGAGGTGGTAGTAGTGAAAGAGATCCTGGAGCAGGGCTGGACAGATCATTCTTTGATTAATATGTCCATTGTTTTATCTGGGCCGTTAAAATCAACCAACATAAGTGGCTTTAAATTTAATCGTCAATGGGCTCGCCTTCTTAGAGAGCCAACTCGTCCTACTCTACTGCCTAGGGGTTTCCAGGTGGAGGATAGTGTAGATAAGAGCTATACTGCACTTTGTCAGCAAATTTCGACATCCCTAGACGAATTGGTCCCTCTGCGGAGGGTGAGGGAGAGACCCAGAGTGACTAACGCCTGGTTTAATGACGATCTCAGACAGCATAAGATCCGCTGCAAACAGGCTGAGCGTACTTGGAGGAGAGGATACAAGGAGTCGGATAGGGCAGCGTATAGAGTGGCCCTACAGGTATATAAGACTCAACTAAGAAGCGCTAAGGCAAAGTTCTTAGAAGATACCTTGGATAAGGCCACAAATAAATCGCAAACCCTATTCAAGCTGGTTAACAACTTATCTAATCCATCTTGTACAGCTCCAGCTATCCCGACCTCTCAAGATTTGTGTGACTCTCTGGCCGTTGCATTTGAGGAGAAAATTTGGTGTCACCGCTACCTCCTTCACTGGAATCCCTCTGCCACTCGGTGCCGCTCCGGGATAACAACAGGTTAGATACTTTTTGTCTGCCTTGTTTTCCCATTCCTTCATCGGAGGAATTCGGTGCATTGGCAAATGGAGTGTCTTCGGGCTCACCATTGGATCCAATGCCTCATAAGATCTGGAAGGCATTTCAGGATGAGCTGTTCCCTCCACTCTACTCCATCTGCTTTCAGTCACTGATGACGGCGACAGTTCCAGTTAGCTGGAAAGTGGCAATAGTAACTCCACTATTAAAGAAGGCTTCTTTAGATCCATCATGCCCAGCCAACTATAGGCCCATCTCGCTCCTACCTTTTGTAATAAAGGTCCTTGAGAGATGGGTCACAAGAGCCTTGTCCAACTATCTGGAATTAAACTCTTGCCTGGATACAGCTCAGTATGGCTTCAGACCGGCCCATGGTACTGAGACCGCATTGGTTACCGTGTTGGATGATCTACGAACGCGTGTCGACAGGGGCAGATCAGTTTTTCTGGTGCTGCTGGACATGTCGGCCGCGTTCGACACGGTTGACCATGCGGTTCTCCTGGAGCGTCTCCAAAGTGTGGGAGTAACCAATTTAGCCCTAAGTTGGTTAACGTCTTATCTCAGTGACAGACAGCAAGCTGTGGCTTTACCACCATTTCGATCAGCCACTCGACAGGTGAACCAGGGTGTCCCTCAAGGGTCGGCGATTAGTCCGATCCTGTTTAATTTATATCTTCGACCCCTTATAGAACTGATTAAGTCATTCGGCATATCAGTCATCAATTATGCCGATGACACTCAACTGATTTTTTCATTTGAGGGTAGTGTGTCGGTTTCGAAAGATACTTTTCATCGCTGTATGTCGGCCACAGCCGAATGGCTGCGAACTAACTCACTCCAGTTCAACGGGTCTAAAACGGAGGTTCTCCATTGCTCTCCTGATCGCCTCCCTCGTGCGCTGCCTGATGATCTCTGGCCACCTTCTATTCCGGGTTCTGTGGCAGGAGCTAAATCGGCTCGTAATTTAGGAGTGGTATTTGAACCTGACCTACAGCTGGATGGTTCAGTAAACAAGACCGCAGCGACCTGTATGGGCCTGCTTCGTGCCCTGCGCAAAATTTTGCCAATACTCCCCCCAGGTGTCAGAGCAGAGGTGGTGCGTAGTATTATACTCAGTAGATTAGACTACTGCAACGCACTGCTTCTAGGAGCTCCTAAAAAACTGATCCTTAAGTTGCAGAGGATCCAGAACATGGCTGCGAAACTGGCTTTATCGCGCCCACGCTCTGCTTCTTCTTCCACAGCTTTAGCTGATCTACATTGGTTGCCGATACAACAGAGGATCGCGTTCAAGGCGTTATGTCTTGTATTTAGGGCGTTGCATGGACTCGGACCAATTCCACTCCAGGGCCTGTTTTCATGGTACCAAGCTGCCCGACCTCTGAGATCCTCATCGGCGTTTCTGGTGCGGATTCCAAGGATCACTAGAGCAAGGATAGGTGGCCGCGCTTTCAGCTATACGGCCGCCTCACTATGGAACTCCCTTCCTCTGGCGCTGAGGGGTAATCAAGATCTGCTCTCCTTTAAAAGGGACCTTAAGACCTATCTGTTCCCAAGGGCAATGTAAACACTCTTCCGATGGTTTAATAGGGTCTCAGCGCCAGGATGCCCTTTGGGTGACAGATGCGCTTAATAAGAAATAAATACAATACATGGGTCTATTGAAGAATTTTTATTTTATTTTATGTATCTATAAATGAAGCACAGTTTCTCAAGCCTCTGTAAGTGCCAAAATGTGGAATACTATTAATGAAAACTCTCCAAAAGTATAGAAAATAGAAAAAAAGATGATTAAATACAGAAGGTGATGGCATTAACCTTGTTACATAATTTTCTAGAATATATTTCTCAAACTAAAATATTTTACAGGATAGAAGGCATGAACCATTTCAAAATGAACAAAGGCAAAAAAAACTCTTTCAGTGGACATGTGAAAATAAGGTATTATGCCAGATACAAAAAGCTAAATAACATAACCTGGTATTTGTAAAGCGCAAACCAATTACCCCTAAGGGTCTCAAGGCACTGGGGGCCATCAGGAAGTTTAAGCGAGTCACAGGGTGCTGGGCCGAGTTGCCACCAGCGTCGGGGATCGAACGGTGAGCCCCTTGCTCTGGAGTCAGCCGCCCTGGCCGCTGCGCTTTTACATCCCACAATAATTAGTCTCAAAACACAAACAGTATTGCTTAGATGTGGTTTCCTTACTAATGGAATAGTATCCTCCAGGAGATTTAAAATTAACAAACTCTTCTACTGTTTACTGGTCAGTTTGGGTCATGCACAGGTGATAGGCAACATAACACTGAAATTACTCAGTTGGTCTTTCCCATTCAATGTGTTTGGTCACATGACCTACCCTCCTGCCGGTGTGATCAATATAGTAAAAAAAGCACTTACCACTTTATTGTGTTTTGTCCACTCTATGCTGATCCCAGAATTAAGTTCTTAAGTCTGGTCCTATGGAAATCCAAACTGAGAACTCGCATGAATGGCTGACATTCTTACAAAATCTTTCCATGATAGAAGTCTGTTTTGCCATTCTTAATTTTATATAAGGAAAGCAATAGCAATCAGAAAGAGGTATCAGATGATTCCACTGTGATAATGAGAATGGATTCTGCCCTGCATTTGCACTATATATTTCATAGTACCGATATGTCTGTGTATCTTTCATCTTATAAAATGCTTAGAGGCTGAAATAATGGTTCATGATGTAAAGTTTCTGTAACGAGTCGGAGAATATGCATTTTTGGTAACAAGTGCTTGCAGTTTTTGAATTTTTGCTTTTATGGAAATGACTTTTTTATCAGCTGTACATTTCAAGAATAAGTATTTGTACTGTAAATTTTATTACTGACTTTTATGGCTTGCGCCAAATATAGACTTACTTGAGTTGACTACGTATGTGTTCAAACTTAAAATACTCAAGCAATCCTGTCGCCTTCAAGAACGAATCTGGCGTAAACATTATGATCCATCGGAAAGAATAAAGCATAAGGCCAGGTTGGCAGAATACAAATTAGCCATCAACTTAGAGAAATCATCTTTTTATATTCAGATGAGATCATCACTCAAGTCCTCTAGTGATTTATTTAATTTGATTAGTTCACTATCTACCCCGCCTGCTTCAGCACATAATGAGAGCTTGCAGGACTTTTGTGATGGTATGGTTAACTATTTTCACTCCACAATTGCTGAGGTTTACTCCTCCTTGGACAGTCTTAGCTCTGAGCTCTTCAATTCTGACCAAAATATTAATTTCTCATCCCTTAGTCCTCCCCATATCAAGAAGAGGGATGACTGTCTCACCGCTTTCCTCCCTCTTTCATACAAACAGACTGACCAGCTTCTAGAGGGGATCAAATCAGGCTCCCCTCTGGAACCTTGCTCCACGAAGCTGATGATGTTGGGTAGGAATATTATTATTCCCTATATTACAGCAACTCTTAATCTGGCCATTTCCTCCGGACGCTGCCCACTTAGCTGGAAAACAGCGGTCATCAAGCAATTATTTTAAAAAGAAAACATCTTGATTCAGCAGAATTTTAAAACTATTGCCCCATTTCCATACTTCCTGTTCCTGCTAAGATTCTGGAGAAACACCTTAATACCCAGCTGAGTACGTATTTGCAACAACAGCATTTGCTTGATCCTCCTCAGTATGGATTCAGCAGTTGCCATGGGTCTGAAACTGCATTATTAACTGCAGTCAACAACATTTACATCTTGGTTGATGCCGGGCAGACCGCGTTGTTGATTTTGTTGGACCTATCTGCGGCATTTGGTACCATCTTGCCAATAAGGCTGCGTAGTAACATGTTCGCACTGTGCAAGATGTTGTTTTCAATGATTGCACAGTGCGGACAAGCAACCGGCACTGTGCAATCATTGAAAATGGCATCTTGCACAGTGCGAGCTGTAGTTTTCTGCTGCTCAAGTAGATTTTTACTCGAGCTTCAGCTTTCTCAACGCGAACTGGTAGTTTCTCATCGCGAGCGGTCGCGAGCATACGCGACCACTCGCAATGAGAAACCTGACCTCCTCGCGCTGGGAATCTCGCCGGGAGGTTTATTTTCCATGCTCGCGATCGCCAACTTGCAGTTGCTGATCGCGAACAAGGAAAAAGTCTCGCCGGGATGTCATTTTGCTTGCTCGCGGTCGCCAACTTGACGTTGAGGACCGCGAGCAAGCAAAAAATGACCGCAGCACTACGCAACACTACGCTACGCGTGTTCGCACTGTGCTACGTGCAGTTCGCGTAGTGCGAAGTAGCGCGAACTTCGCAAACTACGCGAGCGTAGCGTAGTGCTTCGCCCAGGCCTAGTCACACCTTCCTTTCCGCAAGTCCTTGAAGACCTGGCTTTTTGACTTGTAACTGTTTCTTACTGCGGGCTTATGCTCGTGCCTGGCAGTGGAACCGCATCAGCGCCTTTGGGTATTTGTTTGCGCTTTATAAGTTGGTCATTCATTCATTCTTTCTTTCATTAATTCATTAATTTAGCAGGATCTAGTTTTCTTGGCTCTTCGGGTCACAGAGCCCTATGTAATTTTGTATTCTTCTCATTTTCATATTCGAAAAATGCATACCTTTAGGGAAACTACTACTCAAGTATTTAGATGAAATTAATTCATAGATTTAACAAGTACATTTGAAAGTAATAGTTGAAAGTAATAGTAGCGCAGTCGTGGGTCCTGTGCACACTGTAGCACTGAACTCACGCTACATATAGCTGCTGAGCCCATAGCAAGGACAAAACTGGTCTTGGGTTGCTTGTGTTATGGTTCAAAGTAGACCTGGCAGTTCGGGCTGGACTGTTCCCAGTGGAGCAGGGTCAAGATTGAATTGAAAAAGGTTGGGTCCAAACTGAGGTGGCATTGATGGCAAAGTAACAATGCACTGAGATGCGGCCCAAGTAATTACCAGTGGCTGAGATTAATTCAAGCATTCTATCTATCACTTTTTGTACACTTTAAAAAGAAGAAGTGGCATCATTTTGGAGCTGTGAATGTGATTTCAGATCAGAAAGGTACATTTCATTTTCCATTGCATCAGGAGGGGAAAACGCTCACACCCTTATCTTAACCAAGACAGATTTGGTGCCACTTAGAAGACAGAAACCCAGTTGGTGCTCATGTAGGGCATTCTTTGTCTCCACACGTGCTTGTTATTGAGACATGATTCTACCCTCCATAAGCCTGTTCATAAAAATGTTTTTTCAAAATTGATCTAAATTTGGCAATGCAATTATCTAGTCATTGATATTGGATGGAACGGAATGGTAAGGCATGCTGTGCGAAAGGCTGTTATATCTTTCAGATGTACAGTGTGCTTCATGCTGTCATGAGCCTTTTCAGTGAGTGTCTTGTCTACAAACTCATAGACTGAGGGAGCTTAATAAGGCCAGGCATTTATTCTGTCTTGAATATGGTTTTTTTTTCAAAAATTGAAGATATTTATGCCTCTGATGCAGAAATTATGGCAAGAAAAAATGGCTCGAACACGTCCACAAAGCATAGACATTTGGAGCCTACGCATTTGTTTGCAGCCCTGTTTGAAGAGAAAGCTGACATTCTGAAAAACATAATGCTTTTGTAGGTAACAAAACCCCTAGTGAGAAAGACTGCAAATTCTCACCCTGCCTGGATTTAAGAGTTTAAAAAGAAGCACTAAAATATGTAATAAAGATAGATGTGCCCCCATATGAATACTCTGAGTGACAGACTTGAACAGAGTTGCTATAATAAATTCATAGACAGAGCCAGGAAATATTTCATGGATCTTGACCTAGTGAATCTTACTACAAAAAAAAGAAGCATACGTCTGAAAAAACAGAACCACCGACTTGCTGTAAACTGCAATTCAAAAACAAAGAATGTGTCACCTCAAAGAAGCCATAGGAAAAGTCAAATGTGTCCAGTGGACAAACATCTTCCAAAGAAAATAAACTCAACAACGTTCACACATTTTGTTCAATCAGTGACAGATTGGAGAACTTTTGATGGAGCATTAATGAACAAAGTGAAAACGCACGAGGTTTGCTTCGTAGAAAGTTGTCACTGGAACTCTACTAAGACTGTGTCTCAATAGGTACAGGAAATCAGTATAATCCATTTATCTTCTGTAGATTTTAAGCTGGCTTGCAACAGGCTCCCATTACTATACCCCATGTACAGAACCAAACCCTCAACGTGTACATGATTGCCATCCAGGAGTCTCCATGTCACAAAATATCTTTTCTTGCAAGCTCTCTTCCAAGAAAAGGGAGATTCTGAGCAATAGAAGGATTGTTCACCCTGCATATGAACAATCATTCCCTACAATGCAGGCCCCCTTGCACTATGGATCAAGGGTACCTGCCTTGGCCCTAGGCAACTAAATTTAGCACCAACACTAGGGGAAATGCAGGTGTGTGCCGTACTATTGTAAATACAGTGTATCCCTGTGTTTTCAGAATGTCGAAGTGTGGTGTTACCAATTGTGGCGTAACACTGTGCTCCGCCATTCCGTTGTGAATTTTCCACAACATCCTTTCCCTCTTAATCAATACCAGCATGTGATCCCCTTCTTAGAGCACTGTGGCCCAGACTACATGCATGTATCTAGGCAGCAATTTATGCCACTATATAGCAATAATACTTTTAAAGAATTTTTTACGATCTTGTGCAATGTTTCTAGACAAAGATCTCAGGAATGGAAACATCACTCAGGCCTAACGAGGGATACCTTGAGAGATCTCAATTTTCTCCCAGGTTCTTAGTAATTTTTGGGGTGAGGCAAATCAATTCCATTACTTTCATCCTTGTAAGCTATATCAATGCCCCAAAATATGAAAAAAGAGAATTAACCTGTGCTAACTAGAAATCATTGTATTAGATCTGTCTTACTGTCCACATTTGTACCCATAGAAAAGAAAGACAACTTCAATATCAGTTTCACCCACCCAAAAATAAACTGAAATGCTGAGTTTTATGTGTGAGGAGTGTTCATTTTGAGAATCAGTAGAAGTGGAAACGTCTTTGGAGAGCCATTGGGGTCTTGGTGGAGTGGGGCAGGTGTTCCTCAAACCACCTTAATTAATTATTTAATTAGAGATGTGGGAACCATCAGGTCTGCGATGGTGGAGCCTCACTTGCTTCCACTGTCAGAAACCTGGACCTAGTGTCTGTTTTGCACAGGGATGTCGGTTCACAGTGACAGATTTCCCACCCAGTATAGGGCAAAGCCTCTGCCACTGATTTTCTTCTCTCTAAGCAGTATCAGACTACAGGAGGTAGCCTATATACCCTAAGGAGACTAGGGCAATCATCTATAACATACAACAATGTCTCAAAAGGGTGTTAATTGGAAGTCAGTTACATATAGAACAATTAATTGCCGAGAGTTGAATTAAAAAAGGGGAGATACATTTCTTTTGTAACATAAATTGTATTTTAGTGAATATACATATTTGACATATTTAGCTTCATATGATCAAACATATGTTGCCTCCTCTTCACCAGGTTACCGTCCTCTGTTGGAGATACGGGACACCGAGGGATAAGAAATAAAGAAAAAGTAAGCCTCAGGCTACTGGCATTTTTTTTATATGCTGAAAGGGGGTTGGGGTAGTGCACACCTTCACCCGTATCTTAATAGCGTAGTGCCTAAGTGAGGGATTATGTGCTTAGTTTGGTGCGCCTCGTACTCCGGCGCACCACCCCTTTAATGAAAATAAACATGCAAGCGGTACTTGCCTGTATCTACGACCCTCCTGGGCCATGGTGAAGGGAGAACCAGCCTCCTTGATTGCCTTGGGAGTCCCAGTCTCTGGCACAGTGCTCTGTGAGCGTCGGTCGTTGCCTCGGTGCTCCTCCTGCTCCAGTGACTCCTCCGGTGTTGTCAGTGCACTCGTCTTCCTCTCCTCCTTCCCTTCGGTCTCCTCGGTTTCACCCAGTGTGGTTCGTTCGCACTGTTGCCCTTCATTCGCTCCATGCTCTGAACGCCGAACACCCTCGAGTTCCTCCAGTGGTTCTTTTCTACCCTCCTCCTTGCAATGATGCCTCCGCTATGTGTCTCATGAGCTAGAACACCTCACTCGCTTCCTGTGTGAGATAGGACTGCCGCCTTGGATTTCTCGCGCTCGAGATCGGCAGTCTCATCACGGGCATGCGAGGCATGGAGGACCAGGCAGCAAAAGAAATAAATGTGTCCTATGAATAAGGACAATACTTCCTGCACTTTTGAGGCACTTTCGCTTTTCACAATCATACCCCCACAGAAGAGAATGGTGAGCGGACAGAATCAACGTGGTGGCCCATGTGATATTCAGCTATGACAAAAGTTTATTCATCGCAAGAGTGGATGATCTTTAATGACAGAGATCCCCATTTGGCTTGTAGAGCTCTCTCGATGGAGCATACGGCCATCTGCAGGGGCAGAAATTGGAGGGCTTCCCCGACCCTGCAGACTGGTGGGCTGCCCATCAAGGCCAGAATAATGCCAAGAGTGTTTTTCCTTTCATTGTTGAGATGTTTTCCTATGACAATCGATGAGAACTGTATCTTAAAGTTACAATTTGCACCATAGATTTTGATTTCAAATGGTGTCAATCATACAGTCACGCTTGAAATAAAAAGGGCGCAGGTGAGCAGGATGTAATGCCCCATTTGGATTTTGATTGTTCTTAGTTATTCCATCATGTAATATTTTAAGTGATTAATGTGTTATGAAAAATGACTTTATATACATTAACAGATGATATTGCAATTGACACATTATACTTACTTACTTTGATAGCTTTATTTCGGTCAGTGACCATAAAAGCACAAATAAAATATATACATGTACATAAAATGCATAAATAATTCAGTATTTTAGATAAAAAGTTATTAAACAGCAGTTATCAAAGTGGGAACAAAGAACAATAAAATTCCATTTATATTAAAAGTTAATAGCTGATTGATTTATCAAGGCTGACCTTCTTCTCCACATACCATATAAAAAACGGGAAACAGAAAACACAATTGGGGGGGAAGTGTCATAACGTAAAATCCTGCAGGCTTGTGCACAGTGCTTTAATCCCAAGTTTCTGCACAATGGCACGAGCCAGGCTCTTCGTATTTTGTTATAAGCGGAGCAGAAAAATAAAACATGGGCAAGGTCTTCTTTGGTTTTATTACAAACGGGACAGACCCCCACACCTCTTCCCGTCCACTTGCAAGTCAATTCCCCAATCGGGAGACAGCCGTACCTTAGTTGGGTATATAACTTCTTTGCTCTGGGCGGCTGAATCAAGTCTAGGAACTCCTCCTTACTGGGGGTCAGTTTTACTTGCAGGAATTCCATTGTCAGCCTACCCATAGATGACAGGCGGTATAGTTGGTCCAGATTATGCTGTCTAATTAGAGCTAACAACTCCGTTCTTTTTACCGCCAGACAGCCTTGCTCTAGGGTCTCCCAAAGTTGGGGAAGGCCAATCTGGTATAATGTGGCCTTTATATGGGATAGCCAAGGTATGTTTCTACTCTTCAGCTGATCCCAAATTGCAAGAAACTCAGCTCTGTAGTCGCCGAGCTCTGAAACTGTCCACAACCTTCTCCAGTACAAGAGGGGTCTGCTCTCCAGAAGTTCAAAGATAGGCTCTAGATCTAAATCTAGTCTCAGGGGTATCAGCGGGGTGCTCTGAGGGAGCCCTATCAAATTTCTAATGAATGTATGTTCGACCTTAGAAAGGGGTGATACACGGGTATGGCCCCAGAGTTCTGCACCGTACATTGCAGCAGGTCTAGCTTGGGCTTTATAAATTTCGAGACCAGGGGAGACTGGTTTAAATAGCGTTTTCCTTTGGAATTTATTTATACCCCCCGCTATCTGTGTGAGCCTCAGGGCAGATTTGACCACCTGTGGGCCCCAGCCAAAGTCTTCGGTCAGGGTAACTCCCAGATAGACGAAGGTACCAACCCTTTCTAATGGGATGCCATTTAGGACTGGGCAGGGGCGAGTGCGCTTCGGGGGGCCGAAGATCATGAACTTTGTCTTTTCTAAGTTGATCTCAAGCCCCCTCGAAGCACAGAATATTACAAAGCCATCCAATACCCTCTGGATGCCTGTAGAGGTTCGAGACAGCAATAAGGTGTCGTCTGCGAACATCAATGCAGGCACCCGTCCAGATGCCAACCGAGGAACATCACCATTCTTAACCTTGTCCAACTCACCCACCAAACCATTGATGTAAAGGCTAAAGAGAGTGGGGGCCAGGGCGCAGCCCTGACGCACACCTCTGGTAACTGGAAAACGTTCTGAAAGCTCTCCATTTTTCCCGCAGCGTACCTGAGCATAGTTCTCTTTATGGAAATGCTTCAGAACTTCTAGGAGGTAAGGCAGGAGGTTTAGATCTTTCAGGACCTTCCATAGACTTTCTCTGGGCACGAGATCAAAAGCAGCCCGTAAGTCTACGAAGACCAGGTAGAGACTACCCCCTCCCAGAATTACGGTTTTCCAAAACAAGACCTGTAATCTAAAGAGCTGATCCAAGGTCGAGATCCCTGCTCTGAACCCTGCCTGGTAGGTACTTAATATCTTGTTCTCCTCTGCCCACTCAAGTATTCTATCTAGTATGATCCGGCCCATAAGTTTCTGTGTAGTATCCAAGAGACTTATAGGCCTGTAATTCGAGGGAGCTAAAGGGCAACCTTTCTTGTAAATAGGAACAATTTCAGCCCCTGCCCAGGTATCTGGTAAGTTAGCTCCTGCCAGGACTGCATTGAATAGTACAACTAGATAAGGTCCCCAGATTTTAGGTTGTGAACGAAAGAGATCGCCTGGCACTTTATCTAGCCCTGGGGCTTTGTTAGAGGGTAGCCTGGTAATAGCAGATTCTACTTCTTTAATTGAGATAACCTCAGTACTTCCAGTAGTCATCTGCTTCCTAGTTCTTAGGTGGCCAGAGTAGTTTCCACGGTCTGACAGCTCCTGAGGACAATGCTCGTGTGTAGGATTTAAATCCAATGGAACACAGAGTTGGTCTTTTGGTTGCATTATCCGAGCTCTATTCAGTGGCTCCGGGGTGACCGAGGGGGAAGAATACTATGTGGCAAAGTGCGTTTCCCATACTGAGGGAGCAATGTTTGGCAGGAAAGATTCCCCACTGCCTCCTACAGAAGAACTCACTAGCTCCCAGAAGAGTTTGGCGTCCTTAGTCACCAAGGCATCCCTCAGCGCTTCCCACCTCTCTTCTTCCCATTCCAACCTACTCCTAGACAGCTCCTTCTTATACGCTTGTCTAGCATCTCGAGTGCTGGGTTTATTTTTTGATTTAATTGCTGCGAGAAGGTTCTTTTTTAGTTTCCTGCACCTAGTATTAAACCAAGGAAAAGCTTTGGGCACATACCTCTTTGCTCTAGCTATTGGATAGAAAACATCCCCCAATTCCAATACTAGCTGTTTGTGTATTTCCACTACCTGCGTAGGCCCAGTTTCAGCAGCCATCCGAGTTATCCAGGGTATCGCGGTTTGATAGATTTTCGCAAGTTGTAAAGGTGACGTTGCCAGACGAGGCCATTTCACCCGGTTGTTAGATAGTACAAGAGGAGGAATTGCCACATTTAATGTAGTCTCAGGGTTTTTTAACCCGAAGGACCCTGGCTTCAGAATTAAAGTCAGAGCATTGTGGTCACTATCCTGCCTTTTTTCAACTTTGAAGTTCTTTATCTTGCTCCAATTTTTAGCTTCAATCATTATATAATCAATGATGGAGACCCTGTCTGTCCGGTTAAACGTTCCTGCTGCTGGGCGGTCAGAGTCCATTCTCCCATTACACGCCCGCAGAGACGTTGTAAGGCAGAAGGTTTTTGCTTGTAATACCAAAGGTGTCCAAGCTCTGACTGGGGAAATATCCGGGTCTGGAATATGCCATAGCGCATCTACCTCATCCTGCTCACCCTGATCCACCCCACCCAGTGGTTCAAACTGGCAGTTAAAGTCCCCGCCAAGGACTATAGAAATGCAGGGATCTAGCCCTGAGATAAATGATGTCAGCTCACTCAGTGTGGTTGATTCCTTACCGTTTCTGGTTGGCCTCGAATAAACATTGATTAGTGCTACTGGGGGGTTATTTGGCAGTTGTAATAAAACACATTGGAAGTCCAGCGATTTTGTTGGTATTTGTACGGCCTGGGTTCCCAAATGTGTGGCTACCCATATCGATAATCCCCCAGACGGGCGGCCTTTACCTAGTGATGTTGCAAGGATATTATAGGTAGCAAAAGTCGGGCTTCTGCTATCCTCTAATGCCCAGGTCTCCTGCATTAGGCAAATATCGAATTTAGTCATAAATGCAGTCCAATCTGGGGTGCCCAACTTGTTTTTTAGGCCAGCTATATTCCAGGAGACCAATTTTATGCAGCCTTGTATCAGATCATCAGGACTCGCAGTGTCCGAGCTATTTATATTAGTTTCCCTGTTTTGTGAGCTGTTTATACAATCTGCTAACGGTGCTTCTTCCTCTATGGCCCTTGTCCAGCTGGCAGTTTTACTAGTGGGTTGTTGATCTAATTTTCCGCCTAAGCTAAGTCAATCCACCTCTTCCAGTACACTGAATCTGTTCCAATGTGGCTGTAACGGGTAGAGAGGAGTACGAATAGGCCAACCTTCTCTATGTATACCTCTATTTTCCAAATTGCAAGGTGGGAGGTGAAGCCCCCTATTAAAGATCCTGGCTCTAGAATAGTGCGGTTCCCAGCTAGGAGTAGGATAGAAATAGGAGAGATGTAGAGCAGATATTTGGGTGTTTTGTTTATAAGTGTCACTACTACATATATATTGTACAGCAGTGGCATCCCTAAAATTTAGGATTATTACATCTCCTGCTACAGTCTTTGGGTTCCTCCCAATCCAGCCCACTCTTCTAGCCAGCAGAATTTCTCCTGAAATGTCTCTTGGTAGGGGCCTATTTACTGTGAGCCACTGAATGCACTTATTCTTTAGCTCACCCTCGTTGTCTCTTTTGCCCTCTCTTAAGGGTGGAACACCCACCAGTGCAACGACAAAGGTTTGTGCTTCGGGTGGTAAATTTATTGTGGGCAAGTGCTGGGCATTAGCTTCTGGTATCATATTAGCTTTCGCGGGAATGCTAGTTTTGTTACTCAGCTGGCCTTGCTTTAACGTAATCGGGACTTTATCAGGTTTACTTGCCAGAGTTTTTGTGGGTTGGCTATGTCTTTGCTGAGAACCAACACTAAGAGTGTCTTGGGGTGGAAGGGATGTAGGTTTTTGGGCGTCCAAAGTCACTCCCGTATTGGCAATCTGTGCCGATTGGCTAGTAGTGTCAGGAACTAAAATACAGGGAGCTTTATTTTGTTGGGCTTCCATACCAAGAGGGGCCGACGATCTTTGGGGGTTAGCTGCCTCAGTTTTCCCCCCACCTCTGGTGTTCGACATGGAAATCAATTTATCTAGTTTTGATACCAGTGGCTTAAGCTGAGTGAGAATTGTACGTTCCAAGGAAGTTTGTAGGTCCGTGACCATATTAGTAACCCAACACGGTATTCCTGGCGCTGCGTCGCGCAGATTTTCAGATGGAGTCACCAGGTCATGGTTGGTGTGGATATTTTTGTTTAATTTAGTTAGGGCAATGTTATTTTTATTTTTATTTTTATTCCTCGGACACGGCTTTCATGTGTCCACCGTTTTCTTCACAACAGGGGGAGAAGCCAGTATAGTAGATCTATCTCGGGAATCTTTAGAATTTTCTATTGGCACCTGGCTGGAAAGTAGATCTATATAAGATGATGTCATAAAGGAGCTAGCCTCCAGCGCCTCAGTCATAATGACCGAAGTGTCTCTTTCCTGACTTGGGATGTACAGTGATGGTGTAATGGAGAGCCGTCTCTCGGTATTCTCTATAGCATTAGCCACAACCCCAATGGTCTGCTGCAGCATCTTATCAAAAATGACTTTATATACATTAACAGATGATATTGCAATTGACACATTATAGTTTGTTTAGGGATAGACTCATAAATGCTACATGTTGATTAGAGGTAAACGTTTTAAAATTAAATAGTCTTTATAAATAATAGAATAAATGTTCAATCTAAATATTTTTATTGCCTAATGTTGATATAAATTTTAAAAAAATGTTCAAATGAAAATGTTTTTAATTGCAAAGTACACATAATTGAAAATATTAAAATGTATACATCCGTAAAGTTTTAATAATATTTATGTATTGGTTAATATTTTTAAGACTGATACAATAACGTCTTTTGACTTCATTTGAAGAAAAAGCCATTGTGATCCACTGCAGATTAGTAATATTAGGTCATTCTGTTACCTAAACAGTTCCTAACCTTTGAGACCAGTCACTAAAGGGTTTTCTTGGCCTGGCTGTATTATTAAAGTACATAAAAGAATGTGAACATTAATGGATGCACTTTGCCAATACTGTTCTCTCCTTCTAACAGTGCGCAACGCTGATGGCATCATTACTGCCAATACCTCAAACCCTGCATCCGGGTGAAAAGGCAAAGTCATTCTTGGACTAACTTTACAGGACTCTGGATGTCTTCTACCAATGACGTTTACCAGGCAACGTACAAGCAATTATGTAACATCTTTGGAGGTACACTACACTTTGACATATTTTTGCATTGGTTATTCCAACATAGATAGCTGGACTTTCTCAACTTGCTTTCATGTAGTTACACATTAGTTGATGTGTTTATTGTTTTCCTCTCTCATACCTATCATTTGTTTTATTTTAATGTATTTTTATAGAAGGGACCGCTTTACACATTACAACGTCTGACAGGAATGAATTTCAATGTATTGCTTGGTTAAGGTTACATGAGTGAATTGCCTGTTAAAAGTCCCTAGGATGGAGCAGTGGGTGATAATATGGGGTATTCTGATGGAATGCTTAGTGTGCCGCTTGCACCACCTCCGTGAGATGATGTAAAATTGAGTTGGTTAAAGTGTTCTGTAGGAGCTTTCATGACGTGACCAGTTTCTGTTCCATAATCTTTCAGCATCTAAGTTGCCCTCTCTACAGTTTCATTCTTGTATCACCATATATTTGCTCCCATTTATTATCCAGTGCTCCCTCGCGCCTGTGTTTTTACAATTGCGATATTTACAAGAAGAACAAGTACTTTTGCCATCAACATATCCTGTCCTTTTTGAATCAGATAGATGGCAGCCTATTACAGTCTCATCTGAAGTGCACAGCAGGCTTTAGAGGTATTTGAAATGTGAGTTGTTATTGCCACGTTTTTTGGCTGTTTTTTATTAAGTGACAGTGACCCATTCAAGCAAGGGTGCATCCCTAAAGCATATATTGGACTCAGTGTAATGTATCCGCAGGTATTGTATCATTTCGGCGGTTGACAACCAAACGCATTGCTAACTTCAGTGAAGTCACAGGTGCCAGAAACAACTGCTTTTTAGAAAAAGGAATTGAACTTTAGTTGGGTATGTGAATAAAAGCCTAAGCGTTGCTTTTATTGTCAATGATTACACATACAACTCTTCGCTTCTGTAATGAAGGTTAAGGGGAGTTGCTTACTTTGTGTTAAGGTGGATTGTTGCACTTTTGTTGTGGGATGGTATGACTTCACAACTACCTACATTTAAATCTCGAAGGAAATGTGAATAGTTCACAAATCTTATAACGTATTACTGCTTTTCCATAAAGGATACAATTTAGCGGACTTGCTCCATTTCATTCTAAAACTATGGTTTTTCGGAGCAGGCAATAGCATGCATTTTAAGGTCTGTAGCAATTGTCAAATCGCCATGGCACCCACAATCAGGACACTATCAGATTGCAGTCAAAAAAGTGAAAAAAGAAGCAAAAGGCAACATGCCTTCTTCATCAATGCACCAAGATTCTGGGACAACTCGTCTGTATTCCTCAGGGCCTCACCCACCTGCTCCAGCTTATTAAAGAGCACCTTTTTAAAAGGCACTACATCATAATGCAATAACAGTCCAGTTCTGCCCCCAGAACCCAGCTATTTCTCCAATCACGTGTTTGCTTTATCTATGACTTTGACATTTTACACCACTCTGCCGCCGTTTTTTTTATTAGGTTCACTGTTATATATATATATATATATATATATATATATATATATATATATATTATCTACAGGCGGTTATAGTTAGGAGCTAGTGTCCATAGGAAAAGCGTTTTTTATTTTCCAAATAACTTTGGCGCTGGATGACGAATCTTCGGGAAATGTAAAAAACTCGTGGGGCGCTCTGGTCAGCTCCTGTCTTGAAAGATTCGGGGTGATGTGGCAAGCGGGGGCGGAGAAAAAAGAGGCGACCCAAAACGTGTTTTCTCCATGTTATTTTCCATAGGAAACTTTAGACACGGCTACAGTTTGAACTGCTGAACGGAATTACACCAAATTTGGCAAAAAGGTAGCCCTTGGTTCAGAAAGAGACCTTTTTGTTAAATGGTGTAAATCTGTTCAGTAGTTGCTGAGACAATAAAATAAAAGAGGTCGGAAAATCAATTTCCCATAGGAAACTTTAGACACGGCTACAGCTCAAACTGCTGAATGGAATTACACCAAATTTGGCTATAAAAGGTTGCCATTGGTTCAGAATGAGACCTTTTTTTTAAATCGTGTAAATACGTTCAGTAGTTGCTGAGAAAATAAAGAAATAAAAGAGGCGCGGTGGATCTGCGGACCCTTCCGACCACGAGCTTTATTCTAATTGGCTGTCAACACTCCAAACCAGGAAGTGTTGGCAGCCATCTTGTGACTTGGTAGAACTCAGTCACCAAAAAAACAGGGAAACAAAGGCGAAAAAAAAGAAAAGGGGGCAGGGTAGAAACACCCTGACCCCTAGGCCTGCTCATGGGGTCCCACAAGGACCCCCAGGACTAAAAAAAGCATTTTTTTTTTGGTTTAAATCGGCGAGATTCGCGCACCCAGTGCGAATTTTGTCCAAAAAAAAAAGAAAAAACGAAGCACAGGTTCCCGTGCTTTGTTATTATTTAGCCCCCGGGTGGGCCAAGTCCCGGGGGCATGCAATATTGTTATTGCGGGGGCCCAGGGAGGCCCCCGCAGCCCCGGGGAACACCACCCCCTAGGGCTTTCCTTAAATATTTGCGGGACACACACGCCCCCCCTGCAGCCCCGGGGACCGCCACCCCCCCGGGGCTTGTTATTTTGAATGTGTGAGGGGGCCTCCAAGGCCCGTCGAAGCCCCATGGACCGCCACCCCCGGGGCTCTTTTTTAAATAATTGCGGGGGGCACATGGCCTCCCCGCAGCCCCGGGGACCGCCACCCCCGGGGCTTTTTTTGTTTGTTTTTAAGAACCTGCGTGGGGGGCTCGAGCCCCCCACACGACCTGGGGACCGCCACCTCTCCGGGGCACTAAGTATGTCAATTCAGGGTCCCACCACCTCCCTGGAGCTGTGTACACGTTGGGAGGGCGGCCGCACGGCCCCCCTCCTGGAGCCCTTGATGGCCCTGGGGACCGCCACCCCCAGGGCCGGCTCCTGCAGTGTCCCGGGGGGCCCACCCCGGTACACAGCTGCTTGCAATGACAGGGCGGGAGCATATAGGGAAGTATAGATGTACTATTCCTACCTCCACATCTATGTACCTTGAAGATGTATGAACTACTTCGGGACATATAAGTGGACTTAGGTTTGCAATGTTGGTCTTGATATTGTGTCCCATCGAAATTCTGGGGTTGATATTCAGGGTGCACACCATCCGTTCTATACTCCATTTGCAAACATGCATTTACAATGATGACGACTGGCTCAGATTCAACGGCCACTGTAAAGAGAGCTACTTCAGCCTCACAATAAATGCCAGCGTGAAAATTCAGCTGCAGAAAACTAAAGTATATTTTTCTTTTATCGGTTTTCGCTTGACAGCTTTCAAATGTAAGCTATCCCTTTGAGCATTGTAATCTTTCTTCTATGAATGAATACAACACTCAGAAGAATTTGTAGCATTACTTTTAATAGCACACTGCCGACACTTGTGTGACGTTTTTGGCACTTTCAGTCCCATAGCATAATTGAATTTATCTAACCATTGGCTATATCCTTCAAAACTATCAAAAGACCATGCAGAAATGTATTTGTGTACATGGAGCTTTTTTAGCGCTGACAGATGTTAATGTAGAGTCTGCCAGCACATACTTGCAGTTCATACCACTGGCCACTTTTGTCCAAGAGGCCTATGGCACCTATGTACATCGTTAGACACATTTATCTTCAGGTTAAATCACCTCAAGTCTTAAGTTGCCACATAAATATACTGATATGTTTAGACTTAATTGTGCATGCAGACTGCCAATTTTCTTGGTTTATTAATCATTATAAATTCAGTATAGTTGCCAGCTCTCTCTTTGTTCGCACACTTTCTTCTATTGGTAAGACATTCAGACTTGGTAAAAATCCTCCCATTACTTGAAGCTGTCCATTGTGTGGAATTTACCAGACACTCCGTCATGTAGAGCCTTGACTACCCTGATGTCATCCACAGGAGCTTTTGTGCCTGGTTACACCAGCTACAAAACCAGGCAGATATAATGTGCCATCAGCTACAAAAACAGGATAACAACAAGCCTACCCTAAAAGCTTTCCACTTGCTGCTAGTTAAGCACAGGTTCAAATTCAGGCCATCTGCACCGTCTACAAAGCCTACTGGGAAAAAGCTAAAAAAACTCTGAAATAACTATTCCCGCGCTACACACCGAAAGAAAACCACTCCTCATCACCTCATGTGATCCTTCAACACATGCTTGAGAGGTGAGCCTAACCACATGCATTTTAGGAAGCCCCTGAAAACTGAACTATTTGGACTCTTTCTAACAAACCATCAGGCTTTAATGTCCCTGACCACAGAACATCAGATATGGCCAACTACCCTTATTCGATCGGACATGTTCACTTCCTCCTTCACTTTTTTCTCACTGGACAGTGTTCCTTCCCTCACATTGTACAAAGAAGTAGCTGAAGGATTACACACATTATATTGTGCACTGTCTGCATTGATTTGGGTCTCAGTTGGGCAAACAGACTATTTTCAAATTATCAATTGAGTACCAAGTTTCAGTAGATAATAATTGTATTGACAGTGGTATGAAAACACGGACACTAGTCCACACTACTGGCCGCACCTTCCTGGACATCACCAAGAAGAATTCCAGATATGAACCTATGCTACTCTTGTCCAACCAAGAAGGGTATTCAATGTGTTCCAATAATTCTATCCTCAGTAAGGTGTACCATAGCAAATCGTGGCAAAGGGCTTCCTGCAGATGGCAGGCATCAGTGCCACACCTCTCCAAGACCCATGCAGCTGAAATCAAAAAGACATATCCATGACATCAAACATTAAATGCTGGCGTGCAACACTACCCTCTTCAAACTTAGACTGCTCTCTCTAATCCTATGTGCTGCAAGTAGCAGAACATGCAACCATGTGCACTATCCAATGTGGTTTATTTCGCATATTTGTGTGCACTTATAAAAAAATAGTGGTCTCATAGTTTGCCATCCAGGCAGCAGCACACACCAGACATAAAACCACAGACTTATGGACTAATTTTTACAAAGACAGGTGCACATGCTGACTTGCTACTGCTAAAAATACAAGGTTAAGATCTACCCTTGAGGATCACTGGTAACAGATAGCATTCATGTTTACCTGACTCTGGTCGATTTAATCCTTAGACCCATATTTTTGGACCATCTCACTATGATTTTCAAACCCCTGTCCAGCAGAGCACCCTCCTCTATGCTCATGACCAGGCAACTAGTCTACCAGATTTAGTAACTAACAGAGACAAGGAGATCTCATTCTTTCTAGGGCACAGCTCCTTTCCTAAAGAGAAACATAATCACCTGAACATTTAGGCATCTGTAATCAAGATAACACATAAGGGTATGCCACCATATCTGAACATGGCAAGATTTGTCATAAATGCAGATTTGTCATTCTACAGCTACGTTGTCCTTAATTGCACCAGACAATAGCAAAAAGACCAGCAAGAGCTTGTCAAGGTTTGCTCCCTCAGCTGTTTGGATTTCTCACAGTAGTTCCAGGCCACTGGAATTCTCTGGCCCTGTCATGCAACACAACTCATTGCTTCTGCCTTTTTAGTTGTTTATTTTGTTGATTTTATGTATGTTATAGACTAGAGTGGTTGAAGTATGATTCATAGCAAAACTCTATATGTATTCTGATAGATACTGTGGTTTATGCCAGTGAATACCGAGGCAAAGGTAACATAGCCGCACCTGAGTAGTGTCCATAAGTGACAGGATAGTGTTCATGTTGCACATAACTTTGACATAATGTAATCATGGGAGATCAAACAAAGGCAATAATAATTTAAGTAACTATGGGCCTGATTTTAGAGTATGTATGTACAAGGTTTTGCTATAGGGCTAACCTGGCCAGACGGTGGCGGAGCACTGTTTATGGTCAAATACAAGCAAAAACTAAATGAGCAAGACAAGATGGAGCTGGGTTGAGGGCAGGGAAAGCATTGTGAAGTAGTGTTTTTTTAAAGAGATGAGTCTTCAACTCTTTCCTAAATTGATGCAGAGTTGGGGCAGCTCTGATGAATACAGGGATGTTGTTCCAGAACCAGTGTGTGTAAATGAAAAAGGCCTCCAATCATGTTTTTTTTATTTTTTACACTTATTAGTGTGCAGTCTGATGGTGTTCTTGCTGCAGGTGTGCCGAGATCTACCTGAGATGATGAGTTTGTCTGCAAGACAAGTGGGGGTGCTGGTCGTGCTATATTTGTAAAAGCCGATTTTGTTTTGAAGATGGAGGGGCTGGCAAGGACAGCCAAAGGAGTTACATTAGGATGGCGGTGATATGAATAATTCTTCAGGCCCTGGGTGAGACGTGCTGCAGCCACACAATATAATATGCTTGTAATAAGGCAGATTGGATATCCATCACGTTTGTGATGGAGTAATCAGCACTCCAAAAGCGAAATCAGGCCCTAGATCTGTTCCTATGTAGCACCTCATACCATACTTTTGTCATTTATAAGCACCCTAAATAACAGGTCCTACCATTACCAAATTAATTTGCCCTCAATTTTACCAACTCTAAAAGGATGGAAGTTTGAATTGGCCTTTCTGAAATTCAGGCTCATTATCGGCAGACCACAAGAGGTGTTGGATGTGAGTGTTAACTCATGGAACAATCACCCCATCATATAAATAGCATATGCACTGATGAGAATAATACAGTTATGTTTGCATCACAATGCAATGATACATGCATGTGGGGCATACACAACTCAGGAGGAATACTGTAAGAAACTGGGTTATTAGATAGGAGAGAGATGGCAGCATCACTCATATAACAAACAGAGCCCTTTTCAGGGTGAATCACAAAAGTCACTAAATAAACCTTTGCTTAACCCTCTGGTATCTGGACACCAAAGCAGGAAAGCTTATCCTAGAGGTTATGTGCAAAGTAATTAAGCAATATTCAAACAGTAATAAAGTGAAAGCACAAGACAAGAAAAATCCCATAGAAATATAGAAAAAAGAGTTGAATTTAATCAATGAAATGATACCACAACAACAAAAATACCATCAGTAGAAATAGAGTTATGAGTTTTTAAAGTTTCAGGTGAAAATAGCACCCACAAAGCACCACTCGTAGGTATTTGGTTACATTGGACCAGGTCAAAGTCAAAAGTTCAGGTTAATCACAATGGAGTGCGGGTCGGACACAGGACCCAGGTTTGTCCCAGTGAACAATTAGCCTTCTCACAGTCTTAGTCCACACAAGATGTTGCATCTGGAGTTTTGCAATAGCGGGGGCCATAAGGAAGTTGATATCAGTGTGAGGAGCAGGTCATCGCTGGAGCTTTGCATTGACTGGAGACACAGCAGTTGTTGATGTCACAGATGGTTGTTCCTCATGTGAAGAGCAGGCTACCGCTGGAGCTTTCTGTTGGCAGTCATCACAGATGGTAGTTGCTGGCTGTGAAGAGTTGGCTTGTGGTCCCAAAAAGTCCAGAGCTTTTGAATTTTCACCTCTCACTTTGTGTTAAGGCAGGAGGACTACTCTCAGCCTAGGGTCCAGGACCTGGGGGGGGTCAACTCTTCAGGATCAGGACTTACTCCAGCAAAGGCCAGCAGAAGGCCTCAGGCATGTTTAATTGCTGCTGGTCAAGGGGACATGCACAGGGAGGCTTCTGGAAGCGTGTGTCCCTGTAGCCCAAACAGAAGGTCAACCACCTGGTCCTTGGAGTCATGTCTGGGAGCCTGGGTTAAAGGCAAGCAGGTCAAATCTTCTTTCTTCAGATGGTATGGCAGTCCTTCTTATGAATCTTCCACAGGTCCAAGTGTGTTCTGATGAGAGGTTCTGAATGTACTATTGTTATGCCTAGTGCTAGCCTGTGGATGGGGGATGCCCTCTTTGTCTAACTTTACCCTTTTCCTGGGTTTAGCTCCAAATTGTCTAGGGTAAGAAAGGGCAGGCAGGCCTATGTGTGAGCTGCATTTGTAAGTGGCAGAGCAGGCAGCCCTTTGAAGTCAGGAAGAGGGTGGGCATAGCCCTTAGGCTGCCCTTTGAAGCTCAGGATGACTGAGTGCAACTCCCTCAAGGCAACCTGTTAAGGAGAGGCTGCCGCACACCCCAGACCCTTTTTTCCCCATGTCTGGAAGGAATACACAACCCACCACAGGAGAGTCATTTACTTTCATGTGACCCTGGATACTGACAGAAAGGCACATTTGGTTTAGGAAGACAAAATGCTAACTTTCTGAAAATGTAGCATTTTTAGAATAGGAAATTAAAATTCGAGTTCACCATTAAAGGGAGTTTAAAATTATAATTTAAATGAGTGAACACACATTGTTCTGTCTGTTCCAAAACTGAAGTTATCATTTATCAAGAATAATAAGTAAGCCAGTGTTAGTCTATGGGAGAGATAGCTTTACAACAGTGGAAAAGGACTTATACTAGTAATCCTTCTCTCAGTCCTAGTAGAGTGGCAAGGAGCAGACTGGCTTACTTAGAGGAACATGTGTATAGCATTCTACAGTAACAGTATTGATGATAAGTAAGTGACATGACTCTAAAGAAATCCAACACCAATTTATAGGAATAGAGCTTATGTTTATATCAATTTAGACACCAGAATGAAGTGTATATACAGTTTGTAAAACCAAAGTTATAGATTTTACAGTGATAATAAAATCAATACTTTGTAGAGCTGTCACTTTACTTTTCAAGTCAATGGAAGAAATTCAAGGTGACACTCTGTCACTTACGGGGTGAGTTAAGGTCTTGCGGGTCCTCTGACCAAGCTCTGACAGTCGCAACACTTTTACCTTGCCCAGGGAGTCCGGGCGCAGAAGTGACTTGGCTGTCCGTCGTGCTGAATGGGAGCTGCAGGAGCTGTCAAAAACAACACTTGACAAAACGATACTTGCAGAAGCTTGGAGGAGCCACTGGACAAGGAATCATCAGACATAACAGCTCTGCCTGGCGTGGGCGTCTCGGGTGCAGAGGTGGCTATCTGGCTATCCATGGTGCTGAACAGGACTGCGAAAACTGGGTTTACCATGCATGCTGTCTATGGGATGCAAGATCTCGACAACTGTGCCACAGAAGAGGAGGGGGTCCAGATGATCTCTCCATGTAGGGCATCGACAGAAGCAGGAAGCAGTTAGCAATACATACCATCAACAAGCCTTGGTCCCTACAAAGGTCACAGCGAGGTTAATCTTCGTCCAGGGGTCCAGGGAACTCTGTAGAGAGCTAAAATTCGAAGAGGTTCAGGACTACGCTTCCTAGAAGACACCTGGCTGATTATTTTTGGGCTGGTCCATGACAGGGCCCGGTGGTCAGTACTTCTCTGGATTGTGGAAGTGCCGTTTCTGCCTGCCGACTGCAGGGGGACTAGTACCTCTAGTCCTACAAAGTCCTGAATAAATCTTTAAGTTGCAGACAGCGGTATTCAGGTTTCTTGTGGAACCAGTCTCTGGTCCTAGATGAGTCATAGTACAGCGGGTGCAGGGGGTTGCCATGGGTGCGGAGCTTGCGCCTTCTCTTTGTGGAGTCCTGCCTTGTGTTGACATTGGTCTCTTTGTCCTTCTTCTTCATAGCAGATCTGGAGATCTATTGCCCCTTAAATCCTAGGTTTAGGGTGTGTGAGTGCTAGTAACCAATGGGCTACTAGTCCTGCAGCTAATCCGCCGCTGAGGTAACAACATCCGGTGGGTGTATGTCACCAAACTACCCAGAACCCACAATTTTTGAACGGGCCATTCTCAGCTGTACAGACCAACTAGCTCACGCTAGAAGTGTGGCGAGCCTTTGGGGGATGCATGCCTCGTTCTTACCTAATTTCACACCTCCTTGCAGTCATGAGTGCCTGGGGGCAGGGGGTCCTTTGCCTCCACTGGTAGACAAGTCAGTTACATATCAGAGGTGGCGTAGCCTTTGAGGCTCACTGCCCTGTTGGGTCTTTCACTAGCCATCTTGGATGGGCAGAGGTGTGACCTCCTTCCTGCCCAAGACTTTTGTCTCACATCCTCTTAGAGTGATAGCACTCACCAGCAGGAGGTCAGACTTCTGTCTTGAATGCTAATGGCTCTAAAAGCTAGCCAAGGCACAGGGAGCTTGGTAACTCAGCAGGCACCCTCTAAGGGTGGCACATTGGTGCACACTCACAAGACTTGTATCAGGGTAAAAAAAGCATGGTGTTTGATACCAAACTCAACTAACTTCGGTGGTGCCATCATGGAGATGGCTATCTCAGTTTTATCTGGTAGCCAGTCCACATTAACCTATGGACCCCCATTCACTTACAGTAAACTTGGATTTGCAAGGCTATTGTAGAGTTATATGTGTCTGTACATATATACCTGTACCATTAATATAATGCACCCTACCTCCTGCGCTTTAGGAGGCCTACCTTAGGGGTGACGTACATATATCATTGTAGACTTGCATGGTGTTGGCAGAGTTGAACTTGAGCAGAGAAGCTGCTCGTGCAGGCTGCAGTAGCAGCCCTGCTGACTTTACTTTTACTTGGGTCATCCAGGGTGGCACAATTAGTTAATCCCTTGCTCTGTACCACTGGTACCATTTACTAGGGACTTATAAGGGAGGTTAAAGTGCCTTGCCAAATGGGGGTACCAATTCACATAACAATTTGAGGGAAAGAGTACTGGCACTGGAGCCTGGTTAGCAGGTCAAAGTGCACTTTTAGTTCTAATACCACAGCATCCAGAGAAAAATGTGGGGGTGGCCATCCAAAAAGGGCACTTTCCTGCATATGTCTTTGTATTATTTCTAGAATGTACTCTACTTTTCCCGTTTTCCAAAGAGGGGTTTCCACTGTTTCTATGTATACATAAGGCTATCTTTTGTTATGATGAACTGGGTGACAGAGCCCAGCAGGCTCCCTTTTACAGTAGACCTTTGGATTGATTCTTGCACTTTTATAGAGATTTTAGCGTTAATAAGATTGATCATAAAAAACGCATTCTATATATTTTGCAATTTTATGTACTAATGTATGTGTGCCGTTCAACTCTACACCTCCAAAATATAGACTTCCTGGCTGTCTTTCTCTTGTCATGCCCATGCCATGGAACAACACTTTATACTCGGAGCATCTGTTTCCATCCCTCATCTGAAGGGTCACCCAAGACGGCAAAAACCCAGGTCCAAACCAGGCAGATCGACAAGGACTTTAAAGAACCTTTAAAGCCTTCCTCACACTCAGGAGTCAGGAGAGCCTCATAACAGTCTGAACCACTGAACCTAATGCATACTGAGCTGTAACCAGAGTATACAAAAAATAATAGGGCGCCTAAAATGCTGTAACCACTGTTTACAAAAGAAGGGCATATTTACAACGAAATTGCCAAAGCGTGTCATTATGCCACGAAAGCTAACAACACGCGCTGTCACTTTAGAAATGCAAGGCTGCACCATATTTACAAGAATATGGTGCAGCCCAGTGTTTTTCTTGTGCAGGCACTAAATTTAGCTGCCTAGCGTCAACCCAGGCACCCTTGCACCAGAGTGCAAGGGTGCCTGCGTTGAAGGGAGTGATTGTGTATGTGCAGGAAGGTGTCCCGTCCTGCACATAAAAAATCTGAAATGGCGATTTGAAACTTGTAATGCAGCACACATAGAATTTGCAAAACGTCATTTTTTTAATGATAGTTTACGTGCAGGAAGGGACACCTTTGTGTACATACACAATCAAAGGTGTTTTGTTGTTTCCATGTGTGTTGCACAACGTGGCACACATGGAAACAGCAAAAACAAGGAGAAATTAAACATTTCTCCTCGTTTTGCCCGGGTAAGACCAGGTTTTCCATGGTGTCAATTTTGGCACTGCCCCATATTTACACCAGCCTGATAAATATGGGGCAGCGTCAAAATCAATAGTTGTTGCGGTGGAACGCCCACCGCAACACCCATTGCCATCCCCTTTCACGCTAAGTATAGCGTGAAAGGGTGCGTTATTCACAAAGCAGCGTTAAGCCACGTTAAGTGGCTTACCGCTGCCTTGTAAATAACGCGAAGCCAGTATCCCTACCACAAACAATGTCTTTGAAAGTGACGTGGTGGTGATAGGGGCTTGTAAATATGCCCTGACAGATGCATCCTTAACATTAAAAACCAGGTAGTAAAGTCAGTCAGATTTCAGTATACTAAGAGCTGCCAGAGCTCTGCCCTCCACCTGCAAGCTCCTCCAAACCCTGCTTGTTATCTAGATATAGGACTTTTATGACTCCCTCCCAAACTTTTAAAACTCAAGTGGACTCCCCTGTCCAGACTGACCCATCCATATCCAAAGTTGCAAGTGCCGAAAAACCCAAACGATGCCCCATCGACTGCCTAAGGCTGAGCACAGTCCCACCATGAGCAAGGGAAGGCTTCCCCTCTAACGTCCATGCTATGTATCAAAACGTTAACTTTTATTTGAAGTGCAAATCAATAAAAGATGTATTCAAATCGAGAAACTGTTTAGAGAGCATTGTTCTCTTTTCTAATAATATAATGTCTCTTAGGTCTGTCCCAGGCATTTTCTTTCCATCACAACTTCCGTTGGAATGCATTTAAATGTATTAAATTATTTTCATGCGAAAAATAACGTATTTTTTGTCTGAGAAAACAGGCAGAGAATCTCCCATTGCTAGACCTATATGTTAATAATTTAGCTGACGGTCCCATGTAATGTAATTCATAATTCCCAAGAACAAATGGAAACCTATCTTCACATTGAAATTAACACCATCCGAGTTATTTGGTCACAATAAAATATTGATTTATTAAATATTGGAAGGCAGTCTTTTTTGGAAACTATATGTGAAGTCACTCAATTTTGCCCCACTATACGACATTTACTGTAAACATGTGTATTGATTTGTTGAATTTACAGGCAGATTTGATCACAAATGTCATATGCCATTCATTTTAAATTCGTGTATATTTAACTTTAAATGTTGTAGAAATATTTCGGTTTACATTCAAACGCCTAACACTTTACCTTGTTTAGCCCTATCATACCCTCTTAAGCAAAACACACTTTCATTTATTTTTCCCTATAATAAAGATTGGATCTCACAATGCTATCTTTAATCTTGACGTGCCCTATTTCCCTTAGTTAACAGCCACATGTTTGCACTTAAATGTTTTCTTTTCGGACCTCTTCGTTGCGTTACGGTCGTGAATTGTGATACAGTGCCAAATCACACTGTCTGCTCAACTAATGGTATTGTTCATTCGCCTGAAATTAACACTGGTTGAAATAAGTCCAATGAATAAAGGCTTTTTTTGTGTTCGGTTGGAATCCCTGGATTTTGCATCTCCTGTCTGGTTGGAATTAGAACGAGCCGCCTCATTCTAGTTGTGATCTGGCAAGGAGAAGTGTAAGATTGCTGCCAAAGCTCTTTCCTGCTCAGTTTGCTTCCAAATCAGCCCACAGGTCCTGGCCTGCAGTTCGCCTTTGGCCGGCCCAGCCAAAGGGCAGCTGTAATTCCCATGGGGGAAGGAGGCAGGGAGGCTGAATGACTCATTTTGCATCTATTGTCCTCTGGGGTCTTCTTTGGATTCAGATGATGTTTCTGATGATGAGTCTCGTTGATTTAACTTATATGGGGAATCTCCCAAATATTTTATATATATATATATATATATATATATATATATATATATATATATATATATATATATATATATATATATATATGTTCCAAAAAATGCCCCCAGTTCAGAGACGCCACTCCATAGCAGATAGTTCACTGAACTTTTATTCACAAAATCCGGCACAATAATTCCGATTCATTCACAAGCCCTGACGCGTTTCAAAGCCACTGCTTCTTCCTCATAGGGCAAAGGTCAGGCAGGCACGGAAAAACCACAACTTGAATTTCCGCTTTATGTATGCACTCTCCAGTGAGTGACATACTGGGAGTTGTAGTTCAATTGTCACCCATTGGTGGGCTCCGTTTTTACTTGCCAGTTAATTTCACTTTAATTACACTTTTCATACTTTCAAGCCCTCCGGTGGGCCTCAGAAGGATTGTCCGATTTTCAATTTCAAATCCGCCATGCTGATAACAGGCCGTACTTACAGCCATTCAGTCCTGCATCATATTTCCACAGGTGGTGCAATCTCCCGCGGCTGGACCTGCCGCGCATCACATGTTCCAAAAAATGCCCCCAGTTCAGAGACGCCACTCCAATGAAATAAGAGCACAGCACCTGCACTCCAGTCAGGAGTTACTTCTTTTATTTAAGGTAACGCGTTTCAGTGAAAAACGCCTTAGTCAAATCTACATGTAAATAACCCTGGGCATAGTGGGCGTAGTGGGGCTAAGTGGAGGTCCACGGAGTTGCGGACAAACTCCGTGCATCTTCGCTCCGCTCCACCACCCGCCTCCACCCTCCCTATATTAACAAGTAATTCTACATTACTTAAAAGTAAATTAAACCACTCACCTGTACTGCGGCGTGCTCGGGCTGCCCTCCTCCTCTTTCTCGCCGTCTGGGTAATCCTTGAGAGAACTGCGCATGTGCTCACACCCGTGCATGCGCATTTCTTGCGAGTTCTGTCCTCACTGGTGCAATTTGACCACCGTGGGTGGAGACAGGCCCTATTCAGGTGCAAGGAAAACTCCTCCCACTACTATAAAAGCAGCCAAGGTCTATTCCACTCAGCTCTGAGTCATCCAGGATTGGCAAGGCATACCTCAACCCCCCAGTGGCTGTCTACATTAAATGCACATTCCCAGCCCCTATCGCTCCAAAACCAGACAGTCAATCCACAAACAGGTGAGGCACACAGAATGGTTAAACAAGAAAATGCCTACTTTCTAAAGTGCCATTTCCAAACACATAATTTAAAAACCTCTTTACTAAATTATGTGTTATTCATTTCTGAGTTCAGAGAGCCTAAACTTTATTCTCCTATCTTGTCCCAATTGGAAGTTTTGCTTGTAAGATGTTACAAAGTATCTCCCGTGCTAACCTATGGGACAGATTGCCTTTCAATAGTGATAATATTAGGACATGTCACACACACCAGTACATGTCCTACCTATCACATACACTGCACCTTGCCCATGGGGGTGCCTTGAACCAATCTGAGGGGTGTCTTACATGTAAGAAAAGGGAAGGTTAGGGCGTGGAAAGTGTGCGCACTTGCCAAATCGACACGTCAGTTTGAAAATGCATGAAGAAAATGCAGTGGCAGGTCTGAGATACCTTTTCAGGGCTACTCATGTGGGTGGCACAATCAGTGCTGCAGGCCCACTAGTAGCATTTGATTCACAGGCCCCGACAAACTCAGTGCACTTTACTAGGAACTTACCATTAAATCAAATATGCCAATTATGGATAACCAACCATGATAACAGTGTATACAGAGAGCATATGCACTTTAGCACTGATTAGCAATGGTAAAGTGCCCAGAGTCCTAAAGCCAACAAAAACAGGTCAGGAAAAAATAGACGGAAGAAGCAAAAAGTTTGGGGCCAACCCTGCAAAATGGGCCATTTCCAACACACATGTATCTATAAACAAGTAACGAGTGTCGTCCTATTTCAGGGTGGTTTCTCTCAGTCTGTAGGTTCCACCATTTTTCATTGGGGCATGTGTCGAAGGCATATTGAAGGCCCCAGTAAGGTGTGTAAAATGTTTTGTGAATGTGTAATAACATGTAGTCTGGCCTGTGAAGTCTGGGTTAGTATGTATTGACAATACCACTGAGTTTGTGTCTGCTGCGATGGCTCATGGTCATTTTAATGGATACTCTCTTTGTCCCACATCTACAATCTGGAAATAGCTATATTTTTGTTACATTTTGGTGCTCACAATGTCATGCATGCTACTTAGAGGGTGTGCAACAGGTTATGATATAACCTGACCCTAGGAGATGCAACATGGTGAGCTTCAATCTTGTTCATTTTGTGGCGTTTGGTCGGGCAGCAGCAGAATATCATGGTTTGCCACAACTGCAAAAGATGCCTATATAAGGTGCTTCCTGGATAGCCTTTCATTTTTAAATACATGCAAAGTCATTTGGCCTTAAACAAGAGACAGGGCTCGGTTTCAGCAGATGCAGGGTTAGCTAACAACTCTAATTTCTAGGGTAAGATGAAGAAGAGAGAGCTTGCTACGAAATATGATGAGAAAGCTGCTGGTCTTTTGCACACAGGCCCATGTGGTGCACTAAGGGGAGTAGATTTTATTGAAAATTTCAGAACCATTTTAGGGGCTTTGTGGACAAGGTTTACTGTGCAAAAGATTACTCCATTGCAACATGGAGAGATCCTCTTGTGACAACTGTCCATATATGTGCAATGACTCTGCACTGAGCTGTATTTGCCATCAGCAGCACTATTTTTGCAGCATATCATGGTGTAACAGGGCAAGAAAACTGTAAATAGGGAGTGGTTAAACTGCAACCTTCAGTATCAGTATTTCCCTTGGATGTGTTAGCCAAGACATCCCTTTTGCACCAGGAGAGCCTCTATCTTCAAATTGTAGAGATTATTAGAATAAAGTGCAGTCTTGCACGTTCATACATGTAATCCCATTCCAGTTCTCAACGGCATCCTAGGTTCACTATTCTGGTCTCCACAGGACCACGCATACCATATTGTTCATTGTATGAGATACCATTCGATGGTCCTGAAATAGTCTATGTGAAGCTTTCCACTGTTTCTTGGATCTAGGGCCGTGCTATAAAACCATAAAATAAATGGCTATGATTAAGGGAGTAGAAATAGTGGGTATTGAAGTTTGGGGCACTGTTTGATTTGCAAAAGAATAAGGGTCAGAGCCAAAGGTTTTCCTAGAAGCCTACCACCAGCACTGCTGAACTCTGTCTTTACCAAATACTAAGGGCCTGATTATGGCGGTGTGGAAGAGGGCTGCCAAGCCAGCACCCCTCTCCATGACTGCAAACTCCACCGCCATATGCCCTCCAGATTGGGAGTTGTTTCCTTGTTTGGCGGGCGGTGGACTGTGAAGTCCTTGTTGAGCAGGAACAGGGGGTGCAGGCATACCAGGGGGGCACAACATGTGTCCTGCTGCATGCATCCCCTGGCGTGAGGCAACAGGGGGTCCTGTAGAACTCAATTTGTTTCCTCACCACCACCGTTTTCATGGAGGACACCACCATGAAAACTGTGGCTTTGAGGAAACTCATAATATGCTTGGCAATGCCGCAGCGGCACCATCAGCATATTATGGCCTCACACTGCTGCGCCTGTGCCCCTGTAGCAGGATCCATGATCCCTGGTGCTTGTGACACCATGGCACTTGTAATACAGAGGTCAGACCGCCATTGTGGCTGTTCCTGCTATGCCACCACAAGTTTGGCGTTCCGATGGACTGCCAAACTCGTAATCAGCTCCTTAATAAAAATACGAGCATTTGTAAAGTGCGCAGCTGCCTCAGGAAAGGTGCCCTGGAACTGGGGGCTGTCGGGAAGATTAAGTGAGGTATTGCCCAGAGTCACAGGGTGCTAGGCTGACCTGCTGCCGGTGCCAGGAATTGAACTGTGAGCCCCTCTGTTGCAGAGTCAGTCACCCTGGCCGCTGCACCACACCTCAGCCCCTCAGACTGTCTAGTCTTTATTTACCCTCATGCCTTTTTAATCCACCACCATTCACTCTCTATTCATTCATCTCACTTTTGCAGATTCTTTTTCATCCCTGCTTTGTACATTTGCAGTGTTTTTTTATGTGTATTTTCTTCTTCTTCTTTCCCAGTCCCCTGTCTTTGCCTCTCTTGTACAGGGTCAAAATGTGATGATGTAAAATAAGACCTAGTTCTGCAAAATGAGTGCCTGCAGCCACTGGCTCAAATTAAGCACTGGTTTGGGGCTAAGAAGAAGGGCATACATGCTTATTCCGGCTTTCTGTAAAAATGAAATTGTTTTGACTTTCCACATGAAAAAGGACCAATTTAATGTTCTTTTAAAAAGTTCCCCTCCTCTGCAATCTCATATCTCAGCCTGTCACCTCCTCCCAAATACAGTGGCTCTACTGCACAGCAATTCTGCGTAGTTCTGAAGGCTGTCCCTACAAAATGATGTAATACCAGGCATTAGACATAGGCAAATTAGAAGTGTCTTTATTGAGTTCTATCAGCACCCCATTTAAATCAGTGGTTACATCAAATATTGTTGTATGTCTGGCCTTTCACAGCTGCCAAGTAGCTAGCATCTGTTTGAAGAGAATTTTCATGGTTGATGGTTCCATTGTCTGTGAGGAACAAACAAGTTTGTTAGCCTTAAATGAAACTGTATTTACTTTCGATGAACAAACACCTTATTGGCCCTAAATTGCACGTTAATGAGTAATCCAAAGATTATGATAGGTGTTGAAAATGTACAAACCTGCAAAATGAAAAACAAATTTACAGACTAAAAATAATCTGTTAACGTGTGTTTGCATATACAATGTAGAGCTTGTACACAACTGTAAAATGGAAGTTTTAAAATGAAATTTTAATCTACTCCTATAATTTGAGGCTCTATTGTAAACTGACGGCCAGATTTATCATTGATTTGCATCATTCCTGCACCACACAAGGGGGCGCAAGAGCAACACAAAACCTAAGTGGCGACCCTTGACCTTCTGGTAGGTCGCTCCCCCCGCTGCAGCTCCGCCTGCACCATCGCTGTCACTGTCGCTGCTGCCGCTGGAGAATTCGAGGCCCTCCACTACCCGCAGGCTTCCACCTGCGCCTCATCCCTGGTGACCAGTGGTGGCCTTAGGTTGGTTCCCACTTGCTGCCTGCTGCTTTGTGCCTGTATCTGTCTGTGCCCCCTGCCCCCGCTCGCCGCTCTGCTCTGTGCCTTTACCCTTGTGCTGTTTTTTTTGCCTCTGTGACCCTTGATTTTGTGCCTGTAACTGTCTGTGCCCCCCGCTCGCCGCTCTGCTCTGTGCCCCTTTTATTCTGTACCCCTCGCCATCCTTCGTACCCTTGCGCGGACTTTTGTGCCTCTGTGACCCTGATTTGCACCCCTTTTGCTCTTCTGTGCCCCGCACCGGTCTCCGGTCCCCCGTCCCCGCCTCTGCCTCCCCTACGGCCCCGCCCCCTCCGCGCCCTTTCGTCACACCCGTCCCTCGCCTCCCACCTCCCAGCTGCTCCTCCCTCCCCACCTCCCCATAAATGGCGGCCGCGCCACTGGCATGCCGAAGGCGCGCCTAAGCCAAGCCCGTCTGCGCCCGTCCGCGCCTGGACCGCACCCAGCACCAGAACCCCTGGCCCCCGCAGCAGCCACGAGGACCGTCTCCGCTATGACGCCAAAACCCTCGTCGCTCTCAACCCAGGAAGGACCCACACCTGCTGCAAGGCCACCCTGAGGCGCACCCACGGCCCCTTCACCTGCCGGAACTGCAGCTTCTCCTGCCACGAAAGTGCCAAATCACCCACCACAACGGAAGCCAACCAGCTTAGATGCATCCTGATAAACACCCGCTCCGCACACAAACACGCCGTCGAACTCTGGGACCTACTCGACACCACATCACCGGACGTCGCCTTCCTGACCGAGACCTGGATGAACGAAGCCTCCTCGTCAGACATCGCCATAGCCATCCCAGACGGGTACAAGATCACCCGCAGAGATCGCACCAACAGGGCCGGAGGAGGAATCGCCATCGTCCACAAAAACACCATCAGGATCTCAACAAACACCAACGACACCCTCAGCACCGCCGAACACAGGCACTTCCAGATCCGCACGGACCCAAAGACCACCCTAAGAGGCACCCTCGTCTACAGACCGCCAGGATCCCGGCCTCAATTCTGCGACTCCATCGCTGACCTCATCAGCACGCACGCGCTGACCTCCACCGACTACATCCTCCTCGGAGACCTGAACTATCACCTGGAAAATAACAACGACAGCAACTCCTCCACCCTGGTCGACAATCTCGCCAACCTCGGACTAAAACAGCTCGTCGCGACGCCGACCCACATCGCCGACCACGCGCTAGACGCCATCTTCTCCTCCAGCCCCCACGTCACCTTCAGCCACGCCTCCGAACTCACCTGGACAGACCACCACTGCATCCACTTCTCCTTCCGAAAAACCGCTGCTGGGGCAAAGACACTGAAGAACAACTACAGACAAGCCTCGCACTCAACCCTCCAACGAACCCCACCAACCCAGATGAAGGTGCACTCGCCCTCGAACACTGGATGAACGAATGCGCCAACACCGTCGCCCCGCTGAAAAACCCCACCAGCAGAAACAGCAGCAGAAGAGTATGCTGGTTCACCCTGGAACTCCTCGACTCCAAACGCACCTGCCAGAAACTGGAAAACATATGGGACAGCAACAAGACGCCAGACAGCCGCACTGTCCACAAAGACGCCATCCGCAACCACCACCACCTCATCAGGACCGCCAAAAGAACCTCCTTCACAGACCGCCTTGACAACAATACACACAACAGCAAGGAGCTCTTCACCATCGTGAAGGAACTCTCCAACCCCAGCTCCAACGCCAACGACATCTCACCATCGCAAGCCCTGTGCGACTCCCTCGCCACCTTCTTCCACTGGAAAATCACCAACATCTATGACAGCTTCAGACCCTGGACGACCCCTGCCGACCACACCGCACCAAACCCACCGCACCCCACTGCCCACGACACCCTGACAACCTGGGCCAACGTGAGCATCGAGGACACAATCAAGACCATGGGAACAATCTACTCCGGTTCCCCATCTGACCCTCTCCCGCACCACATCTTCAACAAAGCCGGCAATTCCATCTCACCCCACCTGCACAAAATCATCAACCTCTCCTTCGAGACCGCCACCTTCCCTGAGAACTGGAAGCATGCAGAGATCAACGCCCTGCTGAAGAAACCCAAAGCGGACCCGAGCGACCCCAAGAACTTCCGCCCCATCTCCCTGCTTCCGTTCCCAGCAAAGGTCATCAAAAAGATAGTAAACACCCAGCTCACCCGGCACCTCGAAGACAAGAACATCCTGGACCCGTCCCAGTCAGGATTCCGCAGCAACCATAGCACCGAGACCGCCCTCATCACCTCCACAGACGACATCAGGATCCTGCTGGACAACGGCGAGACGGCGGCCCTCATCATCCTGGACCTCTCTGCCGCCTTCGACACCGTCTGCCATCGCACACTATGCACACGCCTCCACGACGCAGGGATCCGAGACAAGGTCCTGGACTGGACCACCTCCTTCCTCTCCGGTAGAGAGTCCGCCTCCCCCCGTTCCGATCCGATGCTTCCGAGATCATCTGCGGCATCCCTCAAGGATCCTCCCTCAGCCCAACGCTGTTCAACGTCTACATGGCACCACCAGAATGCCTCTTCACGCCTGATCCTCGACGTCCCGCGCCGCGACCACATCACCCCCCCACCTGAGGAACCTGCACTGGCTCTCCGTCGACAAAAGAATCTCCTTCAAGCTCCTGACCCACGCACACAAAGTTCTCTACAACACCGGCCCAGCCTATGTCAACAGTCGACTCTCCTTCTACGTACCCAACAGGAAACTCCGCTCTGCCGACCACGCCCTGGCCACAATCAAGACCTGGAACACCCTCCCCCTCTACCTGCGACAGACCGAAGACCTGCTGACCTTCAGGAGACAACTCAAGACCTGGCTCTTCGACCAATAGCAGCAGCACCCCCCTCGCCCCCAGCGCCTTGCAACCCTCTCGGTATGTAGTGCACTTTACAAATTTTGTGATTGATTGATCAAACCACGCAAGGCCACCTTGCATGGCCCTGCATGGCTTGATAAAGTGGAGTAACACAAAGCTGCACAAATGGCTGGCTTGCGTTACTCTGTCCCAACTCATACACCCATGGATTTCGGTGCATTTCCAGATTTACCATTAGTGATAGACCTGCAAATGCATCAAAATGCTACACCTCCCTACGTGAGGCGTAATGAGGAGAAATATCTTTACTTCTCTTCGTTTTTTCCTTTTTCTATGTGTGCTACATTTTGCGGAAACGTAGAAAGAGGAAAATGCCTCTGAGGATTGCTTTTGTGCAGGAAGGTGTCCCTTTCTGCACAAATACAATCCTGCCTACAACGCAGGCACCCTTGCACCATGACGCAAGGGGGCCTGAGTTGACGCTAGGCAGCCAAAGGTGTGCCAGCACTAGGAAAGGATAAGAATGTACAGTTTAATGATAAATACAGTGAATTCCTGCCCTTGCACTTTCACGCAGAAAGGCGGCTTGCTGTGTTGCGCTGTGAGAAAAAAAGATACATTTGGGCCTGAATCTAGAGTTTGAGTTCTGTCAGTGACTATATGTATATATGGAGCCCTGAAACCCATGCAGGATAAATTTGTGCAATATAAAAAAACTATAAATTAAAAAGAAACAGTATTTTCTCTGGTGTAGTCTTCTGAACCACACCTTTCGCCAGTGAGTGAATGAACAGTCCTGTAATTGGTACTAATATAGCTTCCTGTGTATATCCAGTTGTATATTCCTTTCTGCGCCAACGTTAATTTACTAGCTTCAGATAAGCTCTTTTATTCCGAAATGGGAAACTATGCACACCGTTACTTTGTGCGTGTATGTCTTTCATTTGAGGAACTCAAACAGTTGCTCCAGTTGTGAATAGTTCATAAAGGTGTCTATTCGATAATTCACTTATTTTCAAATTCTCTTATTCTCCCTTTTGTCCTACTCTTTTCAGACTCAAAATTTTACCCATGTGCTTCCTTCTATAACTAATCTGCATGAGTACTATGTCTCCTATTTGAGTATTTTTCCTACTACTTTTGTTTGAGCTTTGCTCAGCTGCCAGCCTTCAATGAAGCACCCTCATGATGATGAAAATGAAGGGCCCAGGTGATGCTGATTTCAGATTCTGGTCTCCTCTTACTAGCAGTTGGGGGCCTAGAAATATTCCAATATGGGTCCAAGGTGTCTTAGGTGAGAGTTTATTTTATTCCAGATTTATGACCTTAAATCTTGGAAGATTTTGCCTCCGTGCTTCTTGAAGTTAAATCTGCAAAGTGACTTCAGTTTTGCTTTGCTTGACCTGAGGCTATGCTTAAGCATGCTATGGGGTGCCAACCTTTGTAAAAACTGGGGTATATGTACAAGAAAATGTCCGAGCGCGGAGCTGCGCCAAAATTGGCAGTGCCGGCCTTTGACATTTCCAAAACGCAGGGAAACACCGTATTTACAACAATATTGCACACCCCTGTGTTTTCGCTGGTGATAAAACTAGCTGCCTAGCGCCAATGCAGGCACCCTTGCACCATGGGTTTAGAACTTTAGGGTTTTTTTCTCAATCTGTCAATGTAAGGTTGTTAAGAAGGGTTTATTTGGGTAGCAATAAAGTCCTATTAGTACAGACACCCCCACGCACTGCGGTTTTTTTTAAATTCTAACTTTGTGGTTCTCCCTGCCATTCACCCTTAACATATAATCCCTACCAGCAAAGACGATTTCTGACTCCAACACCTTGAAACCCTCATTGTTTTATGTAACATCCTGTACAATGATTTACTGTCAATGAATAATGTGTGCATGTTATGTAAAGCACTCTGACACCCTGCATTGGGATGAGGAGTGTTATAAAAGAATTAAATAAATAAAAATATGTGCTATTCAAATTGCTATTCATGTCAATTCTCATAAAGACCCATACCTCTAACATTCTTACGTTGCATGCATTTCTCTTATATACGGGGATTAAACAAAGTCAAAAGCTTTGCGCCAAATTGTAGTTTCTCTTAAGTACTTGTGAAGTGATAACAAGCTGTGTGCCTTTTTTTCCCCTCTCCACTGCATTGGCGTCTAGGAGTTAGGCTCCAGATAGCTACCAGCCAGAATCATACTCAAACAATAGGAGGGCTGATGGTTCTTCAAATTCGGCCTTTGTTTTTGGTTGAGCTGGAATGTAAAATAAGAAAGCCCCCTCACCGCCTGTACATTACTGCTCCAAACAGAAAGCAGACAACGTCCGGAAGCTGCTGAATTGTGTCCTGGAGTTGTCAATTTACAACAGGATACATTCAGCATATTTCACTGGGGCTAGATGGTATCCAACCCCGCTCAACAATAACTAATAGATAGGGGATCTGGTCGGATCCCCCTTCATTCAAGCACTGCTTCCATTCAGTGGTAGTTAACTGTGAGACAACCAAGGATATGTTGGCCTGCTAACTAATCCACACACCCGTACTCTAGGATCACCTGCAGAACTCTAGCAAGAGAGTTTGCCCCATAAACAGGGCAAACGTGGTAGTGGCTTTCCAACCTCAGAAACACCATTTGTACCATCAGAGATGTCAATAAAAAGGCCAGAATAATGTTTTTTTTCATTGTTTATTTAAGTGTGGAAATGTCTCCCAAGGATAGATATTTATTCAAAGATGTCCAACATTATCAGTTGCATTTCATGCTGCTCGGAGCTCCGAATTGTGCTATAGTTGGCAAGTTTTGAAAATAATTAGGCTCAAAGAAGATAGTACCACAAAGAATACTGCTGGGGAGAACTGTGTGAAAAATCTATTCACAGGAATGTGAAAAGAAAATATGGATTATCCATCTAACATTGAATTGCACACAGCTGCCTTCCTCTTGCTTTTTACATCTTCATTGAGGGATGTCGCTTCAAAACGAAATCACTCACCAGACAGAAGCTAAACTTAAATAAACTCTAATCATGGTAAAAACCACTGGTGCAGAATATATGGAAGAGTGAGATTTGGAAAGCATTTCTTTTGAAACTCACTCTATAAGCCTTGTTCGAAAAAATCCATGTCTGTAGACAAGGGAATGGGGGGTGTACGGAGCACACACACAGCCTTGGAGAGAGCACAGCCAGTGGCCTGTCTTGGCTCTGAGAAACAAATGTAAAAATATGATAGACTTTAAAATGAATAAAAATGTATACTTTCACGTTTCTCAGTGCATCAGTTAAAACCATACAACTATATTATGGAATCGAGTGACGTTTAACTTATCCAAAATGTGTCAGTTTTTCATGCTCTCTGTTTATATCATCATTTGTTCAGCGTCATATGGAACAAATTATAAGATCAGACTCAGAGTCCGTGAGGTGTCTGTAAGATATCATTGGGACCTCCATTTTTGTCTTTATTTTTCATATATGCTATATTAGGAGTCAAGTCAATAAAACTATGCCCAGTTGAATGCTAGCCTTTTTTGACATTTAGCCTGCAGATGATGAAGGTTAGCATAATGAAGAAACCACAAACACCTATACAATACAGAAAGCATATTGCTATTGCATCTGGTTTGTTGTAAATTGGAATGTTTGCTCTTTGTACTGGAGTGAAGCCCTATTCAGATGACGTAATTAGCCCTGCCTTTGTGCATACTATTATTACTGAATTATTCAAACAGGCAAGGAAGTTGTGGCACTGAACGTGTCCCGCCTTCCCAAAGTAGAACAAATTCATCATGTCCTTCGTACTCGCGTACTGGACAGACTGATCTAGTTGCGGCTGGACTACGGCGCGGAGTGGGGTGCTTTTACTGAAATTTACGGATTTGCTCACTTCGAAGCAAGGATACTAGATGCACTCGCAGTCTAAAGCGCGTGGGATGGAATTATCAACACATGGAAAGTTGCTACCAATGACATTGAAGCTTTGAGAAAGTCGCAGGACGATTTCCCAGTGTTTGCAACCAAACACGTGTTGGCTGATCAGAAAGAAAAGAAAGAGAAGATTTCTGAAACTGTGTTTATGATTTGTGTATACTTGCATTGGTATTTATTATTACTCTACAGACGTGTGCTGAGGATTTTGTGAATGCCCTTCAAAGGAGGTGTATGTTAAAAGACAGAGAGTATCAGTGAAACTCTGGGACCCCAGTGTAGGCCTGTTGTATTGTATTGCAACCTTAAAAGAACCCTTTCTTCCCCTATGTGAGCACTGGATCACTTACCTACATAGACAGCATTATACTCCGTCTTGTATGTTGGTTGAAAAGGTGTCGTCTTTGTTCTGACCCTATGTGGGAAGTGTGTTCATGTTGTGCGTGAGGACAATGGGATGCAGCAATTAGCAGTGCGATGGGTGAAGAAGTGTGAGAGATAAGCATGTAGTTTATGGTTTTCAGTAAGCAGACCACTTTGAACAGCTCTGCAGGTCCCTCTATGGTATTCCCTATGATCATAGCACACTTAGCTGATTATTGCACTGAGTTGACCGTTCTGCCATATCTTATTTAGGGGTATGGTCCTGAGCATTCACAGGGTAAAATGTTGGAGGGATCTCTGTGGATGGACTTTGTTACTGTCATTCCATGTCTGATTGTCGTTGGGAGATTTCAAGAAGCTGTTGAGACCTACAGTGGTAGACCAAATTAAATACCTCTGTTGACCAGCAGCATCTAGAATATCGCTTTAGTTGTTCCAGGTCTGTTCAGTTAATGATGGGTGATTTATTGTTGTGGACTAGCACAGTGATGATGGATATTGCATGTAGGAGTTTTGTTTTATGTGAGTATAAGAGTGACAAACAGTATCAGGTATTATGCTGCCTACATGATCTACAACCAGCTGTACAACTGCTAAGGGTTATGGAATTGGTATTAGTGTGGGCCATGGAGGTTATATATGAATTGACATTACATGCATATGTTAGTCCTTCATAATGTAGAAAGTAGTGTACTGGATGTGATGTTCCATATCTCTGGACTGTAGGCTGTTCTTGGTATGATTATTATTATGGGTTCTATCCTTTGATTGTGGGTTGATGCGGTTTTCCTGAAAATAGTCATGTTTTCAACTCTGTTCTGAAGTGTATATGCTCCGGAATATATCAAATCTTAGCTGATAGTGAGATCCAAAGCTTGGTGGTTTTTACCAAGAAAGTGGTGCACCTGTGATTTCCTAATATTTAGGAAGGGGGTATGATCATCTGTGGTGCAAGCCTGGAGTGCAGTGTTCTTTTCTGTTTATATTGCTTGAGTTTAACTTTTAGGTTTAGTGTCATTTTCCTTGGGATACTTTGTGGACAATGTAGAGTGCCTTGAACATTTTTTTTCTAACTATAAGTAGTCAGAGGAGTGTTTGCAGTACAGGAATCATGCATCCTCTTGAATGAAAGTGAAGGAGTCTTGTGGCAACATTTTAGATGAGCTGTGGGTGGCATACAATGGATACTTGGAGATTTCGAGTGTGAGGATAGCTTGTAGCTTTTGCTGGTATCCAACTTCTGGAAATATGTAGCACAGTGTTTTCATTGTGTAGGAGCTGCTCTTTGTGGGCTTGTTGATATGAGGTATAAAGGATAGAACATGTATGAATCTTTGGTTACTCCTAGCCTTCTGATGTCTCTTGATGTTGTTGTAGGGTGCTCATGTTCCTATGGAGTAGGCTTGTAGTTTTGGCATTGTCCTCAGGTTATGATCTCTGTCTTTGCGGTGTTGGGTTTTAGGTGATTACTCATCATGGAACAAAGGCACTGTCCAAGTTTGAGGTCTTGTAGGCATCTATTTTTAGAATGATTTGTGTGTCATCTGCAAAGTTGTAAAGGTGAAGTTAAATGATCAGGTCTCGTAAGGGCATTAGGTAGATGTTAATTAATAGGGAAGATGTGATGGACCCCGGAGGAATGTCATAGTGTTTGGTGTAAGGAGCTAACTTGAAAGATGATAGATATTCTACACTTTGTCTCAGACAGGAGGCAATTCATTTAGACAATGTGCTTATATTGCAAGATGTTGAAGTCTGTGCAGTAGCATACAGTGATGGACAATGTCAAAGCTGCTGTTAGATCTAGAAATAGAGGGTAGCCACTCCTTTCTTATACACAGTGAGTAGTAGGTCATGACAAATAGAGAGGATGAGTTATTCAATGCTTCTTCTTGATCTGAAACCAAATTGTAGGTCTGACATTAAACCATTATCCTCCTTAAACTTGCTAAGTTTAATAAATTCTGCTCTTTCTAATTTTTTTCCCAGGAAAGGGCTATTCGATATTGGTCTGTAGTTTTATGCATCTAAAAGGTCAAGGGATTTCTTTTTGAGAAGTGGTATAATGTAGATTTTCAGCTCAGATGGGAATACATCTAGTTTCATGGACTCGTTGAGTAAATGTCCACTTACCACCCCTGCACAGGTTGTGTGAGTAATACCGTTAAAGATTTTTGGCAGTGCTGATTCTGAAGTTGATTGTGATGGTTCGCTTGTGATGATGATGTTGAGGAAATCTTTTTTTCAGACAGGGTATTTGTTGGACTTGACCCTTTCCGAGGCTCATCCCCAAACATTTTGCCATCACTCCTATTTTTGCTCAAATTGCTTTTGTTGGCCTTAGGACTCTGTGCACTTTACCACTGCTAAACAGTGCTAAGGTGCTTGTGTGTGCTCCTCTAAACATGGCAGAATTGGCAAATACCCAATTGGCATATTTAATTTATTTGTAAGTCCCTAGTAAAATGGTACCACTTGTACCGAGGGCCTGTAAATTATATGCTAATCGTGGGCTGGCAGCACTGGTAGGGCCACCCACCTAAGTAGCCTTGCAAACCTGTCTCAGGCCTGCCATTGCAGCCTGTGTGTGCAGCTTTAAACTGCCATGGTGGCCTTGCAAAATAAACCTTTTGCCAGGCCCAGACCTTCCTTTTTAATACATATGTCACCCTAAGGGTAGGCCCAGGACAGCCCAGAGGGCAGGGTTCAATGAATTTAAAAAGGAGGACAAGTACTTTTAAGTTTGACATGTCCTGGTAGTGAGTGAAAAACTCTTACATTTGCTGTCCACTACTGCAAGGCCTACCTCTCCCATAGGATAACATTGGAGTTACCGTGTTGCATTTAATAAGCTATACTTTTCAAATGGGAACAGGCAACTCCATCATCTTTAGTGTCCTTGATTGCAATGAAAAATCCTAACTCATGGTAAAGTCAGATTTTAAATTACAATTTTGAAAATGCCACTTTTAGAAATCTGGTATTTTCATGCCCTAGCCATTTGGTGCTTGCAGGCTGTTTCCTGGTCACATGACTGTGTGTAGTTGGCAGTTGGACTTTGTGTATTCCTCCTAGACTGCCACTCATAACAGGGAGCTTGTTTGTGCCTGGATAGGTCATCACTGGCAGGATCAGAGGGAGGTGCTGGGTACAGCCCCGCTTACGTTTGAATAGGCTATGTCCTACCTCCACACAAAGGGATGAATACCCCCTGCAGTTAGTCTGGAGTCAGGGCAAGAAAGGCAGGGCCCTGTGCAGTTCAAAGGCATGCCTCAAGAAGATTCTCCCTACTTCAAAGGCACGACTGGGAATAAATACTTGACCCCAGACACCAACTATTTAGTACAGTACTTGACCTGTGTTTATTCTGTCATGAAGAAGGGCTGCTGTGGTGCTGGGAGGACTGCCACTCTGCTGGGCTGCTGCACTGAATGATTGTTGCCCTGCTGTGCTGACTTTCTCCCGGCTGTCCTATTGCCTCCGTGAGAAGGACTGCACCTGCATCTGTTTAACCCAGGACCCCAAAATTACTCAAGGGGCTAGTTGGGTGGCCTCCTGACTAGAGCCTCAGGGACAGAAGGATCCAACAACCTTGAGCCCAGCACCTGGACCCTGCTATCTGTGAATCGACCCTGCCAAATGGTGCCATCCCAGTCCTGGACCCTTGCAAGTGAGCCTTAGGTACTCTGTCTGTCGCTGCTCGTGGATTGGTAACACTGCTTCATCGGAACACCGTTGTGTGATGCATCCTCTGCGCATGTCCTCACATCCCTCATCCCCAGCTGTCTTGACGACAATGCCCGACTACGCATCACAGCCTTACAGCTCCTAGGAACTGATGCATTGCCCAACTGCGCAATGCATCCTCGACGCCGGACTTCACATCACAAGCCCTCATTGACGGGATCCTTAATGATGACACAGGAAATCTCACCTCTGCCTCGCCGCACCTCGGAACCAAAGCATCAGCTGCGCAATACATCTGTGACACAGATCGTCGCAGCACTCCAGGATATTAGGTACTTTGTTTAGCAGGCCTAACTGGGTCTCAGTAGCTGATCCACGCTCCATCACTGTGGGCTTGAACTTATGATTTGTCTAAGTCCACCGTGACTGGATATCCACAGTTGGCACTTTGTGCTTATTGGCACTAATTTCACTGAAGTCTTTAATATTACACATCTCCTGTTCTACTGATTAAATGTTTGTCATTTTGGTCATGTTTTATTTATTAGAAAGTACTTAATTTTTCTAACTTGGTGTGGAATCCATTTTGTGTGGTGTTTTTTACTTTATTACTTTTTGAAGTGTCGCAAAAATACTTTACACATTGCCTCTAAGTTAAGCCTAACTGTTCTGTGCCAAGCTACCAGAGAGTGGAGCACAGGTTAATTTTTGGGTTGGCTTGTGCCTCACCCTGACAAGGATTGTGATTGCTGATTGACCAGGGCTTGCACCTAAATGAACCAACGACTTATTTTCTTATAGTATTGAAAGTATGTTGGTCTGTAACATTAATTTTGTCTCTTTCTATTGTGGTTGAGTAATGTGGTGGGGTGGTTTTACTTGTACTCTCCGTAAGGTAATCTTCTATCTTTCTAATTTTTAATTCAATTCCAGGCATATTTTGTCTGGGAAGGCATGTAATTGTTATATTTCTGTGCTTTGACACTCTAGGTTGCAAACGTTTGCTACTGTCTCGTGAAGTTTCTTAAAAGAGGAGTCACCTTCAATTATACATGTGTCTTAGTGTTCTCTTTTTGTTGTTCTAATGGCTTTTCTGTGGACTCTGTTATACAAGTTTAGTATGATTTTGTTGTTATCATCCTTTTCTTTTCTCCACTTTCATTGTAGTATGATGAGCTGTGTTTTCATTCTTTTGATGTTGGTATTAATCTATGACGCTTTCTTTTTCTGGTTAACCCTGAATGTTGTCTTTAATGTTGTCTGGTTGTCCAATGCAATGGAGATCCAATTGTAGAAGTGTTCCTTCACAGAGTGCAACCCCTAGATGAGGACATTCCTTTCTACTATCCACAGGGAGAACAGATGTGTCAATACACAGTCAATGACTTTGCAGCACAGACCTTTTTGTCAGTAACAGCACAAGGCCAAACTGCACCCCATTCCTTTAATGGTCTCTCATGGCACCTGTGAGGGTGGGACAGTCAGTTACTGCACACACACTGTCATGAGTGTGTTCAGGCAACTCAGTTGTAAGGGGAGCAGTCTGTGCATAACCTTTGAGCTGTGTGTTTATCTGCCACTTTTTGTCTGTCTGCTGGTCCCTCTTATATGAGCTAGTGGGTTGCACCTGTGCAAACTGTAGCACATTTACTTTAAGTACGGGGATTGTGTTGCCCTCATCTCTGTATGGCACACCCGATTAAGGTATACTCATGCTCAGCCCAGGGATTTGTGTCCCATGTAATACATTTTCTGGGTTTTTGTTGTACTTCCTACTATACAGCACCACTACACTCACATATACCTTTCTCAAATTTATACTTATCACATATTGAAACCAAATGAATTTACTCTTCTAACGGCATTGGATCCCATTGTTGTCGCTCCTTCCACAGTTGTCCACTTTCCAGCTAGCTGTAGATTATGGCTTCTGTGTTTCGTATCCTCTTGAGAAGCACCCTTGTTTTGCATCTGCGAGCTGATCATACCTGTTCATCGAATATGTTCTGGCAAGCAAGGAATGTTTGGTTGAACTACTTGTCAGTTGCCTCCAGCAATGCCACTTTTACAGTGGCAGAGTATTTTGTTGACGCCTTAAAACAAATTACAACAATTTAGAACATCAAAAGTATGACAGCAGGACGCATGTCAGTAGTAACTGCTTCAACACCAGTGGTGTATTTCACATCAAAGAACATTACAACTCACTTGCTCTGTTGCACTCTTTGGCTCAAAATCGGGCACATTACATTACAACATTAGTTGTCAACTTTGTAATACTAGCTTTCACCAGAACCTCAAAAGATGATTATTAAATTGATTGGGACATTCCTCTATGTTCAATTATGAAGTCAATGCCAAAACTCCAGCCAACATTTTCTAAATCAAAGGTAAGAAGATCTATCAAGTACACTTATTTTTATTCATCTGACATTTCTAGAGAACAAGAAAGAGGAAAGAAGGAGGAGAGAAAGACGGAAAAATAAATGGAGAAAGAAGGAACCTGCTAGAGTGTGATAAAGGGGCAGGGGCGTATCTTCAAGGGGTGGTTTGGGGTATTACACCCCCCTAATAAATGTATGTTCTGATACATAGTTGAGTACAGGAACTTTCAGTCGGGTATTGTGAGGTGTCAGTTGGATTTCACCTGGAATTTTTACATACACAAAGAAAAAAATGTACCCTGTATCGGTTTTCAAAGTCCTCAAAAATATTGGTTATTATACAAAATATTGTGTTTTTTCTATTAGTGCTCCTACCAATCTGCATTCCTCTCCTTTTCCACTGCCCCTTAGACCCCTCTCATGCACCCTTATTGTTGTATAATCTATTTAATCATTATATTCTAGCCTGAATGTCATAAAGTCTTAAGATGACACCCTCCAATCATACTGTCCAAGCTACGTCCCTGGGCAGGGAGTTTCTGAGTATCGATTCAAGAGACATGAGGTGGATTCCAGACTAGCAGTCTTGGTATTCAGCTGGTGCTGACTGCATGCTTCTGAGCAGAGCGTTGGGGCAACGGCACTCAATCTTCTTCAAATTAATTACTGGGGGGCTCATTTACAAGGTCCCTAGCAGCCCTTTTGCGCCACCAGAGCTGCACTTTTTTGAAGCTCCAGTGGCGCACTATGCGACAGCATATTTACAAGGCCACGCAAAGCCACTTAGCGTGGCTTTTCATGGCCTTGTAATTATGTGCCCCGTTCACGCTGAATGAAGACTGTGCGAAAGGGACGTTGCATGGATGTTGCTGCGGGTGTTCCCCCTCAACACCCATGGATTCTGAAGCGTTCCCAGATTTTTGAGGAATTGTAAACCTGGGAACGCATCAGATTGTGGCGTGAGGGAGGTGCAACGAGGAGAAATATCCTTATTTTTCTTTTTTTTTCCTCTATGTGTGCTGCAGAACACACATAGAAAGAGGAAAACACCTCTCGTGATTGTTTTTGTGCAGGGAGGTGTCCCTTCCTGCACAAAAACAATCACCACTATAACGCAAACACCCTTCCACCACTGTGCAATGGAGCCTGCGATTGCGCATGGCAGCGCATTGTGTGCCAGCGCAGCGGAAAAGGATAGGGATCCGCTGTATCTCATACATATGGCACAACCTGCCCTTTTCTTTTGACGCATGGCAGCGCAGAAAGATGAGGCCCTATGTATATTCCACAGGGAGCTGCTAACGGCTCCTTTCAAGGGCTCCTAATCTTGGGGGGAGGGAAGGAAGAAACGTAATTGCAAGGCTGGAACTGCAACTGCGTCACATCTGAGTTTAATGTAACTGGGAGAATGAAATACTGACAAACCCCAGCTCCATTTAAACCTGTGATCTTCAGTTGCCACAAAGGTCACTCGTTTACGTCCTCGGCTCCAGCGACAGCTTAAGTAGCAAGCAAGCAAGAAACATCCGTGTAAACAGAATAAAACAGCGGTGTGTGCAATTTGCCGCACAGTGCTGTGTTTTGTCCTTGTTCTCCCTTGCTTGACTGCTATTAAACATGGCTAAAATGTGTGGATAGAAATATCCAACGAAATTGCATTTTAAGCGACATTTGTAAAAGGTATTATCAGCAATGCTGTGTCATTGCCGAGTTTAATGGGGTAGCTTTCTTTAAATTGGAGGTTTTTGTAATGCCCTTATAAGGTACTAAGTGAAGGCTCTCCAGACTCGAGTGTTTCACCTGGGGGCGGAAGAGTGATGGGATTTGAAAGACCGGCATTAACTTCTCAGACAACCCATAAGCTTTCCCAGTTGTTCATCACCCGCGCTCAAAATGCCTTTTTTCATTTTTACAAATTGCCTTCGAGACCTTAGCAGTTATCTCAGCTGGCAGAAGATTCGAGGCTTTGGAGAACCACAAGAGATTTAGTGTCACTCCAGTAAACTTCCCTTCACCTAATCATTTTTTCCGATCTTTTCGAGAGCACCTGCAAACGTTTTTAAGCTAGTTGCAGGATTTTTCTGCATAGGTCTTGCATTTCTCCAATGCAAGGCCCGGCACAGATTTTGCAATTGCATCTTCTTTTGCATAAATACTTTCTTGAAGTCTACTGAAATTGTGTTTTTTTTTTAAGTTTAAGCTTTAAAAAAGAGTAAACACGCAAATAAATCAAACGCACAAAACTTTAAAACTTTTAAAACGTTTATGTAATTAATTTCGCGTGTCTAGGTATCTTTAGTTTTACTATTTATATCACCAAATTTCGGTTATTGTTTCTGATTAAAGTGGTTGCAAAATAAAACATGCATCGGTTCTGGGATTTTTAGATGCCAATGTATAATTGCATTTCACTGCCAAACTCCCCTGGCAGAGGAGCCGCCGTTAAGGCTTATATGAACATTATAAAGCCCCCTAACTGTCGCACCCTAGGTGAATACACTGGCACTCAACACATTACCCATACAAACAATATTGAGTGAAGGAGGTCATTAATGAGAGCAATTTATGTAGCACAACAACAAACTTGGAAGGCATCTGAACGCATGCACATAATTGAGAGAGAGAAAAGACTTTAAAGTGAGAAAGATTAGATAAATTAGGTCAGAGGAAACAAATGACATGTTAATATCCAATGATTCTTGGCCACTTCTAGTCCATAATTAGTGTGAGCAAATGTCCCTTTTACATGGTCACCCTATTTTTCTGCTCAGTCTTATTGTTGGGTTTTAGACTCTGCACCCTTTGGCACTGCTGACCAATGCCCAGTGTATGTTCCGTGACCCCTAAAACATGCAAATATGAGCTAATCACTGATGGACATATTGTATATCGTATAAGGCAGCAGTATCGATCTGTCGATCTATCTATCTATCCATCTATCTATCTATCTATCTATCTATCTATCTATCTATCTATCTATCTATCTATCTATCTATCTATCTATCTATCTATCTATCTATCTATCTATCTATCTATCTATCTATCTATCTATCTATCTATCTATCTATCTATCTATCTATCTATCTATCTATCTATCTATCTATCTGTATGTCTGTCTGTCTGTCTGTCTGTGTATCTATATAGATATATATAGATACGGAGATATATAGATATATATGTGCGTATATAAATAAATATGTGTGTGTGTGTATACATATTTAGATAGATAGATAGATAGATAGATAGATAGATAGATAGATAGATAGATAGATAGATAGATAGATAGATAGATAGATAGATAGATAGATAGATAGATAGATAGATAGAAGGTTAATGTGACGGTATAGTTAGGAATTGTAATTATATCTTACTTTAAGTTTTAAAGAAAACCTTAAAAACTCACTGGAAAAAACAAAGGTTAAAGTGACATTATAGTTAGGTGAAAATGGCTTACCATTTTAAACAAAAAAAACACAATTTCAATAGTTATATCTGTCTCAAATACCTATAACTTGTGCTCTAAAGTAACAATAACTCCCGCGCCCATCATTTGCAGTGTTGTCATCAATTATGTCATTTCAGATGTTGGAGTCATATTAGAAATGATTTTGCAATATTATCAATGATTTCATTTAACATTGTCATAAGTGATGGAATATGGGGGTAATTAGCAATGCATGGCGAGGATGTGCCTCACTTTGTCCCAAACATTACATATGACCTTAAACAGGCCACCGGCACACAACGTGACCACTCCAAAAGCCCAACGGGCACTTCCAGTGCTTAATTTGAGCCAGTGGTTTCCGGTGCTCGGCACATGCACTTAATTGCCAGCACTGGTTCTAGTGACATTCTGCCACATGGTGGTGCTGTCTTTATAAATTTGAGATGAGCACAACAAGGTTGTTAAATAAGATAAAATACACTAAAATAGTCTGAATTGTATCACTTGTAGAGTGCAATGGTTAGTAGTTGTGTTGGTACTGTCATCTTCAGCTCTGGCAGGCGCAATGGGTGGTGCAGGTTGCAGTGGCCTCCCAAGAAGGGCCCTCTAACTTTTTACAAATTAAGCACTGGCACAATCATCACAAACAGTGTTAAAAACAGGTTCCCACAACTCTCCTCTAGTGAATTACCAGACAATACAGCAGAACTCACTGGGACAACAGAACAGAGAAAGTAGCCTAGCACAACATGCAAGCAGTTCAGCTTGTGCTTCCGATAACTATCATAACAATCCTAATGCCCTGCCACAAGTTCACCCAGGTTTAAGGTAAAATCCCATCTGAATGCACTCTCGGCAACACTTTCAGAATGCCTGCCAAGATCCTGGCTCTGTCGAAAACCCCAGGTATGAACCCTTGCTCAACAGAGGGTACAGTAAAGTTGAAAAACATTTACAATCCATTATTTTGACATCCGAATATAACTCAAGCGGCCAGCATGAAATGCTCAATAGAGGGAAAATAGTGAGGTTTCTTCACACACAGCATGATTTGATATCTTTAAACTCCTACAGCATGGAGTCAATTGAGTGTGCGGAGTGAGCTATAATTGCTTTTCAAAAAAATAAGGAGTGTGATTTGGGCACTATAATGTCCAAACCAGCCGTGGTGGGATATCTGGAACCACTAACTCATCTATCCACCATTGCCACGTACTCCACTTTTAATCCGAGATCGATTATTTAGGTGAATCCGGGCTACACAACCTCCGACCCAAAGTCCAATGGAACCCTCAAATAGAGAGGCAAGCGAGCATAAAGAAATGATACTCTTTGGAAAGAGAATTTGGAAAAGACTGGAACTGGCTGACTACTACCCTATATAAGACTGCCTCACAGTGGGGGTAACAGCCTTCAACAACCTAAACAGGAAGCAGGATTGTGCAGAAAATCGTTAAAAATGCTTTCATGGAATGTAGCTGGGTTAGGTATACTTCTAAATGACCTACACTCTTAGTCTTTTCTTTTCTTTAATGATATAATGTGTATTCAGGAATCATAGTGCTGTGATCCTTCTCCCGTTTTGGGCTTCTGGAGTTCTTGTGACAATGCTACAAAACTGCATTTAAGTAAGGGAAGACCCGATGGGGCCTGGGTATCTACGTATCAAGCAGCCTCAGATGTGCAGGTAATAATATAGACCTTGGTTGCAATAATGTGCAGGCACTACACTTAACATGGCACACTTCAGGGAAAGAAATATGTTCCCGCCCGCTAATAAATAGGAATCTCTGTCCAGTCAGTATAATGACGCAAGTTCTATACAGCACCTGGAGATGTTTGCCCGGTTTTATCTGGTCATTTAAATCTTATCCTGGCACACAATCTGATAAGGGATTCTTTTCATACATGCGCAGATATTTTCCAGGAAACTCCTTTGGTAGGTTTTTGCATCAAAGGCATGCACTCAGGTCTTGACTTCCTAAGTCACTATAGTCATTTGACTGACGCTCCCTGAATGGAAGGTTCTCTACTAACATGCCCCACAGGGAGCGACGCCCCACTGTTCTGCAAGCAGTAGTTCAAGGAAAACTAAAATGATAATAACTGATTGTATTATCATTTTAGTTTTCTATTTCCTGATGTGGGGCGAGGATGCTCTGCTGACAGAGCAGGGCCTAGGGGGAGGAGTCATTTTCCTACTCAAAGTGCGCATGAATGTTTGGCCGGACGTCTCAGGCCTGCTAAACATTAATGCACACTTTGCATGTTCTCCACCCAGGCTGGTTTATAGCGTGGTTGGAGAACATGCCCAGGCTTCCATTCCCAGTCTGAGCGTCGAACTACTGCGCTCAGACCAATCACAACTCTGCATTGCAGCATTGTGATTGGTTTAGGGGAGTCTGGGAGTCCTGGTGCTTCCTGCTGGTGGACTCCAGACAGGAAGAAGATAAGAAGAGGACGGAGTAGAGGTGGCGGCCATTCGTAGAAAGGTAAGTGTTTTTTTTTTCTTTTTCATTCCCTCCCTCCCCACCCTACCACCCCCGTACGGTAGGAGCCACTCCAGAGGCTTCTCAGCACAACGAAAAGTAGTGTTGTATTATACTTTTGTCTCAGCAGAGTTCTTTGATATGGTTAATTCATTTGAAATCACGGTTGCTTCGCAAGTGACCATGCGGCTCAAATAATACATCTGATGCAGCATCCACCAAGATATCAGGCGTTTCGCACATTCAGCAATGCAACAGATCACAGCACACTAAATTGCCTAAAATGGAAGGCAGCCTCTCTAAATGGCTGACTGGTGAAGGTGGAGGGCTATACATCACACACCTTCTAGAAGAGGTGCTTGTGCAAGTCACTTGGCATATACTATGGTCTGATCTTCCAAGGTTCAGTTAACACTATCCAACACATCCAGTAACTTACCTATACACACCTTACCTATGGGCAGAGCTTTTCAAAATGAAACATGGTACAAGTAAAAACTGAAACTGCACAAAAGAGAGCTCAACATGTCTTTAAGACACATAAGGAAGTCATCAATGCCTGCAAGCACCTTGCAGGTAATAAGATCTCTGGGGGAAAGATACTATCAGCAAGTTTAGGAGGCTAAGAGAATGTACTCTGAAGCTCAATGGCTGAAAATAACTAAAATCTGTTGCCAAGGATGGCAATTCATAAATAACCTTAGTTGCCAGCAGTTAAAGGAACCCAGTAATTCAGTTTCTGGCGAAAGCTGGACTGCCCACATCAATATGTCAGCGTAGGAGATTGGGCTTTCCCAAATACTCTGTCAAATGCGGAACCTTCTTTTGGCCTTAGTTCATTCCAAAACATGCTATAAAAATTCAACATCAGACGGTGCCAATGGCCTTTCCACTGCCCTCTCTAAATCTAATATTGAGTTTTGGGACGCTACCCTTCTCACCCTCTATAGCAGTGCATTTGAAACTCAAATTGTCCCCTCATTAAGGCGAGGATCTATGTTGCATCCTATTTACAAAAAAGGAGATCCGAGGCTGGCCACAAATTACAGGCTGACTCTACTGTTGGATGTAGAAGCTACATTTTATATTTTATGATGTCATTGGTGATGTCATCAGTGATGTCACTGACCATGTCATGAGTGATGTAATATGTGAGGTCATAAGCAGTGCATCGCGGGGGCATAAGTTATAGATCACCCAGGTAACAATAACTGGTGAATTTCAGTGGTTTTGTACATACAAGTGAAATCTGAGCCTAACTATAACGTCTCTGTAACCATTTGTTTTTTCAGTGACTGTGTGTGTGTGTGTGTGTAAATCATATACAATGGCAGTTATCACTGTGTAGTTAGACTTAGGTCAGACTTTCTGTAGGAGGAGCATTTTTTGTTTTGCACTGTTTTGAATGGAATTACTTCTAATTTGGCAGAAAACTAGTTCATTGCCCAGAAAACATGCTTTTTGCAATTTAATGTAAATCCATTTAGTAGTTTTTGAAATATGAATGTTCGAACTGTACAGATATATTAACAGTTGGGCTTGAATTAGAAAATTCAAACATTCTGATTTACTGAAGGGAATATTTTGGTACGACTGCTCTGATTGGCTGGTCACAACAGAAACAGAAATGTTGCGGCCACCATTACTGCACTCGGGAACTTTGGCCCTGTGTCCTGAAAGTTTTTTTTAAAAGGACACAAGGGCGCAGGGTATAGGTACCCTGACACCTAGCCCTTCGAGAGGGGTATTTGTGTCCCCCACCTTCGGGCCCACAATTAAAACAAAATATTTTTTGGGGTTGCCACAATACTGTAGAATTCTTATGGGAGTCCTGAGGAACAAGGAGAATGAATTATTAAATATAAATGTGGGGTGGCAGTCTGTGAGCGTTTGGACATCCGCATGGGGTGTGTGCTCTGGGCCTGGAAACATACCAGGTCATGCCCTACGCCACGCATGGCCAAAGGCGAGAGAGAGTTGGCCATCTGCGAATCTTAGAATCTTACTTTATGTTACAAAAAACCCCATTATAAATGCACAGAATAAATCAAAATTTTAAGTGACACTATAGTTAGGTATGGTACTAATATTTTACTTTACATGAAATAACTTCTGAAATTCACTGACAAAACAAAGGTTAAAGCGACATTAAAGTTAGGTGAAAATACCAGTTAAAAAGTACCATTTAAAACTTGAAAAACACTGAAATTCACCATTTATACTTTACTGAGTTAACTAGAACTTGTGTCTGTTGGTTTTCCATCTTCAAACACAGCTCCACATTCCACTCCCTCTTGCTGCACTTATACTAAATTATGCCCTTTCATCTCTGCTGATGACTTTGTAGACCTCTTCCAGCCTGAACTCTAAGATTCTGATTTTGAGTGGGCTGTAGATTTCCTTTCTTTGTGCAGGGTCAGAATTTTGAGTAGTCTAGACTTTACTGCAATGGGTAATTGCAAGGTTTCAAAAAATTTGAATCCCTTTGTTAAATTTCAAGACATCTGCTGGACTCTAACAGAGGAAAAGAGAATGGTATTTACTGTGACGTGTGGATTATGATGCAGTAGGTAACACAATCCACATATTATTGCCAAATAATTAAGAATAAGTGTACTCTATGGGACCCAATAAGTTCTGAAATCTGGGGAGTCAGATGTTATCACTTGCATCAAATACTATCTGCCCCCCTCCCACCGTTTGGGCACTCATAATGAAGGCCTAAAGGTTACATTCTGACTACTGCGCCAACCCAGATTTATCAGGCGAGCTGGTAGGTCACTATTCCAAACTTCAGAGGGGCCACATTCCTTTGCAAATGAGGGAATGCCCCCATAAGATATGCTAGACACAAATATATGTTGTGTGTCCAGCAAGTCACCAAAGGTTATGTCCATTGTCACATGGCTGGTGATAGAAAATGAGCCACAGGTATACCTTGTTGAATTACTTAAAGTCCACAAACCTAATTGGATGTTATTACAATGCCTGTATAAGTTTATCAGTGATGCCATCAATAATGCCATTTGGGTTGGCATGAGTGGTGCCACCAGTGTGAGATCAAAAGCACTGCAAATGGGTTATTTCTTGACCGTTTGCCTTTCACAATACAGGTCACTGTATTTGTTGGTAATGCTTCAATTCTTAATTCTTACCAATAAAATAATTGCTACACCCAATATTTTTACTCAAAACATGGCGACATGTGTTGCCACATAGTGGAGAGCTATTCAAAAAGGTTCACTGTCACCTTTCAATTGCCTTTTTTCTGTATTTGGGTGTTAAAATAGTACTAACGAGGTGGAACGTTTGCCCATATCGTGTCAACATGTGCACAAATGTCAAAATAATGAGGTAATAGTTACACAAAATGTGGCACTTTCTGCCACATAATTTGTCTTTGCTTGCCATATAATTTAGTCAAACCTCCTGCATAATGTGGTCCTAACCTTAGTTCCAGCGGCTCTGATTATACTGCGGTAAAAAGTAATCGTTTTTAAACACTAACCTTTTCTCGCCAGCAATGTCCTCACAACACTGCCATGAATAAACCTAGCAATGTCAGCTTGTTATGTGCACTGTGTATAAGTCTAATATTATTGTATGTGGAGCGAACTTTGCGCAACTGAGATTTCCACAAAGCACACCTCATACACTGAATGCATTCAAGCTAATCAGATTTTACTCTCAAGTGAAATGAGGCACAGCAAATTAGGCATTCAAGTACACTCTCATAATGTGGACACCTTGGGAAGCTGGGACTTGAACATGTTTACTGCTTCCACATTGTACTAGGTAAGGGTATTGTTTACTTTCTCTCAGGTAATTCCAAAGGAGACCACCTTGTGCTTCTTTCAGGAGGAAATCAGAACATGTTAAATAAGTTCACACCTTACATGTTAAACCGAGCTGACACAAGAAGCCTTTCTAGAAAAAATTACTAAATCAGGAGAAAGCGGGGCATTCTATTTTGTATTTTGATTTCACTGGCTTCCCTTTGTTTAATAGACAAGCTGACCCCAGGAGAGGTTCCACGCCTCAGTAAAGGCACTCATCAGTATTAGCAAAACAAAAATCTGGCCACTCAGTTAAAGGTCTTCATAGAGACAAAGATGAAGTGTATGGGCTGATCATGAAAAGGCTGTGGGGCACAGTCTAATCATGGCACTCCCTGGCTTCTTCCCGATCAGCCCATTAGAATTCTCTCAGGTCTTATTGAAAAATGCAGAACTAATTTGGCACAAGACTATTGGCTAGTACCTCTTCTCCTGCACAGATGGAGGAGGAATAGTTTGGGGCTCTGAGAATGCGGTCTGAGCACAGAAATCTTGGCTCATCTTGGGCTAAGAGACCAGGAAACCCTTTAATTAGCCAGTACCATGCAACTCGCTGGAACCGTCTTGGCCCGCTGCCCTCTAATATATGGTGCCTCATCTACTAGAAAATGATGCAGCGCGGCACTGCAAGCCATTTAGCTGTGCCATGCTGCCTCATATTCAAAGCACAGGGATGCGTCATATTAACAACAATATGATGCACCCCTGTGCTTTCCCCAGCGTTTGCGCACAATTGACTGCCAGGTGCCAGTGCCGGCACCCTTGTGTCATTTTGCAAGGGTGACTGCTCTGAGGGGATGATTGTTTTTGTGCAGGAAGGAACAGCTTCCTGTACAAAAACAATAATTAATGGCATTTTCCTCTTTCTCTGCGTGCTGCAGAATGCAGCATTAATAGAATGAGTAAAAAAAGAGGAGAAATACAAGTATTTCTCCTCGTGGCGCCATAATTTGCCTCTCCTGGGAAGGTGTAGGATTCTGACACATTCACAGTTTTACCAAACTTTGTTAATCTGGGAATGCGTCAAGTTCCATGGATGTTGCATGGGAACATCTACAGTAACACCCATGGAATGTCCCTTTCACGCAGAGGTTTGCGTGAAAGGGGCCCATATTAACAAGACCATGAAAAGTCATGCATGGTGACTTTACATGGCTTTGTTAATATGGGCAAACCCATTGCGCCACTGGTGCGTCAAAAAAAGTGCCGCACCAGCAGTGCAATGGGCTTATAAATAAGCCCCATAGTTGCTAAACAGTATGACATGTAATCCAAATACCTGGGCTCAAATGTCATCTTCCAGACTTTACCAAATTGTGTGATTTGAGGCAAATCATTATACTTCACTCTGGCCCCTTTTCCTTGACCTACCAATTTGAGAATACCTTGTATACAGTGCACATGAGAAAACTGACATCTCTTGGCTTACTCAAGGCAAAGCCCTCGGGGCTTGAGTATATTTTTCAATGTCTCTGATTTCATGTGTAGAAATATTACTTTTAACAAACATCACTCAGAACAGCGATACAGTCTAATTGACTGATGTTGAAGAAATGCCCTTTATTGATTTGAATAAGTCTCTCATATTTTTACATGGGGTTGTTACCTGGCGTGCAAACCTGTACTCAATACATTGGGAACCCAAATTGTTGATACTACAAAGCATATTGGTTTTATGGTTCCTTTAGGGTATGTCCCAAGAATAAATTGTACTGGTGAATTCTTGGTATTGCCTTCACAACCACCGAGGGTCACCTAAATCCTATTTCTGCAGGGTTGCTTTTTCCCAATAATGGTAAATCTGAGTGTCAATAGTTTATCCATAGTTGATCCGAAAGGCAGCCTTTTTGGCACTGGACCAGCCCTCAGATCCACTCGAGAGCTTTGCCTCTGTAGATTGCCGACCCGAACATTTGCATACCACATCCTCCTGATAACAACTGGACAGCAATGACAAAAGAATGAACATGCTGTGCTTTAATCAACACAAGATCTTGCAGTTTTATCTAGAAAAACAGACTTACTTGCAATGCCAGAGGCTATGCACGTTACCCTTTTTTGTCCATTTTCTGTTGCCTGTTTTTGCAAACATTGGCAAGAACCTTATAAGGGCTGGGACTGTTTGGAAGTCACACAGATAGGTATCTGTCCCCGTCGGGAGCATATACAACACTGTAGATTGTGCCCTGTTCATTTATGGCTGTTTATTGTGGAATAGTTGAATTGAGCATTTCTATTACATGTGAGATAAGCGAGCTCTCCCGCTATTAGCGTTTTCCATGACATTTTATGGCACGTAGGCATTCAGTTTCTACACAAAAATCTGCTTGACTAAGTTTCACTATCTGACTTGTTTAATATATATAGTAAAAAGCTTCTTAAATGCGTTTCTCTAGCCTCACATTCATTAAAGCATCTCAGATGCTTAATTTGTGTGTTTTTTAGAGTTTGCATAGGAAAGCACATATGGCAATCAGTCAGGCTTCACAGCCTGCGATTTCAGACTGGCTGCCCAGTATACCATACATTTAATTTTATCTGTTCGAATTGAGTTAGAGAGGCACAGCACAGACCACTGACAACGATTTTTGTGTGAAAAAAGGCCACTTTTATTGAAACAGGTGCAAATCACACATTTTCCTAGGTATTCCGCCTTGCAAAATGAATGCCTTACTGTACAAGAATGTCACCTATCTCTCTTCCTACCCCCACTCCTAAATGCTCCCCTCCACATAACCTAACTCTGTACCCATCTACAGCCTACCGTACTGCACTTCTGCAATTGGGACCTTTAACTTCTCCCACAGTTTATCACTGCATCTTTTAACATCTACCTAAATTAGCTTCCTTTAGTGTAACCTTTCACTTCCTGCCTCACCCAGGGCTGAGCTTGTTCACACTCTCCCTTTCAGCCTGGTTCGCCAATGGCAACAACGATAACATTAGCTAAACCCATGCAAGCTTTTCGGCCGACTGCGCCTCTATCAAGGTAATGCCGGCACAATATATTGTCCTCTGGGCACCTTTTCCAACATAAGCACCATTGGGAACATGTATCCACCTAATCATGGACTGCCCCCAAATCTGTGGAATATTTCTGGAGAGGATGGGAATTCCAAAAAATATTTCCTCACCCTGTACCCTGCCAGCCACCAGGTCACCTATCACTAAATGGTGTCAAAACTTGATTGTATGCTGTTGCTCCACCATCCTACCAAATATAACCCAAAAAGTCTGTTGGACAGTCGTCTGGACTGCACACCCTCCCCCAATTAATCTGTGGTACATACCTCCCCTTAGTCGACTGCCCCCCAAAACCCTATTGGGTGAGAGAGACACAGCACAGACCACTGACAACATTTGTTTCGCAGAAAAGGACCATTTTATTGAAACAGGTGCACATTGCAAATTTTCCTAGGCATTCCACCTTACAAAACTAGTTACTCAGTATACATCAACGTCACCTATGAGTCTTTCTACCTCCACCCCTAAATGCCCCTCACATAAGTTAGCTCTAACTATTTACATCCTACTGTACTGCACTTTTGCAATTGTGATCCTTAACTTCTACAGCTTATCCCTGCATCTATAAACATTTAAATAAATTGAATTCCTATAGTGTAACCTTTCACTTCCTGCCTAGTCCAGGTTTGAGCTTGTTCACACCCTCCCTTTCAGCCCAGTTCGCTGATGGCAACAACAATAAAATTAGCTAAACCCAAGCAAACGTCTCGGCCACCCGCCATTCATAAAAAGGCCTTAATCTCAAACTTTTTCTGCCCCTCCCTTTGCCCGGAGCATCAATTGTCATCTATGTATATTTAAGGTACTTGCTAACACCATCCGTAGTTGCAATAAATGCAAATCTATACCGTACTGTAAAAGATGGACTCCATCACCACGAAAAAGCAAAAAACATTCACATAATTCAAATCCGAATGTTAGTTTCTGCCCAAACCTTCATTCCTACAGAAGGATCTAATTTCTCTATTGAGCTTCCGTCTAGTTTTGCCAATAGCTGCCGGCTTGTTTGCACCCCACCATTCCGCCTGGGAGTACACTCCATCCAAATTACAAAACTCCTTGACCAATGTTGTTTATTCTCCTTCAGATCCTTCTTTATAGCACCAACAATTCCAAACCCTTCTCAACCACCTTCTCAATCACCAAGTCATTCTTCCGAAGATGAATCACCAGCACATTGGGGTACCACCTATTCCTCAAAATCCTGTTTGAGTTTGCAGCAAATCCTTCCAACACATGCCCCTTTTCCCGTGCCAGCTAACGGAGAACAAACAGGAGTTGAAACCAAAATTTACTCCGTGTCCTATCTCTGCTGCTTACTTTCCGCCCACTTAATCAAAAGACTGACCCACGTTCCAGAAGGATAGGTCCTCGGCTTCTGTACCTGAAACAGAACCTGTAACAAATAACAGCATGAAGAGTCTAGTTGTACCATGATTTTAAAAATCCTCCCCTTCATTTCTCATGCATTTCCTATAGCAGTCAGTGGACCACCTCCCCAGCTGCATAATGTCCTCCTGATTCCAACCACTCCTGCTGGTCTCTATCGCTACCCCAATTTGAAATAAATGTGTCCTATACTCTCCTGCTGCCAACCCCTATTGAAACAGCACCTTTTGCAATACCACTTACAGCTGAAATGCCGTCACAGTTCAGCTGTCCCTGTGCAAAATACCCCCCAACCCCACTGCTGTCGCCAGTACTGCCCGCAGCCTGTCTCCCAAGATACTGGGAAGTAGATTCTTATGAGATAAGCCTGTAAAACTCTCCTACCTGTGGACCTCATACCCATCTTAGATCCGTGTAACAATATTTCCAACTGGTTCTCTTGCCTAACCACATCGTTCCAGCTCACCCCTTACAGCCCCTCCAACAATTCAAAACACCCTAGAGGCCCCAAAAAATTCCAAGTCATCAGCATGGTAAATACCTCTGACTACTCTATGTCATTGCAAAATGCAGGCAGAATACAAATCACCTTGTCAAACAATTGCCTCGTCAGTGGCTTTCTCTTAGGCCCTTCAAAGCCTCGTTCCCTGGACCAGCCTTCCAAAATTATTTTCCCCAACTCTCCTGCAGAAGGGGCATAGCCACATAGCAACTTACCCATGATAGCAATGCCCCCTTACCTCCCTACCCTTGATAGCCGTTTCTCTGTCAGTGAAAAAGTGAATTATATTACATCTTCCATTCTCTTCCACCCAGCCGTCCTACACAGTGCACCTGAAGTCCAAACATTCCACCCAAGCCTGCGTATACATCCTCCTTGTGGGCTTGGCCAATGACTCTACCACCAGCTGCAACATTCTGTGTTTGCAATGGTGCAAGGATCCTTCAGCATTGGTGTCTTGTCCTTGTCCGCCTCCGTGACCAGTCCATGGAATCTCTTCCACTGCGAATGAGACAAAGAATCTGCAAAGTCATTGTCCACACCTGGAACATGCTGCACCTCAAACAAAATGTCAACTTCCAAACACCCCAATACAAAAACATGTAGGAGCTTCAGCACCTGGGTAACCCTGGCTGACTGCTTGTTCACAATTTGCACCACTGCTATATTATCAATCTTGGAAAAGCACCTTCTAATGGGCTTGCTCCGAACACCAGAATGTGATAGACACTACCAGTGGGAAAAACTGCAAAAAGAGGATACTTCTACCCCCATGTTTCCAGTATGCAGGCCACTCCTCTGCACAACAATTTCCCTGCCAGTACAGACCGAAAACTTTGCCCCCTGCAGCATCAGAAAGAATTTGTAGGTCCCACTCAGTCTGGACTAGGCTGAGCAAAAGAAGGCCATTGAATGAGTCTAGAAAGATTCGCCACATGCGTAAGTCCTCCTTCACCCCTGCTGACAATCTCAAATGATGAAGCCTGAAAGCGACAAGCCCACCCTCCTACAAAATGTTCTGCCTGCCCTCACCAATCTAGGAGCAAATTTCAAATGACCCAGTCGCACTTGCACGTCCTTCACCTTCACTTTGATTTTCTCCTGCCTGGTATCCTACAACAACTGCATTGTCAACTTCTTATCACACGGTAAACTCTCTTCCATGGTCACAGAATCAATTTTGTTCCCCAAAAATGACAGTGCTGTGATGGGAACCACAGTCTTATCTAACGGGACCCTAATGTCCCCCATGACATCCTAGAAACGTAACAGCCGCTGCTGGGTTGATTCACAAAAAAGAAATCATCCAAATAGTGTGTCACATAAGTGTGACCGATGGACCACGTACATAACTGTTGTAAGAATAAACTGAAACACTCAAATAGAGCACAAGATATTGAACACTCAATTGGTAATGCCTTGTCTACATACCACTGGCCATTAAACTGAATCCCCAACAATTAGAAATAGTCAGAATGTACTTGTAGCCACAAAATGCCTCTGCCCACCTGTTCAGCAAGTGACATTGCCACATCCACCGAAGAGTACAACACTGAGGCCAATTCCTCTGAGATAAAGTCATTCACAGATCCTCCTTTGGGCCAGGATGAATGTAGAATTATTCTAAATGTCCCCATCTCTTTCTTAGGAACAGCCCATATTGGTGACATAATGAATTCAGTCAAGGGTCAGATGGCCCTGCCATTCTGCCCTCCTGTACTTCCTTCTGTAGTTTGTCATGCACCATGTGTTTATGCTCGCGATCTGACTTTAGATTTTCCAACCACCTTTTCACCAGTGGGTCACCATACCAAAGTCTGAAATCCCCAATGAAACTCTTCCTTCAATACACTGGCATTGTCCTCCTGGTCATAAAACTGTAAACAGTAATCCAACCTCTCCAGACTAGCCAGCATATGAAGCAAACACAAGGAGATGATGGACGGAGCAATGAAACTTTTCAGACACTCACCTCCAGTCACAGATCAGGGTTAAATCCATCATTGTCCTTTAGCTCACTTTGCCACCCCAGTTCAAACCCAGCCGTATGCAAATCAGTCTTGGCCCAGTTCCTCATGGGGACAGTCCAGCCCGAACTGCCAATCCAGGTCTTCCCTGGACCGGAAACAAGCATCCAGGGACCGGATATGGACGCATGTGGCGAAGTGAGCTAAAGAACGATGATGGATTCAAACCAGATCTGTGTCTGAGAGTAAGTGTCTGAGAAGTTTCAGCACTCTGTCCATCATCGCCTTGCATTTGATTTTCACTGCAGAACTCCCCAGTCACTGCACCCGCCCTGTGCAGCTTTTGGTGCCGCTCGCTGTCTGCTCAAGCAGCTCCTCGTTCATACCTGTGGCACTTTCTGCACATTTTTTAAAGACTTCCCAGTGGTGAAAACACTCAAACCACAGCCGCCACCCTCTCCAATGCCCTACGCACTTAGCGGCTGGAGCTCATATCGATGCCGGCCACCCCTTAATTCAGGTGTCCACCTCCCACTGCAAGCACAGAGCCTGGATCACTTTATCATCCTCCATATCACAAATACATTCTCCGCACCCCAGTACCCTGCCAGCCACCAGGTCAACAACCCTAAAATGGTGGTGAAATAGCCCAATTAACCTGGCTATAGCCGAGTGCTCCATCCTCCTACCAAATATCCGTCCAGACTGTACCACCTCCCCCAATCATCCCGGGAGCATACCCCCCCTTGGTCTGCTGCCCCCAAACCCCTATTCACATATCTCCCTTTAGTAACACCTTGTGAATTTCAAACAGAATGTTCCTGATGATTTAAGTAATGCTTTTTTGCAGGTATTTTCCACGGGTGTCTCTAGAAGGGGTCAGATGGGGCCGATATCACAGATCTATATGTAATGTTTCATGTGGATCCCATCACCCCCACAGCTGTTGAATGTGCCAGTTAGTGAAACAGAACAAACAAAAGACACTACATTTTGACACACGTTTTTATTTGATCAGAATGCCTTTCACTGCAAAGCACTTTTATTTGCTTGAAATATTTACATATGATTTGGTATGTATGTGTATATATCTATATATACACAAATAAATATAGATACAGATTCATACACACTTAAATAAAGGCAGATTTAAATATTTTAATATGTATCTTTATATGTGTATATAAATACACACACACACACGCCACACACAAACACAGGCACTCTTTGCAATTGACATTTGCAGATAGCCCCACACAGTGCTCAATGTGTGACCCCCCTGATGCACTTCTAGAGATAACACTTGTTTTGACAGAGATCATCAGGTTTCTGTTTTAGTGATGGAATTCCTCTGAATACGCCCCGTTGTGCATGCAACTAAATGTGTGACTGCAACACAGAAAAGAGCATGACTGAATGTGAACCCGGAGATGTTGCTTGACATTTAGGGAAGATCTTACTTAAGGTGATTTTGTCCAGCCAAAAACTTATAATTCATTTTTGCTGTATCACTCTTGTTCTGTTTGCCACCATTTTGAGACTACTAGGTGTCGTTAGCAGTTTAGGAGCCTGTTGCATCTGAAGTAGAAAGTTCCTTGGCTCAGCAATGCACTGTGTAATCTTGGGCCAGTTACGCTGACGGTTATTGCTGAATTCTAAAAGCATATCTCCAGCAACACATTTAAAGCTGAGCCGATGGTGCTGGTTGATTTCTGTCCTGTAGCAAATCTCTTCAAGGCTCCATATGGTACTGGGTGCATACAGGAACGTGTATAGTAATTATCCTCACATTGTATATCTACTGCTAAAAAAACACAAAGTGAGGTTTTAGTTCCAAAGCAAAATCTAAAAAACCATGAAATTCACCATTTATAGTAATCTACACAATCAATACACAAGGCATAACTTGAGGTTCTGGCATGCACTAGGAAGTCCTTTAACCTTTTCCATGCTCATGACGTCTCCCGGCCGTCATGAGTCACGATGGGCGTGTGCGGACGACGGCCGGGAGACGTCATGACCACGCCTGCGATTGGAATGTCAGCACTGCGGGAGCGCTGCAGCGGAATTTGCGCCGCAGCGAAGAGGTTAAACAGAACATCACTGATGAGATCTCAAACTATATCATGGAAGACATAACATATTATCAGATATGACATCAATAATGCTATCCACAAGGAAATTACTACGTGTACAAATATGTGTGATGCCGTTTTTGTGCGTGCATCAAGTATTTATTTATTTTTGAGATTTATACAGCGCGTACAATTGCCCGTAGGCGTCTCGGCGCTAGAAACTTTGAAGGTATTCCCGAGGTTAAGCCGGTAACTATTCTTGATCAAACAGCCAGGTCTTTATCTTTCTACGGAAATGCATCAGGGATGGGCTGTCTTTGATGGATGCTGGCAGGGAGTTCCATAACCTGGGAGCTGCCACAAGAAAGCGTCTATCGCCCCAGTTAACTGTTTTTGTTCGTGGTATTTGAAGGATTTTAAGGTTGTTAGATCGGAGCGATCTTATGGAGGACTGGTATCTGAGATGGGATTTCAGGAAATGTGGACCACAGTTGTGCAATGCTTTATAGAGTATGCACAGCGCTTTAAACTTGATCCTGTTTCGAATCTTGAGCCAATGCAAGTCCCTTATAGTCTCAGAGATTGGTGAGAACTTAGGGATTCCAGACAGGAGGCGGGCTGCAGCATTCTGGATGGTCTGCATTTTGTTGGTCACTCTTGCTTGGGCGTTGATGAATAAGCCTTTACAATAGTCAAGAGATGACAGCACGAGGGCGCTTACCAGCGTCTTACCTGCTGGGGAGAGATGTCCAAATATGACGACCTCCGTTTTTTCGGCATTTAACTTTAGACAGTTAGAGGCCATCCACTCACCGATCGCCCGCATGCCCTCTTGAAAGTTTTCAGCTACCTTGTCTCCATTCCCGTTAATGGCCAACACAAGCTGGGTGTCATCCGCGTGCGAAGTAAGGCTCATCCCATAGGCCTTGATGACAGAGGCCAGGTCCGACACGTAGATATTGAATAGTGTCGGACTAAGGGATGAGCCTTGGGGAACCCCACACGGTAGTGACAGCTTGTGCGATTGGAAGGGCCCCAGTGTGATCACCTGTGATCTACCGGCCAAGAAGGAGGAGAGCAGATTTCTAGCCATGTGGCGGATGCCAAGGTTTTCGGCACGGTCGACCAGGATCTTGTGGTCGACCGTGTCGAATGCTGCCGACAGATCGAGCAGTACGAGTATTGCTGTACCTCCCTGGTCCCGGATCACTCTTATGTCCTCTGTAGCTTTTATTAAGGCAGTTTCGGTTCCGTGGAACTTGCGGAAACCATATTGGGTGTTGTCCAGTAGTTGATGTTTTTCTATGAACTCTGAGAGTTGTGAGTTCATAGCCTTTTCCACTACCTTTGCTAAAAAGGGGAGACTGGCTATGGGGCGGTAGTTTTTTGGTTGGTCCTTTTCCAAATTAACTTTCTTAAGTAGGGGTTTGACCAAGGTATTTTTAAGGGAGTCTGGGTATATCCCAGTTCTGAACATTGTGTTGCAGATTGATACAATGTCAGGGGAGAGATAGTCCATGATCGGACGAATGACTTTTAGAGGACAAGGATCTAATGCTGAGCCTGATTTGATTGTGGCCGTTGTTTCCTTGATTTGTGTTTCTCCAAGGTCTAAGAACTGAGAAAGTTCGATATTGTTGGTCCCGTTGTTAGATATGGGGGGGCTGATTACTGTTTTTGTGGAGAATGCTTGATATATATCATTTACCTTTGTGAAAAAGAAATCAGCCAGAGAATCACAAAAGACTTGGGATTGTGGAGGATTCAGGTCCAGTGCGTTTCCCGCTAAGACCTTAGTTATCTCAAAAAGTTTTTTACTTGAGTTTTTAGCAGAATTGATTTGTTCAGTGAAATAGGATTTTTTTGTCTCGACAATAAGAGCTTTGTATTGTCCGAGTGCTTCCTTATAGCTGGTCTTGCTTTCAGCGCTGTAGGATCTGCGCCAATGTCTCTCCCTGTTTCTATAGAATTGCCTCTTAAGATGGAGCTCCTCTGTAAACCATGGGGCTGATGGCGTTGCTCTGTTTCTAGAGAGTTTTTTAGTTGGGGCTAAGGAGTGGGTGGCGGTACCTATCCACTCCTGAAATTGTCGAGTGGCCAAGTTTGGATCAAATGTTGAGTCAGGACGAGTTTTTTCAAGTAGGCTCGTTAGCTCAGCGTGATCGATGTCCTTCCAAACTTTGATGGTTTGTGGTTTCGGTACAGAGTGGGGTCTGAGTCTATTTAATGTGACTGATATTTTTATAAAAATGGCGAAGTGGTCGGTCCATGGCATTGGTAAGGTATCTATTATATTAACGCCTTGCATATTAGTAAAAATGCCGTCTAACGTGTGACCGGCTATATGGGTGGGGGTGGTTACCAGTTGCCGAAGACTCATGGTGTGCATGTCTGATAGCAAGGACTGGGTATCTTTGTCAGATGCATTCTCAAGATGGAAGTTCAAGTCGCCCAATAATGTAAATGAGTCTTCCAGCGCTGGAGCTTCTAGTATTGCACCCAGATTTGCTAGAAAGTTGGTGCGAGAGCCTGGTGGTCGATATAGTAGGATGCCTTTAAAATGAAACGATGGGGTGAGTTTAAGATCGAAAAGAAGGGCTTCGCAGGAGGTGGAGTGAATGTGAGATATTCTGAACGTTATGTGGTCGCGGGCGATGATGGCTAGTCCTCCTCCGCGCTGCCCCACTCTATCTAGGCGATAGGCGTTATAGGCTGGGGGGGGTCGCAACTGCCATGTCAGGATCGGATGCTCCATCCGTCCATGTCTCCGTGAGAAAGAGACAATCAAGGTTGTTGTTGATAATAAGATCGTGTATTTCTTGTCGGTGCTTGACAAGAGATCGTGCATTGATTAGTGCAGCGGTGATGTCGGAAGACATAGATGCAGTGACAGCATGCGTTTTGATTTTTTCATTCATTATCTGTAGCTTCACGTTACAGTGGGGACATGTAAATTTTGTGGTATCTGACCATAGGTGTGGATTATATTGAGCGCAGTCGGTGTTAGGCGTGAGCAGTGCCATCAATGTAGATTTGGGGTAGATGTGGGGAGCCTGTCGCGGGGATTGATCAGAGGTTCTGGCCCCTGGCCTGGTCTCGGCACGGACGAGCACAGACGAGCTTGCCTTATGCGCGCCTTCGGCGCGCATTCGTCGCGCCCGCTGCGCTCGTCCGCTGCGCTTCCGGAACATGCACATATTTGTAGGGAGGGAGCAATGCGAGAGACGTGGCCTCAAGGTGGGCGTGTCCCAGTCAGGGAGAGGGGAATGAAGTTGGCGGGTAAACGGCGATTTTGCCCTTACCAGTGCTCGTTTTTCCGCAGGAAAGGGTGCCTGCACACTGTAGTGATGTGACAGGGAAGGTGAGTGATTTTAAAAGCAAAGTGAAATTTTACAGTTTTAAAACAAAGTTATGCTCAGTTTTCCTTGCTACTCCCGGCTGTGCCTCAGGAGGGTTCAAAAGTTATCTAAAGCGCTAGTAGTCAGCGCGTCTTTTATAACTTTGAAGAGGGGGCGTGGCCTCAAGGTGGGCGTGTCCCAGTCAGGGAGAGGGGAGTGAAGGTGGCGGGAAAACGGCGATTTTGCCCTTACCAGTGCTCGTTTTTCAGCAGGAAAGGGTGCCTGCACACTGCAGTGATGTGACAGGGAAGGTGAGTGATTTTAAAAGCAAAGTGAAATTTTACACTTTTAAAACAAAGTTATGCTCAGTTTTCCTTGCTACTCCCGGCTGTGCCTCAGGAGGGTTCAAAAGTTATCGAAAGCGCTAGTAGTCAGCGCGTCTTTTATAACTTTGAAGAGGGGGGGGCGTGGCCTCAAGGTGGGCGTGTCCCAGTCAGGGAGAGGGGAATGAAGTTGGCGGGAAAACGGCGATTTTGCCCTTACCAGTGCTCGTTTTTCAGCAGGAAAGGGTGCCTGCACACTGCAGTGATGTGTCAGGGAAGGTGAGTGATTTTAAAAGCAAAGTGAAATTTTACACTTTTAAAACAAAGTTATGCTCAGTTTTCCTTGCTACTCCCGGCTGTGCCTCAGGAGGGTTCAAAAGTAAGCACAAGAATTGGTACAAGAGCACACTGCGCACTTCTTAAAATTGAAAAATAACCAAACACTCAAGGGTTGATATCATATAACATGTATGAGGAACAAATAGACTGTGTGTGCCCCGGGTACTGGGCTATGGTCAATTTAATCCAATGCTGTGGACACTTAATTCAAGATGTAACGGGTGAGACCTCAATGTTTGATCGAAATATATATACTTTCAAAATATTCACCACAAACAAGTGTACTCAGTGTGCACAAGATATGGAGAAATGTCATTAATGAGGTTATCAATGATGCCATTTGAGATGTTATGAGTGATGTCATGTGTGAGGTCATAAACGTTGCATGGCGGAGGGGTAGATAAATGGGTAAAATGATTGCCATGCACTTGAAATTTGTATTTGTTACATACCACGCAAAGACTGAGTTCAAGAGCTTTTCCCATTCATAGTCGGATTAAAGGTAGTGTATATGGCCTTTTAAAATAACGCTGTCTTGTATATTTCACTTATTAAACAAGGGACAGTGTTTCATTGGTAGTAGTAAACTGAGAATAACATTTCAGAAAAGACACATACTCAGTATGTTATCCACTGGGAGCTACGAAAGTTTAAAGACTTGGGGCCTGATTATGAGTGGGTCAGTTGCTTCTGACCTGTGTGTAAAACCATGTTTGTGCATGGGTGTGAATTCCGAGTTTTGTTTCATTTAACGCATCCGATAATTATTGTATTCGTTAAATAACTCCACCTTCTTAACATTTCCGCAGGTCAAACATGCCAAAATTTAACAGGGGAAATAGGTGTTATTTATCACCCATGATAAATAACGTACCTCTGGTATCGTTATTTATCATGTGCGATAAATAACACCTAAACTCATAATGAGGCCCTTAGAGTGACCTGAAGATGGCCTGGAGAAGACAGAATGCCAAGTGTGGCTGAATGTTATATCTATTGTGTGTTTAGAGTCTTCAAAACAGTGCAAAAGTGTTTCTAAAGCTTCTGTCTAAGCTACTCATGTAGTTGGAATAATGGTACAGGCCACAGTTGAAAACAAAATAGGCCATTGATGAAGACAATGTAGCTTGTAATTTAAAAACAATATGTGGTACTACAAGTGGAAAGTTGAAAAAAGCTCTCAAACTGTGCCTTAATATACACAGGGCCCAATTATGATGTCAGATGGACCGCCACTGAAGGCCATTTGGTGGTGGTCCATTTGACATCTGGTGCCGTGGTCCAACTGCCGCATTATCATGTGCGATGGTCAGAGGTAGAGGGCAGAGGGACTGACCAACGGACCGTCGGTCGGAATGTAATACCCTACAATAGGGGCGAGCCTACTCAGGCAACACCGTAGGGATTACAATTGCCCATTCCGACTGCCTTTTCATGGCAGTCCCTCGGTCGGAACATAATACTCTACAATAGGGCCAGTGCCTGCTCAGGCACAACCTTAGGGATTATGATGGCCTATTCCAACTGCCTTTTCATGGTAGTCTGGCCACCATGAAAAGGCACCCAAAATGGGACTTTGGGGGCCTCTAACTGTATCCCCATCCCCCGTGGGATTTGTCGGTCGGTCTCAATTCTGCTACGATGTCGGTCGGACGCTCGTCCAACTGGCATCGTAATGAGACTCATAGTTTGGTATGAGTGAATTGATTGTTTCGGGATATCTTAACTGTTCACAACAGTGGCATAACTGGCAATGTCATTGTTGATGTGATCTCAGTTTTGTCATTAATAAGATCATGTAGACGTTTAGTGGTATAATGTGCGAGGTCATGAGCAGTGCATGGTGTGAGCACAAGTCAAAGTTTGTTTCCTCCTTTTTTCAGACTCATCAAATGGAACCAAATGTATAATAAAATACAGAAACAACTTTTCTTTGAAAAGAGCAACTCAACCTCATAATTTGCTTATTTCAAATAGTGACCAAATTCACAAAACGTTGCTAATTTGTCAACAATGTTTTTCTCGACTACATCAATGCTTTTCATGCTTCTCTATTCCTCTACAAACATGTTTCCAATGCTACAAATTCCTCACTTTTTCCAAACTTGTGATTTTAAGATGGCACACCAAATAAATCGCCTCTTACATAAGACTTAGGCCCCACCTCCTGCCTCTGCATCTACAACACAATCACTGTATCTCTCAGTTAGTCTACGGAAGAGGGTTAATACACTCCCTGAAAAAGTAAAAAATAACTCCCTTGAGAACTCACCCTAGTATCATGTTCTCAACACTATCTCTGTCATGATTGAGCCCCTCACAGTGGTCACTATTGACAATCAGTTAAGAGCATGCTACAGTACCCCTCCCATGAAAACACTCTGAACCTCCATCTGCTATCCTGCCAAGCCAATCCTATTTGATTGTTCAAGGTAGACCATGCAGCATTAAAGAACGTGGTGCAAGAAGAACCGCTACATTTCTGGCCAAAAGAGACATTGAGGGTTTCTTCCAAAAATCTAAACTAGCTATAAATATTCCATAGGACATCTTCAATATTAGCACCATTGAGAATACAAGAAAAACAGCTTGCCATTGTATCAAATGTCCACTAAGTTTCTTCTTCACCAGATTTAAGTTTAACATCAGCCACTTTATGTTGTCCTTCCCGGTGAAGGGTTTGTGGCACAAATGGTTACCTCCATGTCCTTGTGCCAACTACTCAGCACCACGTGCCATGTACTTTGCTTTATTTTCTCGCTTCTAGGAGAACCCAGGAACCAGCTCCTAGACCCTTTGCTGCATGCAGCTAAATTTAGATCCTATAAAACCACATTATTATTCTTGCAAGAACTTGCTACAGACTTTGTATGTGTTAGAATCCAGGTTCTCTGGTTGGCACAGGTAGGTACTTGTGACAAGCAGGGAACCTTTCCTCTAGCGTTATAGGTTAAGCATTTGTGAACACATACAGTAACCAAGTGACAACACTACAAATGGACACCACACAGGTTTTTATATTAAAAATAAGGATTCTTTATATAGAGTTACCACAAGATCATTAAACGACAAAAATACACAATACGGTTACTTTAGTTGGTAGAAGTTTGCTTAGTTCTCTTAAGTTCTTAATGCGACACTTTAAGTCAATGTACCTTAGATGCGACACGCAGGGCAACGAAAGTGTTGCAACGATGCTGATGCGATGAAGTTCTTGGTGCAAAAGAAATAAAGACGGGATCTTGCAGATGCGTTACGCTTCTCCGATGTTGCGAGAAGACTCGACTCGATGCGTCAGCTACAGCGGCGTCAAACTTGACGAGATGCGACGACAGCGGCCTTGGCAGCGGCACTCTTCTCTGACGTTTGCGAGATGCTTCCGCTCGATGCGATGCTGCAGTGGCGTCACCCCTTTACGCGATGCGACGACAGCAGCTCCGATGGCGGCACGCTTCTCCATGGATGCGAGGCGCTTTTCTTGATGCGGTGCAATGCGACAACTACGATGGCTGCGATGGCGACACGCTTCTTCTTTGATGCGAGACTCTTCTCTTGATGCGGTGCAATGCGTCAGCTACGATGGCTGTAATGGCGACACGCTTCTTCGGCGTTGCGGGACACTTCCGGATTGATGCGAGACGCTTCCACTCGATGTGATGCTGCAGCGGCGACACTCTGCGAGATGCGACGGCAACAGCTCCGACGGCGGCACGCTTCTCCTCCTTGCATCACGCTCCCAGCTCCTTGCGACACGCAGTCCCTCAGAAGGCCCAACAAGAGCAGCAGGCACTTCCAAAAGACTCTGGGGAGCTGGGGGTGAAGTCCACTGGTCCTGGGACTTCGTTCAGGGGGCAAGCTCAGCACAAGCCCTTGGAGATCTTTTAAGCACAAGTTGAAATAAAGTCTTTGTAGTCTTTCTCTTCACCTTCCAGCAGCAAGGCAACCACTGCAGGCCAATCCCCCAGGTCAGGGACAGTACTCCTCCTTACAGCTTTCCCAGTTCCTTCTACTCAGGCATAGGTTCTTCTTGTCAAGCAGGATCTAATTTCTTGGGAGCAGGGTCCCAATACTTATACCCCTAATTCCTTTGTTCCTCTTGGGTAGAGGGGCCTTTGCCCAGTCCAAACCAGTTCTTGAGCACTTTGTTGACATGACTCTGCCTTTCTATTCAGGGGGCAGGGCAGAGACATCAGCCGCTCCACAGGAGGTGGAGCCAGCATTGTGGTGGCAGAGCACAGCCCTATTCAGAGTCCAGGTGCACTCCTCCCACCCATCTGGATGTCAATCTCTCTATTCACCACCAGGCTGCCTAGCCCTGCCCCTCTGGGTTTCCCCAGCCCTGTCACTCACACAAACCAGACAGGCAGATACACATCATAGCAGAGGCGGGCTGAAATGGTCAGGCAAGCAAATACCAACTTTCTAAAAGTGGTATTTGCAAACACAGAATATTAAAATAAACTTTACTAAAAGATGTATTTTATTATTCTGAGTTCAGGCATACTAAACTCGAATTTCTACCATGTTCCCTGGGTCTGTTAGGATCATAGGATGTAACAATTCTAACAGCCCATTCTGGCCTATGGGAAAAGGTAGCCTTGCAATATTGAAAAACGAAAATGGCTGTAATTCACTATTAGGACATGCCACACACATCAGGGCTTGTCCTACCTTATGCTTACAATGCACCCTGCCCTTGGGCCTACCATAGGGGTGACTAATATGAAGTTAACGGAAGGTTTAGGGACTGGGAAGTGGGTGCACTTGCCCAGTCAGCATGACAGTACCAGACTGCACGCAGGTTCTGCAATGGCAGACCTTAGACACATTTTACTAGGCCGCTTCTGTGGGTGGCACAACCAGTGCTGCAAGCCCACCAGCAGCATTTGTATTTACAAGCCCTGGGCACTCCTGGTGCACTTTACTGGGGTCTGATAGTAAACCAAATAAGCCAATCATGGAATCCAACCAACATTTACATTTTACATAGGGAGAGCATATGCACTTTAGCACTGAACAGCAGTGGTAAAGTGCCCAGAGTCATAGAATAGCCAACAACAGGTCAGATAAAATGCAGAAGGAAGGCAAAAAGTTTAGGGATGACACTGCAAAAAGGGCCAAGTCCAACAGTATGTAATTATATAGCTGGTACATCCACCAATGTATTAGAATTATAGATGCTATTTATGCTTGTAAAGTGATGAAAGGCATGCAACATTTAATTTACCTGATATCGTTTAGGATGTTTTTATGTGTTGATTTTAGGAATGGAGGTTTTATGATATATGTGTTCTATTTTATATGGATTTTAACAGTTTAACATTTTGCTGGATTAAAGATGAATTAATTGATTGAACTCCTTGAATTCCTCACAGAAAATATAATCACATCTAGTAACAATATCTGTCACCTCTCTCGCTTCTACAAGGGACCCAGGAAACAGCTTTTAGTTCCATTGCTGTCTACAGATACATTTAGATCATATCGACCCACATTATTTTTCTTGCAAGAACTTGCTTCAGACTCTATATGTAATACTGTAGCTAGGTACATTCAGCAATGTATTAGAATTTGAGATGAATTGTAATGCATGTAATTGGATCAAAGTGCAATAGGCATGACAATTTCAATTTACCTGATGTCATCTAGGGTGTTTTATGTATTGATTTTAGGTTTGGATGTTTTACAATGTGTGTGTTCGGTGTGATATGGAATTTTATATGGATTTTCCCTCTTTTATGGCAAATTTTGCTGGGTTGAAGATTAATTGATTGCGTGAACTCATTGAATTCCTCACAGAAAGTAAAATCATATCCATTAACAATTTCTTCCTGGGGAATTTATTTTATGCTGGCCAGAGCTAAATGAATCTGCTGTTTCTTTTAATTCTCGGTCAATACCATCCTCCAGTTCTACAACTCCTCATTGTGAAAATAGGGTTGCTTGAGATAGATCCTCTGATCCCTGTGTATCAGCCAATCACTTCCTCACACCCTTATCCCTTCATTCCTCTTAGGTTGTGATGCTTTATCAGAGTTAGAGACACAGGTCATAAATCCTGAAGCCTCAGAGGTATACTAAGTCTTTCATTCCATACCATTAAGGCAGTGGTATCACAGCACTGTACAATGAGACGGTGGCAGCCCTAAAAAACTTTTAAAAAACTGAAAATCAAAATATCAGCACAATTGATACTTAATAAAACTGAAGGAGAAAGCGAAAATTCTCACCGCCGCAGGGTGAATGTGGCATCGAAATCCCCTACTTGAGAACCTGGTGCAACTGCTAAACACCTACAAGAAATATATTTTTGTAGAACGTCAACCCACTTCAAAATATTAAAAATTGTATTTTAAAGCCCTCTTCATACCTTTAGAGGTAATCCCCAGCATCTCGAAATAAACCTATGAAGATGCATTTGCATTATTTGTACTGAAGGTGAAAAAGGTTGATCTCTCCCTCGCCCTTCACCCAAAAACCCCAGGATGATGCCTGTGCAGTCCAGAAATCAAGTGGCATATGACCTTCCTTCAAAGAAATCACCCTTGAGAAATGTCTTGCCACATGTGACAAGACCAAGCATTCTTAATATTTATCAGAACCTATACCTTCCACGAATCTCAAATAGGTCATCACATCTGTCACATCCTACTTACTGAATCTGATTACCGCCTTCCTATCACAAGGAACAGTTGAACACTATTTAAAAATAGGCCATGTCTCAACACTGCTGAAACACATGGGGTGGATTCACAGGATCCAAACAACCTTTGCCCATTTTCAAATGTAACCTTTTGATCTCAAGTTATAGAGAAATCCAGCTCACACATTGTATAGATGAAAATAGCCTCCTTGGTGAGCATCAGTCAGGCTTCACAGCAGATCAGCACAGAGACTTCACATTCTGCAGAAAGGAAACTCCTGCTTCTCCATCCTTATGGACCCATCAGTCAAATACAGCACTGTGAATCATGCTATTCTTCTCTGGGGAGCTTTCTGACTGAATAGGGTTAAATGAGCAATCCTAGAATGGTGTTTGCCATACCTGGAAAACCAGTGGCAGCATATAAAAATAAACAACTCTGTCTCCAGCCCTTTTATGCAGACCTGGGGTTGCTCCACGTGCTCAATATTCTCGTACAACCCTTGAATAGAACGCTTTTCAGTGATTAAATCATCCTACCATCTTGTATCACTTCTGTGCTGACAAGTCAGCTCGAATGAAAAAATGTTCTCTTCGAAACAGGGGTATTTTATGGCCCAATCACTTGGTTGGCTCACCACTATCTGAATCTGAACCCGCACAAAACAAAGTGTATTTCTATTTCTTCTCCTAAATGCTCCACTCCTCCTCGATACTGGCTCAACACACTCTCAGTGCTAAACTTTAGCCCTGGAGTATGCTAAAATTCCATTGACTTCCTTTTAGACAAGAACCTTAAAATAAGTGCAAACATTAGCTCACGGGTCAAAAGACCACATTTTCAGATCAAATTCCTACCAAGAATAAATCCTTCATTCCAGGGCTAGATATCAAACTAGGGGGCATATTTACAATAAACTGGCAGAGCATGGTGTTACTCCAAAATTGGCAATGCCGCGCTCCAACAGTTTTAAAATGCAGGGATGTGCCGTATTTACAAAAATACGGCGCCCCCCGCATTTCCCCTAGCACTGGCACCAAAAAAGCTGGCTGGCGCCAGCAGACACACTAGTCTCATTTTGCTAGGGTGCCTGTGCTGCAGGGGTGATTGTTTATGTGCAGGAAGGTTTCCCCTCGTGCACATAAACAATCTTAATTGGCGATTTGCTCTATCCATGTGTGCTGCAGAATGCAGCACATGTGGAAAGAGCAATACACAAGGTGAAATAAAACATTTCTCCTCATATCGCCTGTTTAAGATTAGGTATTTCCTGGTCTTATTTTTGTCACTGCCCCATATCCTGTAAATATGAGGCAGCATCAAAAAGCAATGAGTGTTGTGACGGAACACCCACTGCAACACCTATCGCCCGCCCCTTTCACGCTAAGTGCTGCGTGAATAGGGGTATTATTTACATGGAGTCGTTAAGCCACGTTAAGTGTCTTAACGCCATCTTGTATATAGGGCAAAGGACTTAACGCCACCAGAAGGTCACAAAAAGTGATGTTTTAGTGGCGCTAAATCCTTGTAAATATTATCCTAGGAGTTCAAGCTTCGTGCTCTTGAGGTAACTCTATGCCAAATCCATACTCTTGGGAGATCCTAAAATGCTCCTGGCTCCTCCTAACGCACCTCTATACGCAGCGTCTAGGCTGGTCACAGGCTCAAGAAAATTTGATCACATCGCACCAATTCTAATCTCATTGAAGTGGCTTGCAACAGAGGTAAGGAGCATTGTAAAACTAGCATGCATCACATATAAAACACTCCACTCTGGAAGCCTAGTCTATCATTCACAGAGGTCATCTCCTGCTTGGGTTGCGTGACTCTCTACACCTTAACGTACCAGACTTTATGAAGGCAAAACATTGAAAGTATCCTATTCAGGAAGTGCCTCCAAGGGGATGGAACTCCAGTCACCCTGCCATGAGGGGAACTTCATTGTATTCAATGTTCAAAATTGAGTTCAAGGGCTTGTTGTTTCAACTGTACGTCCACATTTGATTGGCCAATGATAGTGGCATGTCTTATTCGTATAAATAGGAGTACACACTAACTCATACATTGTTGATTATCTCATACTGTGTGTTTGTATCCTGCAAGCTCTGTATTGATATGGTAGTGGCAAGGCTTTATGGTCTTTAACTACACTTACAAAACCATTCTGATAAAAAGTGTTTGTCCATCCACTTCTTCTTGTCACTACTTGGTAAACTTGCTAATAAATAAAAGCAATTGCCATTTCATCTTCTCCTCTCTTTACCTTTGCACATCCTCCTCTCTCTCCAGTATCTGCCTGGCTGATATTTTTGTGATTTCCAGTCCTTGAAGTGGCATCCCACCTACTTCAGAAATAAACAATCTACATCAGTAGAGTTCATAGCTAAGCTCTGGTGTGCTCAGAATAATGGTAGTTAATGGCTCGATGAGTTACATTTCCTGAATGGATAATATTTACAGTATGCAATGAGCAGGTGGGCAGTAGAAGGACTGTGAAATATGTAGGTCTGCCAGCTCACACGGTGCCACTGTATATCACACCACATCAGCACTCTTCACACGGTCACCCGATGTAGAGCCGATATCACATGGTGGCAGGGAAGGCGAGCTGGAAACCTCTGCATGAGCGGATTTCCAGCTGATCTTGGAAGGCTCTAAGCAGCCGATGTCAGATAATGGGTGTGAAAACATCCTCAACCTCTCTTTGAGAGAGAGGTTGAGGTCAGTGGGAGGTGGAGGCAGACTGCTTCTCAGCAGCTCTTGGAACAGAGCCTCCTCCCCCTCCAAGGCCCCGCCCTTCCCTCACAATGTGATTTTTTTTTTTTATTTGGCTGATTGGAGTATGTTTTATTGCAAAATGAATAAAGGAGCAGGCATATCTTAAAACAAAAACGACAGACAGGAGCCTGGGATAAAGGACAGGTGACCATGGGCAATGAACAGTTAAAGTATTACAGTGATAATGCACTAAAGGATAGTTTTACATTGCCATAAATAAGCATGTATTTGTTTTACACAGTGCACCTCCAATACAGAGCATGTTAGGGTGATTTCTATTGAGCGCTGTTTTTTGAATTTTCAGATCATTCAAATAAACCAAAATAGATTAGAAACCTTGAAATTTAGCATGAATGAACAGAATCATGCACCTACTGTAAAACATGCAAACATATTCCTGCTCTTTTCATGCCTGCTGTGAGTGTATTAAAGAACCACCTCTCTCCATAGAGTCTGTGCAGAGTGCACAAACTCAGAGGTTGTCATACTGTGCAATAGGTATTTTTTTCCTAGACATTACAACAATTTCAGTGCTGCCATATTTTATATGTGTGCATTAATATTAATGGGTGCAAAATATATGAGTTATATTACAACTGTCTGGGCAGAGCAGGCGCCAAAAAATAAATTGATACCCTCAGCCAGGATGCTGCTTCTTTTCATTTACTGTGCTGATGGCCCTCTTCAGTTTCCCGTTGCTTCACACAGTAGGGTGTCAGGAAATGAGCGTAAATGGTCTCGTCCGTTCCCAGACTTCTCCGCTGGCTTTCACCCGCCATACTGTGATCAAGCAGCAGCGCACTCCAGAGCATGCTGTGCGACAAGCACTGCGGGTAAATAGGCATTGCTACAGCGTACAGAGAAGGGGGACTGAAAATTACGGAATGCCAAAGGCCTAACGCCGCAAGGCCGCCACCATATACAGTCTGTGCAGATATGGCTATCATGTCCCTAGAATTCAAAGGTCGCCACGATTTGTGGCTATAAATTAAATGGAAGTAGATTCACAAAGCAATACATTCAAATAACCCATCGCAGACTTAGGCCTAGAATTTGCATCAATGTATGCATTGCTGGCAAAAAAAAACTACAGGAGTGTGCACAGGAAATCTATTATTATATTTTCACACTTATTCCCCAGTCCTATATGTGTCAAAAGACTTTGCACGCGATGAAAATTCTGCAGATGTTTCCATGGCGGATGTATGCAAAACAAGTTGTTAGGCATATCTTCCTTATGGTGGGCTTCCCCCAGTCTCTTTGCTTTTTGCATACATGGTTTGCTGAATCTTTTTGTTGGCCTTAGGACTCTGAGCACTTTACCACTACTAATCATTGCTAAAGTGCATGTGCTTCTTCCCTAAACATGTGAAATTGGTGTATACCTGATTGACATAGTTATTTTAAACTTGTAAGTCTCTTGTGCGGAGGTATGCCATATACCCAGGACCTCTAAGTTTAATGCTACTAGTGGGCTGCAGCACTGATTGTGCCACCCACAGAAGTAGCCTTTCAAACCTGCCTCTGGCCTGCCACTGCAGTGCCTGTGTGTGCAGTTTACTGTCCCTTCGACTTGGCATTTAAACCTACTGCTGCCTGCTGCTCTCTGACTCTGCTGAAGGAGAGCTGGACTCTGTCTTCACTCCAAATGATCTCCAAGGGCTTGTTGGCTTGCCTCGTGTTACGTGAGACTCAGGGTAATCAAAGTGTCTAACTCTGCTCCTGTGCCTGGCTCACTGAAAGTGGCCTAGATACGTGCAACATGGATTTCAAAGCATCTCCCGTTTGTGTGTAACAGAATCCGTGCATCGACCCGGTTGCAGGACTAAAATCGGCACATTGCATCGAAAGCAGCACTTTGCCTCCAGAGATCGATGCCTCGGACACCATATTGCCGCTGCTGCAGCTTGGTGAGATTGACGCATCCACTCAACTACGTGGCAGAATCCATCGCATCGTTCAAGGCCTTTCAAGTCCAGCATGGGTCTTGGGAACTGACGCATCACCTTCACTGTGTGCAAAAGATCAACGCATCACGCTGTTTGCAAACAGAAAAAGGTACCTTGTTCACTGGGCCCTGCATGGGTCCAGTAGCCAGTCTGTGCTTCCACGAGGTTGGCCCGAACTTTGACTTGCCCCCCTCCAGCGCAACCTAAATTAACCTTTTTAGCAGTACTTGCTTCTAAGCGCTTTACTGCATTTATTCTTTCAAAATTCAATGTCTCAACTTCTATACATTGGGTTTTTGTCGTTTTGGTCATATTTTGTTCAGAATATAATACGCTATTTCTATGTTTGTGGTGTATTCATTGTGTCACTGTGTGTGTGTTGCACAAATACTTTACACATTCCTTCTTTAGATACGCCTGCCTACTTTGTGCCATGCTACCAGAGGGTGTCTTTTGCTTTCTTGCCCTAAGTGCGCCGGGTATGCCTGGACGTAGGTCCCGGGCTCACTGTGCCACTGGATTCAAGCTATCCCGGCTGAAGAGGGGTGAAAGCCCGAAACCGGTCCTAGGATGCTTGTTTCCGGTCCAGGGAGGATCTGGCTTGGCAGTTCGGGCTGGACTGTTCCCATGAGGCACAGGGTCAAGACTGATTAGCATATGGTCAGGTCTAAACAAGGGTGGCATGGTGAGCAAAAGGATGATGGATTTAACCCAGATCTCTTGACTGGGGGAGAATGTTTTGATTTGTTCTGCATTCCGTCCATCAAATGTGTGTCTTTTGCTTTCTTGACCAGAGGGTGAGCACAAGTTATCGTTTAGTGTGTATCTACCTTACCCTGTCTAGGATTGTAGCTTCTGATGGATAGGGTCCATACCTTTGCCAACTAGAAACCCAATTTCTAACAGAAGTTCTTTGGGATTTTTTCCACCAGACAAATGTTGACTGCATGGTAAAAATACTTCCCTAACTCACCTATGCAATATGTTTTTCCTTCCAGGCAATATTATTAATTTTTTAGAGTAATTGTGCATATTTCTAAAACTTTTCAGTTTGTCAGTGTTTATCAACTTTACGCTGGACATCCACAGAAGAACATACCCTGTTCTGGCCATTGTCAGAGATTCACTCAAACACTCAGACAACTGGAGAACATGACAGATTGGACGCAGAAGTGCATTTGATCTGCTAGAGGAAATATTATATGGTCCTGGTTCTGTCACTCATGATTAGGAACGCCCCAACTGCAAGTGTTAAGTGTGTAAAAACGTTATGAATCGGAATCAGGCTTTTATAATTGTTACCCAAACAGCCTTGTTTATGTGTTATGAGCAGGATTGTTTTTGTGCAGGAGGAGTTCTTTCCTGCGCAAAAGACAATAGTTGAAGGTATTTTCCTTTAGCTATGTGTGATGTGGAATGCATAACTCATAGAAAACTCATAGAAAAAGTAAGAAAGAGAAATTACGATATTTCCTCTTGTTGCACCTCAGTATGGGAGGTGAACCATTTTGATGCATTCCCAGGTTTACCAGCTTTAGCAAATCAGGGAATGTGCCAAAATCCATGTGTGGATGCATGAGAATGTCCATGCTCCACCTATGGGATGCCTCCCAGTTTGAAATGTAATGCTAAGCATAGCGTGAAAGGAGGCCTTATATACAAGGCAGTGTTAAGCCATGTTAAGTGGCTTAACGTTGCCTTGTAAATAAGGCAGAGCCCCTATCGCTACGGAAACGTCACAAAAAGTGATGTTCCATTGGCGATAGGAGCCTGTACATGTGTCCCTACCTTTTTAATGCCTGCCGGAATCCATAGAGGGATTCCTGGCTGGCGAAATACATTTACTAGTGCAGATTTCTTTCACAAGAAATCTGCTGCCCTAAATCTCACTGAAGGTGTGGAAAGCTGTAATTTGCCCCAGTACTTAGGGAGTGGACACAAACTTACATTTGTGGGGAATCCCAAAATCTACTTTGACCCCTTTCCACCCTGAAAATGGATGGAGAATTGTTCTAGACAAAGCGCTGGAGTAACTCCTCTTCCATGAAGGAAAGGGGAACAGATCACCCCCACATTTTCTAGGCAGGTTTGGAAGGGCTTTCTTCACGGGTTAAACCATTCAGAAAAAAAGGGCTTTTGCACAGGAGGCTCTATTGGGAATATTTAGGAAAAGTCACATGAACTTCAAAGAAGTATACCCGTAAACCTGTGTCTTGTGCAGCTTTCCAGGCATACGTCTGGGAAACCTGTACACTAGCGGCAGCTTCTCCGCTGTGGCGAAGAAGCGGTGCACCCCCCTTCAAAAACAGCAGGAAAGGAAAAATAAAACAACACTGCCAAGTCTTGGGGCGGGTCCTAGGGGGTGACACCACTGAGATGAGTGTAGTGCACTCATTTTACTGCGCATGATGGTTTGGCCGGCTGTCTCAGGCCAGCCAAACCATCATGCGCAGTGAAGCTCACTCCAACCCCAGCTGCATTGCTGGGATTGGAAAGAGTCTGTCCTGGAGCGCTAATCGAGAGCGCTCAGGTAAATCCTGAAGCTGCTCTCATGCGAGAGCAGCTTCAGGATTGGCCGCTGGGCAGGCTGTGCCTTCCTGAAGAGGAGCAGAGGAGCGCGCCATAGGACGTGGATGGCTGCAGGCACGTTTTTTTTCAAATCAATATTTTTTTATTTTGTCCCCCTCCCTTCGTGACTCCTAGGGTAGTTTCCAACTTGTAAAGGCATGCTGTATAGGTTGTTTTGTAGAGTTCAGTAGTTTGAATGCATTTTTGCTTTCTGCAGGCAATAACTGTTTGAATATCAGTGAAATTAACATTACAAACCGCCCCAGCAGACCACAAAAAAGGCCCACAAACAGACACAAACTGGCCTACACACTGACTTGTCAGATCAGCCCTTCGGGCACTGCCTTATTTCCCTTACAGGCCAGTCTGACCTGGATGCCAAATGTGAATTTACACCCAAATGAAGGTAATAATGTAACAAAGTTCAAATTAGGTGCACAAATGGCTTTATAAGGCTATAGATGCAGTTGATCATTTTTTACTGCAGTTGTTGCCCTGGGCTGAATAACAAGCTTAACTGGAAATTCAAAATATTACGTAAGATTAGACTGGTGTAGCGGAAATTTCACCAGGGTCTAATTATGACCCACTTGAGGCTTTGCCTCTCACAAGCGATGGCCTTTCTCTACTCTCAACAATCATAAAAACAAACCTCTTACACTCTAAATACATAGACAGACAGATGGACGGACGGACGGACGGACGGACGGACGGACGGATGGATGGATAGATGCTCCACACACTATTATATCTACTCTCTAAAGTCCTATCCAGCTTGATTAGAACTGTAGTACTAGAACATTGAACTGTAGTACTAGAACATTGAACTGTAGTACTAGACCATTGAACTGTAGTACTAGAACATGTCTACTTTAACTCACTGACAAAGTTAGTTTTCTATTTCTCATTTTGTTGAGTTATGTCTTCAGGTGTCTTCTGATTAAAGGACTGACAGAATCCTTTCTAGCTTGAGCTGGTCAGAAAATAGTCCATTCTTTATTAACCTTCAGCTTGTCACAATCAATAGCAATTTATTTTGGCGTACAGTCATGGAGTTTCTGCAATTTAATTAAAGTACCTTCAGTTATTGTCTGTAACGTAAAAGAAAGGATATTTCAAGCTAGTGTGGGTGGCTGAATTTTGACATATGAGCTTTTCTAATCAATCTTTAGAAGAGTCCTTTTATGTTTTAGGAGAATCTTTGTTTTTCAGCCCTGTAAAACGGTTCTTCTTCATTCTACTGCTATTCAGGCTGTCACCAGGGCTCAAATTTGCCGTTCATAGTGGTGCATTTCTAATTTTCCCAATAATGCCTATTTAAACATTGTTAATGTAGATTTTTAAATATGAGACACAGCATACACACTCTTGCCGGTTATCATGCCGTAATGTATGCGACCATGCCGTTCTTAAAGTATATATAGCAGAACCGCATAGATAATTTGTCCCGTGATGGGACGGTGGTGACTGGGATTTTCTCATATTTCCAATACAGAGCTCGGGATACTGGATACCCTACAGCCTTTTGGGTGCTAGATTTTCTTGAATGCACATTACTTCTGAGACCATATATTGCCTCTGAGGCCCTGACTTACCATAAAATACTTCTGAAAACTACCCACCAGCTGGTTATTGATGAGCCCTGACGAAGTTCCCTCTGGAAAAATTGGGAACCGAACGCGTTGGCTGTGTGCCAGTTTTTAAGAATCAACGGAATAAAAGAAGTACTTTTGGAACAGATCTCTGCTTGCTTTACTGACTCCACAACCAGTGCACCTTCCATCTTTCTTGAAAATTTGGCGATTAGTGGCACCTCCGGACGGGGGGTGCAGGAAGTGATTGCACCATTTTTTATTTTATTGTACATATGGATTGAATGTGCTTGACCTTGGTCTGCCGTTTGTTCTTTCTCTGCTACATTGTACACAGATATTGAAGGAAATAACTAAGATGTATTAAAACAGATAAGCAATTTTTAAACAACATTCAGATTCACCAGTTGCTAAATATTGTTGTTTTTTTTTGTAGTTAGTGCATTAAAAGCTTTGCCATTGTGGCTTCCAGTGCAACGGTCATTGCTGGCACCCCACCCCAAATAACCTCCTTCTCCACAAATTCCCTTACTACCACCCCTCCAATGGTGCCCCTCTTGATTTCATAACGCCTCTTGGACACTAAACCTCCTTTTATAGTTCTGCTCATCCCAATGTGGGTGTCACAGCACTTTACTTCACAAGCAGATATTATACAGAGACATTGAATCATTGAAGTGTGTAAATGTTACATAAGAAAATTAGGTCTACAAGGCGTGTGAGTTGCATATCATCCATACATGTTGAGAGTACTTAGACTTGAGAAACACTTTTAAAACATAAGGAAGTTGCCGGTGTTGTCTGCTCTAGCACACATTTTTCGCTATATAAACACATTCATTTTAGCACTTTTAGAATAAGCAAAGATTGATTCAAACAACTTTCGAAACCTAATCCTTGCAGTTTGCGTGCAGCTCTTTGATGTTGATTCATAGCTCACTATCCTATATTAGGATTGTAACCTTTCTGCAAAAAAGCAGTGGCCCATTGAGCTATCCACATACAATACTAATCTGATATCTGCAAATTAGACGTTGCTTTTTGCAACAGGCGCTTTAACCCTTTCTGCTACATTATTGATGAGACAAAACTGTGATTAGACACAGCACAGGCCTCTCCTGCAAGTGCATTAATCACCGGAGTGATCTTGACATCATTGTTAGCCAATGAAAATTACTGGTCACCCAAAGAAGCGACCCCCCCCCCCCCCCGCCCCCACACCACCACCACCACCACCACCTTCGAGCATGGCGGCCGGTGTGGTAGTTTTGGTCGCACTGGCCAAAAGCCTAAAATGTATTATATTTGCTGAAAATAAGAATGCAAATACCACAGCAGCTAATGAAATATGATCTGTAACCCGAGAAAAATTGTCCAGTACTGACGCAATTTTCAAAATCTGCTCCTGTGCACTATTGCAAATGTTGGTTTCAAAACACTCTTCCTGACGTTTTGAAACTAAATAGGAAACCTCTTTTCTTTAGGAGTGCTCATGTTTTTTCGTTTCAGAATGGCGTGTACAAAATTCTGCGAAGCGGTTTTATTTTGTACATTTTTATTCTGTAAACTGAGTTCCCCTTGCGATCGAAGGTGGGTGTAGTGGAGCAGGCCTTGATTGCTGTCAGAGACGTTCATGCCGCTACTCTCTCTTGCTTCACCGAGACCGGAAGTGTCTGCTGCATGTCAGGAGCATCTCCAAAGCCCGCCCTCGGGGAAGTAGCCTCTTTTTAGCAGCACAAAGTGATTTCTCTGTTGCTTCTTGCCTCCGTTTAGAGTTTCTCAAGGTGACTTGAAGATCATTTTATAGGCGTTTATTTTAAAAATCAGTACTATGCCATAGAAATTTCCGTATTTTATTAGGAAAGAATGGCGCATTGTGTTATGATCTCACTGGCGCTATGTATGACTTCAACCTGGATCTTGGTAATTATAAGTAGAAGAGTTGCATATTTATTATATGCAACTATAGTCAACAGAAAGGCCAGCTTTTAACTTAAATAATGTTAAGCGGTGCGGGGCAAGGAGGACAGCTTTAAGGCACCACCATTAAATCAGGCGCGGTCCATGCAGGTAACAATGGTGCGGCGGTGGGGCCGTGTAAGGAGGGAATTCGAGGGACGATGCAGAGGGAACATTAATTATTTATTCAATTTTCCCTCTGCATCGTCCCTCGAAATCCCCCCTTACACGACCCCACGGCCCTACCACCCCACCGGTGTTACCTGCACAGACCGTGGCTGCCATTGATCCAGATAATGTACAGTAACTGAAATAACACCAATGAGTTGGACAAGAAAAATTAACACCTGTTGTTTTACCATGCTGCAGCCACTATTCTCTCTCACGCACATCCGCTACCTCACTGTGGGCCCGATTATGATGTCAGACAGATTGACAGCGACAGGCTGTCGGTAGAAGTCCATCCGACATCTGAGGCTGGAGTCCTACTGCCACATAATGATGTAGCGGGCAAAGGGACTGACCGATGGCTCTGACAACTAAAGGAGCCTGTCGGCACGTCAGTCAGATCGTATTCCCTACAATGGGGGCAGTGCCTGCAGATGCACTGACGTAGTGGTTACGATGACCCTTTTCCATCTGCTTTTACATGGCGGTCCGATAGTCATGTAAAGGTAAACGGAATGGGACTTTGGTGGCCTCTAGCAGGGCCCCTATCTCCCCTGATGCCCACCCAAACATCCATGCACCGTGTGGCAGGCACCACATGGTGCCTGGCACACGGCGCATGGATATTTAAAAACATGCCTTTTTCAATTGTGGCTTGTTCTGCTGCCCTTTTCCGGCCTGCAGCACCAGCGGCAGTTGAAAAAGGCATGTTTATGACTGCCTTGGCGGCGGTCACATCGTAATGAGGTGCGGTGTGCCGCCGACTACATGTCGGGTAGTCTCTCTCCCAATACGATGGCGGTCGGATGCTCGTCTGACCTCCAACATAATGAGACCCTTTCTGGCTTTTTCTCCCTCTCTTCATCCTCTTACCTGCATCTGTTGTATACTTCTTTTCCCCTTATAATATTCACGCCATTTCACCATTCTTTTTCATCCTCTGGTCTATTAAATTCTGTGTTACGCCCCTGCACTTTTCGGCATATTTATGAGATCGTAAAGCAGTGCAGCACTGCAAGTCACCTTGCTGTGCTGCACTGCATTACAGGGAAAGGGCAGGAATGAACTGTATATATTGCAATACATTGCATTCCTGTCCTTTCCCCAGCACTGGTGCACAATGTGATGCCTAGCACCAACACAGGCACCCTTGTAGGGTGCGTGCGTTGCATGCAGGATTGTTTTTCTGCAGGAAGAGGCACCTTCCTGCACAAAAACAATCCTGAGAGGCATATCCGTCTTTTTATGTGTGCAGCAGAATACAGCATACATAGAAAGAGGAAGTATTCGAGGATAAATAAAGATATTTCTCCTTGTCGCGCCTTTTGGTGCATTCTCAGGTCTACCACTTTTGGTAAATCTGGGAATGCATCAAAAACCATAGGAGTTGCATGGGATCACCCACACAACACCTATGGAACGCCTTCCCAGGGCTGATAACACCGCGCAGGGTTTTGAGATGGACTGTGTTACCATGCAAAGTGGCCCTACATGGCTTCATAAATCTCATTTTTTAGTTGCGACGCTCTAGCACCAAATTTTATGGTGCAAGAGCGATGCAACTGGGCTCATAAATTTGGCCATCTAAACTTGCTGCAGCCTTGGCTACTTCAACAAACATGTCACCACACTCTGATTCAATCAAATGCCTAAGGTTGACAGCCCCTAACCTACTCACTTTTCTCTAGGTCAAGTACATAAGTTTAGGAAACAGATTGCTCCCCATGTAAGAATCATGCTTCCACATCCTCTTTTTTTCTTCTTCTCTGGCTTGAAGAAGATATCTTCAAACCCACTAGTTACTAAAAAGCATGCATGCTCACAATGGTTTACAGCACTTCCTTCTAATAGAGATTCAAGGAGCCGGCTGAGTATTTCCCACATTCCCTTCAATGTTCTGAAGCTGCAGACAAATAGTGCTCACTCTAGTCAAAAACTCCAAATAATATATAAAGTATCGGCAACAAGCATATTTGTATTTCAGGGCCAATTGCTTGTGACATATGTCGACGCTCTGATTGATTAGGTGGATCGGGTTGTAGGATCTGCACTGTTTGTGTCCTCATAAGTCCCAGACAATGGAGAAATCTTCACAAAACATGATTTAAATGAAAAAGCAGTAAGGTTTATTCAAAATTAAGATCACTACAGAAGACAAAAAGTAGTTAGTTAGGGAATTATTACCAAATCTCGCAATAGTGAATCAAAATAATGCCCTAAAAAGACCCTTACCAGCCTTTAACCACACCTCTTCCCACCCCCCATTTAAAAGAAAAAATAATGTAAGAAATTGGGTTACTGGTTGAGGTGGGTGAAAACCTACTCAAGCAACAATCACAATCCTTGTCAGGTTGAAGCCTCAAGCAAACCCCAAATTAACTTGTACTTAATTCTTGTGTAGTTTGGCACAAAAGCAGTCCGGCTTAACTTAGAAGCAATGTGTAAAGTATTTATGCAACACAAGAAAATACCGCACACCTAGATAGAAAAATAGAGTAACATTTAATAAATAACTTAAGACCATATCAATGAAAATTCAATCAGTAAAACCCAAGATATGCAATTTGAAAGACTGAAGTGAAAATAGCACCCGCGTCAACTGTGGACATTTGGTTGCACCAGACAGGGACAAGATCGCAAGTTCAGGCCATCCGCAATGGACCGTGAGATGGCTACAGGGACCTAGTTGAAGTCACTGAATAAAAGTACCTTAACTCCTGGTTACGAAGTGATGCAGAGACCTGTGTCGAGAATGCATTGCGCTGCAGCGATTCCTAGAAGCTGCAAAGCTGCGATGAGAGGTGCTGCGTCATCATCGAGGATGCTGTTTATGAGACGCTTGCGATGCAATGGCCAGCGTTGAGATGTGTCGCACACCATCTGGTTCCAAAAAAGCTTGCGATGCGGATTCCTGAGTTGTCGAAGATGCTATCAACGAGGGGCTTCTGATGTGAAGGCCTGTGTCGAAGATCCATAATACAGAGGCGGTTCCAGGAAGGCTGAGGGAGGCAAAGAAGAGTCTTGCGCCAGAGACAAACCACGCAGTGGTCCCAATTCAGAGTTTGGTGAGATGATGTGTTGTGCAGCCACTCCAATATAGAGTTTTTTGGTCAGTGATGCATAGTGATGGGGCTCCGATGCATTGGTTTATCTGGTACCACAGTTAGGGCTGATAGAGCACATTTAGGCCCACTTCCAGTTGTCCAGGACTGGAATAGTAGCACCACTTGGGAGGGTAGGAATAACAACTGCCAGAGACTAGGTGCTTGGAGGAAGACGAAGGAAGTCTGGTCTGTCCCTGAGGCTTCTGAACAGGAGAGAAGCCAACTAGCCCTGAAATCACTCTGGTGGGCCTAGTTTCAATATGCATGTCCATTCCTTCATTCAGGTGAGAGGATAGTAAGGAAGCACAGCAGGGCCAGAGAGTGGCAGTCCATCTTGCAGCAAAGCAGCTTGAAGTCCTTTTTCTGCGTCTTCCACAGGTCCAGATGTGTACTGAAGAGTTGGGGTCTGATGTCCGATATTTATACCTGGAGCCCACTTTCAAGTAGGAGAAGATTGTAGAGGCTCCCACCCCCAGCTCCAAAAGTGCTTGGAATGTCCTGCCTCCCTGCCCTGGCTCCAGATTGGCTGGGGCCACAATAGACTAGTGTCAAACACTTTGTGAGAGTTCCCAGGCAGGACTTTGTGGTGTGCAAGTGTGGTAGATGACAGCTCCTCCCCCTTGTAAACTCAGACTGTCCCATACTGCTAACACCTATGTTCGTTTGGTCTCACTGTCTGGGGGCAATACACAAAGACCAACTGCCAGCTACACCCAATAATGTGACCCAGGATACAGGCAGCAGTCAACAAATTGCTGGGGCAAGAAAATGCCATATTTCTGAAAGTGGTATTTTCAGAATTGTGACCAGAAAACCGACTTTACCATTACAGAGGGCTTTTAATTACAATTCTTTAAATACCAAACTCAGTCTGTCTACCTGTCCCTAATTGAAAATTATCACTTATTAAATGTAATAAGATAACCAAAGTTATTGTATGGGAGAGGTACTGAAACACACATTTTTGAGTTTTTCACTATCAGGACACGTAAAACTTAAAAGTACATGTCCCACTTTTTAAATCCACTGCACAGTGCCCTCAGGGCTGTGTAGGGCCTACTTTAGGGCTTGCATATATTAAAAAGGAAGGTTTGGGCCTGGCAAGAGGTTTATATTACTAGGTCGAAATGGCAATTTAAAACTGCACACCCAGGCTGTAATGACAGGCCAAAGACATGTTTAAAAGGGCTACTTAAGTGGGTGGCACAATCAGTGCTACAAGCTCACTATTAGCATTGAATGTACAGGCTCTGGGTATATGTGGCACCAATTTACTAGGGATTACAAGTAAATAAAATATGCCAATTGGGTACAAGATAATTCTATCATGTTTAGGGGAGAACGCAAAAGCATGTTAGCACTGGTTAAAGTGTACAGGGTCTGAACGCCAACAAAAAATGAGATCAGCAAAAATAGGAGGGGTGAAGGCAAAAAGGTTGGGGGAAGACCCCCCTAAGACTGACTGGTCTAACAAACAAAATAAAAAACTTTTTTTTTAAAACGTTACCTAAGTGGTAAAGGTGAAAAATATTTACCTGTTTGGTAAGAACTGCATGGTAAAGGCTGCATTGTAAAAGCCTTTTCCTCTTCCATTTTGATGGGTCCAGTTAAGATTTGAAATCAGATAGCCAGAGTGTTCAGCCAACCAAGTCTCAGTTACAAAAATGTATTCAGACCTACTATAAAGTAAAATAATTTGTTGACATGTTTGACTAAGGTACACGCTTTAATTATACACTAGTAAGAAGAATATGAGCATGGGAAAAGCTAGAAAGGGTGTCTGAGTTATCTGCAGAGATGCTAAACCCTGAACAAGGTACAAGCTAAGAAATGGTAGAAAAGCCCGATAACAGGTTCATATTAAAGCCCTGGAAGTCTGATCATTTCATGATGCCAGTAATGTAAATCTCTTCAGGTTATCTGCTTAAAAACAGTAAGTATCAGTTTCCTTGTCCCACCCACCATCTGATATCCACTTAAAAACTGGGGCATGGAAAACTCGATTCATAGAGGACCTTAGCGTAGCTGTACAATCTGCACAGTTGCACTAACATGTGTTGTAATTGCTTGAATACAATAATAAATATTTTAATATATTTATTTTATTTATTATTTTATTTTATTGGGTTTGTCAAGTCTCTGTTACCCTTGTTGGAATGCTCGTGCAGAAAGAGGCAATACAGACAAAAAGGGAGAGAGGAACACATTATTTATTGATAAAGTCCTTCAACGCCTCATCAGGGGTAGTAAGGACTATATAAATATTTTTTCGATTACAATTACCAGGTTCTTAAAGCTAAACGGAAAAAAAGAAGTCCTTCATAAAGTGAGGGGATTGAGAAAGGGAGTTGCATAGAGACACTGTAGCAAATGACGACTGCTAGCCCTGGCTCCACGAACTTTAGGAATGGCAAAAAGGCCCTTCCCAGAAGAATGTAGCTTTCTTTTTTTTGCAGTTCTATATAGCACAAACTCGACTCGAAGGTATCAGAGTGCTTTACATGAGCAGCGGTTGCATTACAGATGTTTTGCTGTTCACCCTATGTGGGAAGGGTATGCCCAGACGTGGGTCCCGTGCTCACTACGCCACTGGAGTTAAGCTATCCTCTCTGAAGAGGGGTGAAACCCCGAAACCGGTCCTAGGATGCTTGATTCCAGTCCAGGGAAGACATGGCAAACATCATCTTGTGTGTTTTGCATTACAGATGGACACATTCTTTTTTTTAGGCACAGGGAGATTAAGTGATTTGCCTAGAATCACAAGATGATTGAGCCTCCTGCCAAACACAAACCTGGTTCTCCAGCTTCAGAGTCAGCCGCTCTAGCTGTTAAGCCACATTCAGTTAAGCCGCACACAACTATCTTACGTGGATCTATTTGTGGGTGCTTTGAGGGTGTCCTAGTAGGATTATGGCTGCCAAATTTTGAATACGCTGAAATTTGGACAGCTGGTATTTGGGCAAAGCCAAATATAAGGAATTGGAGTAAACCAAGCGAAAAGCAATATTTGATTGCAGCACCAGAAAACAAGAACCAGGAGGAAACAACAGGCAGATATTTCTATGCACTCTTAAATAACAACAAGAGGTCAAGTTAGAGAGTTGTCCAGAGTCATTAAGTAGTTTACCAACATTGAAACCGAGGATGTGCACCTCCAACACGGCTGGACATTTGCCCTGTGCATGTGGCCACAATGAGTTCGAAATTGTTTAGATGCCTTTGAATATGACAGTCTCCATTTTATTAGAGTTAAGCTTTAAGACGTTTTCCTGCATCCTGCCTGCAGCGGTAGTCATGCAAGAAGAATTGCTTACACCATTGGTATCTCCTTCAAGAGATTATTTCGATATTTTCTGTATATGGCATTAGCTCCAGTCTGTTGTTATGAATCAGTTTAATCAAGGGGAGCACATAGATGTTTAATGTCGAGCTTAATGATGAGCCCTGTGGAACCCCATGGGTGATGACGCTAAACTTGAGAGGTGTGCGGAGGCAGGGTAACCACTTAACTGTATCCCACAAGATGAGCAAAATATCAGTTTGGAGATTTGCCCAGAATTCTTATCTCTCTGAGGCGAATGGATAGTATTGGATTGGATTCTCTAGATGAGGCTTCTGACCGACCCAAAAGAATGAATGTGGTGGCCGCTCCCCTGCATAGCACATTATTCCTCCATTTTGAAGAGCTAGTAATCATATGTTTTCATTAAATATGTAATGCTACTGAACGTATCAATCTTGACCAGAAGACTCAAATATGCTGCCCTGCATGTCACCATGCAGCCATAGGGTGGGTTCATATATTTAATGTAAAACAGGCTGCAAATGCAAGCGAATGATACACCATCTTCCATTTATTGAACTGGATGGGTCGCATTCAAAAATTGCAGTCTGATAGAATTAAAAACAAATAATTGTAAAGTTTCTTAATGGTTAAGGCAGTGCTTAATTTGAGCAGGTAGTTGCCTCATTTATGGGGACCGGCGCTTATTCTTCCTCACCAGACATTTTCTGAGTGAAAGAGAGTGAAAACGATCACAGGGGAAAAAGGAGGAAAAGAAAGACAAAAAAAGTGGCATAATGTTAGAAAGCAGGGACCTGGAAGAGTGAGATAAAGGGACAGGGATTGTCTGACAGTGAATTAAAAAGACCTGAGGTGGATTCAAGACTACGCAGCCTTGGTTGTCGTCCCACTGACATTTAATAGTGCCAGCAGCGGGCATCTGAGCAGAGCTTTAGGCACCAGCACTCATTATTTTCCAGGTTAAGCATAAGGTGTATATAAAGTTCAACATTATGTCACAGACCTAATCCTACCAAAAAAGGCATAGTTTTACAATGGGTTCTAAAGTGTTAATAACTGTTAGCCTGTGTTTATGCTTCATATATGCTATAAAGGCTCCTTAAAGATTAAAGGAAAAGGCAGAGTGTGAGAATTTAGGGCCACCATAGTCCATACTTAAAAAATCTGTAGGACTTTTTATGTGTTAATGAGAAAATTCAAATGGAGGGTACCAACAGCAGAGTTTAAAGTGAAGAAATTTCAAATAAACATGTTTACCATTGCAAGGTGTACTGTACAATATGTCGAATAGGTGTGAAACACATTAATAGTGATCGAGCTTAGGTCACTGGATATTGAGACTGGACCTACATATCCCAGTAACAAGTGGCTCAGAGAGGTGGATGTGAAACAAGGTTATGAGACGTGTAGGAGATCTCCATCAGTTCTGCACAAGAGCAAGAATTGCTAGAATGCAGAATACAATACTGAGAAACACCTCTATGGAGAACCTGTTTATTAAAACATTGGAAAGGGATTTTAATAAGTCTCAATTCAAATAAATCATTGAATAGCATCTATGATGAGAGTCAGAATGCAAATTAAATTATATACAGAGCATCTCGCAAAGCGGGCATTTAATCTGCTTAAAGAAGCCTGGATGAAGAAATAATTATGGTCCAACAGTTGCAGGCCAAAAAAGATGAGAAAAAATACTACAGTGCAAGGAATAATACAAACTCAGGAGAGAATGCAACCACATATGTGTATTGTGATTATGGCAGTCGAACTAAATGCCTTTGCCTTGGTTAAACATATGTTCCACCCTGTGAAGAAATGATAGATGAAGGCAAGATTATCCCAAGAAGAAATTGTCACTGTTTAGATGGCACGCAGATGATGCTTGGAAGCCTTCTTCTTATGTCTCTCATAGACACAGCGACAGCTGTCCCCTGTCGAGACCTATTGTGTTCAACACGAGATGTAGACTGGGTTTGGGGTCAGACCCTTGGTCATGGTCTGATGGCTTACTTGTCATTCTACGTTCACTGAGACTTATTTGATGAATTTCATCCCTCAGTCTTTGAGGCGTTTATTCTTCACATTGTTTTTGATTGGATGAGATGTACACTTGCACTTCAGAGGTGAGGTGACAATTTTATTTCACTTTAAACATTCCATTTACTTGCTCTCTTCCCCATCACCCCACACCACTGTGTTATTTATTTATTTTTGTATTTTTATTATTTTTCCTTTTTGCGATACTCAGCAGCTGCTCTTTTCTGCCCTGCCACTCAGTTTTGCCTGTTTACTCTGTCACTGACAATGTCACCCCTTCCAGCTCCCTGCACCAAGCTTCTCCAAAATATATATATTTTTAAATATTTTTTTGAAGTCTTGGCAGCTGTACACTGCTATCAGATCACCAGTATGTCCTTATCTGTGTTGCCTACTTTATTTCCTAAATTACCTTTTCGTAATAGTATCCACCATCTTCGAACAATAAATTGAGAATAAAAGGACACATGTATCAAGGTAAGCATTTGTGATTCCTTAATAGCGATACTTAAGGAATCGCTATTAAGGAATCACAATTGCCAATGCATGTAGGTTTCGCTAAAAAAATTGCGATTCCTACATATTTCCTATTGGCGAAACGCAAATTGCGATTCCCTAATAGGGAATGCTTTCCCATTCATTCCTATGGACCTAGAGGCCCATGGGAATGAATGGGAAACCATTCGCAATTTGCGATTACCAAATAGGTAATCGCAAATTGGGAATGCAATTTCAAGGGTGCTAGGTGGCCAAAAGGCCACCCTGATACAGCCCTGAAATTAGCATGTGTGCACATGTGGCGCTCACACATGCCCTGTGTGAGCGTCACATGGCACTTTGAAAAATGCAATTTTTTGCTTTTTTCTAAGGAATTTCAAATTACCATCAACTTGAAGTTGATGGTAATTTGCGATTCCTTAATGCAAAGGCACAATCTGAGATTGCTTCTTGCATTACATTTAGACCGGTAATTAGCTTGATGCATGTGCCCCAAAGTATTTAAAAAAATAATTCCAAGATGGCCACTGCACATGCATTCACACACACAGCGGCCATCTTGGAATGATTTTCTTTTGCTTTAAGAAAAATCTTTCAAATATGTCCACTGTGCACATCTGGGCACTCACAGCATCTATACTGGAATTAATTGTCATTTGCTTTAAAGAAAAGTATTCCAAGATGCCCAGCTTGTGCATGCATGCATGGTGGACATTTGGGGAGAAAGCAAATACTCATAGCCAACATGTGTCAGGGGTGAGAACTATTAACTTTATTAATATTCTTGCACATGTCATGTTTTGGCCAGCGTGACCAGGCATATGGCAAAGGGGAGCATTAGTGTGATCAGGGCCTAACTAAGATTTAGGCCTTGGTTCGAATCCTAACAAAATGCTTTAAACAAATTCCTGAGGTACATATGTTATACGCTAAATGCTGTGCTTCATTTAGGCTGACCAGTTTGAGAGTTTATCATAAGTAATGAAGCTGGTCAAGGTATTTAGGAAGAGATGGCCACTCTAAAGGGGCACAAAGAAATATGGGGCTTTTATGCTCCATAAATATTTTATTTAGAGGTTTTTGTAAAGAGCTGACCAGGCCACCTTTGGACAGCTTTGGAGTGCTGTACAACATCAAAAACAGTAATCTGAAGCAAGAAGAATTTCAGTGGCATATATACAAGCCCATGTACGTCACTTTTTTGGATGTTGTGGTGGTGATACGTGCTTTGCTTTATTCACAACATAGCATTAAGCCCCTTAATGGCTTAACGCTGCCCTGTAAATAAGGCACCCTTTCACGCTATACTTAGCGTAGAAGTGGTGGGCAATGGGTGTTGCAGGGGGCTTTCCGCCGCAAGACCCACTGATTTTGATGCTGCCTTCCAGCACATAAACAATCATTTCCCCAACAGAGACACCCTTGCACTATAGTGCAAGGGTGCTTGTGTTTGCGGGAGGCAGCTGAAATTAGCGCCAGCGCAGCGGGAAATGCAGGGCTGCAGCGTATTGTTGTAAATACGGTGCAGCCCTGTGTTCCAGAAGTGGCGGAGCGCGACGCTAAGCCAAGAAGACTAACGCTGCGCTCTGTCACTTCTTTGTAAATATGCCCCTCAGTTTGGCATAATAGAAATAGACAGCAACAGTGAAGAAACTATGAGAGTGAGGGAAAAACTTGCTTAAAATCACATATTACACAAAATTAGCAATCAGAATATTGCTCATGTGCAAGATGATGGCGTTTACTCTAATAATGTTCCCTGTCTCAAGGGCGTTATACTGGCAGCCCTGGGTGCTTTGGGGTGTTGGGGCCCGGAGTCTCTAATAGTGCTTCCGGCAAAAAATACCTATAAACAATGCCTGTGATGAACTTTAACAACAAGCATACAGCACAAATGAAATGTAATGATCTAGAGAGAACAATTCCACTGTACCTTGAAGAGGTCACCAAGGACAGATATTAAGCTTGCTCCTCTTAGGTAGGGTTCTGATGTTTCCATCCAGGTAGTGGAAACCTGTCTCTTTGTACAATGGCAGTGATCCTTTCTGATGGGCAGGTGTTTCTTCACTAGCACCAGATCCGGATGACCAATTAGGTGCCATGGGCCCCCCTCCTTTTAGGGGCCCCACGACAACGGATCAAAATAATATTGATTAGAGCTTGAAAGAAAATTATTATCAAGCTTTTTGAAAAAAAATCCAATTAATTTGTGTTTACTAACATTAATAATTGTTCCCTTTTAGTCTTGTGCAATAAAATTGATTTATTAAAATTGTTGGTTGGTCAAATTAAAAACGTATTAGGAGATAATTTGCGAGGGGGGCCCTGAAATTTCGACTGCCTTGGGGCCACCATGGGGTTTCATCTGGCATTGGCTAGTGTGAGGGTATACTGTACATTTGCGCTTCTCTCATAACGTCTTCTGCTATGAACCATCTAAATAATGAACCAATTTAAATCAAACCCGAGACAACCATGCAGAGGTTTAGCTGTCCACCATGAAACAAATTTCAAAAACTATAAATGAAAGGGGTTAACGAATATGGACACTTCGGTCAGTGTCTGAAATTCTGAAATCGTGAATGATGATCTATAGCGATCACACAAGGTTTTTTGATACAATGTGACACCTCGTACTATCAAGTGAACATAAATAAAGATGCAATATTTCAAATGTGGATGAAAAGTACATTCTTTGCACACAAAAATTACAATGTCCCTGTGGAGTCCTCCCATACATGTCAAAAAGAAAAATACAAAATGCAAATGGGAAAACTCCCTCACTGTTCCTTTAAATATAAGGACTACTGCTGTCACTTTTCACTCGTATACGACAGTCCTTGGACGTCATGACATTGAAAACACCAATTTTTTGCAAAAGCATACCAAAATCGGATTAGAACATCTGTTCAAATTGAACAGAATTCCGCCACAGACAAACAACTGGAGCTGCCACGGGATAGAGCAGAGACACTTGGATTTCCAGTACCTACAATCACCAAGCAGAGGCAATGCCAATAGGTCTGGCATATGAATGCACTGTCAAGCCAGAACTAAAAATCTATATATATATTAATGGCTGCCCTCCTCCCATCTGTGCTGCTTCCAGAGAAAAATGCCATTAATTATCTAGATATCTAAGGGCCTTATTATGAATTAGTCGGTGCAGGAGAGTACTGCCATGCCAGCAGCGCCCCTCTCCTGCACTGCCATAGCCATAATTAGATGGCCCGCTGGATTCTAACTGAAATCCAGGTTGGGTGGTCCTGTGGCAGCAGGCCCACTGCAGTGCCTGTTTAAAGGCTCATAGGAGAGCCGTAACACACCATTGGAGGTTCCTGCTGGGCATGGACTGTCAAGTCCATGCCCTCAGGAACTGGGGGTGCATGCAGACAGAGGGCACATCATGTGCGCCCTTGCATGCATCCCCTGGTGCAGAGGCAACAGGTGGCCCTGTAGAGCCATCTTTGTTCCCTCTCCACCACACTTTTCATGGTGGGTTCACCGCCATGAAAACCATGGTGGAGAGGAAGCTCGTAATATGCTTGGCAGGACCACAGAGCCCCGCCAAGCACATTGCAGCCTCAAGACTGCTGCAACAACGCTAGGAATCTCTGATCCCTGGCGGTTGTGTTGGTGCAAATGTGGTCCGACTGCCCAAGTCGTAATGGACCGCCGTACTCATAATAAGGCCCTAAAACAATTTAATAGCATTGCAATGGCATGTGTGTGTGTATGTGCCCTTGAAAGTTCAACTTTCTCACCTGGATAAATAAACAAAATGATCACAACTGTGTGGCTGGTAAGCACTTTTTTGTGGAAGTGCACAACATCTGCCCAATCAAAACATGTACAACTGGATCCCAAAATATGGATGGAACCATACCACCTCCACTGGTGATGCTCACAAAAGTGTCTGGAGAACAGCTGTGCTGACTAGCCAGACCATAAAAAAGAGGCAACAAGTGAAAATGATTTATTCCTATATGCACAAAATAGATACATGTATATGAATCGGTAGCAATCAGAAATACCAATAATTTGGCCTTAGCTAGAATCATGTTTTAAATGTGCTGTCTAGATGATGGCCAACATCTGGAAAACGTTTCCTAAATGAGAATTGGCAATGTCAACAGGTCTGACCTTTGCAGACTGGTACAGTGGTTAATTTTGTTTTGTAATTTGCTATAGCAAGCATATGCCACAAAAAGAAAAAGAAAAAACCCAATATTTAACCGTCTAAACATGTCTACCATATGCTTGACATAAAAAGATCTAATTAAAAAAATCAGTGATGTGGTTTTACTATTGATGTGTTTTTTCAAAATAACAAGCCTTCCAGCAGCTCCCTGCATTTGCTGTTAGTGTAATTGTTTGTGAAGGAGATTAGAATAAATCACAACCCAACTAAGCACTCAAGTTGCAAGAAGCTACAATGTTACAATGTCACTTAAACACTTTATATCAGCAACTTAAAAAGCAGATATAAACGAAATCCCTATCTAACTGGAAATCTGAAGTGCACGCAAAATAAATAGCTGGTATTCAATGTGAAATCAAAAAAGAAATGAGAAAGCACACTTTGAACACGCATCATCACAGAAGAGAAATTAACTATTTTTCAGAACAATGTCCACAGGCTTCATGCAGTCACTCAAGGTGAAGGCAGTCAGTGGGTAAAGTGGAATGACCTGCCGCCCTATGCTGTGTTCTGTAGTAGGCAGAAGCAAAATGTGAATGGCAGCTTAACTGACCAATGGATGAAGCCAGCAGACCCAAAGCCCTTCTATTTCTGGACATTATGTATTATTTTTTTGAAAAAAACTTTAGTGTAGTGAGATGGCTAAAGCTTTCTCTGAGGCCATATCTGAAAAAAATGTTCCTTCGTAATCGCAATACATAATTTGGTATAAGAAGTCACATTATTTCTTTTCACCAAGTTACCTAGAGTTTTTAAAGTGATGTCCACCTATTCTCAAATTGCAAAATGTAAAAAAGCTAATTATTATTCGGGGTGGAAGTTAGTCCACACAAGTTATTAACCTGTTATGTCCAGTCAAAAGCTTCATTAATTTAAACCGAAAGCTCAACCCCTGGTACTAATGGCACAAAGCAGACAGGCTTAACTTAAAGAAAATGTGTAAAACATTTAGAAGTACCAAAAAAGTAACAAAGTAAAAGACTCAACACAATACAAATCTCAGTTCAATTTATAAAAGGAGAGTAAAACCTTATAAGCTAAATGGCATCAAAATGACAAAAATCCAATTAGGTTTTAGTCAAAATAATGCCAATGAGCACAAATTTCCTGCCTCCCCTTCCCTGGCCCCAATCTGGCTGGAGTGACAATGCAGGGTTGTTAGGCCCTATGTGTGGAGACAGGACGCAGCCTATGCAGATGTAGGTGGGGCTGTGATCTGCTCCACCCCCCCCCCCCTTCTGCTAGCAGTTGGTCTATCTAGGCATACCTAACCCTCTAATGTGTGACCGCCTGGGAGGAAATCACAATGTCTAACTGTCAGCTAAACCCAGGCATGTGGCACATGCCAGGCTATAGTAACAAAAAGAGCAAAAGGCCGAAAATGCCAACTTTCTAAAAGTAGCATTTTTATGATTGTGATCAAAAACCCAACTTTTCCATACAATAGGGCTCTTCACCACAATTCCAAAGACACCAAACATGAACTGCTTATCTCTTCCCATTTTAATATTACAATTATCAAAGGTTATAAGGTAACTTAAATGTTATCCTATTAGAGAGATAGGCTTTGCACTAGTGAAAAACGAATTTCAGAGTTTTTCACTATCAGGACAGGCAAAACTTAAAAGTACATGTCCTACCTTTTAGATATACTGCACCCTGCACTCTGGGCTGTCCAAGGCCTCCCCTAGGGGTGACATAAATGTATAAAAATGGAATGTTGGACCTTGGCACAGGTTTATTTTGCCAGGTTGAAATGACAGGTTAAACTGCAAACAGAGCCTCTGCAATGGGAGGCCTGAGACAGGTTTGATGGGCTACGTCAGTGGGTGGCACGATCAGTGCTGCTGGCCCAATAGTAACATCTAATTTACAGGCACTGGGTACATATAGGGCACTTTACTCGGGACTTATAAGTAATTTAATATGCCAATTGGGTATAAGTCAAAATTACTATGTTTAGAGGAGAGAGCACATGCACTTTAACACTGGATAGCAGTAGTAAAGTGCTGAGAGTACTAAGGCCAGCAAAAATGAGGTCAGAAAAATTAAAGTTAGAGGGAATTCAACCCTAAGGCTGACAGGTCTAACAGGCCCTCAGGGCCTCAGAGGAGGCATGTAGAGACATGTAGGCTGTCAGGCAGAAGCCAAGAGCAGGGTCCTGTCCAGGACCAGTTGCCTCTGGTCTGCTGGACAGTACAGGAGAAATTCCTCTTGCAGCTGGTTGAGTCCCTGTAGTCATCCAAGAGATCAGCCAACTGAAACTTGGCATCCATCTCCTTGTCCTTGGTACAAATGGGAGCATGACCAACCCTTCAAGTCCCCTCACATGTCTCAAACAGCAGGTGCAGCCCTTCTTCTAGTCTTTCACATGTTCAGGGAGTGTTCTGAGGAGGAACCTTGGCTGCCAGTAGCATAGTCTCTGCGTTTGCCACCCCACGACCGCATTGAAAGGCAGGGGGATGCTGGCGATCCCGCTGATTGCCACTGCCACCTTGCGTTTGCTGCCCCGCAGCCGCATTGAAGAGCGGGGGGGCTGGCAATTGCTGCTCAAGTCAGCAGGTAAGAGCAGGGGAGGCTGCCACCAACAAAACTCATGCCACTCGGGGCAGACCACCCGCAGCTTCCTCCCCACTGCATATAGCTTGCAGCTTGTTCAGCATGCCTCAGCTACACCAGGGGCCAAACACCAGGGGCCCAATTCACACAAGGCCTCTGCATCTCTGGCGGAGGCCCCGCAGTAGTGGCGGGGGGCCTGCTCTCGAGGCGGGGCCCGCACTCCTGGCAGGAGCTCTGCACTGCAGTTACTTATTGTGGACGTTGCGTCACTAGTGCGGGCCCCACTACGAGTGTGGGCCCTCCACCACAACTGCGGGGCCTCCGCCATGAGTAAGGAGGCCCTTTGTGAACCAGGCCCTGGAGGTCAAGAATTGAAAAATAAAGGGAGAACATGGGAAAGAGATGGAGCTTCTCACAAGTACTATGTAGTATTAGTGTCATGTATAATTCGAAATCCCATGGCACTTGGTTTAGTAAAATGCGTGAGTTTATTTTCTAAAACACTTGTTCAGCCCCAGAGAAGCTTCTTGGCACTTACACCGCACGTTTTGTACTACAAAACTCAATTGCGCTCATTTTATTAACTCATCCATTGCTATTGCAATTAAACTCAAGCACCTGCACTGGGTGCCTTATTAGATACAAACTATGAGACCAGCTTATGATTCATATAAAAACAATTACTATAGATAGATAGATAGATAGATAGATAGATAGATAGATAGATAGATAGATAGATAGATAGATAGATAGATAGATAGATAGATAGATAGATAGATAGATAGATAGATAGATAGATAGATAGATAGATAGATATTTCACCAAACCCATTTCACCAGGAAAGCGTGGCACTCGTGGAGGTGATTATTTAATTTTATTTTGCAGTAGTGCAAAACAGAACACTGACGCATTTCAACCAATACAAAATTTTCCCAACAGAAACACAATTGACAAAAAATCGATCTCTCTAATGGATTGTCTTGTCCAAGGGCCTAATCGAGAGTTGGAAGGAAACAAAATTCTTATGATGTATGGAGGAAATTCTAAATTCTGTCTTGAAGACTACATTTTTCGTGAACAATCCAATGGCAGAATTACCTCCACTGAATGATTCCTACGACAGATGTAATTTTGCTTGCAGATTCTCCAGCGGAGTCAACTTTCAATGGAGGATTTATCAGTTCCTGCACAAACAAGAGGACTTTAAAAAAAACTCTAAATCATGCCCACCCAAGAATCATGTCTCGCCACCCAAGCTACCATGCTACTGTTAACTGCTACTGTTACTCTTCTTATGAAAGCAAAGTTACTATATGCAGCTGATCCTAAGAAGGACGTTCAAAATACACAAATACAAATATGAATTTCAGTATGAAAACGAATTAATGTGTACAATGAGTTTACATGAAAGGACAGCTTCCATCATGATGAGAAAAACTTATATCACTAATTCTGATAAGGGAGACAAATATATTTAAACTTCATTAAAAATATGAAATGAACCCTCGGCGTCCATATATTCAGATTCTCAACCTGGTCTGAATGAGGGGCGGGCAGTAACAGAAAGGTCTCCACTTCGTGGAGGAGGTGCTAAAAATGAAAGAGAATCCACCAGAGGAAATTCCTCCAGTATTGTATCCACGTGGTGGGACATTTTGCCCAGTGCTTCGTCTGGATGTAGCACTTACACAAGAATCGGAAAGTTTGCAGTTACCAAATAAGGATAGTTTGTACTGAAGAACAATTTACCCGAGTCAAGTGTCAAATTCTGAAGCAAAACCCTGGTAACTGTGGTTAGATAATCGCACACCTGAAATCTCCAAAATTCAGGTCAAGTAACTATAACCCTTTAACCCTTACCTAAACTATAACCTTTTAACCCTTAGCGATACATATTGGTGCTTACATGGTATCCTACACCCTTCTACCACAAGGGCGTAAATTGATCATAACCCAAAAATGTACAACCCCACTAAACGATACTGAAGCACATATAACATACAGTCCATTCAATAACCAATTGTAAGAAAGTCAATGTGTGAGTTCCATGAGTTTTATTTCAAAGTGGTTCCAATAGATCTTAATTGCCAATTTGTGTGCAACAACTGGCAGCCGACACGTGTTTGGCCGAACAGCAACTTGTTCAAGTCTCAGCACAAGTCGTCATGTAGACATTGTGTGGAGAATAACCCTAATTTTCAGTAGTTGACACAAAAGTGAAGTGGAAAAATGGCTGGGCCAACTTAAGAATAAATTGACTAGGAACTGGTAAGTATTTGCTTTCGATTGAAAAGGATTTTCAAAAACTCATAGTTGTCTTAGTGAATGATACCATAAGTAGTGGCCAACCAATAGTACATTGAGATGCAAAGTTGTGTGCGGACAAATACGGGCCATGAATGCCCCAGCTAAGACTCAGGCAGATGTCAAGACACAGCTGGTAGCTTCGGTATCGTTTATTTCCTGTCAAATTCTGATACCCGTGTTTTTTCGTGTATATATAGCAAACAGCCTTAAAATGGCTGGGCTTGTTATACTTAAAACACTGTATTATACTGCACTGTTATGTATTTGTAGCTCTGAGCGAATTCTACAGCTGTTGCCCTACTTTCTTTTATCCGTGGCTTGTTTGTTATCATTCTGATCTTTTTTTTAGTAATTGTTGGGGCTTCCTATGCAGTTCCTTCATTCACAAGCAGCAGAACAGATCTCTTCCTGAATGTAGCTGTCAGGGAACTGCAGCAGAGATGCTTTTCATAGTGCCCTGTCTTTGGAAGCTGCCAGCTTGATGCTCGTCTCATCTTTGCCTCCTCAATTTTTCTCTCAATTCAACGTCAGTTCTAAGCTAACCCCTCTGCCACAGTCCAGGACCTTCAGTGGAAGAATATACTCTGCAACATATAAACATAGGCTAACTCTCTCCACCATCACCTGGACGGATAACAATTGTCCCACAGTTCTTGTCTCAGTGCATAGAATGTAAGGCAAATTGTTTACTTCTTTAGAGAGTTTTTGATAAATGGAACGCAGAATCAAGGGTGTTAGTGCCCTGAGAAGAAATAATCAAACAAAAAGTGATTGAGTTAAGAGTAAAAAGACAGTCTAGTTGACAATAAAGAGAACAGAAAAAAACATAAGAAACATACAGGATGAAGTGCGTAGAACAACAGTGACATCATATGTGAAAGTGGAACTGAAAAGCTTTGAATGCTCAACCCAGGGTGTTTTTGAACACCAGGAGGGAAGGTGCAAGCCTAATATAGCCTTAGAGCCCGAAGTAGCGGGCTCTAACAGCCATGAAAGGCCCACTCCAGCGTTTGGCGAGGGCCTTTATCAAGGGAGAGGGCCTTTAATGACCAGTAGAGTCCGCTTTGGTGGGTTCTAAGGCTATTAGAAAATTCGGCCTCTAGAGGGTTGTATGTTCTAATTTGTGAAAGCAAAGGCCTCTCTGAGCCCAAGGGGGTTGAAATCTCCTCGGGCACTGTGAGGACTTTGTTCACAGCAACAGCTGTGAAATGAAAATTAAATTGGAATGTTGCTCTCCGGGCTTCTGCCAGCCATTAGAAGCCCGGAGCAATCCATTGTTTTCAGTGGAGCTCTCAACATTCCAATGTTCTAATAAAGGTTGAAGTTCTAGGGGCATTTCCTGAGAAGGAATGCACAATTGTACATTTTTTTGTTGAAGGGCTATTTCAAAGCGGCAGTTAGATTTGTTTCTTACGTCTGGATGCCCATTGACACAGTGACATAGTAGGTTTGGTTGCGTTTGGGAGGCTTGCAAGCGACATGGGAAATTTTGTATCAGACCTGTGCTTCAAGTGGAAGTTAACTCAAGAAAAGTAGGTGTAGGGCGATGTGGTTGAAATTTTTTGTGATGGAGGCTTCTCAGACTGCTGAGTGCATAGCAGACTTTGGGGGAACCAGATTATTTTTGTTGAGTCCTATCTAGAAGAAATTGCCATATCTACTGTGTGAGAAGACAAGGGCCTCAAAAGCTATTTTGAGGTTGTGAATGGGGATAAAAGTCAGCAGAATGCATAGTTAGTTGGGGATGTCATTAACCACCTTCATAACGTGTGTATCAGAGTGCAGTTCATCATCTCCCAAAGATTTTGTATTATTGATGATGTTTGGGCTTTCACAGCGATACAAAAGGGGGTGCACCAGTCCATTTAGAAATATTGTGGTCTGACTTGTTGCAGAACAACGTTGAACTGCAGCATAGTGTGTAACTATAACATTTCTGTAATTAGCCAGAAAGTTCATCTGAGGCATTGCTTAACTCGTTGCGAGTGTGCCCCCGGGGACTTATTTTTCTATTATTAGACTTAGAACAAGAGGGAGAAAGGCAGAAAAGTGGGAAAGAATGAAGAAAATGACAGACAAAGAGTGACAAAGGGAGAAAGTAAGGATGAAAAAGAACCAGCAATAGTGAGATAAAGGGTTGTGGGGGCAGAACTGACGCATTTCTACATATTAGCAGAGATGCATCAGTTGAATTGAGTCACGCAAAAAAAACCCTGGCACACCGCTCAATACCATGCACCGTGGTGCAATGATTGACAGATGTGTCACGCATCTTTTGGCATAAAGGTCACGCATTGCTGGAGTCGTGTCGCAAGCGCAACGCAACTCCAGCAATGCTCAGGAATGCCTATTCCTATTGTGCTGCGTCACTGCTTACACCTGCTTCAAGCAGGAGTAAGGTTTTGTCGCAGTGGCATTGTAGAAGTGACGCAGTGAAATGTAGATTTCACTGCGTCACTTTTATCAGGCTTTCTTGCATCGGACTGCCCACCCTGCATACATTATACCTGACGCATGTATAATGTGGCGCAGGGCTTTACAACGTGACGCATCTCCCTAGATGCGTCACGTTGTAAATGTGTTGCAACGTGGCGCATTGCTACGACGCCGCTGCATCACAAAAGTGATGCAACGACGGCGTAAAAGTGTCACAAGGGGCTTGTAAATCTGTCCCGCGGAGTCTAGGATGGTGGATGAAAGAGGCATCAGATGGAATCAACACGAACTCCAACATTCAGAAGGCTGGCCATATGCTTCTGAGAAAAAATTGGGCACCGCCATTTATTATTTTACAAATTAAACACTGATCTGAGCTTCCCTGTGCGCATTACTCTGCATACCATGTTGGGTCTTAATTTACTTCACCGCAAAAATCAACTGAAGTAAATGAATTTCTAAAATGGCTTGCCTCAGGATGGCAAATTGATACTGCAACGAGTTATGCAAGCAACGAGTTCTTGATTAAGTTCAAGTAGTTTCAAATTTGATTTGATTGTGACATATTTCTCATTGTAACAAGTACTGATGTAGAACTCTGCCCAGGAAAAGTGTAAAGAGCGCGTGTTTTACATGTTTCATATAGTACAAGAAGCAGCAACTACATGCTAATGGAGTCGCTGTAAACATTGATCTATTATTTTTTTTATTGTACCATAAATGCTGAAAGTAGGATTGCAGGGGTGCTGCAGCACCCCCATAAATAATTATGCTGGAGTTCAGGAAGTGTATAAGCAGTAAAGATGCATTTACATTTTGTGTTTATCGTGTCATGACAGAGGTCAAACGTCAGGCTATGTCTTCTGACAAATTGCTGCTTATTTGGAAAGTGGCATGCACTTATATTTCTATGAATGCGCAATGAGAGGATTCTGTAAATTGGATCTAGGTGACAATCCTGCTGTGGTATAGGAAGTGGAAGGAAAGGCTGTAGGATCTCAGTTTTTTCCGTACACGCAACCACATTTAACTACCAGTAAATGAGCTACACACATTTCAAACTATATCAGCAACTAGCATAGCACAAATGATGCACATTGTTGTAAGAGTGGTGAAAACAAGGATTTTAATGGGATCAAAACAAATCAAGACACTTCACTTGGTGATGCACAAATTATGAATACTCGCCGAAACATGATTTCTATGCATTATTATTTTTACACTACATAGTTTTTAACAGTAGAACTGTGTTTCTGTGCAAATTTGGGGGCATATTATCAAGAAACGGTGTTAAAATTATCGCTGCTTTAGCAGAAAACTGCCGCTAAAGCGGCGATAATGGGCTTGATAATATGCCCGTGAGAATTTCCATGGAAGCCCATGTTCTGGTGTGAACCTGGGCTTCTATTGGAATTCTCTGTGGCATATTATCAAGCCCATTATCACAGTTTAGCGGCAGTTTTCTGCCGCTAAAGCGGCGATAATTTTAACGCTGTGCTTGATAATATGCCCCTACGTGGCCATTTCAACGGAAAATGTGCTGTCTGTAAATGACACAACAATACTGCATCAGTGCTCCACAATGCACCACCAGCTACATACAGCATCAGGACCACTCCCCTGTTGAAATGGTGTGGCACATTTGGAACACTTGTTTTTTGTGTGATGCTTGAATTTTTCACAATCCCTACGACTTCACTGATATAATATTAATAGCAGCGCCCCACTCTGAAAACTGTTCCCACAACTGTATAGCACTTGGAATAGTGTAATTCGTTTAAAAGGCATGTAAACTCGAATACCAAGCAGGGTATATATCAGAACTCACCTGTAACAAAAAAAAGTATTTGCCTTTTACCTGTAATGCCGTATTGAAGGTCTGAACAATTCTCCTTTAACTTTCTTCGTAGTCATAGGTTAGGCCCTGTTTCCTTTACAAAATAATTTTCTCATGTGAGGGAACCTCTGCTGCAAACACACACAGCGACATAAAACAAATACCCTCTATTAGATCATTATAGTCATTTCCTTGAATGTGACACTGTTGCTTCCAAAGTGGGTCAGCCTGAAACAGCTCTCTTTGTGCTTGATGTGTAAACAAGGGTAAAGAATAGCAATATGTTAACAGCAACAAAACGTGTCCCAGTGTTTTTAATATAGTTGAGGACATACATTTTAGTAACTGCAATTCCAGTCGAGCATTTTGTTGGAAAATGGATTGACTTTAGTGTTAAATTATATTTTAGAATGTTTCTTGTATTGCTAAACACTGTTTATCGGGAAATTTGGCTTCTTGGCTCCATCTAATCTAGACATGCAATTCACTGGTTTCTTGCAATATCCAATTACTAATAGTAGAGGGTACATCTCCCAATGTAAATTACAATACAAATTTCATCCAACAGAGTGAAAAAAATTAAATCAAGTGAAATACAGTGCTCGCAATCTCAAAGAAAATCTCACACAAACATAAGAAATGCATGAAGAATCAGAAATAGATCAAAAGAATAAAAACCCTCCAAAAATCCACGATGTGTGAATGTTGGACCAGGCACTCTCTTCAGGGTCACCCCTAAACATTTCACCCTTTTCCTACCACTTTTTGCTGAATTCTTTTTTGTGGCATTTACCACTGCTAACCAGTTCTGAAGTACTTTTGTCCTCTCTCTAAAACCTCTTAGATTGGCTTATAGCCAAATGGCACACTTAATTTAGTTATACGTCCCTGGTGGAGAAGTACTTAGTACATATACCCAGGGCCTGTAAATTACATCCTACTAGTGGGTTTGCAGCACTGATTGTGCCACTCACTTAAGTAGCCCTTTAAACATGTCTCAGGCCTGCCATTGCAGCCTGCCTGAGTGTGGTTTCAAACTGCCATGTCGACCTGGCAAGATAAACCTTTTGCCAGGCCCAAACCTTTCCTTTTAATACATATGTCATCCTTGGATAGCATCACGGACATGGTGCAGTGTGTTTAAAGAGCTGGACATGTATTTTTAAGTTTTACATGGCCTGGTAGTGAAAACATCTTAAACTCGTTTGTCACTATGGCAAGGCCTATCTCTCGCATGGGATAACATTGGAGTGTAACTTCCAAATGGGAAGGGATACCCAGTTAATGTTTGTTATCTTTGGAGTTGGGATGAAAAGCCATATTTAGTGGTGAAATTGGGTTTTTGAACACAATTTCAAAAATGTCACTTTTAGAAAGTTGGTAGATTTCTGCCCTTAGCCCTTTTTTAATCTATAGACTGGGTGGGTCACAGGGCACAGTTACGGAATTCCTCCTAGACAGCAACACAACAGCTGAATTAGGCGTGCCTGATTAGGCCATCTGCTGGCAGGATGTGGGCGGAGCTGAGCACAGCTCCACTTACACCAGAATAGCTTGTGCTCTGCCTTCACGCAAAGGACCTAACGACCCTGCATTGTCAATTCAGCCAGCTTGGAGCCAGAGCAGGGGAGGCAGGAAATTCAATGCACTTCGAAGCCATTGTCTAGAAGCTTCTCCCACATTCCAGAACCGGGGCACCAGGGTATAAAAGGAGGACCTCAGACACCAACTCTACAGTACACGTCTGGACATGTGAATACTCTGCCAGGAAGAGGCACTGCTGTGCAGCTACAAGGACTGTCACTCTGCTGGATTGCTGCTCTAAAGGAACTGCTGCCCTGCTGTACTGACCTGCTGCGCTCTTGCCTGAGGAAAACGAACCAGACTGCAACTTCATCTTGAAGCCAGGACCCCAGAGTGACTCAAAGGGCTAGTCTGCTGGACTCCTAATGTGAGCCTTAATGACATAAAAGCTACCCAACCAGCTCCTAGACGCAGATAAAGCAATTTTCTGACCCCTAAGTGGGGCCCTCAGGACCAGCACCTTGGTGTGGTTCACGGACTCATGTAATCAAGCTTTTCGGCTCTTTGTGACCGCGAATGGACCCATTCGCACCAGACTCACGTGGCTTGCACCGAAGTTCAGTGTGAGTCACTGCCAGGCGTCTCTTCGCACAGCAAGCATTGATCTGCAGTGTAAAACCACCAACATGAAGCACCAATCCGCCCCTCAGTGACCCCCGGCCTGCTCTTCGTGTCCACCAACATGAAGAACCAATCCGCCCCTCTGCGACCCCGGCCTGCTCTTCGTGTCACACCGATCATCTCCCTCGGCGCACTCCTTGCTCCCCACGACCCCTTGTAACAAGAACCGAACTCCTGGAACAAAACTTGAGAAGGTAAAATGTCAACTGGTCTAATCTGGAACTATATGTGACCCACATTCCATCACGATCAGCCTGAACCTTTGACTTTGACCCGGTCCAGTGTGCCCAGATAGCAGCGGTTGGCGCTTTGCGCTTTGAGCCTATGCCTATGTTACAGTTTGTTTCTTTAAAAGTGTTTGTCACTTTGGTCTATTAAATTCAGATCTATTATTCTAACCTGGTGTGGGTTCTTTTTGTATAGTGTTTTTATTATTTTACTGTTTGGAGTGTTGCAGAAATACTTTACACATTGCCTCTAAGTTGAGCCTGACTGCTCTGTGCCAAGCTACCTGGAGGTTGAGCACAGGTTGTCTTTGAGGGGAGCTGTTTGTGCATGTTATACAGCAGTGCAGATATGATCAATCTCCCGGGGAACACTTTACACTGTGGGAAGTATAGGGGATATGGAACCTTTGCTTTTTACTGTATGATGTGTAGACAAAACTTCTGGTTCTTGTGAAAAGGTTTAGAAAGATAAGCATGAGAGCCCCTTATTTCTGAAAGTTGTGAAATGTATCATTAATAAACTGGAGGGTGACAGGTACAATCATGAAGCCTTATTTGAAGCCTTATTCGGACTCACCTAGGATGTTTTTATTGCAATTCATTGTGTCCAGTTGCATTGCCACATAGCTCCCATGGTGTTGACTACATTTGACAGTGTCTCCATGGGACAGTTGCTCTTCAAAGAAGCACACAATGGCTTGTTGAGCAGCCGCATTCCTACTTTGCAAATTCACTGCACAGAGGAGAGGAATAAATGAGATCCAATGAGCACATACATTGGCACTGAAGGTTTTTTCTTCTCTTATCACCCTGTAGCATATTCTTTCTAGGTAGGCTTGATTTTGTCAAATTCTTCACCCGATTCCTTACTGATAGCTTTTGTTGGTATTCTTACTTTTAAGCTTTCCCTATAATCAGTTCTATAATTATTTATATTTTCTGTCTTTCTTTTATTCCAGTAAGGGATGTGTCTGTGACACAAAAATACGCACTTCCTGCAAACCAGTCACCTTTTTACATTTTAAAACTAATACAGATGTGCAGTTATCATTTAGACATTATGCATTACTCATTTTAACTGTGGCAGTTTAACAGCGCTCTGAACACTTACAGTTCATCAACCAGTATTGCAACCCATCAGTGTACCTTTAAATATACTCTTGTCTAGCTAATGAATCAGCATATTAAGAGACATGAAGGAACTGTGTGTGCAATTTCCTTTTGCAGAACTTCAGTATAATATAAAATCCATGCTATATTTTGAGATAACAGATTGCAGATTTCATTAAAGGGTTGTTTTCACTCTTGTTGGTCATCTTTTATTGGTCAATCTGTAAATATGAAGCCTGTCTTTATTAAATTGAATACCTTGTCAGAATTGTAGCTTGCCATCCATCTCAACGGAGGAGCTAGAGCGCATGGTCCAATTGAAATAAGAACGCTGAGCGGTTCTGCAGGGTTATGCTAGAGCAAACATGATGGTTGGCAACTTCCCCGGTAGTGCTTAAATGGCAGGGGCCACATAGGAAAAATGGTGGTGGGATTTGGTGGGGTGAGTGAAGCTGAAGAATGAGCACACCCACATGTTGGATCTTACCTCTCATATTTCCTCCTAGAGGCATCCATGTTAGGTTTCGGTGTTTCAACAAGAACTAGACCGCTACCCCATTGTTTATTTCAGCTCAAAGCAACTTAGCTATGATGGCTGCAATGTTGGGAATAAACATGACCGTCTACCAGTACCAGCTACTAGCACTCCCCCCGAGCCACTGCAAGACCATTGTTAGAGTTTACAGAGTTCTGTTTCCACAAAGCAAGTGACAGTTAATTCATAGCTGCCTTTCTGACCACGTAGAAACAACCCTTTTACCACTGTGGTGCAATAAACAATTCTGAACTAAGAACTATTGATGTTAGTCCTGCATAGGTGTGTGAACAACTCTGCTAGATCCTTTTCTTTATCACTTTGAATCTCAGCAATAAAGGAAGTCGAGCCCTGGGGGGGCTGTCAAAGGCTCTCTAGCTTTGGGTGCTCCCACCTAGCAAAAGGGCAGGCTATGCGTCTAGATGTCAGCAAATTACAGCTTTTGGGCCATGGTATTAATTCACAAGCTGCCTTAAATAAATTGGTCATGCTTGAATATAACTTGTAACTTGTCTTTGGAGAAATGCAATGCAATGAAACTAAAGTGCTTATCTGTCTGTTACTGTTCTTGTATAAAGTGCTTTGACATCCATTCGGTCTAGGTTGTGCTATATAAATCTTCAAATAAACCCAATTCACAAAGGTAAGTAAGTTACTACTAACTGAAAAGGCTGTTGGAAAGGGACTTTTGGGGCCCTAGAAGGGCCCCGTGTTAAGTGGCCTTGGGGGCAAATGTAGTGTCCCCAAACACATTTATGCACCATGTGCCAGGCAACACATTATGCCTGTCACACGGTGATTGGATGTGCACAAAGTACTATTTTACACTGCGGCTTGTGCTGCGGCCCTTTTCCTGGACCGCAGCACAAACCACAATGTAAAAGAGCACTTCTCCGACCCACAGCGCGGCAGTCTCATGCTAATTCAGAAGTCCGACCGCCAACTGCTTGTGGGGCGGTCTTCTGATCTCCTGGATAGTGGTCAGCGGTCAGACCATCCGGCATCATGATGATGCCCAGAGTCACAAAGAGGATGGCACAATGTAGTGCTTAAGTACACATGTGACGATTCATTTGCATGCCATGTGTTTAGTTTTTACACCATATGTTAAGGCCATATAGTAAAATTCTATATGCCAAATGGGGCTCTGCATGAATTCAGAGCATATACATTGGGAAATGGATAGCACAAACGGATAGCAGTAGCCTAGTGTTGGGAGTTCAAAATTATCAGAAGGTAAATTCCCCAAATAATTTAAAACTGGGGGTGCCAACCCAGGAAATAATACACTATTCCATTTTTAAAAAAGAAAAATATTATTTTTGGGGTTTCAGAGCACCACAGAGGCAAACACATTGTCTCTGGAAAACGATATTAAGAAATATATGCATAATTTGCTGAATTGTTGCAAAGAATTTGCCACCCATCTACATCACCAAGTGCTACAATGAAGGTTAGTTCAAGCAGCCTCACTTTTCTGTGGGAAATCCACCACTCACAGCTGAGATGCAGTGATCGTGGAAAATGAAAAACATGTAAGAAGCAGAGGTGCTCTGTAGGGGCATGTGAGATTTGTGTAATTTGCTTTCATCTAATTGTACAAAATGTTGGAGAAGTTACGTGAAAAACAGGCACTTACACAAAATGCAAATCTGTCATTACAAGCAATATGTAAGAATGAACTGCGTCCTCATATCAACTTTGGGATTGAGAACACATTTTTACAAAAGCACAGCGAACAACAGCAGCTATCCTTCTTTTGTACTAGTGAATTTATGCTAATCTTTTTCAGTGAATGGAACATTATTACACAAAGCAGTGTAATTGTCAATTGAGGAATTTCACGTCCTACACAAATTTCATCAGAAAAATTTAGTGATGACAAGAATATCATGTTACAGAGTAATACAAGTATGAATATTGTTATTTTAAGTGTTTAGTGTTGTTTTTTAAATATTAAAATTGATAGTTATTTTGTATTATGTAATGTTTTATGATTTGGGGTGCTTTATGCTATTGTTTATAGTTTTCTTAAATATTTTAATTGTTTTACTGCTTTGGTAAACTTTTCAAAGTATTTTTGTTTATGTATATTTTTTACATGCATTTCATAATTTCCTTATTATTTATGGAAAAAAATATTTTTGTAAATTAGCTAACTTGCATTGTTTTAGTGTTTTTTTCTACAGTTACTATTTTTTAAATGTTTTATATGTTGTTATTTATTTAACATTTTACTATCATTGTAAATAATGTTTAAAACTGTATTTTTCATAAGTACATTTTTAATGAAATTGTTTAAGTAAATTTTAAGAGCATTTGGTAGTCTATAGAAATTGATGAGTTTTTCAACTGTAATTTTCATGAATATTATTTTTCCTATTTTTTATATTCATTGTTAATGTTGTGATTTTAAAAGACATATTTTATAATATTTCGTTTTCAGCATAGCAATACTTTTCCCTACTCTTACTTAGTTTGGAGTGGAAATATTACATCTTCCCCTCCAAAGTCCAATACTTTCACTTATGTTGCTCAAGTTGGAGCAAGAACAGTGCCACCCCAACCCCCCGCACACACACAGTCCAACGCTTTCCCTACTATTGCTTTGATTGGAGTGGGAATAGTAAATCTGACACCCTCTTCAAAAAGCAATGTTTTCCCTACTTTTGCTCCTTAAGCTGCAGTGGGATAGTACCTTTTAGCTTTACAAAGGGCAACACTTTCTAAATATTTTTAGTGTTTTTAACCCCTTGTGTGCCACACCCTTTCCCCGCCCTGTGCCGGCCGTTGCATTAGCGGGCGGGGTTTATGACGAGCTGGACTCGTCATGGGCACAGCGCAACCGCGGCCCATGACGAGTCCAGCTCGTCATGGGCACAGAAGGGGTTAATTGTTAAATAATGTTTACATTGGTAATTTTTATTAAGTAATTTTTTTAATCATTTGTTTTATTAGAACATTGGAATGTTGAGAACTCCTTTGAAGACAATGGAGTTGCTCAGAGTTTAAAATGGCTGGTTTAAGCCTGGAGCTCCAACATTCCAATGATTGTGTTCATATTCCTCCCTTTTTAATTTATAACATTCTACCCTTAGTGTATGGGATGTTCTAATAGTCTCATAGCCCTTCTCCCTCGGACAATACTGGTAGTTAAAGGCTGTCATTCTCATTATAGGTTCTTGCCTGTGGCTCAGGCCCATAATTCAGGTTCATGGCCTTTAACAACCAGTATAGCCATTAGCAGTGGTCTACAAGGCTATATTGAATTTTACGAGTATTCGTTATTTATAGAAATTGGTGTATTCGTTAATAATAAAATATTTTTATGGAAATTGTATTTGATATTTGTACATTAATTATTAACATTGTGAATTATTATATTTTTATTTCAACACTTTCCCTACCATTGGTTAGTTTTTCAGTGGAACTGTTAAATGATACCCTCCAAAGTCCAATACTTTACTAATTTTGCTTGGGTTTCAGTGGAAATAGTAATCCTACCCCCACCCCCCACCCCAAAGCCCAAAACGTTCTCTCCTCTTACTTGTGTTGGAGTCTTAACAGAAAATCTGACCATTGCAAAGTCCAACACTTTCCATTGCGTTGCTTAGTTTGGAGTGGGAATAGTAAATCTCATATTTCCAAAGTACAGCATTTTCTCTACTTCTGCTTAGGTTGATTTGGAAATAGTGACTTTTTTCTTCTAAAGTTTATCATTTTTTACATATTTCTATTTGCAGTGATGATTTTGTTTTGTTTATGTTTTTAGTTTTATATGTGTTTTAATGGAATTTAGTTTGTTTTTACACATGTTTTATGTTTATTAATCTGAATGGAGAATTGAAAATACTTTTCTATTTTGCTGAAAATACAACTATTTTTATTAACTGTTGAAAGTTTTATTTGTGTTGATATTTTCCATTTTTGAATTATGGATATATTGTTCTATCTGTTTTCGTTGTTTTATAATTTTTGTTTTTAATATATTTTTGTGATTTTCTTTATAGCATAATTTAATTTAATGTTATATTTTTATTTTGTTTAGTAATGTGTTTAAATGATATAAGCTTTACTAATGTGTTTAACATATTCCCTAATAATTATATGGTATAATTGAAATTGTTTATGCCACTTTTTAATATAAATATATGATTTATATTTTATAATTTTCAGTTCTTTTTAGTGTTTGTTAACTGTAAAAAATGTGATGTACTTATTTATATATTATTTATTTATTAAATATTAATTTGTACGAATGCATTTTAAAGATTGGATTTTTTTAAAGAAAATGCTTATTTATTGATAGGTGTGTGTGCGTGTGTGTGCACAGGAGTGCAGGATTTTTTGTATCATTACAATTTGAAATATGTTTAAATATCTACACTCACCTATGTAATCTCGATATTTGGTACCATGAAATTTGCACACTATATTTGTGCAGCCTACATTGTGAGTACATAAACTCAATATTTAGGACCACAATATTTTTGCAGCAATATTTTTGTATCACTATTTTTTCTATATTGATGTTATGTAATTGAAGTACATTTAGCCTCGAAGAAGAGCTCTCTAGGCTAAGTCTAAAAAGGCTTTCAACAAACTAAGGGCCATGTTTATCATTATTCCAAGCAGCGCAATAAAGCAAGACACCTAGCCATGCTGCGTGAAAAAAGAAGGGCAGGAATGCACCATATCTATTGAGATAAAGCTCATTCCTGCTCTCTGCCTAAGCTGGAGCACAAACTCCTACCCAGAACCAATGCGAGGCACCCTTGCGCCTGTGTTGTGGCCAGGATTATCTTTGTTCGGAAAGAGGCACCTTTCTGCACAAAACCATAATCTACAGCATTTTCCTCTTTCTATGTGTGCTGCATTCAGCAGCAAGTGTAGAAAGCAGAAACAACTAGGAGAAATAGAGAGATTTCTCCTCGTCATGCCTCCCCTGGGAAGGCGTAGTATTTTGACGCATTCCCTGGTCTATCAGCATTGGTAATTCTGGAAATTCTTCAGAATCCATGGGTGATGCGTGGTAACACCCACTCGCCATCCATGATACAACTCCCTTAAGTAACTCAAGGCAGCGACTTGCGCTGCCTTGCTTTATTCCAGAGTTGCCAAGCCATGCCGGGTCGTGCAAGGTGGCCTTGTGTAGCTTGGTAAACCTCCTTATAGGTTTTGCCTCATCCTGAACCCCCTTGAGTGGTGCAAGGGTGATGCAAAACCCTTCATATGTATAACTTTAAGCCTAGAAATCCAACTCTTTTCAGATAAGTACAAGAGGGCAAACTACTGCAGGTGCCATGTGCCTTTTTACGCAAATGACTTTGAGAATGCTGTTTTGTATTTCCATTTGCATGTTGTCGTCCAGGGGAGTTTATGGATGGATTTTGGGGTATATTCCTCATGTTCACTTACCATCATAATAGTGCACATTCTTTTTATAATTTAAATACGTTTTAATTAGTCTACCGAAATAAACGTTTCAGAGATTATTAGATTGCACAAAGCAACCTCTTGATGTGTTGCACCGTACAATGACTTAGTGTCTTCTTCCCCTTTAAAATTATGCACTCAACTTGGGGGACTTATGCATTATGGAGTGTTACAGAACCTGATATGTGTATCAGACATGAAGGCGAGGCTCCATACATTAATTATAAACTAGATTATATCTGTTTGAATTGGTGTATTCTCTGCAACAGCCAGAACGTAAACACTGATTGAAGATGTGTAACTCTTCCTACAAAGGACTATAATTAGAAAAAAAATACTAAATCAAGCATTTTTAGAGCCTCACTGGGTCCATTAACTGACTGGCAAACTTTGCATGCATTTCAAAACAAACCTAAAAAAGTCGCCCCTTGCAGCTTTGACAACAAAATTAATAGGAAAATAGTGAAAATGAGTGAATATGTAAACGATTGCATTATGGGAAGCAAAAGTACGTCTGTGAAATACTTTTTGTTTGTACTTGTACTAGACTTCGATTTATGCTATTGTCCTCGTTTAATGCATTTCTTAGTCACACAGTACTATGGAAGTGGCATTTCTGTACTGCAAAGCCAACCTAGCGATTTTTGATATATGTAAACCTCCTGTCTTTATTTCTCATCGCTGCTTCCGTGATTGAATAAATAAAATAAAACAAAGAAATAAAATGTGGAGATGTGTTATTATTCTGTTACTCCAGTTCGAGGTGCCCCAAGAATATCTATGGAATTTGGTAAATATTAGGTATGAATAACATTTGCTGAATGGCCGATACAAAATGCAATTTGGTGGCACATTGTATATTTAAATATTTAGTGTTTCCATGTCACGATTAGTGTTTGTACACAGTGGAAATATGATATATAGAGGAGTAGTTGAGTCCCATAATTAAATTGGTAATCATATATATTTTTTGTTTTTATTATGGCTTGATAATACATTTTAACCATCAGAAAAATGCTCATTGACAGGTCAGATTAATATTATAGATTACTATTTGGTATGTTTTAGTTAAAAGGACGCAATATATAGTTCATCCACGCTTTCAAAGGACTAGATTTACTGTTTTGAAGCATTTTTGGCGTTGTAGGTTCACAACTGCCCTTTGCTGTGTTTACATAACAATGGACAACTGATTGGACAGGATGCTTGTGTTTTACTTACATCTCATTGGTTGATTCTTGATTCGACAAGAGAGACTGATTAAAGTGGATGGTTTTGTTGTGATTTTCAAAGGGATTTTCATGCTTAGAGAGATGTGACTAATTGTCTGGAGAATGACAGCATCAAAAGGAGGAACTCATTTTCAGGGCGCCCAACTGATTGAAATTTGTAAATATGTCGGTCAATGAAATTGTTATCTATATCAAATAGCTTAATGGCGTGACAACGGTTCTGTACATTATAGGTTTAGAAACCATTGTTGTTGATGTTATAGCAGACATCAAGCAAGCACTCATGTAATAATATGTATCTGGAAGGTATATAGCAAAATCTGACACAGGTGCCTGCCTACAATCTGCATTCTGGACTGGATGTGTAGGCTTTTCCCAAGTGGGAGAAAGGGATGAGGGAGGCGGACCGTTCCCTGTTGCTGGTTCACTAAGTTGCCCTTTATTAGCCACCTGCTTGAAGCCAGTCAAATACTTTATTTCGATCACACAGATCAACAAAGTAAGAATTATATAAAACAATATACATGATACAATAAGAGATAAAAAGAACAGACCTGCTGTTATCATAAAAGAAGATGCAGTGTTAAAACAGAATAATCCATTGTAAACATGGGGCACAATTACAATAAATACAATAAAGAGGGGCCAAGCACCAAGCATTAGTAGTAGTACCACTAATCACATCTAAGCGTTATTTGCTCATGGTAATAGGTGTGGAGACCACCCCACAGCTACCACATTTTGTGGACACTTTGAGCGACTTATTCAGATTGCCATAAGAAATTTTGCCACACCAAAGAAATCGAGCCGATGTGTACTAGTGCTCAAAATTCGAAAAGCAACCTGGTGGCTCCTAGTACCTAGATTCTTGCAAAGTGTAATAACTCACTTTTTCTGAAATCTACTGCCTTGGTGGCAAAAGAACAAAAAGTGTACCAATGATTCTTTTCCCTCACCACATGCAGGGCATTGGTTATCACTCTCTCTATCAGCAGACCAATCAAAAGTAAAAGATTTGACCGGGAGGATGCCATATCTGAACTGCAGATATAGCTTACGCACCAAAGGGGGTTCAATTTCATCTATGGTTACCTCATAATTCATACTTGGTTTAAAACCAATACATGACAATGTAAGGCTACCTGTACTCTTGATTGCTATATCCATGGCTGCAGCCTCCCAATATAGATTTTTAATGTTTGCTCACAATTGAGCAAACATTGCTCAATTGTGACACAATTGCTGAGGGGAAGACCAATATATTTCTAGGTTCAACCTCTGCAAGAGTGTTTTAATAGTGTAGACCCATGGAATTTTTTCTACACACGCAGGAAGCAGCAATGGCATTGATTGCCCTAAGTGTGGCCCTAGGCTCAAACATCCTGTGAATCCAGGCAAATCACTTAATCTCCCCGTGCCTCAAAAGAAAAAAGAATATACCGTCTGTAATGGAACGGGTGCTCATGTAAAGTGCTCTGATAACTTCTGGTCAAGTTTGCGCTATATAAAACTGCAAAAAAAAAAAAACCTCGTTTACATAAAGGCACTGTGCAATGTACCTGCCCTTGCAGAGGAAATATTACAGTTCTCACTCAATGTAGAATTGTGCACTGCCACTAGAAATTGTTGTTGCGAGTCAGAGTGCACACATAATGAGCAGTCAAGCAATGCAAAGGTAAGGGCTAACAGAAAATGCAACTTATTACATCCAAAAACAGCCAGCACATGTTTTATTAACAGGACTTTGCCAAAGCTCAATCGAGTCAATGTTAACTGAATGTGTAGTGTGGCTTTTAATTCTCTTGTGGGGAGTATTAGTACTTCTCTCTATTCAACAAAACATGGACTGCACAGTTATACATCAACATGTGAATTACAGTCCAATGTTTCCAATTAAAAGGTACTGATACTACTGGAGAGCTGAAAAGCGCCCTACCTAGAGATATTTAGAAAATGTTTGTTTTTGTGTTTACACCCTCATATTGTTGCTGTTTTTTAACTCTGCACGTTACATTTACATACATTACATTTACATTTACACGGTGGGGTGCTACTGTCCAGACTCCATTGTATGGGCTCTAGTATCTAAAACATGGTAAAAGTGGCTAATCTCCAGTGAGGATATTTAATTTTTCAATAAATTCTTATGGTCATATTTTATGAGTGGAGTTGCATCGCTCTTGCAGCACGCAACATGGTGCAAGCGCGACGCAAGTCCAAAATGCAATTTATGAAGCCATGCAAGGCCACATTGCATGGCCCAGAGTGGCTTCATAAATCTGGAATAACGCAATGCAGTATAAGAAATGTTAAATTGTAGTTGCAAAACAGAATGATTGGGCTAATAACAAACGTTTGAATACATTTGAAATTGTATTAGAACACCCTGCATTTCTCCCTAGTGGTAGATTTTGGTTCAGTGAGTATCCACTCTGAGGCCATTCCTGACAAAAGAAATCGTGTTATAACACCTACACCAACATAATATAGTGTCAAACATATAGAGGCTCAGTTTTAAAATGCCATATACACGCTAAAAATGATTTAAGTGTTATGTGTATTAAAAAACCGCTCAGTGGAAAGACGTTTCCTAAACTTTGATCAGTCAAGAATCAAACGGAGTGGAATGAGCAATTAAACATAGAAACAATGTTTAGGAAGTAAACACATTAATTCGCTCAACCAGGAGCAGATGGGCAAGAGAGACATAAAAAGTAATTAAGGTCATTTATTTAAATGTAAGTGAAAACAGGTTGATGTGCATCAGTGGAGCAGTTTTGAATGAGAGCAACCAGATAGAAATAGAATAGAAGAAGCAAAGAGAAACTTTGCTGAGGTAGGGACCTTTCCATGAATATACTGCATTTAAGAATGTATATGCAAGAGAATGGCAGTAGTATGCAGGCTTATTAGTGGCATACATCCACTTGAGCGTGTTACCTGAGACAGTGCTAGGACATCAGAAGGGTTTGGGGTCTAGTCCTGGGGGAGGAAACATAAACTTGAATGTAAATTAGGTGTACTCAGCATTCTACAACTGCATGAGCCACAACTCTCTTTATAACGCCTTATTTCCAGTACCAACATGGAAGTTCTTCTGTCGACATGTAGAAAGAGACAGTATAGCTGCATCAATTCCCAAAACTTTACTTGGAATGCTGAATTAAATTATTCTGTGTCTTAAAATAAGAAGACTGCCGGTGGGTGAACTGCAACTTTATTATTCTATGTTAATGTTACTCCAAAAATGGGCCACCCTCATTTAGCCTGATTATATGAAAAATGTTATTGCAAAGATAATTTATTTGCTAGGGCCATATCAAGAAGTGGCTTCCCTTCTGCCCAACATACCAATTTGTGTGTGAGAACTGCACACTTTTTCAACAAAATTATATTTGAGAATTCTGAAGCTGTTACATTGCAATGGAGACATTTCTTTTTTATTTTTTTTATTGAGCAGAATAAAACAACATACGTTAAAGTCAGCATCCCTTAACATCGATATATATTATGATATAATTAATACATCATTTTAAATTATAGAGGAGTAATCATCTTCATCCTTCTCTTGTACTAAAGTGCAGATGCAGTTAAACTCAGAACCCTGAGAATATCATTGAGCAGCATAATTTAAACAATTAGACAAAATGCCAGTACTAGTACAAATATATGCTCCAAAAGGAAGCTAAACTAAAGTGCACTTCTTCTTTAGTACTAAAAAATGCAAAATAAAAATAGAGTTAAGGTAAAAAAAATATCATTTGACAGTGAAATTTAGACGATCAAGTAAAGTGCAAATGCAAGTGCAGATATATGCTCCCATTCTTGTAGAAAAGGAAATAAAAATACCATTGATGACCCGGGATTATGATTCATGAAAGAAAATCAGAAATGATCCTTACCCCTGGGCCTTCTTATTGATCATAAACATAATCCAAATAATTATTCAACACCAAATTGTCCCTGAAGATGTCCTTCCATTTGATCAAAAAGTTTCCAGATTAACTCAAATTTTTCAATCGCTCCCACTCTTTTGGCATATGCTTCTTCAAAGGTTCTCACATGTTTCATTTTTTTATACCATTCAATAAGAGTTGGGGTCTTGATTGTTTTCCAATTCTGCAAGATCAATGAACGTGCCACCAAGAAAGAAATTGATATAAACATTTCACCCCCTTTTGTTAACACCTGATTTAATCTTTGTTTTAATAAACCAAATAATGCTGCCCCCGGTTCTGGTTGAACAATGGTTTCGATAGTACGGCAAAGCCCAGCACATAATTCCAGCCAAAACTGCCTCAAACTAGGACATGTACAGGCAATATGTAGGCAACCGCCCTCACCGGCTTGCTGACATCGAAAACAGGTATTATTCACATCCGGTTAGATTTTATGGAGGGCCTGTGGTGTATAATAAGCCGACCATCGAGACAGAAAAGCCATCCTTTTAAAGTTGGCAGCCCTGAGTAGCTTGTTGCCATTCTGCGAAATCGCTTGCCATTCTCTAATTGAGAGATTGCAGGCCAATTCCTTTTTTGTTTTTACTAAGAAATTAGTAACAATCAAAGGCTCCCCTTGATTTTGAAAAACTCTATACCAATTTCCTATGCCTCTCAGTTTAATTCTGAACACGGACGCAAGAACTGAAGGGGTGCCTGTATTACCTAAGGGTGCATATTTATTTATCCAGGATCTAACCTGAAGGAAACTAAAAAAAAAGGAGCCTATTCTGCGTGCCACATCTGGGCTGCACCTCCTCCCAAGTCATGCATCTGCCTCCTAACAGAAAATGACCTAACTCTTTAAAACCTTTTAACTCCCAAAGTTTAATATGGCTACTATGACTAAAAAGGCCCAAACTTCTAGCCTCTGACAACCCCAAATATTCAAATCCTGTTGATTTTGCTTTTTGAAAAAAAAACAACCGAAATCTAGAAGAGAATTCTTGTAGCGTCTTATATCTTACTTTTTTAGGCAATTTTGCTGTTTTTAAAAACACCGGAAGCTGAGTCCCTGCTGCATCAGCCATTTTACTCATTAAAAAACCATCAAAAGACCCCCTATTATCAAGCAGACCAACTAGAATATCCATAAATGCTGCCTCATAATAAGTTCAAATATGGAGAAGTGCCAAACCCCCCCAACTTGTATCTAGCTGCAAAATTGATAGTTTTACTCTTGAAGCTTTTTTATTCCAAATAAACTGGCAAAAAAGTTTATCCAATTCTCTAAAATATGCTGCTCTAACTTTAATCGCTGTCGGCACGGAACTCCAAAGAGACACGACTACGCACCCAGCCAACTTACATAGGTAAGAGACCGCGTCCGGACTGCATTCATTCGCGGTATTTTTCAGACCAGAAGAGGATATAAAAAAGTGTTCACTTTTACCCTTAGAAAGAAAAAAGGTTTTGTCCAGCGAGGGAGCCGACTAAGGAGACAGCCGTCTCCTAATCGGGTAAGCCAATTTTGGATGCATTCAAAGAATTAGTCGGGAGGTATCCATTTATTGTACTGGTGATGCTATTCTATAACTTTTTTTAGGATTCGGCGGTCCCATTTAAACAACAGATCCACGGTGAAGGGTGAGCAAAATGGACATCAAGTTGTCTCTATGTTTGTCATTTTAAATGTCTTTGACAGAAAGAAGGATGCTATGAGTGGGTATGATTTGTTTGTTTTTTGCAGCCCCAGTGTAAGCTGTTTGAGTTACTGAAGGGTAATGAAGGTTAAGGCTCGACATTGACATACTTTTCTAAGGTGGGTGTTCTCAGCCGCTGGCGGAGGCTTGATAGAGTTCTTAAGTTGTTCCAATTATCTAAAGAGGGTTTTGTTTTTTTGTTACAGAAATTGTTTGGTCCTGAGGAGAACCTCATAAAGATAGAGGTTCGAAACGCGTCGACCACTTCGGTCCTTTTTACATCCATGTGAAAAGCTCTGTTCCAAATGTTCTTTTAGTTCTTTCATTGTGGATATAGAAAAAAAAGAGAAAATGTCAGAACATATATAGAGTTTGGAAAATAATTCATTTCAAAAGGAGAGGTGTCATTAGGACCGCTTTGTTTATTGTATGTCGATTGTTTGTATGAATGGATAGGCCAAGAATGTTTGATGAATGCATGTAGTGTAAAACCTCTAGGGGATTAATACTATGGTTTTGTTCTGTTTATTGTATTTGTATATATATTGTGTCGTATTTTGTAAAATGCAAATGCGCAATGAATAATTGTTGAGCGCACAAATGAAAAAAATGACAAATAAATAATAAATTTTTCTGAGTTAAAGGCAATTCTTAAAGCCCTCCTTTCACGTTTTACCTTTCATGATAGGAGTTAAAAAAGGAATTGTTGTCTAATAATTCTCAGTCTGGACAGTATGTTTTGTTGGTTTTGTTAATTGGGCTCAGTCCAGCTGAGCTTTTTGGAGCCAGAACCCAGGTTTGGTTTATAGCGTTGAGAGCGGGCAGAGGCCCGCGAGGTTGCACCATTGGTTATATTCAAAAGGGACCACGAGATTTGAGCAACTTCTGTTGCTAGAAACATGTGTAGTGTGTGTATTGGACGGTTGTATGAATTTGTTTGACTTGTTGTTTTTTGTCTAAATACGTTATTATATGTGCTAGTAATTGTCATCCCCAGTGTTAGTGGGCGATGGCAGAAAAAGATGCCTTCGCATATAGTGAGGAACATATTCAGAACTTAATGCAAGAGCCACCAGTCTTTGCATCAGCCACCTTAAGTGTCACTGCAAAAACTCAGAACGAATCGGACAAACTCACCAGACTACGCAAAAAACAAATTAGGACGGACCTACATGGGCATTTCTTATTACAACATTTAAAGGAAGGGACAATTCCATCGAGACTACAGATACGTAATATTCCTGCCGTGTTCATTGATGATCCGATATACAAGAAAGGTTACAGCTGCATTGAGACAAAATGCAGCCGGGGTCCGAAAAAATTCTAACAGAAGCTGAATTGTCAATACTAGAGAAAGGACTAAGTTTCGTGCCATCTAGACCAACAGACTTTGTGAAATTGAAGTTGGAAACAATGGAGTTTTGTCGTAAAATTCGTCTTAAAACGTTCTTTCTGGACTCCCCCGAAGTTGCTACAACAGAGATAACAGGATTGAGGAGAAAATCTTCTTTTTGCCCATCGGGCCCCAAAATCCCCAAGGAAATAAATACCTTTGAAAAAACTATTCTATCTGGGATATAGGCAATGGAAGGTAAAAGAGGCTACATTAAGTACAACTTGGCCAAACAAGAGAAGGATGCTCTGATGGACCTCAAGAATGATAGATCGGTAGTGGTAAAACAGGCGGATAAAGGGGGTGCAGTGGTGATTTGGGATGTGAATAAATATAAGAAAGAGGTGTTACGTCAGTTAGAAGATGCTGATTGTTATCGCAAAATTTCCAAGGATCCAACAAAGGAATTACAAAACCAACTTTTCCAAATCATCGAAGAAGGGTTTACACAAGGTTTTGTGGGTCCCAAAGAACACATTTTTTTACAGAATAAGAACCCTAGAACACCGTTTTTTTATGTTCTGCCCAAATTACACAAAAGTGAACTTGACCCCCCTGGCCGACCAATAGTGTCGGGGTGTGAATCACTTATTGAACCAGTCGCTCAATATATTGACTTCTTCCTAAAACCTTTCATCAGTGAAATTCCGGCCCACCTGAAAGATACCACGGCTTTTCTAAACAGAATAGCACCCATCCGTTTTGACAACACAAAGCAACTGATGGTCACACTGGACGTGGTGTCGCTTTACACCCAAATACCCCAGGATCAAGCATTGGAGACATTAACGTGGTTCTTAGGCAAAAGGGAACAGCCGGTTCAAGTACCTATGGAATTCATCCTGGCACTTGCCAAATTCTCATTGTCTAAAAACTATTTCACATTTGATTCACAGTTCTTCTTCCAAACAAGAGGCGTGGCGATGGGGTGTCCTTTCGCCCCAGAATTAGCGGTGCTATTCATGGGCCTATATGAAAATAATTACATTTATAACAACAACCCGTATTCGGCAAATATTTCTAGCTATATGCGATACATAGATGACATCTTTCTAATTTGGTCTGGCACACAACAACTACTAGATGAGTTTGTAGAATGGCTTAATGAACGGTCTAAAGACATCAAATTTAGCTGTTCGGCATCTAATCAATCAATTACATTTCTGGATGTAAAAGTGGAGGCATCGGATGGGCAGCTAGAAACCACACTTTTTCGGAAATCAACCGACAGGAACAAGGCGCTCCATTATACCAGCAACCATCCTCGAAGTCTGAGACAGAATCTGCCGTATGGCCAGTTCCTGCGGATTCGCAGGAATTGTTCAAGAAAAGAGGAATATTTTGCTCATGCGAATAAACTAAAAGATCGCTTAATGGAGAGGGGGTATCCTAAAAAATTACTTAAACACTCCCTCAAGAGAGTATGGTGGACACCAAGGGAAACACTTCTGGAGCAAAAAACAAAGAAAATGGCTAATAGGCCAGTTTGCGTTACCACGTTTTGCCCTAATACGCACCAACTTCGAAAATTGATTCTCACCAACTGGCATTTGATTAAAGATCTCCATGAGGATTTTTCGACTCCTCCTCTTTTTGCGTTCAAAAAAGAAAAAAGCATAGCCAACTTTATCGTTAGAGCAGCTCTACCGAAACAGCAGACCCCGACTCTGAGAAGTATGTTAGCTCTACCACCAATTATAGGACACCACAAATGTGGTACTTGTATTTGCTGTGAACAAACCATTGAAGGAGATGTCTTTTTGTTTAATAACATCCATTGGAAGCATAATATGTTCACAAACTGCAGAACCAGGAATGTTGTTTATGCAGTAACCTGCCCATGCCCAAAACTTTATATTGGAAAGACCACTCAAGAGGTTCGGCAGCGCATCACTCAGCACAAGTCGAGGATTCGACGACGAGTAGAAAATGCTCCGCTAGTTAGCCACTGGGTCACAAAAACACACAGTGAGGAAGACTTCAAATGGACAGTGTTGTCCAAAATTGAGAAAGACCCCCGTGGTGGTGATTTGGAGGGGCTCTTGAGCCAACGTGAGGCATTTCTCATTATGAAATTTAACACGACAACCAATGGACTTAATGAGTTAGCAGAGATCTTCAGACCAATTACAACATGATAATACCCTGAGTGGCGGCCTTCCATATCTTCAATGCGTCCATCTGTGAGATTTGACCATATAAGCATAACAGGCTCTTCTTCCCTTTGATGAACCAATGAAGGTTACCTCTTAGGGAGATACTGACAAAGAAAGCCAGGCAGTCATTCTCCTAGTAGGAAACCACATCTCCCATCCCGCTTTTGAAATATCGGCAAATTAAACTACAATTCCCATGAGCCTATGGGGTCCTTTTTGACCCGGACGGAATCAACCGTTAGACCATCCAGTTGATTGTTTTGAAGCACCGCTCACAGACTAACGGAATCGCGGAACGCTGGACCAGTGGAGAAATCTCGGTAAGCGGGCAATGAACTCTGAGTTTGAGATCTTCGTAAATTTTATGGATATCACAAGCCGAATTTAACTAATGCGATATTGCACGCCTTTGGTTTCAGCTGTCGGCACGGGACTCCAAAGAGACACGACTACGCACCCAGCCAACTTACATAGGTAAGAGACCGCGTCCGGACTGCATTCATTCGCGGTATTTTTCAGACCAGAAGAGGATATAAAAAAGTGTTCACTTTTACCCTTAGAAAGAAAAAAGGTTTTGTCCAGCGAGGGAGCCGACTAAGGAGACAGCCGTCTCCTAATCGGGTAAGCCAATTTTGGATGCATTCAAAGAATTAGTCGGGAGGTATCCATTTATTGTACTGGTGATGCTATTCTATAACTTTTTTTAGGATTCGAGGGTCCCATTTAAACAACAGATCCACGGTGAAGGGTGAGAAAAATGGACATCAAGTTGTCTCTATGTTTGTCATTTTAAATGTCTTTGACAGAAAGAAGGATGCTATGAGTGGGTATGATTTGTTTGTTTTTTGCAGCCCCAGTGTAAGCTGTTTGAGTTACTGAAGGGTAATGAAGGTTAAGGCTCGACATTGACATACTTTTCTAAGGTGGGTGTTCTCAGCCGCTGGCGGAGGCTTGATAGAGTTCTTAAGTTGTTCCAATTATCTAAAGAGGGTTTTGTTTTTTTGTTACAGAAATTGTTTGGTCCTGAGGAGAACCTCATAAAGATAGAGGTTCGAAATGCGTCGACCACTTTGGTCCTTTTTACATCCATGTGAAAAGCTCTGTTCCAAATGTTCTTTTAGTTCTTTCATTGTGGATATAGAAAAAAAAGAGAAAATGTCAGAACATATATAGAGTTTGGAAAATAATTCATTTCAAAAGGAGAGGTGTCATTAGGACCGCTTTGTTTATTGTATGTCGATTGTTTGTATGAATGGATAGGCCAAGAATGTTTGATGAATGCATGTAGTGTAAAACCTCTAGGGGATTAATACTATGGTTTTGTTCTGTTTATTGTATTTGTATATATATTGTGTCGTATTTTGTAAAATGCAAATGCGCAATGAATAATTGTTGAGCGCACAAATGAAAAAAATGACAAATAAATAATAAATGTTTTTCTGAGTTAAAGGCAATTCTTAAAGCCCTCCTTTCACGTTTTACCTTTCATGATAGGAGTTAAAAAAGGAACTGTTGTCTAATAATTCTCAGTCTGGACAGTATGTTTTGTTGGTTTTGTTAATTGGGCTCAGTCCAGCTGAGCTTTTTTGAGCCAGAACCCAGGTTTGGTTTATAGCTAACTTTAATCGCGACATTGGAAAAAAGAAAAATTAATAAGGGTAGTTCTGACATCTTGATCAGGGCAACCCGTCCTATCAAAGAAAGAGGGAGGAAGCCCCATTTACCCAATAAATCTTTGATCTTACTCAATGTAGCTTCATAGTTTAGCTTATAAAGATCCGCATATCGGTTTGATACATAGATTCCTAAATAGCGGATCGGTTCAGGAGAGCATGCTTCTTGTTTCAAAATATCCGGAAGAAAATTACAACAAACGTTAAGTGCCAATACTTCAGTTTTTTTGTGGTTAATTTTACATCCTCCAATTGCTTCAAACTGAGCGAACTCTTTCAAGATTTGATCAACATTATGCTTTTCCGGTTTAAGGTAGAGTATCACATCATCAGCAAATAATTTAATTTTGGACATCCCCCCTATAGGAGTTTTTATATCTAAGTTCTCCCTAATCTTTACTGCTAAAGGCTCTATAAAGAAAGTAAACAAAACAGGCGATATGGGACACCCCTGTCGGGTCCCACATTTTATATCTATTAGACCTATAGATTTAGAATTTATCCTAATCTGGGCCTGGGCTCCTTGATAAATATTCCGAAGCAAGGTAATTATTCGATCTGGAAAACCAAATTTTTCAAGACCATAAAATGGTGCTCCCCAATTCACAAGGTCAAATGCCTTTTCGGCGTCAACCATCATTATTATTGCAGGAGTTCGATGAGTATTAAAATAGTCAATTGCTTGAATAAGAAAACTTGTATTTGAAGACATTGATCTGCCTGCTATAAAGCCTGATTGATCCTTGTGAATTGCATACTGAGCCATAGATGTAAATCGATTTGCCCACATTTTCATCAAAATTTTATAATCTACATTTAGGAGACTAATTGGCCTATAAGAGCCAACTTCCCTAGAATTTTTACCCTTTTTAAAGAAGCTAACTATTGATGATTCCTTAAAGGCTGTTGAAATTACCCCTCCTGCACTAACAAAGTGAAAAAGCTCAAGCATAAAAGGAAGTAATTCTGCCGAGAAAACTTTATAAAATTCGGTCGGCAAACCATCATTCCTGCAAGCCTTACCTCCAGGCATCGAAGTTAAAGCCCTGGAAATTTCTTCTACCGAAAAGTCGGCCACTAAGGCCTCTTTTTGACCTGTTGAAAGTTGAGGGAGAGCTAGATATTCAAAATTAAACTATATAGCATAATTAGCTATCTGGTAGTCAGTTGAGTAAAGGTCTTTATAATGATCTATAAAGATTTTAGAAATATTATCTTGTCCCGAAACTAGATTCTGGGTTCCAGGAATTAGCACTTCATTAATTACTGCTGCTTCTTGTTTAACCCTAGTTGACCATGCCAGTAATTTCCCTACCATCTGGCTTTCTTCATAAGTTTATTGCTGATATGCTTTAGTACTGGATATCTCTTCCATGATGAAAAATTCCCTCAATTCCCGTTTGGCCATGTTAAGTTCCTCTCCGGTTACCTGACCCCTGATAGAGCAGCTTCTCCTTTTATTTGTCAAAGCCATCTCCACTGCTTTCTGGAGTTCTTCAATTTGCGCTTTACGCTCTCTAACTTGCGCAGCCATAAAAGCTATCATTTGTCCTCTAATTGTTGATTTAAACGCCCCCCAAACTGAGAAAAGACTTGCTGTTCCTCTGTTAATTTCAAAAAAATCCCCAATCCATTCCTTCATATCCCCTACCCACTGTTGGTTGGTTAAGAGAAGTCGATCCATCTGCCACCTGGATTTCTCTCTAGCCCCCAATCCAAAATCAATTTCTATATTTATTCAAGAATGGTCTGAGAAAGAATTAGCCATGATCTCCGTATTTGAGCAGCTCAGAGAGCGTGATACTAGAAAGAAATCAATACGGGAAGCTGACCTAAATTGGCTGGAGTACTAAGTAAACTGTTTTGCTGCACCATGAGCCCTTCTCCAAGGATCCACCACTTGATGATCCTGTTTAATAAGATCTATCAACTTCTTAGTCCCAGGTTTCATCTGCCTTTTAGTCTTGTTAGATGTATCTAATTGCAGATCCTGAATAAAATTGAAATCTCCTCCTAAAATGATAGGGCCTAGCGGCGTTCTTGCTCTATCATTAATACTTTTGAGCGCCACAGAGTCATCCACAATGGGTGCATAATAATTGACCAAATTCACCAAATTACCCTCCATCTTTATCTGCATCCAGATCCATCTACCATAAGGATCTCTATCAACTTGAACAATTTCAAAATTTAAACCTTGCCCAAGATAGAAAGCCACCCCTCGAATTGCTGCCTGAGCTGAAGCAAAATAGGCCCTAGAAAAATATCTTGGAATAAACAGTTTGGGTTCAATAGTTTTGAGAAGGGTCTCTTGCAAAAATAAAATTTGGGGAGGAAAGGCTGCCAACCATCTTATCAAACCACCATACTTTTTCTTATTCGAAATACCATTTACATTAATGGAAATAATACGAGCATTAGTACCCATTTTTCAGCTTATTATTCAAAATTACACCAGTAAACATAACCTTTTTCAAATTATATTGTTTAACAAAATTCTGGTTATTGCCTTTCCCTGTGTCACAACCCAAACCCAACCCTCCCCAAGAACCCCGTGGCCCTTAGGAGTAGGGTAATTGCCTGACCTACCCACTGCTGGCCCCACCTGGGAGCCCTGCTTAGCGGGTGCCCTGATATTGCACCCTAAAGTGATTTGCTGCCCGCCCCTCCCTAGAAAGAAAAACACACACAAAAAAAAGAACATACAGAAAAAACATTAGAAAACGGTAAGAACGGCTCATAACAATATGAAAAGCTGTTGATTCCTATTACTTGTCCTTCATGATTCGCTGCAGCATCTCCTGAGCTTCATCCAGATTTGAGAACAAGTGAAACTTCCCATGAACCAGGACTCGCAGTTTCGACTGCTGGGCGATAGCTGCTTGTGCCCCCTGTGCCTTGAATAGATAAAGGAGTTTAACAAACTCCTTTCGGCGTCGTGCCACTGAAGCACTCATATCTGAAAAAATACGGCAAAAGGGGACCTCAGAGGAAGAAAATTGCTTTTTTTTTAATAGCCCTGGTCAATATTTGCTCTTTTATACGATAATCAGAAAAATTCACTAACATAGTTCTAGGAAGTTTGGAGTTAGGGAAGGGCTGAGCTAGAACTCTATGAGCACTGGTGATCGTAAGGTCTCCAGTGAACTCAGGAAGAACTGTATTTTTTATGAAGGCCTGCACCCATTGAACTGGTTGGAATCCCTCACATCCCTCCGGAACACCAACCAGGCGAAGATTAGTCAGACGAGCATGATTTTCCAATTCTTCCAGTTTCAGTTCCAAAGCGTTCTTTAATCTTTTATCCTCTGAGACCTGTTGATGAATTGAGGTCATCTGATCTTCTAGCTGGGAAATTCGAGACTCGGCTTCCTGTAGTAGAATCGGCATAGCCCCCACCACCTCTACAATTTTCGATAGTCGTGCACGCAATGCTGCAATTTCAGTTGCCTGGGTAACTTTCATTTCTCTGATCTCCTCAAGAATTAAATCGAGCATGCTTTTTATATCGCACTGGCAACTGAATCCAAATTCTGTTGTTGACTCTTTTGCTGATCCAGTCCCAGGTCCTGCCGCGGGTCCTGTTGGATCCAAAACTACTTGATTAGGACGTTTATCCAACTTCAATGGTAAAACGGGAGGGGAGGAATGCCCCATTGAGCGGAAGAGCCGAGGAGGTACACAAGAAGGGGTTAGCAAAGGAGAGGGAGGCTGGGATTGATCAACTTGGGGAGTCCTCACGCTCTGAGTGTCCAGCTTGGGAGACTGTTGCGGCGGTGAAGGTAGAGACTATATTAAAGGTTGAGAAGGTTTAATTTTCTGAAAAATCAAATACTCCTTGTTCTTGCCTGCCGATAGACTGGAAGGGTTTATACACAGGTCTATACACGGGTCCTCTTGATTTTCCGTTAAAAGACTTTTGTCCTGGTTCATATGGCTCTCGCTTGCGCAAACTACAACAGTGCTGCTTTCTGTAACTGTTGTGATTGAGCTCGTCGAAATCTGGGAAACATTGTCTAATTTTCCCTGCAACCCACCTTGCTCACCTTCAGCTTCACCTTGATCTGTAAGTTCCTCCCCAGAGCTTGAACAATCAGCTATGGGGGTAGACCCTCTTCGATCTTTCTGAACTCACTCCCGCTCAGCTTTTGAAATACCCTGATTTATTTTCAATTGTATATTGCGAGTTCTTGATTTCAAGGGTGGGTTAGAACCTAGCTGAGACGGGGTAGCAGGATTTCTATTATGTCTCCCCATGGTTTTAAGGTTTTTTTCCTTTCTTCCCTGCTTCCCTTCTGGAGTTGAAAAAAAAAAAAACCCAACAGCCTCCGTTCCTCTCCACTCCCTTCCACTCCCTTTCAGTCAATCCTTATGTCAGGCACTGATGTTTTTTTACCCCCTTATACACAGTCAATATTTATAATTTGCCTGTAATTGCCTGTAATTCACCAAATGACCTGCTTCTTCAGTCCTCCAATGGAACCCAGCAATACAGCGATAGCCCACAGTAGGGCCGTCAGCAGCTGGACCGGTAAATGAAGAAGCAACACCAGCTACTCGAGTTACTCCCTCCTCTGCAGGCATCAGATGAAGCCTCAGATAAAGCCTCGACAGCCTTGACAGACGAGCCCCAAACGGACAGCAGGCTCCAGCTCCCAGCACTCCAAAGCTCCGAGCTTTAAGCACTAAAAGAAAACGCCAGCCAAAATCGGCAAAAGCGAAGAAACGCCGAGACCACAAACCGCCATCAGTACTTCAGAACCACGTTTTCAGGTACGGGCGGGGCAGCAAACACCGAGGCTACGTGGAGGCGGGATCTCGCATAGCCTCTCTCCGAGTTTCACCTGCAATGGAGACATTTGCAGGGTCAGCACTATGGTAACAGAGAGAAGATCAAAGTTTGGGTGATTATCTTATATTGGTATTTACACTTGTAGATATGTCTCAGAGATGGAGTGAAAATGAGGATGATTCAAGAAGCAGGATTTAGGTTCTATATTTATTTTATTTTATACCACTAATCACTGTTAGACCTTTCAGCCTTAGGGTTGTCTTCCCCCCAACTTTTCCATTCCCCCTCCACTTTTTCTAACCTCGTTTTTGCTGGCCTTAGAGCTCTGCAAAATACACACTTTTTGCCTTAGAACTCTGAGCTCTTTACCACTGCTAACCAGTGCTAAAGTGCATGTACTCTCTCCTTAAACCATGGTAATATTGGCGTGTCTCCAATTGGCATATAAAGTTACACCACCTGTGCCTGGGGCCTTCCAATTGAATGCTTCTAGTGGCTCTGCAGGACTGAGTGTTCAATCCACTTAAATAGCCCTTTAAACATGTCTCAGGTGCCAATGCAGAGACTGTGTGTGCAGTTTTAAACTCCCATTTCGACCTGGCAAAATAAACTTTATTCCAGGCCCAAACTTTCCTTTTTAATACATGTAAGTCACCCCTAGAGTAGACCCTGAACTGCCCAGAGGGCAGGGTGCAATGTATATAAAAAACAGGACATGCACTTTTAAGTTGTACATGTTCTGATAGTGAAAAACTCATACATTTATTTGTCACTGCAGCATGCCTATCTCTCTCATATGATAACATTTGGGAAGAGATAACCAGGTCATGTTTGGTGGCTCTGGAATCCTAATTTAAACTCCTAATGTATGGTGAAGTCTGATTTTTTTTTTGCAATTTTGAAAATCCCACTTTTAGAAATTTTCCATTTTCTTGCCTTAGGCATTTGGTGCCTTTAGCCTATCTATGGTCACATGACTGGGTGTAGTAGGCATTTGGGCTTTGTGTATTTTCCGCTAGACAGCCACACACAATGGGAGATTAGGTGTGACTGGATAGGACATCACTGGCAGAATGGGAGAGAGGAGCTGGTCACATCCTTACTTACACCTGAATAGGCTGTGTCCTATCTCTACACAAAGGGCTGCTTACCCCTGTAGTTGTCTGGTACCAGGACAGGGAAGGCAGGGCATCTGTGCACTTCAATGACATGCCTCTAGAAGCTTCAAAGGCACAACTGGGTATAAATATTGGAACTCAGAAACCAACTCCTCAGTACACTTCTGGACCTGTGCATACTCTGGCAGCAGGAAGAAATGCTGTGCTGTTGAGGGACTGCCACTCTGCTGGATTCCTGATTTGCTGTGTTGACCTGCTGCCTGCTGCCCTGTTGCTTGGGTGACGAAGAACTGGACCTGCATCTCTTGAACCCAGAACCCACAGTGACTCCAAGGGTGAGTTGACTGGCCTACTGATCTGAAACCTTAGGGACATAACAGGATTCCAACAACCTTGCATCTGCATCTGGACTCTGCCATCTGTGAGTCTACCCTACCAGCTGGTGCCACCTCAGTTTTTGCCTTTTGGAAGTAGGCCTAAGGTTCTTTGCCAGCCTGTGGATCCAGTGGAACTGACGCAACACTTCTGCTGCACAGCACAATCCCAAACAGAACCGACACATCTCCGACTGCGTGGATTGGACCCATTGCAAAGACCTTAATTTCCACCGCGGCCTGCAATGCTCAAAAACCGGCTGCACGATGCATTCCCGCTGCAGGTCCTTGCATCCCTCGTCAACAGCAGCTTCGACGAGAGACTCTGCATCGCAGCCACACAGCTCTTCAGAACTGACGCACTGCCCCGACTGTGCGCTGCATCCCCGGCACCAGTGTTTGCATTGCAAGTCCTGTTGACGGGATCCTTGACACCAACGCAACCGGCTCTCGCCCCGCAGCCTCAGCTCATCTCAGAACCAATGCATCGCCTTGGCTGCACTATGCATCTATGCGGATCCACGCAACGCTCGATAAATCAGGATTGAAAGTACTTTTGTTCAATAGCCCTAACTGGGTCCCAGTAGCCGGCCCGCGCACCATTGGAGTCATCCTGAATTTGTGTCTTCATCCCAGTTCGGCACAACCAGATATCCATAGTTGCCGCTTTACGCCTCTTTGGAAAATAGAGAAAGTGGTGCGGCGGAATGGATCTAACGATCTTTTATAATGGAAGGACACATAAATTAATCTTTCACCAGGAATATATATCCAAAAGATTTCTGTATATATTCAAAAACCATACACCAGTATGTGGTCCAGCGTTATGTTTATATTTATATCCATGTATTTTTGTTTTTAAAAATCAATATACAATATATATACACACAATTCATTGTACAAAAACAATCACAAACAAATCTGTACACAAATATATACAGTTCCTGTTTACCCTAACTATTACTGTGGATGCAAAACATGATTTGTTACAAAACACGATAATTATCTTTTGCAATCCATATGGGTAGAGATAGCCCATCTACATAGACACAATGAGAGGGAAGGCTCTTGAACCTGAACTGTATATATTTGTGTACAGATTTGTTTGTGATTGTTTTTGTACATTGAATTGTGTATATATGTTGTATATTTTTTTTTTTTAAATACATGGATATAAATATAAACATAACGCTGGACCACATACTGGTATATGTTTTTTGAATATATAAAGAATTCTTTTGGATATATATTCCTTGTGAAGGATTAATGTAAGTGTCCTTCCATTATAAAAGATCGTTAGATTCATTCCTCTGCATCACTTTCTCTATTTTCCAGTGTTTTTGTGCCCAGATGCGGGTGGAGTACCAGGGCGAACCCCTTTATTTCGAATAGCTTTACGCCTCTTGGCACTATTTTCATAAATACTTTAAACTTCAATATCTCTGGTTCTACTAATTGGATTTTTGTTGTTTTGGTCTTGCATTATTTATTGAAATCTTCACCCATCCGTATTAAATACAACACTATTTTAACTCAAGATTTAATCACGCTGTGTAAGTCCCCCCCAAATGAATTTGTTTGCCATAACTTGTTTAAGTTTTTTAAGGGTTTACTAAAAAGTTTTTAAAGTGTATATGTCTAACAATTACAAACGCATGTATTTTCTGTTAATTTTAATCTACTATGCTTTTAATGTGTCTTAAAGCAGACCTAAAAGTTTAAATATAATTACTGTATATTATGTTTTTGTATTTGTTGACCTCAGTTGAGGTCTGAATCAAATTTTAAAAAAATTGAAGTTGAATTTATTAAAATCGAATCTGTTTTTCTAACTCTGTTGTGAACTCCTTTTGTGGTGTGTTTTCCCTGTGTTACTGTTTCAGGTGTTGCACAAATACTTTACTCATCGCCTCTAAGTTAAAACTGACTGCTCTATGCCAAGCAACCAAAGGGGTGAGCACAGGTTAATTTGGGGTCTGCTTGTGTCCTCCCCGAAGAGGATTGTGATTGCTGCTTGGCCAGGGCTCACATCCAGTCAACCAACAACCCAATTTCTTACAATTACTTACTGTATACTAGTATACAAGCACCTGAAAATACCCTGCCTCTCTTTAACAATGCCGTCAATAAGAGGAGTCTGTTTTAGGTATTGTTTGAATGATTTCAATGGAAACCAGTACAGTTTTCAATCATTTTCTCCTGTATAAATGCTTGTGTCCATTTATTAAAAGGCTTGACCGTTTTACCAAAGGGCCCAAGATATTATTCAGGAGGCGACCGCGCATTCAACTACTGATTGGAACTGCTATCATTGCAACATGTCAGTATAAATGCTTCCTACTAAACATCGCACTCCTATGAATGTTTGTTTGGACAATTCCAGCCCCCCCCCCAAAGCAGTAAGAATAATCTAGACGTCCTGACATTGTTATGAAATGTTAATTTAATTACTAAACTGATGCACTATACACAAAAATAGAGAGACAGTGCCACCATGTGGTGGACTGCCACAAGTAAGTGTGGTTTTAACAATTAAGTGCAGGTGCTGAGCACCGAGAAACCCTGGGACAATAAAGCACTGGTTGCCCCCTCCCCCATTTTATGAATACATTTTTTCATACACAAACCTTCACAAGCGTATCCTTTCATAGCTATGTTACCTCTCATGCTTTTACCCCCTTCCCGCCTTTTAGTTTTGCTTCCATTTGGCTTTTCCTAAATGTTTATTCCCTCACCCAAAGCGTTACTTTCCCTTTGTTTTCCTGCTTTTCCTCTCTCCCGCTCCATGATCTGCTGCATATGGTGTGCCTAACTGGTGACACTGCCCTGTTGAATCAGAAGTGGACATATGTAGACGGATAAAATTGTAAAAGCGGTAGTAGTGTTTGATTGTGTCGCACTTCAGTAATCAGTACATCATCAGACAAGGTAATGTGACAAACTTTCTTATTTTTGTAACAACAGCATTTATAGAAATGGTGCCACTAAGGGTTACAAATGCACCCTACTACCTTGGGTGCATATACACCTGGGTCTCGTAAACGTGGCCCTGTGATACTATGAACAATACACGTACCCCGGCACTCATATGTAATATTCTTATATAGTAAGAAACACAGTATTATGCAAGGGATTTCATTGTCATCTCGTATTAATTCAACACAGAGAGGTTTTCATGCAAAAGTATAAATATTTTTAATTTCATCAAAAAAGTTTTGGTATGTGATTCTGAACAAGACGTTTTGATAACATATTATTCCAAAGACAGAAACCAATGGAACACCTTTACATATTTAATACATTAGTATGTTGGAATTCATTTGTAGTTGGTGACATTGGTTCCGTAATCTTGATCTCAAGTGCGCTACAGCCGACACATGTTTCGTCACGACAGTGACTTTCTCAAGGCTGTAAGGGTAATAACATGAACTCAAATTCTGTACACGTTAAAATCAGATTGTCTACCATGTGCAATTATTGTTTGGAGTCATGCACTAAGTACACCAATTTAAAAAGTATACGTGCCAGTTACGGGAAGAAAAGAGAAAAGGAACGAGCAAGGAGTGCCAACAGAAAAAGAGGAAAGAATGATACATAAAAACACACAAATGTGCAAGTATTTACAAAAATAGTGTCATTATGGAAAAACGCAAAATACAGACGAACTTGTGCAAGCAAAAATTTCCAAAGCCCGGTAGGAACATCACTGTCCACTTAACCCATAGATATTTGATCACAGGGAAGTGAGCTCAAAAGAGGGGGACAAATAACCAAATTGAGGAAAAGACAGGGTCAGACTTAGAATTACTAACCTTTTTTCAAATACGAGATGCAAAGCTTAAATGTCATATGGTCATCACCAGATTCTCAAAGATTAGATATTCGGATCCATATCAATATTACCCAAGGTCCTAGGAATTGAGAATTTCAGTCAGAGAAGCGATACAGAGTAACTTGATCAATCTTCTTTAGAGACTTATGGAAAAAAGAGACGAAAAAGGAACAGCCAATAATGCTTACTTCTAATTTATCAAAGCGGGCCTTAGTGATAGTGAGACCTTGGAAGTGACCGACTTCTCTGAAGCGATCCTAGGAACGTGTTTTTATCACACTCCTGATATATGAACATGGAAGAAGAGAATACAACATCCGGGATTATTAAGAGGTTCAGGGTTTGAGTGCCGGGGTACGTGTATTGTTCATATGTAGACGGATGCCCACTCTTCAGTTTGACTGTCTAAACACTTACTGTGAGTCAAAGCTGTTAAGCAGAGGTAAAGTGTCATGTTAGTCCAGTATAAAACTCGGTAAGAAGCAGTTTCCTTGCCTCGGTGATCAATCATGTTTTCATTTAGACTCTCACTTCAGACCGTGCTTAAGAGCAGCTAAACGTGTGGCCATCCTTTATTGTGGCAACCCCTCAAAGCATCACATAATTACAAAATTCACTCGAGAACTTGAAATGAAATAGAGCATGATTTACCAAATGTGTGTCCCTATGCACTTGCTGAGTTTAATCGTTTTCTCTGAATAATATTATAGCTAGAAGTTTTCGTTTTATGCTTTTTTTCTCTCTTGAGTGGCGAAGGTGCAGTATCAATCATGCTGAAAATGCAAGGTATCCGACAGCTACGATTCAGGCCGCCCCCAGTAACATGTGCAGAAGTTGTCCTTGTGCCCATGGTACTTTCTGTGATTGCACTCTGCTCATCAACCTGCAGGGGGTGAAGCAGGCCACTTAATTGCAGTTCCTGCTAGGCTCAAAACAAATGCATCAGCACCTCAGCAGTCATTTTGTTTAAGTCTCCGTGATGTCTAGGGACTATCTGGAACTTCCAACACCTTGATGCCAAGAAAAAAAGAAATCAGCTCGTCACTTCATAGAAATTCAAGAGATAAACTTTAATTTAGGGTCAGGTTTTGAGTTTTCTGAACTATCTATGCAAGAGGCATGCATGCAATGTAAACATTCTACGTGTTTTGTATTTTTTACGGAGTTTTATATAGCACAAACTTAACCCGAAAGCATCAGGTATCAGAGCGCTTTACACGAGCACCAGTGGCGTTACATGAGGACACATTAATTTTTGTTAGTCACAGGGAGATTAAGTGATTTGCCCAGAATCACAGGATGTTGCGCATCCTTGCCAACACTCAAACTCGGTTCCCAGGATTTGAGGTTGACCGCCCTAGCAGTTAGGCCACATCCTCTCCACAATGTCCTCTTACTAATAAGTCTTTATTGCTGTCCACATGAACTCTTTTTTATCAACCTGGGAAGAATAAAACATTGAGAGAAAAACAATAGGATTCTAAACTTACGCCTTGCAGTCTTCATGTAGCTCCTTGATGCCAGTTCTTAACTCAGTAGGCTAAATTACAAGGATTGCACCTTGCATTACACCAGTATTTCTGCAACAGAGGCAGTAACCCACTCACTATCTGGAGGAAATACAAATCTGTGACCTGTCTGCTACATGTTGTGCTTTGTAGCGCACATTAAATCATTATTCTAATGTATGATGAGTTGCAGCTGCCACTAGACTCCTGACAATTAATCAATCAATCAAACAATCAGGGGTTTGTAAAGCGCAGCTACTCACCCGTGAGGGTCTCAAGGCACTGGGGGGGAGGGGGGAGGCTCCATCACTGGGGGGGAGGGGTGCGGCTCCGTTGGGTGCTGGGATCATCTGAAGAGCCAGGTCTTGAGGTCCTTTCTGAACTGGAGCAGTGTAGGGCTTTGCCGGCGGTAGAGGGAGAGGTCGTTCAAGGTCTTGGCTGCCAGGTAGGAGAAGGATTTTCCACCTAGATCGCTACAGCAACACCATTAAACACCAGGGTTATCTCGCCCTTAATATGGCACATAACTTGTTGGCTTCACGAAGATCTCTGAAGCAGATGCCTTAACCCTAAATGCTATTTTCAAATGCAGGCTGCTTACAACAATTAAGTAAGCCAGTGACGATTTATTGTCATATTAGTCCTTGTTGCCAATTCCTTTGTAGGAGTTTTTTATTTGCTAAATGGATATGGTTTTCCCAGTTGTTCTTTATTGTTTTAATATTCAAACATACAACACTCTATACATTCAACCTCACACGATATCGTAAGCCCAGGTGAGATCTTGCTTTCTAGGAAGCAACTCTGCAGCATGGCTGCTCCATCTATATACCTGGTATACGATACCTCACAGGTTTTGCAGCAACAAACAAAATCCAACACCCTTCAAAACCCCTCAAACCTCCTCTTCCTCTCTAATGCCTTCACTTCAACCCCAGTTTGTGGGTCCCTGGAGTACATTTTTTCTATTTAAAATCCTGAACATTCTCTTAAAACATTATCTTCACTGCACCTGGTGCCGAATATATAGTGAAGAGTAAGTACAAGAAAATCATCTTTAAACCATAAATAACTGTCATCCCCCATGTGTAAATTACATTTTTGGCATATTGTTTTGCATAGCACATACCACACACCAGTGCTTTAAATGGGTCGGTACTGTCAGGTACTGTGTACTGGCACTTTTTTATTTTGCGAGGGAGAGTACCGGCACTTCTCAAGAGAAATTGAATATTTTTAATTGGAGAGTACCGTCACTTCTCAGAAACAAGCAGGTGCTCTGGTACAGAGTACCTGCACTTCCTATTTTCCCATCTCAAGCACTGCCACACACAGAATTTAGGCCTGCCGACTTCTTAAATATTTTCAGCACGTGAGGAGCGACGGGGCTCTGGAGGGGACAGGACTTTGTGCCAAGCGCAGCCTGGGGCACTGAAACTCATTGCCTTGCCCTTCCACAGCAAAACCAAAAACAAAGCATTTGAGGTTGCCGCCAGGCCAATGTCCCGGGGACTATTCACACCCTGGAATGGACATCAGCCGTGCAGAGCCTCCAAACAATTAGCTGGAACCTGCTCTCTCCAGGAGTTTCCAGTTAATTCTGTGCACACCATGTGATAGCGGCTTCTCATTGGGTGACCGTGTGATGGGAGCTGATCTTGTGTGACCCATGGTGGCACCATGTGACTTGTACGGTCTGCAATTTGTCTCTTTGCAGATAAGTAATGGCAAACATTGTGTAAAATATGACCCTTTCACAAAGGCATCATTTTCACTGGAAGCACACAGTTCAGCATTACACCTAGGGTACAGTGCCCCCTTCTGGGCTTCTTATGTGCTAGCCATTGCAGTGGCCACCCATTCAAAGGAGAACAATCCTCATTTGATGGGTGCTTGTCCTTGAACAAATAAGATCATAACATTTGCACATGTGCACACTCCCATTACAAAGCATGCACAGGGGCAATCAGGACCACGAAAGATGCACTGAATGGCTGACACTTACCAGGTGAGGAGAACTGGCATACCAGTTGTAAAACCTTTGGTGGGGGCATGGAAGATCCGATCACAAAGTGTCCCCTGCATGAGGAAAGGCCAGGTTTCCTTCCAAAGTGTGGCGAGGGGGCCACATGGACACACTCTGCCGGTGAAGCTTGGGCTACCCAATTAAGATATGCACACACCCCACAAGGGTGGGTGAAGTATAAGATCAAACATGCAGGAGTTATAGAACTCATTAGACATTTAAAGTGCACACTAGTGCAGGCCTTTAGAATCTGTGATTAAAGGGTCACGCCCTCCTCGTCCCTGGGTTCCCCACGGCAGGTGGGAGGCATTGGCCCTTGCTTGAAGTGTGGCCAGGTTGTGTAATCACACAGCCTGTTTGTACGGGGGACTCATACTAAAAAAAGGTGTACTAGGCCCTCCTGACACCAGAAGGAACACAACATGTGGGTGCCGGCAGGCCCATTTCAAAAGCTTCAGAGGTCTCAAGCACACACTTAAAGGCTCGCGGACCAGCTTGAAACTTTTTAGGCATGTGCACTCGATGCATCTGCACCGGAGACTGCGCCATTTGGTTCATGTTGGGGCAAATTTCTCTTGTTTGCTCAAATCACTGCTGTGCACCCGCTTTTCTGTCATATGGCCCCGTTGCTGTCACCAACAACTGAGCCATTTAATTTGCATCTAAAGAACGAAAGGTTTCTGTCAAGACTGAAGTTGGCGGCTTCCCAGTTACACACAGATGTCAGCAGCAGTTGCATTAACCTAATTGTTTAATGCACCGGCTATCTGTACCGCTCCGTTCTTGGCGTTGGGGCTTTTACAACATTTTTAAACAATACCCGTATAAATAATAAATCACCTGCTCTCGATTAAAATGAATGCAGCTAATACATTATACCCACACACAATCTTTAAATTGCACGTCAGAGAGCAACCAGCGAGGTGAGAATTTAATCACGCTCCCTTATTCCCAGGCAGGTGTGCTGCCCTCTCCAAAACGAACATACTAAAACCCACAGCGCCTCCTGCGGACACGAACATAATGCGTGACACGCGAGTTTCACGGGTCTCGTCCTACGCATTCATTAAACTTAAGCAATGCTTTGAAATATACCCTGACCTGTGTGTTTACTAGAAAAGCGTGGGCGCGTTGCACTTTTACCAGAGATTGTGTACCCAAACACAGACAGCATCGTTCATCTGAACAAGGGGATGCGCTGCCCATTGGTCCTGCGCAAGCCATCCAGGAAAGTGCTGCCCAGGCGAAAGCAAACCATCATGTGCCTGCGCGAGCCAAACCTCAGACGTACGTGTTCGGTTACAGTTGAATTACAACTGTGACGTCGAACGAGCGGATTTCTTGCATTAACTTAAATTCCCAGGAAGAACTAAAGCCTCCGATGTCGTCCTAAACAATGGCGGTTAGGAGACGAAAGGGAAGCAGGCATTCAAATAGTACATTGTTTTGGTAAGTGCAGTACGGAGGAATGCTCTCCTTATACAGTGCTCGGTTCCGTGTGGCAGCGGAGATGCCATTCAAGTGCAGCAGCGCGCGAGGGGAGGAAGCCGCGGCTCTGCGAACTCCTGCAGGGGTATTCCAAGAGTGGCGCGCGCGCTCCGCGCTGAGCGCCGGAAGATGAGGAGACTGCTGCCCCCTGGAGGGGGAAGCCCCCGAGGGCCACACACGCCGGACGGCCAGCCAAGAAGAACGGGACCCCACCCTGCTGCCAGCAGCGGCTGCTCCGCGCACTCACTGAGGCTTGAAGGGTTGTGCCGAGCCCGGCGCTAACGGACTGCCGAGGACTCAACGTGTTCTCTTCTACCGGTGAGTTGAGATGAGGTATGTGAAGCAGCAGCATTGGAGATTCAAACCAGGTCTGGGGCTTTTAAAATCCCGCGCCGCATCGCAAATGTGTAGCTCTTTTGAGCGCTTGAACCAGCTTTTCCGGGGCTCCTAGATAATAAACTGAGCGAACCAGATACATAATGTTTATTAGATTTAATAATGAGTTTCAATGTCAAAAAAGTAAAAGGGGGTTGAGAGTGGCCGTCTAAGTGGGCAGATTAAATATTAAAGCGTGTCCACTACCTAAAATGTGTTTACTATGATGCGTTGTTCTTGCTTGTTACAGGCTTCACTCTTTCTCTTACAAGCCAGCTCTCGGTATCTCTCGGTTTCTCCTTCTGTACCTATTTATAACTACATAAAGTGTTTATCACACACACATATGTGCATATATAATTTTTAGGCGGATGTGCAGAGTTTAATGTGCCGTTTATTGCTATTTGTTGAGTGTGAGAATGGACCATGATTCATGAGAGGGGAAGCACCCAGTGGGTCACGATTCTCCTTTCCACTGTCAACAGTGCTAGTAACGGTCTGTGACACAGAAACTCAGTTTTTGAGGATATCACCTTTGATCTACTGTGTTAATAAACTCGAATTTCACCTTTACACTGACGTAACAAATGTGGAAATGCGTATTTATTAGTACAATTGCTCTAAATAGTCTGTTATGGGTCCCCATTAGTTTCCACTGCCATGTCACACTGCAGTGCAAAGATTACATTTGAGCAGATCACCACAGAACAGCAAAACTGAGATGAGAAAAATAAAACACCTTTTACTGCCTCACAGATTGCATGTAAGAATTACTTTATGCAGGGAAACAACTCTTATTGTCACAATATCCCTTCAGTGTGATTTACCATGCTACACAAATTTAACCCCTTGCATTCTGATTTTGGGTAAATACCTTTTATTGAAACAAGTATACATGAAAAAATACCATGGTGCAAACCATAGATGCAATGTGAAAAGCATGCCATTCTATTTATTGCCATTATTAATGGGAGGAGCATTATGACGCATGGCCCTTCCCCAAATTCAATGATAATAAATAGCATACTGCACGCTGCACAATACTATTTATAAATGAATTGCCAATGAAAATGTGTGCAAATAACGTGTTATTTATAACAACTGTACTAATAATTGTGCAATCAGACATTTATTACTAAAGTGCAAAGGTCAAATTAAAATTTATTATTAGAGCACAGCAAAATTAACAGGAGAAAACACTGTTTAATGCATAAGAGGTTGAATGTTACATATCCTTTACTCAAGTAAACAATTATCCCAATAATCATGAGGCCTCTTCAGTGCCGTTTCACCTTGCAGAAATGTAACCACTTGCATCCTGGCTTTATTTGATTACCTTTTTCAGATTAATACAAATGAAAAAAATGTAATTAAATAAATCATATATGCCGATGTGCAGCATTACCATTTCTGATGGGATGGCGCGTCATGACCCACTCGAGGCTTTGCCTCTTGTAAGTCATGGTCCCTCCCCACGCTTAACAATGGTAATTAATGGTATCTTTCTGCTCTGTTTGGGAAGGTTTGCTTTTAGATGTCTGTAAGAGGAGAGTTTGGAATGAGGACATGCTGCATGCTTAGTATCTCCTGGTAGCTTTCAACTAGCCCTTTTCAACAGGTCATCCTCATGACAGCCGATAGCCATGTCTCACATAAAATAAAAGCTGAAATTGGCCTTCAGAAATAGTGGCACACACTTAGGCACTCAGTACTGCCCAGGCCCACCAACCCTCCCGACTGGGCATTAAACAGTGCAAGGAAAGGGAAATCGTCAATCTGTTTAGAGAGTGGCGACTAATATGGGGCGACTTTTACAGGTTTTAAATTGAGCAATAGTTGCCACATGGCTTCATGCCCAGTGCCACACCTTCGGCCAGCCAAGGATTTCTGAAGCAAACAGAACTTTGTTTCTGGAACTTGCACTTGTACCTGTCGCAATGTATGTCTGTGAAATTGCAAGTCCCATAATTCAAAGTAGGTTTGGATCAAAAGCCAAGACTGGCAAGAGGTGTTTCTGACAAGACGGGGGTAACCAGAAAGGTTTGTTCATATTATCGCAGCACATCCTTAGTGAGTGCTGCTGAAAACTAATGCAAGCAACTGCCACACAAGTGTTCATTTGTAAGACAGCAGACAGTATTATGGAATGCATTCAGGTTATCAAACTTTCCAGCTTTCTGTGGCGGCAAACTCTAATTTAATAAAGGTGGTATAAATCACACCTGTTGTTTTCAGACAACAGCACTAAGCAAGCATCGGTGTAGTCAATTATGGACACAAGATTACCTGTCATACCACTTCAGGTCCTTAATGAAGCAGTGCTCCAATCCAGTTTTTCGATTAATTACCTAATGGAAATTGTAATCCCTGTTCTCTTCAGTTTTCCCACTTTAACTAAGACACCGGGAACATTTATTTGTCAAGATGGGATGATTGTGTCCCTAGTGACATGGAGTCATCTGGTAACCGCAGTTGTATTGTTGCTTCTCCATCCAGGGTTCTCGAATTTCCCAGTTCCGTCTGTGAAGTGCTAACCTAGTCTAGGCGATTGTAATTTGTATTCTAGAATTTGTGATAAAAATCAAGACTACACATCCAAAAATGGCAATAAAGTACCTGAACTGAGTGAACATCTCACGCGCTGACTTGGGAAACTGGAACACTTCGGTCTGTTAACCTCGAGCAACTTAAAAGAAAACAGAAGCAAGAGACACTAAAACCTGTATAGTAAATGATATACCTTGATAATGTGTATGACTTTTGTTTGGACTAATGCAAGCCTGAAACATGGCCATAAGGTTGGTTTGCACTTTCAGTACTCCGTACGGAGAGGAAGATTACTTTTTTCACAGGGCCGCAACGTCTTCAATCATTTGATATTCTTTTACAAATCAAAGCTCTCAGGTGTTTCGATTCTTTTGGCTTATCTTTAAATATGTGTATACCCTCCTTGTCTTAGCAGGTTGCCCAAGTCCCCTCACATTCCAAGCTCGGAATTTCCACATATGATCAATCATGTACAATATTTGTTGGCTACTGCACCCCCTCCGTCCCAGTCCTCCCTCCACATTCCACTTCATCTCCATTTAGTACTAACAGAAAAACAGGAAATCACCCCCCCTACCCACAGGCAATGTGTTCAAACAACTCGAGCCCACAATATCCAGTCTAAAACTCACAGCATACATCCCCACCCAATCAACAGAGGCTTCAACTTCCCTAACTACATTTCGCTAATATCCCCAGCATCACGCCGGCACAGCAAAGTCATAATCACTTAAGCTGCACCCACGGGACCGCTGCCTCTGTCCCTTTCCGCCTGCCGTCATGGAGCCTGTAGGCCACCTTTACTGTCATTCAATATCATTACAAAGGAGCATTGAAAAATGAATCCCCCAGCAAAGAATAAAGTAAATAGAACACACCTTCAGTATAACATCATATACAATATCAGAAACAAGGAGTATAATTTACGATCCAGACTGCTGCAGGCAGCCTCAGTTCTGAAATCTCCAAGTGCCTCCAGTTTCTTCACACCAGCACTCAATGTATTACCCAGCAGAGCCTCCGGTATATGTGCCTATCACGTAGTTCAGGACACCATCCCCATTACCAGGGCAGCCATGCCTATCCTTAGCCCCATGCCTGTGCTGTCAATGAGACTATCCTAGTGACCCCGGTGACGGCAAAAGGACTCACCGTTGTCCGGCACACAACTGAAGTCCTCATGTTCCATCTGAGGTAACCACAATCCTTCCAGTTTGTCTGGCCCAATTCTGGGCCTCCAAGCCTGTATAGTTCAATCACGATCTTTTGCTCTGTTGGTTATCTGCAGCGTTATCCCATTTGCGGCTCGACAGAGGCTTACGTTTTGCTCCCTCAAGCATGTTAAGCCAGTCATTGGCAGCCAATGAGGAATACAAAAAGTGCGCCCTTCCATTGTGATGCACCCTGAGCCTCATCTGGAACATCAAGCCATACCAGAGATTAAGGTCCCTTAAATGCCTTTTGGTGAGCATGAAGTTTTTTCCTTGGTCTTGCACCTTACGGGTATAGTCCAGGAAGATCCTGATTTCTCAACTGTCATATTGCAGCGCCCCATGCACTCGAATATGTTGCAATATTGCATCCAGGTCTCTGTAAATAAAGAGTGTGGCAGTGATGGAAGGGGGGATGCTCCCAGTTTATGCTCGGGTGCCAATGCACGGTAGGCCCGTTCAATTTGAAAAATGTGGAGAACTTTCGTGGCTTGAGAACAGTGATGATCCAGTCCTCCAGGAAAACATCTGCAGGCTGGCCCTCTGCCCGCACTGAGAAACCCACAAATCGTAGATTGTTTCTCCTGGCGCATTCCTCCGCATCCTCAATCCAGTTCTCCATGTGGGCTGAGTGGGCCCGGAGCTCTGCCACTGTTTTTTGCAGGGTCATCATTTCTTATTGGAGCACCGCAACTTGTCCCCCAGCCTCCGCCACTCTCTCCGACATGTTCCTGAAGTCAGCGCCAAGTAGACCCACTTATTCGCCACCGTGTCACTCTTCACCAACATGATCTCCTTCAAACCCATGATCGCTGCCATGTTGTCAACATTAGGGCACCCTTGCATCCAGTTGGGACCTCCGCTGCTCCCCCTCCGGGGGCACAGGATGAGTGTAGTTGTACTTCTTGTTAGTCTGTACCTGCTTGGTGGGTTTATCTTTAGCCATATTGAAATGAGCAGGAACCCCGCTAAATTCTCAGCCGTCACACTCTGGAGTCCAACACACTCAGAGGTGGGAAGAGGTGCCTCAAGGGAGCCCCAATAAAGATTAACCAGCGTGATCTGGGCCATTGGGTTAAGTGAGGGTCTCAGATGCTCACCCCTTCAACACGAAGCTCGGCAGGGCAAGCAGGACGTCCAAAGATTGAGTGCCCCCTACTCACCCACCACGCAAGGAAATCAGACTGTCCCCGCACCTGGAATCCGGGAGGCACGATATAGCAGCACCGCTGCATCCCTCGTGCTCCTCAATCCCACACAGGAGTCACGTGTCACTCAGCACACCAAGGGGGGAGTAATTTATTAATCTTTTTGGCAGTCAGCAGCATATCGCTAATTGTCCAATTTCAAAGAAGTTTGTCCAGGTCCGATGAGATTTTGACTACTGCAAGTACATGAATGCAAAAATACAACACGGCAATGCTAAGCAAGGATGGGACTGATAAACATGAGAGCTCTGTGTAAGTGGCAGGTGGAGTGTCACGTTGTTAAATTACAGCATGGCCTGAATAGCTTCAAAGAGTACTCATGCTATGTGTGACACACTCAATTCGTCATGACGGTTTAGCATTAGCAGTTTTCATTGAAGAATCAGGTCCATGCCCATAATCAGGGTCATTGGGAAATGCGATGCTGTGGATCTTTCACCATGGATACCAACTTGTGGCACTAGCCGCTTAACACATATGATGCATAATTTGCAGATTTTAACCCAAAGATTGTTCTGCGGATCAAAAGCTATTTAAACCTCTGCAACTTGTGCACCACTATTTCTAATATTTTGTAAAGGTTGACTGAGGTCTAGAAATATTGCTTTATCCAGTCATTTAAAACAGTGATAACATCGATCTGATGGTGCAAACATCCATATTTCATGAACTAGCGGAAAGGCTTTTGCCTGTAGTAGAAATAATCATTAAACAATGAACGTAATTCAAAGAGAGATTTTTTCCTTGTCATTCATTTTTTCACTGTTCCTACAAAAATTAATGTAGGCACCACGTATACTTATCTAAAAAAAGGCGTTCGTTCAAGAGGATATTCAAGGTCTCATTCACAGAGTCATTTGTGTGTGGAAGTCTGACTTCAATGTGCAGTTTGTTAAGTTTAGAAATTGCTACAAGAGATTTTCAAGGGGCAAATCTATTCAGATGTGACTAATACAATCCTTAGCTTAGAGTGCCTGTGTTCGTAGGTAGGGAAGAACAAGCTAAGCACTCCAGTACATCGTTAAGTAAGAAATGCACTAATAGGAATCCTAGCCTTCCCTTTGCTAGTTGTAGCTCAAAAGTGAAATATTTTCTCTTGAGAAATGTGAGTAAATAAAGAGCAATAAAACAATTTAAAAAACAAGAACTCAAAAGGTAAAATCGCAATACCAATTCTGCATAAAGAACAAAAAAATAAACAATTTAAACCACACTAAAGTGACACAAATTGGATAAAGTTTAAAATAGATATTGGAGGGTAAAAGCTATGTTAACTTACATGCATTACCCAAAAAGCAGTCGCCGGTGGACACATGCTCACTGCAACACAGTTACATTCAAAATTCTAAACATGGTGCATCTCTTTTTTAAAATGTTAAGTCCACTGCTTTCTCTTAAAGGTGCAATTTGTTGAATTCTAAACAAGCACATACTCAAAGATACATAATTGCCTGTACTGTTTCCTAATGGAAGAAGGTAGTTTCAGAACCTCTAGATCCTAAACACAGGGTAAACACAAAAATGAAGACAAGTGTTGAATATATTTGTGATGCTCAAAATACATGTAAAACCTTTAATTACAAGAATTGCCCAGACATTGACCTTCCTTTTGCTGATTGTAACACTGTTCGTGTTTACACAATCTGTTTTACTCCAGAAGGTAAAAAACACAATGTTATACAAGACAGAAATAGTAAATTTCACTGATAAACAAAGGATCAGCTGAATGCGTATAGTGTTTTTTTCTTAAGAATCCTATGCATTTCATAGACTAGGATACCTTTTCCTTTAGCGTGTTAACCAATCAGAATCAACGACAATGCCACACTGTGTTGCATAGTTTGGCTTTATTGATATGGATTTTGACATAATGTGTTTTTCCTTGTCTCATAATGTCCTGTAGTTGCCTCATAATTTGGGGACTGCATTATTTGGTGCTTTACTGCTAGGTTATTCTATCCACCGTCCGTATATTTGAAGCAGCTATACAATGTCCAGCATTCACATTGACATTGCTGTAGAGGTCAGAACCAGCAGCAGATGTGGCAAGTGATAGATGTCTAATTGGTTGCTAAGCCTAGGAAAGCTAAAGAAAAGCATTGTCAAAACCAATAGACTTTTGGTTTTGTAGTCTAAAACATAAAAGTGTTGACTGTGCAGATATCAATTGGTTGTTATGTGCATGATTTATTGTGATAATATTAGTAGAATACTTGTTCTGAGTGTGGTTATGTCTGCCATTAAAATGTATGAGTGCCAGTTTGTATTCATTTATATAATTTAGTCATAGGAGTAGCACAAAACAATACCTGTGCCTAAGAAGAAGGTGGCACAATATGCATATTGAATGTGGCTGCAGGCTCGGAATTATATCAAAATCTATTATACTCTGTTTCATTCTTTAAATTACACAATTTTGCAAGATTGGATACTATTGTAGATCTATAGTGCTGCAATAGAGAAATGCTATACCAAAGGGGATGGTGGACGGAGCGTTTGAGCAAATCAAACACTCACCCCCAGTCAACTGATCTGGGTTTAATCCATCATCATTCTTTAGCTCACTCCACCACCCCAGTTCAGACATGGCCATATGCAAATCAGTCTGACCCTGTGCCTCATGGGAACAGTCCAGCCCGAACTGCCAACCCCTTTGGTATCGCGCAATAGAGAAATGAGCAGTCTGCATTCTGAAACCAGGCAATGTCACAGGACCAAATAAATATATTGGTACTGTCAATGAGGTTTTGGGAGTAGGTTCTTATAGATGCTCCAATGAAACAAGTCATCTAAATGAATGCATTTTAAATACAAGCAGCAATGCCAGAAGAATTAGATGGGTACATTTCTTTTGAAAAATTCAAGCTACATATGTTTTCAGCAGGTATCAGGGCAGGCATGGAGCATTAGATAAGAGGTCACTAAATGGTTTACAAGAAAAAAAAAATTGGACAGCCCTATCTTTTTATGTGCAGAGATTCTACAATTGTAAAGTTGCTACTAGTAAAATATCTTTGTGAACAGCAATCTATCATAAACTTGCACAAAAGTGTACGTTTACCTCTATGAATCAGGTTCTTAGTGTCTATTTTGTAATGATTACTATCTTGAATTTGTTTTTTCTATTTGTATATGTGTTACTTCTATATTGCACACCTAGACATGGCCAAAGTGCAGCATAAAGTCAATGAACGATAGTTGAGGTAGCTGGTATACGGAGAATAAATGAATTGTGATGTAGTGTTCTTTAAAGAGATGCATTTTCAACTCTCCTAAATTGGAGCAGCTTTTGGGCAGTCCCAATGGATACAGGAATGTTGTTCCAGATCAAGTCTGCCTGCCCTGCTTTTTTCTTTTTTCACTTTTAATCTGCAGTCTGATGGTGTCTTGGCTGCAGTTGTGATAAAAAACCACCAGAAAAGGTGAGCATGTCAGCAAGGTAAGTTGGGGTTTGGTCATGTTGGTGTTGTTATATGATGCAGCTGGTTCATGAGGCATGCTGCTGACTGTACAGCGCCCTTAAACTTAACCAGTATGGAGTCTGAGACTCTATGAAGGAAAGGGTTAACATCATCGGGACGTGACAGTATGAGGGTTTGCGCAGCAGTTCTGGAGTTGCTCTCTGTAAAAACTGTTTTACTTTCTTTGAAAAAAAGAGCTGGTGCCAGACCATCTTTGTGAGAGGGAAGCGGACTCTGGAGCACGAAGCTCAAGGTTCGAAAAATATTTTCAACAAGAATATCGGATGGAAAAATATTGTTTCAAGTGTTGTTTTAAATACTGGTGTCAAAAATATCGATTTAGAAAATATTGTATGTAATATTGTTTGTAAGTGTTATTTTGTATGTAATTTATTGCAGTGTGTTTAATTCTGTGTTTATTATTTTTTATTTGTGTTTTTAGTAACGTAGTGTATTGATTATGAAATTGTTGAAATTCTTGTTTTTAGATGTATTAGTCTATAAAAATAAAGGATTTATATTTTTGTTAGCAGTACGGGATTGGATTTTTAGTGGATAAGGGTGGGGAGAATTTTAGAAATTGGAAATTTTTATGTAATTTAATGTTAATTACTTTAATGATATAAAAATAATTTAAAACATTTTTTAAATGTATTTTGTTACAGTAGTAATTATATAAATATTAATTAATAATTAATTAAAATATATGTTGATTGTATGAAATTCAAACATATTTATTTTATTTTAAATACTAAATCAATATGTGATTTAAAAAAATGAAATATATATAAAACTTAAACACAGTGTAAAATAATTAAAAAAATCTTTTCATAAATATGATTTAAATGTTTTTAATATTTTAATGTTGAAGATCACTTTGGGCCTAATTACAATGTTGGTTGGAATGCCTCCGACCACTGGTTGGAGGCTTTCTGACCGACATTGTAGGTTTAAAGTCCGACCGCTGTATTTTGATGATGGTGGTCGGAGATTAAACCAGCCGGGGAATCTGCCGCGGTTCTAATGGGCTCAAGGAGCCCGTCGGCCAGTCGGAAAGACCTCATAATCCCTTCAAGACGGTGTTTCTGCCGTCAGGATTATGATGTGAGTTTCTGCCAGCCTATCCATGTGGGCCTTCCCGACGTTTATTGGCTGTCAGAAACTGACTTTGGTGGACCCTAGCAATGCCCCCTTCCCCAAGTGCAAGGATGTTTGAAAGCTTCCATTCTTCAATGGAAGCTTGTGCTGCGGGGGGTTCTGCTCGCTGCACAAGCTCCCATTGAAAAATGGATGCTACCGACCGCACCACGCGCGGTCGCATCCAAATAATGCGGTCGTAACCGCCGACCTGAGATCAGTCGGTTTCCAATCCGCAACGGTGTCGATTGGAGGCAACTCCGAACGACATCGTAATGAGGGCCTATGTCAATTTAAATGTTTTTATATTTATTTAAAAAAATGTTTTTATATTTGTTTATTTTTATGGTTCTTAATTTTGAATTATGATTCTATGGTTTAAAGTTTAGGAATGGTATTACATATTTAAAAATATACATTCATTAATAATGGTGCTAAAATATTCTTGTATATGTTAATGTTTAAATATTAATATATAGGTTTATAGTTTTGGTTAGTGTTTTTTTTTTTTAAATAAATGTTAGTTTTTTTTATAGATTAAAATGCATGTGTTAATATGGAGTATTGATTGTGAATAGAACATTTTTAGTCTGTAGTGACTTCCATAAAATGTTTTAGATTGCAGTGAAAATAGTAAGATGGAACCCTTTAGTGTCCAACACCTTCCCTGAATTGGCATAGATTGAAGTGGGAATGGTGCATGTCACCCCTTTAGTGTCCAACACCTTACCCCCAATTGGGTTAGATAGGAGTGAGAATTGTAAATGTCATCCATCTAGTTTCCAACACCTTTCCCAAACTGGTATAGATTTGAGAGAGAATAGTAAATGTCACTCCTTTAGTGTCCAGCACCTTCCACAAGTTGGTTTAGATTGGAGTGGGAATAGTAAAGGTCAACCTTTTAGTGTCTAACACTTTCCCCAATTTGGGTTAGATTAGAGAGGGAATAGTAAATGTAACTCCAACTATTCATCTCCTTCCAAAACTTGGTTTAGATTGGAGTGGGAAAAGTAAATGCAAATCTTTTAGTGTTCAGCACCTTTCCCCAATTGGTTTATATTGGAGTGGAAATAGTAAATGTCACCCTTTTAGTGTCTAACACCTTCCCCAAATTGGCTTAAATTGGAGTAAGAGTAGTAAACGTATCCCCTTTAGTGTCCAACACGTTCCTCCATTTGGGTTAGATTGGAGTGGGAATAGTAAATGTCTCCTTTTTAGTATCCAACACCTTCCCTAAATGGGTATAAATTGGAATGGGAATATTAAATGTCAGCCCTTTGCTGACCAAAACCTTCCACAAATTGGTTTGCATTGGAGTGGGAATAGTAAATATCATCCTTTTAGTGTCCAACACCTTTCCCAAATTGGTTTAGATTGGAGTGGGAATAGTAAATGTTACCACTTTGATGTGCAACACCTTCCCAAATTGGCTTAGATTGGAGTGCGACTAATAAACCTAAATCCCTTAGAGTCCAACACCTTCCCCGTTTGGGTTAAAGTGGAATGAGCCTTGGAGTCACTTGAGCCTGGGTTGAAGGGTGCAGGTCCAATCTTCCTTCCCAGCAAGCAGGGCAGCAGGCAGAACAGCAGCAGAGTAGCAGGGGTGCAAAGTGGCAGTTCGTCTGGCAGCAAAGCAGCATAGCAGTCCTTCTTCTGTAGTATCTACAGGTCCAGGAGTGTATTGAAGTCTTGGTCTCCTAGGTCCAATCTTTATACCTGGTGCCTTCTTTGAATTGGGAAAACATCTAGAGGATTCCCCTTGAACTGCTCAGGTGTCCTGTCCCCTCTGTTCTGGCTCCAGACTAACTACAGGGGTATGCAATAATTTGTGTGAAGCCAGGACACAGCTTATTCAGGTGAAAGTGAGTCTGCGCCTAACTCCGCCCCCTCCCATCCTTCCATTGATAGCCCTTGCAGGCACACCTAAACTCGATATTGTGTGAGGCTGTATTGGAGGAATACACAACAACCAATTGCCAACTACAACCAGTCATGTGACCCAGAGACAGGGTGCAGGCACTAAATGGATAAGGCAGGAAAGTGCCACATTTCTAAAATTGACATTTTCAAAATTGTAACCAAAAATCCAGCTTCACCTTAAAAGAGGATTTTTCATTACAATTCCAAAGAGACCAAACATTAACTGTTTACCCGCCCATTTGGAAGTTACAGCTTATTACATGTAATAAGGTAACTCCAATGATATTCTATGGGAGAAGCAGACCTTGCAGTACTGAGAATTTAAAGTGTTTTTCACTACCAGGACATGTAAAACTAAAAATTACACGTCTTACTTTTTAAATCAATTGCACCCAGCCATGGGGGCTTTTGAGGGCCTACCCTAGGGATGAGTTATATGTACTAAAAAGACAGGTTTGAGCCTGACAAGAGGTTAATTTTGCAAGGTCGAAATGGCAGTTTAGAACTGCAAACACAGAATGTAATTGTGTGCCTGAGCAGTGGCGGCTCCTCCGCTAAGGCGGAGGAGCGTCGCCCCACTGAGTAGGTCGAAAAAGGAAAAAATAAAATGATAATAACTCATCATTATTATCATTTTATTTTTCCCCTCGCTCTGCTAGGTGGGGGTGGGGCTGCTCTGCTCACAGAGCAGAGCAGGGGAGGAGTGTTTTGCACACGCCACATGCGCAGGACACTTTGACCGCGCCATCTCGGGCCGGTCAAACACTCACGCGCACTTTACATGTTCTCCATGCAGTCTGCATTACAGCCTGCATAGCGAACATGCCCAGCCTCCCATTCTCTGGCTGAGCGATGTTCTACGGTGCTCGGACCAATCACAAAACTGCATTGCAGCGTTATTATTAGCTATTGGGAGGCTGGGAGCCGGGTGCTTCCTGCTGCTTCCTGCTTCATGCCCTGGAATTGGGCAGAAGAGGACCCAGAGGAGGTGGCAGCGATGGCGGGTGGCATCACCAGAGAGATTGTGGTAAATAATTTAATTACCGGGTCTTAATTTGATACAGAAACATAATAAAAATAGCTCAATAAATAAGAGGCAGAATCCGTGGTATTAGAGGTTCGGAATGGGCTTTATTCCAATGGACGATTCGAATCGGTGACTACAGGTTCCATCACCACGGAGGTTCAGGAAGTGAAGTACATACTTTATTGATAAGTAATTACTTTTATACAATAGGCATTACAGTGAAGCGAATGCAAGAGGCGTAACAATTGATAGTGTAGATAAAACATACATACGTAGCAAAAGTGAGCGTAACTGGGTGTGACTAAAGAACGTCATCAGGTGTGATGTCATAATAGGGTGGTTCCATGAAAGGATTTCACAATGTCAGCAGAAATACTTGGCAGAAATGCGCGCGCAGCAGCATGACGTGTGATTGACGTGTAACTAGGGGGTGAAGGGGACTTGACATTTAGCTCTACATGTGGCGACAGAAGTCTGGAGGGTCAAGTCAACCTAATCCCAAATCATATCTAACATCCTATGTTTAAAGAACTATGTTATCCAAAAGAGAGGTCTCTTCGAGTAGAATCTTATTCCATACTGACTATACTGACTGTTAGTGCGTGTACAAGCGTCTAAGTGTCTACACTAGATGCGAGGGCAGAAATCTTCCATAATAATAGGGCTATGAATTACTTGCATAAAGACAGAGAAGCCGGGCTTTTGCTCGGTAGCTGGAAGAATGTTTACTTAAACTACTAGACAGGAATGCATTGGACAGGGAGCGGAGCAGATAATTTCGAAGGTGAAATACAGTTTTTGGCAGGCAATAGGCTGATGTCAGGCCTCGTGAGCCGCGCAGGGAATGAGACAAAGTTCATGGTCACAGATGCAGGCTCAGACTGGAGCTTTCAGAGGCAGAAGGCAAGAAAGAGCTTGATGACAGAATCAGGGCCTACTCGCCTGGACTGTAAAATGGCATAAGTGAACCATATAAAGCCGGTGGCCTTTCATACTTAGGAATGGAATATCCGGCCTATTCATGGCAGATCTGAAAGAGGACATGTTGACGGTGGACGCACATGTGTTTGCGTCTTCATAACTGAAACTGGAGGGAACATACATGTACTTGTGATTCATACATGAAACCGTTGGGGTCCAAGATAGGGGACATAACTGATCAGAAAAATCCATATTTCCACATTCCCTCCTTGTCCCCTACTTGCCCGTTAAGAGATATCAATCTTCATCAATCCGTTGATCTGTTCATATAGCATCATTTGTTCTTCTTTTTTCTTCTGGGATGAATGAAATCTTGGTGGTGGAATACACGATGTGGCACACAGACCACAGATCGCTGGTCCACATTGTAGACATAGACAACAACTGAATAGTATGAGAAAGCCAATACCTAGGAAGGATAGGACCTTCCATCCAAAGGTAGATAATACATTCCAAAACCAACCGGACCAAGTCCAGGTGCCTGGATTCTGGTGTATCTGGCTTACAATCTTATGAAGGCGAGTTATGGCTTTATATACAGATGGCGAATTTTCTGGTATGAAAATGCAACAACTTGATCCGATGATCCTACAAGCTCCGCCCCTATCGGCCAAGATGACGTCAAGGACAAGACGATTTTGAAGCACAACAATCCGCATAGCAGACTGCTCTTCTGTTAAATTGCCTAAGGCGGAAATAGTTTCGTTCACTACTGCTTCAAGGGTTCTAGTTAATCTACGTATCAGCTTACTATTAGTAACGGTACCTATATAGGGAAAGAGACCTTTATTGAAATCTGTGTATTTTTCCCATGCTGTTTCAGTGTAATCGACTATGGGGAGATCTCTCCTTTCTCTATTGTGTACTAAATGAGTATTTCTGTGATAATCAGGAGGAGCTAGGAAAACAGGTGGCAAAAGGAATCCAATGTAGCAGGTACCATCCCAATCTAGAGGCAAACGTATATATGCCGTCTGACCACATATAAAATAAGAATGGCGGGAAGCTCTAAATGTCGACTTGCCTTGATCACTAAATTCTATTATAGTGGTGCATCTACTATGGCCCATATGTATGGAACCATTCTTTCTTACACATAATTCACCTTTTACTGGGAATATTGACATGGCGGGCAAAATTGGAGTAGCTTCGGATTCGACATTTAGGATCATAAGATTAAGCGTAAAATTACCTAATCCATACACTTCATTTTCTAGATCAGTTCCTGTTCTCTTGGGAAGTCCCTCCTTGTTAGGGTAGCAGACTTTAAGTAAAACTAAGTTCAAATTTCCCCATACCCAGTTGTCTTGATAAACTGCAGAATTCGAATCTAGGGAATTAATTAGACTAAACCATGCTCCACAGGAGCCGTTGTGTGTGAACGGGTATGGAAAGAGAGGTAGAATTCCTTTATAATTCTGATAGGGAGGGAGTCGGCCACATATCCAACAATTTGTCGCATTGCTAACCTGATGGGAATGATGTAACATACTAATAAACGTGTTATTGCGCAGCGCAAATCTATAAGACAACTCATGCGGAGGTAATTCACTAAAAGAATGTTCAGCAGTAATATTATAAACATGTCTAGAAATAGGATAATATATGTGCAACAATATACTTGCAGTAATTATTAAAAGACTTAAGAAAAACAAAATTAATAACGTCACTATACAATGACTACGCAGTGATTTACAGTACGCATGTCGTTTCAACATTTTTCGGGTGTTTTCTCTATTCAGATCTAAGGGATACATGTCAGAGACAAATTCAACCGCTTCACCTTGGAGAGGACTTAAACAATCAAATTGCCTGACTGGTTAGACCTGAGTTTTAGTTTATATTGTTCGTGATTACTCATTTCAACCAAAGGAAGCTTTGAGTCAATGGGTGAAGACACACGAGGTGTGGTATTTACATCCGATGGTAGTCCATGAAATTTCTTGATATGACTTGAATGCACCCAGCCTTTCCTGCCTTCGATCTTCACGGCTGTCCTTGTGGTAAGCAAGACTAGTTGCGGCGACCTCCACCTAGGATCCAGCTGAGTCTTCCGATCAAAGTTCCTCACTAAGACCAGGTCCCCCGGAACTACGTCATGGGGTTTCACCTCAGTGTTGTCAGGAAAAGCTGCAGCTACCTGTGAACGACAAGATTGTAGTGCAGACATCAAGGAAGCCAAGTAATCTGTCAGCATATTACAGTCAATATCAGTTATTTTGCGTGGTATAGGCGTCCCCCACATATTTGGTGGTCTGCCAAAGATCACCTCATACGGGGATAGCCCTGTTCGAGAATGTGCTACCATTCTCATGTAAAAGAGTGCAACTGGTAACGCTACTACCCAGTCGACACCTTTCTCTCTGCATATTTTGGCCAATCTAATTTTCAGAGTCTGATTATGTCTTTCCACGAGACCTGCTGCCTCGGGGTGTCGGACACAGTGGAATTTCCACTGATAGCCTAACAAAAGTGAAACGTATTTCATTAATTCGGATGAAAACGGCTGGCCGTTATCTGAGTAGACAACACGTGGTAAACCGTATCGTGGGAAGAATTCTCGAACCAACTGTTTGGCAGTAGTCGGGGCAGTGTAATCTGAAACCGGGTATGCCTCTGTCCAACGGGAAAGAGCACAGACAACTACGAGGACATATTTGAATCCTCGACATCGTTCCATCTGGATATAATCCATCTGGAGGACTTCAAAAGGGTGATCAGGAGGCTGAAATCCACCCTGTTCTACGGGAATGCTTTTTCCTGGGTTGAACTGACAACAGATCATACAGGTACGAACTTTTTGTTTGGCTGTTGCTCGTAAATGTTTGTTGAACCAAATGTGTTGAATGCTGTCTAGCATAGCTTTTTCTCCTAGATGCGCTGGACTATGTATAGTGTTAATAATGACTTGGACCATTGAATCAGGAAGGAACCACACAGATTTTTCCTTCATCATCCATCCTTGATCCGTTTGAATCCCTCCTAATTCAGTCCATTTCCTTATTTCGTCTGGTGTAGCATGTGTCTGTATGTCTATTACGTCAAGAGTGGGATCTTTAACCGTCATACAATATGTTGGCGTCGGACCTATTGCCTTTGTCATGTCGGATGTTTGAGTTTGAGCAGTCTGTTTAGCTGTTCTGTCAGCTAGATCATTGCCTTGAGAAATGATATCAGTAACTTTCGTATGAGCTTTACATTTCATAATTGATATTGCAGTGGGTAGATGTATTGCATCTAATAAGGCATGAATGAGGGGTCCGTGCTGAATGTGGGCGCCGTGAGAAGTTAAATAACCTCTCTCTCGCCACAGCACGCCAAAGTCATGTACAACTCCGAATGCATAACGTGAATCAGTATATATGTTGACTTTTTTATTTGTGGCTTGAATACAGGCTTGTGTCAGAGCGATGAGCTCTGCGGCTTGAGCTGACAATGTATTTATGCAATTTGTTTCAATGATTTCAGTGTCTGTTGTGACTGCGTAAGCGGCCACTAACTCTCCTGTACTTGTTCTCATACATGAACCATCTACATACAACGTCAGGTCTGGGTCTGACAATGGGACATCTGTCAAGTCTTGTCTGGGTTTCGTCGTGATTGTAATAACTTCAAGACAGTCATGAGCTAGTGGGTCTGTTCCGATTACAGGTAAAAGTGTGGCAGGATTCAATGTGTTACAGCGTCTGATTTCTATATGTGGTTGAAACAATGTTAATTCATACCCTGTAAGTCGCGCTATAGTCAAGTGTTGTGTTTGCGTTCGATTCACAAGAACCTCTACTGTATGTGGTACTTAAACTGTCAATGGATGTCCTAACACTATGGCATCGCTTTGTCTGATTGCTAAAGCTGTTGCTGCCACTGATTTTAGGCATGCAGGCAAAGCCTGAGCTACGGGATCTAATGTACTAGAAAAATAAGCACATGGTTTGTGTGATCCTGCTTGTTCCTGTGTGAGTACTGACAAGGCAGTACCTTCGCGTTCTGTAACAAAGAGTGTAAACTGTTTATTGTAACATGGTGTTGCTAAAACAGGTGCTTGGCATAAGGCTTTCTTTAGGCTTTCAAAAGCTTGTGTATGTTCCTGAGTCCAAGGGAGAACAGTCGATGTGGCTGCCTCCTGTGTTGTCAGTTGAATGAGTGGTTTTGCTAGAAATGCATACTGAGGGATCCACTGCCTACAATATGAAGTGAGGCCTATAAAAGCCCGCACCTCCTTTTGTGTCTTGGGTATTGGCATGTTAGCTATTAACTGAATGCGGTCGGGTGTAAGCTGCCTTCCCTCCTTGGACAGCGAGTGTCCAAGATAAACAACTCGCTGGACACAGAATTGCAGCTTAGAAGGGGACACCTTGTGCCCCTTTTCGGCTAGAAATTGTAAAACTGTCAGTGATGCTTTCTCACATTCAGGTTCGCTTCTAGCGGTGATCAGCAGATCATCGACATATTGAAGCAGGGCAGTGTTTACTGGCATGTGGATACTGTCGAGTTCTCTTTTCAGTGCTTGACTATAGATGCTGGGGCTTTCTGTAAATCCTTGAGGTGCGCGTGTGAATTTAAAGCTACGTCCATTTAAACTAAATCCGAACAAGTATTGGCTTTCCGGATCTATTGGGACGCTGAAAAAGGCATTCTTGAGATCAATTACAGTAAAGAATGTTGCTTCAGAATCAATAGCTGTCAGTAATGACGAGATATCTGGGACCACAGGGAATTGTGGCACAATGCATTTGTTCAATTCGCGCAGATCAATAACCAAACGATATACTGGCGGGGCCTTTGGATCTGTTCGTTTAAGAATCGGAATTATCGGGGAATTACATACATTGGAGTCTGTTTCCACAACCACTCCTTGGGCAATGAGCTCGTCAATGATTTGTAGTAAAGCCACTACAGCATCTGGTGGTAACTTGTATTGTCGCATTCGTGGTAGTACCACTCCTGTCTTTAGTGTAACTCGATATGGTGTAATATTCATGCAACCAACATCAGTAGGGCCTTGTGCCCATAGCTGTGTAGGTAAAGTCTGCAGTCGGGGATCCATGTCTCGAGACACATAGTGACCTTTGAAATCACGTAAAAACAATCTTACTCCTTCCGGAGAACAACATATTATAGCTCCTAGAGCTTTCAGTGTTTTTATACCTAACAAGTTTTCTGGACATGATTTAGTAAGCAATAAATCTGTAGTTCGGGTCAAAGGTCCTATCGTAAGTGGAAGAGGCTGTGATACTTCATTAACAATAGGTTTTCCTGAAAAGCCAAGGGAAATATTCTGTGAGCCTGAGAGGGGTGCCCCTGGAACTTCACTACGTTTTATAGTTGTTCGACTTGCCCCTGTATCAAGTAAAAATTTTCTATCTTGACCTAATAATTCACTATGTACATAAGGTCCTTCTTGGTCTACAGGGACCTCGATAAGGGGTAAGTCAACTTCCCTCTCTAGGCTGGTTCATGCGTATCGTTGATAATCAGGATAGTCGTACTGTGCGGTCTGGTACAGCTGTCGTGTCGTGGTTTGTGTGGCAGCAACAGGCAGCGCTGGTGCGGCTGGCACAAACTGTATAGACTGTTGTGGAGCTGGCATGGACTGTGCATGCTGCGGGGCTCCTTGTTCATTCTGATCCGGTCTAGGTGGCCGTGGTCTTTCTTGTGTTTTACCTGTGGCAATATTACGCTTCAGGACTGGGCAATCGTGTATGTAATGTCCTGGCTGTTTACAATAGTTGCATGTCCCTTTTACAGGTCCTGCTGAATCACCGGAATGTGTCGTACCCTTTTTATGTCCTTCAGCTGGAACTGTCTGAGAGACTAGCATTTTCATTTTCGTGTCTTTCATGCGTCTATGTTCATGTTCTTGTTCCTCTCTAATTCTATTGTGGTGGTACTGTAACATTTGTAACATTTGTGATGGGGTGTTACCTTGCCATGTACTCTCGAATTTTAATACTCTATTCTTCACTTGGGGCAAGGAATTTTCAACTAATTTTGTCACAAACAGATGTGGGTATGATTCACTACTTGCTTTTATGCCACTATTTATACCAAAACATTTTTCAAATCGGGCATAGAAATCACTAGTGTCTTCATCTTGCTTTTGTTTACAGGCTGAGATTGTACCCCAGTCTTCTTTTTTTGTAGTTAATAAACGTGGCAGTACCTGTACTAGTAAACCTGGTAGTGCTTTAGTTTTATCCCCAAGCCCTGCTCCTGCAGTTCGGGCCTTTTCTTCTGCTTCTAATGCTGTCCAGTCTATCTTTTGGTCTCCCACCTCCCATTCTTTTTCCTTAAGTTTTTCATAAATGCCAGCAGGCATTAATACCTTTAATATAGTCATAATGTCGGGATAGGTATACTCTCCCATGAGTAACATGTCTTTAATTTCTCGGTGGAAACCCGCTGGGTCTTTGTCATGACTGGGTACCACTTTCTTCATTTGTAACAATTCTATTTTAGATATGGGTGTGTATACAAACACACGTTTAAACTCATTGTCCTCGCCTTTTATTGGGTGTACTTCTCGTAAGGGATTCTGTCTGTCCATGTAATACGTCGTTCTTTCCTTGATGGGCAGTGAGACATGTTCTGGGCATACAAAAAGAATGTACTGCTTTCTTGATTCTAGTATTTCTCTAATTAACTTAGTACCTGAACCTCTCCATCTATTTGTGAGTAATTCAGTCAATATATCAGGTAAGGGACCAGGATCTGAATGTTGGCTTTTATATAGTATAAGAAGTTGTTGAATCATATAAATCCCAGCTAAACGCTGTTCATCTGGGGTGAGGTTCAAAAATGTGTGTGCTACTGTATCATCACCATACTTTCCGGGACTGTCAACCCAATGAACGGCTGACCTGGCTAATTCTTGTTCATCCATAGAATCGAGTAAATGATAACCCCTTCGTTCTCGGAGTAATTTGTCAGCGGCTTGGAACGAATGCTCGGGGGACCTTATATTTATTATAGGTGTTTGGAAATTCCTGTTATTATCTGGACATATCGGGCGTATCGGTTCAGAAAAACATCTAGTACTATTACAAGATCTTCCTCTACCTACATAGGCTATGGTTTCTGACTGTCCTGTGGGCAGTCCTGATCCTTCCTCCTCGCTTTGTTCGAACTGATCTACCGCTAATCTCTCTTCGTGTAGGCGTTCTATTTCTCTACGGATCTTTCGGCACATGACTATTATACATTTTTGCTTATCATGTCTCCCTTCTGATATATTCTGGCTCCATCTGGTAAGAGTTTGCATTGCTTCCGGATCTACCCCCGGCCGGTCTTGATTTCTGATCACACAATTTATGAGGAAACGTAACAGTTCCCCCTGTATCTCCACTTTCTGGTATTCCATAGCTCTGTTAATACATTCAGAATCTCGCCCTGTTTGGACAAAATGGTATATATTATCTAGATGCACAGTCATTCCTGGTAACTTCCCTAGATACACCGCGGCTCGCCTGATACGTAATGATGCCATGATCATTTCGTCCTCTTTGCCGGGCACAGGGTCATATCTACAATCTACAAGAAGTTCCTTAAGCGTGCGGGCATTTATGAGCTTGGGGGTACGTGGATGTGCTGACTCTTGAAAAGTAAGTTTATTTATTCTGGGTGGCGTAGAAAAAATGTTAGTAGCACCTCCGGTAGCCCCATCTGGGGTATCGGGCGTGAAAGGATTCGTTGAACGTGATACAGCAACTATAGGTGTGGACACAGCTATAGAAGTAGCTGTAGGAACAGATGTGGAAACAGATGTGCTTGCCGGAACTTGTGTCAGGATTTGTTGTTGTAGAGGTACAGATACGGGATCTTGGCGTTGAACTTCCCTGGCAGACGGTCTATGTGGGGCGGGGTTGGCATACTCGGGAGCTGCGTCATCTAAATATGAGGAAAGAAAAACATCTTCTGCGGTTCTAGGATGCCCCTTAGGATGTACTTTTATTGGAAATAATGGGGGTGGCAAGTCTTTTGGTATCTCCGGAGTAGCCTTAGGTAATCCCTCAGCCAGGAGGGGATACATACCATTCATAAGAGTATTTCTTTGTCTGTCTATTTGTTCTGATTTCACTCGTGTACCTTCTTCAATTAATAGATTTTCTCGGACTTTATTTGAATTCTCTTTATTTTTCTCTTCCTGTCTGAGTGCTTTTTCTGTACGTCTATGAGATTCTCTACGCCATAACTCAGCGGCGTCTTTCTGCGACTGTCTGGCTTTCCTTTTCCATAACTCTTCTTCTACTTTCATGATGCACTCTGCATCCCAGGTCCCAGCTGCGGGCCACCTCTGACTTTCTGGTAATTCCTTGGTGTAGTCTACCCATAACTCAAGAAATAATATGGCGTCTAAGCCGTGTTTCTGATACATGAAGTACCCTGGAGTGTCCCTAGAAGGAATAGGAACAGCTTCTTCGAGTACCCCTTTTCTAGTTGTGATCTGTCTTAATTTTGAAAAGAGCGGCATATTGAGAACTGATCTGATACTTGATCTTGAACAAACTTAATACAATAAACACGATAATGAACAGTCATTCACACCACAATATGCAGGACGTAATTAACACATTTAACATTTAACATTTAAATGAGCAACAATAATGATGATGATCTAAGGAAACATAATCACTAAACATAATACTCGGCATTAACTGAATTATTCTGAATTTATATTCTTGATATACTAGATATACTGCTAAACAGTACAGATACACTGCTGAAACAGTGCAGACCGGATTTGTGTACCCAAACCCGTCTTGACCGGCACAACCTATGTGCACGTCAGAACGCCTCCCCAGTAATGGTACTCACCGGGTAGCTCGGAACGGAAGGCCTCGGAACGGAACTGAACTGAACCGGACTGGACTCGACTCGAAAACTTCGGACACTTCAGGACTTGGTGGGCCTCTGTATACCTCGGATCTTGCTCTCTCAGCTAGGCTCTGGTCGGGATACTTCGCACTTCTCACCGCCTCGTCTGGGTGTTGATCGCAGCCTCAGTCGCCCCCGCTTGACCGGAGGGAGATACAGGAAATCCTGCTGGTACGCGTTGTTGTCCGTCCAGCTGTGGCAGGAGACCGGGCCTGCAACGCACCGCCGGCGCGTGAGATGAGAAAGTGTCCCTGTTCGGGCGCCATTCATGTGGTAAATAATTTAATTACCGGGTCTTAATTTGATACAGAAACATAATAAAAATAGCTCAATAAATAAGAGGCAGAATCCGTGGTATTAGAGGTTCGGAATGGGCTTTATTCCAATGGACGATTCGAATCGGTGACTACAGGTTCCATCACCACGGAGGTTCAGGAAGTGAAGTACATACTTTATTGATAAGTAATTACTTTTATACAATAGGCATTACAGTGAAGCAAATGCAAGAGGCGTAACAATTGATAGTGTAGATAAAACATACATACGTAGCAAAAGTGGGCGTAACTGGGTGTGACTAAAGAACGTCATCAGGTGTGATGTCATAATAGGGTGGTTCCATGAAAGGATTTCACAATGTCAGCAGAAATACTTGGCAGAAATGCGCGCGCAGCAGCATGACGTGTGATTGACGTGTAACTAGGGGGTGAAGGGGACTTGACATTTAGCTCTACATGTGGCGACAGAAGTCTGGAGGGTCAAGTCAACCTAATCCCAAATCATATCTAACATCCTATGTTTAAAGAACTATGTTATCCAAAAGAGAGGTCTCTTCGAGTAGAATCTTATTCCATACTGACTATACTGACTGTTAGTGCGTGTACAAGCGTCTAAGTGTCTACACTAGATGCGAGGGCAGAAATCTTCCATAATAATAGGGCTATGAATTACTTGCATAAAGACAGAGAAGCCGGGCTTTTGCTCGGTAGCTGGAAGAATGTTTACTTAAACTACTAGACAGGAATGCATTGGACAGGGAGCGGAGCAGATAATTTCGAAGGTGAAATACAGTTTTTGGCAGGCAATAGGCTGATGTCAGGCCTCGTGAGCCGCGCAGGGAATGAGACAAAGTTCATGGTCACAGATGCAGGCTCAGACTGGAGCTTTCAGAGGCAGAAGGCAAGAAAGAGCTTGATGACAGAATCAGGGCCTACTCGCCTGGACTGTAAAATGGCATAAGTGAACCATATAAAGCCGGTGGCCTTTCATACTTAGGAATGGAATATCCGGCCTATTCATGGCAGATCTGAAAGAGGACATGTTGACGGTGGACGCACATGTGTTTGCGTCTTCATAACTGAAACTGGAGGGAACATACATGTACTTGTGATTCATACATGAAACCGTTGGGGTCCAAGATAGGGGACATAACTGATCAGAAAAATCCATATTTCCACAAGATGAGTATTTTAATTTTGAATTCATTCCCCCTCACAACCCATATTTAGATGTTTTATTCCTTGCCACCGCCCCCGCGACCCGCCCTCCCACCACCTCCAAATTCCAGCTGCCACTGTGCATGAGTCTAGTTAGCAAGGCTATTTGAGTGGGTGGCACAACAAGTGCTGCAGGCCCATGAGTAGCTTTTAATTTACAGACCCTGTGCCATGTAGTACCACTTTACTAGGGACTTATAAGTAAATTAAATTTGCCAATTGGGGATAAGCCAATGTTACCATGTTTTAAAGAGTTAGCACATGCACTTCATCACTGGTTAGCAGTGGTAAAGTGTGCAGAGTCCTAAGACCAACAAAAACTAGATCAGAAACATATGGAGGAATATGGCAAAAAGTCTGGGGGAAGACCGCCATAAGGCTTACAGGTATAACTGTTTTCAAGCAATCAAGAATTGAAAAGGGAAAAAAAGACAAGGATAGAATCCTTTGAAATAATCTACGAAAATTTAGAAGAGAAAAAAAGACAAGGGTAGAAACTGTCATCCAAAAGAGTTATTTCAGCACCTAAATTCCAAACCAAAGGAAGAGGAATATTAACGGACCCTGTTGGGTGGTAAATGGAAAGATATAACCAGTGATGCCTAGGTCCAGATGAGCTTCAAATATAGATTTTTGAAATAACGGAAAGAAATGTGTTAAGTCAAATAGCATGATGGGATCAACACTGAATTTTGAGTAAAGGCCTTATTATGTGGATTTTTGTCTGTCTCACACAAACTCTAACTTCATTTTTCCGGGAGGAGCACCTCGAGAAAAACCCCACCGGGGATTGGTGGGTCAGTGTCGAGATCACCGCACGGAGACGAGCTGCTAGAAACCCTGCCAAGATCTTGATAGCCCCGTTGAGTAGAGAAATGGGCCTGTAGCTGCTGCAGAAGAGAGGATCCTTCCCAGGTTTGGGGAGAACCGCGATGAGGGCCTTATGCAAGATGGAGCCGAGAGATTCTGTGTGCTCCCCATCCCAGAATGCCTCTTGGAGGAAATCCACCACCTCCTCCACCGTCCACTTGTATAAACTCCACTGGGAAGCCATCCTTGAAATTGAAATGAAATGAAATTAAATATTTATAAAGCGCGCGGATACTCACAAGGAGTGTCCCGGTGCTGATCTCATGGCAGAAACCTCATGAAAGACTAACCCCACCCGTAGTTATTGTTGGAACAGCCACGTTTTCAGTTGTTTCGTAAAAGACAGCAGGTCCTGCGCTTGCCTCAGATATAGTGGTAATTCATTCCATAAACGCGCAGCATGCACCTGAAAAACCCTTCCTCCAATGCGAGATTTTGTGATCTTAGGAATCACCATAAGAGATTGGTTAGAGGATCTAAGGACCCGTTGAGGCTGGTAGCATTGGATCCTGTTCCTCAGTAATACAGCACCCGTATCATGGAAAGCCCGATAAGCAACCACTAAGGCCTTAAACTGAACCCTTTTTCTCACCGGGAGCCAATGAAGGGCTTCCAGGAGAGGTGACATATGTGTTCTGGTGCTTACCCTAAGAATAGCTCTGGCCGCAGCGTTCTGCACAACCTGCAGCCGATTGAGCAAATACTCAGGCAGCCCCAGATACAAGATGTTCACATAGTCCAGCCTGGATGTGATCAAGGCTTGCACAACGATCTTACGGGACTCCATCGGTAGGAGAGGAAGGAAGTTCTTTACCATTCTTATCAGGCCGAAGCAGGTGCCGGCGACCGCTTGGATTTGGGCCTTCATAGTAAGACTCGAGTCCAGCTTGACTCCTAGATTTTTGACCATGCTGACTGGGGCCGAAGTAGGGGACATATCGCTGGGCCACCATTTATTCCAGTCCTCGTTTGGGGAGCAACCGAAAAAAATAATTTCAGATTCTTCTGAATTACATTTGAGTTGGTTCCGTCGTAGCCACGCGAAGACCTCCGTTAGACATTCTTTTATCTCCCATCCGCGAAAGCACGCTCCTTTATCACAAGTGAACAGGAGTTGCGTATCGTCAGCATAGGAAATAATCTTTGCTCCATGCTGCTCAGCCAGAAGAGCGAGAGGGGCCATATATATATGAAAAAGGGTGGGGCTCAAGACGGAGCCCTGCAGAACCCCTACTTGCATTGAGGTGATAGTCGCTAAAAATGGCGGAGACCAGATTTCCTGTTGCCTCTCCGTAAGGAAGTAAGCAAACCATTTGTACACCGTACCCCCAACCCCACACTCTGCCAACCTATGCAGAAGCCAGTCATGGGGCACAGTGTCAAAGGCCGCGGACAGATCCAGTAGGAATTAAAACAGCGCTGCCCCCTTTGTCCATTTGAGCTTTAATAGTTTCAGAGACCTCCAGTAAGGCTGCTTCTGTACTAAGAGAGGCTCTTAGGGGCTTTGTAGTACTGGAGGTTAGTGATGGCCTCTGCTATTTCTGTCTTGTTAATCTCCCTTTGGAGCAGGTCTCTGCCTGACTTATTGAGGCAGGGAAGGTGCAAACTGTCAAAAAAGGTGTCCAATTGAACAGGGTCTACAGCCACCTCCGGGATGTACAAGTCCCTGTAAAAAAGCTGCAAACTCATTCACGATGTCCTGCAGTTGGCTGGGAATGTTGTCTGCAGGGGACCTGATGGCTGGGATAGCCAGCACAGCCTTCTGCTGGTGCAGTTGTGCTGCCAACAACCTTCCTGCCTTCTCACCCTGCTGATAATGCTGGCACTTTAGAAGTTGCAACGCACACTCCGCTCTAGAAGTACAAAGCACATTGAGGTCCATTCTGGCCTTTACTTGACGGGGCACAGGAGGACAGCCACTATTAGTTAATAGTGTAAAGGCGGGTAAGAGATGCAATGTCAGCCTCTAGGTCCCCCTGTTTCTCTGCTTTCTGTTTATTGGAGAGGGCAGCATCTCTCATTAATTGACCCTGACTAGTCGCCTTTGGAGCCACCCACCAAGTGCACAGAGAGGCAATGGGCCCCGATTGTGTCCCAGAAAAGTCGTAACATGGCACTGGAGCTGAGCTGAACAGGGGAGATTGGTAATGGGATATATTAAGGCGCCACAGTTTGTGGCCCAGACTGGACAATGAGAAAAAGGGTAGAACAAGTACACACCTATTTTTTCAATCTATCAAATTCGCTTGTCTCTTTTGGTTTTTGAAAATTGTGGCGTGCAGCCCGGAAACGTAGTCTGCCCTGGTTCCACGTGCTGATATACACAACAGAGCTGAAGCAAAAACGTTGATTGTGAAGTTTACAGCTAAATGTATCATGAATTCTACGATGTACTATTCATTATTTTGCATGCATTTGAACTTGAACACAGAATCTAATGTTTTTTTTTTTAATTTGTAGTGAACCCCTGGGGAAGGGCTTTTAAACAACCCAAAATGCATTGGGAAAAATACGATTAATCACTATAAAAGATCAACCATTAAGGATAAATTATGTATGGCTCATGCAACAGAAAAAAGCCTGGATTGGCATATCTGCCAGATCAGAAATTGTTTATACATACGTGCCTCACATGTAACAGACATAAAGAAGATAAACTTTGGACTATCTGGTATAAACATGAATTAAACATAGATGAATTGGTGGTATTCTTGTAAGGAAATATGGAGTATGCTGTGCGTCCGGTCTTGGAGTGAAACTTGCTTCAGCTCTGTTGTGCCAGGCTGGACAACCCCAGATACAGTAAGAGGAGGATCGGGGAGTGGTCCGAGAGTGCCCTAGAGAATTCACACGTCGCGAAAGAGTGAGCCCTGATTGAGAAACCAAGAGATAATCAAGACGGTATTGAGTACCATGCAGGGTGAGAGAAAACTGAACTCCCTATCACTAGGATGTGAGAGGCTCCAGACATCCTCAAGACCATGGTCTACGGTGATGTCCTCTAGGAGAGCCAGGTCTGCATTGTAGCCCACCTCGAGCGGGCCGGTGCTGGTCAAGATTGCTTCCCAGATTCCAATCCCCCCTTGTAAGCCAGTAAGTGTCATCGATTTCTGTGAGGAGACGGTTGAACTGCAGGAGGAACTGGCATTTGGGTCCCATCGGCACATAAACAGACCCCGCACACAGAGTCCTATCACCTGGTTCGAACAGGACGAATGTGTATCGACCATCCAGGTTGGTCCACGTCTTGAGTACAGTAACGGCCAAGGATTTACGCACACCGCATTTTCAGGGCTGTCCAATCCTGTCAGCCGAGGAGGGTGGGCGCCTGCTGTAAATCACCCTTTCCTCCCAGGTGAAACGCAGCTTCTCCGCCTCCTTAGGTCTGAGGTGGGTCACCTGGAGCAGGGCCACATTGACTTGCTTGGATTGGGGCTACACTAGGACCGTCTTGTGCCTAATAAAATACATGAGACCATTCACATTCCAGGAGATGGCATGCAGAGGTTTGGGGTGACTCCTCGCAGTATTGACCAGCGAGGAGTGGCATCACAAAGGTGGGAGGGAGGAGGAGGGGAGGAGAGGGTGTGTAAGAACACAGAGGGAAAGAGAGAACGAGGAAGGAAGAGGAGGAAAGAAGGGAAAATTAATGCCAGTAGAGAAGAGATGGGGAAGAGAAGGGGACCATGGTGGAGGGGGATAAAAAAAAAACTTGTGAGGGGAAGAGGAGGGAGACCCGAGTGAAGTGGAAGGGCAGGAGAGGAAATCCTAAATCAGCGGCAGGGCATGGGCTCGCGAAGGGAGGGGAAGTGACCAAGGACAAACCAGCTAGGAATCTTTGTGAGGTGCCTCTATCCACCCCCTCTATATAAGCTAATCTTGTTTTAGGATCACAAAATATATGATGCCAACAGAAATCCTATTCAGCAGTCCCGTACTGTCAGTATCCTGTTACCAGAGTGTCCTTCTTCAGAGTTTCCAGCTATCAAGGTTTCCTGTTGTGTATATAATACTTAGTGTCCCGAAGGCAATGAGCAACTTGTATGCAAACAGACCAACAAAACAAATCCCTCGGAACATTATTGTGTTGACATTCAAGAGGAATATCATGACATGACCTTATGTACTAAACAAGGTGGTTTCTACCACTTCAGATATCCTGGGTTCATTGATACCTCTTAAATGAACTATTTATTTGTAATAATAACTTCCTTCGTTCCACCTTATAATGGAAACTAGCTTGTTGAAGGGAGGTTCCCGTCATGCCTTGAACCTCGACGGCTTGTTATTCAAATCTTCCTTTCAGACCATAGCCAATACAAGAACAGTGGTGGTGATGACACAGACAAATTAATAAACCACTGAAATCATGAATTTCTGACACCTTGTTAACCCCTTCGCCGCGGCAGGAATTCCGCCGTGGCGCTGGGGGGGGTTTGGGGGCAGCGCGGTGGCACGGTGCTCATGACGGAACCGCTCCGTCACGAGCCACGGTTGAGCTGTGCTCATGACGGAGTGGTTCCGTCACGTCTCCGCCCACTGCGCTAATCGCCCGCACAGGCGGGGAATTAGCGCCGTGTGGGCGGAGCGGCCGCCAACGGCCGTAGCATGACGGAACCACTCCGTCATGAGCACAGCGCAACCATGGCTCATGACGGAGTGGTTCCGTCATGAGCGGGGAAGGGGTTAATTGAGCTCATCGGACGCTACGACACTGATTGCAGTGCACCTGTGTATAACATTAAAAAGAAAGTCGTAGTTATACAGAGGACTTTGCAACGATTTCTGTCACCCACCGCAAACATTATTCCTTTATTCTTATTGAATTATCACACTTCAAGGCCATTTATCAGCTAAAGTTTATGGAAAAGCGATTTTTTATTGTGCTATCTAATTTTATAACCCTGCATCTAATACCCGTGGAAAATTGCGGTTCCAGATTCCGTGTTCAATTGTTTCGATCACATTTGACACACGGATGCAGTATGGTGTGACAACTTCTATTCTGCCTGCCTCCCATCGACCTTCCTATACACTGCCTATCTGGAAAATAATTCGACACTACCTAATATAGCATGGTATAACATAAATGTAACAGCATAACATAGAAATACATTGCACAATATAACATTAGTATAGCGTAGCACAACATAACAAAAGCACGGCGTAGCATAGCATTCCTATATCCTGCCTAGCAGGAAACTTTAACATTACATGGCATACCATAGACATAGAATACTATAACATAAAGGTAATAGCACAACATAAACTTAAGCATAGCCTAGACAATCAACACATCATAGCTGTAAGACACCATAACACAACATTATATATACACAGGGACCTGTTTAAGAGATAGTTTACCTCACATTTGCACCACACAACATGGTGCATGCGTGACATAAACCTTAAGTAAAATTTATGAAGCCACGTAAAGCCACTTTGCGTGGCCGTGTATGGCTCCATAAATCTGGAGTAAGGCAACACAGTGCAAACAGCTGCGTTGCCTTACTCTGCCCTGGGAGGGCGTTCCATGGGTGTTCCCACACAACTCCCATGGTTTTTGATGCATTCCCAGATTTACCAGAACTGGTAAACCTAGGAATGCAGCAAAAAGATGGGCCTTCCCAGGAGAAGTGTTACGAGGAGAAATATATTTATTTCTCTTCGTTACTTCCCCTTTCTACCTGTGCAGCATTTTGCAGCACACGTAGGAAGAGGAATATGTCTCCCAGGATTGTTTTTGTGCAGGAAGGTGTCCCTTCCTGTACAATAACACAATCCTGCATACAACGCAGGCACCTTTGCACCATGGTGTAAGGGTGCCTGCGGTGGCGCTAGGCTGCCAAAACGGCGGTAGCGTAGGGGAAAATGCAGGAATGTGCCATATTTCCGAAAATGCAGCACATTCCTGCCCTTTTCCTTTCACGAGGTGAAGCACAACCACCTCGCTGCGCAGCGCTGTGCTGCGTTGCGTGACAAGTTCATAAATGGGAATCGGCCACTACTACGCGGCCGTTTCAACGCATAACAGTAACCACGCATGCATTACAACGCATGCGTGGTTACCACGATTGCCTTTACCACGCATACCTTTACTACGAGATAGGTAGTAAAGGCATGTGTGCTAAAGGTAATATTAAAACAAGCATTGGCATAACCAATAGGTCTCGCCTTTGGGACCTTATAAGTGTTTAGCCATGCAACACTTGCATAACTAAATACTTATAAGATCCCAAAAGCGAGACCTATTGGCCGCGAAAGTGAAAGTGATCGCGATCACGATCAAACATCAAAACGGCAGTGCGGCTGCGAAACCGAAAGTAATTGCGGTAATGCGCGGCGCGCGCCCGCGCACTTGCACTGTAGCTCTAGGCTGGCCTGATAGCACTTTTTGGAGCCCTCTCAAAAAGTCTCGCCAGACCAGCGCATGCGCTGGGTCAGGCGAGACCTAAAAAGGGGGGTTGGGGGGTATCCCCCACATAAAAAAAGCCAAACCTGATTCTATCGATGTGGAGGCATTCGGTGTTGTACCGTCGTAGAGGAAACGGAAAGACACTTCCGCTTCCTCTTTATGACGTGCGACGCAGATCGGAAGAGCTTCCAGAGGAGAGGCCGTAGGGAGGTAAGGGGGAATTTAGTTTAAGGAATTAATGAGGTGTAGCGAAGGGATAAATTTAAGGGTTTGTGGGTGGGGGAATCGCCCAGGGAAACATTTTTAAAGTTGAGGTGAGGGGAATTTATTAGAAGAAAAAAGGGGTGGGGGGGTCGCACAGGGGTATTAAAAAAAAAAGAACATTTACCATGAAAATGCCTTTACCGATATGCGTGGTAAATGCATTTTCGTGGTAAATGTGATTCGTGGTAACGCATTCGCATTATAACGCATTCGTAGTAAAGGCATGCGTTGCAACGGAATGCGTTGTAATGACATACAACCTTCATAAATAGGCCCTTTAGTACAGAATAACAAACATAGCGTTTCCACGGACGCAATGTGGTCCTTCCAGTTAACACCCTGTTTCTAGTCACAATTTTATTCTAGAAATGTATCTTTGCGTGCAGCGCTACCAGAAAGCTGCAAGCACCGCTAGTATATAAAATTGAATTTCCTACTGTGGCATATAACTAGTGGCACATAACTAGTGGCTCATAACTAGTGGCTCACACATGCTGTGGAAAATTGCGACGTGCTGGCGTACTGATCTGCAGTCACTAGCACCACTCATGACATTTCCTATTAAAAGTGCCAGCTACAACAGTGTGACAGAGCAGCAGAAGTAAATGCTCACTGTCAACATTAGTTGAAGCCATACTCCTCGCCTAATTAAATAAAATGTTATTATATGAAAATAACTGGAAAATAGCTGCATCCGGAATAACACCTGACACAAATTGTTCTTATGCTATTGTGTGTGTCAGGAAATATTGCATCCTACCAAATGCACAACACCTGCAGGCAGAAACAGTCACTCTCTGCTAATCCAGGTCAGTGTAAAAATCATCTTCAACCTCCTTCACTAAATAGTATTTTCCTGTCTGGTTTAATAGGAAAGTACATTTAGGATGTTTTTGTTCGAAGGCCAAACTGTTGTCGCATTTTTTCCCCAGACTATTTTGTAATGGTGTCTACTGTTACAAAACGGGATCGAAACTGTTCTATTTATTGCCAACATATGTTGAATGTAATGTTTCATTTACAAATCTCTCTTTTCAAAATTACTGCACAGCTACCATGAAAAGCAGAATTTCTTTACTCTATAAAATTGCCTAAAATGGGTCTGTGTGGCCTCATTGGTTGTAATATGTATTTCCCGTGAAGACCACGGGTCACACCATGGCTTTTTTTCTCACGTGTGCAGGGGCCCATCAGGGCACCATGCACCCTTTTGAAAAGAAGTTGCTTTTGATGTCAGTGGCGGATGGTGAACAATTAAAGTAGTGGGGCAAAATTAAAGTGGTGGGCACAAATTCACACACTGAAGTACAGGACCCCCTTTCAAGGAGTGCCAGCAGTGGGAAACAGCCTTTATCATGAAGGCTTTTCTACGCGTTACGTTTACAACGGTACACTTACCTCGTAAACGTCTTTACAACGCGTATTGCTTCCACGACTGTCTTTACCACGCAAGCAACGTCTTCACGGAACGTCTTCTTCCTCATCCGATTCAGTCCTTTTTTAGTGTCGGCGAAGATGTGAGAAAAAGGTAAAAAAAAGAAAAAAGGGGGCTTGGGGGGGTCTCCCCCCCCAAAAAAAAATGCGTGGTAAAGGAATAATTGAGGTAAAGGATATGCATATAAAAATCATTCCGTTGCAACGCATGCGTGGTAAAGGCATGCGTTGCAACGGAATGCGTAGTAACGACATATATTCGCCAGCAGTATGAAGGGAGCTTCCCCCCAGAGAAATGTGGAAGAGATGGCAGGGTAAAATATGGGCAAAAGGACACAGTTTCTGGTGGCAGGAAAAGGGTGAAAATAGTCCATGGATAAAGAAGAGGGTAGTGTGCCACAGTAAAATGAGGGGTGTGCGTTCAAATTACGGTAGAAACTGAAGGAACTGAATGAGAGGCATGAAAGATGTGGACAAAGGTAGAGAAAACCTAATTGGTAAGAAGCCTTTTCAGGGCTCACGCCATGCACGGGGCTCTTAGTTCCCAGCCAGACCCTCTGCTTGGCTATGACTTGGCTCTCTCTTTAATTTGTTGGCTTATCCACCCCTTATTATCAGTGTGTCAGGCGGGGTACTTTGCTTCTCAACATTTCCAAGTCCTCCACTTCTATGGTTAGATTTTAGCATCAAAGGGGCAGAAAGATTAAGTAAAATATTCATGAGCAGAAAGTACTCTAAACAGGAATGGGCTACGATCTCACCTGCTCCTCCCTGGATTGGCAGGTTGTTTTGGACAAAGGTGAGGGCAATGTGGCAGGGGCACCAGTGAGAAAAGGACGCTCCTAATATTCTCATAGTGCAAACGTACTTGCCCAAAGGAACACAACAGCACTCGTTAAAAACAACATGGGTCAGTATAGTGGTTAAATTGTGTGGATGTCCACACTTAGTATATATACAGGTGTATCCCCAACCTATCTGTGACTGCTGACAGTTTCAACTAAACATCTACAGGAAAATAAGTAGGTGAGAACAGAGGGAGACAGAAAAGTTAATAAGAGACAGCATTCATGTTTTTCATAGAAGCTAATGACTGATACGCTGCTTCGAAGAAATGATGCAACCTGAAGTGTTGGGTTGTTTCATTAGCTTCTTTTTAATGCTACCAGTGAATGCTATGCATTGTCAGCAAATACATTTTGGGCAATGTGTTGTTACTTTACTTGAAATTTTCCCAAGAGCTGATTCACTTCTCCCCTTTAGAAGTCAAAGGATTGAAACTGCGACCGTAAGCAGGAAAAGGGAATGAGAAGGCCAGTGAATGCACAACATGGGACTGGCAGAGGAGGCAGGATGGTTATGCCAGTGATAGGAGTGAGCCCATCTGCCCTGTGTCCGTAGCCAGGCTCGCAGAGGCGTTCCTGAATGATGTTAATCTAACGTTGTGTTATATGGTGCTATAAGAACTTCCTAAAGCACAATTCTGCAATGAGAATGCCTACGTACCACTGACATACCAGTTATGTCTGAATGAACTATTTACACATGGAGCAACGTGAGATCTCTGAAAATCATATGATATGTGTACATGATATGCTTGCTCTAATCCTGTATTTACTTCTTTTTATTACCTCTATAATAAGCTCACAAACCAGCA